>NC_133461.1:99238559-101638559 GCF_048565385.1 Saimiri boliviensis
ATAAAGTTTACTGCTACAGGTAAATTCCTGAACTTTAATTTTGGCTGAGCTAGAGGTTACCAGAAAAGGCAAGATTGACTCAAGGATTTCTCCATTGGAGAGATTTGGGTAGGACTCCAGTTGCCAGCCTGGGTTGGGGTAGGGCAGGGAATATTGACCTGGCCAGGGATTTGTTAGGTAAACACACTGCTTTTACTTAGAGCAGGCGTCCCCAAACTTTTTACCCAGGGGGTCAGTTCACTGTCCCTCAGACCGTTGGAGGGCCGCCACATACTGTGCTCCTCTCACTGACCACCAGTGAAAGAGGTGCCCCTTCCTGAAGTGCGGCGGGGGCCGGATAAATGGCCTCAGGGGGCCGCATGCAGCCTGCGGGCCGTAGTCTGGGGACGCCTGACTTAGAGTATATGCTTCACTGGAGTGGCTTGGGAATCATAGTGTTTCTGACTATGGATGGGGGCAGCCAAGCCCCATCAGCAGCTCCACACTGCCAACTCAAGAGCAAACGGGTTGGAGAAGCCAGGTCAGTTGCTTGCTGAAGCGTAATGGACAGCACATTCACCAGGGAGTTTGGGAAACCTGGTTTCCACTTCTAGCTCTGCTGACAATGCCACACTATGCAAGTCAAACTCTCTTCTCTTTAGACATTAGGTTGATAATACTGAAATTAGAGAAGGAGTCTAGATCAACACTATTTCACAGAATATAATGTGAGAAACACGTGCAACTTCACATTTTCTAACAGCCACATTAAAAAATCAAATAAGAGCAATTAAAATATCCTATTTTACACCACATATCCAAAATATAATCATTCCAACAACTATCCAGCATACAAACAACTCAGGGGATATTTAACATTCTTTCTTGTTCTGATTCTCTGAAGTCTGCTGTTTGTGCTTATGGCATATCTCAATTTGATTAGCATGTTTTAAGTTCTCAGGGGCTCCACGTCACTGCCTCATTGGCCAGCACATCTCTAGATGAGTCTAAAAGCCGGTCCAGACAGGCCCTCCTTGAACTGTTTTGCTGTTGACTTAGTCATCCTTCTTCTTCTGGGTCTTCAACTCTCAGGGACCCCTTTGTCAACCTGAATACACAGAAAGAAAGAATTTGTGACTAGACCCTCTGCCCCAGATAGGCTATAGCCTTCCCAGGAACAAAGCAATTAACTACCCCGATTACCTTGGGAAATTGCTTTGAGATCCCATGTGAAAGGAGATGATAAATAGAAATGTGAAGTAATTAGTCCTTGAACATTTCTTCTTACATAGTTACGGACGTAAGTGCAGTCTGTGATGCATGTTCCTGCCCGAGCCTAATTAACAATCTCCTATAAAGTGCTACGAGATACTCCAGATGAAAGGTGGTTAGTGAAAGCCAAACATCATCCCTAGCAACATTTAATCCTGCCTCTCCTGGGGCTGCACCATTATCACCTGCACTGACGTCACTTTCTACAGTTAGTAGCTCTTCTCCCAGGAAAAAGAAGTGGGAGTGTCCAGGTCCCACCAGACACCTCATAAACAAACAAACAAACAAACAAAAACAAAACGACAACAAAAAAACACCCCTGGACTTTTGCTCCAGGGGCATTGCCTGCTCATCCATTCTAAGAAGCCAGATCCCATTTTCTCTAAATTCCAGTTACTGCCTAATTGAGCTCTCCTCTCCTTAAGTTGAAGTCACTTAGGGTAGTAGATGAGCCAGAAACACCAGTGTGGTTTCATTTGCTTTGAAGGCAGTTTTTTTTTTCTTCTTTTTGTCAAGTTGAGTTTGTCCTCAGGACAAAATGTGAAGGAGGTAGAGTTTATCTTTAACACATGCCTACTTTCTCTTTCTAAGGCCTGTTTCCCTTTATAGGCACCTTGCTGTACTAATCAGGGTTCTCCAGAGAAACAGAAACATAGTAGGATCTAGGTGATCCATACATATCACCTCATATATCTATATGATAGAAATTGTCTCACATGATAATGGAGGCCACAGGGTCACAATCCATGATTTGCAGAGAACCAGGAAAAGAAGGTGAGAATGGCAGTGATGGTATAAGTCCCAGCTCAAGTCCAAAGGCCCAAGAGCCAGGAGCACTGGTGTCTGATGATAGGAGAAGATGGATGTCCCATTTCAAACTGAGAGAGTAAATTTACCCTTCCTCTGTCATTTTGTTTTATTTAGGCCCTCAGTGCATTAGCATTGGAAAGTGCACATCCATACTGGTAAGGGTAGTCTTTCCTTAGTCTTACTATCTCAAATGCTAGTCTATGCTAAAAACTGTTCATGGACACCCAGAAATAATGTGTTACCAGCTATCTGGGCATCCCTTAGCCCAGTCAAGTTAAGATATGCAATTAACCATCTCACTGGACACCCAGCAGGCTTTCCCTCTTTTACTCCTACCCTGCTATCTCAAAGCAAGCCCTGGACCCACACGTTTCCATTTCACTTTTGAAACTGCTTTCTCACAATTGCTATTTTATAAAACTTTTACTATGTTTATCAGATGTGAAAGCCACAGTGGTTGATTTCATTCATTCTTTTTTATAGTTAATGATTCTTCAACATTTACTTAGCACTCCTTATTTATCAGTGTGCTTGGTAGGCAATGATCTGGGCTTTTGAGGTGAGATACGCCTCTTTTGATAATTTTTTTTTCTGCCTGCCCCTTTAATGCTGATTTTCCTCTGGGGTCCATCCTTAGACCCCTGTTTTCACTTGTTCATGGAATGTTCTCTTCAGTCCACATGGTCTCTCTAGGCTGCTGCACTTGGCGATGAAGGTTGTCACTGTACTGTTTCAGGGAGCCCCAGGAGAGAGTTCAGTTCTATAGTGGTTGGTTCTACTTTCCCTAAGAAATCTCAACTAATCCTATGCCAATGAAACAAAATGTGTATCACCAGAGTCCTCCTCATTCTTCACCGTTAGGCTGCCTGGATTCACTTTGATTTGATTTGGTTTGACTTGATTCTATTCCCTTCCCATCCCTTTTTTCCTTTTTCCTTCCTTCTTTGTAGACTTCCTTCCTTGCACATAACATTTATGAAATTGATACATAGTATTTTACATATTTATGGGTTATATTTGAGTGTTTATTACATGCATAGAATATATAATGATCAGTTTAGGGTATTTATGGATTCCCCACCTTGAGTGTTTGTCATTTTTGTGCTGGGAACATCTAAAACCTAATAGCTACTTTGAAAAATACAATACATTGTTGCCAACCATAGTTACCCTATTCTGCTGCCAAACATTAGAAGTTATATCCTTTATCTAACTATATGTTTGTACCCATTAACCAGCCTCTATTCATCATCTTTTCCACACTCAGACCCTTCACAGCCTCTGGTATCTATTATTCTATTCTCTACCTCCACAAAATCAACACTTTTAGCACTCATATATCAGTGAAAAGGTGATATACGCCTTTTATGGTAGAACATAATATTTACCTACAGTGAAGTGTAACAAGTTAATTGGTTTTGGCTGATATGACAAAAATACCATAGACTGGGTAGTTTAAACAGCAGAAAGTTATTTCTCATAGTTCTGGAGTCTGGGAAGTCCAAGATCAAGATGCTGGCTGATTCAGTTCTTGGTGAGGACTCTTCCTGGTTTTTATTCGATCATCTTTTTGTGTATATTCACATGGCAGAATGAGACAAAGAGGAAACAAGCTCTCTTCCATCTCTTCCTGGAAGTGTACCAAACCCATTATGAGGGCTCCACTCCCATGATCTAATTATCTCCAAAGGTCCCACCTTTAATTACCATCATATTGGGGATTGGAATTTTAAGGCATGAATTTTGGGGCAGACACAAACTGGGTTCAGTATAGAGCAGGCTCTAGTCTTAATAGTATATCATAATAACTTTCCACATATGTGTACTTCTATGTATCCTCTACCCAGTTCAACATATGGAAGGCATCTAGCGTCCTAGAAAGTCAACTCACGTCCTTTCTCAGTTGCTACCATCCCCCAGAGGTAACTAGTTTTGAGACCTTTTTATTTTTATTTTTTTGAGACAGAGTCTCTCTCTGTCACCCAGGCTGGAGTGCAGAAGTGGTATGATCTCGGCTCACTACAGCCTCAACCTCTCGGGTTCAAGCCATCCTCCCATCTCAGCCTCTCAAGTAGCTAGGACCACAGGAGCATGCCACCATGCCAGGCTAATTCGTGTATTTTTTGTAGAGGCAGGATTTTACCATGTTGCCCAGGTTGGCAAGCAATCCATCTACCACAGACACCGTTTTTGAAACTTTTGACCATAGATCAATGCTGCTTGTCCTTGAACTTCACATATATAGGACGTTTTGTTGTGGGCTATGGCAGGGATAGGTAGCTTGGCTTCCTTCACTCAATGCAATGTCTGAGAGATGTATCCTGTTGCATATATATCAATATTTAGGCCCATATTTCTGATGAGCTATTCCTACTTGTATATCCTGCTGGAAAATTCAATGGTATATACCACAGCCAAACACAATATTTCTGTATTTTAAAGTATGAACAGAGGTCACCTTTGGATCAAAATAATTAAAACTGATCCTGTAGAGTTTCTGGAATATTTTAATGAGATAATGTATATAAAATGCCTAGCATACTACTCATGTAGCTAAAGTTGAAAAAGTTATTCAGAATTAGGGAAGGATGACATCCTTATTGTTCCTCTTTAATCTTAGTTGTCTCCCTGCTTTTTAAGGGAGACAGGTCCTGAGCCATCTAGTGGTCATGGTATTAATTGATATTTCAGCCTTTAATAGTACTAAATAAAATGATTTGGTGCTTCGTGGGGATTTAGAGATACATTGGAGTCTGCTTATTTGCACATTTGCATGTGGGTTAGTTTCCTAGTAACTACAGATTAGGCTTTGATAGTACCTTAATTACGCCTTCAATGTGAGAAAAATAATCTAGATATTCTGTCATCTTTAAGCAAAGAGTGATGTCTTTAATCACATAGAGAATCTTAAATAAATAAAATAGGAACCACCCGAGTCTTCATTCCGTGCGTCAGACCTACGGCACTGCTGAAGTAGAAAATTATCCATTTTGCATAACCTTGAAGCTTAAGCATAATGTGAATCTATGGTCATCATAGAAGCTCTATGAAACATTATAAATATCTAGACAAAGGGAAAAAGGAAACAACATTCTGGGAATTTGGCATGTAGAGTCAGGAGTCTCCCACTCTGGGAACTAATCATGGAATCTGGGAAAGTGACTGAACTGTAGATGTTTGGTGTCAGGGAAGTGTTATGCATTGCTGGGAAGTTCTATAAAGGAAAGAGTAGCTACAGAAATTACATTTCCACAAATCTCCAATGCTATCATTTTAGGCACTGCAGCTCAACTGCTGTAATATACACATTTAACATGCTGTGTAGAAGTGGCAAAATGTCAACTCCTTTCATACCCTGAATTGTCAGTTTAGCCTGGTTTGAACTTTCAGTGATAACACATTTAAAAATGGAAACAATAAGGAAACAAGATTTATTTTACACAGATTTGCTTCCCAGCTCATTCTGTGGCCATAGTCTATAACATTAAAAATGCCAATAGTGAAAAAAAAGCACTTTTGCCCCCAAAGTTCCTCCATTTCTCAGCCTTTTCTTTTTTATGTAAATGCAGTAAAAAGGACATAAGAGTGACACCATGTTCTGTTGGCTGCTGAAAATTTGGGGCAGCTACAGAGCCTCTGAGTGGGCAGCAGTGATCAGAGCAGCAGGGCTCCTTCTGAGCAGAGGCTATGAGTATCCTCGGGATAAAGACATACAGCCACCTCTCTCTCCACAAGGCAGTGACACAACATGGGATAAGCAATGGCCTTGACCTTGCTGTGCCTCTGTATCATCTCCAAGTTCATGGTATTAGAGGTATCCACCTCAATAGCTATGTTATTATTCATTCACTGAATATTTATTATCCTTGGTATGAGATACTCTGCTAAAGGCACAGTTGTAAGCAAGGCACGGGAACTCCTGTTATTGCTGCTCCTTCTTATTGTAATTTAATTTAATTTTTGTTGTTGTTGTTTTTTGTTTTTTGAGAGTGTCTTGCCCTGTTGCCCAGGCTAGAGTGCAGTGGTGTGATCTCAGGTCACTGCAGCCTCCACCTCCCAGGTTCAAGCGATTCTTGTGCCTCAGCTTCCTGAATAGCTGGGATTACATGTGTGTGCCACCACACCTAGCTATTTTTTTGTATTTTTAGTAGAGACAGGGTTTCTCCATGTTGGCCAGGCTGGTCTCGAATTCCTGACCTCAGGTGATCCACCTGCCTCAGTCTCCCAAAGTGCTGGGATTATAGGTGTGAGCCACCACCCCTGGCCTTCTCCTTTTTTTTTTTTTTTTTTTTTTTTTGAGACGGAGTTTCGCTCTTGTTACCCAGGCTGGCATGCAATGGCGCGATCTCCACTCACCACAACCTCTGCCTCCTGGGTTCAGGCAATTCTCCTGCCTCAGCCTCCTGAGTAACTGGGATTACAGGCACGCGCCACCACGCCCAGCTGATTTTGTGTATATATATATATTTTTAGTAGAGATGGGGTTTCACCATGTTGACCAGGATGGTCTCGATCTCTTGACCTCGTGATCCACCCACCTTGGCCTCCCAAAGTGCTGGGATTACAGGCGTGAGCCACCGTGCCTGGCCTTTTTTTTTTTTTTTTTTTTTTTAAATCATGAAAATGACCTTTTTCATGTAAAGACTAGATGGCTTGCAGATGGGAGTATCAGAAATAAGTACTGTGGGTCATGGCTTTATGTGCAAAGGTCAAGGAGAGAGAATGTGTGATTGGAGAAACGCAGTATGGTGTGACTGTAGCAATATGACAAGCATATCAGGACTTGAACCTCATTTCTATGCCTCACTAACATGTGACCTCGGACAAGGTACTTGCACTTTCTGAAATTTCTTTGTTGAACAGAGATGATCATGCATACCTGTTTCCTAGGATCGAGGTGAAGATCAGTGGGGTAAAGTGTGCAGAAGGCAGAGCAGAGGACAGAAAGTGATCATAGTTGTTCCCCATCCATGTCTTTACCATCTACTCTTCCAACGATTTTTCTTTTTCACTTACTTTGTGCTGGGGTCCAGTGATAAGGCAGAGAGTGAGGCAGTCCTCCACAGCGTGGAGAAGCCCAAGCCTGCTGCAGCCCACACTGGGGCAAGCACAGCTTTCCTGGGGCTTGGATGGCAGCTACTTTCTATCTTGGTGGCCTGGGACCACATCTGTGTTAGATGGCAGGTTAAGGAAGATGGGCCATAAAAAAGGATTCTCCTCACTCAATTCATATATGTTGTCTTCTGCATTTCATTAAAACTTCACTGTCAAGGCTCTTCTTGGGATGAGTGATGTAAAACAGGGAGGGAGGGAATAACTAATCAGGTTGTAGACGTCTGTTCAGTTAGCCCTGATATTCCTACAAGACTGCTGTTAGCTGTCAGGGCAAACTTTATGTCTGGATTAAATTTCCAGAGTGCAGAGGGGCCTTATTTTGTACAAAAGTTGTTTTTCTACGAGAAAATGCAAAATAAAGATACAAACAGTCCCCCACCCAAAACTTTATTTTAAACCTGCTCGGATAGTTGTGGGTTATATTACAGACTCAGGCAGCCCTAAGCACATGTGAACAATCCTTCCTTAATTTATATAAAACTGGTAAAGTTAGCCTTGGATTTTCTCAGAGTGAGAGATGGCCTTGTATTTAGTCACAAAAACTAACAGCTACCACCTGGGCTTGCTGGGGGCAGTTAAGAGCAGGTTATTCAGCTCTTGCTTTAGATAAGCACTGGGTAAGAATGTCAGGTCCCCCCTCCCCCCTTTTCCTGCTCCCCACAAGCCACCCAGCTCGGCTCTCCCAGATGTTTCAGATTCCAAGAATGTTTGCATTGATTAAACATTCTATTTTTTGCTTGTTTCCCCATCCTAGACCTTGAAAATGTTATCTCTACTTTTATTGCTTGAGATCAGGGTTATTTCTGGAAGGTGTGGCTTTCCGGGGAAAAAAAAAAATCCTATTCTGTGTTCTTCTCTTTCCTAGTTCTTTACTTTCATATAAGTGGAAGCTAAAGTGACTTTAATGGCAGCTGTGGTAGAAGGAGAGACTATCCAGAGTCTATCCTTGAAGAATTCAGCTGGAATGTTCCTTGAGTGATGGGTAAAGGAGTGCTTGTGAGCTTGTCTGCCATCTTTTTTTTAGAACCAGGCAGTCTTTCTTTAGCAATTAGGAGCATGGAGTTAATCCATGTGTGTGGGGAGGGGTGATATATGTGAGGGGAGGAGAGGTGAGGATAGTCTTATCTTTACATTCTGGGTAGGGAAATGAAAGGCAACAGTGCCAACGCGTCGAGTTTCAGAAAACAAGCCACAGAATGGACATTGTCCATCAGTTATTCAGTAGCCTAATTTTGATTCTAATGCACTTCACTGGTGTAGTATCCAGGTCACTGCCTTCAAGCTATGCTTGGGCTAGTGATCAGAGGCAACTAATATGGAATACCTTGTGGACTTCAAGTTCGTAGACTTGAGATAAAACTAGATCTTGTCGCTTCCCAACTCTACAGCTTTGGGCAAGTCAGTGAACCCTTTTGAACTTCAATTTCTTTATCTACTAAGGCTTGGGCGATAACACCTGCTTCATAGGACTGGACTTTCTGTGTTCTTATTAGCATTAAATGGAATAATGCATACAAAAATTTAAATCCCTTGTTTGGCATCTGGTGGATGATTTGTACTGTCAGGAATTTTGAAGTTCGTAGAGTGTCTTTTCCTAAGGAAGGGATGTTTCCATGGGGCTTCTGTGCTCAAAATTGCTTTAAAATGACTCTTACCTTTCCAGAAGTGGATCTGATTTAGAGAATTCTGGGTCAAGACTATTAAAATGCAAATTTTCATTGGTGGTTGTTCTCTATAAAACTTTTCCCTTTCACTAGTTTGTGAAATAGGTGGGGCTTACAAAAATTGAAGGGTTTGGTTTTAGCAATGATTTGGGGGTGCTAATCCCCCAATTTAGAGCATCAGATTGGGTCCATGATATTACTTAGAGACCTGTCAAAAGTGCAAAACTCAGTCTCACCACAGACCTGTGGCATCAGAATATCTTAGGGTGGTGCTGGAAATCTGCATTAAAAACCAAGCACCCTTGATGATTTTGTGCACAGCAAAGATTGAGAGCCACTGCTTTAACTGTCATGGGTCGTTTATTACTTAGGCCGACCATGGGATTTGAGTGCAGATTTTGATGGTGTGGAAGGAAATTGAGGAAGGAGAGGTAGCCAAGGGTCACATGAGAGGTGGAAGACAGAGACAGGAATAACTACAGACCAATTTTGGGAACTTCCTTGATATGAGAACCATCCCTTGCCCCATTGTGAAGGATCACCTTCTTGGGGGTGAGACTAGGACTGATTTCCAAGCTCTTTAGCCTGGAGTGAATCAATAACTTGTTTTTTTCCCCGCTTCATGTTTTGATTTTTGCCCAGTGTCTGACAAAGGGTCAGTAGTGTGCTTAGGCATCCTTGGTGGGAGGACTAGAGAACGTAATCCAGCCATGGATTGTGCTAGGGGGAACTTACTGTATTTTTCCTCTCTGATTAGAGTAAGTGTAAATCACATGCTTGCTAGTAGCACAAAAAAATAGGTGTGAATTAAGTTGTTGTATTTCCTGAATTTAACTTTGCCTGTGTAATAATACTCAGCCCACAAGAATAAAGGATACGTTTTTCTCCCAGTGACACATCTGTGATTCCTCCCTCTAACTCCCCCACCCCAAACATCCTACAAGAAAAGGAAGAGAGCCTTAGCGCCAAACATAAGGAGGTTTCACACAATTTAGCAGGCCATGGTGGAGTTCCTGGAATGGAGTGGAAAGCCCAAAATAGATATCCAGGAAGAAAAAAGGAAATGGCTACAAAGAGCTTACTTTAAGATTGCAGGACCCTCCTTTTATTGACACAATTGAGTCACGTGAATTTTTGGTCTCTGCTACCAAGAGGGGTGTTTCCCATGGATTGATTCATATTCCCTGTTTCCTTCCAGAAGGAAAGAAAAGGAAACTACTCTGATGATCTAAGTAATCCCAGCCATCAAAGTAGTAAGAACTCATTGATTTTAGGTTCACACAGAAGTGTCTGTGAAATAATGGAAGGTTTAGAGATTCTGTTCCTGTAAAAATGCATTCATTCAGTGCATACTTACTGAGTGCCTACTACATCCCTGGCACTGTGCTAAGCAATGAGAGACAGAGACTAATAGGAAATTGCCCTTGTCATTAAGGAGACTTTTGTCCATTGCAGAAGACGTAAAGTGAATGAGGAATGCTTGCAAAGTATGAACTGAATGCTGTGGGAAGCCAAATGGCTGCTCTGATTTTCTCTGTGAGTCTTCCCATAGCTCCAGTCCAGTGAAATTCAACAAACACAACAGTTTCGAAGTTTAGTTGCTGCTGTGGGCTACACAGTGTTCTCCCCAAATTCATGTCCACCTGGAGCCTCAGAATACAACCTTCTTTGGGAATAGGATCTTTGCAGATGTCGCTGAGTAGAGATGAGGTCATATTGAATCAGGGTGGGCTCTGATAAGAGGAGAAGATACACAGAGTCACATCGGCGAGAAGACCATGTGAAGATGGAAGCAGAGACTGCAGTGGCCAGCTACCAGCAGGAGCTGGGAGAGACGCAGGGAACAGATTCTCCCTCCCAGCCCTCAGCAGGAACCCACCCTGCTGACTCCTTGGTTTCAGACTTCTGGTCTCCAGAACCAGGAGGGAATGCATTTCTGCTCTCTTCAGCCACCCAGTGTGTGGTAGTTTGTTATGGCAGCTCCGGGCAATGAAGAGTCACTTGCTGCAGACTGCATATTGCTGTCTGTCTCCTTGCTTTGCTCCCAAATCTACTAAACACACACAGTGTTTCTCCTGGCATTTGAAAAACCTCCGAATACTGATAAAAGGGAGAAAGAAACAGGAGACAGTTCAGTAACACAAAAGTTTCCATGGTTACTTTCTTATTTGCCTTCTACTTTGGTGTTTTCTAATCAGGTTATTTTGGCTGGTTCTTAGCACTTCAAAACTGGTAATTCCCATGGCTGGAGTTGTCTTTATCTCTGTTCTCACCTACTGCCTTTCTTCACTTGAGCTGTCTCCAGCATCCTTTCTGAAAAGGCTTTGTCCCTTACACAGCTCTCTAGCAGCTCACCACATGGACTTTCTAACTCATGGTGCAATTGTAATTGCTGGCCTTACCTCCCTGAAGGAGAGTTTAGTAGGAGGATAATGACTATATAAATATGAGACTTTTAGCCTGACAGCCTTCTGGTTGTTCCTATAAATACAGGAATTTTAATGTTGGGAGAGGAAAATCTAATTAAATTTTTTATTGTATTGATACAGAAGTTGAGGCAAGTGTTGGAGATTTTTGAAACATATTGGTAACCAGAGCCAGAATCGAGATTTAATAAACGGTCTTCTGCTCACCTTTCTAAGTGTCAGGCAGAAATGGAGTGACCATCGTCCCATAGATTCCAGTGGTTAGGTACCAGAGGTTAAGGAGTTATCTCTCAGGTTGGATTATCTGGGAAAATTTTAAAAATTCAACTTCTCTTCCCTTCCCCCAGACACATTATTAAGCAAATGCCAGATGGTGACTTGTAGATTGTATTTCAGTTTCCCCATTCACTCCTATTTTATGACTTTCGTTTCATATCCACAGGGCAAAATGTTTCCAAAGAAGCTTGACATTATTGAGGGGATTGAATGTCCCACCAGTAGCCCCCTGGGATGCACTTAGGGGTAAAAGTATTTTTTAATCTATTTATTTTACTTGTCTATGGGGGCTACTGGATATATAATTTTGATAGAAAAAATAAGTTAAATTAGTCAACACAGTGACCCAACGGATCCAGATTCCCCCCATCTTCCCCAAACATAACTGGTTGTGAAATTTGTGCTAGAAAGAAAACCCAGGATTATGAATGGGCTGGACATCTAGAATATCCATCATACTTCTGCTTTACAAACAGCTGTCCACATCAGTCTGCAAGCCAAGGAATAGACCAACAAGATTTAAAGTGATCACAGCAGCCATAAGCTCTCATTCCCACTTCCAAGAATATGCCTGACTGGAAGGATAAACTCTACTACTTATCAGAGATGTTGCTTCGTTACTTAACCTGTCTGGTCTCAGTTTCCTCATCTGTAAAATGGCGGTCACCCTGTCCACCTGTCAGGATTACTGTGAGGTCAAGAGGTAAAGTACACGAAGGAGTTTTTGGCAGAGTTAGAGTTTACAATTGGGAACTGTGCTTATTATTATTTTATTGATTGATTGGTTGAGATGGAGTCTCACTCTGTCACCCAGGCTGGAGTGCAGTGGCCCAGTCCTGGCTCACCGCAACCTCTGCCTCCTGGGTTCAGGCCGTTATCCTACTTCAGCCTCCCGAGTAGCTGGGACTACAGGTGCATACCATCATACCCGACTAATATTTGTACTTTTAGTAGAGACAGGGTTTCACTGTGTTGGCCAGGCTGGTTTTGAACTCCTGACCTTGTGATCTGCCTGCCTTGGCCTACCAAAGTGCTGAGATTACAGGTGTAAGCCACAGTGCCCGGCCTGTGCTTATTAAAAAAAAATATTATGATTATTTGTGAGCCTTTGTGTATAGTCTTACAATTCTGAGGTTTTAAAATGGGAAGAAAATTACCCTAGGTTTATTAATTAATTGATTTAAAAGGTAAAACGTCTCTGTGTTATCTTCAGTCACATTTGGTAGTGGTTCATCTGCTTATTAATGCTTGCTTTCTCACGGCCCCTAGGAAACAGGTCAGCTGAATGTCTTGTGGCCTCTGTCTGGTGTTAGGTATCCTGGTGTAGGGGTTGGGTGGCCGGAAGAAGGAAAAGGCAGTGAATGGCACCCCTCTTTGGGTAAAAGTGTTGTCACCCAATTAACTGAGTTGTTTGGGTCCCAAAGTGCTCTTGCCTTAAAGGGCCCAAAGGGACATCTGAAAGCAGAGAAGAGCAGTTCATACTAAAATTATGGGGACATCTGACTGCTCCTCTGGGTGAAGCAGATTCTCCGTTCTGCAGCAGTCATATTGATTCTCTTTTTTAAATTTAGAGATGTGGTCTTGCCTTGTTGCACAGGCTGGAGTTCAGTGGCAGGATCATAGTTCACTCCAGCCTTGAACTGCTGGCCTCCAGTGATTCCCCCTACTCCAGCCTCCTGAGTAGCTAGGATTACAGGGGTGTGCCACCATGCCTGACTAATTTTTTGTAGAGACGAGGTCTTGCTATGTTGCCCAGGCTGGTCTTGAACTCCTGGCTTCAAGCAATCCTCCTCCCGCCTCAGCCTCCCAAAGCACTGGGAGTAGACATGTGAGCCACTGCTCCCAGCTGATTCTCTTTTGGTAGCTGTTTTAGATGCTGCTTGGTCTCTTGTTTTCCTCTTCTGCATGTCTGTGTCAAGACAAGGCACTATTTCCATTTTTACCTAAGAGGAATTATAGTTTGCCTTTCTGTGCTTGAAAGAAAGAATATGCTGGTGTGTTATTAGGCTTGCTAACGGGTCTGAAAATATCCAAGATTAAAGGCACAGCATACTTAATATCTTCCTTAAGGAACTAATTTGGACAAAGTGCCAGGTATCTAATTATTAAATATTGGAGCCTGTGGAGAAGATGGAAGGAGCTATTATGTTTAACAAATGAAGATGTAGAAATGAAACTGTCACATCATCTACAGGCACATAAGTTTCCATCTGACCTGCTGGGTAGCTCTTTATAATACAAAGGACATAGCATTTGGAATCAGAACATTTGAGTTGTGTTTCAACTCTGCTTGATACTGGTGTGATTGCACTGAGTAACACTTGAGTCTCACTGTTCACATCTGTAAATGGGGATAATAATGCCTGCCTTACCTGTCAGACTGGTTGTGATGATCAGATGAGTTTACTGATGATCAAATGAGTTAAATGTGAAAGTGCCTTATACCAAATGCCATATAAGCATGATTATCAGGCTATGGCTGGATAAAAAGGGGCTTCATGTCCGTTTATATCTACTCAGTATAAAGCTGATCTGGATCTCCAAGGAAATTAAGATCGGCTACTGACTTCATATAGAAAACTGAAGGAAAGTGTCTGCGAAACTCACATCACTGATCTGTGGAAGCTTTTTGTCATTCCCAAATGAATCCAGGAAGAATTTAGCAGCTGAAGCAGTTTCGCTGCTTCATTTGCTTTCAAAACCTCAAGTTGTCTGGAAAATTACAGGGTTGGAGTGGCTAAAAAAGTGAAGCCACTGAGGAAGGCATTGCCGGACAGGCCCTTGTGTGGCCAGCCCTGCTGAGTTCTGCTACAGACACAACAAAGTCGGCTTTTTCAAACCAGAGAGCAGGGCTTGAGGAATTAAACTAACCAGGAGAGCCTTTCTGTGTTCAATTCCCAAGAGCCTGAGGCGGAAGTCAATTTGCTCAAGCCTGCTCTGGTGCAGAGAGGAAAAAGGAAAAACAATGCTTCATGAGTAGGAGGTGGTGAAAAGTCAGACTCTTTGAAGCTCTTACTGTACTGCTGGAATAAGGAAGAGCCAGTGTGGGACAAGGAGATACCAACATGTCCCTTCCTTGACTCAGTTCCTTCATCTCCTTCTTGGCAGGAGACACAGCTTGTCTCACGAGCAGAGCCCTTGAAAGATCTAGCCAGCATGTGGGCTCATGTAGAAAGTACATACTGAGTGGCTTTCTTTCATTACGTGATAGCGGTGGATTTAGGTCAGGACCATGAGCTATGGCTTTCATAGTGTGCCCAGTGAAGTGTTAATGTCTGGGCGATGGTGTTAGAAAGTCAGAATGCTCAGGCTGGGCGTGGTGGCTCATGCCTGTAATCCCAGCACTTTGGGAGGCTGAGACATGTGGATCACGAGGTCAGGAGTTCAAGACCAGCATGGCCAATATGGAGAAACCTTGTCTCGACTAAAAACACAAAAATAGTCAGGTATAACCCCAGCTACTTGGGAGGCTGAGGCAGGAGAATCTCTTGAACCTGGGAGACGGAGGTTGCAGTGAGCTGAGATAGTGCCATTGCACTCCAGCCTGGGCAACAAGAGTGAAACTCTGTCTAAAAAAAAAAAGAGAGACCATCAAAATGCTCTCAGTCATTAAAGGACAAGATTAGTCTCGCCTCTGTGGGCAGAAAGATGGGGCTGGGTCATGGTGGGTGACAGCTTGGTGACGACAAGCCCAAAATAATGATAATAGCTGCCTTTATCTGCCGGGTTCTATGCTTTATTCATTGTGTTTTGTGTGCACTTTTTTTTCTCACTGAATCATCACAACTGACTTATGAGAGAGCTGGTATCACCCTGTTTCTCACAGTAGAAAATAATACTGGCAGAGCTTCTATAACTAGCTCAAAGACATACATTTCTAGGTTGTCAGAGCTGAGAAAATAACTTTCACCTGAGGAATGTGAGTCCTTTTAAACTATCAGGCCCAGAGGGACATTACAATGAGACACCAATCACATCCTACTTCCTGCTTGGGCATCTCTCAAGCTCTTGCCATAAGTAGCTATAAATTAACCTGCTCAGGCCACACCGGACACTATAACCCACACCCTATAGCTTGACAATATATAGCCAATCCGATAATCGATGTTATTTCTGTAGAACAATGAGAATTTCTGACAAATAGCTTTGTGTCTACCCACTGTCTATTCCCCTCTTTTGCTTTTAAAAATTCATTTGTAACTGCTGCTAATCAACGTATTTTCAGAGCAACTTGAATTGATGTTCCCAGGTTATAGTCTTCAAGCTTGGCCCCAATAAACTCCCTTTTTCATATTAATTTTCCCTCAGCTTCTTCCTTTTAGGTCAATGTATCTAAGATTTAGAACCAAGTATGTCTACAGGTGACATAGTACTCCCTTGACTAAACAAAAACTTGTTGCAAATTCCTCAATCTGTAGGGCGTTATGAAAGGTGCTGTCTTACTCCCAGGCTTCAGTGGGGTTTTCCCTGTCATAAGATAAACAAAAGAACACAGATATCTGTGATATAAGTATCTGAAGGAGGACCCGTATTCAGTAGATGCAGGAATAGGCAACTGACCAGTCAAAGCAGGTGCTAGCATGAAACCACTAGTCCCAATGTACCACCGGGGACAGGTTAATCAGTAGTTCTAGCACTGGAGAAGCGTTTTGAAAGCGACATATACTACCACGTATCAAGGAGGATGAGGGTGAATTGTGATTATAAGGCCATATCTAGAACATAACTTAAACCTTTTGTAACTCAAATTATAACTCAACAAACATCAATGACATTGATGTGGGACATTAGCTCCCCACCTTACCCTAAGCATCTCCCAGACACTTTTGTGCAATGCTTTGTGTACAGTGCTTTAGTGCAATGCTTGTGTAATGTTCCGTGGAATCTTCATCTCTGGACACCTTATTGGCCAGGCACAGCTGTGTTTTGGGAACTGCAACGATTCTGCCAACCATGGACTCCCCAGAAGGGCAGCTGCTCTCTCTTCCCCTGCAACAATCCAACATCTTAAGATTAGGTCTGCTCACAAGCTTTTTTTTTTTTTTTTTTTTTTTTTTTTTTTTTTTTTTAGCTGTTTAGACTCTGTTTTATCCTATTCTTGGGAATCTTTATTCTTCCTTGGCTGTCTGGGAGAATGCTAGCCACATGGTGTACAGTGAAACTCACCATCTTCTTTAACCAGTTTTATATCTACACTGATGGTAAAATCATCCCTCAACCCCCCAAACCACAAAGCACATGATGAATTCTTGCGGTTACCTCTGCTAGGTACCATGTCAGAGACAAAAAGAGACGGCATGTTTCCATGCTTGAAGAGTTTTTACCCTCCCTAGAGAGACAACACTGATGTCCCCATGGAGATCAGATCGTCAGAGAAGGAGTGCGGCGGTCAGCTGTCTCCTTTCCTCGTCCTGTGACCTTGCTCAAGCCCCTCATCCTCATGCTGTGCCTTCATGTCCCCATGTGAAAAGAAAACAACTGACCTAGATGGTATTTTACTGCCATTCCAATTCTACTTTCTTCAGTTTTCAGTAAAACGTAAGACAACAGTGATAAACAATTCATGACCTACTGGGAGAATCAGACATAGATTTTGTGTAGACCTGGAAAGAAAAAGTGCATAGTGAGTCGGGGGTGTTCACAGAAGACTTGAAGGAAGAGAAGGGACTCATTTGCAAATTAAGGAACAATTAGGCTTGGATTTGCAATGTGTGGGAAGAATTTGGTCCATTTCTATCCAGGGTATAAAAGGATTAGGTTTGGGAAGTTACGATCTAAAATGAAATTGTAGTTAGTGTATATAGTGGGGGAGTGGGTGGATTCAGCGTCCATTTTAGACAAATTTGCTATATTTCTGTCCTTAATTTGTTTTCCTAAAATCCAGTTCCATTTTTTAGCTTCTTTCTTGCCCTCTAATTTAAAACAAGTGCAGCACATGTGTGTGTGTGTGTGTGTGTGTGTGTGTGTGTGCGTGTGTGTGTGTGTGTGTGTGTGTGTGCATTTCGCCGCTTCTTGTTTCTGAATTCTAAGGGAAAGAGCAGCTTATTCATCTATTCATAGTTGTTTGCACCCTTTCTTTCTGGAACGCCCCACTCCCAATATCCTTTCATTATCTAAAGGGCTCCATGAGTATAAACAGTAGCGTGGTAGCTCGTCTTCAAAGATGACCCCCCTGTGTGGAATCATGTGTCGTCACACAAGTGCACCCCTACCCCATCCTTTCTTTTTGAATCCGACTGACCCTGAAACTCATTCCAAGGAGAGGTGGCAGAGTGAAGCTGCCTGACTTCCAAGACCAAATCATAGAAATTCCTGACGTTTGGGTGAGTGTCTCTTAGTATGTTCTCTCTTGGTAAACTCTCTGTTAGAAATTAGCCACGATGTAGACAGGTTAACAACGGTGTTATCCTGAGATGTCATGCTGGGGAAGCCCGGGAAAGTGAGATGTTGTGTGAAAAGATCACGGGCCTGTAAGTGAAGGAGCCACATAAGAAGTGGATCCTCTAGTACAGCTGCTGATACGTAGATCAGAGACAGACCAACCCAATCTTTCCCAAATTCCTGACACACAAAAATTGTGGTCAAGCAAAAGTGGTTGCTTAAATCTCTGAGTTTTTGGGTGTCGTTTTAAAGCTGCAATAGACAGCTGGAACAAGGACCGCAAAGCCGTGATACTATTCCCAGAAGTATTTGCAGCAACAATTTACAATGTTTTTTAAGTAGTGGAAAGTAATGTCAGACAAGGAAATTAAGGCCAGACTGTATCATTCTAAGGCATTTTGATTTTATTCGATGAATAATAGAAAACTATTAGTTTCTGATTGGGAGAATGACCTGTTTGAATAAAAATTTACCTTGAAGTCTGGCTGATGCCTCAGAGAGAGAGAGAAAAAATAAACAGAGCCAGGAAAATCAGTTAGGGAATCCAGGAAACAAAGAAGGAGGGTACAAAATAGAAAAACGGGGATGGAAATGGAGAGAAGGGAGTGGGCAAAGTATGTTGCAGCATTGCAATAGACAGCATTTGACAACTAAGTATACATGGGGTGCAAAGAAGCAGTGGAGAATCAAAAAGGACCTCACGTTTGTAAGCCTTGGTGACTTCAGATGACTGATGCAGAGTTAACAGCAAGAATTCATCATGTGCTTTGTGGTTTGGGGGGGGGGTTGAAGGATGATTTTACCATCGGTCTAGATATAAAACTGGTTAAAGAAGATGGTGAGTTTCACTGTACACCATGTGGCTAGCGTTCTCCCAGACAGCCAAGGAAGAATAAAGATTCCCAAGAATAGGATAGAACAGAGTCTAAACAGCTGAAAAAAAAAATGACTCCAAATGACCAGGGGACTTCAGAGGAGGATTATGTTTGAAGGTGGGGGAGGGGAGGGAGGAATATGATAATAAACACAGTTTTGTGATATTATATTAGCAATCTATTGCTGACTAACATTTTCCCAAGGCTTAGTGGCGCAAAGCAGCAAACATTGACCATATCACATAGTCTCTCAGGGCAGACATCCGGGAGTGGCTCAGCTAGGGGGCTCTGGGGGTCTCAGGAGGTTTCAGTCAAGCTGTCAGCCCAGACTGCTGTTATCTAAAGATTTGACTGTGTCTGCGGGAGCCCTTTCTAAGCTCATTCACTTGGTTGTTGGCAAGAGGTAGCAGTTTCTGGCCATGTGGACGTCTCCATAGAACGGCTCACAATATGGCTTTTCCCAGAGCAAGGGGTACAAGAAAGGCAAAAAGAGAGAGAGTGGGGTGAGAGGAGGAAGGAGAGAAGAAGGCGAAAGAAGGAGGGAGGGAGGGAAGCAGGGAGGCAGAGCCAGAGACCAAACCCAGAAGACAGCCATCGTTTTTTAAATAATCTAATTCTGAAGTGATGTGCCAACACTCCTGCTGCATTCTATCTGTTAGAAACAAGTCACTAAATCCAGCCTATACTTGAAGGGAGGAAAAT
The DNA here is from genome assembly GCF_048565385.1 of Saimiri boliviensis. Taxonomy (NCBI): domain Eukaryota; kingdom Metazoa; phylum Chordata; class Mammalia; order Primates; family Cebidae; genus Saimiri; species Saimiri boliviensis. The sequence goes on from NC_133461.1 coordinate 99,258,060, forward strand.
TAAGCTCCACCTCTCCTGAAAGGAGAATTGGACGGATTTTTAAAACCACCATAGATGTAATGTTTAGCTGCTGAGAATCTTTCTGAGTGAGGACAGCCGTGGACTATAGGAAATGTGCAGATGGAAATCAGGATTTTGATGAGGGTGTACACCAGGGATTGAGAAATTATTCTTTGATTCATTTGACTTACAAATATTTATCATGCATCCCAAAGTGCCAGGCACTCTGTTGAGAGAAGGGGATTGGATGGCGAATAAGACAATTAAGGTGCTTGTCTTTATCATGCTGACAGCTCAGAGGAAAATTCAGATAAGCAAATAGGAAGTTATACATAGAAAATCACAATACCTTGGCAATAGGAAATGGGGAGTCAGAGGGTGAGGTTTAAAATGAGATCTGAAGGATGTGTAAGAATTAAGCAGATGAAAACAGGGTTAGAAGGGAGATGCAGAGGATAGTGTGGGGATCACGTGGAAGTCGGAAAAAAAGAATGCTGTCTAGGAGACAGGAGCTGTTTCCAACCTGGCTGCTGTGAACAGAATCTGGCCCAAAGGCATATTTGATTTGGCCTGCATTCTGCTTTCTTTCTTTCAAAAAATGAAAGCATTGCCAATATTTAAAAATCCTGGATTTCTGGTTTCTCTAGAAATTTGCATTCTCTTGTGGCATTTTCTGCTGGTGTGGAGATGGGGCTGTTCCCTTTCCAGATTCGTCCTCTTCCCCACGGCTCCCCTTCAACGCCAATGCTGCTGCCCTTGATGATCTCATTTACACTGTTAGACGGGCCCATTTCCTTCATTCCAACCCTCTGCCTTGCCCTCGTTCATGTTTAAATATGCAATTCTTGATTGCATGTTTGGATGCACCATCATTAGGTACGTGTTTAAATTATCCAAGATGATGGTAGATGTAGCATTAGGGGAAAAATTACTCTATTAGAGTGGGGTTCTAGAAGGCACCACTGAAAGGTCTGGAAGGGAAAGGATGCTTGGCAGAGCGGTCAGAGGGGTGGAAGCACTTGGCCATTGAAGGTGAAATGCTGGAGAGAATGGTGTTTGTGGGGCTGCCATTGAGGATGACAGACAACAGGATGGGGAAACTCTGGGGGTAACGGTCTCTCCAAAAGAGTACGTTCTCACAGTCCCCTGAAGGAGGATGTTAATAAGAATAGCCAGTCATCATGGAGCACTTACTCTGTCAGCTCCTGTTCTAAGCACTTTGCACTCATTATTTCCATTATTACCGTAACAGTGCTAGGAGGAAGTACTAGTACTATATCTTTTTTTTTTTTTTTTTTTTTTTTTTTTTTTGGCAGATCGAGAAACTGAGACAGAGAGAAACTGAGCTACTAAAATTAGATAATGGCAAAATCAGGATTTTATTCCAGGCCTTGTGACTCCAGAGCCTGAGCTCTCAACCCCAGCCTGTGAGAGAGGCAATTTGAAAGCTGCCTCAGGACAGAATGAGCCAGCTTGGTGGGCTGGATGAACTGCACTTGGGAATGCTTCCTTGTCTCCAAGATTTGCAGAGACACCAGCCTCTCTGGAAGGAGCTAACTTCATCCTGGACGAATTGTCTTCTTGGTTTTTACCTTGTTTGTTTGTTTTTTTAATTTTGAGGCAGGCTCCAGAGAGAGGCTCCCAGAGAGAGGTAGCTGGCAAGTGGATGCCTAAGGCCTGATTATTAGAGGACTGATCTCAGGAGTGACGGCAGTCTCAGACGGTGTCATGGTAGTCCGATGCCTGCTGTCTCTAGGTCGGATGCCTGGTGTTTTGAGGCTGACCTAAGTACACAATGCAGTCCAGGATTTTTATAAGTCTGTATTTATTATTAGTCACAAGCACTGTCCCCGTTGGGCCCTGCCTTGAGCTTTATCTGTGGGGGTCTTGTGCAGTCAGGCGTGACGCAAAGGTACGCAGCCAGCCCTGGTGTGTGTTGTGGGCTGTGACTAAGCCTCAGAATGTACCCTCGCTCGGCTCTTGCTCACACGACTGGAAAGCTTCAATATTTACTGTCTACAGCTCTCTGCTTTCAGCTCCATGTTAGTGATAACCTTACTTTAAAATGAAGATTATGAAATTCTTATAGCTAAAGCTCCCTCTTTCTTAGACCACATCTATCTGAGAAGGGATAATTGAATTGACAGGAGTCGATAACTTGAGCCGTTAACCTGGTTTTTCAATTCAAATCTTTGCAATATGGTTTGGTTTATCTCCTGGCCCGTCTTGAGTCCTGGGGACCCCTGGAGGAACAAACATAAGCCCTTCTGGTTCCTGGTTTTGATAATTGCCCTTAGCATCGGCTGCCAAGATTTCTTCCTAGCAGTATAGTGCCAGTCTTCCCTCTGGTTTTTCCTTCTTTTGCTGAATCAGAATAAAGCTCAGCACAGAAACCTGCTGTCTTGCAACATTTGCCTGACATGCATTTCAGATTAACCGAGAGCAATGTTGCTGTGGCAGTTTGGACTTCCTAGAAATAGCCTTTTCATAGTTGGAGGCATGTTTAAATAATAAAAGTAGGCTGTCATCCCTGGGTTATGGGTGAAGGAGCTATTTATAGATGAGCAAAAAAATTCCCCAATGTGATAACTTACATTATTGTACAAGGACAATGGAAAATTCTTCAGAAGACAGATAGCATAAAAGGGATTTAAAATTAACCTCATCATGTTTTATTCATCAAGACCTTAAGTCGACTTATTTTTTTATGAAGGCCATATAGTTTTGATTCCTTTTACTCTCTTTTAAAAATAAAACAGCAAGCCATTTAAATAATTATGCAAGGTCACAAACTGTGGTCCTACTGGACTGTCTTGCCTGAAGACCCATTTATTTTGCTCAATATAAAATTTTAGTTTTTGAGTCCGTTAGCCTGGGCTCATTGTTTCTAGTGTATGTAGTCTGCAGTGCAGTCTTCTGCAGTGCTGTGGGCCGCTTTGGATGCCCAGTGGGTATCACCTTGTGCAGTTCATGTTTCTTCTATGCCCTGGTCTTTGTGCATATTGCACCCTCAACCATTGTAGCTTTCTTGACCTATTCTTTGAATGCAAATCTTACATATCTCATACACTGCTTCCAAGAAGATGCCGTAGGTTATTTTGGTCCATGGCTATCTTTTGCCTTTTTCTTTTTCTTTCTTTCTTTTTTTTTGAGATAGGGTCTCACTCTGTTGCCCAGGTTGGATTGCAGTGATGCCATCTCAGCTCACTGCAACCTCTGTTTCCCTGGCTCAAGTGATGCTCCTGCCTCAGCCTCCTGGAGCAGCTGGGACTACAGGCTTGCATCACCACTCCCAGCTAATTTTTGTATTTGGGGGTTTTGCTATGTTGGTAGGGCTGGTCTTGAACTCTTGGACTCAAGTGATCCTCCCCGCTGGGACTCCTGATTTATCTGTGGGGGTCTTGTGTAGTCAAACCTGGCACAAAGGTACCCAGCCAGTCCTGGCATGTTTTGTGGGCTGTGACTAAGCCTCAGAATGTGCCCTCAACTCACAGCAGTGTTTACAGGTGTGAGCCACTAAGCCTGGCCACTCTCTTGCCTTCTTACTTCTTAATACATGTAATTCTCAAATGTTGGCGATTGGGCAGAGGAAATGCGATTATTGAAAAGTGTTATAATAGTGTTGTAATGATGTTTAAGATCCTGGAGGACAGGTGCCACACCAGCTAATTGAAAATGTGCACCTCAATGTTGGTCACAGCCTACACCTTGTAGTTCTTTTGGACTGCATAGCATTTCAGATTTACTTGGTTCATTTGCTTTGACACTTTGAATAATGAGTAATCAGACACTGGAAAGTAAAAAAAGAAAAAAAAAAGGAAGGAGGCAAGCAAGAAAGAATGAGAAAAAGGTAGAAGGAAGGAAATAATTTAGGGTAATATAATTCATAGCGAATCACCAAGATGAAAATCTGATCAGATCTTAAGGAACACTTATGACCCTCCCTCAGATCGTGAGAAAAGAGACACAGAGTTGGGGTGACTAACTGAAAGTCACACTGCTAGTTAACAGAAGCATGAAACTCATTATGTAGTCTGCCAGTTTCCACCCCAGCATCGTTTCCCTCTTTCTCCTTCCCTCTGAGTATGAGTGTGTGCATATGTCTGTGTGTGTATTCACCCTCACACACATTGGTATACATAGAGTATGTTTTGGAGGTCTCTCTAACAAAAACAAAAGCCCATTGACTCAGCATCAGCCTTTTTGTGTTGATGGAACAAGATTAACTGAAGCTGTTACATTAGGAATATATAGTTAATTTGTTTGAGAAAGTCAGGGAATCTAGAGAAACATTTTAGGAATGTTTTCAACTGTAATGGTTAAACAATTGTTGGTGCTTTCACGTGTCAAAAACCTTCAGCTAGCTAGAAATCCTGAATGTCCAAACTGTCGCCTTCCACCAAGTTTACAGATAGTTAAGCTTGGATTGCATTTTAATCAGTTTGCAAATGTGAAGCCTCAGCCTCTCCGAGTCTTCGGAGCAAGAGAGGCTCCAGGTGGAAAGGGTGCCCTTGCAGACATTTTCTCTTGCTTTCCTGCCCTTTGTGTTGTGGGGGATTGATATGCAGCTGTTCTCCAGATGCCAGCTCTTTCCCATAAGCAGCTGCATCTCAGCAGGAGCCCCTTCTATCGAAGTGACAGCCTGCTGAGGGCTTTGGAACTCTTCCAGATGTAAGGCCTGTTGAGGCTATAAAACATAATCATTAGCATTATCTCCATTTTCGTTTTAGAGTCTCAGCTGTTAAAATTTCTTGTACAGATTTGGGGCTTAATCGTTCTCATTTTTCTTCATAGGTGGCTTCTTTTAGACAGCATGGGATCTTCCCTGGGAGCTGGTTTTCCTAAAAAGAAAGAAAGAATGGCTATGAGTAATGTTCTTTGCCTCTGGCTGGCTGGGAAGGCTGGGATTAAAGAGCAGTCTTTTCCCAGCTGCAGTTATATGGTTATCTGTGAGCTAAACATAATCGTCCATGGCTTTCTTTTGCTGAATTCACTTGGATTCAATTTCTTCTTTCTTTTTCCCTTTTCTACCTTCCCCTCCCTTTGTGAACACAGCTCTTATCTTTCATATAGCCTGGAGAGGATCTCTTCTTACTTTATCCTTCTTGGAATCCATGCTCTATTCAAGAGTGGCCATATATATATATATATATATATATATATATATATATTTGGCAGAGAGGGTGTTACTTGAAGATTAACATTACTTTGCATGAAGCAAAAGGATTTTATATTGAGGGTGGAGAAAATTGGAAATGAAAACTTGAAGATCTCTGAAAATATTAATCAAAGAAACATAAAATAATGACCTTGAATACATTTGCCCCCAAACATTCATCTCATTGGTTTATATTGCAGTCATTTTGTCTTGAAAACCCAATTCCTCAGTGCACAGTCTCAGAATCACACTGAGTTTCGATGACAGGATTAGAAATACTCACACAACTCCAGGCTGATCGTCGTAGGCAGGCGATTTATGGCATCAGTGGTAAGCATCTCATGCCAGGAGCTGCTGAGAAGGATTTGTTCACACAGGGAGCCCAGTAATTGGCCAGAAGAGAGAGGCTTATGCATACTGATATCTAAATATCCTGCAATGTTTTACAAGTCTGGAATTAGACACTGAGAAGGTTCTTGTCAGCTTCCTAGCTTCCAGAAAGCTGGACAGGCAGGTCCCCAAGGGACTGGAGCTGCAGCTCTCTCCAGAGGCTGGGTGTGGGGGCAGGTGGATTCCTGAGATACACAGGCCTGTCTTCTTCAGTGAGCTCCAGTGTCTGTGAAGAAAAATGCACAGGCTAGATAGAGGGTGCACCTTCAATCAGAAATTCCTTCTTTTGCTTAATAGCATAAAACAGTATGTGTAGTAAGATTCTGTTTTAAGGATACACACACACACACACACACACACACACACACACACACACACACCCCTATCATCTATTTATCTAAAAACATGTATTTAAAAGAAGACAAATACACAGAGTTGACATTGCAATGATTTTGAATAATCTATGTTTTCTTTTTAGGTTTTAAAAGCATTTTCTGATGTTTCTTGTATTTTCTAATTTTTTCTTCAATAACATGAGTTACCTTTTTAATCAGAAAATAGCTAAAGATGTGCGCAAATCTACTAAGTGTTTGAGCCTGCAAATTAACAGCAGAGTTGGCCAGGATCAGTGTTGGGATTCTTTTCTCTGCAAGTCTACTAGAATCCCAGTTACTCAGGAAAGCTACCCTGTGTGTCATAAAAGCTAGCTCAGGCAGAGCAGCAGAAAAACACAGCTCTGCAATCTTGCTATCATTGTTGCTGGTGGATTTCTCTAATAACCATACTTTTATTATCCCATTTTGGCTAGTTATATGACATATACAATTGTGAAAATGCCCAATTATCTTAAAGATCTATTTTACTGTATGTTATTTATATATGTAAAACAGAAATAAAAATACAAAATCCACATAATGTGAAATATGCATTTTTAGACCTCTGTTAATTTCGATGGGACTATTTTTGCACAAATTGGTGATCTGGTCAGAAAAATGCCCAGTGGGAACAAAAAATGCGATATTAATAACTCTAGCAAAAGCCATCTTTTCCCCAAGAAACAGCAGCCCCCAAAATGCTGCCTCTTACAGAAAACATCAGTGTCAGGGAAGAAAGGAACTGAGAAAAATTCCTTAGGTTTTATAATTGGGAGAGTAACAATAGCACATGAGAAGCTCTGGGATGTGAAAATGATTGAAAGATAAAAGCATCATCTGGCATTAAATCACTGAAGAAGGCAAGAACAAGATAACATACCTGGGATGTCTTTTATAAGTAATAAAGTCATCTTCAAATTGTCATGTTTTCCCCATTAGTTTTTAAGGCTCTGCCCCTCCCAATATGTGAGGCATTTTAATAATAAGTAAATAGCCTTAAACTCTTGATAAAGCCAAAAGCTTACTTCCTAGGCCTTCTTTTTAATTTCAGTGGTACAAGGTGAATTGAAAAATAAATCAGCTCTGTTTTTTTTTCCAAATATTTAGCCAATAAAGTCAATTTAGGAAAAATTTATTCTAATTATTGTTTCAATCCTTATCTCCAGTTAGAGAATTATAAGAATTGTGTTTCTTATAATCATTCTAAAAATAGTATTTTAAGTTTTTGGTGCATTATAGTTTTTAAAGCATTTTCACATACTGGATCTCAGTGAATTACCCTAACAACCCTCAAAGAAGTCAGGTTAAGAACTATTACTTTTTATTGTAAGGAAAATGAAATTCAGCGAGGTTATGTAACTTTCCCAATCCACCGCTAGAAATTGGAGCCAGTCCTCTCAGTCCGGATTCTGATACGCCTGAATCAGAATAGACGTTCGTTATTTATTCCTATTTTAGAAAAATTTGTTTAAACAGAATCTAGTAGATTAGTGAGTTGGGCTGCTCCTGATGAGTGAATGCCCTCGGCCCTCCACCTATGGGGTTTATTATCAGGGTCCAAGCTCCTCCTGCTTCACTGGTCTATGGCTGCAAATGAGGTCACCATAAAAGCAATAATTTATATATCTCCAGATCAAGTTAAGTCCCTGAAAAAGGTAGAAGTGTAAAACTCCCATATAATTCCCCACATTGGGGATTCAAAAGGGAGTTGCCCCAAGTCTGTAAAATGCCAACAAACACTGCTAGTAAACATTTTTACCCATCTGTCATTGGAGGGTGTCCAGAATTCTCATTTTTAATGGGGTCCAAATCTGCCCTTGGGGGCTCTAGCTTTCCCTGAGCTGCTGTGAGGTTGAGTACCTCTGAGGAGTAGAGAGCTATGCCTGGCTCACCTGCTGTCTGCTTCTCTTCATCACACTGGCGTTAAAGAAGGATAGCTTAGCACCATGGTCTCAAGGCTTGCTAAAAAAATAAAAAATAGAAAAAAAATAATCTGTCAGCTCTGCTAACAGTTTGTATTAGTCTGTTCTCACACTGCTAATAAAGACTTACCTGGGACTGGGTAAATTACAAAGAAAAAGAGGTTTAATGGACTCACAGTTCCACCTGGCTGGGGAGGGCTCACAATTGTGGTGGAAGGTAAAAGGCACATCTTACATGGCAGCAGGCAAAGAGGAAATGAGAACTAAGCAAAAGATTCTCTTATGAAGACAGATGGTTTCCCTTATAAAATCATCACGTCTCCTGAGACTTATTCCCTATGGCAAGAGCAGTATGGGAAAAACCTCCCCCATGACCCAGTTTTCTAGCACCAGACCCCTTCCACAACACATGGGAATTATGGGAACTACAATTCAGGATGAGATTTGGGTGAAGACACAGCCAAATTGTGTCACAGTTCTTCCCTTCCTCAGCTCATATCTGAATCTGAAGACTTAGCAGAGGTCTAATATCTGCAGTCAGACACAAGGTATTACCCTCCTCCACTTTGCAATACACACACACACCCATCCCAAATCTTCAGCAAAAACCTCATATGCAAATAACATTTGGTGACCCCAGCTTCTAGTCATTACACAGGCAAGGCTGCTCAGATGGGTTTGAATCCCATTTGTGGCTCAAACCAAAGCCCCTGCTCCATTATTCAACTGCAGCAATAAGATGAACACCTGTGAAAAGATAAGTGCACCCAATGCAACATGAAACGTAATCAAATGCTACAGAAGCTACATGTACTTCCAGTGTCATGGGAAGGAAAGACCTTTCCTGGGCCAGGAAAGGTCCCTGCAGGCACATGTTAGGAAAGACTGCACATGAGGATAGAGGTGTGCTGAATCCAAAAGTAAGGGCAGGGTTTTGATAGGAGGGATCCTGTTTTCATTAATCCCACTTGAGGGATGTTTAGCACATACATCCTTATAGAGTTCATTTAATGAGTTTTCTAATTTCCTGCTTTTAATAGAAACTGAATTACTGGCCTTTTTTTTTTTTCTGGTGCTATAAAGAGAAGTGTTTCTGTTCCAGTTCCATGCCTTCATGTATTGAAATTATTTAGGCCAGAGATGAGGGTTTCTTAGATCAAAAGAGAGGCAGTGGAGACAATCAGAAGTTACTCGATTTTACTGTTTGCTGATGAATGGAATGTGGAGAAAGAAAGGAGGTGAGAATGATTATAAGATTTTTGTCCCAATCGACTGGAAGGATGGCAGTCCTCTGGACTGAGATAAGGAAGGCTGCAGGCTCAAGATGTTATTGAAGAGAGAGGATTGGGACCTCAGTTTTGCACATTTTAAGCTTGGTATCCAAACCGAGATACTCATTATCTGGTGAGATATGTAAGTCTGAAGTGTAGAAGAAAGTTCTTTGGGGGAGATACAAGTTGAAGGCATTGACACAGACATGACCCTTAAAACCATGACGCTTAAGGAGAGCACCTTGAAAATGGGAGGAGATGGAGCAGAGGCAAGGTCCCAGGCCTGAACTCTGAGCCTAGGGGTGCCCCAGCATCCCCAGTCATCAATTATGTCTTCCAGACCTTTGGGCTTCCCTTCCCTGCACCCCACCTCCAGGCTCTGGACACCAGGGCCCAGAGTCACAGGCTCTGCTACCTCGGCCGGGTACTGCTGCCATCTGCTGGGCACTGGTGGGGCTTCTCCTGTGCGCGGCTACTCGGGGTGTCGCAGCCCTGAGTTCGGCAGAGCTGGAGTAGTCCTAGACACTTGAGATGTCAGAGATGGGTAGAATGAGGGCGGTATGTGTGGGGGCACTCAGGGATTTGCCAAAGCAGTGGAGCTTATGCCCCCAAATTTAGCAACTGAAAACTCCAAATTCTTGCTCCTGGAGCTACCTACTCTTCCAACTTCTACAGGACTCAGATTCCATTCAAACACCATGCTGATCTTAGAACTGTCCCTTCCCTGACTCCATCGGCCATGCTTATCTGTTTGAACTTCTAATCCCCTGGAATGAATTCTCCCCTGGGAGGTTTCTTCACCCCTCATTCAAATAGACATTTGGCAAGTCTTGCACATCAGTTTGCCAGACATACCTAGATGTGTATCAGCTCTGGCAGTGTGGCTTTTAGGAGTTTACAGGGCCCTAAATTCAGACATTTTCTATTTCCCATGAGAACATCTCACATGTTAGTTACTCTGAAGTTCACCGGTGCAGAGTGCCATACGTCTGATTTACAGTAACATTTAACAATCTGGAATCTTCTGGTATGGGGGGATATCTTTTCTGAAACCCTTTAAACCATTAGCTTCAAGGAAACAAAACTTCATTTGGCACCAGCAAAGGCAAAGCACTTGCATAGGAGTTGATAGATATTTGATATTTAGCTGGTATACAGGTGAAAGTATACAGAAGTCTATGATACTTAAAAGTGTTTGGAAATGTGACCATTAAGATCACACGTTTATTAATCTTTTTATTATGGTCAGGCTTTCTTTAAATTTGGGGTTTCAAAGTCTTTTTAAAAATTGATATTTTCTTCTAATTACCATTTTGGAGACAAGGTAGTGCTCTGTTGCTCAGGCTGGGTTTTAGTGTCATGATTACAGCTCACTGCAGCCTTGAATTCCTGGTCTTAGTGATCCTCCTGCCTTGGTCTCCCTAAGTGCTGGGATGGGTTTCAAGGCTTTTAAAAATCATATTAGCATTAGGAATCTATGCATGCCATAACAAGTATTTCTTTTTGAGCTTGGGCAGACCCCACAGTGGCTTTGCTTATGCACCTATTTTGCTATTTTGCTGGTTATACCACTTCTCTTACCATATCATATGTAGATCTGCAGAGACAGGTTGAGAGTTTGTGGGTAAGCCCCAGTACTGCCGGCTGCTGTTTATTCCAACCAATTGGATGTCCTCTTTGATTGGTTCTTTCCAATAGCACATCTATAAATAAATTTTGAGTACCACTCCTGATTTTAGATACACTAATGTGATAGTTTACATTTTATAGAATGATTATGCATATTTATTAAATTGGAAAATTGTAACAACTCTCTGAGGTAGATGAGGGAAATATAATATTCATTACTTTCTTTTTTTGTTTGTTTTGAGATGGCATCTTGCTCTGTTTCCCAGGCTGGAGTGCAGTGACATGATCTTGGCTCACTGCAACCTCTTCTTTCTGGGTCCAGTGATTCTCCTGCCTCAGTCTCCTGAGTAGCTGGGATTACAGGCACCCATCACCATGCTTGGCTTATTTTTGTACTTTTATTAGAGATTGGGGTTTCACTATGTTGGTCAGGCTGGTCTCAAACTCCTGACTTCAAGTGATCTGCCTGCCTTGGCCTCCCAAAGTGGTGGAATTACAGGCATGAGCCACCGTGCCTGGTCAACTTTCTTTGAAAGATAAGAAAACTCAAAGTCACAATGATTATACTCCAGTTTATACAATAAGAAGCATCAACATCATCTTCAGGAATCAGGGCCTGTGAACCCTGGGAAAGTGCTCTCTCCCATAGACAATCTTCCCTTTTATTTTATTTTCTTTATTCTTTCTTTCGGCATGATCTCAGCTCACTGCAACCTCTGCCTCCTGGGTTCAAGCAATTCTCCTGCCTCAGCCTCCCAAGTAGCTGAGATTACAGGCATGTGCCACCATGCCCAGCTTATTTTTGTATTTTTAGTGAAGATAGTGTTTCACCATGTTGGTCAGGCTGGTCTTGAACTCTGACCTCAGGTGGTCTGCCCAACTCAGCCTTCTGCCCTTTGGGTAATTATCTAAATGGACTTTGGTTTCTGTTTAGAGCTGCTATAGAGAAGCAAAAGTAGAAATATTTGCTACTGCATACTTTTCACTATTTTTTTAAGTGACATTTCCTTCTCATTTTGGTTTGTGTGTTTGGGAGATAACGTCTCATCTAAATGGAAAAATGAAGATGTAAATTTATAGGCTGATGTGTAGGAGAGAGGAAAGTGTGTCTTGTGGGTGATGACAGGTGTGTGAGGAATGTGAGGTTGCGAGCAGGTGTGTGATGGAGTGTGATGGAGCACAGTCATGTCAGGCTGAGTAACATTTTCTCTCCACAGGGTAATATAGTAGGGAACTCTTGACACAGCAGGAAATGTGGAATAGATAGTGTAAGAACAGCTGGAACACCTGGAGAAACTTTATACTTGGAGGAAATTGTGGATTCAACATCTTCATCATCATTTCATTTGCTACCTGGTATTGCTAGTTATCTTTCTTTGAGTATGTTATTTTTTTTCTCTAATTGCATGTCAAGCTTTCAGATGGAAGGAATGATATTTTGCCTCAATACATTCCTGCAGTATCTGGCACAGTAAAAGGAATGGTGTATGTGTTTAGAATTGTTTGTTAGTTGAGTGATTGCTGCTGTTCTCAGTGGTCAGGGAGACATATAGCGTATTGCACCACAATCTGTAGTTAAAAACAAACAAACAAAAAAAACCAAACAAAATCCATGAGCCCCAGTAAGGAAAATCTGTTAATAGTCACTACTTCCTTCAACTCTTAAGGGGTCCAAACATAGTAATGCTGTCATTTGCATGTGCAGATAGATTTATTTAGGTAAAAATTTAAGAAAAAACAAACATTCTGGAAAGTCTGATCAGAATAGCCTATCTCAAGAAACTTTTGATTGCTTAACCATAATAATTCTGTCCCTAATCACTTCCCTTCCAATAATTTCCCTGTGGTTCATTTCACCCCAGATTTTCATAATGATCATTTGCTGGTCGTAGAAACTCAGCAGTAGAAAGGATAAAATGTAAGTTGCATGCAGGTCAAAACTTGTAGCACATGATGCTTGCAATAGATTGCAAAAATAACCTCAAATTATTCTCCTCTGTCTTCCATACCCCCTTGCAATTTACTTCATAACTCCTCTCATCACCATTGGAATATCTTTCTCCACTCTTTAAGTCTGGCTGTACTTGATTTTGCCAGTGGGGCATTAATTAATATGACTCTAGTAGAGACTTGAAAAGTGCTTTTTCATTGAGACTTTGCTTTCTTGCTGCTTTCTGAGGCTGCTATGTGAATAAACCCAGGCTACTTGACCACTTGAGCGCCGGGTAGCCCAGTTGCCTCTATTGCCCCAGCCAATAGCTAGTCAAGCTCCAGAAGGAGAGCTTTTTTTAGCTAACTGACAGTGAGTCCAACTGAGACTACCAGAAGAATCACCCAGCTGAGCCCAGCCCAACTTGCTACTGTGTCAGATTCCGAGCTAAAAAAATGGTTCATGTTTTAAGTTACTAAGTTTTGTGGAGGCTATATAGGAAACATCATCTAATATAGTCCTCAGTCCTCAATAAAAAATATTGAATAGAAAATGTAAATGAACGAATGATTAAATGAAGGAAATAGGTGGTTATTTTATTCAATCTTCCCGTTCCACAAATAAGGAAATTAAAGTCAAAGTAGTTAAATAACTTGGCTCATTTGAGGCAGCAAGTTTGTGGAGAGACAAATATAAACCAACTATTGTTTCCCTTTAAAATAATTTTATGTTTCCCTAATGATATTGTAAGGTCCTTGAGAGCAGGAAACATGTTTCTATTTCTTTACATCATCAGGATCTACAAAAAGTATTTCATACATTTCCGATTTACACATTACTATTTTAATATATGGCATATGGCTATAGCACAAGTCAAAAGGCAGAGCAACTTTAGTGAAAAGCAACTCTCTTTCTCACCTCTTTCACCCAGCCATCCAATTCTCCTCCTCAAAGATGTTCACGATCAACAATTTTAGTTTGCTTGTTTGTTTTGTTTTACATCTTTTCAGAAGTCTATCGTATGTTTGTTATAGATGATGGTGAGTAGAACTCAGGGCTTGTTTGTTTCCAAAAATCTGGGAAAAGAGAATATGGGGCAATAAACAAAGTCCAGTCCCATGCCTCCCTCTCAGCCATCTGCTATATCATCTACAAAACCACATCATTTTTTGGAGACAACTTTGAAATAAAAAATAACCAGTGCTGATCAAAATAATCAGAGTAAGTGATATCTTCTGGGTTATTGTGGTCTATATCCTGGCAAAATGAAAAAACAAAAACAGGAGGAAAAGCAATGTGAAGTTATAAGGGATTCTTCAGATGTTGGTCAAGAACCATACCCTTAAATGTTTTGTCTGGATCAGAAACAATGGAAATATGTCTCCAAAGGCTCAAAGGAATTACTTTGATTTGCTATCCTCTAGGGATAATTAGGCATAGACAACATTGATACTCTGGGGCTGGACTGGGAGAAGACACAACAAAGGAGCAGGGGAAGAATGTGAGACAAAGTTGGGGTGCAGTTAAGCAGGATCTGGGTTTCCAGTAGTTTGAAATGTGGTAGATAAGAGGATGAAGTTTAAGAAAGGGTGTGGATGTCACACAAAGCAGGTTATGTCACAGCATGGAAATACAGTACATTTCAGTAAAGTAGGGAGCTAGGAGCTACACTGACGGAATGAAGAAGTAAGGGGCAGAAGGAGGGAGGATTTGTATAGAACATAAAGGTAGCAAGTGAGCACCACGTGTCCTAAGTGTTTTGGCTACTACGGGAGAGTGAAAGATAGGTTAGAGTAGAGGAAGAGGGAATAAAGCATTAAAATAAGCCTTTCTAACAGTGCTTTTAAGATCGGGAAGTTCAGAAGAAGTTTTAAAATGGAAAGAACTTCTCCCCCACCATTCAAAGATAGGGACAAGGAAAGAAAAATATGGGAGGGAAGTCTGGGATAAAGGAGACAAACTCAGTTCTCTTAATAGTATCTTACATATAACAGTTTTTTTCAAAGTGCTTCAAGGACTTTATCTCCCAGGTATTTCTTCTTATAAATACTTACATGCTATACAAATTTATAGTTATTTTTCTCTGTCAAGAAAAACCAAATGTTTTTTTACAATTCAGCTTTTTATAAAAATCAACAACCTGAAGTTTTATTTTCTCTTCTTTCCTTCCTTTCTCGCTTTTCCTTAACACATTATCTTTTTTATCATCCATGTTCCTGTGCTTCAGCATTTTGCCAGAGATGATGAAATATCACCACTCCCCTCACTTTGTCATTTTCTTTCAACTTATTCTATACTAAAATATTGTTTTGTTTCCCCAAAGTTTTTATGGTCAAAATTTATAGCTCACCTCTTTTCTACAAGTGTACTTTAGGCAGATGCTTATCTCTTGCTTTAGGGTAATGTAAATTTTCACTAGCTCTCTGAGACACACACACAACAATGCCACAGCAGCCTTTCATTATGATATTCACCACATAGGATGGGTTCACTTGTTTATTAGCAGAGTGATTTTTCTACCAGTGCAGCATCTTAATTTTGTGTGGTGAGGGTTTTTTTAGATCCTAGTGTGTGCTAGGGGTTTCCGATCAAATGAATTTCCTTCTGCAGAAAGAATTTCTTTTCTGGTTCAGAAAAGTAAATTTCTTTCTGTGGATGTCTATTGAAGACAATTTTTTTTTTCTCAACATCTAGTCTCATTCTACTCTGCTTCTGTTGTCTTGCATTATGTCATCTCCCTGAAGCCTCACCAAAGGCATGGCTCCCCAAATTCTCCCAAACAGAATTATCTTCTAGGACAGAATCATAATATCCTTCAGATGGTACATTCTGAAAATCTCATGTGACTGAGAAGTCAGGGATATGGATGCTTTGTTTTCAGTACTCCCAATATCTTTTTCAGTATTTTCTTGTGTCTCCTTTCATTTCTCTTCACCAAGTACTTTTGCTGGTGAAAGTTACGCTGTGATAGTTATGGGAAGGCATTAGTAACTTTAAGAAGAAGGCAGTACTTGATCGCATCCTTGGATGATGACTTCTTAGACACCAAAGGGGATATATGTTTGGGCAGAGGAAGGATCTTCCTGATATTCTCCAGTCCACCCAGCAAAGTTGCTGCTGACTCTGCATGCTCATAAGACAGCCCAGCCCCCATGGTAATTATCAGTGCTTATACCAAGATTGAAGGCTGCCTTTTCACCAGTGTCTCTGCTTAATGATCACTTCTCTGTATGTTCTTCACCACCTCACAGCTGTGCTGCAATGGCCACCTGCATATCAAGATTGCACTTCATCTGTACGTTTTGTCTCTGGCAGCTGTGATGTTCACCTTCCCTGAACTGGAAGAAGAGGGAAGAAGAAAAACCTCTCTGTGGAGAATTTATTCCAGCACAATTACCCGGCAGGGAGCCTGCCTTCTAGGTTCCCTCCCACGCACTGCTCAAAGCTTCCAGCATCCAATCTCTGTAGCTCCAACCCTGTGTCTGCTTTGATAAGAGCGGTGGTATAATCAGCCCAGCCGCAATTCTCTGGCTCTGATTCCCCCTCGTGGCTTCTGCATTCCTGTTGATAATTAAAGAAAGCTTTCTTGCCATGATGCAGGCTATATAAAATAAGTTAATAAGTAATAAAGCAGCTGGCCTCAAGCCAGGAACTTGCTGCTGCTGGTATTGGTCCCATCCTGTGGTACGGTTACTGAGGGGGAGGGAAGCTTGGCTCTCAGACACAGCCTTTTGGATTAGAAAGCTGAGAGAGCAAGCTCGGCTTGGCATTCCACTAAAAATGTGAGAGCCACAAAGATCATTCTGTGAGAGTTTATGGGACCTTGGCCTTTGAATGAGATGGATCACTGGCCCTCTTTCCTCCCCCTTAACTCCCAGATTAGCTAACTCTTTTTGCCATCCTTATCACTGCACAGCTCACTCCTATTTTATTAAGTTTAAAATAAATGCAGCAGGGACTTGATTTCCAAATTTTATGTGTACTCAGCCATCAAGTTCATATCTTCCTTTTCAAGATTGAACCCTGATACATTAAAGATGAGTGCCCTGAGAGCTGTTTAAGATTAGTGTGTGCTCACTTATTGTATTAGAGTTCTCTTGTGAAACAGAACCAATAGGATAGCTAGATGGATGGATGGATGGATAGATGGATGGACAGATGGGTGGATGAATGTGAGGGGATCTATTAGAGAAATTGGCTCACATGATTATGGAGTCTGAGAAGTCCCACCACAGGACACTTGTGAGCTGGACAATCAGGGAAGCCAGAAGCATGGCTCAGGCCAAGTCTGAAGGCCTGAGAATCAGGGAAGCCAGTGGTGTAGCTCTCAGGCCAAGGCTGAAGGCCTCAGAATGTGGGGGCCACTGGTGTATGGCCTGGAGTCTGAAGACTGGAGAACTTGTTGTTCTGTTGTCTAAGGGCAGAAGAATGGTGTCCCAGCTCTAGAAAAGAAAGAGTAAATTAGTCTTTTCTCTGCTGTTTCTTCTTTCAGGGCCCTCAGCCAATTGGATGGCAATGGCCCACACTGTCTGAGGGTGGATCTTCCTAACTCAGTCCACTGATTCAAATGCCAATCTCTTCTGGAACCATCCTCACAGTCATAGCTAGAAATAATGCTTTAGCAGTGATCTGCCCATCCCTTAATCCAATCAAGTTGACACCTAAAATTTACTGTCACACCCATGCTCTTTTGTAGTGGCCATGGGTTTTTTTCCGTTCTTGGAGGCCTTGCAGAAGTTTCCCTGTAATGAGGTTTTGGCTCCATCACAGCCCAGGAAACTTCCTGGGAAGTGTTTGGGCCTGGAGGAGAGTGGGGTAGTGGTGATCCTGTTTTGATTAGTCACAGATGCCTTGCTTGCATTTAGTCTGCTTTTGATACAAAAAGGGAGAAGAGCTGAGACCATTATTCAGGTAATTTGGGTTAAAAAAAAAAAAATCCCCGTACTCAGTTTCCCTCAAAGAAGAAAGTGATGTTTGAATGTGAATGAGCCAAGATGTCTGTTTCCATGAATGAGGGTAGTTGATGCTCAGGACACACATTTGCTTTTAGCAGCTGCCCATATTGTCCTCTGACCTGGAAAAAGTACAACTCCACAGAGGGCTGGAAGGGTAGTTTCAGGAGCATCCCACAGCAACAACCCCTCTAAGCCCTCCAGCCTTCCAAACCCACTGGCAATTAAGTACAGCATTAGCAAGATAAGCTCTTTTACACCTAACTGTTACTTCTGCCTCTGAAGGTTATTCTGGAATTATCTACAGCTCATCCCTGGTCTCTGCTGTTGCCTGTAAGCTTTGGCTTTCATACATTACTCTCTGTCCATCCCCTGGTACTGGCTTCATGGTGACATTTAAACATTCACTAATGCTTTTTCCCTCCTGAATACTGATGTGTCGTCTACTTTCTTCACACATGCTATCCCAGAGTTGCTCTTGGTTGATTCACACTTCCTCCTAGGTTTCCTACCCTGGTTTGGCTCCTGACTCCAGCTCCTCTTAAAGTTGTTTACTGTGAAACTTGACTGCCCGGTAGGTGATGAAAAAATTGCCACCATCTATTTGCTGACTCATCCTGAGATCCAGAGATATAATTATGATAACTACCATTGAATTAATCAACCACATTCTGTAACCAGAGCTGCCACAGTGGACAACCACAGGGGCCACTACTCACATAGAACACAAGGTGAACACTGCCTCATAATGTAATGCTTTGTGAAGGTCCTGGTGAAAGCTTTGTCCATGTACAGCAGCAGTTCCTTTAACCCCAACATGCAAAACTAGACTGTAGATGAATCTGGAAACTCTGATATATTTAGTGATCGCAGGAATGTTAAGATCAGACTTGCTAGAGTGAACTGATTTATTACTGTCTTCTGTCTCTACACTCTAGGTGTAGGTAAAAAACCACATTGTGGCTGGTCATGCACAATATTAGAAAAATAGAAACTGGGTTATATGCACTTACATTACATTCTGCCATATCACCCAATGCTCTTATGCATCTTTATCCCTAGCTGTTTCCATCATTCTTCTCAATCTGAAACATTTCCTACTATTCAGAGTCTTTGTTCTATTTGGAGTTAGTCATTCTCCTTCCTAACACATACTGAATCCTTCACCCCACCTGTTTTTGCCCCGGACACATTTCTCGGAAGGCTTATCTTGGATTTCTTTGCTGATGGGCTTTCACAATTTTGGTAGTGGTTATAATTGTTCATGTAACCTCCATAATTCTTTAATTGTTGGAAGGCTAGGAGAGGTGGGTTATTTCATCAACAGGAGGATTAGGAGTTAGATTAAACTATAAACTGTCCTTCCTATGTAAATATGTACTGATATGACTTCAGTAACTACTTTATCTTCCTTTATTTGTATACTATTATCATAAGTGGATTGAACTATAGAATTCCAGCTATATGACTGATTCTACAGCATGTTCCATATAGTATATTAGTACTTTTTGAGCACTACTGTATGCAAAGTTTGTTGTAGCAAACAAATGAGATTGAATTTGATGTTAAGGAAGATAAATATTTCACAATTGATTATGCAGTAATTGATTATGGTTCCTTTAAAGTACCTTGAAAGAGAGGTATAATAGGCAGTGAGAACTGACAAAGGGAAAGCTAGCTGTCCTTGGAGGCCAGGGAAAACTTCCTTTAGCTGGAGTTGAGATTTGAATATAGAGTAAGAATTATCCAAAGAGGTGAAATGATGATGATGAAGGAATTGGGAAGTGGAAGTAATCTGGCAGTAAATGTACCAGGTAGAGCCTAAGGCATGTGAAGATTCTGAAGCAGTAAGAAAAATGCCATATTTAGGGAGGTAAAAGATGGCCAAAATGACAGGAATAGAGAGAGCTTGGGGAAGCATGTTATAGATGTCGGCAGAGGTCAGATCACACATGGATGATGTCTGGATCACGTAAAGGTTACTGTCATGAGTCAGGTTTCCCAAGAAGCAGATTCAAAATGTAGATGAGTAGCATGCAGGGAGTTTATTGATAAATGCTTTAGGGATCAATACCTGTAAAAGCGTGAAGCAAGTGAGACTGGAAAGAGAGATAAGTTGAATTATGGTATAGTCTCAAGAAATGTGTAAGTTCATTCTGTAGAGAGCTGGGAGAGTTTCTCAGAATTACCAAAGCTTAGGTGAGAGGGCTGGATCTTTATGCTTTCTCAATGACCAGTTGACCAATAGGCAGTTGAGAAGTGTGGTGGGAGAGGGTGTGCTTTCTTAATTGGGTTGCTGTCTTCATCTGAGGACAAGTCCAGGAGAGTGATTCATCTGAGAGTTGTCAGCCATTATACTCTCAGCAGCTTGGGGAATGCATGTCTTAGTCTGAAGGGAAGGATCGTGGTGTACACCATGGTATCCATTATTGACATTCTTCTAAGTCTGATGAGAAACTGGTGGAAGGTTTCCAGCCTGGAAGTAATATAATATTTGTGTTTGAAAAGATGATACTGACTGTTGGATGGAGAATGGATTGGAAAGCTGATCAGATTGGTTCCAGAGAGACCAGTTAGGAGACTGTGGCAGTAGTTCAAGCATCAGGTCACAATAGGTTGCACTGGATGGTGGCAGAGTAACAAGGGATCAGGTATGAAAAAGAACCTGACAATGGACTGGCCAATTTAGGTGTAACCATATAGTTACTGGCTTTCAGCATGGAATGGATGGTGAGGCCATTTGCAGAGCTACCCAGCTGAGAAAGAGAGTAGATCTTGAGTTCAATTTAGGCAAGTTGAATTTGAGCTGCTTGTGAGACATTCAAACAGGGAAGGCAGCTGGATGTATAATTATAGAGCTTAGGAAGATGTCTGGACTGTAGATGTAAATTTTAGAGCTGTCATGGTATTTCAGGCCATGGGCATAGATAATAAGATGGCTTAGAAGAGAGCACGGAATAAGATGAGATCCCTAGAATGAGCTTAGAGGAGCTCCCGCATTTCGAGTGGAAGATGAGCCCCTAACTAAAATAGACAAGGCATAACCAGAGGGGAAGGAGGAAATTCAGGGGAGTTTAAGATCAGAAAAAATAAGAAAGGTGTAATGAGGAAGGGTTTCCAATGCTGCTCCTGTAACAGGTAGGACAATAGCCATGTTTTAGGCATTTTTATGCTCTAATAAAATGCGGTAATTTAAGTATAATGAAAATGTGTGTTAAAAATATGGTCACAGTGTTTTTTACATTCCTTTTTAGGCAAAAACTACTTTATCCAAGTTTCTGAATCTGTGGTCATGCAGCAGGATCCTAATTAAAGAAGCATTTTACCTTGGTGCAAGGGAAGAAATATGTTTTATTCTGTCATATTGCACAGAAAAATAATTGGTGATCATCTACTTAGAGCCTACAGTGCTCTAACATGCTGCTAAATGCTGTTGAATCCATGGGTTCTAAGACAACGTCTTTGCTCTCAAAAGGCTTAAAACCTAATTCAGGCGTCCCCAAACTACGGCCTGAGGGCTGCATGTGGCCCCCTGAGGCCATTTATCCGGCCCCCCCGCCGCACTTCAGGAATGGGCACCTCTTTTATTGGTGGTCAGTGAGAGGAGCACAGTATGTGGCGGCCCTCTAACGGTCTGAGGGACAGTGAACCGGCCCCGTGTGTACAAAGTTTGGGAACGCCTCACCTAATTGATGAAGTCAAACCTGCTACTTCATTAGATCTGTCTTAGTACCAAGAAAAATGGTGCTACTGTCTAGCAAATGACAGCAAAAAGTATGCATTGGGGAGATCAGAAAAGGCTTAGGTGAAGACACTTAAGTTTGAGCTTCACTCCAAATGTTGGGTAGGATCCAGATAGTAGGGAAGATACTTTAGGTGAAGGTCAGGATTCAAGCATAGGTGGAGATGGTGGAATATTCTAGATGCATGTAAGGGATGTTAGTAAGTGAAAAATACACAAATTGAGTGGCACTGGAATGCCATTTGAAATAACTGTCATATTCTAAATTCTCACCCATTTTTGAGGCCTTTAAATATCCTGATAGGTGGTTTGTAGTATCTCTTGAGATTCTGAAATTTGCTGATGAAATATATTTTTATTTGCTTTTCTTTTGAATTTTAATTGGTGTGTGCTTTGCTTTGTGGTTTTAAGGTTCAGACTGGCTAACTTTGACAATCAAGCCTGGAGGAAGTTTCCACTGAAATGCAATCCAGTTCGCTGCCAAACTGTCCTTCATACTTTCATCCTTACCCCACCCAGATAGATCATAGCATGTGCTTTTACTAATGAATTATAGATAACACGTTTGGTAATGGTTTAGAATCCAGAATGAGCAGTTTTTTTTTGAAGCATCTAAAGCTTTCACTTATACTTTATTCATATTCATTTAGAATCGATAGACTAAAAAGGGAAAGATATAATCAACCCCTACATGTTGAAATAGTTAGCAGACACAGCACCACAGCATTTTTGTATGATAATTGAACATATTTAGTAAGTGTCAGATTTCAATCTGGCTCTTTCCCAAACATAAGATACTGAATATCATTTTACAGGTTTGTAATCTTCAAACCTAAACTGATAGAAGCTTTTTTTTTTTTTTTTTTTTTTTTTTTTTTTATGACTACTACAGTTGTAACCCCTTCAAAACTGAACAGTTTCAGAGAGCACCACTGATATGCTCGATGTAAATGCCCTTTTATTCCTCTCCTGTTGCATAGCACCCAGCCTGTACCACATATGCTAACTTGGCTTGCACACAGTGTAAGAGGCAGAGGTGATTCCTGGGCCCTTGGTCTTCTGGTAGAGCAGCTTAGAATGTTAGAACAGCTTGAGAATGTTCTTGTTCTTAGAATATTCTTTACCTACTCCAGCACTTATGTGATAGTTTGATTGAATAAAGAATTCTAGGTTGAAACTGATTTTCCCTAAACATTTTGAAGGTTGTGTTCCATTTTATTCTAGCATGCAGTATTGCTATTTAAAAGGCTGATATATTTTAACTACTGATTTTTTTGGTATATAATCAATTTTAATCCTTCGAATAGTTTCGGCATCTTCTCTTTGTCCCTGATGCTATCAGACTTTCTGCATCTATCCTGAGTATCTTGGGAAGAACATTTTCTGACACATTAGGTGTCTGAAAATGTCTTTATTTTAGTTTCTCATTTGATATTTTGTCTGGATATATAATTGTAGGTAAAAAGTAATTTTCTATTAGATTTTTGAAGGAATTGGTTTATTGTCTCAGAACTTCTAGAGTTACCATTAAAAAGATCATTGCCATTCTGGTTTCCATCTCTTTATCTGAATTGTATTTTCTCTTGGAAAGTGTTTTTGTTCTTTTTATCCTCGGAGTTCTGAAATTTCATAATGATATGCCAAGGTGTGAATTCAAAAATATTTATTACGTTGAACCCATGGTTAGAGCATTTCAATCTGGAAACTCCTAATCTGTAGTTTTGAGAAATCTTTTGTATTACTGATACATTCATTCTTCTTTCTGAATATTAGATTCTTTAGATATTGAATATACTAGTCTGATGCTTCAAATTTTATAGTATTTTAGTTGCTGTTTTTTTTCCATTTCTTTGACTTTCATTTTACTGTTTAGAATATTTTATCCTTTCTTCTAGCTTCCTTACATCGAGTGTTTTATTTGTGTGATGTTTTTAATTCCAAATAATTTTTCTTGTTCTTAGAATGTTCTTTTTAAAAATAGCATCGTGTTCTGTTTTCTTATCTCTATAATGACATCAATGATAGCTGACTTTTTTTTCTGCTTCTTCTCAAATGGTCTGTTTGCTTCAGGACCTTTTATTCTGTTTGTTTTGGTTTCTGTTTTTCATTTTCCAGGTTTTCCTCAAATATCTGATGATCTATGGCAGTATTTAATATTTGAGAGTAAAATTCTGAAAAGCAATTTTGCATGAGGCCTATTGACTGTCAGGTTCACTGCAGATGGCAGGTATGGCTGTTTGACTGTGCTGGTCGGTTTATCCAGAAGGTAGTCTTGCAATCTTCTTCTGAGGACTTAGAAGCCTGGCTGTTTTTATTTTAGGAGTCGGACAGAGGATGGGGCTGAGAGTCGCCCTGCTCATATGTAAACTTTCCCATATGCCCTGTGCAGAACTCTGGTCCACATGGTGCCTGGCATCCCCATAAGTCATGCCAGCTGGACTGCTTAGGAAATGCACAGTCTTCTCTTTGGCGGGGGTGGGGGAGAAGGAATTATATTTTCCTATTTTCTTTGTCTTTGCAGATGTAGGCCTTTCAAAGAAATCCCTTTATCTTGTTTTTAGTAGTGATTTGAGAGCCATGGAAAGTTGCCTTTTGTTTTTCATCTCGTATATCTACCCTGGGGTCAGTGGCATTCTCTTCAGAGGGCAGTGAGCTGGCCCCATCAGGCACTCACGAGGCCATGGTGTGAAGTCTCAGACCTCCTTATGACTGTGGCCACGGTGAATTCGATTGGAAGATGAGGGTCCCCCAAACTATCTTCACTATCTGTGCATAGTGTGCCTTCAGGTGTGGTAGTTTCTTACCCTTTAATCATTCTCGAGGGCCCTTCTCATGGCCACCAAAGTGGTACCTGACTAGGGTTCTCCTTGGATACCAGAGCAGACAAAACCTACATTCTACTGGGCAGGTTACACTGTGTGAGTTCACCATGTCTGTGGTCTCCTGGACGACTCTGCCCACTACCAACAAAACCTTGAGTCCAGACAACCCCGACCTTGCGCTCTATCCCTGTTATCCACATCAACCCCAAGGCAGCCTCTCCAGTTTCCTAACTCCCCATCTCCTACTCTTACTTCCCCCAGGCTTTCTCCTATATAACTCTTCCTACTGCTGCCTCTTACTCAGCATCCTTCATGTCAATACATGTTTCTTTATCTTTAGTCTTTTCTTAGAATTCTTTCTAATATTTTCCTTTATCTTTGCTTAACTTG
This sequence comes from Saimiri boliviensis, assembly GCF_048565385.1. Lineage (NCBI taxonomy): Eukaryota > Metazoa > Chordata > Mammalia > Primates > Cebidae > Saimiri > Saimiri boliviensis. Next base: position 99,282,640 of record NC_133461.1, read on the forward strand.
ATGACATTTTTTAAACTCATGAGCTCCCTTTGCCCACCACCACAACCGGCTAATTTTTGTATTTTTAGTAGAGATGGGGTTTTGCCATGTTGGTCAGGCTAGTCTTGAACTCCTGACCTCAGGTGATCCACCTGCCTCGGCCTCCCAAAGTGCTGGGATTACAGGCATGAGCCACTGTGCCTGGCCTTACATCAAAGATTCTAAGAGCTTCTAAAGAGAAATTGTCAGAGCTAGGTGGATTGGTGCCACTGCAGAATCATCATCTCCAGAATCACCTGAGCTTTTCCTTGAATCCAGTTTACATAATTATTTCCCTTTCTTTTTTTTTTTTTTGAGACAGAGTTTCGCTCTCATTACCCAGGCTGGAGTGCAATGGCGCCATCTCGGCTCACCGCAACCTCCACCTCCTGGGTTCAGACAATTCTCCTGCTTCAGCCTCCTGAGTAGCTGGGATTACAGGCATGCGCCACCATGCCCAGCTAATTTTTTGTATTTTTAGTAGAGACGGGGTTTCACCATGTTGACCAGGATGGTCTCGATCTCTTGACCTCGTGATCCACCCGCCTCGGCCTCCCAAAGTGCTGGGATTACAGGCTTGAGCCACCGCGCCCGGCCAATTATTTCCCTTTCTTCAGTGGCTATTCAAAACTTTCACAACAATCCTTGGGTCCTCTACCTCACTCCTGTTTCATTCACTCTTAGCAAATGACTTTGACTCCTACCTCACTAGGAAAATTATGATTATCAAGTGTAAACTGCCTTATTTTTTTTGACTGCAAGCTGACAAATGGACTTATCTGTGTAATCACATTAGTCTTTTTTCCTGAAGTCCAAGAAGATGACTTCTCTGTTCAAGACATTCTTATGTCCGGACTCTGCACGTCACCTTCTCTCATCTAGCCAAAGACAACAGTCATATTTCCTTCTCTTTCTTCTGTACTTTCTGTCTCTTCCTCTCTGCTGGCTCCTTCCCCTCACAATGGTCCATATTCTCCTTTAGCAGACTTGAGATATGCATTAGCTGGAGTCCTACCGAGAAGCAGGTGGTACTCTCACAATAATCTGAGGAAATGTTAACAAAGAGAATATTTGCAAAGCTATGAATATGCTGTAGGTAAACTACAAGCACCGTGGACATGCAGGGCTGAGGGGCCGGGGAATGAAGTGGTTACTGGAACCCAGGAAAGAGTTCTATGTATAAGATCAACTTGAGAGGAGTTAGCTAAGGCACAGAGCTAGTCTGAGTTGACTCTGCAAGGAGGCTGCTGAGGAATAAATACCTGGACCTCATTCTTCTCCTTCCAGTCTCCTGCCAGAGCTCTCCCATTGGTTTGAAGAAGTCAAGCCAAACAGAATCAGAAGCCAGAGGACAAAAGATTCCTTGATATGATGACAGCCTGTAGAGATCAGCCTCTTAGGGCACAGAACAGGCTGAAGAAGAACAGATAGGAGATCAAGAGGGACAAATTATTATACAGAATCTTTTTTTTTTTTCTGGGAAATCTTCACTTAAATTGTCACTGGAATGCTAATTTTAAAGACAAATGTCATTTTAAAATTTTCAATTGGCACCATTTTGTTTCTAGATGATGGTAGAATAAATTTCAAACAAAATACATCACTGGGAACAGGTTCTGCTTTCTATGATTCTTTGTTACATCGTTGTAAGTGGCCACTTACTTTGTCTTGAATATGGTCAGTGCCAAATAAATGATTGATTGAATTTGCTTTAGCTTCACTATACACCATTCTCTATTTGCTTGTATTTCTGTTGCCTGGTAACTTTCAAAGCCTTCCTTCTCTAAAAAACAAAGGTGAGAGAAAAAGCAAAACCAAAAATACTCAGGATTTTTTCTCCCTAGTATCACTAAGTAAAATATATGACAAAACATGGAGTGCTGTTACACATTGAGGAGAAAGATTAATTTGAAAAGTAAGGAAGCAGGTTTCCCCACCATGCTTGGCTTTGGCTATGCCATGGTCCATTATGGCCAAAGGAGAGCTACAGGGCCAGGGCAGGCCTGAGGGAAACTCCCCTTCAGACCTTGTGGGCCCCAGAGCTGCACACGCACACTGCGGAGAAGAGCAACGGGCCCTGTTATTGGTGGCCAGCAGCAATTGGTCTTTCATCAGGGCTTTTTCTAGGCCTTCTCCATTTATCTAGCATGCATCACGGCTAGGATGTTCCAGAAATGGATACACCTTTGGCTTTCCTAGGAGACTAATGTGGAAGAGGGTGGGTGTTGGCTACCTAGACTTGGTCAAAGAGGGTCCTGGCTTTCTCGGAAGACTTGAAACCTGGTGTCTCCCTTGGGTCTGTCTGAAGCTGTCTTATATTCAGGGTAGAGTGTATCACCATTAATTGTTTTGTCATCATTATATCCTAAAATGGTAAAACGTTGCCTCATGGGCATAAAAATCACGTATGGGGTTGAACTGATGCTTATGACCTGGGGACAGGATGGCATGCATATCTGTTTCATCTTGGAGTCAGACAGAATCTTAAGAAAACTTCTTTGTCTCCTAAGAAAAATTTAAATCATTGTGTTTGCTTCTCAACCTCCATTTTTTCTTTCCAATTTTCTATTTCCCTTTATAATTGCACTTGAAAATGTCTCTTACCATCAGTCAGGAAACAGGATAGACAGGTATCTGATCACCATTCTTTGATGCCTAGACATCTGGCCCAATCTATAGGCCAGGCAATTGGCTAATGATTCCACAGCTAAGTGGGTTGCAAATGCAAGGGAATTCCTATGGAAGTTTTTCACTGCTATGAGAAATTATTCCTACCCTTTGGTTATATGCTGCTAAATAAACAGTGGAGCTGGAACCAGATTAAATATACCCTGATTGGAAACTGGGAAAAGGCTGGTGTACTTCTCAGCAGGCCCGCTCATTCCCGTTGAACTAAAAGCTTGCTGTTGTCTATGCATTGGAATTAAAATAAGATCGTTTCCAATGGGGCTTTTATTCCCTCTCATTACTTTATAGTCATCTTTTCTGCATTCGTTCTTTCCACAGATATTTACTGAAAGCCTTTTAAGTGCCAGATATTGTTTTAGATGCTGAGATTACAACAAGAAGCAACAGGCAAAGCACCTGACTCACTAAGCTCACATGTGAGTGGGGCAGACATGCACGCAAGAGAGTATGTGGGAGACAGCAGGTCTGTGAAGACAGGTGAAGCCGTGTGAGGGGAAGCAGGTTGCAGGATAGTCAGGGAAGGCCTCTGCGATGAGAATCCTTTTAGCGGAGATCCGAAAGCTATGAGGAAGTATATCAAGAGTCTGCATGATGATCTATGCATGTAGCCTTTATCTGGCTACCCAGTTACAGTAAGCGATAGACGGGTGCATATCTAGATGACATACTTTCTCTTTCTAAAGCGTATTGCTATATTTTGCTGAGTTTGTGCTTTTCTGCATGCCTGATTACCTGATGGCCATTCAGATGGCCAGATGATGGTGCAAATATATTTATAGGATTTATTGGAGCATACTCCAGATGGTCAGGAATGATCTGAAGCAGGGAACAGGGACTGAGAGAGAAGCTTCTGCCACCAAGAAGAAGGAGAAGATTCCTTCCTGGGCCTGAGCTGGAGTGGCCTGAAGGGCTGCAGAGGTCACGTTTCATGGGTTGTTTGTGCTTATGGTTTTCGTGGAAGCAGAAAGCGCTTTACCCAGGAGTGTTGGAATTGCTACCTAGGCCTGTGAGCTCTTCAATGGGTCTTGTACCTGCCTTGTTGGTGATCTGTGTTGGTTCTATGAGACACACTCAACAATAGAGGTGGGGAGGTGCAAGCTGATCTGGAGGCATCGGTAGACAACATTGACTAGCACAGAGTTTTTTGAAGAGGAGAGTGAGGTATTAGGAATGCACGTTGACTTGTGAAGTTCCTTTAAAAACGTCCTTTAAGCAAGTCTTTATAGAAGCACAAAACTTAGTTACCTCATCTCTAAAATGCAGGTAATACAGCATCTCATGGTGAGAATTACATGACATAATGCATATAAAATGTTTATAGTTACGTGGGACATATATTAAGTGCTTAATAAAGAATAACGGCTACTTTGATAATGAACGTGGTGTTTAAGGACGACTGATGTGGTGATAGCATGTAGGAATAGTTGGGGAGGGATGCAGTGGAACAGGGAGTCCAGTTACATGATGGCTTTGACAGTCAAGGCACAAGAGTAGTGGTAATGAGGCTAGGAGAGAAGGCACCCATGAGGAATTGCAGGAAGGAAGAGTTAGGAGGACGTGGAGACTGCCTGGAAATCTACCGTAAAGGAGATGGAGATCTAAAGATAATTAGGATTTGGGCTGGGCAGTGGAGAGAGTGATGGGTGGTTCAAAGTGTAAAAGTGGCATTCGCTAGTATTATTAAATAACAGCAGACAGAGGAGGGTGGGCTGGGAGAGAGCCCCGGCTGGAACAGGAGTCACGCTGGAGGAAGGAGGAATGGGGAGAGTCAAGTAAAAGTTGCAGGATGGAAACAGACCAGAACAGAGGAGAACTGAACAATGATGGCAAGGCCTGTTGGTCAGAAAGGCAGCAGTACCAAAAATGAGCTGCCTGCCTGGTCAGCTCTGCAGAGTCCAAGAATTAAACCAGGCTGGTTGCTCCTTCCTGCCCTCCCTCCTTTCCTTCCCTTGCTTTCCTCCCTTTTTTATTTCCATTCTTTCTTCCTTCCCTTTTTCTTCCCCTCTTTCTTTGCCTGCATCCCTTCCTCCCTTCCTTCCTGCCTTCCCTCCTCTCCTCTTCCCCACTCTTCCCTCCTTCCTGAAAGAGTGGGCTAGATCCTGATACTAGATGTGTAAGGAAAATAAATGACACCTTTGCTCTGAGGAAGTTCACTACCGAAAGTGAATTACAGAAAAGCCTGGGTACAAATGTGAGGTGCAGGTTCAGTGAGTGAGGCCCACTTATTTTGGGTTAAGGAAATAATAAGCGATTTTTTTTCTTCGTGAGGATCTTTACACAGGTGATATGGTTTGACTGTGTTTCTGCCCAAACCTCATGTTGAATTGTAATAAGCCCCACCTGTCAAGGGCAGGACCAGGTGGAGACAATTGAATTGTGGGGGATTTCCTCCATACTGTTCTCATAGTGATTAAGTCTCACGAGATAGTGAGTCTCACGAGGTAGTGATTAAGTCTCACGAGATCTGATAGTTTATTTATAAAGGGGAGCTCCCTTGCACAGCACTCTCCCCTGCTGCCGCGTATGGTGTGTCTTTCTTCCTCCTTCGCCTGTGCCATGATTTTGAGGCCTTCCCCAGCCATGTGAAACTGTGAGTCAATGAAACCTTTTTTTCTTTGTAAATTACTAAGTCTGTGGTATGTCTTTATTAGCAACGTGAGAACAGACTAATCTAACAGGTAAGGCGTTGTGGTCACCCAGCTTACTCTTTTTTGTCGATGACCCATGAAGCCCCTTTCTCTCAGAGTGTGGTTGCTAGGCCTGCTGCGGTAGCACCACCTGGGAATTGTTGAGGAATGCTAATTCTCAGGCCCCCTCCCCAGACCTGCTAAGTCAGAAGTTCTGGGCTGAGGGATTTTTGTTTTTACACATAGTCCTCGTGATGCGGAGGCAGGCTAAAGCTTCCAAATGACTGCTTTATGTTCCTAGCATGGAGTCTTGCGCTTAGTGGCTAATCCATACACGTGTTGAATCCAATTAGCAATACTGAAGGCTCTTTTTCTTATCTACCAGAGAGATGGTACTAGACTCCCAAGGTGAAATACTATGTAAAGTTCTCTTTGAAAGCCAAAGAAGCACTGATTTCTTGTCCTTTTCTTACCTAGCCTGATTTCTCCTCTTCCTTCATCTCAACTGTTGTCGTATGAAACTGGCCATTTTGTGTGAGGCTCAGGTTAGAGTTTGGGATGTAGTGTCCTGTGCTTATGATGTGATAGTGGATGGCCTTGATGAAAGTGAGTCATGAATAGCAATCTCGTAGTGACTGCTTCAATTTCTAGGTATTACATGGAGTCAGAAAGCAGCCTTTCTAGTTTATCCTTGCTTCTTGGGCACACGACAGCCTTCAATCCTGTTGATGAATGCCGCCTTCTTGGGACTTCGCCTCTAGCCTCTAGTCTTCCACGCTACCTCTGCTATCTGTCCTTCAAAGCTGCTTCTCCTGTTCCTGACTCCTCCATGTGGGTCCCCACCTCTTTCTCTTTGTTCTCTCTGCTTTGGTGATTTCAATCACCTGTCTGGTTTTAAGTAGTATTTCCTGGAGGAATTGGTCACCAACTTATTTCTCAAGCACAGATCTTCATTGTCTGTGAGCACCACATTTCTTTCTTTCCACCTCTCCCCTCCCCTTCCTCCTTTCCTATTTCCACTCTTCCTTTCTTCTTTAAAGAGTGGGCTAGATCCTATGCCTGATACCAGATGTTTAAAGTGAAACAAGTGACACCTTTGCTCTTAACAGGTTCACTACTAAAAGTGAATTAGAGCCTGGAATCCCAGCACTGTGAGAGGTTGAGGCAGGCAGATCACCTAAGGTCAGGAGTTTGAAACCGGCCTGGCCAACATGGTGAAACCTTGTCTCAACTAAAAATACAAAAATTAGCCAGGTATGATGTCGGGCACCTGTAAACTCAGCTACTCTAGGAGGCTGAGGCAGGAGAATAGCTTGAACCCTGGAGGCAGAGGGTGCAGTGAGACAAGATGGCGCCTTTGCACTCCAGTCTGGGGACAGAGTGAGACTCTGTCTCAAAAACAGAAAAAAAAAAAAAAAAGTGGATTAGAGAAAGAGCTAACTGTCCTCTGGACCTTCTGCCTGGACATGCCCCTGGTGCCTTCAACTTAATCTGCTCTGACCAGACTCCTCAATTTCTTCCCGTTGTCCTACTTCCTTCCAACCTCCCTATTTCTGCTCATGGTGCCACTACCTTCCTAGTCACACCGGAAATGTTAGAACATCTTCTAACATGCAGGGTCAAGGAGAGGGCAGGATTGAGGAAGCAGAAGCCGCTGAGGATTCTTTCCAGGTGGTTCTCACTCAGGTACAGCCCTGTGTTTGCTCGCTCCTCTCCCCTTTCCTAGTTGAGCCTCTCGCCTGGGCTGTTGCAAGAGATTCCTAACTGCTTTTCTCTCCGTATGAGAGACAGGAGATTGTGAGAGATTGCCCTTGGCCTTTTCTTTCTCATTTGAGCATCCCCCACTCGTTATTAAATATGTGGAGAAAATAATTTTGCTCTGCAGTTGTGTAATAAAGCTCTTTGAGGCAGCTTGTTCAGCGTGGGCTCAAGAGCATAAACAAATGGAGGTCACTTTGCCTTCTGGGGGATTATTTTTAATATCCAAGTGCCTGCTCATTTTCCCTGCTTCTTACTCCAGAAGCTCCTCATAGCTAAATCCATTGATGACTTCCACAAAACATAAATCCCACAGAAGGATGCATAATTTATTAATAAGAGAGAACTTCAATCAAAACACAGGTACTAATGTTTTAGATACATTCTAACCTGGCTTTGCACGTGATGTAGAAACAGCTAATTCGATTTCTAAAAAATGAGAAGGGTACTGGTAATGCTAGTATTTATTGACCTTACACTGAGACCTTTCAGAATGAGCAAAGGAAAGGAGGAAGGAGAGTAATCAATTATCATTAGTATTTTACATTCTTGTTCTGTAAATCCTGACAACAACTCTCATATACCAGATGAGGAAACTGGAACTTAGAGATATTTAATGACTCACTCAAGGTCGTATTTCCACAAGAACTAGAGATTCTTTCTTGAGCCTATTTAATTCCCAAAGCCAATTATCTTTATTACACCAGCATTTCCCAAAATGACTCCATGCAACAAAAGTTCTCTGGAATGATAATAGGGATTCTGTGTAAATTGAAGTTACAGAATACTGCCAACACAGCTCTTTGTTGTTGATGCTTATCCCCACGTTCAGACCCTGGCTAACCATTGATTTCTTTGTTCTGATAGTTTTGCCTTTCCAGATGTCATATGAATGGAATCATGCAGTTTGCAGCCTTTTCGTTTGTCTCTCCTTCATTTAGCAAATGCACTTGAGATTCCCCATGTTGTGTGAATCAACGATTGGTTCCTTTCATTGCTAATGAATATTCCACTGCATAGTCTGACTGCAGCTTATCCCTTCACCGAGTGAAGGACATTTCAGTTTTGAGTTCTGGGCCATTGTGACTAAAGCTGCTATAGACAATCACATACAGGTGGTAGGGGTAAGCCTATATTTTCATTTCTTTTGGGTGGGATGAGCAGAGGGTGGAGAAGAGACTGGAAGTAGATACACACATTCCCTGGCATTTTCTCACTTAGGGTTTCTATATTCTTGCACCTTTACACTGACAAGTTTAGCTGAATTCTTAGATTTCTGGCTGCATCTTCCCCAAGTAAGCAGGGCTAGAGTTCTGTCTCTCCATGTAGGCACCAATCTTTCCTTACATTGCTGGTAAGTTGGTTACCCTGAAACCTCAGCTCTCGAATGGGTTCCTTAAAAATTGTGACTTTGCAATTGGTCTGGCTTCTGGTATTGTCATAAAGGAGAAAGCAATGCTTTCGAGCTTTTCCTATCTCAAGCTGAAACTAACCGTAAGCTGGAATTCTACTTGTTCATTAAAAAAAAAGTAAGCAATGGTTTTGAACAGTTTATTTCCAATATTGTAGCTATTGTTTATCTGCATGTGAGAAGTTTATTTGTGACTGTTTTTATCTGTGAACATGGAGGGTTATTCTACATGGACTCAGAATTCCAATACCATCTGCATGTATGTCCTTTAAAGGGAAGCCTGACATCTTCCAGCTACATGGCTCTCTTGTTGATTCCATCCCAAAGTAAGATTCCTTAGATTTAACTAATCTTAGTCTTAGATGAAATAGTCTTTATTTCACATGTGCCTGTGCAGCACGTATATGTGTATATGTGTGTGTATGAGAGAGAATGATGCAAACATAGGAGTTAGCATGTTCCTGTCTCAGCTCATGAAAAGTGTGTAATTTTGGATGCCCGAATCATTCAGCTGTACCTTCCTCCTTCTGTCTTTGTGTTGTTACCTTCTGACTTCCTGATTGCTACAGGCTGTCCATTGGAGCCTTGGGGAGACAGTCCTGTTACAAATCCCAAATTTTGTCATTATCTAAACTCTAGCTTCTGAGAATTACTGGAGATAAAGCCCCTGAATGGTGCCTGTACAGATAGGTGTTTTCAAACCTGACCTCGGCTCTCAGCCCTCACTTCAAAATTTTTGTATGCATTCCTAGCCTGCTCATTATCCCATTAAATTCAGAGAACATTTCAAAATATTAAACCCCTTTTCAGGATACTCAGACTATTGTCCTACCACTCATTCAGCCAATGACCTCACTGCCTACTGGACAGAGAGATACAGGCATCGCGTGGATCTTCTCCCTGTCTATGGTGTAGTTTCTCATTCTTTTATAACCTCTTTTTGTTTTAGTCAAAGATAAACTTATTTTCCAATCTAAGCTTAATCCTTCCCTCAAAACCCAGAAATGTCTAACATATAGAATCAACTCCTAGTTGACATAACCAGTTGAGGTTTTGAGTGGGAATTACAGTATTCAGAGAGATTCAGACTAATTATTAATATTTGCTGATATCCTTGGTAATACTTCGTATGTGATGGTTTTCTTGATAGGATTACAGTGAGTCTAGCTTTTTAAAAATTAGTGTTCACATCCCCCCCAATTTTATCATAATCTGTGTTTTTGTATTTAAAGTGAGCTTCCTGTAGACAATATACAATTGGATGTTGCTTTTTTATCCTGTTTGAAACTTAAATTGGGTTTTTAAATATATAAACTATTTAATAGACACTTAATATTTAAATTGGAGAGTTTATTACATTTACAGCTATGTAATTTCTCATAGAGTATGGTTTATATTTAATATCTTACTATTTTCTATTTGCTTCATCTGTTCTTTGTTCCATTTTCTTACCGCCTTTTGGATTAATTCAGTATTGTACATTTCATTTCATCTTCCTTCCTCAAGTTTTATTTTATTTTATTATTTTTATTTTTATTTATTTATTTTTTTGGGACAGAGTTTCGCTCTTGTTACCCAGGCTGGAGTGCAATGGCGTGACAGGCATGTGCCACCATGCCCAGCTAATTTTTTGTATTTTTAGTAGAGGTGGGGTTTCACCATGTTGACCAGGATGGTCTCGATCTCTTAACCTCGTGATCCACCTGCCTTGGCCTCCCAAAGTGCTGGGATTACAGGCTTGAGCCACTGCGCCCGGCCCTCAAGTTTTATTTTTAAAATAATTGTTCTAGGATTTACAATATGAATCTTTAACTTACTACAGTCTACCGTTTCATATGTAATTTAAGACCTTACAAGATACATCTCCTTTTCTTTTACTCTGTCCTTAGATTAACTACTCTTCATCTCACCTGTGCCTGCACAGCATACTAGAACAGATGCTAAGGAGTCTGTCATTTTGGAAAGGCTCACTGTTGTAGACCCCAGGGATGCCGAGACAGAACTGTCTACAAGGTGCTTGCTTGAGAATATGGTTCATGCTTATTTTTTATTTAAAAAAATACATAATTTCAATATTTTGGGGGGTGTAAGTGGTTGTTTTGGTTACATGGATGAATTGTAGAATTGTGAAGTCTGAGATTTTAGGGCACTCATCACCTGAGAAGTGTACATTACACCCAATAGGCAGCTATTTATCCCTTAACCCTATTCTACCCTCCCTGCTCCTGAGTCTCTAATATCCATTATACCACTCTGTATGCCTTTGCAAACCTATAGCTTAGCTCCCTCTTAGAAGTAAGACTATACGCTTTTCAGTTTACTATTTTTGAGTTATTTCACTTAAAATAATGGCTTCTGTCTCCATCCAAGTTGCTGCAAAATATATTATTTCATTATTTTTTTATGGCTGAGTAGTATTCCATGGTGTATACATACACATTTTCTTTATCCAGTCATCACTTGACGGGCACTTAAGTTGGTTCCATATCTTTGCAACTGTGAATTGTACTGAAGTAAACATGCATGTAGGTGTCTTTTTGATATACTGACTGCTTTTCCTCTGGGTAAATACACAGTAGTAGAGTCACTGGATCAAATGGTAGATCTACTTTTAGTTCTTTAAGAAATCTCCATATTGCTTACATAGAAGTTGTACTAATTTACATTCCCCCCAGCAGAGTGTAAGTCTTTTTTCACTAACATCTATCAATATTAGTTGACTTTTAAAATAATAGTCATTCTGGCTAGTGTAAGGTAGAATCTCATTGTGATTTGCACTTCCTTGTTTAGTTTCTTTCATATGTTTGTTGGCCATTTGTATCTCTTCTGTTAATAAATGTCAGTGTCATTTCCACTTTTTGGTGAGATTGTTTTTCTCTTGCTGATTTGCTTGAATTCCTTACAGAGTCTAGCTGTTAGCCCTTTGTCAGATGCATAGTTTGCAAATATTTTCTCAAACATGTGGAACAAATTTAAATGGAAAATAATTATAATAGGGCAAGAACCTAATGACAAGAACAGATATCAAGGACAAAATGAGCTCACGGTAGAATAGCATCACTAAGTGGTCAGAAAAACCTTCATCAGATGACTAGAATTCAACGGGAGAATTTATCCAAAGAATGATTCTATTAATTGAACAGATATGAAGATGATGGTGACACTGAGATGGTAGAACTGATCAGATGGAAATGAGCTTGAATAGGGTGAGAAGTTCAGGCTGCAGACAATAGAATATAAATTTGGAGCAGTTGGCATAAATGATTGCCGAGACCAGCTCAGCTGTGGAGACTCCAACCCAGGCGGTACTGAAGGAATTAAGAAGCAGACGTAGGGATAGGGTGCAAAAGATGGGTTTAGAGTAGGGATCAGTGGTCTCCCAGCATGTCCCTGGTGAGAGCACAGAGCAGACTCTGACTCACAAATTTATTCTTCCAGTGACAAGTTTAACAAGCAGATGCTCTGTGTTCTTCCATTGGTTAAACTAACCAGGCTTCTGGTGTATGTTAACTATAGGTTAAAGACAAACTAGCAAGCACTCTTTAAAGAGAACAAAGGAAAGAGTCCCATATGCTTTGATCAAAGAACTAATTCATCTGGTGTGAGACATATTCGTATTGGTTACTGTTTCATAATGCTTTGAGCAGTTTTCTGCTTTGGGGCGCTGACTAGGTTTTCCTTGCCACCACTCACAGCAAACAATATGATTTCTCACACATGTCAGAATTTGCTCTCAACAAATAAATCTACAAAACTAAGCACAGTATTTCTTGCAAGATGCTGCCTCATTATTCTACAAATTTTGTTTCTATGGCTTTGTCCCTTTGCATGGTAATGCTATTCCATCTCACTTTTAGATAATGGCAATTTGTTACACAGCTTTCCAAAAGCAGTACTGCTTTCATAAACCTTGTGTTTAATAACTGGTAGTTAATGAATTGTTGAAGTGGGAAAGGCAGAGCTGGGAGGCAGAGAATTTAATAAGGGATGGAGAAAGCAATCATGAATCTGGTAGCAAATAACACTTTTAGCCTTGAGAGAACTTTACTTGAAAAAGAACAACAAATATTTCTTAGTTTCACTCTCTCTTCTCTGAGTCCCTCTTCTCCACTCCCTGTTAGAGTTGTCTCTCCTTTAAACACACTGTTTGTTTGAGACAGGGTCTGTCTCTGTTACCCAGACTGGAGTGCAGTGGCATGATCACAATCACAGCTCAATGTAGCTTCAACCTCCCAGGCTCAAGTGATCCTCCGACTGAAGCCTCTGGAATAGGTGAGACTATAGGTGCAAGCCACCACACTGTCTTTCTTTTGTATTATTATTATTTTATTGTAGACATGGGTTTCGTCATGTTGCCTAGGCTGGTTTGAACTCCGGGACTCAAGTGATCCACCCACCTCAGCGTCCCAAAGTGTTGGCATTACAGGCATGAACCACTGTGCCTGGCCTTAATACATTTCTGATTTATTGCTCATGTTCCAGCTTGTATTGCTTCTGAAGCCTTAATTAACATGTGAGTGATCCACTTAGTGACTTCATGCCATAGTTGTTGCCTGCAGTTGGATATGGGAGTGGTTTATCTCCTCTCTGACAAATCATCCTAGAGGCTGTAGCGGCGTTTCACTTTTGCTTCACTATTTCATAGCATTTCCCAAAGGGTAATTCTCACTGATACATGGAGATCATTCTTCAGTCAACAGTGTCTCTATATAGTCTGCAATATATAAGGAACTTTCATATGATTGCTAACGTGGCACTAAGACTCCCCCTACCCCTTCTCAATCCCAGCAGTGCACAGCTATTGCCATGACCAATGCTACTTCCACTGTTATCACTATCACTGTTGGCTGTAATGCTCAGCATGGGCTAGATACTGTGTACTGTTTCCAGCCCTCTCATAACCCTGAATCACTGCCCTCATGCTTCACGAGCTCCCCAATTATCTAATGGATTGTGTAACTTGCCCAAGGTGAGTCAGCAGTAAAGCCAGGAATTAAGCCTAGGACTGTCTAACTTTTTTTTTTTTTTTTTTTTTGCGATGGAGTCTTGCTCTCTTGCCTGGGCTGAAGTCCAGTGGTATGATTTTGGCTCACTGTAGCCTCTGCCTTTCAGATTCAAGTGATTCTACTGCCTCAGGTTCCCATGTAGCTGAGATTACAGGCACCTGCCACCACACCAAGCTATATATATATTTTTATTTTTAGTAGAGATGGGGATTTCACCATGTTGGCCAGGCTTGTCTCAAACTCCTGACCTTGTGATCTGTTGGCCTTGGCCTCACAAAGTGCTGGGATTACAGGTGTGAGTCACCATGCCCGGCCAGGTCTGTTTGACTCTTAAGCTAAAGTTCTTTCAACTGTCAGCAACAGCCTAACAAGTAGCCTGTGTTTAACATGAATTCATTTTCCAAAACTTACACTGGATTCCTACAGGGCTGTGCCTGGAAACCTACTGTTCTGTTCAGGATGTACCTATAGATGTCTTTCTGACCCTCTTAATGTTCTTACTTTTAAAATTTTCTTATTTTTCTTTCTTTATCCCTGCCCCATCCCCAAGTTGAATGTCATATTCGTGGTTTGAAGTGCCTGTGGCAGCTGGTGAACACTCCACTTGAGCATTGATTTTTATTCAGTAAATAAAAGGCTGTGTAACACGTTCTCAATGTAAGGTCATTTCATAATAAGGAAAATTTGGCAATTCAGTAGTTTAATGTTCTTAGACGTTGCGGCATATGGTAAGTATAGTGTGAGCCTTTTCTTGGGGGAAGTGGGGTGATACATGATGGTACAGGGTGTAACTTACTTTAAACATAGTCACACTGAAACATTTACACGCCAAAAAAATTGCCAGTAGTATTTGCTCTCAGGTTATGCTGTATTTGTGTTTCTTATAAAATACAGAAAAAACCCTTGCTGTAACTGGTAGTTTTAATTATTTCATGCTTTGCCGCTCTAGTTTCTATTTCACACTTCAAGTCAAATTCATTTTCTGTAGTTCCAAACCTCTTGTATTTAAATCTTGTCTTTCTGTGTTTAGAAATTTTATCCCAGTTCCATCAAATGCAGACACTGTTGGTTGTCCCCCTTATTCCTTGAGGCAAGGTTGTAAACTTGGCTTTATTCCAGCAACAAGGGGCTGCATCTTGATGAGTTTCAGCCAATTACAGGTCATTTCATTGCCCTTTAAAGTGAATAGGTTAAGTCTTGACATTTAATGCAATTGTGGCTAAAGAGACATGAGGGGGAGTCTGTTGAATGATTCTTGTAAAGCTTGTTTTCATTGGTAAATGTTTATGCTGGATGAACTGTTTTTCTTTTCTTGAATCCCTTAATATTTCTGTGACTATGGTGATGTATGCAACTTCCATAGTCATCTTGCAATGACGAGAAACAAACCTAAGGAGCAGGAAAGAAAACAGATGAAATGCTGGAAGATGGAAAAAACCTGCATTCCTAGTCATGTTTTTGAGTTATTGAGTTAATAAACTCCAAAGCTGATCTGTAATCCTTACATGAGATGATAATAATACTAGATGTGCAATTTGTTGGTATTTATGAGCTGTCAGACTTTGAGAAGAGGCCAGATCCTTTTTATTCTTCTTACTTTTTTCCCATAGAAGCACTTGTCAGAGATTGCAAGGCCAGTAAGAGGCTTATTGAGCTGAAGGATGTTGAAATAGTATTTTATAATTACGATACGAATACCAGCAACCTTTTTCGGTTTCCCTATGCTGAATTTCTAATGCATGCATTACTATTAGATGTGCTCTAATTATTTGGCCTTTATCATTCTCATGAGTATGGAAATCGCTAGTAGACAAACATAGTGATAGTTTTCTGCTGACCTCAAAGTCGTCAATGCAGTACTTGAGACTGCTAACCACATCATGTCAGCTCTATCTGCTTCTGCAGAGATTTTTGCAAGAGTCAAAGCTGAAGAGTTGGTTTATATAAACCTTTGTGGCAGAATCCTACATTCAGACTTAAGTTACCTTGAAGAGAATAAACAAGAATGATATAAGGTGCATGGACTCACAGAAATTGACTCACAGAAATTGATAAACTAATTTTCTAAATTTGGCAATAATGTCAGTAAGTGATGAATGTGAAATTAATAGCAATAGCTTAAAAAAAAAAGCAACAGCTAAATAAACAATGGAAAACATTACAAGATGTACTTTGTCCTTTGGCACGAAACATTTCAGCCCATCTTCTTGTTCTCTTCCAGGATTGTCTTTAGGATCTGACTTCTGAGTAAAATTAGAGAACTCAAGGTCTGTATCTCCCTCTTCTCTTTGAAACCACATCCGTTTTGTTGCTCATTCTGTCAAATACTGGAATTTGCTGACACACTGGAAAATATGATAAAAATGCAAAAGCATTTCAGTAGGATTCGGAAGACTTGGGTTCTGGCCTCTGAGTCATCACTGACTAGCTTTGTAATCATAAACACCTTAGGTAGGTTTGCTTTATCCATTGTGGAAATAATTTAATCCAAGCCAATTGAACTTACTTTTTGGATAAGCCATAGTATCCATACTTTCTGGAAGTCATGAATGACTGAGAGTTGACTATAAACTCAATCTTGTCTTTGTTATCATATTGTACATACTGAATATGACTTGCTCACCATGGATTGTGATGGTCCTTGCCCTTTAATAATACATAGGTATAGCCAGTTAAGATATGATCTGAATCCCTGGGGTCAAGTTGAAGCTCTTGGCCTCACATGGACACACAGCAATGTACTTGTTATCCCAACACCCCCAGAAGCTGTGCTTATTGACCTTGTTGCATATCAACTTGTTATGAATACTCATGCCAGAAACTGTGGAGATAGGTGCAAGATACTGAAAAAATAAGCAAATGTTATTAATCTAATGATGTAGAACCACAGAGCTGATTACCTGCAGGCATGTCATCTCTTAGTTAAATACTGACTTTAAAGGTGGCATCAGTTCCAAGCTGCTCCTTTGCTTCCTCATAGGTGATTTATAACCAGTTGTCAAGTGATAATTTGATGAGATTAAATTATGTGTTTTAGAGAAATAAGTCTCCAAATAATTGCCATACTTGAGAAATGTTATGTGTCACCAATGTTCTGGATACCTCGCATCAAAATCAAACCTGCATGTGCTTGGTTTTTATTATTTATTGACAAAGCTCCTGTGGGTCCTCTTCAGACAGCTCATTTACTAGGGTGTTAATGTCAAGGTCAGACCAGTACAGTAGGATTTGTGTTTTTAAGGACAATGCAAACCTATTAAGAGAGACTTGGAAGATCACAGAGGATGAAGCAGAATGAAAGGGAGAGCAAATAAAACTACTGAGAAAAATTTTTCCTTCAGATAGATATGGGGAGGAATTTTCTTTTTAAGAGTTTAGCAGATAATTGTCTTACATTTATTTATGTTTTTTATTTGCCATGGTCCTGCTATATGGTTTGCGAGGTCAGATAAGTTCAAGTGTTGAATCCAAGTATCTCTAGGTCAAGGAAACATGAAAATGTTCAAATTTTTGTGTCATAATGCAGGGCTTTTGGTTGATACTGTTCGAAATCTGTGTCTGAGACTCTATTCTTGGATGTTCAGTAATTGCATAAAAATGCTGTAGAGATGAAGTGAGGTAATGGATATGGAAATTGTTTTCATTAGTATTGTTTAAGCCAATTAGTGTGTGACAATTTGGCTGGATAGAGCTTTAGAGCTTCATAGAGAAGGTGTTCTCAGAAGTATTTTTCTTTCTTTCTGTGTTTTGTTTGTTTGTTTTGAGACTTAGTCTTGCTCTTTCACGCAGGCTGGAGTGCAGTGGCATGATCTTGGCTCACTGCAGCCTCTGCCTCCCGGGTTACAGTGATTCTGTTGCCTTAGCCTCCCGGGTAGCTGGGATTACAGGCATGTGCCACCACATTTGGCTAATTTTTGTATTTTGAGTAGGGACGGGGTTTCACCATGTTGGCCAGGCTGGTCTGGAACTCCTGACCCCAAGCAATCTGCCCGCTTCAGCCTCCCACAGTGTTGGGATTACAGGTGTGAGCCACTGCACCCAGCTCAGAAGTGTCTTTATTGAGCCATAGAATGACAAAATAAGAATGGATCCTCCCATGATCTGATCTTTCATTTTCCATTTATAGACAAACATTGAGGATGAAGGTGGGATAATTTAAAACTACTTGAAAAATTAGTGTCAGAGTCACTAGGACACTTAGGAGACAAAACACCAAATGTACAGGTAGTGTGTGGAGTCTGGAGCTGAGCTCTGAGCTAAAAAGTACTTCTACCACCCCCTAACTATATGCCTTTGAATAAATTGCCTAGGTTCCCTGGGACTAGTCTTCCTCATATATAAATAGAGGTGTTACCTACCCATGGTTTTGTTTTACTTACCCCATAAGGTGATTATGTATGATAATATATGTAAGGACTATATATAAACTAAACATATACTTAGGCAATACCTAGTAAGTGCTTCGTAAATGTTAGCTACTATTAACTGTAATTACAGCAACGAGCATTTCATTTCATTGCTCAAATGTTGATGGCAGTAAAGATGATGTAAGATTATAAAGAGTATGCAGCATCATCTCTGACTGTGGGAAGAATATGAAGTGATGAGTCAAGAAATGTTGCTCAAGTAGTTACAGGGCAATGAAAGGAAGTAACATAAGTTGGTTATTTATGATAGGTAATCATCAAGGTTAGACAAATCTGGGAATTTGGAATAATGCAGCTAGCAGAAATGCAACTGGCCTCTTTCCAGTGTTGAAAGAAAAAGGAGTTAACTAAAGCCCCCAGCCTTGAAAGAAAGAGGAGCTTCAAGAAAGGGGAGTTTCTTTCAAGGCTGGGGGCTTTACTAAGGAGTCCTAGGAACCACAGACTTTGGAGGGAGGGTATCACAAAAAAATCCAAACAAAAATGGAAGCATCACAGGAAAAAGATACAGATTTAACAATGTGCCAGACAGAAGGAAGTTTATAAGAATAACTTATAACCTGTGGGATACCACAAATACACACAATATGAAAATTTCAGGAGGATAAGAAAGTCACATAATGGTATTTTTGTTTCCATTATTTCTTTTCTCTTCCTTTTCCCTAACCTCAGAGGAAGGGATAAGAATTAGTAACTGGTATGAGGGATAACAATGAAGGAGAAAATGAAGTTAGCTGCAATCCCTTTCTTAAAGGCAGATGCCTTGTCTTTAATAAGGATTAGCATGGAAAAAGTATAATGATGTCTTGCTTATGATTAAAGTAGGTAATTAGGCTGGAGAATTTTATCTACTAAACTCATAGTGTTTGTGACTCAAACTCATGATAGATTTTTCTATTATTGTAAATTGTCTAGAGGAATCATGGGAAGGAAGAGCTAAGTAAATTTGTATTCAATGATAAAGAGAAAACTAGCATTACTGAATACCTTTAAATGTACAGTGGGAGATAAAAATAAAGTAACTATGATTTTCTTCATGAGTTTTCTCTCTCCAAAGAATCATTTAACATATTTGACCAAATTTGCAGTAGGCCACCAAATTATTCCAGCTAATTTTGTCACCTGAAGTCTTCATGGTAAAACAGCCTGTCATTCTCTTATTTTCAGAATGATAGAAGGAAAGCATATCTTCATATTTATACCTACATATGTAGGTATACATCTACATACAAAGCATAATTCTCTAGACCTTTCTACACTCACTTATGCAGCAGTCTTTTATGTGACATACATTATATTTATACTTGGGGTAAGAGAAATAGCCCAGAGAGAGTATCTATTTTAGTTGGTCATCCAATATAGCAATAAGAAATTTCTAAAAGTTGAAAGAAAAATGAACCAGAGTGAACTTTTGGAGTTACAAAGACCTTAGTGAACTTGATTTTCCTCTAAAACAATAAAAATATGGTCCAAGCAACTAAAAACAAACAAGACAGAAATGTGTCAAAAACCAGTGCCATAGAACAGACCAAAAATCATATATCCAAGGGAAACCACCAAAGATCAGTAAAACAGTAGAGTCTAAAATTTTAACAATGAGTTCTTTTCTTCCCTCCTTCATACTCAGTTCAGCAGTGTGGTTATCATACATTGACAGCCATGCAGAAAAGGGGACGATCTGATTGCTTTTGGAGCTTGGTTAAAAGCATGGTTATTGCGGAGTGGTAGCTATTTTGACTCAGAACTTAGCTTTGGAGTGTGGAGCAGGAAGCCTGCTCTAGGACGTTACTTAAACAATACCAAACTGCTGCCAACATTTCAGCTGCCAAAGGCTATGATTTCAGGTGGGCAAATAAGAAACAAGAGCCTGTTTGGGTAATTTAAAAGAAAATCCTAGAGAACTGGACAATCATAGGGAACCTGAGAAAGCTCCAGTGTATTCCTTGAAATGTAAAAGACTGCACACGAGCAAAGCTGAGCAAATACCCAGAAAAGACCTGGGAAAGGAAAAGGCACTCACGACTTACTGCCATTTTGCAAGTAAGAAATAAGAGCTAAAGATACCTTGTAAGTTGTCTGAAGTTTGAAGGATTACCTTCTCACACAGGTCCC
Organism: Saimiri boliviensis; assembly: GCF_048565385.1. NCBI lineage: Eukaryota > Metazoa > Chordata > Mammalia > Primates > Cebidae > Saimiri > Saimiri boliviensis. The sequence continues at coordinate 99,302,684 of NC_133461.1, forward strand.
TTTGGCAAGAGTGAAAGATTGAAAGGCAAGGCATTTAGGGACCTCTTTAAGACCAATCAGTTGGTAACCACTAAATTTTACTAAACCAGATGTGACCCTAGGAGGCCAGGCTTAAAAATAAAAGCAAGAACTTAACAAGAAGCTAGCAGAGGTCGCATACCTCAGGGAACAGAATCTAGAAAAGTTACTTCACAAATAATTGGCAACCAGAAAAACAATAGCAAAAGCCACACAATTTTGGGATGGGATGCGTTGAGGAATCTGATGCCACGAATGTTACAATGTGTTGTTAAAAATCTGATTTTCAACAATAAATTAAGTCCTTGTCTAGTAAGTTCCTGAGGAAGCTTGGATATTGGATTTACTAGACCCAGACTTTAAATGAGCTATGTTAAATATGCTCAAAAAACTACAGGAAACTATGTTTAGGTGATTTTTTTAAAGTATGACAATACTTCTCATCAAATAGAGAATATCATTAAAGAGATAGACATTATTAAAAGGAGGGCAAACAGAAATTCTGGAGTTGAAAATACCGTAACAGAAAAGAAAATTAATAGCAATAGAAGATTTGAGCTGGCAGAAGAAAGAAGTAGACTTAAAGAAGAAAAATCATTAAAGATTATCCAGGCTGAGAAACAAAAAGAATAAAAGAAAATGAGCAGAGACTGAGAGACCTGTGGGATACCACAAATACACACAATATGGAAATTTCAGGAGGATAAGAAAGAGAAAGGGCAGGAAAAAAATGAAGTAATACCTCCCAATTTTTCAAACTTGATGAAAGATATTAATCTACAAATTTGAAAATTTCAGAAAAATCTGGTTAGAATAAATGGAAAGATATCCACACATAGACACATAATAGCCAAATTGATGAGGTCAAAGACAGAAATAGGATATTGAAAGCAGCAAGAGAAAAATGACATACCATGTGCTAGGCATTTTTAGTGAGTTTAGTAACTGACTTCTCATAAGAAAAAAATTGAAGATAAGGAATATCTGATAAAATCTTACTGTTGAAACCAAAAGATTGTCAACTAAGACTCCTGTATCCAGATAAGCTATTCTTTAAACATGAAGTAAAATTAATTTTGAGGAAAATAGAGAGTTTACTGCTAGCAGGCCTTCCCTATAAGAGATTCTAAAGTATTTCCTTTGTGATACAGTGGGCAATAACACAAACTGGTATAAAGAAATAGCACTATTTGAGGATAAATGGAAGTCATTATGAAAGACAGTATAAATATTTGTAACTATTCTGTTTTAAAAGACAATTGTATGATGCAATAATTATAAAAGTATTTGTTATACACTCAACAATGTATAAGGACCTAATTTGTATCCTAATACTAGCACGAAGGAGGGAGAAGAGAATTAAGCTATAGTAGAGCAAAGTTTTAAAACACGATTCAAATTAAGTTGGATTTTTTTCACTAGGTTGTTATAAATTAAGATGTTAATAGTAATCCCCAAAACAACTGAGAAAATAATTTTTAAAAGCAGATGGTAAGAAAATTGACAAGAGAATTGAAATGGTAGATTAGAAAATATTCATTAAACCCACAAAGACAAATTAAGGAACAGAGTAACAGAAAAGACATAGCATATAAAATAAAATGGGAAACATAAATCTTTATTAGTAATTATGTAAATTGACTAAACGCACTAATTAAAAATAGATTCTCAGAATGAATTTAATACAGAACATCATGATCCAACTATATACTGCCTACAGGCAATACACTTAAGAGTCAAAAGATACAGCTCAGAAAAAGACATAAAAAGATTAAAGTCTTAAAAAGCAGGGAAAAAGATACACTGTAGAAACAGTACCCAAAATAATTCCAGTGGCTATACTAACAGCAGTCAACATGGAGCTTAAAACAAAAGTAGTATTAGAGGCAAAGAACATTTTATGAAAAGAATTAGTCCTTCGGAAAGATGTTAGGATTATAAACAAAGGCACCTTTAAAAAGTTCCCAAAACACAGGAAGCAAAAATTGACTGAATTGAAGGGAGACATGGGTAATTGAGCAATAATATTTGGAGAATTTAATACATGATATTCAATAATGAGTAGATTAACTAGGCAGAAGGTCAACATCGAGATAAAAGATTTGAACAAATAGACTTAATAGACATCTGTAGAACAGTTGTCTCTAAATAATACTAAGTATGTTTTCCAACCAAAATAGAGTTAAATAGATATCAATTAAAAATTTGAGAAATTCACAAATAGGCAGAAGTTAAGTTACTCTTCTAAATAGTCAATGGATCAAAGAGGAAATTGCAATGGAAATACAAATACACTTGTAAGACATGAAAACAAAAACATGACATACCAACATAAACGGAGTGCAGCTAAGGCAGTGTTCAGAGGGAAAAGCATAACTACAAACAGATGAAGGGGTAAAATTTGTGATTTTGACATCAATTTAAATTAAAGGCACTTCAAAAACAGCAGGAGCATAAAGATCATTCTGACCTTTGAGCTATTTCTTGAAAGCAGAAGACAAAATTCCTATGTGAAACACACCCTGAATATTATAAAGAAAAGCAACATCTTTATCCTCGAGGTAGGAAGTCAGTATTGAGAGAATTCTGCATAGACCTGGTTAAAATAACTTTTATCTTTTCAGCCGTAGTTGCTTATTCACAATTAACTACTCTTTATTCAATCCAGTACATAAGTAGCTGACTATAATTGCTCCTTTGGGTATTTGTTTCTTTATGAGGGTTCTCATAACATGTAAAACTTGAATTATACTTTTCTCCTATTAATCTATCTTATTTAATTTTTGGATCCAGTCAGGACCTAAGAGGATAGAAATGGAATTTTTTCACCACTACATAAATGCATTTTTAAAAAGTCTCTAGATAATCCATCTTAAGATATTCTTTGAGAAACTAGAACAACAACAGAAACTAACCCAAAGCAAGCAGAAGGAGTAAAAAGAGAGCAGAGATAAATGAATTGGAGGATAGAAAAGCAATAGAAAAATTCAAAATTAAAAGTTGGCTGTTTTGTAAAGATCTACAAAATTGACAAGCCTTTAACTAGACTGAACAAGAGAAAAGAACTCAAGATTTTTATTAAATCAGAAATGAAAGAAGACATCACTAAAGATTTTGCAAAAATAAAAAGAATTAAAAAGCAGTACTGTGAACTGTATGCTAATAAGTTAAATAATTTAGATCAAAAAGTAAGTTCCTAGAAAGACACCAACTGCCGAAACTGACTCAAGAATAAAAAGAACTAAGTAGACCTATAAAAAGCAAAAATTTGAGTTAATAATTAAAAACACTTCTAGCAAAGAGACGTTCAGAGCCAGCTGTCTTCACTTGTGAGTTGTAGCAAATGTTTAAAGAATTAATACCAATTCTTCACAAACCCTTCCAAAAAAATAAGAGGAGGTAACACTTTCCAACTGATGCTATGAATTCAGTATTACCTTTTTACCAAAAACAGAAAAAAGCATCATATGAAAACTATTTACCAATATACTTTATGAATATACATGCAAATATCCTCAACAAAATAAGTAAACAAAATCTAGTAACATTTGTAAATGATCATATACCATGATGAATTAAGATTCATTTTAATACAAGGTTAAACATCTAAAAATTAATAAATACATACCACATTCATAGAATAAAGGACCCACATTTATTTTAATAGACGCAGAAAAAATATTCAATAAAATCTAATACTCCTTGATTATAAAAACACTCAATACTAGGAATAGAAGTAAACTTCTTCAACTCAGTAAGTAACATCTGTGAAAACCCCACAGCTAGTATCATTTTTAATAGCAAAAGAAAGAATGCCTTCCTCCTAAGATCAGGAACAATAAAAGAATGCTGCTCCTGCTATTTCTATTAAACATTGTGCTGGAGGTTCTAGCCAGGGCAATTTGGTAAGAAAAAGATGTAAAAGACACTCAAATTGGAAAGGAAAAAGTACAACTGAATTTGTAGATGATTTTATATAAAGTTTTGTGTAGAAATAATTATATAAAAAAAACTAAACAATTTAAACTGATAAACAAGTTCGGCAATGTAGCAAGATACAAACTCAATATATAAAAATCAATTTATTTTCATTCACTGGCAAAAAACAATTTTAAAACAAAAAACAATTCCACTGAAAAAGCATCAGAAAGAAGAAAGTACTTAGGAATAAATTTCTTTAAACAAAAAATAAATTTTCCTAAAAAAATAGGATGTGTAAAATGAAAACTACAAACATGGTTGAAAGTAAGATCTGAATAAATAGAAGGACATCTGTGTTCATGGATTTGAAGATTTAACAATGTTAAGGTGGCATTGCTTCCCATTTTAATATACAGATTCAACAGACCCTGTCAAAATCCCACTTTGCCCCCAGAGTTTGATAAGCTGATCCAAACATTTATATGGTAATAAAATGCACCTAGAATAGTGAAAACAATCTCAAAAAAGAAAACAAAGTTGGAAAACTTACACTCTGCTGTTATAAAACATACTGTAGTTGACCCTCTTATACCCTTGGGTTCTGCATATACAGATTCAACCAACCACAAATCAAAAATAATTGAAAAAATAATACAACAAGTAAACACAAACACAATAAAATGTAGCAACTAGTTATATAGTTTTTACATTTTGTTAGGTACACTGGGGAAGCAGGAATAAAAGATATGACTGCTATGAGGCTTCTTTTTGGATTGTTGAAAATGTCCTACAGTTAGAACGTGGTCATGGTTGTATAATTCTGTAAATACAATCAAAATTATGAAACTGTACAGTTTAAGTGGGTGGATTTTATGGTATGTGCAGTATAGCTCAATAAAGCTATAAAAAGTGACCTAGAATCCTAATTCCAACTGAAAACTCTTTTCAAACCTATGCTCAATTTTTGAGACTTTAAAAGCCTTATCCAGTGCTACATATGTGGGCTGTGGCAGATTTAAGTATGGAAACTAAATTTAACCCTGGAATTTGGGTTTTTAACCTTTCTTAGATCTTCACCAGACAATAGAGCTTACTTGACTGTTAAACCCATCTTATTCAGAGGTTTTGAAGCCCTGGGTTGTTTAGAAGTAGCCATTACTATCATATAGTAAGCTAAGATATAGTTGATGTAATTATAATCAGGTCTGCTTAAGAAAAGATTGTAGCCGGGCACGGTGGCTCAAGCCTGTAATCCCAGCACTTTGGGAGGCCGAGGCGGGTGGATCACGAGGTCGAGAGATCGAGACCATCCTGGTCAACATAGTGAAACCCCGTCTCTACTAAAAATACAAAAAACTAGCTGGGCGTGGTGGCGCGTGCCTGTAATCCCAGCTACTCAGGAGGCTGAGGCAGGAGAATTGCCTGAGCCCAGGAGGCGGAGGTTGCGGTGAGCCAAGATGGCGCCATTGCACTCCAGCCTGGGTAACAAGGGCGAAACTCCGTCTCAAAAAAGAAAAGATTGTAGATATTCTTTTCCTCTACTGATACGATTAAGATTCTGTTTCACTTTTTTTTTCACATTGATAGCGAAAGTTTGATGCAAAACCCAAAATATCCTGTAAAAAACATGCTCTAACTAGATTAATGTTTGTTAAGGGTGTGTGCATGTATAAGGTGTAAGTGTAGGTTTACACATATTTTTTAAAGCCTTATACATTCAGTCGAGTGTTACATATTTAGAAAAACATCAGTGGATCCTCTGGCTTGTCCAAGCGAGACCACTTGTACAGGCTTAGCATTTGATGTTCTCTAGTACAGCATCACCCACTTCTTCAATATCTCCCATGACGACTCTTCCTATAGCACATGTTGGAGCCAAATTGCCTACAGATGGGTTGTCACATCTTCAGCTCTGAAGACTCGAAGGGAACCTTGGGAAATATTTCCTTAAGGATAAGATCATAGCAAAGGAGATAAAGAAGTAGTCTTCCATCCCTGTAAAGTCACAAAAAAGTGCTGAGTAAGTACTTCTTACTCAGAAGTGCTGAGCACAGTAAGTACTTCTGACTTACTATTGCAGTGAATTAGAAGTGCTTACTGTGTGCCTACCATATCCACGTCTTGGCAGCGTAAAAGACAAATAACAGCAAAACAAGGTTAGGCAAGTAATTTCTTGTGGAAAACTAATGTAATTTGAAGATTAATGGGTGACTTTCAGGAAAGTCATTCCAGTAGCAATAGCCAGATTGGAATGGGTGGTGAGCATTGGAGACAATGAATGTATGAATTTGACTGTGAAAGGAAATGGACTTTGAAAACTGTCAGATGGACAAAATATTCTGTGAAGAACTTAGAAACACAAAGTGTATTTAAGCAAAATAAAAGGAAAGAATAAATTAAAAACAGGAATTCAGATACCAGTGACAGCCTGTTTAGAGGCTATGTTAACAAGGCCAGGGTCAAGGTTTTTGTTGTCATCTGGGCCAGTTAGTCCTTCATAATGAATCCTTTGATTTTGGTCACAGCTGCCCCTCTGACCCTGGGCAGCCATTTAATAATTGCATAGTTTTTGACACATGGGAAGTCAGGCAAGAGCTGTGAATATTCAGATGCAGAATCTTCTCAATCTACGAAAAGGGAACTTAGATCCACAGCCTGCAGAACGAGTAAGAGTGACATGTGGTAGGAAGCCCACTGGACTTGGAGTTAGAAAACCTGGATTGCATGTTTTCTTTCTGTCACTGTTCCCTTAATACTATCAGGACCAAAAGTTCCGTGTTCTGCTTGCTGAATACAGCTGAAAGTAGTTTAAACATCCTCATTAAGACAATTTACCCTGTCTGTTAACAAAAAGAAATTTACTGTGCCGTCATAACATGGCAGGAAAGAGACAGTGAGCCTGGTTCAATCATCTGTTTATTCACTTAACACATGTTTATTCTGTGTTTATTATCAGGCACTAAACTAGGTAAGGCAGGGGGGTGCGGTTGTTGAGAATATAAAGTCCCAGGAAAAAAATAAAGAAAACAAGTAGACAATAAATAAACAGGGCTTTTAAGGACTGTGATTAAGTATATAATAAATTTGAATAGCTAAGGGTGGCCTCTGTAGAGGGAGTGGCCATGAAAAATGTCTCTTGGTTTGAGTTCATCCAGGAAGAGGTTGTGTGCTAAGAATTCAGGCACACGGGGTTTGTTTGGAAGATAATCCCAGGAATCCCCAGAAGACCAGGGAGTGAGACAAGGGAAAGAGCCCATCAAAGTGTTTCATTGACCCTGAAATCACTTAGGCACCTGCAGGTGACTACCCCTGGGGAACTCTTGGAGATGGTGTTGAACATGGACCTCTGTCTGAGTTATCTCACTTGAGTTGGGTGGGAGCTGGGGTATTGATAAAGCAATCATGGTCAGTTATTGGTTGAAAGTTACTGTGAGAGGAGGGCATTTATTGGCATTTCCTGCCTGCTGAACATGTGGGATCCAGCAGCCAGAGAAAAGCTGTCAGCTTAAAAAAAAAAAAAAAAAATGTAGGTGTCAGTAATCGGAAGTCCAGTCTTCATGGTAAGAGGGAATGATGGGAGTCCGCCCCAGCTTCAGCCTCTTTTTTTTTGAGACGGAGTTTCGCTCGTTACCCAGGCTGGAGTGCAATGGTGCATTCTCGGCTCACCACAGCCTCCGCCTCCTGGGTTTAGGCAATTCTCCTGCCTCAGCCTCCTGAGTAGCTGGGATTACAGGCATGCGCCACTATGCCCAGCTAATGTTTTGTATTTTTAGTAGAGACGGGGTTTCACCATGTTGACCAGGATGGTCTCAATCTCTTGACCTCGTGATCCACCCGCCTCGGCCTCCCAAAGTGCTGGGATTACAGGCTTGAGCCACCGCGCCCGGCCCCCAGCTTCTTAATGACACTTGCATAGCAATAGAAAGGATGGAAATGATGCCACCACATGAAGAGCTAGAAGCAGTGCATTTTTGGAAACAGGAACTGCAAGAAGAAAGGTCAAGAAGTAGGAAGAATGGATATGTTTGAAACTAAAAAACAGGCCAGCTAAGTACTGGGGTTAGCAGAAAGTTCAATGTGATCAAACAGGTAGAAGGGTCTCGGTCAGATGGGTCCTTAAAGAACAGAGAAATGGGATAGAAGTCATTCCAAGGGCAAAGGGCCTAGGTAAATAATTTTAGGCAAGGAGAAGGATGTGGCCTGATTTACTGGCTCCTAGACACAAAAAATTAGAAAGGGGCAAGAGTGAATGAAGGTGGTGACAGTGAGGGTAAAAATAAATGAATGGGTTTGGCATTTGCAAAAAAAAAAATCGGCTGGGTGCAGTGGCTCATGCTTGTCATCTCAGCACTTTGGGAGGCTGAGGCAGGCAGATCACTTGAGGTCTAGAGTTCAAGACCAGCCTGGGCAACATGGTAAAACCCTGTCTCTACCAAAAATATAGAAATTAGCTTGCTGTGGTGGTGTGCACCTGTGGTCCCAGCTACTTGGGAGGCTGAGGTGGAAGAATCACTTGAATCTGGGAGACAGGTTACAGTTAGCTGAGATTGTGCCACTGTACTGCAGCCTGGGTGAGACCCTGCCTCAAAAGAAAAAAAAAAAAACCTGGGAAAACCATGGGACGTGCTTGAATAAGAGGGCAAAAGAAATGAAGGACACAGGGATGACTTAGGTGTTTGGTCTGAGCAACCAGGCAGATGGTGGTGTCCTTTCTTGAGGGAGGGAAGACTAGAGCAGGAAGGATTTGGGGTGGGCAAAAAATAGATTTGTTGTGATGTCTATTAAACATCCAGCTGGAGGTGTTAAGTGGGCAGATGAGTCCAGAGTTGAAGGGAAAAAGGAATTTGAATTATGAATTTAGGAGTCACCAACATATAATTGACCTTTAAAATTATGAGGTCAGATTAGCTCATCTAGGAAGAGACTAATAGATTAAAAAAAGAGGGATTTGTGCAGTAGTACTCAGGAACCATCAGCATTTAAGGTCAGCTGGAGAAGGAGAAACTGGCAAAGGAAACTAAAAAAGGAAAATCTGTGAAAGAAAAAGAAAAGAATGTATTGTCATGAACACTATTAGTCAATGCATTTTGGAGGCAAATTGTGACTCAAAAAACAGCTGACTTAAGCAAAAAAAAAATGAATTTACTGAGCTGCACAATTGAAAAATTCAAGATTATGCAGCTTTAGGCATGGTTATATTTAAGAGCTCAAATGACTTAATTTATAATTTGGGGCTCCATTTTTTCCCACTTTCTCCTTTATACTTATGCCAACTCTTTCAACATGGTCACAGTGGATTCTTCTGACTTAGAAATGCCATTGTCAAGAAAACTTCTCTTTCTAAACACCGCCCCCACCCCGCCCCCAATCAATGACTGTGGTCAGGAAATGTGAGAGAAACAGAATAGCACCATGATTAAGGGTATGGGATTCAACTACTCAGCTCCATCATTCATTAGCTAAGGGAATATGGACTAGTCAAGGATTCTGTGGTTCTATTTCATCATTGCTAAAATGTGGCTAATACTAGTACCTACCTCATAAAATTATGAATATTAAATGAATTGTTATTTCCAAAATGTTTATAACAGTGCCTTGGACATAGCACTTTGTGCTATTACTATTTAGTCGAACAGATCTGGAGTAGAAGGTCACTCCTGACCTTCTGAAATGATGTGATCTCCTGAAATGATATGACCAAGAGAAGGAAAACTGTACAAAATTAGAGTATTGTCAACAGAAAGGAGAGTGCATCTTGGTGAATGAAATTCAAGACATTCACTGCAGAAGCAGGAAACAGAATGTTCCATGAGGCAGGACAGGGTGGAGTGAGTCAGATTCTGTGATGATGCAAGTGAAATGAGAACAGAGTAGAATCTGTTTGACCTGGAAACAGGAGGTCACTGGCAACAGAAGGTGAATGAGAAGTGTGGATGCAGAGAGAATTAACGGAGAGGACTCTTGAAGTTTTTCTGTGATCTTGGACATAAAGATGAGAACAATGAATATTGGAGACTCCAACAGGGGAATGGAGGGGAGGGGCAAGAGCTGAAAAAGTGCCTGTTGGGTACCAAGTTCACCATTTGGGTGATGGGATCAACAGAAGCTCAAACTTGGCATCACTTAATACACCTATGTGAAAAAAAAAAAAAAAAACAAAAAAACCTGCACCTGTATGCCCTGAATACATTTTTTAAAAAAGTTTCTCTGCAGTTAGAGGTATTGAACAATTGAGCAGACACTGGTGGGAGATGTGAGAATTAATGTTTTGTTTTCTTTTATTTGTTAATGAGAATATGTATGTCAAGAGAATGGTCCAACAGAGATGGAGAAACTGGTGATACAGGGTATAGTGAAAGGAAAAATGATGAGGCTGGGTCTTGGAGAAAGCAAGAGGGGATGAGACTCAGATCTTAGGCAGAAGAAATGGCATGCAGTGAGAGCAGGACATTTCCTCCATTGGAATAATGAAGAACGCAGAGAAGATGAAGATGGATGCAGGCAGTTCTGTAATTTAGTTGGGATGAATATGAGGCAGTTCTCTTTCACTGCTTTCTTGTACAGTGGTGTAAAAAGTGATGTCATTATCTGATAATGTTTATCTGAGTCTATATTGCTGGGGAATGCTGGAAGGTTTGAAAAGAGAAGTTTTGATAGAATCTTAGCAGGGCTGTGTAGGATTGTAGGATGTCGTGGGATAGTCCCTTTCTCTGCTCATGAGTGAGCGTTGCTGAGGCTGGGGGCTCATTTAAGGATTGACCACCCACTAAGGTGGAGTCCTGGTATGTGTCAGGCAGTCTCATTATGTGTGAGATAAGCTATACATTTTTGTGATCTTACACTTTGGATTTCTAACTTTTATTTTAATCACTCAAGTGACATGTAGATATTTTGAATTATTGGCCTACCTCCAAGACGCCTTGCAGTGATACTGATAGTTCAGCACAATCTCCTTTCCACCACTTGCATCAAGTACAGTGGCACAGACTTTTCCTTAACTCTGCCGGATGCTCAGGCTTACTCTCCCCTATAGACATTTGGATCTTTGGATATTCTGAAAGGTGGTTGTTTTCTTTATTTGGTCAGGGCATAAACAGTGTCTGGGATCACTTGGTTCTGGATTTTTGGGGAAGGAAAACCCTCATCGGTTTCTGATGGGAAGGGTGAGGGTAGCTTCTGGGCAGAGAAAATGGATAGTTTTCATTCTGACAATGGCTGAGATGTTTGCGACAGGTGCCTCATTGCCCGGGTTATGAGACCATGCCCTGAGGTCCTTTAAGATGTGCATTTGCACAATGCCTTCTTGTTTCTATGTATAAAACATGATCAGACTTGAAACTCTTCATTATCCCTAAATTTTTCTCTTATACTTTTTCTTCCTGTATAACTTTGGAAGAATCTTTTTCTGTCTTCTGGATAAAAATCCCTCATTCTCCTAAATTTTATGTTTTATCTCAGAAGTATGCCACTAGATAGTGATTTCTAAGGAATTTATCACTTAGTGAAAGTGTCTAAGCATGCACCTGTAGTGTACGCATAATTTTATAATTAAATTTGTATTCATGTCTGCATATATTTGCATATGTGCCTATTTATATATGTAGTTGTGTATATGCATAATTCATACATAATGTACATGTACTACGCTATTGATAGTTTAGATTCTTCATAAAACATACAGAAATATAAATTTAAAGTATAAAGATGAAATAAAATAAAATTTATTTAAATACATTTAATTAACAGCAATAGGGACCTTTTTGCTCTTACTAAAATATCAGTAATGATAATTATCAACAGTAACATGTTTAGTGAGAGTAAGGTGAAAAAAGACTGTTTTTGGAATAAAATGAGGCTTTTGAGGCCCGAAAGTAGTTTTCAATAAACCCAGTTCCCCCCCACCCAGCCTTTTTTCTTTTTAAACTTGAATAGGCTCAGGCTGGTACTAGAACATGTTTAATTTGGCCTTGGCCAGACTTCACCCTGAGGCCATAATCAATAATTTCTAAAACTGCTGAGGATAGTGGGAAAAAACAGAAGATTGATAATTGGGTGTGAGAGGTCTAATTTCAAGTTTGTCATCTTACTTGGCCTGCCTGTACCTTTACTACTCTGCCATTTTCTCATTGCTCAAAGTTAATTATTTCATGAGACTTCATGAAGACTTTTCAGTCTTCATGAGACTTTTGAGGTCAAATATGTTGTTTTCCATGTTCCCACCCTTTTATTCAGGTTATAATGACAAAGTTTATGGAAGGATGAAAAGGATAAAAGAACCTTTATGATCTTTCTCTTCATCCCCCTCCCCCACTTTTTTTTTTGTTTGTTAAAAGAAGGCAGTATCAAACCATTGATAGAATGGGATTAAGATACTTGGTGACTGCCTTTTTTCTCTTTGAGATCATTAATCATGCTGGAGTAGGGCAATGTGGGAATGCTGCAGGCTGTAAAATGATCTTCACCCACATTCTGTCTCCATCTGTAGTTAATGGGACACCTTTGAGGAATGGCTATGAGTAAAGAACTTTCTTTTTTTTTTTTTAAACAATAAGCAAGCTTTCTGAGTGCCATCTCCTTCAAGTGAGACCCCTCCAAAAGCAGTGCATTTACTGGAACAATAATGTCATTTCTCAAAATAGTTTCCGTAAGTTCTATTTTTCACTTGCTCTTGGAATTCTTCATAGCTACCCAGTGAAAATCCGCGCTCATGTATTAAAAGTCAACCCTAACTTTTAAAAAATCAGAATTGCTAAGCCTGATGGCATACATCATTCAGAAAACTCAACTTTGGATGAATTCAGGCTGTTTCTGAAACTCCTGAGGATTTTCTCGAGAACAAGAAGTTCTGAACAAAATTCCACATGGGACAGTTAAGCAGAGTGGCTTGGACATGGGACTTTAGAGTTAGGACAAAGGGATTAAGGTTCTTTTTAGGATACTTGACACATATACAAGCCCTTTCTGGCAATTATTAGGTTCTCCTACAACGGCTTATTTGATATATGGTGACAAAAATAAGGTCACTTTTACTCATTTTCCTTCCCCTTCCCTCCCCAACTTAGTGCCACTGCCCAGAGGCTTCTGTGATTTTTCTTCTGTCAGTTATGTCACACACTTTCTACTGGACTCCGGCCACTGGAGTCACTGAGCCTCCTACCACCCAGAGTCCATAAATGCCAGGGAGTTGATGATCCTCTGGGTCGCCATATGCAGGGGAATGTGAATCACCAGCTTCTTTTTCTTGATCAAACAAACGTGAGTCTTGCTCAGAGAGGACTTGACCTGAAATCATACTCTTCCCTGTCCTGGCTGCCCTTTTTCCCTGGGAGTTTCTCCTTAGGACCTGGTCCTTCATGAATCACTTGCACAAAAACCTTTCTCCCAGGATCTGATTCTGTACACACCATCCTCCTAGGATCTATGTTATAATTTAAGTCACATTGATGTTCAATTATTACCATGTAAGTATTCCTGCAGAGACAACTCATGTACTGTTTTTCTTTATTAGATTAAGTTTTTTTTCTAAGTTTCTTTTAATTCTGTCAACTCCATTAGCATAGCTTCAGTAGTTTTCAAATGCATTATTTTGTTTGTCATCCTATTTGAACTTCTTTTACTGCATTTCCAGGGCTATTCTTTGTCCTTAGCCTGATGTTTTTTTAGGCTTTTTCCTATGCACTGCTCTCTACCTAAAGGTCTTTCCCCCAGATCTTTACTTTTTATTTTTGAGAGTTCAGTTAAATGTAAAATTCCCTAGAGAGGTTTTTCTGACAATCCTAATTAAGTAGAAGACCTGTACTTAAAATCTCTCCATTACTTCGCTATCTGTACTATTTTTTGTTTGTTTGGTCGTCTTTACAGCACATATCCCAATTTGAAATCATGCCACTTGATTAGTGGGTTTGGTTTTGTCAATTTTTGCCTGTATCAGTGAGTGAGGGGTTGCCTTTGGCTTTTTACCACCCTTTCTCAGATGTCTGGGACAATGACTGGAATGAAAAATGTATGCAAAGTGTATTTGTTAAATGAATGAAATGAACTGAAAGTGTAATGAAAAGTGAAAAGATAAGGCAGGAAACAGCTTCAAGATGCCTAAAGATCTGGAACAGAAGGAGCAAACCGAAATGAAAGTAGGCAGTAGTACAGTAGTCCCCCTTATCTCAGGGGAATGCCTTCCAAGACCCCCAGTGGATCCTGAAACTGCAAACAGTACTGATGGAACCCGATTGCTGTCAGTCAGGGCACACTTCTGTTCCTGTGTCCCACCCACAAGTTTAAAGCCTTTTCTATCGTAACTAAACACTTAATCATGCACTGTGGCCAAAATCTTTGCAGCTTAAGATGCAACAGCAAAACTAGCATTAATTTTTTTTCTTCACAATTTCACGAATAGAAGATTCGTTTTTGCTGTACATCTTAGCAACCTCAGCATATGATCTCTTTTCTTAACTTATTGGGTTGAAAACTTTCATCTTTTCACTCAAAGGAGGCACTTCAGGGCTGCCCTTTGGCATATCTGAATTGCCAGCATCAGTTCTCTTGGACTTGGGGGCGGTGATTCGATAAGACAAGGAAGACTTGAACACAGTCTTGGTGATACTGCAACAGTGGCTCACTGAGAAGCTACTAAGTGACTAACAGCAGGTAGTGTAGATGGTATAGATACACCGGTCAACGGAATGGTTCATGTCCTAGGCAAGGTGGTGAGAGAGTCATCATGCTACTCAGAATAGCACGTAATTTAAAGGTTTTGAATTGTTTCTGGAATTTTCTACTTAATACTTTTGGACCAAAGTTGACCACAGGCAGCTAAAACCATGGATACCAAAACTGTAGATAAGGAGGGGCTACTGTATTCTAGGGTTATTTATAAAATATGAATCTACCTAACTTTCTTCACTGGCTGGACTTTCTCTTAGGGCAAAGTCCAAACTCCTTAACTCCTTTATGCAGCCCACAAGGTTCCTACAATGAGGACGCTGTCCACATCTCCTTCCTGAAGACCAACCATTCTCTCCTAGTCTCCTTCCTCCAACTATTTTTGTCATTTTTCAGCGACTCGTGTGTGGCCGTGATTAGTGTTCCTTTTGGCTTCATGCCTCTGTCCCTCAGTCCAGAACACGCTTCCTGTTACTTCTGCCAAGCTCCTTTTCCTGGACTTGCTTCAGGTGTCAAACGTCCTTCTTCAGGGAAGGTTTTGTGATTTCCTAGACTAGCTTATGCCCTCTCCCTCCCATTCTGTAATAAACTCTCACACACCAGCATTTCCTTTGTAATCAGTATGTTAGGGTCTATTTTTTTCTCTCTGAGCTTTGCTCAGTGGCAATATCATAATGAAGGAAGTTGCTCCGTGGCACAAATACTGCTATTTTTCTCTCTGAAGTTTCATTAGGTATAGTTTGAAGATAGCCTAGATTAAGGTCATGTGAGATTTTTATTTTTAAAACTTCAGATTCTTGAGCCCCACCTCCAGAACTACTAAGTCAGAAAGTCTTGGAGTGGAAACATGGAAACTGCATCTTTAGCTGGCTCTCTAGCTTCTGCTTTGCAAGTTGGAGATCCACTACCCTAGTAATATATACCTTATTCCATGTTCATCATTAGTCTTTTGTGGTGCCTGCTTATGCCAGTAAAAATGGAAAAATAAATCCCTTGGCCATAGTACCTAGATCATACAGAAGAAGAGACAGAGCCTGGGTCTAAATATGGGTGGAGTGACAGGATTGGATATGTGAAATGAGGGTCAGAGAGATACATGATTCTCCATAAAAGATTCAGTGAGGGCTCTTCATTTGCAAGAGACAGGAACCAAACAGGCTTCAGCCGGAGAAGAATTTGTTGGATTGTATAACTAAAATATTTAGGTGTGTGTTTGGTTTGAGGCATGAATGGATTCAGAGGCTGTGACCCATCAGACTCAGTCAGTCTTCTTTCTTGCTCATTATTAAATCCCTATTTCTTACTTGATGCATGCTTTACTCTGTTGATGATGAAATGGTTACTAGCAGCTTTTTCTTATAGAGGTTAATTCCGTTCAGCTCAGTGATCTTAGCAGATAAAGAATGTCTCTTTTTTTTTGAGCTGGAGTCTAGCTGTGTTACCCAGGCTAGAGTGCAATGGTGATATATTGGCTCAGTACAGCCTCCTCCTCCTGGGTACAAAAGATTTTCCTGCCTCAGCCTCCCTATTAGCTGAGATGACAGGCCTGCACCCCACGCCTGGCTAATTTTATATTTTTAGAAGGGATTTCACCATATTGGTCAAGCTGCTCTTAAACTTACCTCAGGTGATCCACCCACCTCAGCCTCCCACAGAATGCCTCTTAAGGATTAACTCCAAGGAAAGTCCGGAGATTGAGTTTATTTGACCCATGTAGTTGTCTGATCATTCCTAAGTCAGGCACTGGGGCAGTCTCAGGGGTGGAATTAATTGACCATACCTGAAAAATGTACCCATTCCTTTAGTGGTGGAGAGTAGGAGGTAGAATCAGATCTAACCGATCCATATGGATTGAAGGGAGGGCTGGGTTTTCAAAGGGAAAGTGAAGATACACTAAATATCTATTATTGAAAATTCATCCGTTCAACCATTATTTATGATTCCAGATTGTCTCATGCACTAAGTGCAGATCATCTCATGCACTAAGCATATAGCAAACAACAGTGAAAAAATCACACCCTCTAAGCTTGTATTCTTTCAGAGCTTACAGTCTTTCAAGGAAGGCAGATATTTTATTGTAATTATAATCAAATTTGGGTGAATGTTACAACAGAATTAACACAGAGGATTATAGAGAGCTCTTATTTAGGCTACAGATTCAAGTAAGGTTACCAGGAAAGAGTGAATTTTGGGCAGACTCCTTTAGATTGTTCAGAAGTTAGTCAGAATTGGAGAGTAGGAGGGTTCTAGGCAGAAAAACTATTTTATAGAAGAGAGATCATAACATGTCTAAAGGCCTGAAATAAGTGCAGCATGAAGTGCAGAATGATCCTCTCTTTCTCTGTGGTCCGAACACTTACTAAGTAGCCCTCTTACGGTACCAGCTTTCCCACACAGTTCTGGCTTAGGGGTTCTGGTAACACTGTCTCTGCTCTGTGCCCCTGCAGTCCTAGTGACACTTACAACTTCTAGCTGTGGCTAAATGTCTGGGTTGCCTAACTACTTCTCTTTTGGCTTTTCAGTTCTTCCGTGACTGTGTAACCAGTTCTCTCTCTGTATTAAATGTCCACTGTTTGAATTCCTAGTGTGGTTTTCTACTTTTCGTACTGTACTATGGCAAAATATAAAGCCATGTGCGGTTACCTTGTTTCACGGTTGATTTGGGAACAAAAGGCTTATTAGCCTGGATTCAAGACACAAGAAGAATTTTATCTCTAGTTTGCCCAGTTTTCATTTCTAGTTCTTTAGAATTTCTTAATTGATGTGCTACAGTTCTTTATATATTGATATCCTGATACTAATTTTTTGTCTATTGCATATGTAACAAATATTTTTAGGATGTGTTGACTTTCTCCTTTTTCACATTTTTGGATGTCCAGAATTTTAAAATACTTAAAAGTAAAATTATATCTAGTTATTTTATGTAATTTAATCTAAAAAAAAACTGAAAGTTATATACTCATTTTTCTAATAATTTATTTAATGGTTGAATTGTTTATGCATCTAGAATGTACTAAATCAGATACCTAGCTTATGTTCCCCACAACCCTCACCAAAGGGTTAGAATTATTTATTGTCACTATTTTGTTGATAAGAGCTGATGAGTAAGAGTAACAATAACTGTTATTCTGTTCATTTAAGTCAAATTTCTTTATCTGAATTCCTTAAGATTTGCATTATAGTATATTTTTGTGTTCTTGACATTTAACAATAGCAGAACATTTTATTGAATGGTTTCCGTATCTTTTAAAAAACTGGCCAAAGATACCATGTAGAAATCATGTTAGTGCGTACTAAGACACACAGGAGGTGAGTATTTTCTTAAATTTAATTTAAAATGTTTACTTACCTAATTATATTTACGGCAGATTGACTGGAATGAATGCTCCTCTCAGAATATAAAAACCATGTTGCACAATACAGTATTTAGCCAAAAACGTGCACATATTTAGCTCTATGTTATTTGGCATCTAAAAAGCCCTTTCCTTTAGGAGCTTAAAAACCATGTATTCCTTCTGTTTCCTTAAAGACTTGGTTCAGATTATCCTAATTGTCATGCCTAGTCCTCAACCTTCCCCCCTAAATGAAATAAATTTGGAGGACACAAATAACAGTAATTAAGTTCCTTAGGATACCAGTGTCACCATAAAGCTTAGTATGAAAGCTCAGAGGAAAATGATTTTGTAAATCTAAGTAGAAGTTTGTTTAGGCTTGCCCTTTAGATAAATAATTCAATGTAAAGAAGTACGGAAATAATTCATGAGCTCACTATCATTCAGGCCCATTTAACAACTTTAAGCCTGCAGAATGCGTTAATTCATTCAGTCAAATCAGTCAACAAATTTTATGCTAAAAATATCAAGTGCTAGAGATTCAAGAGTGAAAAAGATATACACGGTCCCTGTATCCAAGAAACTCATCTGCTGAGCGAAATGATCTGTTATTAATGTGATGGGAGTAAATAGAATTTTTTATTTAACACACATGGGGAGTACATTTTATCCAGTTTGGGTAGGTCAGGGAATACATCTCTGAAGAAATCTAACTGGAAATCTGAAAAACATCATAATAATGAGTGGGAAATGGATATCCTAAGGCAAAGAAACAGCATAAAACAAAGGCCCCAGGAAGAAAGCCCATGGGGGCAATAAGAGAACTTCAAATACTGATAATGACTTGAAGACAGAGGATGACGGGACTGAAAAGATGACCGTGAAATCCAGTAAGTCAAATTAAATATTTGTCCCTAGGCCAGTAGGGAGGGTGGTAACCACAGTGTAGAACATAATCAGATTTGCTTTTTGTAAGACTCACCTGGCTTCAGCTGATGAATGAATTGAAGAGAGAGGTCAAGGGAGGCAGGAAGACCAGTTAAGAGGCACAAGTGGGGTTGTATCGTAACCAAATGAAAAGAAGTGGACGGATTCAAGGGGGTTTAAAGAAATAGAATCTTCAGGGCTTGGTGAAACATTGGAGATGAGGAGAAGGGAAGAGCGCAGGCTGACTTTAGGTTTCAGTGCTACAAAAGAACATAGTGTAGTTAACTGATAAGACAACCCCAGAAGAAATAACGGATTTGGGGGAAGAGGTGCTGAGTTCAGTTTTGGGCACGTTAAATCCAAGTTACCCATGGGATATCCAGGATATGTAGTAAAGATTAGGATCCTGGACGTAGACCTTAGAGACTGAGGTGTGGGGATTTTAGATTCAGCAGTTTATAAATAGAGAATATGGAAATGGTAGAGATTTTTAATTGTACATCTGTTCACCAAGGTTGGAAGGTACAGTTACTGGGCAAATACAACTAAGCCTTGCCACCATTTGACACATCGTGAAGTACAGATAGGGCAGTAGGGTTTGCACCTGAACAATTTCACCTATGAATTTTTAATTTTATTTATTGTTTTTAAAAATTTATACTGGGGCAAGGCATGATGGCTCACTCCTGTAACCCCAGCACTTTGGGAGGCCGAGGAGGGCAGATCACCTGTCAGAGGTTTGAGACCAGCCTGGCCAACATGGTAAAAACCATCTCTACTAAAAATATAAAAATTAGCCAGGTGTGGTGGCGGGCACCTGTAATCCCAGGTACTCAGGAGGCTGAGGCAGGAGAATCACTTGATCCTGGGAGGCAGAGGTTACAGTGAGCTGAGATCTTGCTGCTATACTCCAGACTGGGAGACAGAACAAGACTCTCTCTCAAAATACAAACTATATTAGATATTGATGAAATATAATTATAAATATTTATGGGATAAAAGTGATAGTATAATATGTGTACCAGGTATACATATATTCCGTCACCTCAAATACCTATCATTTTTTTCTTTGTCTAACTGAAACACTACACCCTTTTATCAACATCTCCCCATTTCCCTCACTCCCAGCCTCTGTTAACCACCACTCTTTCTACCTTTATACATTTGATTGCCTCGAAGTCTACAGGTGAGAACTTGCAATATTTGTCTTTCAATGCCTAGCTTATTTCACTTAGCATAATGTCCTCGAGGTTCACCCAGGTTGTTGGAAACAGCGTAATTTCCCTCTTTCTTTAAGGCTGAATAGTATTCCATGGTATACATACGACATTTTCTTTATCACTTCTTGTGACATGTAGGATGGTTCCTTGTCTATTGTGAATCATGCTGTAATGAGCATGGAAGCACAGACTTCTCTTTGACATAATTATTTCAAATTCTCTGAATATACACAGGAAAGTAGGACTGCTGGATTATGTGGTAATTCTGTTTTTATTTTTATTTTGAGGACGGTTCATACTGTTTTGCTTACTGTCTGTATTAATTTACATTTCCACCAACATTGTATAAGGGTTCCCTTTTCTCCACATCTTCACCAACACTTGTTACCTTTCATCTTTTTGATAATAGCCATTTTGACAGACATGATATCTCACTGTGATTTTTAATTTGCATTTTCTTAATGATAAGAATGTTGAGAATTTTTTTTCACATAACTGTTGGCCATTTGTATGTCTTCTTTTGAGATTATCTTTTTACTTCTGACCAGAGTACTTCAAACAACTTTTCTCATGTCTTTGCTCATTTTTTAAACGTTGGGTTACTTATTTTCTTGCAGTTGAGTTTCTTATATATTTTGGATATTAACTTTATCAGATGTATGGCTTACAAATATTTTCTCCCATTCCATAGGTTGCCTCTTTATTGTTTTCTTTGCTGTGTAGATGTTACTGAGTTTGATATAATTCCATTTGTCTAGTTTTGGTTTTGTTGCCTGAACATTTGGGGTCAAATTCAAAAAAATTGCCTAACGTTGTATAGTCCTCTCTCTGTTTTCTTCTAGTTTACAGTTTCAGATCTTAGGTTTAAGTCTTTAGTCCATTTTGAGTTGATTTTTGTGCATACGCTTCTTCACCTGTGATAGGGTTATATCTCAAACCCATCATAAATTGAAAACATTGTAAGTAAAAAGTGTATTCATTACAGCTAATCTAGTAAACATCATAGCTTAGCCTCGCCTTCCTTAAACATGCTCAGGAGGCCGGGCACAGTGGCGCTTACGCCTGTAATCCCAGCACTTTGGGAGGCTGACATGGGTGGATAACCTGAGGTCAAAATTTCCAGACCAGCCTGGCCAACATGGCAAAACCCCACCTCTATTAAAAATACTAAAGAATTAGCTGGGCATGGTGGCACTCACCTGTAATTCTAGCTACTTGGGAGGCTGAGGCAGGATAATCATCTGAACCCAGGAGGTGGAGGTTGCAGTGAGCCAAGATCACGCCATTGCACTCCAGCCTGGGTGACAAAGCAGGACTCTGTCTCAAAAAACAAACGAAAAAAACATGTGACACTGTTGACAATAGCAAAGACTTGAAACCAATCCAAATGCTCATCAATGATAGACTGGATAAAGAAAATATGGCACATATACACCATGGAATATTATGTAGCTATAAAAAATGAGTCCCTGTCCTTTACAGGGGCATGGATTGAAGCTGGAAACCATCATTCTCAGCAAACCAACAAAACAGAAAATGTAACACCGCATGTTCTCACTCATAAGTCGGTGTTGAACAATGAGAACACATGGACACAGGGAGGGGATTATCACACACCGGGGTCTGTTGGGGGTGGGGAGATTGGGGAGGGATAACATGAGGGGCAATACCTAATGTAGATGATGGGGGGATGGATGCAGTGCAGCACCATGAAATGTGTAGACCTCTGTGGCAGTCCTGCACCATCTGCACATGTGCCCCAGAACTTAAAGTATAATGATAAAATGCTCAAGATACTTACATTAGCCTACACTTGAGCAAAATTGTCTAACACAAAGCCTATTTATAATAAAGTGTTGAATATCACATGTGCCTTATTGAATACTGTACTGGAAATAAAAACAGGAATGGCTTGCTGCTGTTGCCCAGTGCTTCAAGAGATGATAATGCTACATATCACTAGCCTGGGAAAAGTTCAAAATTCAAAAATCAAAATTTGATTTCTATCATATATGTATTGCTTTTGCACTATCATAAAGTAAAAAAGAAATCAAAATTAAAAAACCAATGTAAGTCAGGGACCATCCATATATGGTGTGAGATAAGGGTCTAATTTTATTCTTGATGTTGCTGTTTAGTTTTCCCAACACCATTTATTGAAGATCCTTTCAAGAAATAACCTTTTCTCACTGTGTATTCTTGGCAACTTTGTGGAAAAGCAATTTACCTTAAATGTGTTGGTTCATTTTTGAGCTCCTTATTCTGTTTCACTGGTCATTGTATCTATGTTTATGCCAGTATCATGCTGTTTTAACTATAATAGCTTTGTAATGCAATTTGAAGTTACTTTCTGTGAATTCTTAGAAATGCCATGTTTTAACCACATCAGCACAAATTTAAATTTGAATATATTCTCAAGGAAAATTTAAAAAAATATTTTGTTCAGTGATATATCTAAGACATGGAAGACTCCTTGACACAGAGTAGACACTTAACAAATGTTTGATAACTCAATGCAATTATATGCAAAAAAAGCTAATCAGCACAAAATAGTCTCCAAGTTCTTAATGTTAGTAAATTCAGTAAATGACTGTTTCATTTATTATATTTTTTAAATGTCTACAATTTATAACTAAAAGGTATGAATTTCAAACAAAAAAAATATCAGAGCCTAAGGCACAGAATCCTAAGTTCTGATTCTTGCACCAGGTTTTGTGCTGGCCAAGAGTACCCTCAGGATCTCTCCTCATTTTGAGATTCCTACGAAAGAGGAAAACAGATTATGTTGCTTTCCCACAAGCTCATGTGAGGCTTCCACTGTGTTTTTCCATGGGTAGCCAGCCTTCCAGATTTTATCCTTTAAAATCTCTGCTTCCACCTCTCCTTCCTTATCTTCAGTGGCAATAGTTCTTTTCCATACGAATTTGAGATTGCGACTTAAGATATCCCCATTCAAAGGTCTTTTCTCAACTTGCTGTAGACTCCTGCCCTTTGTTTGAAAAGAGTGAAACATCATGAACTTTACTTTTTGACCTTTGAACATTCATGGGAGAGACAGGGGAAAGAGGCAGCACAGAGGCCCTGGAGACTGCTTGCCTATAAGCGACGGTCACGGTTTGAGCTTCTAAAAGGGCAAGCCTGTTGCTAAGGAAACTGCTGCTCTAGGAAGGCTAAACACACAGTAAAATAGCAGGAAAGGAAGGCATAAATAAGTCAGATGCCTGGGGGAGGGGTGGCATGAGGCAACCTAAGAAATTTAAACCTTTATTGCTAGGAACATATTGAAGGCTCTTGTGAGGGGAAAACCAAGCATCTATATCCCTTCTTAGAAAACAGCTGTAATTTAAAGAAAACCTAGACTTCATGTGATTTTAATTTTGCTTAGTTTACAAGCAGAAAAACAGTGGCTGTCAATATTCCATTAATACTTAGAAAGTATGTAACAATTTTCCAAATTTAATCATGTCCATTTGTAGCATTTAGTATCATAAGAACATATTTGCAGTACTCAAAACTTCTTTTATTTTGTAGCCAATGCTTAAAGTAACTAGTAACTATAGATGTGGTGACTTTGGAAATTACATAACATGTATTTTTAAATGAATAACTTTTCTTAAAAGTAGTTATGCCTATAGTTAATGATGTATTACATTTCCTGTTAATTACTTCTAACATTCCTGTTAATTACTTCTAATACAATAAGCCTTGCGTGACTTAAATGAATACATTTGCAAAATTAGGAAACATTAAAAAATTTTAACCTTATGCTAAATACAGAAGGAGTATACCTTCAAAGGCATTTTCCTATTAAAATAAGTCATTTTATGCTAGTGAAAGTTAGATCTTTAATATGCGGTAAGTTGGTACAGCATCTAACATGAACAATCTTTGGACCTTTCATTGCCATGGCTTGTAAAAACATCTGCTTGCATCAGCAAACATTTCCTTTCCTTCCATCCTCGCCTCTCCCAGAGTAAGTCATCAGTCCAGAGCTATGCTATCTAGATTGCTTCATTATTAAAGGTATATTGTTGATTAGAGATCATGTAGTCTAAGCCTTTGATTTAACATTTGATGGTATGTAAATAATGCTTCTATTTCTTGTTTCTGGGGCCATTTTCAAGCACATTTATGAATAGGAGTCCACAAAATTTCAAGTTCAAAGTCATAGAGCTACCACCAGTATACCTAAAATTTTGGCTTTGAAAATATCCACCTCCTTGTTAGGCTACAAAGATTTTTATTTCAAAGGATGTTTTACCAGAGTAAGTGTGTAAGATAGACCCATGGCTGGGTGGGGGGGGAGGGGGCAGTGCCAAGATGGCCGAGAGGGGGCAACACTGGAATGCAGCTCCCAGCAAATGGGATGCAGAGGGCTAGAGGATTTCACAATTCCAAGTGAGGTGCTGGGTTCATTTTGTGGGGACTGGAAGGACTCTGAAAGTAGCACAGGGAGGGAGCCAAATCATGAGCGAATTCCCATTTACAATTGCTACAAAGAGAATAAAATACCTAGGAATACAACTAACAAAGGATGTAAAAGATCACTTCAAGATGAAGTACAAACTACTGCTCAAGGAGATAAGAGAGGGCACAAACAGATGGAAAAACATTACATTCTTACGCTTATGGTTAGGAAGAGTCAATATTGAGAAAATGGCCATACTGCTCAAAGTAATTAATGGATTCAGTGCTATCTCCTTCAAGCTACCATTGGTTGCCTTCACAGAACTGGGCAAAAACACTTTAAACTTCATATGGAACCAAAGGAGAGCCCACATAGCCAAAACAATCCTAAGCAAAAAGATCAAAACTGGAGGCATCACTCTACCTGACTTCAAACTATACTACAAGGCTACAGTAATCAAAACAGCATGGTACTGGTACCAAAACAGAGATACAGACCAATGGAACAGAACAGAGGCCTCGGAAACGATGCCACACATCTACAACCATCTGATCTTTGACAAACCAGACAAAAACAAATAATGGGGAAAGGATTTTGTGTTGAATAACTGGTGTTGGGAAAACTGGCTAGCTATACACATATACATAGCAGGAAGCTGAAACTGGACCCCTTTCTTACACCTTATACAAAAATTAACTCCGATGGATTAAATATTTAAACATAAGAATTAACATCACAAAAACCCTAAAAGACAACCTAGGCAACACCATCCAGGACATAGGCACAGGCAAGGACTTCATGACTAAAACACCAAAAGCGTTGGCTACAAAAGCCAAAATAGACAAATGGGATCTAATTTGTCTATTTTGGCTTCTGCACAGCAAAGTAAATACTTATTAGAGTGAACCAGCAACCAACA
The DNA here is from genome assembly GCF_048565385.1 of Saimiri boliviensis. NCBI lineage: Eukaryota > Metazoa > Chordata > Mammalia > Primates > Cebidae > Saimiri > Saimiri boliviensis. The sequence goes on from NC_133461.1 coordinate 99,328,088, forward strand.
GAATGGGGAAAAAATTTTGCAATCTACCCATCTGACAAAGGGCCAATATCCAGAATCTACAAAGAACTTAAGCAGATTTTCAAGAAAAAAACAAATCCATTCAAAAGTAGGTGAAGGATATGAACAGACATTTTTCAAAAGAAGACATATATGTGGCCAACAAATAAATGAAAAAATGTTCATCATCATTGGTCATTAGAGGAATGCAAATCAAAACCACATTGAGATACCATCTCACACTGGTTAGAATGGTGATCATTAAAAAATCTGGAGACAGCAGATGCTGGAGAGGATGTGGAGAAGTAGGAACACTTTTGCACTGTTGGTAGGAGTGTAAATTAGTTCAACCATTATGGAAGACAGTGTGGTGATTCCTCAAGGATGCAGATGTACACATATACACCAGAGACCAAAATCCAAAAAAAAAAAAAAAAAAAAAAAAACCATAGGAGTTTTAAGATAAGGAGAATGCCTTTTGAATAACAAAACGTTCAGCTGTGTGGATATGAGAATGTGGCAGAAAGGTCAAGAAACATGTACCTTCCTATGTGTACCATTGTGTAGATGCCAGGGGAAGGGTGTGTGTGTGTGTGTGTGTATATGCACGAGCATGTCCATGTGTATGGGTGTGATAAGAACAAAAGAGAAATTAAAGATATAAATGTAGTTTGGCTGGAATCCAGAATCGAACAAAGTTACTCGGAAGGAATCCAGCTTATCTTTTATAAGTGCTTTAGTTCAAGTAGGTGTTGTCTTCAAGAGCTATGCAAGTTCTGGGTTTTAAGTAAAACTTCCAGTGTGTGCTTTGATGAACTCAGCAAACCAAGTTGGGAACCCTCCCCAGCACCTCCTTTGGGACTTGCAGCATGTCACCAGACCAGATTTTATTGTTTATATAGTAGTGTTTGGCTTTGTTACATAGATAAAGTATATTTTTAGAACAAAAGAATGTTTTCTTTTAAATCGATGCTAATTTCTAACCCAATATCTCTTGTAGATATTTTCAGAGAAGCACTTGAGCTCTTAGTGATACTTACTAAACAGTCTTAAGAAAAAAATCAGACAAACATTCCAAATTATGTAAGCTGATTTAATTGTGAAAGTGGAAAAAGCAGGAGTAATAAAAAAGAAGGAAGATAGCCGAGAACATGAAGGTTAATTAAGAAAGTCAAAAGCAAATTAAAGTGGTTCATTTGTTTTTAAAATTCTTTTTTCAAAAATTGTGTTAAGAACACTTAGCTTGGGAGCTACCCTGTTAACAAATTTTAAGCATACAATATGGTATTGTTGCCTGTAGGTAGAGTGTTGTACAGTAGATTTCTAGAATTATCAATCTGATTTAACTAACACTTTATGACCATCAACTAGTAAGTCTCCATTTCCCCCTCACCCCAGCCACTGGCAGCCATCAGTCAACTCCTTGATTGAATAATTTTTTTATTTTATTTATTATTTTTGAGATGGAGTCTTGCTCTATTGCCCAGACTGGAGTGCAGTGATGTGATCGTGGGTTACTGCAACCTCCACCTCCTGGGTTCAAGTGATTCTCCTGCCTGTCAGCCTTTGGAGTATCTAGAATTAGAGGCATGTACTACCATGCCCAGCTAAATTTTGTATTTTTAGTAGAGATGGGGTTTCACCATGTTGGCCATACTAGTCTCGATCTCCTGACCTCAGGTGATCCACCCATCTCAGCCTCCCAAAGTGCTGGGATTATAGGTTTGAGCCACGTTACCCGGCCTGATTCTATGAATTTGATTATTTTAGACACATAAGTGTAATTGTGCAGTATTTTTCTTTTCGTGACTGTGTTATTTCACTTATCAGTTACAAGACCTGACTGAATTCCAAGCCCTGTGCTAGGTACAGTGTAGGAATATATTATTAAAAACATGCAGTTCATTCCTCAAATAGCTCACACTCTAATATGTGACCTAAAAATAGAATTTATGGAAATAATTATATAGCTTTCCATCTGACTTATTTTCTACTTGATAGCATTTAAATACAAGAAAGCATTAAAATCTTTATATTTCCTTTCATGAAAGATGAAGATAATATTTCTTGATTAAAATGAGAATCTGTTTTATAATACTATGTTTTGGTTAGTGATGGACTTTGGAAAAATATGAACAACATATATTCTAATATATATATATGCATTAGTGTATGTGTATTACACTGATTAGGTTTTATAATATGCAAGCACTATCACACTTAGCATCTTGTTTGATTTGCACAAGGTCAGTGTAGGATTTATTACTGAAGCCATTTGCTTTGTCAAAGGCACTTGGCTAGTACAAATACATTTCTTCTTTCTGTCTTCTGAAACTATATAGGCAATGTATGTTTTAAAAAGAATATTTAGTCTGACTCTAAAAGTATTATACTTTATATATATTATACTGTATATATTTTAGAGTAAAAATAAGTATTTTTCTTTTCATTGGGATCTAAAATATGAAGTGCAGTGTTAAAAAGTACACATATCTTTAGTGTATAGATTGATGAAATTTTAGTACACAACATTTCTATAGCCCAGAAATGCTGTCATGCACCTTTTGAGTAACTAGTCCCTTCTCCTCCCACAATGACGACTCATGAATGTATCCACTATTCTGACTTGTAGGTTAGTTTTACGTGTTCTTGAACATTGGGTAAATGGAATCTTTGTGTATATGGGCTTTTGTGTCTAGCTGCTTTTGCCTTGCATTTTAACTACAAGATTCATCCATATAGTTGCCTGAATGTAGTTTAAAAATGATTCTGTATAGCATTTCAGTATATTCTGTAGTACAAATGTTATTTTTAAATACTTGGTACCATTGATGGTTATTTCAATTATTTCAAGTTTTTGGCTATTATATATAAAACTTCTATGAGCACCTTGCACATGTTTTTTTCCTCCAGTGGACATGTGCAGAAATTTCTCTCACACACACACCCCCACCCTTCAATGAATGGAACTATGATTACTGGAATAGGCATATATTACACTTTAGAAGACACTGCCAATATTTCAAAGTGTTTAAAACCAGCTTATATTCCCACCGGAAATTTAAGATGGTCCTAATTTATTTACTCTCTCATTGATTTAATGATGCTGTCAGTATTTTTTATTTTTATTTTTATTTATATCTAAGTATTTGTGTGGACATATGTTTTCATCTCTCTTGTATAATTATCTAGAAGTTGACCTGCTGGTTCATGTGAAAAGTATATGTTTAACTTTATATAAGATACAGCCAAACTGTTTCTCAAAGTTATTATACTATCTTTCAGCCTTACTAGCTTTGAATAAGAATTTTAGTTACTTCACATTCTCCTCAGTGCCAAGTATTGTGAATTGAATTTTGTACCCATTTTATTGGGGGTGTGATATGGTTAGGCTTTGTTTCCCCACCCAGATCTCATCTTAAATTGTAATTGCCATAATCTCCATGTGTAAAGGGAGAGACGAAGTGAAGATGATTGAATCGCGGGAGCTGTTTCTTCTATGCTGTTCTGATGCTGTATCTCAAATATATCTTTGATATATTTACAAAATGGAATCCTGCTAAGCACTAACATACAAAGGAAGAGCCCTTTATAAAACCATCACACTATGAGTTCTCATGAGATACACTATGATGGTTTTATAAAGGGCTCTTCCTTTTACCCAGCACTTCTCCTTCCTACCACCTTGTGAAGACGGTGCCTTGTTTCCCCTTGGCGTTCCTCTGTTATTGTAGGTTTCCTGAGGCCTCCCCTGTCACGAAGAACTGAGTGTCAATTAAACCTCTTTCTTGTTTCAATTACCACGTCTCAGGCAGTTCTTCTTTATAGTAGTATGAAAACAGATTAATACAGAATGCAATATTACACCATGGTTTTACTTTGAATTTTCATGATGTCTAATGGTTTTCCTGTGGTTATCGGCAATTTGTGTAGTTTCTTCTGTGAGTTTTCTGTTTAAATCTTTGCTCATTTTTAAAATTGGAGTTTTGACTTTGTGTAGCCAAGATGGCTGATCAGAAGCAGTGGCAATTGGAGGCTGCCATCGAAAAGAACCATAACAGCATGTGAATCCTGCACTAGCAACTAAGGTATCCAGGTTCTGTCATCAGAACTGAGTGGGACTCTGTCTCAAAAAAACAAAAACAAACAAAATAAAAAACAAGAGGCTGGGCATGGTGGCTTATGGCTGTAATCTCAGTGCTTTGGGAGGCTAGGCATGTGGTAGTACCCATGGAGAGGAAGGGAGAGCAGTGTTGTGCAGCGGCCTACCTGAGAGCCATGCAGGGCAGAGGATCCCCCAACCCCTGGCCAGGGGAGGTGGTGAGTGAGCGTGCTACCCAGCCTGGGAAAACATGCTTTTTTTCCATGGAACTGTGCAACCCATGGATCAGAAGATCCTACTCATGAGCCCAGGCCACCAGGGCCTAGGATTCCAGCCATGGTGCTGTGCAGGTTTTCAACAGCCACCAAGCTACAGTCAGCTTAAGTCTGTCCAGGTCCCAGGAGGAGGAGTGACCAGCACCACAGCTATAGCTGCCTGCTCTCTAAGGCTTTTGAGCTCCTTGCAGGAGGGGTGACTGCCAACACTGGGACTGATAGCTGCCTAACATACTAACTGATTAGTAACACAGTTCATTTCATGTCCACCGTGTTTTTATGGTTTTCTGCTCTATTTGTTCTTTTTTGCCCTCTCTGCTACTATTTTATATGATTTCATTTTATCTCCTTTCTTAGCATATCATTTATACTTAAAAATAATTTTTAGTGAGTTTTCTCCTCTGTGTAATCATGCATATTTTAAAATAAGATCCATTTTTAAGAAATACTGTACTGCTTCTCATGTAGTACAGGTAGCTTAGAGCAGAGTTATCAAAATCCCTTTATCCCATCCTTTGTGATATTATTGTCACTTATTTCATTTATCTGTATGTTTAATTACCTATTGTATTGTTAGAATTCATACTTTAAACAGTTATGTTTTAAATAAATGTATAGTAAGAAAATTTTATTATTTTCTTCCTTACTTTATATGGACCCGATACCTAATCTATATAATTTTTCTTCTACCTCAAAAAATTGTTTTAACGTTTCTTACAAGGTGTGTCAAAAATGATTTATCTCAGATATTGTTTATCTGAAAAAAATACTTTTCCTTCACTTTTGATGAAATTACTCAACATTTTAATGAGTAATTTTGTGTTAGATCTAGAAGTGTAGGTTGCTGGCTTTAAAAATATTTTAAATATTTGACCCATTTTTTTCTTGCATGTTTCTGATGGAAAATCTACCATAATTTTTTTGTTTGTTCTGTAGGTAAGTTATTTGGAGAATAGAATCAACTGTTTTGTATACTTGTTTTCAGTTTTTATTTCAACAAACAGGCACTGTAATTATAGCTATTAGAATAAAATCTCTTAACTATTTCAAAAAAATAGCACCAGAAAGAACAAAACACTTAAATCAACGTGGTGAAGAATCTGTGCACTGAAACCTGTAACACACTGATGGAAGAAATTGAAGACACAAATAAATTGAAGGAAATATGTGTTCATGGATCTGAAGGATCAGCATTGTCAAAATATTCATATGACCCAAAGTGATTTCCAGATTAAATGCAATTTCTGTTAAAATTCTAATGATACTTTTCACAGAATTAGAATAAATAAATAATCCTAAAATTAGTGTGGAACCACAAATGACCCTGAATGGTCAAAGCAATTTAAGCAAGAAGAACAAAGCGGGAGATGTCACACTTCTACTCATGCATATATGGTTAACTAATCTTTGACCAAAGTGTCAAGGTTGCACAATGATGAAAATGCTTTTCAATAAATGGTGCTGGGAAAACTGGATATCCACCTGCAAAATAATGAAATTGGATATGATACACAAAAATCAACTCAAAATGAATTAAAGATTTAAATATAAGACCTGAGACATAAAACTCACAGAAGAAAATGTAAGGAAAAACTTGATTACAATGGTCTTAGCAATTGGATTGGCTATGATACCAAATGCACAGACAACAAAATAAAAAATAGGACTACATCAAACTCAAAATCCTATGCAGAGCAATGTAAACAATGAACAAAATGAAAAGGCACAACCCATGGAGTGGGAAAAACGTATTTGTTAGCCATGTATCTGATAAGGATTAATAACCCAATTAAAAATGGGCAGAGGACATAAAAAGACATTTTTTCCAAGGATACTTAAAAATGGCCAGCAGGTATATGAAAAGGTGCTCAACATCACTAATCCTCAGTGATATTCAAATGGTTTGATTTCAAATGCAAATCAAAACTACAATGAGATATTATTTCACACCTATTGGGATGGCTATTATGAAAAATCAAAAGAAAAAAAGTGTCCTTTAGGCTGTGGAGAAAAATGGAACCCTTACACATTGTTGCTAGTAATGTAAATGGGTACAACCAATATGTAAAATGGCATGAAGTGTCCTAAAAAAAAATTACAAATAGATCTATGTGATTCAGCAATTATACTTCTGGGTATATATCCAAAGTTAGCAAAATAACTACCTCAAAGAGATATCTACACCCCTGTGTTCATTGCAGCATTTTTTTCCACAGTGTTCACAATAGCCAAGATCGAAACAACTGAAGTGTCAGCTGATGAATGAACAAAGAAGTTGTCATACATACATTACCTTATATACATATATCATTTAGCTTTAACCCTTTTCCCATTTGCCCTGAGAATACTTGCCAGCGGCGTTTGTGGCTACAGGTTTATCCTCAGGTAATTTTGCCAGGAAGTATATAACTTTTATTATTATTTTCCCATCATTCTAGTAAATCAACTTTGGAAACAAAAGACATTCTATTTGTAGCATTCTGTTTTTAGTAGTGGTATTTCCATTTATAAAATACAGTAATTCTTGATTGCTAAAAATATCAAATCCTAGAAAACATAGCAGTTCTATGCATGATGTTGACCTCATTCTTGAACAGTTGTTGGCCAGAGATTCATTTGATAGAGTAACGTTTTCCAAACCATAAGATTCTGATGATTAAGACAATTCTGGTGTTAATTCTGTTTAGAAATAGCTCTGAGAACAGTTTGTATGTTTTATTTTCACATTGAAGATCAGATTTGCTTCAGCCTCAAAGAGTGGGTTTATGTAAAATTAAATGAGCACTGGCAGTGAGCTGCACTTTTTTTTTTTTTTTTTTTTCCTAAGTGGGAATTGGTTAAGGAAGTTCTGCCGTTTACAACAACATCAATGAACCTGGAAGATATTATGCTAAGTAAAGTTAAAGTAGGACTTAGAAGAATAATGCATAGTCTCAATTCTATGTGGAGTATGTAAAAGTCAACCTCATAGAAACAGAGAGTAGAAGGGTGATTCTCAGAGGTCACAGGGATGGGAGAAATAGGGAGAAATTGGTCAAAGGGTAAAAATTGCAACTGTAAGATGAATAAATTCTGATGACCTAGTATATAGCATGGTGATATAATAATTATACTTGAAATTCACTAAGAGAGTAGATGAGTATATATGGATATATTAACTAGCTTGATCATTTTATAATGTATGCATATATTAAAATATCACATTGTACACCTTGAATATACACACTTTTTATTGGTCAGTCATACCTCAATAAAGCTGATAAAAGATGAGTAATTTTTAAAAACCTGAGATTGGCCAGCTTTCCATTTCTCTGCACTGATTTGGTCTATACATGTCATTCATTTTCTGTAACCGTATAGGTTTCTCTTTATTTCCATTTGTCTGCTTTAGTGGAAATTTAGATATGGGCAGGGGAAAGGGCAGGTTTTAATTCCATATCTTCAGATTTCCATCTTGATCCTTAGAGGTCCTCCCCTTTTTTTCTCTATTTCTAGGCTAAATCTCAGGACTGGGGCCTCTCAGGTTACTTAAGGTATATCTTGCTTTTAATTTATTTAAAGACCTTAGAGATGAACAGATCAGCCCCATCGATGTGAGTTGGATTATAATCTACAAAGGGCTGGGTTTCAGTTTGTCTACATCTACCTGCTTCCTTACTTGCAGATTAGAGGGTATCTTGCAAACTTATCTGTTCTGAGACGATTATATACACAAAGGCAATTTCTAGGCAAAACCTGAATATCTGATAATCATCACTAAAAATGCAAGTATGTAGAGTGTTTACTTTTGTTAGAATATATAGTTCTTTACATATATCACACCTTAAAATGAAATCTTTTAAGAAGATGCAGCTCTGAAATTTCACATTTTACAATTGCAAAAGCTCTGAAGTTTGGACAATGTATTACAATACAAATATGCTGAGCAATTGTCAGCCTAGAAAACTTGCTGTCAGAGAACATTAGAAATAGCTTCACACTACCAAATTAAGAAAGGAATTTGGCAATATCTTTTGGTTGCTTGCCCAATGTTTAATATCACTTGAGGGAGTGCCTACTTCTAATGAAAAATAAATTTGTAGAGCAAAGGAAAATTTTCATTTGTTCCTTTACCAAAAGTGAAAGTATGAATAAAGAATATGGCTGCAGTACTGCATTTTTTTATGAATATAAAAGATTTTTCTCATGTTAACACAATTCATGATTAGCAGATAAGTACCCTTATTTTATTCCTGTCTAACCTTTCCAAGACCTATGCAAGGCCCTGGGTAAGAGTAAAAAAGCTGAAGATTATTTTCAACTGCATGGGAATAACTAAGAACATAAAATGCCTGCAGAGTCAGGTAAACCTCTAAGTGTATCTTTCTGAGTCTTGGTTCTTCACCTGTAAAGTGAAGAGAATACTACCTATGCCAGTGGAGTGTTGTGAGGATTAAATGAGATAATTTATGCAAAACACCCAGTGTTTTGTCTTTTATGGAGTAGGAGCTCAGTGAATGATGAAATTTAAAAAATTTTTATCATTATTTACATTATTTTTTTCTGAGTCCATTCCTTTTTCTTCAGTGCCCAAGAAAAGAAACTAAAAGTGAAGAAAAGATTGGGAATGAGAGAGACTAGATGTTTTAGCTTTAAAGTGATGGTAAAGCAGAGAATCTAGAACTGTGTCTCTGTTAAGTAATTTTCTGATCCTAATAAAACATAGTAAAGCTGAAGAAAAGAACAGCTTTTTAACATTTTAGAATAAGTTTACATTACAATCAACCCCAATACACACATGTTGTTTCCATGAGTCAAAATGGAAAGGGCATCTCAAATTTAATTCCCATAACTTTAGAAATTTTAACAAGCAGACTTGTTTTGTTGTCATATTTTTGATGGATCTGTGTCTGTCTGGATGCCCCGTTAATGCAGTGTTGCCCCATGGTTCTTTCAGAGGTACACGCCCTTTCCTTGAGCATGTACCAGCATAAGGTGCAGACTGGGGAAAGAAAACAGCTTTTGGGAAACCAGACATCAAATTCAGTTCATTGCATTCTTCCCATTTTCCCCATTTTTTTGGATCAGAGTTGTGGTTTGGATTAAGTTCAGAGGGACAGGTTTTTCAGGAGTCAAATAGCTTATATGATTTCGGGAATTTGTAAGCCCATAAGTTGTTGACTGTGGTCTTCCTGTCTTTGCCCTTCTTGTCTTCGAAAGTCTAAGTCCTTTCAATGTGGCCAGAGTCTAGCTTCCCTTTGCTGCTGCATCTCTCACCATCTTCCCTTGCCCTGTGTGACTCAGCACTTCTCAACTTCTGTCATTTCTTTAAACTTGTAGTTTCTGCTCCTGCATCCGTAGTCCATTGCATGTGCTTTCTACATGCTCCTTGCTTTTTCTTGTCTGCTTACCCTTCAGGTCTCCGCTCAGAAGTCTCTTTCTTGGCTAGGTCCCCTTCTCTGTGTGTGCACATTTGCATTAGAAGACATGACAGATTGGGCTGCAATTGGCTGATTGGCTGCTCACTGTTCTTGTATTCCCATAATAGAGGAAAACCCATGTTCATTTTATGTCTTAAGTGTCAAATATAGTGCCTGGCACATAGAAGAGACTCAGTGAATATTTGCTAAATCAATACTTTTGAACTGTATTTTATTTTTATTTATTTATTTATTTATTTATTTTTATTTATTTATTTTTGAGCCAGAGTTTTGCTCTTGTTACCCAGGCTGGAGTGCAATGGCGCCATCTCGGCTCACTGCAACCTCCGCCTCCTGGGTTCAGGCAATTCTCCTGTCTCAGCCTCCCGAGTAGGTGGGATTACAGGCACGCGCCACCATGCCCAGCTAATTTTTTGTATTTTTAGTAGAGACGGGGTTTCACTATGTTGACCAGGATGGTCTCGATCTCTCGACCTCGTGATCCACCCGCCTCGGCCTCCCAAAGTGCTGGGATTACAGGTGTGAGCCACCGCGCCCGGCCTGAACTGTATTTTAAAGAACAAAAACGAGGAGTTTGGGAAAGTCCTGGCGGCCCAATTATAACATAGCTTTTATCTGCCCCTCAGCTATTCCTAGTTCCTTCTTGCCACATCTTTATAATCTCCTTTTCTGGAATCTGGGTGAAAATTAAGCAAAATGTCAAGCACCTTCATAGTCAAGCCTGTTTAATGGTAATGCTAACTTTATAGTGTGGGTAATGAGAACGCAGAAGAGCTCAGATGTGAAGTCCCACATTTGGAGTCAAACAAACCCATGTTTGAATCCACACTTACAGGTAGGTGGTGATCCTCAACATGTCTACGTCAAAGGATTTGCTGGGGACAATTCCACTAGATATTTTATGTGCAATTGGTTTATTGAACATTACGGGGTCCGTAAGGTATGAGTAAGAAGCAACCTATTTTTTTTTTCTTTTTGTTATTACTTTAAAGTTGTCTTCTTGACTCTTTCCTTTCCCCAGGGTGAAATCCCAAGCAGGTAATCATGAGATTTCTGATGATTCTTAAGTGTGAATAGGTAGTCTTGTTTTCAGATACTAAAGAGTCTAGTCCATTCTGATTTCACAACAGTTTCTGACTTAAGTCTGAGTTTTTTGAGATTGGGATAACTTGAGGTTAGGAAAACCACCATGGGGGAAAGAGGTTATAGTGAGCTTCCTCGGTATTTCCCCATGTTACTCCTCCTTCTGTCATTCACTGAGCTGCTTCTCTTCTCACGGGGAAGAGCCTGGGAAAGGGAAGAGGGGGAAGGATAGAAAAGTTCTGTTTTGCCAGCATAGCTCCTACCCAGTATTGGTACATTTCTAATGAGACAGAGGCAGATACAAGTTACTTCTCTCTGGAGCTCTTGTTTGTTTCTCAGAGGATCTCATTTTTGGGACTCTTGCTCCTGCTCTTCCATGATGGAGGTGATACTTTATGGCTGGCTGCTCAACACCCTCCTGAGTCCATTTCCATCCACTCCAAACAACTTTCTTAGGAGTGCCTTACTCTCCAAGGCTGCCTTTCAGACAGGGTTCCTCTCAAGTTGACTCCTACCTGGCTTCATTCCCCAATGCTACCTCTTTTTGTCTTGGAATCTGTAAAAATTCTCAAAGTGCAACATATTCTTCATCTCTTTGCAGTAAGTGGAGCCAGACTTGAAGACCTTGTTTTACATAATAGAGTATGGGAAATTATTTTCTACTTTTGATACAGGATTCACAATATATTTATATTTTGACCTTCATTCTAACCATATCTCTTCTGCCAGGCCAGGGTGCTCTAAGCAGCTTCTGGCCTTTAGATTTTTTTGCGGGGGGGAGCAGAAGGGCATAAGTAAGGTATCAGCCCCAATGTCCCCCAAACTTCAGAGAATATACCCATCAAGATTTCTGAAACCCAGCTTACTAGGTTGGAAGGTAGAAGAGGGAAGATACGGTACCGTGAAATGCTCTTGATAAAGAAATGCTAACACACCAGCATCTCCTCACCAACAAGCAGATTTCCTTGGTTGTTTATGCCCTGAAGGTAGCCCAGTGTTTGCTAATCCTGTTTGCTAGGCCACCTGCTAGGTGGTCTGGTATCTCTTTGGAATATTCGGTACACGTCACCATTTGATAACGGGTTACCAGCCAAAATTAACATGATGGGAAAACACCCCATTTAACATCCTGTTGTGCATGTAAAATTTGCGTATAATATAGCTAATTAATAACTGGTTGTGGTAATTAGCTTGTTATTAAAGCAAAGCAGATGTGTCAGCATCATTTCTATCATTCTGAGTCACTCTCTCTTTTAGTGGTGGGAAGATTTAAAAGCTGGATGCTAAATAAAAGATGAAAGAGGACTATGTCTATGCCACAATCACCACCTCATCATTTCCCACCTCTGTTACAGAAAGAGATAGCAAGGAAGAATTTTTCTTTGCTGTAATATATTGGGATTTTGTATCACATGTTATTTCTTTGATCTGAAATTTCTTTCCATCTCTCTCTCTCTTTTTTTTTTTTTGGCCCAGTTGTTTAAAAAAAGTATTTTTTAAGACATAGCAAATGTTTCATCATATTTGGAAGTTTTTTCCAGTTTATCTTTTAGAAGAGATCTACCTTTGTATTCAGATAGTATTCCATATAGGCCTTTATTTTGAGACTTCATTTATTACATTCATTAGTGTATTTATGAAATTCTTAAGAGTAAGAACTGTGCCTTATTGCACAAGTTGGAATATGCAAGAAAGCTTCAACTGTAATGTAACATTGGTGGAAATTTTATGGTTAGACTAAAATCTGTGAGAAATACCGATTTGGTGTTAATAACAGAAAGATGTACACATGATTTTAACTGAAACAAATCTATTACATAAATCTATTTTTAGGTACCATTACCAGATCACCAATATTAAATGCAAAAATTATGCTGAAATTTTTAAAATTTATACTAGATTTTCCTATTTACATAGCACTTAGTACTTTAAAAAGTGCTTGAAAAATTTCTTGCAGGATTCTCACAGTAATTCAAAGTCTGAGGCTTACTTACTCTTTATTATCAACTCATAAATATCCTAAAAATAGACATAAATTCAGTCATTTTGTGACATGGTATAATACAGAAACTTGGTTACAAGGTTCTGAGAAAGTGAAACTATAAATTACAATACCATTTATAGCTTTGAAGCAAGATAATCTTCTCATCTTCTAATGGTAAAGCTACCATTCATCCATTTATTTACTGATTAATTGTTCTATCATAGGGCAAGAACATGGTTTAGATCTATAGAGGATATGAGCATTAATAAAGTTTATCCTTTGCCATCAGGTGTTTGAGATTAAATATGTATATGACATAGACTTACATAATGCAAATATTTAGTAGGAAAGATAAAAGATTGAAGGAATATTTTAAAAGTTCAGTGGAAAGAGAATAATACCACCTCAGGGAATTAAGGAAGATTTTAGAGAGAAGACATTTAAATAGGGTTCTGAATAATATAAGCAAGTAAAAAAAGAATCTCCTAGAGTCAGTGAATCAAAGATAAAAATAGACACAGGTTGAGTTTTGGAAATAATTGGTTGGACTATAAAATATATGACAAGAAGTAGAGGGAGATAGGTCTAGAAAGGTATTTGAGGCCAGACAGTGAAAGGCCTGGAATATCAAGTGAAGAAATGATTTTTATTTGGTGTTGATGGGGAGCTACCGAAGGATTTTGATTAGGAGAATGTGACAAGTTGGGAGATGGATTCCGTAATCATTTTCACATTTGGAAAGTGGAAGAAGCATCAGTTAGAGTGATTATAGTTGTATGTTTCAGAATTGCCTGAGGCCAGGAGTATGAGACCAGTCCTGCCAATATGGCAAAACCCTGTCTCTACTACGAAACTTAGCCAGGCATGGTGATGTGTGCCTGTAATCCGAGCTACTCAGGAGGCTGAGGCAGGAAAATTGCTTGAAACCTAGAGGCAGAGATTGCAGTCAGCTGAGATTGCACCACTCTACTCCAGCCTGCTGGGTGACAGAGTGAGACTGTGTCAAAACAATAAATAGAAAAAAAGAAAAAATAAGAAAGAAAATTGCATTCCTCTTAAAATGCTTCAACAGTTCCCATTGTCTTCAGGGAAAATTAAAAGTTTTCAATATGCCAGAGAAGATCTCATGTTTTTTCATTTTTCTTTCTCCACCTCCTCTTATTTATTGTAACATGAGTGCTCTCTCACTCCTGATACTTTCCCCATGAGAAAAATGCTGCTTCTCTCTTCTTATCTGATCAACTTCAAGAATGTTTATTAACTTTATTAGTTCAGGGAGACTTTTTCTTCTATAGAACAATAAAATCCATCAGTTATGTGTCCCCATAGCACCATACACTTCTCCTGCTCTGATTGTTATTCCATTTCATTGTAATTAGTTGTTTAATTGTGTATATTTGCAGTTAGACTGAGTGCTCTGTAGGGCCAGAAACAGCATCTGTCTTATTGAATCATGTGGACACATGTACCTGAGCCATGTTTCAGTACAGTACCTGGGTCATGAAGGTTTCTTTCAAATAGATGTGTGTGTATACATGTATCACATACAGAAAAAAGTCCTGAAGTAGCAGCAAAGAGGGATGTGCTGTTGTATAACTGAGAATGAAGATGTTTACAGAAAATAATTAAGTTACTTGGTAGATTTTTCCTTTTATAAATTAGAATGACCATGATTTCCGGTGAGGTGAGTCAAATTTCATGGTTTGTTCCAAGTCTTTGCTCTTGTGAACAGTGCCTCAATAAACATGTGTGCATATGTCTTTATAATAGAATGATTTATAATCTTTTGGCTATATACCCAGTAATGGGATTGCTGGGTCAAATGGTATTTCTATTTCTAGATCCTTGCGGAATCACCACACATTCTTCCACAATGGTTAAACTAATTTACACTCCCACCAACAGTGAAAAAGTGTTCCTATTTCTCCACATCCTCCCCAGCAGCTGTTGTCTCCTGATATTTTAGTGATCGCCATTCTAACTGGTATGAGATGGTATCTCAATGTGGTTTTGATCTGCATATCTCTAATGACTGGTGATGATGAGCTTTTTTTCTTATGTTTGTTGGCTGTGTAACGTCTTCTTTTGAAAAGCATATGTTTATATCCTTTGCCCACTTTTTGATGGGGTGGTTTTTTTCTTGTAAATTTAAGTTCTCCATAGATTCTGGGTATTAGCCCTTGGTAAGATGGGTAATTTTGGTGTTCTGTTTATTTTTTAAGTATTTTTCTCCCTCTGTTTTATTTTGGTGTTCTGTTTATTTTTTAAGTATTTTTCTCCCTCTGTTTTATTTTGGGTACCCTGTCCTGCCATGTCTGCAAGTTTATTATTTTTCTTTTCAGTGTCTAATCTGTCAGTCAGTGCATTTCTATGTCAAACTTTGCAGTTTCATTTCAGTTCAATTTTTTTAATCTTCCACTTATCTTTTTATTATACTTATGCTTTCCTCCACCTTCTTGACACATTGAGTTGTATTTATGATTGCAGTTTTAACACCCTTGTCCACTAATTCTGTTATCTTAGTTATTTCTTTGATTTCCTTGTTACTGACTTATTATGCTTCATATTTTTCTTGTTCTTTCAATGACTAGTAATGTTTAATTATATACCAGTTATGAGTTTTAGATGATAAATTTTGTTTTGTTTCTTTATGTCATAAATTTTAGATAATAAATTTAGTTTTGGGCCATGTTCCAGTACACAACTAAGCTACTTAAAAGTTTGTTTTTAAGTTTTGTTTTGTGGGTCCAGAACAGCTTTTAATTTAGGAATAATTTGTCTCAACTCCTGAGGCAAAATACGTTTGAGGGCTCTAATCCAAACACTGGCAAACTTTTTCTCTGAAAGATCAGGTAATAAATATTTTATACTTTGTGGTCCAAATGGTCTTTGTTGAAATGGCTTAATTTTGCTATTGCAGCACAAAATCAATCATAGATCATATGTAAACAAGTAAGTATGGCTGTGTTCCAACAAAATTTTACTCACCAAAAATCAGGCAGCATGCCAGATTTGGCTTGTGGGTCATGTTTTACTGACTCTTACTTTACTTAATGCTATGGTTTAGGAGATGTTTCCATTGTAGCTGTTGAGAGCGTGAACTAGTCCCATCTTTTAGTGAGCCTTGGAGATCATTCTCCCTGCTCCTTTCTAATGCTACATGCCTTAGCTTCAGGACTTACTTTTCATGCCTATGCTAATCAGTACTGGGTTAAAGTCTTGAGGAAACCCTCTGATGTTCACTCTCTTCTCTTCAGTCATCTGCTTTATTAATTGAGAATTTCAGCCGATTTTTTTTTTTTTTTTTTTTTTTTTTTTTAGAGATGGAGTCTTCCTCTATTGCTCAGGCTGGAGTGCAGTGGAGTGATCTCGGCTCACTGCAACCTCCGCCTCCGAGGTTCAAGCTATTCTCCTGCCTCAGCTTCCCAAGTAGCTGGGACCACAGGCATGCACTACCATGCCTGGCTAGTTTTTTTATTTTTAGTAGAGATGGGATTTCACCATGTTGGCCATGCCAGTTGAGTTTCTCACATTTGGGGAAATTGCAGGGGTCAGCGCATCCAGTGTGCTTCGATGAGCCTTGCCCTAGAAAAACCACCTTCATGACCATGGTATCGCTTCTGCCATTAAGTGTGCATTCTTAGCCTTCTTAAACCCTGACCTCTGCCTCTTCAACTCAGGGAAATATCCAGGTCCTGTTTGATTTGATCTGTTTTATACAGCATACTTTCTCCAGGTAGTAAGCTAGAGTAATCTTAGGGCTCCTTTACTTTGATTTCTGATTCTTACGGATCACTGCCATTATTTACTTGTTTTCCAATGTCTGAAAACTGCTCTTTCCTGTATTTTGTCTGCTTTTTTCCCTGTTAGTTCAAAGTATGTATAAATTTAGTCCCTGTTATTCCACCATGATTTGGAGCATATCACCTCTGCTTTAAAAAGTACTTTATAAGTACTGTTTATTACTTATAAAGTCTCAATTGTTATCTGTATTCCCTTTCTACCTTGATTCCATGGGAATGGATTTTTCTTTTTTGAGACAATACTCGCTCTTGTCTCTCAGGCTGGAGTGCAGTGGCGCCATCTCAGCTCACTGCAACCTCTGTCTCCCAGGTTCAAGCAATTCTCCTGCCTCAGCCTCCAGAGTAGCTGGGATTACAGGTACCAAGCCTAGCTAATTTTTGTGTTTTTAGTAGAGACAGGGTTGCACCGTGTTGGCCAGGCTGGTCTCAAACTCCTGACCTCAGGTGATTTGCCGGTAGGTTTTTCTGATTTCCCTTTTGTATATTTTACTTATAAAAATAATTAGTTATATCCATATAGACACTGGAACTTGAGCATTATTCACTATGGTAAACGTTTTTTAAAATGAAGTTTCTGAATCTTTCAACATTGTTCCCTCTAAGCTTGTAAAACCTTTTTATCTGTAAATGGGAATTTTTCTGCCTTGTTTTTACCTCTTACTTTTTTCCACTAGCACATCATCTTAAAGCTTATTATGCTAATACTACTCTCGATACCTACAATTTCTTTTTCATATTAATGGATTTTCATTAAGTGACAGGTTATATTATCCCTGATTGTATAAAGGAGTATTTTCTTGTCAAATTTTAGCTTTAGACTGAGAAGGTGGGAGGTTGAGGGGATTTTGGCACAGCTTATATCTTATATTAATAACATAATTTCAATATTAAAATACAAGTGGCAATGGTTAGAAATCTAAGAGACTAGAAGACAAGCCAGGTTCATGTTATAATGTGGGCTTCCACACAGGGATGAGAGCACTTACAATGTTTGGGCAGTTAAACATCAAGACACTCTTAGCTGGATGACAGAACAAAGTTGTGATGGGGCGCTTGGTTTTAGTCTGATTGCATCTGTACTAGATCAAGTAGGACTCAGGTATTTGTAATTTATGGATCATACCCTTTTGTTGTTCACACTTCTGATGTTCTGAGCCCTCCTTTTTGTATGTCTTGTTGTTTAGCTGAGATATGACACAAAAGGGAAAGGGATGGTATGTATGTTACCATCGGGAGGAAAATAGAATCAGCTCTCCTGAGCATTTTAAACCTTTTGGGGTTACATGAGGTATTTCAGCTGCCACATCAACTAAACACTTCATTCAGTGACCGTTTACCATGTATATTGGCCCTCTATATCCATGGGTTTTGCATCTGACGATTCAAACAACTTAGGATCAAAAATACAGAAAAATAAATGCATATAGAATAATAAAAACAATACAATTAAAACAATTATGACAATGACTAGCATAACTTTTACATTGTTTTAAGTATTATGGGTAGTTTATTGATTTAAAGCACAGAGGACAACTTTCGCAGGTTATCTGTAAATACTACATCATTTTATGGAAGATACTTGAGTATCCATGAATTTTTTTCTATCTGCGAAGGTCCTGGACGCAATCCTCTATGGGTACATAGAGATAAGAGACAACAGAATCACAATAGCTGATTCTGTCTTCCTCCTGATGGGAAGATACATCCCATCCCTTTCTCTTTCTCTTTCTTATCGTATCTCAGCAAAATAACAAAAGCAATGCAAAAGGGAGGGTCCAGAACATCAGAAGTGTGACCAACAAAAGGGAATGATCCACAATTAGAAATACCCGAGTCCTACTTGATCCAGTACAGATGGAATCAGACTAAAACCAAGCGCCCAATCACAACTTTGTTCTGTCATCCAGCTAAGAGTGTCTTGATGTTTAACTGCCCAGACACTGTAACTGCACAACTGTACTTGTTATTTGCTAAATACTGAGACAATAATGGTTATTACGTGTCTTCTAACTTTATAGATGTTAGTTCCTAGTGAGAAAGATGGATGTACAAGCAGGTAACTTTACTTACTATCTCTAGTATTTGACGTACATGTGAGATGCTCAGGATCCCCCTTGAACAATTAGCAAGGCTTGGCGTGACTTCTTTAGTGAATGCATTATCTATGCCTCTGGGAATTTGTATCACACATTGTGTCAATATACTCCTATCTCTGATTACCCATTATCTGCAATTTACTCATAGAAAAGGGCATGGTGCTATTTTGTTCTTAAGTAACCAATTTTATTATTTCTGACATTATCGACTAAATCACTTTTACTTTTCCTTGACTCTGTATTTTAGAAGTAGCACCTTTTAAATATACTTTTAATATTTTACTTTTTGAGGCACTGAGAAAAAATATTTCCAATTATGCTTAGCTCTGGAGAACTGATTGTCATTATTAGCAATTTTGCAGCATGAGAGAGATTTTTAAAAATTTAACTTCTAGTCATTTAAGGCAGATGTTGATTTAGGAGGCAAATAACACCAAGTAATTTCAAGACTGGTATAAGGCAGTTTTTTGTGTTGTCAGCTTAAGAACATGTGTGATCCTTCCTCTACTCCCAATTTCTTTTTCTCTTTTTGGGCACATTAGATTAAGTTGATCTTCCTCCTTCTGAGGCACAAAAAGGAAAAAGCCAACTGTATCCATTTGATGGAATTCATATGAAGTCATTAGGATATTTGACCTGAGTTTCTAATGGGGAAAAATCTCAAGATGTTTATGTTTGCAAGTATCTTTGGAAGCCCGGTACCACAGAAATTTGAGTGTAGAAGGATATGCTCAGGTTTCTTCCAGACAGGTAGTTTTAGAGTGCACATGTGAATTAAAAAATCTGAATTAATAATTACTTTGAGGTAATGAGTCTGTTCTACACCAAGAATGCATGAATTGCTGTGGGGAATCAGATTTATCATTCATGCTAGTATTTGTTTTTTAATAACCTTCCTAAAACTTACTTGGTGGATGTCACTCCTCACACTGGGCTCAACTGGGGTACATACTCGGTAGTGTACAATCAGACAAACGAGAGAAGAAATGGACTGACCTGTGCAACCAGAAATTTCAGTGCTAAGAAGTCAGGCAGGCTCTCCGTAGTATCAGCTGACATCCTTATTTGAGAAGGCTTACTCCAGCAGGTTGAAATTGGCATTAAGGTATGGGAAAAGGGGCATCTGAAGTCCAATGGCAAGCAACTGAAGGTATTGGGAGTGAGAACAACTCTTCAGGGGGATTTCAAGAATGTAGGACTGGGTAAGCTGGAGTCAGGGAATAAAAAGCATAGTATCCAAGAAGTGATCAGCGGACTGAGAGTTGGGCTAGAGGAAGGCTATTTATGTATAATAGGAGATCGGGAGAGGAAAGAATGTACAAATAGGAACAGAGCTCCCTTAGAAATACCAGATACCAGCCGGGCGCGGTGGCTCACGCCTGTAATCCCAGCACTTTGGGAGGCCGAGGCGGGTGGATCACAAGGTCAAGAGATCGAGACCATCCTGGTCAACATGGTGAAACCCCGTCTCTACTAAAAATACAAAAATTAGCTGGGCATGGTGGCGCACGCCTGTAATCCCAGCTACTCGGAAGGCTGAGGCAGGAGAATTGCTTGAACCCAGGAAGCGGAGGTTGCGGTGAGCCGAGATCGCGCCATTGCACTCCAGCCTGGGTAACAAGAGCGAAACTCTGTCTCCAAAAAAAAAAAAAAAAAAAAAAAAGAAATACCAGATACCATTTGATGAGAGTGAGGCTACTTTCAGTCGCTGCTGATGTTGTACTCTCCTTCTAGTAAGGGCTTAGAAGACTAACCAGGGCTCCACCTGCAAAGGTGAAGGTAAAGCAGCCCAAAGTTGACTCTTGGTGTTCAAGTTAAAAAAAAAAAAAAAGGGTGGGTGCTTCTTCTAGCATCTAATTTCCCTCATATTCCTACATGAGGATTAAATTAATAAATATGAGTAAGGCCTTTTCCAGCTCCAAACATCCATAAGTTAGGGTTATTTTCTGTCTTATATACATACGTGTGTGTGTGTGTGTGTGTGTGTGTGTGAGAGAGAGAGAGAGACTGTGTGTAATATTACTTAATAGATATTACAGATACCTAGAGCTACAAGATACCTTACTGATAATTATTAGTTTCATAAATATATAAAAGTTTTATATATAAAAGTTATATATCCTTTTATATATAAATACATTTGTAAAGTGTATACGTGTGTGTCCACATACTCACATACATAAAGAGAATTACATCATTTATATTAAGAAATACATTTTAAGTCAGTCCACTCAATAAGAGGTTTTTATGCCAGGAATCTTTGGCATTATCACTTCCTACCTGTCCCTAGCCTGCCTTGTTTTCATTTAAGAACACGACTTAGTATCTACTACATTTTAAGCATAGGACTAGGCTCCAGGATGCAAAGATAAATAAAATACGGCCATTATTTAGGTCTTGCAACCAATAGGCACAAAAGGGTTTGATTCTTCTCCATGTCTAGACCAGATGGGCCTCCTTAATCTATAAGTAAAGCATCTGCTGATGTTGCCAGAAGACTAGCAGTTTTGTTGCCTAATGCTAGACCAGGCACTTCAAGGTGCCAAACAGATGCTTATTCCAGATACGATTCATGTTTGGTGATTTGGACTGATGATATTTTCCTGGATGGGGAAATCCTTCCTTCTTAGTAAATGTGTCCTGCTTTCAGCCAAAACGAGTCCCTGTTTGCCGCCTTGTCTTGTCTGAAAGTTCCCAGAATGCCATGTGATTTTAACAAGAGATATGCTGAACAAAATAAATAACTATACTTTTGCTTTTAGGCTGGGGGGTAAAAAAGACAATAGACATGTTGTCTCATAGTAGTTAAACTCACATTCATCCTATATATATGATTTTTTGGGGTATTTGATTACTGCGTTCTTCAGAATGAAGATTAAGACATAATCAGGATTAAATTAGAGAAGAATAATGATAAAGAATATGAGATTTATTATAGGGGGTTCAGATCTTTCGCAATGGTGGGAGCTGATGAAGGAGTCTGTGCAATCCTGGTATCTTGAGTCTGGGTTGAGCCAGAAACAATTATGAATTGAAAGAGTGAGAGATGAGGAAAAGAGCTGAGCATGTACAGGAGCGAGAAAAAACAAAACAAAAAATCACACAAGAAAAAACAGAACCAGAAAGGATGAATGGATTAGAATAAACTGAAACCCATGTCTGTCTGTTATCACCTTGGACTCTCCTCAGGGGTTACCTGCAGGAGCAGCAGGCTCCTTTTGCCATCCGGCTGCACATATTGCTAATGTCTCAGGACTCAGCACCAGAAGAACAGCTAGCAAGGGTCAGGAGCTAAAGTGGGTTCAGGTGTTGCTCCACACTCGTGGCGATCCCTCAAATGAATGATCACGTATGAGCTGCAGTGGCACACTCACAGTGACCTTCATAGAATGACGGCATGGCTGTGATTCTATTTCCACTTTACAGATTCGTACAAATATTGGCCAGCTCTTACCCAGCACCATGTGACGTGAGAATTCTAGGAAATGCAATTTCGGTTTAGCTAAATTCAAATAGAACAAAGCCATCACTTTCACCAATTGTCAAATTGTTATACCTACACACTTCTTTTGATCACATTTAATCTTCAAATAAAGACAGTACTAAAATCATGTTTTTACCTAAAAGGTAACTATCTCATGTACAACTGAGAACACACTAGCTTCCTCCCTGAAGGTACAAAATTACTTTCCTGTCTTTGATACTCTTTTCTCACTGAATTCCCTTTCCCCTTTAATGCCCTGGAGTTTTCATCCTGGGATATGGATTGATTACTATTAGCACATTTTTTGTTATGTGGTAGGGAAATGGGGGGAAAGGAAACAAAAAAGAATTAGTTGAAATATACACAATTATATTTACATCAAAATAAGAAAAACATCAGATCTGCAATGGGGCATGTAGCTATTACTCATGACTTTCTTATTGTATTGCTCATTTTTTCCCTTCAAGTCAGTTGGTGATTGTAGCCTTTATTGTTGAAGTGTCTCAGCCAGCAGACTTGCCTCCTGTCAGATTGCTGAAAATTTCCCCTGACTTTAATTATGGAGTATGGGAGGAATATCACATCATCCCAGGAGATCTCCTATTTACCGATTCCTCAGTATCCCCTTTGTGTTCTAGTAATTCTATTTTCCATTGTCAGAATTGGAACCAAAGTCAGAGTCAGAATCTATTATTGAGCCAGTATAGGAGCTTCCTTTTTTGCCTGTAGATGCACTGAAGTGAGGAAGTCAAAGTGGACAGGTAGCAGTTTGAAACTTTCTGTTCAATAGTAGATTGCTATGTCTTCAGGCAAATGCATCCCTTCTTGGTAATGAAAACCTCTAGCCCTGCAGAACTTAAAGTCATAAGGATGTGATAGAGATACTTTGTTAATGGATGGATCATTAGAGGTAATAGTTTGAGGAGCTATTCTTACCTCTTGTGCCCAGATCCATGAATCTTGGCAACAGGAGAAATAGCACCCTATGTTGCGCACTGATTTAGGGCATGTATCACATCTTAGTGATATTACCCAAGTCCTGCAGGTGTTATCCAGCTGACACCATGATTGAATCTGCAAAAGGCCATTTTACTATTCTGTCAGATTTTAGAGTGATAGAAACACTTTAACGCTCGTGAATTCCACAAGTTTGGGCTCATTGCCACACTTAGATTCTGTAAAATGAGTGCTTTGGTCAGAAGGCATTGTCTCTTGACTGTGAATAAAGCAATTTAGAAGCTCATGAATGGTGGTGTTGGCAGAAGTGATACAGTCAAGAAGGCAGGTTCATATCCAGAATAAGTATCTGATTTCCAGTGAGAGCAAAATGCTACCCTTCTATGATGGGAGTAGTCCATTGTAACCAGCCTGGTAGTTGGCTAATTCTCACTGGGAATGCCATAGTGGGGATTATCATTGGTCTCGCAGTTGGACATTTTCACTAGGTCAGCTTTGGTGAGTGGATCCATGCTGCTAATCTCTATCATGCTGCAATAGCCACTTTGTTGATCAGCCCACTAGGCAAGGACAGTGGTGGTTGGGAAAAGAGGCCGATTGATGTCTATAAAAAATGTAATTTTATCCCCCTGATGATTAAGGTCTTCCTCTACTGGGGGCATTCTTTGGGCAGTCATTTTCAAGTATCTTTACACTCTTCCCACTTGGAGAGTTTCTCCATGTATTTCTTCTCAAGATCCCCCAAGGGCTTATTTTCCAATCTTGTTTCTTCTTAATCCCTAAGGGCCAACTAAACCATTGGTCACTGTACTTCAGTCATACTTCTGGCCACCTCTATGACTTCAAGATGTACTTAAATATTTTATCTCATAGCACTTTATTTGCTTATAGAATGCTAATTTTTTAGCTTTGTAGGTCAAACAACCCCAATATATGATGGGCAGCTCAAGTTGCATGGTGATTTAAAAGTCCATGGCTAAGCATTCCTTCTCTACCAGGGCCCAGCAGTAAGCCAGAAGCTGTTTCTCCAGGTAAAGGATGGTGTAGTTTTGTTTCAAAATCCTAAAAATCTCTGTGTGATTCACCTAGAGATTCTTGCCAAATGCGTATCTGCCTCAGACATTTCAAGCACCATCAGATCTGCTGGGTCACACAGCCTTACTGCCAGAACAGCTTGCTTGACAGCTGGACAGGTGTAGAGTGTTTTCTTATTCTGCTCCTCACTCAGTATGCTGACAAATTAAAAAAAAAAAAAAATTGAGCTTGGGCTTGTGGCCAAAACTGATCTTTTAAAATTCAGTAGGTTATGGAATACCTTATGAAGCCTTTAGAAAAATAGCTAATAGTTTTTCCTTGCCAGTGAAATAAAATTTTTTCCCCCTGATAACTTGGAGAGTTCCGCTTTTATTAGAGTTTTTTTTTAGTTTGCTACTAACTAAAACCCTTAGAGCATTTTTAAAGATGTTTTTAGGCCTCTGTAGTAATCCTAACCATGGGCATGTGGTTAATCCTTTAAATTTGTTGAATTACTGCATAAGCAAAGAATAAGCCAATAAATACTTATGAGACAAATGTTCATGTTGCACAAATAGGTAGAAGATATGGATTCAATATATATAGGATGGTTTATATAGACACTGATACCCTTAGATGCCTAAAGAAATTATTCAGGTTTTTTGAAATTTATAATTTGTGTTCTGTTATACGGAATGAATGTGAAAGATTATTTATATGTATGTATACATACACATACATGTATTTTTTTCTTCTTTTCTTTTTTTTTTTTTTTTTTTTTTTGAGATGGAGTTTCGCTCTTGTTACCCAGGCTGGAGTGCAATGGCGCGATCTCGGCTCACCACAACCTCCGTCTCCTGGGTTCAGGCAATTCTCCTGCCTCAGCCTCCTGAGTAGCTGGGATTACAGGCACGCGCCACCATACCCAGCTAATTTTTTGTATTTTTATTAGAGATGGGGTTTTACCTTGTTGACCAGGATGGTCTTGATCTCTTGACCTCGTGATCCACCCACCTCCGCCTCCCAAATTGCTGGGATTAAAGGCTTGAGCCACCGCGCCCGGCCTTTTTTCTTTTCTTTTCTTTTCTCTTTTCTTTTCTTTTCTTTTCTTTTCTTTTCTTTCTTTTTCTTTTCTTTTCTTTCTTTTTCTTTTCTTTTCTTTTTTTTTTTTTTTTGAGATAGAGTCTCGCTCTGTTGCCCAGGCTGGAATGCAGTGGTGTGATCTTGGCTCACTGCAACCTCTGCCTCCAGAGTTCAAGAGATTCCTCTGCCTGAGCCTCCTGAGTAACTGGGACTACAGGCACGCACCACCACATTTGGCTAATTTTTGTACTTTTAGTAAAGACGGGATTTCACCATATGGCCAGGCTGATCTCAAATTCCTGACCTTGTGATCCACCTGCCTTGGCCTCCCAAAGTGCTGGGATTACAGGCATGAGCCACTATGCCCGGCGTGTTTATGTATTTTAAATTTTATTTTCCAAACAGTTTTAGATTTACAAAAAGTTCCAAGATAGTACAGAGAGTTTCCATACACCCTATATACAATTTCCTCTCTTATTAATATCTGTCAATACTATGGTATGTTTGTCACAACTAGTAAACAAATATGGATACATTATTCCTAATAATCATTTTTTTTTAAAGATTTACTTAGGTTTTCTTTTTAAACCCAATGTTTATAAAATGTTGTCTTTTTTGGTTACAAAATCCCATCAGAATACTACATTACATTTAGTCATCACGTCTTCTTGGTTTCTCTTGGCTGTGTCAGATTCTCAGTTTCTTTGTTTCTGATAACTTTGAAAGTTTTGAGACATCCTGCTCAGGTATTCGGTAAAATGTCCATCAGTTGGAATTCATCTGATATCTGTCTTCTTGGGAGGAATACCAGAGAGATTAAGTGCCGTTTTCATCACATTATATCAAGTTCAAGGATATATGCCATCAACATGACTTACCACTATCATATTAACCTTGATTACTGGGCTGAGACAGCGTCATATTTCTCTCCTCTTATGCTGTTCCTTCCCCCACTTGCTGTACTCTACTCCTGGGGAGGAAGTCACTTTGTAGAATCCCCATGTGAGGCATGGGGCGTTATGCTTCCCATTTGAGGGTGGAGGATCTACATAAATTACTTGAGATTCTTCTGCATGGAAGATGTCTCTTCTCCTTCTATTTATTTATTCATTCATTTATTTAAGATGAATTCATAATTCATTTATTTAAATCAATGTGTAGTCATGAATATTTATACTTGGAGTTATAATCTAATACCATATTTTGTTGTTCAAACTGTCTCAGGTTTGACTATTTTTGGCCTTTGTGTTCTTTTATATACCATAATCATTATGGGTTCTTTTGAGCACTTCCTTACCTTCTGTCCCTGCAAGATGCTCTGGTCTCATCTTGTATATTTCCTGCCTCAGTCCTAGAATCAACCATTTTTCCAAGGAGTCTTTGTAATAGAGAATGACATTTTTATTGGAGAATAGTATTGGAAACCACAAGATCTGGATGCTAGGTGTACTTACTACTATTTGGGTGTCATTGCCTTTAGGTTTTCTCAGCTGACAAAGCAAGAACCTACATGTGTGCTTACTATCCAATCTATATCTTTATCTATATATCTATATATATTTTCAGTATTACTGTAAGCAATCATTTGCATTTATATTAAGCTAAACTTAAGCTTAGACTAATGTCTCTATATCTTGCTTATCTGTACATACCCATTCCAAAATATAAGAAACTTGACTTCTACCTGCTATCATAAATTTACTTAATTGTTCTATTCCAGCATGTGTTTATAATGGTTTAGAATTGTTAACCCATATTTTCATGGGAAACAACTTTATCAACTAGAGTGCAGTGCTTCTGCACACTTTCCCTTGCTTTACTCTAAGTTGCTCAAGTCAGCACTTTGCCCCATCCCATCAGTGAGATTATTTTATACATTTGTAGTACAACTGATTCTTTTGTGACTACTTCAGTCATAGGATTACTCAAACTCCTAAATGATATTTAAATTTGTACATACATTAAGGTTCAATTTCTGTGCTGTAAAGTTTAATCTGTTTTGACAAATGCGTAGTGCCATCTTTCCACAATTACAGTATTACAAAGAATGTTTTACTGCTCTGAAAAAAAAAAAAATCCCTGTGCTTCACCTATTCAACTTTGTTTTCCCCAGTCTCCTGGCAATCACCGATCAGTTAACTGTTTCTACTGTCGTGGCTTCCCTAGAATGTCATTTAAATGGAATCATGCAGACTGTGAGACTGATTTCTTTTAGTCAACGGTATGTATTTAAGATTCATTTATGATTTTGCGTGGCTTTTACAGTGTAATAACTGAATTTTCTAGTTTCTATATTTGATGACTTTAATATCTTGAGGTCCTGGAGACCCTAGAGGAACTGCCCTTCCCAGAGCAAGCTAATTCCTAGACCCAGCAGGTCAGTCTTTACCTTTCATGTGAAAACTAGCCAATCTAGAGCCTATGACCCCCAGTGTCCCTCTTTATCCCTTTACATTACAAGCTACAATCTCTCTGTTCTAACCGTTCTAGGGCAAGGTAATTTAGGTCTATAATTCACTTGGGTTAATTTTTGTGAAAGGTAAAAGGTGTTGGTTGCTGTTCTTTTGTTCCCTCCCCTCCTTTTTTTTTTTTCTTGCATATGAATGTCCTATTGTTCTAGCAACCTTTCCGTTCTTTTCTTCACTGAAAAGCCAATTTTTTTCTTTACTGTATTGCCTTTACACTTTTGTCAAAGATTTTTTTAGCTAAATTTTTCTGGATCTGTTTCTGCACTCCCTGTTCTGTTTGACTGATCTATGTGTCTGTTTTCGTTAATGATAACATACTGTATCTGTATTTTAACTTTATAGTAACTTTTGAAATTGAATTATATGTGTCATCCAGCTTTGTTTTTCTTGTTGAGGGTTGTGTTGGCTATTCCTTGCATTTTGATTTTTCATGTAAAGTTTCATATTATTTTGTCAATATCTAAACATACTTTACTAGAATTTTGGTTGCTATTGTGTTGAGACAAACTGCCATCTTAATGCTATTGACTTCATTCACCTATGAACATGGAATACCTCTTCATTTATTTATGTCTTCCTGGATAACCTATTTTTTTCTTATTCCTCACCTTTCTTCCTCCCAAGAGAAATTCTTGGCCCTCTGAAGCTTCACTGGAAAGTCAACTCTCAAAAGGAAGATTAATAGGAGAAAAGATGTATAAATTTATTTAACATGTATACTCAGGAGGCTTCAGATTAAAGACCCAAGCCCCCGGCAAGGTACAGGAGCTTATATATTATCTTGAGGTTAAAATAATGTGGGCTCAGAGCATGGCCAAAAACATGGTAGTAAATCAAATTTGAGGGTCAAGACAGGTTATGGGAGAGAGAAATGAAGAGGCTATGCTAGCAAAGGTGGCCTTGTTACATAGATGGCTATAGCCCTGAGAGAAAATGGATGATAACTATTTCTTTTCAAACTTTTAAAGATGTCAGACTTAATCTCCATTAGATCCAGGAAAGGCCAAGAAAGGAAAGACCTGGCTGCATTAATGGAGATTCTCCACAGCTGCAAATTTCCTTTACAAAAGAGAGCTTTTCAAGGTCACTTCTGTCTTCTGACCCACCCCCTCCCCCAGCAGCCATTTCAAAATGAGTCAAAGAAATATATTTTGAGGTGAAATGCTTTTATTTCCTTCAAAAGCATTCTTCATTTAGGTTACAGTTTTTGATATCTCGTATTCCCTTTGATTCCTTCTTCAAGTTTCTCTCTGGTTACCTTTCCTATTTGTTCTTGCATGTTGTCTGGTTTTTTCACTACAGTTATTAACATATTAATTACAATTATTTTAAATTCTCTGTTAGTTCCAAAGTCTATGCTACATCCAAATTTGGTTCTAGTGGTTGCTTGTCTCTTGAGACTGTGTTTTCTCTTGACATTTATCTTATTTTCTAAACAATGTATGAAGTAATAGAAATTGAGTTAAATAAACCTCTACTGTGACTTTTTTATGTTACATGGGTGGAATTTAGGTTGTCTTTAATATTTGCTGTACTTATAAGTGCCAGAGTCTTCACAGCCCTATGGTATCTTCGTTTTTGTCTTGTTTGTTCTCTTTGGGATTCTCCCAAAACTCCATTTTTGTTTTGTTTTTTTGAGACAGGGTCTGACTCTGTCACTGAGGCTCAAGCACAGTGGCATGAATACAGCTCACTGCAGTCTTGACTTCCTGGGTTTACACAATCCTCCTTCCTCAGTCTCTCATGTGTCTGAGACCATAGGTGCTCACCAACCACCATGCCTGGCTAACTTTCTGATTTTTGTGGAGACAGAGTCTCATTTGTTGCCCAGGCTGATCTCAAGTAGTCCTCCCACCTCAGCTGTCCAAATTGTTAGGATTACAGGCATGAACCACTGTACCCAGCCAAAACTCCAATTTTGATAGAGTCTATATCTTGGTACTCTTTGAGCTGTAGTTCACTGCTACTATACTGGAGACCTAATGGTGTTGTGTAAAGTCTGAGGGGGAGGAAGTATTCTATAATCTTATAATAAAATCTCAGTGTGGTAGGTTTCTTAGCTTCCCCCTCTTTAGATTGAACATAAAAGCTGGAGGGGGCTTGAGTCATAGGAATGATTTTTCCATGTGAGATAAGGCTCTGGTAAAGTCTTTGTTTTTGGAGACTAGGCTTTCTTATGGATAAGGCTTTATATGTGTTTCACAGTATTTTTTCTTGCCTGATCCCTACCACAGCCCTCTTTCTTCAGTTTTCACATTGAGAACTTGTATTATTTATCGCAATAAAGCCCACAAAAGTATGACACCCCCATCAGACTGTTAACCCCGGGAGTTTCTCTAAGCTACGCTTAGCTTCTCAGAATTCATCAGAGCTGCCACTTAGTGTTCTTCCCAGTTTTTGACTCCAGAAGACTTCTGCTCACAGTGAGCAGATATCATCTGTCATTGTTTGGAGTTACCTGTGTGTCCAGATTTTGCAGTGGCAATGTGGCATGAAACCTGTCTTATGCATCCAGTTCATGTTTTGTTTGTTGTAACATAGGAGTGACGACATCTTATGTCTTCGCATGTCATTGATGAAACTGAGAGAATTGCCATCTTAATGCTGTTGAGTCTACCAATCCATGAACATAGGGTATCTCTCCATCATTCACTTTCTTATTCTTGTTGATGTAACAAAATAATGCTGAGAAAACATGTTTTTGTTTCCTAAGAAATATATCATCTATCCCAAGGAATTAAAATCAACTATAGTGTTCTTCTTTTACTTGATGCTTTACTTGGTTTTATGACTTTAATAAAAATTACTGCTTTCCTCTCCAAATGCTATGCTCAAGCATTGCTTTTCTTTGGACTGATGTGCCTGTATCTGAAATGATTTTCCAGTTACTAAAAATCTTTATCCTTCAATTGATTTATTTCTCTAACTTGGGTTATAGCTCTAGGAAGTGCCTATAGATTTGGGGAATGTCAGTAAAGGGCCTTTTTTATAAAACTTGATTTTTAATCCTATAAAAGTTAAGTTTGCCATAGGAATAAAGAATAAATATGCCAGAGGAACTAAACTCTGAAAACTGATTAAAGTTATAATGGGAACATTTGAAAACTGTTCTCTGTGTGACAAAGCATACATCTGTGTCTTTATTAAATGAAATTACTGCCCAGCAGATCATAAAATTACATGATATAATTTCCCTGTACCACAGAACTTCCTATGACTCACACACATCAACTACCTTGTGTTTAACTAGCACTTGTTTTTCTCTAATACAAACCTAGAGCCAAATTAGTTATTAAGCTTCCAGGAAAATGAACAAGATTGTCTTTGCTTTTATTCTCTCTCTTTAAAACCACTAATTTACTTAATGTTATTTCTTCTTTCTTTTTAAGTAAGAATTCTTTGCCAATTTTGATAAAAATCCAAAGCAATTGGCAGGCATTGATATTTCCTCCCTCCTCTGCATGTCTTATGCAAAATGACCCACCAATATGTCTCCAAGTAACTTACTTCCCCATCTCTGGAAGCACCATCAATAACAGCACTCCTTTAAGAAATTTCAAGAGTTTCACCTGCTTTCCAAGCAGCTTAGCAGCAGTCAGCCTGTACAATATTCAGCACTCTTGTTGCTACAATAATTCTACTGTCATACCTTTTTGTGTAGAGTGCCAGGTTTTTGTATCTTTAAGAGGACAATAATGATGACCATAATTTATTAAGCACCTCTACTCTTTTAGAATTTTTGCATATATAATTCTCATTTAAGTTTCACCGTAATTTTATGAGTTAAGGGCTACAGCAGACCCATGTAGATATGGCCAGACATGTTGTTTTAACCAGTATAATCCAATTTTAATGATCAGTAAACTGTGTAGAGACTGTTTTACCCAAGATCCTTTAGCTAGTAGTCAGCAGAATGGACGTCTAAACCAAGATGTCATGCCTTGCCGGGTTGTTTATGAATCCATCACTTTGCGGGGGGACAGCCGCTTTCAGTGGGCAGTTAGTTTTTCAATTGGGCTAAAGATTTAATGCCAAGAATCCCTAGAATAGCAATATAAGTGCCATTTTTTGATTCAATATTGCAAAAAAAGACTTGATTAGAACTATCTACCTGTGAATCTGAAGAAACACAATTGTGATCGAAACCAAGACAAGATCCCTATGATCAAACTTACGACTTTATGTTTCTTGGTTGTAGAGAAATATGAGCACAACTCTGTTGAACTGTGGAATTTTCCCCCTTCCCTACCTTGTCTCTCCTTTTTTCTCTTTTTGCTTGCTTTCTTCCTCTCTGCCTCCTTTTTTTTCCTGATATTTTTCTTTCTTTTGCTTTTTGCTTTTTACTGGGAAATTACAAGAAGAAACTGCATTTGGCTACATGGTCTGGCAGTGGCTAACGTGCTAAGTTTGAGCACCAGTGCATGGGTCAGGCCACCAGAGCACATACAAAAGAAACAAAAAACAAACTCTGTTTTTGTATGATTCTAGAAGCTAAGAATGGTTTTTACGTTTTTAAATAGTTAAAGAATTCTACTCTGTGACACAATAAAATTATATAAAATTTAAATTCAGAGTTCATAAATAAAGTTTATTGGAACACAGCCATGCTCATTCATTTACACATTGTGTCTGGCTTCTGTCCAGCTACAGTGGCAAAACGGAGCAGTTGCACTAGAGACCACATGGACTCTATAGCTTATTTACTTTCTGGCCATTTATAGAAAAGATTGGTGACCTGGGTTTTAGAAGGTGAACGCTAGTCCCCAGACCTTAGAATTGAACAGAGGGTTGGATCTCAACCATTTGGCCTCCTTGTTTTGGAAAGAGGGATTTTTGTTTATTTAAAATGCAGATCCTTGTAGAAGACAAGCCTATTAATCACTAGCAATGGGTTAGACCAGGTGTCCACAAACTTCTTATACAGGGGGCCAGTTCACTGTCCCTCAGACCGTTGGAGGGCCGCCACATACTGTGCTCCTCTCACTGACCACCAATGAAAGAGATGCCCCTTCCTGAAGTGCGGCGGGGGATGGGATAAATGGCCTCAGGGGGCCGCATGTGGCCCGCAGGCCGTAGTTTGGGGATGCCAGGTAGACTTTATTGATTAGATCCTTACATGGCATGCAGTAAATAGTCAGGACCAATAGATGGAAGACCTAAGAGATCACACGGTTTTCTCTAGGCCAAGATAGGGTAGACAGACTCTGGAGTGGGGTGAAAAAATACAAGACACCGACATTTAATGCAGACTTAGGATGCATCTAGCTCACCAAAACATGTTAGTGTACATTTTCTATTTTAATCTTCATAATCCTACCAGGTGGATAAAAATATTATTTTTTATTAAGGAAGAAATGGAACATCAGATAGATTCTCCAGGGTATCAAGATAGTAGAACAACAGTAGTTTTGAAACAGGATTCAACCCAGGTCTAACCAATTCCTCTGTTGCCGTGTGATCACATGTATAACTTTCCTTTCCTGCTAATGCAGTTTTGCCTAGGAGTGACTCTATTTACATAATTGCAATACTGGTGTAGTTTCTATACTATCAAATTGCTACTTGTAATAATGAACTTACTACCCGTTGCAGGAGGGAGAAGGGAGCTGACCCAGTCCAAACAGCTTTGGTGGAGTAAATGGTTCTCTGAGCATAGAGATGAGAGATAATGACTTAAAAAATTCCTACTGTACCCCAGCCTTTCATCCCATCTTTCCCGGTTCACTAGGTTGAATCTTACAGAATTCTCATTTGAAGATAAAAATGACTTGAAATTAAAAAAAAATTTCAGAAGATGCAACCTAACATATTTATTTGGTATCAAAGAAAATTAACATCAAGTCTTGACAACTTTGAAGAAGATTTTGTGGAATCAAAAAACGCTGAGTAATTCTCTTTCTCAGCATATTGTTGAGGGAGTTACAGATGAATACTGATGTCTCTTACTGCCAGTGTGCAGAAATGTTCTCTTTGCTACTTCTCATTTCTTCCCTAAGCCACAGGTTTCTGCAGCATCTGTGATGAGTACCTATCCTCCAAAAACCCAATGAACCAGAATAATTGCTTTTATTTATTTGGCTATGATATCCTATTATGATGGAAGTCATATGATCAAATGTGAATGTGGGTATCCATGTCTTTAGCTTTTTCCCAAATTAAGGATGGAATATGTCTAGATTCACTAGACTTAATTTCCACACAGTTGCCTGCCTAAAATGCCATGGATCTCCTATTGATTTCTTCCCTATGTTTAGAAGCAATTAGCAATTGAAGTAAATTATAAGGTGTTTCATAAGCTTCCTTTAAAAATATCTCTTCCCTCTGTGTTTGTGATTCCTTATGCCTTTCTCTTCTTCCCCCCTCTGTGTGGGGTCATTTGTCATTGCAGGTTTTCTCATACGCAAATTTTTTTTTTTCTTTTTTAGCTATTCATTAATTCTGGGCTACTGCTACTGGTTTGAATTGTGGTTTTATTTTTTTCCTGGTTAAAAAAATAAAACAACATGCAAGGAAAGTTATCCATAAAGATGACTTAATGTTTGCAGATTTTTCTGTGGAGATAGAAAATGCTTTGCTTGTTGGCACAGGAGAGAGAGCTGGAGGCTGTGTGGACAATGCGACTCTTCAGAGAGGAATAGGAAATTTCTGTTTTTCCCTGGCATGGGCTTCCGGGAGAATCACTATGGTTCAGCTTACACAAAACCAATCTCTGAAGTTTTGCTGCTCACAGCCCAGATGTGTGGGTGTTGAAAACCCGATCTCTCAGCCTAATAAGAGAAATGAGCAGCTGTCAGGATTAGGTCAACCTATTTGTGATTTTAAGTTTACTGATTGGACTCAAGTCACAGTTAGTTGCTTTTTCTGTGCTCAAGTTTAAATAGCAACTGCAGGTACTCACTTAGGCTTATGATTAAAATTCACAGATAAGATCTTTGGTAATTTTACCTAAAATGTTCAATTTAAGTGAAAAGAAATTGCATAACCTCTGCTGATTCTTCATTTCTCTGAACCACTGTTTAAAACATAATAGACTTTCAAGATAGACATTTTCGTACTTTACATTTAAGAAAGGGCTACTTCAGGGCAATGCCTTAGTAGGGTGTGAAACTCTTAATAAATCTTCGTATTTCCTTTTTTTTCCACTTCAAGTATTAAAGTCATGAAATATTAGATAAAAACAAATGTTAAGGGCAATCTTAGAGAAGAAAAGAGGTCACAGAACGTGGGATCTGGCTGGGTGTGGATGTTCACACCTGTAATCCTAGCACTTTGGGAGGCTGAGATGGGCAGATTGCCTGAGCTGAAAAGTTTGAGACCACCCTGGACAACAAGGCGAAACCCAGTCTCCACTAAAATACAAAAAAGCTAGTTGGTTATTGTGGTAAGTGCCTATAGTTTCTGCTATTCAGGTTGCCGAGGTGAGAGAATTACTTGAACCCAGGAGGTGAGGTTGCAGTGAGCTGAGATCATACCACTGGACTCCAGCTTGGGTAACAGAGACCCTGTCTCAAAACAAACAAACAAAAAACATGGGATCTAAGGACAGGGTGGTGAGGAACCTCAGCTATAATTATTTCTAAAAATCTCAGTGACAGGCTAGACACTGAGGACTAGATTGGCACCTTTCCCAGTCAACCTTCCTTCCAACTGTCCTTCTAAGCAGAGGCTCAAGCTATTTTACAGGTAGCCAAGGAAAAAGCCATAAATAGGCTGAGTGAGGGAGCTCACATCTGTAATCCCAGGATATTGGGAGGTTGAGGCGGGAGGATCGCTTGAGGCCAGGAGTTTGAGACCAGCCTGACCAACATGGCTAAATCCCATGTCTACCAAAAATACAATATTGTGTATTTTAAAAAGTAGTAAGGTAGATATAATATCATGTTCTCTTACCACCATAAAAATAAATAAATAAAATTTGAAGAAAAATGTGTAACTTTGCTGAGAACATTGATAAAAATTTGAAAGCAATGGAGCTTCATATCATCGACTTATGATTCAAATTGTGAAAATGTCCATTCTTTTGTTATTAATACATTTATGTAATTCAGTTCCCATCAGAGTGTCATAAGATGTTGCTGAAGCATCATAGAATGTTTCTAATACTCATCTAGAATCTTAACAATATGAAAATAGGGACTTAGAGTTTGATAAAGAATAATGTGATAGGGAAAGTCGTGCAAGGAGGTATTAACGTTTTAAAAAAATCAACCTACAATAGTTTTTTTCAACAGATATGTCATTGAAGATACAATAGAAAATTAAAAAACAGACATTAGTATATGTAAGAATTTACTGTTTCAAAAAGGAAGTATTTCAAATTAATGATTACTTTTATGATAACCCTGTCTTTTACACATTTACATACATCCTAGACAGAAGGAGGAGGACACAGAAGGAGGCGGCAGTGAGCTGAGATTGTGCCACTGAACTCCAGCCTGGGAGACAGAGCAAGACTCTGTCTCAGATAAATAAATAAAATGCAAATAAGATCCCATGGGAAATAGTTGTCTCATATATGTTAGGCATTTATGTGTCTCATATGTATTTGAATTTCTCAGAAATATGAAAAAATATATTTCTTACACACACACACACACACATACACACACACATATATATATATATATATATATATATATATATATGTACAGTCCATTTGCATTTCTTCCTCTTTATTTCTGATAACCATTTCACAATGTTTGAACACTTAGGATGTTTGAACACCTAGTAAACATACTGTCATATGTCCCACTTCAGTATATTCTTAAGAAATTCAAGTTAAAAGCATGATATACTAATTTTTGCCTATTGAATTAGATGGTATTTTAAAATTATTTTATATTAAAATTACACTATTTCATCTGGGCAAGGTTATAACAAAATGGATATTCTTATCTACTTCTTTTCAAAATGGGTATACACATTAACCCAAATGATAATTTTATGATAATTTTTATTAAAATAATAATTATGGCAGTGGACAATTTGGCCCCTGATGTATGTTTCATAGCATTAAAAAATAAAAAAAACATAAAATTCTATAATCGTTGAGTGTTATAAAAATTTATGTTACAGGTAATATATAATATTGATATTTTATCAAAAACAGTTAATAGTGACTATTGGGAAGATAAATGTTCTAAATCAGTATTAGACATGCAAATAACTTACCACTTACTTTAAAATAAAATTGAAGATAATATGTATAGCATGAATTAAAGATAACTTTTTATAGAAATAAATCAAAGTGATGAAATTTGGTAAGTTATCTTTGAGTTCTTCTTCAGTTCTGTTGATCTGTACTTTCTAAATCTTCTAAAACATGTAATAGTTGTTTTTAAAAGTCTGGAATAATTTAGGTATATGAAAGTTGCAAAGAGAGCAGAATTCGTGTATACTCTTCACCCAGCTTCTCCTTATGTTAATATATTATGTAATTACAGTATAATTGTTAAAAATAAGATATTAAAATTTATACATTACTATTAACTCGATTCTTTATTTGAATTTTGCCAGGTTTTAACTAGTTCTGTTCCAAGATTTAAACCAGGATACCATATTGTGTTTAATGTATTACTTTTCTAAAAAGAGGGGGAAAAAAATCTCCAAAACTAATAGAAAAACAGTAATAGCAACATCAGATTTCCCAATTAAGAAACACTACAGTATTTGAGTATAAAATTGGCTTTGCCTAGGTTTCCTATTGTACAGGAAACTAAAAGAAAGATGATAGGGGACATAAGCCTTCCTTGTTGGGTACTGTGTTAAGTCTATATACTTGAAGCAGGTAATAGATAGTGATGAGGTGGTGGAAGTAGGGAAGTGAGGTGGGATATACACACCACTATTCCAAACTGCCCCACTGAAAAATGTTTCTTCTCCTGTGCAAAGGTTATCTATAGCAATGGATCTTTGATTCTGGTTGAAACTATATCCAACTAAATATACTTACTTAATTCTGCTCAGAAACTTTGGTGATCATTCCTTATTCACAATAAATTGAAAAATGATGTATTAAATACAAATCGATAGGCTTTTGAGTTCTGTTGGGGGAAGCAAGAAAAGAGATATTTGGTAATGAAATATTTAGGGCTACTTACATGCTAATGAGGTATTTACGGTCCTGTCTCACATCTTGAATTGTGCTGGTTTATTTCCATTTCTATTGCTTGGCCCCCTGAATGACAAGGGGTATATCTTTGTAGGGTAGCCAGTGTAAGACTTCCAAGCAGAGTAAACTTTGAAGGATGGTTTAAGTTTGCATATCTGAGAGCTGCCTTTTGAATGGCTTTGGTAACCGTGGTATAGATGGTTACCATAAGTAACCATCTCCTTCAGTATTGGATTGGGTATTAGGCAACCTCCTCTTTGCCTCCCTGTAGTGCTCTCTGATTTGGAGTGGTGTCACTGATCACCTATAACTCAGGATTTATCTGACTTTATGAAATAGAGAGAGGATTTAATTGAGGGAACTTCAGAAACGGAATCCCTTTGACTCAGAGAGCTTTCTTTCTGTCAGACTCCTTTTAATGAGTAGAGACTATAGACAGTTGTCATTGTAGAATCAGGCTAAGTAGCTGAGTGTCAGATATGCTTTTAGGGCTCTCTCGAGCCTGAAACAAGTGGTGGCTGACCTCTTGAACACAGACAGTATGTTGATTTTCCTGGAACCCACCCCTTGCGCGTAAAAAGAGTGTCTAAGCTCTTTTAATCCAGGCAGTATAATTCTGGATAGAGCATATATAGTAAACAGTAGACTCCAGAATCTAGGTGTGAACGAGCACTATTGAGGAAAAGGTGTACGTATAAACCTACTTTGGTTAGCATGTAAGGTCCCCCATGTGATCCACTCAGCACAGGCTTTGGGGTAAGGTAGAGCTGGGTTCAGTTCTGACTCTGTCACTTACTGTGGGATTTCTGGTTTATTCCTTACCCTCACTAACTTCTATTTCCCCATTTATAGAAGAGGAATTCTGATATCTTCTTTGCAGAACTGTGAAAGTTAAAAGAAAAAAAAGAATATAAAATATTTGACAAACACAGTCATAGAAAAATGAATAGTTTATTTCAAGCCTGTTTCTTCCCTTAAAATGAGCCATCTTGGTCACAAAGATGTAATTCTTACATAATCATTTTTTTTTAGAAGCAGGAAAAAGGGGAAAAAAAAGAATAAAACAAAACATGGTATCTCCCAATGGAGACAAGTGAATTGAGAGTTTTGGATGTCGACATCAAGGTATGTCCTTTTGGATCAAGGGATTTCAGAAAGGCAGGGTAAAATTGTGTTGTGATTTATACTCCTGTCAAATTGAATTTTCAGAACCAGCTACTCTGCAGATACTTGGTGCTGATAACTTAGTTTTTAGGCTCGTTTAATCAGTTCTCACACTAAGCCAGAAGTAAATGAATCCCAAATGATTTCTAGCTATCCTTGGACAAGTGTCATTTTCTTTAACGCTGGTCATTATGCTTCTTCCCCCTGTGTATTCCACAGTTTTCCTGCCAAACAATTTCTGTAACAAGAACTACAAAAAGCAAAAGTGTTTATTTCCAAAATATTGCGACCTACTTTAATTAAAAGAAGATGAGATGTAAAAGCATTTGATCTAAGTATACACTGACCCTAATATGATATGGTTATGAAACTTGAAAGGCATGTAAAAATGAAAATAAGAATTTGTTTCATTGCATTGTATTAGAAGTAAGGTAAGAGAGTAACTTCGTCATACAGATGTATCGTTCTTTAAACAAGTACACTTATTTTAATATTTTGTGGGTCTAAAATTTTGATGCGTTGCTTAATAAAACTGTGAATTTGTAGGTTTCACTAACAAAGATTCTGAATCAGTGGTACTGAGGTGGAGCCCTGGAATATGCCTTTCAAGAAAGCATGGTTTCCACCTTTGGGTAGACTTCTTTATAGAATATTTTGGGAAATAATTAAAGAATGAAATTGTATTGGTGCAGAGGACTTTTAGAAATTCACTTCCACTAACTTCTTGCAAACTTGCTCCATTGACCTAAAATTCTGGACTGTTTCAATCAACATTAGCATTCCACACTCTAACTTCATGTATTCCGCACACTAACTTCCTATAGTCTGAGGAGGTCAAGATGCTCTGAAGTCAATAATGAAGCCAGTGAACATTTTAAATTCTATGAACAGTAAATACTCTGATGTAGGGTATATGGCCATGTTTCAGTTATAATAAAAAATATGTGTACAAGGTTATAGAGATGCTTCAGAGCTAGCGGAATTAGTGCATAAGAGAAACACTTCATTAGAGTTTCCCAGAAGCATAACTGACATTAGAGAATGGCATCTTGCATACTGAATCAAGCAGTAACTTTAATTTTCATATAGAGCCTCTTGACATAGACCACTGCTACTCAAAGTGTGTTCTGAGGGCTGGTGCCCATGTTTGAAGTGCTTGTTATCAGTTGGTGACAACATCAAAACAGAAATTAAGCTTTTCAAAACTTTGATAATATTTGGAAGGAGTAATTTTATGTTCCCTAAATCTGAGAGGTAAAATACAATTGGATTTGCATTTAGTATATTTTTTCTCTCAATTTCATTTTTCTAATAATTGATGTTGATTGTATTTTATGAGTGTTGGGCCATGATGCATTGGGAATTTTAAGTAAATGCGTTCTTTCATCAGGAGTAGGTTGAGAAGCCTTGATCCAGATCATTTCACTGGTGAAAACTCCTCTTTCTTTACGATTTTCCTTGGGATAGTGATTGATGATTGCCCAGAGATTGACCGTTTTTCTCTCTTGCGAAAAATGGTTGTCAACAAGCCTGTTTGTAGTTATAAGTAGACAGTGAAGATAAGAAGAGCTATTTATTGTATTTTGTATGTGTGTGTGTGTGCACGCATGCACGTGCTTGCGCGTGCGTGCCTACCTTATTCCAGAAAAAAATTCAAGGAGGCTGGCTTAGGGAACAAGAAAGCTGAGATGGAATGAGGCTCTCTAAATTTAGGAGACATTTCTTTTGTTTTTGAAGAGCCCAGTGGCATTTTGATGGGAGCTTCCTTTCCTTTCTCCCACCCTTTGAAAGATTATTAGCATCTGGGAGCTGGTCTTGTCTACAGTATGTTTGGATCCATGTGGGATTCAAATCTGGCTTTCATTTTGATGATGCGCAAGGCCCCTTCTTAGGTGGAAGGCAGAAAATGCTATCTTGAAATTTAAGTATGACTGTTGTCAGGCGTTATACAGTTGACCTGCCTCATGTACAATTGCTTAACTCTGAGAAATTAAGTTTTTGGAGGAGAAATATTACCTATCAATCCTGATTACCAGCTACACATTTATTACATCTCTGAGTCTCATGTCCCACCTAAACACTGTCCCTAGTGGAAGGTGGTAGTTAGATCAGGTCCACAGCCAATATTTTCAGAGTTCATTGGGCTGTTCCTGTTAACCTGCAATAGCTAGGCAGATCCAGTCTAGCTCTCCAGAAGATGCTTCCACATAGTACTGCAGATGCTATAATTTTTATAAACCCTTATTAAGTTTTTGTTGTTTTTGAAACAAATGATCACAATTTACTGCCTTCAAAAAAGGTATTTGTTTTCTTACAGTTCTTGAGACCAGAAGTCTGGAATGAATCTTACAGGGTGAAAACCAAGGTGCCAGCAATGATAGTTTTCTCTGGATGCTCCAAGGGGAAATTCCTTTCCTGCTCTTCGCAGGTGTGTTTCTGGAGGTCTTTCCCAGCTTCTGGCCGCATCACTCCAGTCTCTGCTTTTGTCATCACTCTCTTCTCCTCATAGTGTCTTCCTCTGCCTGTGACTATATTTA
Source organism: Saimiri boliviensis (assembly GCF_048565385.1). Classification (NCBI taxonomy): domain Eukaryota; kingdom Metazoa; phylum Chordata; class Mammalia; order Primates; family Cebidae; genus Saimiri; species Saimiri boliviensis. The sequence goes on from NC_133461.1 coordinate 99,369,666, forward strand.
AGGCCCACCTGGCTAATTCCAGATAATTTCTCCATCTTAACATCCCTAGTTTAGTCACATCTGTAAAGTCCTGTTGGCTATATAAGATAACATATTAATGGTTCCAGGGATTAGGATCTGGGCAGTTTAAGCTGCCATTATTCAACCCGCTACAGACCTCAGTAAAAGTCCCTTAATCCCCTTTACCTAATCTTAACACATTTTTAAAATGTCAAAGCAGGACTTTCTTTTCCCCCCTATGTGAGAGATTTTATTGGCTGCAAAATGAATACTGAAGCAGAAAAGCAGGTAAGAACACAAGCTTTAGTATTAGACTACGTGGGTTAAGATCCTATGCTCCTTACACTCTGTTTAACTTTGAAAATAACCACTTTGTGCCTATTTTTCTCACTTGCAAAATGGATAAAACAGTATCTACTGTATACGCTTCGTATAAAGATTAAATGAGTTAGTTTATAGAAAGAACTTAGATCAATCTGTAGATAAATAGGACGTGTTCAACAAATGTTAGCAATATCCTATTACCGTTAAGCAAATACGTATTGGTTCACCCTGCACCAGGCTCTGTGACAGCTCCTGGGGATATTTTCATGTAAGTTGCATGACTGAGGACTGAAAGAAGTTGTGGTGAGCTTTGAGAACTGGCTGTTTCAACCTTTATTACACCCACATCCAATGTGTCTGTCTGTGGTGAGGCCCCTCAGCAAACTGACTCAGAGGTGAATAATTGCATAGGAGAAGTTTACATTGAAGAGTCGCCATGTTATCGGCAGCTGTGGGGGAATTAAAGACATAAGATTGTGCGGAGAAAGGAGTTAAACTACGTGGCAGTCGTAATGCAGGATACAGTCCATTCTGTGAGGACCTCTGTTGCTGGAATGATGCTGCCTTGAGCTAAAGGATCCTTCCGTCCTTCTTACCCTCCTGCAAATCAAGAATTAGATGTAGTCTGTTCCTGGATTTGGGCTTCATCCTGGGTAAGTTAAGTTTCTCCAGCTGAAGGGAACTCCCAGAGAAAGATTGAGCCTAGAGAGGTCGGCCACCCATAACATGAGCTGCAGGAGGAATGAGTGACTCAGTCCCCAGGAGCATCTGTACTACCCACCTGGAGGGCATCGTCTGCATTGCTCTCCTAGACATTCTGTTGTCTGAAGTCCTAGGGTCTCACACTCCCTTGCAGATGAAGAGCTCTGTGTGATTTTGGTTCTAGCAATCAGAGGTACTGTCTGGAGGTTTTGATTTAGAACTGAGTGAAGTAGAGGACAGAACAGGCTGACATTCATTTATAATGGCGACTGTGGCACAGACGGTGCAGTTTTTCAGTTGGAGGCTTCCTTATCTGGCACCTTCTCGCACTGATGGTGACAGCTCTCCTGCTGGCACAGCAGAGGCAGCGTGATCCTGGGGACTGGGAAGGATTCCGCAGAGTCACGTTGGAGCTGGCACTCCTAACCTTCCTGTGAGTTTTTTGTAAGCCACAAAATACCTGATAGTAAATTATTTCTACTTAACGTAGCTGGATGCTACCCTACCCAGCTATAATAACATTTTTGCCTTACATTTTGGAGATAAGAAAACCAATTGTCATAGCGGTGCAGTGATGCTCATAGCACCATAGAACTTGCAGCTTACAAGTGGCAGAGCCCAGATTCTGACCCCAAATGTTGTGCTCTTCCCCTGTAGAGAGGTTAGAAAATACATGTTACAAATGCTGCTCCTCATCTGTCAGCCCACGTCCAGAAACGGGTTAAGAATCCTTAGCACAAAGCTCGAGAAAGCTACAGCCAGTCGATGGAGGGTAGCATGTAGATAAAGCGTGTTTCGAATTTAGCTCCATATCACGCTATGTTTAATTGCAGTGGAGCAAGTCTGGTTTCTTGGTTCTCTTTCTACCTTTGTTTCTCCTGTTTCTCAGTACATTTCAGGGCCTCTTCCCAGTCGAAGGCTCACAGATGTCAGTAGTCCTTCCCCTTTGAAAGGTGTTGTCAATTGAATCTGTTATCCACACATCAAGATTTTGACACTTAAAGGATGATCTCCAAAAAGAAAGGCAATGCTTAGCCCTACAGAAGGGACTAGCAATAAAGTAGGTTTAGAATACTCGAAGGGGGATGTTTCATTAACATCGTCTGGTTACTGGCACTTCCTCTAGTACTGCTCTTTGCACCCTTTTGCTTGGTAAATATTTTTTGATGGGATGCTTTTCTAATTTGTCTGCTAATGGCTGTGTGGGCAAAGGCAGAAGACTTGGATTCAAAACAAAGAGCAGTATTAGGGTTAAAATGATTTCTTCCAGGGACAGCTCTCAGGGTCATATTCTAGAACATAAATTTAGCTTGGCTGATATTTTGTGAAGGAAGTAGAGGAGTCTTTATTTGTTTTGAAATGCAATAGCCAAGGATCCAGCCTTTGATTTTTCTCCAGATATTGTTGGAAGTTCTGAAAAGGTCTTCTGGGTGCCTGCATCTTGCTGCTCCAATGCGAATCATCTTGGTGTCTCTCCTGGATAGTTACAATTTGCCTTTGATCTCTCTCCCTAATTCTGTGTGTGTGTGCGCGCTCTGACATTTATAGTTGTAGATTTGTTTGCCTCTTTCTGCTTGCCTAATTGATCCATTTTCCTGCTGAGGGTCAGTATCCAAATGCGGTGACTTTGGTGGCAAGGCCACCCACCCCATTCTCAAAGTAAACACATGTCTGTATTATATAGACAGTGGGGTATTATCCTAATTGCGGAACTTACACCAAAGCTGTGTATTTTTACAAATGTATTAAATAAAATGCTGCTTAACTACACTGGTGGTTTGACAATGAGTGTAACCTTGAAGCAGTCATATTTTGGCCTCATCTAGTATGAAATGGGTAAAGGAAGTGACATTTATTGAGTTTAGTTATGTCTAGGCACAGTGATGGGCATTGAAATGCATAAATTTCATTTCATTATCACGTTTTATGAGGTGGGGATGATTATTCTTCGCGGTGAAGTAACCCAAGGAGACAGAGATGGGAACCCAATTGTGACTGCCCTGTCAGAACATCACGTTGCCTCCTGGTTGCTCTATGTAGTTTCTGGCAGACCTGCTGGAAGTAACTGTGGAGGTCTGACAGTCAGGGGTGGTCTTGGGTTTTACCTTCATTCTGTTCTTTAATTTGCATTCATGTTAAGTACAAGAAAAGTAACCTGGGGGTGGGAAGTCATGGATTCTTGTCCAAACATTGTCTTTAGCTTGCTGTATAATGTTGGGCAAAATGCTCCGCTTATTTGGGCCTCTCTCTTATCACCTGTAGGAATAATTTGAGCTATATTGCTGCTAGATTCTCCCCTCTAATCCTCCTGGCTGTCTGGGAGTGGGAAATGGCTTCATAAAAGATATTTCAGTTGATCTTGGTCTTGAAGGATGTATGCGAGTTTACCAGCAAAGAAGGAGAACAATAGCATTGCTGAGAGAAAAAACAGAGCATTCACTTCTGTGTGTATGGTGTGATAGGACACATATCTGGAGAGTAGTGAGAAGCAAAGTAGGGTTTATGGATAAGATACACTGTGAGGTGAGGAGAGAGAGAGGAAGTTTGAGATCCAGTTGTAAAAGGCCTGGGGTGACAATTAAAGAAGTTAGAATTTCGCCATGGATGTAGGAAACCAATGAAAGTCTTTAATCTGAGGAAGTCATTGTAAGAGCTGTATTTTAAAGAGTTTTTCTGGCTGCATTGTATTCCCTGGTGTATATAAAAAAGGACGAGTTCATGCCCTTTGGGGGACATGGATGAAGCTGGAAACCATCATTCTCAGCAAATTGACAGAAGAACAGAAAACCAAACATCGTATGTTCTCACTCATAACTGGGTGTTGAACAATGAGAAAACATGGACACAGGGAGGGGAACATCACACACCAGGGTCTGTTGGGGGTGGGGGGACTAGGGAAGGGATAACGGGGTTGGGGGTAATTGGAGAGGAATAACATTAGGAGAAATACCTAATGTAGATGATGGGGAGATGGACGCAGGAAACCACAATGGCATGTATATACCTTTTTAACAATCCTGCATGATCTGCACATGTACCCCAGAACTTAAAATACACTTTAAAAGAACAGTTTTTCTAATAGCAGTACAGAGGATGGATTGGAGGGAGAACAAGTCAAATGGAAAAAGCAATAGGTTTTGCATATTAATATTCCAGGAGATGATGAGGGCTAAATTAGCAGAAAAACAGAAAGAAGGAATGAGTTTCTAAAGAAATATATGAGAGACAATGCGTTCCTTATCATACTGATCTGAGTTATCTTGTGTATTTTACAGATTTTAAATGTGCATTTAAAAATATGTAAAGATTTTTGAAATTGGGATTCATGTTACCAGTGGCTAGTCCCAGTTTGATTGGCAGAATATTTTTTGTTCTTTCTAAATGTATAAACATACTGGTGAGTGTAACAATTCATTGAGTCCCAGTTAGAGTAAAATAAGGTAAATTATTGTCTACTTTTCTCATGTTCTCTGTACAAAAACCCTTTAAAGTCTTCTGGCCCAGTGGAGGTACAAATCATTGCCCTTTCCTTGTTCAATGGAGCAAAGTAAAAGGATAAAAATCAACCTGGCTATCTTTAGTAAGTAGAGGATCAAGTTGTTTGTCTGTTGAACATGCAAATCCAGTCTTTATTGTAAATATTTGTTTATAGGTGAAGTCAGTTCTCTTTCCTAAATGAAATGGCAGAATACTTAGATTCTGCAGAAGAGAAGTAGCATGAGAGAAAACAGAAATAAATTTGTTGCAAGCTTTAATTTTGAGTTGTGCATGTGGGGCATTAGTTGTGTGACCTTGGGCAAGTCATGTCAGCCTCTGTAAGCTACTCAGTTGCCTTCTTGGTAAATACAGTTCCAAGATCAGTCTCATAAAATTGTTGGGAGGCTCAAATCAAATAATATATTTACATAGTGTAAGAGTATTTCTTTTCTTTGTTAATCCATTATCTTGTTTGAGTACTTTGTAAGCTTCAAATTACTATGCAGAACTTAATTGCTGCCCATATCTGCATGCCCTAGTGGTGTGTTCATAGCCTATTGAAGACCTAGTATCTCAGACCTCCAGAGAGTCATCTTGTTTAACCTGTTTTGTAATTTGGCTCTGAAAGCACATTTTGATGGCGGATGTGGTATTAACAAATGTTCTAGAGGGGAGAGTGGTTTGCCAGGAAGCTTTGCCAATTAAAAGCAAAGTGAAAATTCAGAATTAGAGATTTAATTTCCTGCTGAATAATTCTCCACAAGCTGTGTAAACTTCTCTTTACTGAACAAATACTCAGAATAAAATACCTTAGATGCTCTTTTCCTTTTTAATAAGAAAATGTTCATATTATTTGCAAGTGGAGCCAAGGGAAGAAGGAGGTCTGCCTCTCCTGAGCTGAGTTTGTATAAGTCATCAAGACTCATGCTGTGCCCTGGACCTGTGGAGCTTGGAAGCCTGAGTGAAAAGAACCATTTTCCAAAGTCCTTTTGCCAGTAAGAGTCCCATAGATTGTCCCTAGGTTAGTTCTTTGCAGCCTGTTTAACTTTATAATTTTAAAATGAATTAACCATTAATGGAAGATGCTTTAGAAGAGCGTTTGAGCACCTCCAGTGGGCCAGTCCTGCGATTAAGTGGGTAGCAAAATAGACATGGTCCTTGACTTCCCAGAACATAGTTTGCAAGAAAAGTCAACCAACAGATGTTCACATACATAAATATAAAGATAAAAATTGTGATAAATGTCAATTAATAGTAACGCATCCCAAAAAGGCTATTTAAGAAAGGACATTTGAATTGGAACTTAGTGTAAGTGGGAGGTGTTCAGCTGCCTAGATCATAGATGACTGTTCAGGCAGTGGTAGTGTCTGTGCAAAGTCCCTGAAATGGAAATGGCTGGATGACCTTGAAAAGCTGAAATGAGGCCAATATGCAGGAGATAGCATGAGAGAGAATGGTTCAAGAGAAAGAGAAATTGTTCTCAGATAATAAAGCTCCCCTGGACCTAAGCACAGTGGGAATCCATTAGAGGGTTTAAATCAAGGGAATAGCCTGATCAGACTATTTACAGAGATCTATTTACAGAGATCACCTTTGCCTGCTGTGTGGAAAGCCATCGAAGAGCAAAGTTTGCAAGCAAGGAGAGTAACTAACAATCTGTGTAATCATTCTAGCAACTGATGGTATAGAGGTGAACTAATATGGTCAGAGGTGGTGGAGAACTGTACAATTTTGAGATATAATTCACAGTCAGGATGTGCCTGACTTGATTCTATATCGGATGTGAGAAGTGAGGGAGAAGCGAGTTACAGTTGAGTCTCAGATTTTCAGTTTGAACACTAGCTGGGTGGATCATGAAGCCATTTACCAACTCAGTTCCACAGAGGATGGAAGGTTTGAGAGAAGACTTTAAAGTTGAGCTACAGATTGTAAAGTCTATTTAACTGTATATTTCACTTAGACTTCAAATAGACCTCATATCGAGTTTGAGCTTCCAAGACTTCCAAGCAGAGTCATAGAGTGCATACTACATAAGTCTGGAGTTTTCAGCAGAATCCAAGCTTGGAGATACAAATTCAGCAACACAGGGGACTATGGAGAGTTTTGAAAGCCATAGAATAATGGAATTCCAGGGCATTGTCACTCAAAGCAGTTGGAGCAGGTGCTTCCATCTGAATACTGTGTAAGAATTCATTGATGTGATCAGGATAGGAGGATACAGGCCATGATCAGGAAGCTCAAATCGATCACTAAGCAATGAAAGTAACTGAGACTCAGACCACAGGCTTCTGCTGAGGGGGGGAAAAAAAGGCAGCCCTGTCTCTCACATAAAACAGATGATAAAATATTATTAAGCATGTACCATGTAACAGGCATCATGTAAGGCATTTTGTTATATTTTTCCAGTGTAAAATTTAAAAAAAAATTTGCATTGTTATAAAAGACACACACACACACACACACACACACACACATACACACACACACACAGGTTAAGGGGTTGAATAGTTCTACAAAGGTTGTTATTAAAACCATTATTTCCTCTACCACTATTTCAAGCACCCCCTCCTCATAGGCAGCTGCTTTCCATCCGTTTAGCTTTTCCTCTTGGTATTTTCATATATGTCCTAAACAATACATTTTATGATGTTAATTCCTGATTTTTTATTTCATTTTTTGTTTCAGCCATTGTATTTTGACATTGTATTTCAGGCATTTGTATTTTTATAAAAAAATGGGGAACTTAGCCTTTTTCTTCAGGCTCTTCCTCCAAACACAAAGGCACTGAGAGAATAGACTCTGAAGCCATAGACAGCTTAGAGTGGAATGCACTTTTAAAATCTTCCTGGTAGAGTTTGAATTTCCAGCTGCATCTCCAGGTAAGAGATATGGCTTGATGGAATGTGAGGGTATATCAGCAATATCTTGCCTACAGAGGAAGCTTCTTACCTGGACAAGAGTGGTAAAAGGCAGTTGACAGTGACCACAGCATCTTGCGTTTCAAAGCTTTATGTCTTTGCATTGCACTTTCCTGCTGACTCTCTAAAGGGCTTCTGATAATTCGGTGAAGCAGGTTGGGCAATATTATAATTTGTATAATTTTTTCCCTCAAAACTGAAGTTAAGAAAATTTGGGTGATTATGCCAAGAGGAGTGACAATTGTGGTTACAGCCATGAGAGAAATCATTGATTAATAGCTGTTTTTCAGAACTAAATGAACAAAGTAATCTGTATGTTTCTAATCAAGCAATATAAAGTACATATGTGTATCTCCATAGTAAATGTATATGTGCATATACATAATGTAGATATTTAACAGCATATTTCACTGGCTATTAAAACTGTATATGTGTGTATGTATATATTAATATATTACAAAATTGGTACAAGACTAGAAGAAAATACTCAAACCCGAAATAATTTAGTTGGAAAGATCAGATTGTGAGCAGTAGCTTAAAATCACTTTTCCCCTGCTATGTTACAGCTAAGCAAATTAAAAGGTAGTGCAACTTAGCAGGCTAAAATAATTTTCCTCCCTCCCTTCCCTCTCCCTTTCCCTCTTCCCGCCCCCCCCCCCCCCCCGCCCCGTCTCTGCTGGGATTACAAGTTTGAGCCACCACACCTGGCCAAGAATTTGGACTTGTTTTTAAAAATGCCATAGGCTGTTGTTTAGAAATCCACATGAATTAAATTGTTTTAAGAGAAATTGTGAAGTGAGCATGAGAGTGGTATAAGTAAGGGTAGGGATAGAATCTTTTCTCATTTTACAGTGTGCCCTCCCCAATCCCTATTTCATAATTTATATCAAAATTGTAATTTTTGGAGTATGTTAGCTAGTGAATCATGATTATTCATGAATCAGCAGGTGGATTCATAGACTTACCACTGCCTGTCACACAGCCATAAGTGTGCACATGCTTATTTCACTGTGCCCCTCTACAAGGCAGTCATGACATTGCTAGCTGGGAGAGAGGAACAAAAAGACCTGTTGGTGTGAATTAATCATGAAGGTGATAATGCCTGGACAAGGGCATAAATGGGAAGGAGTAAGGCAATAATTTGAAGAGATACATTTTCCCCAAAGAAGTTAGTTGGAAAAAAACCACTATTCTGAAAACCGCTCAATATATAATTTTTTTCAAAATTGGGGCATTGTAGCAGGCATGCCACTGAAAAACAATTGAATTAGCAATGACTGAAAGCACTGTTGAGAATGCCAGGTCTCTTTCATGTGTATGTTATGTCTATGAAAAATGCAAAGGTGGCTTGGGATGTAAACACAACCTGTTTACATATATATAATGCCTCCTTAATAAATAAATAAAAATATAATAAATTATATTTAATTTTATAACAAATTCATACTAAGGGGAGGGATAGCAGGAGGTGAGGGGCTAGGAGAGGAATAGCATTAGGTGATGGATGCAGCAAACCACCATGGCACGTATATACCTACTTAACAAACCTGCATGTTCTGCACATATACCCCAGAATGTAAAGTGTAATAAAGTAACTTTATAGAAAGTATAAACACATTTGTAATAATAAAATTATTTTTGTTCATATAAAAAGTTGTGGAAGACCAAATTGCAACTTTGTAGCATAACCACTAGAACAGTAAAACTGAAGAACCTAAGCCTTCCTGCATCATTTCACAATGCATCTGACACACATTTGAATGGCAGTGTCTACTCTGGGTGACACAGTATAACCTACACTCTGAACAATCCCAAGAAAATGGCTAGCTCTACTTTTTTTCCCTGTGGTGTACTTATCTCTTGCTGATAAATGCATGATTTATCTTTGTAATGGTATATGATTACTTACAAATGAATTCTACCCCCTGTCTCCAAATAGCAGTATGCTACTCTCTCAAGTGTGAAAATCTGATTTGGTGAGGAAGTTGCTTTAAGAATAACCAAATGAAAAAAGTAAGTTCAAGGTTAGAATGAGTAAGGGAATTTTGTGCATTTCATTAATTTCTCTGTATTGTTTCAGAGAAGAGTTTTCATCCCCTTTGGATTATAGGTTTCATGTCTTTTTGATAAATGATTATCTATCTATCTATCTATGTATCTATACGTATTTTTTGGTTTTGTCAAATGTTTTATTGAGTGTGGACATCTGGAGTACTGTAAAACATGCATTATCTGTAGATTCAAAAAGGAACAAGTCACATTGTCCTCACTGTCAAATGTGTCAGGCTTGGCATACATGATGGAGATTAATGACGTATCATGAAGTAATATGGTTCCTGAAAAGCTTCTACAATTTGGAGTAGGGTCTTAATCACGTGAAAAGCAAAGCTGTTCACATTTAGTGAACTTGCATTTCACTGGAGGTACACAGTATTTTCATGTTAAAACAAATAAAAATTGTTTGTCGAAGATTCCCATCTCCCCAACTTTGTTGCATCGGTTTTCAGAAATTTTAATTAAAAAAAAAATCATATGCCTTTTGGAAATTGTATGTTTATCTGAGCAATAACCACATTTCATTTCTTCGGTTGTTGAGGTGTGTTAAATTTGAAGAAGATAGTATCTCCATCTTCAACAATATAATTTCTGCCTTGTTGTCTGGACTTTCCGGCAGCCTTGACTGCATTTTCAGAAACTTCCTCTTTAAAATCTTCTAATTTCATTACTTCAGCCACAGTGAATCCCTTTTCAAAATCTGTGTGGATCTTTCCTGCAGCCTGAGGAGCCTTAGTCCCTTTCCTGATGGTCCATGCACGTACTTCATCTGGGCCTGCAGTGAAAAAAATATTCTAGCTGGAGTGCTGCAAACCCAGCCTTTATGATCTTTGGCAAAGCACTTTGTGTCATGTTTGCTTCCAGATACTTCTGTCTCTCCTCAGCACTCAATTCTTGCAAATTGAGTTCTAAGGCCCCACTAAAAGGATGAGTGGTCTCAGGAAGAGGCAGCTGGCTTCACAGATTTCTTACTGCTCATGTTGGAGCTGATCCCTGAGAAGAGAGCCACAGCCACCGAGTGTCTCTGGCACCCTTGGCTTAACTCCTAAGCCCCAGCCCAGCACCACAGCAGAGATCACATGCTGACCCTCTGCCCTTCCCCTCCAAGCATTTTCCTCTCCCCTTTTCAGGGTGAAGCTCTTCCTTCAAGAGGTTCTAGATTTTTTTTTTTTTTTTCAATCCAACATGTTCACTTGGGTATGCTTACCTGACCCTGTGGAGATCCCCACAGCCATTGGGCGTCTAGGTGAATTTGGCCTTGGTTGGGCTCTGCCAAAGACTAATGGACTAAAATGTGAAACAGCCTCTTGCCCTTCCCATTAGGACATCCTTTAAGTTATAATCATCCTTTTTGAAAAGAGCTATGAAGTTGTATGAGCCCATCCTTTTATTCATTGACTCTAAGAGTCAAATTTTCTAGTGCATATCCTATTGCCAGCATAAGGATGAGGAGGGAAAAGGGTATTAATCGTGTGTACAGCAGAGACATTAAACTTGCTGTATCCAGGCAAAAAAATAAATAAAAAATAAAGTCCAAGGAGCCTTGTTTGGTGCGAATGACAACAGGAAGTTTTTGGACTAAGCCTCTGGGAGGTGGAGCTCATCCTCAGCTCTTCTGCTGTGACGTGGAAACTTAAGATATTTCAAGAAATACGATGTCTCTGTAGCTTCCTCTTTACTGCCCCCGTGTTGCTCTGTATTTAACAGTGATGCCCCTCTGTCTGTCACTAAGGCCTTGCCTAATTGTTCACAATGGCAGAAAGCGTCATGTAATATGCTCAAGACCCACCTCCAGTTCATCTGAAAGTAACACAGCGTCCGGTTGGTTCAGCACACTAGGGGAGGGGCAGGTGGTGGTTGCATGGGCTTCCTGGGTCTCCGTTCTCTGTCTGGCGTTCTCGGCCCTGCATTCCCCACTCTTGAGGCTTAAGGGGCTTGTGGCACACCACTTCCTCCAGTAGTCGCTTCACTGTTCCCTGTTTAGGTCTGGAAGTTTTCCCTCTTCTGTAAACGTGATTCAGAATCTAAGCCATGGATGGGCTTTATTTATTAAAAGAGTTATGTGGAAAAAAAATATATATATACCCTAATATAAAGCTGATATAAAACGTGTATTTCCTTCGTCCTTGTATCAGAGATTGTTGGTAAACAGTGGTCAGAAAACTTCTGGTTGAAGGCTTTCTTGAATGGAACGAAACCCAGGCTCACTTTGTCCTTCTTATGGACTTTTAGTCTCACTCCGTCACCTAGACTGGAGTGCAATGGTGTTAGCTCACTGCAACCTTCACCTCCAGGGGTCAGGCAAATCTCCTGCCTCAGCCTCCCAAGTAGCTGGGATTACAAGTGCCAGCTGCCACGCCCAATTAATTTTTGCATTTTTAGTAGAGACAGGGTTTCACCATGTTGGCCACACTGGTCTCATACTCCTGACCTAAGGTGATCTGTTCACCTTGGCCTCCCAAAGTGCTGGGATTACAGGTGTGAGCCACCATGCCTAGCTATTTAAAATTTTTCCCCCCTCATTTCTAGAGCATAAGTAATGAGCCAGCAGGGGAGTAGATAGATGAAGAGTCACAGTATTACGCTGAATAAAATGGGCACAGAGAACTGTTCAAAGTGGGACCAGTCATCAGAAACAAGTGGCTTCATAGGGCAGACCCCAGGACTTCCTGAACTAGAACTTAGTAGTTTAGCTTTTTATGCTGCTGGGTTAGTGAACATAGCTGTGTCACCCACAGGACAGTAGCCAGGAGCTTCTGCTCATTTTCACAACAGAACAACCAGGAGGCTTGTGTTAGCTTATGACGATCTTGAACTCTAGAGTTAGGTGGCAGGCGTACCTCTTGGCCTTGGAAGGATGACAGATGAAGGCCACTATATGTTCAGTACAACTGCCAGCCAGCAGGTAATGACGTTTGCAGCCCTTTCTCCCACAGTGAGTGAGCCTTCATCCCTTTGTTGTGGTTTTTACAATCATGGAAGAAGACAAATGGGTGAAGAGAATTAAAATGTTCTCAGCAATTTCTTTCTCAACAGGCTCTTCCAGTCCACCATTTGTTCAGCCAGTGCTATTTTCAGGGTGACTTGTGTTTGTGCTTTTTTTGGGTTTAAAATCCACAGTCTGGCCTATTTCCCTGGCCATTAGCCTCTTCCTTCTTTGCTCATCCAGCAGAAACAGAGCTGCTTTTTACCTCTGTGACTTCCCAGGGACAAGTGCCCAGATATACTTCCATAATGTATATTTCTCTTCCATAGGAAAATTAAGATTTAGTGCATGTGTGCGCACAGGCGCGCGTGCGCACGCGCGCGCACACACACACACACACACTTCAAAGTCCTTGTTGCTTATGATTGCAGTTTGGGAATTCAAATTAAATGGTGTTTTTTTTTTATTTTTTCATTTTTTCATTTTTAAGTGACTCTTTGAAGGGTTAATTGTCAATTACTGAAAGCCATTTTCACTTACTGATCCATTTTCTTGACACACATCAAACTCTGTGTGTGTGTGTGTGTGTGTGTGTTTGTATTTAAATCTGATGGGCATAGATACTCTCTTAGTAAGGTTCACTACACACCCTCCTTTTTTCCCCGAATGCAGCTGTTCCTTGTTCACTCTCAGGGAGGCGCCATCCTATGCCATGACTAACAGTCTTGAGCATAAGTTACTGAACTTGGATTTGATCATGTTTATAGATGCTGCAGGCTGTGGTTTATTTCATGCCAGTTACAATTTCACAAGGAACAATTTATTTGATGTCTTAAAATACCTTGAGCAGGTGTGAACACAGTACCTTTGGTAGGACCATTTTCTGCAGAATGGTGGCAAACCTGAATGACTTGAGAATGGTTCAGTATTTGAACTTCCTATTAGGAGAGCTGACCTTGGAGCTATTTTTAAAAGCAACCAAGGAAGTTGGAGAAGTTAAAAACAAAGTTGATGATCTTAAGGAGCTGGCTAAAGCTTGGGCAGTGTCATATCATTTAAATTTTCTTCTTAAAAAATCCAAATAATTTTTATTTATTACCTTTATCCCTACTTGTTACTTATTTTTTCTCCATTTGAATAGTTTATGGTTTTTACCCTTTCTTTAAAAAAAAATTTTTTTTTTACCTTAAGTTCTGGGGTACATGTGCAGATTTTGCAGGATTGTTAACATAGGTAGACACACGCCATGAGGGTTTGCTGCATTCATCTCCCCATCACCTGCATTAGGTATTTCTCCTAATCTTATCCTTCTCCAATCTCCTCACCCCTTGGTAACCCTCCCCTAGTCCCCCACCCCCCCAACAGACCCCAGTGTGTGATGTTCCCTTCTCTGTGTCCATGTGATCTCATTGTTCATCAATGACTTACAAGTGAGAAGATACAGGGTTTTGTTTTCTGTTCTTGTGTCAGTTTGCTGAGAATGATGGTTTCCAGATTCATCCATGTCCCTGCAAAGGACCTGAACTCATCCTTTTTTATGGCTGCATAGTATTCCATGGTGCATATGTGCCCCATTTTCTTTATGCAATCTATGTTTGATGGGAATTTGGATTGGTTCCAAGTCTTTACTATTGTAAATGATGCCACATTGAACATATGTGGACATGTTTCTTTATAATAGATCACTTTATAATTTTTTGGGTGTATACTCAGTAATGGGATTGCTGGGTCAAATGTTATTTCTATTTCTAGATCCTTGAGGAATCGCCACACTGTCTTCCACAATGGTTGAATTAATTTACACTTCTACCAACAGTGTAAAAGTGTTCCTATTTCTCCACATCTTCTCCAGCATCGGTTGTCTCCAGATATTTTCATGTTTGCCATTCTAACTGATGTGAGATGGTATCTCAATGTGGTTTTGATTTGCATTTCTCTAATGACCAGTGATAATGAGCATTTTTCATATTTTTGTTGGCCACATAAAGGTTGTCTTTTGAAAAGTGTCTGTTCATATCTTTCACCCACTTTTTGATGGGGTTGTTTTTTCTAGTATATTTGTTTTAATTCTTTGTAGATTCTGGATATTAGCCCTTTTTTTAGATGGATAGCTTGCAAAAATGTTTTCCCATTCTGTTGGTTGCTGGTTCACTCTGATGATTGTTTCTTTTGCTGTGCAGAAGCTCTTAAGTTTAATTAGATACCATTTGTCTCTTTTGGCTTTTGTTGCCATTGCTTTTAGTGTTTTAGCCAGGAAGGCCTCGCCTATGCCTATGTCCTGGATGGTTTTGCCTGGGCTTTATTTTAGGGTTTTTATAGTGTTAGGTTTTGTGTTTAAATCTTTAATCCATTTGGGGTTAATCTTTGTATAAGGTGTAAGGAAGGGGTCCAGTTTGAGCTTTCTGCACATGGCTAGCCAGTTTTCCCAACACCATTTATTAAACAGTGAATCCTCTCCCCATTGCTTGTTTCTGTCAGATTTGTCGAAGATCAGATGGTTGTAGATGTGTGGCATTATTCTGAAGCCTCTGTTCTGTTCCATTGGTCTATATATCTGTTTTAGTACCAGCACAATTGCTGTTTTGATTACTGTAGGCTTGTAGTATAGTTTGAAGTCAGGTAGTGTGATGCCTCCAGCTTTGTTCTTTTTGCTTAGGATTGTCTTGGCTATGTGGGCTCTTTTTTGGTTCCATATGAGGTTTAAGGTGGGTTTTTTTTAATCAGTTTTGTGAAGAAGGTCAATGGTAGCTTGATGGGGAAAGCATTGAATCTACAAATTAATTTGGGTGATATGGCCCTTTTGGCAATATTGATTCTTCCTAACCATGAGCATGGAATGTTTTTCCATCTGTTTGTGTCCTCTTATTTCCTTGAGCAGTGGTTTGTAGTTCTCCTTGAAGAGGTCTTTCATGTCCTTTGTTAGTTGTATTCATAGGTTTTTTTCTCTCTGTAGCAATTCTGAATGGGAGTTCACTCATGATTTGGTCCTCTGTTAGTCTGTTATTGGTGTATAGGAATGCTTGTGATTTTTTTATATTGATTTTATATCTTGAGACTTTGCTGAAGTTGTTTATCATCTTAAGGAAATTTTGGGCTGAGATGATGGGGTCTTCTAAATATATAATCAAGTCATCTGCAAATACAGACAAATAGACTTCTTCATTTCCTAGTTGAATACACTTTATTTCTTTTTCTTGTCTTATAGCTCTGGATGGAACTTCCAGTATCATGTTGACTAGGAGTGGTGAGAGAGGGCTTCCTTATCTAGTGCCAGTTTTCTAAAAGAATGCTTCCAGTTTTTGCCCATTCAGCATGATATTGGCTGTGGGTTTGTCATAATTAGCTTTTATTATTTTGAGATACATTCCATTGATAACTACTTTATTAAGAGTATTTTAGCATAAAGGGCTGAATTTTGTCAAAAAGGCTTCTCTGCATCTATTGAGAAAATCATATGGTTTTTGTGTTTGGTTCTGTTTATGTGATGGGCTACATTTATCGATTTGCATATGTTGAACCTGCCTTCCATCCATGGGATGAAGCCTATTTGATCACGATGGATAAACCTTTTGATGTGCTGTTGCTTTCTGTTTGCCAGTATTTTATTGAAGATTTTTACATCGATGTTCATCATGGATATTGGCCTGAAATTTTCTTTTTTAGTTGTATCTCTTCCAGGTTTTGGTGTCAGGACGATGCTGGTCTCATAAAATGAGTTAGGAAGGGTTCCCTCTTTTTGTATTGTTTGAATTAGTTTCAGAAAGAATGGTATCAACTCCTCTTTGTATGTCTGGTAGAATTCAGCTGTGAATCCATCTGGACCTGGACTGTTTTTTTGGTTGGTAGGCTATTAATTGCTGCTTCTACTTCAGGCCTTGTTACTGTTTTATTCAGGGATTCAATTTCTTCCTGGTTTAGTCTTGGGAGGGTATATTGTCCAGGAATTTATCCATTTCTTCTAGATTTACTGGTTTATGTGCATAGAGTTGTTTGTAGTAATCTCTGATAGTAGTTTGTATTTCTGTGGAATCAGTGGTGGTGATACCCCCTTTATCTTTTTTTATTGCATCTATTTGATTCTTCTCTTTTTTATTAGTCTGGCTAGTGGTCTGTCTATTTTGTTGATCTTTTCCCAGCTCCTGGATTTATTGATATTTTTGAAGGTTTTTTTGTGTGTCTTTATCTCCTTCAGTTCTGCTCCGATCTTAGTTATTTCTTGTCTTCTGCTACCTTCTGAGTTTGTTTGATCTTGCTCCTGTAGTTCTTTTAATCATGATGTTAGGATGTCAATTTTAGGTCTGTCTTCACTTCTCAAGTGGGCATTTAGTGCTATAAATTTCCCTCTAGACACTGCTTTAAATGTGTTCCAGATATTCTGGTACATTTTGTCTTCATTCTCATTGGTTTCAAACAATATCTTTATTTCTGCCTTTATTTCATTATTTATCTGGTAGTCATTGAAGAGCAGGTTGTTCAGTTTCCATGTAATTGTGCAGTTTTGAGTCAGTTCCTTAATCCTGAGTTCTAATTTGATTGCACTGTGATCTGAGAGTCTGGTTGTTAAGATTTCTATTATTTTGCATTTGCTGAGGAGTGATTTACTTCCAACTATGTGGTCAATTTTAGAGTAAATGTGATGTGGTGCTGAGAAGAATGTGTATTCCTTGGATTTTGGGTGAAGAGTTCTGTAGATTTCTATTAGGTCTGCTTTGTCCAGATCTGAGTTCAAGTTCTAATTATCCTTGTTAATTTTCTGTCTCATTGATCTGTCTAATATTGACAGTGGAGTGTTAAAGTCTCCCACTATTACGGTGTGGGTGTCTAAGTCTCTTTGTAGGTGGTTAAGAACTTGCTTTATGTATCTGGGTGCTCCTGTATTGGGTGCATATATATTTAAGAGAGTTAGCTCTTCTTGTTGCATTGATCCTTTTTCCATTACATAATGCCCTTCTTTGTCTCTTTTGATCTTTGTTGGTTTAAAGTCCATTTTATCAGAGACTATGATTGTAACCCCTGCTTTTTTTTTGCTCTCCATTGGCTTTGTAAATGTTCTTCCATCCCTTTATTTTGAGTCTATGTGTGTCTTTGCACATGAGATGAGTTTCCTGAATACGGCACACCAATGGATTTTGACTTTTTATCCAATTTGCCAGTCTGTGTCATTTGAATGGGGTATTTAGTCCATTTACATTTAAGGTTAATATTGTTATGTGTGAATTTGATCCTGCCATCTTGATGCTAGTTGGATGTTTTGCCCGTTAGTTGACACATTTTCTTCATTGTGTCGATGATCTTTACTATTTTGTACACGTTTGGAGTGGCTGGTAATGGCTGTTCCTTTCCTTGTTTAGTGCTTCTTTCAGGAGCTCTTGTAAGGCAGGTCTAGTGGTGACGAAAATCTCTCAGCAATTGCATTGTCCATAAATGATTTTCTTTCTCCTTTGCTTGTGAAGCTGTTTGGCTGTATATGAAATTCTGGGTTGAAAGTTCTTTTCTTTAAGGATGTTGAATATTGGTCCCTGCTCTCTTCTGGCTTGTAGGGTTTCTGTGGAAAGATCCCATGTGAGTCTGATGGGCTTCCCTTTGTGGGTAATCCCATGTTTCTCTCTTGCTACCCTTAGAATTTTTTCCTTCATTTCAACCCTGGTGAATCTGATGATCATGCGCTTTGGGGTTGCCCTTCTTGAAGAGCATCTTTGTGGTGTTCTGTGTACTGAATTTGAATGTTGGCCTGCTTTGCTAGGTTGGGGAAGTTCTCCTGGATAATATCCTGAAGAATGTTTTCCGGCTTGCATTTATTCTTT
This sequence comes from Saimiri boliviensis, assembly GCF_048565385.1. NCBI lineage: Eukaryota > Metazoa > Chordata > Mammalia > Primates > Cebidae > Saimiri > Saimiri boliviensis. The sequence goes on from NC_133461.1 coordinate 99,387,872, forward strand.
CTGTCACATTCAGTTACACCGATCAAACATAGATTAGGTATTTTCACATAATCCCATATTTCTCGGAGGCTTTGTTCATTTCTTTTCACTCTTTTTACTCTAATCTTGCCTTCTTATTAAGTTGCTCTTCAATCTCTGATAAAATGCTTGATAGATTTGGCTATTGAAACTTGTGTATGCTTTGCAAAGTTCATGTGCTCTGTTTTCAGCTCCATGAAGTCATTTATGTTTTTCTCTAAGCTGGTTATTCTAGTGAGCATTTTGGCTAATTTTTTTTCGAGATTCTTGGTTCCCTTTCATTGGGTTAGAACATGTTCCTTTAGCTTAGAGAAGTTTGTTATTACCCACCTTCTGAAGCCTGCTTCTGTCAATTCATCAAACTCATTATCCATCCAGTTTTGTTCTGTTGCTGGTGAGGAGTTGTGATCACTTGGAGGAGGAGAGGCATTCTGGTTTTTGGTGATTTCATCCTTTTTTTGCTAGTTTTTTCCCATTCGTGGATTTACCTACCTTTGGTCTTTGAAGTTGGTGACTTTTGGATGGTGTCTCTGAGTGGACATCCTTTCTGTTGATGTTGAAGCTATTTCTTTCTGCTTTTTGTTTTCCTTCTAACAGGCCTCTCTGCTGCAGGACTGCTAGAGGTCCACTGTAGACCCTGCTTGCCTGGGAATCACTCATGAGGGCTGTAGAACAGTAAGGGTTGCTGCCTGTTCCGTCTTTTAGTGTCTTTGTCCCAGAAGGGTACCTGCCAGATGTCAGGTAGAGCTCTCCTTTCTGTGGTGCCTTTGGATATATGGAGGTCAGGGATCTGCTTGAGGAGGCAGTCTGTTCCTTATCAGAGCTCAGGTGCTGTGCTGAGAGCTCTGTTGCTCCCTTCAGAGCTGCTAGTCAAGGATCCTGAAGTCTGCTGCAGCTGAACTAACAACTGCCTCTTTTCCCAGGTGCTCTGTCCCGGGAAGGTGGGGCTTTATTTATAAATCCCTGACATGCTGCTGCCTTTTTTCAGTGATGCCCTGCCCAGCATGGAGGGAGTCTAGTCACAGTCTGCCTGCAGAGGCATTGCTGAGCTACTGTGGGTTCTGTCCAGCTGCTGTGTAAATGTCTTTGCAGTTTTGTTTACACAGGTAAGGTTAGAACTGTCTCGGTAATGGCAGACTGCCTCAATAATTGTGGACTGCCTCGGTAATGGCAAACTGCCTTGGTAACAGCAGATGCCCTTCACCCCATGGAGCTCAACCATCCCGGGTCTAGCTCAAACTGCTGTGCCGACTGTGAAACTCTCAAGCCAATGTGTTTCAGATTGCTGGTCTTTGTGGGGGTGGAACTCAATGAGCCAGATCACCTGGCTCCCTGCCTTCAGCCCCTTCTTTTTCAGGGGAACATGCAGCTCTGTCTCACAGGCATTCCAGGTGCCAGTTAAAATGGCTGCCTAGGTTTGTGCAGGTTTTTGTGCTGGAAACTGGCATCACTTGTTGGCCAGCAGCAATCTCCTGGTCTGTGGGCCATCAAGATCACAGGAGAAGCATAGTGTCTGAACGGGAGTACTGGAGTGGCTGGAAAAGCCCCCATGGCCTCTATTGGGTGGGGGGAGTGGGTCTTCCAGTCTGATGCACTTCCCAGGTGGGGCAGTGTCCCACCCTGCCTCACCCTGCCTTGACTCAACCTCTTTGGGCTACATCCACTGTCCAACCAGTCCCCCTTGAGATGCACCTGGTACCTTAGTTGGAAATGAGGCGATCGTTCGCTCTGTGTGTCATGCTTACTGGGAACTGTGCTTTGGAGCTGTTTCTATTCCGCCATCTTGGCAGAGCTCAGGGCTACCCATTATTCTTTTAGGAATATTTTCTCTTAGTGTTTTTTGTTTTTGTTTTTTACTCCTTATAAGACTGTAGCTCAGGTATTTTACTAGAAAGCATGAAACAGTCAGTGTTGTCTTTCATTTCACTGGGATGTGATGAGCTTTCTCAGTTTCACATAGAATTATTTTACTTGAATAGATATCACTATATTATAGCTCTGTTACTTAGAATGTAATAATACATTCTTATACAGCCAATCTTCATTACTCTTGTGCTGTATCTTTGTGAATTTGCTTACTTGATAAAATTTACCTGTAAACCCCAAATAATACTTGAAATGCTTTCACGGTCATTTGTGGACGTGCACATGTGCTCAGCAGTGAAACCTTTCAGTCCCACAGTGCGTGCATTCTCAGCTGAGGTGAACAAGGTGATGCTCTGTCTTCTTATTTCAGTTCTATACTGAAAACAAGAGTCTTGCTCATGTATATTTAGAGTCACATTTTTCTTTGCATCGTTATGCTTTTCCTTGGTAATTTTTCCTTTTAAAATGGTCTCCAAACATTGTACTGAAGTATGTCTCATATTCTTAAGTGCAGGCAGGCTGCAAGATGATTAATGGAGGAATCGTGCATCTTAGATAAGTTTTTTTATTTTTCAAGACATGAGTTGTAGTGCTGTTGGCTGTGAGCTCAATGTTTATAAAAAATATGTAGTGAATAAAGTGTCTTTAAACAAAAACACATATAAAACAAAGTTTGTACTGTGAAGATGTTGTGACCAGAGGTTCATAGGGCAGAACCCTAACCATTATTTTTCTTAAGGGGTACTGATTTGTTATTCAGTGGTTTATAGCCACTTTACAGAATATAACTACCACAAGTAATAAGAATTGACTGTATGTCCTTAAGGGCATTGGTATGTTGGATCACTGAACATTCCTCTGTTTCTATCATTTTCTCATGTTTTTTTAACCTTTTGATCGCTTAGCTTTTTTTTTTTTTTTTTGAGTGTTGCAAATTTGATGCTGTGTCAGTGATTTATTTATTTATTTATGAGATGGAATCTGACCCTGTCACCTAGGCTGGAGTTGATGGTGAATTCTTGGTTCACTGCAACCTCCACCTCCCAGGTTCAAGCAGTTCTCCTGCCTCAGCCTCCCGAGTATCTGGGATTGCTGGCACATGCCACCACACCCAGCTACTCTTGCATTTTTCATAGAGGCGGTTTCACCATGTTGGCCTGGCTGGTCTCAAACTCCTGACCTCGTGATCAGCCTGTCTTGATCTCCCAAAGGACTGGGATTATAGGCATGCCACTGTGACCAGTCCACACCAGTGACTTATTACATCTCCTATGAGAATGATTAGCCTTTCATTGTATTGTTGTTCATGTGAATTTCATCTATCCACATATCTCTGAGTATAAGTGTAAAGAGCCAGAACAAGTCTTACCAGGCTTACTAAAGAAACACCATTATGAACTGAATGTGTGTGGATTATTTTGATTTTCATTTTAATTCTTTGATGCATCACAAGGCTCAGTATGCCAGAATGATATGCATAAATGAAAATATTGCCTTCATTCAATTTCTCCAATATAAACAGTTCTACTCAAGAGTATTTCAATGAGTAAGATAAAGCGTAATTTTCTCCTAAAATAGAGTTATTTATATATACTCCATTCTGGCCCCACTTTTAGAAAGTGAAGGTTAATTAGTATCCTTAAAATTAATTGATCCACAGCAACATTACTCTTTGAGTATGGAGTAAGGTTGGGGTAAGGGGTCAGGGCAGGCATCTGTGATTTTCTTTTACCAAAACAAACTCACCTTTATTGATATTAATAGGCATTTAAAATATGTTATTTTAATGATTACAAACCCCAAATGGCATAGGCATTTAGATAGTCAGTGTAAGAGCTGATCTTTGGAGTCAGTAAAAGCCTACATTTGGATCTGGACTCTGGTACTCAAAAAAATAATAATTGTGTCTAGCTTATAAGGTTATTGTCATTAAATGAATTAATCCTTGTAAAACTTCTAAAGGAGCTTCTGACATGTAGGAAAATATATGTGTTACTTTCATAACTGTAACTTTGATTTAGGTGAAGGAAATAAAGGCCAGAAACATCAAGTGACTCATTCAAGGTCATAGAGCACGTAAATGGAAACACCAAGACAGACAAAATTTGTCTGTTTTTAGATTCTTCATTTTTCCTTTGCCATTTACTATTTCTCAAGATAGTAAATTTTATAAATCTATATTTGTATTATAACTGCATATGCTGCAATCAATACTATAACTCTATATTTGTATCATAACTGCATATGCTGCAAGAACGCAAGAATCAATGTCTTCAAAGTGATTACTTCTCAATAATGATAAAAATAATAAATATGCATTTAAAAGGATTACTGGTCTTATATAAATGTTTACACACTTGATCTGAAATGATGGGCTTCTGCTAATTTCCTCCTTCATTTTTGTGCCTGTTGCCTGTTTACCCTGCTATGTAGCACGGATCTTCTGTTAGTGCTGGCAGTTGAGGTCTCTTTGACCTTTTCAGCTCGAGGATTGGACTAAGGCATAGTCTCAGGAGGTAGAGTTTGCTGTGCCATGACCCTGTGCCTCTTGCCGTGAGTAATTAATGAAACCTGTTTTGAAACCAGCTGTTCCCCAAACACAGAAACTTCTTGTATGTTCCACCTTATAGATACTGCAGAAGATATCTAATTGTTGTGGAGGTATTAGAAAATGCTTCCCAAAACCTAAATGCCATCTTTGTGGCTAATGTAGCCTTCTTCCCAACCTTCTGACTTAATGAGGTGGGTATAGAGTAGCCAAAAGTCTACAGACTATGAATACCATAGTTATGACTACTTAATACATGTGAAACCCAAAGCAAATTACTTCGTCTTTGATTAGCAAGTTTGTCATCTTAAAAATACTGTTATGATGACTATGATTTAGAACAGTTGCACAGACTTACTGGGATAATACATGAAAGCACTCACCTGTGGATTTGTATGTTAAAGGTACTCTTCTGTTTAGCCTCTCATGATTCTCACAGTCACATGTGTGTGCAGAGCATGTTTTCAAGATCTCCTACGTCTCAGAAAGTCTGATGAAAGTGTAGCCTTTTTAATGATTTAAAAGAAACCACCATGCAGTAAAGAACTAACAGAAGGTAACACCTCAGACTAAAAGATCCTTAGGTAAAATGATGAGCTGAGAAATTTTTCCTGAATGCAACAATTGATTGCTGACTTTGATTTCCAAATTGAGGGAAGTTCTTCTTCTTTTGGGTGCATAATTATAGTGGACAAAGTATGTAGATATACTGTTTCTACTATCATGTAAATTTCACAGTAAGATGACTTGGACTGTATGTACATAAAAGATAACACATCAGTAATCAATGTAGTCACCTTAATGGTAAAAAGAAAGGGTTTTTTTTAGCATCATGTAAACACGATGCTAAAAATTTGGGAAACAATATTATTCCAATAGTATTTCCCAGAGAATAATATTGTTGGGGAAACGATTATTTTTCAGCAGAATTAGAATTTGAGCACCTCTAATCTGAAATTTCAAAATTTGAAATGCTCTAAACTTTGTGAGCACTGACATTTTGTCACAAATGGCAAATTTCACACCTGACCTTTTGTGATGGTTTCTAGTAAAAACACAGGTGCACATCACACAGTTGATTCAGCATTCTCAAGGGGGAAAAGACCCTTCCAGTACCCTTAAGCCATGATACAACTTTGCTGTGCAAACACAGATTCCCCATGCAGTCATGCCCTAGAAGTGTAATGGCATGTGTGCAGGCTGGACATGCCAATGGTAGGTTCACCGCAATGCTCCACATGGGACCAAGACCTATGCACATTACTCATTGTGGGGTTTTTTGTCTGTTTGTTGTTTTTGTTGTTTTTGCTTATTCTCTGTGGTGTAAAAACATTGTTGAAAATGTCTACACATATACCTATGGGTAATGATAAGCAAAGAGGAAGCATTTATGATAAAATATAGCACAGAAGGTCAAGCTGTAGGAGAAAGTGGACAGTGGTGTAAGTTTGAAACACCTCATAGGAGAGTCTGGCGTTGGAATGACCACTCTGTGTGACTTGAAGAAACAGAAGTACACACTTTTAAAGTTTTATGCTGAAACAGATGGAGAGAAATCAATGAAGAATAGAAAAACACTGCATAAAGCTAAAAACAGAAATTTCCATTGTGTGTTGAAAGAGTAGATCTGTCATCACTGCAGTGAATACATGCCACTTAATTGTATACTGATCATGAAACAAGCAGAGATCTATAACAATGAACTGAAGATTGAAGACAACTGTGAGTATTCAGCAAACTGATGGCAGAAATTTAAGAAAAGACATGAGATTGAATTTTTTAAAACTTGTGGTGATAAAGCATCTACTAATTATAAAACACTGGAGAAATTCATTGATGAGTTTGCCACTGATGAAAATATGATGCCAGAACAAGTTTATAATGCAGTGAAGCATCACTGTTTTGGTGTTACTGCCACTGAGAGCCACTGACTATAGCTGAAGAGACAGCCCCTTCAGGAATTAAGGATGCCAAGGGCATCCTTACTGCTAAGACGTGCTAATGTAGCAGGTCGTGCCTAAGTGTAAATTGCTGTGATATGCAAAAGCTTGCATCCTTCCTGCTTTCATGGAGTGAATTTCTACCAGTCCATTATCATGTTGACAAAAAGACAGGGATCACCAAGGACATCTTTTCTTTTTCTTTTTCTTTTTCTTTGAGACAGGGTTTCACTATGCTGCCTAGGCTGGAGTAAAGTGGTGTGATTTCAGCTCACTGGAGCCGCAAACTCCAAAGGTCAGCCTCCTGAATAGCTGACACTACACACGCATGCCACTATGCCTGGATAATTTTATTTTTTGTAGAGATGGGACCTCACTATGTTGTGTCGGTTGGTCTTGAACCCCTGTACTCAGGTGTTCCTACCACCTTGGCCTCCCAAGGTGCTGGGATTACAGATATGAGCCACCAAACTTGGTCAGACATCTTTTCTGATTAATTTCACAAATACTATGTACTAGCAGGCTTGTGCTCACTGCTGGGAAGCTGGACTGGATAATGACTGCAGTGTTTTGTTACTACAGTCACCCAGCAGAATGCTTCCTCATTCTTAAGGGCCCATTTCCTTATTCCTCAACTGCTTCTGATGTTTCTTTTCACCTAAAACCAAAATGCAGTGTACAGTAACCTTTTAGCTAAACAGCATTGTAGGAGGAGACTGAAAGCCTGCCATTGCCCAGTGTTGCTGTGGTCTAACAGCTGATGCAGGTCCTCTGGGGATGTCACTGTGCTGCTTAGTTACCCTGAACACATTATTTTCTTTCTTGTATTAATGGCCTGTCATTTTTATTTTACTGTTAGGTACTTATACATGAATAAGCATAAGAACTTATTGCTTATCAGTAGCATATATATTCAGAGTTAGGAACAATGGTGATGTCAAACTACAGGTCATCCACATGGGTGGCTTTATGATGTGCACAAACTGTGTTTCATGCACAAAGGTATGAAAACTGTTGTATAAAGTTACTTGAAATGGATGTGTATAAGGTATATGTAAAACAGATTACTTTTGTGTTTAGATTCAGTTCTGTCTTCAAAATATCTCATTATATATATGCAAATATTCCAAAATCCAAAATATTTACAAATTTGAAATACTTCCAGTTCCAAGCATTTCATATTAGGGATACTCAAAACCCGAGAAATAGGATGTGATCCCAAATAACTAGATAAAGATAAAAACAAGCATCTTTCAAGAGAATGTCCTTAAATCAGAGATGTAGGAAAGAATCACGTGTAGAATCTTAAATATGTACTCATCTCTGTCATTTGGCCTCAGAAGTTCTTATTTGATAAATGTGGATGAGGCTCAGTATCTGTATTTCATTTTATAGCAGCTATAATTCAAGCTACCACGTGGATTCTAGAATGCACATATTACTCTTGTTTTAGGCCAGCAATATATGTGTTGCTTATCCATGTTCAGTATCCATTCTTTGCCATCTTGTTCTATGTTGGGGGAAGCTGATGTCTAGTATTTATTCCTTTGCTCCTTCCCTATCAAAATTTCGGTTCCTAGGCATCCCCTAAACTCTCTGGGATGTGCTGAGGTCGCCCTCCTTCAGGCCCAGAAGTTGTAATGGCTTTTTACTGTTCACAGACCAGGGTATGGGTATTATTTCTAACCCCAGAGCATTTGGTTTTCTTAAATTCAGTCAATACCTTGTGTGGTTAGTTTTGTGTGTCAGTTTACTGGGAGATAAGGTGTCCAGACATTTGTTCAAAAGTTATTCTGTATGACTGTGAGGGTGTGTCTGGGTGAGATTAACATTTGAATTGGTGAAGTAAACAAGATTAGCCTCCCTAATGCAGGTGAACTTCATCTAATCAGCTGAAGGCCTGAATAGAGCAAAAAGACTACTTAATAGGAAACTCCTACCTGACTTCTTGAGCTGTGGCATTGGTGCTTTCTTGACTTCAGACTCATTCTGAAACACTGGTTCTTCCTGGGTCTGGACTTTGGACTGAAAAAAGACATTTGGCTCTCTTGGTTCTCAGGCTTTTGGTCTCAAAATGGAACTGCAAATAGACTCTCCTGGGCCTCCAGCTTACTGGGTGCTGCTCTTGGGACTTCTTAGCCTTTATAATCACATGAGCCAAGTCATTGTAATAAATCTCATATATGTATATATAGTATTATATATTGTTTAAAATTATTTTCAGACAGTGTGTATAAGGTGCATATAAAACATAAACACACACACTATATGTATATATAAAACTAATATATAACTATATATAATATATATTATATAGTTATATGTAATAACTATATAGTTATAAATTAGTTTTTCTTTTATTTTGAGACGGCGTTTCGCTCTTGTTACCCAGGCTGGAGTGCAATGGCGCAATCTCGGCTCACCGCAACCTCCGCCTCCTGGATTCAGGCAATTCTCCTGCCTCAGCCTCTTGAGTAGCTGGGATTACAGGCACGCGCCACCATGCCCAGCTAATTTTTTGTATTTTTAGTAGAGACGGTCTTTCACCATGTTGACCAGGATGGTCTCAATCTCTTGACCTCGTGATCCACCCGCCTTGGCCTCCCAAAGTGCTGGGATTACAGGCATGAGCCACTGTGCCCAGCCAGTTATGTATTAGTTTTATATAATATATAATAACTATTATACATAGTAACTATATAATAATTATAATATATAACATTCAATATATAAAAATATATATTTATTAATATATATTTCTATATCAGTATATATAAAATATATATTATTGGTCTGTTTCTTTAAAGAAACTTGACTAATACATTTAGTAAATACCTGCTTTATTAAATTCTCTTCAGTTGTCACATTTGGTGAGTAAAATGTGATAATTAGTTCTTTCAAGACCCTGCCTGATACATATACTCTAATCCAATGAGCAATAACAACTAGTTACTTTTTAAAAAATTCAGTAAACCTGTAAAAGTTGATATCATTGGCATTACAAAATGATTTGTATTTCTATGCCAAAAAAGTTATTGAGGGTTTTTCAGTGGTTTTTGGAGCAGTTGATTTCTCTTAAGGGGGATTAAGGCTTTTAAAAATAAAAATCAGCTTCTTTCTAAAAGTATTTTGCCTTTTTTTCCCCCTAAATTCCAAATGTAAGGGTAGATTAATTTGAACATTTATTTCCATGTGTGTGTTGTCAGCTCTTCTAGTGCACTGGGATGTGTGGGTCTTAGTGAAAACAGCTGAATGTCCAATAGAAAGAGTGTCCAATTGCTTTAATTTCCTTTATCACAGCTGTTAAACAGCTCTTTCATCTTTGCCATGGATCAACTTTTGTTGCATTTGAAATTCTTCATAATAAAATTTAGCTCACAAAAAGAATATTGATGTTGGAACACACAGGTGCTGCTAAAATGTGCAGGGTAGGGAGATAGACTGGCCATTCCAGTGAGGGCTCTGGTTACTGGAGTTGTTGATCTCCTTGGAAAAAAACCTGGACTGTCATCTGGGATTTTTATTGAATTGCTCTCCCTGGTTCAGTTTTGTCCAGTATGACTCCCCATATTTTTCTTTCTTTCTTTTTTTTTTTTTTTTCCCAGAAGTGGCAAAGTTAGTTCAAGCAATGAAGGTAAGCACAATTCTCTGATGAGCTTAAGTGATCGATGATTCTCTATTTGCCATATGTGTTATTGAGCAGTTATTTAGTCTCTGTTTTTGTTTTCTCCATACATAAAAACCTAACTTTGCTACTTCAGAGAAGTCTATGCAAAGATAGGCTAGACTCTGGATATTAGGAAAAGTAGGAATTAGGCTATTATGTAATGTAAATGTTCTCAGTTTGGGAGACATAGGTGGACATTAGGGGTCTGTGAACCCCTGAAATTAAATGTGTAAATGTGTGATGTGTGGGGGCAGGGAGGTGGAAAAGCCAGAAAAGCAACTGTTGGGTTGGTTTGTTTCACAGATAGCTCTTTCTCAATTCTGGTCTTCCATATAGGAATTTAGGGATTTCCTGGGGAGAAGAGTAGAATCAGGTCACATATATACACATACACATACACAGCCTTGAAGAATAAGGTTCAAGTGATATTGTCCAACCCATAGGCGGTTCAAAGAGTGATAAGAAATTGGTGAGTCTATTTCCTGTTCAGAAAAAAGGGCCTCTGTCTCTCTCATATTTAGGGTACCCCATCTGGGCCCATCTCTATCAACAGTAATAATCTTATTTATGTTCTATATCCCTTTTATCTCAGTCCCTAGGTACCTTTCACCTCTTCTCTTTCTCCATAGTACTCATCTTCTTGTTTATTTTGGCATTTCATCTGGTTTGTGATTATTCTCTGCTTTGTCTAGTTCTCTTTTGGAGAGGAAAAATAAACCAGTTTTTGTGCATAAAGGAGAATGAAAGGCAGGACACCAGGAATTCTGGCTTCTGAGTGAAATATCTATAAGACAATGAGACACTGAGCTTCCTTATCAACTAAATAATAAAATTATAAAAATGTCTGTTTCACTGTTAGCTTGATCTTAGAATATGCTAGACTTTAGGAAATAATTATAAAATATAGGAGGAGAAACATTTGTCCAGCTTTGTGTATTATTCTCCTGAAAGGTTTACTATCTCCAAAGAATATATGACCTGAAAGACTTTGAGTATCACTGCTTCAATGGAAAGTTTTCATGTTACAGATAAGAAAACAGGTATTCAGAAAAATGGAGAGAATTGCCCAAACTCACACAGGGAAAGGTAGAAAGGTGGAGCAGAGCTATAATCCACATTCTCAGACTGCATTTGTCTTTCCATCACTCTTTCTAAAATATACTGAAGACTCTAATATCATGTGTAAAAGGAGGGTGAAAAACAACTTCTTGAGGAAGATAATTTCCTTAAGCGGACCTAGGACTTTTTTTTTTTTTTTAAGTAAGACCTAAGTCAAAACCCTACCTCCTTTTCCTAATTAGGGAATAAAAGTTTGAGACTCGTTAATTTTTTTAGAAAAGTTAGTTATAAGTAATAATTACAAATGAGCAGCAGCCCAATATTTAACCCATAATGGGAACTCAAGTGTATCATCTTTTGTCTTGATAGCAGGGGGCAGACAATGTTTTGGAAGTGGGAGGCAGTGAGGAGAAGAAGAGAATTTGATTTTCTTTTTCTGGCTTTAATTCCCACAGACACAAATTGATAAAGTGTTCTTTTGTTTTCCACCCATGACCGATAGGTTTATGTTTTTCATACACACATATTGTAATTCACACATATAATTACAGACTCATGTAGAAGCAAATTTGAAGATATTGCCACTGTCAAAGCTCCTCATTGATATCACTGAACTCACTGATCTCTGATAAATCGGGCATCTGTAATGCTTCCCAAAGTTAGCTCGTGTGTCTGTAATTACTTGTAGTGCTACTCCATTTTACGAAAAAGCACTTTTTTTTTTCCTTTAGATAATAGCATTTATCGAAACCATGTTTTGGGTGCATGAGAGTCCCTAAACTAAAAAAAAAGTTTACTTCCTTGCTGCTTTCTATCTATGAACTGATTGACTAAGACATATTTGAATCTTGCCAAACTACTGCTACTCTGTGTTAGTGCCTAAGGCACATGTGTGTGTAGTGACTGGATATACTTCTCCTATGCATGTGGCTGAGTATAGCTGAGTCATACTCAAGTGGTCTTACTAAGCAAACTTATTCTGGATAGAACTGAATGGTTCACATACACCACTGCAGCAGTGTCCAAGATTTCTCTGATTCTTCCAACCGCCTCCAGAAATTATATCCCAACAACAGTGTAGTATAATTATTCAGATCACAGAGGGCCATCAGAATGTGAACTGGGTATCATTGACAGAATGACTGAAATAAGATGGTTTCTTAAACATCTCATATGCCACCACTTCTTCCTCTTTACATATGGACACCGCTTTCTGGGGGGTTAGGCCGTGACTTAATGCTTTGGTAGGAAGGTCCAGGGCTGGGATGGTGCTCAGAACATTGCTGGTTGACACCTAGTGTTCTAGGATGACTTCTTGATTTCTCAGGACATCTATACATGGTATTTTAGTGTTCATTCTAGAGATAAGATAAATCCCTAATTTATCACTGTATATCTTGAATGAATATAATATAATTTTCCTTATGAAGTAAGAGTCTTTCAGCAATGTTTCAATTTAAACTTCTATTTTGTTATACTATTATTGTCATATATTTTGTTGCTATAAGTAAACATTCTTATCTTTAGCTTCCAAGAGCCAACTGACTTTTAAAGAATTTTTTAAAAAAGAAAACTAGTCTTTTATGTTTTCTTACATACTGACCATTTGCATTGTTCTTTATTCCTTACTCCAGAGGTACATTTCTGTTTGATATTTTATGTCACCTCTGTCTGAAGAAGTTTATTTAGTTTTTTTTTTTTTTTTTTTTTTTTTTTTTTTTTTTTTTTTGTAATGTGGTATTGCAGAAAACAAAGTGTCTAAGCTTTTCTCTAGGAATGATTTTATGTTACCTTCACTGTTAAAGTATTTTTTCATGGCTATAGAATTCTAGGTCGGCATTTCTTTTCTCTCAGCACTTTAAAGATACTGTTGTCTTATTTTGAGGCCTCCATAGTTTATGGGGGGAAGTCAGCTTTATTACTGTCACTATTGCTCCAAATGTCATGTGCCCCTCTCCCCTGGTTTCTTTACAATTCTTTTATTTTTGTTTTTTAACAGTTTGACTATGATGTGGCTATGTGTAGTTTTCTTTGTGTTTAAACTGCTTAGTCTTTCTGGATTACCAATGTGCTATTTTTGAATAGTTTTACAAAAAACTCAGACCTACCTTCTTTAAGTATTTTTTATGCCCTATTACCTTTGCCCTCTCCTTCTGGGATTATCATTACACCTGTGTTAAGCAACTTAACAAACATCCAACTACTTGCCATCAAATGCTTTAATTCTTAACATTTTAAAATTATTTATTTTTTACTGTGCTTCATTTAGAAAATTTTCTATTGACTTGTGTTCAAGTTCACTGTTATTTTCTGCTGTTGTGTGCAGTCTGCTTAAAATACCATCTAGCAAATATTTCATTTCAGTTGCTAAGCCATTATTCTCAGAAAACTAATACTGTAACAGAAAATAAAACACCGCATGTTATCACTCATAAGTCAGAGATAAACACTGAGAACACAAGGACACAGGGAGGAGACCATCACACACCAGGGCCTGTTGGGGGATGGGGGGGCTAGGGAAGGGATAGCATTAGTAGAACTATTTAATGTAGAGGATGGGTTGATGAGTGCAGCAAATCACCATGGCACGTGTATGCCTATGTAACAAACCTGCATGTTCTGTACATGTGTCTCAGAACTTAAAGTATAATAAAGATTTAGAATTTTTATTTTGTTCTTATTTAATTTCAATACATGAAATAGTATTAGAGTATATGGCATTCTATGTTGCTCCTGAAATTGCCCATATTTTTGCCCATTGTATTTTTTTCCTATATCTTCTACAACATATTTATCACTGTTATTTTTAAGTCCTTATTTCTTAACTCTATTTGGATCATTGGGGGCATTTGTAGTTTTATTTCTATTAACTAATTTTTCTCTTTATCATAGGTCATGTTTTTGCAAATCTAAACATACTTTATCTGAATATTGGATATTATGTGTTTTAGAGGCCTTGGATCCTGTTATAATTTTCAGAGGGGTGTTGAATCTTGTCTTGTATTCCCTGAAATCTCATTCTATACATACTCTGTTCAGTGGCCCACAGAGAATTTGAGGGACGTTTGCATGCAGATTTTGTAGGTTCCCCTCTGTGACTCCTTTTTTTTTTTATTAAACTTACTCCATTCACTTCCAGCTACGCTGGCAGGCTCAAATTCCATCATCTGACTTCTGAGTCCAGTAATACTATGAATGATTTACTGTTTGAGTTCTCTATTTTAACTGCACTGTAGACAAGGAAATGCCCTCAGCAGAGTTAGGAGGAGGGTAAGAAAGGCAGGCAGCTAGGCTGTAAGGTATGAGGAGACATTCATTCTCATAGTCTTGAAGAGCAGGGTCAGAACCTGATGGTATGTGCCTCCTTACATTTTACACTTCACATGCCTCTTTTTCTTATTTATTCTAAGCCCTGTCTGACTTTCAGAGAAAAAAACTATATAAACTAGAAAAGAGAAAATAAAACTATTACTACAAAAGAAGACAAGAAGAGAGCAAGAAAGAAACTAAAGAAACATCTCCCTTCCCTAATAAAAACCTAGATTGAGAAACTCAATGTCCAGGTATCTATACAGTCGTATATATTGCTGTCTGTCTGTCTGTCTGTCGTCTGTCTAACTAGCTAGCAATATCTTCATAAAGGGAAAGAGCCGAGGGAGACTATCAATTAGAGATGTCAGTGGATTTGGGACAAAGGAAAGCAGTTGGGTAAGTGGGATATGTTTTGCATTTTGGAGAAAGCTGAAATGCCTGAAGAGGAAATGAAAATTAGAAGCAAGGCTGTTTGAATCATAGAACCCTGAAAAAGCTGGGCAGGAAGGAGTGAGAGACACCACTAAAATCAGAGGGTTGGAAGTCTTTGTAATGATTAGTTAAACCTTAGCATCCCTCCTGCTTTCCAGATAACTAGATGCTTATTTTCCTCAATACTTCAGAAGACCCAGGACCTTATTCCTATGGAGTGGTGAGAATGCCCTGTCTTTGGCCAGAGGTTAAGCATTGTATAACAAGTATGAGGATCGAAAGAACATACATCTCTAGTGGGGACGTTCTTGGCCCTCTTCTAATACTCTTCAGCCAGCATTTTGGCAGCCAGCCTTACATATCTCTTGGCAAGGGAACTAGAAGATGCTTCTCTGGAGAAGCTGACCCAAGAGAAACGCCTACAGATACTAACATTTGGGAATACTCCAATGAGATGGTCAGGACCTGGCCAAATTTACAATAACAATCTGAGCCCTAAACCCACTTATCTCAGAAACTAATAAAGCAAATAGGAAAAAAAAAACTTGAATTACATGAGAAACAAGTGAGATATACAACATCTTGTATTTAATAAACTGAGAATAAGCAAAAAAATTTCTATTAATAAAATTTGTGTTAGGCCCCAAAGAAAAATAATCTCCTTTAATTTCCATAAAGTAGAATTTTTATAGACAACACTTACTATAAAACAGAAAATGGTAAATTACCAATAAAAACTTCTTAGTTGCAAGCAACAGAACTCACTACGACTCTTTTCAGCAGTAGAGAAGTATGTTGGAAGATAGCAGGGAGGTTACAGAATCAGCTATAGGCTGCAGAACCAGGCAAAATGCAAGAAAGGCCAGGTCAGACATCAGGAAAGATGGTCAAGGTCTAGTTCAGGCATCACATTGTGCATTGCTATTATTAGACACTGGCCACTACTGGAGTC
This sequence comes from Saimiri boliviensis, assembly GCF_048565385.1. NCBI lineage: Eukaryota > Metazoa > Chordata > Mammalia > Primates > Cebidae > Saimiri > Saimiri boliviensis. The sequence goes on from NC_133461.1 coordinate 99,403,666, forward strand.
TTGCTGAAGCCCTCACCTCTGGACTCTCCACATCATTGCTCTTATTGCTGTAAACATTTCAACTGTCCCTACACCTTGTTCCTCCTTCAGTATTCAAAATCTAGGACAAGAGCATTGAATTGGCTAAGTCTAAGCCATGGCCATTCCCTAAGTATTCTAAAGTGAACAGAGAGTGTGACAAGGCCATTTCAATGAGAGCTCCACCACACCTGCTAACCTGAGAATTAAAGGGGTGGCTGGATGCTAGGTAGCACAAAACAACAAGCATCCATTATTAAAAATAACAAAAACAAATGCCCTCTACTATCCACATGAATTTTTTAAAAAGTTTTAAATAACAAATAAATGTTGAATTGATAATTTATTTGGTAAAAATGAAAACATGAGCAGAACATCAAGACTGATGAAGTAATACAGGCATGTGTCACTTAATGAGGGGATATGTTCTGATAAGTGTGGCACTAGGCAATGTGGTTGTGCCAGCATCATAAATGTAAACCTACATGGTGCAGCCTACTGCACACCTAGGCTACATGGTAGAGCCTATTGATCCTAGGCTACAAAATTGTACATCATGTTACTGTACTGAACACTATAGGCAATTATAACACAATGGCAAGTATTTTTGTGTCAAAAAAATCTTAATATAGAAAATGTACAGTAAAAACATGATCATTTTAATGTTACAGGACCGTGGCTTTATATGTGGTCTGTCATTGACTGAAACATCATTGCTTGGCACATGACTGTATTTAGATTCCAATTTTTAACAAAATGCATATATTTAAAAAAGAGATTGAATAGAAAGAATATTATTTTACAAGCCAAAACCAAAAACAATTAGGAATAGACAGAAAACCTGAAGATACTAAGAAACAAGGGAAAATAGAAAATATAATTTCAGATTCATCACCTTAAGAAGGCAACCAAGCCCAAGTTGCTGGAAAGAGTCCTGTCAAATCTTTTAGGGACAGAATTCTATTTACACTATTCAAATGGAAAAAGAAGTTCCCTAAATCACTCTGTGTGGCTACATGACTCTCATTAAAATAACTGGATGAGAATTGCATAAAGAAAAAAACTATAGATCAATTTCACATGTAGCATCACTGCAAAAAATAGGAGTGTGCTATTTTCAAATTAAAATACAATAGTGGATTAACAGAACCACCACATTCCAAGCTTGATTTATCCGAGGATTGCAAGAATTATTCAACAATTGGAATCAATTACTCCAATGGAAACATGTTAACTGAAAAAACGAACACATTATATTATCTTCTCATAGACATCACAAGGGTTTTGATAGCATTTAATATTCATTTCTGGTTTTAGGAAACCTCATAAAGTTAAAAATAGAATACAGCTCCTTCAGGCTGATAAAACACTGTATCACAAAATTACAGTACATATCATAACTACTGAATCACTAAACGTCCCCTAGAATGTCAGTGTGGCAGACAATATTGGTCGTCTACCCATTTCATTCCTCATTTTTTTGCTAGCAAAATACCAATGTCCTTTCTAGGGGTCAAGGTCTAGTTGAATATTCATTTTCTGACTGTTGCTGTTGGAGGTGGTCAGAAAATCAAATTCTGTTTGCTTAATGGTAGGGGGAAGTCTACTGTGCATTCTGAGAATGCCTTTTTCACTTTCTTGATAAAAGGAGGTACCAGACGGTCCTACTTGTCTTTAATCTTTTTGCCTTGATTATGAGAAAGAGCCATGTTGCAACCAAGAAGTAGGGAGCTTAAAGGAAAAAAAACCCAAGATATTAAGGATGATGCAGAGAAAAATAGAAAGAGCTTGACTCAGTTTGGGCAGTTTTATCCAGCAATTGTGTCATAACCAGCAACTTACAGACTGCTAATTATAGAAGAATGGATGAGAGAGGGAAGGAAAACTTCAGTTGAGTTACTCATAGCTAAAGCATTTCTAATGGAAACACCCAGAAATAAGACAAGAATGCCTCACATACCCAATATGATTTAGTGGCGTATATTAAAGCTAATATAGTAAGAAGAGAATAATTGAATACAAAGTACAGGGATTGGCAGAGTCCATTTTTCACCATTAATAAAACAATATATTTTGCTGGAAAATTAAAAAAATAAATTTAAAACCAAAAGAATAAAAGAATAGAAAAGTGGCTGGTTACTGTATCAATATAAAATGATCAATGGCTTTCCTAATCAATATTCGCATTAAGCAAATATAAATGGTTCTATTCACAATAGTAACAAAATTATAAAATACCTAATAGAAAGGGTACAAAATCTGAAGACAACCATGAAACTGTAATGATGACTAAAGACAGACATACTATGTTTCTGGAAAGAATGATTCAATATCTTAAAGATGCTAATTATATCTTAAAGATGCCAATTGTTCAAAAATTATTTTAAAAACCCAGTGGAACATGAAGTCCTTAAAACGGTATTTTGTAAAACTTGGTGAGAAGATTTTAAAGTTTCAGAAAAAGATAAAGTAGACAAAATAGGCAAGAATATTTAAAAACAACATTGAAATATGAATAAATATACCCTACCATACATCAGCATACCATAAACCCAGAGTAATTATAACAATATGATTTGTCACAATAGTTCAGTAGAACTGAATAGCCAATAAATTGGCCCATGTTTATGATAAAATTGTGTGTGTGGGTGTGTATACATGTGTACAGCATATGCTAGCTTCTTCCACGTCTAGAGTTAAAGACAACACTTTGGAAATATTATTATTAATGTCATTCAAGTGGTTATGAAAAAGTTAGCCACCCATTGCCCTGGTGGAGTGGTACGCAAAGATGCTGGGGAGAATATTGTTAAATTCAAATATGGGAGAAAGGCCAGATTGTGACCTCTTCAGTTTTGTAGTTTAAATGTTGTTCTGACTTCTCTGCTGACTTGAGATTGTGTTATTAATATCTATTGTTATCACAAGACACCAAGAACCTCAGAGGGTTCTTGGGAAGAAGATTTCTTGTGAGGACTGTGTCAGGTGGGGGAGGTCCTTTGAATTGCTGACCATAGCTCTGTAGCAGAGGTTGGATCCCCAGAAAGAATAAGGATCCACACACCAACTGTGGCTGAGACTGGGAGCTCTAATGGTCCTAATACTCTGGCAAACTGCTATGATTGGGGCATGAGATCTGAGCATGCAAGTGTGCAATAATAGATCTACACTGTTGGAGGGCAAAGCAATCACTAATGCAGACTTTGGGACTCTGCACCAGCCCAGGCATAAATTCAGAAGTGGACAAATGACCATCAGACTGTATAGGGATCAATGTTTAAGAGCAATACTCTGTGGCAGAGACAAAAGTGCTGATGCTGATAAGCTGATCAGATGTTGCAATGCTCTTGCTTTACCTGGTATTTGGAAACAGGCTTGAGGAAGACCCCTTTCGTCATGCTGTTGCAATTTAACGTTAGGATGGTGGGAGGCATCAGGAAGATAGTAGATTTTCTGCTGGTAAGATATTTAAAGCTTGATGAATGGAAAAATAAATCAGATATGACTTTGTATGTTTCCCTAGTTGATAAACTCACAAAAGTGCAAAAAATTATGGATAAAATTAGATGTAACTTACATTTTCCCATTGAAATTGCAAATGGAATCACAGTATGAATGCATTGTTATGAACTTAACGATTAGCATCCATATCTATATCTTAGACATTTTCCTATATTATTATATGTAGATATAATCCATTCTCTTATTCTCTGGTTTCTTATTGTAGGGATATATAAAAACATATCGATTTTGCCCACTATTATGGAACATGGGGGTTCTTTCTACGTTTTTGCCCTACAGAAATGCACCAAAAAGTATCTTTGCAAATATATCTTTGTATCATTGTATAATTTTATTCTTAGGTTGAATTCCTGGAAATAAAATGCCTAGATCAAAGTGTATGTATAAAAAATTTTTAAAGCTACTGCCAAATTGCACTCTAAAAAGTTGTTTTAATTTGTAGTAGCCAAAATAATGTTTAAGTGGGCCTGTTTCTGTATTGGCAAACATTGGATATTCTCAAACACTTAAATCTTTGCCAATCTGATATATGCAAAATTGTTTCTCTTTATCACTTTGTTTTGAATTTCTTAAAACATAAGAGGTTGAGAATATTTTCAAATTGGTTGGCCATTTGTATTTCTTCATACGTGGTTTGCCAGCAGTGTTCTTTACTCATACTTTTATTGAGCTAGTATTATCATTTCTAATTTTCAAAAGTTTATTTTACTAATGCGTTTTTTTTCTAGATTTTATTTTTTAACTTTCTTATGTCATTCTGTTTTATATATTTCCTTTGGAAATAGTAAAGAGCTATTTTTTAACCTAAATAAATTGTAACAGCCTGGAGAAAGGGGCTTTACTAAGTAAATTGTAGTTATTTATGTTCATGATGACTTCTGATCTGTTTGGTCCCTTTGGGAGGATATTAGTTTATTTAACTTTATTTATTTATGCATATCACATTTTAAATTTTAATTTCCTCTCCCAGCCCCCTTTCCTTAATTAAATTAAATTAATTTTCTTTGTTTCTTCTTTGCTCCTTAAGTGGTTTGAAAAGTATACATTTCATGTATATTCAAGTAGTAGTTATTAAATATTTACGTTTGAATTACCTATCAAAATGAAGAATTATAGCATTAATAGTCTTCTTGTTTTGAACAGGAGAACTTTAGATGTTAGCCTGTTTTAACTTCCTACATTGCTAGTCTCACTCTTTGCTCAGTGCACCACTCAGGTTTTGCTGAAATAATTGGAAATTTTAGCTTTAGGTTGCTATTATCATCATTGTCATTATTATAACTGTCTTTTATATTTCTCACTTCTATCGAATTTAAAAATAATGTCACAGATATTATCAGCAACTGTTGAGATGCAGCCCCAGTTTTACTTGTTTGTAACTTACGACTAGTTTTCCTGCATCATGTCTTCTCTCTTCTTGAGGTATTTATTGCTCAGATTCAGTTTTACTTAATACATTTTTCAAGGTTTTTACTCAGAAATATATTTAGAAAGTACTCTTAGTTTTTATGTATCTAAGAATATCTTCAGTCCTCCTCATATGGCAAAAAGATCAGCCTTTTCTGTTTGTAGCTTTTCAATGTCATTTTCCTTGACCTGAGTCCTGAGGGATGAGTTTGAATTCTAGTGTTCATGTGACTGGAGAGAGGAGGAGACATTCTGGACAGAGGGAAGAACATTTGGAGAAATTGTAGGTTATTACATTTATCCTTGGATATAAAGGAAGAAGAAAAGGAACATATTGAAGGTAAAAATGTAGTTAAGGGGGAAAAAAAGAACCAAAGGTACATTTCATGACATTTTACAGTTGAAATTGGTAGAAGCGGTAAGATCATATAATACGAAGCCAAAATTATATAAATAAAAAGCCAATATCAAAGAGAAGAACAAGAAGACTAGAAATAAAAAGGAGAGTGAGAAAACTGTAGACATATAAAGGTATATGTAGAGAGAGGGAGAGAAGGAGGGAAAGAGAGAATCGAACTTGGCTGGCAAGATAAAATTGGTGACTCCAAGAAGACAGTGGACATGAAAGCTACTGAATACTCATTTGAAGAGTTTGGTTTAAAGGCAGGAGAGGTTGAGACTGGTGGTTGGAATGAAAACCTTCAGGAAGAAATGGTGAAACAGCTGTGGGTCCTGTTTCCCAGAATATGTAGACCATAAATCTAGACATTTGAGGAGGTCCGATATTGGGCTCTATCTGCTTTTCTGAATTTTTCCTGTCTCTCTTATACTTAAAATAATGTTTTTAAGTTAAAAAAAAAAAAGCATTCTGATGATTTCCCATGAATAGCAGGAAGAATACAGATCCTACTACATGGGAAGTAATTCTGGCTCAGGCACTACTGATTCTGATCCTGGACAGCATCAACACAGAAGGCTGCTCCAGCCGGCCTCCTGTGCCTGATTCCACTGACCACACACATTCATTTCCAGAGTAAAATAATTACTGTAAATGTAAGACTCCTCTCAATAAATTTCCTGTGACATTCTTTTGAATGACCTCAGTTTACTCCCAAGTGAGAAATGGGAAAGTAAGAATGCCACAGAGACTAGGTTTAGCGCAGCTCTGAATATCTGTCCTTGGTAGTGGAAAATATTTTCTTTCAATTTAGATGCTTGGATCTGGTCCCATGGGCTTTCTCTTCCATGAAGCAAGGACATCAGGGTAAGTTACAGCTGGGGTCTCCCCAGCTGCTGGCTTAGCTTATCTTAAATTGCTCAGGGATTGAGTAAATGTCGTTGAGATGGCAAAAGCCAACAGGGCCATTAAGTAACGCTGTGAATATTCTATTCGGTTTTACTTTATTCTATTCAGGCATTACAAAACTGCTAAGCAACCTTCTGTAATTTTTTCCCTTTGCAAGGGAAAATCAAGTAAAGGTAATGAGTAGATATTGTTTCTAAGATATGCGTATTTCAATTTTGAGAGCTACTCTATGAGATAGAGAGTTTGATATGACCTTGCCCCTGCCGTGTAATCACTCAGTGACAGGGAAGAGCCTGTCATTAAGCAAACACGGAGGTGATTTTGAGAACATTTTCTGTTCCGTCCTGGGGTACCATTTCTCACTGGGTAGTTTCCCTCCCATCTCCCCAACACCATCACATTTTTAAAGCAGTATAAATGCAAATGAATTGAGTGATTTACAGCTGCCCTCACTCATAGCAGCTGGAGAAAATTGCTTTTGTACAGAGCTGGTTCTCAGCACTCTAAGATATTCTCTGATTTTTCCATAAGCAAGCTGTGCTGACCAGAAAGAGGGGGCCAGGCACAATCCTTCATTAACTTGACAGGAGAAGAGCATTTGACAATGTCACAGTGTCCCAACTCTGGGCAGCATATGAGAGGTGACCTTGTCTCTTTAGAGGAGAGCAGAAAATGGGAGAAGGTATCTTTTCCCCTGGAAAAAAAAAGGCTGAAAGGAAAGGAAACATTTATTTATCTTCTATTCTGTATCAGGAACTTTGTCAAATGCTTTTATTTGCCTTTGGTTATTCCTTTGAGACTCTATGAAGTAGGTGATACATGTTCCTTCATCTAAAAAATTATGAACACTATAGGAAGTTTAAGATATTTCCTCGGGCCACGTGACAAGCTTCTTTCACCTATAGCAACTGCCCCATCTGCAGAACAGGGAAACTGATCAACAGACCAGTTGACTCCTTTGGAGGTCAGAAGGACTGTATTCATTTAGGTCAGGAAATGGCAATGTTCACTTGTTCCAAAAAAGATTCAGAAAGCCTCTCCCACCTCATAATGCCCACAGTATGCATCTTCTAGGTCAATGGGCTTCAGATTTTTTATAGAAACACATTTTATATTGTGACCTCTCACTGTACACATGCATAGTGTCTCTCAAAGTTCTGTTTGATTAGAAAATGCTGGCTGGTGCTTCACTGAATTGATTTTATGGTCACTGCCATTCAAAAATCACTCCCTACACTGTGAAAATGAACAAGTAAAACCTTCAACCCCCACCCTCACCTAATTTTTAAAATTATTTTTCCGGCTTTCTCTAATTTCATACAAATTACTCCTCATTTCAAGACCTAATTATTACACCCACTTTTTTTTTTTTTCAGTCTTCTCTGGTCTTTGAAGGTCTTTGACCATATAGATGTATTTGGTAGATGTTAAATCCTGAAGTTACCTAATGAAAGGTTAAGTTTATACTTAGCCTCTCAGAGCCATATATAACATCTTAATAAAAGGTATGAGCATTTGGTTTAACTTAGCTTTGTGGATTCCTCATGTCAGGACCTTAAACCACATAGCATATACTCTGATCCCTTGCTGGAAGATAGCACGGATTTTGAACTTAAAGATGCCCAGTGGATGAATGTTACACAATGGTGGGAAGACCTAAAAGTGGAACAGAAACTAGTAACCTGTGTGGCCTGATTGATGGACTCTGAGAACTATTTCGGTACAGTCATAGGGTATCCAGAGCTCCTGGGTGCAAAGCTTAGAAGTCATGAATTATACTGTGAGGCTTATTGTGAGGGAGACTTTGCATCATGTTTCTTTTGTTTTTAATGATTTATGAACAGTCTTTGACATGGGCCTCATCATTCTATTTATTTAGAGAGTGTAATAATTAACTGTAGAAGTGAACTGTAAGGCAGAAATAGTCCCATATAAATGCTACTACAAATGTGTGGCATTCTTTGCTTAAGTTGGGTTCTAGACCAAACTACAGAACCAAAAGGATTTCAAATGCATGTTGCTGGTGGCTCCAGGGGTTACTGCAGTTTCTGGTTTGCAGAAGCTCTATAGGGAGCCAGGAAACAGAATCAGGAGAACCATATTCCTAAGTGGTGAGGGTCTTATCATCAGACTCTAGTGTAAATCCTTTGTGCTTTTCTCCATGGAATTCTATCCATCTTAGAAGCCCCCAAAATAAATTTCTTTGCATAAATATATTAAGCGCTTGGCTTTTAGAAGCAGAGGAAAGAAAAGGGTATTGATTCTGTTACTGTTTACCAGGATAAGGAATGTGAGGTGCAAGCTGAGAGGAACTTTTCCTAGATTTCAGCCTAAAGGAAATGTCCAATAAGCTTATTAATGCTTGGTTTCTACGTTACTGGGATTTTCAAGATTTCCTGGGATTCAATCTTCTTGCTCCATCCAAGTACTGATAAATCCATTGATGAATTTTACTTACCTGATATTTATGGATACCATATATTGGGCTGGATGCTGCTAAGGAAAAATTTATATATATATATATATATATATATATATATATATATATTTTTTTTTTCAGACGCAGTTTTACTCTTGTTACCCAGGCTGGAGTGCGATGGCGTGATCTCGGCTCACCACAACCTCCGCCTGCCAGGTTCAGGCAATTCTCCTGCCTCAGCCTCCTGAGTAGCTGTGATTACAGGCACGAGCCACCATGCCCAGCTAATTTTTTGTATTTTTAGTAGAGACGGGGTTTCACCATGTTGACCAGGATGGTCTCGATCTCTTGACCTCATGATCCACCCACCTCGGCCTCCCAAAGTGCTGGGATTACAGGCTTGAGCCACTGCGCCCGGCAGGAAAAGTAATTTAATCACAGTTTCTTCCTACCTGTAATGCAGAGTCTGAACGCATGAAAATAATTCTATAGTTCAAAGTAGTATTCAAATGGGTAAAAATTTGTTAGAAAAGTATGGGGACGGGAGAATCCCGCAAAACCTCCCAGTGACACTGGTGCTTCTGTGGGGACAGATTCTTACAGAACTGTGAAGCAGGTAACATTTGTCTGCGTGAATATTTTCCAGGATTTTAGAGGACAACAACAGCGCAAGCCCAAGCTGTCATCAATCTTTCAAACCGGAACTATAGGAGGGCTGATTAAATGCTGCTACTCATATTAATCAGAGAGAATTCGGAGAAAATGACCCTGTAGTTTCAAATGTAATGCAGATAAAATCTAAATGCCTAATTGATTTTTATCATGAACACAATCATGGCAAGCTCTTTCAAAAGCTACTAGTTATCCTGTTGTGGAAGCCTTTATCCTGAGACATGGTAAGAGGTAGAATGGATTTTTCAGTGCTCCATTTCTGTTTCTTTTGATGTGGACCGGAGTAACTTGCTCAGGCTTGGATGTTTTCCTCCCATTGGTTTCTTGCAAACTACAAACCTTATTTAACCAACAATCTGCAAGAGACAGGCTTGTTCTGCAATCTATTTTTCTTTGGTGCCTTGGAAATAGATTAATATCTAAGGGAGGTAAAAACTTTCTTAGAAATAATTTCTTTTTTGAATCAAGAGATATAAACAGGATGAAAAACTATAATGCCATATGTGGAAGCATTCAAGTTCAGGAATTTCTTGAACTTTACTTAAAACTTGATTGAATGTGAACTCCACATGGACAGGTGTCTTCGCTTTGTTCATATTGGTATCTCAAGCAGCTAGAACCATGCCTGATACGCAGTAGATGCTGAATTATACAAATCTTTGAATCTTCAATAGCCTAGTGTGATCTTCCTCAGGGCCATGACAAAATGCAACATGGACTTACAGTGGAAATTAATCATCTGGGGGAATTTGTGGAGCACTTACATGGGCTCATTCTACACCATTAAAATTTTGTTGCAAGGAAAAGTATGGAGATTGCTTTCGGGTAAACTAGGATATAGTAATATTTGCACTTCTGGATTCCTTTCTCCTGCTTCCTTATGAAACAGGTGCCCTTTGCTTATTGTCCCTTTTTTCAATCCATATCCCACCATATTCTTGTTCCAGGAAGACATAGTTCAATCACATACTACATCATAGTGTGAAATTATGTTACATGGATAAAGAACAGGAATGTCTAAGTAGGTCTAAATATGTGCGTATTTTTTGGGGGGCAACGTTTCTTAACATTGTTCCTACTGACATTTTAGACCAGATAATTCTGCTAAGAGGTCTATTACGTCCATAGAAGAATGTATAACAGCATCTCTTTCACTTGCTAAATGCCAGTACCACCTCTATTCTGTCCACTTCTTCTTACCCTGTTGTGATAATGAAAAGTCTCTCCAGACACTGGTCCTCTGGGGGAGAGGGAGAAAAATATCTTTTTGGTTGAGGACCACTGCTTTAGAGAAATGTATGGTTTCTCCAAGGTCATTTATCATTATCAAGTTGAATATCCTGCTAAAGGAATTTCAGAGAACTGTAATACATATAATCGAGAGGAATTTTTTTAGGAGGTCTTTTGAAATGCATATAAAGTGAGTGTTTACTTATTTATCTTTGTGAATAGCTATAATACAATGATTCTTGCACTCTTGGACCCGGGGTTGAGTAAATCAAGCATCTATGGGTTATCTGAGGACTCTCTTTGATTGTATATACCTTCATATCCATCTTTACCTCATTTTTAAAGTTGTTGGAACATATCATGCTTCTATTCTTAATGATGACATAATGGCAGTGATCATATTATGATATCATCATAATTAAAATGAGAATAATATTGATGAATGCTTCATATGTTTCAGCCACTGTGTTAAGTGCTTTATATGAAATAATTCACATAATTCTCTCAGCAACGCTGTGATGAATGATGATAACAATTGTGTAACAGATAAAGGAGATTATATTCTAATTGTCATAATTATTAATATCTGACTGCACAAAATATACTTCTGTACAATTGATATAAGTAGAACACTCTGGTAAGTAAAAGAAAATATACTTGGCTGTCTTTAAATAGTTCGTTGTACTATTCATCTTTCTGCATTGTAATTATTTGTATATGTCTGTCTCTCTTCACTAGACTCTTAAACCACTTGTGAGGGTCTGACTTACTGCCTTTGGTATCTCCAGTACTTACCACATAACAAGCACTTCAATGTGTATTGAACGTGTAAAGGAATGAGTAAGAGAATGGAGGCTGTGCTGTGTTAGAGAGGACAGCACAAGTGAAAGAAACTCTGCATTCATTTCCAGATTACTTGATTCAGCCATCAGGACTCAAAAAATAATCTCTTTCACACCTCTTGTTGGAATAAGAAGTTCTTAAAAGCTTACTATATAATGCAATACTTGTGGGTCGAAATGAAAGAGTAACATTTTTGAATCACATATTATGTGTGAAGCCCATTCTCAGATGTCATCTCATTTTATTATTGCATGGACCCAGATAAGTGGATATTATGTCCATCATTTTGAAAATTAAACAACTAAGACTCAAAAATGCTATCAAATGTATTTTCTTTCAGATTGATCACTATCCTTACAGCAGATAGCATTTTTACTGAATTCTTTATTTATGATGCAAGATACATATTGATTTGACCTGTACCCTCCCCCAGAAAACTCTGTCCTATTAAATGAGTGTACATTCCAGTGTATGGACTGAATTTCATTATTGCCTTTCCCTTTAACTTATTTTGCCATTCTGGTGTCTCATTTTTTTCATTCTTAAATGAACATTGTTCATTTTTGCCATCAGATCATGTCAACGACTAATTTGAAATCCTTAAATGAAAGACCCTACATAAACAAAAAATACGGTATTCCAGTGACAGTAAACAATCAAAAGGAAGTAACTTGGGGCTAAAGTGTCAAGTTTAATACTTTGAATTCTTTCATTTCCAAGCAGAGCCAGGGTGAGTGCAGCTTTCTCCAAACTTCTGTGAGTCACACACTAAAGAACAGGGAAGTCTGGTGAGTTCTAATGAAGAGTTAAGCGAGTCACACCAGTACTCCTGTGCATGGCTCCAAGGAGTCTAGGTACATCAAACAAGATGTTCAGACCACTGAGCCATGCTCTCCAGCTGTCCTAGGAAAACATTTCTTAGACTAAAAATGAGTATCTCACTTGTCATCACTGAGCATCATGTAGCTTCCAGGAAAGCCAAGGCTGGTACTTTTAATTTGTTTTGCTATTGTTAAGCTGTTCATTCTTGTGGTCTACTTTATTTGTGTGTGAGAGAGGCTTAAAAAAATACATGTTTTCACTTTATCTCTCTTTTGGTATTTATTTTCTTGGGGACAATCTTATTTAAGGACAATTGAGGATTGCCCAATGGTCAGTAGAGTCATGAGACTGCTATCTAATTTTCCAGTAGGAGGATGAAGCTCAGTAACTGCTTCCTTCTGAAAACTGCCAATCGGTGGAAATTTCCAGTCCCAATTTTTAGGTGTTATCTTTAATTTTGTGCAAAATATCATTTTGGCCCTCTGATGTTCCAGAACACCTCTACCTTCTGCTATTTCACCCTTTGTGTTGATTGAGACTTTACCAGTGTAAAGATGTGACAGCTGGAGCACAGTATTAATAAAAACCAGAAAAAGCATCTGAATTTGCTTAAGCCTTTGGACATCTGCCTCTTCCCTTGTGTCTAATCCACTATGCATGCATGAGTTCTGGGTACCAGGTTAGAGAATAAAATGTCCTAGGACATTGGTGTCTAAAATATTTTCCTCCTTCCTGATATCAGAAAAGATGAAATCATTCAAAAGACATTTTTTTCCCTCTGTCGACTAACAACTATGCAGTGGGAATTAGGTTAAGTTCTAAACTGGTACTTTGGTAAAGCAAATGCCCAGTCAGTTTCACAGCATTGCTGATACTCCCTCCCCCAACCCTCTTTGATGGCAGTTTTGACAATGGAAACATTAGCAATATGCACTATTGCGTAAAAAGCTTTTTTATCTTGGGACCAGAAGAAATGCTTTTATGGTTATAAATACACTAAAAGAAACCTCAAGAAAACCTGGAGCAAATTAGTCAATTGCTGTCAAAATGACAGAGGCTGGTATATTTGCCTTCTTACTGTCACTGCCTGGCTGCAACCTTCTGAGTTCCTTTCTAATAGCTTTCCTCCACTTAACCTACCATATTCACTACATTTTTATTTTTGGATATTAGGCATTCTTTACTTTTATCCTTTCACATGATAGCTAAATACTTGGCCAAAGATGACTTTTGCCTTAAAATGATATAAAAAGGGGAACTATACCACTGCCATTTAAATCCTAGTATTCTCAGAATGTAAAACAGTGAGTGTCAATAGTATTCTCTTAAAAGAAATAAAATTTTTCTGCTGATAAAATCTGCTTTGCATCATCTTGAATCTTTGAATATCTGTTGTCTCCTATCAGTTCACAGAATACATACTTGTTCCGGTAGTCAAGACCTAGGACACTACCTTCTATTTCCACATTGGGTGACATTGAAATTCTTTCCCTTTGCCTACTCATCTGAAATTAAAGTTTTGGATGTTACTGGTGGCCTGACAGTACCCATGTGGGGCAATTAATAATGGAAGATAAATATCTCTAAGGAATGTTTTCTGAAAACAACTTGGTTCCAGCCAAAGTTTTGAGGGACAGGAGAATTCCTGGTGCAGCACGTGAGTCCAACAGCGTATTTTCCTGGTTGCTTGCCTTCTCACATGCCTCATTCTGCCTTCCACTGTTTTTACAGTCTTTCTTTAGATTATACTGAAATGCATGGGGTTTTGGTCAGCATTATGATTCAGAGATGTTATACACACCAAAAACCTTAAAAATAAACATACTATGGGTAATAGTATGTTTGAGTGAACACATACAAGTTTAATAAACAAATTTTCCTGCTGAAACTTGTCTTTCTTGCCTTCTTTAGCCCTTTTCTCCTTCCTTAAACATTTATTGGCTCCACTTTCTCTCTTCTTTTTTGATACTGATGCTTACAAGAATTTGAGATACGGCATTATTTTTAAATGGATATTCTAGATGAAAACTATTCTTGTTGGGGCCTTGTGATTTTTCTGTCATGTCATTGATTGACATTAAGATGTATTAGGGCTTTAGCAATAAGTTTACCCTTTAGGTTTCTTTATTACTACTGAAAAGGTCTTAATTATAATCTTATCTGTGGTATTATGCTATGAAAGCCCAGAACGCAAAGCAGTTTAATGGATCTATTGATGCAATATCAGCATAATTATGCTCACAGATGCACTTCAACATGATCAAAGTTGGGATAGAAGTTGAATTAAGCCCAACTCTTCCTGCTCTTAGTTACTAATTCAAGAAGTATTTATTGAAAAGATAGCCCTATATGGCCAAATCTTAGAACAAGTCCTTAGGTACATGTAAGTATCACATAGAACTGTCTAATCTCCTAGACTAGATCCATGGGATATGTAAAAATGCAACGACCACTTCATATCATCTTCAATCATCTTCATAGGAGTTGACATGAAATTCAAAATATCAGTACTCTTCATGACAGTCTGGCATATCTAAATGAATTTGGGGAGATAAAAAAAATAAGTTTAACCAAGGAGAAAACACAAGGGAAAAAATTTAGAATTGTTTATATATTGTGAAATTACAATGTTGATCAAGAGTAAGAGATCAATATTGTGATTATGAGTTTGATGATCCATGTGCCTACTGAAAGGCAAAAATGCTGAAGAGACTTTATTAATGTGAAGAAAGTTTAGACTTAAGCATATGGATATGCAAAGAAAGAAGTTTATGTGAATTAATATTGGCATTTACTGATCTCAAATATATGCCTATGTTTATTATCTCTAAAAAAAATTTAGTTTAAATAGAAGGTGGATTAAAGAAATAAATATACTTTCTGAGGGTACTAGTGTGACAAAGGTTTATGCTCTTGCTCGTGGAATTAATCTGATCAGAGAACACAAAAGAGTAAAGGTTTTACTTCATTAGCCCATATTTTATGGACTTAGGTAAGAAAAACAAAGAAATGCAATTTGGTAGAACATGCTACAAACTATATAAACTAAGCTGTTGATTAAGTTATTTTATCTCTCTGAGCCTCAGTTTCCTCATGTGTAAAAATAAAGGCATTGATTTACCTACTCTTCAAGCTCACTTCCAGTTGTACAGTCGAAGATGGTATTAAATATGTGTATTAATAAAATACGCAAGCACATATAAATGAAAAGAGAAGTATGGGATGATGATGTTACCCTTGGGGTAGTCAAAGGAGCAGAAGGTGGACATTCACTGAAAGGTGTTTATGGAGAATCCAGTGCTGATGATCCACATCACCTTCCTCAAGTTAGGAAAGGACATCTTGGAGGAGAAGCAGAAGGCTCAGAGATGGTTAGAATATTTGAACAAAAGCTGACAGGTTGATATGGAGAGAGCAGAATGGGAAAAATCAAAACTGGGTGAGAATTTTCAATGTGTTTAGGGAATGAGTGAGTAAAAGAAAAAGTATAAAGGAAAATTGGTGGGAGGATGAAGCTAGAAGGCTGATGATGAGGCAGTTGGAATAGTCTCATATGTTATGATAAGGATTTTTAATTTATCTTAATAGACAATGGGTACACATTAACAATTTAAGCAAAATGTGAAGGTGATAAAAAGATAACTGGTAAAAGGAAGGATTGTTAGATTTGAATTTGTTATGTAGGTTAGGGGTTCCATAACAGTATGCTCAACCCTGGTCCACTGGAATAAGGTAAAAATGTATTGGAACCAATATTTGTGTTTCATGCTTTATTTTTAACTTAGGAAATTAGCCTTTTGGGCTGGGAATGGTGGCTCATGCCTGTAATCCAAGCACTTTGGGAGGCCACGGTGGGTGGATCACCTAAAGTCAGGAGTTCAAGACCAGCCTGGTCAACCTGGTGAAACCCCATCTTTACTAAAAATACAAAAAATTAGTTGGGCATGGGGGCAGGCACCCGTAAACCCAGCTACTCAGGGGGCTGAGGCACGAGAATTGCTTGAACCCAGAAGGCAGAGTTTGCAGTGAGCTGAGATCACACCCTTGCACTCCAGCCTGGCCAACAAGAGTAAAACTCCGTCTCAAAAAAAAAAAAAAAAAGATATTAGCCTTTTGTAATATTGCCTATACTGATTAGGTGTAATATACATACATCATTTATAAATTAATAGACATGTATTGCTGTGTACTCTTTTTTCCTAAATTGAGGGTCATGAGAAAAGTAAATTTGGAGATAGGGTTGTTCTAGACAGGTGGTTTTTACCTTGAGACCACTGACCTATTTTGGAATGTGATAATATCTCTGGATCTTTTGTCAAAATACTACACATTTTATGTATTTTTATTTGTCTGAAATATAAAAGGAGAAAAAGAATACATGTTTAAATATGTTTTAAGTACAATTTTAGGAAGTTTATAAAACATCTGAAGCCAAAATAATGAGTGTTTGATCTGTGGTTAAGGAAGTTTGGGGTGGAGAAAATAGAAAAGTTAAAGATACACACACACACACACACACACACACACACACACACACACACAATCACCAGAGATTTGTTAATAAATTGGGTTTTGTTTCTGGTGAAAGAAGTAGCTGTGGTTGAATCTCAAATTTCTCCTTTGAGCTTATGTAGAGACAGATGGCGATATTACATTAGATAGAAAAGAGGCATGTTTTGGGAGAATATGAGTTGGGTTTGGGATATTTTGAGTTTGTGAAATTGAAGAATAACAGTGGGAGTGAAAAGATCTGAGATTTAGGAAAACAGTAATTTGGAGCTATATATTTGAAAATGAATTGCACATATATGATAAAATCAGGGACAAAGATGAGATCCCCTACTAACAAAAATGAAATTTCCCAAGAGCATGCAAAATGTGAGACATGATGAGGGTTCTAGTAAAGAACCCTAATAAAGATCACACTTAAGGGGAAGTCAAGTAAGAGGGCCACATGTAAGAGAGAGAGACAATGCAGGGAAGGAAGAAGAGAACCAGGGTAATAATATAAATGAATCTGTAGAGTAGACTATTTGTGAATATAAGGCCAGAATGTTTCAGTGCATAGACATCAATTAGGAAGAGGCTATTAGGTTTAAGGATCTTAAAAAGATCATTTTCAAAACGTGAAAAGTCCATTTGTTAGGACTAAAGAATAAAAAAGTAAACAGAAAATGTAGTTTATGTTTTAAGAAGATGGATGGCAAAGAAACAAATTAGGTTAGCACCTAGACCCAGAGGAAGAATCGGGGAATGTTTGTCTGTCTGTATTAAGTAATTGAGCATGTTATCCATGAGCTCTTAACTAATTAATGATGCTTAGTCTTCACGTCGTAGCTAAATAGTTCATTCTTCTTAAGAGGTTTTCCCTGACTTCCTGAAATGGGTTACAACTCTAGAATTTCTGTGGTGTTCACCTGTAGCTCCCTCTAGCTTGTCTTTCATGTAATTCATTATACTGGCCCATAGTAAATTTTCAGTAAATGACAACTATCACGTTGAGTCCTAGGTGTCCTTGAGACTTCTAAGCAGAGCTATCAAATACATAGTCGGATTTATAATGTTGGACCTCAGAAGAAATGGCTAGTTGGAGGTAAAATTTGTGAGACAGACACAAAAGGATAACTGGAGCCTCTGGTTTTAGTAAGATCCCTAAGGAGACAGTGGGATATAAGGAAGCCTAGGATTGAGCCTCAGGACTCACAGAATTAAGTAGCCCTGTAATGGACTATGACTGTCCAAAGGAAGAAAGAAGCCAGTGAGTTCCAAGTCCCACTTGTTTAGTTTTTTTCTGTTACCTGTGCTTTTGGTGTCATATCCAAGAAATCATGGCCAAGACGAGTGTTAGGACGTACCCCCACCTCCCCCTCCGCCCATCCCCCACCAACCACCGCCAATATTTTCTTCTAGGAATTTTATTATAGTTTCAGATTTTATGTTTTAAGTCTTTTATCTATTTTGAGTCTATTTTTGTGTACGGTGTGAATTAAGAGGTCAACTTTATTATTTTGCATGTGACCCCTGTTTCCAAGCATGATATGTTGAAGAGACTATCCTTTTCCCATTGAGTATTCTTAATATTCTTGTCAAAGAGCAGTTGGCTTTATATACATGCATTTATTTCTAGACATTTCTCTGTTCTGTTCCATTGGTCTATATGTCTGTATTTATGCCAATATCATACTCTTTTGATTACTGAAACTTTGTAATATGTTTTGAAGTCACGAAGTGAGTTGCCTCCAGCTTTGTTTTTCTTCTGCATGATTCTTCTGGCTATTTGGGATTCTTTGTGATTCCACATGTATTTTAGGATTGTTTTATCTATTTCTGAAAAAAAAATAACATTGGGATGTTGATAGAACTTCCACTGAATCTGTGGATCATTTTGGGTAAAATGGATACTTTAACAAAATTAAGTCTTCCAGTCTGTGAACATGGAATGCCCCTCTATCTTTCTCTTCATTAATATCTTTCAACACTACCTAGTACTTTTTAGTGTACAGGTCTTTTGCCTTGTCTTAGTTTGTTTTGTATTGCTATCACAGAATATCAGAGACTGAGTAATTCATAAAGAAGGAAAGATTTATTTCACTCATGGTTCTGTAGGCTATGAAGTTCAAGGGCACTGGCTTCTGGTGAGTGCTTTCATGCTGCGTAAGAACATAATGTAAGGTTAAAGGGGAAGCAGCTTTGTGTGAAAAGGGACCAAACAAAAGGGAAAACCTTGCCTTATAACAACTTGCTCTTGCAAGAACTCATTTATTATCACAAGAGTGAGAACTCACTTATTCCTCCAAGATGGCATTTAATCTATTCATGAGGAATGCACCCCTATGACCTAAACATCTTTCACTGGTCCCCATCTCCCAACACTGTCACATGCAATTAATTTTAAACATGAGTTCAGGTAGGGACAAATTACACCCAAATCATGACACACATCTTGGTGAAGTTTACTCCTAAGCTATTTTTTTTTTGATGCTACTATAAATGAAATTGTCTTCTTAATTATCTTCTTGGATTATTAGTTATAAATTCATAGAAATTCAACTGGTTTTCTGTGTCAGTTTTTTATTTCTCAAATTTGCTAAATTTACTTATAAAATTTTGTGATATATTTATGTATAAAATGATGTCACCTGCAAAAACTCATCATTTTACTTCTTCCTTTCAGAATTGATGCCTTTCAGTGTGTTTTCCTGCCTAATTGCTGTAGGACTTCCAGTGCTATGTTGAAAAGCTTTTAAATTGTGCACATTGCGTATGTTAGCTGTGAACTTTTCAGTATGGTCTTAATTATGTTGAGACAATTTTCTTCTATTCCTAATTATTTGAGGTTTTTATTATAAAAGGGTATTGCATTTTGCCAAAGGTTCTTTCTGCATCTATTAAGCGGATTGTGTTATTTTTATCCTTCATTCTGTTAAATGATTTATCGCTTTGTTTTTTATATGCTGAGCCATCCATGAACCTTAGGGATAAATCCCACTTGGCTATAGTGTATAATCCTTTTAATATCCTGTTGAATTCAGTTTATTGGCGTTCTACTGAGGACTTTTTCATGCATATTTAATAGGAATATTGGCTTCTAGTTTTATTTTCTTGTAATGTCTCCGGCTGGTCCTGGTATGGGGGAAATGCCAGTCAGTCTCATAAAATGAGTTTGGAAGTGTTTCTTCTTCTTCATGGTTTTGGATGAATGTGAGGGGATTGGTGTTAATTCTTTTTAAGTGTTTGGTGCAATTTAACAGTGAAGCCACCTGGTCCTGGGTTTCTATTGTTGTTGTTGGGAAGGTTTTGAAAACCAATTCCTTCTCCTTACTAGTTATAGGTCTGTCCAGTTTTTCTTTGTCTTCATAATTCAATTTTGTTTTGTATGTTTCTAGGAATTTATCTATTTCTTCAATGTTACTCAATTTGTGGGTGTGTAATTCTTCCTAGTAGTTTCTTATAATTGTGTATATTTCTATGGCATCAGTTGTAACATCCCACTTACATTACTGACTTTATTAATTTGAGCCTTCTATCTTTTTTTCTTGGCTACTGTAAGTAAAGTTTTGTCAAGTTCATTGGTCTTTTAAACAAACTATTCTTCATTTCATTAATTTTTTTTCTATTGTGTTTTTCATACTCTATTTTACCTATTTCATCTGCTTTACACTTTATTATTTCTTCTGCTAACTTTGGTCTTTGTTTTTTCCTTTTCTAGTTCCCTGAGGTGAAAATTATGTTTGTTATTTAATATTTTTCTTCTTTTAACACAGATATTTATCACTATAAACTTTGTTCTTAGTACCACTTTTGTCGCATTTCATATGTTTAACATGTTGTGTTTTAATTTTCCTTTGTCTCAAGATATTTTCTAATTTACCTGTATTTTTTTTTTTGATCCGTTGGCTGTTAAAAAGTGTGTTTAATTTTCAAATACTGTGACTTCTCCAATTTTTGGTCTGCTGTTGATTTCTCATTTATTTTTATTGTAGTCAGAAGAGATAACTGGTATGATTTCAATCTTCCTAGATTTTTAAAGACTTGTTTTGTGGCCTAAATTGTGATCTT
This sequence comes from Saimiri boliviensis, assembly GCF_048565385.1. Classification (NCBI taxonomy): domain Eukaryota; kingdom Metazoa; phylum Chordata; class Mammalia; order Primates; family Cebidae; genus Saimiri; species Saimiri boliviensis. The sequence goes on from NC_133461.1 coordinate 99,424,464, forward strand.
CAATGGAGAGTGATCCATGAGCACTTGAGAAAAGTTTGTATTCCGCTGTTTTTGTCTGCTAGGTTTCTTTTATCTAGAGTATTGTTCAAGTCCTGTTTCCTTATTGATCTTCCATCTGGATGTTTTTACCATTATTGAAGTGAAAGTTAAAATCTCCTATTGTTTTTGTATTGTTCTCTTTTTCTTCCTTCAGTTCTATCAATGTCTGCTTCATATATTTGAGTGCTCTGATGTTGGATGCAAGTATACTTATAATTTTTATATCTTCCTGGTGAATTGAACGACTTATAATGTTGATATTTGTTGTGACAGTTTTTCATTTACAGTCTCTTTTGTCTGCTATTAAGTATGGCCTCTTTAGATTTTGTTGGGTACAATTTACATGGGATATTTTTTCCATCTCTTTGCTTTCACCTATATGTGTCCACAAATCTAAAGCAAGTTTCTTCTAGACAGCATATAGTTGAATCATATTTAAAATCCATTCAGCCTTATGTGTCTTTTAATTGGAGAATTTTATCCATTTACATTTAAAGTAATTACTGATGGGATGGATTACTATTGACATTTTGTTAATTGTTTTTTATCTGTCTCTTAGTTGTTATTTTTGGCCTTCTCTTGCTATCTTCCTTTGTATTTTATTTATTTGTCATAATTATGTGCTATAATTATCTTTTCCTTTTCTTTTGTGTATCTTCTATAGGTATTTTATTTGTGGTTATCATAGAGGTGACACAAAATATCTTATAACCATGTATTCTAAGGTGATTAATTACACAAGCTCTGTATTTTTAATTTTCCCATTCTTCCATGACAACTTTTTATATTTTATATCCATTTTACATATTTTATTTGCTATAGATTTTTAGACTAATTTTATAACTTCTATAGCAAAACTAAAATTGATTTATGCACCACTATTACTGTATTATAGTATTCTGTGTCTATCTATATATTTACTTTTATCAGCTAGTTTTATACTTTTAGATACTTTTGTGTTTCTGTCTAGCATCCTTTAGTTTCAGCTTGAAGGACTCCATTTAGCATTTCTTGGAAGGCATTTCTGGTGGCAATGACATTTCTCAGCGTTTCTTTATCTGAGAATGTTTTAATTTCTCCTTATTTTTTGAAGCATAATATTGCTGGACATAATATTTTTGGTTGACAATTATTTTCTTTGAGCACTTTGAATTCATCATACATACCTCTGTTCCTTTAGGACTGGTTCTAGAGATTTATTCATTTGAATGGGCTATGTCTTTTGTTTCTTCATGTGCCTCATGACTTTGTGTTGCAATCCACACGCTTTAAAAAACGGCCACCTCTCCCAGTCTTTATGGAATAGCTTCATACAGGAAAAGACCTTTACTAATCACCCTGGCTGGAGATTATGGGAACTTCTCAAATGTGTGTGTGTGTGTGTGTGTGTGTGTGTGTGTGTGTGTGTATGTATGCATCTTCCCTGAACTGTGCAAGTAAACTCCCTATTTGAGGGATTTGCTGGTTCCCCTTATAGGAATTTCTAATATCTTGCTCCCTCTGGTGTCTGTCTGTGGTACTGCAGGTTATCTACAGTTGTTGCAAATTCATTTGTTTGCTTTCAGTGTTCCCCAGGTTTCTAGCATATACTAGTTCTCATCAGTGATACAAATTGGGCAAGACAAAAAACAGTTTCTTGGTTAGTTCTCCTAAAAGCTGGAATTTGGACCTATGTTCCATTCCCCTGTCCAATGGAAAGGGCCATTAAGTTGCTTTAAGTTCTGTCTATTGTATGACACATCTTCTGGAACAACAGTAAATCATCCTGGTCTCTTTTGTTCTTGGTGGCTTCCAAGCATCTAGAGTATGCCAGGTCCTATCAGCACTCTGAGATAGATGAGAGGGAAACAATTTCCTTGGACAGGCCCTTTGAAAAACTAGAATGTTGGATGTACACTCCAACTCTTTTCCTCCCCAGGGAGAAGCCAGGGGTTGGGGATGTTCTCCTGACTATTCCACACTGAGCTAGGGAAAGGGACTATGACAAATGAGTGCACATAGCTCAGGCTGTTGCCTTTGTTCTCAGTACTGTCAACCTGATGCCCGTTTCTGCTAGCTCTTAGATTAAAGCAAGTCAGAGCCAGTCCCTTGCACAGGACCTCAGCTCCAAAGTATGAATACTCAATGTATGATCCAGTCTTCTTTTCTGTCCCCAGGAAAAAGTTAACAGCTGGGAGTTTTTCTCCAAATCAGTGCACTGTGATAGGAGTAGGGGCTATTGTGAGTGGCATGAATTTTTCTACCAGTGTTGAAGCTGTTGGATTTGCATTTGCTCGAAGTTCAGGAGCCTCTTAACAGGTTTCTGGATTTTTCTGAGAGGGAATTGGTCTGCATATTATTCAGTGTATTTGCAGAGGATCTGGGGCTTTTTATTCCACATTGCTGATGTCACTCCTTATTTTACTATTTATATTTGGAAAATTTTAGCAATAACTTTTTAGGAAGCATATGATTAGTATTTGGTATCACTTAAAAACTTTAAAAAGTATTTTAAACAGCATTTATTATTTTAATATGTTTAGTTTTTAAAAGTAGTTATCTGACAAATACTCCTAAATGTTTAAGATTTTCTAATATAATACATTAAGCTTTTTCTAAAGATTATTTTTCTCTAAAGTCTTAAAACTTTTAATTTGGATATTATAACCTTATAAGAGTTTAAAACTTAAAACATCAATTATTTAATTATTCATTGTAAATTTGGAATTATAAGACTGATCAGCCAAATTCATTTTATATTGCATTTAAATGTCAAATGCCTATCTTTTAGGACCATATGTTCACAATACTACTAACAGCTAAAAAAATGGAAAGTCATTGTGTACAGCTCTTTTAAGAATGTGTTATCAGCTTTTTCTCAGGTATCTTGCCTCCTACTTACCCAAATTGTAACCTGATCCTTTTTGGAACCAAGCTTAATCTAGCATGACTTGGCTTTAGTGAAATGTGATGTTTTCTGTTGATCAGAAATTTGTTTTCCATATCTTGAAATTGGATTTTCTCTTAGTTATGTTTTACAGTTTGTGGCTTGAAAAGCAAGCTCCTTTGATTTCAGATTCTCAGGCTTCTTTTCTGCTGTCAGCCAGTGACAGACTTCAGGTCCCTGCTGAAGGGGATTTTGCTGTTGTAACTGGCAATAGTATTCCTGAACTTGATCTCTTTTGTGGGATGTCAGTGGAATGGTTCAGGTGGTTTTGATGTTTTCAAGAGTAGTATTCATCATCTTTCTGGCTCTTCTGTCACTAAAGAGTTCTGAGAGTGGCCACTCTCCCCTTCTGCCCATTCAGTGGCAGACGGACTTCAACTCCTCTAGATTGAGGTAGGCAGAAAAATATCTTCAGCATACTTTATACCTCTCTCCAGTGTCCTTTTGAAAATCTTAGCTTACCATAAAGCTACCCAAGCAGCCTCATTATTTTCTTTACTATTTCTTTCTTTTTAGAGTTTTTTTCTATCATTATCACAGTTTGGTTGACATGCTACTTTTTCACAAAATTCTGTGCTACTTTTTCACAAAATTTCACAAAATTATTAACTAATAATTCTTTGTTGATAATAAATTATTATAAAATGAATATTTTAATTTTTGTTTCCTTTTCATGATGATATAGACAATGGATTTTAAGTCACCTTAGGAATATGCCTGATAGATGTGACTTTAGCAGGATTAGACCTTGATCCTTCCCCTTCACATTAATTATATCATTATTTAATTTTGTTTCTCTAAAAATTCCTATGGTATCATTATCTGCAGCTTTCATATTTACAAAACCAGAATCTTACATAAATAGAAGTTATCGTATGTTATCTGTTATCATATGTGAGATTTTCTGAATGGAGTTAATTTTTTCTCATTTTTTAAACAATCTTCATCTATTGTTTGTTTTCCTTAGCACATAAAATGCTAGTTGATAGTAAACAAAGCAATATAATATTAGAAAAACAATTTAATTTAGACTAATTAATTTTTTAGTATATGTAAGCTTGCAATAAAAAAGATGTTTCAGGCTGAGAACTGTGGCTCATACCTGTAATCCCAGCAATTTGGCAGGCCAAGATAGATAGATCACTTGAGCTCAGGAGTTCAAGACCAGTATGGGCAATATAGCAAAATCCCATTTCTACAAAAAATACAAAAATCAGCCCAGCATAGTGACACACACCTGAAGTCCCAGCAACTCAAGAGGCTAGGTGGGAAGATCAGTTGGGCCTGAGAGGTTGAGGTGGCCGTGAGCCATGATTATGCTACACTGCACTGCAGCCTGGGTGACAGAGTGAGATCCTGTCTCAAAAAAAAAAAAAAAAAAAAAAAAAAATGTTTCAGAAGTATGCCTGACTAATGGCTGTGTATACTAAAATAAGTACTGTAGGACATTTATAAGAAGGAGATATGGTATCAGGCTAAACTTGACATATCTGGCCTTAAGGAGGAGGCAAGAAAATGAGATGCAGAGAAGCAGAATAACAAGGAATGATGTGAACAAAGACTTGAAGGTCTGAAAGCATAAGGTGACATTTGGAGAAAGCTGGACCTATTTGGCTAGATTGGAGCATTGGAAGTGGGTTGATGTAAGTATAAATAAGTATGAGTTCAGGTGCAAGAAGAACAGAATACCAGAAATGAAGTTCTGATGCTTAGAGTACTGAAACCTGAATGACACTGATCCCTGTGAAAGGAAAGTTTGGTTTGTAGAGAGACCATGTGGATAAAGAACAGCTTTGGCTCTGTGATGTTTAACATCACCTGCTGTTAAGCCATTTTGTTCGAGATAGCTTACAAACTGGAAACAAGACAGATTGGATGAAAGAGACTGTTCAGGGACTTATCTGTGAATGTACTGTCCATAGCCATTTTAATAAACTCATTATGTCTTGCTAGTATAAATTTAAGAAAAAATTGTTGATCTTTCTCATTCTCGTACTGCTTTGCTGCCCACCTGGAAGTTTATGGTGCTTATACAGAAAGAGTTTGTGTTGATGCTCAGTATCTCAAGAGCCAAAGACGAATCTCATATTAAATCTGAGTTTGGCTTGCATGGAGAGATGAAGAGATGTTCTCGTCCAAGTTTGGCAGCTGCTTAGATGTTGAGGTCCCAGTGTTTCAAACTCGGCTCAAAACCCTTTAGTGTTTTGTGTTTGGCTCTGGCAAGGCACGATTTCCTGTTTCTAAGAAAAAAGACACATGAGAGAGCCTTAAGCTTCTTGGACATCAAAACAACATTTTGATGAATTAACTGTAAATGAATCCAAAACATATGGATTCATTCTCTTGAGACACACACATGTTTAAAAAAGACGGGGGCAGGGTTGTTGCTCAGGGCTAAATGTGTTTTGAGTTTCATCAAATGAAGAATGCTTAAGGGAAATAAAAAGGAAGAATTGGAACTTGTGCTTTCTCTTTAAATAGACAAACCATTTATAATCTTACTTGCTGCCACCTATTGTTCCAGAAGAAATTCGACAGTGATAACTAACCACAACCAGCCAGGCCTCACCATTTCTACCAGTACATTGTATAGTTATGTAGTCAGTACATGTATAGTTAGTCATAGGGGCTTGAAACCCTGGGCAAGGCTTTGGGAGTTTAGGACAGAATAGGTTTTGTTTCCATGTTATTAACGGAGTAACAGAGTTCAAGTCAGACCGTCTGATAAGGATTGTTTTCTTTTACAAATCACTTGTAAATCTACTAGCCTTTTATTGAATACTTTTCTCCTCTTAATTGTCCTCTGAAATACAGAATGGTCTTCTTTTATTATTATTATTATTATACTTTAAGTTCTGGTGTACGTGCGCAGATAGTGTAGGATTGTTACGTAGGTATACACATGCCATTGTGGTTTGCTGCGTCCATCCTTCTGTCACGTACATTAGGTATTTCTTCTAATGGTATCCCTCCCCAATCCCCACACCCCCAGTATCCCTCCCCGCAACAGGCCCCGGTGTGTGATGTTCCCCTCCCTGTGTCCATGTATTCTCATTGTTCAACACTCACTTACGAGTGAGAACATGCGATGTTTGGCTTTTACAGAATGGTTTTCTGAAAATTTTATTTTCAAAACTAATGGAACCGCAGTAAGTTATTACTTCACTTGCATTAGGATGATTGTTATCCAATAAACATCAAAAAATTGTTTAAAAGGAAGTGGAGAAATCGGAACCCTTCTATACTGTTGGTGGGAATGTATAATGGTGTAGTCACTATGGAAAATAGTACCATATGATCCAGCAGTCTTCTCTGTATATATACAAAATAATCAAAAGCAGAGACTTGAAATGAAATGTGTACACCCATGTTTGTGTCATTGTAATAGCCAAAAGGTGGTAGCAAGCCAGGTATCCACCAACAGATGAATGAAATGTAGTTTATACATACAATGGAATATTATTCAGCCTTAAAAGGAAATGAAACTTGGTACAACATGGATGAACCTTGAGGAAATTATGCTAAGTGAAATGATCCAGTTCAAAAAGACAAATACCTTATGATTCTATTTCTATGAGGTACATAGAGTAGTCAAATTAATAGCAACAGAAAGTAAAATGGTAGTCCCAGGGGCTGGCTTGGGGAGAGGGTAATAAGGAATTGTTGTTTAATGGGTACAGGGTTTTAGTACTGCAAGACAAAAAGCTTTCTGGAGATTTATTGCACAACAATGTAAATGAGCTTAGCATTACTGCACTGCACATTTAAAAAACAAGAAGGTAAATTGTGTGTTATAGTACTTGACCACAGCAAAAAAAAAAAAAAAAAAAAAAAAAAAAAAAAAAAAAAACCCAAACAACTAATGAAGTTTATTTGAATGCTGTTGGCAGCCAGAGTAGTCTGCAGAATATGACTCCTGCAATCTCTGGAATTTTGTCTATGGCTCTATAGAGTCTGATTTCTGGACTAGAAGAATTGGATTTTACCTGTGAGTATTTGAATACATATGTGGGCACACATACACACCTGCAAACACTTGTCTCCTACCCAGTCCCCTCATACTTCAAGTTCTGTGACGTTTCCCAGTACATTCTACTGGCCCGAAAGACTGTTTAGTGTCAATTTTAAGGAACCATAACGTGAAAATTGATTTTGTGCTTGGAGGAAGGAGGACATTTTGATTTGCCAAGTTCTACTTATTGGACGGTATTCCTGTTTCTGCTTATTATCATGGAACTTAGGTAAACTCCCAATAAAATCACCTACATGAAGAGAATAAAGGAGACTAGTATAGCTTGGCTAAATTTCATGAATAGCACTCTTACCACTGCAAAGAATACATTTTCCCCTTGATGTTTCTTTTCAGCTTGTGCCCAGGAAGAGAAATGATAAAATGTACAGTTTGTGGATTATATATTTGATTTATACTATTCCTTACTCCAAAAGTCATATAAAATTTCAAGTCGCAAAAAAGGAAAAGTAAAAAGGAGAAAAGAAGTTGGAGATAGGGTTCACTTTAGTACAAAAATACATGCAATAGACACTGTATTATTGCTAGAGAGAGGCCATACATTTGACTCTGAGTTTTAAAACTATTAACACAAGAAGGAAAATACACATTATAAGATTTACACAGATGAATTTGTCTCTTCCTGCCAAAAATTCCCTTGAAATGGGTACACCATGGAAATCTTTTTAGTCTGATTTTTGTTTTATTCTTCATCTTAATCCAGTTCGACAAAAAATCCATTTGGTGCTACCAAGTGGCTGAAAGACCCTTGGTTTACTGCATTTATCAACACTGTAGTGAATGCAATCTAAGCATTATCTAATTTTCTGAAAGTCACCTGGATTTTTTAGTTTCCCTTTACTTCCTCATTCTCCTCCATTTTTTTTTTATTAGCATCTCTTGAAAAGGAAAAACAGGTTGCATGAGAGGAGACGAACTCAATTTACATTATTTTTTTTTTCTCTGTTTACCTGATTCCTGAAAAAAAAAAAAAAATCCAATTTAGTCAGTACTTGATTTTTCATTTGACTTGAGGTCTAAACAACTAAGTGGCTTTAGGCATATTCTCTCATCCTGATTCTGTGCTAGGTCAGCAACTTGGTAGACTGACAAAGGAGAAATGGTGTTAGATGAAGAGTTAGCCAGAGCTAGCGCTTAATTCAGAAGTTAGCTTAGAATAGAATAATCTGATCACGAAAGCTTTGGCAGTGCCTCTTTGCTGGTCTTTAACATAGGAAAGGTGAATTAGATAGTCTCTTTGGTCTTTCTCAGCCCTCCATTATATTAGTTGTTTAATTTTTTCCACTCAGAGATGACTCAGGTACATGGAAATATCCTTAGGTGTGGTGTTATCTTTCGCTAGTATCTATTCAGTCATCTCTAGCTACAAAATGTTGGTAATAAAAAGATCCCTTAAAAATGCTTCTGAGTTCTTTGGGGCAGAAGTCCAAGACAAATGCTTTCTGTAATTCAAAGGGCAGGGGCATTGGAGAGGGCCAGGGAGAGGAGGTTGAGATGTCACCCTAGGCTGAAAATGACTACTATATACACAATGGAACTTGGCAGCCTAGATTGTTTTGGCTTTGTTTCCATTCCTTTAAAACAAGTATGTGTGGGAAGGAGCTTGTGGGAAATGGGAATGGAAGAGATATAATTTATTTTGGGTATTGTGTATTAGTCATTTTTTTGTCCACAAAGTCACCACCTGAAAGAAACAAGACAGCAATAGACGTCATTCATAAGCAGTAAGTTTTGTTTTAAGAGAGACTTTCATGGATGTGATTAAGCCCTGTTAAACATCCTATGCCAGTGGGGCCGGAAGCATTCTCATTGTGTATTCTCACTTGTAAAATGCCACGACTCAGGAAATACATGAACTTTTAAAACTACTCTGGCTGAATTCATACATGCTTTGGAAACTAGGGAAGGGCAATAGAGTAACCTGATCTCTGAAGCTTTGATCATGTAAAAACTGAGTCATAAATCACCCAGATAATTTCCACTGTTTGCTCTATCTATTTTCTGGAAGCAAATGATGTTGCTTTTACATTTAAAAACAACTTATTTTCTTATTTAACTATAATACCTCAAATTCTGTCCATGGTAATTTACTGGTACATTTGGAGCAATCACTGTATACACATTTACAGTACTTCTTCACAATGTTGCATGTAATGGTCTTAATCTAAAACTGGTGGACAGGATTATTTTTGGAGTAACCTCAGTATTTTGCTAGAAAAAAAATCTTTATGGAAAGGAGGAATAAATAGCTTTTTATGAAACTAAAGCCCTGGGTTAATATATGTATCCAAAGAAATTATTGATGATACCGACACTGCAGAGGACAAATTGAGAGTGACAACCTTGGATTGGGTGTGTGACATAGGTTTTGTCCTTTTTCAAATACGGCCATAATTATAAACCGTTCCAGACTACATTGACACTCCAAATAATCAAACCCATGTTTGATTTACATTTTCAAATTAAAAAACACTTTAAAATTCTTTTGAGAAACAGCACATAATAAATAACACCATTTTAAATAAACTCGAGTGATTAGTGACTTACCACTTCATTTGGGCATAAAAACCTCTTTTAGAGCCTAGAGGTATATATGCATCACATGGTGTTTGTGAAATTTGTTCCAAATACTAGATGTTTGTTTGATTCTTTACAACTGATTCTATCCACAGGTTATATAACTAAATGAAAAATCCAAAAATAATTCATTTGACCTACCACTCCTGAGTTTAATACACACTCTCATGTAACAAAGATCCAAACCAAAGACAATGGCAAAAGCTAGAACAAATAAATGAGAACATGTATATCTAAAAATCAAAAGAAACCACTTAACATGACTTGTAAGTTTAATATTTTTATAAGTTGTCTGATTCAAAGAAAACCTCAAATACAGTAAGTTCTTTTTTTAAAAATTTTTTTTTAAATTTTTTTTATTGCATTTTAGGTTTTGGGGTACATGTGAAGAACATGCAAGATTGTTGCGTAGGTACACACATGGCAGTGTGTTTTTCTGCCTTCCGTCCCCTTGCCTGTATCTGTCATTTCTCCCCATGCTATCTCTTCCCACCTTCCCACCCACCTGTCCCTCCCCCATTTTCCCCCAATGGACCCCAGTGTGTAGTGCTCCCTGTTGGGAAAACTGGCTAGCCATGTGCAGAAAGCAGAAACAGGATCCCTTCCTGACACCTTACACCAAAATTAACTCCAGATGGATTAAAGACTTAAACATCAAACCTAACACCATGAAAACCCTAGAAGAAAATCTAGGCAAAACCATTCAGGACATAGGCGTAGGCAAGGACTTCATGACCAAAACGCCAAAAGCAATGGCAACAAAAGCCAAAATAGACAAATGGGACCTAATCAAACTCCACAGCTTCTGCACGGCAAAAGAAACAGTCAGTAGAGTGAATCGGCAACCAACAGAATGGGAAAAAATTTTTGCAGTCTACCCATCTGACAAGGGGCTGATATCCAGAATCTACAAAGAACTAAAACAGATCTACAAGAAAAAAACAAACCCAAGCCCATACAGTAAGTTCTTACAGAGGATCTTAGGTTGGTTGGCAGCACGTCTTATCTGGGCACTCTTTGACATGGTTAAGATAGAAAATTGATGAGGGACTGTGGAGATTAAGATACAAGGTGCTCCCGGAAGGCTTATTTTTCCAGTCTTCGAATTTTAAAGGTTTCAGGCTACTTTCTGATTGACTGTTGATGCCTATCCCTCATTGTATGATACTTGAAGGTATAAGAATTCTTTGAAAGGTTCATACTCTGAGAATTAAGGATCTTTCTAAGAGTGAGCTTTGATTTACAATGATTTGTTTACCTTTATCATCTATTTTGCAAACATTGCATGTAGTTGAAGTAAAAATATAGCTCATCTTATTTTTTAATTTTTAATTTTGGTAAAATATACATAACATAAATACCATCTTAATAATTTTTAAGTGTATAGTTCAGTAGGGTGAAGCACATTTACATTGCTCTAGAATGCTTTTTATCCTACAGGCAATCTCCAGAATGCTTTTCATCCTACAAAACTATAATTCTGTACTCATTAAACAATAAGTCTATATTGCCCTGATATCCTTCTCAGCCACCATTCTACTTTCTGTTTCTAGGGATTTGACTATATTAAGTACCTTAGATAAATGGAATCATACAGTATTTGTCTTTTTGTGACTGGCTCATTTCACTGAGCATAAGGTCCTCAAAGTTATTAATGTTGTAGCATGTGTCAGAATTCCTTCCTTTTTAAGGCTGAATAGTAATAATTCATTGTATGCATAAACCACATTGTGTTTTTCCATTCATCTGGTGGTGGACACTTGCATTGCTTCCAACTTTTGGCTATTGTGAATAACGCTATTATTTACTTTAGGGTGTGAACAAAGCTATATAAATCTCTTGGAGACCATTTCACATTTTTAATAAAAATTTTATTCCTAGATATTGGAGAAGAAACAACTTCCAAGACAGTCAATCTAAGATACATACTTCATTCTTTCTTAATAAATTCTGAATAGATTATACAGATGAGCTATTACCTGAATGATCAGTGTTACGGCCTCCATTGCTTGTGAGGACTTCCTGTGTGAGTCACACAAACTATATTGACCTGGTACTGACCTTTCCTTTGCATTTAATGCATGAACAAAAAAAGTTATAGATGAAATTAAGTAGGGTCAATTGAGACCCTTGATTTTTAAAGCAAAATCAAAACCTGTACTTGATTCTGCTTTGAGAATCATGGAATTACTGGAATGACCATTGGAATGATCTTTAAATAGATATGTTCCCAGTGAAGTAAAAGATCTCATCTCACCTTTTAAATTTTACCTTACTGACTTATCAGCACTCCCTCGACTATTCATCATCATGTCACTAATTCAGTCACGCATTCTTTCACATTCTATGAATCTTTATAGAGCCCCTCTCTTTCAGACACTTTTGTAGGTGCTCAGCATATAGCTATGAACAACACAAGTCCCTAGCATACATATTACTTACGTTAGACACTGACATAATGGATTATTGCTATTTATAATAAACAAGTAATAATTCACTTTCCACCAGGCGATTTGTTATTTACGAATAAGTCTTACAAAGGAAATTAGGTGGGCAGTATCGTAGCTTTTATTTTATTGACAGTGCAACAGGAAGTTCCCGGCTATTTCTGAGAAGGTGATTACCCTGCTCTGATTTAAGCTTTCAAAGTCACTCTGGCTTTTAAATGAAGAAGAGACCTTGAGTGCCCAGGAGTAAGGGCAGAATCACAGGGACCAGCTAGGAAGCCTAGATTAGGAATAATGGTGACCAATTGTGGGACTTCGCCTTTTGATTGTTTGAGTCAATTCTCCTTACTAAACTCGCTTTCATATATGCATGTATTCTGTTTTACTTTTCTAGAGAATGCTGACTAATACAAGCATATCGTTAGTAGTAATGACAGTTACTCATGCCAGTTAAATGTGGGATGTCTGTTACTTGTGACTCTCAAGTCCCACGACAGATTGTCTGGTGGTGGGTGCCTGTAATTCCAGCTACCAGGGAGGCTGAGGTAGGAGAATCACCTGAACCCAGGAGGCAGAGGTTGCAGTGAGCCAAGATCAAACCATTGTACTTCATCCTGGGTGACAAGAAAAAAAAAGATTTATTTGAATTTTTATTAAGATGTTTATAGAAATACTGCAATAAATATTAAAAGTAAATACAATTTTCTTTAATCAAAGGCAATAACTGATTACATTGGTATTTTTAATTCAGTTTGCAAGCAATGTTATATTGTACTCTGTTTTAACTTACTTTAACCAAATAATACATACATTGTACATTTTATATCATTTCGTATTTTTTATAACATTTTATTTAGTATCTTTCTTTATTTTACTTATTATATTCAGGTATTCTCTTTTTGTTGGATGTTTTCAATTTTCTGCTATTGCAAACGATGTTGCTAAGATACATTGGTAATGAAATCTTTATGGATGTTCATGACTGTTTCCTTAGCATCTACCTGTAACCTAAGTTGTGTGTCAGCGATATTTCTACTTTAAAACCTCTGGCAGGGCAACAGAGGAGTAATTTTGAAGTTGGACTGTGAAGGCAGGCTGCCTTAGTTAGATCCCTGGTCCTGTCCCCTACTAGCTATGTCACCTGGGCATGTCACAAACACAAACTCACTGCGTGCCATTTTTCTCACTTCTATAATGTGGAGTCCATCATCTATAATAGTACCTACCTCAATATTGTTATAAATATTAAGTGAGCTAAAACACACACTAGCTTAAAAGTGTGTCTTGGTATTCAGTGAGAAATTTACTTCTTCTTCTTAATGCTGAATTGTCCTAAATATGGTGTCTGTTTACAGTTTTTTAAAAATACGTAAAACTTCCTACTTAGAGTGGCCTTTTTTCTTTATACTTTAAGTTCTGGGGTACATGTGCAGAACATGCAGGTTTGTTATATAGGTATACATGTGCGATGGCGGTTTGCCTCATCCATCACCCCAACATCAACATTAGGCATTTCTCCTAATACTATTTTCTCCTATCCCCCATCTCCCAACAAGCCCCACTGTATGATGTTCTTCTCCCTGTGTCCATGTGTTCTCATTGTTCAACTCTTATGTGTGAGAACATGTGGTGTTTGGTTTTCCGTTAACTGTGTTAGTTTGCTGAGAATGATGGTTTTCAGCTTCATCCATGTCACTGTATAGGACATGAACCTATCCTTTTTTATGGCTGCATAGTATTCCATGGTGTATATGTGACACATTTTTTTTAATCCAGTCTATCATTGATGGGCATGTGGGTTGGTTCCAAGTCTTTGCTAGCGTGAACAATGCTGCAATATACATACCTGTGCATGTATCTTCATAATAGAATGATCTATAATCCTTTGGGTATATACCCAGTAATGGTATTGTTGGGTCAAATGGTATTTCTCTTTCTAGATCCTTGAGGAAGGGTCACGCTGTCTTCCACAATGGTTGAACTACTTTATACTCCCACCAACAGTGTAAAAGTGTTTTTATTTTTTCACACCCTCTCCAGCATCTGTTGTCTCCAGATTCTTTAATGATTGTCATTCTACTTGGTGTAAGATGGTTCCTTGTTGTGATTTTGATTTGCAGTTCTCTAATGACAAGTGATGATGAGGTTTTTTTTTTTTTGTATGTTTGTTGGCTGCATAAATGTCTCCTTTTAAGTAGTGTCTGTCCATATTCTTTGCCCACTTTTTGAAGTTTTTTTTTTTTTTCTTGTAAATTTGTTTAAGTCCTTTGCAGATTCTGGCTATTAGCCCTTTGTCAGATGGGTAGATTGCAAAGATTTTCTGACATTCTGGAGGTTGCCTGTTAATCTAATGATAGTTTCTTTTGCTGTGCAGAAGCTCTTTAGTTTAATTAGATCCCATTTGTGTATTTTTGCTTTTGTTGTCATTGCTTTTGGTCATGAAATACTTGCTCATGCCTATGTCCTGAATGGTATTGCCTAGGCTTTCTTTTAGGGATTTTATGGTTTTAGGTCTTATGTTTAAATCTTTAATCCACCTGGAGTTAGTTTTTGTATAAAGTGTAAGGAAGGGATCCAGTTTCTGCTATCTGCATATGGCTAGCCAGTTTTCCTGACACCATGTATTAAATAGGGAATCCTTTCCCCATTGCTTATTTTGTCAGGCTTGTCAAAGATCAGATGGTTGTAGATGTGTGGTGTTATTTCTGAGGCCTCTGTTCTGTTCCATTGGTCTTTGTCTCTGTTTTGATACCAGTCCCATGCTGTTGTGATTACTGTAGCCTTGTAGTATAGTTTGAAGTCAGGTAGCATGATGCTTCCAGCTTTGTTTTTGTTTTTGCTTAGGATTGTCTTGGCTATGCGGGATCTTTTTTGGTTCCATATGAAATTTAAGGTATTTTTTTTTTTCCAATTCTGTGAAGAGAGTCAATGGTAGCTTGATGGGGATAGCAATGAATCTATAAATTACTTTGGGCAGTATGGGCATTTTTACCATACTGATTCTTCGTATCTGTGAGCATGGAATAGTTTGCCATTTGTTTGAGTCCTCTCTTATTTCCTTGAACAGTGGCTTGTAGTTTTCCTTGAAGAGGTCCTTTACATCCCTTGTGAGTTGTATTTCTAGGTCTCTTTATATCTATTGTGAATGGGAGTTCACTCATGGTTTGGCTCTCTGTTTGTCTGTTGTTGTGTAGGAATGTTTGTAATTTTTGCACATTGATTTTATATCTTGAGACTTTACCAAAGTTGCTTATCAGCTTAAGGAGGTTTTGGGCTGAGATGATGGGGTCTTCTAAATGTACAATCATGTCATTTGCAAGTAGAGAAAATTTGACTTCCTCTTTTACTAACTGAATACCCTTTATTTCTTTTCCTTGCCTGATTTCCCTGGCCGGAACTTCCACTACTGTGTTGAATAGGAGTGGTGAGAGAGGGCATTCTTGTCTTGTACCAGTTTTCAAAGGGAGTGCTTCCAGTTTTTGCCCATTCAGTGTGATACTAGCTGTGAGTTTGTCATAAATAGCTCTTATTTTGAGATTTGTTCCATCAATACCTAGTTTATTGAGAGTTTTTAGCTTAAGGGCTGCTGAATTTTGTCGAAGGCCTTTTCTGTATCAATTGAGATAATCATGTGTTTTTTGTTTTTGGTTCTGTTTATATGATGGATTACATTTATTGATTTGCATGTTGAACCAGTATACAGGCTTGTTACTTTATTTTTAAAATACCATTTGAAAATTTAAAATGTTGTATTACTGTTTTAAATTGCATCTACTTAGCTGTCTAGCAAGAATAAACATTTTAAATCTATATGTCAGTTGCTGATACATATTTATCCATTTCTGAATTGCTTGCCTAGACATTTTCCAAAATTTTCATTAGGATATTTGTCCCTTATTTATTAAGATTTTTTTAAAAAATGTATTGATATTAACTCTATACCTTCTGTGCTGCAAGTATTATCTCCTATCAGGTGTTAACCCAGTATTTTTTTAGGGGTAGAAACTGTGGTATATTCTTTTTTAAAAAGATTTTCTTTTACCACTAGCATGCTCACTAAATTGCTGGAAACTTAGACATTATATGAGTGAAGTATAAAGTTGACAGGTTCAAGTTAATAAGGCAAAAGCTTGAATTTGGAATTATTTTTTAAATGAAAGAATAGTAACATACTTTAAGTAGGATATGTATGAGAGAGAGAGAGTGAGATAATTAAGTCCTGTTGGCAATTCTTGATAAGATTTAGATCATACCTGGTTGGCCCTGTCTGGAGTAGTTCTATGAAATAAGATAGGTACTTCACCAAAGCTGCAGCTGTTTCAGTGTTAACATCTTTAAGTGGAAGTAGAGTTCCTTCCCTGGGAAGACAAGACCCAGTTTTCTTGGAGACACACAGGCACCCAGATGAAAGTGTAACCTCTTTTCCATTGGCGCGCACCAATTCAGCCTAGGGTGTGAAAAGCTCTATTCCTCTCTACTATCTTTAGCTACCACTCTCTGCCATTTCATTATCCACAGGAACAGTCTAGGAGGAGAAATTAAAGCTTGCCTTGGCTCCTGTTTTGTGAACCTATATTTCCAGTGTAAAATCCCTCTCATTTGAAGGACGAAATAGCCTCTAGATCCATCTCTGACATTTAGAAAACCAGTCTTTATTACAATAAGGCAAAAGTAACCCCTGAAGCTGAAAATTTAGAAAGATTTATAAATATATTCATCTTAAAAATTAACGGTTTCGTTATGTATATGTTTGTCTTCAGTTCCTCCACTGTGTATTTGGGCTTATGGCAAAATAAAATTCTTACTTAATTTAATTTCAAATAATTAGTCAATATTTTCAGTTTCATTAATTTAAAACACTTCTGGCATGCTTTTAAAATATGATATTTATAATATAGAAATTCATATATGAAGTGAACTTTATAAACTACTACACCAGAACAAATACTATTTTTATCATAATGGATTTGTTGTATGTTTTACTGTCTGGGAGGCTGTTAAATACCCTCTTTCTGACTCTTGTCCGCTAACATTTTATTGGCTGATCTTTTTACTCTTCTTCCCAAAAAGAAGTATTGAACTTCTTCAGAGAAAAAGGAGAAAAAAGTTAAAACTGTTCCAGAGGGATTTTTTTTCTTCTAATTTTTGAAAAAAATCTATATAAATTTGTTGGGTTAGCTGTTTATGGCGTTTTTCCATGTGAAAATATTACATATATGTATAAATTAATGACCATATATATAAACATTATATATATATATATATATATATATATATAATTAAGATGTTATTTTATGTCTGTTCCTAAAAAGATAGCCATAATAATACTCTGTTTTTGTACATTTTGATAATATATAGATATGCAATGGCTATGCATTTTTGGATATTTAATATTTTAAAATTTGAATGATAAATGAGAGATGGTCTTTCTCATGTATTCTACCAGAGAGTTACTGACATATAGCAAGACTGCTGGTTGTCACACATTTATTTTTCATGGGGATATGTAGGGACATTATCTTTGCTTAAGTAGTACATTATTCCCTTTAAATTTATTGATAGGTAATCATATAATTTGCAGATAGGTGATGTTATTCTTTTCTTTTCTGATAGTAATTACTTATTTTCTTTAGAACTTACTCGCCTAGCATGAACTTACAAGATACTGTTAAATAACAGCAGTGAAAATTATTTTACCTTAAAGTTTTTGTGTTTTCTCTAGTTTAAGACTTTTTTTTATCATGTTAAAGAAAAATAATCTTTAATAATTAGGAATGGGAATTAATTCTTATCAAATTGTAATTAAAAATGATTATTCAGTCCAGGCACAGTGTTTCATGTGTGTAATCCCAAGAGGCTGACATGGGTGGATTGCTTGAGCCCAGAAGTTCTAGACCAGCCTAGGCAACACAGTAAGATCCTCTACAAAAACTGTAAAAACTAGGCAGGCATGGTGGTGTACATAGTCCCAGCTACTCAAGAGATTTAGGCAGGAGAATCACCTAAGCCCAGAAGTTGAGGCTTCAGTGAGCCATGATCACACCACTGCACTCCAGTCTGGGTGCCAGAGTGAAACTATCTCAAAATAAATAATAAAAAAAAAATCATTCAGTGCTTCCTATGACTCCTATCCTAGGAGCTTTACCTGTGTGATGATTCCCCTGCATCCTCCCAACTCTCTAAATCAGGTACTCTTATAATCCCAGTTAAACAAATTAGGATATTATATTTTAAAGAATTTAAAAAAACTTTTCAAGTAGTATGAAAGTGGTTACTGAGTTTCAGAGTTCTGTTGTTAATATCCTATTCTGTCTCTTTTTGGGACATTTATAAACATAATTGTATTATTTATCTCCTTTGACGTATCATTAGAATGAATTATAACTAAAATTTCTCTTAAAGTTTTTTCTTTGAATTACTAAAATTGGCTATACTACTCACTGTTTACATAGTAGTGGACTTAGGTTAATAGCACTTATGGTATAGTTAATTATGTATCTATGTGCTGGCCTAGTATTTTTGTTTTATTTGATTTTAGAAATAAGATTGAAAGCATATTGATACTTGTCATCTTCCCTTCCCTCACTCCATTTCTCTGGTTCACACTTCAATCTGCTATTCCTACCACATCATTCAAATTAAACTGCATTTGTCTATATAATGTGCGTCCTCCATGCTACCTGCCACATTTAATGGTTCTCACCGTTCTTACTAACTTAGAGAAGGCTTCCAGACAGTAAGCCAGTCCTACTATCTTGAAACTCTGTCTTCATTTGACTTCTGGAACAAAATACTTCCAGGTTTTCTTTCTTGTCCACACACCAACTCTTTCAATTTTCTTTCATGGGTCTCTTTTCTCTTCCTTGTGTCCACATGTTAAATATTCCCAAGACTCAGTGCTTGGATTCTTATTTTCTCAAATTATACCCTCTCTGTAGATAACCTTCTCTTGTATTGTGGTTTTAAATGTCACTTGTATGCTAATGATATTTAAACATGTCCAGTTTATTCACTGAGCTCCAGGATTGTTTATTTAATCAGTGTCTTGATTTCCTCATTTGGATTATCATATAAAAATTCAAAATTGGCATAGTCAAAATTAAACTTCAGATGATTACATATTTTAGTGATTAAAAGGAAGAAAACATAATTTATATCTATGTTATTTTTTACCATTTCAAACACTTTTTCACATATCAGTCTAGTATCACATACTTTGTTCCTAAATAATTTTTTTTAACATTTTTGTGTAGCTCAGGTGTTTTGGCAAATAATGCTTTAAGATTTTGATTGAAAATATTTTATATTTTATCTTCATTTTTGAAGAATACCTTTGCTGGGTACCAAATTCTACATTGTGATTTTTTTCCTATTCCTGTAAAATATGTCACTTTGCTGTCCTCCGAATTGTATCATTTCTGTTGTCTTTTTTATCTTTGTTTTCTGGACATTAATGTGTTTTGTTTTTTTCTGACTTTTGCAGATTTTGTGTTCTTTGATAGCTTTACTATTTGTCTGTTTGTTTGACATTTATCCTACTTGGCTTTCTCTGAGCTTTTTGGATTTATGGTTTGATATCTTTTATTATTTTTGGAAAAACTCTAGGTCATTGTCTCTTCAAATATTTCTTCTGCCTCATTTTTCTCCAGTAGTATTTTAATTACATGTTTATGAGATAAAGAAATACTATCCAATATAGGGTGGTCTCTTGTTTCATGATTTTTTTCTCTTTTTGTGTTCCAACTTGAACCTATAAAAATTAATCTTTAGTTCACTGATGATACAGCTTATAATAAATCTACTGGAAAACACATCAAAAGAATGCTTTGTCTTTGATATTGTATGTTTGTGTATGTGTATATGTTTATAATATTTTCATTTGATCTTTTCTCATTTTTCTGCTGAAGCTTCCCACATGGTTATTGATTTTTTTTCCATGTTTTCTGATAAGGGTTTTGGCATATTAGTCAAAGTTACTTCAAATTCCTAACTCTCCCACTGTTAATCCCAGTGCCTGAATTATCTTCACATTTACTTATATTGTCTGCTTTAACTCTTGACCCAGTTGTTTTCCTTGCTCTATTTTGTGTCTTGGGATTTTTGATTGAATTCTGTACATGATGTAGTAAAGAGTGAGATAAACTGTATTAATGACTGGAAACAGGCTTGCCTCTATATATCTGGCTGTTGATGTGAAGGGTTGATTTATTCTAGTCAGGAGTTGAGTTATCTTTGGGTTTTGTTGTTGTTATCATTACCTCTAGTAAAGCACAGGCTTCAAGGCTCTCTAAAAGATAGCTGCTGTTACCTTGTGGTAAGAGTGGGAATTAGGATACCACAAGATTTTTATCAGTACAGGAGTCCTCCCTTATCCAGGAGGAATACATTCTAAGAACGCCAATGAATGCCTGAAACTGTGGATAGTACCAACCCCTGTACTCTCTCTCGCACTCGCGCTCTCTCTCTCTCTCGCCATATATATATATATATATATATATATATATATATATATATATATGTATATGGCCATATTTTTCTATACATACATCCTATAGTAAATTTAATTTATAAATTAGGCATAGTAAGACATTAACAGCAATAATAAAAGAGAAACATTATAACAATATCCTGTAACGAAATTTGTATGAATATGGTCTCTCCTTCAAATTATCTTACTGTATTATACTCTCCTATTTTCTTTTTTTTTTTGAGACGGAGTTTCACTCTTGTTACCCAGGCTGGAGTGCAATGGCGCGATCTCGGCTCACCGCAACCTCCGCCTCCCAGGTTCAGGCAATTCTCCTGCCTCAGCCTCCTGAGTAGCTGGGATTACAGGCACGCGCCACCATGCCCAGCTAATTTTTTGTATTTTTAGTAGAGACGGGGTTTCACCATGTTGACCAAGATGGTCTCGATCTCTTGACCTCGTGATCCACCCGCCTCAGCCTCCCAAAGTGCTGGGATTACAGGCTTGAGCCACCGCGCCCGGCTTACTCTCCTATTTTCAAATCATGGTTGATTGTGGGTGACTGAAACTGTGGAAGATAAAATCATGTATAAGGGGGACTACGGCTTTTCTTTTCTAACCTTCCTTCAGTTTTTAACCATCCTAGCATGTCTCAACCACAGAGAGGACTCTACCAAAGCTCTTTTCCTCTCACCAAAGTAGACTGCTCTTGTTACTCAGTACTAGGTTCCTGGTAGGGGAAGCAAAGTCCTCAGTTACCCTGCTCCAGTTTCAGGCTTAGCCTCACTAAGTGCATGTCAGTCTTAGATTTAGAGCTATCTCAGTGTTACTACCCATTTTGTTCCTCGCAGAAATTCTTTTTTTTAATCTGTTGTCAGTTTTGGGCAAGAGAGAGTTTACTGCTCTTTTGCTAATGGTAGCAAACTTCTTCTTAGCATTGGTGTAGTATCCTAAGTCAGAGGTGATACTCCACCCATTTTCTTTCAAGCAACAGTGGTTTATCCAATTGTCTTTCTCTAGAAACACCCATGTTTGTATGGTTGGAAAGGCTTCCTATTTCTCCCCAAGAGGGAGACAGGTTTTTTTTTTTTTTTTTTCTATTCCTTTCCTAGAATCGGTTATGTTTTGTCTGTGCTCTGAGTCTAAAATATTTGTTGCTCTCTTCCAGTAATGTGTTTGCTTCAGATGAGAGTATTATGTAAATAATCCAAAGACATCTTCTGTCTATTGGCTGTAGACGGTTTACTTCTTCAAAGCTCATGATAATGGTATCATTAGACCAGAGGCAAATTCCAATTTTTACACATCCAGTTGCCCAAAAATGTAGCCCAAATAAGCATATATTTAGTGATTTAGAGTCTGCCTTCTCTGCATATTCCAGAAAATTTTACTCAACATCGAGTAGCCATAGATAAGCCAAATTCTGGAGTTATAAGTGCCTCCAAGCCACTGCTGTCCTTTGAAAATCTTGGTCCTAGAGACTCCCCATGTTGCTGCTTTGTCACATCATGTAGACACATAAGCCCCTCACCAATTATCTTCTCTTACCCTTGCCCTGTTTTCCATCTGGATGGCAATCCTGTGCCATTGTCACTGGAAAGTCTCATGCTGCAATATGCACCCCTCCTGCCCCACCACACATACACATGTAAATCTGTCATGGTACCACCCTCATAAAGCTCATTGTTTGTTAATGCTACTTTGCTATCATATATTTTATTTTTTTGATCAGCCTTGAAATCCCTGAACTCACTTCACTTGGCGATGAGGTAATTTTTGGTTTTGATCAAGGAATTCATACGGGGTCTACCCAGTTAGTGAAACAATCACTGGTCATAGTAGTTCTGGACAGCCTTAAGTGATTGGGACTCAAACACTGGAATGCCTATATGTTAATTTGGTATGACATTGCTCCATGCTGTATTGTACTCTTAGTATTTTTCATGTCCCCCCATATATCATTAGCCTGGCCAAGCAGAAACACCAATATCTGAGTGAATCCTCATCATTGGAATTGACTTTTGGAGTCAGAGTCCCAGGAAAAGTTGTTAGTGCACGTGTCTGAATCCCCCACTAGGAAGATGCTGGATATTGTAAGACCTGCAGGCCTGAATAGAAAAGCGGGAGGAGTACACACCTCTAGACCAAGGGTGGTCGATCTGTGACCCCCCTCCCCCCCATAACAGGCTACAATGGCAAGAGCTCCTTGTAGCTCTGAGACAAGTGGATATCCTTATTCCTGGGGACTGATGAGGCAGGTAAATGAGCCATTGAGGCAGAAACATTAAGCTCCTCAGCCCATCTGGAGGAGTGGCCTTTGAAGCACCTAGCACACCTCTGTGATACTTGGTTATATTGTGTGATGTTGTCATTATAGTTTCTCCTTGGAGGATATCGAGGTCCCAAACCATGGGCCTAACTACCCTAAGTGTTACTTCAGGTGAATAAAAATTAAGGCAGTTTACATCTTTGTTCCTTCCAGAACTTTAAAGAAACCAGTCTCCTGGTGAGCAGATGTTCCAAGCCACAACTCACGTGTTGGTCTTTGTTTATGGCAGCTTCTTACCAGGAGGCCACGCAGAGGGTGAAGAGGGGCCTAAAGCCCTGCGGGAGATCATACAAAGAGAGGAACCTGGGGAAGAGAACTCATGCTCTCTAGCACAGTGTCACCAGGACAGGGATCGTGATAATTTACCCTCTGCTTGCCAGTGACCACCCACTAAGTAATGAAGACACAAAAATCAGAAGCAGAGGGCCTAGAAGGAGGAGAATGTTATCACTTGGAGGAGGAAATGCGGCCTTTCTCTTACGCTAAGACCCAGTTTGTCCTTAAGAAGCTAGCCTGAGAAGCAAATGTAAAGGGGCAGTCTGGCCACATAGAGTGCTTTTGGTGGGGAGTAAGCTCTACCTAGCAGGAACTAAATGTAAACAATTGGCTGCCATAGTATTGGATGCAAAAACGGTATTCCTCTTAAAGAATTCTGCAAACTTAGTGCAGAAGGTACGAATAACCCACAGAGGAAGCTTTGGTCCTGGTCCACAGATGACTTGCTGATGTAGAGTTTTATGATTTGGACACGTATTCAGCCTACATGAGTCCTCATAACAGCCTGGGCAAAGAGTCAATGGAAAATATTAGCTGAGGCCAAAAACCCTCTCCACCAATTGGGGTTGTTAGAATGGGCTTATCAGTCAACAGATGTCATATAGCATGATGACTTGGCAAGTCTGGCTGAGGCTGAAATATGTCGAGCCTATCCAGCTGTTTCTTGGTGGTGGGGGGCAGGGGGCGAGCCTGAAAAATATGAGTCGTCCTTATTGGCAGTGATGGCTAATGCTAAATTAATTCAAAAGGCCATACATACCCTGGATTTAAAAGATGTTCAGATAGCCATGTCTCAGGATAACCCACAGAAATTAAATGAATAGCCCAAGGACTGGAACTGATGGCCAAATCTCATGCCTGGATTATTTATTGGCTAAAGAAGCAGGTGTACTTGCTAACACACCTTTCTGCAGTGTTTACGGACAGCCAGGAACAGGTACCAAAGGGGCCATAATGTTACTGTATTCACTAAACATTTAAATGTGTCAAAGTCTCTTCCTCTTCTATTCTCCGGACTTTCTTCCCATAAATGGGAAGACTACCCGCAAACAGAATTTGAAAATCCTAGCATGTGCCCTTATAGGATTCTGGGTCATTAGAATGCTTTATGATTCACTGGCTCCAAACTCAGGCTATATGAAGTAATACACAACTTGGATTGTAAAACAAAATGGGGCAAAGGGATGGGTTGCTATATACATGAGCCAAAAATAGCCTTGTGTTGTTTATGTCTTCACACCATACTAGGACCACTGAGCTCAAAAACCTGTCAGAGCTAAAATCCAAATTTTTACATATCCAGTTGCTTTAAATATATCCCAAATGAGCATATTTTTAGCTATTTGTGAACCTGCCTTTGCATATTCCATAAAACAGCACCCAACATCTGCTAGCCATAGATTATACAAACCCTAGGATTTAAAAATACTCCAAGCTGCATAATTCTCTGACCCAGAGATTCACCATCATGTTGGACACTTACATTTTCTTTCCAGTTCCTCTCCCCTGAGAGACCTAGCTCTCCTGATCTCTTGCCCCTATGAGTGGTCCACCCCACCCCCATTGTCCCTGGAAGATCTCTTTCAGAGAGGGAATTTTCCTCCTCAGGCTAACTTGTCAAATTACTCCCCAAACAGAGCTCCTGTGTGTTACCACCACTTGGTTGCTTGCAGGTTGATCAGCCTGCAAACCCCTGAATTCATTACAGAAAAGAACGGTCTGGGGAAGTAGACTTGGCTTTTTACTACCCCAAAGCCTATCTGCTACGACCCAAAAGTGATAGAGATTCCCAAAATGAATTGTGAGATAGACAGATTATGGGGAAATGTTGGGAATGCCCAGGTTTCCATCCATTTTAAGTAAATGGTGGGAGATAAAATGAAGCTGCATTTTATTATATAACATGAATTGGGCTTAAGTTCAATGGTTAGGTTATATTCACAGTATCTTCTGAGTTTGACCATTTTCTGCTATTTCCTCAGCTACCTCTCTAGACTAAAGCACTGTGATCTTTTCCTTGGACAATTACAAATTATCCAAGTCCTTGCAGCTTAGATACTCTACTCCCATGATGTCTTGATGTCTATTCTCTAGGTGACAGTTTTCTTTTTCTTTTTTTTTTTTTTTTTTTACTTTTTTTTTTTTTATTGCGTTTTAGGTTTTGGGGTACATGTGATGAACATGCAAGATTGTTGCATAGGTACACACATGGCAGTGTGCTTTGCTGCCTTCCGTCCCCTCACCTGTATCTGTCATTTCTCCCCATGCTATCTCTTCCCACCTCCCCACCCCCCGCCCCTCCCCCATTTCCCCCCAACAGACCCCAGTGTGTAGTGCTCCCCTCCCTGTGTCCATGTGTTCTCATTGTTCAACACCCGCCTATGAGCGAGAATATACGGTGTTTGATTTTCTGCTCTTGTGTCAGTTTGCTGAGAATGATGGTTTCCAGGTTCATCCATGTCCCTATAAAGGACATGAACTCATCGTTTTTGATGGCTGCATAATATTCCATGGTGTATATGTACCACATTTTCCCTATCCAGTCTATCATCGTTGGGCATTTGGGTTGGTTCCAGGTCTTTGCTATTGTAAACAGTGCTGCAATGAACATTCGTGTGCACGTGTCCTTGTAGTAGAATGATTTATAATCCTTTGGATATATACCCAGTAATGGGATTGCTGGGTCAAATGGGATTTCTATTTTTAAGTCCTTGAGGAATCGCCACACTGTCTTCCACAATGGTTGAATTAATTTACATTCCCACCAACAGTGTAAAAGTGTTCCTATTTCTCCACATCCTCTCCAGCATCTGTTGTTTCCCGATTTTTTAATGATCGCCATTCTAACTGGTGTGAGATGGTATCTCAATGTGGTTTTGATTTGCATTTCTCTGATGACCAGTGATGATGAGCATTTTTTCATATGTTTGTTGGCCTCCTGTGTGTCTTCTTTTGTAAAGTATCTGTTCATATCCTTTGCCCATTTTTGAATGGGCTTGTTTGTTTTTTTCTTGTAGATCTGCTTTAGTTCTTTGTAAATTCTGGATATCAGCCCCTTGTCAGATGGGTAGACTGCAAAAATTTTTTCCCATTCTGTTGGTTGCCGATTCACTCTACTGACTGTTTCTTTTGCCGTGCAGAAGCTGTGGAGTTTGATTAGGTCCCATTTGTCTATTTTGGCTTTTGTTGCCATTGCTTTTGGCGTTTTGGTCATGAAGTCCTTGCCTACACCTATGTCCTGAATGGTTTTGCCTAGATTTTCTTCTAAGGTTTTTATGGTATTAGGTCTGATGTTTAAGTCTTTAATCCATCTGGAGTTAATTTTGGTGTAAGGTGTCAGGAAGGGGTCCTGTTTCTGCTTTCTGCACATGGCTAGCCAGTTTTCCCAACACCATTTATTAAACAGGGAGTCCTTTCCCCATTGCTTGTTTTTGTCAGGTTTGTCGAAGATCAGATGGTTGTGGGTGTGTTGTATTTCCTCTGAGGCCTCTGTTCTGTTCCATTGGTCTATATCTCTGTTTTGGTACCAGTACCATGCTGTTTTGATTACTGTAGCCTTGTAGTATAGTTTGAAGTCCGGTAGTGTGATGCCTCCCGCTTTGTTCTTTTTGCTTAGAATTGACTTGGCTATGCGGGCTCTCTTTTGGTTCCATATGAAGTTTAAGGTGTTTTTTTCCAGTTCTGTGAAGAAGGTCATTGGTAGCTTGATGGGAATAGCATTGAATCTGTAAATTACTTTGGGCAGTATGGCCATTTTCACGATGTTGATTCTTCCCAACCATGAACATGGAATGTTTCTCCATCTGTTTGTATCCTCTCTTATTTCGTTGAGCAATGGCTTGTAGTTCTCCTTGAAGAGGTCCTTTACGTTCCTTGTTAGTTGTATTCCTAGGTATTTTATTCTCTTTGTAGCAATTGTGAATGGCAGTTCGTTCTTGATTTGGCTCTCTTGAAGTCTATTACTGGTGTATAGGAATGCTTGTGATTTTTGCACGTTGATTTTGTATCCTGAGACTTTGCTGAAGTTGTTTATCAGTTTCAGGAGATTTTGGGCTGAGATGATGGGGTCTTCCAGATATACAATCATGTCATCTGCAAATAGAGACAATTTGATTTCCTCCTTTCCAATTTGGATACCCTTTATTTCTTTTTCTTGCCTGATTGCTCTGGCTAGAACTTCCAGTACTATATTGAATAGGAGTGGTGAGAGAGGGCATCCTTGTCTAGTGCCAGATTTCAAAGGGAATGCTTCCAGTTTTTGCCCATTCAGTATGATATTGGCTGTTGGTTTGTCGTAAATAGCTTTTATTGTTTTGAGATACGTTCCGTCAATACCTAGTTTATTGAGGGTTTTTAGCATAAAGGGTTGTTGAATTTTGTCAAAAGCCTTCTCTGCATCAATCGAGATAATCATGTGGTTTTTGTCTTTGGTTCTGTTTATGTGGTGAATTACGTTTATGGACTTGCGTATGTTGAACCAGCCTTGCATCCCCGGGATGAATCCTACTTGATCATGGTGGATGAGCTTTTTGATATGCTGTTGCAATCGGTTTGCCAGTATTTTATTGAAGATTTTTGCATCTATGTTCATCATGGATATTGGCCTGAAATTTTCTTTTCTTGTTGAGTCTCTGCCGGGTTTTGGTATCAGGATGATGTTTGTCTCGTAAAATGATTTGGGAAGGATTCCCTCTTTTTGGATTGGCTGGAATAGTTGCAGAAGGAATGGTATCAGCTCCTCCTTGTATGTCTGGTAGAATTCAGCTGTGAACCCATCTGGACCTGGGCTTTTTTTGGGTGGTAGGCTCTTTATTGCTGCCTCGACTTCAGACCATGTTATTGGTCTATTCAGGGTTTCGGCTTCTTCCAGGTTTAGGCTTGGGAGGTTGCAGGTGTCCAGGAATTTACCCATTTCTTCCAGGTTTACTAGTTTATGTGCATAGAGTTGTTTGTAATAATCTCTGATGATGGTTTGGATTTCTGTGGAATCTGTGGTGATATCCCCTTTATCGTTTTTTATTGCATCAATTTGGTTATTCTCTCTTTTCTTTTTTATTAATCTGGCTAGTGGTCTGTCTATTTTGTTGATCTTTTCAAAAAACCAGCTCCTGGATTTATTGATTTTTTGAAGAGTTTTTTGTGTCTCTATTTCCTTCAGTTCTGCTCTGATCTTAGTTATTTCCTGTCTTCTGCTAGGTTTTGAGTTTTTTTGATCTTGCTCCTCTAGCTCTTTCAATTTTGATGATAGGGTGTCAATTTTCGATCTCTCCTTTCTTCTCATGTGGGCACTCATTGCTATATATTTTCCTCTAGAGACTGCTTTAAATGTGTCCCAGAGATTCTGGTATGTTGTGTCTTCGTTCTCATTGGTTTCGAAGAACATCTTTATTTCTGCCTTCATTTCATTGTTTATCCAGTCAACATTCAAGAGCAAGTTGTTCAGTTTCCATGAAGCTGTGCGGTTCTGAGTTAGTTTCTGCATTCTGAGTTCTAACTCGATTGCACTGTGGTCTGAGAGACTGTTTGTTATGATTTCTGTTCTTTTGCATTTGCTGAGGAGTGATTTATTGCCAATTATGTGGTCAATTTTAGAGTAGGTGTGATGTGGTGCTGAGAAGAATGTATATTCTGTGGATTTGGGGTGGAGAGTTCTGTAAATGTCTATTAGGTTTGCTCGTTCCAGGTCTGTGTTCAGGTCCTGGATATCCTTGTTGATTTTCTGTCTGGTTGATCTGTCTAATATTGCCAATGGGGTGTTAAAGTCTCCCACTATTATTGTGTGGGAGTCTAAGTCTCTTTGTAAGTCATTAAGAACTTGCCTTATGTATCTGGGTGCTCCTGTGTTGGGTGCATATATATTTAGGATCGTTAGCTCTTCTTGTTGCAGTGATCCTTTTACCATTATGTAATGTCCTTCTTTGTCTCTTTTGATCTTTGTTGCTTTAAAGTCTATTTTATCAGAGATGAGAATTGCAACTCCTGCCTTTTTTTGCTCTCCATTTGCTTGGTAGATCTTCCTCCATCCCTTTATTTTGAGCCTTTGTGTATCCTTGCATGTAAGATGGGTTTCCTGGATACAGCACACTGATGGGTTTTGGCTTTTTATCCAATTTGCCAGTCAGTGTCTTTTGATTGGGGCATTTAGTCCATTGACATTTAGGGATAGTATTGTTATGTGTGAATTTGATGCTGTCATTTTGATGCTACCTGGCTGTTTTGTTGGTTAGTTGATGCAGATTCTTGATTGTGTTGATGCTCTTTTACCATTTGGTGTGTTTTTGGAGTGGCTGGTACTGGTTGTTCCTTTATATGTGTAAAGCCTCTTTCAGGAGTTCTTGTAGAGCAGGTTTGGTGGTGATGAAATCTCTGAGTGCTTGCTTGTTCACAAAGGATTTTATTTTTCCTTCACTTAGGAAGCTTAGTTTGGCTGGATAGGAGATTCTGGGTTGAAAGTTCTTTTCTTTAAGGATGTTGAATATTGGCCCCCAGTCTCTTCTGGCTTGTAGGGTTTCTGCTGAGAGATCTGCTGTGAGTCTAATGGGCTTCCCTTTGTGGGTAACCCGACCTTTCTCTCTGGCTGCCCTTAGCATTTTCTCTTTCATTTCAACCCTGGTGAATCTGACGATTATGTGCCTTGGGGTTGCTCTTCTTGAGGAATATCTCTGTGGTGTTCTCTGTATTTCCTGGATTTGAATATTGGTCTGCCTTGCTAGGTTGGGGAAGTTTTCCTGGATAATATCCTGAAGAGTATTTTCCAGCTTGGATTCATTCTCTTCATCACATTCAGGTACACCTATCAGACGTAGATTAGGTCTTTTCACATAGTCCCACATTTCTTGAAGATTTTGTTCATTCCTTTTTGCGCTTTTTTCTCTGTTCTTGCCTTCTCTTTTTATTTCATTGAGTTGGTCTTCGACCTCTGATATCCTTTCTTCTGCTTGGTCAATTCGGCTGTTGAAGCTTGTGCATGCTTCACGAAGTTCTCGTGTTGCGTTTTTCAGCTCCATCAATTCACTTATTCTCCTCTCTATGCTGTCCATTCTCGTCAGCAGTTCGTCCAATCTTTTTTCAAGGTTCCTATTTTCTTTGCGCTGGGTTAGAACATGTTCTTTTAGCTCATTGTAGTTTCTTACTACCCATCTTCTGAAGTCTGATTCTGTCATTTCATCACCCTCCTTCTCCATCCGGTCTGGTTCCCTTGCTGGTGAGGAGTTGTGATCACTTTTAGGAGGAGAGGTGTTCTGGTTTCGGGAGTTTTCATCCTTTTTACGCTGGTTTCTACCCATTTTTGTGGGTTTATCCACCTGTTGTCTGTCTCTGTCCCAGGGAGTTGGAGCTTTATGAGTTTCGGTTGCACTACTGCCTTTTTTGATTTTTTTTTTTTTTTTTTTCAGGTCGGACCCGCCCAGCTAGCAGCACGCCTAGCCTCTGCCTGCCCGCAGGGGCTTTGCTGAGCTGCTGTGGGCTCCGCCCAGCTGCCCTGAGCTCTTCCCTGTAGTCCTTTTTATATGGGCGTAGTTAGAACTGTCTGGGCAATGGTGGCCCCGCCTCTGTTATGGCGGACTCTCTCTGTTGTGGCAGGTTGCCTCGGCAACGGCAGCCTGCCTCCATAGCGGTGGAGAGTCTCAGTAATGGCGGAAGCCCCTCCCCCACGGAGCCGGACCGTCCCGGTTCAGCTGTGCTTGGTTTGAAGGGCTCAACCCAGAGGGTTTCCAATTACTGTTTTTGTTTTCGTTGTTGTTGGGGGTGGAGGGGTGGGACCAACCGAGCCTGATCACCTGGCTCCCTGACTCAGAGTCTTTTCTTTTAAGTTGAAGGACCCCGCGTTCCGGTCGCTTGTTGAAAAGGCGCCGGGATCTCCCGTGCTGCGACTCACGGAGTCGGCTCGAACCGCGGCGCCGGCTCCTGGCGGATTTTTTGCCTAGGAATCTCCTGGCCTGGCTCACTATTTCAGATGAATGGGCTATTCTGCCGTCTCAAGGCTCTGCTCGCCAGCTAAGAGGGCTCCCAGACCAGTGGCTTTTGTACGGAGAACCGCAGCAACAGGGAGTGGTCACAGCAGCCGCGCGGGCGGAATCAGCCCCGCGGGGGCCAAAACAGCCTCAGCGGCTGGGACTGCGACGCTGGCGACCCCTCTGCCTGGGTATCTCCTGGTCTGTGGGCAATAAGAGTTCGTCTGGAAATGCGGCGTCCACTCACCCTCTGCACTTTCACTGGGAGCTGAAGTCCTGAGCTGTTCTTAGGCGGCCATCTTGAAAGTCCTCAGCTCTTTTTCTTTTTTTTTTGAGACAGTTTAACTTTTGTTGCCCAGGCTGGAGTGCAAAGGTGTGATCTTGGCTCATTGCAACCTCTGCCTCCCAGGTTCAAGCGATTCTCCTGCCTCAGCCTCCCGAGTAGCTGAGACTACAGACGCCTGCCAGCACACCTGGCTAATTTTTGTATTTTTAATAGAGACAGTGTTTCACCATGTTGGCCAGGCTGGTCTTGAACTCCTGACCTCAGGTGATCCACCAGCCTCAGCCTCCCAAATGCTGGGATTACAGGTGTGAGCCACCGTGCCTGGCCAGCGATGGTTTTTAAAAAATGTAAGTCAAATTATTTCACTTTACCATTTGTTCTCCCACTTTATCTCCGACCACTTTCTTCTTTGTTCTGTCTTCTGATACGTTTAAGAGAAGCAAGGAGAAGTGTAATATCAGTCATGTTCTTGCCTTAGGCATTTGCATTGGCTGTTATCCTGGCCAGGAATGCTCTTTCCTACTTATTTCTGTGGGCTTCCCCAGGACCTTATCTAGAATAAGCTTCCTCCTGCCCATTGCTTACCCTATTTGCTTTGTCTTCATAGCATTTTAGACATCTAGCATGCCTTTGTTTCTTTCCTGTCTCCCACTGGAATATAAGCACTGGAAGGGTGGGAACACCATCTTGGTTTTACTCTCTGTCTCTCGAAAGCCTGATACTTGACATGTCCTCTGCATATATCTTTGGACTTAATGGGCCAGTGTTTAAAATCAATATTTAGCAAAAGGAAAATACTCCTTTCAGAGAAGAAACTTCATAATATCAGAATTTGAGTACCAACAAATTAAATATTATGACAATTTTTAAATTGTAATCAAAGAGTCAAATTTTATAAGTTTGGCATTGAAGTACACAAATGTTAATTTCCTAGTGCCTTCATCTACAAGCTTGCTTCCGTCATGGTTTCTTTCGACCAAGATTTTTTTTTTGCTTGTTCGGCTGACAGTGTTCAACTGGTAGCTGCCACCTAATTATTTCATTTTTCACTCCCTATCTCCTGACATAACCCCTGAACTTGATTTTTATTATATAATGCAGTTTTTTGAAGCAATCGTATAAATTAAAGCCTCATACAGCATTTCAAAAAAAGATGCTTTCTGAATATTTTCAGATTTCAGGCTTAGAATTATTGCCTTCACTCATATATTTTATTTCTAATGTTGTTTGCATTCACTTGCTGTTTGATATAATCACTGTGGGAAGAATACCCTTAAACTACAGACCCAGAAATCCAAAAATGAAAGCAATGTAATTAGTTTTCAAGATAACAAAATTGCCTTTGATTTATTGTCTGTAGCTCAGTTTCCATTTAATGAATATTAATTTTAGCATCTTACGTGAGTGGAATCATAGAAGGATGTTTGCAGCAGATAAAATATTAAAAATTCATAAACTTTTGAAATTACTCTGGTTACTTTAGCAAAATCCATCATACTCACTGCATTTTCTGTTAGAAACTATTGATGAAATAGGTCAATGCTGGTTGGCTATGGGTTGTCTGTAAATAAATTATTAAAGATTTATTTTGTTCAATAAATCTTTTTGATCTGTAATTGCAATTTTACCACATTTGAATATCTTGCATAGGTATTTGAGAGGGCAGCACTCAAATGTCTTATATATTATGTAGTTTTTCTTCAGCTACAAAAAAATGCAAAACTCCCCGTGCATTCCTGATAAGGCAATGGAATTTTTAAAATATTATCTTGTACTGCAATTTCTGAATGCACAATTAATGGGTGTTAAAACAATGTATGCTTTTGGCTTCTTAATTACTTAAAGCTTAGACCACATCTGTGCCGTTTGCAACATCAGTTGCATAACATTGTTTTAAAAATTATTTTCTACTTTATATGTATTTCTTCAATGAAATTCACTGTGTTATTAGTTTACATGGGATACAAAATTCTCTGAGCCAGCAAGCAAAGCAGAGGTGTAGTGGAAATCATTATTACTCCGCTGAGCTGTCAAACCTTTAAAATTCAAAAATGGTTGGGTAGCAATATCAGGTCAAACATATTCTATTGTTTCATTAATATTGACCTGTTTCATTAATATTTTCTTCTAGAGTCAGAACTATAAGACAAATTTTATTAGTGAAAAATAATGGTGCTTGGGATACCTTTATTTGCCTCTAATTTTTTTCTTCAGACTATTTATTTATATTGTTTATTGCTTTGAATCAAAGTAATTTAGTGTGAATCTTTTCTATATAATTTTGGAATTTTTTTTCATGAGAATGTAGCTTTTAATTCATCCCTATAGATATGAAAATTCATGAGTAGGATGCTTTTAAATAAGTTGTACAGTGTAGGTGAAATTAACTAAAATTTAAGGATTGTTTTACATAATATTAGGAATGCCAGTATGTAATTACTCTATTAAGTACTAGAATTATGATAACAATTTATCTCTTTTTTAAAAAATTTCTATTAAATAATTTTTAAATATTGTCTTTTATTAGAACTATATTTTTCATATAGTTAGCTAGTTATACAGAATCTAGCTAGTATTCTCAAGTTAATTATGTTACTCTTTTCAGCTGCTTGAAATTTTTTAATATTTTTATATATAAAGTTAATGGCTTTCAGTCATTAATTATGGAAGAATTTTTCTTGCAATAAGACATACATATATTTCATCCAGCTGATATAATTTTAAAATACAACATATAAAAGGGTTTCATGCAAGTAATAGCTAGAATATTTGCCTTCATTTGATTATGAATATTTAGATATTAACAATACATTTCAATGGTATGCCTATTCATATTACTGCAGCTGTTATACCAATTAGATATTATATCAACAGATTTTGGTGCATGTACAAATTTGTAGGTATCAGTAATAACTCTGGAGTAGAGTTTGAGCCTCCTAAAGAAGCCACACAGGAGCTTTTGGCAGGATTCCACCACTGAAGCTGTTCTCCAGTACACCGATAACCAAGTGCTGAACTAAGAATAAAAGAACAGGCACACTTTTCTTTTACCTAGAATTCACACAAGAAGAAAGATGATGTGGCATTATCTCAGCATACATACTGGGAGAGAATATGTTTGGAAAAAGCATCTGTTCATTCTGCAAAGCTTTATTGGGCGTCTTCTCTGTGTCAGGCACATTCTGTTAGGCAATGGGCATACAGCCCTACAGAAAAGAGATGAAGACCCCATTCTAGTGGAGTAGACAGGCAATATACCGATAACCAATTAGTGTTTTCCCAGTCAATTTCTATGAAGACAAATAATACAATTCAAGGAAACAAAATGATTGCAGCTTCTATATTAGACAGGTGGGTCAGGGAAGATCTCCGGGATTTTCTGATAGCTGACAAAAGGTCTAAATAAAGTGAGGACATGAATTTGTGAGGATCTGGAGGAAGAGTTTTCTAAGCAGAGAGAACAGCATGCACAGAAGCCTATGGTGTGAACATGCTTACTGTATTTAACTAACTGAAAGGAAGCATATTTGAATAACTGAAAATGGTTGCTGTATATTACAATTTTCAATTATAAGGCCTTTTACAATGTGTCATTTTCCAGAAACTCATTTTTAACAACAAGAACAACAAAACAAAATTCGTAAATAACTGTTTTTAAGAAACAGCAGCATATCATATATAGCTGGGTAGCAGCAGTTTTCATAGTCTACAGCTATAAAGTTAAGTATGTGGGAGCGCCACAGAGACAAGGAGCTGTGTTTTGACATCAAACCAATTGTGCTGATAGAAGGAGTAATGAATGACACTTTGAAGTAAAAACTGGAGGTGTGGTGTGAGATTAATTACAATAGGGCCAAATTGTACCTAAGTGTGTGTGTGTTTCTTTGTCCCAGTCTGTTGCTTACTTTGTTGTAGTTCTTATGTTTTAATAGAATTACACATATTCCTTAAGCTACTATATGGCAATATTTTATATATTCAATCATCTAGTGTTCATATGTGGCATTTAGGGCCTTGTGAGAAAATTACCTACTATTTGTATCACATGCTCAAGTGCAAGATCAAATAAAATGCATATAGTTTAAAAAAGCAGAAAGGTCACTCTGTAAATCTGTCAGTCTAAAAACAGTAATGCTACTGTCAATGAGATCTCAAACATCTGACCTTTTTATGAGTTATTTCTCTCAGTAAAACAGTTACCCTTGCTATATTCTTAGAGTAAATGGCATTATAAGATCCTCGTTCTTCTGCCTTTTCTGCCTTTGTCTAGTTTACAACGTGGATGTACTAAATGATTTGAAAGGAAAAAGGGATTACAATACTATTGAAAGACTTCTGGTTTCTGGGCTGTCAGAGAAGGAGCTTAGAAGCTGCCACTACATCTCAACAACAAGTAAAAAGCTGGAAAAGCAACAACTCTTCTCAGATTCATCAGAATATTGAGGTCACAGGGCACACTTGCTGCCCTCATTATTGGAGAGACAGATAAGCATAACCAGAGAATCAGAGCTGACTGGAACAGACACACACCCGCAGGACCCACCGCAGAACTAATGCTGGCATGGGCATATCTGAACTGTAGTTGACAAACTGCTGGAGGTGCAGTGTGGACAAGTCTGAGAACTTCCAGGGAGATCCAATTGTAGGGGGTCCCACTCTTTTGTGAGTTTTACTTCTAGGAGCTCTGCCAGCTTCTCACAGTGCAGATTGTTGAAAATTCCCTAAGGCTTCCAGCAGGGGCTGGCGGGGGTGGGGGAAGACATTCCTGAAATGCAGCAGAGGACTCTGCTCTCTCTCACTAGGCCTGCCTTCAAGAAAAATTAAGTTACTTGGGTTTTACGAGAGGATAACTTACATAGGGAAGGAAAATGCCTAACTTTTCTACCTTTCCTGTACCACGTAAGAAGGTGGGGGTAGAGGGTAGAAATCTCAAACAAATTGAAAAGCATTAGTGAAGTTTCTGGTCCAAAGCACAGGCTTACTAAAACATTGAGACCTGAGGCCT
Source organism: Saimiri boliviensis (assembly GCF_048565385.1). Classification (NCBI taxonomy): domain Eukaryota; kingdom Metazoa; phylum Chordata; class Mammalia; order Primates; family Cebidae; genus Saimiri; species Saimiri boliviensis. The sequence continues at coordinate 99,460,798 of NC_133461.1, forward strand.
AATCATAAGAGTATAAAATGCTTCCCCTCCCCTACATAGTACATCACATTACTGTAGGCTTATTTATCACAATTCTGTTTACCCAGTGCATCATATCCTCTATCAATGAGAAATTACAAGGCACACTAAACAGTAAAAACAAACAAACAAAAAAACCAGTTTAAACAGAGCAAACATCAGAACCAGATATGGCCAGGATGTTGGAACCATAGATTTAAAACAACAAGGATTAATATGCTCAGGTCTCTAATGAAAAGAGTAAACAATATGTAAGAAGAGATGGGTAATGTAAGCAGAGAGATAGATATTCTAAGAAAGAGTCAAAAAGAAATGCTAAGGATCAAAACATGGTGAGAGAAATGAAAAATGCCTTTGATGAACTCAGCAGTAGATTCGACACAGCTGAGGAAAGAAACTCTTAGCTTGAGGATATGCCAATAAAAACATTCAAAATTAAAAAGCAAAGAAAAAACTGGAACAAAGGAACAAAATATTCAAGAACAGTGGAATAACTATAAAATATTCAAAATACTAATACCAGGGAAGAATAAAGAGGAAAATAAACAGAAGCAATATTGAAGCAATAATGACTGAGAATTTCCACAAATTGTCATAAAACAAACCACAGACCTGGGAAGTTCAGAAACACCAACCATGATAAATGCTCCTTAAAACCTTGCACACCGGCACATTTGTAGGCATGCTATATTTGAAAGTAGACTTGAATTATCTAGTTAAAGGTAACCACTCAGGCAATCCCTGAAACAAATTTTAAAAAGTAGTATAATATGCTAAGGAAGGAGAAAAAATAAAATCACGTAGAATAATACAGATCTTACTATACCGATAATCAGTTTGAATGTTAGTAGTCTAAAACCAATTAAAAGATAAATTTTGTCAGAGTGGATTTGAATAAACAAGACCCAATTTTATGTTGTCTATAAGAAATCCATTTTAAATAAGACACATACAGATTAAAAATAAAAGGATGGAGAAAGTTGCAGCATGCTAATTAAAAGAAAATTGGAGTAGCTACATAAATTTCAAAGAGAATAGACTTCTGAGCAAGGAATGTTATCAGGGATAGAAAAAGGCATTACAAAACAATATAGCAGTAAATTCTCCAGGAAGACATATCCACATTTTAATTCAAAATGTACAAATCCAGTAAGCAGAAAATCAGTAAGAACATAGCTGAATTCAATGACTCCATCAATCTACTGGTTATAATTGACATTAACTAAATAAAATTCACATACCAACTCTTTCAACAACAACAGTATCATTCTTCTAAAGCTCACATAAAACTTTTTACCAAGATAAACAATATTTGGGGCTATAAAGCACACCTTAACAAATTTAAAAGGTTAGAAATTATACGGTGTATGCTCAGACCACAATGGAATTATACAATAAATGAATAAGAGAAAGATAGGTTAAAAAAAATCCCCAAATACTGAGAGATTAAACATATCTCTAAACAACACATGGATCAGAGAAGAAATCTCAAGAGAGTTTTGTAAAGATTTTTGAGCTAAATAAGAATGAAAATATAACTTACCAAAGGGGATATAGTGACAGTAGTTGGTACTGAAAAATTTATAAAATGGAATGCATATATTAGAAAATAAGAAAAAGCTAAAATCAATAATTTAAGCTTCCATTTTAGAAAACTTGAAAAAGAAGAGCAAGTTAAATCCAAAGTAAGCAGAAGAATGTAAGTAATAACAAAGCAGAAATAAATAAAATTGAAAACAGGAAATCAGCAGAGAAATTAATGCAACCAAAAGCCAGCTCTTTGAAAAGATCAGTAAAATTGATAATCCTTTATCTGCCTTAGAAAAGAGGAGAGAGGACACAAATGACTAGGATTAGAAATGGAACAATGTGAACAACTCTATGCCCAACCATTTAATGATTGGACCAAAGGAACCAACTCTTTGGAAGACAATCTTCCAAAAGATTATTATTTCTCACATAAAAAAATTTACCCTCTGAATAGGTCTATATCTATCAAAGAAGTTGAATTAATGACTAATAATCTTTCCAAACATAAAGTACTAGGTCCAAGTACTACAAAACATTTATGATAAATTCTACCAAACATTTATGATAGACTCTAGACCAATTTTCTACAATACCTTCCAAAAGGTAGAAGCAGAGAGAATACTTCCTAACTTACTCTATGAAGCCAGCATTACCATAATCCTCAAACTAGACAAAGGCATTTCAAGAAAAGAAAATGGCAGTTCAATATGTGTCATGGAGATAGAGGCAAAAATCAACAATAAAATATTAGTAAACTTAATCCAACAATGTATAAAAAGAGATACATACCATTACTAAATGAGATTTATGTCAAGTACCTAGGGCTAGATCAGCACCTGAAAATCAGTGAATGTAATACATGACATCAACAGCCTGAAGAAAGAAAAATCACATGATCATATCAGTATGTACAGAAAAAAACCTTTGACAAGATTCAACACTCTTTCATGATAAAAACGCTCAACAAACTAGGAGTAAGGGGGAACTTCCTTAATTTGATGTACAAAGAACATGTCCAACAAATGGCTAACATATTTAATGATGAAAAATTTGAAGGTTTTTCACTAATATCAGAAATAAAGCAAGTATGTTCCCTCTTAACATTGCTTTTCAATATTATGCTGGAAGTTCTAGCATATGAAATAAGACAAGGAGAGGAAATAAAAGATATAAAGACTGGGAAGGAAGAAATAAAATTTTCTTTGCCGATCCGATGACTTGATTGCCTATATGGAAAATCCAAAAGAATCAACAAGAAACTCTTGGAACAAGTAGGTGATGATAGAAAAGTGGCAGGACACAAAGTTAGTATACAAAAGTCAATTCCTTTCCTATATACTGTCAATAAATTATTGGAATTTTAAGTTAAAAACACATTACCATTTACATTAGCACTCCCAAAGATAAATACTTAGGTATAGACCTAGCAAACTACAAGTATGTAAACAATTTATATGAGAAAAACTACAAGACTCTGATGACAGAAATTTTAAAAGAACTAAATACTTGGAGAGCTATTCCATTTTAATAGATATTTCATGTTGGTACTGTAAAGACGTCAGTTCTTTCCAACTGGATGTATAGATTCAGTGCAATCCCAATCAATATCCCAGCAAGTTATTTTTAAAACTAGCTTTAAAGTTTATACAAACAGGTTAAAAATTCAGCACAATATTAAAGGATTACGAAGTTGGAGGACTGATACTACCCAACTTCAAGACTATACAGTTATAATACACTTTGTAGGATTGGTTAAAAAACAAAAAAACACTGTCAGAAAACATTTAGAAAAGACACATCTGATAAAGGACTACTATCCAAAATATACAAACAACTCCTAAAATGAAACAGTAAGAAAACACATGCCTTGATTAAAAAATAGACAAAAGAGCTGAGCATACACCTCAGTAAAGAATATGTACAGGTGGCAAATAAAACTATAGAAATATGTTCAATATCACATGTCCTTAAGGAATTAAAAATCAAAGCAAAACAACGAGATGCCACTACACAACTCTCAGAGGAGCCAAAGTGCAAAACAGGATATGCAGCAACAGGAACACATTCTTTGCTGGTGGAAATAAATGTAAAATGGTTAGCCGCTTTGGAAAACAGTTTGACAGTTTCTTAGAAAACTGGACATAATCTTACCATGTGATCCGGCAGTTGCCCTCCTTGATATTTGCCTTAATGAACTGGAAAGTTATGTTCATATAAAAACTTGGACAGATATGTGTATAGCAGCTATATTCATAATCAGCCCAATTTGGATACAACCAAGATATACCTTAGTAAATACGTGGATATACTCTGATACATCCCAATATGGAATGTTATTCAATGCTAAAAAGATATGAGCTACCAAGCCATTAAGTAAAATGGTGAAAACTTAAGTGTATATTACTAAGCAAAAGAAGCTAAATTAAAAAGTCTATATACTGTATGATTCCAACTACATGACATTCTGGAAAGGCAAAAGGCATCATTTGTGGAGATGATAAAAGGAGCAGTGGTTTCCAGGGGTCACAAGGAGGGATGGTTGAAGAGGCAGAACACAGGTTTTTCAGGGCAGTGAAACTATGCTATAGGATACTGCAATGGTGGATTCATGTGATTTTACAGTTACCAAAATTCATAGAATATAGAACATCAAGAGTGAACCCTAATGTAAACTGTGGAATTTCGATGATGATAATGATGTGTCATTGTAAGTTCATCTATTATGACAAATGTACCACTCTGGTGAGGGATGTCGATAGTGAGTGAGATTGTGTGTGAATGGGTACAGGGGCTATGCATATGAGAAATCCCTGTACTTTCCACTCAATTTTGCTGTGAACCTGAAAGTGCTCTAAAAATTGTCTATTAAACTGTACAGTAAAACAAAAAAAAGCACTCTTCAAAAACACTTTTGGGATTTTTGTTGTTATGAACTACATTTTATTGTCAGCTGCTGAAAATAGTAGTGTGGAGGACAGGGGAGCCATTCTGTTTTTGGTGGAGGCTTTCTGGCTTTCTTTTTATCTTCTCCTCTCCTTCCTCCCCATCCTGCTTCTTTTGGACTGTTTTTTTTTTTTTTTTTTTTTTTTTTTTAACTGGTGGACTATAGATTTTAGAGCATGGTGGTAGTGTTAGTCCAACATTCAAATCCTGGCTCTGTCCCTTACTATATAACTTTAGGAAATTTACTGACCTACTCTAATCCTCATTCTTCTCAGATAAACAATTTCAGGGAAAAATATATATAGACTTCTTTTAGTTACTGAGGAACACTCAGCTAATTTTCAGTTCATAGTAGCGACTGTTAATATGGATGTTGCCACTGAGTAAAATGGGACTGCCCTGGAGAAGGGTTTATTGTGTAGACAAGTCTACTGAAACCCCTGCTGAATGGCCATTGCTCAGTTGATTGATTTTAGTATCCCAAAAAGGAATTTCTGCCTTTTAATTTAGACCCACTTTCCTATCCTTAAAGATTTATTTATTGCACAAAAATTTAGACTTCTTTTGTGGCCCCAAAGGATAAACTAAGAAGGAAGTGTTTACTTCACGATAAGCAAGAGCTTTGTGAAAATAATAATAATGAGCTCTTACTAGCTTTAGAGCCTCAAGAAGTTTCCTCCAGCTTTCTGAACCTCATCTTCTTCACTAATACAATCAGAAAGATGAGACCAATCTTAGAATGTAGTTGCAAAGATTAAGATTTATAGTGCCAAAGACAAACTGAAAATGTTAGTTCCCTTTGCAAATCCTTGTGATTATCTTCCCTTTGGTGTATCTGCAAGGAGCATATCTCAATTTCCCACCAATCCTAAACATCTATAGTTGTCAACGTATAATATATTCAGTGCAGAAAGGTCCTATTTTCACCGTCTGCTTTAACAGGGCACCTATTCTAGTGAAGCTAAGGCAAATATAAAGATAGATGCACACACTTCAGGATAGAACTTTGCTGAAAACTTAAGAACATTCCACCATCATCCTACACTATACTCCCATTCCTATTTTTCTGTGGTGGGGGTGGGGAGTGTGTGTGAAGAGAGTGGAAAGAGAGATTCAGACAAACAAATACAACTTTCCCCTATCAAGAAAGGGGGCAGCATTAAGTACTTCACACAAGTATGCATGAAGATGAATGGGAAAGCAGTCAATGAATGGAGGTCCCAGATAGAAAGCAGTATTCCTTCCTAAGTCTGCCCCAGAATGACAGCATTCTCCCCTGCCTGGGATCAGCATGCATATTTGAAATAGCCGTTAAAGAATAAATGAGCTTTGCAGTCTACAAATCTGGGTTGGAATTATTACACTATCACTTACCAGCTATTATTGCTATTGCCACCGCAATATGTGAACCTGAATTTCTTCATCCGTAAAAATAGGAATTATACCTGCTTCACAGTGTCAATGAGAGGAGATAAGGCATGTGCATGTAAAAGATAAATGTTTGTTTGTTGATATAAATCAGCAAACTCTGTGTAAGCTTGTTAGGATATACACTATCCAAATGGGAGAACATTTCTTAAATTTCTCACTGGATGCTGCTACAATGGAAAACCCAACTTTCAAATTAGCCCCAATTAAGACCTGATTAAATCACTTAGTATGAATAGTTGATTGCAGAATAGCAACAGTTTTATGTTTATAATTTCAGTGTCAAAAAGAATGTTTGTACGTGAAAACTGTTACGTGTTTCTAAGCACTTGTTAAAGTGAATATTAGAAAAATCCATTCATCTCTATATGTCCAGAAAATATTAGATATGGCCATTTAGCCCTGTGTGCTAGCTTCAACATGGGTGTTTTGTGAAAGCATGTGATTATCTTCTTGCTAGCTATTCTGTAAATTTAGAGAGTTCTTTGCCCCCAATTTTAAGGCATTTAATAAGTACACATGGTTTTATAATTGATTTATTTATCACATTCCTTAAAATCTTTTCTGGCTGGTTGTGGTGGCTCACATCTGTAATTCCAGCACTTTAGGAGGCTGAGGCAGGAGGATCACTTGAAGCCAGGAGATGGAGACCATCCTGAAAAACAAAGCAAGACATCATCTCTACAAAACTTGAAAGAAATGATCTGGCCATGGTGGGGTGTGCCCACAGCTATTTGGGAGGCTGAGACAGGTGGATTGTTTAGCCTAGGAGTTCAAGGCTGCAGTGAGCCATGATCATGTCACTGCACTCTGGCCTGGACAACAGAGTTAGCCCCGGTCTCATTAAAAACAAACAAAGACAAAAAACACCTGGTAAAAGTCAACCTTCTTTTCTAAAGAGAATCAAAATAGTACAGGATCCAGGGGCCCATTTGTGGCAGATGTATCACGGCTTCTCCCTCCTGTGCCTACAGCAGATATCACTGATCAATAAAGAAACTCTTATTCTCAGAATTCTTCACAACCCAGTGTTTCAAGCAGCCACTACCAATCTATATGTTTGGCAAGTAAAATGAAACCTGGGTGTTATTCTGTTTGCAGATAAAAGAATACTGGAAGGTTAACAGGATTTCTTTACTCTCAATTCTTGATAAATCTTAGACACAGCTATCACAGAATCCATCCAAGACTGACTTTTCACATCTATAAAGCCAGAGAATCATTGTGGCTTTGCGACAGGTCAACTTGGGTGGGCTAAAGTATTAGGTTGGTTCAAAAGTATTTGTGTTTGTTTTTCCATTACATTAATGGCAAAAGACGCAATTAGTTTTGCACCAACATACACATTTTTCAGCATTTTCTTTCCTATATCTTTCCAGATACCGTTGATCAGAAGAGAGATTCTTGAGGGAGATTTGGAGGACAGATGTGAAGCAGCAGCCATTTCACTGATGGCAAGCATTGTGGCTGATCTGCTGACTCACCTTGCTGGCATGAAGCAGCAAATAGGCTCTCAGTGGCTCTATTTTGCTATAATCCTCTCCGTTTGTTCAAAGCCTAGGCCAAGTGTGTGTGTTCAGTCCTGTGACAAAGGCCCCAGCTTCTGCAGGATAGCTGCATCCCCAGGTTTGGTGGCAGCAAGAATTGATCATGGGTTTCACACTGTCCTTCTAATTGTGCATGAATGTTCCCACTTGATCTTGCTCTCACTTACCTCACATCCAACTTCCCGTTTTGTGATTTTCAGATTCCAGCATTAGACACAAAAGCGACAACCTTATGAACATGTCTAAACCAGACCCACAATGGCACAAGATCAGATCCTTGCAACAAATCTACCTATATCCTATTGATTCTGATTCCATGATTGAGCCTTGGCCAATACAGGAATTCAAATCACATGGATAATTTCCAAAATTTATTTCCTTTCCTGATCCCACCTACATAGTGGGAGGCCCAAGTTAGCAGAGTGTTTGGGGGCCCAGGCTTTGTAGTAAAGGTTAACCCAGGTTTGAATCTTAGCTCTGAGATTTGCTGTTCACATGTCTTTGGACAAATTTTAAACCTCTTTGAGCCTCAGATTTTTTGTTTGTAATAGAGAAGCACCAAAATTTACTTCTCTCATAAGGTCACTATAAGGATTAATAAAAAATTATCTTTATAAGGCACTTAGTGCCTGTCATTCAACAAATGGTAGGTTTGTCAAGTTGTATGTATAGGTCTAGTCTTACAATACTTTGAATTGAGAGAGGGAGTTAAAATAATAAAGCTAAAATTTTTTGATTACCTTAGTTGAGAATAAGCAATGTAGGAAAAGAAATCAAAATAATTTTATTGTCAAAAAGAGCTTACTGCTTATACTTCCAATTTATTTTCTTTTTTAAGCTATAATTTGATATTTGATTGATAATGCTATTTAAAACAGCTGCTTTGCTTTTTGAAGCAACATGCTTCTTTCTTGATTACTTCTTTTTTATGGGGTCCTAAGTCTGTGTGTGTGTGTGATACAGTAGAAAGTGTATACAGAGGACTCCAAAGTCCTGAATTCAAGCTTGACTTCACTGCTCTTGTAAGTGACTTACACAAATAAGGTAGCATTACTCAAACTCGATTCCTTATCTGTGAAATGAGGATAACATCTTCTATGAATACCTGTTTTAAAGGGTTTCAGTGAGGATTAAATATGAAACACCTTTGGTAACTTCCAATGATTTATATATATATGATATTGTGGTTTTTGGATGTGTTCTCATTTAAGTTCAATTTGAACTGTTCCTCCGGCTCTGTTTAGCCAAACAGCAGCACTATTTACTTCCCATAGTTTGTCAAGTCTCATGAATTTTTCAAAATTATTTTTCAAATTTGTGAAATATAGCACACATTCAAAAAGTGAAGAAAGCATAAATGTCCCATACAATAATTAACAAAAATAAATACCTGAATCATCACCATCCTAGTGAAAAAAATAGAAAAAAAGAAAAAATATGTCAGTATCTCAGAAGCTCTTCATATATGTAGAAGATTTAATTTCCTATGTAGAAAATTATATTGTCTATTCATAGGAAAAGATTATTTCAATTATTTTACCACTATTTCTTGTTTTGTTGAACTGCATAGGACCTAGTTTATTACATTGGCTAATAATTTAAGTTTCTTGAGTCCACATTTAAGTAATGTGAAACCCAAGTAGAAATTTTGATATACATTTCTGCAGGCAAAACGTGGCTGGCTGGTGGCATCTCTCTTATGTTGGTTACAAAATCCCTTTCAGTATCATGGATTAGCAGTTTCTCATTTACCTCAGTATCAGAACTTTTCACTTATTTATTATGAAAATTATCATTCTTGTGGTCAATAAATATTTAGCAATGAATCAATGAACTCATTCATCACAGAGCTTCTGATATAGCTAGAGATAAAACATATACATGTAACTTTAAAATTTTTACTTAATTTTTGACAGTAGTATAATACTGTAATTGTATAATGTAGGCAATAAATGCTTTGAGTTTTCTGGTGAGGTGATATTTGGAGAGCGAGCTGGTTTACAGATGGACTGAAAATATTTGGTCTTTATCCCTGGGGATTCCTGGATGCCTGGTTTTACCTTTCACCAAGATAATGGCAGTGGTATTTATAATGTGCTACTTAAAATCCAAACTTCCCCAGTGATCCCCAGGGTCAGTTTATTTACTGAGGGTTTGCAACTGGCCTAAACTGGTTTAATAGCCTGGCATGACTACTTAAAGAGCTACTGAGAGCTTTCGGGGGAATTTCTCAGCTGGATTTCTTGCTTGAAGTTGGTTCAAGCCAGAGGCTCAGTTCATCCCTAGCTTACAGAGACAGGGCCCTGGGGAGTTTGTGCCTCCTGACCATGTCTCTACAACCTTCGGTGCATGTCCGCATTTCCTTCCTCTTGCTCCCTTGAACCTTCTGCCTTTACATAAAACCTCAAATGAGTATACTGTACGGCAAGTACTTTTCAAAATACCCAAACTGGGGAACACTACACAGTGAGTGACCCAGACGGGACATTTGAAATGACCCTTCTCACTCTGTAATTTAGGTAACAGCTAAGGCATTGCTTAGGAGAACGAGAGATGAGCTGAGTTTGGGGGGATGAAAGCATTGGTTTCAGCTGGCTTCTGACCGCCCACTCATAGGCTGAGGTCACAAAAATATTCTGTCCACAGATGGGTAGAAAAGCATTTGTGGACCAGGGCCAGGGGAGGTAGCTAAATGGGTAACAAAAAAGGTTTACACTGAGGAGAAGTCAGCCAAGAATAGGTGTCTTGGCTGCTCCCATCTGTTCTAGCTAAAATGACGATCCCAGAGAGGCAGAGGGAAGCTGCAAGAGCCTCGATGTTAGGGCCTGTGTCTGTGAGGAATGGGCCGTCCATGGGGAACCGGTCAAATCTTTGCTTTGATAGAGTCTGGTCCGTTATAAATGTGAGTTAAGCTACTTTTTAGCTTCATTTTGCAGTTCTTTTCACAACTGCTTTTGCAATGGAAATTGAGTTTGGGGGATCATGGGTAACTTCATGTTGGATCTTACTCAGGATCCTAAATTGGCTGCAGCTTTCACAGAATTATGGTCCCACTCTGTTAAGTTGCATAAAGGGAAGAGTATGTGATTCATGCCCTGAAAAGGAACGTTGTCTCAGTCCTCTCTGAGATATTAAGTGGAGTACCCCCAAGCTATTGAAATGCTAAGGATGCGGGTAACTTTATATTGGTTGTGGGGTGATGCGTAAGTTAATGCTGTGACTCAGGAGTTCCCACCCCTGGGCCACAGACCAGTCCATGGTCTGTTAGGAATGGGGCTGCACAGCCGGAGGTAAGCAGCAGGTTAGCCATTATTACTGCTTGAGCTCCGCCTCTCGTCAGATCAGCAGAGACACTAGATCTCACAGGAGTGCAAACCATGTTGTGAACCGGGCCTGTGAGGGACCTAGGTTGCATGCTCTTTATGAGCATCTAATGCCTAATGATCTGAAGTGAAACAGTATTCCCTCCCAACACCCCAACCTCACTGGTTCATGGAAAAATTGTCTTCCATGAAACCAGTTTTTCATGCCAAAAAGGTTGGGGAACCCTTCTATGGCAGGCCTAGGTGAGGGCTGGTGTTGTAATAAAACTTGCAACTTCATGGACTCCTTGGATGCTTACGATGTTGGGCAAAGAGATACCAACCAGGGAAACTGCAGCAGATCTCTTTACTCAGCTCCCCCAAATGGGGTTTAATGACAAGGAAAAGAGCAGGATTAATCAGAAGAAATAAAACAAGAAGGCAAGAGCTGGGAAAAAAAAAAAAAAAAAAAAAAACTTGGGACAGTTGAACCAAGTGGAAATAATTTGTGGTTGATTAAAAAATGGCATGAAAAAGGAGATGGATGAAATAGTCATTAAAAGTTAATGAATTGCTATAAAAGATTATAAAAACTATTATACCAACTCAGATGATAAAATGAATGAGACAGGTTTACTCAATGCATCCTAGTAAATTTATCCCAGTAAATTCATCCTGGGAAATTTACCCTAGTAAAAATTTTCTGGCTTAAAATTTTGAGTATTACACAAAAGAAGAGTCTAAAATCTTTTCAAAGCCTACACCAATATCGAAAGTGAAATTCAAGAGAGGGTTATGACTGGGGCATGAGAGAGCCCAAGTCTCTTGGAAAAACCCACAGGCAGGGACCCCTGGTTGTTTGTATTGGTATAGGCCAAGTGGCTCATGCATAGTGAGGAAACTTTCAGGATTGCTGAACATTGGTACTTAAACCTGCTAATGAAGTGTTAAAAGGTGATGTAGTTAAATTAGAAGGTTGTGGTGGTGTAACTAATGAAGGTGAGCAAGTGGCTTAAAGTGGAAATTTATGGATGCAAAATGTGCATGGTGGTTGCCTTACTCTGATGAAAGTATCACTGCGATGGATGTGATATCTGAATGAGGACATTTTCGTCATCTAAATTACTGGGAAAGGGATTTTGTGCAGGTTTCTTCCTTCTGTTGTTTTATTAGGCATGCTGGATCACAAATTGTTAGAATGAGCCCACTTACCTGTAATTTAAAGCAATACAGGATACCTTGGCAGGCATAAAGAAAGTTTGGCCTTAATTGCAGATCTATTATATGCAGTAACATTAGTGTCCATGAATTCCTTATATCATAGTGCAGGATGTTCTACAAGAAAAGCTGATGTATCCAGGAGGTTAATGGTAGATAAAAAGAGAAATGAATGATTTGGGAAGTTTCTCCTACTTGCAGCCATGCTGACTGGAGCTTCTGGTAAAGGCCCGTGACTGCCACCCAGCGGCAGTAGCTAGGATTTTAAGCTAGGAGCTAGCAGACTGGCAATGTGATTTGGAAAATAGGCCTTAGAAGACAGGAAGATAAAAGGAACATCGGGTGGGGTACTCTGTTATAGAAAAAAAATCTATGGACTTCAACAGGCAATTAAAATGGGACCTACATCCATGCTCACTAAAAAGCCCCCTTCTGCTGGGTGTGGTGGCTCACACCTGTAATCCCAGCACTTTGGGAGGCCTAGGTGGGTGAATCACCTGAGGTCAGGAGTTCAAGACCAGCCTGACCAACATAGATAAAACCCATCTCTACTAAAAATACAAAATTAGCCTGGCATGGTGGCACATGCCTGTAATACCATCTACTTGGGAGGCTGAGGCAGGAGAATCCCTTGAACCCGGGAGGTGGAGTTTGCAGTGAGCTGAGATCATGCCACTGCACTCCAGCCTGGGTGACAAGAATGAGACTCCATTTAAAAAACAAACAAACAAACAAACAAAAACAACCTTCTCATTTCTGATGAAACTTGGACCCATAAGTAAATGTCCTCCTGTGCACTTTGGAAGTGGCCTTTTAGGTATGCAAATTGAGCTTTGAGCTGCCATAGAGGCATTTGAGCAATGCAACAATCACGGGGATAGAGACATATCCACATGTCTCCCTTAGCAGCTTGAACAGTGACTAAAAATTGCTCTATTTGTCAACAGGAACATGAAAGACAAAATACAGGCATGGGCCTCATACCAAGGTGATCTGAGCCGAGCAGATGGATTCCCAACTTTGTGGTAGACACAATGGGTCTTCACAGGGATGGATATTCATTCTGGATTTGGGTTTGCACATCTGACAGCTGAAACAAATTCCTCTTAACACCATAGAGGCCTAGAGCAAACGGTATTATTTCAGTTTGGACTTTCTGCTTATATAATATCAAATGCGGGAATCAATTTTATTAGAGGTGCCCTGCGTCTGAGATTCAAAAGCATTCTATACAAGGAAGTTGACAAACTGCTGAGTAGCAGACTAACTGAAAATGGAAACGGGAAATTGAAACACTGGCTTAGTAAACTGGAGGTGGTAAGAATTGAAGTGATGGTTATCATGATTGAATACATGTGTGTTAAAACACAGACTGTGGAAGTAAAGAGGGTTTGCCTTTTAATAGATTGTTGACATAATGCGGGCAAAGATAGGGAAGAAGGAATGAGGCATTTACATAAAGGAATTCACATAAACTTTTTCTCTACTTCTAGATTATTTTATTTTTCTCTGCCTGATCTTGTAGTGCCAGGAGTTGAAATGCATTTGAGTTCCAGAATAAGGACCAACTGCTAACATGACACCATGACAGTGTCCCTCAATGTCACTGTACAATTCACTCAGGGAATGACAAGTTGTATTTCTCCTGACTTGTCTGAACTAGTAACTGGATCAATTTCTGCTTTCCTACCTAGTGGACAAGCTAGTCTTATAAGCATGTACTTATACAATGCTAGTCTATTTGAATGAAACAAATAAAGAAGACGTTTGCAGGATTCATATTGCTGCCCTCTCTATAGGTCAGTCCTCTGCTGAATCCTACAGTTTTACTCCAGGGGAAGAAGGAGGATGTGGGTGAAAATCAATCAAAGAAGGAGACGTGCTTGCTAATCTAAAGGGAGTCAACAAATGGATAATGCTAAGAAGGAAAAGCTAGAGCAGAAAATGGTATTTACTTTAGATATATTTACATATGCCCATGAGATTGAATGTGTAAGCCTGTAGAAAACTCCTTTTTTGCTTGAATGTGAAGGTCCAGGACGGGCTTCAGGGAATTAAAGAAGCATTAACATGTGTTCATTTATATGCAGTGTCTCAATGACAGTATTGACACCCTGTGGAAGACACCTTTTGGAAAGAACCATGCAGGAAAGAGCCATAGATCACCATGTAGCTAAATGACGGCCTGTTGACAAAGATGCTTAAACATAATGCACACAATTACTGCATCTTCAATTTGTCATAGTATTATGTGGCCTGATGCATACAATCCATGTTTACGTGGATTAAGGAAAATCATTAACATAAAGAATACTTTTCACACAGATTTCAGTGTCAGTTTAGGGGTGACTTGGTGAGCCCATACTTCCTACTGATAGCCCCAATGTCTCCCAAGGGGTTATATAGGAAACTCTGGCATACTCAAAATATTTGAGGGTATGACTACTGATTATGTGACATTATCCTGAGGAATTCACCATTTTTGTATCCTCGATACGTATGCAAGTTGTACTCAGTAAGACTCTATGGCAATAGCATATCCAGTGGGTAAACCAACGTTGTCCAAAACACTGTAAAGGCGCCGTGGATAAAACTATCCTTGCCCTAGGACAAGCCAAATTTGCCTTTATTATATATAAAAAATATACTGAAGAAACAGATTCATTGACCCATATTAGCCTATTAGATTGGATATTATTTTAAGAGAAAGAAAGAAGGTAGCAAGAAGCCTGGGCAGATAACACAGTCTTGGAGAGGAAGGTAAACAGACTCCATAGATAGTTTGGCAGCACCCTAGGGAACAAAGCTAGCAAAGAGCACATGGACAGTAACCAAAGAGGAGCTGTGAAATATGCTCCTTCAGATGGAAGCAATTAGCTTAAGGGCAATGACCTGGGATCCAGGGATGAGTTACAGGAGAGTCATGTTCTCCTGAGTGCATGGAAGTTTGTAAATGGAGAATACAATCTACATGCATGTCCTTAACTATCCAAGTCCGATGCATAAATAAAAACAGATGTACCCCATAGTGAAGTTAGTTGAAAGTGGAAGCCTAATTAAGCTTGATCAAGGTTTTTCCAGTGGGGAAAAGATAGACCTTTCTTAAAAATAAACACCTTGGAAACCTGTGTCCATAAAATCTTGCAGTATCAAACAGAGCATGTAACTATGCCCACAAGGGACTTGGAATCCAGAACTAACTGCAACTTGGCCCTTGATTTATACTTCAATCCCTGATAACATTAGGTATATGGACAAAGTCACTTTTTGCTGGGAAAGTCAGGGAAATGCAACAATTTTAACTGACTTGTTTATAGTAATCTTAATCTAACTTGTAATTTAATTGCTTCTTGGTATAATTCTGGTGTAATTATAACATTAATTTAAGGGATTTTTACAAAACCTTTAACACTGATACTAATGACCAAATGTATTGTCAGATTGAATTAAAACCTCTAAAAGATTTTCTTCCAATAGAAGCTGATTGAGCAAAGGAGGAACTAAATTTAGTTAACAATGGAGTAATCATTCCATTGGATCAATGCATTGATACACTTGACAAGATTTACATTTCAGTGGCAGAGGGATGTCAAATTGTTGTCAAGCTTGTGCATTATTATGAAGAGGTTTGCACTGGAATCTTCTAGAATCTTTGGCAAACTGAAAGCTTTCTTTAAAGTTATACCCACGGTTCTTTGTTGATAGAAATAAATAGTATTCTAGCAGTTGTTCTTTCTTCTGTAAATAGTATGAAAGATACAGGGAAAGGAACACCCATCAGCAATTTATACTTGCAATGCTTTGACCAAGAGTTAGAGAGCAGGCTGTGGGAATAGAGCTGTACTGGGAATATGTTGTTTTTATCTTTGGGGATATAGAAATACCTGGATGCTTTTTACTCTTAAGCAAAATAAGGTCAGTGGCATTTATGATGTACTGTTTAGGGTCTGAAACATCCTTGGCCTATCTCACGTTCATCTTCCTAACTGATGGTTAAGCAACAGGACTAACTAGTTTGATAAGCCTGGTTTGACTAAAAGAGATACTGAGATTATTTTTGGAGCATTCTCCTGGAGCCAAGATTTCTTACACAAATGACAGTTCAAATCATGGACACACTAGGGTACTGCCCAGTCCTAGTGTGCAGATAGAGCCCTGGGGAGTTCAAGCTATGGGATATCTCTGGGGACGTCTTCCTTGTTATGTACTCACTTGAGGCTTTTATTTAAAGGATACATGGTATCCTTTTATTTAAAGGATACAAAGCATTCTCTTTCTCATGCTACCATGCATCATTTAAATAAAAGCCTCAAGTGAGTACATATCAAGTGGTGATATTTCTTTTGAACTATCCAAACTAGATATGTATATGCAGACTGGACATGATGGTTTGTTGGAAAAGGTGGAAGTTACCAAAGCAGTTTCTTATAAAACACAAAACATATGGGGATGCTTAATTTTAGACAGCAGGTATTATTCACTCATCAGAACCAGTAATGCAAGGACCAAATGGGTTTAGGATCAGCCCAATAGCCTGCAAAGCAGGTCATGAGGCAGATAAAATAAGAAAAATAAAATATAACCTCAGAGAACTCATAGTCAGGTTTTTGCTCGAGTTCCGAGGTCTCTGTGAATCTGGTTTTTCAAATATTCATTTATTTAGAGCCTTCTAATAGTTGCTTTTATATTCTGTAAATGTTTTTTTTTTTTTTCGTGAGTTATGTCTTTTTTAAAAAAAAATTTTTTAATTGCATTTAAGGTTTTGGGGTACATGTGAAGAACATGCAAGATTGTTGCATAAGTACACACATGGCAGTGTGATTTGCTGCCTTCCTCCCCCTCACCTATATCTGTCATTTCTCCCCATCCTATCTCTCCCCACCTCCCCACCCCCACACCCCCCGTCCCTCCCCCATTTTTTCCCAACAGACCCCAGTGTGTGCTGCTCCCTTCCCTGTGTCCATGTGTTCTCATTGTTCAACACCCACCTATGAGTGAGAACATGTGGTGTTTGATTTTCTGCTCTTGTGTCAGTTTGCTGAGAATGATGGTTTCCAGGTTTATCCATGTCCCTACAAAGGACACTAACTCATCGTTTTTGATGGCTGCGTAATATTCCATGGTGTATATGTACCACATTTTCCCTGTCCAGTCTATCATCGATGGGCATTTGGGTTGGTTCCAGGTCTTTGCTATTGCAAACAGTGCTGCAATGAACATTCGTGTGCATGTGTCCTTACAGTAGAACGATTTATAATCCTTTAGATATATACCCAGTAATGGGATTGCTGGGTCAAATAGGATTTCTATTTTTAGGTCATTGAGTTACAATTATCAGGAGGAAAAAAAAAAGTAGAATGCTCTTAATCTTATCCATCACTGGATGTCCCTGGAAATCTTCTTTACAATATAACTCAAATTGTGTGACTCTACTTACCTTCCAATCGATTGCAATTACACTTAGAATGAAATACACCATTTTCCCCATGGCTTCAAGAACTCTGCTGAATGGCTTTTGCCTATTTCCTCACTTATGATAGCTCCTTCCCTAGTACTGTACTCTCCTACCACAGTGGAATACCTCCTGATTCTGGAAGATGCCAAGCTGTTTCCACATAGGGATTTTACATTTGCTATTCCTCTGCCTGAAGTACTGTCTTCCAGATTTATAATCACATACCTGGCTTATTCCTTACAATGGTAAAGGAATATAACTAGAAGATAAATCCTCATCAAAACTATATAAAATGTTGAGATGCAGATGAACTAAAGGTCTAATTTTAATGGTAAACCATGAAGTTATTGGAATATAATCACAATGTATTTCTAGAATTGGCGAACAACTCCTTGACATTCAGGATCAGGAGATAAACTAAAATATTCTCTTCAACCCTTAATTAAGATGCTATTTGGAAAAAAACATACATGTAGTATTGAGTATTCTGCAACTTTAAAAATAATCAACATTTGAGATTTGATAAAAGTTTCAAATGTGGAAAACATAAGGCCAAAATATAATTACATAAAAATTAAAGATTTCTGTTAAATATAGGACATTATAGAAAATTTAGACTGAGGGAATTTTGCAATGTCTAAAATTAGAAGAGAATTTTGCAATGTCTAAAATTGAAGAGGGATTAATATATAAAAGTTATAAGAAACACTTGCAAATAACAATAAAAAGACATGAAAAGAAAATGGGTAAAAGTTTTGAACAGGAAATTCACAGAATAGAAAAGCTCGAAGAGATGCTCAGTTTTATTAAAAGAAAAATACAATTGGAAACATCCATAATTATACCTTTTTGTGTATCAGAATGTGATAAATTAGTAAGTTGGAAATTGGGAAGTGTGGCTGTGGATATATTAGGCACTGCTCATGGAAGCATGGTACGGTTTATATTGCAGAACATCCAGAAATATTTAGTCTAATTAAATCCATCTATTCCCCATGACCCAGGGATCCTTCTCCAAGGCATATGATCCTAGAGAAACTAAGAAAACATGCCCTCTATGATACACACTGCAGCAGTATTTGTGTTAGTGGGTAGTAGAAATGCAGAAGGTGCATCACTGGGGAAGCTGTTGGGTAGTGGGTTGTAGATAAACCCCATGGAGGATGAGTCAGAATTAATAATAACACATTAGATATACACACAGAAACATGAATTGACCCTAAAGGCAGTGATGAAGGGCAAAATTAGGAAGGTTAACACAATCTTAAAAAAAAAAAACTTGTAAACTTCAAAATTACATGTCTACAAAAGAACAATGAATATTTATAAAAACAAGTAAAGGGCTATACATTTTGTTAGAATAATTGAGACACAGTGAGATATGGAGGAAACTGAGTGAATACACAAATAAATCAATGGATGAGTCAAAAACAAGAAACACAAAGAACAGGGTTGTGCAGAGCTGTGATGATAATGTTTCACTGAGTGAAGACTATGATTTAAGTAGCTCTCTGTACCAAGAGTTTGTCCTACCCACCAAAATACAAATCACACACTCACACTATCTCAGAGACAAAACCAGTATTAGTTCCTTTATGTTCAAGATCAAGACAAAAATGAATATTCTCTACAACACTTAATATGCTATTTGACAAAAAAATATATTAGCTACTCAGTCATATTACAGCTTGGATGTGGGGTATTGATTACGATGATTTTCCCATATTAATTTTGGCCTATTTTTACTGATTTTACAACTTCAAAAAATAAGTAAATATTATTGAATATCAGTATATATCAAATACTGTGTACAAAAGAAAAACAGATGAATTTTAAATGGTATAGGGATACGATCAAGACATTTCTAAGTAATTTCTATTTAGAAATTGTATATAGTATTTAATATTTCAATTTATGTACATATTTTTCAACTGCTTTATTAAGGTATAAGTCACAAAACTTACAGTTCACTCCAAGTATAAAATTAAATGGCTTTTGGGAAATTCGCAATTATGCATCCCTCATGACAATAAATTCCAGAATATTTTCCATATCCTACAATGAGACCCTATACGTCTTAGATGTCACCCACCAGTCTCTCCATTTCCTTGCTAGTTGTACATCGCCAGGAATTCTAATTCCTGTCTCTCTAAATTTCTCTATTTGTGATATTTTGTATAAAGTGGAATCACATAATATGTGGTCATTCGGGCTATCCTCTGTTACTTAGTATAATGTTTCCAAGGTTCATCTATAGCATAGCAGGTTTCAGTATTTCATTGCATTTTATTGAATAATATTCCCTTGTATGAATGTAAGATATTTTATTCATCCATGTATCAGCTGATAAACATTTGAGTTGTTTCCACCTTTTGGCTATTATGAATTATGCTGCTGTGAGCAATTTGTGTACAAGTTTTTATATAAGCACATTTTCATTTCCCTTTCACTTCATGTCATTTCATTTAATCTCTCACACATAAATAGCTAGGAGTTAAACTGCTGGGTCATGTGATATTAGTTGCCATACTGTTTTCAAAAACAGCTGCACCATGTTATGTTCACATCAGCAAATATGTGATTGCGATTTATCCACATCTTGCCAACACTTGTTATTTACCTTTTGGATTATAGCCACTTCAGTGGATGTGAAGTTGTATCCTGTTGTGTTTTTCTGCATTTCCTTCGTGTTTAGGGATGTTGAGCATTCTTCATCAGCTTTTTGGCCATTTGTGTATCTCCTTGAGAGAAATGTCATTTCAGTTCCTTTGACCATCTTTTAATTAGATTATTCGTTTTTATTATTGTATTAGTAGAGTTGTAAATCACCAAAAAAAAAAAAAAATTAGATGTCAGGAGCTCATCTGAACTAGGACACAGGCTGAGCTGCCATGCATGAGAGTAGCCAGTCAAAGCAGCAAGTCCAGTATGAAAGTGTTATACATTTAATTGCTGTAATGGCATAACGAGGCTAAAACTCAGGAAAGCACAACACTGCCTATTCCATCTTCCTCTCTGGAAGGATGCACCAGTGAAAGGTGCTGAAGAGAAAGAGCAGTGTTCATTTCTCATGTTGGGATGAGGCTATGCTCAAATTTTACTCTTCCCTGTAGAATAGAACTTGGTTAGAACAATGCTGTAAGCATATTTCAAAACCATTACTTTGCCCTTTCCTTGACAAATCCAGGAGGGAATCTTTCTCAATGCTTCACCAGGAGAGCCTGTTCAGGCTATCCAAGTCAAATTTCAGCAGTTTAGCAAAGTAGGCATTTTGGATACTACTAGAGTTTACAGCTTCAGTGGCTTAAGTTCTGCAGATAAGCAGGCCTCAGCTGTCACTCTCTGGAATCACCTGTCTGTCCAGATTTGGTGGTGGATTTTTATTTCGTTCAGCTTTTTCTTGTTGTGAAAGATGAGACAGATGACTTGCAAGCTCTTTATGTCAGAAATGCTTGAAGACATATTTTGGATTGTGGGGTATTAGAATGTAAATGTTTATTCTCTAATGTCCAATGTGGATGCATTATTCCCTTTAAAAATATTGTCTTATTAAAATTTGTTTTTGATTGAAAGTAGCTGAAGGTGATATTTCATGTCACGCCAGGAAATATATACTGCAGTTAAGAACCGGACTCTAAAGTCAAAATATGGGATTTTTAATTCTGATTCCTTTTTTATAGGTGTGTAACTTTAAGAAAAATATTTCACCCTGTTGCTCCTTAGTTCCTTAATCTGTAAAATAAGGTCATAAAACAGATAGTAACTTTATTTCATAAGGAGGTTTCATTGTGTTAATACCTGTAAACAGAATAGTGCCTGGTACAAAATGTGCTTCATACTTAATACATACTGGCCATTATTAAATTTCCTAGATGTGTATTTTTTCTCTATCGGTGTGACAACACTGCTATGGTGTTAAGATACCTCAGTTTGCCTTTACAGTTTAGAAACCAGGTTCAGATTGGCGTCAAAACTGATAGAAGTCACCAGGCAATTTCAAGTAATGAGGCCAGGCTATGGCAAAGGGTTATCTAATTAAGAGACACACCTTTGTCCCTGACAACACAGGGTAAAAATCCAACAGCTTTGTCTTATTTTTGTTGAAATTATGTGTGTTTGAAGAAGTCTCTTCATGGATCGTTGATGGATTTGGGGAAACTTCCCACAAAAACAAGACTCTTTGATCCACAAGTATTTTTTTTTTAATCTTAAAAATGAAACAAAAGAAAAAAAATCACCAACAGTAAAATAAACCTCATACAAACTCTGAAGTAAGAGTTTTTGAGGAGCTTTGAGGGCCCATTCTTCCTCCTAGAAGTCTTCTTACTATTATAACACACAATTGTCTTGTGATTATAGAGAATGTGACCAAGTCCTTCAATAAAACTGGAGATGTCTGTAAATAGGATAGGAGAATTCTCTGCTCTGATTGGATGATTTGGTTCCATATTGACTTTCTTATCCATGCCAAGACTGGCTAAGACAAAATCTTGAAATAAAGATTGTCTTCTGCAGTACTCAGCCTCTCCTGTTCTCATCTCAACTGTTTCATCCCATCCTCAAGTCTATCTGTTTCTAGTATTATCAAGAAAAATTGTTAACTGCCCATAAGTTAATATCCCCATAAGTTGCATGTTAACATATGGCAATGTTAACAATTGTTAACATGGATATAGAAGGATAGACAATTGTTAACATGCCCATATGTTGCATGTAAAAATGTGGGAAATTCATTTTACATCTAGGGAATGTAACTTTCTATTCATAAATGTTCTGAGTGAATGCAAGTTATTTATTCTGTGAATATTAAAGAGTTCTAGTCTATGGCATGTGAACAAAGCGGTATAAGCCAATTTCATATCTCACTCCCAAATCACCTTGCAAAATCTTTCATGCTTTCTCCCTGTCTGAAAACCAAAAATGAAGGATGCCAAGATGAGATTGCCACAATGTAGAAGGAAATGGTCCCTTAATTACTTGTTGGCAGAAAGTCACCCCAAGTGAAACCCAAGAGTCACCTGATACAGAAAATCTTCTTTGGACTTTGTATCATTAGGACATATATTTTACTCTGTTAATTCTCCAAATTTTGTCGTGGCTAGTTACAGCAGTTATCATTAAATAATGCAGTTGTCCCTGGGAATCACTGGGGATGGATTTCAGCATTCCCCACAAATAAAAAAATCTCTAAATAATCAAGTCCCTGCTATAA
This sequence comes from Saimiri boliviensis, assembly GCF_048565385.1. Lineage (NCBI taxonomy): Eukaryota > Metazoa > Chordata > Mammalia > Primates > Cebidae > Saimiri > Saimiri boliviensis. The sequence goes on from NC_133461.1 coordinate 99,483,451, forward strand.
AATGGTGCAGTGTTTGCATATAACCTATGCACATCCTCCCATATACTTCAAACATCTCTAGATTACTTATAATGGCTACTATAATGTAAATGCAATGTAAATAGTTGTTATACTCTATTGCTTTTCTTATGTGTATTATTTTTATCATTACATCATTTTTAATTTTTTTCTGAGTATTTTTGATCCAAGGTTACATAAATGTATGGATATGGAACCCATGGATATAGAAGGCTAGTTACAAAGACAGAAAAAGAAATCTCAGAAAATTGAGGTAATTTATTCTAGACGACATATGACTTAATGCCAGTGCTGGAACTAGAAGTTTCCAATTCCTAGTTTAATGTTTTTTTTTTTTTTTTTTTTTTTTTTTGAGACAGAGTTTTGCTCTTGTTACCCAGGCTGGAGTGCAATGGCGTGATCTCAGCTCACCACAACCTCCGCCTCCTGGGTTCAGGCAATTCTCCTGCCTCAGCCTTCTGAGTAGCTGGGATTACAGGCATGCACCACCATGCCCAGCTAATTTTTTTGTGTATTTTTAGTAGAGACGGGGTTTCACCATGTTGACCAGGATGGTCTCGGTCTCTTGACCTCGTGATCCACCCGCCTCGGCCTCCCAAAGTGCTGGGATTACAGGCGTGAGCCACCACACCCGGCCGTTTAATGTATTTTTAAATCTAGTACTTTTATTGTCCAATCCCAGTTAGTTATATATATAAAAAAAAAAAAACCCATCAACAGATAAGGAATGGAAATTGAGCTATTTCATGTATGTATTCTACTCAATGCCTTTCTGCATTCAAAAAATTACTGAATTTTAAGACATTCATTCCTTTGGATACTTGCCATTGCTTCTCCCAGCATATTTTCTGAAACCGTGGATTTCAAGTGGTATAGCTAAAGTTTGGGAGATCTGTAAAGATACTGGACAGTTACTCAAAGTCGAACCACAAGAGTTACCACCAACTTTGTAGACTAAGTCAATTTTCAGTTTTCAGAGGTCACACTTCCCTTTAGATTAAATGATAGTCACATGAGATTGTAAATATTTAATTCCATTTAATATTCTATCTATGCCAATGGGATGAGTTGGATGGTGAAAGGTATCTGACCAACGGAAATGACTTAGGGCCAAGGCAAACTGTCAAAAGGAGGCTAAATTTAGCTTTGCAACAAAGCAGATGTAAATCTCAGTGAGTTTCTCACCATCAGCTAAGAAAATAACAAAACATCCGTGTCCCACAGAAGCATTTTAAAAGGTTGAAGACAGACAGGGCAAGGTTTATACCCTGTTTCCTCTAAGCTGCAAGTTTGAGATCAGTTCCAGTAAAAGTTGAAGGTTATTTGAAGGAATCTGACCTAGTTCACACTGGGTACATAAAGTGTTCCCAAATAAAACTCTAGCTCAATGGCTCTGAAAGTGCATGCTTATGTCTAAATTACACAACATGACAGCTTTTGGTAGCCATACTGTTACCTCAAATGCTCCAGGGAGTTTATAAAGATTTCTAGAGGGAGGAAGAGTGATCCTCTTTCCCAATTCTCTTTTCCAGCATGGTGAAATATTTGCATACAGTGACTCAGTCACTAGCAAGCTGAATGTCTATTGTTATGAAATCTTACATTCTTCCACAGTGATGGGGAAAAAAGAAAGGATGGGGAGGGACATTTTTATTTTACAGACAAAAAACTCTTGTTCTATAAGCTTTTCCTTAGAAAGTATATGGAATTCTACAACTGTTAATAACTATATTTCAGTTGTGACTGTTGAGTTTTGGGTTTTGCATTTTGAGAAAATTTCCATGTTCTCATTTCTTAGTTTTCTTAACATTTGTAAAGTAATTGCATGAAATAACTTTAAAAAAATGTTTCCAGAGTTCTCTGCCAAAAGTATCTGAGTAACTTTTCCCACTGTGGTATTCCTACAGGTCTTTCTTCAGCGCTGACGGGTTACTCATTTGCACTAGGACAAGGCTACATGACCAGGTAAACATACTACAGCATTTGAGAAATATTAATTCATACTATTTTGGCGTTATATAAAAAATAAATACAATGCACATCAAAGTATTTCTATATAGTAATTGTCTCACAAAATACGTCTATATAGTATAAGAAAAATTACAACAAAATCTCAACATGGTGAATATTCTAATGTGAGCCTGGGGCAAATATTTTGGAATATACTAAAATATATAGGGTATATATCTATGCTGCGTAATGTTAATTTCAATATTCATAGTCTGTATAATAAACACTGAGCTGTGAACAAGATAATAACCTTTATGTCTTATACTCCATTGAAAGTAAAGAATAGCCTCATTCACTCCTTAGAGGATAGCAGAGCTTTGCTACTAATGCCTTTATAAATGCTGACAATCAGACTGACTTTAAGCTTTGACCTAAAGGGCAGTGGCTCTACCCTATCAACTAAGGAAGCAACCTCAGTTGGGACAAGCAGAACCCAAAAGGAAAGCCACGCCTGTTCTTCCAGGGAAACACAGATGAGGACTAACATGATGGACTTTCTTTCATAACCATTGTCTTTTTTCCCCTGGTGTAATTATTCAGATATAGGCGGTCCCCAACCTGTAAGTTCACAAAGTTCATTTATCAAGAGAACCGTGGGAACTCAGAACATAATGTTCCATAAAATCAGTATTATGCTGCTGGTTTCTAAGGTTGATGAGTTTTTTTTTTTTTTTTCTGCCTAAACCCCTCCCCTTGCCTACAGTTGACAGTACCCCTTCTCTGGCTCTCACAGTGTGGTTCTCCAAGAGTGCCTCCAAACCCCTTGACCTCCAGCTGTTCAGTCAAAGTTTACTAATTAGTCAAAGGAGTGGACAGAATTCAAGTTGGGGCAACCATAGCAGTTACCCACTGAGCAATTGTGATTTGTCCAGTGCTGGCCAGGTAGCTTAAGCTGATCCTGGTTAACTGGATTCCTTTACAAGATATTTTCAACTGGAGCTATGAGGACAATCCCCAGTTTCTTTAGTGTGAGGTTGTGAACCCCTCACTGTTAGAGTCACATCTCCCACTGTGTGAAGACATTGTCTTCTAATAAGAAAGAATAAAACTATCAGGCCAAGAGAAACAGATGAGGGAAGAAGAGAGGGAGGGTGTTAACAACATTGGATCTCTTTTGTCTTTTCCTGCCTGAGGACCAGAACTGCTTTGATTCCAAGGTTGATTGAGGATCAAAGCTTCTTGTCACCTTAAAACAAGACCAAACCAAACCTCTCTCCCTTTCCATCTTTGTTTCCCCTAAGTCTATTTCTAATTATATTTCTGGCTCTTATAAGCAAGTGTCCTACTTAAAATGGTTGGATTCTCAGGCCAGGATTTAGAAGCCTATTTTGACAATGAAGTTAGAAAGTGAACCCCTAGTATGAGACTGGGGACTCTTGCCCTCCTTGTCCCTGTTATCTGATTTCAACAAGAGTTCAATGAGATCAGATAACTTAAATAGAGAAGATTCAACCCCAGGATTTGGAACTCAGTATCTCCTTGCTGTAAACATAACAATAACTGTTTGGTGTAAAGGAAGCATACAGATTCACAGAACTCATCTAATTTTCTGGGGACCTCAACCCAAGTAAACAGTGTAGAAAGACCTTCAAGTAACATGGTGTGACTCACTAATAAATTCAATGTTGTGCTGGCTGACTATTCATAGCATAGCTTTTGTGAAAGGGTGTGTATGACAGTGGAAACAGCTGAGAGGGTCATAGCTTTAATTATCTGAGGAGGGCATTCAAGTCACACACATCCACTCATTTGTACTTTTATTTTTCTTTAAATAGCCGAGTCATCTCAGTCATGGAAAAAATTAAAAAATACTGCTGAAAATAGCAGTTACATTATGGTAATAATTGCTAATCAACACTATTAGACCAGTTTATAATGCATGAAACTATTCATTTCTGTAAAGACATGAATCTTCCCAGATTCTGGAATAATACTTTATCATACTCTGAAACAATTTGTATGTTTTAAAATCAGAGATGCTTATCTTGCCCATATGCTCTATCATCTTAAAGCCCTTCTGGAAACACACGGACACACTAACATGTGTCCATTTCCCTTTTCAGCCACAGTCTTCATGTTGCTTAGTGTAACCACCCCCAAACCAGCTACATCTGTACAAACCAGTAGGATGTTTGGTGAAAGGTGGGGACAGATCACACTTTTGTATCCTTTTATTCTTCCCACACGTTTTCTAATTTCCTATCCCTGGGGTGGGTTATCCAACTTTCTTTGATGGGTATATTCCTCTATTTATTAAGTCCTACTAAGTACCTGTTGTGTGTTAGACACTATGTTATACTCCAGTAATTCAAAGATTAATAGAACAGAGTCCTTCGCAGTAAGTTCGCAGCCCCATGGTGAGGCTGTCACACAATCAGAAAATTTTAGTAGTCACCATAGATGGTTTCAGTGTACAGAAAAGGGACACCTATTGCCTTCTGAAGTCGGAGCATGCTTTCTATAAGAGGGATAGTTTAACCGCTACATAGAGAATGCATAGAAGTTCTTAACTCGGTGGAAAATAGAGGAATAAGAGGTGATGGTTGAAAGGAGGATTTGAAGGAGTGTATTTTAGGAATAGGACCCGGTATAGAGGGAATGGCGTGGTATAAAAGTGATCCTCAAGCAACTCCATGTTGTAGGAGTGTAAAATGAGGAATAGTTAATGACTAAAACAGAGAACTAAGAGATAGACAGGAGCCAGATGATGGAAGGATTTACCTGCCATTTTATGGTATTTGAGTTTTTTCTTGATTGACGGGATCCACTAAGGGAATTTAAATATTGGATAAGTAGCATAAACAGACTTGCCAGTTTGATCAACTGCTGTAGAATCAGCCTTGAGGATTGATATGAATAGTATGTGAGAACCTTACCTGCTCACATGGAGGAGGGCTTATCTGCTACAATTCAATAGAAGTCCAATAACTGTTGCAAAAATAGTCAAAGTATATGAACACAAAGTTTATGGAAAAGGAAATACAGATGATCTCTAACGTTAATGATTAAAGCTCAGTCTCATTCACAATAAGATAAAATTAAAGTTCCAATAACATGTTACTTTTTCCTCTTGGCAGAGGTCAAAATATATGAGCACACTGTGATTATGAGAACATGAAAACATACACATTTTTGCATTCGTGATAAACTTTTAATTCAGTAAAATCTATATAGAGAAAAATATATATTTACATATATAACATGAACCCTAATTCCACTTCTAAGACTTAGCTTATAATCTCATATGGCATAAAAGTGGTTATATACAAGGTTCTTATTGCAGTGTATTATTTTTAAAGGCAAAAGACTGAACACATTTTAAATTAAATAGCAAATAATGACAGTATGGACGTCTTGGAATACTTTGCCCCACTAAGAAGAATATTGATACTTCTTTATATATGGAGAAAGAATGACCTCCAAAAAGATATTTTGAGAAGAAAAGAAAATGATATACAAGATGATATATTGCATGACCACATATGTATGAGAAGAAACCCACATGAGTGTGCATAGAATATTTCTGGAAGAATACATAACATAATTGACAATGAGGGTGGCTTGTAGTGAGGGACCAGTACAACGGGGCTTCAGGAATTGACAGTGACTTCTTTTTCATAGTATACTCTATGGTATTTAAAAAAAATTTGTATCACATGCATTTATTATCTAGTCAAGGAGGGAGAGAGGGAGAAAAACAAAACAAAAAGAATCAAAGAAAGAAGAAAAATAGAGAAATTATTGGATAAACTGAAATTTCCCTTCCCCTAAGAAGACTGAATTTTTGCCCTACATGGGGTCAAGAGATAAGCACTGGAATCCACGCGAAGTAAAGAAATGTACTTGAGGCAACCACAGCACACTCTGATCCTCAAAGTGCTACAGCCTCACAGCCTCAGACGCATGATAGCCTAGAAAAGATACACATATCAGCATGATGGTATCTTTTCTCATGAATGGAATGGAATAGACAAATACAATCTTCTTTATGAATTCATAACCATAAACTTGTCTTTATCTGCATTTGAAGACTACCTTTTATTAGGTATGAGAATCCCTATGCCAAGAAAGTAAGACAAAAAGATGTTTAGGGGTGGTAATATCTTGTGATATACAGCAGAATCGAAAACCATCCCAGCAGTACACAATGTTAGTCTAAATTTCTTACAGTCTTCATTGATAAATCCCTTAGAATAATGAGCACATGACCTAAACATGGCCAGACACCACAAAACAAAATATCATGAATGAGAGATGAAAAGTTTAGTAATTTCAAGAGTGTCACATAACAGAGCCATTACATAAGATGTTTAAACAATTAAACACGTTTTTTTAAAAAGGACTCAAATCTAAAAGATAATATAGAAACACTTGGCAACAATGTTAAACTAAATAAAACAAAACTTCTAGATAAAAAAAATGGTTCTTGGAATTAAGTACAGGGACAGACATGGAAAGTACAAAAGAGGTCAAGAGTCATGAAGATCATATTTTCAGCAAGTACTTTTTCCTTGCATTAACTAAAGAAGTTTAAAACATTGATCTGGAAGAATGCCAAATTATCATCTTGTCTAGAAGATATTTGTAGGGCCCCAGTTATAGTAAAAATACAGATCTATACAATGTATGTCTAAATAATTAAAATTTATCAGTCAAGCTAACAAATTAATAAATGATTTATATCTTTCCTCCTTGACAGATATACCTTTATAACAATGTAAGACTTTGATATGTCTGAAAGAATAGCAAAGATGACTAAATTATTTTTGTGCATGTTTGGATTTTCTGTTTATGAACTAAGATGTCTGAATATATAATATACAATAATATACTCAATTTATGAATTATACATTCATAAATTTTTCTTATTTCAAAAAGTCATCAGTTATATTAATAAAAATAAGATTGTCATATAATTTTGTTCCATAGACAGTAATCTGAAATTAGAGAACTTTGCTTTAATTATTGCAGTTCTTCTATAATATTCCTAAAATTGACTTCATTTTGAATAATTAATAGATTTGGAAATAACCTAAGAACTTTATATTACATTTTGACTTTTTAATAAGGATGCCAACAATAATATATTGTGGTTGCAGGAAAATGCTAAAAACATTTTAATTAAATCAAATGCATTGCTCTCAGAGAGTGAGTTTCACCATATCTTAAAGTGATGTCTACAACTCTACACTAATGTAAATATTTAGTATATTCAGACATACATGAATAAAAACTCAAGAGTAATGTATTATTCAATGTTCTCTAGAGAAACAGAACCAATAGGAGACACACACACACACACACACACACACACACACACACACACACAGGAGAAGAGATTTTTGGGAATTGGCTTCCATGATTGTACAAGAAGTCCCACAATATGCAATCTACAAACTGGAGAACAAGAAAAGCCAGTGATGTCATTCTGTCTGAGGCCAAATACCTGAGAACTTGGAGAGCCAAGACCCAGGGGGTCTTGAGCCAAGAATCAACAGCTCTGATGTCTGAGGGCAGCAGAAGATAAATGTCCTGGCATAAGAAGTGTGAGAGAATTTACTCTTTCTGTGCCTTTTAGTTATTTTAAGGCCCTCAATAGATTGGATGATGCCCACCTGTACTGGTGAAAAGGAGCTTCTTTGCTCAGTCTACTGACTTTTGGAAACACCCTCAAAGGCACTCACAGAAACAATGTTTACCAGCTATCTGGGCATCTTTAACTCAGTCAAGTTGATACATAAAATTAACCATTCCACCAAAATTGCTTGGTATTGCAAAATATTGCTCAGTATGATATGGTTTGGCTCTGTTTCTCCACTCAAATCTCACCTTAAATTGTAATCTCCGTAATTCCCATGTGTCAAGGGTGGGACCAGGTGGAGGTAATTGGAACATGGGGACACTTTCCTCCATGCTGTTCTCCTGATAGTGGGTTCTCACAAAATCTGATAGTTTTCTGTGTTTCTTGTATTTTTCTTTCTTGCACTCACTACATCCTGCTGCCCTGCGAAGAAGGTGCCTACTTTTCCTTTCCCTTTCACCATGATTGTTAAGTTTCCTGAGGCCTCCGCAGCAACGCAGAACTGTGAGTCAATTGAACCTCATTCCTTTATAAGTTACCCAGTCTCAAGTATTTCTTCATAGCAGTGTGAGACTGAACTAATACAGTCACGAGGTTCAACTGTTGCTACCCAGGCTAACTGCTAGGTATCCTGGAACTATGAAATAGGAAGAAAAGCAAGACAGTGGACTCAAGGTACTACTTGGAAATGTATTGTGTTATTCAAGAATCTCTTATATTCATCCTTTCAGAAAAGAAGGATTTGGCAAACTAAGTAAGCTTCCTGCTACCTCAGTCTTCTATTGCTCAAACCCTCTTTGAGTTACAAAGCACCATCCATCTTTGACACCGGCTGCCACACAACCCACAAAATTTAATAACATTTAAAATTTGCTTTTCTTCTCCACAAGAATACAACCAAGAAGACTTCTTGGGGTCTAACTGGTATTAATTTTAAGATCAGATATTTAAGTTAAATTGTACCAAATTGAGTACTGGATCCCAAGTGATGATATGTGTTAAATGTGAGAGGTTTTTTTGTTTGTTTGTTTGTTTGTTTGTTTTTGCCATAAAAATGCTTTATTAGGTCAAACTACACACTATAAAAATGCTTTAAAATGTAGCAGGAGGAGATGTAAAGAATCGAAGTACAAAGAAGTAACAATGGCTATCAGAACACACTAAAGAATCCACACTACTTCCCCCTTTACCTAGAAAAGGAAGCTTCTAGGCTACCTCTTCCTCAGCACACTTGTTTAATATGTTAATTATGAGAGAGAGGAAAAAAAAATGAGACAAATTGCCCTATGAGTTATCAAAAAGTGATGCAAGGCAAACTCCATTAAAATGATATGGTTTTGGTATAGGATAGAGAGACCAACAGAAAAACGTGTCCAAAAATGTGTAAATAAATATGTAGAAACAAGGAGATGTAAATATTTAAAATAATTAATACTTGAATGCCTCTTTATAGGAAAACTCCAAAAATATATAAAACAATCCAGATCTTCCTGGATTACTTATCTATAATATTAGAAACACCCCATGTTTTCTTTGGTTTGGTGTTAGCAAGGAAAGATTATTTCTCTTTATTTATTTTTAATTTACAAGTGGGACCATTTAATTTAAATACCTAAACTGAATCTTCAGGGTTTCACTAATTTCATGTGTTGAGTTCATCATACTAGGTCCTATGTCAGTAATTTCTAGACTTCCTAGCCAAGATATGAAAAGGATTCAAATTCCCTCCATAACATTTCTCTCTCTTCATGTGGCAAGGATGGGAAAAACTTCTGCTCCCAATATGAGAGCTACAGTAGAAAAAGAATTCCCCTCCACTAGCAACAAGCACATTATGCTGTAGTTCAGGCTAAACACTTCACACCTGAGAACATTCCCATCCTGATTCCTGTAAACAAGGACTGACTCCTTTCAAAATCCAATTTTGGTTGAGAAGTGCAGATTCACAGACGCATGGAAAGATGATTTTAATAAGAAAATAACTAAGTAAGAATAGCCAGAAAACCTCTAAAAAGAGTATTAGTAAGGGGAAGATAGTCCACAAATTGACATATTAAGTCAGTATTAATAAGGGGGAGAGAGTCCACAAATTGATATGCTAACCTATCAGATGATAGTCCAGAAATAAACTACGTATCATGTTGTGGATAATACGTGCTAGAAATATTGGGTACTTACTATGTACTTTCAGACTTTTAAGTCCCTTAGAGGTACTCTCACTTAAGCCTTTATTAAATCAACCCTATAAGGTAGATGCTATTATCTTCCTCTTACAGAGGAGGAAATGCAGCAAAATTTTGAATAAATATGGAAAGGCAGATTTACTAAATAGTGACGGGATAATTGATTCAGTTTCTTAAATAATATGTAGCTATCTATACCTTTATGCAAAAATTAATTCCAATGCATTAAATGCTTAAATACAAAATATGAAACGATGATAAAACTTTGAAAGCATAATGACAGAATACTGAAGACTTTCTAGTGGAGACAGAGTCCATGGCTTTTTAAAGTTACTAGATGATTCATAGTAAAGAACATTAAGACAGTGGATAAGTATGAGAAAAAGTCAAGAGAAAGATTGTTTTATTTGTTTTGTATGTGGTGTATGTGTGTTTTTAGAATAAGGTAGACCTTTTCTTGAGAGGAAGACCTATTGAGAAAGATGAAATCTGGAAAAATTTAGGGAACAAAATATTTGAGAGACAGGAATAAAAGCAGGAATTGGAATTGTTAGAAACTAGAAGACAGACACCTCACATTCTAAAATGAATGAGTGTTCCCTTCCCTGTGTCTATGTTTTTTCATTGTTCAACACTCACTTATGAGTGAGAACATGCGGTGTTTGGTTTTCTGTTCTTGTATCAGTTTGCTGAGAATGATGGTTTCCAGTTTTATCCATGTCCTTGCAAAGAACATGAACTCATCCTTTTTAATGGCTGCATAGTATTCCATGGTGTACAGGTGCCACATTTTCTTTATCCAGTCTGTCTTTTTTTTTTTTTTTTTTTTTTTTTTTTTTTTTTTTTTTTGAGACGGAGTTTCGCTCTTGTTACCCAGGCTGGAGTGCAATGGCGCGATCTCGGCTCACCGCAACCTCCGCCTCCTGGGTTCAGGCAATTCTCCTGCCTCAGCCTCCTGAGTAGCTGGGATTACAGGCACGCACCACCATGCCCCGCTAATTTTTTGTATTTTTAGTAGAGACGGGGTTTCACCGTGTTGGCCAGGATGGTCTCGATCTCTTGACCTCGTGATCCACCCGCCTCAGCCTCCCAAAGTGCTGGGATTACAGGCTTGAGCCACCGCGCCCGGCTTTATCCAGTCTGTCTTTGATGGGCATTTCGGTTGGTTTCAAGTCTTTGCTATTGTGAACAGTGCCACAATAACAGTACATGTGCATGTGTCTTTATAATCGAATAATTTATAATCCTTTGCATATATACCCAGTAATGGGATTGCTGGGTCAAATGGTATTTCTAGATCCTTAAGGAATCACAGGAAAGGGAATATCACACACCAGAAGCTGGGGGGCTAGGGGAGGAACAGCATGGGGTAGGGGGATTGGGGAGGGATAGCACAAGGAGAAATACCTAATGTAGATGATGGGACAAAGGATGCAGCAAAACACCACCACAGCACCTGTATACCTATGTAACAAACCTGCAAAATCTGTGCATGTACCCCAGAACTTAAAGTTTAGTAAATAAAAAGGCAAATAAAAATAAAAGGAATGAATCCTGGGTGTGGTGGCTCACACCTGTAATCCCAGCACTTTGGAAGGCTGAGGTGGGTGGATCACTTGAGGACTGTAATTTGAGACCATCCTGGGCAACCTGGTCTCTACAGAAAAATAAAAAAGCCAGGTATGGTGGCATACACCTGTAATCCCAGCTACTTGGGAGAATGAGGCATAAGAATGCCTCATTCTTGCTTGAACCCGAGAGCCAGAGGTTGCAGAGAGCAGCGATTGTGCCACTGCACTCCAGTCTGGGTGAAAGAGCCAGACCCTGTCTCAAAAAAAAAAAATGAATGAAGTTCCGGGTCAAAATGTATGCTTTTGTGGTGACTTACAAATCATTTATAAGGTTGGGTATTTCTTTTTATTTTTCTACCAATGCTCAACTGAGAGGGGAGAAAAAACACTGGAAGGGATTTGGAGTAGGAAGTTTGTGAGTGCAGCAGAAGGAAGGGGAATAAAAGGAACTGAGAGTTCTGGTGAAAGGGGAAAGGATTTTTTAGGGGGCTCAGCTTGGGTAGGATTAAGGGTTCATTGAGAAGTGAGAGATGAGGGGAAAAAACAGAGGTTTGAAAAACATCATGGCAGTGCTAATGGAGACAAGAAGAAAGGACGAACTCTGAAGAGTTAAAATGCGAGGAAACTCATAAAGTGAACATGGAGCTTGAGGAGAAGAGACATCTACTATGACTTCCATGTTACTGTCTTGGACAACTCGGTACATTTATCAATTTGGGAGCATAGAAAGGGGAGCAGGACTAGGAGAAAAGGGATAAATTCAGCTGTAGACAAATTAAGTTTCAAGTGCACACGTTCCTCTAGATGACCATATTTAGTAGGCATCTATGAATTACAGATTCAGCAGCGTTTTAGCTCAGCTTTCCCAGAAGCAGATGCTGAGACAAAATTCATGTGCCAGTGACATTAAAGAGTTGCTTATAGGAGTTCCTTTGGTAAGAAAGGAATCAGACAAGAGTGAAGTTTCGATGATGTTTCAGCCTTCTCCAAAGCCAAATGAAACTCTGAAGAATAAATAGCACCACAAAGCTGGCCATAGCAAGATATCTGGGCTTTTATACTGTGGCATCAGTCATTAGCTGTGGTCTGCCCCAAGGGACCAATTTCCAGGCACTTTAAGGCTCTTGGTTTATCCATGCCGAGTGGCTCCAGTAGCCCAAGGAATGCCTTCTGAAGAACGCGGCTGGAGTTAGGCTTTAGGATCAGAGAAATGCAAATCAAAACCAAAGGACATACCATCTTATGTCAGAGTGGCTATTATGAAGAAGTAAAAAGATAACAGATGCTGGTGAGGCCACAGAGGAAAGGGAATGCTTATACATGGTTGGTGAGAATGTAAATTAGTTCAGCCACTGCGGGAAGCAGTTTGGACATTTGTTGAAGAAATTAAAATAGAGCTAACATTTGACCCACCAATCCTGTTACTGGGTATATACTCAAGGGAAAAGAAATCTGTTTGCCAAAGAGACACATGCACTCGTATTTTCATTGTAGTATTACTAATAACAGTGAACACATGGAAACGACTTAGATGCCCACCAGCGATGTGGATTCAATAAAGAAAATGTGGTACACACTGTAGAATACTATGCAGTCATAAAAAAGAATGAAATCATGTCCTAGTCAGCAACATGGATGCAGCTAGAGGTCATTATCCTGAGTGAATTACTGCAAGAACAGACAATCAAATATTGCACAGTCTCACTTATAAGTGCGACTTAAGCACTGGGTACTCGTGAACATAAAGATGGGAAAAATAGATGCTGGGGACTGCTAGAGGTGAAGGGCTGAAAAACTGAACATTGGGTACGATGCTCACTACCTTGGGATCACTCATATCCCAAACCTCATCATCACATGAGATCCATGTAAGAATCCTGAATGTGTACTCCCTGAATCTGTGAAGAAGGGACACACAAAATCAATGAAGAGGATCCAAAGGTATCTAGTCAGGACATTGCATCTTCTGGAGATGGATCTAATTTTAGAATTCATCAATCTTCTGAGTAAAATTCGGGACAGAAAGTAGGTGAGTTCCTGAAGAGACAGGGTACAGGAGATCAAAATAATCCTTAGGAATTTCTCACCTCCAAAAGGAAGAAAGGCCTTTAAAGAAGCCTGACAATTGAAAAAAGCATCAAGAAAAATAAGAAGAGTAGGTGACCATGGAAATATCCTGGGGTGTAATCTTGATTGGGTTTTACTTGTTTGTTTTGTAATAATTCACTCACTGCTGTTTTCATACAGCCAATAGTGAGGTGACAGCAGAGAGTTCTGGTGAGTGGTACAGATGCATCTCCTGGGAGAGTCCAGTCATCAGCCCAAGTGGGACCTTTCAGTTCTCTGCCTACTTTCCACAGAGCCCCTCAAACCCAAGCCAAAAGGACCCTCACTGCTGTGATGGACTTAGACCTGTTTGAATGGCTGCAACCTGCAAAAAGCTAGTTTTCTTGACCAAGTGCACAGTGTTTGCAATCTGGCCATCCAGAAAGCAGTAAGATGATAAAGCACAAACTTTCTCAAGGGGCAAAGGAAATTGTCTTAGGGGCAGGAAAGAGCCTGGGGTGATATTTACATAAACAGAGGTTGAATCAGACAGTGTTAAGACCTTCTGGCTTTGCTACCAAATAGGAAATGAAGGAAATGAAGCTGTATGCATTATGGTGACTCTGAAGCTAATCTTACTACCTACTTACCTAGAGAGAGAGAGAGAGAGAGAGAGAGAGAGAGAGAGAGAGAGAGAGAGACAGAGAGAGACAGAGAGGGGCAAATGGGGGGAGGATGGGAGGGAGAGAGACTGCTACTTATGAGTTACCTGGAAAGGGGGAGGGACCACAAAGTTGGGACTAGGGTGAGGAATCTGGTGGGTGTTCTTTCTCTCAGCACAGGAAAAAGCCTTCTGGTGCTTTGAGAGGATAAGCCTCCACAATTCTTTTATTTTCAGGTCTACTACCACCCTTTTTAAAGGGCACAGTTAGTCAGGTCTGTTACCATTGTTATTGTTACACAATTAATTATTACTGAAATAATACATGCTTATTGGGGAAACATAAAATTCCAAACATGACTTTTAAAATAATGCATATTCTCATAATCAACTATTGCAGATATTTCACATGCATAAAATATTAATATGTAATTACATTGTGCTTTTTATGTTAACACATTTAAAAAGTCTTTTTATGGCCACAGAATATTGCTTTGTAGAATATCACAGGTATTCAACGTCTTGACTATGGTTTGATGTATTTTCTAGCGTCCTGTTTTTAGACTCAGAAAAACACATGCCTTTTTGGCGCTCTATAGGTCTCAGGTATTTCGCAGCATGGTGGGGATCTACCCGCACTTGGATATTCTAGGCATTGCCATTGATTGTATTTGGGAGAAATGCTCCACAGGTGGAAAACTGTAAGAGAAAGAGCTATATCCAGATAGAATACCTCCAACCAAGTTAACGATACAAAACTATTCTCTGGTTTTATAAAACCATTTAAAAGCTAAGCGTGCAGGTCTAATATGATAATTGCTAGCTGAAGCCCCTCTGAAATCTTAGAATCCTAGGAAATGTCTCCAGCAATACCACACACACTATGCCACCTCACCCCATTTCTAGATCAGGATAAGAAAGAAATGTAAAATGTATTCCATGGCTTGAAAGAAAATATGATAAAGCTAGAAATACATGATAATGTAGGCTATATATATATACACACACACACACACATACATACACATATACACACACACATATACACACACACATATATGTACATATATATACACATATATATATATTCCTCCATTTCCTCTAGTGCAAGAATAGATGTTCTTCTGATATTCTTAAATTCTTTACGTCAGCTGCCTTTAAATCCTAATTTCCTCAGATTCCCTCTACCATGTCTACACTTTGAGGTAAAATGGTTCCATATCAGTGAACTTGTATTTACTTAATAAAATCTCTTTATTCCTTTATCCTACCTGTTCATTTTTTCTTCTTTCATCCTGAACTCCAGATACCCAGAGCTGTACTTTTTTTCCTCTCTTAATTGTAACTCACGGCAGTCTCTGTGGATCCCGTGGTCAGCCATCCCACACCTTTTCCGTGAAGATCCTAGCATTCTTCCCTCCTTCCATGCTCCACATATTAATTTACTTCGATTCTGAGACTGCTGCGTGTTGCCAAAGAGTGTCTCAAATTTAGGATATTATGTTCTCTAGAAATTCATGCCTTCCCAGCTTCAACTGACAGGTGCCCAGTAATCCTTTTATTCGTGTCTTATGGATTTCCTATGACATTATCCATGAAGCTGCTATTCTCAGACTTTTCCATGCTCACTTGATCAATCTGTGCAGGTTGCTTACTCTGAATTATTCCCCTTTATTATTTGCTAACAGAACCCCACTTTTATTAAAGTAGCACAATGCTCAGCCTGCAAGTAAAAATTATCATTGGTCCATACCAGTCATGCTAATCTTTTATTTCTTTTGTTGTTTTAAAAAGGTTTAAGTTTTGGAATACCAAACCAGTCATGCTAATCTTTTATTTCTTTTGTTTTTTTTAAAAAGGTTTAAGTTTTGGGATACATGTATAGAATGAGCAGGTTTGTTACACAGGGATGTATGTACCATGGGGGTTTGCTGCACCTATCCTCTGAGCTATCTTCTAAGTTCCCTGTCATCACCCCCAGCCCCTCAACAGGCCCTGCTGGGTGTTGTTCCACTCCCTGTGTTCATGTGTTCTCATTGTTCAACTCCCACCTTGAGTGAGAACATGTGGTGTTTGGTTTTCTGTTCCAGTAATGGATTGCTGAGTCAAATGGCATTTCTGGTTTTCAGGAATTGCCATACTACCTTTGCCATACTGTATGATTGGACCTTATATAAAAATTAACTCAAGATGGATTAAAGACTTAAATGTAAAACCCCAAACCATAAAAACCTTAGAGGCAAACCTAGGCAATACAATTTGGGACACAGGCGTGGGCAAAGACTCCATGATGAAAATACCAAAAGCAATGGCAACAAAAGCCACAATTGACATATGGGATCTCATTAAAGAGTGTCTGCATAGCAAAAGAAACTACCATCAGAGTGAATAGGAAACGCTACAGAATGGGAGAAAGTTTTTGCAATCTACCCATCTGACAAAGGTCTAATATACAGAATTTACAAGGAACCTAAACAAATTTACCAGAAAAAAAAAAAAACCAAAAACATCAAAAAGTGGTCAAAAGACATATACAAACACTTTTCAAAAGAAGACAATTATGCAGCCAACATACATATGGGGAAAAAACCTCAACATCACTGATCATGAGAGAAATACAAATCAAAACCACAGTGAGATACCATCTCACACCAGTCAGAATGGTGGTTACTAACAAGTCAATAAACAACAGATGCCAGAAATGCTGTGGAGAAATAGGAACGCTTTTATAGTGTTGGTGGGAATATAAATCAGTTTCCACTGTGGAAGTGAATCCCATTTTCTTAGCTAGTGGCTGATCTCGGAATAACCCCTGACTAGTTTTGGCTGCTGAGATTAAGATGATAATTGCTGGTGGCTTCTGAAAGAAGAGTATATGTATTTGGGTGTTGGTAGTGTGTGTGTAAAATATATGTTTATTATATAACACATAAATGTATAGTGTATTTTATATATAACATATATAACGTGTTTATTTTTTTCCTTCTTTCTTGGCTTTCTGGTGATGTCCTGTAAAATAGTGATGTTTGACTCTTCCACCACCATCTTGCCACTTTCAGGGAAAGGTGAAGGGAATTTCACAGATGACAATCCTGTACCTTGCTATTTACCCTTATCCCATCCTGCAACTGCTTGCTTCTAAGCTTCTTATTAAATGAGTTAACTAATTGCCTTTTATTTATTTTTAGCTGGGAGTTATGCTGTTTGTGGGGGAAAATTACCCTGATGAATCCACTTCTTAAGCCCCAGTTCTTATCACTGCCTCTGATCTCAGCAGCTGATATCATCTCCTACTTGACTAACAAGCCCCAAACTATCCACACAGCTGGGTGGATAGTGGCACATCTGGGTGTGCCACAGATGGCACAGCTGGGTCATCTTCCATTCTATCCTGGGTCAAACCTGGTCTATCTGGGTCATATTCCATTTTATCCCACAGCTGAGTCACATCCCATTCTATCTGGATGGATATTGACACATCTGGGTGTGCCACAGATGGCACAGCTGGGTCATCTCCCACTCTATCCTTTCTTTCTCCTATGTAATAGAAGGGAGTACTTTTTCGTAGCAAAATTAATTGGTTTATCTGTTAGAGCCTATCAGCTTGTTCCTGGTATAAGATATGGCTCTACCAATTCTTTTATTTCACCTGAGACTTTCATCTTTTTGTTTTGACTCTTCTTCTTCCCACTAGTGAGGCGGGGGGGATTTCCATCTTAGGGTTGTGGGGAGGACCAGACCCATGACACTCAGCACTGTGCATATGAGATCAACAACAGTGTATTAGTCACATACATTCACAGCCTAGGGAAAAAGGACATCACATGCCACAAATGGCCATGTAGTGATTACACTGAGGGATATTATAAACAACCAGAGGCTGTGGGAGGTTAGTGGGGCTTCGTAGCGTCAAAGGGGTGAGGTACCCTCTGGTTCCCGTAGGAGCAATGTGATTGTCTTGTTTGATATTTCTGTGGACTGGCAGGATCCCGAAGCCTGCTACTTAGGGATAAGTAGGAAGTATTCCAGGTCCCTATGATATGGAGTGTTGTTTGCGAATTTTGTCCAGAAAACAAATGTGAACATGTGGCCTTTACATTCTAGGGAGATATGATTATAAACTTACAGTATACTAGTCATATATTTTAAAACTTGTTCTTTTCCAAGGTGAATACTTTTCTGTTCTTTGAAGCAGAACTGCAATTGCCTTTGCACGAACCTAATATATATTGACAGTATGTGATTTATGACTGTAATGTCTTTACCCAAAGGCCACATGTTAGATGTTTAATTTGGGATGAGATGCTGTTATATTTTTTGTTGAATATTCTTATGGTTGCATATTTGCATATACACATGACTTTCTTTCCTTTGGATAAATTCTAGGAAACAAATTGTGTCAAAGAGTTTACAGAAAGCATTAGCTATCTGCTTTCAATTGTCATACAAAAAGTTCTGATTTATGCTCTTTAACATATTACAGAGTTCACATTTCCATGTTTTTTGATAACATCTATTCTACTTTAACTAACTCCAATGCGATAAGTTAAAATTGTCCCTCTTGTCCTTGTTTTCCCACACATTTACTGGTTATTTATATTTCTTCTTTCATAAACTAAGTATTACCATTTTCCATATTTCTATGTAAAGCTCATGTAATTTTAGGATGAGTATGTAATTTTTTCTAATAGAAATAATTTTCAAATGACCCTGTAACCTATTTAGTGATAAAATATTGCTGGATGTGCTATTTTGAATTAAAATTACCTAGTTTTTAGTAAGAGGCCCTTCACATCTAAATAGACAGGTCTTCTTTATCTTAGGGGAATTTTCTTCCTTCCTTTATTATGCCTTCTCAGTTCACTTGTTTTGAAATTCCTCTTACAATGACGTTTGACCTCCCTGTTCTGTTAACTATATTTCTGGTTATTTCTTTACACAAATTTATTGTCTTACTCTGATTTTTCTAGGTGACTTCTTAAAATTATACTCTACTTTAAAAAATTAATTTTAAGCAGTTCACTGCCTCCACTGCACCTTTTCTGTTTAGTAATCATGTCCTTGTTTTCTATTGTGACTTTTCTCCTCCTCTTCTAATATCATAGCTGCAATATTCTTTGATTTCTTTGAAAGTTCAAGATTTTCTAAAGTCCTCTTCTGATTCTTTCAGCAGCTAGGTTTCATGAGATACACTTTGACTTATATTGATGCTTCTGTTCACTGCTGTGGTACTAACAGATTATATTTTTCTATTTTATTTTTTAATTTCAACACCTTTGATCCAAAATATTTTCCTATTTTAGAGAGTCAAAATGGGTGCTTTTAGAAATATATCTTTTGGGTCTCTATTTTAGTTAATAAAACTCTTCAGAAGGTGAAAAAGTTAGGTTTGTGAAGATGTTACTAAGCCAGATAATTCATCCAGGACTTTCGGTGAAAATAATAGGCAGTATTCTGTAAAGTACAGTTTGCTTCTGTGCTAAAAAATTTCTTTTACATAGTTACTATGACAGCTTGAGTATAACTTAGCCAGTGACACCCTCTCCAAAGTACTTGGTTAGTAGCCAGTTGGAATATCAACCATATTTCACTTAGGTTATTGTATACTTAGCAACACAAAAATGAGTGACTTCAAAAGTGGACTCTCCAGTTCTCCAAGAAGCTAGTGGGATAGATATTAGAGGCCTTTACTAATTGCCCCGAGAGACATCTGCACTCCCAGTGTTTTATTTTTTAAGATAGAAGATGGTATTTTAGTTCTGCTAGGTAATAAGTGCTGTTTTCTTCAAACGCAGACTTTCCTATTGTGATAAACAGCAATTCACTCAGTCATTTCATCAATCATTTCTCACCTATGGGTATATTGCATATAGCCTTCTTCAACACTTTTCAAACATGAAACTATTCCCTGGATAGTGTCAATACATATTTTTCCCATTACTATATCCCTTAGGGTATTTTTTTTTTTCAAATAACATTTTTAAAATAGAGGTAAGAGGTAGGTCTCTTCCTTTTATATAAAATAAGTAGTCGACACCCTTTCCCCTAATTTCTTATCAATGACTCATTGTTTAATTCTTTAAATCTACTTCCTTGTTAGTTTAATTACTTCCTATCTAGGAACAAGAGTATTAGTTCTTTTCACTCTCTGTATCAGTCAGAACAGGCTAGTGCATGCTGTAGTAAGAAACAGTCACACAATCTATGGTTTTAAAGAACTAAGAGATGTTTCTCGTTCACGCAACATGTCCTTTGTGGGTTGGCAGAAGAGTCGAGTTCGCATTACATGGCACCCCCTGCTTAGTCTCATGCTAATGAAGCAGCTGTTATCAAGACGTTTAGCCACCTAGCAGCAGAAACCAGAGGAGACAAGGGGAAGTTCTCACTGGCTATCAAAGCTTTCAATGGAAAATAACACAAGTCACTTCTAATCACATTTCATCAGCCAAAACAAGTCAGGGAAACAGTCTTTAATGTACCACAAAAGAGAGACAGAGGGCTGGAATATTTATGGACAGTTCTAATAACTACCACATTTCCTATCATTTTTAACCTTTAACACTATTGCCAACCCAAACTTCTAAAAATGTCCTCTTTGTTTTCCACAACACAAAATGCCAGTGGCCTCTTTTTCCCTAGCTCTGATTGTTTATCATAGTTTTCTCCAACTTCTTTTCTTTTTGCAATGATCTAAGTGTAGTTGATCCCTAAATTTCTATCTTTGTTCATTTTCCATTTTATCACTTTTCTCTGTCCTTGAGTGACCCTAATTGTGTTTGATTGTTACAAACACTCATCTATCTACTAATTCCTGAGTTATACATTTACCATACCATTTATTTTTAGTTTTACATGTGCTGTGAGACATAAGGATGAATGAAATAAAATCCCTATAGGAATTTCACCAATTATTTACAAAGGCAAAAATCAGTTTCAGTAAAATGAACTTCATGTTTTAACAGATGTGTGGTATATGTGATAGAAAAATTTGTCATTCCAGTGATTAGCATCACTAACGAATCTGAAATGTGGAAATATTCAAGATTATTTTCATGAACTTAGGCTCAAAATATGAAAAATAATGACTAAAACTCTCAAAACTTAAATGAAATTTTTTATTTCATTACATCTGGGTAAAATTTGTTTCTTGAATGTTCTCCAGAGAAAAACTATCATGAAGAGGAAGTACTAAGAGGGGCAGCCATAGTTATTGAATACTGCTTGTAAGATTTACCTGGATGTGAAAATATTTCTAATCAGAAAATTTGCAACTACAGATATCAAGATTTAGTCATTTTAAAAAATATGTAAATTGATTAAAAGTATAAGAACTAGTTATTATACTAGTTTGACTCCTTAGAGGTCAAACACTACCTCTATTCATCTCTGTGTTAAATAGAACACTACACACAGTGTCTCAGAAATATTTATGGAATAAAATTTACCCATTATCTTAAGAGAATTCCCTTTTTTCATCCTACTTCTTATGTACAAGTTGAGAAGAAAATCCCTCTGGAATATTAAGAGGATTAATGACCATAATCAGTAAAGGCTCCTTTAAGAGACCTAGGACAGTGACTTAGAGCTGCTGCTATTTATGGGCAAGCCACGTAACCTTGCTGTGGCTTGGTTTTCTAGCGTTAAAATTGATGAGAAATCGATGATTTCAAGCAGCAATTGAATGCTGAAAAGGATGAGTTTAGTAACATGTTGCTTTTTGTACCTTTAGATTCATGTGTGTTTGAGTTACTCAGTCTAACGTCCTTAAAACCCTAACCGCCAAAGCCAAATCCCATATATATTATTTTGAGAGTGCGAAGTGATGTACAGTTGTTATAGTCAGTATGTAAAGGCCAATCTACCCCATTTCTAGAAAAGTAGACATCTGAGTAAGTATACAAATAAACAAGATAACAACAAATATTTTCCCTTAAAATGGTATTAGGATTCTCTAGAGGGACAGAACTAATAGGATACACACACACACACACACACACATACACACGTGTGTGTGTGTATATATATATATATGTATGTATATATATCTTGTATGAGTTAATCATGTGGGTTAATACTACTTAATAAACTCCCATATACATATAAACTCCCATATACATTGGAGTTTCTTAAGTAGTATTAACTCACACCATCACAAGGTCCCACATTAGGCCATCTGAAAGCCTAGGAGCAAGGAAGGCAGTCCAAGTCCCAAAGCTGAAAAACTGGAAGCCTAATGTTTGAGGCAGGAAGCATCCAGGATGGGAGAAAGATGTAGGCTGGGAGGCTAGGCCAGTCTAGGCTTTTTATGTTTATCTACCTGCTTTGTATCTGCTGGCAGCTGATTAGATGGTACCCACCCAGATTAAGGGTGGGTCTGCCTTCCCCAGCCCACTGACTCAAATGTTAATCTTCTTTTGCAGCACCCTCACGGACACACCCAGGATCAATACTTTGCATCCTTCACTCCAATCAAGTTGACACTCAGTATCGACCATCACAAAACCCAAATCAATCACTGGCATCTCTTAAATTCAACATAATGTGGAGGAGGGAGAGAGGTAAGTAAGAGAGAATAAACTATGTTTTGACTTGTTTCTACTTTAGGACATGTAGAGTCTCTGAAATGTGTATTTTCATAAAATGAAGATCAGCTAACTGCAAACATACTCATCCCTTTATATTTTTGGACAAACCCTTTGTATGATAGGTATTCATTAAGATCATATGCATTATTAAGGAGGCCATATTCAAGCACCATCTGCACTTTAAAGAAAAATTATATATACATTCAGTGAAAACAGATGACCTTGAGGGTATAAACTTGTAAAGTCACAGTCTCAAACATACCTGTTTGAGATAAATAAATGCCCTCATACTAATTTTGAAGTTAAAAACACATGTTTCATACTTGGAAAAACCTCAAGACCTTGCATTTGTAGCAGAGACCTGAAATGACTCTGGAAGAAAAAAGCATCTTAGTTGTATATTGCACATCAGTCTTTGCAAATGTTCTCACTGGAAGCATTCACTATAACAATATTCTTTGTTGATGATTAAGTCAAAGACCTAATTGTTTATTAATCTAATGCTCTATCATAATGTTTCTCTACTAATTCATGTTGGCACATATATATATATATATATATATATGTATATATATATATACACACATATATATGTATACACACACACACACACACACACATATATCTATTTATTTATTTATTTATTTATTTATTTATTTATTTATTTATTTATTTTGAGACGGAGTTTCACTCTTGTTGCCCAGACTGGAGTGCAGTGGTGCAATCTCGGCTCACTGCAACCTCTACCTCCCTGGTTCAAGGAATTCTCCTGCCTCAGCCTCCTGGGTAGCTGAGATTACAGGTGTGTGCCACCATGCCCAACTAATTGTTGTATTTTTAGTAAACATGGGGTTTCACCATGAAGGCCAGGCTGGTCTTAAACTCCTGACCTGGGGGTGATCCACCCATGTCGACCTTCCAAAGTACTGGGAGGCATTTATTTAATACACTAAACTCTGGAATAATATTTTCTTTTGTAGAACAAAAGTTTAGCTTTTTAAAGATAAGTTCAATTTGTTCTTTACTTTTGCTGTCATTTTGAATGAAGAAAAGATGAATGTCTTACATTGCAAATTTGAGTAGATTTCCTTAAGGAATAAAAGTCAAACGTAGCTTTTTTTTTCAAGCTATGTTGTTTTCATGATGTGCTTTGCAAAATAATACATTCCACTTGACAGCTTATCGCTTGATTATATAATTTTTAAATTTTGGTTTTAGTTCCCTCCTTGGCTCTGAGAACAGTGTGATTTCTTTCCCTTGCAGAATGAGTCTTTCCATTCAATCTATTTGAGTTTGGGACTCTGACTTCTCAGCTTATTGTTTCTAAGGAAATGTGCAGGAAACGTCACATATCAGCTTGTGAGTTAAAATAATGAATGGACGTTTTTGAAATGAGTAAGAATTAGTCTTACCCTCTGTCCCACCTAGGCCACGTGTTTGCCTTGTGCCTCATTTCCCACAACTGGAGCTCCCAGCTGAATAATCATATCCCAACATGCTGAGCTAATTGAAGAAAGGTGCTATATAAACACAAGGTACCATTATTATGGTCATTTTCCCAGACCTTGGGCTTCCCCACCCACTTCCTCTAAATTTACAATGAAGTAAAAAAAACGTAGCCTCCAAGTGGATGCAGATTTAAGAGCAATGCCTTTGGCGCCCTCTAGTGGTCTCCTCTGTGCAGAAATCACTTGAGTGGTGGAGGCTTAGTTGAAGACAGGAATTCCCTTCAACAAGCCAGTTTAGAGAGGAAAAGATACATGGTAGAAGCACATAATCCTTTACGTTAATATTTTTTTAAGACAAAGTGATTTCCATGTATATAAATGTCAGGCAGTCTTTATTTAAAAATAACATCAGCATCTCTTCTGAATGGGAAAGTTACAGGAAATACTTTTCTTGACAACCTAGTCATTCAATAAGTTGCTTGCTGCTATGGCAGATCTTTCTATCCTAAAACTGGAGGCTATGTTACGGATACTCGAGAGTATGTGGGAGTACTTAGCAGCCAGGACCGCTAGTAATCAGCCAGGATTTTACAAATACTTCTTGAATCTGTGTCTTGTCTCAAATCTGCCACTCTCTAGATGGGTGAGGTCAGATAAACTACTTCTCCTGGCCGATGTACTATTTCTTCATTCCTAAAAAGAAAGCACTGAACCAAATTGGCGGTTTCTAAAATTATCAATTGAGCTGATCCCCTCATTATGGATGAAACATTCTACAGAATGCAAAAATAAAATGAACAACGGTGGAACCATTCCAGCTCAGGCTGTCAAGGAAGCTGAGCTTGGCCTACTTAGACCTTCATTTCCCCCAAAGGCTCTTTGGAACCCCGATACAACCCTAGAGCTCCATGGGCCAGAGTTCAAACATCATGTTTACTAGTTATTTCTATGGTTTATTTAAGCTCTAATTTTAAAAAAAATGCCTTAAAATACTTATTAGTTCGCTAATAGGTATTTTAGTGTTTCACTTTTCTATTAAGTATTATTTTTTCCATTTCAGTCATTAGTGTGTACACAGAGGTACTGAGGTTAAATAAAATGCATTCCCAAGCCTCCTGTGTATCCTCGTCATGCTTTTGACATTTTATTTGTCTACAAATACTTCTATTTAATCACATATACTTTTGAGTATCAGATACTCAACTTGATGCTGGATTTTTAGCAGGATAAAGAAGCTGATTGAAGTATAATCCAGTGGACAGAATTTTGAAGGCTATAAAGTATTATCACATAATGTAACTGGATAATACCAAATGTGTATATGAATGTGCCATTTATGTGACAAAGTAGTCTAAATTTTATAGCTGTTCAGAGAAAAGGGAGACCAGTATGTTTCGCAGGAATCAAAACGCAAAGTGAGATGACTTTAGTGTGTAAGAATGAGTGACTTTGGATACTTAAAAAGATTAGAGGCTGATTTTAAAAGTCTTGATAAAAGTTTGGGCAGGACAGAATGTGCAGAACCTACCTTTGCATGGCCACTGGTATGCAGGGAAACCCCAGGCTTTAAAATCAAGGGTTCTATTGCTTGACCTTGGCTCTACTTTCTGTCAATGAGAGAATGTTCATGAGACACAAACAATATGTGACACTAAATATCATTAATCTAGTTTCCTCCCTTAAAGGGTGATACGAAGAAAAAAAATTACTGTGTTCTTATATATACGTACTTTTTCTTTTCTTTTACATTTTTAAAAATTGTACTTTAACTTCTGGAGTACATGTGCAGATCTTGCAGGATTGTTGCATAGGTACACACATGCCTTGGTGGTTTGCCGTCTCCAACCCCTACATCAGGCGTTTCTCCCAATGTTATCCCTCCCTAACATCCCTACCCCCAACAGACCCCAGTGTGTGATGCTCCCCTCCCTGTGCCCATGTATCTTCATTGTTGAACGTCATATATGAGTGAGAACATGCAATGTTTGGTTTTCTGTTCTTGTGTCAGGTTGCTGACAGTGATGATTTCCAGATTCA
The DNA here is from genome assembly GCF_048565385.1 of Saimiri boliviensis. Classification (NCBI taxonomy): domain Eukaryota; kingdom Metazoa; phylum Chordata; class Mammalia; order Primates; family Cebidae; genus Saimiri; species Saimiri boliviensis. The sequence goes on from NC_133461.1 coordinate 99,509,591, forward strand.
TCCATGTTCCTACAAAGGACATGAACTCACCCTTTTTTATGGCTGCATAGTATTCCATGGTGTTTATGTGCCTCAATTTCCTTGTCCAGTTTATTATCGGTGGGCACTTGGGTTGGCTCCAGGTCTTTGATATTGTAAAAAGTGCCGCCATGAACATACGTGTGCATGTGTCTTTATAACAGAATGATTTATAATCCTTTGGGTATATACTCAGTAATGGAATTGCTGGGTCAAATGGAATTTCTATTTCTAGGTCCCTGAGGAATGGCCACACTGTCTTCCACAATGGTTGAGCTAGTTAACACTCCCACCAGCAGTGTAAAAGTGTTCCTGTTTCTCCATATCCTCTCCAGCATCTGTTGTCTCCAGATTTTTTAATGATCATCATTCTAATGGGCTTGAAATGGTATCTTGATGTGGTTTTGATTTGCATTTCTCTAATGACCAGTGATGATGAGCATTTCTTCATGTTTGTTGGCTGCATAAATGTCTTTTTTTGAAAAGTGTCTATTCATATCTTTCAACCCACTTTTGATTGGCTTTGCTTTTTTCTCATAAATCTGCTTTAGTTCTTTGTAGATTCTGGATATTAGCCCTTTGTCAGATGGGTAGATTGCAACATTTTTTTTTCCCATTCTGTTGGTTGCCAGTTTACTCTGATGATTGCTTGTTTTGCTGTGCAGAAACTCTTAAGTTTAATTAGGTCCCATTTGTCTGTTTTGGCTTTTGTTGCCATTGCTTTTGGTGTTTTAGTCCTGAAGTCCTTGCCTACGCCTATGTCCTGAATGGTTTTGTCTAGGTTTTCTTCCAGGGTTTTTATGGTGTTAGGCCTTATGTGTTTGTCATAAATAACTTTTATTATTTTGAGATATGGTCCATTGATACCTAGTTTATTGAGGGTTTTTAGCATAAAGTACTGTTGAATTTCGTCGAAGGCCTTCTCTGCATTTGTTGAGATGATCACGTGGTTTTTGTCTTTGATTCTATGTGTGATGGATTACATTTATAGATTTGCATATGTTGAAACAGCCTTGCATCCCCAAGACGAAGCCTACTTGATTGTGATGGATAAACCTTTTGATGTGCTGTTGCATTTGGTTTGCCACTATTTTATTAAAAATTTTTGCATCAATGTTCATCAGGGGTATTGGCCTTAAGTGTTCTTTTTCAGTTTTGTCTCTGCCAGGTGTTCATATCAGGATGATGTTGGTCTCATAAAATGAGTTAGGGAGGATTCCCTCTTTTTCTATTGTTTGCAATAGTTTCAGAAGCAATACTACCAACTGCTCTGTACCTCTGGCAGAATTTGACTGTGATCCTGTTTGGACCTGGACTTTTTTTGGTTGGTAGGCTATTAATTGCTGCCTCTACTTTAGACTTTGTTATGGGTCTATTCAGGAATTCAACTTCTTCCTGGTTTAGTCTTGGGAGGGTGTAAGTGTCCAGGAAGTTATCCATTTCTTCCAGGTTCAATTGTTTATGTGCATAGAGTTATTTGTAATAATCTCTAGTGGTAGTTTGTACGTCTGTGGAATTGGTGGTGGTATCCCCTTTATAATTTTTTATTGCATCTATTTGATTCTTTTTTCTTTTTTATTAGTCTGGCTAATGGTCTATTTTGTTGATCTTTTCAAAAAACCAGCTCCTGGATTTATTTATTTTTTTAAGAGAGAGAGAGAGAGAGAGAGAGAGAGAGAGAGAGAGAGAGAGAGAGAGAGAATGTGTGTGTATGTGACTATCTCTTCAGTTCTTGTTTGATCTTAGTTATTTCTTGTCTTCGGCTAGCTTTTGAATTTTTTTAAATGTTGCTCTTCTAGCTCTTTCAATTTTGATAATAGGGTGTTGAGTTTAGATCATTCCTTGCTTCTCATGTGGGCATTTGTTGCTATAAATTGCCCTCTAGACACTGCTTTAAATGTGTCCAGGAGATTCTGGTATGTTGTGTCTTCATTCTCATTGGGTTTAAAGAACATCTTTATTTCTGCCTTCATTTCATTATTTATCCAGTCATCATTCAGGAGCAAGTTTTTCAGTGTCCATGTAGTTGTGCAGTTTTGGGTGAGTTTCTTAATCCTGACTTCTAAATTGATTGCACTGTGGTCTGAGAGACTGTTATTTCCATTCTTTTGCATTTTCTGAGGAGTGATTTACTTCCAATTATTTGGTCAGTTTTAGAGAAAGTGTGATGTGGTGCTCAGAAGAATATATATTCTGTGGGTTTGGGGTGGAGAGTTCTGTGGATATCTGTTAGGTTCACTTGGTCCAGATCTGTGTTTAAGTCCTGGATAGCCTTGTTGATTTTCTGTCTGTGATCTAATATTGACAGTGAAGTGTTAAAGTCTCCCACTATTTTTGTGTGGGAGTCTAAGTCTCTTTGTAAGTCATTAAGAACTTGCTTTATGTATCTGGGTGTTCCTGTATTGGGTGCATATATATTTAGGATAGTTAGCCCTTCTTGTTGCATTGATCCATTTACCATTATGTGATGCCCTTCTTTGTCTCTTGTGATCTTTGTTGGTTTAAAGTCCATTTTATCAGAGACTATGATTGCAAGCTGTGCTTTTTTTTTTTTTTCTTTTCTTTTCTTGTTTCATCTCTTTGAGTCTATGTGTGTCTTTGCACATGAGATGGGTCTTGACTTTTAGATGGGTCTTGACTTTTATCCAGTTTGCCAGTCTGTGTCTTTTGATTTGGGCATTTAGGCCATTTACATTGAACGTTAATATTGTTATGTGTGAATTTGATCCTGCCATTTTGTTACTCCCTGGGTTTTTTTTTCCTGTTAGTTGATGCAGTTTCTTTATTCTGTCGTTGGGCTTTACCATTTGGTCCATTTTTGCAGTGCCTGACACTGGTTGTTCCTTTCCATGTTTAGTATTTCCTTCAGAAGCTCTTGTAAGGCAGATCTGGTAGTGACAAAATCTCTCAGCAATTGGTTGTTGGTAACAGATTTTATTTCTCCTTCGCTTATGAACCTTAGTTTGGCTGAATATGAAATTCTGGGTTGAAATTTCTTTTCTTTAAGGAGGCTGAATGTTGGCCCCCACTCTCTTCTGCCCTGTAGGGTTTCTGTAAAGAGATCTGCTGTGAGTCTGATGGGCTTCTCTTTGTGGGTTACCCGACCTTTCTCTCTGGCTGCTTTTAGCATTTTTTCCTTCATTTCAACCCTGGTGAATTGACAATTATGTGCCTTGGAGTTGCTCTTCTTTAGGTATATCTTTGTGGTGGTCTCTGTATTTCCCTTATTTAAATGTTGGCCTGCCTTGTTAGGTTGGGAAAATTCTCCTGGCTAATATCCTGAAAAGTGTTTTCCAGCTTGGATTCATTCTCCGAGTCACATTCAGGTACACTGATCAAGCGTAGATGAGGTCTTTTCACATAATCCCACATTTCTTGGAGGCTTTGTTCATTTAATTTCACACTTTTTTCTCTAATCTTCCCTTCTCACTTTATTTCACTGAGTTGCTCTTCAGCCTCTGATATCCTTTCTTCTTCTTGATAGATTCAGCTATTGAAACTTGTGTCCACTTTGTGAAGTTCTCATGCTGTATTTTTTGGTTCCATCAAGTCATTCATGTTCTTCTCTAAGCTGACTATTCTAGTTAGCATTTCATCTCACCTTTTTTCAAGGTTTTTAGTGTCTTAGAATTAGGTTAGAACATGTTTCTTTAGCTCAGAAAAGTTTTTTACTACCCACCTTCTGAAGCCTGCTTCTGTCAATTCATCAAATTTGTTCTCCATCCTGTTTTGTTCCCTTGCTGGTGAGGAGTTGTGATCCCTTGGAGGGGGAAAGGTGTTCTGGTCTTTGAGGGTTTCATCATTTTGGGCTGGTTTCTTCCCATCTTCATGGATTTATCTACCTTTGATCTTTGAAGTTGGTGATTTCAGATGGGGTCTCTGAGTGGACGTTCTTTCTTTTGATGTTGAAGCTATCTGTTTCTGTTTTATAGTTTTCCTTCTAACAGTCAGGCTCCTCTGCTGTAGGACTGATAGAGGTCCACTCCAGATCTTGCTTGCCTGGGAATCACCTGTAAGGGTGGCAGAACAGCAAGGATTGCTACCTGATCTTTCCTCTGGTAGCTTTGTCCCAGAAGGGTAGCCACTATGTGTCAGCCAGAGCTCTCTTGTATGAGGCGTCTTTTTGGTTTTACAGGGAGCTGCTTGAGGAAGCAGTCTGTACCTTGAAGATGCACTGCTGGACTGTCATGGACTCAGTCCAGTTGCTGTGTAAGCCTTTTGTTGCTATGTAAGCTTTTGTTTACACAGGTAGGTTTAGACCTGTCTAGGCAATCGTAGATACCCTTCCCCCCACGGAGCTTGATCGTCCTGGGTTGAGCTTGAACTGATGTACTGTTTGTGAAACTCTCAGGCAGGAGGGCTTCAGTTTGCTGGTCTTTGTTGGGGTGGGACCCAACCAGTTGTATCACCTGTTTCCCTGCTTTCAGCTCCCCCTTGTTCTGGGGAGTGGGTAGCTCCGTCCCACAGGTGCTCTCAGTGCTAGTCAAAACGTTGACCCAAATCTGTGCCAACAACTTGCTGTGCTGCCTGGAGCTGCTGCTCAGATGTATGCTGGTAACTCGTGGCACTTCAGCCGGTGGGGATCTCCTGGTCTGTGGGTTGTAGAGGCCATGGGAGAAGCGCTGTGTCTCAACCGGAGTGCCAGGGAGGCAGGGGGGGGATGTCTCTGATCCTCCAGTCAGTTGCACTTCCCGGGTGAGGCACTGCCTCACCCTGTCTCAGTTTGCCCTCCTTGGGGTTCACCCACTGTCCAACTAGTTACATTGAGATCACTTGCCTTCTGTGTCTCTCTTGCGGGGAACTGTGCTCCAGAGCTGTTCCTATTTGGCCATCTTGGCAAAATCCCCTATGTGTACTTTTTATCATGTAAAACAAGAATATTAAAACATAGTTAACAATATAAGTTCACAAAGTATATTTAGAAAGGTTTCTTAAGTTTCAACCTTTAAGCAGATAATTCATTTTTTAAATTTATTTTTAATGCACAGATGTATTTAAAACATAGATATAAATTTTAAATTTATTTTTAATACAATGATGTTAAGAATTGGTTTAGCCCTTTAAACATGAGTATATATGAGCATCTGAAAAGTTTTTCACTGTCAGGTAAGCATGCCCCAGGAACGCTACTGGCTAAGTCAAAGCTGCTGTAAACAGAGAGCACAAGTCATTAATTATCACCTATCCAAGGAATAGACTATGTCCTAATACCGGAAATGTAGCCTTCCAAATATAAGAGATGGAACATGGCTAAAATAAAGTCTTTTTTTCTTGTGTCACTATTCAAATGCCATCTTCTGCAAACACAAGGCAGATAGAGCAGGTAAGAGGTAACGTGAAAGTGAGTCAATTCTTATAAAATAATCACAGTTCCTAGTTGGTCTTCACCAAAATCCACCCCACCCGTTATGCATTACAAAACTGAGGTAAAAGGTGTTTCTCCTCATAAGTTGCTCCTGTTACTCTTTCTCATTTCACACCCAGCTCATGTGTTTTCTGGCTCTGGAAGGGACTGAAGGAGGGCAGGAAACACGGTTTTACCTACTGTTTTCTGCCTCATCAGCCCTAGGAAATGCTAAGGACATGGAAGTGTGGGTTCAAGTCAGGTCCTGAAATCTCCCTGAATCAAATTGGTTCATCCCTGGAGGATGTGGCTTTCTGTTAATAAAATATATAGTGCAAACTAAGAACACTGATAGGAAACAACATTTTTCATCACACTGAACTCAAGGGAAGGAAAAGCAGAATAATCCCAAGGATGCTGGAAAAGTATCTGAATGTGAAAAGTCAGCATCTCTTCACAATTGAAAAATATTATTTTAGTGCACTTGAAATTAAAAATTTACATTCAAACAAGTAGGTAATGTATTTTCTAGGGGAAAGGACATGTAACTCTTGGAAAGAAGGACAGATTATTATTATTATGCAGATGATGTACCTAACAGGAAAATAAAACCATTACTTTGACAATAACATAGAATCAAGAGATTCAGTTTAAGAGGATGATTATAATACTTACATAAGAAAATTCATATATGTTCTTTATAACAGCAATAACAGCTTCTGTTGTGAATGGAAAAATAATGCATTCATAATATAATGGAATATACTCCATTCACAATATTAAGAAAAATAAAAATGCCATAAATAAGCCATAACAAGAAATGTATTATACAAAACTTAAGAAGCTATAACAGAAATGATATGATAGGGTTATGGTCTATTGTCTTTCTGAAACATGAAAAGTTTATTTCTTGGCCATCCCAGTCTGATGCTACAAGTGGTAAAAGATTATTTTAACACAATTTTAAATCACTGTTACTAACTTTTGGTCCATGCCTTCAGCAGAGAATTTTGCTAAAATTTGGACTTTTAAATTGTATACCACTGTCAAAAGCAAGCAGTGAACATCAAATCCCTTAATGTTTCAAGCTTCACATCCTCTTCCACTCACCACCTACCCAGGCTTCCAAACTTTCTGTTTAATGGGCTATTACAGGTGACCATAGAGAGCCTATGCATGTCATCAGCTGCCAGCATTCAAGCCCTTAATTGTATAAAGATTTTTTTATTGCTGTCAGCACCAACAAGGCCAGGTCATAAATCTTGAATTTCACCAACTTCTTTGCTGGAAAGATTCTTGGCTGCAATTATTTTCCAGTACTAATTTTTGCATTAGTGTAATCATAAGCACAAAAGTCCAATTTATAGCACCCAGCGTCACAAAATACATTATTGTAAGCAAAAGAATGGTGAGTTTATGAAGACAGAAATTATTAAAGGATAGTGATAATGTACAGAATCTTTTGAGGTGCCAGGAAAATAAGCTTGGAGATTACATAGGCAGGGAGAATGTCTTAAATCAGAAGAGGACACATTCTTCTGCCACTGCTGGGATTTAGGTGGCACATGTGACTGATACTAGACATTTATGTCACTGGAATTAGCTACCTCCTCTCCTACTACCTGTCAACCCAGTATTAACCTTCAATCACAAGCCGAGGGAGGGTGTGTCTGATTGGCATAGCATAAAACATGTGACCACACTCGAGCTATGGTGGGTGGGACAGTATGTATCTTGTATTCCTAAGTCTTTTGGGGAGGTAATCATTGCCTCTTCAAGAGAGGGTGTCTGTAAGTACACTAAACATTTCTATTCCTGTGCTGAAAAAAACAATGACAAACATCGGTAAGGAGGGGACATCCTCTCTCATGTATTTCCTTTCAGAAATCACTTTCTATCTTATTTGTTTCCAGGAGAATCTTAGCACTAATAAATTTTGAAATTATTATTATTACTATTTTTTTGAGATGGAGTTTCGCTCTTGTTACCCAGGCTGGAGTGCAATGGCGCAATCTCGGCTCACTGCAACCTCTGCCTCCTGCGTTCAGGCAAGTCTCCTGCCTCAGCCTCCTGAGTAGCTGGGATTACAGGTATGCACCACCACGCCCAGCTATTTTTTTTTTATTTTTAGTAGAGACGGAGTTTCACCATGTTGACCAGGATGGTCTCAATCTCTTGACCTCATGATCCACCCGCCTCAGCCTCCCAAAGTGCTGGGATTACAGGCATGAGCCACCGTGCCCAGCCCTGAAATTATTAATTATTAAGTAGAGTTCAGATTTTGGTTACCATAGACCTGTATCAATGAGATAATTTGAAAAAGTCACATTTTGTAATGCTCAGTAATTCAGGAATATGGTTTGAGTCACATACTCATTTATATTTTAGAGCCAAGTTTTTATATAGCTTGACATGAAGATAAATGTGCTCAATTTATTCTATGGTAATTTCTTTTTCAAATCAGGTCTTTATATTTTAAGTGGTTATAGCCAGTATATTGAAAAACTATTGATTTGTAACATTGTTTTATTGAAATTAAATGTATGTATAGAAAAGTGTACATAGCATGTGGATATAGCTCAATGGATTTTCCTAAACTGAACACATTCTTCTAATCAGCCTCTAGATCAAGAAATACAATGTTACCAGAACTTAACACCCAAGACACACAGTGTCATTAGCTTGAGATCCATCCATGTTGCTTATATATATTAATTCATTTCTTTTATAGCTGAGTAGTATTTTTTATTGTTTGTACAGATCTTAACATATTTATTCAATAATATGTTGAAGGGCATTTGAATTGTTTCCAATTTTTGACCCTTACAATAAAGTTGCTTTGAACTTTATGTACAAGCCTTTATATGAATGTAACCTGTAATTTATCCAGGACAGAGAGTCTGCTGTCAGGCTTCTAGCTTAGCTGGTATCTAGATTCCCAGCTCCAGCGTCAGAGCTCAGGGTGATTCCTGGAAAGTGTGTTGATCCTATCATCTTCAAATAGTGCTAATTTCATTTCCATTTCAATGTTTGTATCACATAGTTCTTTTTTTCCTTGAATTTCTAGAGAGTATAGAAAATGTTCAATAATTATAGACACAGGTGGCAGTCCTAACTTACTACCAAATTTAATGTCTTCAAAGCTTTAATTTCCAAAAGAAAAAATTATACTAAGAAAATATCCTTCCAAACCTAGTTTTCTGATTTTTAGAACAAAAATGTGGTACATTAAGGTGAGTAAATGGCAATGGCAAATTGTATTATGGAATGGTTTTCTCCTTGGATCTGATCACCTAATAAATTTATATTACCAATTAGAGTTGAATCATGTTTTAATTTCTAAAGTGGATGATATCCTATTTGATCATGTTATATTCATTTATATTAACACCATTGACATTTTAAAGTATTTTTAATTAGTGGGTTTGGTTAGTAGCTTTTATTATTATTATTATTATCTTTTATGCTTTTCAGGGTTTAAATTCAAGTTTTAGAAAACAAATTAATTTTTGTGTTTGCTTTCTAAATTTCTTTCTTCTTCATGTTATTAGAGAGTTTGACTTATTTACCATTACTTTTACAAGTGGCTTTTTTTCCTATGTTACAGTTTTATGCCCTACATATATTTTACTATGTTACCTGTTGGTCTTTTTCCTATGGATCATTTTCTGTATTTTATTTCTTCTTCGCCCTTGTATAAAAGTCAACAGCATTAAAAAAATTCTCTAATAGAGTACATAAATATTTTAAAGCATATACTTAATTTTTTTTCCATTTGTACACTTTAACATAAAAGAGGATTGTGTAGGGCACATGTTATAAATGAAAATAAATCAAGATATATTTATTTGATAGTTCAATAAGTGACTATAAAATTATAATTAAATATATATATATATATGATATTTCATTTAGACTTTTTTCATGTCTTTTCATGTCTTTCCTTAGCCTTATGTATTTGCCTTTTACAAAGTTATTTCAGGCCAGGCTTGGTGGCTCATACCTGTAATCCCAGCACTTTGAGAAGCCGAGGCAGGCAGATCATCTGAGGTCGGGAGTTCAAGACAAGCCTTACCAACATGGAGAAACCCCGGTTCTACTAAAAATACAAAATTAGCTGAGTGTGCTAGCTCAGGCAGGAGAATGCCTTGAACCCGGGAGGCGGAGGTTGCGGTCAGCCGAGATTGTGCCATTGCACTCCAGCCTGGGCAACAAGAGCAAAACTCTGTCTCAAAAAAAAAAAAAAAAAAGGAAGTTATTTCAGATGTTTTACTATGTTATTGTTCTTCCCCAAACATTAACCAATATTTATTTTCATGTTTGTTTACTTTTTTCTTTCCATCTGTCTTTTAATTTCTTGGTTAGTATCAAAGAATTTATTGTAATTTTGGCTGAATTTTAAATATAGGATTAGTTGTTCTTATTGTTATAAATTAATTTATAGCCTACAGTTTCACATTTGATCAACAAATATTGGTATAGTACAGAAAATGTGTTTGGTTAGTTTCAGTCTATGAACAAAATGTTTTAAAGTATTGACTGTACTAGCTTACTTTATTTATTTTTAATTTATTTTCAAGATGGAGTCTCGCTCTGTCTCCCAGGCTGGAGTGCAATGATGTGATCTCAGCTCACTGCAACCTCCACCTCCCAGGTTCAAGAGATTCTCCTGCCTCAACCCCCCGACTAGCTGGGACTACAGGTTTGTGCCACCATGCCTGGCAATTTTTTCTGTATTTGTAGTAGAGACACGGTTTCACCGTGTTAGCCAGTGACCTTGTGATCCGGCTGCCTTGGCCTCCCAAAGTGCTGGGATTACAGGTGTGAGCCAGTGCACCATGCCACTAAGCTTACTTTAATAAAGTTAACAAATTCTTCTGTGTTTTTCAGCACAGCCATGACTTTAGCAGTATTTCCTTGGATGCCAGTGCTTCAGTAAGTCTAAACCCATCTTCTTACTGATAGTTTCTAAAACTTTGACAATGTTTCTATGTCATCTGGTATGTTTTACTATAATGTTACTTAAGGTACAACTTCCAGTTTAGCATATATTGGCTATAAACATACTTTTCCAATTCAAACAGCAATTAATAATATAGTGTGTGAGATTAAATTTAAATAAAATGCTATCTCCATAAAATTGTCTTAGCACATGTAGCTGACATCAGTTACCATGTCATTAAATATGAGACTCCAATAACTTCATAATACACCACTTTACGTATTTTTGAGAAAAGAAACGCTTTTAATTAAGCTGTAATGCAATGCTGTCTTTTCTCATGGAATTTTTATTTTATAGCTAGTGAAATAGCTCTTTCATATTTACATAGACAAATATCATTATCACAATCATTTTATGTTGTCATTTTTATGCCTCCTGTGATGTAAAGCCCAAAATTAATGTCCAATAATATGTGTGTCTTGATATTTGGAGAAAACTGGGATGGCTTTTAACGACATAACTGCAAGTTTTCCTCCCTACTCTGCTCCTAGAGAGAACAGCCTCAATTCAAAAAACCTTGCTTATCACACGGACCAGTTCCTGCTTAACCTGGGTTACCTCTCAGTCTACAGAGTTACTCATACAAGTCCATCACATCCTTTTATAGGCACCAGGGAGCATCCTGTTTCTAACAGTCCTTGGTTGTACACTTGGTTCCTGAATGCAGCCTCTGTGTGGTCCTGTGTGGTACAGTGCCCTCCTCTCCCAGGCTGAGTATATGTGACGAATAAACAGATATGGTTAGGCCCTGTGTCCCCACTCAAATCTCATGTGGAACTGTTTTTCCCACTTTGGGGGAGAAATGTGATTGGATTATGAGGGTAGTTTTCCCCCTTGCTGTTCTTGTGTTACTGAGTTCTCAGGAGATGAAGTTGTTTAAAAGGGTGTAACACTTCCCCCTTCATCTTCCCTCTCTCTCTCCTGCTCTGTCATGGTAAGATGAAGTTTTGCCATGTTGGCCAGGGTGGTCTCAATCTCTTAACCTCATGATGCACCTGCCTTGGCCTCCCAAACTGCTGGGACTACAGACATAAGCCACCTCACCCAGTCAGTATGTATACCTTTTAGTGATTATTTGATTTATTTATTTGCCAGAGGCAGGGTCATGCTATGTTGACCAGGCAGGTCTAAAACTTCTGGCTTTAAGTAATCCTATGGCCTCAGCCTTCCAAAATGCTGAGATTACAGGCATAAGCCCCCATATGCAACTTCAGTGATTAAAAGCTCTGAAGCTGTCTTGATCCACTGCATCTTTTTTCACTCAAAGCATTTTTTTTATTCTACCCTAGGCTCAAATAAATACCTTTAACTACTAATTAACTAGTTAGGTACAAAAGGTAAAAATGGTTGGTGGCAGTGTAAATTAGTTCAACCATTGTGGAAGACAGTGTAGTGATTCCTTAAAGGTCTAGAAATAGAAATACCATGTGACCCAGCAATTCCATTACTCGGTATGTGCCCCCAGGGTTATAATCATTCTTTTATAAAGACACATGCACACATATGTTTTCTGTAGTACTATTCACAATAGCAAAGACCTGGAACCAACCCAAATGCCCAACAATGATAGACTGAATAAAGAAAATGTGGCACATATACACCATGGAATACTATGCAGCCATAAAAAAGAATGAGTTCATGTCCTTTGCAGGGACATGGATGAAGCTGAAAACCATCATTCTCAGCAAACCTACACAAGAATAGAAAACCAAACACTGCATGTTCTCACTCATAAGTGGGTGTTGAACAATGAAAACACATGGATGCAGGGAGGGGAACATCACACAGCGGGGCCAGTTAGGGACTGGGGAGGGATAACATTAGGACAAATACATAATGCACATGACAGGGGGATGGATGCAGCAAACCACCATGGCATATGAATACTTATGTAACAAACCTGCACGTTCTGCACATGTACCCCAGAACTTAAAGTATAACTTTAAGTATAAAAATACTTAAAGTATTTTTATTTCCTTAAAAAGTAATGACAGTTACTTACTGAATGTGTGTACTTCTCAGGTCTGCATGATTTCCTAAAGCCCAGAGTGAGATTGTACACTGTATCAGTCTGTTCTCATGTTGCTAATAAAGACAAACCCAAGAGTTTAGGTTCCAAGATGGCCAAACAGAGGCAGCTCCAGAAAGCAGTTCCCAGTGAGAGAAACACAGAAGCCAACTGATCTCCACAGTTCTAAACCAGGTACCAGGTTCATTTTGTGGGTCTCGTTGGAGAATAGATATAAACCAAAGAGGGCAAGTTGAGGCAGGGAGGGGCATGGCCCCACCTGGGAGGTGCGTGCAACTGACCAGAGGATTGGAGGCTCTCCCACTCTGGAACTTCGGTTTTGATACTGTCCTTCACCCAAGCCCTCCACAATTCACAGAACGAGGGATCTTCACAGGGCTGAAAAGCCCCACAAGATGCCTGAACAGGGCTGAGCAGCAACACTGGCAGTAATGCAGCTGGTGGCACAGATCTAGACGAAAGCACTGACACCAAGAAAGCCCGTGGGACGGAGCTACCCGCCCCCCAGAAAGAAAGGAAATGGAAACAGGAAATCGGGCCATACAGCTGGAAGGATACCTCCCCAACAAAGCCCAGCAGGCGAAAGCTGTTTTACTTGAGAGTATTGCAGCCAGCACATCAGTTAGAGCATGACCAGAAACGACTGAGATTGGCAGGGGCAAGGGCAGCTGCCATTGCAGAGGTGGGCCTAATCTTCCTGAGTACACAAACGATACAGGAAATATATGGAGCAGCTACACTGAATCCATGGTAGCCCAGCAGCGCCTCTGCAGGCAGGCAAAGGAAAGGCTGCCTCCCCAAGTAGCTACCTGAAATCAGAGCTAGATAAATCCAAGAAGATGGGAAGAAACCAGCGCAAAAAGGATGAAACCATCAAAGACCAGAATGCTTCACCCCCCCCAAGGGATCACAATTCCTCACCAGCAAGGGAACAAAACAGGATGGAGAATGAATTTGATGAATTGACAGAAGCAGGCTTCGGAAGGTGGGTAATAACAAACTTCTCTGAGCTAAAGGAACATGTCGTAACCTAATGCAGAAACACTAAAAACCATGAGAAAAGGTTACACTAAATGCTAACTAGAATATCCAGTTTAGAGAAGAACATAAATGACTTGATGGAGCAGAAAAACACAGCACGAGAACTTCACAAAGCATACACAAGTATCAATAGCCAAATCTATCAAGTGTAAGAAAGGGTATCAGAGATAGAAGATCAACTCAATGAAATAAAATGAGAAGGCAAAACAATAGAAAAAAGAGTGAAAAAAATGAACAAAGCCTCCAAGAAATATGGAATTATGTGAAAAGATCTACTCTATGCTTGAGCTGTGTACCAGCAGATGACAGGGAGAATGAATCCAAGCTGGAAAACACTCTTCATGATATTATCCAGGAGAACTTCCCCAACCTAGCAAGGCAGGCTAACATTCAAATACAGGAATACAGAGAACACCACAAAGATACACCTCAAGAAGAGCAACCTCAAGGCACATAATAATCAGATTCACCAAGGTTGAAATGAAGAAAAACATGCTCAGTGCAGCCAGAGAGAATAGTCAGGTCACTCACAAAGGGAAGCCCATCAGATTCACAGTGGATCTCTCAGCAGAAATCCTACAGGCAAGAAAGGAGTGGGGACCAATATTCAACATCCTTAAAGAAAATAGCTTTCAACTTAGAATTTCATATCCAGCCAAACTAAGCTTCATAAGTGAAGGAGAAATAAAATCTGTTATGGTCAAGCAATTGCTGAGAGATTTCATAGCCACCAGACCTTACAAGAGCTCTTGAAAGAAGCACTAAACACAAAAAAAAAAGAAAAAAAAAAAAAACACAGTACCAGCCACTGCAAAAAAGAACCAAATGGTAAAGATCAATAACATAATGAAGAAACTGCACCAAACCAAGGGCAAAACATCCAACCAGTAACAAAATGGCAGGATCAGTTTCACACATAACAATATTAGTGTTAATTGTAAACAGATTAAATATCCAAATCAAAAGACAAAGACTGGCAAACTGGATAAAGTGTCAAGAACCATTGGTATGCTGTATTCGGGAAACCCTCTCATGTGCAAAGACACACATAGACTGAAAATAAAGGGATGGAAGATTTACCAAGCAAGTGGACATCAAAAAAACCTTGGGTTGCAATCATAGTTTCTGATAAAACAGACTTTAAGCCAAAAAAGATCAAGAGACAAAGAAGGGCATTATGTAATGGTAAAAGGGTCAATACAACAAGAAGAGCTAACTATCCTAAATATATACACACCCAATACAGGAGCACCCAGATACACAAAGCAAGTTCTTAATGACCTACAAAGAGACATAGACTCCCTCACAATAATAGTGGGAGACTTTAACACTCCACTGTCAATATTAGACAGATCAACAAGACAGAAAATCAACAAGGATATCCAGGACTTGAATGCAGATCTGGACCAGGCAGACCTAATAGACATCTACAGAACTCTCCATCCCACATCCACAGAATATACATTCTTCTCAGCACATCACACTTACTCTAAAATTGACCACATAATTGGAAGTAAATCACTCCTCATCAAATGCAAAAGAAAGAAAATTATAACAAACAATCTCTCAGACCACAGCACAATCCACTTATAACCCAGGATTAAGAAACTAACTCAAAACCACACAAATGTATGTAAACTGAACAAATGGCTCCTGAATGACAACTGGATAAACAGTGAAATGAAGGCAGAAATAAAGATGTTCTTGAAAACCAATGATAATGAAGACACAATGTACCAGAACCTCTGGGACCTATTTAAAGCAGTGTCTAGAGGGAAATTTATAGCAATAAATGCCCAGATGAAAAACAAGATCTAAAATTAATACCCTATCATCAAAACTGAATGAGCTAGAGGAGCAAGATCAAAAAAGCTCAAAAGCTAGCAGAAGACAAGAAATAACTAAGATCAGAGTAGAATTGAAGGAGTTAGAGACGGAAAAACCTTTCAAAAAATCAATAAATCCAGGGGCTAGTTTTTGGAAATGATCAACAAAATAGACCAGTAGCCAGACTAATAAAAAAGAAAAAAAGACTCAAATAGATGTAATAAATTATAAAGGGAATATCACCACCGATTCCACAGAAATGCGAATTACCATCAGAGATTACTACAAACAACTCTAGGCACAGAAACCAGTAAATCTGGAAGAAAGGGATAAATTTCCGGAGACTTGCACTCTCACATAACTAAACCAGGAAGAAGTTGAAACCCTGAATAGACCAATAACAAGGGCTGAAATTGAGGCAGCAATTAATAACCTACCAACCAAAAAAAGTCCAGGTCAAGACGGGTTTACAGCCGAATTCTACCATATGTACAAAGAGGTGCTGATACCATTCCTTCTGAAACTATTCCAAACCATATAAAAAGAGGGAATCCTCCCTAACTCATTTTATGAGACCAACATCATCCTGATACAAAAACCTGGCAGAGACTCAAGTAAAAAAAGAAACTTCAGGCCAGTATCTATGATGAACATTGACACGAAAATCTTTGATAAAATACTGGCAAACTGAATGCAACGGCACATCAAAAAGCGTGTTCATCATGATCAAGCAGGCTTCATTCTGGGGATGCAAGGGTGATTCAACATATGCAATTCTTTTAATATAATCCATCACATAAACAGAACCAAAGACCATAACCACATGATCATCTCAATAGATGCAGAGAAAGCCTTCGACAAAATTCAACAGCCCTTTATGCTAAAAACTCTCAGTAAATTAGGTAAGGATGGAACGTATTACAAAATAATACAAATTATTTATGACAAACCTACAGCCAATATCATACTGAATGGGCAAAAACTGGAAGCATTCCCTTTGACAACTGGGACTAGATAGAGATGCCGTCTGTGACCACTTCTATTCAATATAGTATTGGAAGCTCTAGCCCTAGCAATCAGGCAAGAAAAGGAAATAAAGCATCTTCAATTCTGAAAGGAGGAAGTCAAATTGTCTCTATTTACAGACGACATGATTGTATATTTAGAAGACTCCATCGTCTCAGCCCAAAATCTTAAGATGATAAGGAACTTCAGCAAAGTCTCAGGATACAAAATCAATGGGCAGAAATCACAAGCATTCCTATATACCAATAACAGACTAACAGAGAGCCAAAGCAAGAGTGAACTCCCATTCACAATTGCTACAAAGAGAATAAAATACCTAGAAATACAAGTAACAAAGGATGTGAAGGACCTCTTACAAGGAGAACTACAAACCACTGCTCCAGGAAATACATACCATGTATGTATTTCCTGGAGCAGTGGTTTGTAGTAATACATACATAGTGGTTTGTTTGTAAATACATACATGGTAACCATGCTCATGGTTAGGAAGAACCAATATTGTGAAAATGGCCATACTGCCCAAAGTAATTTATAGATTCAATGCTATCCTCAGCAAGCTACCAATGACCTTCTTCACAGAACTATAAAAAACGACTTTAAACTTTATATGTAACCAAAAGAGAGCACACATAGCCACGATGATTCTATACAAAAAGAACAAAGCTGGAGGCATCATGCTGCCTGACTTCAAACTATAGTACAAGGCTACAGTAATCAAAACAGCATGAGACTGGTACCAAAATGGAGACATAGACCAATGGAACAGAAAAGAGGCCTCAGAAGCAACACAACACATCTACAACCATCTGATCTTTGACAAACCTGACAAAAATAAGCAATGGGGAAAGGATTCCCTGTTTAATAAGTGGTGTTGGGGAAACTGGCTAGCAATATGCAGAAACCAGAAACTGGACTCCTTCCTGACACCTTATACTAAAATTAACTACGGATGGATTAAGTATTTAAAGATAAGACCAAACACCATAAAAACCCTAGAAGACAACCTATGCAAAACCATTCAGGACATAGGCATTGGCAAGGACTTCATGAGTAAAACACCAAAAGCAATGGCACCAAAGCCAAAATAGACAAATGGGATCTAATTAAACTTAAGAACTTCTGTACAGTAAAAGAAATAATCATTAGAGTGAACTGGCAGGCAACAGAATGGGAAAAAAAAGTTGCAATCTGTCCGTCTGACAAAGGACTAATATCCAGAATCTACAAAGAACTAAAACAGATTTACAAGAAAAAACCAAACTCATTCAAAAGTGGGTGAAGGATAGGAACAGACACTTTTCAGAAGAAGAAATATATGGAGGCCAAAAACATATGAAAAAATGCTCATCATCACTGGGTTATTAGAGAAATGAAAATCAAACCACATTGACATATCATCTCACACGAGTTAGAATGTCAATCATTAAAAAATCTGGAGATAACAGATGTTGGAGAGGATGTGGAGAAATAGGAACACTTTTAGACTGTTGGTGGGAATGTAAATTATTTCAACCATTGTGGAAGACAGTGAGGTGGTTCCTCAAGGTTCTAGAAATTCCTTTCGACTTGGCAATCCCATCACTGGGTATATACCCAAAGGATTATACATCATTCCTTTATGAAAACACATGCACACATATGTTCATTGCAGCACTGTTTACAATAGCACAGACCTGGAACCAACCCAAATACCCATTATGATAGACTAGATAAAGAAAATGTGGCACTTATACACCATGGAATACTTCACAGCCATAAAAAAGGATGAGTTTGTGTCCTTTATAGGGACGCGGATGAATCTGGAAACCATCATTCTCAGCAAACTGACACAAGAACAGAAAACCAAATGCCGCATGTTCTCACTCATAGGCAGGTACTGAACAAGGAAAATATGTGGACACAGGGAGGGAAGCATTACATACTGGGGTCAGGTGGGGGTGCCTAGGGGAGGGACAGTGGGGGGGTGGGGAGGGATAATGTGGGGAGAAATGCCAGATGTAGATAATAGGGGGATGGAGGCTGCAAACCACATTGTCATATGTATACCTATGCAAGAACCCTGTATGATTTGCAAATTTACCCCAGAATCTAAAGTACAACAAAAAGAAAAAAGAAGAAAGACAAAAATATCAACTTAGCTTTATAATAACTATCTGGTTATATAAAATTTGTGTTTTTACTGATTATCTGAGAATAAAAATAAGTAAGTAAAAAATACATACCCAAGACTGGGTAATTTATAAAGGAAAGGAAGTTTAATTGACTCACAGTTCCACATAGCTCGTGAGGGCCACAATCATGGTAGAAGGCAAAGGAGGAGCAAAGTCGTATCTTACATGGTGGCTGGCAAGAAAGCTTGTGCAGTGTAGGGGAACCCCCTCTTAATAAAACCATCAGATCTCATGAGACTCATTCACTACAATGGGAACAGCATGGGAAGGACCCAACCCCATGTTTCAATTACCTCCCACCACGTTCCTCCTATGACACATGGGAATTATGGGAGCTACAGTTCAAGATGAGGTTTCGGTGGAGTACAGAGAAACCACATCAGACACCACTGCCCTTATTAGCTGTTCTACAGTGATTCACACTTGCTTTTTAATACAGCCAGACCTGAAAACCCGTCTTTATAAAGATCATGTAATGTTGAAATTGCAAGCAACTACTACTACTAGTATACTGTACAGTGTTAGTTAGCCAATATTATGTGTTTGCCTAAAAAAGTAAAATATCTTGCTATACACTGTGAGTTGCTATGTTAATGGTACCCACTGTAAAATAATGTGAAGTGAGACGTCAATAGCATAAAATGTGTATGCAGGGGGAGAGGGGAGTAAAACTGTATAATTTTTCATGTTATTAAAATTAAGTTATTAGCTTAAAATAGAACTTTATAACTATAGGATGTTTTATGTAAGCCTCATAGTAACTGAACAGAAAACATCTCTAGTACTTACACATTAAAAAAAAAAAGTATAAAGAATCAAAGTTTACCATTGCAAAAAATTACCAAATCACAAAGGACAGCAAAGTTGGAAGCAAGTTGAGTATAGTATATATCTTTAAGTATTTTCCATTTCGTTCATATTTTCCTATTTATGTGCACACAGTACCAAGTTGTCTTCTAAATATCTTTATTTTTAACAACTTTTGTGGTTATTTTCCATCTTTTCAATCTTTATTTATGCAGCTCCCTTTTTTTCTTCATTAGGTTTAGGTCATGATTTTGCTATAAAACTATTCATTATTATTTATTATTTTCTCATTTATGGTGTATTTTTTATATCTAACTATTTCTCCTTTCATTTTCCTTCAGTTGATTTTGTTTTTCCCTTTGTACCTTTGAATTTGTAAGTTTAATTCGTTTATTTTCTTTTTTTATAGAAAGACTATACATTTTTCTCTGACATTAACTGTATTCTATAGATTCTCATATGGAAGGGTCATCATATCGCTATTTGGGGTTACTGTGAAATTTTTATTTCATTTCATCACTAACTCATAGACTATTTAAGATAGGATCATTTTTATTTCCAAAAGATAGGAAGTCTTTGTTTTCTGGTTTTCTTGGTAGTTTCTACTTTATCGACAGAATCTTTTTAAAAACGTTTTGCTCTACCTGGTAGAAGCCTCTGAAATAGTTTGTAGGAAATTCATTGAGAATGTCAGTGACATTGCCAGTAATATTTTGGCATTAATTTTAGGGTCCCATTCATTCTCACTCAGACGATATTATAAAAATAAAATGTGTGAAACTTAGGACTGTTTTAAAAAAGTGGAATCAAATAGGGAATCCTAAATTTAGTAATATAGGTTTTCTTTCTGAAGTGGTTCTAAAATTAATTCCAAAATAATTCCAAGACATTATATAGGAAATGGTGGAGTATCTTTAGAATAATTTAAAAGAGAGATAACCTGCTATGATGGACACTTTGAAAACATTCTCATTTTGTCAATGCATTCTTATTCAAAATATGCTAAATTTGAACTCAGCTACTTGAGTTAACATCCTGCCTATATAACTCTTTGTGTTATCGTGAGCAAGTTCCAGAACTTCACTGACTCAACACTGTCACAGTTAAGTATACAACAAAGACTTTCTTAAATGCACAATTTGAGGATTATAAATATAATTAATTTAAATCAAAAAGCTCAGTGCCTGCCATAACGAAGACATCCTGCAAATGGTAGTTATTCCTATACATACCGATATGGTTTGGCTGTGTCCCAATCCGAAATCTCATCTTGGAATCCACATGTTGTGGGAGGGACCTAATGGGAGTGGGACTTTCCTGTGCTGTTCTCATGCTGATGAATAAGTCTCATGTGGTCTGATGGTTTTAAAAATGGGAGTTTCCCTACACAGCTCTCTCTTTGCCTGTCACCATCCGTGTAAGATGTGACTTGCTCATTGTTGCCTTCTGCCATGATTGTGAGGCTTCCTCAGCCACGTGGAGCTGTGAGTTCTGTATTAAACTGCTTTCTTTTGTAAATTGCCCAGTCTCCATTATGTCTTTATCAGCAGCATGAAAATGGACTTATATACATATTGATATCAAAACCACCAAAGTAGAGGCAAAACTATAAGGATCTTGTCCCATTCATTACTATATTGTACTATTTTCAATTTGGTGACAGTAGATTGCAAACTTTTTTTTAAGGAATAGAGTTTATACATCTTCCAAAGAACTCAGATATATGCTAAGTATGAACCTGTTATTCAATAGACTTGACTAATTTTTGCATTCCTATTGAGCTCTTTCGATTGCTTACAAAAAAGCAATCTTGAGAGTGCTTATATTTCTCTTTTTTTGGTGTTTCATGAAAAGATTTAATCTGATCACTAGGTGGCAGCAATATGTAGGGAAGGAAGCTCAAGATCTGACAGTAGCTTGCAAAAGTTAATTCTTCTGCATAAGCACAGCTAGCCTATCCCAGTTGCTGTGACTGACCTGAGTCACTTCCCTTCGTCAAGTGTGCATTTTCAGTTGACGCTAAGGACCCAAGGCCATAGTGTCCTCATTTACCACCTCAGCAGAATGGTCAGCATGTCATTTAGGTAATTTCAAATATTTTTAGTAAAAAATATTACTGAATAAACGGTGGTACTTCGTAAGTGCTGCCCGTTGCACTTAGGGCTGCTTCTATTTCAACTCCAATAACTTTATCCTCTGTTTCTGTAGCTACATCATGAGCTGTTTCTGTTTCTTTAACTGTTTGAGCTATAGCATGAGCTCCTGTGAAGGAGCTTTCAGCATTTTTTACTTATATATTATCATCATTCTCCAAATTTAGTTGTAATGGTCTATGGCAGATAACTGTTTTAACCAGTGATAACACAGAGTATAGAACAAATGGAGATTTAAGTTTTTAAATTGATAGTGCAAACAATTCCCACATGCTTTCCTGGTAAGGATATGTGACCTCTCTGTAAGCCTGGTGGCTACCTGTATTCCTCACACTACTGAATGAATGATTTAATAACAATGATCCTAGAAGACATTTTACCTGTTAATGGATGATGAAGAATGATGTTTTAGTCAGCCTGAGATGCTACAACCAAGTATCATAAACTAGATGGCTTACTAACAAAAGAAACTTATTTTCTGTGGTTCTGGAGGCTGAAAGTCCAAATTATGGTACCAGCATTGCTGGGTTTTGGTGACAGCTTTCTTCCAGCTTGTACATAGCTGACATCTCTTTGTGTCTGCATATAGCAGAAAGTAAGTAAAGTAACTATCTGGCCTCTTCTTATAAGGGCACTTATCCCATTCACAGAAGCTCTAGCCTTATGATCTAATTACCTCCCAAAAGCCCCATCTCCAAATTTCATCATATTGGAAACTAGATTTCAAGGAATAAACTGGCAGGGGAAACAGGAAGCACAAATGTTCAGTTCGCAACAGATGGTTTTAAGGACATGCCAATGTCCAGATAAAGCTTTGAAACCAATCACTGTCCAAAGAAACATAAATTTGAAAGTCATTTTCATTTGCTTTTCTTATTATTTCAAAACCTCTTGCCTTCCCCTCCAATTCTCAAACCATTTTTACACATTTACTGTTCACTGCAATCTTTACTGTGATCTTAGGTAAAACAGGCATTATTCTGTTGATTTTACAGATAATTGAGGTGAAAACTAGAGGGGTTAAGTAACTACATGAGCATTAAAAATGTAGACATTTAAATAGTTTAACTTCAACTTACTGTTCTTTCTTCTTTGCCTCATTCTCCTTACCTCAATAGAAACATAATGAATGCCCTAATGAAAACAAACTTTAGTAAGAGTTAAGAATGAATTAAGCACTGAGGCTTTGAGCAGCATTTAACCTGAAGGCAAGAACCTTAAAGACAATCTCTCCTTTCTAATTCTGAGTAGAATGGCTCCAGTTGTCTTGGCAGGGATAATCCCTTGTAAATAATCTTTCAGAGCCTAGAGATGTGAAGAATTTATTTTCACCTGACATTAATGGTAGACCTGAAACCACCTTTGCAAAAATTCTAACAGTGGGAAAATATTGGCAGTGAAAGACATTTGATGCAACTGACTCCCTTTTGCTTCTGACCTCCAAGTGTCACTTGTTCATTCCTAGGAGTAGGCCACAGTAACTTTGGGAGAAACTTAGCTTACAGCTTCACTTTGAAACAAAGATAGTAACAGTCCTTTCCCCAAACAAGACCCCTTCTTGCTTGGGGACCAGACTGCTTTGTAAAATGAACAAATTAGCCACAAGA
This sequence comes from Saimiri boliviensis, assembly GCF_048565385.1. Lineage (NCBI taxonomy): Eukaryota > Metazoa > Chordata > Mammalia > Primates > Cebidae > Saimiri > Saimiri boliviensis. The sequence continues at coordinate 99,532,616 of NC_133461.1, forward strand.
TTAGACATTATGATTTAGTAGTTATGAAGCTAGAGACCACAAGATTCCAAATGTTCCCAGTTGCTCCTAGGGATAGCATCATAATGATAAATTCTAAGATTGATGCTTGAGATATTTTTCAGGATCCTTAGTTCTGATGTAACAGCTGGCACCAACTGGACCAGTAATCTGGTTCGACCAGTTGCGCAGTCTCACCCAGGAATAGAAGACAGCAAGAAAAACTCACTTTCACCCCCTATGATTTCTTCTCCGACCCAACCAATCAGCACTCTTCCACTCCCTGGCCTCCTATCCACCAAATTATCCTTAACAAGCCCCCATCTCCAAATTTTCTGAGAGACCGATTTGAGAAATAAAACTCCAGTCTTCCATTCATCTAGCTCTGCGTGAATTAAGCATTTTCTCTACTGAAATTCCCCTGTCTTGATAAATCAGCTACATCTGGTCAGCAAGCAGGAAGACCACATTGTGTGATTACATAATTCTTGTAATAGTTGGGCTCGTTTGGTCTCAAGTATCAGAAAATCCAGACCACCCTAACTTTCACATGAAAGAAATCTTACCGGTTTCTAACCAAAAGTACAAATATGGGACTAACTTCATGGCAGATGCAATCCAGGCATTCTAACCATGTTACTCAGGACCTGTCCTCACTCTCTCTTTATCCCGCCTTCTGCAGTGTTGACATCTGCTCAGTGTCCACCTTTCCTTACTCCAGCCCACTCCACTTACCCCAAGACCGCTCTCAGCTCTCCATTCATGCTAGCAAAATGGCTGCAGTGGCTCCAGAATTTGCTTGGGATCTACCAGAAGAGAACCTCTCTGTACCCTTAAATAATGTAGAGCAAAGTTTTAACACCTTCCATTTATAACTATTAAAAACATCTCTGCAATGAATATCTTTATTCCCATTTTTATGTATTCATGTTCACTTCCTATTTATATTGTATCAGATAAATAAGTTGTTTGTTATTCTTTTCGGTTAATGCATATACTTTTCTGCTGAGTTCTAAAAATTTTTTTTCAAGCTTGCTTTCTAATTCCTCTAATATCCAATCTAATGTATCTATCCTTCAGTGTACTTTGGTGGATATTATATTTTTACTCTCTAGAAATTTCCTTGAGATTTTTTCCTCTCCCAGAAAATTAGTCTAATTTTAGGATGCAATAATGTCTCAGATGACCCAGTGAACAAAAATTAAATATTTGCTACACATTTTCTTCTGTGTCTTACAGCATATCTGTTTCATTGAGGGCTATTTGTTGATGCCTCAGCCCAACTTCTTTTTTTAAGTGCCTTCTTCTTTAAGTAAGTCTTTTCATGACTAGTTCATAAATAGATGAGTTCATTCAGATTAATAAGAGGAAGAACAATTACTACTAAATGTTAATTATCTCAGTAGATTTTATAAAGTCTTTCATTAATATGGCTTATAAATAGAACGTTAGAAATGGTTTTCAAGAGGCAAAACTTCTTACAGAAGAAAGCAAGAAATTTATTTAATTTTGTCAGACCTTTCTTGTAGTTTCAAATCCCCTGTTTTAATCTCAAGACATTCAGTTGCTTTCAAAAAATTGTAACTTTAGGTATAGACCTTTAAACAAACTCTATTAATGGCAAATTTCTCATTAGCTCCAAATTTTTTGAGGTTCCATTTTTCTCCTGTTGTGTGGGGAGAGGGGTCAGGGATGTGTCTGTATGAGGGTATATGTGTGTGTGCGTTTTCTTCCAGAAGTGTAAGAGGGAGTGGGAAGGAAAAAGGTACAGGAGCAGAGAGAGTCAGTGGTTAAGAGAGGCTCTGGTAGATAGTCTCAGCAAGAGACATACGTTTATATTGACATCACCAGGAATGGTAGCATTTAAAATAAAGCGAATGAGGAGAACAAGAAGCAATTTGTAAAAACCAATGGCAAGCAATTGTAAAAAGCAATGAACCAACTTATTCAATGTAATTCAAACTTATCATGGATAATATGAAACCAAAAAATTAGAAAAAAAAAGAAGGAAACATCTTTCTTATTCCCATACATTCATATTTTGTTGTAATTCCAGTTTTTCTTGGAATACATAACAAACTTGTTTTATACAGAATTGAGAGAGATCATACAATGCTAATATATAATTTGCCTGGAAGTTCTAGCCAGAGCAATCAGGCAAGAAAAGAAAATAAAGGGTATTCAAATCAGAAAGGAGGAAATCAAATTGTCTCTATTTGCAGATGATATGATTGTACATCTAGAAGAGACCCCATGGTCTCAGCCCAAAATCTCCTGAAACTGATAAACAACTTCAGCAGTCTCAGGATACAAAATCAATGTGCAAAAATCACAAGCATTCCTATACACCAGTAACAGACTTAAAGAGAGCCAAATCAAGAACGAACTGCCATTTGCAATTGCCACAAAGAGAATAAAATACCTAGGAATACAACTAACAAGGAACATAAAGGACCTCTTCAAGGAGAACTACAAGCCACTGCTCGATGAAATAAGAGAGGACACAAACAGATGGAGCAACATTCCATGTTCATGGTTAGGAAGGATCAACATCGTGAAAATGGCCATACTGCCCAAAGTAATTTACAAATTCAATGCTATTCCCATCAAGCTACCAATGACCTTCTTCACAGAACTGGAAAAAACCACCTTAAACTTCATATGGAACCAAAAGAGAGCCCGCATAGCCAAGTCAATTCTAAGCAAAAAGAACAAAGCAAGAGGCATCACACTACTGGACTTCCAACTATACTACAAGGCTACAGTAATCAAAACAGCATGGTACTGGTACCAAAACAGAGATACAGACCAATGGAACAGAACAGAGGCCTCAGAGGAAATACAACATCTCTACAACTATCTGATCTTCAACAAACCTGACAAAAACAAGCAATGGGGAAAGGATTCCCTGTTTAATAAATGATGTTGGGAAAACTGGCTAGCCATGTGCAGAAAGCAGAAACAGGACCCCTTCCTGACACCTTACACCAAAATTAACTCCAGATGGATTAAAGACTTAAACATCAGACCTAACACCATAAAAACCCTAGAAGAAAATCTAGGCAAAACCATTCAGGACATAGGTGTAGGCAAGGACTTCATGACCAAAATGTCAAAAGCAATGGCAACAAAAGCCAAAATAGACAAATGGGACCTAATCAAACTCCACAGCTTCTGCATGGCAAAAGAAACAGTCAGTAGAGTGACTTGGCAACCAACAGAATGAGAAAAAATTTTTGCAGTCTACCCATCTGACAAAGGACTGATATCCAGAATTTACAAAGAACTAAAACAGATCTACAAGAAAAAAACAAACAAGCCCATTCAAAAATGGGCAAAGGATATGAACAGACACTTTATAAAAGAAGACATACAGGAGGCCAACAAACATATGAAAAAATGCTCATCATCACTGGTCATTAGAGAAATGCAAATCAAAACCACATTGAGATACCAGTTAGAATGGCGATCATTAAAAAATCTGGAGACAACAGATGCTGGGGAGGATGCGGACAAATAGGAACACTTTTACACTGTTGGTGGGAATGTAAATTAATTCAACCATTGTGGAAGACAGTGTGGCGATTCCTCAATGACCTAAAAATAGAAATCCCATTTGACCCAGCAATCCCATTACTGGGTATATATCCAAAGGATTATAAATCATTCTACTATAAGGACACATGCACACAAATGTTCATTTTAGCACTGTTTACAATAGCAAAGACCTGGAACCAACCCAAATGCCCAACGATGATAGACTGGATAGGGAAAATGTGGTACATATACACCATGGAATATTACGCAGCCATCAAAAACGATGAGTTTGCATCCTTTGTAGGGACATGGATGAACCTGGAAACCATCATTCTCAGCAAACTGACGCAAGAGCAGAAAATCAAACACCGCATGCTCTCACTCATAGGTGGGTGTTGGACAATGAGAACACATGGACACAGGGAGGGGAGCACTACACGCTGGGGTCCGTTGGGGGGAAATGGGGAAGGGACGGGAGGTAGGGAGGTGGGAAGAGGTAGCATGGGGAGAAATGACAGATACAGGCAAGGGGAAGGAAGGCAGCAAACCACACTGCCATGTGTGTACCTATGCAACAATCTTGCATGCTCTTCACATGTACCCCCAAACCTAAAATGCAATAAAAAAATGAAAAAATAATAATTTGCTTGTAAATTTAGTATCACATTATGAATAGTATAACCCACCAAATTATACTATTCATAATATAAGAATGGGGGAAGACATATTTGAGACACGTAACTCAAGAGGCCTGTTACACTGGGGCATTTGTTGCTAGTGATACTTTATGGTCTACCTACAACAAAAATTCACATCCAGTTTTACTACATTGCGTTTAAAAACTTATATTGCTACCCTATCATGCTTATTACTGCCCAAATAAGATGTACAAAAAGTTTTTCAATTATAGGAAAAACAGGATATATGTTATTTTGTCAGCAGCCGAAAGAACCACCAAATAAAAGTTATTGTATTAACCTCTTCTAAGTCATGTGTTCATTTATTCATTCATTCAGTGATGAGTTATTCAGTTTGGTTTGGAATATTGAATAGACACTATGTTAAATACAACTTTAAAGAATTTGAGTAATCCACTGAGACATTTTGTTGAATTACAGTACTGGCAATGTATTATAAATTGAAGTCTAGAAAATGTTCACCAAAGTGCCAGAAAATGGCTTTTTCTTCCTATCCAAGAGTCAATGATTTTTGCTTAGAACCAAAACACTAGTTACAAGTTACAACAGATGAGAATTGGACATTAGAAAATGGTTTATAGGAATCAGTTAAGTTTTGTTGCTCCTCACTTTCTGTGAACGTTCTAGATAAATCTGAAATTGTTTCACTTGTGGCCTTTATGATGATCAGGTTTCTCCTTAACATGACTAAGTTTACTTTGGAATGTTCATTGTATATACCCAATAAATATTTGCTGTTAAGGTGGCTGAATTGTGATATCACATCTTGATGTTATAGACTTGGACAGTGTCAGAGGAGCCTATACTTCCACCTTCCTAAATCTTCCTCAAAGTGTTGGTAAACGTTTCCTGTAAGATAACTTATTCTTTATTTACTTAAAGCCAGATTTTCTTACCTTTTGGTTTTCAGTTTTCCAGTGGGTGGCTTTCTCGGACAAGCTTAATGAATAAGCTCTTGCTGTATTTCAACATTTATCAAAAATGAGTCACTTCCCATTATAAAATTATTTTGCAATACTCAGGGAATGAGTTACAATGGTGAAACACGAAAATGGAAACAATTGACTTAAGAAGGAGGGAGTATTTACAAAAAGTGAAGAAGACGAGAAAACTGTCATCTACAAGAAAAATTCTTCCTGAGGTATTTTAACCAAGTAGATGTATGAACTGAAAAGCTGAGATCTGTGATCTTAAAGCCTGGCTGAGTCTTAGAATCACTTGGGGGAGCTTTTAACAAACACCAAATCTGGGTCTCACCCCTGGGATATACGATTTAATTTGCTTCGGGTGATGTCTGAGCATTGGTGTTTTTTTGATAGCTCTCCAGGTGACACCAATGGACAGAGATGAAAATCACTAGTCCTGATCATTTTCTCAACTATCCATATGAAATATACAGATAATGTCATCAGAAGGGCACTGTATTTGTATTTCTACAAAAAATGTGGATTAATTGATGTTTAAATTTTTTTTTGAGTTCCAGAAACACTGCAGTTAGAGGTTAAACACACACTGGCACAATAAAATGTCAAGCTGTCAGGTGTTTAAAGCAACAGACAGGGTTTACGAAGTCTTTAAATGCCATTGTTCAAAATCTTCAAGTTGTAACAGTGCTAATCACTGATCTTTAATAAAAATAAAATTGTGCAGTTTGTTCTAAGATTATGTGTCAGCCCAAACTCTTAACTATAGGACTATAAATGGGAACTGGCAAATTCTTTGGAATAGCTGTCCAGTATTTTATTTTGTTCCTCTTGAAGGTAAAAGTGGTAACACATGAAGAGTAATGTAGGAATGTGGGATGAGGTACAATCCTTATCAGAATTTTCCTCTATGCTGAGAAAGTTGCTGCAGTTTGAAGTAGTTGGGCCAGGTATGATTGATGACTCCTGGGGAGTATGCCTATGAACTCCACAATTGAGGGAAAAAAATTGATGTGTAGGAATAGGGCTGCAATGATTTAACACAGTAAGGAAGGAGGCAGGATCTCACTCCTCAAAAACCACAAATCTTTCTATACTGACTTCCAACTAATCCCTGTAAGTAAATTAATACTGTAACTAATAAAAGTAAATAATCCTTACCTAGAGTTCTTTGTCTAACTTTCCCACAGGTGGGCTAGATAAAATTTCAGGTGTGCTCCTTTGTTTAAACACACTGCCAAAATTAGATTATTCTTGATTATTTACTTTTACTAGTTACAGTACTAATACACTTACAGGGATTAGTTGGAAGTCATCACTGAACAAGAAAGGAACATTAACTAGGTAGCAAAGTCCAAGCAGAAGCACTACTTCCACCAATACATCTCAAACCACGCTGCAGACATATTCCCAGTTCTGCCTGTGTGGCCTTTTCCTTCCCAATTGTTAACTTGAGTGGACTTCACAATATTCTACCCACAAATCTTACTGACATTTGAGGTTGCAATCCCTCCTTCCTCCTCCATTTCCATTCAGTTGGAATCTCTTTCAACCATTGTCAAGGTGCCTAAAGAAAATTCCATTAAAATTTTGGCTCATCCGATTCATACTTAATCTTTGGTAATTTCAGTTCTTTTGTTGGTGAAACAGGAATATTACTTGTCTTTTACACTTTTTACTAGAACAAAAGTTTGATTACTTTATGGGAAAGTATACTATAAACTGTTGCTACTCAACCTAGAAAAATTCACAGGGTTTACTTTCTTTGTTTGACCACCGAACACCAATGCAGATTGCATTGCATAGACGCTTCTTTTACAGGAACATTCAGCGTCAGGTTGTACTCATTGCTGTCCCATAATTATTTAAACTTTTGAGGCCTCCCTGTTGCATTGTCCGAAGTACTGTTTAATAATTTTTCCACTTTCTTCAAATCTCTACCTCTCCCCCATTTCAGCTCCTATGAGTAGATGATCTTATATTTATGGGTCCATCTGATGAGATGTCCCTTTAATGTTTCTATATATTTGATCTGCATATTTCCCTAGTTTTTCATCCTTTTTATCTCTCCTTGCTCCTGCCAGAAATCTCTCCTAAAGATGAACTTGACTGAATTCCAAATCCTCCTTCTGTGAAACCTACTGTTTCATTACCTGCTCCCTGCCCAGCCTCCTCACTCTATTGATTTGCTGCCTTCACATACACTCTAGTCTCGGCACCCTAATGTAAACTCTCCTTCACCCTGTTTCTATTTATATTTCTCTCTCTCTCTCTCTCTCTCTCTCTCTCTCTCTCTTTCTCTCTCTCTCAATGGAGTTTTGCTCTTGTTGCCCAGGCTAGAGTGTAATGGCATAATCTCAGCTTACTGCAACCTCCACCTCCTGGGTTCAAGCAATTCTCCTGCCTTAGGCTCCAGAGTAGCTGGGATTACGGGTACCTACCACTACACCCAGCTAATTTTTGTATTTTTATTGGACACAGAGTTTTACCACATTGGCCAGGCTGGTCTCAAACTTTTGACCTTATTGTGGTCCACCCGCCTTGGTCTCAGTAAGTGTTAGGATTGAGGGACCCATGTTAACTTCTCTTCCCGGGTCCACAAGGGGCATGGTTTCAAAGGCAAAAACTTCCCAGCGCCATGCCTGCATCCACTTCCCCATCAGGATACCTAGAATTCTTTGTCTAACTTTCCCACAGGTGGGCTAGGTAAAATTTCAGGTGTGAGCTCTTTTGTTTAAAAAGATCGATAAAAGCCCTGGAAGGAGGGGCTGTGTTGTGGGCTAGATAGCGAATCCAATATCAGAGTCAAAGATCAATCACTCCAGAGGAGTAACCCCGAAGTTACTCTCACTGAATGAGAACTTGAACGGGGTGGGAGTAACTTCGGGGTTAAAATCCCCCCTACTCCCTTACTGATACAGACTCCATCTCTGGCTCCCCTCCCATGGCAGCATGGGAGCTCACACTCTCTATTTCTCTCTCTGCCTAATGAATCACTTTCTGCAAAACTCTCTGGATCCCATATTTACTTGAATGAGCTCACCTGGCCACCAGGGCCCTCTCCCCATTCCTGGGTAAGGCCCAAGGATCTGGGAAAACACATCCGATCAGGAAAGAGTGAGCGTCTTTGGAACACCCCCATAGCCCTGCTCCTATCACCTGGTTACAGTATTACAGGCATGAGCCACCACACCCGGCCTACCTGTATCCCACATCTTCTTAGTAAGTAGCATCTTATCCTCTTTTGCTTTTATCTCCCTTTATCTCTTTTTCAAACTTCATTTTCTGTGACCTCTCAGGTGCATTTTCCACAATTCACAATTCCTACCTTTATGAGGCCAGAATTCTCTTTGTCCTCTGTGACAAAGGATGTTCTTATTTGTGTCTTGCATTTCACTCTTTCACCAACTCTTTTATTCTTTCTCGGCCTCCAAGTACGATTTTACATACACCCATTCTGTGGCCGTCTTCTTTCCCTACAAGTTCTCCCATAAGGCTGTAATCAATTCCTACAACTTCTACTATGTAAATAAGTACCAGATTTGTGTGTTCAGCACCACTCTCTTGAGCCCCAGTCTTGCATTTTCAATTGTCTGAGTTTTAAATACCAAACTCGTATTTAAAACTGAACTCATTATGTTTCCCTCAAGCACATTCATTTTCCAATACTTTTAATTTCTATTCGTAACATTATCAATTACCTAATATTAATGCTTCAATCTCAATCACCCACTCAGCCATATTTAATCTACATGCAGTTAGATTCATATTTTAAAATTATTTAATCAGTCTGGCCCATTCAATTGGCAACTCAGATATACACACATAGGATTCTTCATTGCATTTTTAAATGAATGATGTAGGTATTTTGTAAATATTAATTTGAAATGAATTACTAGAAATTGTTCCAGTTAATGGCAGCATATTTATAAGAAGAAAAGAAATCATTTATTCCAATCTGATAGGAAATTGTTGCCCTGGAACTAAACAAACCAAATATCTAGTATGGTGTGAATCTCTTTACGACGCCGTTAAATCCTATCTTAAATGTATTTTAAAGTTTGTCTTAATGTTAAGCTATAGCAAGCACTATGTCCCATTTATTTCTATTTTATTAAAAGTTCCTAGAATAGTGCCTGTATCTAGTAGGTAATCAATAAATACTCACTAAATTCAGAGAGACATTGAGGACTTGAGGTAACATGAAAAAAAAAAAAAAAAAAAAAAGCCATGCCCAAAATGAAATGACTGTTGTGCTGGTAAGAGAGTAGAGAGACTATAAAGACATTCTTGGCTTACTTTTACATTATTCCTAAGTCCAGATAAAGTTATGGCATCTTCAGCAAGAAAAAAAGGAAATAAATACAAGAAGTACATAAATTTCTATCCTACATTGTTACCATGTGTTTGTTACGTGTGATCTTTTTTTCTTTGTGATTGGCAAGCCCTACTTATTTAGTTTAACTGTTTATTTTGGTAGTTCTTTCAGAAATATTTCAGGTTAGCTCATTTCTGAAACATGAGCAATTTTTTCCATGTTTGTTACTAGTAATAACAGCAATTAGTTAACAGAAGGATTGAATGCAAACAGAGCTACGGAGCCATTCGCTCTTTAAAACTTCATTGGAGGTGGTGATGGGAAAGACACTGAACAGAGTTTACACATTTTACAGCAGTTTGAGCCAGGAATTATGAAAACATAGACCTTACGGCAACTAACTTCCAACTTTGTAAATTTTCTTATAAAGTTTCAGAATTACTTTGAGATTTCTCATAAAATTCTAGTGGTTTTCATTTTATCTTCAAACTGAGTTGGCTTAGAGTCAAGCCACCATTCTTGTGTGATTTTTACAGTTGGTTTTATGCTGCCTCCTTGTTAGGTTGGCACTGGCTCTATGAAATGCTTGAAAATGTTTCAAGAAAATCCAGTCTCTTGTTTTCACTGCCAAAATAGTATACCTTCATAGGATGCTTATTGGGCAAATGACAGTCTCCCTTCTTTGTGGTAATGGGAATTGTACTGGATTTTTCAACACAGCCATTTGCTGAAAATGACCTTGCTGTGGGCTACTGTTTCCACCAGCAGGATGTAAAGAAAGGCATTAATGGCTTGATATTTGATTTCTTTTTTTTTTTTTTTTTGAGACAGAGTTTCGCTCTTGTTACCCAGGCTGGAGTGCAATGGCGCGATCTCGGCTCACCGCAACCTCTGCCTCCTGGGTTCAGGCAATTCTCCTGCCTCAGCCTCCTGAGTAGCTGGGACTACAGGCATGCGCCACCATGCCCAGCTAATTTTTTGTATTTTTGGTAGAGACGGGGTTTCACCATGTTGACCAGGATGGTCTGGATCTCTCGACCTCGTAATCCACCCGCCTCGGCCTCCCAAAGTGCTGGGATTACAGGCTTGAGCCACCGCGCCCGGCCTGATATTTGATTTCTAGACTCACACATGATGTGTGGAACACAGGGAATAAATAGGAAGAAAAAAGGAAAAGAAGTGAGAGTAATTTTGCTTTAATGTTCATTCTCTTTTAACCTACTCAGGCAAAGCAAAGCAAAGTTCACATTTCTCTATGAAACATTTATCCCATTAACTTAAGTCAAATAAATGGTGGTAACAATATTTTGTAAAATTACAAATAGCCAAAGGGAAAATATTATTATATTGCAATATTATATGTAGTAATACTATAAGTACATCTATATTGTAAATATATTACTATAAAGAGTATAAATTAGTATAGATACTATAAATTTATAAATAGTATATATACACAAATGCAAAGAACATATACATTGTTTGACAGACTATGGACTATGAGCTCCTCAATGCCAAGAGAGACATTTGGCTTCATCTTTGTATCTATTCGGGGGTGGCATGTTTTAGGGGGGAGTGTATGTGCTTAGTTTATAAAGAAGTAGCATCACCTTAATTACAGCTGGATGTGTCTATTAGGGTGAATCAAAAAACCCCTAATTTTTTTCTTTGGAAACATGAGTTAAATTTTAAAAAGTCAGAGAAAAAAGGAGCCCAGAATTCTCCAGTGTGACATTCTGGAAATACTTCTATGAAACAGAAATATCTATGGATTGATGTGTTTTGCCTGAGAGTATCACTCTACAAAAACAATCAGATGGAAAAAAACATCTTGGTGACTCATCTATGTCTAACAGATGTTCTGTATTCTACAGTGTATTCTAAATGGAAGGCATGCTTATTCCAAAATGCTATGCCCAAACTCTAAACACAGTAAATTTATATGTCTGTTGTTTCCTTATGGAAAAATTTAAAGCCAGCGTCTAACATAGTCTGGGAACTTAATAAAGGCTCATCAAAAATGTAGAATAGACTCTTTCCTCTTTGTGAGTCCTACCAGACTCAGGTCTAGTCTCACCTTCTTGTGGAGATGTCCACAGTGCAGAAAGGAAAAATAAAAATCCTCTTATGGCCAGGTACAGGGGCTCCTGCCTGAAATCCCAACACTTTGGGAGGCCGAGGCCTGCAGAATACCTGAGGTTAGGAGTTCGAGACCAGCCAGGCCAACATAGCAAAACCCTGTCTCTACTAAAGATACAAAAATTAGCCAGTCATGGTAGTACATGACTGTAAACCCAGCTACCCAGCTACTTTGGAGGCTGAGACATGAGAGTCACTTTAACCCAGGAGGCAGAGGTTGAAGTGAGCCGAAATTGCACCACTGCACTCCAGCCTGGGTGACAGAGCAAGACTCTGTCTCAAAAAGAAAAAAAAAATATCTTACTTGGCTGTGTTATTTTTACAGAGGAGAAAATTGAAATGTAGAGAGGTTAATTGAATTGCCTAAGGTCACAAAGTCTCATTGTTCTGAGGCTGAAACCCAAATCTTCATGTCCAAGTCTACTCACTTTCCCAATTTCCTCACTGCCTGTAGTGAACCTCTCAGCTTTGAAATTACTAAATAAATGCAGTTTAGGAAGACAGTGTTCTAGGAAATGGGTGAAATGTTCCAGGACCAGCTCCCTGACCTAGCATGTCTTCCTGATGAAGGAAACAAATGTGGGAGTCTTGCCGGAGTCAGCGCCTCCCTCTGTCCTGCCTGGTTAGTTTGAGGGGGTTATGATGGTAATTATTACAGAGGGTTTGAACAACCTCCTTGCCAAGCTTATCATAGCTTCCTTTTGATACCAGGAATCAGTGTATGTTTCAGAATACTGATTATGAAACTGGGTCTGTAAATGGACTTCAGGGGGTCATGAAAATGGCTCGGCTCCAGGACTGACTCTAGAAGTACAGATGGGTTAGAGAGACAGTGGACAATTGGTAACAGATTCAGGTGGCCAAGGAATCAGGTATTTAGAATCAAGTAGCAAAAATTCAGGCAAAGGTGAGTTTTCAGATTTAGGCCAGAGGACAGGGAGGCAGTTGTTATTTCTGAGAACTGTACATGACAAGCAAAACCCTCTGCACTGACTCAGATCTAGAAAATTCTTAAGGTGAACCTGAAGGTATCAGGACATCACTATTAAAAAACATCCCTCACATCAGAAAACACTGGAATAAAGGACTATGGATAGAAAAGGTGTTCTATCAGCCATATAACTTGTAACCAGAAATATTCTCTGTCAACACCACCAAGTTCTGGATGGCAAAAGAGACTCAGAGAATATCATACCAGTCCAGCAAGCATGACAGGACCACTGAGTCTAGAAAGGGCCATGATTCCTTCTAACCTCTTCTAAATGTGGAGAGGAGCAGAGACTGTTTTTTGCATCCTGTGTTATTTAAGACTGACTCAAGTGCTGCATGGGACAGGGTGAATCTTCGGGTGGGACACCCGTAAAACTGCTGTGAGGAGCTGGGGTAGTCGGAGGCAGGGATGTTGCTGAAGACTAAAAAGAACAATAAAAGTGAAGTTTCAGAAAGATCGGTCTAAGTGAGGAGCACAGAATGCTCCAGAGGAGAGAATTTGCAGACTGGAAAATTTCAGAAGTCCCGGCAGGGCAATGTAAATGGAAGGCAAATGAGCATGGTATAGAAACTACAGGTGAATAGAAAGGTTTGCAAGCATTAGCTGGGTACAAAAGAAAGATGCAGTTTTGCCATTAAAAGTACTGTACTGAGAGCTTAGATGAGCTGCTACATAATTTACTGTCACACACAATTCTATCAACAGGCCAGAACAACAGAAGAAAACCAGGACTGTCCCAGGAAAACTGAGATATATGGTCATCCTGGATATGGAGTTCAAAGCGCAGGAAGAGTCCAGGTGGATTCCGGGTTTGATGAGCTCATGGGAAACTTAAGTCCAGCCTGCTAAGAAGAACTGTGCACTCACACACTCTGTATAATATGATATGGGATTACAGGGTGTGATAAATCACCTAACTAGGTATTACTGTCTTTTTTGTTCAGCCTCAGCCCCCCCGCCCTTTTTATGCTTTAGTTAATAAGACTCAAATGTGAAGTATTAGTATTGTAATACTTCAGACTCTGGATTCTTACTAAAACTAATTTCAGAGTTCCTTAAACTATAGTCTGAGAAATACTGCCTAAAATGATGTGATGATTCAAACATATGTTCTCAAATTTCTTGACATTCTTCCCATTAAGAGGAGTAGTCTAATTCAGGGGTCGACAGCCGAGATCTGTGGACCATTACTGGCCTATGGCTTATTAGAAATCACGCCACCCAGCAGGAGGTGAGCTGTGGGCGAGTGAGCGTCACTACCTACGGTGCACCTGCTGTCAGATCAGCGGTTGCATTAGATTCTCATAGTGTAGCAGGCCAGTTCTCCCTGACAATCACACAGACCAACCCAGTTACACAGACACATTTCCACAGCACTGCTTCAACACTGAGCAAATAGTGAACCCTAGGGAAATCGGTGCCCAGACATCAAAGCTAGAAATGAAACAAATGGCCATTAGGAGCCTTGTGTGGGCTTCTCCCTTGCTGGGGACAGCCAAAATAATAGAAACGGTTTTACATTCCTAGTGCCAGGACCCATCTCGGGGCAACAAAATCTGAGACAAGTCAAGGTAACAGAGACAGCTGTTTGAATAGATTCACTGGAGAGTCTAACGCAGCCTTCAGGACCAAGCTGTAAAGGAGTTTAGATAGAAACAATCACTCCAGTATCAAAGTAGATAGGCTTTGAAGGTACTGGGGTCCTTTCAATCGGACTTAGCATTGTTTTGCTTCTGACCTTCTAGTTGAAAGAAAATTAGTCACCAATAGACATAGGCGAATGCTATACTGCACGTAGGCACATAATCCCAATCTATATAAGCACTAACAAAATTGTGACACTCTAAGTTGGTCTGGTGGAATTATCTCTGGCCCTCTCCCTGTTTCCGGTTACAGTAATAAATTTCCTTCTTCCCTAGTTCGTCTGCTTCTCATGATTGGGCTTCAAGAAAGCGTGGCTCAGGAAACAACATGAGTGTGAACACTACTGTCAACTGTAAGGGATCTAGGTTGTAGGCTCCTTATGGGAATCTAATGCCTGAGGTGGAAGAGTTTTATCCCAGAATCATTCCCCCTACCCCCATACCACTGTTCCCCAGGGGACAAATTCTCATCTATGAAACTGGTCTTTAGTACCAAAAAGACTAGGGACCACTGGTCTAATTCCTCTTCCCTTGAATATGAACTTGACTTAGTGTCTTGTTTCTAATGAATAGCATGTGATGAGAATGGCATTGCATGGCTTTTGTTTTGAGATGGAGTCTTGCTCTGTCACCACGCTGGAGTGCAGTGGTGTGATCTCAGTTCACTGCAAGCTCCTCCCCCTGGGTTCAAGTGATCCTCCTGCCTAAGCCTCCTGAGTAGCTGGGACTACAGGTGCATGCCATCAAGCCCAGCTAATTTTTTTATTTTTAGTAAACATGGGGATTCACTGGGGTGGTCAGGATAGTCCGGATCTCTTAACCTCGTGATCTGCCCACCTTGGTCCCCCAAAGTGCTGGGATTACAGGCTTGAGCCACCAGGACTGGCCAACAGTACATGGCTTTTGAGGGTACCATATAAAAGACAACATAAGTTTCAACTGGTCTGTCTTGGGACACTTGCCCTTAGGACTCAGATGCCAGGGTGTGAGGAGAGCCCAGGCCCCATGGAGAGCCTTCATGAAGGTGACCCAGATGGTGCCTGGCTTGGCTTGGGTCCCAGGCAGCAGCCTCAGTAACCCCCAGATGCGTGAGAAAATGTGAGCCTTTAGAGGTTTCCAGACCAACTACCATCTAACAGCAATTGCACGAGAGGCTCCAGGCAAGAAAGTTCTGGCTAAACCCAGGCATGTTCCAGAACTGTGAGGGATACGATACTGTTTATTTGAATAGTGAAGTGTGTATGGTGGTTTGACACCCTGCCATCAAGAATTAGAACAGAGAGTAATCATGTTTCCACCAGAAATAGTTCTGTGATCAGATATCTTCTGAAAAAATCTATGAATTATTTTGGCATGTTACCAGGCAAGGTAAACTGTCAACTGAAAAAATCATGAGAGCTATACATTTGGAAAGAAGGTTTTCTTTCCTATAAAGCGTTACAGCCTGCAAGGTGATCCTTCTGATAGGCCAGGAAGCACAGCCTCCAGCAGACCCCCAAAGGCAGTCACTTTTGAAGGAGGAGGGCTTGGAATAGGGATTTGTGCTGAATAGGTTGGCCAAGTATTCATATTCAACAGGCTATAGGAGGAGCTATTAACATCCACGAAGGGGGTCCTGATGCATGTGTATTGAATAAACATGCACGTTACATACCACCCATATGCACTTTGCAGTACAGACTTAACATTTAAATGTCTAATACTACAGTTAGGGCCTACACATCACCAGGTGAAGTAAGGACATTATAATTGCTCAGCCTCTGAAAACTGTCTAGAGCCAGTCCATGGCTGGTGGTCATCTTATTGTAGGAAAGTTACTGAAATCACTCTCTTGTCCCATTCAAAGCCCCTGGTGGAACAGGGGCTTATGAGTCAGTGTCTGATGGTTGGCGAGCTTCAGTTGTTTTTATATTGTTACCTCAAGGGCAGTGCTCCCTTAGCTGCTAGACAAAAAGTGCAGCAGTTACAACATAGTTTATTCTCTAAGTGTAGGGGGCATGACTTAACCCTTACGTCTTGTTTATAATTTGGTATCTTACTGCCATAAAGAGTCCATTCTGTCAGTCTTATAATCTCTATTTTAACATTTATGCTGGTCAGTTGCTATGTCTCAGCCACCAAAGGCAGATGATACAACTGTGTGTCTGACCTTCCATCCCATTGTGGCTTAACTTTTAAGGTTTCTCTGAGGTCCTGTTCACCAATAGGAGATCTGTTCAGTCAGATGTGGGGCTTAGGATTTTATGTTTAGTCTTCAAAGCACATAAAGTTTCTGAGAATTTGTCATTGTTTAAACAGTGCTTTCAATGACACCATCCTCCCCAAACCCTTGCCTTTTTTGGTAGTAGCAACTCCTCATACCGACAAATCACAAAGTTTCACACAGCACAGTGAAAATACTTAGCTCTCTGTTTCAACTTGATGTTGTAAATTGTTGCTAGACTATCTCATTAGGGGCTGAGTTTATGCTTTTGTGTACAATGCTGTCTGTCCAATTTTGCCAAAATAGATAATCTGCAACTTAATAAGAGATTTTGATCTAAGCCGCCAAAGATTACATCTGGACCAATAAAAACAAACTTTAAGAATGGGCCTCAGCTGAGCCAGACAGAACCCAGGAGTGACAGCACAGATTACTAGGCTACAGTGCCACAAAACTCAGGCCTCTATTTAGCCTGAGCTCAAATGGTCTATCTGGAGGTCTCCTGAATAAATTCTCATGTAGAAGACAGTGTTTGCTGAAGTGTCATCTGAAGTTCACCTGAAGTAAACCCTACAATGTCGCAACAAAGTAGAGCATCAGTAAGGAGTGCAGACCTGTGACTGATGTGCACGTAGGGCTTTTGAAGAAAACACGAGTGTGATACACAATTGGCTCTAAAATCAAGCTTTGACAATAAGTGATAAAGGGACTTTAAGTTGATCACAACTCTCTTGGTATCTGGTTCCAACTCCTTCCTCCTGCATACAAATATGGCAAGCTCTTTTCTTCTTTCCCATCCAGAAATGGTGGGAACAGATGGCTTTGGAGAAATTTGTTTTGTCAGAGGAACTTCTGAATTGTCTATCATCATTTTTTCTTCTTCTAACATGAGACTTAGGTCCAAACACAAGGCCCTCCAATCCTCTATCACATTGCTGGGAGATGCCACCGTCTCTTTGGCCTTGGCCCTGGTACATTTCTGCCTAAATTTATCAAATGAGAAAAACTCTAACCGGAGCAGAGGTTTGTAGCAAAACCAAACCAAACCAAACCAAAATAATACAATTAAGAGAAGGAACTGAGCTGATTTCCTGCTTTAGCATTAACTGGTAGTGGAAGTTTTTTCAGAAGTAACTTGTCCTCACAAACTTTGGCTTTCTTATTGGGAAAATCAGTGGCTATGGCTCGAAGGCTGGCTAAGAATTCTTTCTCCTAACTGGTTACTCTGCAGCTCAAATCCCTGGTGCATTCAGCAGCATCTCTGCTGGAGTTAACGGTGGTATGTTGCAGAAAGCAGATCTTATTTCATAACATTTATCTATGCCTTCTCTGGTTCTGTCATATTCCTTTTCTTCACCTATTTCAAAAATATCACACAGTAAGTGACCACACACATTATTAGGTAACTCTGCCTCAAATAGCTTCTCTAGCCTTCTCACCCCTTGTATTTTTAATTAGTTCTAAATTCTAACTACACATAAACTGTTCATACCCTCTCCTTATTTCCTGGTTGACTCTTCCCTCTCAGCACTCCATCTAGTCTCCAAGTCACTGGCAATCAGTCAAGTGCTTTCTCTTGTGTCTTCAGCCTGCTTCTTCCTCTCTAAGCACAGTTTATTCTTATAAGAAGTCCTTTTTCCAGGAAAGAAAGACCCATTTGAAGCCTCACAAATGAAAATGTTTGCTCTCACCTGCCATCTTCTCCTGTATGTGTGCTATTTAATGTTTTATTTTCCAATATTTTGGTTCCCAGTTATTGACTGCAAAATTCACAGAGAAGAATGTTCTGCACTGTAGCAGGTTTATGAGATAACTGAATTCTTATGCTTACATTTTTACTTGCTAAGTGTTCTTTGGCAAGGGATTGCTGTGCAGCTTTTGCAAATTCATTCATTAATAGAACCTGTCCCTCAGTCTCACAGTGTCCTCATATTGTAAATTAGCTGTGTTCCTACCTTGCTCAACTTTTATCTAAACTGTGAATTAGTATTTTAACCAATTTTATTCATTACCTTCTATTGTGAAGGAAGATGGCAAAACCAAACACAGAAAACACGTATATTCTCTCTCTCTCTTCCTCTTTCTTTCTCAATGGAGTTATTAACTCAATGGGGTTAGATTTACCAACAAGAAATGCATTACTATTTCCAGTAAAATGTGCTGTCCACTTTGGCAAGAATGAAAAAAATTTATTGATTACTAACTTACACCAGTGCTGTTTTACATTTAGATCCCATTAAAGAACTCAACTATGTTTATCTAAACATTAGGAGCTTACGTAAACTTCTTTAACATCTGGGGTGTGTTTGTGTGTGCACGTGTGTGTGTGCATTTGTGTGTATGTGAAAGAGAGGAAGGGAGAGAATATACATGTGTTTTGTGTGTTTGGTTTTCTCACCTCCCTGCAGAGTGGAAGGTAATGAATAATCATTTATAGTATGAATGAATAAAATTGGTTAAAAGATGTGAAGATTAGTGAGGTTATAGCATGTATTATTTTTCCATTAATAAACAGAACAAGGAAACACACCTACTAATTCACTTTACTTACCTAAAAAAAAGCCAAAGTTTTAAAAATTCAACAATATTTTTCCATAGCTTCTACTGCTCAGATTTATTTAGGAATTTTCCAAAGCTGAAATCTTGGAATGAAATGTTTATTTAAGAGTTTAAAATATAAGCAAAATAATCATGGCTTCTGACAAATATTAATATGCTAAAAATTAGTTGATTTCAAATTCTCAGACAATTCTGTTAATTCTCAGGGGAGGCTGACTGTGTAAACACACTGTACTCAGTGGGGTTAGATTTACCACCAAGAAGTACATTATTATTTCCAGTAAAACATCCTGTCCACTTCGGCAACAGCGGAACAAATTTATTGATTACTAACTTACACCAGTGCTGTTTTATATATAGATCCCAGTAAAGAACCCAACTAATCAAGACTGCAATCCAATTTGCCAGTATCAATAAAAATTGGCTGAAAATACCAAAGAAGGTTACTGAAGGATGTTGTACACAACACCAGCTACTTTTAAAAGTTGTGGGTCTGTCTCCAAATGTTGAGTGTGTGTACATGCCTGTGCATGGGTATTCTCTGTAACACTGTTTATGACAGGAAAATGTTAAAAGCTATCCCAACAAAAGATATCAGTTAAATGTCACATGAAGCTTCAGAACTGAATCTATTGGAAGATTTTCCCAACAAATTTTTAAGAGAAAAATAATGTTATAAAATGAATACCATGATTTCATTTTGAAAAAAGTAGTATACATGTAGATTTGTAGATAAATTTTCTTAAATAATATATTCTGGAGTGATAATTTATGTCTGGTTTAGGGAAATTAGAGCCTTTAAAAACATTTTTCCCCATTTTTCCTTGTTTATGCTTTCTATTTTTCAATATTCATCATGAGTTAACATTATAACAAACAAGATAAGTATTCCCTGGTATATATGTTCCACATTTTCTTTATCCAATCTATCACTGATGAGCATTTGGATTGGTTCCAAGTTTTTGCTATTTTAAGTAGTGCTATAATAACCATACATGTGCATGTGTCTTTATAGTAGAATGATTTATAATCCTTTGAGTATATACCAAGGAATGGGATTGCTGGGTCAAATACTTTGAAGGGACCTGAATGAAGCTGGAAACCATCATCCTCAGCAAACTAACACAGGAACAAAAAATCAAACATCGCCATGGTCTCACTCCTAAGTGGGAGTTGAACAGTAAGAACACATGGATACAGAAAGGGGAACATCATATACTGGGCCTGGCAGTGGGTGGAGAGAAAGGGGAGGGAGAGCATTAGGACAAATACTTAATGCATGTGGGGCTTAAAACCTAGATGATGGGTTGATAGGTTCAGCAAACCACCACAGTACACGTATACCTATGTAACAAACCTGCACAGTCAACACGTGTATCCTAGAACCTAAAGTAGAAAAATATACTCTTCTGAATTAAAAAAAAATGTATTTTCAAGGAGACGATTTGCTTCTACTAATATATGTCAAAGGTCAGGGAAAGTCATGCCCTCTGCATAAGAAGATGTGCGTATCTGGAGGATAACCCAAGAAAAAAATTAATGATATACGTGACATTTATAAAAATTTGTGCTAATTTTCCCTTTCTTTAGCAGTGGCATCCTTAGCAATACCTTTGGAAATATAATTTCATCATGACTTTTTAAAGCTTTGCCAATTTGATGGATAAAAAATATGCATTTATTTATATTTTACATTTTAATCTTTAAGCAATCTGGAATAAGTATATTGGATAGAACATCCCAAGTTTATGTTTTTCTTTTCCATACAGAGCTATTAATTTACTAAGCCTGCTAATTGGTATCATGTTTTGAGCCCTCTCAACTTTCTCCTCTGATATGAAACTATAACCTTATCATACATTAAATCCTTAGGTATATTTTGGTGCATTTCTGGACTTTCTCTTCTACTCCACTCATCTATTATTATGCCTGTACAAGACTTTTTTAAATTTGGTAGCTTTGTGATTGATTTTAACATCTGGTTAAAAAAATGTATGCTCAGACTCACTTGTTAAAATAAATTGAGAATTATTAATCAATACAATTGAGAGCACGTGTAACAGTGCTCTTGGGCACCAGTTTTGGCAGGTAAACTGAATGATGTATTTCTGTAGGTCTCTGAGTCAGTAATTTCATGACGAATGGTTGACATCTCTAGACTATGTTTCTTCTGCAGACAAGTATTTTTCCTAATCAGCTTCCCTGCTGTAAATGTCCTGACTCCCTGCCCTATTTCCTAAGAACAAGCAATAGCAATGTAGAATCCTCCTGGAGCTTCTTGGATTGTGTAGTTTATGTTTCATTCTATTTACTCTGTTGCTCTGGGCCTGTTCACAAGATGTCACTGTTTTATGACAAATACTTTCCTTATAATAATCAGCTTCTAGAGTGTACCCACTAGGTATGGTATGCCAAACAACCCTGGGAAGCGGTTCATTAGAAAATACTTGTAGACATTTGAGAGCTTCTGCAAGTTTCTGTGATCTTCATAGAGGAGAAAGAATCCCCTCCAACTTCTGTGCTCTTATTCTTCCAAGTATTTTCTTCTAGAACTGTGCCTTTTTCTTTCAAGTGTTTGCCAAACTTCGTCAGCTTTCCAAATGGAAAATACTTTGGTCAGTCTTTTCCTATACTTTTACCTCATTATTTCCCTGTGATTCCTGTGGGAATTTATCAGGACACCATCGTTCTCTCTTCTAGACATTCCACTGTGCTTTCTGAAATGACTGTTCCTTTGTTTACAATACACGCCTCACTTTTAACATTTCACCTTGTTTGTGTACACCAAGGGTAGCATGAACCTGCAGGCTTTTAGTAGATGACCCTCATTCTACTGCTTTCTAAGAACAACAAGCCTAGGATGCACTGTTCAGTTTCTCTCAATTTCCCACTTACATCATTATACTTTTTACATGTGTGCAAGCACCTCTTTTTCTCTTAAGTTAGGCACTCCTGTACATTTGCTTAACCTCCGAGCTACTTCTCCATATTCACCAAGGATTTACTGCTCATTTCACAGGTTTCCTGTTCTAATCCCCACTTCCTGCCACCATCCTCAGTGAGCAATGTCCATGCAATCCTAGAGAAAATGCTTCTCTCTCAGTTCCTTAACATCATTTGCATTTTTCTTATCACTTCCTAAGCCACTCAGAAATGGTTTCTTTCTTGGCCTGTTCATCCCTTGACGTTTTCCAGCTTTGAAACAGAAATTTTGAAAAGGTTTTGATTTTCTATTTATTTTCTAAAATTAATAATGTTCAACTTAGAAAATGTTTAAGAAATCATAAATGAAGAATATACACATCACCAGTAAGCTTGTAATACTGGTAATTGGAATGTTATCTTTATCTACCCATCCCTCCATCCACCCATCTACCCATTATCAATAGTCCATTATAAGTATGTTATCTAGTTATTTAGCTATCCTTCATCTAGCTATCTAGCTGTATCCTTACCTGCAATTCTCCTCCACACACATCTGCACACTCACACACAATACTAATATATAGGTACACATACATTTTTTTTCCTGTATCTTTTTGAATTGGCAATGGAACCTATTCTGGCCTGACCTGCTAGAAATAAGTATATGCTTTGCAGAAAGGCTGTGCGAATGAATTTTAAAAGCTGTGATGTTTTAGCCAAGCCCATGTGAGCAAGATGCACAGTTGCAGCCAGCCATATTACCTCCCGTAGTTGAAGTAAAAGATGTCCCTAATTGCCTGTAGCTCTTGACTAATAATCATCAGTGTGAAAAGCTGCTCTGTTTATCTTCAAAGGATAGAGCAGAGTATCAGCAGCAAAAATAATTAGACCCCAAAGCTCACATTGGCATCTTATCAAAGGTTCTCCTGCATGCTTTACGCAATATAGCCTGCATCCTTCGCAGCTACAGCCATTTAACTGTGCTTCCTCCTTGTGGATTTGTTTTATGGAGTTGCTTTTTAAAAAATGTTTCTTTGGGGGAGGTATCACAGGCCTACTAAATTGTTTTACATACTTTCATAAAATTATTTTAACAGTCATGCTTTGTTTTTGTTTTGCTTTTTGAGGGGACCTTCAGAGAAATGTTCTATCTCCTTAGTTCTGTTCAAGTTGGTTATTTGATGTATATACAACTTGGATAGTGTGATACTTCTTACTTCTTACTTTTCCTAATGTATGTATCAGCAGAGCTGCCATGATGGATTTATGGATCCCAACATCCAACGTGCCCCTTGAGACCCTCACCTAACTTCATCCCTCACTCTTAGATTATTTTGTTCTTATTTCATGGATAAAATACTTTCCATACTGTGCATACTTCTTAACTAGACCCCGGTATTTTTTAGGTCTAGTGATAACCTATATTGGATCTAAATCAATACAGGTTTTGGATTATAAATAATAACCTATATTGAGTTAGATCCAATATAGGCTATCAAACGTTTATAATCTATCACCCCATTGGAATAGATTTATCTGCTTTCTTAATCCCAGCTCATCTCAAGCCCAAAGAGAATTAACTCTAACCTGCCACCCTACACTTCTCATCCTCTGGACTCTTTCCTTTCAACCTTTAAATAACCAGTTTTATCTTGCGGCAAAAAATAGCTTGATATTTTTCCTTTCCTTCAAAGTACAACTTCTGTAAATAATATATTTTTATTTTTACTCTTTACTCAGTTCTGCCTTTATCTCTCCACTGAAGCTATCCTTGACAAAGATATCAGTGACCTACTCATTCCCAAGGCCAAAGACTACCTCTTAATTAGTATAATTCATTTCTTGGGGATATTCGGTGCTGTTGACTACTTTATCTATGTAGAAAGTCTCTTCTGTTCTCTGGTTATCCACTACTCTGATTTATTCTCAATTACCTGCTCAAGGCCCAGTTTCTCCATCTTGTACTTACTGTGAGCACCTGTCATATGCTGGGTTCTACTAGGATGGGTGTCTCTAATCCATGCCCAGTAGACTACTAAACATGACTAGTGGGAGAAGAGTGGTGGATTTTCCCATTCTTGGAAAAAATATTTGCACAACTGTTTTCATCATTTCTTCCTTTATCACATCTTAAGTGATAGAAAGGGGAGCATGTTAAACTTTAAGTGGATTGCTTTATCCAAAGAATCCAAATTCCCACAGGAAGCACAGGGAAATAAATGAATAGTTTGTATTAATCAGGGCTCTCCAGAGAAACAGAATCAATAGGGTGTATATATATATATATATATATATATATATATATATATATATATATTTCCTATACATATGAAAGATATTTATTGTAAGCACTTGGCTCACACAATTGTGTGAGCTTGATAAATCAGTATTTTGTTTTCCCTGGAGAACCAAAGAAGAGTTGCAGTTCAAGTCCTAAGGTGGTCTGGTGGCAGAATTCTTCTTCTTCAGATGAGGTCAGTCTTTGTTGTAGTAAGGACTTCAACTAATTGGTGAGACCCACCTATACTATGAAGAGTAATCTGATTTACTCATAGTCCTCTTATTTAAATGTTAATCTCATAATAAAATCTTCTCAGAAATGCCCAATAATATTTGACCAAATACATGGACATTCTGGCTCAGTCAAGTTGACATATAAAATTAAACATCTACCCTAATGCATGCAGGGCTTAAAACCTAGATGATGGTACAGCAAACCATCAGAGCACATGTATACATATATATGCAACAAGCCTGTATGTACTGCACATGTATCCCAGAACTTAAAGTAAAATAAAAATAAATTCAATGCCAAAAAGTAAAAAGAAAAAAAAATTAACCGTCACATATTTATAGGTTAAAATTCCAAATCTTAATTTCTTCAAACTCTTATCTCTCAGTTATAGAACATTCCATGGTATTTATTTTCTTTTTAAGTGGTTTTCAAAAATCGCTTCATACTTGACCTATCCCCATCTGCTTAATCCCAAATAAACAAAATATGAATATTTGTATGGTTGACATTCATACACATTGTGAGTAATCACCCATTTTTAGGAGGATGAGTTAACAACTTCCATGTCAAGGAACGTTTTTCTAAAAGGCTTGTTTAAAAGTAAGGACAGTGCTGTCAGCCTCAGAATCTGTTGGTTCTGGCTTTTAAGATTTTATCTGATGAAAAGATGAAGAATCAGTATGTGTATATATACATATATATGTATATACACACACGTTTACATGAGTATGATACGTGTTTACATGTGTGTATATACATGTATATATATTCTCAGATATACTATATATTTACATATATTCACACATATACACACATATATATACTCCCAAATATATTATAGATGTACTATATACATATATATGTGTATATATATACACACACACTGATTCTGAATATACAGAGTAGGTTCATATATATATGTATATATATATATACACACACACAAATATATATGTACTTGCATGTTTTTATCTATAGTACATTTAGGAGTGTATATGTGTGTGTATATATGAATATATGTAAATAAATATAAAGTACATTTGGGACACATACATATACACACATATATGCACATGTGTGTATATATGTGCATGTGTGTGTATGTATGTTCATATGTGTGTGTGTATACATATATATACATACTCCTAGATGTTTAAAGTATATTTTAATTTACTTGTGACATCTTTAGCATTATTGTTCATGTGGGTGTCCCTTACTTTATAAAGTGGGCCCAGGATTGTTTACCCAAAAAAGCTGATCCTCTTTGTCCTACAAAGGATCCGCTGGAGGGCCTTCTTAGTCATGCAGATGTATGGTAGGCAGTATTATTTGCTTTTATTTGCCCTGTTGGCTGGGGAGGGATTCCCATCCTAGGGTTATGGGGAAGGATTCCCATCCTAGGGTAATGGATAATATAATATATAACATGATGTCTGGTACTGGACGGACAAGGTTGACAAATGCTCATGTCACATATACTCATTGCTCAAGGAGGACATTGCATGCCATAAAGGGCCACACGAGAAACATAAGTACAAGGAACAACTAGGGTTGCAGGATGCAGGCTTTGTACTTAGTATCAACGGTGTGAGGTGCCCTCTGGTTCCTGTGGGAGTATGTGATTACCTTATATGAGTAATTCTGTAGCTGACAGGCAACTGAAACTCACTACTCAAGGATAAGCAGGAATTTTGCCCAGTCCCTGAGATAAGGAGAGTTGTTTGACGAGTGGACATTATCTATGGGGGAGGGGGGAGGAGCAAGACACGTGGTTAAACCATTCCAGGCCCTACCAGTTATCCCTAGATGTCCAGTCATAGGTAACACTGGGCCTTAATTTTGGTCCTTATATCTCATCATACCAGTGGAGAGTGTAGAGAGAACAAAGAGAATATAGAAGAATCATAGATATATAGATGAGTGGTGTCTATCCTCATTCTACTTGGAAGGCAGATTGTTCTGCCAAGCCTTGCCTGTCTGTTAAGTGCATCAAATTATGCAAATACTGCATCCAGGGATTGTACACAATATGTTAAGATCTGTGCTGATTACCTGTTGCTTTAAAACTGAGATACTGTATGATGAGGGGATAGGCTGTTTCATGTTACAGAGGACCTAACAGCATGCAGCATGTCTTGAATACCTACCTAGTAATTCAGACCTGAGAGGCTATTAACTAATAATAAAATAGCAACCTGAGCAAGCAGGTAGAAACTTATGTAAATATCGTACCTGAAAGGTGATAAGAAAATCTCTTGGCTTTCTTTTGTGATAATGTATTGACTAAGCTCAAAAGCAAACAGCTTTCTTTTCTTTGTGTAACACTATCTGCTTACCACAGGTGGGAACAAAATAAGTCAGAATAGGAAACCCTAACTGCTTTTTTTTTTTCTCCTTTTAGGCTCAGCAGTTCATGACCTGTGGTTCTGTGGCTCTGCTTGTTTTTGAAGAGTGATTCTCTTTCATTCATGAATTTAGTGTGCAAATATTTAGTAGCTACTATTTCCATTATAATCACTACATTGAAGTCTTCAGGATTTAATGATGAATAACACATATGTCTTAAAGAAAATCTCGGTTCAGAGGAGGAAAAGCCTGTTTCATTAAATCTGGAAAATATTTGTTTTTCAAACCTATTTTTACATGATTGTTAAGTTATAAAAGTAATACCATCTACTGCTTAAAAATTAAGAAATACAGAATGAGAGGTGGTAAAAATACTCATCTTCTTACCATACACGCACACACACACAATTTTCATATGTCTTTCTAAATATTTTCGATTTATTTTTGTTTGTTTTTATCCTTAATAGATTATTGATGTTTTTATTTAGTTTTGATCTTTTTTTTAATATAACCGTATTACTTAATTCTTGCCCTAAAAGTATAATGTAAACATTTCCTATAAGAATTCATCATAAAGGTAATTTTACATTATGGTTTACTGTCTTACTAAGTATGAAATATTTACATAACCATGTCCTTATTTTGGGACATTTAATTTTGGTTATATCCCCTATCAACAATATAGTATTTTCACTATACATTGATACATTCTACATTTCAGATAACTTCTTTAGAATGATTCTTAGTAGTTGAAGTATTTCTTTAATATATAAGAACATATTTTAAAATCTTATATTTGACACTGACCAGCCTGTTTTTCTCTTGGAGGTCACTCTCGAACTCTATGTTTGTACTTTCATCTGTTTTGCTAACTTCAACAGAGATAAGGATGTAATCAGAAACATTTTCAGCACATACACTATGTATGTAGTGAGCAAATAGAAGGAATGTGGTCAGCCATGTTAAAGTCCAATTTCCTGAAACCCCAACAAACATGTCTTTTTTTTAAAAAAAAAAAGCATTCACTCAGTGCCTGTTCTGTGGAGGTCATTTCTGGATACTAGGAAACAAATACAGTGCCTTGACACTACATGACTGCAGTCTGTTTTGAGTTGAAGGAGTGGTACTATTCTGTCCATTCCAGTAGCAAATGTAAGAGCACAGCTGTTATTTAATTGAATAAAATTGTATTTTGAAGATCTCATACCCAGTGGCTCCCAAATTTGTCACATATCCTCAGGAAAGCTCTTTGATATTTCCATATTTACTTCTCAGGATTATAGTGAAAATTAGTATGTGCTAATATGAACCATATGTCACATTTTAATCACCCAGTGAGCATATGATCCTTTCTTATTTTCCCTTTACCAAGACCTACACCCCCGACCTGAAGCAGGGGCTCAGTAGGCATCATCCTTTTTCTCTCATTCCCAGCCTTCAATACAAAACCCATTTACTCTTCTTGCTACATAACCTGTGAACTAATCCAACTGGGAAGCAGAAAGAAGAGGGAAAATTCTGTATTGAAAAGAGGTGTTTGTGAAGTTCTTTTGAGTAAAGATACAATCTTTCACATTTACAGTCCCTCTTCTCCCCTGCATGAACAGAGCACCTGGGAACATAGCCATTTTGTTTCTGGGAGTAAAAGAGTTGCAGTGAAGTCCTTCTGGTGCTTCAGTAGTAAACCTCCTTGGGTAAAGTTCAAGATACAGTTTCTCTCACTCAAAACCACACAACTACATGGAAATTGAACAACCTGTTCTTGAACGACTTCTGGGTAAATAATGAAATTAGGGCAGAAATCAGGAAGTTACTTGAAACCAATGAGAATAGAGAAAGCATACCAGAATTTCTGTGACACAACTAAAGCAGTTTTAGGAGAGTAATTTAGATCACTAAATGCCCACATCAGAAAGCTAGAAAGATCTCAGATTGACACCCTAACATAACAACAAAAGAACCAGAGAAGCAAGAGCTAACAAATCTAAAAGCTAGAAGACAACAAAAAATAACTAAGATCAGGACAGAACTGAAGGAAACAGAGACATGAAAAACTCTTCAAAAATTCAATTAATCATTTATTAAACAAGGAATCCTTTCACCATTGCTTCTTTTTGCCAGGGTTGTCAAAGTTCAGATGGTTGTAGATGTGTGGCATTACTTCTGAGGCCTCTGCTGTGTTCCATTGGTCTATATCTCTGTTTTGGTACCAGTACCACGCTGTTTTGATTACTGTAGCCTTGTAGTATATTTGAAGTCAGGTAATGTGATGCCTCTAGCTTTGTTTTTTTGCTTAGGATTGTCTTGGCTATGCGGGCTACCCAAAGGATTATAACTTGTTCTATTATAAAGACATATGCACCTGTATGTTCACTGTGGCACTGTTTACAATAGCAAAGACTTGGAACCAACCCAAATGCCCATCGATGACAGACTGGATAAAGAAAATGTGGCATGTATACACCATGGAATACTATGCAGCCATAAAAACTGATGAGTTCCTGTCCTTTGCAGGGACATGGATGAAGCTGGAAACTATCATTCTCAGCAAACTGACACAAGAACAGAAAATCAAACACTGCATGTTCTCACTTAAAAGTGGATGTTGAACAATGAGGAAACAAAGACACAGGGAGGGGAATATCACACATTGGAGCCCGGTAGGGGGTAGGAGAGTTGGGGGAGGGATAGTAGGAGTGGGGGGATTAGGGAGGCATAACATTAGGAAAAATACCTAATGTAGATGACAGGGTGATGGTTGCAGCATACCACCATGGTACATTTGTTACTATGTAACAAACCTGCACATTCTGCCCATGTACCCCAGAACTTAAAGTATAATAAAGTTTAAAAAGTGAAGGAGTCTACAAGCTGTTTTTTGAAAAAAATTAATAAAATAGGTAGACTGCAAGCTAGAATAATGAGGAAGAAAACAGAGAATTAAACAGAATAAAAAATGACCCCACAGAAATATCAACCACCATCAGAGAATACTATAAATGACTCAATGCAACAAACTAGAAAATCTAGAAAACAAATGGATTAATTCCTGGACACATACACCCTACCAATACCAAACCATGTAGAAGTCGAATCCCTGAATATACCAATAACAAGTTCTGAAATTGAGACAGTAATAAACAGCTTACCAACTGAAGAAAAAGGACAGGACCAGATAGATTTACAGCTGAATTCTACCAGGAGTAAAAAGAGGAGGTGATATCATTCCTTCTGAAACTATTTCAAACAATTGAAAAGGAGAGACTTCTCCCTAACTCATTTTATGAGGCCAGCATCATACTGATACCAAAACCTGGCAGAGACACAAGAGAATAAAACTTTAGGGCAATACCCCAATGAACATCGATGTGAAAATCCCCAGTGAAATACTGGTAAACCAAATTCAGCAGCATATCAAAAAGCTTATCCACCATGATCAAGTCAGCTTCATCCCTGGGATATAAGGCTGGTTCAACATATGGAAATTAGTAAACACAATTCATCACGTAAATAGAACTAATGACAAAAACCACGATTATCTCAATAAATTCAGAAAAGGCCTTTGATAAAATTCAACATCCCTTCATGTTAAAAACTTTCAATAAACTGGGTATTGATGGAACATAATTCAAAATAATAAGAGTCATTTATGACAAACCCACAGCCACTATCATTCTGAATGGGCAAAAACTGGAAGCATTCCCTTTAAAAACTGGCACAAGACAAGGATGCCCTCTCTCACTACTTTTATTCAACACAGTATTGGAAGTTTTGGCCAGGGAAATCAGGCAAGAGGAAAAAAAGCATATTCAAATAAGAAGAGAGGAAGTCAAATTGTCTGTCTGCAGATGACATGATTCTATAGCTAGAAAACCCCATCATCTCAGCCAAAAAGCTCCTTAAGCTAATAAGCAACTTCAGCAAAGTCTCAGTATACAAAATCAGTGTGCAAAAATCACAAGCATTCTTATACACCAACAATAGACAAGGAGAGAGCCAAATCATGAATGAACTCTGAGTCACTATTGCAACAAAGAAAATAAAATAACTAGAAATACCATTAAAAAGGGATGTGAAGCCACCTCTTCAAGGAGAACTACAAAACAGTGTTTGTAGTTCAAAGGAAATGAGAGAGAAACACAAACAAATGGAAAAACATTCCATGCTTGTTGACAGGAAGAAATGATATAATGAAAATAACCACATTGTCCAAAGTAATTTATAGATTCAATACTATTCCCATTAAACTACCATTGACATTCTTCTCAGAATTAGAAAAAAAACTACTTTAAACTTCAAATGGAACCAAAAGAGAGCCCATATAGCCAAGACAATCCTAAACAAAAAGAACTAAGCTGGAGGCATCATGCTAAATACTTCAAACTATACTACCAGACTATGGTAACCAAAACAGCATGGCACTGGTACCAGAGCAGACACATAGGCCAATGAAACAGAATAGAGATCTCAAAAATAAGACCACACATCTACAACCATCCCATTTTTAACAAACCTGGCAAAAATAAACTATGGGACAGGATTCCCTATTTAATAAATGGTGCTGGGAAAACTGGCTAGCTATATGCAGAAAATTGAAAGTGGACCCCTTCTTTATACCTTACACAAAAATAAACTCAAGATGGATTAAAGACTTAAATGTAAAACCCCAAACTATAAAAATCCTGGAAGAAAATCTAGGCAATACCATTCAGGACATAAGCACAGGAAAAGATTTCATGACAAAAACATCAAAAGCAATGGAAACAGAAACAAAAATTGACAAATCAGACCTAATTAAACTAAAGAGCTTCTGCACAGCAAAATAAACTATCCTCAGAGCAAACAGACAACCTATAGATTGGGATAAAATATCCTTCTGACAAATGGTCTAATATCTAGAATGTACAAGGTACTTTAATAAATTTACAAGAAAAAAAGCAACCCCATCAAAAAGTGGGCAAAGGACATGAACAGACACTACTCAAAAGGAGAAACTTACGTTGCCAACAAACGTGAAAAAAAGCCCAACATCACTGATCATTAGAGAAATGCAAATAAAAACCTTAATGAGATACCATCTCATGCCAGTTACAATGTAAATGACTAAAAAGTCAAAAAGCAACAGATGCTGTAGAGTCAGTGGAGAAACAGGAATGCTTTTACACTGTTGGTGGGAACGTAAATTAGTTCAACTACTGTGGAAGACAGTGCAGCAATTTCTTAAGGATCTTGAACTAGAAATATCATTTGACTCAGCAATCCCATTACTGGGCATATACCCAAAGGAATATAAATCATTCTATTATAAAGATACATTTATGCATATGTTTAGTTTGGTACTTTTCACAATAGCATAAACATAGAATCAACCCAAATGGCCACTAAAAATAGACTGGATAAAGAAAATGTGGTACCAAGAACAGAAAACCAAACACTACATGTTCTCACTCATAAGTAGGTGTTGAACAATGAGAACACATGAACACAGGGGCCTGTCAGGGGATGAGGGGCTAGGGGAGGGATAGCAGAGGGTTGGGGGGGCGCTAGGGGAGGATAAATAGCATTAGGAGAAATACCTAATGTAGATGATGGGGCGATGGATGCAACAAACCACCACAGCACATGAACACCCATATAACAAACCTGCATGTTCTACAAATGTACCCCAGAACTTAAAGTATAATAATAATAAAGAAAATGTCGTACATATACACCATGGAATACCATGCAGCCATAAAGAGGAATAAGTTCATGTCCTTTGCAGGGAAATGGATGGAACTGAAAGCCATTATCCTCAGCCAACTAACACAGGAACAGAGAACCAAACACTACATGCTCTCACTCATAAGTGGGAGCTGAACAGTGAGAACACATAGGCACAGGGAAGTGAACAACACACACTGGAGCCTTGCAGGGGGTGGGGTGGGGAGAGCATCATAATAAATAGCTAATGCGTGTGGGGCCTAATACCTAGGTAATGGGATGGAAGGTGCAGCAAATCACCATGGCATATATTTACGTATGTCACAAACCTACATGTCCTGCACATATACCCCAGAATTTAAATGTAAAGAAAAAGATGTAGTTTCTTATTCATATAAATTGATGATTGTTAGTAATTACTACTCAAAGTATTTTAAGCTCTTAAATATATATCCAGAGAACACATCATGATAATTATGTTTATATTATCTATTATTTTTTAAAAACAGATCTCCATCCTGAATTCCAAACATGCTTTACTAATTAATGACTGAATATCCTGCTTGAATGTAACATGTCCCAAACTAAACTTACACATTTTTTCCCCCTTACCTATTCTCTTGTGTGAATCTCAGCTCTACGGGAACAAGGCAATTACATAATTCACGTGCCCATACAAAGATCAGGAAATCAAGCCATGAGCAAACGTTGCCATCTTTACTGCCTAAATATGTCCCTAACCTGAGCCCTGACCTCCATTTTCACTGCTGCCTCACTGACCCATTGTTTCTTGGATAATGTATTTTAGCAGGCTGTAAATTGGTCTCTTTTATTCCACTCCTTATTTCTTTCTCGCCCTGTGGATAAATTTTAGAAATGCGCTGCAGTCAGCCAAATTCTACCAGAGGTACAAAGAGGAGCTGGTACCATTTCTTCTGAAACTATTCCAAACAATAGAAAAAGAGGGAATCCTACCTATCTCATTTTATGAGACCAACATCACCCCGATACCAAAACCTGGCAGAGACACAACTAAAAAAGGAAATTTCAGGCAGTATTCCTGATGAACATCAATGTGAAAATTCTCAATGAAATACTGGCTAACCGAATCCAACAGCATATCAAGAAGCTTATCCATCACGATCAAGTTGGCTTCATCCCTGGGATGCAAGGCTGGTTTGGCATATGTAAATCAATAAACGTAATTAATCACATAAACAGAACCAAAGACAAAAACCACCTGATTGTCTCAACAGATGCAGAGAAGGCCTTTGACAAAATTCAACAGTCCTTTATGCTGAAAACTCTCAATAAACTAGGGACTGATGGAAAATATTTCAAAATAGTAAGTGCTATTTATGATAAACCCATGGCCAAAATCATACAGGATGGGGAAAAACTGGAAGCATTCCCTTTGAAAACTAGCATAAAACAAGGCTACCCTCTCTCACCGCTCCTATTCAACACAGTATTGTAAGTTCTGGCCAGGGAAATCGGGCAAGAGAGAAATAAAAGGTATTCAAATAGGTAACGAGAAAGTCAAATTGTTTCTATTTGCAGATGACATGATTGTATATTTAGAAGACCCCATCCTCTCAGCCCAAAATCTCCTTAATCTGATAAACAACTGCGGCAAAGTCTCAGGATACAAAACCAATGTGCAAAAATCACAAGCATTCCTATACACCAGTAACAGACAAAAAGACAAATCATGAGTGAACTCCCATTCACAATTGCTACAAAGAGAATGAAATACCCAGGAATACAACTTACAAGGGATGTGAAGGATTTCTTTAAGGAGAACCAGAAACCACTGTTCAAGGAAATAGGACACAAACTGATGAAAAAACATTTCATGCTCATGGTTAGGAAGAATCAGTATTATGAAAATGGCCATACTGCTCAAAGTAACCTATAGATTCAACGCTATCCCCATCAAGCTACCATTGGCTTTCTTAACGGAATTGGGGGGAAAAAAAAGCACCTTAAATTTCATATAGAACCAAAAATGAGCTTGCACAGCCAACACAATTCTAAGCAAAAAAGACAAGGTTGGAGGCATCATGCTACCTGACTTTAAACTATACTTCAAGGCTACAGTAATCAAAATAGCATGGCACTGGTACCAAAACAGAGATATAGACCAATGGAACAGAACAGAGGCCTCAGAAATAATGCCATACCCCTGCAACCATCTGACCTTTGACAAACCTGACAAAAACATGCAATGGGGAAAGGATTCACTATTTAACAAATGGTGTCAGGAAAACTGGCTAGCCATATGCCGACAGCAGAAACTGGATGCCTTCCTTACACCTCATGCAAAAATTAAGATGGATTAAAGATTTTAAACATAAGACCTAAAACCATAAAACCGCTAGAAGAAAACATAGGCAATAACATTCAGTACACAGGCATGGGCAAAGACTTCATGACTAAAATAAAAGCAATGGCAACAAAAGCCAAAATACACAAATGGGATCTAATTAAACTAAAGAGCTTCTGCACAGCAAAAGAAACCATCATCAGAGTGAATAGGCAACCTACAGAATGGGAGAAGATTTTTACAATCTACCCATGTGACAAAGGCCTAATATCCAGAACTACAAAGAACTTAAACACATTTACCAAAAAAAAAAAAAAAAAAAAAAAAAAAAAAAAAAAAAAAAAAAAAAAATCAAAAAGTGGGTGAAGGATATGAACAGACACTACTCAAAAGGAGACATTTATGCAGACAACAAACATCTGAAAAAAAAGGTCATCATCACTGGTCATTAGAGAAATCAAAGTAAAAACCATATTGACATACCATCTCACACCAGTTAGAATGGTGGTCATTAAAAAGTCAAGAGACAACAGATGCCGGAGAGGATGTGGAGAAATAAGAACACTTTTACACTGTTGGTGGGAGTATAAATTAGTTCAACCATTGTGGAAGGCAGTGTAGCGATTCCTCAAGGATCAAGAAATAGAAATTCCATTTGACTAGGCAATCCCAGTACTGAGTATATATCCAAAGAATTATAAATCATTCTGTTATAAAGACACATGCACAGATATGTTTATTTTAGCACTGTTCGCAATAGCAAAGACTTAGAAACAACTCAAATGCCCATCAATGACAGACTGAATAAAAAACATGTGGCACATATACACCATGAGATACTATGCAGCCATAAAGAAGAATTAGTTCATGCCCTTTGCAGAGACATGGATGAAGCTGGAAACCATAGTTCTCAGCAAACTAGCACAAGAACAGAAAACCAAACACCACATGTTCTCACTCATAAGTGAGAGTTAAACAACGAGAACACATGGACACAGGGAGGGGAACATCACACACCAGGGACTGTTGTGGGGGGTGGAGACAGGGGAGGGATAGCATTAAGAGAAATACCTAATGTAGATAATGGGGTGATGAATGCAGCTAACCACCATGGCACACGTATACCTATGTAACAAACCTGCATGTTCTGTACATGTACCCCAAGACTTAAAGTATAATTAAAAAAAGAAAGAAACATACTGAAGATCCACCAAGAGTGTCCCATTGGACTTGACATAAACTACTTTCAGGATCGACATTCTTGTTCCCTTTCCCTTTTCCCCTTCAGTCACTCCAGCCACATGGATTTGCTTTTTGTTCTTGGAATGTTGAGTGTGTTTCAGCCTCAATCTTTAGTATTTTCTGTTCCATCTGCCTGAAATGCTCTTCCCTCATGTTTTTTATGTTCAGGTTCTCATAATTTAGACCCAACATCTGTAACCTCTCAAAAGAGGAATAACTAGCTCCAGCTCCCCTGCTTTCCTACCCCTCCTCGTTGGTCTTTAAGATACAGCGATTTAAAACATTCATCTTCCTCACTGTATCTCTGAAACATCTGAGGAAGCAGGCAAGGTAAATAAAGATTAAAATAGCCCCTTTGTAATTGTTAATGCTGGATATGACCAAAATGTGGTTTATAACTTTGGACGAGCATGTTTGCTAGCACTGGTCCCCAGAATTCAGTAGGCTCATCTACGAGTCCCAGGAAGTCCATGGGGCTGGCTATGTTCCACATGAGGACAGCTCTCCACTGCCCCCTGGACACTTAAGGAGGGAGAAGCAGAGCACACATGTGCTCCACCAAAAGGCAGGCAGATGGGTTCCTCTACTTCCCTTGGTAGAATAAGAGAAGGGCCAAAAAGGGGCCAGGAGGTCATGCTTCCTCTTTCAAAGGCAGGAAACAGTAGGAGTGAGCAATGGATGTTTGTTTAGAACTTGTCACTTAGTTTTATTTTCTTCGTAGCAGTTATTTTGCTCACATTCCCATTCCAACTAGATTCTAATCTCCAAGCATGTATACGTTTTTATCTCTGTGTTCAAAGCCTAATCCCCAAAACCTATTGCCCTAGTTGCCACATATTAAATATTTAGTAGACACTAAATATTTAATGAATACACCCTCTTTTAAATTTCAGCACCC
Source organism: Saimiri boliviensis (assembly GCF_048565385.1). Taxonomy (NCBI): domain Eukaryota; kingdom Metazoa; phylum Chordata; class Mammalia; order Primates; family Cebidae; genus Saimiri; species Saimiri boliviensis. The sequence goes on from NC_133461.1 coordinate 99,569,579, forward strand.
CTATATCTAATTAGTAACCAAATATCACCAATATAGTGAATAAGTATTTCTCAAACCTCTCCCCTTCTTTCCATCCCTATGGCTTCTGCTTAAATTCAGACTCTTACTTTCATTTTCACTTAGAACTAGTTTCTTCTCTCTGCTCCAATCTGACTTTAGAGTCATTTTCTACACTGCTGTCAAGGTAATTGTCCTAAAATATTAATCTGATTTGATATCATTCCATACCTCCTTTTGCAGAACTGATACCTTGCAGCATTATTTCTCTTTCTGAAATACTATCCTAAATATATTTATATTTTATACACCTATACATATATACACACAATTACATGTGGTGATAGATCACCATCATACATGCAATCCATTAATGACTGAAATGTAATTTATATGGCACATACCTGTATATATTAGAAAGAGGCTTTAATCCAGGAGGCAGAGGTTCCAGTGAGCTGAAATTGTGCCACTGCACTCCAGCCTGGGCAACAAAAGAGCAAGACTGTCTGCAAAAAAAAAAAAAAAAAGAAAAGAAAAAAGGGAGGGTTTATATGTATTTGTGTGTATATACGTGTATATTTATGTGTGTACCTACATACAGTTATGTATCACATAAAGGACATTTCAGTCATTGATGGAATGCATGCATGATATGGTCCTATAAGATTATAATATTGTGTATCATTTCTACATTTAGATAGGTTTAGTTATACAATAATTACCATTGTATTACAACTGCCTACAGTATACAGCATAGTAACATGCTACACAGGTTTGTAGCCTAGGAACAAGAGGCTATACCATACAGCCTAGTTGTGTTGTAGTCTACTCTAGGTTTGTATAAATATACTGTAACACAAACCAACAAAATCGCCTAATGACACATTTTTCAGACTGTATTCCATTAAGTGATCCATGACTGTGTGTGTGTGTGTGTGTGTGTGACAATAGTAATGATATGTATATATGCATTCATTATTCCTGTAATTTATTATATAGAGAGAACATTGCTGATATATGTTTTAGCACAGATTTTGAGTGCTAGCTTATGCTTTTTCCCATTTTACTGTACCCCTCTGAGTGTATTATACAATGAAATATATGTTTTTTCACTCTGTAGGTCTTCTCTCTGCCATTTATGTTTTATATTCTGGCAAAAAGTTTGACAAGTTATAACAATTAAAGATATAAACGATACTGCTGTAGTTAACACAAAGGAACAAAGGATAAAGTTAAGCTGATTGTTCAAATTCAACTTTTATGTTTGCTTGATGCATCTTTGAGGAAATAACCAGGGAAGCAGAAAATAAAATTCATTTAGAGACTGGTATAAATTCTTTCACAGTAAAGGGCATTATAAAGATAACTGGGCTATGAAGAATAATAAAAACTTATGAGAATGATTACTGGAAAAACCTGTGATCAAAGGCACACCACGACTACAAGAGAATTGAACAGAACTGAAGAACGACTGCTAATTTAAAATGCCACATGCATCAGCCTTCAGACTGTCATCATTCACCATTTCCAATGCACTCTTCTCCTAAAGAGGCAAGCAGGTAAGTTATACTACTTCTCATCAGATCTCATCAGTGGTGCCCATTCACCACAGGGTTCAAGTCAAGCACGAACTTTTATACTTGCAAGATACCTTCCCATTCTCCCAGACGTTCTTTGCTCCAACAAAACCAAACACTACCAGTCATAAACTAATGTGCTATAACATATCATCTTTACTTATTCTCATATTTTTTTTCCAACTTTTACATTCAGGGAGGTACATATCCAGATGGATATATTGTGTGATTATTTGTACCACTGAGGTTTGGGACACAAATAATCTTGCCACCCAGGTACTAAGCATAGTATCCAATAGCTAGTTTTTCAGCCCTTTCCCGTCTTCCCTCCCTTATCCAGTAGTCCCCAGTGTCTACTGATGTCATCTTTATGTCCGTGAGTACCCAACATTTAGTTTATATGTGTACACACGAGAACATGCAGTACTTGGTTTTCTGTTTCTGCATGAATTTGCTTAGGATAATGACTAGCTGATCCATGTTCCTTCAAAGAATATAATTTAATTATTTGTTATAGCTGCATAGTGTTCCACAGTATATACGTACCACATTTTATTTATCCATTCCACCATCAATGGACACCTAGCTTGATTCCATGCATTGCTCTTGTGTATAGTACTGTATTGAACACACTGGTACATGTGTTTTTTTGGTAAAATAATTTATTTCATTTTGGCTATATATCCAGCAATGGGATTGTTGGGTCAAATGACTGTTCTATCTTAATTTGAGAAATCTCCAAACTGCTTTCCAGCATATCGTAACTAATTTACATTTCTACCAACATTGTTTGAGTGTTTCCTTTTCTCTGTAGTCTCACCAGCATTTGTTGTTTTTTGACTTTCTAATAATCACCATTCTGACAGGTGTGAAATGGAGCTCATTGTTGTTTTGATTTGCATTTATCTGATAATTAGTTTTGTCTGGCATTTTTCCACGTGCTTGTTAGTTGCTTATATGTCTTAAGAAGTGTCTGTTCATTTGTTGTGCCCATTTTTTGGGGGAGGGGGACAGAGTCTTTGATCTGTCACTCAGGCAGGAGTGTGGTAGTGCAGTCTTGGTTCATTGCAACCTCTTCCTCTCAGGTTCAAGATATTCTCCTGCCACAGCCTCCCAAGTAGCTGGGACTACAGGTGCCTGCCACCACACCTGGCTAATTTTTGTATTTTTAGTAGCGAGAGGGTTTCACCATGTTGACCAGACTGGTCTCGAATTCCTGACTTCAGGTGATCTGCATGCCTTGGCCTCCCAGAGTGCTACGATTACAGGTAAAAAAGCCACTGTACCTGACCTTTTGCCCATTTTTTAATGGGGTTGTTTCTTGCTATTCAATTGTTTCACTTCCTTATAGATTCTGGATATTAGATTTCTGTTAGCTGTGTAGTTTGCCCATATTTTCTCCTATTCTATAGGTTATTAGTTTGCTGTGATGACAGTTTTTTGCCATACAGATGCTCTTTAACTAGGCCCCACTTGTCCATTTTTGTTTTTGTTGCAATTGCTTTTGAGGACTTAATCATAAATTCCTTCCCAGAGCCAATGTCCATAATGTAATTTCCTTGTTTTTTTTTTTTTTTTAATAGGATTGTCATAGTTTGAGGACTTACACTTAAATCTTTAATGCATGAGTTAATTTTTATATATGGTGTAATGTAGGGATCCAGTTTTATTTTTCTGCATATGGCTAGCCAGCTATCCTAGCACCATTAATGGAATAAGGAGTCCTTCTCCCAGAACTCCTGCCTCAAGGATGCACTCCCCACCCTGCTTGGTGTAGACCTCTGACTGCTATTGACAAATATACTGAACATTAAACACAATGTATTGTGATAATTTATAGGTAGTATTCACTCTGAACAATTTTATGGTGATTGAACTTACCTCTCTCACCAGATTGTAAACATCTCAAAGAAAGTGATTCTGATTTTTGTTTGTTTGAGATAGTGTCTTGCTCTGTTGCCCAGGCTGAAGTGTGGTGGTGCAACCTCAGCTCATTGCAGCCTCTGCCTCCTGGGATTAAGCAATCAAGCGAGTCTCCTACCTCAGCTTCCTGAATAACTGAGATTACAGGCACCAACCACCATGCCTGGCTAATTTTTGTATTTTTAGTACAGATGGGGTTTCATCATGTTGGCCAGGACTGGTCTCAAACTCTGACCTTAGGTGATCTGTCCACCTCAGCCTCCCAAAGTGTTGGGATTACAGGCTTGAGCTACCACACTGGCCGTAACTGTGTTTTTTCAACTGCAATCTCAGTGTCTGACACATAATCACTACAAGTGAAATGACATTGAATCAAGGGAGGAAAAAAACACGTAATAAAAAGTTAAAGTATTCTTTCTGTTCCCTGGAAAAGACAATGCAATGGAACTTGGGTTGAAGAGGCAAGAAATCTGTGAATTGCAATTCTGATGGTTAAAATGCTCCATAACGCAGAAATTTACTTGTGGTTAGTTGATGATTTTATGATCATTTAGAAACATCAATCATCACTGCGATCCCTCTAATATGAGAATATGCTTCAGAATCTGTAAAATGATGCATGATTTTTGTGGACTAGGACTAGGTTTTGTGGTAATAACTGGTCTCCAATGTTATTTCTATTCCTTAAGAATTCCATAGTTACTTTTATTCTATAGGATCTTATCAGTAGAAGTAAGACTGGGATTACGAGTTAGCTAAGCCATGGGAAAGCATTAGACTATATAACTGAGAGCCAAGACAACACCTAGTTCAGATTCTACTTCTACCGGTAACTGGATAGGTGATTTTTTCTGCTTAATCTTATTAATCTATACAATGAGAACAATTGAATCTTAATCTTTTGAATCCCTTTGCCTTTTGAACCCCAATTTTTCACCTACAAAATGATTGTAAATGTGTAATACACGAGTATCATAAGGAGTGTAAAATAACAAGAACAGGAGATTTAGGAGAGTACCTGTATTAGTCCATTTTCATAAGGTTATGAAGAAATACCCAAGACTGGTTAACTTAGAAAGAGAGGTTTCATGGACTCACAGTTTCACGTGGCTGGGAAGGTCTCACAATCATGGTGGAAGGTGAAGGGGCAAAGGGACATCTTACATGGTGGCAGGCAAAAGGAGCATGTGCAAGGGAACTGCCCTTCATAAAATCATTGGATCTTGTGAGACTTATTCACCAACTACAGAATAGCAGGGGAAAAGCCCGGCCCCTTGATTCAATTACCTCCCACTGGGTCTCCCCCACAACCCATGGGGATTATGGGAACTATAATTCAAGATGAGATTCTGGTAGGGACACAACCAAACTATATCAGTACTCAAAACTTAATAAGAAGCTCCACTGATATTATTTTACTGGTTACAAGTGTGATTTTTAGACATACCCAATCTAGCCTTTCTTCTACCAGGAACGGATCCAAAAATTTTATCCTTTGGATCTTGAATCCTTTGTCCACATTCCCAATTGTCAGTTATGATACAAATACCCCCAGGGATCTAAGAAGTCTTGTGCTTACGCTGTCAGACATTCTTATTTCAGGATAAAGCTTCCTGAGAGCACCCTTGTGTGAAAATAGAACAAGAAATAATTGAAAACAGAATGTTATATAGTAATTAGGTTGAATTAGAAATTGCTTTACAGAACCAGATTATGTATGTAGGAGGAAAATAACATTAATAACGTTTTTCTGACCACTATATATATATATATATATAATCTAAATATCTATAATGTAAAAATGATAAATGCCTGGCATATTTTTCAGGACTCATTAATGCAGTTGCCTATTTTATTATAGCTTATTTGGCTATAGTAACATGTAAGAAATACACTACTTTGGAGTGGGGGGTATGGAGGAGACTGAAACAATAGTTTAGATCAAAGAATCTTAGAGCCAGGAGGCGGCTAGGACTTCCGCCTGCTATGCCATTGTTGCAGGACCACAGCTTCGAGGTTGTGCAACACCTTTAGAAAATACTTCCTGAATCAGAGACAAGAATGAACCAGGAAGTTTCGTTCAGTCTCACTGGAGAGGAGGCAGGACAGACCTAGCAGCACCCATCTGAGCAAGAACAGACCCTGTGCTACTGGAATCAACCAGCATGTTGCAAGGTCTCCTGACAGTCAGTTTCCTCCTCTCTCCTGTTCTAGGTATGTGTTTAGCTCTTTTTCAGGTTCTATTGAATACATTAGTGAACTTTTTCATCATCTCCTCATAGTTTTATTGTATAAAATATTCTGACTTTTTTCTTTTTTCTTAAACAATTTTACTAACCAGTTGGGCTGGTTTTAACCTGTTGTTTGGAGGGTGTGAGTGATATAAAGAAAATGTTAAAAAGAGGCAACAAGAGGTCTTGAACCAGTATGTATGCATCTTATCCAAGATTACATGGAAATAAAAGGGACAATTTCATACAGCATAATTTAAATCATGAATATGATTTTTGACTGCAAAAGTAGATTTCATCAGAACTAGCTTGTTATTTTCAGAATGATAAAGATGGGGCAGATTTGGCTATTGCTGTGTAGAAGGCTTAGGAAAATATCTGCAATTATTATGGGGGCCAGTTTGGCTCTGTTTGAGTGCATATATTTATATACACCCATTTTATTATTAGTAATAAATATGACTAAATGGATTTTTTTTATTTATGAGGCATTGTGATATTACTTAACAAAACAATGTTGCTGTTAAGCTTAAATTGTTAACTTACTTCTATTTTGCTGGTTATATCAAACATTAAAAAATTCAAAAGGAGAAATATACTATTTCCTAACAATGAATTATGTCTAGCATGTCTTTTAATTTCTGGTAAATTCTGTAATTAGATTTTGGTTAAATTAGATTGGGTATCATAATTCTTCAACTTATTTCTATTTCCAGAGCTTATTTAAGTCAGCCCATGAACTGCAGTGCTTCGAATCTTTCCCTAGTAAACCTGTTTTCGGGTCTTAGAATGTTTGCTGAGATCTGGGAATTGGACCAGATTATCAACTACAGGTATAGGCTTTGGGAGGAAAAGCTGTTCCTCCTCCACTCACCTGCTTAGTACTTCGTTGCTAAAAATGATTTTCCTGCTTCTGACTTGTTTCTAATTTGTTTTCAAGACTTATACAAATTTCACCTAACCTGATATCTGTAAATACTTGGTTATTTTCCTTGTTTCTATGTATTTTGCTTTCTATAATATATACGTATATCTGAACTGAACGTTTTACCACTGTGCAGTGATCTTCTTCATCTCTAACGCCTTTTGCCTTGATACCTGTCTTTTCTGGTATTACATTATACCAGTTCTCTTTTGGTAAAATGAGCTTGAAATATTAAAAATATATATATATATATAAAACTGATGCTAGCCATTTAAAATTAACCTGAAATTCCTTTTAGAGTCAAACTTAATAGAAATCTTTTTTCTCTCCATTCTCCAAAAATGCTATCACCAACAGCTTTTCTGGAACCCCTTCTTGGCAGAAATACAAGAACTGCTTGGGCACTAGCTTTGTGAAGAGTAAAAAGATCAAGCTGGATCCACTAACCGAGTCACATGGCTAACACTGGAGCCCGTGCACATTATAGCCCTTGCGTGTAATTGGGCACACCAACTGATTCTGCTACCCGAATGTGCATGCACAACAGGGCACCAAGAGACGCAACTTCTTCTGACTTCATGCCTAAAAGTGTGAAGTCACCCCTCCTTTAACTTCAAGCTTGTATTATTAAGGGTGTCTTTTTGCCACTCAACTATCCCTGTTATGATCCCCATTTGGGTTGCCTTTTCAGTCAGCACCTAAGAAGTAAAATAGTTTTCACTTCCCACCTCGTCTTCTTTGTACTCTGCCACTATCATTGAAACAATACATATGTTCCCCTCTGAGCATGACTTCTGCCCAGTTCCCAGACGGTTGAAATAAAAAAATCAGATATAAAATAAGGCCAGTTGTTTGCTGTGAACCTCACAATCCCCTGAGAAAAAATGACTTACGGGATTTAATCCGATGAAAAGGAAAAACAAATATTTAAAAGCATGTGACAGGTGTTTGTGAGGTGAAGATGTAAATGAATACAGCAATAAAGGAGAAAGGTCCTTTTTTTTTTTTTTTTTTTTTTTTTTTTTGAGACGGAGTTTTGCTCTTGCTACCCAGGCTGGAGTGCAATGAATGGCGCGATCTCGGCTCACTGCAACCTCCACCTTCCGGGTTCAGGCAATTCTCCTGCCTCAGCCTCCTGAGTAGCTGGGATTACAGGCACGTGCCATCATGCCCAGCTAATTTTTTTGTATTTTTAGTAGAGATGCTTTCACCGTGTTGACCAGGATGGTCTCGGTCTCTTGACCTTATGATCCACCCGCCTCGGCCTCCCAAAGTGCTGGGATTACAGGCTTGAGCCACGGCGCCTGGCGAGAAAGGTCCTTACTATGTTACAGCAGAATACCCAGGGGGTACAGTATTTTTTGAAATTATTTTATTGCAAACTATCAGTTATTGCCTCTATAAGGTGAGTAGAAGACTAAAATGAAAATATACAATCTAAATAGTCAAAATAATAGACCTAATTAAGATGCATTGTTTTTCTTTTGTTTGTACTCACTTTTAATGTATGAACTTTAAAACCACAAGACGGTTTGAGGAGATGCAGGCAATCCCAGAATGTAAGTTAATATCCTTATGTAAATCCTAATTCAGGGTTTAATGTGATATGTTCAATTTGGAAAGAAGACATTCCTTTCAACAGTTTCAAACACATTTGAACAAAAATGAAAGTGTCAATATTATATACTAATGTTCCCCTTTCCAAAATGACCCCAAACACATGAACAAATAATGTAGCAATCCAGACTAATGTCTATCATGTTAATGTTAATGAGCTTTGAATTGTCTAAAACTCAAACCAGTCAAAAATAATTATCCAATCTAAAGCAAAATAACAGTTTTCTTTTTCCTGATCTGGTTTTGCTAGAAAAACTAATCCAGCGCGTGAGTTCTGTGGGAAGTATTAAAATGAATTAGGAGAAACATTGTGTTATACCTGGGATTTGTGTAATCCCTGGATGGCAGTTAGTTGTGTTTTGTTTCTCAGGCTTCAAAATAATTAACCTTATATTCAGTGGGGATGAGGCTGCACCATCTCCATTAAACTTGAAGATGGGTGAGCTAAACAATATTTAGGTCTGTTACACCCCCACGATGTCTGTGTAATTTGTTGTATTCCAGATCCGATTATTTCAGGGACTTCTAGGATTCCAGAAAATAAGAGCCTTTATGAGAAGTTCTGTTTGGTTTCTTTAGAGAACATATGGTGTTGCGAGAGTTTGGGAAGAGCTGGAAATCCATTCAGTTCAAATTGAAGAGAATGAGAGGTTGCCAAAGACATTGAAAAGAAGTGTGTTTTTTGTTGCTATTGTTTTGTTTTGCTTTCTTTTTGGTTTCTATTTGGAAGTGTTCAGCCACTGGAAAGCTGGAAATAAATTTTATAGCTAACTTATGTATTTTGAGCCCATATTTAAGAGCTAGATTGTAATTTTTGATTTCATGAAACATTAGAATTCAGATACTAACTAGAAGCATAGAGGTCGGTGTGCATGTGAGAGAAAATTTGTGTTGTGTAGATGGGCCTGTTTTTCTTCTCACCATTTCTGAATGGTGTTCAGAAGGAAACTCACTTCATTTTCTGCTTCTATACAAAGAATCAGGAATGCAGCTATTACTTTATTCCATGAAGGCAGCTTGGACTAGTATTTCCTGTTACAATCATGTGTGTGCTTATATAGCATTTTAAAAGATTTATGTTGGCTGCAACATTGGTGAAATGTCTTCGAGAACTCTATTTTAACAAGACTAATTGCATTGATTAACTACTGTAATACACCAGGCAGCATGTTGGTGCCATATTGTATGCTTGTTCTGTGTCCCTGAATTAAGGAGGCAGCATGGGATTGTGTCAATATCATCAGTTAATTTCTGGCAGGAGTAATTTTCTTACCTTTCGGCATCTTATTATTGCCAAATAATTACAATGATTACAAACATTTTAACTCAGAAAAAGAATGATTGATTTAATATTTCTTTGGGTTTTTGAACTTAAGTTATGAAAATGTTTTATAACTGATGTTATTGTTTTCCTTTACCAAAAGTTAACTTAATAGAAATAAAAGATACCCAGTGATTACCTCTGTGAGAGCAAGAAATGAGGAACTGAAGAACCCTGTGATGTTCTTGAAGTGTGACAATGTAATGAGGCTTATTTTATCACAATGGATCAGAATTTATCTTTCATAATTAATGATAACTGACTCTCCAAAGATATTATAGGGAATTCTATATTTATTTGCATAAATCACTTGAAGTAGCTTGAGAAACCATTTAATCAGCCTCCTTTTTTCAAATGATTTAAACACCCAAACCAAATAAAAAAATAAGGTATTCTAGTGTCAGTGCCATGGCTTTAAGTAATTTTGAATTTTTTTTTAGAGTAACTCTTAAGCCACTGAAAGAAAATATTTTTTCATGATTTTTACACCCCATTTGTGACTCAGAGAGTTATTAGCCAGTTTAAACCCTTTTTCTATTCTTCAAAGTTAAATGTAAATGACTCAAGTAGTCAAATGAATTTAAGTCATGCTCAAATGATTTTAAAAAATCAACAACACTAAGACTTTTGGAAAGTTTCTGCTTTAGTTTCTTTAAAAAAATTTAAAAAATGAGTTTTGCTCTGTGGGACATGACTAAGTGTACAGTCCTCCTAGGTAAGCAATAAATAATACTAAGTGCCTCAGTTGTGTTTGTTAAAAGATCAACCAAAGTAACATAAATGTTTCTCACCATGCAACTTAAATTTTAGTACTTAAATGAGCCAGGATTATGTTTAGAGACCCTCCTAGTCCTTGCCCAGAGAACAGAATCAAACATTTCCAGTTCCAGTCTTAGGAAGTTGCTGAATTAGGCCCCATTCTGCTATTGCAGTCTACACTCTGGTTAAGCCTGCACCCGCCTTCAGCATCTAAGAAGCAGGTCTATTAACTATACACACAGCAGAGATGAGACCACACGGGCAAATCAAAAAGAAAATAGAAAATCTAAAGTTAGGCTTGAGAAAATTGAAAACTCTCTCTAAAATGATTTCCAGGCCAGAGGCAGTGGCTCATGCCTGTCATCCCAGCACTTTGGGAGGCTGAGCCAGGAGGATTGCTAGAGACTGGGAGTTTGAGACCAGCCTGGACAACACAGCGAGACCTCTTCTCTAATAGGAAAAAAAAAAAAAAAAAAAAAAAAAGAAAAAAACTAGCCAGCCATGGTGGTGCATACCTGTAGTCCCAGCATCTCTGGAGGCTGAGCTGGAAGGATGGCTTGAGCCCAGGAGGTTGAGGCTGCATTGAGCCGTGTGTGCACCACTGCATTCCAGCTTGGTGGCAGAGTGAGACCTTGTCTCAAAACAAAATAAAATTAAACAAAATGACTTCTAAAAACAACATGGAGAGGAGCATTTAAGATGCAGATAGGTTGGATCAAATCACTTTTTAGTTCTCTTTCAATGAGACTGCAGGCTCAGAAAGTCCTTCCGGGCCTGTGATTCTATTTACCTGCTTCTCTAATTTTTACTTAAAATGTTTGTATGTAAAATGAAGGTTTATCTGTATTGCTTATGCCACCACATTCTATAAACCTAGTATTGGAGTCTTTTCTTACTGTGACATAGTTGTTTTCACTAGTATAGAATATTGCTGTTTTCAAATCCAAGAAAAATAAAAAATTTTGTACATTAGTTATTTTATTTTTCTAACATTGTATGGTTTCCAGTGCTTCAACTCAATTTTTCTGGGACTGATTAGCTTCTCAGAGGATTACGCTGGCTTCTGTCTTTAATTCTTTTTGCCTTGTGCTGCTGCTAAGTCCCTGTGCCACAGGGATCAAAGGTAAGGAGAAGTGGAAAAATCCAAAAGAAATACTTTCTCTAAATAGACACTTGTAAACTTTTAACGGGGAAACATCACAAGATACAGATATAGGTTAAAGTAAAGCATTAAGAGGAAAGAGGTTTCTGATCTTGTTGCTTTCTTTTGGTGTCAGCACATTAATAACTCTGACATTCATCATTTCAGGCTTCTGTATGTAGCATCATTCATTGGGAATGCAGTAAGGATGGTCATTAATGACCAGCCTACTTCAGTTCTACCTGGACAAATCTTTTTCTTTTTCCTCTCAGTAAGTGCTATAAAAGAACTCCCTGGCTTGAAGAAGTATGAAGTGGTTTATCCTGTAAGACTTCATCCACTACGTAAAAGAAGAGAGATCAAAGAGCCAGAGCAACGGGTACAGCTTTTGATTTATCAAAGTCTTGATTTGAGATGTATTTTATATATATATATATATATATATATATGAGATGAGCGATAGATATGAGATTTATATGTGTGTTGTTTGTGTTTGTGTATGCCTGTCTGCATGTATCAAAGTGGACTTTGTGATGTTTTTAGTGATTACACCTTGGAGTTAAATAACAATTATATTTGTATTTGTTTTTGACCTTTTAAAAAATCTTCCTATAACCCAAAGTTATATTATTAGCCTCTTTTACAAATCAATTTTCTGAGAAGTGAAAGAAAATGTCCAAGGTAACAGAGTAAATTTAACATTTTGTGATAATTCATTCTATGTACTTACAAAGAAAATTGGATGCCACCTACCTTCCTATCAATCTAATCTATCTTCTTATCTCAACATTATCTATCATCTAACACAATTATGACAATTAAAACATAAAACAAAATATAGCAAGTGAATGCAATGTATACATGCACATTCATATGAAATTTATCTGTCTTTTCTAAATAGGCTCCTTTTAACATTTGTATATTTCTTACTACATATTCTCAGTCAGCAATCACTCAATAAGCATTTGTTAATTCTAACAGGAAAGCTAAAACATGATGATTCATTCAAACACAATGTTATAATTACCTGCACTCTTAAGTCTTGTTCTGGGAGCCAGGAAAATACAGATAAATGAGACATAAAAAATAGTTTGCAGAAATACTCCAAAATCTAACACATTAGGTGGACATATTCCCTCACTGGGCATGGTTTACGGTAACATTTCTTCTAAAGCAAATTTATGATAAGAGACCCTGAAGTTGACCTCATTTCTCAAAATAATTAGCTATCAACCAAATGGTTTCGCTGACTTCAGATGGAACCTATATACATTGAATTACGCTTCAATATGACTTTCTTCAAATGCTTCCTAACAGTTTCTTTAAAGTGTCAGACACTTTTTTTCATGTCATGTATTATGCTTATTATCTGGGTGAAAAAGTAATCTGTACACCAAACTCCCGTGACATGCAATTTACCCATATAACAAACTGGCACAGGTATCCCCTGAACCGAAAATAAAAGTTGGAATAAAAATAAAAGGATTACTAATATATTTTCATATTTAGTCCTTTCAACAACCATACAATGTAAGTGTATTTTACAGAATTTTATTTCTAAGTGGAGAGGTAGGGACTCAGAAAAGTTAAGTACCCTGCCTAAGAGCACACAGCCAACATGTTTTAGAACTAGGATTCAAAGCTTTGTTTGACTCCAGATGACAAGCTTATGTGTTACTGTTATTTGTGCCTACCTATCCAAGCAGCTAAACTAATTTCATATGTGAGAGAATCCGTAAGTGTTCCGAAGAGTCTCTTTGGAATCGACAGAGACTTTTTGGCCATTAAGGTAGCTCAGGTCCTGTTACAGTAAAGTCTAAAAGTCAATCTGTAACTCTGAGACACTGACCATTTTGTTGTATCATTTACTGGTAAAAATAAGAGACTCAACAGCTGAATTCTTTTCTAATAATTTCTTTTTGTTTTTAAAAATTCTATTTTAAGTTCTGTGATACAGGTACAGGGTATGCAGGTTTGTTACACAGATAAACATGTCCCATGGTAGTCTGCCGCATCTATTAACCCATCACCTAGGTATTAAGGCCAGCATGCATTACTTAGTTTTCCTGATGCTCTCCCTCACCGCACCCCCTACCACACCTCAGTGTGTGTTGCTCCCCTCCCTGTGTCCATGTGTTCTCATTGTTCAGCTCTGAATTATAAGAACATGTGGTGTTTGGTTTTCTGTTCCTGTGTTTGTCTGCTGAGGATAGTGGCTTCCAGATCCATCCATATCTCTGCAAAGGACATGATTCTGTTCCTTTTTATGGTTGCATAGTATTCCATGGGGTATATGTACCATATTTTGCCTCCTTCTGGAAATTTACTCATTATCTAACTCTTTATGTGTTGTTGACTCACAGTAAACAACACTTTCAAGAAAAGCCAACATTTACACATATACACTTACACACACAAATGCCAAATACCCTTTTTTCGTTGAGCATGTTGAGGGAAATTTAAACACAGGTGAAGGTTTTTAATCACATCTGTAAAGTGATTTCCTCACAACTTTAAAAAATAAATTGGAGCTTCAAATAATATATTTTTATTAACAAAAGCCATAGACATAGGCCCATGATGAACAGTATTAATTTTTGCAATGATTGAGTAGATGGATGAGGTTGATATAATGTGCTTTGTATTTACTGCAGTTATATTCTTTATCTGGTCCATTACGGCACTAGGTTAAATGGCTACATAAACCTTACATTTTCCTGATCCATAGTGAAAGTGTATCGGATCTAAATTCAGAGTATTAGTTTGTGTTCACCTGTAAATTTTGTCAATTCTCTAAGTGTAGAAAAACATAAACTTTAAATTCCTTGTCTTAAAGTGGAGATGATCATACTACTACTTCTATAAATATTTTGGGATAATGTATATGAAAAATGAGGCAGCATACAAATTTTAACTCCTTATTCAAGATTATGCTATGGGCAGGGTGTACCGGTACATGCCTGTAACCCCAGCACTTTGGGAGGCTGGTGTGGGTAGATCATCTGAGGTCAGGGGTTCAAGATCAACCTGGCCAATGTTGTGAAACCACATCTTTACTAAAAATACAAAAAATTACCCGAGCTTGGTGGTGGACACCTGTAATCCTAACTACTGAGGAGGCTGAGGCAGGAGAATCCTTTGAACCCAGGAGGCAAAGATTGCAGTGAGCCGAAATTGTGCCAGTTCACTCCAACATGGTCTTCAAGAGCAAAATTCCTTATCAAAAAAAACTGCTATGGCCTTGCCCTGTGTAGCCCATCATATTCCACTTCTTATGACTAATTTTCCATTTTTGTGGCTTCATGTCCTAGTTAATAATCCTTTATTTTAAAATTCTTCTTCTCAACATAAACTATTAGACAACCTTTGTATTCTCTTTTCCTTTATTAATAATATGCTTATTTTTCCTTCTATGCCTTTTTAAATGATTTTCTAACTACTTAAAAGATTCCCTCTACATTAAGAGTCCCTCCCATTTAGGGGACTCTACATTTAGAGTCCCTTATAATCTTTGTTAAGTTGACTTGCCATATTCATATATATACTAATATGCCCCTATCCTGAAATTGTGTACCAGTCACAGTCAGTATTACAAAGTTTGGCTACTGATTTTAAAAAGAAATGTTGATTTTGTGTCTGTACCAATGGTGTATTCACAAGTGTATGTGTGTGTGCATGTGTTTCTATGATAATAAGTGTAACCTTCACTTCTGGTTTGAAACTGTCCAGATAAATTTTTAAAAGGTATTTTTAAAAATATGTCTTTGACATGTCCCTACTCCTCATTCACCCTCATCTGCCAACCCTTGTCCTAGAACAAAAATACGTGTTTCATAAATACGTGTTGGTCCAAATAAATACTTGCAAAGCACATTAATTTTATCTCTAAAGGAAATAAGAGTATTAAAATAAGTACTACAGATAATTGAAGAAAAAAAGGTTTACCTAAGTAGTTAGAACCTTTTAATATTTAAGCGGAAAATCTTACTTTAATTTTTTTTTTTTTTTAGTTTCATCTGTTACATTTCCAACTTCTCTCCTGCTTCCTTTAGTTGTAGAGAGTAGAAGAGAATATATTATCAGGCCTGATGAATATAATGGAATGAGCACTGAATGCTTCCACAGCATCTCAGAAATAAATATAACCCTCCCATGTTTACTCTTTAATATCTCAGGTGATACCTTCGAATTACCTCACAATAACCATGTGGCTATACTGTCAGCAGTAACTTCTGTTAGGATTTAGTTCCGGTTGTGCACAGGAAGATACCAAAAGTCACATGGTAGGGCTGCTATATTTCATTTGTATTCCGGATGAAATACAGAATACCAGTTAAATTCCATTTTCAGACAAACAGTAAAATTTTTTGTATTAGTATGTCTCACACGACATTTCTGATATAATTATAAAGATGCATTACAGCAGAATGAATCTAATCTTCCTAGTGAGTACATTTGCCTCTCTTTTCCTTAGTCACTGATCTCTAGTTTCCATTCTTTCTCACATCTTCTAAACTCCTCTATATGCAGAGTTGTCACATTTAGCAAATAGAAATATAGGATGCCCAGTTAAATTTAAATTTCAAATAAATGATAACTATTTGATTAGTATGTCACAATTGTCATATGGGGCATATGTATTTAAAGAAGTGTATTTTATGTTTATATGTATAAACAAAAATATTCTGTTTATCTGAGATCCACATTTAACTAGCATCCTGTATTTTATCTGGCAATCCTATCATGTAGCTTTTGATATCACCCTGTGAACATCCAGAACTAAACTGCAGCAATCTCCCCATGATCCCAGCTTCTGTCCTATTCACAGACCTAAGGCTCCTATGCTGCTGCATGCCTCATATCTCAGTACATCCCTGTTGTTGTTATTGAGTTCCACCATATCATACTTGTTTTACAAACACAGACTAAAGAAGCCAGTGACATGTTTTTTTTTTTTTTTTTTTGCCACACAACATGTATATGATTTCCACTGACACAGAGTCTTCTGTAGTCTCTTGGGCACACCTTATGAATAATAACAACACTGTTCTCCAGGTACAAGCCAAGTTCTTGGGAGTTATCTTTGCAGTTTCTGTGTTGAGACTATTGGTCTTCCCTGTGCAAAGACTTGATTAGCAAATACTATTTAAACCGATCTAGAATTCATAGTGCAGTGGACCACCCTTATGATCAAGGGGAACTCTGTATCCCATACATGCTTCATAGGTCTCATCTTAGATGAGTACTTCACTTTTTGAGACAGTAAAAAGATGGGGGACTTTTGTAGTTATCATTATACAACTGTGCCCTGTGTTGTTTTATTATACAGCCATAGAACTGAGGCACTGGCTTTACCTGTGAGCTATGCCAGGGGTGTGACACCATCTTTCTGCATTGATCACACATGACACATTGCTTAGAATTTCAGCTAGATTGAAATAACCCTGTGTAAAAATTTCTAGGGGCTGGAGGTAAAGAACAAGGTAGATATTTTATTCATGATTATATTCACAATTATATTTTATATGAATGACATAACAAGGACCAAATAAGTATGTGTTAAATAAATAACCAAATGAATAAGTAAACTAATGGAAAAATGAATGAATATGACTGGAGCACAGAACTCATAAACTTGCATAGATACATATTCAACAGAAACTCAATGAAAGTTCCTGATGCTAGAAACTTACACTTTAAAGACAGTAACTATTCTTCATAGAATTTGGCATGTACATGTTTTTTGAAGCCCAAACCATTTTGCTACTGGCCCATGTCGTAAAAGAAAATGTCTTACAGCACAATTCCTCCCTCATACTGGGAACTCTTGCAAACCCCTTAGCTGATTTAGTAGGGTTTCTAGAGCTCGTGGATTTACTGTATGTTTTGAACCACTGTTGAACTGCTAGAATGAAGAGCCTCTCTAGGTCTTCCAGAGCTGCCCTTGATATTTCCTGTGTGCCCATTGACATGACCATGACTTTACAGATTTGTTTCCATTCCAGGACCATCCAAGACTGTAGCTTTCCCAATACACTAACTAATGTGACCCATGACGTGATTTTTAAAGGACATTTGGATCTATATGTTTCTGTGGCCAACTAGTCTTACTAAGTGAAACCTAAATCATTTCCTTCCTTCCTTCCTCCTCTAAATCAAGGTGCATCTTACTTCTCTTGACACATACCTCAGAACCCACAGAGTACACAAAAAGAACACACTTCTTATCCTCAGACCTTGCTCTCCACCAGGGAACTCTCTTTCAAAAGTATGGTTATACATTACCCAGTGTACTCTCTTTTACAGAGGTCCCTGGCTTTCTTCCTTGATCTTTCCTTCCATCCATAATCTTTATGCCAGTGTGGACTAAAACTCCACTCCAAAAGCATTTATTGTTTTCTAAAACAACCTTCAACTAAATTTTTGGTAACTAAATCTTCTAAAAATCCATTGCTGCCAGGAAGCAGATATGCGGAAGGCCATTTCTGGTAGAAGACCATATTTGGTATCATTTGCATAGCTTCATTCTAGCTAGCCTTTCTTAAACCTGAACAATAAAAGGTTATGACTATTCTCCCTTTTATGTTCAATGCCCTGGCTCTTTCCAGTCATCCATGAAAATAAGCTGAGTCTATCAGCTTCTGCTTATCTAGGCCCACAATGGGGGATACTTATAGTCTGGGATTACTAACAGCAGAGCAGACCTCAACAACTGAAGTTTTAAGGAAAGTATGGACCATAACAACTGACTTTGGAGACAGCTAAATCCCAGCACAATAGTCATGATCTGAAGACTTTAACATACATTGTACCTCTATGAGTTCAGATGCCATCCTGGCCAGAAGGGAAGGGAGAGAAGAAAGGCTTGACCTGAGGTGCTATACAACAGAGGAAACAGAACTCCGTCCATAATACGTGTTTCTCAACCACCTTTGATCTACCGCCTTTAGACCTCTTTAATGACAATAACCAGGCACTTCCCACTAAGTTTTTAGATACTGAGTGCAACCACAGCAATAACCCTGATTTACAAATTGAACTCTAAATGTGACCCATGACATTACTTTTAAAAGAAATTTGCCACACTGTCTTCCACAATGGTTGAATTAATTTACATTCCCACCAACAGTGTAAAAGTGTTCCTATTTCTCCACATCCTCTCCAGCATCTGTTGTTTCCAGATTTTTTAATGATCGCCATTCTAACTGGTGTGAGATGGTATCTCAGTGTGGTTTTAATTTGCATTTCTCTGATGACCAGTGATGATGAGCATTTTTTCATATGTTTGTTGGCCTCCTGTATGTCTTCTTTTGTAAAGTATCTGTTCATATCCTTTGCCCATTTTTGAATGGGCTTGTTTGTTTTTTTCTTGTAGATCTGCTTTAAGGACCTAAAAATAGAAATCCCATTTGACCCAGCAATCCCATTACTGGGTATATATCCAAAGGATTATAAATCATTCTACTACAAGGACACATGCACACGAATGTTCATTGCAGCACTGTTTACAATAGCAAAGACCTGGAACCAACCCAAATGCCCAACGATGATAGACTGGATAGGGAAAATGTGGTACATATACACCATGGAATATTATGCAGCCATCAAAAACGATGAGTTCACGTCCTTTATAGGGACATGGATGAACCTGGAAACCATCATTCTCAGCAAACTGACACAAGAGCAGAAAATCAAACACCGTATATTCTCGCTCATAGGCGGGTGTTGAACAATGAGAACACATGGACACAGGGAGGGGAGCACTACACACTGGGGTCTGTTGGGGGGAAATGGGGGAGGGGTGGGGGGTGGGGAGGTGGGAAGAGATAGCATGGGGAGAAATGACAGATACAGGTGAGGGGACGGAAGGCAGCAAAGCACACTGCCATGTGTGTACCTATGCAACAATCTTGCATGTTCATCACATGTACCCCAAAACCTAAAATGCAATAAAAAAAAAAAAAAAAAAAAAAAAAAAAAAAAAAAAAAAAAAGAAATTTGGATCTATAGGTTTCTGTGGCCAGCTAGTCTTACTAAGTAAAACCAAAATCATTTCCTTCTAATGAGTACTCTCAAAATCAAGGTGCATCTTACTTCTTTTGATGCATACTTCAGAACCCATGGAGTACACAAATATTAAGTCCCCAAAAACATCTTATTTAAAATAATTCTATGTAGTCCTCAATAGCTCTCCTTATATACCTAACTCTAAGTTTAAAATAATTTTCCTTTTATGTAGTTTACCTGATAGTATTTCTTCCTCCTAAATACCTAGGACTGTGGTTTCTTCTTGACGGTTCTTTCTCACATTACAGTATATATTCCTGTTATGTTTCTCATAGTTGATGTTCTACTTAGTCTTGAGAAAACCTAAAGACCAAAAGTCATGAAATGCGATAGAGGTTTTTAGGCCTCTTTGTATACAATTCCTTCTACTCAGGTAACTTCCCTTACTTCACCTGGTTAATTTATGTCTCATCTTAAATGTTACTTCCTCAAAAAAGCTTTTCCTGTCCTTAAGATGTTAGCGATCCTAGTACATAAATCCATTATCATGCATGTAACTCATCTCATTTTCTGTCTTTTCACAAGATTATAAGCTCTCTGACAGTAGGTAACAATGATTTTTGCTTAGAGTTGAATTTTCAAAACCTAGCAGTGTCCTGCAAAGAACCAGCATTCACTCAAACAATACTTGTAAAATGCAGGGATGGATGGATGGACAGACAGACGGATGGGTGGGTGGATGGATGGGTGTGGTATAAGGCTCTCAGACAGTTTATTTAGTTGCCAGCGTTGTTTGATCTGTTAAAAGGAGAAGAGGAAAGCATTTGGTATTATACTGCTAAAAAAAGCAGATACTGCTTGCTAATGAGTACAGAGATAGAAATACAATAGTCAAATGAATATTTGTGTCTGTTTTTAATTCTAAGTGTTTGTACGTTTTTGCAGGAACAATTTGAAACTGAATTAAAGTATAAAATGACAGTTAATGGAAAAATTGCGGTGCTTTATTTGAAAAAAAACAAGTAAGTATCTTTACCTTTGATACTATCCTCAGCAAGAGCAAGGCAGCATGTGGAGAGTGTGCCGAGTCTGTTATTGCTTAAGGGTCACACACACTTGGACTCATCAGCTTTTGCTCTCAAATGACCAGGGAAGTTCACTGGACTTTGCAACCACCACAAGTAACCACAACATCTTTGTGTTTTTTTTTTCTCTAGGAATCTCCTTGCACCAGGCTACACAGAAACCTATTATAATTCCACTGGAAAGGAGATCACCACAAGCCCACAAATTATGGTATAACAGATTCTCTTCAATTCTTTAATAGGGGTTTTACCCACAGACCTAAAGGCAGTGTCCTTGCCAGGCAAGAAGTAGAAGTGAAACTGCATATATAACATTACTACTTTTTTCAACAGCAGTAAGTACATACTTGACCTCCCACTTTTCTTTTTTTATATTTTAACAAGAACAAAACCATTGCATGGCAACTCTGGTAAGTTTTTGTAGCCTTTAAGGACTCATGTAGAAGGGTGGGTAGAAGGAACATGGTATTTTCTTGAGAGTGAAGAGTTACATACTGCTGGTTCTCTCAGTCAATTTTGTCATTTCTCTAGGCTTTTGGTCTCTCAAACCAAAACTATTTCCTCAATGGCAATTGCAGAATTATTTTTCTTAAACAATTTCTCTTGACTCCTGTTAATGGCCCATCTTTTCTTAGACTGAGTAGATGACAGTGTGTAGCCATATGAGGGGTCATGCACCATTACTTCTTTTTCTGAGCTACCTTTTCCATCAGAAGCCCTTCAAGCAGTCTCCTCTACAGCAATAATACAAGTTTACATGGGCCAGCACCTCATCTATCCCAAACTAGAAAGATCCTTCATGGAACACCCACATGAGAAAATGTTAAGAAGGACATCTTCCTCCAAATGGAGGCAAGAAATGTGCTGATCCACTTAATCTGATGGAACACTTTAGATAAATCAAGAAATTAAAAACAAAAACCCAATCTGAATAACCCACCCTTTGCAAAAAAGCTTGTTGATCTTTGCTAGAAAAAGTTAATGAGAAATCAGCAAAAAGGAAAAATGAATGCCCAGTGTTTTAAGGGGTAAGGTTTAAAACTTACATATCCAAACATATTTCTTCTAAATATTTTTAACATTCATCCTACTCAACACTGACGGTTAATACCTTGTAAACATTTTACATTTTTACATTAACTAACAATTTTAACTTATATGAAAGATTTTATTTAATAAATATCTCTGAGTTTACTGTTGTTCAGCTGAATATGGTTTGAAGCATTTAAAATCCTGTTTCACGATTTCAAATGCAACTTTAGCAGTGGCTCTAAAATTCACATGTACTTCTTTTTACAAAACCCCTTTTCTTTTAGGATGATTGTTATTATCAAGGACATATTGTTAATGAAAAGGTTTCTGATGCTAGCATCAGCACATGTAGGGGTCTAAGGTAAGATTTCAGGAATGTTTTGCATGCGCTTGTGATTGTGGTATTTGTGTATGCATCTAAAAACCAGATGAATCCCAAATATCATTAATTTTCCTATAGCTGAATATGCATCCTAAGGGCCATAAAATGTTGACATTTGAAGAAACACCACTTCTCTTGATAGCATATGTGAATTATTTTCAAAGACATTTTCTTAGCTCATTTAAAATATACAGGGTTTTGAGTCCCAGTTATGGACTAAGAATCTTTAGGGAATGGGAGCTGCTCTCTCTTTCTTCTCATTTTATTTATTTATTATTTTAGGCAGAGTCTCTGTCACCGAGGCTGGAGTATAATGATACGATTTCAGCTCACTGCAATCTCAGCTTCCTGGGTTCAAGCAATTCTCTTGACTCAGCCTTCTGAGTAGCTGGGATTATAAATGCTTGCCACCAGGCCTGGCTAAGTTTTGTATTTTTAGTAGACATGGGTTTCATCATGTTGGCCAGGTTGGTCTCAAACTCCTGACCTCAAGTGATCTGTCTGACTCTGCCTCCCAACTGCTGAGATTACAGGCATGAGGCACCACACCCAGACTCTCTTCTCACTTTTAACTCTCTCTCTAGATTGTCTTATCCATGACTATGACATACATTTCTGTCTGTTAATGATACACCATGTGTCTGTCCACAGTAAGGTGGTTCTTCTGATGTCCAGACTTGATTATCTAATCTTTTTCATATTTTTACTTGGATATCTTAAATAAATCTCAATCTCAGTGTGCTCTAAACACAACTAATGATTGTCTCTTGAATCTGTTACTATTTCCATGTTCTCTATCTTGAAGGTATAATCAAATAATCACTTGCCCAATTCAGAAACCTAAATTCCTTGAGGTCTGCTTGCCTCTCAGCCCTGCATTTTCAATCCCTCACCAAGTCTTATTGATTATATCTTCTCAATACTTTCTGAAATTGTTCATTTTGTCTCTTCTACAACATTCTAGTCCATCTACCATGATTCCTTATGCAGACCATTGCAATAAAGGACAAAATTTACCTTCTTACATCCCCTCTTGCCATTATCTAATTTTACGTACACTTAATTTAGTTGATTATATACTCATACTTTTTCTTGACACCAATTATCTATTCTAATTATATGTAAGTACTTACTCTGTAATTATATATATTATGTGATTATTTGATACACATCAATCTTCCTCATTTCAACATAAGCTCCGTAAGAAAAGAGATCATGACTTTATTTTTACTGTCTATCCTTAGTCTAATGCCTAATGAATAATGGGTACTCAATGAATATTGGTTGAATTACTCCTGGTTCAAGGCTTTACCAGATAAAATAGAGAAGACGTTGATTTGTATGTGCTTTACATGTTCTCACTTTCAATCTTTACTATCACCATATTAGGTAGGTATCATAATAAATAAATGTGGCAAACCTGAGGCTTGTGAGTTTAAAGAACTGTCCCAATGAATCACAATGAATAAGTTCTAAAGCCAATATTTTAACACTTATCTATAAAACTCTAAAATCTCTTTCATTTTAGGTGTACCTTTAGAGCAAGTATAGTATTAAAACTGCAAGAATGCTGGACCAAGTGTCAGGATATACTCATTCTAGTCAACTGATATGGTTGCCTGCATGACATTGCAGCAGTCACTTCTCCCTAGTATGTCTTATTTTCTTGTAGAAAAAACTTTAGATTATCTCCAAAGTATCTTCAGCTATAATTTTTACTATATTTTATTGCCATAAGCTTAAATTGTTTTTGACAATGACTAGGAATTTTAAAGGTCTTCTTTTGGATCTTATAAATCTGTATGAACCTAATGTGGTAATATTTTGTTAAGAAGCCAGAACCCTTTAAAAAACTATTGTTTTTCAGGGGCTACTTCAATCAGGGGAATCAAACATATTTTATTGAAGCTTTAAGCCCCATAAATCGGGATGAACAGGAGCATGCACTCTTCAAGTATGACCCTGATGAAAATAATCTTAACAGCACCTGTGGGATGGATGGTGTGCTGTGGACCCATGATTTTCAGCAGAACATTGCCCTACCTGCCACCAGACTAGTAGTATGTGTAATTTTGTTTTTTATTTGAAATGTTCTCATGTATTCTGCCCTGCTTTCCAGAATTAGCAGTGCAATTTACTGAAACTATTGTCACTGTTGAAATTGGTAAGTTATAGAGACACTAATCCTTAAATATTGCTAGACGTTAATGATTTATTTAACAAGTACTTAGGAATTAACTATTATCAATTATTATTATCAGCAATGTACAAAGGTTAAAAATAAGTGTAAAATATAACTGACTTCTAGAAGCAGGCATCTGTCACAGTATTCCATGTAGCTTACAATAAAGCACAAAAATATAAAGTATTATTATTAATTTGCTCTTCATTTTAGCCAAAAAGCTATGAAGTGATTATTTTTATTTTGAAATAAAACATCCTGCTCTCATAAATTCATTCAAAAAAATCTCTCTTAAAGTGCTGTCTCAGGTGCTGGGAAGATAGAAATGAGCAAAACAGACATAGACTCTGCCTACAGGAACTTAGAATATTATTTTAAGTGTGGAATTCTGCTTCAAGTCCTAGGAAAAAAAATGAATATATAGTTTTGTGTTTTACACTGTAAAGTATATTAAAGTATGTTTGTAGACATTACTTTTATTTTCCTTGTTGATATTATTTTTATTTCCAAGATTTACTTCAAATCATTTCTTTTAAATGTTCTCAGACTCTGTAAGCACTGGGCAGAATTGGCCAAAATAAAATTTCTCATCAGTTTAATTTACTGCAGGTTTAAATTCTACCAGCAAGTTCACTGGTAAATGGAAATATATAGTTAAATCCAGAATACGCCAATACTTTTACATGCTCTGTTGATCCCATGTATCTCTAGCATGAAACTTAATAAAATGAATCAAAAATAATAATCATAATAACTTGTTAAGTATATAATATAAAATGTTCATATTGTGACATTAAAAGTATAAATTGTCGAGGGGAGGATTAAAGTCTGGAGTTTTCATACATGACTGAACTTAAGTTGTTATCAATATAAGATACTACATTACAACTCTAAGATGTTTTATGTAAACCTCATGGTAAATACAAAGAAAAACATTCTATAGAAGATACAAACGACAGAAAAGAATAAAAATACAGCACTACAGAAGAATCACCAAATCACAAAGATAAACAAAGGAGGAAAAAAATGAACCTATAGGAAAAAAAAAAAAAAACCTATAAGACAAAATGGAATTAGTAGATCCTTACCTATAAGTTCTTACAAGAAATGTAAATGAATTAAATTATCCATCAAAAGATAAAGAGTAGCTGAATGGATGGAAAAAAACAAGATCCAACTATGTGCTGCCTCCAAGAGACAAACATTTAAGCTTTAAAGACATGTGTAGGCAGAAAGTAAAAAGATGGAAGAACATATTCCATGCCAATAGTAACAAAATAGACAAACTCTTAGCTAGGCTAAGAGAAAAAGAGTGAAAACTCAAATGTATATAATCAGAAATGAAAGTGGAGCTATTACAAAAAATGCCTCAGAAATTAAAGAAAATCTTAAAGGACTACTATGAACAATTATTTGTCAATAAATTTGGTAGCCTAGAGAAAATAGATGAATACATAGAAAAACATAACCTATCACGGTTGAATCAGAAAATAGTAGAAAGCCTGAAAAGACCAATTACAGGGATATTAAAATAGTAATTAAAAATCTTTCAACAAGGGAAGCCAAGACCTAGATGACTCTAGAGCTGAATTGAATCAAACATTCTAAAAATAATTATTACCAATACTTCTAAATTTAAAAAAAAAGGAGCTGGAAGGTGTACTTTTTGACACTTTCTATAAGCCAGTATCACCTTTATACCTAAGGTAAGACAAAGACACCAAAGAAAAGAAAACTACAGGTCAAGAATTCTGACAAACATTGAGGAAAACATTTTCAGTAAAGTATTAGTAAATCAAATTCAACAATACATCCAAAAGATTATACATCGTAATCAAATGGATTTTATCTTTGGCATACGGACTTAACATACACAAATTTGTCAATGTAATATATCAATCACATTAATAGACTGAAAGACAAAACACACATGATCTTATCGATTGGGAAAAGGCAACATGCTTTCTTGATTAAAAGTTTGAGAGTTTAGGCATAGAAGTTCCTCAACATCATAAAGGTCATTTATTTATTTTTATTTTTTAGCAGTCGAATATACCTTATTTTATTCATATACCATGCTACAAGTTCTCTTGATTTAGGATATTTGTAAATGTCCTATAGCACCCAGGACCATGTTTTTCCAAAACTATATCTAAGTTGATAGTTCATAATCAGGAAACATTTTTACATGCCAGTTACATTTCAGAGCTTTTGTCATTCTTATATTCTTTCTTCATGGAAGTAAGTACTCACTTAAATATGTGGGTTTTCTTCTGAAATTCATTTAATATTTACCTGTGTCCTTGGCTTAGTTGGGTTTGAAGTTTTGATAAGAAAGTTGTGATGAAATGCACATAATCACAGGCTTTCAGCAACCACACAACTGTTAATAGTGTGCAATGTAGCTGTTGATGATTAAACAATAATGAAAATTTAAGAACACTTTTGCATTATTTTATTTGAACCTAGAATGATGTTACACCCTAAAATATGTCTCAAGCCAAACAATAAGGATTATCTGCCCACTCTTCTTTTTCCTTATTTATTTTTTAAATTAGAATCCATTTATAGAAACCCACTGATAACATCATAATCAGAAAGGAGAAATAGAAAGCCATTCCTCTGGTCCCAGGCAAGGACGCCTACTCTCATCATTTCTATTAAACATGTACCATAAGTACTATTAGAAACATAGAGAAAAGGAAAGGAAAAAATCATTCAACTTGGATAGGAAGAAGTAAATTTACCTCTATTTGCAGATGAAATGATTCTATATATAGAAAACCCTAAGGACTCCACTGGCAAACCACTAACTCTAATAAATTCAATAAAGTTGCAGGATATAAAATCAACATACATATTCTGTGACATTTCTATACACAAATAACAATCTAGCCAAAAATCCAATCAAGAAAATATTTCCATTCATAACACAAATAATACTGAAGAATACATTTTACTAAGGAGATGAAGACCAGTACACAGTACAGTTACATAGTAAGGGACTACTGTGAACAATTATTTGTCAATAAATTTGATAGCCTAGAGAAAATAAATGAATTCCTAGAAAAATATAACCTACAGACTAGAAAACACTGATGAAGGAAATTGAAGAAAATGCAAATAAATCAATATCCTATGCTCATGAATTAGAAAAATACTGTTAAAATGTTCATACTACCTAAAGCAACATGTAGAGTCAATGCAATCCTTATAAAACCCAATGACAGTATTTACAGAAATAAGAAAAAAGCAATACTAAAATATGTATGGAACCACAAAATATCCCAAATAGCCAAAGGAATTCTGAGAAAAAAAAAGTTGTAGACATCATATTACCTGATTTAAAGTTATAAAGATATAGTAATCAGAACAATATGATGATGACATGAAAGCAGACACCCTGACCAGTGGAACAGAATAGCAAGCTCAGAAATAAATCCAAACATATATGGTCAATTAATTTTTGACCAGGTCACCAAAAAGACACACTGGGGAAAGGAGAGTCTCTTCAATAAACACACTCATGGTAAAACTGGATCTGCACATGCAAAATAATGAAATGGAACCCTTTTCTCATACCATAACAATCAAATAAAAATAAATATGATACCTAAATTTAATAGCTAAATCCATAAAAGTCTAGAAGAAAATAGAGCAGAAAGTCCATTTGACATTAACCTTGACAATGATTTCTCAGATATCATACCTAAAAGCTAAAGTTACAAAAGTAAACAATTTTTAAAAAGAGACTATATCAAACTAAAAAGCTTCTTCACAGCAAAGTAAACAATTAACAAAATGTATAGGAATTTTAAAAAGTAGGGGTGAGTGTCAAATATATAGAGGTATATTCTTCTCTAAGCTGTTTATTCTAGTTAGCATCTCATCTAACCTTTTTTCTAGGTTCCTAATTTCTTTGCTTTGGGTTAGCACATGTTCTTTTGCTCTGAGAAGTTTGTTATTACCCACCTTCTGAAGCCCATTTCTGTCAATTCATCAGATTCATTCTCTATCCATCTTTGATCCCTAGCTGGTAAGGAGCTGTGATCCCTTGGAGAAGAAGCATTCTGGATTTTGGTGATTTCATCCTTTTTGCACTGGTTTCTTCATCCTTTTGCACTGGTTTCTTTCTTGCGCTGGTGGCTTTTTCCACCTGTGGTCTTTGTAGTTGGTGACTTTTGTATGGGGTCTCTGAGTGGATGTCCTTTTCGTTGATGTTGAAACTATTTCTTTCTGCTTCTTAGTTTTTCTTCTAACAGTCAGGCCTCTCTGCTGCAGGACCACTGGAGGTCCACTCCAGACCTTGCTTGCCTGGGGATCACCCGCGGGGGCTGCAGAACAGCAAGGGTTGCCACCAGTTTCTTCCTCTGTTAGCGTTGTCCCAGATGGGAACTCACCTGATGTTGGCCTGAGCTCTCCTTTATGAGGTGTCTCTTTGGGTATATGGGGGTTGGGGAGTTGCTTGGGGAGACAGTCTGTCCCTTACAGGAGCACAAGTGCTGTGCTGGGAGCTCTGTTGTTTTGTGCAGAGCTGCTGGGCAGGCACCTTTAAGTCTGCTGCAGCTTAACTCATAACCACCTCTTTTCCCAGGTGCTCTGTCCTAGGAAGGTTGGCTTTATTTTAAGCTCTTGTGGTGCTGCTGCTCTTTTTCATAGATACCCTGCCCCACACAGAGTAGTCTAGTCAGTCTGTCAGTAGAGGTGTTGCTGAGCTGCTGCAGGCTCTGCCCAGCTACTGTGTGACCTGCCTGGGTATTGGCGGACTGCCTCGGTAGTGGGGGATGCCTTTCACCCCAGTGGGCAGGACCGTCCTGGGTCCAGCTGCACTTGCTGCAAAACTCTCAATCCAGATCATTTCAGATTGCTTGTTTTGTAGCGGTGGTAGCTGCTGAGCCAGATCACCTGGCTCGCTGTCTCAGCCCCCTCCATTTCAGTTGAATGGGCAGCTGTCTCCCAGGCATTCGAGGCACCAGTTGAAATGGCCACCCAGACATGTGTGAGTTTCTGTGCACCCACCCAGTACCAGCTCGGCCTGGGGGATCTTGTGATCTGTGGGCAGTGAAAACCTGTTTGGAAATGCAGTGAGCACTCACCCTCTGCACTGTTCTCCCTGGGAACTAGATTGGGGAGCTGTTTGTATTTGGCCATCTTGGATCGTCCCCCTGATCCCAGGGCTAATTCTTTAGAATATTTCACCTATTCTGAAATAACTACCTAGTAACTCAATATCACATGCCCACTTTAATCATCCACATAGCACTGGTCACCATCTGATACATCTATGTTTGACACTTACGCGCTCCATCAGCAGATGGACCATGTTTATTTCACTGCTGCATTTGTAGTTCCCAGAGCACTCTCACTGTATACTGAATGCTAATAATTATTTTGTTCCCATGAAAGGTAGGAAGTAACTACATGTCTCATTAGATAATATCTAAAAGTCTATCTTCAGAAACTTTTTTAATGGAACTTTAGCTACCTATTAAAAGACACACACTTCCAGAAATGCAATCCAATAAATTTTGATGGGCTATTATTATTTAGTAAGAATAATGTATCTGCCCCTCTTCAATGAGATAATCCACTAGGTAACTATTCTTTTTGAGAGAGAAAAAGGAAGAGAGCATTGGTCAGTTTGAAACATGGAAAGGAGATTCAACTTTGCCTGAAGAGAACAATGTAGACTAGAAACAATGGTGTCTCTGCATTGCACCATTGGTAAAGGAGCAGATACTACATGAAGACATGAATTAAAGGCTACCAAAGAAAACAAAAAACAAACTAAAACACTAGGAAAATGCTGAAGTCAATGTTTCTCTATTTTGTTTCAGGATGGTGAAGAAGTCTACTGTTTAAAACAATAGAGAGACTTTGGTTTTATGTCTAGCTCACCTATTAGTAACATAATAATTTAGACTCCTTGATAAAATGACTCAGACCAGAATATTACGGTGCTCCTTCAACTCTAAAATTCTGAGCCTTGTTGGTAGATAATCCTGCCTGTTGAGTTAGTCTTAAAACGCTAATATTGTCTGCCTTTACTCCAGATATCAAACAGGTATCAACCAACAGCTTATAAAATTACACATGTCAAATAATAGACTAACTTGTGTGGAAAAAGATATTGTATTGGTAATTGTTCTCTTTACATTTCAGAAATTGAATGATGGGAAGGTTCGTAAACATGAGAAATATATAGAATATTATCTAGTCCTGGATAATGGTGAGGTAAGTATATGAGATAAATATGTTGTGCTTCAAAACTCCCATCTACATATATTTATTATGTGAAATATGAAATGTCTGGATGAGATTTAAAGAATCACAAATATGAGATATGGTTACAAATTTTTCTAAACCTATGAAATTTGACATTTGAAATTAAGCTGACATGATTTCTTCCTTTTGGAGATATCAGGGCAATTGATCTGATATGCATAAATTGAATTGTTGGCCCTTATAATGCTATTTTCTTATTGACTTTATAGCACCTAACTTAGTTTCCAATTAAATTCTTCTGTCATTTTGCCTTTTGTTAAGTTGTTAAATCATTTGTAAATTAGAAATTATTCTCATTAAGGATACAATATAAAAGCTTATATTGGTCAATATAAAAGCTTAGTGAATCGAATCCTCTGAAAAGGCAAATCTTTGGTGATAGTCACTGTTTTATATAACACTGCATTTTCATACACTGGATTTTCTAAATGTGGAATCCACACATGTAAGGAAATGTAAGTTAACTATTAGCTCAGGCCGTAAAGCTCTAACCTTACTTATTGTGCTTAATTCATGTACTGTCCATATATTTATCTCTTAAATTAATAAGATATTTCTTTTGCTAAATCTGTACAGCTTAGAAAATCATAGAATTTAAGGGAAAATACATTTGGAAAAATTCTTTAGAGCGTTATACTGAACTAGTACTTCAGAAGAGAAACATCTTATTCACTCCCCAAGTCCTTTAATATAGCTAGATGAATAGGTATCAATATAATTCTAACTTTTAATTAACTTTAATAGCTAATCTTTAATTAAAATCAATAGTAACATAAGAGAAGTTGCTTTTTTAACCTTTCAAGTATATTAATTTTTATCAATGTCCATATTCTTTCTTAATTTTTCTTTTAGTTTAAAAAGTACAATGAGGATCAAGATGAGATCAGAAAGAGGGTGTTTGAGATGGCTAATTATGTCAACATGGTAAGACATATTTTATTACATGCAGTTTTAAACAGTTTGCTAGGAGATGCCTTTGGGTTTTTCAATGAATGCACATGAAACAGGGAGGGAAAGACAAGGCCCCTGAGTCCGATGTGGCTGACTGGCATGACCACAACTTTTGCTACTTACGTGAACATGAATATTAATGCCACAAACCAACACGTTTCTTACTTACCTGCCACACTATTCTCAGGTATCAGAGGACATAAAAACCGGTTGTATTTGGGTGCATTGTGTTTTCCAAAAATTCACTAAGAAAATGCTGAAGACCAAAATCTAGCAGAAGACAAGAAATAAGATCAGAGCAGAACTAAAGGAGATAAAGACACAAAAAACTCTTCAAAAAAGCAGTAAATCCAGGAGCTGGTTTTTTGAAAAGATCAACAAAATAGACCACTAGCCAGATTAATAAAAAAGAAAAGGGAGAAGAATTAAGTAGATGCAATAAAAAACAATAAAAGGGATATCACCACTGATCCCACAGAAATACAAACTACCATCAGAGATTACTACAAACAGTTCTACTCATATAAACCAGAAAACCAGGAAGAAATGGATAAATTCCTAGACACTTGTACTCTACCAAGCCTAAACCTGGAGGAAGTTGAAACCCTGAACAGACCAATAACAAGGGCTGAATTAGAGGCAGCAATCAATAGCCTACCAATAAAAAAAAGTCCAGGTAGGTTCACAGCCAAATTCTACCAGATATACAAAGAGGAGCTGGTTCCATTCCTTCTGAAACTGTCAAACAATACAAAAGGAGGGAATCCTCCCTAACTCATTTTATGAGACCAACATCATCCTGATACCAAAACCAGGCAGAGACTCAACTAAAAAAGAAAACTTCAGGCCAATATCCATGATGAACATCAATGCAAAAATCTTCAATAAAATACTGGCAAACAGATTGCAACAGCACATCAAGAAACTTATCCATCACGACCAAGTAGGCTTCATCCCAGGGATTTAAGGCTGGTTCAACATACTCAAATCCAGAAATGTAATCCATCACATAAATGGAACCGAAGACAAAAACCACATGATTATCTCAATAGATGCAGAGAAGGCCTTCGAAAAAATTGAACAGCCCTTTATGCTAAAAAAACCTCTCAATAAACTAGGTATTGACAGAATGTATCAAAAAATGATAAAAGCTGCATACCAAAAACCTACAGCCAATATCATACTGATTGGGCAAAAGCTGGAAGTATTCCCTTTGAAATCAGGCACTAGATAAGGATGCCCTCTCTCACCACTCCTATTCAACATAGTATTGGAAGTTCTAGCCAGAGCAATCAGGCAAGAAAAAGAAAGAAAGTGTATTCAATTAGGAAAGGAAAAAGTCAAACCGTCTCTATTTGCAGATGACATGATTGTATATCTAGAAGGCCCCATTGTCTCAGCCCAAAATCTTCTCAAACTGGTAAGCAACTTCAGCAAAGTCTCAGGATACAAAATCAATGTGTAGAAATCACAAGCATTCCTGTATACCAATAACAGACTTAAAGAGAGCCAAATCAAGTGTGAACTCCCATTCACAATTGCTACAAAGAGAATAAAATATCTAGGAATACAACTAACAAAGGATGTAAAGGACCTCTTCTAGGAGAACTACAAACCACTGCTCAATGAAATAAGAGAGGACACAGACAGATGGAGAAACATTCCATGTTCATGGTTATGAATAATTAAAATGGTGAAAATGGCCATACTGCCCAAAGTAATCTATAGATTCAATGCTATCCCCATCAAGCTACCACTGACCTTCTTCACAGAGCTGGAAAAATCACTTTAAACTTCATATGGAATCACAAAAGACCCCACATAGCCAAGACCTTCCTAAGCAAAAAGAACAAAGCCAGAGGCATCACACTGCCAGACTTCAAACTATACTACAAGGCTACAGTAATCAAAACAGAATGGTACTGGTACCAAAACAGAGACATAGACCAATAGAACAGAACAGAGACCCCAGAATAAACACTACACATCTACAACCATCTGATCTTTGACAAACCTGGCAAAAGCAAGCAGTGGGGAAAGGACTCCATGTTTAATAAATGGTGTTGGGAAAACTGGCTAGCAATGTGCAGAAAGCAGAAACTGGACCACTACCTGTCACCTTACACTAAAATTAACTCCAGATGGATCAAAGATTTAAACATAAAACGTAACACCATAAAAACACTAGAAGAAAGCCTAGGCAAAACCATCCAGGACATAGGCATAGGCAAGGACGTCATGACTAAAACACCAAAAGCAATGGCAATAAAAGCCAAGATAGATAAATGGGATCTAATTAAACTCCAGAGCTTCTGTACAACAAAAGAAACAATCATTAGAGTGAACTGGCAACCAACAGAATGGGAAAAAATTTATGCAATCTACCCATCTGACAAAGGGCTAATATCCAGAATGTACAAAGAACTAAAACAGATACACAAGAAAAAAACAAGCCCATTCAAAAGTGGGTGAAGGATATGAACGTTTTTCAAAAGAAGATATATATGAGGTCAACAAACATATGCAAAAATGCTCATCATCATTGGTCATTAGAGAAATGCAAATCAAAACCACACTGAGATACTATCTAATGCCAGTTAGAATGGTGATCATTAAAAAATCTGGAGACAGTAGATGCTGGAGATTATGTGGAGAGACAGGAACACTCTTACACAGTTGGTGGGAGTGTAAATTAGTTCAACCATTGTAGAAGACAGTGTGGCGATTTCTTAAGGATCTAGAAATAGAAATTCCATTTGACCCAGCAATCCCAGTACTGGGTATATACCAAAGAACTATAAATCATTCTACTATAAAGACCCTTGCACACGTATGTTCATTGCAGCCCTATGTACAATAGCAAAGACCTGGAACCAATCCACATGCCCATCAATTATAGACTGGACAAAGAAAATGTGGTATATATACACTGTGGAATACTATGCAGCCATAAAAATTGATGAATTCGTGTCCTTTGTAGGGACTTGGATGAATCTGGAAACCATTATTCTCAGCAAACTGACACAAGAACAGAAAGCCAAACACTGTATGTTCTCACTCATAGGCGGGTGTTGAGCAAGGAGAACACATGGACTCAGGGAGGGGAACATCACACACTGGAGGCAGTTGGGAGGGTAGGGGAGAGACAGCGGGGAATGGGGAGGGAGGGAAGGGTGGAGTGGGATAACATGGGGAGAAATGCCAGATATACTATGCACCTAAAGTAAAATAAATAAATTAAAAAAAAAAAAGAAATTAAGAAAACACTGGAGACCAGATCCCAACAGAAAGCTGGTCCAGAGGGGAAACAATTAAAAAATGTCAAGCACTGTCCACAATAGCATATTTCATAAACAGTTATCTCATGTAATCTCCAGAACAATCCTAAATATTACCAAAGCCTAATGTAGAACTAAGGAAACATATTCTCAGAAACAAAGTAACCTGTCTAAGATCACAAAGTGAGAAAAGGATAGCCATGAAGTTTCAATATAGATCTGTCAGATTTCCAAACCCATTTGAGTCATACAACTGTTGACTGTGTTCTTTAGACATGATTGTGTTTTCTAGTTTCCAAAATATTTTAAAAATGATTTTACAATCTTTAATATTAAGTACTAATTCTTAGTTTTCTGTTAGTTGGATATATAGTTAGCATACTTATTTTGAAATGAATTAGTCTCTTTGTGGTATCCTATAAATGCTCTGATTTTTTGTTGTAAAACATAATGCCATAATATACTTATTTTGATGTACATATACATAGGGAAGTGATTACCATAGTCAATATATGTGAAAAAAACTAATTTATTTTCTATACTGATGGGAATAATTTGTGAAGGGCTAAACATGCAGGAAAGACAGAATTGTTGGAATAATCTAGAGTGGGGGAAGATATGGAGCATTTAGTACATGAGTGCAGAAACTGGCCTTACACTCAGAGGTTGTTCATTCATATAACAGATAGGGAGGTGCAGGGAGTTTGGACAAGAATAGGTCAGGAGATAGTCTGGTGGTAGGAGCTTATGGACGTTCCCTTCAGATTGCTTTTAAACTCTCAGTGAATGTGGAAGTAAGGACAACTGTGAAAGTCTGATTTAAAGAAAATGTCCAAATTATTAAGAAAGAAGAGTATTAAAAAGGTGTGCAGAAAACAGTTGGTAAATGGAATTTTAAAATAAAGCAATTTTGCCAGAGAGTGTTAAGGACTACTTGAGGTTAACAGTCACAGCTTCAAAGTGAGCAATCAAAACAATGTGATGTGTTTTCCCCTGTGTTCAAGGGCAGAAGGAGGAGACATGTAGGGGCAAGTAGCTTCTAACCAGGATTGGAGTTTTGTGAGATGAGTAAAATTAAGCAAGACAGGAACAAGGAAGTTGAGGAGTTAAGGGAATAATCAAGTGAAGGATGATAACATGGCTGAATTTTTAACTTCACTTTCAGTGACTGCATTCCTCAAAGTTTTTCTTGTTTACCAAACTATCTTTTTAAAAAAATCAATATTT
This sequence comes from Saimiri boliviensis, assembly GCF_048565385.1. Classification (NCBI taxonomy): domain Eukaryota; kingdom Metazoa; phylum Chordata; class Mammalia; order Primates; family Cebidae; genus Saimiri; species Saimiri boliviensis. The sequence continues at coordinate 99,605,499 of NC_133461.1, forward strand.
AAGGTTTTTAGCAGAAAGTTGCTGGTGAGAATGTCTGTCACTGTGCACTTTTATAGCTGAAACTAGAGTAGTAATTTCAGCTTTTATCCTTGGAATAAGCATATTGTGTCATAAGCTTAACTCATTGTTTCTAAAATTTATCCCATGTGCATTGTGGGTTATTTGGTTCAATCCATGTTTAAGATCAGAGGACCATTGTCTCAGTCTGAAAATACATAAACAGGGTAGCTCATAAATGACAGCAACTTACTGTTCACAGTTCTGGGGGCTGGGAAGTCCAAGTCAAGTTCCACCAAGATTTAGTTTCTGGTGAAGATTGTCAGCTGCTTTCTCACTGTGCCTTGACATTATGGAAGGGAAAAACCAGTATTTCATTCATGAGGCCCCACTCTCATGACCTAATCACTTCCCAAAGGTCCCACCTCCTAATAACGTCATCACCTTGGAGTTTAGGATTTCAACATAAAAATTTTAGGAGATACAAACATTTAAACTATAGCAACTACTTAGCTTGTTGTAAATGCATCAATGTACAACATTTCATCGTATCAGGTTACTTTGCGAATGCCTCTACTGGCACTGAGCCGACTTTGCTAATTCTCAAATATTCTGACTCCAGGAGCACTGAAAAACATACAGGCAATTGAAGCCATAATCATGGGCCACTGACACAAAAAAAGTATTTCTTAGGAGCACAAGAAGGAATATTTTGTCTTAACAGGGCCTTTTTTTCCCCATAAAAAGGAGTTTATAGACCTAAACTATCTTAGTGTATCTGTTTTTGGTTTGAAAGGGAGTTTTAGTGTCTACAAAATAATAGATACATTCTGTTTACAATTATGCTTGGAAATAAGGTTTTTATATATTGCTGTTATAAAGCTTTAAAAATGTAAAATACATTGAAAATGTTTAAAAATGATACCATTATAAGTCATTCTTTGCCATATATTGTCTTTGGACAGCTTTATAAAAAGCTCAATACTCATGTGGCCTTAGTTGGTATGGAAATCTGGACTGACCAGGATAAGATAAAGATAACCTCAAATGCAAGCTTCACCTTGGAAAATTTTTCTAAATGGAGAGGGAGTGTTCTCTCGAGAAGAAAGCATCATGATATTGCTCAGTTAATCACGTATGTACAGATTTTCCTCCATTGCACACTATGTGGTATTCAGTGGTAGCTTTTCTGAGCCTTGGCAAAGTGAGATATACACACAGGAGAGTAGACATTTATAAAGTACTTACTTGGATTGTATGTCAAATATGTACTTATTTTGGATCCAAATAATCTCTTCTGTTCAAAGAAGACAGGGCCAAATATTTAGCAATGATTCGCAAAAAGTTTGTTTTTATTGGGTATACAGGAAGAAAAGACAAGGTTATGTAAGAGAGTTTTTGATTTAGTGTTGAAAAAAGAACTGATCTACTTTAGGCTCAAGTTAGAAGAAACCTCTAAGGTATTATGAGAAGAAAAATTGAGTGTTATATTATAACCTCGCATTTTCCCTAATTTACTTCCTGCTGAAATGACCAGTTAAGAATATGGGAAATAAATCTAATGACTGTAAATTTTATGAGAATGGAGCATGTATCTCAAAAGAGTCAAGAAAATGCTGCTGGATAGCCGAATAATATTTAGTTGAAATTAGATAGAAGGAAGCAGTAAGAATTGACTTGAAGTTACTGGAGAGTCTGTTACCCAAGAAAACCACGAATTTCATGGGAAATCAGTGAACTATGTCCTGCCAGAATTAGTTAATATTTCTGTACTGGTCATCTGTTACTGTGTAACAAATGAGCCCAGAATTTCTGGGCTTCAAATAAGGCTTCTTCACTGATGTAACTGGCATCTGGGCTCATTTGGCTGAAACAGTGAGTCTGGTTGGTCATGTCTCTCTCTATATTGCCTTTCATGTGCCTAACTTGAGCTTCCTTCAATATGGCTATCTTAGAGTAGGCAGACTTATTCACTAGGTGTCTAGCTTTTCTCAGAATAAGCATTTCAAGATGCACAAGATATTGCATCAAGGTTTTTTATGACCTAACTACAAAAGTCACAGGGTGTCACTACTGGTACAGTCTCTTAATCAAGGGTAAGTGGTGGGGGCAATCCAGATTCAAGGAGAAGGCACTGCTCAGGCTGAGAATACTGCAAGTCTGGTTCATTAGGGGGCCATCTTTGGAAAGTAGCTGATACAATTTCTTAACTTAGAAAGGTGATTTTTAGATTCAAGAGCCCATTCTTGTTGGGGGTGCTTAGTGACTTTCCAAGGTCTCATAGCTGGTAAGTAGTGAGGGACTTGAACTCTTACCAGCCTGGCACCAGAGCCAGACACATTGCTGAATATTCCATCACTGTACAGTATTAGTGTAGAAGGTTAAAAATAATAGATGAGATGATAAATGTATAGGTAAAAATAAATGGTGTTACATGCCAATAATAGATTCCTTGAAGAGATCAGAAAAAAATGAAAACAGATTAAAGATACAATGAAAGGGAATATTTGTTCTTCCAGTTATGCAATTCAAGTCTTACCATTTACCAAATCAACAAAAGATACCTATATTTAGGTATAAGTAGGTAAATGTGCATCAAAATATACTGTATTCACTTAAAAGATATACCAAAATAGGTAACTCCAAAATAAAGGAATTGTTATTTTTTGCAAATGAGCAAGTGGGGAGAATTGAAATCACAAAAATGAAGAATAAAGTATAAACAACTTTATGATATAATTTTAAAAGAAAATACAGCTATCATAAATCTTTTAAATATGTATAATGTAAAATATATTTTTAAAATAAGTATCTGAAATCAGATGAGAGAGACAAAATCTGCAGGAAATGGAAAGTTGGATGGTTTTCTCTCATTTTACTTATATAGCAGAATTGATATTCTCTATTTTTAATATTGTTTTATGGGAAAATACAGGTTCAATTTCCCATGTAAATACATCTTCTAAGGAAATTAAAAACTTGATGCAAACTGCAAATTTCTAGACACAAGTAAGAGCCAGGATCTTGTACAGACAGCCAAGAAACTAAAAGGAAAGAGCATGAAATTACTAAAGATTAATAGAAAAATTATAAGGAACCAAAAAGGAAAATCAAAATTACTAAAGATAAAACACAGTATCTACATAAGTGCAAATGATTCAAACCCCTCTCCAGTATAAAAATGTGAATAATATAAATGATTAATAATACAAATGCTTTCAAAATGTGCCCAATCTCTAAACCTCCTGTAGCGAAAACAGTGCTAATGTAAAACAAGAGTACATGATTTAAAAATACATGAATAAAATATAAATAACAACAAAGCATGTGTGGTAATGCTAATATCAAAAGAAGATATACACAAATATTAGGATCTTTTTCTTCACAAGGGATCTATTTCACCATGAAAAGTGTTATAATCAGAAGCGACAGAAACTATGCAACATGATTATATCTAGGTGTTTGGATCTTAAGTGATACAACAGCCATTTTATAGAAAAATGCCTTATGCAAATACAGAAACTGAAGAAAAATATGAGAGTGATGGTTCACAGTGAGTTTTTCTGCTAACCATTAAGAGTTTTGGATGAATTGCCTATAAAAATAGAGCTAAGCATAATTTGTTGTATCAACTTATTCCTTTCTTGCAGAGCCACAGAACTTTCCGGAACGACTGTGGGTCTTGCATTTATGTCTACAATGTGCTCTCCTTATCATTCTGTTGGCATCGTTCAGGTTTGTATGATAACAAACCGTTGGTTCTATCATTTACGGTTACCAAATGCTTTTTCAAAAATCTGTAGGGAAGATCATGATAGTTTTTCTCCTTTAGTCTGTTGACATGGTAAATAACATTGATTTCAAATGTTCAACTAATGTTACATTCCAGGGTAAATGCAACATAGTCATAATGCATTATCTTTTAAACATATTGTTTAATTCAACATGTTAATATATCTTTAGAGTCTTTGCATCTATATTCATGAGTATTATTGGTCTGTAATATTATTCTCCTGTAATATGTATTTTTAGGTTTTATTATCATAGTAAAGTTAGCCATGAATGAGATGGGATATGCTTCCACCTGTTTGATTTTCTGAAATATTGAAGTACAATTGGTACTATTACTTTCTAAAATGTTTGATACAATACACGAGTGAAACCATATGGAACTGGAGTTTTCTTTTGGAATGATTTTTAACTACACCTTTAATTTCTTCCATTCAGGTCTATCTCTGCTTGAACATTGGTAGTTCATGTCTTTAAAGAAATCTGTTTATTAAAGATGACAAAAATCTGTTAATAACCTTTTTTATTCATTCAATATTTACAGATTTTTAAAATGACATCCTCTCTCTCTCATTCCTATTGTTATTATTGTGTGTCCTTTTTTGTGGTCAGTCTGGCTAGGAGTTTCTTAGTTTATGGAACTTCTTTAAAGAAAAAGCAGCGTTTGATTTCATTGGTGCTCTGTTTTTCTGCTCTCAATTTTATCGATTTCTGTTTTTATTTCTATCCTTCTACTCATTCTGCATCAAATTTATTCTTTAATGCTATAAATTTCCCACCATGCACCGCTTATGCAAGATAGTTATGTGTGCTTTTATTTTTGTTTAGTTCAAAAATATTTTTAATCTCTTCTTTGATTCATACATTTAAGTGTGCTGTAATAATTTCTATTGTTGATTTTCTGTTTAATTCTATCGGGGTTGCAAAAATACTTCATGGAATTTTAATATTTGTAGTTATTTAGAGGTTTGATCCTGTTCAATACTTCCTATAAGCTAGAAAATAATTACCTCCTGTGGCTGAATGGTGTTTTCTATAATTGTCAATCATGTCAAGTTAATGTTTTGTATATTTGGGTCATTTAAATTTTAATGGATAGAGCACATTGAAGTAACCAAGTATAATTATAAATCTGCCTGTTTCTTCTTTCAATCCTCTAAGATTTAAGTTCATGTTTTTTGAAGTTCTGTTGTTAGATAGATACGTATAGTTGTATAGATAAGTCTAGTTCTTATGTCTTCTTGGAAAATTGACCCTTTCATCATGTCAGGATCCTGAAATACATATCTGTAAAATATTCCTTGAAGCCTATTTTGTTGGATATTATGGTTATTTCAACATTTTATGACTAATGTAGGATGATACATCCTTTACTTTTTAATCTGTGTATTTCTTTATGTTTAGAGAAGATTTCTGGTAGACAGTATGTACTTGGGTTTTACTTTTTCACCAAATCTGACTAATGGTCTTTTATTTTTTAAATTTAGATCATTTATATGCAATATAATAATTGACATTGTTGAACTAAAAATGTTCCCTCTTGGTGTTTTCTATTCCATATAGTCTTTGGTTTTTGGCCTTAAGGAAAAAAAAAGTTTTTTAAAATAATTGTATTTATCTCCATTTTTAGTTTTTATTGGTAACACTGTTTTCCATGGTTACTTGAGGATTTAATAATACATCTCTACCCATCAGTTTATCTTGAAATAGTTGTACACTGCTGCACATGTCGTGTACAGACCTGTTAAGTGTATGGCTCTAACTCTTCCTTCCCATCTACTATGCTATTATCATATGTTTAACTTTATATCACCAAAAATACACAATACATTACTTGTTCTGCTTTAGAAATCCATCTCTCATTGCAATTTAAAATAAAAAAATAGTTTTCATTTGCACAACAAACCCCCATGACACAGTTTACCTATGTAACAATCCTGTACTTGTACCTGTGAACTTAAAATAGATTTTTAAAAAAGTTTTATATTTACCATCACTTTATTGCACTCTCAGAACTCTTTACTTCTCTCTAAAAATTCGAATTTCTATCTAGTATTGTATATTTTTTCCTTTCAAGGGCATTTTAAAAACATTCCTTATAGTACAGTAAATTCTTTCAGTTTTGTTTGTCTAAGGAAGGCTTTCTCTTACTTTCATTTTGAATATATTTTCACAGACCTTTGGGTGTTCTGTAAGCCAAACTTACTAGTAGATTCAAGGAAAGTTATAGTTGTCTATCTGCCTTGTCCTTGTTAGTGTAAAAATGTTCTTTCCAGGTTTCTACATCCTAGGTAGAAATGGAATTAACATATTTTTAGTTAGTATCTTTTGAGTCCAGATTCATAATAGGCTTCATGGAAATGCAGTAGTAGTAAGGTACATATTTTCAAACTTGAAATAGCTTGCCATAAAATTGGAAGAGAAACTTGCCTACTTAAAGCAGTGGTTCTAACATATAGTAGGTAGCTTAGTGCTACTTTACAGAATTGAAAACAATGCTAGGAATTCATAAGAGAGGATTGTTGACGAACATTAACATGGTCAAGAAAAGTTGCATTAAGATGGACCTTAGCCTGTAATCCCATCATTTTGGGAGGCCAAGGCAGGTGGAACACCTGAGGCCAGGAGTTCGAGACCAGCCTGGCCAACATGGCAAATTTCTGTCTCTATTAAAAATACAAAAAGGTAGCTGGTTGTGGTTGCGGGCACCTGTAAGTCCAGGGACTTGGAAGGCTGAAGCAGGAGAATCGCTTTAACCTGGGAGTTGGAGGTTGCAGTGAGCAGAGACTGCACCATTGCACTGCAGCCTGGGCAACAAGAGCAAGACATCTCAAAAATAAATAAATAAATAAATAAATAAATAAATAAATAAAGAGAGAGAGAGAGAGAGAGAGAGAGAGAGAGAGAGAGAGAGAGATGGACCTCAAAAAGTAGTTAGGATTTAGAGAGGGGAAGACAAAATGGAGGTCATGTGAGGGCGTAAATCATTTAATTTAGGAAAACAGTCATTTAAAGAAAGAAATCATAAATTTAAAGGAAATTCAGATACACAATCTGAAAAGTCTCTAAACACATTTTAATTTTTCTTGGGCTTTCTGGCTTGCATTTTTCCCCATTTGGAGAGGTCCATATTGCTATCTAGGAGAGTTTACCACATTCATCTCAAAAGAATGAAATATAAAGAGCGTTAAGTATCGACTTCCCAACTTAGACAGCTGTGCCTTGTTTGCCAATCTTGTACTGTTCCTTATCAAACTTTACATCTAGTTCTTTGAGATGAAGCAGATAAGGGGATCAGACTTCTATAGGTAGATGTTACTGGCAGATTCTTGTCTCCTTAACCAGCAATGATTCTCCTGCATTGTTTTATTGCTCCTGGATGATTTATAGCTGCAAGCTCTAATTTATCTGCAAGCTTGGAGTTGAGTACAAGCACCTCAAACCAGAAACAGTCTGGTGATCAAGTTGGCCATAGGCTGGACTTCATGCAATGGGGGAGGTTTTCTTTTTTTTTTTTTTTTTTTTTTTTTTTGAGACAGAGTCTCGCTCCATCACCAGGCGCCAGACTGGAGTGCAGTGGCACAATCTAGGCTCACTGCAACCTCCGCCTCCTGGGTTCAGGCAATTCTCCTGCCTCAGCCTCCTGAGTAGCTGGAATTACAGGCGCACGCCACCATGCCCATCTAATTTTTGTATTTTTAGTAGAGACGGGGTTTCACCATGTTGGCCAGGATGGTCTCGATCTCCTGACCTTGTGATCCGTTCGCCTCAGCCTCCTAAAGTGCGGGGATTACAGGCGTGAGCCACCACACCCGGCCTGGGGGAGGTTTTTTAACTGACTCATGTCTACTCTTGGCAATGATGGAATTGAGAAAGATACAAATAAAGCTAAGTGCTAGGTTGACAAATAATTTTAGATCCCTAATGGCCAAATGCATCAAAGACTTCTAAAAGGCAAGTCATAGGGAGGGGAGATCAATCACTTAAAAAAAAAAAAAAAGTTCTTATTTCTTATCATTGTAGATGTAAATCTGCCATCATCTTTCATGGAAAGAAAGCTGGAACAATTTCCTTCATTATAGGAACCTACTCACAGAGGAAAGGGTGGACCATATGTACTGTGATGTGCGTTCAGTTCTACTTAGTTGTGTGTGTGTGTGTGTGTGTGTGTGTGTGTGAGAGAGAGAGAGAGAGAGAGAGAGTGAGTGCACGAGCAGGTAGAGTAAATTGTAAGTCCATTTGAAAATCAGAGTATCTTTTTCTTCTTTCATACCCTTAGGACCACAGTGACAATCTTCTTAGAGTTGCAGGGACAATGGCCCATGAAATGGGCCACAACTTTGGAATGTTTCATGACAACTATTCTTGCAAGTGTCCTTCTGCAAGATGTGTGATGGACAAAGCACTGAGGTAAGGCTCTCTGGGGGCATGCTGTGTAGCCCTGGTTTTGATCCACACTGGGTTCTACTACTCTTTAGGTTATCTGCAACAACATGTTCAAGTTTTTGAGTGATTAAATAAATGTGTATTTGTGCCAAGCCACCTCATCTATCTGTAACATTTTTCAATAACTAAGACATAATTACGCTGGCCGGGCGTGGTGGCTCAAGCCTGTAATCCCAGCACTTTGGGAGGCCGAGGCGGGTGGATCACGAGGTCAAGAGATCGAGACCATCCTGGTCAACATAGTGAAATCCCGTCTCTACTAAAAATACAAAAAATTAGCTGGGCATGGTGGCGCGTGCCTGTAATCCCAGCTACTCAGGAGGCTGAGGCAGGAGAATTGCCTGAACCCAGGGGGCGGAGGTCGCGGTGAGCCGAGATCGCGCCATTGCACTCCAGCCTGGGTAACAGGAGCGAAACTCCGTCTCAAAAAAAAAAAAAAAAAAAAAAAAAAAAAAAAAAAAAAAGACATAATTACAAAATATTGTCTCTTTAGGGGCAATTCATCATTTTATCCTCACCTTATCTATATAAGACCTGGCTTCAGAAAAATTATTATCATTTGTCAGGTTTTCCGTAAGTTCAGAATAGATCATGGTCGGAAAAGGGTTCTAGAATAAAAATCTAATTAAAGAAGAAACTTCTTATAGGACAATGAAGACAGCCTATGAAAAGACATCACACATTCCTACCCTGACTTAGGCAAAATTTTCAGGCAATCTTATATTTAAAAATCTCACAATCTTTTTTATATATTCATGTCCTCTTTTCTATTCCTATAGCTCATTCTATAAATTATTTCCTCTTTCCTATTTTCATTTCCTCCCTCAACCCACTCAAGCTAGGGTTATTCTCCAAAGTCCCTTCACATAATGGCATATGGCTGCATGCCAGTTACAGAGCTTAAGTTACCTTTCTCCTCCACTTTGAGTTTTCAACTTCATCTCTATATGTCGGATGAAGAGAGCCTATCAATAGGAATTCCTCTAAAGGAAAGTGAATTCTGAGACATGTGAATCAGTATTATTTTGCTACCTGAAGGACTTCACAACCCCAAAATGATCTAAGATTATCTGGAGAAGTCAGAGTCATTTTTTTAATCAAAAGTGGCCTGGATGCTACATTTTGAAATAGGACTGTATTTTCTCACAAAGTTGGAAGCGTTTGTATCTGCCCAAGTGGGTTAATCCAGGTATGGACATGAGCTCACCATTCAGCAATTGGCCAGTGGATTGGATTTTGTCTTTTGGGGCAGGCTGTGAGTGTAATTGTGCCGAATTTCAGATACTGCTTCCCATATGTTAACAAGGACTGTATTCCAGGTTTGTCTTTCCTTATCTTCACAGCTTCCATATACCCACAGACTTCAGCTCCTGCAGCCGTGTCAGCTATGACAAGTTTTTTCAAGATAAATTATCAAATTGTCTCTTCAATGCTCCGTTGCGTACAGATATCATATCCACCCCGATCTGTGGGAACCAGTTGCTGGAAATGGGAGAGGACTGTGATTGTGGGACTTCCGAGGTACTGCCTATCACTTTCTAAAACTATCTAGTCGTTTTTCTATTGCTCAGAAGATAACCCCTCCAAAAGAAGGTGTGGCCCACTGTAACACTGTAGGGTTTTCGGTCATTTTGGATAAGTCCATTTGGAGGTATTTTCCAGGAAAATCTTTTTGACAAGGAGTCCTGTACTGCTGAACAGACCTTGATAATGTTTCTCCCAGGGTTCGGTCCTCATTCCTTTTTTTAAAGCCTATTTACTAACAGGCTTTGTGTCCTCCTCCCTCCCTTTCGGAGTGAAATACTTAAAGTTTCTTATGTGACTGTCACTCACCAAGCACTGACACAGCACTGTGAGAGTGCTCAGCGTACACATAGCTTGATGGTTCAAGGTCACTGGGCTGGCAAATGGAGGAGCCAAGATGTAGTTTCAAATGTATCTGTTTCCAGCTCTGAAACCCAAGACCACCCAGCACAGGGATCTGGTGTAGCCCTTCCTGCCTTGGGACTCAGAGGATATTAACATCAGAAGTTCTGTCCTGACCTTATTCATAGGGCAGCTGGGATTTCGAATAGGACCTCTGCTTCCATGTTATTAATGCTTCATATAAGTAATATATCAAGCCTTCAGGGTATTGGCTTTCAGTAACTTTGAAGTGTGATTATTTATTTGATTATGTATTTATTCACTCTATGAGAAAAAACAGTCTGTCCTGGTTGATAACATTATATTTGAACTAAGGGCAACAGTTTTAAGCCTAAAATGTCATAACTCTAAAAGTGTCACTCTTCTAAGGGAATCTAGACAGCTACAGAGAACGTTTTTGAGGGAGGACTTTCTCCAATGCCTTGTGCAGGCAGGATTCTGAAACAAAGCAGAGAGACCAAGTCAAAGTCTTTTGCTTCAAGCACAGTTGAATTAAGTATTAAAGTTAGAAAAAGAGCTATATCTTGAGCTTTTCAGTAGATATTCTAGCAATTGGATTTACTGCTAGATATATACGTAACTGATGAGTAGAAGGAATTATGTTCTATAATTACACAAATCTTAAGAACTGCGTTTTTTTTCTTCATATTTTACCAAAAAGTCTTTCCTTAATATTATTGGAAACTTACACTGGAAAAATAATATTAATGATTAAATAAACTACTATTTCAAATATTAAATATTGGAAACTATCATTAATATTAATGATTATCAAATTAATGTTATTTCCAATATTAAATATTATTATTGGAAATTATCATTAATATTATTAATGATTTAAGTAGTTAATAGAAAAATGATGTAAATGGAACTGAGATAAACAGCAAACCATCAGTTGCTCCAAAATTTCACGTTTTCTAATTTTTTTGTCTTTAATTTTGAAAAAGTCATATTCAAACTTCATAAAAGTAACATATGCCTGATGTATGTACTACGTTACAAATTGTGCTGAACTGGGACCAAAAACTAATGTTGCATTTATATTTGTTTCTCATATTTTTTAGGAATGTACCAATATTTGCTGTGATGCTAAAACATGTAAAATCAAAGCAAGTTTTCAATGTGCCTTAGGAGAATGTTGTGAAAAATGCCAAGTAAGATTATTACTTTATTCTATTTTAATAATTACAATTATTTTTGTACAATAACATCTCAGCGATTATGTTAACTGAATAAGCAGTGCAATATTTTTCTTTCTATGTAATATTTACTATTTACCAAGCACTTACTCAGTACTTAATATACATGGCCTATTTAATCTCCCAGTGATCTTTCGTGTAGATATTATTTCATTTGTTTCTGAGGACAAATGCAGGGTAGAAAATGAACAAAATAATATATGGCCACTATTTGTTACAGCCTGGACAAACCTGAGAACGTTATGCTAAGTAAAATAAGCCGTATAGAAAGAAAAACACTGCATACTGATCTCACTTACATGTGGAATCCAAAAAGGTTGAATACATACACACAGAGAGTAGAATCGTGTTTACCAAGGGCAAGGAGGCTGGGGAAGTGGGGAGATGATGGCCAATAGGGACAAAGTTACAGTTATGTAGGATGAATAAGGCTAAAGATCTAAGGTACAACATGACTATAGGTATTAATACTATATTGTGTATCAGGAATTTGCTAAGAGAGATTTCAAGCGTTCTCACCACACACACACCGCTATGTAAGAGACCAATACATCAGTTTGACTATAGTAATCATTAAAAATTTTATTTTTTATTTTTGTGGGCACATAGGTGCACATATGTGGTAAGCATTTCACCACACATACATATATTAAATCATGCACACCTTAAATATAGACAATAAAAAAATGTAAAAATAAACACGGCCACTGTTTAGTGCGATGACCCCAAGTGTGACCAGCTCCAAAGCCAATGCTAGTTACTCCTGTCTGCTGCTGTTTCTCATGCTCCAACGCTTTCTCAGGTCAAATCTCACACTATAGTAATGTGTGTGGTGGAAGAGGTTTTATTCTGAGTAGTGTGGGGTGTCCCTATCTTCAATCTTTGAAGCCACTTCAGGGTGAAATTCTTCTAAATAAGACATGTCATGTTCTCTGTGGTGCTTCTCTGACTTGTCCTGCAAGGTCAAGTTTAGTATTTAACTTTCTGTTGTTGCATATCATCATTCTATATGGTGAGGGTTTGTTTGTTTCTAATTATACTGACTGCTAAGGGCAAAGGACTGTTTCACTTTCACCTAGCACAGAATTTCACACATTTTAAATGATCTATAACTGCAGCATGAATGTGCAGATGGCATACCAGGTTATAAGGAATATTTGGTTATTTTGTTTTTAATGTCAGAGAGAGGAAAGAAAGAAAAAAATCCAAAAGGGAGTAAATTTGAGAACTTAAGTAGTATTCAAAGAGTGTTTAGGAAATGTTATTTGTTAGAGATTACGGTACATAAAAAAGTATCCAGTTTCTTACTGTTTATTTAGGACAATGACATGCACACATGAAACAGATGAAAATATAATGTGTGATCCAATGGCCAGGTTGATAGCATAATGAGACATTAAACTGTTCATGTAAACTCTCACTTGATTTTCAAAATGGACTTGTAAAGTAGATGTTTGATGAGGACAGGGATTTTCAGAGAGATTAAATCTATTTTCTAAAGTTCAGCACTCAGACACTCACAGAGCCAAGATTCAAATCCCCATGACCTAAATCTGAATTCAACTCTTTCCAAGCACATGAAGGAAACACAAGTGGCAATTTGCATTGAAGAGGTCAGAGGAGTCTTGGTGGGAAAAAGGGCTTTCAAACGGACTTTAAAAAACTTTAGACAAAAGGGATTTAGTCATAAAAGAATTTCCAAATGAGAGCACAGAAACAGCAAAGACACAAGACAAGATATAGGCATGGTTTGTCTGTTATCTGGTTAGAAATGGTCTGGCTGGAGCCATGGGTTGAATTTGGAGGATCTCACAGGCTTGGACTGAAATTTGGATTGGATTCTGTCACTGGTACTAAGATATCCTAAGTTATTTAATGCAGTGAAAACTTACCTGCTCCTGTTAGAAAGGGGAAAAGCAAACATGCTTTCAGGAATTGCAGAATTTGTTTTACTAAGGTTTCTCAGAACAAGTAAGAGTAAGATTTGCAGTAATTGATTACAACAGAGTTAACATATCAAGTAAATATTTGGTTATTTCTCCCTCATGATAAGTCATTCTATGGACGAAGTTAGTTGAAAGGAAATAGCTCAGCCTACAATAAAGGGAATAAGGATTAGGAAACTCAAGGCCTGGGAAAGTCTGATCCTGCTGATGTGGTACTTGTAAGCTTATCTCCTTGAATACCAAAGATCCACTTTACCAGTAAATCTCTGAAGCTGCAGATTTAAACTTCCTTGGAGTTCCCGACAGAGATGCATTCAACAAAGGGAGAAATAACTCCCTTTTTTATATCTAAGTTGTTACCTGTTTTTTTTTTTTCCCTGTACTTTTCTACGTTATATTTCTTTAGTGTTTGTAGTACAAATTCAGAAATACTGATTGCTTTAAAACTTAGGGCATAGGCTGGGTGTGGTGGCTCATGCCTATAACCCCAGCACTTTGGGAGGCTGGGGCAGGAAGATCATGAGGTCAGGAGTTCAAGACCAGCCTGGCCATTATGGTGAAACGCCATCTCTACTAAAAATACAAAAATTAGCTGGGCGTGGTGGTGTGCACCTGTAATCCTAGCTACTTGGGAGGCTGAGGCAGAAGAATCGTTAATTGTTTGAACCCAGGAGTGGATGTTGCTGTGAGCTGAGATCACACTGCTGCACTCCAACCTGGGTGACACACACAACTTAGGTAGAAGTGATGTAACAGAGGATGGCTTTAATTTATAATAACAATGTAAACTGAAATGAAATCACACCTCCAACTACCATGCCCCAAAAGGCCAGAACGGAAAATATTATGTGTTGATTTGAGATATTAGGGTAAAGCAGATAGGAAAGAAAAAGGCTTCTATTTTTGTTTTTCTACAGTTTAAAAAGGCTGGGATGGTGTGCAGACCAGCAAAAGATGAGTGCGACCTGCCTGAAATGTGTGATGGTAAATCTGGTAATTGTCCTGATGATAGATTCCAAGTCAATGGCTTCCCTTGCCATCAGGGGAAGGGCTACTGCTTGATGGGGGCGTGCCCGACACTGCAGGAGCAATGCGCAGAGCTGTGGGGACCAGGTAGGAGGACAGACCCTTTCCTCTGTGCATGTGCGAAGAAAAATCATTTCAGATGACTGTTTAATCACGGCCAAAGGACCATTCTGTCCTATCCTTCTTAGCAACTTCAAACTCAAAATCGTGGAATGGTTTTAAGACTTGAGGTTGGTTTTAGGGTTGCTAGATTTACCAAATAAAAATAAGGATGGCTCAGTTAAATTTTAACTTCAAATTAATGACAACTTTTTGTCTTAGCATCAATATATCCCATGCAATATTTGAGGTGTGATTAGACTAATATAAATTATTTATTTATTTGAAATTCAGATTACACTAGGTGTCGTTTTTCTTTTTCTTTTTTTTTTTAAAATCTGGCAACTCTAAGATCATAAACCCTTGGAAATCTCTCTCTCTCTCTCTCTCTCTCTGTCTCCCCCCCCCCAACTTCTGTGTGTGTGTGTGTGTGTGTGTGTGTGTGTGTGTGTGTGTGTGTGTGTGTGTTGGGGGTGGGTGGAACAAGTCCTGGGGAATGGGACAGAAATAAGAAAAGGTGGAAAAAAGAAGAACTCTGGAAATGCAGAAGGGCAATCAAGAAAACTGAAAGTTCTTAAATGCTCACTTTGTCCATAACACCAAAATTTTAGAGACCATATTCTCTAATTTCACCAAGAAGAAAACTTGAAAAATAGAAGTTTACTAAGAGATACCTGAAAATTTGAACGGCAATTTAAATAGTATTAAATAACTTCATTAGAAAGGCAATTTTAGCTCCTATAACTTTCTTGCTTATTTGTGAAATATAAAAAATTGAACACATAGAAGTAGAAAGTAGAATGTTTGTTTCCAGGGGCTGACAGGGACGAGGTAGGGAGATGTTGGTCAAAGGATAGAAAATTTAATTTGAAAAAAAAAAAAAAAAGAAAAGAAAAAGAAAGGCAAGTTTGTTTAAAAAAAAAACACAAAAAACAGTTATCTGGGCTTTCTGCATATGATGTGTATTGTGTATACCCTTTTTCGTGCCATACTCCCTTCCTATTAGTTTCAGATTCCCACTTAAATGACTGAAACAATATTTTAAAATAGAGAAAATGTACATATTCCTAAAAATATTTGAAAGGGGACATTGCATACCAGAAACTTTTCTTAATTCCTGAAAATACAGCTAAAACAAGATTGAGAAAATCAACAAAAATTCCTGACTTGCAATGCACTGTGAAAACAAGGAAGCGGGGAAATTGAGACAGCCCTAGAAAAACCTCCCTGTAAACTCCTCAGTCCTTGACTGTGGTGGGTTAAGAGACAATTTGAGGAGCAAAGCTCAATACCATTAGTATGTCAGGAAGCTCACTGGTGTCCTGGAACCGGGCCTCAGGAATCCTGCTTCCACTTCGTGAATGCGCGAGGTTAAAGATGGAAACAAATCTGACTTGGCTGGTTAAGAGGCTCATGCTTCCTTGGCTAACTTCAATATAAGGCAAAAACCAGGAGAAAAAAATCTTTAGCACAGAGGTGAAGTTCTGAGCATCACCTTTAGTATCTTGCAGTAAATATTAACTGCAAACAATATTAACTATTACCTCCCTTTGTCAGACTCTATGATTAGCCTCCTCCGCAAGTCTGTAAACTTCCTGGGACAGGGACATTGCCTGCGCTGCTCATAGCTGTATTCCCAGTGCTTCCTAGCACAGTACCTGGCTTCAGTAAAAAGCTCAAAATTGTCTACTGAATTAACACGGACCATCTTTATCTGATCATGAAATGGAGAAGACCTCTTCAACCATACATTTAAAGACCGCCATTATAAAAGGCCAGAGAAATCAATTTGCCTAAATAAAATTCCAAATTTTACAATTCACAGAGGATTACAGATTGATTTTAAATTAATCTGGAAAGTTTGAAAAGTCTTGTAACTTTGTAAGTAATTTAAAAATAATTCTTTTGGGCATCAAATCATTCCTAAAAATCAGTTGTAATTCCAAGTATTGAAAATATGGCTATGGCATAAGCAGGCCATCCATCATGAAGAAGAAATACAAATATGTTATAGAAATTAAAATCATTTTAACTCTCCAGCAATATACAAAACCTGAATGAAAACGAGTTAATATTCTACATTTGCTAAGTGGCAAAAGTTTGCGACAGATGTTAATGTTCAATGTCAGTGAAAACGTGACCAAACAACTCCCCTCTTACACTGCTGGTAAATATACAAAGTAACATAATCTTTACAGAGAGAAAAATGCATACACAAAAGTTTAAAAAAAATTTGTACTCCATCTCCTAGCAATTGTACTGAGAAATAATTTATTTATGAGGATTTTTCAGTCAGCAATTTTTAATGATAGTGGATAATTGAAAAACATCTCAAAATCCAAAAAATAAGGATTAAATACATTAAACTATATTAATTCAATGCAATTCTTGCAGCTGTGATGATTTAGACAATTTAATGCCTAGGGAAAGGACAGGCATATTTTTAACTGGCAAGAAATAAGTTATAAAATAGCATGATGCCAGATATATAAAAGATACATTCTGCAATATTAGCAGCAATAACTCTGAAGTCTCAGATTAGGAATATAATGCTTTTCCCTGATTATTCATGACTAATGATTCTTTTATTCTCTGCAGATATTGTATAGTGAAAATTTATAAATTTTACTCAACTACAAATCAAAAAAATGGTAACAAAACTCCTTTTATGATCTTGCACATTGAAACATGAAATTAACTTAAAATATTTTGAGTTTACAAGTCATCATAACAGGTTTAAAGTATTTGTTGAAAACAATAAACTATCTTCATAGCTATTTGCTTATTTTTCACTTAGTTTGCTCTTTGTCAAAGGCTAGATTCAAATTTTCCAAATGTTTAAGACAGAGTTACTTACTGATCTTTAAGGGGGGGCACCTCAGCACAGAGAAGCAGCATAGGTCTCTCTGTGTGACTCAATAGGATTCTTTTTCCTCATTAATAAATTGAGAATAGCAATAAAAATGGTTAGTATTTGTCAACCATGTACTGCTGACCACATACTGTTCTCAGTAGCTCACCTATATTAAATGATTTAATCTTCAAAACAACTCTTTGAGGTAGGTACTATTATAAATAACATGTGTGCAGGTACACATTTATGTGTAAATATATGGTTGAATATACATTCATAATTATATGTACTTATCCTTATTTTACAGATTAGAAAACTCAGGGGTTAAGACATTGCCCATATTCACACAATTACTCAGTCTTGCTTAAAGCCTGAGCTCTTAACCAATGTGTTTCGTCTGATGGAGATCCGAGGAAGATTGCCTGAGACATGAAATGTGGGATGCTTATTTTTGTACCTGGCACATAGTAGTTTATTGTGGAATAATAGATGACTTAAAAGACCATTTATTTACAATTCAAGCCAGCTCATTTGATACCAAATTACTGCAGCCTGTGTTTCTAGGAGTGGCCAATGGAAGTATGCTAAAATAGTATTTTTCTTGTTTTGTATTTTATAAATCCTTTGCCAGTATTGAAATTTTAAAATCTCTTTTCTTTCCAAATATCTCTTGAATCTCACAAATCTATTTTATTTTCCCTCCTGACTATGCCTGGTCCCAGGAACTGAGGTTGCAGCTAAGTCATGTTACAGCAGGAATGAAGGCGGGTCAAAGTACGGGTACTGTCGCAAAGTGGACGGCACACCCATTCCTTGCGCAGTAAAGTAAGTGGTCTTTTCTGAACCTTTCTGCTTTACAGACTAAAGCAATGGTACACTTCCAGCTACACATTCTCATTTATTCCAGGTAAAGGAAAAGTGAAATAGGTCATCAATCATTTGACAAACATTTATTGAGTAACTTCTATATGCCATGTTGTGGGCTAGTTACCGAGTCTAAAAAGACAAGAAATGGGTTCTTGCTTCAAGTACCTCATGGTGGGTGCTTCAGATGACACCAAGCATAGTCATTGTTGAACAGAATGAATGGCTGCGATGGAACATGCAACAAAGAATGGGTCTGGTTAGAAATTTGTCCAGGAATCATAGGCATGGGCAAACACTTCATGACTAAAACACCAAAAGCAATGGCAACAAAAGCCGAAATTGACCAAAGGGATCTAATTAAACTAAAGAGCTTCTGTACAGCATTCCTCAGAGTAAATAGGCAACTTACAGAATAGGAGGAAATCTTTGCAGTCAGTCATCTGACAAAGGGCTAATATCCAGAATCTACTAAGAACTTACACAAATTTACAAGAAAAAAACAATTCCATCAAAAAGTGGGTGAAGGATATGAACGAATCCTTTTCAAAAGAAGACTTTTATGTAGCCAACAAACATATGAAAAAAAGCTCATCATCACTGGTCATTACAGAAATGCAAATTAAAACCACACTGAGATTCCATCTCACACCAGTTAGAATGACAATAATTAAAAAGTCAGGAAACAAGAAATGCTGGAGGTTGTAAAAAAAATAGGAACGCTTTTACACTGTCGGTGGGAGTAAGAATTAGTTCAACCATTGTGGAAGACAGTGTGATGATTCTTCAAGGATCTAGAACTAGAAACACAATTTGATCTAGCAATCCCACTACTGGGTATATACCCAAAAGATTACAAATCATTCTACTATAAAGATACATGCACATGTATGTTTAGTGCAGCACTCTTTGCAATAACAGAAACTTGGAGCCAACCCAAAAGCCCATCAGTGAGACTGGATAAAAAAGAAATGTGGCACATATACATAATGGAATACTGTGCAGCCATAAAAAAGGATGCGTTCGTGTCCTTTGCAGAGACATGGATGAAACTGGAAACCATCATTATCAGCAAACTAACACAAGAACAGAAAAGCAAACATCCCATGTTCTCACTTCTAAGTGGGAGTTAAACAATGAGAATTCATGGACACAGAGAGAGGAACATCACACACTGGGGCCTTTTAGGGGGGTGGAGGCTAGGGGAGGGTAACATTAGGATGTTACCTAATGTAGGTGACAGGTTGATGGGTGCAGCATATCACCATGGCACGTGTGTACCTATGTAACAAACCTGCACATTCTGTGCAGGTACCCCAGAGCTTAAGGTATAATAATAATAAAAGAACTTACTCATGTAACCAAATACAAGCTGTAACCTAAGAACCTGGAAAAACAAAGATTTTAAAATATTGCCCAGGGATTTTCCAGTATAAACGAGATGCTTTCTCAAGCAAATGTTTTTCCTTATATGTTTCAGAGTAAAAATATATATCTACCCACAGGAATAACAGATGCAATGCTTGAAGAGTAGAATTACATAAAGAAAAAAATACAGTAAGAGGAAATATTGACAATCCATCTAAAAAGTTTGTTAGTTTCAGTACTGACATCTGGAAAGCAGTATAGAACAGCACACCAGATGAATTTTAGATTTTTCTATGGTTTATTTTTAATTCTGCAATTTTAAGATGGGCTTTAAAATTCAATTATAGTTTAAACCTTTGTACCTACTATAAATTTTACCTATACAAACTAATTTATAACAAGAGGTTGTACAAGATTAATATTTCCCAAAGTTCGTCTATCGGACACAAATTTAACTGTATGACTGATATTTACCAAACTATAACTTTGAATACAGGGTTGTCCCTTGGGGGAATCTGTGCCTAGACAACCACCATTATTGCTGGTCTTGTGGTTTCTTTTTTATAGGAAATCAGGGCAGATTCAAAAGAGGAAATCATGGGAAAGGCAGTAGGGAAGGGCCAGAGGAAGGGCAATGTGTAGGTGGTGAATGGGAGGAGAGTGGGTCTTGCTATCTTTCCTCTGCAGCCTGTGCACACACCATTGTCCTAGGTAACTTTTTGCATGAACATTACATAGTTTCTGCAATTAGTGACTCAAGCAGTTCCTTCACCCTGCAAACTACCCTCCTAGTCACTCTCTAATAGTCATCAGCTACAGTGGAGAGTTAGCCTGAGATTCCCTGTGCCCTAAAGCCATCCTTCATGGCTTTACCTAAATGATTACAGAAAAGCACGCTCTCATGTTTAAGAGAATATATGCTTTTCTCCCCTTCTCAAACATATTTTCGACAGCTTAGAGGTATCAAAACATCTGATTCCATCACTTTCAGGATACTTTCTCACAGCCCTCTTCTGAGTTCTGTATAAACCAACTGACTTCGATGTTATTGTCTTTTAGTCCTGCTGACAGTAAATTAATGGCTTGATTGAGTGCTGAGCAGTTTAATCTGCAGCTTCAGGAAGACACTTCCTTTAGTAACTCCACTTGATGCCTTGCAGTGTCAAGGGAGGTTCAGCTTTGTACTGACAGAACTATAGTGGAGAGCTGGGCTTTTGTTTGGTGGAATTATTCTGCAGCCAGTTATAGAAATAAATGAGTAACCTATCTGAAGCAAGAAGGACAATGATTTCTCAGACGCCCTCCATGATGTTAGGAGTCCACATTTTATCTTCTAGCTCCATCATCCACATGACCTCCATTTCCAAGTGTTTCAGTCTGTGATGACTTCTCCAGCTATCACACTCCAACGAGCAAAAATAGACACCATTGAGAAACAGAAGATACTTCATTTAAGACTATCCTCTAGAATTGGTGCTTAAGATTCTGTTTTCCTCTCATGGGCCACCAGTTAGGGAACTGGCAAAAATTAGGGCGTACAGGGATCTGGGTGATGCTGTTTATTTGAGCAATAATGTATTGTGCTAACATTTGGGCAACCTATTACTGAGAAATAAAGGAAAATGAGTATAAAGTACAATTAAAAATCTCTGCTACTGGGAAAAAAATACCATCAGTTAAATATCCATAGTCCTAGAGCTGATTTGCATTTATATAAACTGCAATTTGAACCCTGCAATAAATTTTGGCCTTTTCCTCAGTGACGCCATGTGTGGGAAGTTGTTCTGTCAAGGTGGGTCAGATAATGTGCCCTGGAAGGGACGGATAGTGACTTTCCTGACATGTAAAACATTTGATCCTGAAGACACAAGTCAAGAAATAGGCATGGTGGCCAATGGAACTAAGTGTGGCCATAACAAGGTAAGTTCAAACTGTGGCTTTCACTTAAAGTAGTATTTTTTGCTTTGATGTGTTTTGTTGTTTTGTCTCTCAGTTATTTACTACCTGCCTTGTTTCCCAATTTTGGGGTTCACTATGCCTTAATAGAACCCAAAGACATTTGAATTTGGAACACTGAGAAATAAAAACATCACAGAACGTAGTCAACAGCAGCAATAAGCATTGATAGTAACATTCTCAAACACCATGGTGAAATTTGGAAATAACTGCCTCTCATTGTTATTATTTCAAGAAGAGTATCATATTGTCACGCTGTTAACACAGGGTAGCATCCATTTGACTTTCATAGTTGAAGTCTGGAAACTCAAAGTGCCAGTGTATTTGATACTGAGCTTCACTTAAAAGATTTGTACACAATTAATAATATAATGAACTTAATAGTAATATAATGATATGATAAACTTAATCTGAAGTACAAGTACTGTTTAGCCAAGGACCAACCAACCCACAAACTTTGACAATGAGGAGGTTTGTCTCTTATACAAGATTAGAATTATCCTATTTATCTTATTAAGATATCCACATGACCAAAGAGTTCCCCTGATTATTCACTGTGGTAGAGCCCATCCTCAAAATATTATCTATTTACTTAAACTGTTTGGCTATTTAAAGGTATATTTATTCAATGATGGGTCCAAAATTTTCTTAGTGGCTCAGTGTGGGTATTGCTCATACAGTTTTAAAAAGTAAATACAAAAAGGTGAATGAGATTGACGTGGCCTCTGAGCCCCTGGAGCTGAGAATGAACATTTAGAAAAGTTTATACATCTGCTATTTTGACATTAAAACATTAGGTCTTACCTGTAAGAATTACTCACAGTATTTAAACTTCTTCCTTTCCCTAGTTTTTCCTGAAATACATGCCAGCATCAAGGCAAAAACTTTTACATAAAATAAAATCTTTAATTGGGTTTTCCAGGTTTCACATAATAATTTCCTTATGTTTTCTAGTGCTAAAGGAGACATTATCACAGGACCTGGCATGAGTACTGTAGTGCTTGGGCCTTAAGGGAGGAAGGTACTGGGAGTAGGGCAGAATGAGGTTTTCCTGGGTCCAACTGCTCATCTAAGTGCAAAAGACACGCTGTAAGTTCTGAAACTATCTTTCCCTAAGCTCTCTGAATCTTATGACGTTTTAGGTCAGTCATAATAAAGCTAAAGGAATGTTTTCAGCATTAAATGTTGAGAATTGCTCAGTTCGTTCAACCTTTCAGTAGCATAATTCATTAAGCATGCCACTCATGTTGGCATTAAGATCATTTTATTATTGCTCATATCTTAACTTTGTGTATAGTCATTGCTTCTGGGATATAGAGTTGTTGCAATCTTTAAAAATACATAAATGACTAGGTAGAGTTTATTGGTCTTTTTGGGTTGGTTTAACTAAGAGGATACTGTCAGCAACAAATACCATCTCCATTTCCCTTCCTATGCAACAGCCTCCTGGCAAAGTCACCTTAAACAATATCTGCTAGCTCTTCACACAGACCTCAATTTTCTCACCTACGTTCAGAGACGATTCAGCTTCATGTTTTCTACATCACTTTCAGGTTTGCATTAATTCAGAATGTGTGGATATCGAGAAAGCCTACAAATCAACCAACTGCTCATCTAAGTGCAAAGGACATGCTGTAAGTTCTGAAAATGTTTCCTTAAGCTCTCTGGATCTTATGACATTTTAGCTGAGTCATAATAAAACTAAATAGATGTTTTCAGCATTTAACGATGAGAATTACTAAGTCTGTACAACCCTTTAGTAGCATGGTTCAAGGAGAAATTTCTTCTGAGAATCATTTATGAAATGCCTCTCATTCATTCATACTTTTGTAGATAGATGGAAGCCTGGAGATTGGAAATCGAGTTATTCCTGTTTTCGAATGAACTTTATTACGGATGATTAGGGCCTTGAGTTTGTGGTCAGTCTAGCAGGGACACTAACAGGATCATTGCTCCCATAGGTGTGTGACCATGAGCTCCAATGTCAATGTGAGGAAGGATGGAGCCCCCCCAACTGTGATGACTCCTCAGTTGTCTTCCGTAGGTAGCATTACACATCTAACCTGAGAAAATTGCTCTCCTTTTCTAAGCCTTTATTTTATATGAGATTCCATTGCTTCTTTTCTCTCTTCTTGAAATTTCTGTTCTATAGATATTGAATCTACAATATTCATCCCTCAAATTTCCTTAACACCTTTTAATTATATTTTCCATGTCTTTATTTTCACTGCACATGCAAAAAATTTGCCTCCATGTTTATATTTGCAATGTTATTTTAATTTTCCAAATTTTCTGTCAGATTGTTCCATTTTCATAGCAGCCTCAACTTAATGAAAAATCTAATATTCTCATAAAACTCCCTATGAGGTGGGGTGAGGTGCCTCACCTGTAATCCCAGCACTTTGGGAGGCCAAGGTGGGTGGATCACAAGGTCAGGAGTTCGAGACTATGCTAGCCAACATGAGGAAACCCTGTCTCTACTAAAGATACAATAATTAGCTGGGAATGGTGGTATGTGCCTGTAGTATCTGCTACTCAGGAGGCTGAAGCAGGAGAATCGCTTGAACCCAGGAGACGGAGGTTGCAGTGAGCCGAGATGGCACCAGTACACTCCAGCCTGGCAACTGAGCAACTCGTCTCAAAACAAACAAAAACCACAACTATGACTATGATTATTTTTGTACATTCAATTCTATTCTTTGAATTATCTGTTTCTTTTGAGTTGGGTTGTTCTATCACCACGCCACTTGTATTCTGTTGTTCTAGTTTTCTTTAGGATATGTGATGCTTGGTTGAATGTGGAATGGTTGAGCTGGATTAGTTCAGATGGGTTTTCTCTGCATTTTTGTGTGCTGTTGTACCTACAGATACTTCTCTTGAGGGGAATCTGGCTGGGAGCTCTATGGGCAGGTAGGCAAGTCTGCCTATATGTCTCCAGGGTGGGAAGGAGCCAGAATGGGACCCACTTCCAATTGTTATGATGAGAAGGGAGCTTGTCATCACATTTTTTTCCTGAGAGAGCTGCTTTCCTCACCATTTTCTCCTTGACTCTCCTCTGTGTCTGATATAATATAGGTATCTAGAATAAGCCTCTGACTTCCTTTTCATGTTCCTGCATCCTCTGATTGCAGAAACTGAGATAAATTCTTAGGGTTTTGTCTGCAGGTGATTAACCAATCTTGTTGCATATACACAGGAGATTAAGTAGATATGAGTGAGATATGTGTCCCAAATTCAGATTGTTAGACTTTCCAAGTGAGAATAACATTTATTTCTGATGTTTAGGCTATATTTATTCTGTTCCCATTCACATAAATCCCTTAGCCACCACACCCACCTATATTTGTACTTTTAGTAGAGATAGAGTATCACCATGTTGGCCAGGCTGATCTCAAAGTTTTGACCTCAGGTGTTCTGCCAGACTCAGCCTCCCCAAGGGCTGCAGTTACAGGTGTGAGCCACCTTATGTGGAGATTTTCTAATTATTATTAAATTCATACTTAGCATAATTACAATGCTATCAGGGAAATACTGTGTTAAGAGTATGTTGAAATATTTGTATGTATTCTGTCTGTGCGAACCTATGAAAGTACTTCCTTATTTATTAAAATGATTCCCCTTTACTCTGTTAATACTGCAAAATAAGTCATTTGGTTTGTGAACACTGATTTAAGTTTGCAACCTTTGAATAAACCAAACTTAGAAATAATATCCATTTTATATGTTGGTGGGTAAGTTTCACTCTCATTTTATGTTCTTGGGTGATACTGGAATGTGATTTTTTTCCTATTGAAAAAGTTGCTGAATTTTGGTATCGAGGTTATGCTAGTCATATAAAATGCATTGGAGAGTATTCATTTATTTATATTATCTGGAAGAATTTGTATTGTTTGCTCTTATTTTATATTCATCAGTGATATTTGACTGAGTTTCTCATACTTGTATTCTGTAGTATTCTCCAGATATTTTGTCTATCAAACGTTTATTAATTGTCTGATATACAAATTAATCCTAATATTTTGTTTGTTCTACCAATTACTGTGCTAGGAATGTTAAAATTCTCCCACTATAATTGTGAATTTGATCAGTACTTCTGGCTGTATCAGCACTTACATACTTTGAGAGCATGTTATTATGTACCTACAAGGTTAAAGTGTTGCATCTTCCAAATTATTGAACAGTGTATCATTATAAAATGGTTCTGTGTATCCCTAGTATCTCCTTGCCTTTTAAAATCTTCAGTTCCTGGAGGCCATATAGCTGTATTTCTTTTGATCTTTATTTGCACTGGAATAACATTTTTCCATATTTTTATTTTTATCCTTTCTGAATCATGTTTTAAATCTTTCTTTTCTAAAAGAAAGCATGTACATGTATTTTTCAGTAGTACTCTCACATCTTTGGTTTTTGTTTCTTTAACTGAGGTACATAATCCATTTAAATTAAATGTAATTACTTATATACTTGGGTGTAAATCCACAATAATATAGTTTTTATTTTTCTTTCCTGTTTATGTTCCCTTTTCTCTCCCTTTTTATGGACTTATTGAGTCTATTATTTTGTTAACTTGGATATTATGCATTTCTTTTACATTATTTTAATGATTATCCTAAAACTTCCTTTTTTTTAAATAGACTTTCTTTTGTAGAGCAATTTTAGGTTCACAGCAAAATTGAACAGGAGGTAGAGCGGGTTGCTATATACCTGGCCTACACAGGTTCCCTCACAGTCAAAATCCCCCACTCCTGTGGAGTATTTGTTGAGTGCAAATACTCCATAAACCTACATTAACATGTCATTATCACCCCAAGTCCACAGTTTCCATTAGAGTTTGCTATTGGTTCATTTTCATGTCTTTCTGCATTTCTCAACTTCTGTGTAGGATCATTTTCTTTTCTATCTCTCTGGGTTCTTGCCCACTCACTAATGTCTACAAAGTAATTTTATCTAACTTTTAAGTGCTTTATTTTTAGGAAGGATTTGTTTGCAAATAATTTAATGATTATTTTTAAGAGGAGGGTAGGTCTTAGTTTCCTAGTCCACCAGTACCACAAACAAGAAGAGGCTGCACTTACTCTTCAGTGATTTCTGTCTTCACCTGCAAACCTTACTGTTTGTTGTACTTCCATCTGTCCTATGTCCCAACTTTAGCTCCAGACTATGTCTTCTCAAGTTCAGGGTGTTTCTGAAGTACTGCCAAGTCCCATTTATTTCCTCTGCTAAAATATCATTCTTTGAAAATAGTTACAGTTCTGACATTAGTCCAAGTAAGTGTATATTTTTCATTCTGAAGATATCTACACTGTAACAGAATGCTTCACTGTTTGATTTTCCTTTGACTTTTTGGATAGGAATTTTATGGAATGTGGAGAGTAGTGAATGTTTCAACTGAAGTCATTGTCTTACCTAGAATTCTGTTTCTGATGTGCCTATCTCTATCTGTATGTGTGTGTGTGCTCACACTTGTGAACTTTTCTTGCATTAATACTAAAATTAATCTTGCTATTTGTTTGCTGATTTTAGTAATGAGAGTGGTAACTGTTGGCATTGCTCTTCAATCTTTTACTTCTCATTCTCTTGTGGTTTCAGATTATTGTAAGAGAAATGAACAACTGAGATCGCAAAAGACTGAAGTTTTTGCATTCATTATTTAAATTCATCAATAAAAGAAAAAGCACCACGGGGCCCCAGGAATATTTGTTCAAACCATTTCCTCATTCTCGAGGTCACATAACTTCGTTTCTGTCCATATTAATTCCACTGTGGACCAACATCAGTGGAACACTCAATTATTTGTCTCTCAGTTCCCTTAGTCATACCTCAGCTTCTTATTTCCTACTGACAACAATGTATCTTCCAAGTTTTCGTTTCTTTTTCTGTTTTATTTCAAGACTGCTTCTCAAAATATTTTATTTCTTCTTTGTCATCTTCCCTACTGTACATTCTCTTCTATTCTCCCAGGCCATTTTCCAGTTGTTACAAACATTATACCTTCTAAGTATTATCAATATTATGATTTTTTTTACTTATTTCATGTTTAATGTTTCCTATAGATTTTATGTATATTTCTTCTATCTAAATATTAATATAATAATGCTGATCAAAATACATTTTCATTTTACTGGCTATGGGAGGTTTTCCAGGGAATGTATATTCATTAGAGAAAAGGGCAGCTGGAACACGTGCTAAGGAAAGAAACAAGGACTAGTGTGATGGGCAGATGTGTGTTTCTGCAGTGCTCAGTGGGCCTCTGTTCTCTGCTGCAGACTTCTCCATTGTGGTTGGGGTGCTGTTCCCAATGGCAGTCATTTGTCTGGTGGTTGCTATAGTAATCCGGCACCAGAGCTCCAGAGAAAAGCAGAAGAAAGATCAGAGGTGATCCTTTATCTTATATTGCTATAGAGACTCTCTGACCCCTTTTCTACTTAAAATTCAAGGATATAACCTAACCTTTCAAAGTGATTTTTGGTTTACTTTTAATATTCAGAAATACATGCATATACAGTCTTTTTGGACCAGAAGCCGGCTTTCCTTTTAACTGAGATATCCTTTGCAGCAAGAAATGGGTTTTTTTCTTCTGTTAGTCATCGTATTCATATTTAACAATGAGTGATATTAACTCTCATTATGACTGATTTTTCAATTTACTATAAGAGTATCTAGAATTAATTGATCACTATATGATAAACACTGTGCTAAGCCCCACACATTTTTTTTTTTTTTTTTGAGATGGAGTCTCCCTCTGTGGCCCAGGCTGGAGTACAATGGCAGGATCTCAGCTCACTGAAACCTCCACCTCCTGGGTTCAAGTACTTCCCTACCTCAGCCCTCTGAGTAGCTAGAATTACAGGCACATGCCACCACACCTGGCTAATTTTTGTATTTTTGGTAGAGACAGAGTTTCACCACATTGGCTAAGGTGGTCTTGAACCCCTGACCTCAAATGATCCACCCGCCTCGGCCTCCCAAAGTGCTTGGATTACAGGCATGAGCCACCACACCAACCCTGTGCTAAGCATTTTATATCTTCTTATCTCATTTAAACTTCTCAAGAACTTCAAAGTGGTTATTATTAGTTTCATTTCACATATGAAAAGGGTTTTACATTAATCCTTACACAACTTTGCAAGACTATGAACTTCACATTTTGATAGAAGTGGAAACAGGCTCAGAGAGGTCATCAAACATGCTTTTAGTCATGCAGAGTAAGTGGAAGAGCCTGGGTTGATCTTACAAACATGATTCTGGCACAATAGTGTTTCGTTTTTGTTTTTGTTTTGTTTTTGGATTTTTAAAGACTGATTTATTCGCTTATGAGTTTCTTTTTAAATATTGAATGAATAAGTTATTAAAACAATATAATTTAGATAAAAATTTGGATTCAACACTATCATTTTTAGAACTCAGGGTTCTATAGAGAACAAAAATAAAATTTCATGTACCGATTATGAATTACAAGACAATGAACGAGGCTGACAGGGAAGTAAAAGCTGAAAAGTGACCCAGGGAGCAGATAAAAGACAAGAAGGACACAATGGGAAAAGACAGCTGGGAATCTTGTACAGAGTTTCCCTGTCATGCTGAAGGAGCTGCTAAGTCAATTGACATAATGTGTTTGTCTATTACAGGCCACTATCTACCACTGGGACCAGATCACACAAACAGAAGAGGAAACCCCAGACGGTAAAGGCTGTCCAACCTCAAGAGGTGAATTATAGTTTGGACTGTGATTACCATGGCCCCATTTTGTGTTTCTCTCACTCTCTTAGACCACCTACCTATCATTTCTACCCAGAAGCATTTTGCAATTACACATTCAGAAAAGTCTCCTTTGCCTTTTGTTAAATGCAAAACAGAGTCCCTAAAATGCAGAGGCTACTTTGCTGGGGTTCATGACATGCAAACAGAATAAAGAGAACAAAGAAGGCAGAAAGATATCTGTCTGTCTTTGTCTCTGTCTGTCTCTCTCACACACACATTCCCTCTCGCTCTCTGATTCTAGGTTATTTCTTTGCAAATTGCCTGGTAGATACAAAAATATGTATGTCTGTAACACATATAATATGTATAGCCCTAACGTCCTACTCATGTCCTGTAAATATAAAGATTTTAGCCGAAGTTGGTTAATGTTAATAACACCGGTTATAATTTACTGATGAAAACTTTTCATTACCGCTCTGGGAAATATTTCTGTAGGATATACCAGCTGGACCACTGTGACTCTAACTGTGTCAGAGTTCGTTCCAAGCTTCCATGCCTTAAAAAGACTGCTTACTTAAAAACTGTGCCTGTGAAACTAATGGCTCATTTTGAAATATTCATTCTTCTTTTCAGATGAGTCGGATGAAGGCCCATGTGTATGATCTGCCATTAGAAGGCAATGAGCCCCCAGCATCTTTTGTGAGTTAGCAACTTCTCTTAAATGTCACCCTAGTTCAATCTCCAGGAAATATCAGTGAAAGTCTTAGCCAACAATGCTGCATTATTTCTTCAGGACAATAGTGAAATCTATGTGAATATTAATATAAAATACAGATTCTTCTGCAAAACTTGAAAATATAAAATGTGAACATGTCTGTTACTCGATGCCAACTTAGGACAAGAAGAGAACCAACCTATTTAATAGGGTACCACTGCTGTTTTCATCGGCTCGGCTGCTGTAACTAAATTAGCATAGTCTGGGTGACTTAAATAATGGATATTTAATTCTCATATTCTGGAGACTGGGAAGTCCAAGCTCAAGGAGCTGGCAGAGCCAGTGTTTGGTGAGGCTGCCTTCTGACTTGTAGACAGCTGCCTTTTCATTGTATCCTCACATAGCAGAGAACATCTCTCTTATGCCTCTTCTCATGAGGGCATTAATCATATTATGAGAGCTGCACCCTCATGACCTCATTACTTCCAAAAGGCCCTACCTCCAAATACCATCATTCTGGGGATTAGGTTTTCAACATATGAAATTGTGGGGTGATGCAAACATATGGTTTACAGTAATCATCTTTATCACATATCTGTTGGCATTGGACTTCTGTCTCAATTGTGTGTGTGCAACTAAATGAAAGCAAGTGAATGCATACGTTTACAATGTTCTCATGGGTAGGGTCATGGCTTATCCATTTCTGGAAATGATTTAAGCCTTTTCTTTAGGCACACCTATTTTCAGGACCCTCTCTTTGAATTTAAATTTTTTATCCTTTTCCTAGCTAATTACAAAGCCAGATTTTCCACCACCACCGATTCCTGCACCTATATCATCATCTTCTTTCCTTGTAAGTATCAGATGGTCACTGGTGATTTTTTAAGTATCTCTTCTGCTTATTGTAAGTATTGTCTGCAAATCCATGGGTTATTTATCAGGATGTGTGCTTTTGAGGTTAACTTGAGATACCATAGCACATTTGCCCCAGGGATATGTAAAAAAGGAAGGCCTGCTTACTATGTATAAATTAGTATAGGTATTGATTTTTTATTATAAAAAATAGTGTTACTGTTACATAATTATTGAGAAATGATAAATAGGTCTGCTGGGTGAGGTAAATGGCTCCTTCAAAGATTCATTTCTAGACATTTAAGAGGAGATAAAATTTTATTATGTGATAATTAACTTTACATATATATTGTAGATAGAATAAGACCTATTATTAGTCAGTTTTCTGTAGGAGGTAGGGTATGAAAAAGAGGTCAGATAGAGGCAAATCTGTGATAAAAATCAGGTGCTCATGAAGTAAGAAGCACAGGACATTCCGTCATTAAAAGGCTCCCGAGTATGTTTCTTGTGCTTGGCATTATGCTGTGGGTAAAACAGCAAGACCTAAATTTCAGTTCCTTTTTTTTCCAAAAAATTTCACATTTTAGTGAGAAAGCAAGTGATATAAAAATGGAGCCCTTAGGCTGGGCATGGTGGCTCATGCCTGAAACCCCAGCACTTTAGGAGGCTGAGGCTGGCAGATCACCTGAGGTCAGGAGTTCGAGACCAGCTTGACCAACATGAGGAAACCCTGTCTCTACTAAAAATAAAAAATTACCCAGGTGTGGTGGTATATGCCTGTAATCCCTGCTACTCGGGAGGCTGAGGCAGGAGAATCATTTGAACCCAGGACGTGGAGGTTGTGGCGAGCTGAGATTGTGCCACTGCATGCCAGCCTGGGCAACAGGAGTGAGACTCTGCCTCAAAAACAAAACAAAACAAAACAAAACAAAACAAAACAAAACAAAACAAAACAAACCAAACAAACAAACAAAAAAAAAAACGGAGCCCTTAATTATTTGTAGTATCACCCAAGATGAATGACACTAACAAGAAAAATATGGTGAGGGGAAAGTCAACAGGTTCAGAGTAGCTAAAGTAGGATGAATATTCATTGGCTGAAAGTTGGGATTTGAACTGGACCCTGAAAGTTGGGCAGAATTTAAATGAGTGAAAAAGAGGTTAGGAATAATTTCATTGAAGAAATAACTATAGCTAAGATGGGACAAGCATAGCATTCTAATGACATATGACATGCCATTGTTTTTATAATCAATGTAGCATAAAGACACAAAAGCACTTCCCTCTACTGTTTTCAAGGATAGTCCAATGTCTACACCAAAGGTAAGAGATGTATAGACAAACTATTATTTTCTTGTATTATAATTTCCTACTATCAAGGAGAAAAGAGTCACCATGTCTTTTTAGAAGAAATTTACAAATAAAAGTATCTGAATGATTTGGAGATGAGCTGACATTAACGTCTTACTTCTGAGTATGGCCGATAATTAAAAAGAGGGAAATTAGAAGGGTCTCTGCCAGAAAGCTATGTAGACGCCTATATTATTTATTTTCTCAGAAATATTCCCCAAGGATGAATATGAGAAGAAATCTCCCATAGAATAATAAGTATAGTATTCTGTAACTCTCCTCTTGGTTCCCTACCTTCTCCATATTATGCTAATTGCCAGATAAATATTTACATCTTAGTGTGGTGTTTTTCTCACTCCCTATCCTCTTGCATTTCCACTTCTTCATTTTTGCTCAAATAACCTATGAAATAGAAATTGTGACTTTGCATAATTTCTTCATAGTTCAAAGTTTCATAATAGAGAATATCTAAATTTTTGGAGGAAGTTGATGATTTAAAAGTTCTATCTTTTTTAGGGCTCAAATCCAAAAGCATGAAGTAACAACTAGCAAGAACTCACAGCTAAATTATCAACTTGGAAAAGTGGAAAATCTAAATGACAGAGACACATACTTATTTCGCATTAGTATTGCTCTTGACTCAAGGAGGCTAACATTTTTTGATTCATGTTATACTTTGAAGAGACCGAAGAAAATTTTCAAGAGCGAAATATGCCTGAGAACCTTTGCCTGAATTTAAAATTTCAATTATCCACACTTATAAGAAGGAAGATGATTGTAAAGAAATATCTCTGAAGTTAAAATCTTTAATAGGAATTGATTCATTCTCTAATGAAAACAAAACAAAATACATCACACTAATCTTGGAGGAATGAGAACAAAATTCTACATCAATTATTAAATGAGTAGTAACATCCCAATCATTTTAACCATTAACTTGTCAAATTAGAATCTCAATTAAGAAAATGATGTAAACATTGTGTGTTGTGCATTTCTTTCTTACATTAGCTTCTGAAATCATTATTGGCTATATCATCTGAAGTTTCCTACACTTGAGTACAACTTTGAATTAAAAAATGTTTTAGCATATATATTTGTGTAATTACTGGCATGGTTAAAGTGGTGTTCACTTTCTAAATTGAGAAAATTTTAGTTAAATTAATAAAATAAACCAGAAGTTTCAAACTGGTAAGCTGCAGGACATGTTTGGAATGCAAATGTATTTTATTTGGTCTGAATGATACTGGACACACAGTACTTTTAAATGTTTTGAATGTACTGCTAATATTTACAAATTGAGAGATCTTGCATAAACATCCAGATTCCCAGCTTTGTCAGATGTAATCAAAAAGTAATCCAACTCTTTTTCAACAATAGAAGCACATTGCCTATATCAACCATCAGCTTAGTTGATGGGTAATGTAGCAAACACTATGGGTTGCCAGCAAAATAACCCCCTTCTTCCTGGCTTTTAGAATCCCAATTTTGTTCACCTGCTCACTTATAGAAAAGAATATCCTAACCATCTTGTGGTTAAAACCCTATCCATTTAAGTCAATTATAATAACCTCATTTTCCCGTACTAGTGGTTGCCTTGGAGATGATTTTATAATCCTCCCCCTTTTTTCCCAGTAAGATGAGAAAAGAGTTATTTCAAAACATTGCTGGAAAATATTTCCTCATCCCTTTTTCTGGATATGGGCATCTGAATAGTCTATCTGGTACTGCTGCACTCCACACTGCGATTATGAAGTCTGAAGAAGATACAGCAGAAAGATGAAAAGAATAAAACCTGACCTTTCAGTGATGTCATTGATCTGGTAGATTAATGACTGCTGGAGTTACCTCACACTTTCTTAGTACTCCTTGTTATAAGAGCCATTAATTTTCCTTGTTGTTTAAGCCATTTTGAGTTAAATTTTCTCTCACTTTAAACAGAGAACATCTTACCTATTAAAGTAGCTGTTTCTGTAATCAAGGAACATGCTTTAGTTTAACATCATAGGTACAGTTTTTCTTGGATGTTTCTGCTTCACCCATTTCCATCACTTAACTGGTCCCCACAGGCCTGTCTCTTCATGAGGAACTTTATGGTTCATTTACCCTTGCAGTATGAGGTTCTAGATGAGCTCACTCTGGCCTCAAAGGTGAAGCTCAATCCTCAGGAAATGCAGGGTCTACTGTTCAAATCACTGTCAAGGTTAGAGCCTTTCTTTCCATGTGGCATTTGCGAACAACTTAAAATGTATAGCTTTAACTGCCTTGTGAGATTTTGGAAGACCCTCTTCTGAACCAGAAATAAATCTCTATTTCCTGGAAAGCTATTATGTACTTGTGACCAATTCACAAAAACTTTTTGCTTGCTTTTTAAATTTTAATACCTGTCCCCAGTAACAGATTCGCCTCATCAGTTTTTATACTGATGGAATGAAAATCTTAGACCTATGATTCTCCAACTAGCCAAGTACCACAACCTAAGCAAAAATAAACCATACACTATCAAGCAGTGGCATATGAACATTCCCGTGAGTTCCTAAATGATGTCAGTAGGTCCCCGATGTAGGCATATCATAATTCTTATATGAAGAGAAATAACTGCAATACAATGACAGAGAAACCATTATTTTATCATAGGACTTTGAACCCAAGTCCTACAAACTTTCCCTTTGAACTGAACTGCAGAGTAGTTTAGAACAGACTTTGATTTCACAATACTGTCTCCACACTTGCATCTGCAACTTTCTAACTTTATGAGAATTCCACCTATTTGACATTTAACCACCTCAGATATGCCACCAAGCGTGCTTTTTTAATCACTAGTCATTTTGCCTTCTCTGCATTTTTAGAACAATGAAATTATTAGGTTAAATTATATTTTTATCCAGTTACTCTGAGATAACATAGTATTGTCTAGATACTTATTACACCTCCCCAAATTACTGCTTTTATATGGGCTTTGGGAATACTTTTAGCTTTTTATAAAATAATGAAGTATGCATGAAAAAGCAAGCAAACTTTAGTTGGTTGCAAACTGAGAATATGGAGAGGATTATTAATATTTTATTACTCACATTGGAAGTAATGACTACTATGTGGTGAAAAATTGATGGTGGCCTCTTGCCAACAGCCAGTAAGAGGAGGGCCCCCCCCCGAGTTCAACAACCCTCAAGGAATTGACATCTGCCAACAACTACTGAGTAAGCTTGGAAGTAGATTGTTTCCCAGTTGAATCTTGACTGCAGCCTTGTGAGACACCCTGAAGTAGAGGATACAGCTACATTTTGTCCAGATTCACACCTACAGAAACTGTATTATAATTAATACGTGTTTTAAGTTGCTATGGTTTAGAGATATTTGTTATGCAGCAGCAATAGACAGCTGATACAAAGAAGTAGAGAACAAACATTTTTTATTAGTCCATTTTCACAGTGCTGTAAAGAATACCACCTGAAACTGGGTAATTTATAGAGAAAGGAGATTTAACTGACTCAGAGTTCCATGTGGCTGAGGAGGCCTCAGGAAACTTACAATCATGGTGAAAGAGGAAGCAAGAACATCTTACATGGTGGACAGCAAGAGTGTGTGTGTGAAGAAGGAACTGTCAAACACTTTCAAAACCATCAGATCTGTCATGACAACAGTATGGGGGAAGCTGCCCCCAATCACCTCCTACCGGGTCCCTCCCTCAACATGTGGGGGTTATAGGGATTACTAAATGAGATTTGGGGAGTTGGACACAGAGCCAAAGTGTATGCTTCAAATGCTCCAGATAGGTTTAGGCAAAATTAACAATTATATTTAATAGACTTTCATCATCGCAAAACTTTTCTTCCTTTCTTTCTCTGTGTCCCTAGTCTCTCCCATTTGTTCTTTCTCTCTCTTTTTTTGAGACAGAGTCTCACTCTGTTTCCCAGGCTAGAGTGCGGTAGCACTATCTCAGCTTACTGAAACCTCCACCTCCCAGGTTAGGGCAATTTTCCTGTCTCTGCCTCCCAAGTAGCTGGAATTACAGGTACAGGCCACCATGCCCCGCTAATTTTGTTCTCTCTTTTTTACAGGCACTGACTATTGGCTTGAAATCTGATAGCCAGTATTCTCATTTATCGTATTTTTTTTCACTTTCATGTATTTCCTTGGTATTGTTGGATAATTCCTTAAGTTTTATCTTCCCAATTACTGCTCTTTATGCTCTCTACTAGCAGTCTTCCTCTTTACTCATGTCAAAGTATTTTATAGTTGTTTCTCCTGTTTGCTTAGTAACATTTTCTTCTTTCCTATCAGTGTAATTTTATAAAGGCTAACCAATTCACTGTTTTTAACTTCCATTTCCAGATCTCATTTTAAAAATTAAACTAACAAAACAAAATATGTGTAAACTTTATTACTGCTTCCCACAGAAACACATCCTTTCTCAGCCACCTGACTAGTACGTTCCCCATCTTTCAAAGACACCATTATTTCAGAAGTGTTACATTGCTGTTTTTCAATTGGTGCATCCAATGTCATTAATATCAGGCTTTTAATATCCTCTCATTATATGTCTTTGCCCATATAATCTATCTCTTGAAATCAAGCTAAGTAATTTACAAACACTAGCATCTGGATGTAATATGGAAATGGCTGGAGTGATGAGCAAGTCTTGCATGTTCTTTTCTGCTCAAATTTATTTTCTCTCCAAATTGGTCTATCAGGGCCAAGCCAGGAGTGGCACAGCTCTGTTGGAGATACTGAGATTCACCTTGTCAGGGAAGATTCCAACTCCAGAGAAAGCACCTGTAACAAAATCTGTAGCCACATTGGCACATCTGCCCTTGAATTCACCTTGTCTCTTTTGCTGCTTCCAGAAAAAGGCCTTCCCTTGACAATGTTAGACACTTTTTAGCAACTAGGCCTTGGTGCCCAACACTAATACAATATCACTAATACTGTTAATAGTATGTTAAACAAATAATATTGTAGACTGGATAAAGAAAATGTGGCACATATACACTATGGAATACTATGCAGCCATAAAAAAGGATGAGTTTATGTCCTTTGCAGGGACATGGATGAAGCTGGAAACCATCATTCTCAGCAAATTAACACAAGAACAGAAAACCAAACACCACATGTTCTTTTTTTTTATTGCATTTTAGGTTTTGGGGTACATGTGATGAACATGCAAGATTGTTGCATAGGTACACACATGGCAGTGTGGTTTGCTGCCTTCCGTCCCCTCACCTGTATCTGTCATTTCTCCCCATGCTATCTCTTCCCACCTCCCCACCCCGCCGCCCCTCCCCCATTTCCCCCCAACGGACCCCAGTGTGTAGTGCTCCCCTCCCTGTGTCCATGTGTTCTCATTGTTCAACACCCACCTATGAGTGAGAATATACGGTGTTTGATTTTCTGCTCTTGTGTCAGTTTGCTGAGAATGATGGTTTCCAGGTTCATCTATGTCCCTACAAAGGACGTGAACTCATCGTTTTTGATGGCTGCGTAATATTCCATGGTGTATATGTACCACATTTTCCCTATCATGTTCTTACTCACAAGTGGGTGTTGAACAATGAACACATGGACAGAGGGAGGGGTACATCACACACCAGGGCCTGTGCAGGGTGGGGGGCTGAGGAGGGATAGCAGTGGTGAAGGGATTAGGGTTGGCTAGCATTGGGAGAAATACCTAATGTAGATGACAGGGTGATGGATGCAACAAACCACCATGAAACGTCTATACCTATGTAACAAACTTGCATGTTCTGTACATGTACACCAGAACTTAAAGTATAATAAATGTTTAAAAATTTCTAAGCATGAAAATTATGATATATAATTTACAGGCAACTTCTTGTGAGCATTATACTCTATCTCCCTTACCTCACATTAAAGTTCATATTCTTAGGATATATCTGACATCTCAATATTAAATGACTAAGTCATTTATGTTGCTCCCACCTCACACAAAGTTAAAACTATTTGTTAAATAGTTTGACAATGTTATTTTAAAATCTGGACAAATCACAAATAAAAAATATTTAATTTTCTTCTGTAAAAAGATGTATGCTTGGCCGGGCAACATGGCTCATGCCTGTAATCTCAGCACTTTGTGAGGGTGAGGTGGGTAGATGACAAGGTCAGGAGTTCGAGACCACCCTAGCCAAGATGGTGAAACTACATCTGTACTAAAAATACAAAAAATAGCAAGGCATAGTGGCGAGTGCCTGTAATCCCAGCTACTCGGGAGGCTGAGGGAGGAGAATCACTTGAACCTGGGAGGCACAAGTTGCAGTGAGCCAGGATCATGCCATTACACTCTAACCTGGGTGGTAGAGAAAGACTGTTTCCAAAAAAAAATTAAAAAATTTAAAAAAATGTATGCATGCTTAATGTGGAAAAGTTGGGAAACAAGACAAAGTACTAAGAAAAGCTTTTCCTATCTTATTCACCAAGTATGATATACATTAACACTCAGGAATATGACTTTTCTCTTTTCTGCCTCATATATAATTTAAATATTAATATTTATGCTTTTTCTTTTAATTTTACTTAGAAATATAACTGAAATCTGTAAGATGGTATTGATGGCTGCATAATAATCTATTTTATGAATAATACTTAATATCTCGGTCAATAATGAAGTCATTTTTCAAAAATGTTTATGGCTAAAATAACACAGTGATGAACAATAGTATATAAACCATCTTTAGGCAGTTCTCTGTATCACAGTTTGGGATCCCGGGCAACAGAATTGGTGATGGATTTTAGCATGCAGGAAATTTATTAGGGAGTGCTTTCAGATCAGGCCCACCATTTATTTAATGGAATGGGAGGAAGCAGAATTAGGCAGGAGGAGTTGGGAAGAATGCTGCCTCAAAGATGGCCTTAGCTGCTCCACCCAGCCCTGAGCCCTCAACCTGGGCGATCCTTTAGAATGAAGTCAACTTGAGGCGAAGGGGCAAAGGTTTTATTCCTTCATGTCAGCTAGTCACAGGTACAGGCTGCTCTCAAAAGAGATGTGACCTTGGGCAAGATGACTTTATTTAGTGAAAGCATTTTCCAAGGAAAGTTGATGGCTGCCTGCAGGCAGCATTGCCAGCAACTGGGGGACAAGTTCTGTGCTTAGTGGGGATCTGTGCAGCCAAAGACAAGGCCTTTTGTTTTGTTTGTTTTTGAGTCTGGGACTCACTGTGTTGCTCAGGCTGGTCTCCAACTCCTCGACTCAAGCAATCCTCCTGCCTCAGGCTTCAAGTCACTGAGATTACAGGTAGGATCCATCACACCCAAGGCCTACTACTTCTGCTTATTTCCTTTGTATAGTACTCTATATGTTGGAGAGCTCCCTAAAAGTATTCCAACTTTTTTGCTATACGTTGCAGAAATTTTTCTCTAGTAGGCTGATATGAATTTAAATTTCCATTAGTAATTTATTAAAGTGTTTATGCATGGGCATTCTCATTCTTAAGATCTGCCTGTCTTAACACCTTCCCTTGCTTAGAGGATTCCCACATTGTACGTTTTGGTGGAGATATAGCTCCTTTGCTATTTACAGCAGCAACTGGAAATATTATGCATGTTCTTATCAGACTCATTTATTCCTAGAGACAGGATTTTACTCTGTTGCCCCAGGTTGGAGTACAGTGGCATGATCTTGGCTCACTGTGACTGAAACCTCCTGGGCTCAAGCAATCCTCCCACCTCAGCC
Organism: Saimiri boliviensis; assembly: GCF_048565385.1. Classification (NCBI taxonomy): domain Eukaryota; kingdom Metazoa; phylum Chordata; class Mammalia; order Primates; family Cebidae; genus Saimiri; species Saimiri boliviensis. Next base: position 99,645,271 of record NC_133461.1, read on the forward strand.
TCCACAGTAACTGGAACCATAGGCATGTGCCACTACACTCTGCTAATTTTTACATTTATTGTAGAGAAGGGGTCTTGCCCAGGCTGTCCCGAACTGATCAAGTGATCGGCCTGCCTCTGATTCCCAAAATGCCGTGATTCCAGGCATGAGCCACTGCACCTGGCAAAGCCTCTTTTGCACCTATGACATAATTATGGACAAGGATCTACCTTTCAGCTGCACCCTCCCAGAACTTTGAATCAGAAGTATGTAATATAAAGGAGAATTGTCTTTGGCGATGCAGGATGCTATAACAAGGGTGAGTTCCTCAAGAAGTCTTCAGCCTGGGGCCAGGTGCTGATTCAAAGCTGGTCTACTGTAAATGGTGTTATCAGCGTCAGCTGAGTGACAGTGTCAAGAGTGAGACAGACATGTATTAATTATTCAGCTCCATGATATGGGCTGGAATTCCTAATTGTACTGCTACCAAGTTTGGTTCTCCAGTCCTCATTCTGAGTCTTTTTTTTTTTTTTTTTTTTTTTTTTTTTTTTTTTTTTTTGAGACGGAGTTTCACTCTTGTTACCCAGGCTGGAGTGCAATGGCGCGATCTCGGCTCACCACAACCTCCGCCTCCTGGGTTCAGGCAATTCTCCTGCCTCAGCCTCCTGAGTAGCTGGGATTACAGGCATGCACCACCATGCCCAGCTAATTTTTTGTATTTTTAGTAGAGACGGGGTTTCACCATGTTGACCAGGATGGTCTCGATCTCTCGACCTCGTGATCCGCCCGCCTCAGCCTCCCAAAGTGCTGGGATTACAGGCGTGAGCCACCGCGCCCGGCAAGTCCTCCTTTTTTTTTAACCCAAATATTATATTGTATTGTGGAGAATATATATAATATTAAATTTACCATTTTAACCAATCTTAAGTATACAATTTGGAGATCTAAGTACATCCGCTATTACTTATGATGGATGGCTGTGCAACCACCGCTACTGCCATCTATTTCCAGGACTTACTCATCATTCTAAATAGAAACTCTATACCCATTATACAGTAATTCCTTGTTACATTTTTCCCTCAACCTCTGGTAATCTCTATTCCACTTCCTGCCTCTGAATTTGCCTATTTTAGGCAGCTCCCATCAATGAAATTTTTCAGTATTTTTCCTTTTATGGGTCTGAAGTATTTCACTGGGCATAATATTTTCAAGTTTCATCCATGTCGTAGCAAGTATCAGAATTTCATTTATTTTTAAGGCTAAATAACCTAATAATCTTTTAATATATAATTTTCTACTTGAGATGGTTGGAGATAATTCCAGCCATCTGAAATCATCTCCAGCCATATCAAGTAGAAAATAATATATTAAAAGATTATTGTTCCATGTTGCTCCATGTTGTCATTCAAATTAACATTGTTTTTCTCCTTCTTTATATTTTTAATTTACCTTTTTTTTTTTTTTTTTTTTTGAGACGGAGTTTCACTCTTGTTACCCAGGCTGGAGTGCAATGGCGCGATCTCGGCTCACCGCAACCTCCGCCTCCTGGGTTCAGGCAATTCTCCTGCCTCAGCCTCCTGAGTAGCTGGGATTACCGGCATGCACCACCATGCCCAGCTAATTTTTTGTTGACCAGGATGGTCTTGATCTCTTGACCTCATGATCCACCCGCCTCGGCCTCCCAAAGTGCTGGGATTACAAGCTTGAGCCACCGCGCCCGGCCTAATTTACCCTTTTTCGATGGCAAATCTATTTTAAAATTTATAACTATACATACTTATTTCCTGGTATTTTAGAACTTCATTTAAATCAGAGTTATTGCCATTCTCTTCCTAGTGAGAAACACACCCAAAGTTGCTTTCTCGGGCTTAGCTGACCAAGCACAGGCACGGGTTCAATGTTGAAATCTTAGCTGTGCAGTCCTGATGGGAACCACAATTTAAGGAAGTTCAGAAATTTATCTAAATGAAAAATAAAATGATGATAATATGACTAGAGATAACGGTTTCCTCCTGATGTCCCAATAGCTTTTTAGAAAGAAGGCATCAGCTGCTGAATGCAAAAGTTGTTGCATTTCTCAGAGGAAACTTCAATTCACAGGCTAAGCGCTGTGTCTCAGCAGTAACTCTTTTCCCTTGTAAATCAATGTGTGTGGCCAAACTGGCCTGGATCTCTCTAACTGCTGTGGAGTAACTCTCTGAGATTCATGCATCTCTTGAGACATGTTGTAACTCTAATTGAAATGGAGCATGCAGGAACCAGTTCCTGGAAAGACTCTTGTTAGTTATTTCGTGCCCATGGCAGGGCTGAGCAGATTCACTGGAAAGCTGCAGTCTCAGATGGGGAATAAGGGAATGAAAATGTAGCAGAAATATTAAGACAAAAGAATAAGAGGTAGAAAAGTCAGCTTATAGTGTGGGAGGGTAAGCCACACACAGAAGCGAAAGCGTAGACAGTCCTCTTTGCTCTGCCAAAATCTAGTTCTTTAGCCTGATGCAAGTAATTTCAATCATTTTAACATCTGTATGTTTACTCATCTATAAAATCAAATTAAAAACGTATGACTTGCCAATACCCAAAGAGGATTTTCTAAGAAACGTTTAAGGGCAGCATGAAAATAAAAAGAGAAAAGAGGAAAATGTCCATCGTCTAGAAAAGTAGGTAACATGCATCCATCAGTGCCTACCTGAAGGAGGACTCTATTGTTGAGTTTATCAGCACTGAGACCCTCTCTGAACAGGCTATTGTGTTATTTATCTTTGAGCAGAAAGTAAGGTTTGGGGAAAGAATTACTTACTTTTAGTACATATTTCACTGGTAAGTTTTTTTATTTTTATTTCTTTTTCTTTTTAAGACAAGGTCTCTCTCTGTTGCCCAGGCTGAAGTGCAGGAGCATGACCATGACTCACTGCAGCCTCAGCCTTCCAGGCTCCAGTGATCCTTTCACCTCAGCCCCCCGAGTAGCTGGGACTGTGGGCATGCACCATGACACCTGGCTAATTTTTATATGTTTTTTAAAGACAGAGTCTTCCTGTGTTTCCCAAGCTGGTCTTAAGTTCCTGGCTAAAACCATTCTCCTGCCTCAGCCCCCACAAAATGCTGAGATTACAGGCGTGAGCTGCTGCGCCCAGCAAAGTCTCTTTTTTCCTTGGTCTTTTATTCTTCCTCTGAGGTGTTTTAGAGTTTTATCCATAATCCTATTTGGTTTTCTCGTCTTATATTAAGTTGAATCTCAGTCAGAACTTCCAGGCCAAACCAAAGACCATCCTAGATTTGAGGCTGCATTGTGCAAAGACCTTGGATTCATATTTAGGGCAAATTAACATGCACTGAATTCACACAGCTTTTAGAAAAAATAAAATCACAGCCAATTACCAATTTGATTATTTTCCAAAGTAAGAATGTCAAAAGGTAATAACAAAAGTACACAGGAGCAGACTCTGGCTTATGTTAAGGTTGTGTGTATTTGTGTATGTATGTGTGCATGTATAATTTCACTTAATATTTATGACAATCTTGTGCACTAATCTTTCTTCCTTCCAAACAACCACACTGCCTATGGCAAAATACTTTTGCAGAGAGTCACATTTAATACTCCAGTATTAAGTATGAGAATTCTACTTTATCTCCAGCAACAAATTCTTCTAGGTAATGTTTCCAGTGAAAATATATCTGAAGTTGCAGTCAAATCTTTATTTTTATTTCTAACTTTTATTTTCACTTCAGTGCAAGATGTGCAGGTTTGTTACATAGGTAAGTAAACACACGCCATGGTGGTTTGCTGCACAGATCATTCCATAACCCAGGTATTAAGCTCAGCATCTATTAGCTATTCTTTCTGATCCTTTCCTCCTCCCAACCCCCTCTGAAAGGCCCCAGTGTTTGCTGTTCCCCTCCATATGCCCATGTGTTCTCATGATTTAGCTCCCACATATAAGTGAGAATATGCTATACTTGGCTTTGTTTCTACATTAGTTTGCTAAAGACAATGGCCTCCAGTTCCATCCATTTCTCTGTGAAAGACATGATTTCATTCTTTTTTAAGACTGCATGGTATTCCACGGTGCTTATGTACCCCATTTTCTTTATCCAGTCTATCACTGATGGGCATTTGGGTTGATTCCATGTCTTTGCTATTGTGAGCAGTTTTGTAATTAACATATATATGCATGTGTCTTTATAATGCTTTATATTTTGGGGGGTATATACCTAGTAATGAGATTGCTGGGTCAAACGGTATTCCTGCCTCTACGTCTCTGAGGAATTGCCACACTGTATTTCACAATGGTTGGACTAATTCACATTCCCTACAACCATGTAAAATCGCTTTTTTTTTTCCTCCACAACCTCGCCATCGTCTATTGTTTAATTTTTAATAGCCATTCTGATGCAATCAAGGGGCATAAGCTTTGACTGCCCCTGAAAATCAGTTCTCATTTTTCCCTATTCTCGTTGCTAGTGATTAGCAGAGAGCCTGGAAAATGGTAAGTCCTCAATAAATCAACTAACAAAAATTTTCCATCAGAATTCAGAGTTAAATGCATTGTGTAATTTACACTTATCTGGTTGTTATCTTTAATTCTGTAATACTAACATTTACAAAGTCTCCGTTTACTAAGTGGACACTGGAACTAGAAAGATTAACCTCTTTCTCTGCTGTCCAAGGATTCACATCCTAGTTTCAGAGATTCACATAAATATAAAAATAATCACTGACACAAAGCTAAACTGCTAAAATATGAGTACAAGAAAGCACAGAGGAAATGTTTATCAAGAGAAGGCATGAGAAGTTTCTCAGAGGTGGTACCATATAAATCTTGAACTCTAGGCAGCTTATAAGACCTATAAAGGAAAAAGAGAAAAGAAAATCTTCTAGAAAATAATGGGATTAAATAATAGCTTTGCAAAGTCGTAATTCCAGAAGGACCACGACATTTTCAAGAAACTGCAAGCAGATCATCAAGAGTATAGAAAACCAAAAATTGTTATTTATTTTTGAGTATGTTTAGGTATTCATATATACGATTCTTCAAGGATCCACAAATTTAGGAGATTTAGAAAAGTGTAACACCCCCCCAAAAATGAATGTTTAAGAAAGCTAGAAAACAAGAAAGCAAGAAAGTTATAGAAACCATAAAGCTATGGGTCAGATGAGACTTGTGAAATATAAAATATATGGCCCTGTATTTTTGATAAAAATAGCTCCAAACTGTACTCCAAACTAAGAATACATGAAAAATAAACAAGAGAAGTAAGCAGGATTTATACGAGAGTCACACTGTCTATAAAGTAAGAACAAACATACCATCATGGAGGACAGCAAAACCACATAAACAAAACATAATCAATCAGCCCAGTGAATAAAAATGAATGGATAAGACTGAGCACAGCTCTTTTTGCTTCTTAGAACTAAGATATGTACTCAGGATGGTGTTGCTATTGTATCCAACTAGAGAACCTGTTTCTACCTTTTGTCTGACTCTTACCCCAGGATCCGCTCTGCACTTTATGGGTACAGACTGTTGGCTGTTTGCCCTAACCACAATGCAGTCACATACACAGTCATAAATAAATTCCAGCAGTAAGCAAGACATAGGCTCAAATTAGAGCACCCTCTCAACCTTTTCATCAGTAACTGTCAGCACTGCTCAGGGTAATGGAGTAATTATTTCTAACTGAGCTGCATATCATGAATTTGGAAGTAATAACTTGGCTATTCATATCATCACTGAACAAGTAAAAGTTATTCTTACCGACTTAGAATACTAAAAGATTTTTTTAAATATACATCACAGCATCTTTAAATTTTCCTTTGAGGGAATCCAATATCCAAAAGCACAGTGGTTTAGTGACATTGGTTACATTTTTTACCACTGCCTAATCATTAGTTATAATTTTTTAAAAAATCTCAGTTGATTTTTTGAGAAACTGAATCTATTAATTTTTCTACAAAGTAATTCCTAAGCATATTGGATGACCTTTTCTGGTGACTAAAGTACATGTGGGATGTGACAATATTTGTTCTTCTACCCTATAATTATTTTATTTGTAACCAATCCAGCATGGAATGAAAGAAGTACCAGTAAGGTATAATTTATTTCAATTTCTAAAAATTAATGTTGAAAGAATTCTTCATGTAGTAATGATTCTTGATAAAATGAGAGAATCAAAATAATAGATTACTTTGAAAAAAATAAAGGCCCCACTTTATACTAACAAAATCGGAACACAGAGGAAAAGAATCAAGACATCGGTATTTTAATAACTTCTAGAGAGGATTCTAATGTGTAATCTTGGTTAAGAGCCAAAGATTTAATGGAAATATTTCAGCCTTAGTTGGCTACCAACATCTTATCCCTATTATTATCTTAAGAGACTAATTATATGCCATAATTATTAATCTTAATTATCCATGAAAATCAGTATCCAAAACAGCAAAAGTAATTTAATCACAAAAAAAAATCAGATTCAAAAATATGTTTGTAATGTCAACTTTTTACCCTAAGCATTTTCATAAAATTCAAACATAGGATATTTACTTGGTGGTACTGCTAAAGCCTCTGACTTTACCTGGAATAAACTGATTAAGTTTTATTTTTATTACCATAGTTTTTTGGTCAACAGGTAGTGTTTGGTTTCACAGGTAGTTCTTCAGTAGTCATTTCTGAGATTTTGATGCACCTGTCACACAAGCAGTGTAAGCTGTACCCAATATGTAGTCTTTTATCCCTCACTCCCCTCCTGACCTCCTCCGAGTCCATCATGTCATCCTCATAGCTTAGCATCCTCATAGCTTAGCTCCCACTTATAAGAGAGGGCATATGATACTTAGTTTTCCATTTTTGGGTTACATCACTTAGAATAAAGGCCTCCAGCTCCATTCAAGTTGCTTTAAAATAAATTTTTTCTTTTCATGGTGTAGTAGTGTTCCATGGTGTATACATACCACATTTTCTTTACTCACTTATTGGTTGATGGACATTTAGGTTGGCTCCATATCTTTGCAATTTTGAGTTGTGCTGCTATAAACATGCATGTGCGTGTGTCTTCATAAAATAATTTCATTTCCTTTGTGTAGATACCCAGTAATGGGATTGCTGGATCAAGTGGCAGTTCTACAAAGTAAAATGTCTTAAAAAGGCAAGTAATCTTGAAAAGATCAGCTTGTAAATAATGAATAAAAGGAAATCTTCAGACGTGAGATTACTATTTTTCTTCTGGTGGCTGAAAAACTTTGTATAAAAATATAAAGCATAAATATGAAAATATTCATGACTGTAGCAGAATCCAAAGCAGTTTAGGAAACTCGTAGCAGGTATAGCACTCTGATTCTTCTTTCATTCATTTGAGGTTCACTCCTATGACCATGCACAAAAGACATGGCCTTTTAAAAATACACTGTATTTTAGAGCAGTTTTAGGTACTTAGAAAAAAACTGAGCAGAGAGTACAGAGATTCTTTCCTGCCCACCCCATAGCCTCCCTGACTACCAACATCTCATAACAGAGTAATATATTTGATATAATTGATAACTCTATTTTATCCCATTATTTTCACCCGAAGTCCATAGTTTAAATTAGGGTAATTTTTGGTGTATCTTCTCTTCTATAGGTTTTGACAAGTGCATAATGACATGTATCCACTATTATAGTATCATTCAGAATAGTTTTACTGCCTTAAAATTATCTTTTCTCTGCCTATTCATCCCTCCATCTCTGCCAACTCCTGGTGATCACTGTTCCCTTTACTGTTAATAGTTTTACTTCTTTCAGAATACCATCTGATTGGAATCAAACAATATGCAGCACTTCAGATTGACTTATTTCACTTAGCAATAGGCATTTCAAGTTTCCCCATGTATTTTCATGCATCATAGCTCATTTCTTTTTAGGGCAGAGTAAAATTCCATTGTTTGGATGTACCTGAGGAGTAACAGAATATACCACTTCAAAAGATACTACCTTGACATACGAAGACTTCAAACTAAGGGCATTTTAATTACAGCAGACCCAAGAATAGGGCATTACCATCATCCACCTTTCTTTCCAAAAACAGGAGATAAAAAATCCCATATGGGTGATGTCATCCTTGTACCAGGAGAAATGAAACATCCTTCAATGGGGAGTTATAGCTGGGAGGATTATGTACAAACACCCTTGTTAAAATAATGATCTTCCTTTGGCCTCCCCATATAATGTAATTACTTTACAAAATTGCTTCTCTTTCTTCAACATAATAAAAACACATGTAGGTTTTGCCACTTCTTCAGGTCTTTGTTTACCAGGAGCTTTATGTGGCTCCCATGCCATAGAAAACTTGTATTATATAAATTTGTACATTTTAATTCTATTAATCTGTTTTATATCAATTTAATCTTTAGCACCAGTTGAAGAAAAAAAAATCTCTAAAAGGGTACAGGTAAAATTTTCACTCCTACAGTCTGCAATGTATTCATCCATTCACCTATTGAAGGTAATCTTATTTGCATCCAAGTTTTGGCAATTATGGATAAAGCTTATATATTCCAGTTCAAGTTTTTGTGTGGATGTAAATTTTCAACTTCTTTTGGTAAATACTAAATAGTGCTAATGTTGGATTGTTTGGTAAGAAAATGCTTAGTTTTTAAAGAAACTACCCAACTGTCTTCCAAAGTGGCTATACCATTTTGCTTTTCTATCAGCAATGAATGAGAGTTCCTATTGCTCCACATCCTCAACGGCATTTGGTGTTATCAGTGATTCAGTTATTCAGTTATTCAGTTTCAGTTCTGAATTTTGGTCATCTAAGTAGTGGTATCTCATTACTGTTTCAATTTTAAATTCCTAATGACATACGATGTTGAGCATTTTTCATATGCTTATTTGCTAGACATAGGCTTCCAAAGTAGACCCAGCACCCTTTACTCTGTTCCAACTGGAGATAATTTTACAAACAGATATTATAAATACTGACTCAGATGACCTCCAATAACTTCTGCATCAGCAATTTGTGAAACTTTGTGCAATAGTGTCTCACCACTAAAACCACATGAACTGTTGAGAATTTTGTTTTCTACTTAAAACACAAAATGGAGAAGAAGAAGAAGAAAGGTAGCTAGGCTGATACAACTGACTTTTATCCTAAAAAGGGGGTTTTAACGACCCACTCAACTGAATGATGTTGTTGGAAGTAAATTTAATGATCAAAGAAAACATGTATATATTTGCCTTCCTTAAAAAGAATTCAACGGTTTCAAACAAACTGCTGATTTTCCACAGTTGTCTTTTGCTTTAGTCCCACAAGTACTGAGAAATGGGAAGAAACCCCCAGAGAATATGGGAACAGCAGGGGGTGCATTTTGTACCGTGGGTGTGGCTCTGGCTTTGGTCACAAGGCAGTTTAGCAAGTCTGAGAGAGAGAAAGAGAATCCATCGTTGCGCTTCTCTGGCCACTTGCCAACTTTGCCTTGAACACAATGCTGGGTGCATACCTGCAGAAGCTGGAACTAGTCCTAGAGTAGACTCTGGGATAAATTTAGGGCAACAGAGAAACTTGTGCAATGTGACACCAGGTAAAATAAAACTAATCTCTGGCGGTTGCTTTCTCACTCCACCCACTTCTAAACCTGCAAAAGGATTAAGTTTATGTTGCTCATTCTGCTTTTCTAAGGACAAAAGGTGAAAATCGGACTTGAGCTCTATCTCTGGGTGGGGAGTGATTGACTGGTTTTCTGGTCCTCAGGTTTGACATATATGAGAAGAATTCATCAACTCCCAGCTCCCTAAGTGTTGAGAAATGATAAGTGTATGATTGCTAAGAAATGCTGAGTGTATGATAGAATATACTGTTTGCTAGGAAGAATGATGGCAAGGAAAACCTAGCTGCCCACCTTCCTCACCAAGTGGAAAATGATTTGAGGCATTCTCAAGTGGCAGGACAATATATAAATGTCATACACTGTTTAAAACAATTCTTTAAGCATGGGATATCCAACCCCACCCCCGTGGCTCCATCCTGGAGAATACTTTTTAGTTTGTAAGCAGGCACCAGCTGCCTACTTGGCATATTTTGTGTTATAAGAAAATACCAAACACTTGTCTGTTAATAATAATCACTTGTTGAGAGAGAATAAATATGTGGGTCAGAGTCTGCTCAAGGCCCTCAGCCCAGAATGCTGTCAGCCCGAGGCTCTCAGCTGGGAAGGCACCCCCTCAACACCGATAGTCCCACTTTGTTGTTCTATCTGGGTGTCTGCCTCTCAATTCCTTCAGCACCATCTGGGTGGGGGGCTCTACCGCCAAGCTGGTCTCAGTACCTAAGCTTTTCCAGTTGATAATATCCAATATGCACTGTCCTCTGTATGCACTGGTTAGTAGTGTAAGTAAGTCTCATGCAAAAATGACATTGCTTGCCAGAGTGATTGAGAAGTACATTTGAAAAGAAAAATAGTATGCTGGGTTACAGATTCCAGTCTAAGCATAAGTATCAACAGAGAGGAGCCAAAAATACACATATTAACAGACACAATGGATATTTGAAATATGAAACCATAAGGAAAATTTCAGATATTAAAAAATGTAATAAAATAGGCAGAATGAACAACGGGATAGATAAAAATTGAGGAGCAAATCAGCAAACTATAAAGATCAAATAGAGAAAATTTTTCACAACAAAAATTAGCAAAGAAATCCTTTTAATAAGAAAGTGTGATGATTCTTTGAGGATCTAGAAATGGAACTACCATTTGACCCAGCAATCCCATTACTGGGTATATATCTAGTCAAAGGATTATAAATTGTTCTCTTATAAAGACACACGCACACATATGTTTATTGCAGCACTATTTACAATAGCAAAGATTTGGAACCAACCCAAATGCCCATCAATAATAGACATGATAAAGAAAATGTGGCACATATACACCATGGAATACTATGCAGCCATCAAAAAGCAAAAAAAATTTAGAAATATTTATGAAATGTTTCCAACTCCTCTATTTTGAAAACTATAAAACATCAAGATAAATATTTTAAAAGACCTAAGTGAAAAAAATACATGTGTTTATATATCCAAACAGTCAATATAGTTAGAATATCAATTACTACCCATTTGATTCAATGATTTAATGCAATCACAATCAAAATCCTAGTAACTTTTCTTGGAAACTGACAAATTGAAATCAAAATTGGTATGAAAATGTAACAGACATAGAAGAGCCCAAACTTGTAAGTAAAAACAGTGGATTACATGCACTACTTGATTTTAAGTTTTTGTTTGTTTTGTTTTAAATAAAACTACAGATCAAGACAGTGTGGTATTGATGAAGAAATGGGCAAACACACCTACACAGAGATCAAATGATTTCTAATAAAGTCACTAAAGTAAATCAATGACTTACTTATGATCTTTATCTTAAAAGTCATGAAACAGCATGAATACATTAAAAAAAAAGCAAATGAAGAAATAACAGAAAAATAATTAAAGTAATTAAAGACAGGGTAATTTGATATAACAGGAAATGGATGAAGGGTCTATGAGATTTCTAGACAGACTAAAGGAGTGAATGAGACAATATACAGGCCTCAATTTAGAAGATCCTCTTGGGCAAGGAATGTTAAAACTTCAATTTGTCACTAGAAGTTGGCCAGACATTTCAACACAGTTACAAAAAACAGAATTGGGAAGACCGGCCCCTAAGTGAACATCTCAGAGAAGCTCAAAAGGTGTATGTGAGGAGAGATGAAGAAAAGTAGAAACAAAAGACAAAACTTATGCTACCACTTTCCAACAGATGGCTCCAAACCTATGTGCTTCTAAAGAGAGCTTCCATGGGGCCGCAGACTATAAAGGGTTCAAAACCTCCTTTAGGGCACCTAAGGCTCTGTCTAGAGGACCAAGACTCTTGTTTACCAGGCCCTCCCAAAAGTATGGGGGAGCAAATTTAGAAAATCTCAGAACTGAGAGGAGGGAAGGGCAAGATAGGTGTTAGAAATATAGAAAAACAGGTCACTGCAGAGACAATGTCCAAATTAAGAAAGGAGAAAGAAGCCCTTCCACTCACGACCTTCGAGGAAGAATAGGGGAGTCAGGGGCTCTGCCTCTTTTATCTTGAGTTCCACCAGGAGCCGTTGATACATTTACAAGTGGGACCTAAGCATGAGCCTATCACCTTTTTAATAGATTGTGGAGCAAGTCGTTCCTCTGTCTGTTTCCCCCATCTAATATTGCCTACTTTTCTAAAGAACTTTTGATTTCTGGGGTAAAAGGAGAAGGATTTAAAGCAAAAAAAAAAAATTAGAAATCACAGAAGTTAGATACCAGGATTAATCACCTCATATTCAGTTTTTATTAATCCCTGAAGCAGGGACCAATTTATTGGGGAGGAATTTCATGTTAGTTAGGCATAGGTCTACAAGGCAGCCCAAGAGGATTCCTCACCTAATTAAACCTACTCACCACCACAGATGAAAAATACATTAATCCTAATGTCTGGTCCAAAAAACGGGAACCCGGGGAAACTCTGTATCCCTCCAATCCACACCAAGCTAAAAAAGCCCAGGAAAATAGTAAGGAGAAAGCAATACCCCATTCACCTATAAGGCAGGATAGGGTTGAAAACTACGATTAAAGACAGGCTTCTTGAGCCCTGCATGTCCCCTTATAACACTTCAATACTTCCAATCAAGCAGTCAAATGGGTCATAACAGCTGGCATAGGAGCTTAGAGCTCTTAACCAAATAGTTCAAACTACCCACCCCGTTGTCCCCAAGCCTTACACCATTCTCAGCAAGATTCCATGTAATCATCAATGGTATACTGTAATAGATTTGAAGGATGCTTTTTGGGCATGTCCCCTGGGTGAAGGTATTCAAAATATATTCACTTCTGAGTGAGAAGATGCCCATTCAGGGCAGAAACAACAACATAGATGGACAGTCTTACCCCAAGGGTTCAAAGACTCCCCTAACATTTTCAGTCAAATTTTAAAACAAGTATTAGAAAAAGTTGTCATCCCTCAAAAAATGCCTGCTTAAGTACACTGATGACATTCTTGTATCTGGTGAAGATATAAAGAAAGTTGCTGGCTTCTCTACACATACTCTTAATCATCTGCAGTTCTCCACTCCTTCTCTGCCAGCCTTAGAGAGGGCTGCCAAGCTCTAGCCCCACACTCACTATAGGCGGGAGGAAGGAAAAGGAAAAGATGCCTTGCTTCCGTGATGTTTCACTGACCACAACTGCAGCCAGAACACAGTTACTCCAGGCTGCTAGGAAGGCTGGAAGTTGTGTTCAGATCTTTCCACACTTTGTTTCAGAGAAAAGCAAGTGAAGAGTAGACTGGAAGTGAGCTACCTTACATCACTGCCATAGCTGGCTTGAGACAAATTCTAGGATTGTCTGTCTTTCCCCTATGTTCTGAGCCCCCTGAATATGGGGGTAGTGGTTTAGCAATCACAAAACAAAATGAGCAACTCCAGAGACCTGGTGGGGTATGAATTAATGTTCAACAGGTATTCATTAACATCTCCTTGAAGGATATTATAGGAATTAGGGCTCTACAGGTAAAACTTCATGGCCAAGATGAGTCCTGATGAACAGAGAATGTTCCTAAAAGCCACTGAGCAAGGCTATGGTGGAATCGCTATTTCAGTGGGGATTTCTACCTAAGCCTGCTCCCAAAGAGATCAGGATTATATTGCATGATTAAAACAATCTATGAGCCATGCCACGTGGAAGGACAAGTGTCAAAGAGGGGTATGTGCAGCGGCAGATTCTGAACATTAAAATAAATGTAATCATGGGAGAAGATGAAAAATAGTCAAACATATACCAAGAAGTCGATGTGGAAATTAAGGCTCCTTGAGGGACTGTGGCCCAAATGAGGCCAAGCTGCTGGAGTCTCCCCATTAAAAGCCTCGAGACCACAGGGAGACACTGGGAACACCTGATTCCTTTTTGTGCGTGTTCCCATCGGACCCTCCTCAGGGATCTAACCAAGTATAAACAGCTACTATGCAGAAGGCATGGGAGCAGGCGATTCCACATGTCTCATCTCATCTGACTTCAGTCCATTCCAAGAGATGGATTGGTAAATTTAATATTAGTTCTGCAACTGGCCTGTTTGGATACTATACCAGAAACAGGCCTGAAGTAAGAATGCAAGAAAGGCTGCTTTGAAAGAACACAACAAAATATTTTCTTGTGATTATGATAACTTCATAAAGTACTTCATTTTATAAAGTACTTTCAAACACACTGTCCTATTTGTCACTCAAAACAAGTATTTACTGAGTAGCTTTCTGATGACTGATGAATGAGAAAGGAAAAGTTCATTCATAACATTAATGAGCTCAGAGATGAAAGAAAGGAAAGAATAAAGGAAAGAAAGAGGGAGAAAAAAGATGAAGGAAGGACAAAGAAAAGAAAGAAAAAAAGAAAAAAGGAAGGAAGGAAGGAAAAGAAAAGAAAGAAGAGAAAGAAAGGAGGAAAGAGAAAGAGAGAGAAAAAGAGTGAGCAAACTGCAGCCCAGTGGAATGTGCTATGAAAGCTTAGTGTGGGAGAGGCTGACTCTCTCCCTGCTCTCATCAAGGAGGGAGCTTTGGAGCTCAGAGAGACATCCAAGCTGCAGAAAGTAGTAAGGAGAGGCCACCCAGAGCCAGAGACAGAGTAGCAGGCCATAGTTACAGTTAGGGGCCAATGTGATGTCCCTGTATCCCTTTTATGAAGGCTTCTTTTTAAACTTTAAGCCTGAAGGAACTTCTGTCCTTGCAACTAAATGATTCCTGATTACAACAGCTCTGTGGGCATCCCCTGTTTCTTGGCAAATCAGACATAAAGACCAGTTCTCTAACAGGATCTGTGAACCCTGGATTCACCTGCTTGGCTCCTTTGTCTAGCCTTTTGACCTTTCTGATTGGTGCTCCCCCTTCTCGTCTGATTTATATCACCCCCCGTTTGTGATACTACATCAGTCTGGTACTTACACAGCCATATTATCATTGCTCTAACATCCCTCTTTTAAAAAGACCAAGAAGATAAATAAAATATCTAAAAACCCACTAATCCACACAAGTCCAAACAGCCCTCTTATCGTGATAGCTCATGCACAATTAATTATATAAGCAAAAAGCAGAAAACAAAATGCGCTCATAATCCCATTCCCCCAAAGTAACCATGGTTATCACTTTTAGGGTAGACACTTCCAGGCTGTTTTGCAGACATTTACACACAATTTTCCTTAACAAAAAAAAAAAAGGATCATATTAAAGTGACTGCTTTGTAACTTGCTATTTTCACAACTCTATTAGTCATGGTTGGTTAGTTAAAAGCACACAGTAGAAATCAACTTCAAGATGGCTAAAGCAAAAAAGGAAAATAAAGCATCAGATGGAATTAAACGAAGAACTGACCAGACAGGCAGCAGGAGGGACAATCCTGGCTTCTTCCTCCTCCCATTCCCCCACTTTTCTTTCACATGTCTCTCAACATCTGCCTCATCTTAACCCAATTATTTAAAAGTTTCTTCATTTGTGCCTATGCATTTTAGCTCAGGCCTAATGTTAAACATTTTTTCTTAATTCTTTTTCAAAGTTTACATTTTTCCCCCTTTCAAAGAACCTTGACTTGTATGGTTTTAAATCAATTCTACCATATTTCTGTGTCTGAGTTTTTTCATTTTCTGAAACACATTCATTCCATTCTTCTTGTTTCCTTGGGTTCATTTACTGATTTTTAGTCTCTATTACTTTCAATCTCCCTTTAAAAAACTGATAAAGGCAACTGAGATTTCCCAAGCCTTCTTCTGTATATGATGCCCATCTTTTCTTACTCAAAGATGTGGGATTGATGAGCACATTCCAGAGGCTGCTACTGAGAAGACTTAGTGTCTTGGGGCCCCTGGAGCAGCACCTCTAGAAACACAGGAACAGAGTCCTTCAGACTCTACCCATGCTTTATGATTTTTGAAGGTCCTTAATTTAAAACCAAGAAATGGCCAGTTGCAGTGGCATGCCTGTAATCCCAACACTTTGGGAGGCCGAAGCAGGCAGATCACCTGTGGTCTGGAGTTCAAGACCAGCCTGGCCAACATGGCAAAACCCTGTCTCTACTAAAAATACAAAAAATTAGCCGGATGTAGTGGTGCATGCTTGTAATCCCAGCTACTTGGGAGGCTGAGGCAGGAGAATTGTTTGAACCCAGGAGGTGGAGGTTGCGGTGAACCAAGATTGTGCCAACGCACTCCAGCCTAGGTGGCAGAGTGAGACTCTGTCTCAAAAACAAAAAAATCAGCCAGGCATGGTGGTACACACCCATAATCCCAGCTACTTGGGAGTCAGAGGCATGAGAGTCATGTGAATCCAGGAGGTAGAGGTTGCATGAGCCAAGACTGTGCCACTGCACTCCACCCCGGGTGATAGAGTAGGACCCTATCTCAAAAAATAAAACAAAGAAATGATTGCATCTCTACTATTTGCCAAACATTGTGCTAGTCACACTGACATATATCCAAAAAAGGAAGAGAGTATTATCTTCATTTTACCAATAACATACAGCCAAGAGAGCTCCCATGATCTACCCACTTACACAGCTAGTCAGTGACAGAGCTCAAAGGTGGGCCTCGATTTAGCTAACTCCAAACTCCATGCTTTTTCCACTTCTAAATGTGTTTCCCAAATGGTTCTGAAAAGAAACGAAAAAGTCAAAAAGAAAAGCCTCCCTACGGTAGCACTATCTAAAGCCAACAAAACTCCTAAGGATGCTTATATTCAAAATCTCTGGCATCATAAAAGTGGGTATTTGATCGATATCTGTAACCATCTATAGATATATGGATAGTATCAAATAACCAGGTATTTTCACATCATCTGTCAAGGTATTTTTCTTGGTTTTCTGAGAGATGAGCTTTGAGAATGCAGCAGAAGCAGCTGTTTTGGAAATATTTCTTTTTCTTTGCTCCCAATACTATTTAAATCTTGGCAGGGGGCCTTATTAAAGATGAATCGTTGAATTAGCAAGTAGTGTTGTAGCTAGAAGAGACAGCATGTGCTCCCGTGGTGAAAACAGATTTGCACAAAGGAGTTCCGTTGAGGGGCTGGCGAGGGTGGGAGGTGGACAGAAGATAAAAGCACACAAGACATGGCATGTCATGTGTTTTATCATGTTCTCTAACCTGCCCACTACCATAGGGAAGCACAAAAAGGTCAAAAAGGAGCCATGAGCAGCTCCATCTTTCTGAAGTATGAAAATGAAAAGGGAACCCTTCACTCTAGGGCAATTCTGGTTATTAATAATCCTCACTCTCTTCACTTTATGGCATATGAGTGACCCACAGCCTTAGATGACCTAAACACTTGGGCACCCAGCCTGGTGCAGTAACTCACACCTGTAATCCCAGCACTTTAGGAGGCCAAGGTGGAAGGATCACCTGAGCTCAGTTCAAGACAAGCCTGGACAACACAGTGAGACGGCCATCTCTACTAAAAATAAGTAAATAAATTAGCCAGGTGTGGTGGTGTGCACCAATAGTCTTGACTTTACCAATAAAATAACCTATGGGCAGAGAGCTCTTTAGGAGGCTGAGGCAAAAGCATTGCTTGAGTCTTGGAGGTTGAGGCTGCAGTGAACTATGATAATGAGACTGTGTCTCAAAAAAAAAAAAAAAAAAAAGGCTTGAGTGCCAACACTGCTTTCAGTTTGGAATGCCAGGGGTGCTATTTAACAACAATAGCAACAAGAGGTGAATGATTCTAAAATAATCCCCTCTCCTCACCCTCCTCCCCACGTGCCCTCTCTTATCTTGGAGGTGGAAAAGAGGTATTGATAGGTTTTTTTAAAAAAAAAAATTTGCTGCAGTTTCTATCATCTGTCAGGTTGTGATGGCTTCAGTTTGCGTCTGGGTTTAGAAATGAAACAGGCAGGCCAAGGCCATCTCCTGTGGAGTGAGTGATCCCAGCCCTGAGGTTGCTACTCCTCCAACCAGCAACGTTTCACTGGTGTGTCACTTCCCTCGGCCTTCTTTTTCCTGAATTTTTCATGCCTTGTAATTTGGGGAGGGAAAAGTGGAGAATGGGAAACTGATGGAGAAAGAAGAGGTGAGAGAAACCAGTGCTGAGTCTCTACTAAGTTCCATCTATTATTTATTCCTTATAGCAATCTCAAAGAAGAGAGTTTTATTCTAATTTCACAGGTGGAAAAAAAAATGGTGTCAGAGAGAATAACTTGCTCAAAGTCACACAGCTGAGAAACAGCCCAGCTGGAACTCACAGTCACATGTATTTGACTCCAAAGCCTATGCTCTCAGTTTGCTAGTTCTCACAGATAATTGTGGATCTGCTAAGAGAGAGGATTTGTGTGTTAGTCACTAGCCTAAAGTGGCCACCCTAGAAGGCCTTGTCTCCAGTGACCTCTCCCCCAGGGGGACCTGAAGACATTCCTGGCCTAAGTCCCCAACAGGAACTCACCTTGCTCCTTTCCTTAACTCCTGCCATCCCAGCTCCTGGGGCCGCTGATCACTGGGGCAGAAAGTACAAAAGAATCAAGATCCAAACAGCCCAGGCCTGGAGAGCAGCTGTATCCCAAACTGTTCTGGTTGCAAAGGTCAAGCTTCCGGCCTTGCTGAACTTCTGTGCTCCAGACCTTCAGCCCGGACTAGGCCCGGACACAGGCCCCTCCCTTCCCAGGCAGGCTTGCTCCTGTGTTTCTCCCCCAGAAGCCTGGGCTCTTGAAGCACAGATGGGGATTGATTGACAAAGGGCCGAGTGGGTAAGCTACAGCAGTACGTGAGTTGAGAGGACGCTGGACAAGGTCCCTTGTTCCCACACATCCATCACATTGTCTATCATGCATCCTTTTCTCCAAAGGTTTGAGATTATTTAAAGACCTTTTTTTTTTTTTTTTTTTTTTTTGAGGCGGAATCTCACTCTGTAGCCCAGGCTGGAGTGTAATGGTGTGATCTCAGCTTACTGCAACCTCCACCTCCCGGGTTCAAGCAATTCTCCTGCCTCAGCCTCCCAGGCAGCTGGTACTACAGGTGTGTGCCACCACACCTGGCTATTGTGTGTGTGTGTGTGTGTGTGTGTGTGTATTTTTAGTAGAGACAAGGTTTCACTATGTTGACCAAACTGGTTCTGAACTCATGACCTCAGGTGATCTGCCTGCCTCAGCCTCCCAAAATGCTGAGATTAAAGGTGTGATCCACTGCACCCAGTCCTTTGAAGCTTTTCCTACCAATGAGAACACAGTCGTGAGGGGTCACTGAAGTGGATGCAAACAGAGATACAGACCAAAAGACAAATTCCAATTCCTCACCAGCATGCACAGAGATGGTCCTGCTGATTACTCTCATTTAAGGTTCAAGCACAAGCCCTAGTAAGTAATAAGTCTGCTGCACCCTTCTCAAAAGCAGCAGAAATTACATAGTATCAGAGCCATCCACCATGGGAGGTTTATAGCAAATACTCTATGGCTGCTGTTAACAAGGCCTTTATATACCTGTGGTCCTCACCGTGAGTCGGCTAATACAGCTTCTTTAAATTAGCAGTGTCAGGGACTTCATGGTCCCCACTCCACCCACATCAAACCAAAAAGCCAGTTAATATCACTGAAATGTCTGAATAACTCTGCGTACCTGAAATCTGAAGACCTCCAGCAGACGCAACTCCATTCGGCCCCTCAGACTTCTGCCTTCAGCTCTCTGCTTCTCGCGCCAGTGTCTTCGCTTTTACTCATGCATTGGAAACATCTGTCTGCCCTCCAATTCCCGCTTTTCAGGTGGCCTAATAGCTAACTGCTGCTTTCATTGAGCCCCAGGTGCAGACCTGCCTGGAATCGGCCTCCCCGAGAATCGGTTTTCCAGGGCAGTCACCAAGGCTCCTCTGGCCACTGTGTTCTTTGTTCATTTGTTGTGATGTGATGTCCTCACCAAAAGACATTTTGCAAAAGCATCTCCAAGGACCTCCGTGCTCTGAGCTCCCCACCCCTTTAAACTCACTGACCTGCCCATATCATCCAAATGGTAAAATCAACCCCCCTGTGCAAACCAAGGTGACAGATCTGAGTGGACTCTTTGCTCTTCCATCTTTATTAGCTGTGTGACCTAGACCAAGTTCACCTGTTTGAGTTTCAGTTATTTTCATATTTAAAATAGGAGGTTGCTACAAAGCCCACAGAAGCAGTATGAGTCTGAAATGACTAATATACAGAAATGCATCTATCCACTTATGCCTGGCACATGGTAAATAATCCGTCAATCAGAGTGTCCTTCCCCTAAGCCCCAAGCAAAAATTGGCATCATTTTCTACTGAAAAATGGACCCAATTAAATTGGTTTATTAGCCCAGCTGAAGTAATGCACATTGTCAAATCAGGACGTCGGCAAAACCTGCAAACAATCAAGAAGCATTTTTAAGAGACAGCTGCATAGGAATTTGGCTATGGTTACAGAGCAGAAATAGGTAACCATTTGTCACCTTCTGTGGTTAGCGTAGACATGCAAACACGAAAGCGGTCTCCTTTTGAAAACAAGTTCGAGTATTAAACTTGCACTTTGGGTTAAAAAAAAAAAGTCAAACACCCTTTACTTCACCGTGTGGCATCGTGGACTGTTACTTTAAATTTCTGTGTTCCAACTGATGCTTGGTCTTTTCTTATTTTTTAAAATGCAACCAACTCACTTTCTGTCTGTAGGGAGAAAGGAGCAGCAAAGGGTCAAGTGCCTGGAAAGAAATGCCTGGATATTAATCTCCTCTCTTTAGAGATTTCATACTGCATAACTTTACAGCCAACAGTAAGTCAAGGTGCTGCCTCAATCAGGAATCACGGGTAGAAGGACCAGTTCATGATTTAAATGAAAACTCTTTACCTATGACCAAAAGCACTCTGGGACCAGGACCTCAGTCCAGCTGCACAGTTGTGTGGCTCAGATGAAGAACGTGTCTCTCCTAAACTGACTTGCGTGACATGTCTAAACAGACAGGCCTTCGGTTAAGGAGGTTTTGTTTCCCGCTGTTCCGTACCTCTGCCTTCCCTGTACTTTCTCAGGTTAGGTCATTAAAAAAAATTGTACCAAAAAATGTACTAGAAACTATTGATTTCTGTTGTGCTAAAGCCCCTGACATTCCGGCGCGATGAACATATTGCTGTGGACCTTGTGAGCTTTCTCATACTTCTCTTCTGCTTATGAGAGTCTCTGAGGATGGTATTAAAGATATTGTAGTTCCCACTTTCTGACTGTGAGATATCAGCAGGGTCTCTCCTGTGTAAAGAATAATTATCAGCACTGCTGTTACCTCTAGTAAGTGTGTAATTACATGCTCGGTTTTGTGGGCTGTAGGCTGTGCAATTTTAAATTATACAGTGTCAAATTCTCCTTCCCTCCTCCCTCTCCCTCTCTCCGGCTTTATTTGAAAGGGAAGGTGTTTTTTTTTTTTTTTTTTTTTTTTTTTGAGACAGAAGGAAGAGTAAGTGTGGGAACCTTTCCATCCACACCAGACAAATCGACAGCATGGTAACCAGGGAAGGTCAGACGCTGCCTCTTTATGACAGGATGTCAACCTAGAGGACGCCTCTTTAAAAATCAGAATGTGCTTGACACTGGATGGGGTGACATCAAGAGGGAAGGGTTGCCCCCCAAAATGGTGAAGGTGGGGAGATCGGGGGGCTGAGGGGGTAATGCGGGAAAAGGAGAAGGTGTGTTGGGTGTGCGGTGAGCAACATCTACAGGAAAGGGGCGTGGGGGCAGCACAGTCTCCTCGCTGATTCTCAGCCAGAAATTAAACTGGCTGGAGCCCGACTGCATGTGTGGTTTCCGGGATCAGCATCAGCTCTCGGCCTGGGAAATCAGCCTGAGCCGAGGACCAGCCTGCAGTGAGGCTGGAGGCTCAGGAGGCACCTGACTGCGCGGCTGGCAAATCAGCGAGGCTGCGGACGCCCCGCCCCCACCCCACCCACCTGGGGCCAACGCCAGTGTGGCAGGTGCAGCCCCCAGCCCAGTGCATTGGGGTTGTCCTGGGGTTCCTCGATCACCGCAGAGCTGCTGCCCTCCTCCTCCCACTACTCCTCCAGGGCGTTAGGGGATGCTGACTCCCGAGTCTACCTCCACTCTTGAAACCCTCCAGACTCCTCCCGCTCCCAACCCTGGCTTACGTATGTCTATCTTATTATCAACTCAGCCATTCGGGTGTTAACTTATTCAACAGTGTTGGGACTCAGAAAACAGTATCCCCAAATAAAGGCCTCAGGAGCAGAAGTTTTTCTCTCACCTCCTGCCTTCCTGTCCCTCAGTCCAGTCATAGAAACCAGAACCCCTTCTTCAAAGCCAGCCACAAAAGCTAAAAATATTACTCTAAACTTCCTCTGCCTTTCTGTGTAAAAATAAGCCATAAAGAAATTATCAGACCTACCTTATTTGACTGTAGGTCATAGGACCCCTGTTCCAGAGAGGGCCTGCCCCCCCACACACGAGGAAGGAACGCACACTCAGAGGCCAGGAAGGACCTAGACAGGCCTGACGGTTTCCTACTCAGTCTGTTAGAATTAGATCACACCCACTTTGTCCAATCGTATTTCTACACGGCTATCCATACTTTGTGTACCTAAGTATAAAAATAAACAATTTTCCCTCTATATTTGGGTGTCATTCTGAAGGCTCCCATGCATACACATTAAATCAATTTGTATTCCTTTTCTCTAATTAATCTGTCTTTTACAAGTTGATTTTTCATTTAACCATCAGAGTCCCCTGAAGTTCCCCTTGACCCCTACACCTGATTCTCCATTTCCTCCTACACCCCTGAGGAGGGTACCCACAAAGTCTGAGTCCTGCCCCCTCACTGGGGTTTCACACAGAGTCCTCTATCTCTGCCAATCCCACCAACCCCCTTCCCCACATTGGCCATCACGTCTACAACTGCCACTTCTTCTAGTCATTCACATGTCCTGATCATCCTGGGTATTCAGTAACTATTTGTTGAAAACATGCAAACCTCTTTAATTTAATTAATTTATTTTGAGACAAAGTTTCACTCTTGTTGCCCAGGCTGGAGTGCAATGGTGCGATCTCGGCTCACTGCAACCTCTGACTCCTGGGTTCAAGAGATTCTCCTGCCTCAGCCTCCCAAGTAGCTGGGATTCAAGGTGCCCCCCACCACGCCCAGCTAATGTTTTGTATTTTTTTTTTTTAATAGAGATGGGATTTCACCATGTTGGCCAGGCTGGTCTCGAATTCCTGACCTCACGTGATTCACCCGCCTTGGCTTCCCAAACTGCTAGGATTACAGGCATAAGCCACTGTGCCTGGCCTGCAACCTTCTTTTTACCATCCAGGAAAACAGGACCAGAAAAGTTAAGCAACTTGCCCAAGGTCACAGAGCTGTTAGTGACACATCCAACAGAACCCTGTTCTTCACAGAACCTACTCGCAGTTCACCATGCTGCCTCTGAGAACTCTGAGATTAGAAAGTGCCAATGATTTCAAACAAATAAAAGGATCGAACTAATAATACAGAAGATGTGCCCATAGCAATAAGAAACTAACATTTATTGAATGTCCATATATGATCATCACAGTAATCATTGGAGGTAGGGACTTTATTCTTCCCATATAGATAGACAACTAAGGCACACAGAAGAAGAGTAACTTACCCTGGGCCCTGGCTAGAGGCAAGATTTGAATTCAAACCTGCCTGACTATAAATCCTACATGTTTAACTCATCTGCTTAGGACTTCTGGTAAGATACATCAATAAGCCTGTTGAGCTGATACTTAAGAATGAGTTCATGCTCTTCAGTGAACATTTATCTCCTCACCTGTCTTATTCTTTTCCATTCTGCAAAATACAGTTCAACATTCCTCCTCTGCACAGTCCCAGATTGATTTTTGGTTTGGGGCAGTTGAGGAGCAGGGCCACCAAATCCTCTGAAACTGACAGGGAATCCATCCACAGGCCTAACCAAAGCTAGGCCCCCTCTCTAAGACACAGACTGCCAGCAGCTCCACTGGACCTCCTCCTCACCTTCCATCTATAAAGCTTCCTCAGTCCTAAGCAAAAAAAAAAAAAAAAAAAAAAAGCAGCACCAAGAGATTGCCAGCCCAAATAGATTGGGTCAGATTGAGTTTCTGAATTTAATCATCACTTTCTGTGGTTTTTGTATTTCCCAGAACTATCCTCTTGTATTTAAATAGATGTTTTCATTTCATGGTGTTTTCATATTTATTATCCCATTTGATGCTTCATCAGCTCTGTAGAGAGAAGGCAACTATTTCTATTCACCTCTACCCCATCCCAACACCATCTTTTGCAAAAAGAAAAAAAAAAAAAAAAAAAAAAAAGGAGATCTAGTTACTTGGTCCAAATTGCAAAAAGAAATGGAAGCCTGGATCCAGAACCCTGGTAAGTGTTGAATATTATTTGATTCCTTGAAATGATCGTTTTTTTTTTTTTCCTGAGACGTAGTTTCTCTCTTGTTACCCAGGCTGGAGTGCAATGGTGTGATCTCGGCTCACCGCAACCTCTGCCTCCCAGGTTCAAGCAATTCTCCTACCTCAGCCTTCTGAGAGGCTGGGATTACAGACACCCACCACCACACCCACCTAATTTTTGTATTTTCAGTAGAGACGGGGTTTGACCATGTTGACCAGGATGGTCTCTAGAAATGATCACCTTCTACCCATATATTGTGTGCCATAGCTCACCTGTCACTACCACTCTATTGCATTGTGTGGAAGGAAAAAGACCAAAGCCCAGGGAGTTCGAGTAGCCTCCGTGGAATGCAGACAGTGTGGAATCAGGCCTAAAACCCCGAGACCAACCCTTCCCCACAAGCTTCCCCATCCTGATGCTGTCCCAGAGAGTGTCCTGTTTTGAGAACTTCCTGTAGCCTTAAGCCAGGGTGAATGTTTCCTTTTTACTTCTCATGCCACATTTATCTACAACTCTGATGTTCAATAATAACCTCCTTTCTGTACAGAAAGTTTGAGATGCAGCAGGGACCCCCTCTTAGGGACCTGCCAGCCCCTCCCAAACATAGAAATAAAGGAAAATCTTCAGTTTCCTGGGAGGAAATTACAGACACCTAGCTGGCCCGGAGAAGCCAATTTGCAACTTGATAAGGAAGAAAGTAATAGTAACTTAAAACAATAGCCAAGGAAATCAGAGTCACAAGATACTTGGCGCCCTATAGAAACGAAAGATCACATAGTAACCTACGTCTCTCAAGTGTTTTTGAGAAACCTCGACTGCACAAAATGAATCCACTGACACATAGACCTCAAATAAGGGAACTGAGGACTGAACTCTGACATTTTTGTTCTGTATTTCTTCCTAAGGGGCCTGGAGGAAGGCACACCCATAGACCAGAACCTGACATTCCTTTCTGCTCACTGGAAGATTTTAGAAAGAGCTTCCATTCCTTAACCAATCTACAAATCAGAATCCCCGAATCCACCTGTGCTCTGTAAGCCCCCACTTCCAGATATCCCACCTAAACCCACCTTTTGAGGTAGAATAAACTATGTTTAATCAATATTAAACTAATGTTTAACATCCATGTATGAATTTACAGTTTTGCCTGTAACTTCTGCTTTCCTGAAATTTGCCCCCCTTTTAAAAATCTTTGCTTTTAAGACATCCAGATGTCAGGTCTTAAGCATGAGCAGCCCAATTCTCCTTGCATGGTACCCTGCAAATAAATGCCCTCCTTTCTCCCCCTGCAAAATCTTGGTGTGAGTGTTCAGACTTACTGTGCCAGTAAGTAGACCCCAGCTCAATTCAGTAACACGTTCAGGAAGAAATCCCCTTCATAGGTCATATGAATTCAGACTAATGATCAAACAATGTCTCCTACAACTGAAACATCAAATTGATGTGTATCTATTCAGAACAGTGCTGGACTGTGAAGGTATAAGTGAAAGATGGAACTGCCTTCAAGGAGGATGCAAATCAGCAGAAGAGAAAGCATCTTTAGGCAAGTAATTACGATTTACATAAACATTCAAGAGGGTAAACAAGGTTCAAGAGAGTATACAGGTGGTGACTTGCTGGACCTTAGAGAATACAGTGGTGAGTGGAAGAGATCAGATTCTGTCCTCTTCAAGAGTGTTGGGAAACCATTTGTTAAATATAGTGAGTTTCAAGTTTCTCTTGAAAGAATGAGTGTATCAGTATGTTGAGGTTTCTTATTCTTTATTCTCCATTTTTAAGTTTATTGCCCCTAGTTTCAGTAAACAACCTTCCTACCAGCTCTCATCAGTAGTTCACATCTGTTCCCTTGGTCACCTGCTCCATCCTGAGTTACCCCCGGTCACCTGCTCTGACCTGAATCACCTTTAGTCACCTGTTGTGTGACCATCTTTCCTGCTGAAATTGCTCACCCCACCACTCTGGCTTGTATTCCTGCTCTCTTTAAATAAGCCAATCAGAATTAGCTTAGACAGTGTAGTCCAACCCCAGCCAATAAGTGAATGACACAGCAGTAAGGGCTACCTGCATCAGAGATAAGAATCCCTTTCCCTTACTTGTTCAGGTGTGCTCTTGCCATTGCTCCATCTGCGAGGCACACCCTTCTATAGAAGTAAATTGCCTTGTTGAGAAAATTTATGTTTGAGTGCTATTTCTTTCATGGAATTGAAAATTTATTTCTAACATGTAATATGTATAGTAAATATAATTATATAACATGTATACATTATATTTATAGCTATATATATGTTCAAAGAAATGTGAGAATCGTAAAGGCAAAAAGATGTGTTATATATAATATACATATATAAAATATATATACATTTTAATATAAATATTTTTTCTCTAGCTCATCAAGGTATTATTAGTGAAACGTTTATTTAATTGATCTCCATAGCTAAAAGTATAATTTATGTGCATAAACTTGAATCTTTATTTTTGTTCTGAATATAACACTCCAAGTTTTTGCTATGTTACTTCAGTGTCTTAGCAGTTATAATTTTAAGGTAAAAAAAATTTATAATTAGAAAAAATAGAAAAACTGATGTACTGTTATCATATAGGCCAACAAAATTGGTAGGATCTAGCAAGATACTTAAACATTTTTATGTTTAAGTATGTTTTAAATAGGATTGTAATGAATATAAAATGTTTGCATGTATGCAAGCCACTTAGAACAATGCCTGGCTATGTAATTGTTGGCTATTATTACTATTAACACAGCTTTCTCTTGTAGGGATTCCTGGTGGGTGTGGACAAGCTCAGATTGGAAAATCTCATTAGATAATTCCAATATACTAATATACCACTGAAGTAGGGAGCATGGCACCTACTCCAATGTTATAAGCAAACAGGGATTCCTGAACAGAAAATTGTAGTTCAGAGCATGGACACTACTATGTTACTTCTCATCTCAAACCTCTGAGTCTTACTCTCTCATATTCTTGAGATAAGCTTCTTCCCTGAGGCAGTTGAAAGCCATCGTAGAGATCTCCCACCATAAAATATTTGAAATTCTTTAGCAAGCACATTTTTTCCCACCTTAATGACTTTGGAGACATCTATTACATACTTGGGTGATTAGAAGGATAATACATCACCAAACCTCTTTGAGTCATCTATAAAATGGCAACCACAATCTTTGAACTGACTACTTATATCTATTGTTACATGACCAAAGAAAATCATGTATCCAAAAGTTGTTAACTGTACAAGACATGATCATACTTTTTTCCATGTTGCTGTTCTATTTTCATTTGTAGTTAGACAACATTTAAACATCTGCCCCAAATCATCAAAAATATGTTATCATGCAACATTCCAAAACGTTAAGTTGCTTTATGGGAATAAAATTCTCTGTAATCAGGATGTTGGTTGTGATTTCTTAGTTGGCGAAGCATAAATTAAATCCTATGTTTAGTCAATTCTTGAATATTGTTTTCATAAGGCTCTGTATATATTCTATTTCTCATTCCCTCCAGATGCACTGGGTAAACAATATCTTCACTGTTATTCCTACACTTCTGATTTATAGGCTCATATTCAACTATCTAATAAACAACATCTGCATCTTATACAGAGTTTTTCAATTTTTTTTTCATGGTGTTCATATATTCAATGAGTATTTTAAACATCTATTATTATCAAGGTGCTCTGATCCTGAAGGGTACCTCAGGATATCCATCTTGTGTTTTTAATGGATTAATAAACTGTAACTTCCATCAAGACACCAAATTGGAAGATTTAAATAGTGGCTCAAGCTGAACCCTAGAACTCATTCCAGATTGTACTGCCTCTTTTCCAACTGGGAATGGCAACATACCATCATCAGAAAGTCTGAAAATTTTGTAAGCTAAGTATTTCTCAAATACGTGCCTTCTCCTTTAAGATAATTTATTACCCCATAACTTGGCCCCTGAATGTATCGTAAGTTTTGTATCATATACCTATTACTTTTTATGTTATGTTCAAGTCATGAGGAACATGTACTTCAGCGAACAGTATGATTTTCTATATACTCATGGCTTTGCTCATAGTCCCAGCTACACTATTCCTTTTCAAGCTAATATTATCATCTCCACCTATGAAGTGATGTGCCCCTTCTAAAACCTATCTCAACACAATACACAAACCTCATTCATAATACTTCATATTTGTACAGACTACCTGTTTGTGGCTGTGTCTCTGTTATTAGACTTTATTGCAAGGATAGTATCAGAGTCATCTTAGGATCCTTAAAAATATAGTAGGAATTTATTAGATACAAAACTTTAATATGATTTCAATAAATATTCAACTGTTCTAGTAATACTAGTTGTATAATAAGCAAATTAATTTCCAGTAAATAACCAGAAAGCAAAATTATCCACAGCAACAATAGACACTGAAAGATAGTCAAATAATATCTCCCAAGTGCCCCAATAGTAATTGTTTTAACAATAGTAACTGCTACTATTGCTAATAACTAGAAGCCTCATGGCTGAGTCTACGGAAAACAGTGTGTAGATTCCATAAAGAACTAAAAGCAGAACTAACATTTGATCCAGCAATCCCCCTACTGGGTATCTACCCAAAGATAAGGTCTCAAGGCTGATGCTCCTAGGGGACTATGAATGTTATATTTCTTCAATGGACTGGTATTTGCATGGGACATATACTTGGTAAATATTCATACTGAACTGTACTATTATATATTTTGTGCACTTTCCAGAATACATGAAGCTAAGAAAATATATTTCACTATAATTTAGTAGTAAAGGCTGTATTTTAAATATTAACAATTACCATGGTTAGAACAATTACTACTATTACAATTCTAATTTGCACATCTAAGCTACTGTTAAAGAATAGGATGAAATAAACACGCCCTCAGAAAAATTTTAAAGAAAAGATGAAAGTGCTAATTCCAAGAAGCCATTAATGAAATATTAGAGAATCTATTTATAAATTTGTGTGTGCAAGTATCTTTTTCATATAATGACTTCTCTTTGGGTAGATGTCCAGTAGTGAGATTGCTGGATCAAATGGTAGTTCTGCTTGTAGTTCTGTGTGGAATCTACACACTGTTTTCCATAGTTGCTATACTACTTTATATTCCAACCAGCCGTATAGAAGTGTTCCATTTCACTGCATCCATACCAACATCATATATTATTTTTTGATTTTTTGTATTATTTGATTATTTGATAATGACCATTCTTGCGGGAGTAAGGTGGTAATGCATTGTGTATTTCATCTTTATAGCAGCGCAGCAAAAATGTCGAACCAGCCCAAATGCCGAACATTCAGTGACTAGATAAACAAACTGTAAGATATATGTATAAACGTAGATCTAGTTATAGATAATTTTTTTCCATGTTGCTGTTCTATTTTCATTCATAGTTAGACAACATCTAAACATCTGCCCCAAATCATCAAAAATGTTATTATGCAACAACTTAAGTCGCAGACTTTATGGGAATAAAAATTTCTGTAGTCAGGATTTTGGTCATGATTTGTTAGTATTAGGGTCATAAATTAAATCCTAGGTTTAGTCAATACTTGGATATTGTATTCATAAGTCTCTGTATATTTTTTTTATTTCTTATTCCCTCCAGATGCATTAGGTAAACAATTTCTTCACTGTTATTCCCACAGTTCTAATTTATAGGCTGATATTCAACTATCTAATAAACAGCATCTGCATCTTATGCAGAGAGTTTAATTTTCAAAAATTTTTCATGGTGTTCATGTATTCAACGAATATTTAAAACATATATTACATCAAGATGCTGTGATCTTGAGGGGTACCTCAGGATATATATCTTGTGTTTTTAATGAATTAACAAACTGCAACTTCCATCAAGACACCAAGTTGGAAGATTTATATAGTGGCTCAAGCTGAACCCTAGAACTCATTCCAGATTCTTCTGCCTCTCTTCCAACTGGTATAGACTACAACCAATCAATCAGCAAGTATAAGATACTCACACGCACATACACACACACACACACGATATATATATATATGTGTGTGTGTATATATGTATCATGTATATATACACACACAGAAACAAAACTTTAATATGATTTCAATATTCAAATACATATATATGTTTATACACATATATATTTATAAGGACATATATATACATACACATATATGTGATGGAATACTACTTATTCATAAAAAGGAATGAATTAATGGTGTTTGCAACAACCTGGATGGGATTGCAAATTATTATTCTATGTGAAGTAACTCGGGAATTGAAACCCAAACATTTTATGTTCTCACTCATAAGTGGGAGTTAAGCTATGAGAATGCAAAGGCTTAAGAATGATACGTTGGACTTTGGGTACTCCAGGGGAAAGGATGGGAAGCGGATAAGGAATACAAGACTACAAATTGAGTTCAGTGTATACTGCTCAGGTGATGCACCAAAATCTCACAAATCACCACAAAAGAATTCAGTCATCTAACTAAATACCACCTGTTTCCCAAAAACCTATGGAAATAGAAAATAATATGTTTAATGAAGAAGACAGTTAATAAAAAAAAAAATAAGAACTACTGCTAAAAGTACCTGCGATAACAGAAGTTGATACACATGAATAATTTCAAACATCTGTAGAAAACACACAAGAAAATAATAATGATTAACATGGGGGTCAAAATCAATGATAAACTAAAATACTTGACAACAACATGTCAGGTGGCAAAGGGTAGGGCACTGGTAAGAGTTCACCATTCCAGGATTCTTTTATTATTTGATGATAGAGACATAATCAGCATTATACTTTGTTAAAATATTAATGGTGGTTCATAAAGGACATAAGAAGAAGGTTTATCTTCTGGACCAGAAAGAGAAATGCAAAAGTGTAGAGAAAATGCTACTCTTTTAACAGAAGGTAGAAGAGCAACTAAATGAAGAATAGACATAGAGAGGGGGTTTTTAAACTTCCAGTCAGATGCTACGAAATTGCTAAATATATCAGTGAAAAGTAAGCTCAGCAGTTAGAAGGTATGGGTTTTTAGATTGGGAAAACTCTACACATGAAAATTTAATTTGCCCCTCACTTTCTGAAAAGTACTAAGTCAATGTATACCAATAAGCTCAAGCTGATTAATCCTTTTTGACTAAATAATAGCACTTCAAGACATTTATCCTGAAGAAATAATTAAAAAGTCAGTTAAATAAATATACACAACACCACATTACATGGACACTCAACACATGCATATGTACCAATTATGATATTTTCTAAAGAATTAAAATGATGTCTTAATATTCAATGTCATGAGAATGCTTGTGTTATAGTGCCACACAAAAAAAGTAAGTTTCTTAAGCCCTTTGTATAATAAGGTTAGCTTTCTTTCCTTCTTTCCTGCATAAAAAAAATGAAAATAAATTGTAAAAATATTAACACAAGTTATTTCTTGATGTCAGATCATTGGACAACCAACTCTTTCCCTACAATAAACTTTATTACAATCAGGAAAATGTACAATATTATGGTCAGAGATACATTGTTACTTTCTAAGATAGAACTGACAAAGTACACCTCAAACTTACTTCATGTGTTGTATAGTTTGGTTAAGGCTAGCACTGTCGAGATAATTTAAATTTATTGTACATTTCTTATACATGCATGTTGCTTTACAATTTTACATACATGTGCATAAGTGTGTGTGGGCAAACTCATTTTATAAGAATCTTGAGGTAGTTGATATTATCAGCATCCCCTTTTGACACGGAAGGAGACTGAACGTTAGAGATATTTACACTATCTTGGTTTGTAGGACTTTGCCTGGTGCTTGTTTTTTAGATTCTGTGTTCACTGTGACAGTTCCTCAAAATATGTACAGAACACTGATATATGTTCTAAATATGTGGATTGATTTCCATAAGGATACTGAACAGCAATCGTGCGGGTCCAGTTTGCTGAGTATGTAGGTATGCCTGCGAGCACCTCAGTCTCAGTTCACACATTCCTGCTGCTATAGGAGTATCAAGGGCAAACACTGTCCAGATGTGAGTCCTTAACAAGCTATAACCACAGCCATAAATATCTCTCAATGAGGAACGTCCTCATGATGTTGACACTGATTTTTTGACAATTTCCCAACACTCTTACGGAACATTCCCCAACCCCACACAAAAAGTGGGGGCTTTCACTTTCTTGTTCAACTTCTAAAGATAAATTGGGGAATATAAGACACTGGGGAAACCACGACTTCATGCTGCGTGAGCTTTCTCAGCTACCTGCAGTAGCCACCATGTCTTGGGTCCTGCTGTCTGCACTCTGGCTCATTGTCCAAACTCAAGGTAAGTACTATCACATCAGCACTTTATATGAAGGTCAAATTATCTGATGAATGCTTAAATGCCTTTAAAAACAAGGCACACGTTTTTGTGATCTAAAGATCACTGCCATTGGCATTTTGATACATTTTCTACCTCTCTCTCTCTGCAAAAGCAAACTATATATACATATGTATGTATGTATGTGTATATATATATAATTTTGAGTGAAGGTATTTTAACCCACTATATGAAACATGCATTATAAAATTAGTCATATTTTCTCAAATTGTTGTATGTTTTAATAAGTTTTATGTTTGCACAATATTTTCCAAAACAGATGAACCAAAAGCTACATAGTGTTCCATTCATTATGTCTTTTCTCTAGTAAATAAAGTTTTATTAACATCTTCATGAATCAAGGCTGTTTAAAAAATCTACACTTTGGGAAATTTACTTGAGAAAGATTCCTAAAATCAGAATGACAGGGTCAAAATGACTAGTTCTGGAAAAATAACCCTTTTTGTCTTTGAGATTGATTATTCTTAGATGAACCAGTTTGCTGATCACTCTATACACTCTTATTATGCCACAAATAATTTTCAAGTCACTGGTTATTTTACTAGCAGTCACATGATAAGCATGTTAAAAGTCAAGCTGTAAATCTGCACGCATTTGTGCTAAATCCTATATCGAAAAAGGTAAAGTATATAACTGACGAGTTATCCAAGCTCCCCACAAAATTATCACTTGCCTAAATGTTGCCTTGCAAAAGCTGCATACAAAGGGCTGGCTCTAGCCTTTATATTCTCTTTCATTTCTCACATTGTCCAACATCAATAATATACCCAAAGGAAAGATAAAATAGTAATTATTAAACTAATGATTATGCCATACATACACATAGCTCACTGAAGTCTTTTCAAATCCAATTATTCAATCCATATTAAAATACAGGCAGGCTTGTAGTCAACACTTTGTGATTTGCATAATAATTTAGCAAGGATGTCTCTGAAATTGTATTTCTTATTTAATAATCCTGCTAGATTTATTATTTTCTTTTCTAAAACATACCATCCCAATTACAACGTGGAACTAACTTCCCAGCCAAAAATCAAATCCATGTACTTAAGAGAACTTCCTAATCATCTCCAATATCATCTTGAATAAAGTTTGAATCCTTTGATATTTTCTACCACATGAGGAGACAATCATTTATCCAAAGACACAACTTGGTCAAAGACTTTGCCAGGATGAATGACAGGGAAGAGTTTAAAATAGAATGAGGGCTAAATCCTATATCATTGCATTATTAAACAAAAATCAGATATAATGCGTCATAACTGCATTATTAAACAAAAGAAAACATTAACTGACCAACTGAACAGCTGTGCCTGTGCTGTCTGATGAGAATTAATTGTGCCTAAAGTCACACAACATAAAATGAAATAGAATTGTTTAATTGAAATTTTAAAAATTCTACACATCTTTTTTCTCTCATTCCTCACAGACACCTCAAAATACTCACTGCTGAATTTCTAGAAAGAGAAACTTGTTTGTATTAATATTGTTCTTTCAAAATTCTGCTGAAAATGTTGCTAAAATGCTTCTGAATTTGATGATAGTTTATGAAGCCCATAGTGCCCAAGTGCCCTGAATTTTTAAATATTTCTCCCTATTACTTTGGAAAATTACTTTAGATAACCCAATAGTTAACAAGAAAAGCTATTATTTTTAGAAGATATTCCTTAGACTGCAGTTAGCTAGATAATTTTATACCTGGTAATGTTCTTATGTTTATCCATATACAATCTTATCAGGTTAATAATTTTACCTGGTTAATCATTCTTCTTTGAAGCACACAACTTTCTGGAACTTCCAGAAAATCTTATCATTATTATTCATAGTGCATGAAACCATCATATTCAAACAAACCTGTACTCACTGAACTACTAAACAAAATGAACTTTAGCATTGTATTTGTTTGGTTTTATGTGTATAAATGATGCCAGAAGTTTCCGGGGGAAATGGGAAGGACTACCAGAGGTTTCAGCTGGTGTTCCACCATATTCACCAATCTACTGCTCCTTGTCCCTGTATGATCAGCCTTACCTTCTGCTCCTGTAAGTGACCTATCTGTGCTGGCTTAACATCTCCATTTATTCTCTAGATCTTATCCCTTCTCATACAAGGACACTGACCTAGTATTTCTCCTCCTCCCTACGTTATCTCTTCCATATTCTCTTGGGAATCATTCCCATCAACATACAAAAAGTCTCCCAACTTAAATGGAATGTCCTTTTTCTTTCTCTTCTGCCAGTTAACATGCTGTTTTCTCTCCTCTGCCGGGCCTGTCCTGCAGACCCTGGCCGAAAGATGAAATGAGTACTCTGACACAGTTATGCTGTTTAAGAACAGCTAGGTGACTGCCTGGCCTTAGTGGCTGGAGAGCAGCTGTTAGGTTTTGCCTGGATAATTGCTTCTGGTTGGCTTGTTGTTCATAGAACTCATCATGTCCTGCCCTTCAGAGAAGTACTGACCAGCCTGTAAAGATGTCTTAGGTAGCACTAACCAGTCCCATGGGGTCATATGGAAGTTGTTTGCTATGGCCTCAATTAATCCTTTCATAAATGGGCTAGCAGCTCGGTTTTCTCCAAACGCTTTTTTCTTATTTCTTTCTAAGTGTGGAAAGTAATGGATTCATGTACCCAATTGCTTTGTTGGCTTTGCGTCACTTCTAATGCCGCTTGCCTAAGTCATGGTCTGTAGAGCATCCCTTGTCTTTTTTCCAATTTACTGGGGCAAGGGTCTCAGGTAAAATCTGTCTCCTCTATGGCACCTTAACCCTGTAACCGTGGTGCTGAGGGAGGAGTAGGCAGTGGATAATAAGGTAGATGATGGTTTTTTCTCCCTTCCCCTTATAGGCTCTTCTGGGTAGAGCAGGGCCAAAGTAGCCCTAACTAGGCCCATAATGTTAAAGACGTTACTGGGACCTGTTGCCCTTGTGCATGATGCTGTTTAAGATTTCTCCCCACGTGCCCCCAGGGCTCTAGGTCTAACGTGCCTTCTTCTGGGAACCACGGTTAATAAACAAGAGTTTGCATTAAGTCCCTTAAATGGGCCTCCAAGACCAATGCCCTGATAGCTTTAAGCAGCTGTTTTAATATTTTTATATAGTGTTGCTGTTGAGCTGATAGCTGTCATCCCATGATGAAACCCTAGCTTGAAAATCCCCCCGAACTTGAAAATTCCCAGCGGGCGCCAATTACTTACTGCGCAGTCACTTCAGTTTTCAAGGGTTCTGTCGTGATTCGTTGCAGCGTTCCTCAAACGGGGCACCATCTGCAGGGTTTGCTCCAGAGACCCGGGCTGACGGATGAAATGAATATTCAGATACAGGTACACAGTGTAAGAGCAGCTGGGTGACTGCCTGGCTCTGGTGGCCAGAGAGCAGCCCCCAGGAGCTGGAGCCGCTTGCTTTTATGCATTCAGTGCAGGTACAATGCCGAAAACCTGGAGCCAACACAACCTGTAGGTAATTAACATTCATTGTTAATTCCTTTCGGGAAATGTCAGCCACACGAATCATCAATGGTCAGTTCCTGGTCAACATAATTAAAAGAGCCTGTTTAAGACAAATTCCCCCACACTCCCTTATACCTGCTCCTTGCTCTCTGTCTCCGCGTTCTAGAACAAGCTCCCTTTAGCTAGCCTTCCACAGGTTCTGCAGAACCTTCTGACCTTTCAGAAGGTGCTGCCCATATAGTTTCTATCTAGTCTCATCCCATTCTCTTCTATCCTGCTTCTGCAGAGTTTTCATCTCAGTACTCCACCAAAAACTGCTCTTTCGGCTTCAAGGATGTGAAATCCAGTGGTCATTTTGGGGGCATCATGTTCTCATTTCTTTTCTCCCTTTCTTTCTCTCCTTCCTCTCTCTTTGCTTTACCTTGGCATGAAACACACCATTTCATCTGGAGAAGTCCTACCTCACACTGCCTCCTTTATTGGTTCCTCCTCCTCTCAATTTCCTAATGTTGGAATACCCCAGGGATCAGTGACTGACACTCTTTTCTTTTGCAGCAGCGTTCACTCATTTGGAGATTAATCTTTAGCTTGAAGTACCATCCACGAGAGGACAACTCCCAATTTTTTGCTTCCACATAAAATGTACACTTTATTTTCAACAAATCCACTTAGATGCTGTTATGTCGTGGGCAGGTCTGTTCAAACCTGCCCCAAAGCTGAAGGAAGATGAGAGGCCAAAGAAAAAGGCGAAAAAATCCAGGTTCTTAGGAAAACGGTTTTAATAGGGACTTACAAAGAGCAGCCCTGTCTGTGTCCTGGGTGGTGGCGAGACAAGACCCCCATTCGATTACTCTCCAGATCCAGGGCATTAACACTGCAGGGGAGGGGTGGTTCAGAATAGATGTATGGGAAAACTGAGGTGTGATGACATCACAGCTGTTTGACCTAAGGACAAGATTTATGGTAAGTATCTGCTCTTACACAAGGAGCTATATACTGGAAATCTTAGAGGGCTGCCAGAACAGGGATTAATCAGAAGCCAAGTGGGCAGATTAGCATCCAACATGGAGTTGCTTTGTCCTCTGCAGATGCCTAGAAGACATCTCAAAAGAACACAGGGGAACCTAGAACCTTTTCCACATATCTGTTCTTCTTTCACCTTTCCCCACGTCTGTCAGTGGCAATTCTGTTTGCTCAAGGCAAATATATGGAGTCATCCTTGATTCCTCTCTTTCTCTCATGTTCTATGATCAATCCTTCACCAATTCTATTGATTTCACCTTTAAAATATATTCAATATTTGACCACATCTCACTCCTTCCTCTGATACCACTTTCATCCCAGTCACCACCACCTCTCTCCTAGATTACTGCAATATCCTCTTAATGATCTCTCTGATTCTACTCTTGCCTCTCTGCATGACATTCTTGACAAATTAGACAGAGTAAGCTTATTAAACGAAAGTCAGATGACGTTACTTCTCTGTTCCAAACTCTCCAGTGGCCCCCATTTCACAGCCAAATTTTCTAAGAGTCTATCAGGTCTTACACAATCTGTGTGTTTGAAAATGTGAGCATTCAGAAATAAGACTAACCTTGTATGAATGATTGAATAATTAGAAGAGAAAAGAGAAGAGGCATGCTTCCCTCTTCCTAAGAGGGTGCTAAATGATTTTATATATTATATCTTATTCAAGTTTTACACTAACCTTTACTTTAGACAACAAACTAACACTAAAGTGACTTCTATGAGGTCATTTGGCTAAAAGCATAAGACTGCATCTTTTGGCTCCAAGATCATTTCTTTCCTACTATTTGTAAACAATGAAAATCTGTCTATATAATGTAATTTCAAGTACATCAAGAAGAACATTGTGTCTATACACAATTTTCCTACTTCCTCTCTGATGCTTTAAAACTCTTCAAAGAGAGGACAACAAAATCTTTATTTCTTTGAAATCAAAAGTCTTGAGGGAACACACTGAGAGAAAAAGCATCACAGCTTATTGTCAAACTGAGGAATAAAATAACTGCTAGTAGATTCATCTTGCCTAAAAATAAAGCCTTATATACAAGTGAAAAACTTTATTTTTAGAGTGTATAGTCAGGGATTGTGCTTCAGAGGAAAAAGGGTATGAAAAAGAAAAAAAGAAAAAGTCTTGGAGGGCATTGGGAGAAAAATTCACAATTTTTAAGAGGACTCTAAAGCAAGAAGAAAATGGGTTTCTACAGGCAGAATTCTAGGCTCACACAACCTCTGTTCTTAATCCATAACCTGTCCTTTCTGGGTATGGTGGTCCAGAGTTTGCATACACTGAGAGATTGTCTGAAGAACTGTTTTATAATCTTCACGTCTTTTCAAAATGGAGGGGGGGAGAGAGAAAAAAAATCATTGTCATCAAAGCTGAAGTAGGAGAATCAGCTGGTTGTTGGAAATATTTGCTGTCCAAACAGGAATGCAGTCTTCAGTGCCCTTTTAGCAACCCAAGAAGTAAAAACAAAAGACAACACAACTAAAACTGAAACCTTTAGATCTTTTATGTGAATATTATTTCTCTTTCTCTAGCAATAGCCATAAAGCAGACACCTGAATTAATTCTCCATGAAATAGTTTCTCCTAAAAAACTACACATTTTACATAAAAGAGAGATCGAGAACAACCATACAGAGAAGCATGGCAAAGAGGTAAGCAAGGTGAATGGCTATGGGAGATGATACAATCATCCAAAGAGACAATAAAAAGCCTTTTCACTAACAGAAGCGATGTGACAGTTGACATCTAATAGTTTCACCTTGAAGCCCATATATACAACTCCCCTTTGTTCAGGAGACTGCACACAATTTCTCAGAATGCCTCTATGGCTAAGCAGCAGAGAGTCAACAGCCTCACTTGATAAGAAAGGATAAAGCTGCTTAGACATGTCTCCAAATCTGAGGGTGAGAAGAGCCGCCCAGGAGGGTTAGCCATCTTTAATGGAGATGTTGTTCCTCGCCAGCCTCACGAAGCTCATGGCGTTCCCTCACACCACCCCTTTTCTCCAGTGAATTGTCTTTTCCCTCAGCTATTTTGTCAATTGTGAAGAATTAAACTTTGTATCAGTAGTTAACACAATATTTTTATTGTTGATTAAAGATATTAATTCTTTGACTATTGCATTGTTGCAAATATTTTCCTCATTTCATAATTGTTACCTAATTCTTAGTGGGTTGTGAGTTTTTGTTGTTTTTTTTTAAAGTGTATTTGGTTTGTGTTTAAAGTAAGAAAAATATACACCTTGTTTTCGTTCCCTGGATGATCCCGGGACCATATACTAAACATTAGGGCAAATGATAAATCCTTATCTCATGTATTAAAGTTAGTTTAATCTATAGGTGTTATTACTACATTATGCTACTTTTTGGAAGTCCATCTTAGTGTATAACTTATATTTTGTCTTACATATTTTTAAAAAAAACAGAACTGCTTTTATCCCATATGCATTTATAATTGTTCTTCTAATACATACTACACATATCATTATAATTATTATAGTTATTCTCAAAAATATAAATTGTTTGATGTAATTAAATGTTTGCAGGAAAGATATGATCCTGAAGTTCAATATCAGATGATCTTAAATGGAAAAGAAGTCATTCTCTCCCTACAAAAAACCAAGTAAGTTTTACCTCCTAAAAGTCTCATCCGGGGATTATATTATGAAACTGGGGAGGGATCCTTTTGAGGATCCATTTAGTGTGGTTTGACACAGAAGACATGGGACATTTTGAGCTTTGGATGATATTAGTTTGTGCCAAGGTTACCTATGAAGGCTGATTTCCTAGGAAATTACTTACAAAGTGTAAGAGAAAAGGAAGGGCATATGTAAATGACTTTCTTCCTCGACCTTCTGGGAACTTACTGAACATCTTTCTCTACTCAGGTAAACTCAAGACTTTGATACAGCTTTCCATTCCTTTATAAGAACATATGTCCAAAGCTAATTCAAGATGCATGGCCTAGAGATAGATTTCAGGGAATGGGGCTCCTCCTAGTTCGACGGCAATTAGTAAACTTCTCCTTGAATGCAATGGTCCTTTATGTATATTTGTGACCCAGCACTCTTCAGAGGTTCTATGGAGATTGTGTCTTTGGTGCAAGAAATCTCAAAATGACTAATTTGAAGACAGGGAATCTGCAGATGAGGAGAATGAAGGGACTTCCTCCCTCAGATTTAATAGAAAGAACTCTCTGATTTGCTTCAGCAGGAAAGCTCCAATGTTGAAAGAGCATCAGTAGGTCACAATCTTAGCTATTTTAGACACTATACTTTTTTTTTTTAGACACAGTTTTGCACTGTCTCCTAGGCTGGAGTGCAGTGGCACAATCTCAGCTTACTGCAACCTCTGCCTCTGGAGTTCCAGCAATTCTCCTGCCTCAGCCACTTAAGTAACTGGGATTACAGGCACCTGCCACAATACCCAGCTAATATTATTGTATTTTTAGTAGAGACAGGTTTTACCATGTTGGCCAGGCTGGTCTCGAACTTTTAGACATTACTACTCTTTTAGTGCTGAAGTTCATGTCGGGAAGTTTCACCTTTCTGCATGAAGAATGTTTCATTCCGCTCTCTGCTCTGTACAGGCATCTCCTGGGGCCAGACTACACTGAAACATTTTACTCACCCAGAGGAGAGGAAATTACCACGAAGCCAGAGAACATGGTAGGGTCCAAACACTTTGTGGGACTCTGTTGAGTTTTAGATGTTATTAGTTTGTACTAATGTTGCCTAAGAAGGTTGATTTCCTAGGAAATTATATACAAAGTGTAAGGTAAAAAGAGTGGTACATATAAATGACTTTCTTCCTTGACCTTCTGATAACTTGAACATCTTTTTCTACTCAGACAAACTCAAAGCTTTGATGCAGCTTTTCATTACTTGTATAAGAACATATGTCCAAGGCTGACTGAAGATTCACAGCCTTGAGGTAAATTCCAGCGGATGGGGCTCGTCCTACTTCCACAGCAGTTAATAGCTTCTCCCTGAATGCTATGGTCCTTTATGCACATTTGTGCCCCAGCGTCATTCAGGGGTTCTGTGGAAGTTGTGTCCTCGGTACAAGATATCCCAAAAGAACTCAACTATTTTATAAAATTCAGAATTCCAAGAACAACTTCAAAAAATAATCAGAGGACTTGAAAGCAAGGTGCTCATCTGTGGCCAATGAGACAACATTAAGGAAAATCACATTCAGCTTTTAAAGCATAGGCACAGCAGAAGAAGGCTTCCAAGTGTCACTTTTTTTTTTTTTTTTTTTTTTTTTTTTGAGACGGAGTTTCGCTCTTGTTGCCCAGGCTGGAGTGCAATGGCGTGATCTCGGCTCACCGCAACCTCCGCCTCCTGGGTTCAGGCAATTCTCCTGCCTCAGCCTCCTGAGTAGCTGGGATTACAGGCATGCGCCACCAAGCCCAGCTAATTTTTTGTATTTTTAGTGGAGACGGGGTTTCACCATGTTGACCAGGTTGGTCTCGATCTCTCAACCTTGTGATCCACCCACCTCGGCCTCCCAAAGTGCTGGGATTACAGGCTTGAGCCACCGTGCCCGGCCCCAAGTGTCACATTTTTAAAAGCAACCAAAAGTCCGCTTGTCCCTAGACCATTTTATCCATAGGTTAGAAGAAGAATTCTAGGTACTTGAAACTTCACATCACTATTATTTTCTGGAGGTATATGCATTGATCCTGAGGTTAGCAATGGAATATCAATTATATAATTAATATTTTTATATCTGATTAAACCATCACCCTGTAGATAATACCAGGGCCCAATGTTAGACATTAAGAATCATGGAATAGAGGACCAGGAAGCAAATACAACGAATCCCAATCCAGACGGGTTCATGTTCCTGATAAGTTTCTCAGAGCCATCCTCCAACGTACCCTAAACATGTATTTCTCTATAAAAAAGACAAAAGACTTTTGCCACAAGGTGGCTCTTAGTTCCCTATGCTCATCAAAACTTATTTCATGAACATCTGAAATTTTGCTAACACTATCTTCAGCAGACAGTGTCCGATAAATTAGTTCATGCTCAATTGTTAATAGCTGACGATGATACATTAATGAGGAATCTTCTCAAGTCTTTTATGAGAAAATGTTGATGTTGACAAGATCTCTTCCAAAAAGGGAGAAAAGACCACAGCTGGAATTTCAGACCCCGAGGCAGGTCAACTTACTTTGCACCGGAGTTTTTTCATTATCTTTTTTAGATCACTCCACAAAAGAGACCCCCTAACTTTGCTGATGCAGGCCAACAGTCATGTCTGAATCTCTAGTTGTAGGCAAATAATTTTGGGTCTTTGAGGCTGATAAAGGGATTCTACTAATAGAACATAAAACAGTGATTAAATCAGTCTGAGGAGCTCAGGAGTGACGGTATCAAATCTTGAGGATTCCCCAGTCTAAAAATAGATGTCTCATTTTACTTATTTGTAATGCACAGTGCCTTTGAGATTCAGCACAGGAAAGTCAAATCCTTGAACGTTGGCTCCCAAACCTGAGGGCCCACTGGGATCTATACATCCCAAGAGGACTGGCTACTTCTCAGAAAACTCATCCACTTTCACTGTGAGCCCACCTAGGTTTAACTTCCCTGGACTCTTTCTTAGTGTAAACTAATGTCAGAAAAACAGCTCAGCCACCAAATATAGAGTTTCCAGTGAAGCAATTCCAAAAACCTCTGAGGTTCTTGCTCTTTGTGTTTCTGGAAATTGTTCTGGTCACAGTCAGTACTTGAAGAACTTTTTTTACATATTCAAGATGGTGGCTTTCCTCACAACTGCACCACATGTATTCTCAGAGTTTACACACACACACACACACACACACACACAAACGCACACACACGCACACACATACACACACACACACACACACACACACACACACACACACGCAAACACATTTCTAAAGCATAATTTCTTTTTTCCACTCCAGGAACACTGTTACTATAAAGGAAGCATCCTAAATGAAAAGAGTTCTGTTGCCAGCATTAGTACCTGCAATGGGTTGAGGTATGAACTACTATTAAAATTAATCAAGATCAATCAGCTTTTTGTTACACAGAATTGAGTGCTACTGGATATTGTCTTCTTACTATTTTGGTAAATTGTTCACTGCTGGAATGCTGAATATATGTGGTTTAAGTGAAGAACAAAGTATCACCCTGACAATCATTTCATAATCTGCCGCTCTAGGAGAAGTCAGGCGTAGCAATGTAAAACAAGAATGCTACACTCTGGACCTTGATGATATCTGGATCTACTTCTGTGTTTATCCACCCTACTCTCTGAAACAGTTACTTCCTGTTTTCTAAGATTCTACCCTAAAATTGTTACAGTTGAACTTAATTTTAGAAGTGTATGTGTTTCTGTTTACACAGGTGATTCTTGCCAATGAGAGAAAGTTTGGAAAGTAAAAAAAGCACAAATAAGAAAATAACGACTACCATAAAAGTCAACCTCTGAGTGATCACTCTTAGTAACATCGTGTCATGTGTGCACTCTTATATACATACATACAAATGTTTCTTTCACAGGGTTGAAATAAAAAATAAAACCCACTCTTGTTCCAACATGGCTCATAACACATGACAAGTTTTCATGTCATGAAATACCTTCAGGGACATAATTTTTAACAGTTATGCTGGCATTGTAATATTTTGTTATATGGAGTCACCTTCTATTTATGAACAAATTATTATGCTATTATGATCATAGAAAGAAGGATTCCTTAAACTATTTCTAATCCCAGCATGTTACTCTGGCTGACCTGATCATTCATACTCCCCTCTGGGGTTCTTCCTATCTAAATATTTTCTTACTCTATTTTCTATTACAGTCCTAGGATCTGCCAATAAATATTTGTTAAGTCAATCAATAAACTAAGAAAAAAAATTACTAAGCTTATGGTGCAAATTCCAAATTCTTTGGGGTTGCTTCATCTTCATAATTCTTGTTCAGACTACTCTTGGTAAATAACTTAGGCTTCATTTTATATTGACAAATACTGATTATAAATTAGATTAACAAAAGTTAGCTGAGAGGTCTATGAATGACAAGGCTGTGTGTGAAACTGCGATGGAAGTGCAGAAATTAATCCATTCTTGGCAGCAAATATGAATCTGTGTGTCAGGAATCCTGAAATAGAAGTGTTTATGTCTCCCAGAGGATACTTCACACATCACCATCAAACATACCTGA
Organism: Saimiri boliviensis; assembly: GCF_048565385.1. Classification (NCBI taxonomy): domain Eukaryota; kingdom Metazoa; phylum Chordata; class Mammalia; order Primates; family Cebidae; genus Saimiri; species Saimiri boliviensis. The sequence goes on from NC_133461.1 coordinate 99,689,727, forward strand.
TAAAACCTCTGAAAAGCACAGACCAGGAAGAACATGCCGTCTTTACATCTAACCAGGAAGAACGAGACCCAGCCAACCACACGTGTGCCAGTGTGAGGAGCACTGGCAGGGAACATGGCACAGTTCGAATGTCTAGATCCCTTAAAAGCCCAGAGGTAAATATCATTTCCTAACCTCATCACTGACTTCAACTGTCTCAGCAAAGATAGGCCATATAATACTATTCTTAGAAATGAGTAGTATGTATTAAGCCTATAATTATTTACTTCTTTTCCTATTTATCTTCTCTCTTAGGAAAAAAAAAAAGTCTCCTTTTAAGCTTTGGAATCTTTTAGAATAGAGATAATAATTAACAATGTTCTTTTATTCTTTGTAAAGCAAGAAGACTTTCTTCGGGCACAGAAATACATTGATCTGTATTTGGTGGTGGATAATGCCTTTGTGAGTATGACACACGTGGGCCTCTCAGCCAGTCAAGTCAACTTTTAAGTTTACTTATCAAGCAAAAGCAAGAAATAAACTATTTTAGCTAATAATGTGGCATTTGTCCACCTGGGTGTCTTGGCTGTTTACTTGCCTTACCAGCAATAGTCATTATCTCCTCATCCCTTTAATATCCATTTGCCACGAAAATATTTAGATATTGGCAAAATACTTAATACCTGATAGTTATAGGAAATCAACCACAAAATGAAAAATAAAAAGAATGTATCATTAAAATATATTTTATATCTTAATATAAAATTAAATATATATTTAAATAATATGTAAATATAAAATCAACACAGAACTCTATATAACTTAGAAATTATATTGATGCTAAGCATTTTCAAAGGAAAATGCTAGAATCTACATTTCTATCTAGCAAATACTGCTTTGTAATCAAATTTTAGCCACATGATTTGGTTTAAAAACCTTAAAATTGTTTATTTGATTTATTCAACTTAAAAAGGAAGAACATTAAAATTTCACATGTATGTCTAACTTTTATCAAAAAACTCTTAACATTTGAAATAGAATTTGCCAGAACACACTCTTACATAATTTAATTATGGAATGAATAGATGTTGATTATATTGAAATGCATAATTTTCTTAAAATGTGAAATCCTCTATGCCATCAGCTTCTCAGTTTAATTTGCTGTTTCACTATAGTTTGTGTTTTGTATTTTACAGTATACGAGCTATAAGGAGAATCTAACTCTCATAAGAAGCTTTGTGTTCGATGTGATGAACCTACTTAATGTGGTAAGACCTTATCGTGTAAACCTCATGTTTCTGCATAGAAGCCTGGAACTTCCCTATGATTTCACCAACAAGAAGTTACAAAGGTCACAAATGCCTTGAGTTCAACAGTTCAGGGAAATTATAGCAGAACAAGGATCCTCATCAAGGTGAAATCACATATGTTGCAACAAAGTCAACTTTAAACATTTTTACTTTCAAAATGAAAATTAATTACTTGTGATTCGTCACTTTATCTATCACTTGTGGTCAGCAAAAGCTCTCAAACGTGAAAGGAATCCTGAATGTTTTGATGAGGATAAACACTCTTTCCACAGATTTATAACACCATAGATGTTCACGTGGCCTTGGTAGGTATGGAAATCTGGTCTGATGGGGATAAGATAAATGTGGTGCCTAGCACAGCCACCACATTTAACAACTTCCTGACATGGCACCGTTCCAACCTGGGGAAGAAGAAGATCCACGACCATGCTCAGCTCCTCAGGTGAGCACATGCTTGCCAGGTAAATGTAGGAAGAATGGATAGCTATACCCAAGCTTCCTTAGCAGGGATTTCCTCTCTGTAATATTTCCCTGATCAATTGTCAGAGTGCTTGACATTCTACCAGTAGCAACTGATCAAGTGTCAGAGTATTATCTACCAGTAGCAATTCACCTGTAAGATTATTGGATCAATAATCAGATGATGGAATGAGCCCTTGGATATAAGATAACCATCTGTGGTTATTATAACACTATGGAATAGAAGTTTTGGCGGGGCTCAGTGAATATAAAAGGGCTAGTGCAGTGAGGCAATTCATTAACATAATTAACAGAAGCTAATGGTTACAAAGGCTCAGATTGTGACAGTAGTATCTGAACTTTCATACAGCGGGATTGGCTTCAACAATCGACGTGTGGGAATGGCAGCCTCAAATTCCCTGTGTTCCCCATCTTCTGTTGCTGTTATTGAGGTTCGTAAACTCATACTAGGGCTCCCTGTGATTCTCTATGAAGGCCACCAAAACACCTTATATAGAATTAGCAAAATGAGCATTTCCTTAATGAATGAAAGCAGAAAGGATGCTACTGGTAGGTCATTGCAATGAAGATTCCCTTGGATTATGAAACAGAACATCACCTTACATCAGCCTTGCTAGAAGGTGCGATGTCATTCTTCAGTTCATGTTAGAAAATCAGAGTAGGAATATTGGAACAGAAAGGGAATCCAGGTACCCTCTGTGGCCTGGACTAACACTAGTTATCCCCAGTATCTATGGCCAGAGATGCTAGACAAGGAAGAGGGGTGCTTACAGGTGTCATGTGGCCAAGCATTCTGATGTCATAGGTATCACGGCAGTAAGTTTTGGAGATCTCTGATATGGTGCCTATGAGTACTTCCTATGAAGAGTGTAATTAATTTCACTGTGATTTACTGAAAACGTATTATCCGTTAGTGCAACAAATATTTACTGAATAAAATGCATTGTATTCATAGAATCCAACCACTTCAAATGCTGTTTCAACATTTTGCAATACATAGTGACAGGGAAAGGAGCTAATGATTTACTAGTTTTCATCACTCAAGCGATTTTTGAAGTGCTGCACATTGGGAACAACTGGATAAAAAAAGAAATATATGTGTCTACTTTTTTCCAGGCTAAAAGAAAGAATAATGTGGCCCTTGTAGGAGTGATGTCACATGAGCTGGGCCATGTCCTTGGTATGCTTGATGTTCCATTCACTACCAAGTGTCCCTCCGGCAGTTGTGTGATGAATCAGTATCTGAGGTGAGAGCTTGTCATCCCAGAAGCAGAAGGTTTTTTTTTTTCCAAATCTTAAATAATTCAGATGCGGTCTATAGATGTTGAATGGGCATATTTTTCCCAAAGGTTGTGCATCCCATTAATTCAACGTTTAGTCTCGTGATGCACAAATTTTAACAACTAACTTGGCATATTTGGAAATCTTAAAGAATGATTTCCAAATATGCCAACATAGAGCTTGCAAGTATGTTGACCTTAAAATTTTAACTTAAAGTAATATCAACTTAAAATGAAACCAGTTTCTAAAAATATTAATCTCATTAAGATGATGACAGCATCTTCTTATACTCCCATCATCGATCAGCCAGTCAATCAATTTTTGCATATTTATGAATTGCCTGCGAATGCCAGACACTTTGCAAATACTTGGGATAGAAAAATAAATAAAACATACCTTGTTCTTCAAATGCTTACAAAGAAGAGAAATATTTCCATAGAGGTCAGAAGCCTGCAACGAATTCCCTTCACTGGTTCATTATTATCGTCTCTTGCCCCTCATTTCTCAATGCAAAATGAGTAGATAATAACAAATGGTGATGGCCATCACTGCTGTCCTTTAGAACAATATTAAATGGCCACACGGAAACTGAAATCATTCCAGCTCTACGACTTGAGCTCTATGAAAAAAATTCCAAATATCATAGTATGCATGCCCTACCACCCACCACATTTAATACAATGCAGTCCTAATTGGTTGCTGAATTTGGAATTTCCGTTGAGCTCAGTAATACAGTTAGATGTGTCAGAGTCTCGTGTTTCTTATCACACAGAAGGCACCACACTGTGTATCATACTATTTGAGTTTTCTTCTGATTACAGTTCAAAATTCCCAAAGGATTTCAGTACATCTTGCCGCTCACGTTTTGAAAGATACCTTTTATCTCAGAAACCAAGGTGCCTGCTGCAAGCGCCTATTCCTACAAATATAATGACAACACCAGTGTGTGGGAACCACCTTCTGGAGGTGGGAGAAGACTGTGACTGTGGCTCCCCTAAGGTATTATTTATTTATTATTTATTAGAGTTACTGGGGCAGAAGAATTGTGCGGTTTTTTTGTTTTCCAATGTTCTTCTGGAAATTCTTTCTAAAGACAAACTTGGCATCATAGTAAAAAGTAGATTTGCACTTGTGTTTTCTTTTCACTTTTTAAATTATTATACTTTAAGTTTTGGGGTACATGTGCAGAACGTGCAGGTCTGTTACATAGGTATACATGTGCCGTGGTGGTTAGCTGCATCCTTCCCCCCATCATCTACATTAGGTATTTCTCCTAATGCTATCCCTCCCCTGCTATTCCCCCCATAGCTCCCCACCCACTGACAGGCCCCCGTGTGTGATGTTCCCCTCCCTGTGTCCCGCTGTTCTCATTGTTCAACACCTACTTATGAGTGAGAACATGTGGTGTTTGGTTTTCTGTTCTTGTGTCAGTCTGCTGAGAATGATGGTTTTCAGCTTCATCCATGTCCCTGCAAAGGACATAAACTCATCCATTTTTACGGCTGCATAGTATTCCATGGCAAATATGTGCCACATTTTCTTTATTCAGCCTATCATTGATGGGTGTTAATTTAGTAATCTTCTGAAAGGCATTTCAAAAACCAGGACATGATTTTAACATAATTATATAAAGTTATATGTAAAGAAGTAAATTATTAACTATAAAATGTCACTTATGATCTTTCCAAAATGTAATGTCACAGTTGATCATTTGCTGAGTAGTAACAATTAGAGCTCCAGAAGTAAGTTCTACTTAGAGAGAGAGTTGGTCTTTTCACATCAAGCCAGTGTGTAAACCAGGTGGTAAACAAAACAGAGAAGAAAGACAAAAAGAAAAAAAACAATCACAAAAATCTGTAGAAAAATGAGCTATTAACATAGAACATCCAGAATAAGCACTATGATTCTGCTAATTCATATAAATCAGACTCCTTCAAGGCATTTGTGTGCTCTAAAGAATGCTGATCACTAGCAATCCGATTGGCTTCTGAAGGATATTTCTGTTGTCCTAACAAGTTTCTTTTAAGACAAATAATAGGATTCCTATTTGAAGAGATTTGCATGTATCAGATAATCTGAAAATTACTTTCATATACTCCATCTCTCTTCTATTAACTCACAAATATACAAGATAAATGCTGTCATTGTCCAAATTTAGAGATAAACTGAGGCTCAGAAAAGTTGCTAGTTTCAAAGATAAACAGCTAATCATTGGTGAAGCAGGATACAGCCAAAAAGGATCCATTATTTACGATGCTCTTTGACAACGAACTTGGCATCTGAACTCACTACGCTGCAGTGTATTTATTGAGAAATTTTAGGTGGTTAGATTACATCTGAAGACTACACAGCATAACTTAATCATTTGTGATGAATATTGCAAATGTTCTGTTTATTATAAGGAGGCATGGAATTTTACAAAAGATTTGACATTTTATAACAAATTAGAGTTACGTTTGTCTCATTCTTACTTGCTTACTCCATCTATGGTTTCTTGGGTGGAAGACAATTGAATATATTGATAACTCTAGGTATGCCTGGTTTCAGCAAGCAAATGGTATGTGTTTATAGAGAGGAAAGGGAGAAAGGATGAAGGAAGAGGCTAAGAGAGAACCATTGTATACACAAAATGTAAGATCTAAAATTCTTGAAGCATCTCAGTCAACTTTTGTATTATTGTCATACCTTGATGATTTTTTTTTTCTTATGTAATTGAATAAAACTAGAGAGTTCAGGCTTAGGAACAACTGAATTTCCAAATAACTGTTTTATTATCCAAAAAGTAGTATATATGCTTTATATAGTAACTTTTATTGAATAATCTAATTTCTCACAGTTATGATTGCCAGTTTGCTATTCCTAGGTACATAATTAGGTTTTTTATTTTTTATTTTTTATTTTTTTAGATTTTAAAAACAAGCATTCTATCTAGATATTTCTCCTAGGTATCAGACTACTTTAAAGATGGCAACTTGACAATGCATTTTAATGTCAAGTCTCTTCTTTTTTTTTTTTTTTTTTTTAACCGTTGTTGCTGCAAATTTGCCCGCAAATACACTTAGGATTTGATGGAAATGCATCCAACTTATATCTAACTTTGAAGGGCACTGATATTTTCACAATATTAAGTATTGCCTTAAAAGACAAGCTGCCTTTGAAGTTTATGAGGCAAGTTATGTACAAGCTCTTCATGCAGTTCCTGCACTTTGGAAAGTTTTCCTAAGTTTATTTTCTTAACTTCCTTTCTCCTTTGAGTATGTTCAATTTTTTTTTTATTTTGGACTTACACATCATACATCTAGAGAAAATTTATTTTTGAGGAATACTTGAACCATACTATTTCTCACCTTTTAAGGGGTAGTCTTCATCGTTAATAATAATTTTTTTCTGTTTTTCAATATCGTTGGTTATTTTCACTGGAATTTGTCTATCAGAGTAATTTAGTTGAAAAATAAAATTTCATTGCCATCTTGTGCCAGAATTCTATCACCTAATCTATGGGAAGAAAAGGCTGAACCACCTTTTTCCTTTGTGTTTGTGCTTTGAAGGAATGCACCGATCTCTGCTGCGAAGCCCTGACCTGTAAACTGAAGTCTGGAACTGACTGTGAAGGGGACACTTCAAACCATACCATGTAAGACCTTTTTTTTCCCTTTGTTCCAAAATGTTTTCTCGCTTTTATTTCAGGTTTGAGAAAGATATGCCACTGAATTCTACAATACAATAAACACCATGTATTTTATATTTTTTAAATGACTCAATTTTGGAGATTAAAACTAGCAACAATTATGAATATAACTAAGGATATGTGGACAAACACTCATAAGAAAGTAGCTACTTTGACATCTGTGAGATTAAGGCTGCTGGAATCCATGCTGAAAACTGTTTAAATTCCTATTAGTGATAAGTTTAATACAAGCTGAAATGAAAATAGAAAAGTGTATTTTAAAATGGCCTCAGTTGATGAGCTCATTTTACTCTTGGTTAAAAGCTGATAGTTTTAATTTGCAATGCTGTCAGAAAATCAATAGCATTTAAGAACATTCTATAAGATTTGACAGTTTTATTTCCTTTGAAGTATCTCAATGAGTCATAATCCAGGCATTAGCTCTGTGTCTTATACATCTCCTATGTGAATTGGACTAGGAAACCCAGTGACTTGGAATATGGTACTTGTTTCAGTGAAAAATAATGTCTAAATATAAAAATGGCAACAATAACAAAAATCAGAAATAGAGGAAAGACTCAATACATTTTCTTTACCCCTTTTTCCTGAATCTTTTCTGAAAGTGAAACTGTAGAGAGAGTACAAAGAAAATAATTTACTCCAGCACCATCAGCTATCATTTCATTGGGAACGGGTCGGCAAGATCAAAACTAAGGACCAAGCCTTGTTTATTTACCAAGCACCATTTAATACAGCCCTCTGGGAATCATGGAATTAATCTACTCTCCGGGGAATTCTGGAAATTGTGCCCAGGCCAGAAACATAGCAATTCAAATTTAAAAAAAAAAAATCATCCAGTTATTTAGAGGCTTGGAACCCAAGGTGAACATGCCCCTTACTGTGCAAAATAAGCAATTTAAACCATGGAAAGAAAATTGAAGATGGACTCAGGAAACTAAAATTCTATTCTTTTCTGCCAAAAACTAGCTCTGGAACTTCAAATCCAGTTAAATTAGTTTTTTTTGTTTTGTTTTGTTTTGTTTTTACTTATAAGATACAGTTAATGATATTGTCTCTTAAATAATATGAATTGTTATTCACATAATTTAAATTCTATAGATTTTCATTATCATTATTACGTAATATTTTATAACTTATAATAACCCTGGCTTCCAAACTTTACTTTTTCTTTAATCAGAGAGTGAATCAAAAAGACTACTTCACTGAGATGCCAACTTGCCAGGACAAGGAGCAAGATCTCTAACTGTGCAGGAAACTTGTGAATTCTCGCCTTTGTATTTAGACATATTGGTCTTTCACTTGTCATTCTACTTTCTATATTGTTATTGGTTCAGGAAACAGGTAAATAGATGTACTTATAGACCTTTGCTGTTTGTTCAAACCTAATCTTTCAGATTTTTTTTTTTTTAAAGATCATGAAGTTGGGACTTAGTTCTGCTCTTTGGAGAGCAAAAGAAAGTAGCCCTTGATCAAAGCACCTTAAAACCCACTGCTGAATTATTCAGTTAATCCAGAATTTTTAAATTACAAATATTGTGCTTTAATGTTTCTTTCATTTTACTAGTATGGCCTATTAAAAAAAAAAAAAAAAAAACCATTGATGGGTGAAGGCTTTGGCAATAGAAAGAACAGAATTCAGGTTTTATCTTATTCCTCTGTGTTCACCTCGCCTTTTGCTTGAAAGTGTAGTATATTTCTATCCCTTGTTAAGAATGATTAAATGTAAACATTTTTTTATTTTGTCATGTATAATCTTATATACACTTCCTTCACCATCATATATGAAGTTTATTTTGAGAAGTCTACATTTTTTACCATTTAATTGAGCCAGCAAAGAAGGCTTAATGATTTAATGAAATGCAGTGTCAATAAAAACACTTTTGAGAATTTTCTGTGTTGTCATTTTCAAAACTGAATATTTTCAAGCTTCTTTGAAGGTTCGTGTTAAGTGTTGAAGCCTCACATTGCTAGGAAATTGTCGCTCTGGTAATTCGGTAATATTGCCACAGATAGCCAAGCAATGCTATATGGATCTGATAAAAGAAGGTTGCATCATCTTGTAATGCCCAAAATGGAATGATGTGAGGCCAGTCACACAGGAAAACTAGGCTCCTTCCTGAGGTTTCCTTCTCTAAATAATTTTAGCAATTGATAAAAGTCACCTAAATTTCCATAGATGCCAATCCTAGGACACTAGAAACTGAGACCTATTTCTAAAGATTGGGCCTTGAAATCAAGGGCCTCCTGGGATGCCCTGTCTCCCCCTTGGTGACCTCGCTGAACTTAAAATACCATTAGATCCTCCAATGTCCTTACTGGATATGTACCCAAAGGAATATAAATCATTCTATTACAAAGACATAGGTATGTGTATGTTCATTGCAGCACTATTCACAGTAGGCAAGACATGAAACCAACATAAATATTCATCAATGATAGAATGGATAAACAAAATTTGGTACATATATACCATGGAATACTGCGCAACCATATAAAAGAACAAGATCACGTTCTTTGTAGGGAAATGGATGGAGCTGAGGACAAAGTAGCACAGGAACAGAAAACCAAATAGGGCATGTTCTCATTTATAAATGGGAGCTAAATGATGGGACACATGGACACAGAGAGGGGAACAACACACACTGGGGCCAATTGGAGGGTGGAGGGTGGAAGGAGGGAGAGGATCAGGAAAAATAACGAATGCGTAGTGGGCTTAATACCTGGGTGATGAAATAATCTGTACAACAAACCCCCATGACACAAGTTTACGTATCTAACAAGCCTGCACATCCTGCACATGTACCCCTGAACTTAAAATGAAAGTTAAAAAAAATTGAATATATATACCACGGAATACTACTCAGCCATAACAAAAAATGAAATCATGTTTTTGCAGCAAGATGGCTGGAACTGGAGGACATTGTCGTAAGTGACATAATTCAGAAACAGAAAGCCAAATGCCTCATTTTCTCACTTGAAAGTAGGAGCTAAATAACGCATACACATGGGCGTAGAGTATGGAATGACAGACACTGGAGGCTCAGAAGGGTGGGCGGGTGTGACAGGGGTAGGTAATCAAAAATTACCTAATGGGTACAATGTACATTATTTGGGTGATGAATACAATAAGATCCCAGACTTCATAAAAAAAAAAAAAAAAAAAAGACGTTATGTTTCTAACACAATCCCAAAATTGTGTTGGGATTTAAGCACACTGGATCCTAGCACAGGATTCTCTGGAAGATCTCATAGCATTCACAACTGGCCAAGAGAAAAATAGATATGAAGTGCTCCAGAGGTCATGTCATAATGTTTTAAATGTGGTTATTATCTTGATCTAGAAACAAATTGAAAAAAACATATGTACCTCTAATAATTAGACTAGCTGAAAAGATCAATCTAATTAAGCCTTAGACACCACAGAAACCAAGAGATATGTCAGATACATGTCTATATGCATTTCTGCACGTGTGTCCACGTGTGTACTTCCTCAGAGGACTCCATTCAAAAGATCTTAACACATCCAAAGAAAAGTCTGAGAAACCAGCTTCCCTAGAGTGTCAATGAGGATGCTAGAAAGGTCAAGGCAGAGATCAGTCACCCCAGAGAAGACCAAAGAAGAGCACACGTGTTGGCATGGGGCTATGGAAAGGGAGGGGGCAGCACATGGAAGATTTCACTGATCAAACTGCTTTGCTGTGGACGGTGAGAAACGAAGATGCAATAGAGAACTGATGAAGAGTTTGCTGATTAAAGTGACATTGCAAGGTAGAAGAGGGAACAAAATCAGAACTAAGAAAGGACCTTCATGAGGGAAGTCATGCAGTAGTATGCTTTTTGGAAAAATAAGTAAGAAATTAAACTGTGGCCATTTAAAAAGGAAGACAAGTATTTTGAGCTTTTACAGAAATCAAATTTAAAACAAAATAAGTGTTGGAGGTGATGGATACCCCAATTACCCTGATTTGATCACTGCATGTTCTACACATGGATCAAAATATCACATGGACCCCAACATATGTACAATTATGATATATCAATTAAAAAATTTAAAAAAAGTTAAAAAATAAGATCATTGTATGAAAGGCATGGTTTAGAAGATAACATTGCAGACTGAGACTAAGAAAGTCAATATCAAATGAGAAATACCCATGAATAAGGATATTTTAGAGAGGATTTTACCTGCTGTGATACACTCAAATAGAGAACAGATGAAAAATATGGAACAAATACTGTGTTTTAAGGGAGGCATTTTCATGTGAACATTTAGAATCTTATGCCAGACAATCTCCCTCAACTGGACTTTCTTCCTGGAGGTTTCTTTAGAATGAGGGTTTGGCCAGGCATGGTGGCTCACGCCTGTAATGCCAGCACTTTGGGAGGCCAAGGTGGGCAGATCACAACGTCAGGTGATCAAGACCATCCTGGCTAACATGGTGAAACCTTGTTTCTACTGAAAAATACAAAAAATTAGCCAGACATGGTGGCACATGCCTGTGGTCCCAGCTACTCAGGAGGCTGAGGAAGGAGAGCTGCTTGAATCTAGGAGGTGGAGGTTGAAGTGAGCCGAGATCGCGCCACTGCACTCCAGCCTGAGAACAGAGCAAGACTCCATCTCAAAAAAAACAAAGCAAAACAAAACAAAACAATAGAATGAGGGTTTGAGAAAAAAGGAAAAGGGTGTCCACAAGCCCAGTACCTCACCACTTAGCACCTTGTATAAAACTCTCAGATAGACACCAGAAAAATGAAAGAAAGAATGAATGCATCATGAGAGAATGAGAGAAGAGGGCTGTACACAATGTCTTCCTAGCTTTGCCCACCCCCAAACCTACCACCGTCTAGTAACAACCCTAAATTGGCAACATTTTTCATTCTGAAATCACATTAAACTATATTTTAGTATCTCCATCTACATAAAATAAGAGGCAAGAAGAGAGAAACCTGCAAAAATAAGAAAGTCTTCCCACCCATCACCAAGGTTAAAAAAACAAACCCAACATGCTGTTGGCTCAGGTATAATAAGGGCCCAGGATACAAGAAAACAGTGAGAAATCAGAGGAAAGGGAACATAACAAGGTTTTCACGGACAGATGGGAAGAAGCTGAGAGTAAGAGTCAAGGTTTGAAAATTCAGTACCGACGAATTTAAATTAGAGGTAAGCATTTAGGAGAAAAACGCAAAATTTTTCAAATATTGTGAAGAGAGCCCCTGACTGGCCGGTTGAGCATGGTCTGGGGATGCACCACGCGATTCCTGAGATAGTCAGACTTCCTTCTTACAAATGCATCCTCAATCACAAAAATAGGAAAAGCAGAGCCAAATAAAGGGTGTTTCTCAAAAATAATTTTATTCTATCCTTAATAAACACAAGAAATAAATACTGTGATAACACGCAAACTTAAATAGAGTCACTTTTCCAGGATGTGGCTCTCGCACCTTCGGACAAACCCCCGGGCAAAGGACTGGCAAGTCTTTATGTATCATGCCAGTTCCCTTTCAGCTCCTCAACTTCCAGGTAGGGAATTGCATTTGATTATTGATTTCCTGATCTTTCCTCCTCAATTCCTGATCCCGTTCATTCCTAAAATTCCCTGTCTGCAAGGAGCCCCTGACCTCCATGGAGGCTTTCCACCAGGAGCCCACTGAGCAGGTGACAGGGAAGGTGAACCCACTGGCTCAGCCCCACAGGTCTCTGTGCCCACAGAGCAGGGTGGGAGGAGAAGGGCTTCAGAACCAAGGGTTCTTGGCCTTTTTTTTTTTTTGCCTTTGCATTTCCTCTGCATTTTTCCTGCATCAGAAGGGCTGTGATTCGTGTGCCGTAACTAGGCAGAGTAGGAGATCCCTGAATCCTGGTGTATGGACCTGACTCAGACGGGCCTTTGTGGACGAAATCGAGGACCTTGTACGCCCTCGTGTGGCCATAATGTTGACAGCAGCAGAGCCCAGGTTTGCATCTCCTGTTCAATCCTAAGACTGAACACGAGCTGCAGAGAATGGCTTTATTGCAGGCCTCTGGCTGTGCGGATCCAGCCGTTTGTGAGCACGTGACCGTGGCAGAGAGGAGAAACCCAGATTCACAGATAGCTTCCACCGGACCTGAACCACAGCCTGCCCACAGCCTCTACCCTCAGCCAACCTGCAGGCCCTTCAGCTCACCTGAACAAAAAGCTGAGTTTCTTGGGCTGAAAACCGCATCCCTGGCCAAGCCTCATTCATTCAGTTCAGCAAAACCAACCCCTCTGTTGTTACCTGTTGAATGAAAAAATAATCGACCGCCATCTCCGTTCCACTTTGCATTTGAAACTGAATTTGCAACTAAGAGTTTGCAAGGTTCCTCTTTCTTACTCATGGCTGCTTTGGCCAGTTTTCTGCCTGAGAAGAATCTTGGAAGGAGAAAAGAACATACATGCTCTGGAAACGGTGTCTCTGGGGCAGTGCTAATGTGCCTCGGGCACACACATATTCACAAGCCAAGCTGAGCACACCAAGTCACTCCAGAGAGTGCCCAATGGCGTCCGCAGAGACCCACCCAGCTGTCACCTGGAGTCTGTGCAGGGGATGGTTGACCACAGCTTTGTTGTCTCTACTCAGGAGTGCAAGCAGAAAAGGCCAAATACTAAGGAGATTCTGGCTTATTGTCCAGGGATATGAAAAGAAGAAGGAAAGGGGGATTCGAAGAATCAAGGGTCCAGGTGAAAGATTTCTGGGGCAGATCACCCGCACCAGACTGACATATCTCAGTCTTTGAACAGAAACAGACCCCTTGCCTGTACTAGCAGGCCAGGCAGGTAACCTCAGCCGAGATGACCAGAAAGAAACCCGCTCAGGCCTGTCAGGTGGATTTCCAGGTAAGGGACTTTCAGGGAGTTTAGGGCTAAACTCCTTGAGTTTCATTACTAGGGCAGTAACTGGCAAGATGGCACCACCATCTGTTCCTCTGAAGTATCACAGTTAGTCTAACCAGTGTCTCTTATCCTAGAGTTCAATCAACCTTTTCTATCTCCTTTTGCTCAAAGAAAAAGCTGCCTTCTCATTACCTTCTCATATGGCTTAGATACTTGTCCTGCCCAAATCTCATGCTGAAATGTGATCCCCAGTGTTGGTGGTGGGACCTGATGGGAGGTGTTTGTGTCATGGAGGTTGATCCGTAACGGCATGGTGCTGTCCGTGATCATGAATGAGTTCTCCTGATATCCGGCTGTTTAATAGTGTGGGGCGCCTCCCCTCTAGCCTCTTTTGCTCCCTCTCTTGTCATGTGAGATGCCTGCTCCTCCTTCACCTTCCACCATGAGTGTAAGCTTCCTGAGGCCTCCCAGAAACCAAGCAGATGCTGGCACCATGTTTCCTGTACAGCTTTAAGAACCATGAGCCAATTAAGCCTCTTTATGAATTACTCTGTCTCAGATATTTCCTTACAGCAACACAAAGAGTGGCCTAGCACACCTTCTGCACAGTCTCCCTCCCTTCTCCTGGTTTGTTCCTTTGCTTTTTCCTTGATGGTTTTACTTGCAACTGAAGGCTTGCCTCATTTCTTGTATTTAGACAATATGAGACTTGGGTCCAATGGATAGTGGATCAAGACTGCCTAACTACTGTCATTTTTGAGGATTAGAATTCTAGGCACAAGTTCTTTGTCTTATATACGTTTTGCAAATATTCCAGATATGTCACATATGTGTATATAGATAGAGCATTTCCTCCCAGGCTGGGGCTTGCCTTTACATTTTCTTATTGTGCTCTTTTCAAGGTTAAAAATTTTCAATTTTTGTGAAATCCAATTTATCTTTTCTCTTTTATGCTTTATATTTGCTCAGTACCAACACATCTATATTCCTTCTTGGTTGATAAGAATTTATGTTTTCTTTCAGAATTTACATTCTTTTAGATGTTACATTCAGTTATGTGATGTATTTCAAATTAAGTTTCATGTATGGTGTCAGGTAAGGTTCAATGTTCATTTATTCCATATATATGAGTTGTTCTAGCACGGTATCCGGTTTTTATTGCTTTACCTTGATACATTTGTAAAAAAAAAAGTCAAAAGCATAGATGTGTGAAGCAGTTCGTGACCTCTCTATTCTGTTTTATTGATTTGTATATCGATTGTGTAACCTTGCTAAATTAACTTATTCTAATAGCTTTTATGTAGGTTCTGGATTTTGACATTGCTTTTTCTTGATATACTTTGTCTACAGGATTGTAAATGCAATGCTTTCCCTTGACTTGTCACATTATTAAGACACTGATGACTATTCCTAAATCACACTGTGCAGCCAGTTCCGTTTCCAACGACCTGGATTGGATCTGGACCCACACGTGTGTCCTGTTCTGTATCCTGAAGCTCTTCCCAAACCCTGCCATGCGATGGTCCTCTGGCCCCATACTCAGTGGCTTCCTCCCTGTACCAGGTTGTTGTCCTGAATGTCATACTCTCTTCTTCATCCTCTAAGTCAGAGGCATCATATATATTTGCTTAGACAACAGCTTCAGTACAGAAATTCAATTTAGCAAATGAATCTTTCAGCTTTCACCCTGGAGGCGGTTATCACTCTGGGGGGGGGGGGGGACGGGGAATCCCATATCCATTGGTAACTGAGATTTTAAAAGACTAATACTTTTTAAACTTTATTATCATTTATTTATTCATGTGATTATTTAGGGTAATATTCCTTCCCCTGTGGGTTAAAGGGAGTTACCGAAGAAATATTTTATTTGATGAAGATGAACTTGTGTCTGGGAGTTTTACAGCTCCGCTACTCTGAGGACATCTTTTTGATGCAGGAGACATAGACCTCACCCTACAAAAGAATATTTACCAAAACAGATGTAATAATCTTAGCTAAAGTGGAAGGCCCAGGGTTGGGTGCAGAGATACATTATATGAAAAACTGAATACTAAATTACTTTAAAAAAAAAAAAAAGTCCAGAGAGTATTCAATAGTAAAGTCTTCTCTAAGCACAGGAGCACAGGAAGATAAAAACTTCGGCTGAGACGGGTGCGGTGGCTCATGCCTGTAATCCTAGCACTTTGGGGGCGCTGAGGTGGGTGGATCACTCGAGGTCAGGAGTTCAAGATCAGCCTGGCCAACATGGCGAAAGCCTGTCTCTACTAAAAATACAAAAAGTAGCTGGGCATGGTGGTGTGCACCTGCAATCCCAGCTACTCAGGAGGCTGAGGCAGGAGAATCTCTTGAGCTGAGATCACACCAATGCACTCCAGCCTGGGCAACAGTTGAGCAACACTTTGTGTTAAAAAAAAATTGGTTGAATACTGGGCAATGAATTTTCTCATAGCCTGCTAAGCAATGATCATCAGCTAGAGATTGTTAGTGGTTGTGTTTTCTCTGTGTTTTTTGAGTTTCCCCTATAGCCGTAGAACAGGACAATAGGAATCTGCTATAGACTCCAATTACAAAGAGTAGAGAGAATTATTTCCCTGCTAGTTACTCTGAAAACACAAGCTGAAAGAAAGAGTACCACCTTCTGTATCCCTCAGCAAATAGCATCATTCCTACTACCATCCTCCACCACCCAGGCATCGCTGCCTCAAAATGCTCTATTGTTGTCATGAGTCACTGACACATGACACCTTCTAGGGGCAGTGGCACCTACCAGAGTTAGCCTCTGTGTAAAGAAAGCAGAACTGGTCAGAGAGATGCCTGGCAAACTGGAAAGCACTGGCAGGGATGTGTGACTCACTGGGTACCTTCCAAATTGCATGTAGTTGGTTACCATGTTTCAAGTGCTTTCACATTTTAACATTTATGAAGTTGGGATACTGCTTATACTATATATGTATGTATACTTCTTGCACATTTACATATACACATGTGCAAAATATCATTTATTTATTCATTTGATTATTTAGGGTAATATTCCTTCCCCTGTGGGTTAAAGGGAGTTACAGAAGAAACCTGTTACATGTAGAAACATACACACTTTATAAGGTAGTGTTCCCCTTTCTCCCCTGGAAAGCTATGATGAAATGGATGCTGTCTATTTCATGTGTATTCCAGTATCATATTTGTGAAAGGAGGAAATATACTCATTACCAGGGCTGTTGCAACATGTTAATAATACTAACTGAATGTGTCTGTAATTTTAAGGGTTTGTGGTGTTTTTGCGTTAGGAAATCTTGCAGCTTGCTTCTCTTTTATTAGGCAATTGTGACACCTGCTGTCAGAAATAAAGAACTTACCCTCTTCTCAAAAACAAGCCTTTGCTATGGAAAAGAAAGAAGTGCTAAGACATGCAAACTTCTGGGGGAAGATGAACAAATAAGTTATTTTTTTTTCTGACTGTTTAAAGTCCAGTGTTAAGCAGGTAGCATTTGTCATTGAAACATTCTAAACCTCCCCCTAATCCTGTCTTTCTACCTCCCACTCCCTGCCTTTTTCCCTCAGGATGTGGTGGTGAGCCATTTGGAGACCAATAGTTGGACTAACATTTGCAGAAATCTACCCAACCTTTGGGCAAGTAGACAGCACTCTTTTCTGGTTTCTAGCTACCTACATAAGTTTGCCTCTAATTTTTTGAAAATATGACTTTATTAAGGTGTAATTTATACACAATAAAATGCACTTACTTTAATGGCACAGTTCAGTGAATTTTAACAAATGTAACAGTTTCCTCAGTCATAATATGAAACATTTCCTCTACCCATTCCTTTATGCCACTTCTTTGTTAGCCCCGATTTCATCTTGGGTCCCAGGCAATCACTGATCTGCTATCACTATAAATTAAGTTTGTCTTTTCTAGTGCGAAGCAAAGGGAATCATCCAGAACACGTGTTTTGTGCCAGGCATCTTTCACTCAGTGTAATGTTTAAGAGACTCGCTTATTGTTCCAGTTACTGCTGCTGCATAACTCGTCACCTCAAACTCAGTGGCAGGTAACAGACATTTTAGCACGCTCATTGATCCCACAGGTTAGACTTTCATCAGCTCACAACAGGGACAGCTCTGTGGTCTATAGGGCCTCAGCTGGGAATATGGGAAAACTAAGGGTGAGTAAGTGCTTGGGGGCCAGAGTAATGGGGGTGATTTCACTCCAGTGCCTAAGGATTGATGCTAATTACTAGTAGAGACCTCAAAGGCATGTATGGGCTGGAACACTTGGATGTGGTCTGACAGCTTCATGGTCTCAGAATAGTGAGAATCACTAGGTCAGGAATCCAGGAAGAAGCCGTTTGGCCTTTTCTGACCTAGTCGTGGAGGTTATGTAGTGTCACTTGGGTTGTGTTATGTTGCTTTTAAGTACGTTATCATGGTCAGTGTAGATTTAAGGGAAGGCCCAACAAAGAATTTGACAAAGGATCCGTGGATATATATTAAAACTGCTGCATCATTTAATTGTACTAGAATCATTTTAAAAAAATCATTTTTAATGATTTTTTAAGAAATCATTTTTTAATTGTTCATGGGTAGTTAGGCAGTTTCCAGTTTTTGGGTATTGTGAATATAACCGTAATGAACATTTGTGTACAAGTCTTTGTGTGGGCATATATTTTCATTTCTCAGAGTAAATACCAAGAGTAAAATTTCTAGGCCATATGGCAATATATATTTAACTTTATAAGAAACTGACAAAATGTTTTCTAGAATGATATCACTTTACATCCCCGACAGCCATATGTGAGAATTCAAGTTGCTTTACATTTTCAACAAGTTAGTATTGTCAGCTTTTTCAAATTTTAGTCATTCAATTGTCTATATAATGTTATCTCATTTCCTTAATGACTAATGTCATTTGAGCACAGTTCTGAATGCTTATTGGCTCATGTGTGTTGAAATCATTTGCATGCCTTTAATGAGTTCTTTGTCCTATTATTAAATGATTGCAGTTCTTTATATATTCCTGATATAAGTTCTTTATTAGATATACATACTACACAAATATCATTCTCAGTCCAAATAATTTTTTCCTTTTGTGTCTTATTTTCTCTGTACTAAGAAATGTTTGCTTCTCTTGGGTTGTTAAGATGTTCTCCTATATTTTCTTCCAGAATTGTATTATTTTAGTTCTTACATTACATTTTTGATGCAGTTTCATGTATAATGTTAGATATGTTTAATGTTCATCTTTTCCATACCTATGTCCAGTAGTTCTAGCACGATTAATTGAAAAAAGTATCCTTCCCTCATTGAATTACTTTCATACATTTGCAAAAATAAGTGATGAGCATAGACTTGAGAATCCATTTCCGTCATCTTTATTCTGTTCCATTGATCTGTACGTCAATACTTTAGATGGTTTGACCTTGCTGAACTAATTTATTAGTTTCAATAGCTTTTGGAGACTCTTTAGGATTTTCTATATTCAATATCATGTTGTCCGCAAATAAAGAGGTTTTTACTTCATTCTTTCTAAATAGTACACTTTTTATTTTTTTTTCTTATTTTATCATGATGTTAGGTACTCTAGAAAAATATTTAGTAGAACTGTTGAGAATGAATATCCTTGTCTTGTATTTGATCTTCTGGGGGACACATTTACTCATTCACTATAAGCAAGCTTTCTCAGTCTCCTAGAGATGAAGTTGACATTGGCGCTTGACAATTCTTTACTGTGCAGGTGGTGGTCTTACGTATTATAGGATGTTTTGCAGCACTTTAGGCTTCTCCTCACTAGACACAAGTGGAACGTCATCCTCCACCCTAATTGTGACAAGCAAACCTGTCTCCAAACATTGTCAAAAGTTCCCTAGGGGCAAAAATTACTCCCAGTTGAGCAACATTGCCATAAAGTATGATTTTTAACTGTAGGGTTTATGGAGATGCACATTATTCAGTTGAGAAATTTCTCCTCCATTTCTAGTTTGCTGAGAACTTTTATCATCATTGGGGGTAGAGCTTTATCAAAGGATGTTATTGTTATAGTAAGTCCTATGATTTTGAAGCAGCATTGCTGTCTGGGGTAAATACCCAAGGATTGTCTTCTCACACCAGGGAAATTAAGGATGTGGACACACAAGAAGGAAGTTTAACAGCAGAGGTGTAATAGATGAAAGAAAGGGAAGAGAAGAGCTCTCTCTCTTATAGAGAGAGGGGTTCTAGAGTAAGTCTTCTGATTCCATAGAGAAATGCATGGGGTTTTATCGATTGGCTGGAGGAGGCAGTGTCTAATTACATAGAGTCCAAAAGATTGGTCAGACCCACAGGTGTGCCATTTACATAGCACAGGAAGAACCTGGCCATCCTACCCTAATCTTTTATTATGCAGATGGAGTCTCTACCTGGCCATTGCCCTGTTGCTTGCCTTTGTCCTTTTTTTTTTTTTTTTTTTTTTTTTTTTTGAGGCGGAGTCTTGTGCTGTGGCCCAGGCTGGAGTGGAGTGGTGTGACTTTGGCTCACTGTAACCTCCGCCTACTGAATTCCAGTGATTCTGCTGCCTCAGCCTCCCGAGTAGCTGCAAGTACAGGCACTTGCCACCACCCCCTGCTAATTTTTGTATTTTTAATAGAGAAGGGGTTTCACTATGTTGGCCAGACTGGTCTTGAACTCCTGACCTCAGATGATCTGCCTGCCTGGGCCTCCCAAAGTGCTGGGATTACAGACCTGAATCACTGGGCCTGGCCTGCCTGTCTTTTTGCTGTACACATGGCAAAAAAGAAAACAGATGAGCGAATCTCCGTTTTAAACATGACTGCCCCCTAGGAAGTCTTTTCCTACTGGGACGGCTGCCAGTGTTCACCTGTACAAGCTTCCAGCTTGTTTAATTATGTCTGCAGCTCGATTTAACAGGCTGCTCTTTGTTAGAAAAGAAATGATTGGGGGGCTGCTTTTTATTAAAAGGAAAACCTTACCAAAGAGTCTACCCTTACTATCTGCCTAAATAATTTGTTTCTAGCTCCTTTATTAGTTTCTCTTTCATTATGTTCATATGATGAAATGTAGAGGTTAATTTTTGAATGTTACACCAAACTTGTATTTCTAGAATAAACTCTACCTGATCATGCTGTGTTGTTCATTAATATATTGTTATACTTAATTTATTTATATTTTTAACTCTTTTCTTGCTCTCTTCATGAAACATAAGCCAATCATTTTCTTAAAATATTTTTTATGGTTTTGGTAATAGGTTAATTCTAATCTCAAAATATAATTGTGAACATTTTCCTTTATATTTGAAATTTAAAAAGAGTTCATATAGAATTCTTAAGATACTGGAATGAATTTCACCAAAGAAGTTATCTGGATCTTGAGTTTTCATTGAGGAAAGGTTTAAAACTACAAATTCCATATTTCTAATTGCTGTGTCTATTCAGATTTTCTACATCCTGCTTAGTTTGTTTAAACAACTTAAATCTTTTAAGGAATTTCCCCGTTTCATGTAGAGTATAAATATTTGTTTGCATAAAGTGGCACTGATCATAATCCCAAACACTTACCCTGCGGGGTTGCTATTCAATCACCAGCACTGTTTACACCAAATCTGTGGTCTGTACATGAGGGTGTGTCAAACGGATTTTCACACACCCAAAACAACACAGAAGCATGGCAGAGAAGGTGGGAAAGTTCAACAGGAAATGCTCACAACTATGCACATCAATTCATAGAAAATTTCAGAAAGAACACAGCCACGTAGAAAATGAATGTGAATGTATTTTCCAAAAACTATGTCCTAAGAGGAAAAAAAAAAGCAGATATTCATCATTATGCAAGACTTCAAATTATAGTTAATGATGATAAAAGTCAGTCAGTTCTTAGGAACTACTTCTGTTCCTACCATATCTGTCTCTCTACTATACTTTCTCACATGTCCAACTTTTCTATTTAGTTTTTACCCCCCTGTTTTAAATTGTCAGCATTATTCTTTTTACACTTTTTACAATTTGCTATGCCATGAATTTCATTATTACATCATTTCCAATACTAACGGTGTAAACTGTGTAGACTTTTAGAAAGTTTTTACATCTAAACTCTATCTAGTCCATAGAAACATAAAAACATTTTCTCCATATGCCACAAAACTATAGCAGTAAGATCATGCAACCTAGGTTAACAAGAAAAATAGGCTTAACAGAGCACCAGCTAAAGTTCTTGAAATTATCTTTTCTAGTAAATCGTGTAGATCAACTACTTTTCTAGTTAATTAATTCTCCCTATAGGGTAAAACACATTCACATGTAGACCTGTGCATGTTCATGTAGAAAACAAATGAACAAAACAAATCCATTAATGTTACTCAAAAAATGTGACTATATTGTTTTCTGTGTTTGTTTTATTTTCATTCGGGAAATTAAAATAAGCTTCATAGAATTAGAGAATCAGAATAGTTTGTTGTAAATTAAAAGGAAACATTCACTTGGTTGACTTAAAATGTTTTTTTCAGTAATTTTACTCTTTAGATAAAGTGTCTTTTCCCAGGGCCTGCTGTGGAAGTCAGACTTCTTTATTAGAAAAAGATCATTTTCTTTTGGAGAAAAGAACTTCAGTACCTAACAACCTTAATGGATTTAGAGCTAATTTTAGAAAAAGGTATATTTAGGACATATATTGATTACTAGTACTGATTAAGTTCATGTTTCTTCAGAAGTATATATTCCAGTTACCAGTCTATTTTCCTATTACCTAAATGAGATTTCTAACTGCTTTGAATCCTAAGTCTTCGCAAGAGGTAGATACTTGTTTTGTTTTTTGTTTTGTTTTGTTTTTAAGTTATTTACTTTTAACAGTGTTAGCATGATATCCTGAAAAAACAATTGGCTTTTTAGGAAATAGACTCAGGAATCCTTATTCTGGCACTTAATATCCATGTGAAATGAGAAGGAGAATTAGTTTACTTATCTATAAAATGACCATCCCATCCTCCCATGTTAAAGATGAGGACACAGGGTAGGCAAGCCCTGGATAAAACATGGTTATGTTCTGCCATCTTTGGAAGGTTTGATAGAGATTGCTTAGCAGTGTGTGCGAGACACAGTAAGCATTCAACAAATGGAAGGTAGTATTAGTAAATATCAATAATAGAAAAGGTTTTTCTCTTTGTTCAATCTCAGATGTAATATCACAGCTTTGCCGATTTTCTACTGCACCATTATCTTCTGATCTAGAAGACAATAGCCCAGGGCACACTGAGCACCTTTCTTTAAGTCTGTTTTTTGGGGCTTACAGTCTTCTGTGTCACATGTACTGACACAGTCCTTTACACACTTTCAACAAAGAGGGGGGCCCCAGTGTCCAGGTAAAGAATTCCCAGAAGCTTTATTATGAGGCTGGATATTCTAAGAGAAAAGCTTGGCTTTTTCTAACAAAACATACATAACATTAAGTTAGCTACACAGTAGGTCAAACAAATTATTTTATCTTTGTTTTCTTGCTTCTTTTTTTCCTTGCTCTTATATATGTGTGTATGTTTGCACATGCACATATCTGCATGTACAGGGGCAGTGCTCCATTACTTTTACTATTTGAGAGGCCTTCTATTCAACCTGGTTCTTCAAATTTCCATTTCAGTTCTTCTTAAGAGCTCTTGTCAGTAAAATGTAATGCAATAAACCTCTAGGGGCAATAGATACTTTGAGTTAGAAATATATGCTTAAAAAAATGACTCCTCCTTCTCTCCACTCTTCTTTCTTATAATACTGAGTTATAGCTGCAGTTATATAATTAGTTGAAAATCTATTTTAGAAGGAATAATGATTTATATGTGCTCCACATTTATTTCCTTGGAGTTTAATCTACTTAGCAGTACTTTTTTTGGTAGGCCAAAACCTGGCCCAGAAGCTGGTCACCCTAAATAAATACTATTAAATATTTTCCTCTTGAGTGGTTCAAAAATCTCCCCAAATTTGAAATGCTGACAAAAAATTAAAAATAACCCTAACATTTAAAAAATCACTTCAGTCAGAGGTTGATATACATTTTCTGTAAAGGCCAGATAGTATGTACCTATTTTAGATCTCAAAGGCCATATGTTTTATCTTGTAACAAAGCTGCCATTGTATCACGAAGGCAGCCACAGACAAGTAGACATGGCCATGTTCCAATAAAGCTTTATTTATAAAACTTGTTGTATTCCATAGATTGCAGTATCCTTTCCCCTGGCTTAAGAAATGCAATGCCTACCACTTTATTCTTAATTTTAGAGAAAATCATGGAGTAGTCTTTCAAATCACTGAGAAAAAGCTTTCAAAATGCTTTGAAAATCATCACATTTAATACCTATGTTAAACACAGTTGGAGGGCCGGGCGCGGTGGCTCAAGCCTGTAATCCCAGCACTTTGGGAGGCCGAGGCGGGTGGATCACGAGGTCGAGAGATCGAGACCATCCTGGTCAACATGGTGAAACCCCGTCTCTACTAAAAATACAAAAAATCAGCTGGGCATGGTGGCGCGTGCCTGTAATCCCAGCTACTCAGGAGGCTGAGGTAGGAGAATTGCCCGAACCCAGGAGGCGGAGGTTGCGGTGAGCCGAGATCGTGCCATTGCACTCCAGCCTGGGTAACAAGAGCGAAACTCCGTCTCAAAAAAAAAAAAAAAAAAAAAAAAAAAAAAAAAAAACAGTTGGGATACCCTTTCTCCAGAAAAAAGAAAACTCCAGGAATAAAATTTCTGAGCCTGAATGATAAAAATAAAATATATCAGTGTGAGAAAAAACTAAATTAAGATCAAATCTGGCACACTGAAAACCATTTTCTTCTTTCCTCATTCCAATCCATTATTCCAGGTATCCTTATCATTCAAAAAACAGGTCAAACTATTTTATGTCTGCATTTAAAATCTTTAGCAGCTATTGCCATCAGGATAAATTATCTTTTTACCCTAGCAAACTGACCTCTTCACAATCCATCTCCACCCTACCTGAGCAGCTCATCTCATGCCCTGCCTTTCCTCTCCCGAAACCCATTAACCGATTCCATCACTACACATTTCCACTGAGCACCCAGTTCCAGGAATGTGTCAGTGTTCATGTGTGCATTGATTCCACCTATATTGTTTTTAAGCAACTTCATTTCAGTTCATAAGAATACTGCACTACAGACCACTTGTGGGAAAATCTCACCTTCCCATTAACATGTAACTTTATTTTTTTTAAACTTTTCAAAAGGGTATTCAATTGCTACAAACATTAATTACTCAGGGAAAGCAACAGAGAAACTCACGAAAGGAATATGGTGGAAGCCAATGCTTGAGGGCCTTAAACCATAACAAACAAAAACAGAATGGAAGAAACAAAAGAGAACAAAAGCCTACTTCCTGACTTCATAGGGAGACACTGAGAATAGTTTTTTTGTGTGAATCCTCCTTAACCATTCGGGAAAAATAAGCATGATTTTTGAAGGAAGAAACTTTGATGAAAGAAAATTTTAAAATTCTTAGATTTCTATCTAGGACAACCATTGGCATGAGGAGGCAGCAGGACCACCAACAAGACACAGAGGAAGGCAGAGGCTTCAATAACACCCTTTACCTTTGTATCATTTGCAGTTAGAATTTGAAAATGGAAGAGACTGGTTTTCTTAATTTCAAACCTTGTGCTGGTGGTGGTTACCTTGAGAAGCAAAAATGTTTTTCTAAAGACTATCATTGATAAAGGGTTTCTCTGTGATGCACAGAATTGAGAGTTAGAATAGTGAAACCCAGTAAATTAATTGTCTAAGAGACTTGGGCTTGGACAAAGCTTCCCCATTTGCTGGTTTTCCTAGAGCAGGTGAATTTTTCTCTTGAGCCTTGTTTTTTTCATTAGTAAAATGGCTAAACAATAACTAACATATATTCTTAAAATGACTCAGCCTGACAGAGCGATTGCTCCGGATATTAGCTGTATTTCATCACTAGAGGAGTTAATTTCAAACCTGCCTCAAGTGCACACTTCCCAAACTAAGGAGGGAATTCTGGGTGCCAGAACACACTCCTTTAATTTCTCCTGCCCGGGAACAGAAGCTCAGGGAGCTTCTGGCACAGATCTGAGGGCCACACTCAGCCTCTGACCCATGATTAATGGAGTCCTGCTGGTACAGGCACACAGAGATCAGGCTATGCCCAAAAGAACAACCGTGGGTGAAAGCGATCTTACAGAGTTGACTGAGCAGACTGTAGAGATGCTATCACACTCATTTCTCTTTTCAAAACCACAAAACAAAATGATGATGGATATTCAGGATTTTATAACTATTACTATGGCCTTGGCTCTGGTATTCGATGGCTCGTGAATAGCTCTTGATCCCAGATAACTCTGGAGCTTTTCAGCAGCCTTCAGCTAACTGTAGAGACCCAGAGCAGTATATATTTTTAGGAAAATAAAGGTTACAGTGGTAATTGTTTCTTAGTCACATCAAATATATAATATTTTCCATCTCTTATATAAATTGAGTGTGGCAATAAAGTTATGATAAATCAATTAACTTCTTAAACTACTACTTACAGAGTCCCAGTAATGTGCATGGTCTAGTGTTTTCAGACCTTGCAGAAGACGCATGAATGTCAGCCATGGTTTCTGTCTTCAAGGAGCCTACACATATTGTGAAAGATAATATGAGAATGTGACCTATGATTCCTGGCATTGCAAATGTTCTGAAGCAGGAAGAGGCAGAGGACCTGAAACATAAAATTTATCACTTTATTAAGGTCTAAACAAACTGACTAACTGAATACCTCACAGCTCACTACAACTAGTCCACCATAACGAGGGGGAAAAAAAGATCCAAGACTCACTCAAAGGCCCTCACACACAAACAGGCAGAATTGCACAGCAGAGGCTGGCAGAGTGCTAGGAGTCAGGGAGAGGTAGCAGAGCTTTCCTGGAGAATGTGATATTGCATGTGTGGGTTTGGGGAAAGTGATGGGCATGGGGCAGGAAGCCCCTCATGCCAGAGGATGATTTATCATATTGTCAAATGGGAGGAGAAAGGTGATATGGAACTAAAAATATGATTAAGCTGCAAAAGGCTTTACAGGTACCCTTAGAGTTCTGTTCAATCAACCTTGAAAACTGTGTTTCAGCAAAAGCCGTAGGGGGATGAAAGCAAAGATAGCTGTGTGGGAGAATTCACACAGGCATGCCAATAAAAGGAGCAGGGACACCAAGAACTGAGCAGACCAACCAACCAAGAGACCAGCTGGCCAAAAGTAGCATCTCTACTCTTTCTTAGTTGATGATTATAAAACATTTTCCAAACAGTGACTGGGCATGATAACTTAGGTCTCCTTATCCTTGAGCATTCATGATACTAGGAAATTGTCTTCAGAAAGAAGAATCTGGAGTCTTGGTTATTTATTCATTACACTCAGTTCTTGGAAAGAAAATGTAAGCTATTATAAGAAATGCAAGCAAATGTACTCTAAGGACAACATTCTTTAAAATGGTCATTTTACACCAAGAGTACTTATTGAGAGGCTACTATATGTGAGGGACTACTCTAGACATTAAGGATTTTACACTGAACCACAGATGAAATTCTGTGTTGCATTCTAGTATAGAAGGATAGATGAGAAATACATAAATAAAGCCTTCATCGAGCAGGTGCTAAGAAGTGATATAAGACACCAAGTGGTGAGGGGGATGCATGTTTAAATGCATGTATGTGGGGGGAGTGCAATTTAAAATCGAGTGGAAAGTGCTGACATTTTCTGAAAAGTGGGAAGATCTTACTGCAAAGGTGACATTTAAAGAAAGAACTAAAAGAGGTGAGAGACAGAGCTAGGAGGAAGGAGCCGTAGAATAACAACATGCTGGCATCTCACAGCAAGAACACAGCAAGTTACATACAGCAAGAAGGGCAGAGAAGGTGAGCGGGGGTGGGTAAGGGGTAAGGTTCATGAACAACAGGGCCCCAGAGCAAATGGGGACTTGGAGATCATTGCAAGGAATTTAGTTTCTACTCACCTACTCACAGGGGGGTAGGAAGCTATTGGAAGATCTTAAATAAATAATGACATGGCATTGTGTCCATTTTAAAAGGATGACTGGCTAATTTTTTAAAAAAGGAATCATGGGAGAGAAGCAAGAACAAAAGCAATGACACTGCCAATCAAGAGGGAGCCACAGAAGTCCTAGTGAGAGGTGACTACGGATTAGCTGAGTGGTGACAGTGCAGATGAGAAGTGGTTCAATTCAGAGTATATTCTGAAGGAGGAGACAACAGGATTTCCTGGCAGATTGTAGAGTGTGAGGGGAAGCAAGGTGTCAATGATGGCTTCAGCGTCTTTGCCTTGAGTAGCTCTATTGACAGTGTTGCCATGTACCTGAGGTGAGAAAGACATGGAGAAAGAGTTGGGAGATGAAGATCATGAGTTTGGTTTTTGTATGTATTAGAGTTGGAATCCCTACTAGAGACCAAAATGAAGATGACAGATATTTGAAGTCAAGGAAATATTTCCGGTTTCTATGAATTTGACAATCAACCACACAGCTATAGTTTTAAAGACATACAATTCATTGAGATTCAAGAATAAGCGTAGACAGAAAGGAGAATAAGCAAAAGGAGTGAGCTTTTAGGATCTTCCCATGTTTATGTGTCTGGAGCATGGGGAGAGATAAGAAGGAAAGTCTGAGCTGAAAGTCACAAGAAGAAAGTGTATCCAAAAAGCAGATGATCAATAACAAATCAAACACGAATGAGAGGTCAAATGAAGTCAGGACTGCTGAGAACAGACCAACAAATTTAAAATATCGGGATTCTTAGTGACCCTGATGAGTAGTTTCAGCGAGTAATGAGGGCAAAAACCTGTGGGGTGGCCTATAGAGGGAATGATGAGAAGAACTAGCGACAATGATCATAAATAACTCCTTAAGGGGATTTTGTTATAAAGAGATCAGAAAACTGAAGGCAGTTGGACGGAAATGCGAGATCAAGAGAGTTACTACATGTTTTTAAAGATGAAAGGAAGTGCAACTTGTTTATATGCGCGTGTAAATGCTCCAGGACAGCATGGGAAAAGGAGGCAAGCTGGGTGAGTTGCTGCTCTCAATCGAGAAAACCGATGAGACAAGTCTCAATTATCTTAGGAGGTTTATTTGCCAAAGTTAAGGATACGCACCCATGACACAGCCTCAGGAGGTCCTGAAGACACGTGCTCAAGGTGGTTGGGGTACAGCTTGGTTTTGTACATTTTAAGAAGACGTGAGACATCAATCCATATATGTAAGAAGTACATTGGTTCCATCCAGAAAGGCGGGACAACTTGAAGCAGGGAGGGGGCTTCCAGGTCACAGGTAGGTAAGAGGCAAATGTTTACATTCTTTGAGTTTTTGATGAGCCCTTCCAAAGGAGGACATCAGAATATGCATCTATCTCAGTGAGTAGAGGGACAACTTTGAAAATGGAATGGGAGGCAGGTTTGTCTATCCTGATCAGTTTCCAGCTTGACTTTTCCCTTAGCTTCATAATTTTGGGGCCCCAATATTTTCTTTTCATACTGCCATGATGGCCTTCCATAGGGAAGAAGAGTGGCAGTCTAGTGCAGAAGTGGTCGTATCAGCCTTTGACAGAAGCATGGCCCATTCATTCTCAGTAATTGTAAGACAGAGGATCTGGTCACAGATTGGTGGGTAGAAGTGGTAGTGGGACTTTGTAGAAATGCTTTTCTTATTGTCTCTTTTTTCCAGTAAATGGAAGCAAGGTCATTAACTATTAGAGATGAAGGAAGAGCCACTGGAGGACTGAGAAGTGAGGAAGATGAGGAGGAGCCACTGGAAAAAGATGAAACTTATGAATAGAAGTATGAATGCCATCACCTTGGGCATTATTCAACAGGGGAAAAATCTAATTATACTGCCTTTTATACCCTGTCACCATTTGGTTTTAAGCCTGTGTTATTTAAGCCATTTTGACCTTATTGAACTTAGTGAAATTCTTAAAGCTGTTATGAAACAGTCAGATTGAAAGTGAGAAAAACATCAACAGTTTCACAAAATTGAGAGTTATCCATGTGTTATGCACTATGTATTAATTATCTTGTTTAATGTACACAGTGATCCTAACATAGTATATGATACTAGGATCACTGTGTACATTAAACAAGATTAATGAAAATATTAAGTAGTTTATTCAATGTCACTAGCTAAATAATATGATTACCATAATTAAGAGGTGAAATTGTTATGTACTCTGTTTACTCTGGGCCTGCCACTCTCTAGTAATAACCTTAACTCTTTGGACAGCAGAGTCAATTTTTGTGACTCTTGTTCCATTTATTACTTGACATTTACTATATATATTAATTGACACATTTGTGGTTGGAAATGGGAAATATGATAGTAATAAAATGCCCCCAAATGGTAAGTTAAAATCTATACTTAAAATATCGATAAAGCAATGATAACATAACATTTTGTTGTTAAAACAATCTAGGGGATCAAACATAACTATTAAAATTTATAAATAAGGTGCAGGGGTCCCCAGAAATATGTGACTCACTGAAGTTAGCTGAAGTAGTTAGAGAAGAATACATGGCTTCTAATTTAGAAATTGGTATTCTTTTCAGAACACTTAAAACATAATTAGTAGCTGAAAAGAGCTTCTGAATCTATGAAGAAAATTACAGATTCCCCTGGAACAATGTGTCTTTGGAGTACGTAATGCTGATACTTATTGTAAAGTCAGATAGAAAATGCCAGCTTTTATTCCAGTAATTCTACATGAAGCTTTTTTTTTTGTCATTACAATTATAATTTAAATAAGATACTTTTAATCATTCTCTCCATTCACTTGAACATATTGCAGCTTTTTTTCATGTTTCTTTGTACAAAGGTGATACAAGAGTAAGCATTTAGGTCGACAAAGTGGGCAGGTTTCCATTTCCATCTCAGAATATATTCTTTATTAACTGCCATGCTTCCCAGATCTCCTTTATTGCCAATTCACTCTTTTAAGTCCTTAAGAAAGTTGATGAATTTGCTCTCCGAGTTGGTAGCTAGGAGTGGGAGTGGGAATGAGAACACTAGAGAGAGATGGAGGCTCAGGAGGGCAAGTCTGAAGAAGTATCTGGGTTTTGAGAGAAATCAAAAGAAGAAAATGCCAAGTTGTGTGCAAAGCTGTGAAGCCTCCAAGACAAGGACTACTGATTGAGTGTTTTGTAAAGAGCTGATCCCAGTGGTGATAAGGAATGAATGCATGGATCGACAACCTCAAAACTCCTCAAGGAAACCTAGATGCAGCTCAGTCAGAACACCTGCTATGAGAAGTTGCTTCACTAATTTGCAGCAGAGAAATAAGAAGAGAACAGAGCATTCTCATACTTGTTTAATCGTCTCTAAAATCTGCTTTTGTTTGATATTTGGATTCCACAGAGTTCCTTTGATATTGAAATGTTCCAGGGTTCATTGTTTTAAAGCTCTGTATTCCTTAATATCATTAATTTAAATACAGAAAGCTGTGACCTAAGATGAGAATAGATTACAAACTAGTTATAAAATCTTCATTTTTATTTTTACTGTACCATACCAATGACCTGGTAGAGTTTAGAATTGAGGGATCATATTCCTCAAATTTGAAAAATTGATCATAGAGTGATTATGACAAGGAATAAAGTTTCTCCTCTCCCATATTAAAAAAGAGAGGCCTCAGTGTGTAATAAAAATAACACAAAGCTTGGCAGAAATTTTATTTTCCTCTCCGCTTTCTGCTTATTATGTGGTTTGAATAAATTACAAAAACTTTTCTGTGAATTTTCTTAAAGTTCCTGGTTGTTTCACCTGGGGTAACCATAATCAATGCCATATGTAATATTTCAGATGCATTAGAAAGTTGACTTGACCATAAGTTGCTGAAATATATTGGACAAATGCCATAAAGCCTTATCTTTTAACATGACACTATAAATAACTCAGATTCCATGACTGGTATTTTAAAAATTGGCTTATTTTATATTCCACAATCATATATATATATATATATATATATATATATATATATATATATACACACACACACACACATATATATGTACATATATATATTGCATTTTAGGTTTTGGGGTACATGTGAAGAACATGCAACATTGTTTCATAGGTACATACAAGACAATGTGGTTTGCTGCCTTCCTCCCCATCACCTATATCTGGCATTTCTCCCCAGGAAGAAGTCGTAACCCTGAATAGACCAATAACAAGGGCTGAAGTTGAGGCAGCAATTAATAGCCTACCAACCAAAAAAAGCCTAGGTCCAGATGGGTTCACAGCTGAATTCTACCACATATACAAAGAGGAGCTGGTAGCACTTCTTCTGAAACTATTCCAAACAATTCAAAAACAGGGAATCATTTTATAAGACCAACAGCAAAGACTCAACAAGAAAAGAAAACTTCAGGCCAATATACATGATGAACATAGACACAAAAATCTTCAATAAAATACTGACAAACTGATTGCAGCAACACATCAAAAAGCTTATCCATCATGATCAAGTAGGCTTCATCCCAGGATGCAAGGCTGGTTCAACATACACAAGTCTAGTAAGTGTAATTCACCATGTAAACAGAACCAAAGACAAAAACCACATGATTATCTCAATAGATGCAGAGAAGGCCTTTGACAAATTTCAACAGTCTTTTATTCTACAAGCTCTCAATAAACTAGGTATTGATGGGACGTATCTCAAAATAATAAAAGCTATTTACTACAAACCCACAGCCAATATTTTCTACCATCTTGACTGTAAGAGAGCCAAATTCAACTTATTTCCTATTACCCAACTTAAAATATTATTTTCAATCATCACTGTGAATAAAGCTAACAATTTCCACTTGATGCATGAATGAATGTTTCTTTGGCGAAGGGTCAGATACACTTAGCAGGCCCATTGGCCTTCAACTGTCTCTTCTATTGACCAGAAACAGTATTATAAATTCTACTAGTAAAGATGATAATTTGGGTTAAAGTTGTCTCAATGGCAGGTTCGAAATTTATGGAAAGAAAATAGTAAGGGTCTAATCAGATAATAATTATTTTTCAAATTAATTTAGTAGTTCATTTAACACATTTATATTGAATGCAATGTCTACATACAAGACCTTGTTGGGTCTGTGGTACTAGAGTAAGTAAAGCAACTGTGCTTTTTACTTTATGGAGCTTTGGTTTTCTGGGGGAGACAAATATTCAAATACTCAGACTAATAAGCACAGGACACACCGACATACATTTTCAGAAGTAAAAGAATCTTTTTCAGAAAGAAATGTGGGATAGACGTAGGTGTTCAGGAAGACTTTCTTGAAATAGTAACCCTGAACTGAGAACTGAAAAAGGCGAAAATTAGTTTGTCCACAAGGAGGAGAAAACAGGACTACAGGTAAAGAGGTAAGTATGTCCAGAGGCCTTTTAATCGGAGAAAGCATTGTATGTTGGAGTCAAGAGGGAAAGCCAGAGAACCTGGAGTTCAGAGAGCAAAAGAAAGAAAAATAATAATAGCAGGCACAATTGGATCAATGAAAGTAACGATACCAAAAATCAGCATTTATATAGCTCTCAGAAAATCAACACTTATCTAGCTGTCGACATATGGCAGGCATTTTTTGTAAGTGATTTACCTAAACCACTTCATGAATCCTCATAACAACTGCTACAAGTTAGATAAAATGGCTGTTCTTATTTTGGGAGATGAAAAAACTGAAGCACAGAGAGATCAGACATTGTCCAAGGTTTACAGGTAGGAAGCGTAGGTGCTGGAAACTGAACCCTGGTGGTGTGTGCTTCTTATTGACTGTCCTTTGGTTTTCTATAACCTCCCCATCATTAGAAACTAAAATAATCACAGTTTGCTATCCTTTTGTTTGAAGTGGGGGTTTAATAGGCAAGGGAGAGAGAAAGGAATAGAGCGCTCTCTCTGGTGTGAGAGAGGGGAATTCCTAGAGGAAAAGGTCGACTGGCGGTGGATGTGACAAGAAAGGAGGAAATTAGGGTAGAAAAGCTGGAGATCCTATTGCCCAAGGATCGGACGCTTTGCTTGGAGGCTGGGGTCAGTACAGAAAACTTTGGATGACACCAGAGAGTAGTCCCAGTGGGAAATCTTCAGGTGCTCCAGAAACTATTTCAGCCCCATGCGATGGCTAAGTCCTCTGTGAAAGAAGCTGGTTCAAACATGGCCAAA
This sequence comes from Saimiri boliviensis, assembly GCF_048565385.1. Classification (NCBI taxonomy): domain Eukaryota; kingdom Metazoa; phylum Chordata; class Mammalia; order Primates; family Cebidae; genus Saimiri; species Saimiri boliviensis. Next base: position 99,723,496 of record NC_133461.1, read on the forward strand.
ATGCACAGCAACCTGAGTGCTGGGGGATTCTTTGTGTTCTCCCCAGTAAGCCTCACACTGGAGTCTTTAAGAATAGCAGCCACACAGCCGGGCTTGGTGGTTCACACCTGTAATCCCACCACTTCGGGAGGCCAAGGCGGGTGGATCACCAGAGGTTGGGAGTTCAAGACTAGCCTGACCAACATGGAGAAACACGTCACCACTTTTAAAAAATATATAAAGTTAGCCGGTGTGGTAGCGCACACTTGTAATCCCAGCTACTCAGGAGGCTGAGGCAGGAGAATCGCTTGCACCCAGGAGGCAGAGATTGCAGTGAGCCAAGATCGTGCCACTGTACTCCAGCCTGGGCAACAAGAGCAAAACTCCAGCTCAAATGAAGAAATAAACAAACAAACACATAAAAAATGGTAGCCGCGGTAACTGTGTTTTTAACTGACTGACAGATGCCCATTATTGATTTGATTTGGTTCTAAAATGGAGGCTGAGAGCCCCAAAATGGAAGGGACGGAGTTGAAGCATCTCTATTCATCCGTTTTGATGCATGTTGTAACCTTCATATCTGGACCAGGTCCCCAGCATAAAACAGGGGCATTGTCTAGAATAAATACCTGGGGTTTGTCATCTCGCACCAGGAAATTTTAGGACATGGACACACACGAGGAGTTTAGGAGCAGAGGTTTAATAGGCAAGAGAAAGGGAAAGAAAGAGAAAAGAAAACAGCTCTCTTTCTCTAGTGAGAGAGAGAGGACTTCCTAGAGGAAAAGGTCCATCGTTTACTTTTATTGAGTGCTTACTATGTACCAGATAATTTTTCCAAGTTAGTAAGTGTATTATATTATACATTCATTCAATTAAAAAATCTACTGACAATCTATGGTTCTAGGCAATAAAGATAAGGTGGTAAACAAAACGGACACAGTTTGGTCATCACAGAGCTACATTTTAAGGAGAGGAGTCAGGCTATGAAAAATCAGTAAACAACCAAGTAAATATATAGCATTTCAGATGGTGACTAATATAAGGCACAAAAGGCTTAGAGGTGCCAGAGCAGGAGTGGGCAGCTCTATTTTGCATACAGTGCTTAGAGAAGATTCACAAAATGTTATGTTTAATAGAGATCTAAAAGGAGAGAAAAGGACAAATGTGTCACTGAGAGGGGTTACATTCCAGGAAGAAGGAATGACCAAAAAAAAAAAAAAAAGACCCTTGAAGCAGAATGAGCTTGGCATGCTCAATAGATGCCAAGAACACCTGGTAATAGATTCAGAGTGAGGGAGGGGAAGAGTAGTAAGATATGAAGCCAGAGAACATCAGGCTAGATCATGTAGATCCTGGAGCTATCAGAACTTTGCCTATTACTCTGAAAATGGTAGTTATTGAAAAGTTTGGACAGAAGAAATCGCATAATGTGATGCATGTTAATAAGATCATTCTAGTAATAGGTGGATAATACATTGTGAAGGACCAAGAGACAAACAGTAAGACTAATTAAGAGTTTCATTTCAATAAACTAGGCTAGAGATGATAATGTCTAGATTATCCAAGAATCAGCACAGTAGCAGTAAATGTTGTGAGAGATGGTCAGAGCCTTGATGCCTTTTCACAATAGCGGCAACTGGATTTGCTAAAGGATGAAGTGGAAACTGTGGAGAAAAGAGATGAACTGAGGATGACTCTTGAGTAACTGAAAGAATGAAGTTGCAACATCCTAAGATAGAAGAGACTATGGAAACATCAGGTTTGGAGGGAGAAAGAAGGAATCTGGCTTTGTACTCATTCTTGTGAAATCCATTAGTCCTCCAACTGAAGATGTTGAAAAGAGAGTTGCCTGTATGTGTCTGAACTTCAGAGGAGATCAAGTTAGATAAATAAATTTGGCAGCCATAATTTTATACATAATATGGAAGACCAAAGATTGAATGGGAACCACCTCATTAGTATATAGAGAAGTGAAAAGTCTCAAAAATGAAGCCATGGGAATCATAGTGTTTACTCACTTGGGAGAGAAAGAGGACCCAGCATAGGAGACTAAGAAGACACTGTGAATCAGCATGGAGGAAATCCGTCGTGTACCAGGGACTCAACTCCTTTTAAAAGATGGTGATTATCCACTGTGTCCGATGCTGCTCAAAGATCAAGTGAGTAAGGATTGAAAATCAATCACTGAATTTAGCAAGGCACAGATCATTTGTAACATTGCTTTGTTGAGCAAAGGATAAAAAGTCTAACAGGACTAATTTCAAGAACAAATAGGGAGAAAGGAACTAGAAACAAACCGTAGACATTTATTTTTTTGAAATTTTACCATTAGAATCCAAGAATGGGTGGTAGCTGTGTAAAGGGAGAGTGATGTAAAAGAAGAAATATTTTTCAGAGGATAGAAAAACTGATCATGTTTATATACATATTAAATGAAATGATATGGTAAAGATGGGGAACAATTGCTGGAGTGAAGACATTGAAGGGAGGGGAAGGAACAGAATCCTACCTATCGAAGATTAATAGACCTTGGAAGCATGAACAGTGCATGCATAAAAACAGGAAGGAATGAGTCTATACAGGCACACATTGTAAGGTAGCTGTGACAATGGGAGAAAGTGAGAGTTCCTATGAGAGTTTATTTTTTTTCCAGTGACACAGAAAGTCAAGATGGCCAGATGAGAGTAAGGAAGAGGAGATTTAGAGATTTAGGGAAAGGAGAAACGGTGTACAACAGTTAAGAGAAGCAGGGAGTGAATTAACTACCGAATAAAAGATGGCTTCTCAGCACAGATTCATTTAATATTCACATCATCATCTTTCAGATTTATATTATTATGCCCATTTTATAGATGAGAAAACAGAAGTATATAAATGTTTTATACTTAACCAAAGCCACAAAGTTAATAAGGGTTGGGCAGTTTAAGTCAAGTGAGGTATTTTTCTAACCCCAGTCAAAAACTATTGAAGCATTTTTTTAACAGGTCCATGACATGGTCAGGTTTACGTATTAAAAATATCACACTTGTGGCTGTGTGCACACTCTCGTCTATAATACCAGCACTTTGGGAGGCTGAGGCTGGTGGATCACTTGAGGTCAGGAGTTTGAGACCAGCCTTGCCAACATGGTGAAACCAAGTCTCTACTAAAAATACAAAAATGAATCGGGCATCGTGGCGTGCACTTCTAGTCTAAGCTACTCAGAAAGCTGAGACAGGAGATTTGCTTGAGGCCAGAAGTTGCAGGTAGCTGAGATTGTACCACTGCACTCTAACCTGGGTGACAGAGTGAGACTGCATCTCACAAACAGAAAATAAATAAATAATCACACTTGTTGTAATGTAGCCAAACAAAGTCTTAGACTAGAATGGAGACCAACAACAACAACAACAGCAACAACAACAACAACAACAACAAAGTGGTGGACGGATTATAAGGGATGTCAATGATGGCACTGACTTTCATAATTACAATGCAAAAGGGATGAGGCACTGCTGGCCAAGACAGAGGACGAAGTGGCAGGGGTTGGGGGGAATGTAGTTTAAGTCTTGTACCTATTGATTTTGCAGGGACTTTGAGCCTTTGCAATGAGGACATGAACTAGAAACTTGGCTGTAAAGATCTGTTCCCCAAATGGCTGGAAATATAAAATGTGAAGCATAGCATAGCAATAAACCAATGGTAACTGAAGATGAGATGGCTTTGGAACAAGCATAGTTGGAGGAGAAGAGGATATTGAATAAATACACCCAGCAAATTTTTGTATTTTTAGTAGAGATGGGGTTTCACCATGTTTGCCAGGCTGATCTCAAATTCCTGACCTCAAGTGATTCACCTGCCTCAGAAGATGAAATGACTTTGGAACAAGTATAATTGGAAGAAGATAAGGTATTGAATAAATACCTCAAGGAACTAAAAAATTTAAATCCTGGGTAGAAGAGGATATGCCTACAAGTTGCCAGTGAATCAGGAAGAAGTTAAGAAGGCTGTTGTGTCAAGGGAGCTAAACAGAACATTGCAAGAAAAAGCATGTGGTAAACAGTGCCAAACATGGTTGAGAGGGCAAATGAGATAAGGAAACAAAATATCAACTGGATATAGAAATGGTAAAATCACTGGAGATATTAGCCATTCCAGTAGGATAATAAAGCCAGATGCTAGAACTGGGATATATTAGGATAAGTTGGAGGTAAGAAAATTACAAGAAGTCCAGATGATATTGTGTAATAAATTTAGCTGAAAAGGAAATGGGAAAGAAAGTGACATATAGAATAAAGACTAGGATTTTTCAAGGAGAGACTTTTGATTTGACTTAAAATGGTACCCCCATTTTAAGCCAAGGGACACTGATTTCCTTGTCTCCTTTCCACGTCAGCTTATTTTATCCCAATTTGTACATATTAGTGCCAATTTCCCTACATGCAAAGTGAGGATTATCTTTTATAATGCTGCTATACACGGCTGCTAATTGGGAGCAAGTGAGCTGCATGAGAACAGTTCTGTTTTTCAGTCACAGTGGATGAACGTTAATGCCAGGTGGATTTTTTCCCCTTATGTTTCCTTGTAGAAAAGGTAATCTTTGGAGCAGAGGGTCTAAATATCAAAAGGAAGCTTCCAATTGACATAGATGGATTCAGTTTGTGAAAATATTAGCGAGACATAGAGGTGAGAGAGAAATAGAATCCCAAATGAAGATAAAGAGATTCTATTGGCCATGGCCACACAACAAGAGAACACAGACATACAAATAGAATTGTCCAGGCCCTTTGCAAATTTATCCATTGGTAATCTCTTTTTTTGTATTGATTTGAAAGACTCCTGTGTTATAAGGACACTTACTCCCACCTTTTGATCATTTATTGTATACATTTCTGAAGTTTGGGAGTTTGGGTTTATTTGAAAATTTCAATTAATATGTAATTTAGGCTATATAAATTTTCAATATTTCTTATTTATTTTAACAAATGTTCTTTTATAGTTTTTACATGGGGTACTCTGCATAGCAAGGATTTCACTGTCTTCAACCAAAGTATATATTTATTTTTCGACATTTTTTTCTAAGACATTCTTGATTTTTTTCCACTTTTGAAGTTTCCAGATATCTGAAATCAACTTTATATTAGACATAAGCCAGGAATCTATGTCCAGCCAACCTTCACCACCACCACAGAGGTTGTCTTTAATTAGAACATGATGTTCAACCTTCAGGTTTTGGCCTCAAGCACCTAGCAAGTTGTGTAACTCCCACAACGAACACTTCCTCACGCTGGATCAAAACTGCCCACCTGTCTGTGATGTGCTTCATCCCTGCAGTAGAAGCGAGGAGGAAGAAAGGCGAACACCTTTTCTCAAACACTCGTGCTCTCCTTCACCAGAATCATTCAGAATGCTTCCCAAGTATATATTCTTGATGATTTTTCTCGTTCTTCAGGTTAAAGGTATGTCTTGCTCTTTTTATCAGGAGTTTCTTATTATGTTATGAGGTCATGTCTCTTTAGTCACAAACTTTAAATTGTAAGTGATCAAAACATTAATTGTGTATTGGTGATTTTGCCGAGAGCTTCAACTAGATGGTGGCTAATCATGAGAGTCTATACATCTGGGTAATGCCATATCACTCTTGAACACTCTGACCCACAGTGAGGAGAAGGGAGCAGACAAGTACTGCATACCCGCAACCTGGCAGGCACTGTGTTGGCAGGAGCTGCTTTGTATGCTAAAGGGTTTAAAATTAGAAATTAATATCTTCACTTTACGAATAAGGAAAATGAGACTAGTATTTGCAAATCAGAGACATTAGATATCCTACTTATGGCCACACAATTAACAAACCGGTAAAGTTTTGACTCAAATCAGAGCATATTCCAAAAAGCCCACACCCTCTCCTCTGTATTGTTCTTTAAGTAGCACACCTTAATCAAGCAGGACTCACCTCACAGATGACTATCAAGGTGATAGGACATGAATAGAAGATTATGGTTAGCACTGATTCAGGGCCACCCAAAATTCTCTAACAGGTAAAGGTCTTACACTTAACTATGGGAGGTTAAGACTTTAAATGCGAACAAACTGGAAGACCAAATTCAGTAATTTACATTTAAACAGGCCAACAGTGGAGGCTTTGACAGGAGACAAAATCCAGAGACTGGCATGAGAAAATAAAATGACAACTGCAGGCTGGCTTGGTGACTCACACCTGTAATCTGAGCACTTTGGGAGAATGAGGCAGGCAGATCACCTGAGGTCAAGAGTTTGAGACTAGCCTGGCCAATATGGTGAAACCCCATCTCTATTAAAAATACAAAACTTAGCCAGGTGTGGTGTTATGCATGTGTAATCCTAGTTACTCTGGAGGCTGAGGTGGGAGAATCACTTGAACCCAGGAGGTGGAGGCTGCAGTAAGCCAAGATTACGCCACTGTACTCCAGCGTGGGTGACAGAGCAAGACTCTGTCTTAAGAAAACAAATATATAAAATAAAAAATGAAATTATAGCTGCAGAACAAGGCGAAAATATGGAAGAATTAGAGGGACACTGATTTCTTTCCAAGTTTTCTTATATTCTCCTGATTTGTAAATATCAGTGTCAATTTCTTTGCCAGGAAAGTGGGAATAATATTTCATAGTGTTGCTGTCCATGACTGCTAACTGGGGAAAAATGAACTGTATTAGAAAATTATGTTTTTCAGCCACTGTGGACGAATATTAATGTCATATGGATTTTCCCCCTTATGTTTCCTTGTAGAAAAGGTCATCCTTGGAGTAGAGGGTCAACAACTGGTTCATCCTAAAAAGCTTCCTCTGATACAGAAACGAGATATTGAACATACCCATGATGATGACATACCGGTACAGGTTTTGATTTAGTAAATAAGATTCATTGCTTTCACAGGCATGTAGACAGTTGTCTCTGACTCCAACCAGAAGCAAACAGGAAGAGAGAAGTTTCAATTTTCCTAAGGACTCCCATTCAGCATAGAGTATGTGCTTGGGAATAAGCAACCTCTCAATGGGTTAGAAAACAAAAAAAGAGTAAAGCTCAGGTTTAAGGGAAACCATTCTAAATTTCCCACTTTATGAAGGAATTCCACCAATAGCTTTCCAGGCTGACTTATGACAACCTCATTTGCTCTGAGCTGGTGCCTGGAAAATGTCATCTTGAGCATTTTGCTTTCGCAGAGGGCTGCTAGGCAGGTTTTTGCTTATAGAGTCTGTGGCAAAGATGTACAACTTTCAGAGAAACTCAAAGGCCTGCTTGGTCTGTTGCTTAGAAAAGTATTTATTCAGATGTTAAAAATAAAGAAAAATATGTAAAATATTACTTTCAAAAGTAATGAATGCATATTACAGAAAATGGATAACATATGTATGGGGGAACACGCTTCAAAATTAGGATGTTTTCAGTTTCCACTGTAATAAAAGATATTAGATGAATGTCCTTAGATATTTATATTATATACTTGATTTTAAGCCATTGGTTTTAATTTGGCTCATGGAGAATACTGATAGGCACTTTGCTCAAACATACTATGGAAGTGCAAACCCTTCCCAGTGAGTTTCTTCTGCCCACCATTAGAGCAGCCATTTTTCCAGGTTCTCACTTGTTAGGGTTCTCAGTCATAAATTGGATACATTTCAATTTTCTGAACAGTCCCATTTAGATCTCTTTCCTATGATTTAATCATCTTGAGATGATTAAAATAAAAAAAACAACTTTCCATCACCTCCCATTCGGAAGCAATATGTAACTATTTTTCTTCAACAATTCTCTTTGCAAAGATTTTCCTCTTAATATCCAAGACTTCTCTCATTGTCTCAGACTTTGTCTTGGCTGAAGATTGGTACTTAGCTAAGGGGGCTTTCACCAACTTTCTACCACCCATTGCACATACACTGGTGGGCTCTTCTCACAATTACTGTCTTAAGATTTAATCAAGATTGATGTTAAAAATCTCATTATGGCCGGGCACAGTATCTCACGTCTTTAACCCTAGCACTTTGGAAAGCTGAGGTAGGCAGATCACTTGAGGCCAGGCATTCGAGACCAACCTGGCTAACATGTTGAAACCCCATCTCTACTAAAAACACAAAAATTAGCCAGCTTTGGTGGCTTGCACCTGTAATCCCAGCTACTCAGGAAGCTGAGGTGGAAAATCGCTTGAACCCAGGAGACAGAGTTTGCAGTGAGCCGAGGTCATGCCCCTGCACTCCAGCCTGGGCAACAGAGCAAGACTCTCTTAAAAAATAAAAATAAAATGAAATAAAAATCTCATTACGAATATGCCAGATAAGCTTGGATAAGGGCAAGAAATGTAAACAATGAAACTAAAGCTTCTTGTAGTACCACAAAGTGCTCAAACAGACAAAACAAAATTCAAACTACAGTGAGGGGGTCTTGTCAAAAGAATTCAGAAGCCAACAGAAAGAGCTCCCAATGGCCAAAGCTGCGATAATTTGAATAACAAAATAAATAATACAGTTTTGTGTTATAACATGAAATGTAAAAGAATATCATGAGCCCATAGTGATATAAATACATGATTAAATAAATGATATATAATAATAATAAATACATACATACATAAATGGAAAAACTGGACAGTTCTGAGGGAAGAATGAAATAATTTATGTAGATGCTGTCCTCTCCAGGAGGTGGAACCTAAATCCCCATCCTCGAACTCTGGGCTGTAGATTGTGACATCCTTCCAGAGAGTACAATACTGAAGTGGGAAAGAGTAGTTTAACAGAGAGAAAGAAGAAAACACCACCTCAGCCAGGTGGTCAAGTTTAACACTTGTTAAGTCCAGAGGCTGGTAGGGTGTAATAAAATGGCACTTCCTATTGTGGTTTTCGCCTCAAAATCCATGACCTCAGTTTAAGCATGAGAAAAACATGAGATCAAAAATAAATCATGAGACAGCCTAACAAAATGCTTGAGGGGCACTCCCCATAAAGGTCCAGATCATAAAAAATTAAAAAATTCTGAGAAACTATGAGACTTGAGGAGGCTAAGGAGACATGACAAGTAAATGTAGTGTTGGGTCTGGGATCAGATCCTGAAAGAGTTAAAGTACATTTGGGAAAAACTAAAAAAACCTGAATAACTATAAGCTTTAATTAATAATATTACATGGATATGGGCTCATTCGATGTGGCAAATAGACTATAGCAATGTCAGATGTTAATAAACAGGGAAAACTGGGTGTAGAGTATGTGGAAACTCCGTACTATCTTTCAACTTTTCTGTAAATCTAAAATAATTCAAAAATAAAAATTAAAAATCAAATTCTGTTATTGAAAACAATATTAGTGACATAATTTAAAATATCCTACTTGACAATATTAACAATAATCTTTTAATATTTGTTAACATAAAATCCATATTTGAATTTCCAAAAAAGTTCCAGTGCCACCTTTACACCCATACAGTGCATACGTATACATGCAGACACACACACACAGACACACACACACATGCACATCTCTACACATACAACTCATCATGTTGCAAAATGTGACCAAACCCTTTCTCACTGATTGAGTACGTAGCCTGGTGTCTTGACCTCCAACCTGTGAATTCTGTGTCTGTATGATAAAGGCATAATTTTATTGTTCAACTTGCAGTCAAAATAACCCTAACTAATGCACACCTAACATTTGACAAATACAAAACTCTCCTTCCTGTCCACATAGCTGCCTCTCTTGAGATCCTTTTTCCTACAGTAGCACAGCTCTACAAGTTAAACAAATCAGGAATCCGGGCTTAGTCTTGACTACTGTCTTACTCCATCTATCACTGAGCCTTGTAAATTCCAGCATGTAAACGTCTTTCAAAGTTATCTACTACTTATTCCTTTGCTCATATCACCTGCATTCATCAACAGCCTTAAATGGTTTTCCTGGCTATAGTACTGAGTTTTGCTAATCCATTGTCTATAGTATGTAAAGTACTAAAACACTGTACTTGCTACTGCATGTTTCTGCCTAGATATTTATTTAGCGTCTCTTTGTTCTTAAGGCCAAATCCTTGACTTACTAGGTTGTTCATGGTTTACTCCTTCCCGTTTTGTCATTTCATTTCTATTCAACTTACACTTGATTTTCCAACAATATTCATCCTCTCTCTGTTCTTCAAATGTGTCATGTTCCTTCCTGGCTCAGGCCCTCGGCATGTGCTGTTCCCTTCCCCTGACTTCTCCTTGCGTTATCCCTGGCACAGTCCTTGCATTTCTCCTGTTATGATGCTCATTACTATCCACTACATGTGCTTGGTTAGCCAGTTTTTCTCTGCCAAGCAAGGGTTTCTACACTACTGTGTTTTCCATATTATCACTGTGCCTGAAATAGCAGCCAGTGAATAAATGAATGAACAGTCATCTCAAAGAAATGTGCAACAAAGAGCCGGGCGCGGTGGTTCAAGCCTGTAATCCCAGCACTTTGGGAGGCTGAGGCGGGTGGATCACGAAGTCAAGAGATCGAGACCATCCTGGTCAACATGGTGAAACCCCGTCTCTACTAAAGATACAAAAAATTAGCTGGGCATGGTGGCACGTGCCTGTAATCCCAGCTACTCAGGAGGCTGAGGCAGGAGAATTGCCTGAACCCAGGAGGCGGAGGTTGCGGTGAGCCAAGATCGCGCCATTGCACTTCAGCCTGGGTAACAAGAGTGAAACTCCGTCTCGGAAAAAAAAAAAAAAAAAAAAAAAAAAGAAATGTGCAACAAATATGACCAACAACTGAATCTTTAAATTATAGAGAAATTTTATGAAGCATGAAGAAAGAAAATACCATAAAAGAAAATGGTGAAAGGATATGAATCAGAATCCATATGAAAACTACAAATAACTAAATGCATAAAGGAAAAATATTGATGTGAATAATCTTCCAGAAAGACAATTTATCACAATAAGTTATCATTTCATTATATGAAATATTTGTATTAATCATAATATCTATTACTGGAAGAACTGCTATAAATTGATGGTGAAGTTCTAAATGTGTGCACTTCCTTTCTTTGGGATAGTTTGGAAATATTTAACAGAAGCTTTAAATTTTTTTTCATGTCATTGAAAATGCAGCTTTGTCCAACTATAGGGAATACCCCAAACCAAATTTCTGATAGTAAATATAGATTAAGTAAATAAAGTTTCACTCAAATTTTGCTTAGCTGCCTAAAGACACATACTATAAAAGAATTTTTTAAAATAAGAAATAGTCATGATTTATCATTGAGTGGATAGCAGACAAAAAACAGTGTGCATGAAATTGTTTTAAAAATGCATGAACAGGATATCTCTGTATAGGGCTGCTGCTTAGACATATGGTAACTGGTGTATCTTGGTTGAGGAGAGAATATGCATTTTCCATTTCATTGTATTTTATAACTAGAAACAAAGCCCTTTGAAATTTTTAGTTAAAATATAACTAGGCGTTATAAAATATAACTAGGAGAAAAATATAAGTAAATATATTTATGGTATAATATAAATAACTATAATGTAAATATAATATATTACAATATAAACGATATATCATATTAATTTGATTTATATTATATTAATTATATTAATAATTATAATTATTGGTCATAATTTTCATTATTAAACTATAATATTCTATATTATATCAATAGCCATAATATAAATATAACTATAATAAAATATAACATATAATATAAATATAACTAAATATAAATATATATATAACTACATTTTATTCTAATATAACTAGAAGAAATTTAGTTATAAAATATGACTAGAAGGAGGTTTGTAAAATCCTCCTTTTAATATTAGCTCCCTTTCAATTCATCTTTATCAGTATTTAGCATTTGGCTGAAGGGACTGCTGGGTGGATTGGAGACAGGGAACGTTCACCTGCAGCACAGCCTGCTCCAGCACACACTAAGTGAGCCCACATTGAAGTCATGTCATGCATCTTCTTTTTTAGAATACATATGAAGAAGAATTGTTGTATGAAATAAAACTAAATAGAAAAACTTTAATCCTTCATCTTCTAAGATCCAGGTAAGTTCTATTGTGATTCCAGTACCTTATGGATTTTAGTAGTTATGGTATGTCAGTTTTTGTAAAAACTGCCAGAGAAGTGAATTCCTCAAGTCATTGTTTCTTTGTATGTAATCTGAATTTTTCCTCTTCAAATAAAACATGTTTATGTGTAAGCCAATCACATCTCAAAAGCTTAAAGACAATCATAGATGCCACTGTTCTCCTATGCCTCAACAACTCCACACTGTGAATACTTGGGCTTTTTTGAGCTCTGTGTAGTCACTCTAAGAACAGGGTTAATACATTACTGTGTTGGGTCAGTGGAATAAAAGAAATTTGAAAAATATGGTTTTTAAAGTGACTTCTAAGTTGTGTAAACTAGATATCAAACCAAGTTCCACTACAGAGTAAACTAAGAACTGTAGAGCATTTGCTTCATCAAGACATCTTGTGTAGCCAAATACTGTAATTCCAATGCATATAACTTCCTTCATTGGTTTTCTTCTAAAGAATCTCTATTGTTGCTGTTATTTAATTTTAATCTTTTTTCTGTTGGGCATTTCTACACATAATAGCTCTGTCTCTGAGCACCAGATATTAAAAGGTTGAGAAGCTGTCAGATAGTAAGTAGAAAGAAAGACACTACTAGGGAAATGAGACTGGTCTATTAGATAAAAGTAAATAACACACACACACACACACACACACACACACACACACCCCAAACCCTCATTCTATTCTGAATCCCTCACTGGACAAATGTACAGAATAATAAACTTAATTTCACAACCATACTGACAACATATTTAGACTGCATATTTTTACCTTCTCAGCATGAAAGAAGCTAACATTGAGAGATTTCTATCTCTTCCCTCAAGTTATTTTTTAACTCCTGAAAAATTTATATGAGACAGATACTGTTTAATTTGCACTTTACTGAGGAAGAATCGTAGGTTCACTGAAAAGATAACTAGTCTGGAGTCACAATGCTCATAAGCACATGATGATGCAGATGATCTGACTGAAGAGTTTCAAGTCACTTTCACAATTGCCCCAGGCTTTCCTATGCCTCTGAGTCAATTTCATTGTATTAGCCATTGTTTAATTCTAGTAAACAGCCTAGAGTGGTAAATGTTATTTAATTATACATACACAGGGCAGTTTAATCTAATTTCAACATGTCTAATAGGCAGGACTGACTCATTCCCTCAGGTCTACAAGGTAAGTGAATGTAATGTGTACCACAGAGCCTCCAAATCTGTGAATATTATGTAATTGGATGTTTTTATAATTCAGTAACAAACAGAAACCGATCTTATTAATTTAGACATCTAGTTGTCGTCTTCTCCATGACCACATTTTTCAACATTTCCCTGTAAGCTTCACTCAGCTTGGTTTTCATAATAACACATACTTATTTTATAAACTCCTGTTGAGAAATAGTGATGAATCTTTCTAGGACAACAATGTTAAATCTGACTGTATGTTTAATCCATGGAAACACTGATTGGGTCAACTTTTTTTTCACCATAATAAATCCATTAATAGATGAAGAATTTTATTTGTATAGGTATATGAGTCACTAGAAATATTAATTTAGAATCTACTATAAAACCAAGCAATTTATTAGATATTTTACATTTGCTATTTCAAAACAACCACAAAATAATTATATTTACCTGTTGCATCTAGTTCATGTTCCCACTTTATTATGAAAAAATTTTAACACATAGAGCCGAATTTAAAAAGTACATATACCCACTAATACATACATATACCCATAGACCCATTAAGATATACATACATATACCTACTCATTAGTATTTCTGTTTTATATCATCTTCCTCATCTATCCATTCATCCATTTATCAATCCATTTATTTGCCATGTTATTTTTATGCATTTCAAATTATATTACAAACATCAGTTTACTTTCCCCTTAATACATGAATAAGCTTAGGATTAGAGTTTAGTATTTATTTTTGGTTTGTTTGTTTGTTTGTTTTTAGATACAGCCACACTCTGTCACTTAGGCTGGAGTGCAGTGGCACAATCCTAACTCACTGTAGCCTTGATCTCAACCTCCTGGGCTCAGGTGATCCTCCCACCTCAGCCTCCCAAGTAGCTGGGACTATAGGTGCATGACGTCATGCCCAGCTAATTGTATTTTATAGAGAGATGGAGTTTTATTATGTTGTCCAGGCTGGTCTGAAACTCTTAGCCTCAAGGAACTCCTGCCTTGGCCTCCCAAAGTGCTAGGATTACAGGTACGAGCCATTGCGCCCAATTATGTTAATAATTAAATCTTTGTGTAACATTTTCATAAAATAAAATGCATAAATCTTAAAGATGCATCTACATATTTGTTGCATTTTATGTATGTATGTATGTACATATGTATTCATTTACTATAATTTGACAAACTATAGTTGTATATATTTATGGGGCCAAAGTGATGTTATAATTCATGAATACAATGTGAAATAATTAAATCAAACAAGTTAACAGGTCCATCACTTCAAATACTTTTTGTGGTGAGAACACTTAAAATTTACTCTCTTGAGATTTTGTATGGTAAAACACACTAGTATTAAGTAAATTCACTGTGCTATGCAATAGGTATCAATAAAACACAAACTAAATTATTCATCCTGTGAAACCTGGGCTTTATACCTTTTGACCATCATCTCTTCCTTTTTCCTACAGCTCCAGTCTCTGGTAACCACCATTTTGCTCTCTGCTTCTGTGAGTTCAATCTTTTTAGAGTCCACATATAAATGAGATCATGCAGTATTTGTCTTCCTGTGCCTATTTTTTTTCATTTGGCATAATACTCTCCAATCCCATTTATGTTGTCACAAATGACAGAATTTTCTTCTGTTTTAAGGCTGAACATTATTCCACTGTGGATCTTTACCATATTCTCTTTATCTATTCATCTGTTGGTGGACGCCTAGGTTGATTCCGTAATTTGGCTATTGTAAATAATGTTGCAGTGAACATGGGGGTGGAGACATCTTTTCCACATAGTGATTTCAAATCTTTGACATAAACACCCAGAAGTAGAATTGCTGGGTCCATCCATTGCGTTCTGGAAAGTGCATATACTTACAAAACTCCTATGAAAATACAGAAATGTCACTCAGAAAAGTTCTTCATGCTTCTTCCTAGTCACCTCTTGTCAAAACCTGCCCTTGGAATTTTTTTTTTTTTTTTTTTTTTTTTTTTTTTTTGCCATGGATTACTTTTTTCCATTCTGAAAATTCTTAAAACGAGAATCACACCACCTGTATTCTTTTGCATAAGACTTTTCAAATTTGGCCTACTGATACTGAGATTCATTCATGTTGCTGCATTTATCAGAAATTTGCTTTATTTTTCTTGTAATATTCTGTTGGCTAAATATACTGCAGTTCGTCCATCCATTTCCCTATTAATAGGCACTAGGCTGTTTTCAGTGTTTGGCTATCATTAGTAAGGCTTCTATAAGCATTCATGCACAGTCTTTTTATAAACATGTTTTCATTTCTCTTTGGTGAACACCAAGGAGTGATATTCCTGAGTCACAGGCTATATATATGTTTAGCTTTATAGAAATCTGACAGATTCTTTTCCAAAGTATTTATAAATTTTAGTAACTACCAGCAGTGTATGAGAATACTCGCTGCTCTATGTATTCATCATTTTATATTGTCACTTTAAAAAATTTTAGCTATGCTAGTTGGTTAGTCGTAATATTTATTTTTTATTAAATATTCTGTTTCCTGTTGAAAACCTTTTTATGTGCTTATTTGACCATTTGTATATCTTCTTTTATCTTTAAATATTAATCCATTTTTATTGGGTTGTTTGTCCTGTTATTATTGAGTTCAAGGAAATATTTTTTTTTTCCTTGCTGTCATCCAGACTGGAGTAGAGTGGCGTAAACTTGGCTCACCGCAACCTCTGCCTCCCGGGCTCAAGTGACTCTTGTGCTTCTCTGCCTTCTCAGAAGCTGAGACTACAAGCATCCACCACCTTGCCCAGCTAATTTTTTGTATTTTAGTAGAGACTGGGTTTCACCATGTTGGCCAGGTTGGTCTTGAACTCCTGAGCTCAGGCAATCCACCCACCTCAGCTTCCCGTACTGCTAGGATTACAGGCGTAAGCTAGGATTACAGGCAAATTATATATCCATATAATTTGGATACCAGCTCTTAGTCAAATATAGTTCTCATTTTGTTTTTTCTTGTCTGTAGCCTTTTAATTATTTGTTTTTAATTGTGTCTTTTAACAAGTAAAAATGTGTAACTTTAAAGACATTTTAATTTATAAATTTCTTTCTTTAAGCTCATCACTTTCTAGGACCTAAAAAACGTTGCCTACCTGCAAGTAACAAAGATATCATGTGTTTTCTTCTACACTCTTCATAGTGTTAGTTTTTAGTTTTGGTCTGTTATGACCTTAAATTTGTGAGCGTGTGTGTGTGTGTGTGTGTGTGTGTGATTTGCAGGAGAAGTCAATATTCTTGTTTTTCCGTATTTATAGCCAGTTATTCCAGTCCATTTTGTTGAATTGTCCTTCTCATGCTATTGGATTACCTGAGCACCTTTGGCCAAAATCAAATGACTATTTCTGGGCTCTCTAATCTATATTATTCATCTATTTTCAGCTTGTAAGCCATGACTACACTGCCTTCATTACTACAGCTTGTTACTATACCTTTAAGGCACAATGTGTAACTCTTCTAATCAGACTGTTTATTTCTTCTATGTCGTTTGCATTTCCATATAAAATTTAGAATCATCTTGGAAATTTCTATTAAAAAACCTGCTGGAATTTTATTGAATTTCACTTTAACTCATCGAATCTATAGATAAATTTGGAGAGACCTAACATCTCAATAGTGCTGAGTATTCATGTTATAACTCATCTCCCTTCATGTTTATCAACATGTTGTAAAGTTTATAATCTGGAGCTCTCACCTGTCTTTTGTTAAATTTATTTCTAAATATTTACTACTGGTGGACGTCTTATAAGATGAATTTTTATTACTTCATTTTTCTATTATTTGCATCTACTATATAAAAGAAAAATTGATTATTTAATTTTAGCTTTGGATTTCAGAAGCATTAGTAAATGAATTTATTGATTGTTTTGTACAGTACATAGAAATCTTCTGGGAAATTTACCATCATGTCATCTAAAAATACTGATGGTTTTATCTTCCTCTCTGATTATTATTTCTTTTATTTCTGTACTTTATGACAATAGCCAGGACCTTCATTACAATTTTACTAGAAAGGAGTGAGGGGAACCTTACACTTCTCCTGATCTTAAAGGGAATGCATTCAATATTAAATGATTAATATGATGGTACCTATACATTTGTCATTTATGTACTTTATCAGATTAAGAAAGTTCCTTGAAAAGTTTGCTGAGACTATTTTGTCTGAATCCAGTGAAATGTCCGTATGACAGTATACAATGATTTTGGTTCATAATACATTATTTTATAATAAATTACTGTATTTAGTTTGCCAATATCTTATTAAGGGTTTTTGAAATTATGTTATTGATGGCTATTCTGTGTTCCTAGTTTTTGCAATAGATCTGTCACATTTTGATAATAGACTATGTTGGGCTCCTGAGTTGGGAAATATTCTCTCCTATATTTTCTAAAATAAATTATTTATTTTCAAAGTGTTTGACAGAATTTACAAATGAAACTGTATGTGCCTTGAGCATATTTTTGTGTACGCATAGGGAAGAGGTCTTATAACAAATTCAGGTTTATTGATAAGGGGTTATTCACAGTTTCTAATGTATCGTGCATTAGTTGTAAATTACAGTTTTCAAGAAAAAGTTCTATTTCACTTAAGTTGCTCCATTTTTTGGCATAAAGGATTTCATACAATGTTATAATTTTAAAAATGTAATAATTTATTTAGTGATAACTTTTTTAATTTCTAACATTGGTAATTTGGATCCTTCCTCCTTCATGACCAACCTAAAAGAGGCTATCAATTATTGACCTTTTATTTATTTAGTTACTGTTAATTTTGTATTGTTTTGTTTTTGAGACCGAGTCCCACTGTGTTTCCCAGGCTGGAGGGCAGTGGTAGGATCATGGCTACTGCAGCCTCAATCTCCCAGTCTCAAGTCTTCCTCCCACCTCAGCCTCCTGAGTAGCGAAGACTATAGGCATGCACCATCATGCCTGGCTAGTTGTTTTAAAAAACTTTTTGTAAAGGCAGGGTTTTGCCACATTGCCCAGGCTGGTCTTGAACTCTGGGGCTCCAGCAATTCTCCTGCCTTGGCCTCCCAAACTGCTGGGGTTATGAAGAGTAAGCCATCATGCCTGGCCTGATCTTTTCTTTAGCTTTGTGAATAATTGCTATTGGTTGTCTATTTATTTCACGGATCTCTTTTATTATTTGTATTATTTTCTTTGTTCTTATTGAGTGTTTATTTTTCTCTGGTTATACAAATGTTTAATATTTTATAAGTATTTAAAATATTAAAGTCATAGAATTTCCCTCAAGTCTTCATTTAGATACATCTCAAAAATCTTGAAATGTTTCATTTTTATCGTTTATTTCAAAATATCTTCTTGTTTCTTTCGGGATTTCTTCTTTGAGTCATGAATCATTTTAAAGTATGTTATTTAATGACCAATGTTTGGATTTGTTTGATTTTTAAAAAACATATCTTTGGGCCAATCATTTGTATATTTTGCAGTTTGTTATCTGATATTAACCTAGTTAGTCCAGTCTGCTTATGTTTTATATAAATATATATATATATATATATATATATATATGATACTATTCTTTTATTCATTTCCTTTCAATGTACCTGTGTCTTTACATTTAAAATGTGTCTTTTGTAAAATAGAAATTAGTTTGATCCTAATTTTTGGTGCATTCCAATCATCTCTGATTTTTAATAGCAATGTTAACATTAACACTGAATGTTAGGGTTATTCCTTTTTAATAGATTAACTTTCAATGTTAATATTAACATTCCTATTAACATTACATTAAATGTTATGGTTAGTATGGTTGGAATTATTTCATTTCTGTTTATCTCCTCAGTTATTAACCTTTTTCCTTTGAACTTTGACTTACTTTATTTATTTTTCACTTTACCTACTGGCTTCTTATTAATCTGTTAACTTTGTAACAATGACTCCGTTATATTTAATTTTCATTTCAGAGATTGTAGCATATACTTACAAATATTAAGTTATTGTTTATAGTTAATATCATGCCATTTTATGTAAAATACAAATACATTGCAGTAAGTTCACTTACATATATGACTTATTTGTACAAAGTTGTCATATATATATATATATATATATATATACACACACAACTATATACATATTAATCCTATGATGCATGACTATAATTTTGTCTTTAAACATTTATATGTATCTTACATGAAAATATAATGTTTCAGTTTATTCATTTATTTATCATTTCTTAGCTCTCCCTTTTTGTTAGAGGTTCTGTTTTGCATGTGTTGTAATTTCGTTCAGACTGAAGAACTTATACCAATTTTTGTGGTATAGATCTGTGACAAAAATTTACCTCAGTTTTACTTTATCTGCAAGTCTTTATTTTGTCTTCCTTCCTGAAGGCTATTTTGCTGTATATAAAATTCTGAGTTCACTGGTTTTCTGTATTTTTTAAGAAAAGATGATGATTGATGACGTTCTCCTCTCTCCTGGCCCAGCCTCTAATGCAATGTTAACAGTCATGTAAATTTCTGTCCCCAGTATGTGTCTCATTGTCCTTTTCTTTCTGGTTCAGAGATTTTGTCTTTATTTCTGAAACTCTTTAATCTGACAGTGATGTGCAAAGGACTGACTTTCTTCATATATATGCTGCTTGATGATTGCTGAACTTCTTGAAATTATAACTTATGCCTTTCACCAAATTGGGTTAATTTTCTGCTACTACTTTTCTGTTTTTTTCTATGACACCCTTTCCCCACTTTCTCACACTCCACTTATCAGTATGTTATACCTTTGATATAATCTACATGGCTCTGAAGCTCTACTTTTTTTTTTTCTGACCCTTTTTCAGGTTAATTTCTATTGATCTCTCATTCAGTTTGTCAACTCTTTCTTTTATCAATTGTGTTCTTATTTTAAGTATGTCCAGTAAAACTTTTATCTAGGTATTTTTCAGTTATAAGATTTTCAATTTGTTTTTTTAAATATAGCTTCCATTTATCTGCCACAGTTGTACATTTTTGCATGTACTGCAAATATACTCTCTCTGACTTTGCTAAGTATCGTTATAGTAGCTGCCTTAAAAGTCTTATCTATAATTTCAACTTCTACATTAACTTGAGATAAGTCTCTACTGATCATGCTTTCTCTTGACAGTAATTCAATGTTTTATGTTTCTTCATTGTGTAAATTTAAATTATGAACAATTTGAACATTATATGAAAGAGGCTCTGAATTCTGTTATTCTGCTGAAAAGTTCTGATATTTTCATTTTATTTGGAGATGAACTTTGCTGGATTTAAACTGCAAATTCTGTCTTTTAGATGGCAGCTCAAATTATAGTTCACTTGCTTCATTCTTAGCAGGGCTGCTTTTAATCTATCCCTCACATGTCACAGTTCAGGAATAATTCTGAATTTGAGACTGAGTTTATTTACAGAACTGAGGATTCTCCTTGCTCTCATTTTTTTTCCCATGAGAGAGTAGGAAGAATCCTCCTTTCTGTAAACAATTACTGTGTTCTGTGTACATTGTCGTACTCTGAATACTCCAAACTCTGTTATATGGCTTTTCAAATCAGAACAACAGTAGTTTTCGAGCAGAGTTTTATCCATCCTCTATAAGGCAGACTTCAGCCTGACCTCATGCTAAATGCTATAAAACTGGAAAGCTCATCTCATGCTGTGCCTTCTTCTGTTTCTCAGGCTGTGCCTTCTTCCCTCTGCCTCTTTCCCTTTCCCTAAGGATGCTGACATCCCTTCAGAGTCTGCCTGCTTTTGCTCAGTACCTAGATCCTTTAGGTACTTTCTTTACATATCTTATCTAGAACTAAATAATTATACATCAAATGTCTGTCTGATAGTAGCTTATTCAGCCATAGCAGAAGCGAAATACTGTATTTCATTCATTTTAAACATTAGTACAGCATTTTTTTGACCATTCTTAATATTCCAAATACTATCTTAGAAACCAGGAGATACAAATAAATGAAAATGAAAAAGCCCCTTTCCTAAGGTAGTTACAAGTAACCTGATAGACTGACATGAAATACATTGGGATGAACAAACGATATTGGTACGCCAAATTGGACATGTTTTCTATTTATGTACACCCATTAATCTAAGAGTAATATTTAAAATTTGGAATATTTGGAGTCAAAACAGCAGCAACTATAACAAAAAATAAAACTAAACCAAGAACATGTAATAGCAGCCACATACGTGGTCCATATAGCCTTGAATGCTTATTATCTTCGCCTATACAGAAAAGGTTTGCTGCCCTCTAAAATAAATAATAAAAATGTGGCAAACATGAAAATGAACATCTTTGGAAGTGTGAAACATATCTTAGGAAGGAATCTCAAAATCTGATTGATGGAATCAGGAAGTGTATTTTGGACTGATTTTTGAAGAATCTAGGAGTTTCTTATGTTTAGGTTGGTATCAAAAAGTGGCCATGAGTAATCCAAAAAGATGTTAAAGAAAAATTATTCAGTGACAGTTGTTAAAGCACTGTAAGGCAGGCTTTATTCAGGTCCATCACTATAGACATAGAGACCACTGCAATGGTAGGGTCTTGCCACGGGGGAGACAGACTGATTGGGCTCAATTCCCAATACAACATTGCTAATATGAATTTATTATAATTAATACATTGCTTTTATTTAAATATGTAGCTGTTAGGTTATTCCATACTAAGACATGTTCATCACATATATCTTATGATGTCTTATATTTGTCACATATATTAATGCATGTATTGTGCATTAATTTTGGTCTCAGATTTTTGCTTAGATAACATTTTCTCCAAGTTATTTAAGAAATGGTACTTTGCTAAAGCTGCCAGAATTTATTTTCTAGGTTTTCTATAGTCTTTATGAACCATTATATTTAGGAAGAAAGGCTTTTTCTATCAGTGGGCTTGATTTTGCTTTACTATTTTTAGTAGAAGAGGATCTTAATGAGATTTAGAAGCAACCTGGACACTTCTCCATCACATTGTTGGTTTTATCTGTCAGATTTTTAAATGAACAAATCTCACCACCTCTCTGCCCTCTTTTTCAGGGAGTTCCTAGGCTCAAATTACAGTGAAACATTCTACTCCATGAAAGGAGAAGCATTCACCAGGCATCCTCAGATCATGGTATCTTATGGAACATTCCTATGTCTCTTCTCTAAAAGTAGTATTTCCTAATGTGATTTAGAGACCCTGTTCTAGCCGTACAAGCTGATCTAAAAAGTACTACATCAGAAGTAAGTTCTGAATTGCTTACTCTAACTGAAAAATTGTAGAGTAAAAAATATAATCCTGTGGACCCTAAAGGAAGCTGCTTACTGCCTAACAGGCAAATCTGTAACTAATGTATCTTTCTTTTCCTAAGCTGATTTCTATACACTCAGTATGGTGTTAAGTCTAAAGAGGGTAAAGCAGGACACCAAAAATATAAGGAACCGTATGAGACTGTGATCAAGCTAAATGAATAAAATCCGAAGCTATGAAACAACTTTAAAATCTCCATTAATTGATTCTTATGTGATTCTCACCACCTTGCCCAGTTTTTCTGATGCACCAACGTTGAGGTCTTTTCTTCAATCCTCAAATGACTTTTTATTCATTTATTATTATTGTTCCATTAATTTTAATAAAATATATTTACAGATTTTATTTTTATACCCCCAATGCTTTTTCTAAAACTTGTCCTCTGTTACCTTCTGCCAAGAACATTACATTTTTTTTTTTACCAAAAGTATGCATTTTAAAATGTATTTCCTCCTTTTAAAGGAACTGTCAGCTTCTATGAGAGCTAAGTCTTTATGCAATCTTCAAAACAGGACAAGAGGAAAACTGGGTAACATTCTTCTCTGCAGGGAGTGGGTTATTTGTGAGGGTGTGAGTCCCTGGAGGGCCATAAAAAATGTCATTCATAGGCAGGATTTGAACAGATGGAAATAATAGGAAAAATAATTACCTGATTGGACTACCATGGGCAGACCATCAAGTAGGCAGTAACAAAGACACCAACTTGATTGAAGCAGAGAGGCAGGAGAGAAAGGCATTAGGGGAGCTGGTTGGAGAGGGAGACCTAGTTTTTTTTTTTTTTTTTTTTTTTTGAGACGGAGTTTCGCCCTTGTTACCCAGGCTGGAGTGCAATGGCGCGATCTCGGCTCACCACAACCTCCGCCTCCTGGGCTCAGGCAATTCTCCTGCCTCAGCCTCCTGAGTAGCTGGGATTACAGGCACGTGCCACCACGCCCAGCTAATTTTTTGCACTTTTAGTAGAGACGGGGTTTCACCATGTTGACCAGGATGGTCTCGATCTCTCGACCTTGTGATCCACCCGCCTCGGCCTCCCAAAGGGGAGACCTAGTTTTAACGATAATCAAGCATTTGGCTTAATTTCAGGGGCAACTGGGAAAAATTATATTATCACAGAAAGGTTACTACGGTAAAAATTTTATGGTGGATTAAGAAGTCATATTTCTAAGAAGAAGGGCCACATTTCTAAAACTACTGTCATCACTAATAGACTATTTAATTTTTAGGGTAAAAATCTATACTTTGCTTTACACAAAATAATCGCATAATTAAGGTAAAAGGTTTCTGGAGCAGGCTCAAATATTTCCAAATAAAAGAATTTAATGAATAGATGCATAAACAAATATCAATGCAATTTGTCAAAATAAAATGCTGATAAATTCTAAACAGAAAATATTTATATATTAAATTTGCATAATATCAATATTTGTATGTAAAGTAATAGAGTCTTCTATTTTAGGATCACTGTTTTTACCAAGGATCCATAGTACACGAATATGATTCAGCTGCAAGTATCAGTACGTGTAATGGTCTAAGGTAATGCAGAATATCTTTCTTTGTTCTTTATTAGTTTTCCTATGGATTTGCAAAGAAATTAACTTTGTTGATTTGGTTTTATCAATCCTGGTATGTAGAAAAATTCATGAGACAAAAGCTATTGTGGATTTTTATGAGTTTTAGCTCTAGCCTGTGATTTATGTTTTGACAAAGAGATGTCTAATGCATAGTCCTGAACAAGATAAGCTTTGCAGTACATGAATAAGGAATTCATATTTGGAAGATTACTGAAAATCATTTAGTCTGGACTCTCATTTTGCAGTCAGGGTATTGACTGAAATTAGAGACTTTCTCCTGAATATTCCATTTGCTAGTGATAAAACTGAGTATAAAATCCAGGTCTTTTTAATGCGAATTTTCTAAATTCCCATTATACAATAATGCTTGACTCGTTCAAGTTTTTACTAAATCAAACTGTGCTTACAATCTCTTGAAAGTAAAAAAACAGAAGCATGGGCAAAGAAGGACAATATGGAAAGGCAAAGAGTAGGACAAGAAGGAAGTTCTGTCTTTAATTATGAGAAATTTACTTGAATAGTTCTTAGTACTTTCAAGAATGAGAACCCCCTTTAATGAGACAATTATCACATATTAGTATGTTTACTTTCATAAATTTACTTTCATATTTATCCCATGTCAAGATAGACACAGAAATTCACAAAATTTTTGCAATAACTCCTAAGTGGTTCACAACCACCAGTGGAACTTGCTGCTCTACCTGTACTCAAAGCAGATACTGGATGGTTAAACTTCTGAAAATCTAGTAAGTTGACTCTTAGAAAAAAGATACTGATTCAGTCAAAGGTTACGTATCATCACATTTCCTTAGCAATAAAAGCACCCTCCTGCATGTTCATGAAGTACTGATTTTGTAGTTTCTCTTTCATGAAGAGACAAAGTCAATAAAATAAAATAGAGTAGTTACAGACCTTGAACAGACATTGTGTTCCCAATTTCTACAGGGGATTCTTCAGAGTAAATGACCAAAGATACCTCATTGAACCAGTGAAATATTCAGATGAGGGAGAACATTTGGTGTTCAAATATAACCCAAGGGTGCCTTTTGTTGCCAATTATTCCTGTATGGAGCTTAATTTTACCAGGAAAACTGTTCCAGAGGATACTGAATCTAAAGGAGACTACAAAATGAAAGTGAGTAATTTATTACTAAATCATCTTCACCCCAATTCAAACACTTTTTATTTTCTTGATGATGCCTAGGGACAAAGTATGAGTCTAGCTAATGAAATCTAATTGCTACTTTGAGTCTGGCACTTCATCTACTACTTGAAATTTGAAAACTTTTGTTTTTTCTTACCTATGTAAAAAGTGTTTATTTCATAGAGTAAATCTCAGTTTGTTTCATCAGTTTCCAAAAAAGGTGATTCTACAATCCTACATGTAGATTGAAAGCATTGGGGCTCTAAGTGGTTGGATATAATGAAATTTTTAATGTCCTAAAACCTAATCTAGGGATACTGTCTTTCCTTGTCTTCCCTGCCATTTTTTGCATTTATTGATGAACAGCCACGTTCTTCCCTTCTTATCATCCAAATGTTTTAACAGTTAAGGACAATTAAGGATAAAACAAGTTCAGTTTTTGGTGGGATGATGGCATACATGTACTCCTTGGGGCTTTAGGCTTTTCTATATAACAAATCCATATCCCCTTAAATTCCTAGTGGATGTTAGACTGTAAGCTACATGGTTGCTTTTCTTCTTCATATGTCCATGATTCATACAGTGTCTGAAACATACTGGATGTCAAATGAATGTTTCTTGATTGAATAAATCAACAAATAAATGATTACTTAGTCCATAGAAAAATGGTCTCGCCAAATCTTTGAACAATTTACCTCTGGCTTGTCCTCAGAAAATACGCATGTACCTCAGTGCATGCATACTTAAAGCTGAACACTTAGAAGAATTTCCTGGTATTAGTGTTTTATAGAAATAAAAGATCAGCCAGGTGAGGTGGCTCAAGTCTGTAATCTCAGCACTTTGGGAGGCTGAGGTAGGTAGATCATTTGAGGTCAGGAGTTCGAGACCAGTCTGGTTAACATGATGAAAGCCCGTCTCTGCTAAAAATACAAAAAAAAAAAAAAAAAAAAATGGCCAGGTGATAGTGACATGCACCTGTAATTCCAGCTACTTGGGAGGCTAAGGCAGAAGAATCAGTTGAACCCAGGAGGTAGAGATTGCAGCAAACCAAGATCGTGCCACTGCACTCCAGTCTGGGTGACAAAGTGAACGCTGTCTCAAAATAAAAATAAAAAATCAAACAAAAGATCTACGATAACAAAATTTATACGTGTTTCCTTGGAATTGAGACTACTGCAAATTTCAAGGTTGGGAGAAATGCAGTCAGTCCTATTAGTGCAGCTGATGTTTTAACTCTCAGGTACAGTTGGATATTTTCACATGAGCTTACTAATGAAGCATTTACTCAGTAAGTGGAAAAAAAAAAACCCTAAATGTTAAAGTATGTGTTTATGATTATCTACAACTCTTATTTGATCTGAAAAGCTAAACAAAGCAGTACAAAAAAGAGCTAATGCATGCTGGGCTTAATACCTAGCTGATGGGTTGATAGGTACAGGAAACCACCATAGCACATGTTTACCTGTGTAACAAACCCACACATCCTGCACATGGGCCCTGGAAATTAAAAAATTAAATTTTAAAAAAAGAAACGTAAAAAAGAAAGTCAAATAGGAAACGTTGTTTCAATAATAATAAAATCTAGTCTATAGGACCCCATGTTTAATTATATAGATCTCATTTAGATAAATTCATACAATTTTTATATATTCATGTGCCTTCCCTTTTTGTGTCAATAATATTAACATTTCTTACCATGAGAATATTAGGGTTTTTCTTTCCAACTTAAAGGGTTAAGATAAAAAGTATTAATTATATGTCACTGAATTTTCCTTAAACTTACAGGGCATCTACAATGAAAAGTATGTTGAATTGTTCATTGTTGCTGATGATACTGTGGTAAGTTTTCAACTGAACATTTTTCTCTTTATTCTTCCTTGTAGAACTTGTAGGTATGATTCTAGCATAGAAAAAAAGGTATTCTAATCAGAGCTCCAATCTAGGCTCAAAGTCCTATTTTTAGCTTTCCAAAACAGACACACATAAGAAACTGTGGGGCTCTTTGCCCAATAGCAGACTGACCCAAAATAGAACATCCCTCCCCATTAAGAACATACAGAAATGCTGAACGACATATAAAATGCTGAAAACATTTTAGCAAACTATTGTTAAGCTCAAAAGAAAAAGTGGAAAATCTCCAAGTACTAAAAACGAAGAAGAAAATCTCTATCAGAACAGTAAGTAAAATTCAAAAGCTTGGTGATCCCGATATATAGAATACAAAAAGAGACAAGAAATTAAACCTCATGAGAAGAAAACACTGAAATTTGGAAATGAGTCCTCTGCATCATTCTCAGAGTCATAAAAGGCTGCTCATCTCAGAAAAGGGAACTAGAAATGTGCCGCATAAACTGCAAGAGGTGAAGGAAAATTTCTGTCTTCCTGTAGCCATGAGCAGGTAAAATGTTACACAGGGGAAAACAAATCCCCTGTTTGTGTTATGCACAGATGTGCGACATGAAATTATATATTTATACAGATGCAGAATTGCCAAGCAAATTTTTAAATATAAAAACTTATTAGAGGCTTGCAAAACTGCTAGAGGTCAAGTCAAAAATGCCCTAAAATGACTTTTTAATAATCCAAGATAAAATAAGCCACATGAGGAAGAGTCAACCAACTTAAAGAAAAGGAGAATAAGCTCACCAGGAGCTGTAAATCATCCAGTGATATTTCAGACTATGCTGTAACATTACATTACATGTTTAAAGTTATTAAAGATGTAAAGATGAACAAAAATGACATAAAATAATTAGAAAAGACTGGACAAAAGGGCAGGCATACTTGTTTTAACATTTATAAAAGGAAAAATTATATACCGTTGAAAAAATTAAACAGAAGATTAGACACACGTGAAGAAAGAATTAGTGAACTGAAGAATGGAGGAGTTAGAGAAACCACCATTTCTCCAGAGAAATAAAAAGTTGGAAACTGTAAAAGAGAACATAAGAGACATCAGTTCAGAATACAAAGTTTATGAAAAGTGAGTGAGATTGACTGGATGACAGATGACAAATGAGAGACAATTCTTGAGAATTTTCTAGAAGTAAAGAAATAAGTAAATCAGATAACATTGTAGAAAAATGTCTGAATATCAAAGACAAAGAAAAAAATCTTTAAAAATCAACTGTAAGAAGGGATAGATTGTCTATAAGTAAACCACAAACAGAGCATATGTTTTAAACAAAAGAAGACATAGGTTTCTAAAACAATATGTTCAAACAGTTAATGTAAGATGTTGTAGAATTTAAATTGAGTACTAAAATAACAGGCAAGGATAATAGGTTGGGAGGAAAAAAAATCATACTTAAAATGTTAAACAGAATTTTAGATTAGGAATGTAAAGGTAGTCACAATTTAACACTTTGTAAGTAAGGTATGAGTGTTAAATTTTAATAATGATATATGTGTAATTAAAGACTAAGAAGAGGTTATCAAAATTTTAACTTGGATACTAAGGAGAGAGGTTGCTTGGTGTGACTTTAGTTGCATTAAAATGGGCTTTATGTGTATAGCTCTTACACATGCTGCTTTAATAGTGTCAAAATATTTAAGGGCTTCTTTATTTAGAGACGCTCCTATGGTAAATCATCCATTTTCATTTGACAAATAGTTAATGAACACTCAATATGCTAGATTCTGAGTATTGATGATATATATGATAGCCAAATAAAAAGGGCAGCAAAGGTCAGGTGCGGTGGCTCACATCTGTAATACCAGAAGTTTGGGAAGTCAAGGTAGAAAGATTGCTTAAGACCAGGAGTTTGAGACCAGCCTGGGCAACAGAGAAAGACCCCATAAATACAAGAAAAGAAAAAAAAAAATAGCTGGGTGTGGTGGCGTATACCTGTGATCCCAGCCACATGGGAGGGTGAGACAGGAGGATCACTTGGGCTCAGGAGGTTAAGGCTACAATGAGCCATGTTCACCCCACCTTACTCCAGCCTGAGTGATAGAGCAAGACCTAGTCCCAAGGAACAACAAACAACAGAAAGGGCAAGAAATCAAGAGAAGGATAGAAAATTAGAGCATTCCAGTCGTATAAAATAAGGAAACCAAAAGTAGTCCTTGGAAACAAGTTGAGATGCTTACATATCTCGAAGATAGTGAGGAATTCTCAGCAGGAAAGCTAAATGAGGATATAGATGATACTCTCAGAGCTGCCAAGTTGAAAAAAAAAAGAACAGGACACAGATGTCTGAATCCTGGGAAACACCTACCATTGAATAAAGATTTGGCAATAAAGTGCAAAGCTCACATCTAATCATTCCACCTTCCTCTTCTCTGGTTAAAAATCACTGATTGACAAAGTACCTGATCTTTGTGATCCCTCAGATAGCCTCTGAATCTTTCTCCATGGTGAATTTTAGACAGTGAATTCTTATCAATCAATCAATAGAAATTCTGTTGGGAAACGTATTTATCATCCAGCATTTAAGGAGATAATGGGAATGCGCAATAAAATAATAGGAGTGTACGGAGTAATAGAAACCAAGAAATTAAGAAATTTATTGAAACAGAAAATGGTCAACATTAAACGTGGACAAGATGACCATAAAGGAAAATATATTTGCAATGTATTTGATAATTAAGAGAATATTCGTGGGTCATTAAGAATAGTTTCAATAGAGTAGTGTCTGTTATAATCAGAGTGTAGTAGGTTGAGTAGGTGGGAGATAAAAATTGAAGAGATTCTAAAGTTATATCTTAGCGGTATTTAGATATTTAAGATAATAGGAGAGCAATGGAAGGGTAACAAGTAGACACTTGCAGGATTCAGGAAAGGCAGGTTAATTTCTTGTTTCTATTATGGAAAACGTTTGACCATTTGAATTTATTCCTACAGGCACCTTATGCTATTATTAAGTACATTTGATCAAGTCTAAATTGATAATTGATACGAGATCCCAATGGTACAAAAATGGAATCCAGTTATAAGGCAAGAACAAAAGTCAGAACAGATAAAACATTAAAGTCTGGTTTGCTCTCTTATCTACTTCCTGGAGGGAAGAGATAGCTACAGTTTCCTGTCCCTCTTCAGCACATCTCCAGCTCCAGTGGGGCTTTTTTTTTTTTTTTTTTTAAACTACATATTCCTTTTTTTGTGAACACCAAGGACACAGAAGGGCTAATAAAGTTGCTGTTCTATGCCATATATTGATTGTTTTGTAGCTTCAATACGTTTATGTCATCAACATGGTAACAACGGACTTCGAAAAACACTAATCGGTTGATTTAATTACATAAATTAGTGTAACATAGTATGATGTAACTTGTAAACAAAGTTAGAAAGAAAAGCTTGAAGTAATACTAAGCCTAAACATGTCTTTAGAAGGGCTGTATTTAGTTACCTCATATCAAAAATGTATTTAAGTTGCCTGGATTTTAGCTGAATGAAAGGAGTTCTCTTTCTTCATTAAGCCAATGATTTTTTTTCTAATGATGAATGAAGTGTTTTGGCGAGCTTTTATGCAACTCCTATTATTAATGAATGTTAATATGGTATTTATATTTCCAGTATCGCAGGAATAGTCATCCTCATGATAAACTAAGGAACCGAATTTGGGGAATGGTCAATTTTGTCAACATGGTAAGCTTTGATGTGGTTTTTGAATCAAGCCAAAAATACAAGTGCAAAGAACCTTTTATCACAGATCTCTGCTGGACAATTGTAGTCATCTGATATTAAGGCAATATAAACTACAGATATGCACCAAGTAAACTAATAAGCCAAAATCCACTAGAAAAAATAATAACCCCAGTTCCGAATTTTCAGTTTTCTATGTAAATGACATTTAATATTGAAAAAAGTTTCAAAACTTGGTCTATAATTACAAAATTTATGAAGCAATGTACAAAGAATATGAATATCAATCACTATAAACCAAATCTCACTACTTTAAATCACTGCTCTGTTGACTTGTATAATGAAAAGTCTTTTAAGCTGTAATTTATTGTCCATGGTTTGGCACGGTAAGTGGGGTAACTGTTTCAGTAAAATGTATTAAAATGCTCAATTTGTCTAAATTAGAATAAAGTATATAACCCTTTTGTAAAAACTGAATTTCAATACTTTTTTTTTGCTCACTCATTCTAAGACCACTGCAGCCCAAATAGGAGGATAAAGAGCTGTAAAGAAAAATAAGAAAAAGCTGTAAAGAAGGCCTCTGTAGGCCAATGGTTATTAATTCACCAGTTGAGGGACATTTGTTTGCAGTTTTTGATAGGATTTTCTATAGATACCAATTATGTCAAGTTGGTTGATAGTGTTTTTCAGATATACATAAAACAGTAAATACAATGGATTTAAATATTTGTATACAGTTGTATGTGCAAATTAAAATTTATTTTTTGTAAATAACTAAGAAGTAGGAATACTGGACCATATGGAAGTGTGTGCTTCTTTAGCTGTTTCCCACACATTCTGACATACTTTATTTTAAATTTTCATCCAACTAAAAATATTTCTAAAGTGCCTTGTAGCTTTCTCTGATTCAGTGGCTATATGTAAGTGTGTTTTTAAACTTTTAAATATTTGGGAATTTATTATATTTATTTATGTTAATTGAGCCCTCATTTTTACTCTTTGAGAATTAGAGATTATGATTTTTTAAATTTCAATTGTTTAAAATTTGAGTTTTTTTTCCTGGCTCAGAATCTGGTCTAGCATGGTAAATATGCATGTGTACCTGAAAAATAAAAAAGAGTATTTCACTATTGCTTTGTTAGAGTTTTCTATAGATATCAAGTATGTCGAGTTGGTTGATAGTGCTTTTCAGATCTCTATATTTATACTAATTTTCTATTTTATAACAATTACTAAGATAAGGGTGTTGAATTCTCCAACTATAATGGTGATTTTGTCTCTGTCCTTTCATTGTTATCAGCTTTTGCTTTCTGTATTTCAAAGCTCTGTTGATTAGTGGCAAATGCATTTAGAATCACTATGCCTTCTAAGAGAATTGACCATTTTGTCAGTGTGCAAGGCCCTTTTTTAGCCTTTGTAAATATTCTTTGTTCTTAAGCCTACTTTATCTGATTAATACAGCCACCTACTGGAGCTTTTTTTTTTTTTTTTTATTTGTGCTTACATCTTTGGCTATCTTTTTACTTTTACCTGTATCTTTATAGATAAATTTCTTGTAGATAGCATATTTTTTTCTTTGCCAAATCTGATGATCTCTATATTTTAACTGGTATATTTGGTCAACTTACATTTAATATAACTGTTGACATAATTGGGTTAAAATCTATAATTTTGTTACTTATTTTTACTTATTCAATATTCTTCATGTCTCTTATCCTTTGTCCTGCCTGCTTTCAGATTATTTTTTATGATTTATTCTACTCCCACCATTGGTTTTTAAAAACTATTTTTAGTGTTTAAATATGAGTGCAATATATGTCTAAAAATACATTAACTTCAAATAGTGTTATACCACTACCCATGTAGAAGTATCTTGTAAAAAATTTACTCCAATTTATCCAATCCACCTTTGGTGCTAATATATATACATATATATTTATATAAAATATATAATATATTATATATATAATTTATTATATATATAATTTATTATATATAATTTATCATATATAGGATATTATATATAACATAGATAATATAGATAATATAGAAATTATTTATATGATATATATTAGATAAATTATATATATGTTATATTATATATAATTTATATATGTAAATTATGTATATTATATATAAAATTTATCTAATATATATTATATAAAATATTTCATATATAATTTATCCAATCCACCTTTACTGCTAATATATATATTTTATATTATATTATATATATTTTTTCAGGGCCGAGAAGAATAAGGATGCATATCACAGGCTCCAGAATAGATCTGAGGTCAGAGTTTGACTAGATATCTAACTTCAGGAGAGTTTAAAAGGCACCTAATTCTCATGATTATGAAATGACTTTTTTGGGCTCTATTGACACATGGAATTCAGTATATTCATATCCTGTAGGTTAAAAAAAGTAGAATATTAACACAAGGTTATTGCTTTAGGAATGATATGAGTATCACACTTTGTATTGACTAGTTACATTGCCTAGTAACTTTGTATGGATGATCTTTCCATTTCTGTTCATTCTGTGTTCATAGTTTATCATTCACTTTCTTTCAAACTACTTGTACTGACTATTGTGGAATATAACACTGATACAACACATATTCCTTTCTCTCAAAATTCTCATAATAATGACAAGAACTCGGATTTCTTTTGTCCCGGCATAAAAGTATCTATCACCCAGGTGTTTACAGATCAGGTAGGAATTGGTGTGAGGTTTATAGGCTACAACTATTTCTGCCTTCTTAGAACAACATTCTCAGATTTTTTTTTTAAAAGGCAGCTACAAAAATCAAGCGTAAAGATCAAACACAGCAGCTAAGCTAAGTTTTTGAAAACAAATACCAGCTTTCTAACCCTGCCACAGAATAAACACTTGGGCTAAAGAATGAAGGTGAGAACACATGGACACAGGGAGGGGAGCATCACACACTGGGGTCTGTTGGGGGGAAACAGGGGAGGGACAGCGAGGGGTTGGGAGTTGGGGAGAGATAGCATGGGGAGAAATGCCAGATATAGGTGATGGGGAGGAAGGCAGCAAATCACACTGCCATGAGTGTACCTATGCAACAATCTTGCATGTTCTTCACATGTACCCCAAAACCTAAAATGCAATAAAATAAAGAATTAAGGTGAGTAAGGAGCACTCACACCACCTTCCACTGTCAGTAAATTCACTCTTTTAGGCCAGTTCTAACCTCAGAACTTTAACAAATTCTTCCAGCACATCCTGAGACGGTGCCTGTAAGACTTAGGATAGTTCAAGGAAGCAGACCTTTCTGATCAAGTTTTATTGTTGACCAGAAAATTCATCAGGTATTCTGGGCAATACACTCTGTGCTCCATTTTGATGCATCTAGTCGTAAAATAAGGCTTTCACTATCTACTTATGTATCTCACACGTTCAAGTTACTGTTTTTGGGGAAACATAAAGGAATATAGTAATGAAGAAGAATCTTTCTAGCAACTTGACTTTGTGAAAAATGATTTTTTTAACAGATTTATAAAACCTTAAACATCCATGTGACGTTGGTTGGTGTTGAAATATGGACACATGGAGATAAAATAGAACTACATTCAAATATAGAAACTACCTTGTTGCATTTTTCAGCTTGGCAAGAAAGGATTCTTAAAGCAAGGAAGGATTTTGATCATGTTCTATTACTCAGGTTGGTGACTGCTCTATTTCCTTGCAGATTTTAGGTGGATTATTACAATAGAAAACAAAAAATGAACAGAAAAAAAACAAACTTTTTAAGCAATTGACTTTTGGGTAGTACATAAGGACAAAATGCTATTTGTAGCTATACGGAAAATTTCCAACAAAGTACAGTGGTTTATACCTTTAATCCCAACATTTTATGAAACCAAAGTGGGAAGATTGCTTTAGCCTAGGAGTTCAAGACCAGTCCGAGGCAACATACCAGACCCTATCTGTACAAAAAAATTAAAAATTAGCTGAGCATGGTAGCATGCACCTGTGGTACCAGCTACTTGGGAGGCTCAGTCTAGAGGATCTCTTGAATCCAGGAGGTTAAGGCTACCATGAGCTGTGATTGTGCTACTGCACTCCAGCCTGAGTGACAAAGAGAAATCCTGTCTCAATAAATAAATAAAGAGGAAGTTTTCAAGTGGACTACTTCATAATCTTTCTAAAATTAATACTAGAAAAGAAAAATTCTAATATATTCATATTGCTTGGTAGGCTGAACATGCCATTAGGTAAACAAAGCACTTTCAGAATCTATTTACATTTCTTATCAGCATCCAGTGCTAACTACTCCCACCCTCCCAATGTTGTACCATTCTAATATTCTACCAAAATCTGCCTTTTTGGGAAAGCACTTCACTTTCTGGACATTCCCCTCATCGAAATCTCCCTACCTGGTGACCGGTCCTTCAATACCGTCTTCTCTACTGTATAATTGAACAGGAACCTTATCTGATAAGTGAAACCTGTCACTGCTTTAATATGCCCAAGTAAAAGTGTAATTTTGTCTAGACTACTCCATCTTTAATTTCTTTAAAAAGGGGACTTTTTAATTATTTTTGTTATTCAAGATACCTAGTAAAGTACTTCACCCAGAGGAAAAGGATAGGTAATTATGGAACTGAATCTAATATGACCTAGTATTTAGCGCAGTCCTGTAATCCTAAAGAATGCTAAATTGTGGAAGAACTACTTTGGAGCAATGCCATCTTTTAGCATTCCTTCTGATGTCCTTAAAGCTACTGTATTAGAATAGTATCCATTTTTCCTACTTTATGTACCCATAATACTGGTATTTCCCCTAAGGTCTGCAAACCCAGCCTGCTAATCTATTATTATCTAATTGTTGGCTTTCACTATGAATTCAAAAACCTGAAGTTTCCAATATCTGTAGTCAGAAGTCAGATTCAGTCCTTTGGCAGATTAATGAGAGTGAATCAGACCTCCAAGTAATGTAATTTCTGGTTTTTATATCTGGGATGGCCCACAGCATGTATCTCCAAAGGTATAGTTGTGCCTGGGCTTGGACTTCAATATTCATGCATTAGCATACCCCAAAATCATGGGGAATGGAGAATAGCAAAGTATCACCATAAATTTCAGAGTGGGTAAGATTAACTACTTTGTCCTCTCCTTATACATGTATTTTTAAATAATTAATAAAACCAATAATATTTTGAATGGGTTTAAGTAGAAAACTGTTTTAACTTTCTTAGAATATCTCCTATTCTAACCAGTAGCTTCTCATATCAACAGGATGCCTGCAAGTAAGGAGATAGGGTGAAATGCTACTAAACAGCCAATTAAGCATCATGTTTGGGACTTCTTACATGTTAAGTTTCTTGGGTATCTTCCCTTCTGTATTTACTTAGATATAGAAGTGGCAAGACAGTATATATGGCGTTATCATGGTATTACTTGACTTAAAGTTACTGAAATAGTTAGTTTCAAATACTGATGGTCAAATATTGATGCCTTAAGTGTAGGAAGAGAAACATTTCAATGATAAAAAAAAAATATGGAGCGTATCTTAACCAAAAAGTAAAGACTGAAAGGGGTCATCTAATCTGACCACCTTTCTTGTCTTTGAGTTCCATTACATTCCAGGTATGGCCCTTTAGCCTTTAAAAGGCTCTTTTTAAAGTGGTTCAACTCTAAATACCATTCCTGAAATCAAATCAAATTTGGATTTCTATAATATAAATATCTACATTTGTCTTTTCAAGTAATCCAACGCCAGTTCTCATTTTGTCTGACAACTCCTTTAAATGTTTTATTATAGCTATCAAATCCTACCTGAGTTTCTATTGTTGACTAAGTCTTAATGTTTTTCAATCACAGCTAATCAATCATGGTGTTAAGTCCATTCACTGTGTTTCTTATTTTTTTCCTTCCAAGCACTTTTAAACTTCATTCATTAATTAATTTCCCATCTTGTAAGTGATTTCATCCAAAGCTGAGGGCAGAGTAGACTAGAGACAGGTAAAATAGGATTTCAATTTTTTTTGATTTGTATTTTTTTGTTTTTGTTTCATACCTTTCTATAATGTCAGCTTAAGATTGCACTGGCTTTTTCAATACCTTTAATATCCCACAGATTAAAGATGAGCTCAGTGTTAACTAAGGTCAGCCTCAATTCCAAAACTCCAAAAAGAAGAAGGCATGTTCACATGCAAAAGCACTAGCATTGTTGGGGTTCACTGCAATTTGATCTTTGTGTTAACTAAACTATGAACTCAGATTGAAGAGTATATTTGCATCTTTTTCATAGTGGGAAGTGGCTCTACACACATGTGCAAGGAATTTCTTATCCAGGGGGTATGTGCCTGCCCTATTATTCCTCCAGTGTCGTTAAGGTGGGCTGTGTTTTATTTATATTACCTAATCAAAAATGTTTGAATAAAATTTCTGTAATGTCCTGAGTTCCATGGAAAGAGATCATGTGTGCATTTTCTCATATATACTCACGGAGATATGTCACAAATAGACTGTTTTGTTTTCTTTATTAAATGAGTAAAAATTTCTCATTAAAAGTTATACATAAATATTGAAGGTAAACTAGTTTTGTTCAGAGTTTGGAAGGATGGCATAGCACAGATCAGCACGCAATGATTAGCAAAGCTCTTTTGCATATGACATATGCTATTTATAAGGACAAATAATGTCCACAATAGTTGATGGCTCATTTAGCAAGTGAGGATAATTGTTCTTGTGCTGTTAATGAGAAACGTAAACCACTTCATAAATCATTTCAAGACAGGCTTTCAATTTACTTTTAGAAAGCATAAGACCTATAAACTGTTGACTCTGTTTATGTGATCCTTTCCAAAGTCTCTAAGCTTCCAGTAAATGTTGTCCAAGTAAACCCATCTGAGAAATTCCTGAAAACATTAAGGTTTCTATTTATTTCCTTTATGTTGCTGCCTAGTCGTTGCTATGCCTTTTCTGGTATTAAGACCAAAAACTTAAAATCTAGTACTTATTTAAATGACCACATGACTTATTTATTATATAGCTGTTTTTATGCTTATACATTTTCCTATGGTATTTCAGTAACATAAGTTTTGAATCATAAAATCAACTTAATCTGATATATGCTGTTAGATTATGCTACTTAGATTATGATATGATAACTGCTCCATGACACATGTTAAACTTTGTGTAAGATGAGATGGCCAAATTTGGTATGTTTTATTAGCTTTATAGTAATCTGATAACCTACTTCTTTTTGGAAATTAATTTTTTATTAAAATAGAAATTAAAAGATTTAACAAGGAATTCTTCCACGGATTTGATATCTCTGACATTTAAGTTTTTCTCATAATAGAAACTTCTTCTTTAAGATTGTATAGCCTTGTTATGCCATGTGAGACTATAAATTGAAAATGAGAACCTCACATGTTTTTATTTGTATCGAATTTGAATATCTAGTACAAAGAGGACAATCAATATTATTTCTTGTATTGCATAGGATATTTATTTCAGTGCATTCTGGCTGTTTTAACAAAATGTCATGAATGAATGACTAAGAAACAATAGAGATTTTGTTTCTCACAGTTCCAGAGGCTAGGAAGTCCAAGATCAAGGCCTTAGCAGATTGGGCGTCTGGTGAAGCCTCTCTGGCTCATAGTTGACACCTTCTAGCTCTGTCCTGACATGGTAGAAGGAGCAGGGGATCTCATTCAAGCCTCTTTTATAAGGCCATTAATCCCACTTATGAGGGCTCTGCCCCCATGACTTAATGACTGTCCAAAGACTTCACCTCCTATTGTCATCACCTTGAGGTTAGTTTTATTCCTTCAACATCTGAATTTTGAAGAGGTAAAAGCCACAGCAACATTAGCTAACACTTTTTAGCTATTTTTGAGTTTCTATAAATATAACAATGACTATTACTAAGCCACAAAGAAAGAAACTCAAAATGTTAGAGCTACAGGTACTTAAAAAGTCACTTTCTTGGCTTTATTATATAATTAAACAAAATGAGCTACAGGGGACAGAAGTAATTCAGTCCATGCCTTTTTAAATAGGTACCGGTTAACTAGGAGCTAGAAACCAGGTCTTTCAACCACTAGTTTGAAGCACTATGTAATACAGTGTGCTGTCTTTCAAAAATTTCTAAGGCAATTGTTTGTTTGTTTGTCTGTTTGTTTGTTTTTTAATCAGGATCTTTTACCTGATATAAATATAGTTGCAAACAGAATGGCCCATCAATTGGGGCACAACCTCGGGATGCAGCATGATGAGTTCCCATGCACCTGTCCCTCAGGAAAATGTGTGATGGACAGTGATGGAAGGTGAGGTTCAAACAATATAGAGAATACACTTAAATATTTCAGAAATGGATTTCGAGTCAAAATCCATTATTCCAGGATATGTTGCTATGCCATGCAATTTCCTAAAAAATCTGTACATAATAAACTAAGTATGGGAGTTTTCCTTCTGAAGCTAAATCTTGCCAACTGGTAGTGTGTCTCTCTGGTGATACCGTGAGAAAAATTCCAAAACTCTTTCTAGATGCATTGCAAAAGTATACCATGAACAATTAGTACCAATCACTACTAACGCAATTAGGGGAGAAATAGACTCTGTATGCCTTGTTTTGTCATCTTTTCTATAAGCTGTAATGTCTTCTTTCACGTCTTTACTCAAATGTTTGTTCCACCAAAGTTTGCTCTGGCCCCCCAATCTAGAGCACACGTATATCCTGGCATTTCAACTCCCACTCCTTGTGTTTTTTGTCTTCTCCTTAGTACTTACTACTATCTAGCATATTCTCTGTTTTATGCATTTAGCTTATTTGTAATTTTACTCTTCTGCTAGAATAAAAGCTAGTCCCCCAAGGTCAGAGGATTTTATCTGTTTGGATCACTGTTACATCACCATTGTACTAGAAAAGTCCCAAGCCATATTAGATACACCAGAAATAGTTACAGAATAAATGAATGTCCAGCATTCCCCACTGTACTGCAAATTACCATGCAGTCAGGTTCTAAGTCTTGCATAACTCTGAATTCCTTCATAGCAGGTATACATAAAGCATTGTATATAGTAAGAAAAGTTTCTTAAAGACCAATGCTTCCAAACATAGATTAAATGAAGTAAAGTGGCTAGCACACCCAAATGTGATGACTGGCACAGAGTAAGAACTCAGTAATTAATATTTAGCTTTATGTTATTATTTACATAATTAGTAATATTTTCCAGAGTCCTACCATCTCAGTATAATGAAATCAAGATTCTAAAGTTCTACTGTATTTAATTATTAAGTCAATAAAAATGTTAAGGGAGTCAAAAGAAAAGGAATATGGAAGGGAGATATATTTCATTTTAAAAAGTATACCACATTCTTAAGGATATGCGTATGATTAAATACACCGTTTGTCTTAACAAATTTACAGAGAACCACTTTGTGCCAGGCACTGTGTTAACTAGTGTTTTGTTTTGTTTTGTTTTTAAATCTCACATGATACAATTATTGCTTTGAGATGCTTGTAATCTAGTAGGGATGATAAACAAGTACATAGGTTATTTCAAGGAGACCAAATTAAAGAGGATATAGAAGCAGTAAACATAGAAAATCAGGCTATAATGTGGGCTTCAGGAAGGATTTGCTGGAAGTTGTACAGCCAAGATATTTTTACTACAATAGCATGGGTTAGCTGTGTTTTGAGAAGGTATTTTTTATAATAAAGAACCCAGTTACTTACATTTACATTGGTTCTTTCTAAATGCTTCATAAAATGCTCACAGCTGCTGTACCACTCTGTGTGGATATGATTAATCTTTATTTTACCTCATTCTATCTCTAGCATTCCTGCACTAAAATTCAGTAAATGCAGCCAAGACCAATACCAGAAATACCTGAAGGATTACAAGCCAACATGCATGCTCAACATTCCATTTCCTTACAATTTCGATGACTTCCAATACTGTGGAAACAAGAAGGTGGATGAGGGTGAAGAGTGTGACTGTGGTACTAGTCAGGTATGCACAAATGATGTGATCTTTAAATTGCTAAGTTTATGACCAGGTAGAACCTAGGCAGATTGCAGCCATTAATCAAATCAACCACAGTGTTCCTTGTGAAGCTTTTTAAAATTTTGCTTTCCATTTTTATTTTATAAAACAAATTATTGGTGCAGTCTCATTCCAAGGCTTCTTATCAAGTCATAAATCATGGGTAGTGACCTTGCTACAGCATCACCTTTCCTGTTTCCTGTTTATATGTAATTGGTTCTGCTTTTGAGAGGGCCCATAGGTGTCTTTAAGTCTGATCTCTCCTGCACAGTTGGAATCTGCTCTACAAAATCTCTTACTCCATCAAGTTTTATTTACTAACTTAGGAGGCAAAGCTGTATCACAGTTGGACAGCTCCAACTGTATTAGAAAACTCTTTCTTAGTAGAGCAGAAACCTTTTTCTTAATAGAGCAGAAACCTTCTACTGTTTCATGTATTTATTGTAGTTTTGGTCTCTGGAGCATTTAGGAAAAGCCCTTGAGGCAAATTTGAAAGTAGTTCTTGATGTGCTTTTCCCCAACATAGAAGCTATTTGTTTTAAGAGCTTATCACATAGGTGTGTGTTCTAGACAACTGCCTCTCAAATTAATAAGTGCTGATGAATCACCAGAGGACACTGTTAAAATATGGACTCAGATTGAGTAAATATGGAGTGGTGCTCAGATTCTGCACACCTACCTAGCTGCAGGTTACACTGATGTTGCTGGCCAGAAGACCACAATTTTGATATCTACAGTCTAGATAATGCACAATTCAAGGACTGTCAGAGACTCCATAATCAGACTGGGGACAGTGACCTGTCCAAAGGGCATAAGAATGTCTTCAAATATCTTAGCTTAAATGTAATG
Source organism: Saimiri boliviensis (assembly GCF_048565385.1). Classification (NCBI taxonomy): domain Eukaryota; kingdom Metazoa; phylum Chordata; class Mammalia; order Primates; family Cebidae; genus Saimiri; species Saimiri boliviensis. The sequence goes on from NC_133461.1 coordinate 99,765,200, forward strand.
AGGTGCTTAATTTTGGAAACAAATCCTCCAGTCCATATGTATTCTTTGAAATGGTTCCATGAATTCATTCTTAGATGTGAGGTACTTTATCTAGCCAGACTCCATTTTCTTTGAGGTTTTAATTTTGTTTGAGAAAACAGGGCATAAGTTACTGTTTTGATGCTATTTAATGATACATCAAAAAATAAAAGTGAGCCAGAAACACCTGGCAGCTTGAGCAAAAGGTAAAATCAGATCTTCAGCAGCTGAACTGTCTCACATCACACTTCAGTACAGGGAAGCGGTAAGACCCTTCAAGGAAATGGGGACCATTAGGATAGTAGAAGATTACAAATGTTGGACTCCCTAATTCTGTCAATGAGAAGCCATTACATGTAGTGTACTGAATAGCACGAGGGAAGGAGACACAGGGAAAGTCCCAAACAGCAGTTCCAAACAGTAATCTTTATGTATACACCATAGCCAACAATCATGCATTAGTACTTAAGTCTAGCAGATTACACAGAAGCACAGCTAATTAACTCTTCAAACAGGAGTCAAAGCACACACCAACTTCTCATCTTTCTTTTGTGATTATTGCCAGGAGTGTACTAATCCTTGCTGTGATGCACACACGTGTGTACTGAAGCCAGGATTTACTTGTGCAGACGGAGAATGCTGTGAATCTTGTCAGGTAAGCTCGTGACAAGGTCTGCATTGCCAGGAGAAGTGTTTTTTTTCAGTTTAAGAATATGTAGGATCCAAGAGTTAGCTAACCATTGGAGAACCCTGCACCATTGATTCCAGAATGAAGCTAGGCTTGCAAGTACCCAACAGAGATTCCTGTGAGATACTCCAACATCTGAGCATTGAGCTGTGCTGTGGCCTGGGGAGTGGAGAAACTTCAAGTAGCAATTAGAATTTTAGGAGGGAAGTCAAATGACCAACTCTTTCCTTGCTCCTTTGTAAATGATCACCAATCTGTTTAACCTTAGCTGAGAGGGTAGGTGAACTCCCAAGTGGGAGCTAAAAGGGAAAGGGTTTTTTTTGTTGTTGTTGTTTTTTAGGATTGGAAAGTGATAGTGGCTAGTAAGCAGAGAAACGTTCCTAAGGAAGACAACTGGAAGCCCCAATGGCTCTGTCCTCGGGTTTATTGATGCTTCTTTCACCCAATATGTTGTAAACTCCTAAAGAAAACAAACATGTCTTATGCATCTTCAAATTCGTCTAGAACCCAGCGTAATCAAATTCATATTGCAAGGCTGAATGAGAGATTATCTCTGTGCAGTTCCCTCCAACAGTGAAAGCCAGGGTATTTTTCTCCAGCTCATATGCAGGAATTTGATTCACTGAGACTGGAGATTTCCTCATCATAGGCAGGGGTTCCCTGTTCCAGGTGGGCAGGGGGCAGGCAGGTTTTGTACTGGATCCCTTGGGACAAAGACAAGACAACAAAAATAAGAACACCTGCCCATTTCTTCATCTGATGCACATCCCAACTCTATCTAAGGCTGTTCTAACACAAAATTTCAAAAACAACATTCTGTCATTCCTAAAATCACGAGCGCCAACATATTTACAAATGATAATGATTCTTGGTGGAATGGAGAAGGGAGTTATGATCTATTCTTGAAACCTTTTAAAGATAAATACGTCAACTTTCTACCCACTTACAAAACCTTACCGACCTGAATAAATGTATTCAGGAACCTTTTTGTTTTTCCTCATCAGATTAAAAAAGCAGGGTCCATATGCAGACCAGCGAAAGATGAATGTGATTTTCCTGAAATGTGCACTGGCCACTCGCCTTCATGTCCTATGGACCAGTTCAGAGTCAATGGATTTCCTTGCAAGAATTCAGAAGGCTACTGCTTCATGGGGAAGTGTCCCACTCGTGGGGATCAATGCTCTGAATTATTTGATGATGGTGAGAGACAATCACAGTGAATGATTCACACAGATGATGGCCTATATTTCTGTTATTTCCCTGTAGGAATTGGGTCAAGATCAGAGATAATACCATCTGTGGCATTATTCCAAGATATTGCTTAGCATTTCTCTGGCTATTACCTCTAATATTAATTGATATTACATCTAATATTAATTGACTATCTCAGTATGTGAGTTCTGTACATTTGTTACTGTTTTCTATCTCCAGCCTAAAATATTATCCTAAGGCAACAGGAAGATAGTTTTAAAATAATTTGTTACATTCTACTTCACTATGACATGATTCTGAAAGTTTAATTACATTAGAAAATTAAGGTCTTTTATGATTCATATATTCATGCTTTTATTTTTTTACTTTTATACCATTTTTTACCCCAGAGGCAACAGAAAGTCATGATATCTGCTACAAGATGAATACAAAAGGAAATAAATTTGGATACTGCAAAAACAAGGAAAATAGATTTCTTCCCTGTGAAGAGAAGTAAGTGCCCTGTGGAAAAAAAGTAATTTGCCTTCTTACAGCGCCTTTCCAAAATCAGAATGGCTCCTGTTCCCACAGCTGTTAACCTCTTTTTACTGAGATCGGGAGAAGAAGGGAGCAGGAAATAAGAAGGAAATCTTAGCGTCTTGATTAAAATGACGTTAATTCAAATTACTAATAAGAAATATCTTCTGTAAACTTAAGCCAACACTGCTTAGTGTGGTTCACATAGAAATCCAAAGAAATGCGATCATTTTATATTTTTTACCGACTCATCTCAGGTCCCTGGACCAAGACTTTGCCCAGTGGTTTTTTCTGCCCATCCCAACCTCCTTAACTTGCTGAGAAACCTGGATCTCAACAGAAAGTGGCCAGGCGGCTTCAACGCCAGCCTAGTCTCAAAAGTTGTGTTTCTAATTCTAAGTGTGAATATTCTCCCTTTCCTTCAGAGATGTCAGGTGTGGAAAGGTCTACTGCACTGGAGGGGACCATGCCTCTGTCCTTGGAGAAGACAAGACCTATCACCTTACAGATCCCCAGCAGAATGTTACTGTCAAATGCAAAACCATTTTTTTATACCATGGTTCTAGAGACATTGGCCTAGTGGCTCCAGGAACAAAATGCGGAGATGGAATGGTAAGACAAAAGCCCTTTGTTTTATTAAAACTTCTTAATTCAATCCTTTAAAAACATTATTGGATACTGTAATTGGTTCCAAAGAGGCCTAGATATGGAAAAGGAAAAAATATTGAAAAGTATATTTTTAATGAGGAGCAGAGTAGCAATAACACTGTAATAAACATCCATTTTGCCTAACTTTAGTCATGCCAAATGACACATAATTGTTACAAATGTGCTTAATTAGTAACTCACAATGGATATCTAATGAAATTATAGGTGCAGATTATTCTAATTAATGTGACTATAAGTAGCCTCACATACTTAATTTATTTTATGCATTCAACCATATCTACTGGCCAAATACTATGGTGCCACTGACTGTATATGAAAGGTGAGCATACATGAGAATTTCATACACTAAAAATTAAATAATTATAGTTTAACAAAAGTGTTTTCTTGGTGTGGCCTACGTACACTGATGTCTAAAGGAAAAAGTGGGTGACTTTGCTCACAGAAGATGAAATGGCATCTTAAATGAGTAACATTTCAGCTTTAACTTGATGAACGTTTTAACACACAGGAAATGGAAGAAGACATTTTAGCAAAAAATGCCTGCACAATATGCAAAGGTACGAAGCGTATGGAATAATTCAGATAACCAGCAATTTCAGAGTAGCTTGACCTTTGAGTAAAATGGCAAAAGATGAAATTAAGACAGAATGGGGCCAAATTGGAAAGAGGTTTTTACAGCAAGATGACAATATTAGAATGCATACTCTAAACATTAGCTGGCTCATAAAGAATATATGGGAAGTACATGATGTTTTACTACAAAAATCAACTATTTGAAATTGAGTAGTTTCTCTTTGTGGTATGTCTTCCCCCTCTGTCTCTACACTATCACCAAAAATATTACAGTGACATTTGTACAGTGTGATAGAGAAATAAATTGAAAACCAAAGTTCAGAATGTTAAAAAAAAGAATTATAACTAAATATTTCATAGAGACTTATATTTTGAGTCTATATATTTAACTATACTCCTTCCCATTAAAATGATTAAATGAATATCAACATGCTAAGACATTTATATTTGTGAAAGTTAAGGTATGTATGCTAACCACAAGCTAAAAAATTCAAAGATACTGAATAAGACAAAGTGTGAAGCCTCGGGTTGAAGAAAATACCAAAAGATTTGCTATTCACTTCAGATATGAAAAACGAGCCTGAGATACAAAGTGCTCCCTTCTTTAAGAGTGGCAAGGGCTGAAGAAAGGAGCTGATAGAAAGGCAGTTTTTAAGGAATCCATCTCCATCTCCTAAGTACACTGTGACCATGTACTCTGCATAGAGGGCTTAATCTTTAAAGAGAAGGCCTAGGGCAGAAGTACATCCATCACAGTGGTGCCAGTTCTTTGGTCATGTTCTAATGAGGAAATTCACACATAGTAAATGCTGGTTTATGTGAATATCACAATGATGTGAGTGAAAAAATCTTCCTTTTGGCACTGAAATGCTATTTTTAGACTATGAGCTATGGGATCTTATTCAAATCTGTTGTTTGAGCAGAGCTTCTCTAAAAGCAAAGGACAAGCAAAGGAGTAGGCTCATAAGACAGAAAACATTTTGGTAATAATTGTCCCACTCCAGCCAAACACCAGTGAAAAATTCTGTCGTCTAACTCCCCCTACATCAGCAAGGATCAAGTGGGAAGCCTAGACTTCATTTTCTTCCAGCTCTGACAGATGCCTAGCCTCCACACCGGATTTCAGCAAAGGTTTATGGGAAGTCAGGATATTCACCGCAGCTCAGGGGTGATGAATTCTTCCAACCCCATTGTGTCATGAAGGTATGTGAGGAGGCTGGGTTTCCACCCCAGCTGGCAGGAATGAGACAGTGATTCTGTTCCCTTACAAGAACAGTTTTAGAGAAAGCTTGCTAAAACAACAGACTGGAATAAGATCCCATACCTCATAGTCCTCAAAGTATCTAGAATACATATGAATGCCACTCCTCTACAAAGAACCACAAAAATCTCAATTGAAATGACAAAAGACGATATCTAGATGCAACAACAAGGTGACACATAGGTTGGAATTACCTGATACGGAATTTCAAGTAGCCTTTATAAAAATGCTTCAGTGAACAATTACACACATGCTTGAAATTAAAAAAAAAAATTAGTTCTCATTAAAGTAAAAGAAAGTTCCAGCAAAGATGTGTAAAATCTAAGAACCAAATAAAAGTTTTAGAACTGGAAAAAAACACAATCCTGGAATACAAAAATTCAGTAAATGAGTTCAACAGAAGAATGGAGGGAACAGAATAAAGAATGAATGAATTTAAAGAATAAAATAAAAATCATTCAGTCTCAATCACCATTTCAAGTAAAGGTGAATTTAAGGTGAAACTGGAGCAAAGATAACTCTTACTATGTTTTAGTCAAGACACTGGTGGCATTTTGCCCCTGTGCTAGAGATTTGTGGAACTTTGAACTGAAGAGAGATGATTTAGGGTATCTGGCAGAAGAAATTTCTAAGCAGCAAAGCATTCAAGAGGTGACTTGGGTGCTGTGAAAGGCATTTAGTTTTATAAGGGAAGCAGAGCATAATAGTTCAGGAAATTTTCAGCCTGCCAAAGTGATAGAAATGAAAAACCCATTTTCTGAGGATAAACTCAAGCTGGCTTCAGATATATGCATAAGAAATGAGAAGCCAAATGTTAATCTCAAAAACATTGGGGAAAATGTATCCAGAGATCATGTCAGAGGGCTTCATGGCAGCCCCTCCGTCACAGGCCCGGAGGCCTAGGAGAGAATGGTTTTGTGGGCCAGGCCCAGGATCCCTGTGCTGTGTGCAGTTCAGGAACTTGGTGCCTTGCATCTTAGTCACTCCAGCTGTGATAAAAAGGGGCCAAGGTACAGCTTGGGCTGTTGCCTCAGAGGGTGGAAACCCCAGGTCTTGGCAGCCTCCAAGTGGTGTTGAGCCTGTGAGTGCACAGAAGTAAAGAAGCGATGTTTGGGAACATAGGCTTAGATTTCAGAAGATGCACGAAAATTCCTGGATGCCCAGGCAAAAGTTTCCTGCAGGGGCAGGGCCCTCTTGGAGAACCTTTGCTAGAGCAGTGTTGATGGGAAATGTAGGGTCAGATCCCCCACACATAGTTCCTGCTGGGGTACTCCCTGGTGGAGCTGTGAGAAGAGGGCCACTACCCTCCAGACCCCAGAATGGTAGATCAATCCACAGTTTGGACTGTGCACCTGAAAAAGCTTCAGACACTCACTGTCAGCCTATAGAAGCAGCCGGGAGGGAGGCTGTACCCTGCAAAGCCACAGAAACAGAGCTGCCTGAAGCTATGTGAACCCACCTCTTGTATCTGTCTGACCTGGATGTGAGACATGGAGTCAAAGGAGACCATTTTGGAGTTTTAAGATTTGACTGGCCCACTGGATTTCAGACTTGTATGGGGACTGTTAGGTCCTTTGTTTCAGCCAGTTTCTCCCATTTGGAATGGCTGCATTTATCCAATGCCTGTATCCCCACTGTATCCAAGAAGTAACTTACTTGCTTTTGATTTTACAGGCTTGTAGGTGAAAGGGACTTGCTTTGTATTGGACGAGACTTTGAACTGTGGACTTTTGAGTTAATGCTGAAATGAGTTAAGATTTTAGAGACTGTTGGGAAGGCATGATTGGTTTTAAAATGTGAGGACTTGAGGTTTGGGAGGTGCTGGGTTGGAATGATATGGTTTGGCTTGTCTTGACCCAAATCTCACCTTGAATTCCCACACATCATGGGAGGGACCCACTGGGAGGTAATGGAATCATGGGGGGCAGGTCTTTCTCATGCTGTTCTCATGATAGTGAGTAAGTCTCATGAGATCTGATGCTTATTATAAAGGGGAATTTTCCTGCACAAGCTCTGTTTGCTTGCTGTCATCCATGTAAGACATGACTTGCTCCTCCTTGCCTCCCATTGTGATTGTAAGGCTTCCCAAGCCATGTAGAAATATAAGTCCAATTAAATCTCTTTCTTTTGTACATTGACCAGTCTCACATATGTCTTTACCAGCAGCATGAAAATGAACTAATATGATGTTCAAATATTTCCTCCCTTACCAAGAAAAAGTTAAGTTTTTGGATGAAATTTTAAAAGATATTAAATCTATATGAAAAAGTATAATTGGGGATCAAAGAGCATTGTCTTCAAAGTACAAAATGTCATGATTGCTGGTTTATATGTAATGTGGACAGTAAACCACTGAATGGATATTACAAAAAAAGATCAGTAAGTTAGAAACTAAACTTCTTAACACAGAGTAAGACAAAGGAATTTCAAAAATCAAAGAAAATAAATAAAAGCAGGAAATAGAGTTCTAAAAAATTCATTACAGATTTAATATGGATTCTAAATTTTTTTAAAAAGCAGAAGAGAGGTGAAAATATAATTAATGAAATAATCATAATGTGTCCTTGATCTGAAGAATGTATGAAAAATTCAGTTAGTGCCAGGAAAAATTTGTAGAAAGAGATGAGTGCTTTTACTTACTCTTATGCCTTGAATGTCAAGAATAAAGAATACACGTGATAGCGCAAAGGAGAAAAGGTCATTAATTTTCCGCAGGAAGAAATATCAAGTTACCATAATACTTCTCTGCAACAAGTATCCAGAAGATAATGGAGCAATATCTGCAGAGATTTGAAAACATAATTGTTAGGACCCTAAAACTATATATACAGCCAAGTTATTATTCAGACAGGAAAGCAATAGAATGATACCCTCACACACATCATGACTAATAAAATATATAGAAATACATATACTTCACTTATTTTCTGAAAAGAAAAATAGTCAAGGACATATTCTGGCCAACTGAGAAATAAATTAAAATTAAGAAGGTAAAATGAGGATAAAGGATATTAAGGAAATGATTGCAAGCAACAAAATCTATAAAACTTTTGAGTAAATTCTAGTTATTTATTGTAATATATTTATTACAAGAATGTAAAAAATCTCATGAATAACAAATAATTTTCACAATCTAGAATCTCATTTACTCAATCAAAAACTTGAACTGAGAGAAAGAGGAAGAAGTTAAAACATGATAAATTTCTTATCTTACAGAAGGAGGAGTTAATGCTGATTTTTTTCTTGAAAATGGCAGAATTGTTTAGATTCAAATATATTAATATAAACCAAATCAATATTTAGAAATTAGCATATATAGCTTTCAAATCAGAGAAAACAATAGCCAAATAAAAGTGGTAAATATAGTAAAAGGTATGCTACAATGTCTAATATTAGGAATCAAGTAATTAAAATGAAAGGAGTAAGACTATATAGACCACTTATTACAGTAAATATGAATGGGTTAAGTTCTTCCTATACAAAATGAAATATAATCTTTGAATTGGTGCCAGTAAATGAATGTTTAATTATAAATAAACTTAAAAATAATGGTTAAAAATGAAGTAAATGAGTAAAGATGAACCACCAAAGACCAAAAAATAACAAAACCAATAATATTTTGTTGATCAAATTTTCCAAGACAAAGGAAAATTTGAAACAAAAATATTAAACACAAAATGATTAATTGATATTAATAAAATACCCAACCAGCAACTGTGGTATAATAAGTATACACTATTAAACCAAATCAAAAGAAAAACTTCACTGAAACAAAAGAAACTGTTGTGATTGCAGTTTTAGAATCTTTGACAGATTAACACTGAAAGAATTACTAAGAACATAAACACTTCAATAACTAATGAGTTTAAAATATTTGTTTACATGTACAATATACTCTTCGAACATTTATAGAGGATTTCTTTATCCACAGAAGATACTACATGTGGAATTTTACAATAGGAAAAATTACATAATTTGTAATTAACTTATGTAAATTGAAATTTTTCATATGTAAATTACATGCAAAATTGTACACTTCACATGAATTACATGAAATTACAATTTCACATGAATTGTAAGACATTTTAACTCATGCTTGGTTACTTCATTTCTAGGTGTGCAGCATTGGTGAATGTCTAAACATGGAAAAGTTCTACAAGTCAACCAATTGCCCTTCTCAGTGCCATGAAAATGCTGTAAGATTTGACTACTTTTAAAATTAACATCTTATCAGCCATATATTTACTTTGTTCCTCAGTCTTTATTCCTCAGTGTGTATATGTATGTGCATATGTATGTTTGCTGCTTTTTAAACCAAACGTATATTTGGGAGTTTTTCATATGTTATCAACAAAATTGATCCAAGGAGCCAAACCACATATTATTACACACAGATATAGCCAGTATTACAAGTAAAGCTTTCATTATTGGACTGGCTATCTAGAAATTCAGTGATTTATGTATATATAAAGTTTAAATCTGGTTTTTAAAGTTGAATCTATTGCAACATACCTTATAGTTAAATTACACTAATGTCAAGTTAAGCTTTTGAGAAAATCAACAAACATTATTTTTTCACTTAATTAACACTATTTAATATCAGCAATTACTAACAGTTTGTGCCTAACATCTCTCATAAACTGGATTAATCAGTAACACTTATATAGTAATACACACACACACACACACACACACACACACACTGACATACACATATACATAAAGTTTTAAAATCTTCATAATCACCTTAAGAGGTTATGGGAAAAGCTTGGATTTAAATTCAGAAAGACTACATTTTTCCCACATCAAAATTACCTCATAATTACTAAGCTTAGTTGGAGCCTGATCTTCGGCTTTGATATATCCAGCTCTAACAGGGGCTGTTCATTTAATGATGAGGAAGCTTTCTGGAAGGATAAATCATGCTGTCTTGTTCATCTGTCATTGAATTTGTCAGTATCATTCTCTTATTCAAAGGCCTTTTTCAAAGATGATTGATTCTTGTATTTTGTTTACTTATTTTTATGCATCATTAATTTTGTTAGGCAGTTTAACTAATAAAAAATGTGTGTGTGTGTGTGTGTGTGTGTGTGTGTGTGTGTGCATGTATGTCTAATGTAGAGGTAGCACCAAACTAGGTGAGTTGCAGAACACAATTTATATTAGTCATTTGAGAAAATATCATTGGCTGCTTTTCCAGATGGATGACCACGGACTCCAGTGCCACTGTGAGGAAGGACAGGCACCTGTAGCCTGGGAAGAAACCTTAAATGTTACCAGTGAGCATTCTAAAATAAAGTCTTTCATATATCAAAAGCCTACCCAGCAAGAAAAGTTGTTTTCCTTATTTTTCAAGTCTGGACTTACTTGTTTTGTTTTTATATGGATTTGTATGGTCTTTTTTATTATTTTGCATAGACAGCCAAATTGATTTTATTGCAATCCTCTTTGAGAGCCAATGTAGTCTCTTCTAGATAAATTAGATTTTCTTAGGTCTTCCACAAACCCTCAACACACAACCGCTATTCTACAGTTAATAACTGACAACCAAAACTCTTCCTGATGATCATGGTTATTCCCTTAAATATAATGGAATACTGGGTGGAATTTCAGTTGCAAATACAAATGATAATTTATAAAATGTTGGGGGTTTTTACTTTACATAAAATAACTGAGAGGACAGGAGAATCAAAGTCCTATAGAAAGGAATAAGTAGCATTGTAACAGCTCCATTACATGTTAACATATCACTGTTCTACAACTGATGCCCTGGCTGAAGCCCATGCTCTTTAATGTTGCAGATGTCATCATCTCGGTGGTTGTGCTTGCCCTGGTTATTATCGGTATCGGAGTTGTCGTACTATTAATTCGTAACCAAAACTGTATTAAGCTGAAGCAAGTCCAGAGGTACATTTGCATTTTCTGCGTGTTGAAGGGAGTTGTTACTGAGAATATATAAGCTTTGTAGCCATAGAGCAGGCGTCCCCAAACTTTTTACACAGGGGGCCAGTTCACTGTCCCTCAGACTGTTGGAGGGCCGCCACGTACTGTGTTCCTCTCACTGACCACCAATGAAAGAGGTGCCCCGTCCTGAAGTGCGGTGGGGGGGCGGATAAATGGCCTCAGGGGGCCACATGCGACCCGTGGGCCGTAGTTTGGGGATGCCTGCCATAGAAGATATTCAGTGGGGGTGAGTAAGGGCTTTTTACCGAAGATCTGATAAGAATAGTAGTAAATCAAGCTTTTATGTACTTGCTCATATCCAGATGCTAACCCCAACGCTAATTCCCAAACTTTGTGCACTTTGAAATCACCTATGGATCTTTCAAAAAGTACTGATGTGGTTTCAGGACATTGTGATTTGTTATGGATACAACTTGAGCGTCATTATTTTAAAAATCTTGTAGGTGATTTAATTTTAGCCATAAGTTTATCCCATAGCTTGCTTATCCCATAGTTTCTGATATTTCCAACATCAAGAATCAGAAAGGTGACATCAATGAAGACTGTATAAGTATTAAGTTGATAATTAAAAATATAAATAGCATTATTTCAGTACATTTAACAGTGTAATAAAATGGAAATTTTTGAAATATAAAAATTACTAAAGCTTTCTCATGAAGTAATAGGTAACCTGAAAGGCCATATATCTAATAAATTAAGTGTTCGATTTCCTTCTTGACAGCCCACCTAGAGAAACGCTGGGAGTGGAGAATAAAGGATACTTTGGTGATGAGCAGCAGAGGAAGACTGAGTCGATCCTGCCAGAAATTCATTTCCTACATGTAAGAAAGTTCTATTTCCAACAGTGTGTGTTTAAAGTAGAATACGTCTTAAGCTAAATGAGGCCAAAAGTGCAGAGGAGCAATTTAACATGGTTCTACACACATGAAGCTTTGAATCTACATGTAGAAAAATGAAAGAGGGCAATACTCAAAACAAATATGAAACAATAACCAAGATACTATTTCAGAGCAGAATATATTGGTTAAATAAAATTTTCACTTGTGCACTGTTGGAAAAATTTATAAGTATAAACCACATTCTGGGCCGTAAAGCAAGTCTTAATCAACTTAAAACAATTGGGCCAGGCACTGTGGCTCATGCCTGTAATCCCAGCACTTTTGGAGGCTGAGATGGGCAGATCACCTGAGATCAGGGGTTTGAGACCAGCCTGGCAAATAGGGTGAAATCCTATCTCTACTAAAAAAAAAAAAAAAAAAAAAAAAAAAAAAAAAAAAAAAAAAAAAAAAAAAAAAACTGATTAGAGCCATACAGAACATACAGAATTATATTACAATAGAAATTACTAATGGAAAGATACTACTGATTAGAAAAATTCTCAGTTGAAAATTAGATAACAAATTCTTAGGAACTCAAGTTTCAAAAAGAGAAATTAGAAAGTATTTTATCCTAAATAAAAACTAAATACAACACACCAAAACAGGTGGATGCAGTAAAATCAGTAGAGGAAAATTTATACCTGCTTGTTAGAAAAGAAGAAAGGTAGAAGATCAATGACCTCAGCTTTTACTCTAAGAAACAAGAGAAAAATAAAGAAAATGAAGCCTTATATGTAGAGGACAAGAAAAAGTAAACGTTAGATTGGTCACCAATGAAATCGAAAACAGAAAAATCACAGAAAAAATGTATTTTGAGAAAATTAATAAATTTTATAAGCCTCCAGCCAGTGTAACTAGTTAGTATGTATTTTTAACACCAAGAATCAGAACGGCAATATCACTGAAGATTCAGTAAGTATTAAGTTGACAATTAGAAAATATTATGAAAAACTTTTTAACAGATTTGACAGTGCAATGAAATGGAAATTTTTGAAAGATAAAAATTATTAAGGCTTACTCATGAAGAAATAAATAATCTGAATAGCTCTGTATCTAGTAAGTTAAATTTGTAGATAAACTTTCTACACACAAAATGGTATTAGACCGATATGGCTCTACTGGTGAATTCTATTTAAAAACTCATGAAGACCTAACAGCAATTCCACATAAACTTTTTCAGATAATTGGAAAGAAGGAGGAAATTTCCAATTTATTTCATGAGGCCAATATTTCTCTGATACCTACCTATACAACGTCATTGCAAGAAGAAAACACTACTAACCTATACACTAACAAATATAGGTGTACCAATTATTATTAGATTTTAGCCAATAGAATCTCATGATAAAGGACAATACATCATGATCAAGTGTTACTACGGTAATGCAAAGAAACTTCACCATTCAAAAAAGCAATGAAGCTAATTTAGTGTATTATCAATGAAAGTGTACAATCATTTGATCATACCAATAGATACAGAAAAAATATTTGAAAAAAAATCTAAAATCTATTCCTGAGAAAACTCAGTAAACTAGGAATATAAGCAATATATGAAGATGTAAGAAAAATGTTGAAAATCCTGCAGATGTCCCTGCAAATCCCAGCTTGTTCAATGACTGTAGCAACAGCTATGATTTCCAATACATTCATCTCACTTAAAAAACTGAGTGGACAGGCACGGTGGCTCATAGCTGTAATTCCATCACTTTGGGAGGCCAAGGCAAGAGGATTACTTGAGGCCAGGAGTTTAAGACCAGACTGGGTAACATGGCAAGGCTTTGTCTATATATACACAGCCAAGCATAATGGTGCACACCTGTAGTCCCTAGCTACATGGGAGACTGAGGCACCAAAAATCTTTGGAGCCCAAGCGTCAGGCTGCCATGAGCTATGATCATGCCACTACATTCCAACCTGGGCTACAGAGTGTTATCCTGTCTCAAACAACAACAACAAAACAAGACGAAACCTGTAAGCAAAGATGAAGAAACTACAAAGGCATTAGCTTTTTAAAAAATTAGCTGATGAAGAAAGCATCATTCTTGATAAGATTACCTCTGAAATGATGAAACTGCCCATTAGGATTTAAGTCATAAAGAGGGAATCGAAAGCCCCAAATTTCAAGACTAATAATTAAGTGACTGTTGCCACATGCAAGTGCCAATACAAATACAACGTTGGCAGTATTTTAAAATCAGGATATTTTTGGTTGGTGGGGTGGTCTTGTTATATAGTTCTAGAGGTTCTGAATGCTTTGACCAGGCCCTCAGCATCCCATAAGGCTTGTGTTTTTTACTGTGCAGGGTTACAGAGCATGCCCCCACTCTATCCCCCAGAACACACATGACATTTTAGCGAAAATGCCTCTGCTGAACGTCACTGGAGCATAGCCATAGTGGATCTTTCTCTGGTTAAGTATGATGGTTACTTATCATTTTATCCATTTATACTCTTTTTTATGACAGATGTGACTCCAAGAAAGTAAAAACGATTCTTAACTGTTCTTTAGAATGGACAAAATAAATGTGTGATTTTTTTTTTTTAAGTTTAAACTGAAAGTTTCAGGAATGAAACCGCATGATACTAATATAATTCTCATTCATTTGTACTGAGGTTTAAATGACAAACTATATGTAAATGTATGTAGCACGGTGATTGGTATATATTTAGCATTCGATATGTGTGGGTTTGTTTGTTGAGACAGAGTCTGGCTCTGTTGCTAGGCTGGAGTACAGTGGTACAATATTGGCTCACAGCAACCTCTGCCTCCCAGGTTCAAGTGAATCTCCTGTTTCAGACTCCCAAGTAGCTTGGATTACAGGCACATGCCACTACGTCCAGTTAATTTTTGTATTTTTAGTAGAGACAGGGTTTCACCAGGTTGGCCAAGATGGTCTCGATCTCTTGACCTCGTGATCTGCACACCTTGGCCTCCCAAAGTACTGGGATTACAGGCATGAGCCACTGCGCCCAGCCAACATGTTTTTTTTTTTTTTTTAAACTACTATGCCTCATGTGCTGTTGTAGTTACTTTCCTAATTACATTTTCCTTAAATTAATATGTTAAAAGAGGTGGACTTCCAGAGACAGGAGTCAGGAAAGGTAGCCTGAGCACTGGTCAGTGATGAATAATCACAGAACTTAGGACATATTTGCTACAATTCCAGATTCTCAGCTTCCTCTAAGGACTTTTGGTTTTTTGGTTAAATGAGGGACCCTTGAACAGAAGACGAATAAATATCTGTTGAATATATGAATAAGTTCAGTTTGCTGCTGATGGCATATATACCAAGATATTAACACAGATAGCAGAGTTTGGACCCTCAAACATCACATTTAGAGTTTTTGTGTTTTTTGGCATGATATATTGCAAACAGTGATGTTTTAAGTGATGCTTATTTGACATAGTTACCCACCAAAGACCAGTTCTCAGCAAAACGGGTTTGTGGAAGGTCTGTCTTTGGTGTCTTCTACCTATTACATTAATGATGCTGGGGTTTTTCTGTTCATTTATTTTTTCTCTCCTTGCTCTGGCGTCCAGTGCCTCTCCCAGGTCCTGCTTCCACTGGACCATGCTTTCTAGTTGTATTAATGTCTACTAGGAATTTAAGAGAATGCACTTTATTATTATTATTGTTTTTATTTTTGGTTTTTGAGATGGAGTTTCACTCTTGTTGCCCAGACTGGAATGCAATGGCACAATCTCAGCTCACCACAACCTCTGCCTCCTGGGTTCAAGCAATTGTCCTGCCTCAGCCTCCCGAGTAGCTAACAGGCATATGCCACCATGCCCAGATTTTTTTTTTTTTAATGAAGATGGGGTTTCTCTATGCTGGTCAGGCTGGTTTCAAACTCCTGACCTCAGGTGATCCGCCTGCCTTGGCCTCCCAAAGTGCTGAGATCACAGCCATGAGCCGCCACTGCACCCAGCCAGGACACACTTTAAAGAGGGAAACTTAATTTATAAATTTTTGTATTTTAATAGGAAGTTGTGGAGTTTCTCAAAGACATTCAAAACCCAAAGGAATGTTTCTGGTTGTGAAATTTCAGGCATAGAGTCACTTAGCAATAGTAAGATTTGGTGGCTAACAGACCTGCCTCATCATATTCATATCACAACGTATAAATAACCACTCTTTTTATATGTAAATGTGCCTTATATATAGATCCTTAGATAGACTCATGTGTCGTAGGCTCACAAGCTAGGCAAGAATATTATATCTGGGACTTCTAGTATTTCTATATTTACTAGGAATTGCAGGTTAACAGTCTCTTTTCACAAGCAGAGAACTCCAGAGTCCTTGGAAAGCCTGCCCACCAGTTTTTCAAGTCCTCACTACATCACACTGGTATGTCCCCCCTCCCATTCCTCTTGGTGATGGCCTGTGTCCTTTCCACTAATAATTTTTATGCAACTTAACCATTTGTTGGTTCCTTTTTGAAAAGGCCCCAAAATATCACATCGATAGCTCTCTGACTGGAGGTAGAAATGGGACACTCTCTCATAGAGACTTACTTCTTAACAGTGTGGAGATTAGGGTGAAGGGGGTAAGGTGAGCCAGACAAGTCCTGGGGCAGACTGAGTCTTTGTTTAAAATGTTGGCATTTCGTTCATCATGATACATGTATTTTCTTGCAAATTAATTTGGATAATTTAAACTAACACATTTGCACATAATTTATCTTAATTGCTGAATTAGTTTTCACACCTTAAATTCTGCTCCTGAGACCGATGCCTCACTCTACTCCCTCTAGTCTTGGGCCCTGTTCTGAAAGGCAAAAAACAGCAATGGGTTTCAATGAGTCCTTGATCAGCCAGAGGGCTCTCCCCCAGAATCTCTGCATCTTTATTTATAAAGGAGAAACAAAATAGCCATATTAGTACACACATGCATTAGAGACTGAGTCAACACACTCACACACACACACACAGTGAGAGAGAGAGAGAGAGAGAGAGAGAGAGAGAGAATGAATATGATTACAGAATTTCTAGGAATTGCCCAAATAGCTAGAATCTCTATTTCTACATCCTCAAGGTTACTTCGTAGAGCACTTGTTACTCAGAACTGGGTGCTGAATACATGCAGATTTTCAACTCTGTATTTTTAAAAGCAACCATTCTCATTAAGCTTTCTTTATGGATGACTAAAACGCTGTGATTCGTTGATAAGTTCTAGTCTGTGGTTGCATAGAATCTTCACACAAAAGGATAACAGGAAGTGCCAAACAGCTGGGGGAGTTGTATGAATGAATTATTCCTTGAACCAGCGCAGTCCATGTTTAAAATCAATTTCACTGGGATTCCAATAGAGATGTTATCTGAATGAAAGTGCTAATAATTAAAAAGCATTTGAAAATCTCTTATCTAATATATTCTAGGGAAGATTCACAAGTTTTACAAGGAATAATGGTTTCTGATAGAACTTCACTTAACCAGAACTATCTATCCACCTCTCCCCCAATCCTATAGGAATTTACAAACTGTGTTAAGTAGAGGTGGTCTGCGTATGTGTGTATGTGCTGGTGTGTAGGTATGCATATACATGTCTGTGTGTGGATGCACGTGACTGTAACATCTGGTGCAGCTCCTGATACAACATAATTCATTTATTATAGAAATCTGCAAGTAAAGATTCAAGAGGAATTGCAGATCCCAGTCAAAATGCCAAGTGGTAGGTTACCCTGACAGATCGTACCTCCCTTTGTTATTTTTCAAATGCTGGCATAGTTTTGTGTTCTTTAACTACTCATTGACTTACTAGGGCTATCTTCTGTACTTATCAATAGAATAAAAGGGTTAGAATTGTTTCGGCTGATATGCTTAAATTTCTAATATGTAATTCTGCTAAGGTTGTTTTAATCCCAAACTTTCAAGCCTGACCAAAGGAGCAATCTAGAATTCAACAGTGCCAGAGTCTCAATACAGGTCAGGAATAAGGAAAGCAGCACTATTCTTTCAGACTGCTGTTGGTCAGAGGGTTCAAACCCACAGGTTTTCTTCAAGTATGTTAAAGGACTTAGCAATGTGGGCAATCACAGCAAAGGAACAGTTTCCTTGGTGAAGACTTTTCTAAATCTTCCCCTTACCAAATCAGTAAGTGGGAGGGTTGATTACACATTTGACTTAGTATGTCTGTATTAGAACATTTATCCAAAAATTGTGATTTATGTCAAAGGGAAAGAAAAAGAGCATAGCTTGGGTATATTTCAAGTTTCTTTTTATTTCTTCCTTCTTTCATTTTTGCTGAGTTTTTACAGTGTGCTAGGCACTGAATTAGTATGAAGGTTCCTTCCACAAAGCGTTCTTATGAGGAACTTTGCTTATTACAGATATACTGCCTCCCTCCACTGCAAAGCACGGTATCTTCTAATGATCCTGCCACTCCACAATGACAAACCTGTCCCACAGAGAGTAGAGAGTGGAGACACTCCTTAGAGCAAGCAAACTGGCATCCCATAATAGAAAACACAGTTATTTTCTTTCATAATAGGCCTATATATTTTATAACTGCTTAATTAGCAATAGCTAGGGAGATCTCTAATAGCACAAATAAATATGGGACTACAGAATCCGGAAAGGTTATTCTAATTAGTAAATATAAATGAAGAAATACATAGTTCACAGATTTTATAGAAAACAACTTATTTTTAACCATCTGTTTTTATTTAGAGGTTGAAGTTGGATATCCAAAATGGCTGTGCACGCCTAGGCTGGGGATTCTGGATCCCAAGATCTTCACAACCTTACCTAGATATTTGCTATTCAAATTTTTGGTAGTTCTTCTAATGTTCTTTATCCAGACAGAAAATGTTTAAGAGAAACAACTTCTTCCTGTTAATATTCACTAGTAGAATTCACACTCTCTATCATAGACATATGCTGCAGAAAAAAATTTTCTTAAGGTCTTTCAAACGCTCTTTAGAGCAATATCAAAATGTGTATTCTTGCTGTAGGATTTTTCCTACAAAATGTTACTCTAGTTACTTTTAAGAGTCAAACTTCGAGGATGATAACTTATAGTCTAAGATGTAAAACAGTACATATAAAAAGTTACTTATTTGAAAACTTAAAATTACTTTTTAAAAACTTCAACATGACATCATTATCACTAATTCTGGCTTAAATGAAATTCCTGCAGAAATGCCAAAGAAGGCAGGGCAGAGTGACATGGATTCCACCAGGTAATTTAAAGTGAAAGAGGCAAAAGAATAGTGGCCAGAACTGCAAGATACTCCTTAAAATAATAGTGTCAGGAAAGGAAGGCACAGAATGCTCCTGGCAATTCTAAATTCCTAGGTTTGCCTTTCTAGAATTTCTTAAGAAGCTGACAGAGAAATCAGAGAGTGACAAGAATTTCAGAAAATTTATTCCAAGTGAGAGGACATACTCACAACTCTTAGGAAGGGGTTCTAAGGTCTTTATCATGTGCAACTTGACAATGTGCCATTTCTGTGCTATCTCTGCCCCCTCCCTGTCTGTTATGGGATGAGGGGGTTAACCTGGGAATGATTTCAGCTGCTTCTAACGCAGATGCCTCTCAAGGTGTTCTCTTTTGTCCTCTATTTTCGTCTTGTGAACTGTTAAAGCTACATGCAATATTTTTTTTTCATTTACTGCAATAAAGATTTCAAGTGCTAAATGAAAATGTTCTGACTCGATGAAATACATGAAGGCTACAAAGGAAGGCAGAAGGGTTGTTGAACCTGTTGACATTTGTGTTGCTCTGCTGACTTGTTTTTCTCCTGGAAGAGAGCCTGCCTGCAGCAGAGCACAGCGGTGACTCAGCAATGGATACCACTGGAGCTTTCCTTCAGCGTCTGTTGTTCTTATCAAGGCCGCCACTTTACGAAAGGGTGTCTCACTCATAGGCAGGTGTTGAACAACAAGAACACATGGACACAGGGAGGGGAGCATCACACACTGGGGTCTGTTGTGGGATATCAAGGGAGTGACAGCAGGAGGGTGCTGGTGGGGAGGTTGGGGAAGGATGACATGGGGAGAAATGCCAGATGTGGGAGATGGGGGGATGGAGGCAGCAAACCACATTGCCATGTGTGTACCCATGCAACAATCCTGCATGATATGCATATGTAACCCAGAACCTAAAATACAATTAAAAAAAAAAAAGGGTGTGGACAAATGTGCACTTAAAGCCAAAGGAACAAACTTAAACATTTTATGTAAATTTGTGGGAAATGGAAGAACCCCAGAAACTCCACATCTAATATATGCTGGCCTCGTTAAAGCAAACAATAAGCCTCTAACGTCCAAAATTAAGGAACAGTCACATGTTCATATTCTCCTGAACACTGCATGTGTGAATGAACAAAGCACATTTTGATAATGTGGCATTTCTTTATAAAAGGATCACCTTTCTGATTCATTTTTAAAATTGTTTCCATATCTCTCTCAGAGAACATCATCTCGCCCCATTGCTTCTGTCTTCGGCTCCATATTTTACTAACTGCTACTTTCTGGTGACTTTGTTTTTCAAAGTTCTTCTCTCTCCAATAATAAACATGTCTTGTGCCCCCTCCATTCTCCCACCTTATTGCTTCCTGTTCAGATCGTTTCACGTTTCTAATTTGCTTCCCTTTCCTTCCAACAACCCCAGAAGCCTCTGACAGTTAAGCCCCTTTTCAATTTTAGGTCACGTTCTCCAAGTTTATCCACATGTAGACCCCAGGCCTGAGGACTTTCTATTTCTTTTAAATAGCAAGCGTCTCCTTCCAATGTCCACAGAGCAGAATCAAATGTCACAGCTCCTTGTTACTTTTTGACCCCTTACCAGCCCAGTTTTGCCATGACTGTGGAGCCAGTTACTGACCGTGATTTCCCAGGAATGGACATCGGGAGTCTCTGCCCATACATAGATGTAGAACCCATTCTGCTGCTGGCACTTGCCCAAATTCACCCTGAGTTGGTTGTATTTGGAGATGCTGTGTTTTAGGGTATGGAGTTGTCCTTGCAGTTGGGTCATGTTCCCTCTGCTCTCAACAGACACAGATTTATCTGAAAGCAAATGATCTTGCCCTTTAGAGCCCATCATACGTTATGTACTGACCTTTTCAATATTGTATATCTAATTCTGTATTTACATTTTTAATGCCCTTCCATGGGTTGGATTTGGGTTGGGGAAATCCAAATGATTTACAAGCAAAAATGCTATAACCTATGGAAAACAAATAGGACAAAGATGGGTCTTAGCTATCCTGGGACTGGAGTTGCAGCCGAGGTGAGGAGTGGACCAGCCCAAGTTGGAAATAGGGACACAGCCAGGGACGTCTGAGAATGAAGAGAAACATAGAAGAGTTGCCAAGCTCTCCACTCACCCCTGCGACATGCATGGGGCTGGGTACCCGAGAGAGCACCGCGGAGAGTAAAATCCAAGAGAGGACTGAAAGCTGATGAGATCTGATTACACTCCCAATCCACACACAGACCAGTGCTCTGAGGGCTGAAATTTTACAGAACCCTGAGGGCTTAAACAAAACCTCTGTCCAAATTACTGACCACTATAACACGCCCACCCCAGGGAAACCCATAGAAAAACAGGATAAAACATAAAAATGAGAATTAAAACCTGAGCAGAGCTGCCCATGGCTGGACACTTCAGGAAGGGAGTCAGGGGAGTTGATGGGGGAAACTGATTGTGCAGTTTAGGACCAGCTCAGCCACTTATTAAAAAACACTCAAAACAATAAATGGGATTCCATACTTGGTATAAGATATTATCAAAATGTTGCTGTGCAAGGAATCTCACATACATATTTACATCAGTTCTGCCAGGAATGCACCCATGACAACACAAAACAAAACCTTCACTTATGGGTGACCTATAATCAGCACTCCTGATACACCAGCAATTATTCTCAAATACCAACCATCTCCCCGCAGCTAGTCTCCCTTTTTTCTCAAGAAATCTGTCCTCCTGGATGATTCTAGAATTCAGAAACTCACATCATATGTGCTAAAATTAGGAAGTCATAGCCTAAGAAAGATAATAACTTCTCCCGTGTACCTGACAATCCATCAGTGACATTCACGGAAGCGCCACTAGGTGGCGATAACGAATTCCTGTTAGCTGGAAAACTGCTCCAGGCTGCTGCTGTCCCTTCCAGAGGTCCTTCAACATCGTGACTTTAAGTAAGATTTTTTTAAGAAATTTGATCAATTCCATTCTTGATTATTACAGGAGGAAATCTGGGTGAATTGTTTCAAACACTGTGTTAATCTCTGGAAGGGTTGTGGATGGAAATAGACAATCAAGAACCATATCTGTAAACAAAAGGGCAACTGGGCTCTCAGCTGGAAAGCTTTGAATGGAGATTTTAGACTGGAAGGATACATTTTCTTTACTTTTTGAGTCATGAAGTCCAATCATTGGTGTTTGGATAGACCCTAAAAAAACTCAGGCTCCTGAAAAACTAATGTCTAGTTTTGTTACTGTTGTTTAATTATATATTACCTGGTTTCTTTTTCTTTCTTTCTTTTTTTTTTTTTTTTTTTTTTTTTTTTAGTTTTTGTTGTTGTTGTTGTTGAAGGTCATCAAATTAGCTTGGCTGACTGCTGTCATGGAAACTGGAAGGGCTCCCACCTCCCAGGAGATGTATGATGGATGCTGAATGTCAGAAGCCTGCAGCCTGTGTTACTTATCTGATATTGTGGTGGACTGCTGATGACATCTGATGTCCTCTACTAATCATCATCACGGAGTGAGAAATATTGATTAGATTCCTAGGCTTTTTTAGAAGCTTCCTGATCACTTTCTAACTGAAGGTCAGGCTTTTAGGAAACTCAAGAGCTGATGTACAGGGCAGTGATGGTCTTGTAGGTTGGAGAGAATCCATTAACATCTGTCTCCAGGAAAACTTGTAATTGTGAGACATATGTAATGGGTATTGATTGCTAAGAAAAGAAGATACATATAACTTTAAACCTTAGAAGTCTCCAAGGACAAAAAATATATAGAAAAGGGGGTTTTGGGATCGCAGGAATGCTTGCCGGGAAGAAATTGTATTAGAGCTGTTCTAGAGGATCTTAGACAAGTAAATTCAAAAGCCAAAATCTCTTGCCCAAGGATACCAGAGATTTGCTACTTCAGCAGCAAGAACAAACAGCATTTAGTGAGTACACACTATTTGTCAGACATTATTCTAAGCACTTTATATGTATTATTTCCTTTAACTTAAAACAATGAGTTAAATACTATCACTATTTTCATTTTACAGCTCGGGAAATTGATATCAAAAAAGTCAAATCTGTCAAAGGAAAGATAGCAGATTAAGTAGTATAGTCCTAATTCTAAGCCACGAAGTCTAACTCCAAAGAGTATGCTTTTCATCATTCTTATGCTGCTGATATAAATATAATTTTGACAGGGAAAATGCACAGCCCTCACCCCCAACATTCAGAACTGTGTAAATATCTCACTCCCATTCTCTTCTTCCATCTACCATTCACCATACTTCCCAACCACAGTAATAACGGTGCATGAGTTAACACAGCAGGCAGGAAGAGCAAAGCCAGGCAACTGTCACCTCCCAATTCAGCCAGCATATGGCTGAGATGCTGTTGTCCAAGGCTGTATTTGGGGATGTATGTATTCGGGGATAGACTAAAATGTAAACACTTTGTGCAGCCCTCATTTGCCACTTCCTAGCAGGCACTTTGTGATCCTTGAATCTTTCCTTTGTGTTATACTGACTTCAATTTCTGGATGCTTTTTTTTCTTTTCTTTCTTTCTTTCTTTTTTTTTTTTTTTTTTTTTTGAGATGGAGTTTCACTCTTGTTGCCCAGGCTGGAGTATAATGGTGCGATTGTGGCTCACTGCAACCTCAGCCTCCCAGGTTCAAGCAATTTTCCTGCATCAGCCTCCTGAGTAGCTGGGATTACAGGCATGCACCACCACGCCTGACTAATTTTGTATTTTTAGTAGAGACAGGGTTTTACCACATTAGTCAGGCTGCTCTTGAACTCCTGACCTCAGGTTATCCACCTTCTTTGGCTTCCCAAAGTTCTGGGATTATAGGCATTAGGCATCGCAAGCAATCTGGATGATGCTTTCTTAACAGAATAGACCTCAATCTGGGTGGTGCTTTAATTCAACTTAGTGTGTCGGACCAAACTGTCTGTTGCTCTCTCTGCCATCACTGTGCATAATAGGGAAGAGAGTGGGCCAGGGAATGGCAGGGGCCAATAAAGAGATAGAGCCCTCTGCCAATGTATCTTCTTCTCTTCCTTGCTTGAATCAAATGAAGGATGCACCACATGACGGTCACTTGGAACACACAGGGAAAGGTATGGCATCTACAAAGCATCTTCCAGACCCCAGGCACCTGCAAGATGCTATTACATTTCCATGAAATGCACAAGGTCCATAGAAAGGATTATTTTACAAATGAAAAGGCTAGGGATAAGAGGGCCTCAAACACACAGGCAAGAAATGGCAAAACAGGAATCCCAGGCCTCAGACAAAAGCCACCACCTGAACCATAACTCATTCCAGTTTTAAGAGTGACAAAAGCATCTCAATTGGCCACTGAATGGCCTCGGAGTTCAATCCTGCAAAAAGGAACTTTGATGTTGAAAGGGGCTGGGTAGCAGAGATCAGCGAGTGGGCCCTCCCCAGTCCTAGCCAAAAAGAGCACAGTATCCATTTCATTTTCACATTATCGGGTTCTTCAAAATCATGCCTAGAGGGAGAAAAAAATTAAAAGATCTATTGTCAGTCTAACAAGATTCAAGAGAGGAATCACTGGATGGAAAAATGTGAGTTGATTTAGACAAGCCTTCAGCATTTAAAATACTCATCACCCCGTAATTAATCGATTCCTTTCTCACATGTTATCAGCATCAGTGTCTTGATATCAAAGTGTTTGTCCATAAGCCACAGATGGGAAAATAATGGTTGGAGTGACCTCCTCAGCTTCCAGATCATTCCACCCTCTCCCTTAAAGGTCTGGCTCAGGGGCGGGCCTCCTCAGGTCCACCAGGGAAAGCAGCTGGAGAGTCATCTGATCTTTGAAACGTCTCCTGGTGCTCTCTCTGAAGAAGGACATTTCCCAAGTCTAAGCTATCATGACCTACTGCAGTCTTCTGTCTGGCTGAGGGAAGGAAGAAATAATCTCCTAAGTAGCACACTGAGCAAATCTGATGCCTCAGTCTTGAGGCACTGCCAAGCAATTCAGAAGAGAAATAAATCAATTCATTCCATCTCAATAATGGTGCTGTGGCTGTTTAACACGTTTCTGTGCTGAAAATATTGCCAGCTGGACACTGTGACACTTAATATCGCACCTTCAGAAATGAATTATCGGGCACAAGCCCAGTCTGATGTCATCCTCCTGCCTTGGTCCACCTGAATCTTCAAGAGAAAGAACACTCAGGCTCAGAAGGAACAATGATAAAATGGCAGAACCACATGACATCACCTCCTGCATCACAGAACAGGCAAAGTTACAGCCCTCTTCACTAGGCTCCCTCAGTGACTCCTCTAAATAGAAAAAAATAACAACAAAAAAGCAGAGGCAGATATCAAAAACAACTATAGATTTCAGGGGAAAAATTATACCATTAAGCAACAGATATGGACTGATGTCATGTACATTCTGTTTACTTATCCATTCACTTTTTCATTCAACATGTACTCATCTTATACTGGCTGTGTTAGAGGATTATTCTGGGGACATGAAGATATGCAGGTGTACAAACCCTGCCCTGAGGAAACCAAGTCTCATAAGTTGGCAAAACAGGCTTCTAAATGGATGGTCATAAATTATGTGATGTCTGTCTCAAAACATCTCATGTATCCTCTGAGTATACATACCTACTGTGGACCCACAAAAATTAAAAATTAAAAGATTGAACATAAAATACATTAACACATATATATGAAAACTGAAATGCTTGGGAAAAAAATAGAAAAATAAATTTTTTTTTCTTTTTTTTTATTGCATTTTAGGTTTTGGGGTACATGTGATGAACATGCAAGATTGTTGCATAGGTACACACATGGCAGTGTGCTTTGCTGCCTTCCGTCCCCTCACCTGTATCTGTCATTTCTCCCCATGCTATCTCTTCCCACCTCCCCACCCCCCGCCCCTCCCCCATTTCCCCCCAACAGACCCCAGTGTGTAGTGCTCCCCTCCCTGTGTCCATGTGTTCTCATTGTTCAACACCCGCCTATGAGCGAGAATATACGGTGTTTGATTTTCTGCTCTTGTGTCAGTTTGCTGAGAATGATGGTTTCCAGGTTCATCCATGTCCCTATAAAGGACGTGCACTCATCGTTTTTGATGGCTGCATAATATTCCATGGTGTATATGTACCACATTTTCCCTATCCAGTCTATCATCGTTGGGCATTTGGGTTGGTTCCAGGTCTTTGCTATTGTAAACAGTGCTGCAATGAACATTCGTGTGCACGTGTCCTCGTAGTAGAATGATTTATAATCCTTTGGATATATACCCAGTAATGGGATTGCTGGGTCAAATGGGATTTCTATTTTTAGGTCCTTGAGGAATCGCCACACTGTCTTCCACAATGGTTGACTTAATTTACATTCCCACCAACAGTGTAAAAGTGTTCCTATTTCTCCACATCCTCTCCAGCATCTGTTGTTTCCCGATTTTTTAATGATCGCCATTCTAACTGGTGTGAGATGGTATCTCAGTGTGGTTTTGATTTGCATTTCTCTGATGACCAGTGATGATGAGCATTTTTTCATATGTTTGTTGGCCTCCTGTATGTCTTCTTTTGTAAAGTATCTGTTCATATCCTTCGCCCATTTTTGAATGGGCTTGTTTGTTTTTTTCTTGTAGATCTGCTTTAGTTCTTTGTAAATTCTGGATATCAGCCCCTTGTCAGATGGGTAGACTGCAAAAATTTTTTCCCATTCTGTTGGTTGCCGATTCACTCTACTGACTGTTTCTTTTGCCGTGCAGAAGCTGTGGAGTTTGATTAGGTCCCATTTGTCTATTTTGGCTTTTGTTGCCATTGCTTTTGGCGTTTTGGTCATGAAGTCCTTGCCTACACCTATGTCCTGAATGGTTTTGCCTAGATTTTCTTCTAAGGTTTTTATGGTATTAGGTCTGATGTTTAAGTCTTTAATCCATCTGGAGTTAATTTTGGTGTAAGGTGTCAGGAAGGGGTCCTGTTTCTGCTTTCTGCACATGGCTAGCCAGTTTTCCCAACACCATTTATTAAACAGGGAGTCCTTTCCCCATTGCTTGTTTTTGTCAGGTTTGTCGAAGATCAGATGGTTGTGGGTATGTTGTATTTCCTGTGAGGCCTCTGTTCTGTTCCATTGGTCTATATCTCTGTTTTGGTACCAGTACCATGCTGTTTTGATTACTGTAGCCTTGTAGTATAGTTTGAAGTCCGGTAGTGTGATGCCTCCTGCTTTGTTCTTTTTGCTTAGAATTGACTTGGCTATGCGGGCTCTCTTTTGGTTCCATATGAAGTTTAAGGTGGTTTTTTCCAGTTCTGTGAAGAAGGTCATTGGTAGCTTGATGGGAATAGCGTTGAATCTGTAAATTACTTTGGGCAGTATGGCCATTTTCACGATGTTGATTCTTCCTAACCATGAACATGGAATGTTTCTCCATCTGTTTGTATCCTCTCTTATTTCGTTGAGCAATGGCTTGTAGTTCTCCTTGAAGAGGTCCTTTACGTTCCTTGTTAGTTGTATTCCTAGGTACTTTATTCTCTTTGTAGCAATTGTGAATGGCAGTTCGTTCTTGATTTGGCTCTCTTGAAGTCTATTACTGGTGTATAGGAATGCTTGTGATTTTTGCACGTTGATTTTGTATCCTGAGACTTTGCTGAAGTTGTTTATCAGTTTCAGGAGATTTTGGGCTGAGATGATGGGGTCTTCCAGATATACAATCATGTCATCTGCAAATAGAGACAATTTGATTTCCTCCTTTCCAATTTGGATACCCTTTATTTCTTTTTCTTGCCTGATTGCTCTGGCTAGAACTTCCAGTACTATATTGAATAGGAGTGGTGAGAGAGGGCATCCTTGTCTAGTGCCAGATTTCAAAGGGAATGCTTCCAGTTTTTGCCCATTCAGTATGATATTGGCTGTTGGTTTGTCGTAAATAGCTTTTATTGTTTTGAGATACGTTCCGTCAATACCTAGTTTATTGAGGGTTTTTAGCATAAAGGGTTGTTGAATTTTGTCAAAAGCCTTCTCTGCATCAATCGAGATAATCATGTGGTTTTTGTCTTTGGTTCTGTTTATGTGGTGAATTACGTTTATGGACTTGCGTATGTTGAACCAGCCTTGCATCCCCGGGATGAATCCTACTTGATCATGGTGGATGAGCTTTTTGATATGCTGTTGCAATCGGTTTGCCAGTATTTTATTGAAGATTTTTGCATCTATGTTCATCATGGATATTGGCCTGAAATTTTCTTTTCTTGTTGAGTCTCTGCCGGGTTTTGGTATCAGGATGATGTTTGTCTCGTAAAATGATTTGGGAAGGATTCCCTCTTTTTGGATTGTCTGGAATAGTTTCAGAAGGAATGGTATCAGCTCCTCCTTGTATGTCTGGTAGAATTCAGCTGTGAACCCATCTGGACCTGGGCTTTTTTTGGGTGGTAGGCTCTTTATTGCTGCCTCGACTTCAGACCATGTTATTGGTCTATTCAGGGTTTCGGCTTCTTCCAGGTTTAGGCTTGGGAGGTTGCAGGTGTCCAGGAATTTATCCATTTCTTCCAGGTTTACTAGTTTATGTGCATAGAGTTGTTTGTAATATTCTCTGATGATGGTTTGGATTTCTGTGGAATCTGTGGTGATATCCCCTTTATCGTTTTTTATTGCATCAATTTGGTTATTCTCTCTTTTCTTTTTTATTAATCTGGCTAGTGGTCTGTCTATTTTGTTGATCTTTTCAAAAAACCAGCTCCTGGATTTATTGATTTTTTGAAGAGTTTTTTGTGTCTCTATTTCCTTCAGTTCTGCTCTGATCTTAGTTATTTCCTGTCTTCTGCTAGGTTTTGAGTTTTTTTGATCTTGCTCCTCTAGCTCTTTCAATTTTGCTGATAGGGTGTCAATTTTCGATCTCTCCTTTCTTCTCATGTGGGCACTCATTGCTATATATTTTCCTCTAGAGACTGCTTTAAATGTGTCCCAGAGATTCTGGTATGTTGTGTCTTCGTTCTCATTGGTTTTGAAGAACATCTTTATTTCTGCCTTCATTTCATTGTTTATCCAGTCAACATTCAAGAGCAAGTTGTTCAGTTTCCATGAAGCTGTGCGGTTCTGAGTTAGTTTCTGCATTCTGAGTTCTAACTCGATTGCACTGTGGTCTGAGAGACTGTTTGTTATGATTTCTGTTCTTTTGCATTTGCTGAGGAGTGATTTATTGCCAATTATGTGGTCAATTTTAGAGTAGGTGTGATGTGGTGCTGAGAAGAATGTATATTCTGTGGATTTGGGGTGGAGAGTTCTGTAAATGTCTATTAGGTTTGCTCGTTCCAGGTCTGTGTTCAGGTCCTGGATATCCTTGTTGATTTTCTGTCTGGTTGATCTGTCTAATATTGACAATGGGGTGTTAAAGTCTCCCACTATTATTGTGTGGGAGTCTATGTCTCTTTGTAAGTCATTAAGAACTTGCCTTATGTATCTGGGTGCTGCTGTATTGAGTGCATATATATTTAGGATCGTTAGCTCTTCTTGTTGCAGTGATCCTTTTACCATTATGTAATGTCCTTCTTTGTCTCTTTTGATCTTTGTTGCTTTAAAGTCTATTTTATCAGAGATGAGAATTGCAACTCCTGCCTTTTTTTGCTCTCCATTGCTTGGTAGATCTTCCTCCATCCCTTTATTTTGAGCCTTTGTGTATCCTTGCATGTAAGATGGGTTTCCTGGATACAGCACACTGATGGGTTTTGGCTTTTTATCCAATTTGCCAGTCTGTGTCTTTTGATTGGGGCATTTAGTCCATTGACATTTAGGGATAGTATTGTTATGTGTGAATTTGATGCTGTCATTTTGATGCTACCTGGCTGTTCTGTTGGTTAGTTGATGCAGATTCTTGATTGTGTTGCTGCTTTTTTACCATTTGGTGTGTTTTTGGAGTGGCTGGTACTAGTTGTTCCTTTATATGTGTAGAGCCTCTTTCAGGAGTTCTTGTAGAGCAGGTTTGGTGGTGATGAAATCTCTGAGTGCTTGCTTGTTCACAAAGGATTTTATTTTTCCTTCACTTATGAAGCTGAGTTTGGCTGGATAGGAGATTCTGGGTTGAAAGTTCTTTTCTTTAAGGATGTTGAATATTGGCCCCCAGTCTCTTCTGGCTTGTAGGGTTTCTGCTGAGAGATCTGCTGTGAGTCTAATGGGCTTCCCTTTGTGGGTAACCCGACCTTTCTCTCTGGCTGCCCTTAGCATTTTCTCTTTCATTTCAACCCTGGTGAATCTGACGATTATGTGCCTTGGGGTTGCTCTTCTTGAGGAATATCTCTGTGGTGTTCTCTGTATTTCCTGGATTTGAATATTGGTCTGCCTTGCTAGGTTGGGGAAGTTTTCCTGGATAATATCCTGAAGAGTATTTTCCAGCTTGGATTCATTCTCTTCATCACATTCAGGTACACCTATCAGACGTAGATTAGGTCTTTTCACATAGTCCCACATTTCTTGAAGATTTTGTTCATTCCTTTTTGCGCTTTTTTCTCTGTTCTTGCCTTCTCTTTTTATTTCATTGAGTTGGTCTTCGACCTCTGATATCCTTTCTTCTGCTTGGTCAATTCGGCTGTTGAAGCTTGTGCATGCTTCACGAAGTTCTCGTGTTGCGTTTTTCAGCTCCATCAATTCACTTATTCTCCTCTCTATGCTGTCCATTCTCGTCAGCAGTTCGTCCAATCTTTTTTCAAGGTTCCTATTTTCTTTGCGATGGGTTAGAACATGTTCTTTTAGCTCATTGTAGTTTCTTACTACCCATCTTCTGAAGTCTGATTCTGTCATTTCATCACCCTCCTTCTCCATCCGGTCTGGTTCCCTTGCTGGTGAGGAGTTGTGATCACTTTTAGGAGGAGAGGTGTTCTGGTTTCGGGAGTTTTCATCCTTTTTACGCTGGTTTCTACCCATTTTTGTGGGTTTATCCACCTGTTGTCTGTCTCTGTCCCAGGGAGTTGGAGCTTTATGAGTTTCCGTTGCACTACTGCCTTTTTTGATTTTTTTTTTTTCAGGTCGGACCCGCCCAGCTAGCAGCACGCCTAGCCTCTGCCTGCCCGCAGGGGCTTTGCTGAGCTGCTGTGGGCTCCGCCCAGCTGCCCTGAGCTCTTCCCTGTAGTCCTTTTTATATGGGCGTAGTTAGAACTGTCTGGGCAATGGTGGCCCCGCCTCTGTTATGGCGGACTCTCTGTGTTGTGGCAGGTTGCCTCGACAACGGCGGGTTGCCTCGGCAACGGCAGCCTGCCTCCGTAGCAGTGGAGAGTCTCAGTAATGGCGGAAGCCCCTCCCCCACGGAGCCGGACCCTCCTGGTTCAGCTGTGCTTGGTTTGAAGGGCTCAACCCAGAGGGTTTCCAATTACTGTTTTTGTTTTCGTTGTTGTTGGGGGTGGAGGGGTGGGACCAACCGAGCCTGATCACCTGGCTCCCTGACTCAGGGTCTTTTCTTTTAAGTTGAACAATCCCGCGTTCCGGTCGCTTGTTGAAAAGGCGCCGGGATCTCCCGTGCTGCGACTTACGGAGTCGGCTCGAACCGCGGCGCCGGCTCCTGGCGGATTTTTTGCCTAGGAATCTCCTGGCCTGGCTCGCTATTTCAGATGAATGGGCTATTCTGCCGTCTCAAGGCTCTGCTCGCCAGCTAAGAGGGCTCCCGGACCAGTGTCTTTTGTACGGAGAACCGCAGCAACAGGGAGTGGTCACAGCAGCCGCACGGGCGGAATCAGCCCCGCGGGGGCCAAAACAGCCGCACCGGCTGGGACTGCGACGCTGGCGACCCCTCTGCCTGGGTATCTCCTGGTCTGTGGGCAATAAGAGTTCGTCTGGAAATGCGGCGTCCACTCACCCTCTGCACTTTCACTGGGAGCTGAAGTCCTGAGCTGTTCTTAGGCGGCCATCTTGAAAGTCGGATCAGAAAAATAAATTAATGTGACACAGCACCAAAGAGGAAGACAGTAGATAAAATTGCCCAGGGGAAGGAAGAGGAAGTGTGTAACGCTTGTTAGAATGGAGAAGGCATCAGAGAGGCAACTTTTAATCAAGGTCGTAACAAAGGTACAGTGGTTTGCCAAGCAGAGAATTAGCATTCCAGGGAGAAGCAGTGAGATTAAGCTGTGAGTTTAATACCTGAGTTTGATGCATCAGATCATGAAAGTATGTTACTGTAATTATATCATAAGGTATATAGGAAAGCATGGCATGAGAGTAGATCAAAGTAGAATACCTAGGGTATTCTATGCTGTGGTTACCTGTTGTTCTTGTTTCAGACAAGGTCTTGCTACGTTGCCCAGGCTGAAGAGCAATGGCACAGTCTCAGCTGACTGTGACCTCCACCTCCCATGTTCAAGTAGTTTTCTTGCCTCAGCCTCCCGTGTAGCTGGGACTACAAATGTATACCACCATGCCCAGCTAATTTTTTTTTTTTTTATTTTTTGAAGAGGCAGAGTTTCACCATGTTGGCCAGGCTGGTCTCAAACCCCTAGCCTCAAGTGATATGCCCGCCTCGGCCTCCCAAAGTGCTGGGATTACAGGTGTGAGCCACCGTGCCTGTCCTGCTGTGAAGATCTTAAAGACAACTGACTTGGTAAATTAATTTAAATGAAAGTAACAAGGTAAAATTTGTTTTAGCGGGAAAGAAAGTCATGATTTTGAAGGTTGGATGAGAGAACACTACTTTGCTCTCCAAGTTAGAAAATATGAAACCTCAGAGAGACAGGGGTGGTAGAAACATAGATTAAGGGAGGGCTTCAATAGTTATTTTTTGATTGGGTGAGGGAACAGGGATGAGGTGGAGGGCAGAGTTGATGTTGTCTTCTATGTTTCTGATTTGTGTGGATGAAGCTTCATTGGTTCCTTCACCAAGAAAAGAAAAGAAAAGCGAAGCTGCTTAGATTGGAGATGACAACGGAACTTACGTTTGATGCATTTTTAACTTTCTTATGTAAATAAATATAGTGAGTTAATATAATGATAAAAGTATACTGGTAAGCTTATATAATAAGATTGGGGTAAGTAGGATACCTATCACCTTAAATATTTAACTATTTTATGCAAGAAACATTCAAATTATTTTTTCCAGGTACTTTGAAATGTGATGTACCATTGATGAATGCTAAGTGTAGATACCCTATTCATGTATCCTGAAAATAGGAACACCTATTGTATATCGACCAAAATATCTAAAAAAATTATACTGAGAAATAATTACTCAGATAAGTTTTCCTAACAAAATGATTACTTAAAAATATGCATTCAATTTTACTCATTTATTGTGCTAACAGTTGACTGTCTACAACCTTGGACTACGAGCACAGTGTGTATAGTACAGGGTAGATTTATCAAATACTGTTTTAGATTTAAAAGCAACATGTTCCTTTTACAAGGTATGAAAACAAAGCCCAGTGAAGTTAAACAACTAGTGGAAAATAAACAAGATGTGGATAATTCTGCAAACAGGATCCAGTTCCATTTGCTCCTCATGTAGTACATGGTCCCCGCTCATCTGCAGGCTATTTCAACATTTCTCTGCAGACTGCAAGGACTTTATAGCTCTCCTGAGTAAGCCTCTCTAGAACTTTCACTCTAAGCCCCAATAAAGGCCTCTCAAGGGAGAAAGTTACAGTCCCCTCAAGCAAGAAAGGCATTCTATTTGAAAAGAAAGAATGACATTTTTATCCTATTCTATCTTCCTTGTTTCCCTGTCTTAGAATGCCAAGTCCAGTGTAAATGTTTAATATCTTTTATATCTTCCATGTCTCTACATGAATTTTTGAACATACTGAATATTATAGTGTTTTGATATCCTAGTCTGCTAAATCAAACATCTGTGTCTGTTCTAGGTTAATTTTGATTAAGGTTTTTTTTTGTTTGTTTGTTTTTGTTTTTTTAATGTAAGATGTCTACTTTGGCCTTACTTTCTGTTATGAGTAAAAGCTCCCTGAGGCCTCACCAGAAGCAGATGCTGCCACACTTTCTGCCCAAAAACAGCTCACATTTCCTGTGGAAGTACGAGCCAGTTAAACCTCCTTTCTTAACTATCCTATCTCAGGTATCTCTTTATAGCTGTGTGAGAATGAACTAATACATTCTGTGAAATATAGCTGCATTCCTTCACTGGATCCATAGCTCCTCCTCACCTCAGGGAATCTGCTGGGCTCTGCCTGGGTTCCCCCTTCTTTGTGCTGCAGCCTGAAAACTCTCAAGGCTGGGAAACTCTCAAGTTTGGGAAACCAGATAGTTC
The DNA here is from genome assembly GCF_048565385.1 of Saimiri boliviensis. Taxonomy (NCBI): domain Eukaryota; kingdom Metazoa; phylum Chordata; class Mammalia; order Primates; family Cebidae; genus Saimiri; species Saimiri boliviensis. Next base: position 99,799,389 of record NC_133461.1, read on the forward strand.
ACCTCCTTCATTTCCAGTCTCTCAGGATTCATCAGCCTTCACTGTTGGAGGGCTTGTACCTTGAATTGTTGTTTTCATACTATTTGCCCTTTAAGCTTTTTCAGTTGTTCCAGATAAGAGGGTAAATCTGGTCCCTGTTTCTCTAGTTAGTGCCTGGTTGGATACAAGTAGAGTGAAGCTGAATTGTAGCTTCCCTAGCCGGCAAAATAGCGAACAAGAAAGCTATAAAAATATACCTGGTACAAAATGCCAAAAGGCTCTGAAAAGTTCTGGAAATTTTTAAACTTTTAAATGCACTGCTGTTTTGATAAGAAAGTAAAGGTTATTCTGAGTCCAGAAACAATGAGAAACATAAATCCAGAAATGTAAGCTAAATACGAACCACTTTAATCCCTACCTCAATGTTTGATCTCACAATAAGGTTCCTGTGAACATGAGACTATGTTTCAGAAAATCACAGAATAGAACTGGAACTAAGTCATCCAGAGCAAGGGTCAGTAGAAAAAGTAAACAACAATGTTAAGACTCACAAATATGACCAGGTGAGGTGGCTCATTGCTGTAATCCCAGCAGTTTGGGAGACTGAGGCAGATGGATCATCTGAGATCAGGAGTTCGAGACCAACCTGGCCAACATGGTGAAACCCCGTATCTACTAAAAATACAAAAATTACCTGGACTGCTGGTGGGCACCTGTAATCCAAATTACTCGAGAGGCTGAGGCAGGAGAATCACTTGAACTCAGGAGATGGAGGTTGCAGTGAGACAAGTTCGCATCGTTGCACTCCAGCCTGGGTGGCAAGAGCAAAACTCTGTCTCAGGAAAAAAAAAAAAAAAAGTCTCACAAATATTAATTTTGGAAGTAATCGACTCAAAATATAAAATAAGTACATTCATTATATTTAAAAAGTTATAGGATGACCAGAAAAATAGAAATATCAAATAAAAAATAGCCTGAATATTTAAAACATACATAACATAGTTGAAATTTAAAATGCAGTGAATGTGTTGAACAGCATTTTGGATGTAACCAAAGAGATGCTTAGTGAGCTTTATGGCAATTCTAAAGAAGGTATTCTAAAATACAGCATACAGAGATATAGTTGAAAAATAAAAGAATAGTTGAAAGATATAAGAGAAAGTAAAAAGGTGTAACATATCTAACTGAAGTGATGAGAGAATGGATTGGCATTTTTCAAATAACAATGGATAAATATGTTTCAGTAAAGTGAAAAAGAAGGACATGAGAAAGAAAAGAAAAAAATATCTTCAAAACTAGAGCATTTGAGTTTCCACACAAAAAATACTCTTCTTAGAAGTCATAGTAAAATTTCAAATCACAGAGTTTAAAGTGAAGAACCCAATACCTCCAAGAGAAAATACAGGTTATAAAAAAGGGATTAGAAATAGGATGGCATGATATTTCTTAATGCAGCTTGGGAAGTCAGAAGAAAAGGGAGCAAAGCTTTCAAGAGTTGAAGGAAAATGCTCATCAGACTGCACTGTCTTCGTTGCCAGACAGCATATAATTCCTAAAACCAACAAAGGTACAAATGGAATTACAAGTAACTTACTTAGATATATGGAAGTAGCTGGTGGTGGGAATATAAAAGTAGGGAATGTTTAGTACATAACAAGTGAGAATCAGAAGTGGTAACATATGGGACAGAAGCTCCTGTATTTCATTATAAATCTTTGGATACTATTTGATATCTTAAACTATGTGTACATTTTATGAAAAAAATTCTATTTTCAAAGAAGGTAAAGTATCCATCACAAGATACAGTGAGCTAATTAAGAAATTCGACTTATGGTTCATACAACTGAGTAAGTAACTTACATAATCTTGCTAAAAACTTAATATTTTTATTTCTTGGTTGAAATAATATGAGTTGTATTTTTTTTGGTCTTCGGTGCATAAAGATCAAAATATCTAATATTATATCTATTATTATATGACATGTTTAATATATATAGGTGCCTATGGATGTGTGGATGGATAGATGATAGATCATACATACATATATATATATATATATATTTGTTGTGATTGTGGTTATAGTTGTTGTTGTTTGTTTGTTTGTTTGTTTCTGAATTTCAAGTTGGCTTCCTTATTGGAGAATTTGTAGAATGAAGGAGTATGTCCACAAGGTTGGTTCAAGGAAGACCAGGACTGTCCCTTTATTATCTCTACTTTATGCCAGAAAGACCATGTGAAATTGTGACTCACAGACAATGTTGAGGCTGAGCCAGAGAAGCATGTGCAAAGTGGGTCCTTAAAATTGCAACAGAGGAAGCATCAAGAGTTCACATATTGAAATCAACTAGAATTGGAAAGCTAGGCAATTTGGGGAGAACTGGCTGAGACGAGGGAAGAAAATAAGAAGTGGCCTGGAATTATTCCAGAATGAGAGCCAATGTCTGCCAGCAGGCTTGTACAAATTCTCCATAGATGTTTGCATAAGTGAGTTCTTCCATTTAAAAAAGATAGGACAAAAAATGACTTTAGTCTGTCGTACAACAGGAGACTTCAGAATTAGAACCAATACATACAGACCTAAACACACAAAGGATTGAATTTTGAAATTCAATCCATGGTCTCTATGAGCCCGCCAAATAGATTAAATTACCGGTCTGCAAGTGATCAAGACAAAGCTCTTTGTTGCAATGATGAAACAGCATCACTGGATGACAGCATAACTATTCTCTGACTTGACAAAATATCTACATCCTGCCTTTGACTAAAAAGCCTAGCACTGAAGGCTCATTTCTTCTAGGTAACAGGCACACTTCTTTGCTTTAAGAAGCAATGTTAATACAGGAAGGTTAAAATCAAGGCTTTAGTAATAACACAATGATTTTTAAAATAGTTTTACTATTTTAATTAGACCCAATGATTAGAATGTCTTGCATTACATTGCAGTACTCAGAATATGAGAATTCAATTTTCCTTTAGTCACTAAGATAATAATTTTTATGAGTGTATTCAAAGGATGTGCATATATATTAGAGAAGGTAGGAGATGGTTTTTAGATGAATAGTTATATCACAAGAAAAGTTTTAAAATGCACTAAGCTAGTGATATTAATACTTGCATTCATTTGTTAAAATCTTTCCCTTTTTCACAGTCAAATGTCCTGCTTATGCATGTATGGTTTTTTCCCCCATTAAAAGAGGTGTAAAGTTTTTCTTTAGGAAAGTTGCATTTTGACAAGATATTAGAAATAAAAGAAATACAAGTGTTATTTTAGTATTATTTCAGTATTTTTTAAGATCTGGGGTACTTGTTTAAGAAAGTCAGTGATAGCCCCCAAAATGGATTTCTAATAGGTCCTCAGAGTATGATTGAAAAGGTCATGTCAAGACAGAGTCAGCAGTACACCTTGGCAGTGAGTGAGTTCGAATTGGCTTAGGAGATGGGATTGTATTTATCTGAAAGGAAGCATAACAGATATTTTAAATAATCCTTGCTCTTGGGAACTTATATTAGTTTAGGAAGAAGGACTAATATGTACAGGAAAACAATCCCATGGTAAGTGGCACACATTAACCTTAAATAGACTGACTGCACAGGGTGATCTATCCTTATATGTGAGTTTGTGTGTTTGAAACTGAAGGATATTGTGAAATACTATTTTTTCAGGCTCTAAGCATGGGTCATTGTGGGAAATAGAAAACAAAAGAGGCAAGGAGGTTATCAAATTTATCTTTATAAAGCCACATAATTTACTAGTTAAAATCAATGGGGATTTTCTGTAGTAATCTACAAATTAGTAATTATTTTTAAGATGGAAACATGAGAGACACCTGACTTGCCATCCTCATTCTCAGAACAGCAGATGGCTCATTTGAGATCTTAGAACAGATGCAGAACCATAACACAGGCTCTTCTTCCATAACAAGGGGATCACATACTCTTCCTCTAACACAGAAGCTGGATCATGAAGGGCATTGCCAACCTCACTGCCCACCTCTCATCTTAGTAAAAAATCTACTCGGAGTTTTCAGAACATCTTGTGTATTACTGGAGAGGAGGCACATAGGATGAAGGTACCTGATGATGTCTACTTCAATGTGTCTTCTGTATTGAATATTAAGTACAAGAGTAAAATCCTAAAGAAAACTTTGGAAGAACACTAGACTAAGTAGGAAGCTTTCTATATCCAATTGTGGTGAAATTTTTGGCTTGTTTTATTTTCTCAGTTTTTCATGACTTGATTGTGAATGAGAATAGCCATTTCTCCTGCTATAACACTGTGCTCCAAAGTAAGAACATGGTACTAGATCTGCTGTATATATATCTCAAAGCATTGCTTCTTGCTTGGGTGATCTTTCTCTTCAGTTCACTTCACATAAAATGTCTCAAAGTAATTGTAATTCCTGTTCATGACATTCTAACATACTTACCAGTGAGAGAATATATGCCAGATACAGAAAATGTAACAGTTGTTTTTCCCCATGTTAAATGTATGAACACAAGGGAAATGAGATACACAGAAAGTAGCTTCCAGCAAGGATATTGTCGTTGTGTCATTCATTAGAAGTTTTATGGGGATAAAACAGTCATAGCCAGATAGTTGTTTTTATATATAACTAAGTTTTATGAAATCCAGCTTTCAAAGGCTACTAAGCCATCAACAAAAATTTAATTGGCACCTACTATGTGTTCAGCCCTCAGAAAGACTATGAAATATACATGATAACTGTTGTTAACTTTAAAATAATGAGGTTTATCAATTTGGAAAAGAGAGCTTTAATTCTCATAAAGGGTTGCAGCCTAAAGGGTGACCATTCTGACAGACTGGGAAGCATACCCTCTGATCAGAAGCTAAAAACACACCTCAAGGGAGGGGCAAAAGGAACAGGAATTTATGCTAAGCAGGGTGGCCAAATATGTATAGACGGAAAGCTATGGCAGTCATGTATATTTATGAAAAGAAAAACGTGTGCATGCACAGTTGAGTTTCATGATCCTTCATGAGTATAAATGGCTGCAAAAGCATGACCCCAAGGTGGAGTTTTCAGCCATTTAATGGCCAAAGGTGAAGCAGACAACATAAAAACCCTCATTATACATTCTTTATAGACTGGCCAAAGCCACTTCATGGTTGGTGGGTTCTTATCAGGAAGGAATGTGGTTGTTGTTTTGTTGAAACTGCAAAAGGGTAGAGCAGTATCCAGCGGTTGGTTGACATCACTGGTAGAGTCTTTTGAAAGGGCTGGTTTCTGTTTTTCTCTTAGGGAAGAAAGCTTAATAGCAGTTTGCCAAGGAAGGTGTGTAATGAGGCATGTCTAACCTCCCATCCCATCATACCTGAGAACTCAGTTTTCAAGGTTTCTCTGAGGTCTCCTTGGACAAGAAGAGTTCCATTCAGTCAGTTGGGAGGCTTAGAATTTCACTGTTATTTCTCATAATAAAAACAGAAAGCAGTTTTTATCTATTTAGATTGTGAAAATAAGATCTACCTATATATAATACAAAGTATGTCATTCAAAGCTTGATATAGTACACAGTATATAGTTTTATATAATGTAAACATCCCAGGTCTCCTTACAGTGTGACTTCAAAATAGAGGCAGAGGAGCGAAATCGTTAAAACTGCTGGCTCTGCAGTGAAGCCACTCAAGTTAGACTTCTCAGTTCTGAAACATACTAGTGGCATGTTTCTGAGCCATTACTAAGGCTTTCACTGCTTCCCCATAAGCTTCACTGGTAGGTACTGAATAATACCTACCTTTGAATGTAGTAGGGATTCACTCAGTGTGTGGTGGTGGCAAAAATATTAAGGGAAAAATATTAGAGAAAGTTTTAAAATATAGTCACAAACTTTCTTGGAAGGCCAAGAAGTTTGCATAGTTTTAGTAGAAGTTTTGGTTGAAGGCAGCCTAAATCCTCTTTACATTTAGTTAATAAGAAAAGCAAATGGCTAGGTTATATGGGGGAGTTTACATGAATAACTTGTTTACTCATGTGGTCTTAAAAGTAACCCTTTGAACTGGATGGCTCTCTTGGGGGAAGGTCAACCAGGGACATTACCCACTAATGGTCCTTGCTTTGGGCATCAGAACCTGTCCTTTAATCCTTACTCTAGTGGTGTTAACTCAGAGTTTTTCTCATTTAATGTGTGCTGAAAAAAGGCTGGAGAGACCAGCAAGTGGAGGGCCAATGAAACTGTTTACGGCACTCTGCAGGGTGCCCATAAGCTGCCTGGACGCACTCAGCTGAACTGGCAAAGCATAGCATCTGTGTGTTAGAGTACTTTATTCATCCGTCATTGAGTCAGGGTCTGCAGGACAGAGCCCCACAGGTGGTGACCCTGACAAAATGTATTCCATTTGTAATAGTTGTGGGAGTCCTATGGGGATTCACAGGTACCCAACAAATCACAGAGGTGGCTACAGTCATGCACGTTTATGTTGTTTGTCCACCCAAGCTTATGCTTTCTCCTTTCTGCTATCTCATCCCAGCACTGTGCACACCAGATCATTCAGAACTTTCAATCATCAGGATGCTTCTGCTGGATACTCTCTACGTAATTGTCAGCTTCACTTTATACCCTTTTTTCTTGCCCAAGGATGCTGTGGACAACAGCAATGAACATTTTCTTTCCGGGGCTTCCTTTGGAGTTTGTCCAGTAGGAGACACAATAGCCAGAAGTTTGGAAATGGAAGACTGGGATTGGGCTTTTCATTCTCCCAAGTCTTTTCACACAGGGCTATGGGTTGGGAAGTTGCTGTGCTACTTTATTAAAGTCCACAGCACTTGTCAAGCAGCCCTGTCCCCTACAGCAACTTCCTCACACCTTTCTCTTCCAGCAAAAGTTCGTTCCCTTTGCCCTCTAGGATAAGGGTGGTAAGGACTAGATGCTGCTGATAGCCTTGGGGTTCTTCAGCATCCTTTTTGATCTTCCTGAAACCCTAAATATCCCTTTTTGAAAAATGGCAAATCATCCTCTTCCTGGTACTCCTTTCATTTATACTTATCAGTTATCCCCCATTCAAGTGCAGCACCTGTGACCTGCCTGGGCTCTGACTTTTGACAATGTCAAAATTCTGCTGAGTTTCGTGCCAAAGGAAAGGAAGGAATGTATTCACTCTCTTTTCCAACTTGGTGTCACATGCAATTATATGGAGCCCAAAGCAGATCAGGCTATATCCAGGAAACTCAAACAGTTACACCAAATCTCATAAAACTCAATTCCCTACAATCTTAGAAAAGAGGCAAAAAAATAAAAACATAAAAATAAGGAATCAAGTTATTCTTCCCATCCTCTATTTTCCTCATAAATCCTGCTCCTAATCACCACATTCCTCCCAGGCATAAAACAAAAATTACATTGCCTGCCTACGAATACAAAGAGGCTCAGCTGACAGGAGCAAGAGTTGGGGAGGCTTGGCTTACAGGGCATTTAGCTTATCCAAGCAGAACGTTCTCAGTTCTAATAATAGAAGCAGGGAGAAGTAAGAAACTGGTAATTACAAAGGTTGGACAAATCAGAAAAGGTTTTATGTACAAGACAAAATTGACTTGACCTTGACAGATAAAAAGGATTAAGGAATTTAGAGAGTATTTCAGGGAAAGGTAACATTTGTGCAAAGATAATGAGGTAGGACATTAATACATTGAGGGAAGTGGGGTTTAGGGAACACTGGAAGATGAAGTCAAACGCATAGAGGAAGCCACTTGAAGGCAGTTCTTGAAAGTTACATAGAAGTATTTACATTTAGATGTAATCAGCAACAGAAAGACATTGAAGGTTTAAAATCAACCTGAAGAGACAAGTGATAGACCACTGGAAGGAATTCTGTTTTAGTAGTTTTGTTTAGTTTAATAAGATCTTGGCACTCTGGTAGTGCTACCTTCAAAATGACCCTTTAAACTTTCTGGACAATGTAGAAACCAGTAGAAGCCAAGCCCATTCTTCCATAATGGCACATATGGAAATCTGTACATCAAAGTTAAGTGAGCCTTACAAAGAACTACAGCACTTTGCTAAAGCTCTGCTCAGTAGAAGAGAGATGACAGATAAACAGGCCTTCAACAAAGCTCTGCAGGTGAAAATTGCAAAGCTGACAAAATGTCCAGAAACTCACCCAGAAGTAGTTACCACACAAGAAAGTTTCTTAAACTGCTATTTCTTGAACAGTTATGGACAACTGTAAGAAGTACAAAATCTTGGAGGCAAAAGGAAAGCCAGCATGTTTAGACTACTTTAAAAAAGGTCAAGCTCTATGCAACATTCTTTGCATTCCCTTGTTTAGTAACAACTTTATTAAGTTTATAGGTGTTTAGTAGTTTGCTCAAGATTACACAAAAATATCTTAAATTAGAATACTCAGTCTTCATAACCAATACCTTTCACATGCTACTTACCTGGTATAACTAACAGAAATCATTTATTTGAATGTCTATGTGCTCAACCCAATTGATCTGAGTTTTCCTCTAAGAATTTTCAATGGTGTACTGCTGAGCTGTGTCTCTCTTAATTAAATCTCTGAATTAAATCAAGCCTATAGCTAAAGGAGATCTACTTCATAGTCTTTTTCTGTCTTTCTCACTGGATTTACTCATTGTTTTATTTTTTTTTCACCATGTGCGTCTGGAGGAAGTTAAAATTTGATGTCATTTATTCATTCATACTCTTATGTATTTCAGCATCTCTTATATGGAAAGCATCAATGAGAACCAAAATAAAAACTACAATCCCCCACTCAAGACATTTAAAATAAAGTGAGTGGACAATTGTGACAAGAAATGCTATTGAGCCTCTAAAGTTGTATATTCTATAGTGAAAGTTGTAAGTTGAAAGTAACCTTGCAAAATGTGTCATGTCAAATGCAATAAATTGTATGTTCTGACAAAGGAATGGAATACCTGGTTTAAGTAACAGAAATTTATGTAGGCACTGGACAGTCATTTTATATTTTGGGGGGGGAAAGCAATTTTAGTATTCCTTAAATCTGTATAGTTTCCAAATACAATTGTGAGATCATCTATACTCTCAATATGTATGTAGCATGAAAACACTGAATTTAGAACTGAAAGATACCTTTACAGTTACCTTGTTCTACCCTCTTATTTGACAAGGAGGACACGTAAGCTCAGAGAGGTGAAAATTACATACCTGGATCTGATAGAAACTGAATTCCACATTTTCTAAATTTAAACTTCCTGGTAGATTGTCACTGAACTGAACGTCGGCTAATTCCCAAATCAGTACTTCATCAGATCTCTGTAACCCAATATTGATTCATTACCTCATTTGCCAAATAAATCACAGCTCAAGCATAATGCTATGTGCTGGGTGTAAGGAGAAAAGTGACACAAAGCCCCTGACCTAGAAAAGCTTCCTTAATGTGGGAGAGGGTAAAATGCAAAGCAATACCTTTGTTAATCCATTTGGATTCACAGGGTATTAGGAAAGAACAATAAATATATTGTGGCATCTTAATTACCCATGATGCTTATTAAAATGCATGAGTATTATATAAAACATTCCAAATGAAATGCTATCAAATTCATATGACATTGTCGTAAAACCCTCAAGATATTGAATAGCTTCATTAATGATACTGTTAGAAAAATACTGCTGCATTGCAGGCAATATTCCCATTTGGAATAAACTCATTTGCACTTTTCTCCTCAGTGATGAAGCCTCTGCTTTGCCATCAGTCAATGCTCCAGAAACTCCTTAAGCTAAACCTACACTTAGGAAATAACACAGATAGGTTTCTTGACTCCTCTAAAACCTTCTAAATCTTCCCTAACAGTTGGTCCATTTGCTGAGCTGCAGAACTCACTCTTTCATGAAGGAATTTTACCTCACAGATTCAAAGAGTGGTTCAGGGCTCTATTAGTCATTGGACCATTTTTCTCATTTTTCAGGTGAGGAAACTGACACTTAAGGAAACTGGATGGTTTGCTAGCTAGCTGCCAAATGAAAGCAGATCCCTAAATACCTGGCACCTGTCTCATGTTGCTTCTACTACAATATATTGTCTGGACACCGGTCTTACTCTGTTTTGCGCTGCTGTGATAGAATATCTGGGATGGGGTAATTTACTAACAAAAAGAAGTTTATTTGCAAAACAGTTCTTGAGGTTGGGAATTCCACAATCAGGCAGCCCACCTCATTAAGGTCTCTTGCTGCTTCAACTCATGGTAGAAAGAGGGGACAGCGAAAGGAAGGGAAATTCGTAAAGAGACCAAACAAGAACAACAACAATCTGGTTTCATGCTAACTAATCCAATCCTGCAAGAACTCACTTCCCTAGATGGTATTAATCTATCCATCCCTGTGACCCAGTAACCTCTCACTAAGCTCCGCTTACCAACACTGCCATCTTGGGAATCAGATTTCAACATGAGCTTTGGCAGGAACAAACCATGTCCGAACCACAACAATACCTTCTCCAATGTAATTTTTTCATTATCAATAAACTCACAGTGACGCATTATGGCATGGGGTTCAAAAAGTGTTCTATCTATTAATTAAACACTATTCTGAGTCCACATGAATATTCCAAGCAGAGGAGCTGAAATGAGAAAGAATGACACAAACAGGGTTTTCTCTTTGTGGCACCTCTACTGGGATGGGCCTCCTTAGTCTGTCCCTTGTATTGAACATGATATCCTCTAGTGATTTATATAGAAAGCCTTGAGGGAATTTTAAGACAGAAATTCTGCTGGGTACTTTGCCTAGGCTATCTCATTCAGCCCTTACAAATCTATGAGGGGTACATATGTGAGGGGTGTGTGTGTGTGTGTGTGTGTGTGTGTGTGTGTGTGTGTGTGTCTGTCATTACCTTTCTTTTGTAGATTAAAAAACTGAGGCTCTGAGAAATTATCTGGGCAGGTCACATACCTAGTAAGGGGCAAAACTTTCAGTTTCAGAGAAACTTCGGTTTCTCTGAACCTAAACTCATGCTGCTTATTATACTGTACCAGGTTACTCATTGAAAGCACCAACTCTGCCTTGAACTTAAGCAAAAGAAATATTTGTTTTCATATAATGTAATTGTATGTGTATATTTCAGGGTTTCAAATTAACAGAACCATGTTTGAATTAATATGACATTTTGCAATTCCCAAATGTTGTGTAGTATTTTTTTGATCCATGAGGAAATGTTTCTAAGTGATTTGCAAGTCATAGCATTTTGTGTTTTCATTTGTTTGTATTGTTTTTGTCAAGGAGTAGGGGCCTGAGCAGCACTGATTTTGCTATTCTGTGGCCATAGAGGCAGGACTGAATTACAGCTTTTAAAGTTTCCTGAGTTTTCTCAATGTCCTAGATTGATAAACCCATCCATCTCAGCTCCAGAACTGGTGTAGACTCCTCAGGGCCACTGGGAACCATTGTCTAAAATACCAGGTCTCAGCCAGGTGCAGTGGCTCATTCCTGTAATCCCAGCACATTGGGAGGCTGAGGCAAGCAGATTGCTTGAGCCGAGGAGTTTCAGTCCAGCCTAGGGAAACATAAAAAACTTTGTCTACAAAAAAACAAAAATAAATTAGCTGAGCATGGTGACGCTTGCCTGTGGTCTCAAATACTCAGGAGACTGAGGTGGGAGGATCATTTGAAACTGGGAGGTTGAAGCTGCAGTGAGCTGAGATTGTGCCTCTGCCCTCTAGTCCTGGTGACAGAATGAGACTCTGGCTAAAAAAAAAATAATAATAAGATAAAAATAAATAAAGTACCAGGTATCTCTTTAAAAGAGCAAAATGAAAAACATTACCAAGATTGATATGAGAGTCACAGAAACTGATGTTTGTGATTTGTGGAAGGTTCATTACCACATTGAAATGTCAATGCCTCCATGCAACCTAATGACCCCTTGGCCTTCAGTCACCCAGTATTATGTAATGTAATAAAAATCTACTGGGTTTCAGTGGGGTAGATGATAGTGTCATGGTGTTTCAATGCTTCTGTACAGTGGCTAACACAATGGCTGCTTTCATATTCATTTCCTTGGGCTTCAGTGATTATATTTATAATCACTTTTATTTTTTATTATATAATTTGCATAAACATTGCATAGATGTTACTTTGGTTGACACTGTAAGCAGCACCAATATCCCTGCAACTCCAGTCTTGCAGCTGTCAACACTGAATATTTGGGAATGGTACATTTAAGTAAAGCCAAGGTGCCACAGAGTGTTTCTAAAACACGGGAGTTTTTTCATCTACCTCCAGCTACAGAAATAGATGTCAGTGGAAACCCAGGTAGACTATGAGCAGAATAAAAACAAGCAATAAAAAAGTGGCAAAGGAATTTTACCAGGAGATGGGAAAGAGCTGCAAGAGCAAATTCTTCTGTAAAATATTGTGGTTAAAATCTACAGGGCTGAGGTTAAAGTTTAAGCCAGGTGCTAAAAGAACTACAGATTTGCTCCTAGGTCTGCTCTGATTCTTTGAAAATACTGGACATAAAATTTGAACTCAGGTGTCTGTTTTCACAACTATAGTTTGGAGCCTATACCTATCAGTTCTAATTACAACATGTCTTGGTCTTATTTACCACACTTAGATTATAGCAGTATCTAATTCATAGATGTTAATAAAGTTAGGTCTACTGAATAAATTAGAGTTTCATCTTCTTATTGCCTGTAGTGCTCACATATAATTAAAAGGCAGCATAGTATGATGGTTAAGTGAATAGGTCGGGTCCAGAAAACCTGTATCTAATTCTTAACTACACTACTCACACATGTAAACCTGGTTAAGTTCCATAATCATTCTGTGCTGCATTTTCATCAAAGATAAATTGAAATAATGGTACCTATGTCATAAGATTGTAGAACAACTAGCTAAGTAAACATAAGTAAAGCAATTAGGGCAGAGCCTGGCATACAGAAAACACAAGTATATATTATTAAAATTGACCTCATTAAAAAGATCTTCAGTAACTCTATGATTTCCTGTTTATTCCTTTATTCCCTCCCTGACAATATTCCATTGAAACAATTTATGAATACCGAAATTGTCCAGTGAAGAGCAGGGGAAAGTGAAGGGAAGATTAACAATCAAGGAGCAAGAAAGAATAAACATTTTACACGTCCCCAGATCTCCCAAGTTGATCTCATGTCCTAAAACACAAACCAATCAATGCATTTCAAGGCGGCTCCTTTGTAAAATACAATGTATTACTCATTATAGGAATCTGGAAATGGAATGCATTTTCTCACAACTATAAAAAGGAACTAAAGGGAAGGTATGCTACTTAATTTCCTTATTTGAATTCAGTATTACAGTGTGCAGCATTTTTTACCAGAATACCCCGGGCATAAGATGTTTAGTATAAGCTTTCTCTTTGAGGCCTTTAATTTGCTGACACTTCTTCCCCATGAGTTCCCATTGCAGCCCCACTGGGGAAGTAACTTTCTGCTCCTATAGCCTGCACATAGCTTAGAGGTTTGTCTGTCTCAATTTCACATTCCACTGAGAAAAGAAAATTGTTTCCAAAAAAATAAGGCAATAAAATTCCTAATTTTGCCTTTAAGATGCATAGGTAATCTATTTAGAATGATCCCTCTTTGAACATATAGGTTTGAAATGTCTTAGGGTATCATGATTATGAGCCAATTCCTGCTCCACTCTTCCAGGCTGGACTATAGCTCTTGGGCCTATACTGTGAAGACTCAGCTCTGAGCCAGTTTAGATCAAACCAAGGGAGACTGTAAGAAAACTGGCAGCTACCCTTGGATAGGGTCAAAAATCTACCCATTGGTTTGTCTGGCTTCTAGAGTTGCCAGCCTTATATTGAGTAAAAGTTATTCCTTCCTGGCCAGTCCAAGAACCTCAGGATAGGGTCAAGAATCAGCCCATGGTTTGTTTGCAGTGATTCATAGACATCTACTTGTCAATGAGCCGCAATCTCTTCCATGAGTTTCCAGACCATATATTTGGGATTCTGCCTCTGTTTCCTGAGTTGCCCTTGATTTGTACTCCCAGTTTCCTGATGGCATTGGAAATTGGAGCTGAAATCCAGCTGATACAGAGAGGACCGTGACATACCACTTCATCCTCATTTTTTATTTGCTTTGGGGACTGAATCACTTTTCTCTATTTTATATGTTGGTTTTTATTTTGTTCAAAACCACATGGGCCACCTGGAACCACGACATTGATTGCTATTTACCAGGTATATCTTCACTATATAGAAGCTCTTTGTTTTGCACCACTCATTAGATCAGACCCCACTATAAACTGACAGCTCAAATCAAGAAGTAATTAATGCTACTTATAGTTACTCTCATTCATAAGTGTTTATGCTCTCAGAGATAGCACCACATTTGGGTTTGTTAGCTCTGGCCTGGCTTATGTCTACTCACTCGTGTCCTCACTGAGCAACTACAGATGGTTGGTTCATCATGCCCCACGGAAAGGCCCATCATGGTCCTACTTCATTAAAATAAGAATCACAGACACACACACACACACACACACACACACACACACACACATACATATAGAAAAAATATTCCCAGTGTTACTCACAATAGAAATACAAGTACATAGCTAGACACGGTGAATCACACCTGTAACCCCGGTACTTTGGGAAGCTGAGGTAGGTGGATCATGAGGTCAAGAGATTGAAACCATCCTGGCCAACATGGTGAAAACCCGTCTCTACCAAAAATACAAAAATCAGCTGAGTGTGGTGGCGCGGGCCTGCGGTCCCAGCTACTCAGGAAGCTGAGGCAGGAGAATCACTTGGACACAGGCTGGAGGTTGCAGTGAGCTGAGATCGCACCACTGCATTCCAGCCTGGTGATAGAGCATGACTCCGTCTCAAAAAAAAAAAAAAAAAAAAAAAAAAAAAGAAAGAAAAGAAAAAAATACCTGTACACATGTACAAAAATGTCATAGCAGGATTATTCTTTATTTCAAATCATTTAGCAACAGAATGTATAAATAAATAATGGGATATTCATGTAGTAGATAGAGTACTACACAAGAATAAATAAACATAGTTTATTAGTACAGGCAACATTATAGATAAATTTCATATGCATAAATGAGTAGAAAAAGCCAAGCACAAAAGGAAATATACTCAGTTGTTGTCCCTGTATAAAGGGCAAAAAGCAGACAAAACTAAGTGGCTATAGTGATTATCTCTGAGAAACAAGAAGAGACACAGGGCACGAGAGTTAGGGAGTAAACATGAATAAATCACAAACTCCACCTTCTAGGAGCTTACAGACTTCAGAGAATAGGAAAATGTAAACAGAGGTTTATGAAATTAGAAGTAGCACCTTCAGGGGCAGCAAGCAGAGAGCCTTTCCTTTGACTCCTAAGGTTCCCTAGAGATCTGGAAGGCTTTTATTTTATGACAGAGTTTATATTACAGTGAATACTAGAAATTGTCATTCAGCTGCTAGAACTTAACAAATGAATTTCGGGCATCCTGGGATGTAGATGTTTCATTACAGTCCCTCTGTAAAAAGACAGACATCTTCATATTCAATATCGGTGGACTTTTCTGAATATGTATTCTAATTATAACATTATTAATATGGTTTCCTGCAATTAAGCTTCCTGCTATTTGATTTGGGGGCTACAGATTTATAAATAGCACAGAATCTTCCCCTTGGCTATTTATCCACCCTCATTTTATCAATATTTTCTGGCGAACAGATGATACCAAAGTCTATAGTTTTAGCCTCAACATGCCTGCCCTCCTGTCAAGCATGCTTGTTACATGTGACCACTTCAACACTTCCTCAGCTTGCACAGCTTGTCCACAATACTATTCTTTCTCCCTCTAAAATCCGTTGAGTCCATTCTCTCCTCCCCTCCTTGATAATTATCATTCTGCTTGCCACCCCATGCCTATTCCCGGACAATTGCTGCCACCACCTAATCAGAATTCACAATGACAATTTGTATCCATCATAACTGTGACCCTTCAAGGCCATGAATACATTGATGCCATTCTTTTGCTTAAAAACATTAGTATCTCCCAATTGCTAACTGAATGCAATCAAAGCCCCTGGGCCTGCCCTTCAAAGTTGATTTCAAACAATCTCACTGATGCCTTTTAGTGCTCTACTTCTTACATGGGATTCTTGTAACTAGACTGATTTTC
This sequence comes from Saimiri boliviensis, assembly GCF_048565385.1. Taxonomy (NCBI): domain Eukaryota; kingdom Metazoa; phylum Chordata; class Mammalia; order Primates; family Cebidae; genus Saimiri; species Saimiri boliviensis. The sequence goes on from NC_133461.1 coordinate 99,815,476, forward strand.
TCAACCTTTGCTGTGTATAGTCTTACTAAAGATATTTTGTTTCCTCTATTCATAATTGACCCTCGGCCATGGATTTGTATCTTCCAATCTTCAGAGACTTAATTCTATGTATCCCACAATGTCTAATTCAAATACTACCTTTTTGATGAAAATTTATCCTCATTCCTTCCAGGTGCAATTTCTCCCTCCTTTCAAGGGCCATCATCACTCTATTTTTATATCTTTTATATGTATTTATCAAGTTTCCCCTTATACAAGGGCCTAATTTGCAACAAAGTTACTAAATGTGTAATCAGAAAGCAGAAATTTGAATCCTATCTTTATTGCTTATTAAGTGTGTAATTTGAGGCAAGTCATTTAATTCAAGGTTCAGTTTTTTTTTTATTATGTCAAAATATGAAAGATGGCTGCAAATTTTCAGGACTCACTACAATGTAAACTCTTAAAATAAAATAAAATAAAATCTTAAAATAAAATAATCTTAAAATAAAAGCCTTCCAGATCACTATGGATCCTTGGGAGTCAACAAAAAGACTTTCTGCTAGGTGCCCTCTAAGGCTATGCCCTGTTTTATAAACCTTTCCTATCCTCTGCAAGGCTATAAGCCACTAGAGGATGCAGTTTGTGATTTACTCATGTTTACAGCTCAACATAAGCACCATGTTTCGTATACTGTTAGTGCTCTAGAACTGTGTGTTCTTTAAGTAAATCATGCAAAAGAATCATATAATGAATGGGTGGTATGTTACATAAAGAATTAGACAAGTCTGGAATATATTGGGAATGAGCAAAGAAGTTGTATTCATTGACCACATTAGGATCTAAACCCAGGTGTCATGTCTCAGGGGCTAAGAGTCTAATAACTTGACAGTTTATCCAATCACAAATAAAAGAGGGAAAGGAACTCTCGTGATCATCTAGTTCAAGCACGTCATTTTATAGGTGAGTTCCTCCAACTGCTGAAATGCTTTTCCCACTTAATATAGCCGGAAAAAGCTCCAGCAAGAATCCAGGTTTCCTGTCTTCTACAGTGATCTCTTCAGCTTGTCACTCTGCGTACCTCTGGAAGCTCTGTTGCTAGGCAACCATGAGCTCTTTCTACCACTTAAGTTTTCAGTGCATTTTATGAAATTTCTCTGCTTGATATACTTGAATGATGGTGGAGTTTACTAGTGAGAAAAAAACGAGCTTGAAAACAGACAGCTTGTGAGCTTAGAGAAGTTAATTCAGTCTAGTTCCTCTAACCGGACAATGGGATTCTCTTGCTTGATGTGAATAATGAACAGGGTATTGGCATTACAGCATCAAGCACCCTGAGTCCACACCAGCCCTGGCCATGTGGATGAAAGTGCTTGCATCTTTTTCAAGTGTGGCAAATATTAATCTCACTATGCCCTTTTCAAATACAGATTTATCCATAAAAATTATATTTTTTTGTTATTTGCTTTAAGAAAATATTCACTGGGAAACTTCCACATTTAATCTGAGTTTTGTAGCAACCACACATAGTACAGAGGCCCTTTTCTCGCACCTGATTTATAATCTTTTCCTGGAAATCGCCCTGGGGACCCCTCTGGCCCACTGCTGAACTTTGGTACTCTTTGTTTCTCTGGTTCCTTCAATAGGGGAGCAAGTGGGAATTAAAACTGACTTCTTTAACTTGTTTCAGCATTGCTATTCGCATTTCTCTGCAATGCAGCACAGAATTCTCTTCCAAGCGCAGAGAGCTCTAATTCTGGCAGTGTTTTCATAATTTATAATATATTTTAATATTGGGACTCAGTTCACATATTTAGGAGGGTTCAGTTTGTTATTTCACAAAGACTTGGATATAATGAGATGTTTGTAGCCAGTTGCTCTCCTGACCATTAGTTTGCCTCATAAGCAAACTCTGAACCCAGTTTACTTCACCAAAAACTGACAACAGTGGTTTTATTTTTAACTCTTGATCCAGTTATGCAATGATAATTAACCAGTTATTTCAAAGGTGATACAAGAGCTAGGAATTCTTATTCCAAAATATTTGAAAGTTGTCAAGGGTCATACAACTTTTATTAAATCATTTATAACAAAACATGTTAGAATTACAATTCATAATAATTTACTTTCATATATCACTTTTTAGATTATAAAATACCTTATATTGATGCTTATAATGACCGTGTAGATAGGCAATGGTCTCTAAAGGTAGCATTAGCTCCAATTTATACACTTGAGAAGATGAGACCCAGGGAAGTAACATGATTTATCCAGGAACATTCTGTGAAGGAGCTAGGACTTTAAACCCAAGACTTTGGGCTCCAAACTCATCACTCTGTTACTAATGATACTCTTCGCCAAATATCAGAAGATTATATTTAACTGAGCTACTTATCCCATACCTTGTGTGGTAGAAAGTAATGATAATACTAATCAATGCTAATTCTAAACATTGCAAATACAGTTGGAAGTCAAGTTCTGAGACATACATGTTATTATTTTCCACATTTTATTGATACAGAAATTCAGGCAAAATCAGGTTATATAACTTGTGAAATATCACACATTTAAGAGGCAGAGTGAAGATTCAAATCAAGGGCAATTGCTAGTCCTAAGCACCGCTATGACTGATGCAGCAAATATAAGTCAGCGAGCTGCAGAGAAGGGACAGTGGTGATCAAGCAAGTTCACAGGTTCATCTGAGGACCCATTCTGAGACCTCAAATTCATTAATACAGTATTCACTTGCTACAAGCTTCAAGCAAACAGCTGGTTGGTTTATGACTTTGCAGCCTAAGAATATTAAACTCAAGCACTGTGGGCCTAAGAAGACAGATGAATCTGGTGTATTGGGGGTCACAGAAATGGCTCCTCCCCTAAATTATTGATTGGGAAAGAAGCATTGCAATCTTTGACCCTGCTCTAAATCATTCCTCTATCTATATTTTTTCCATAGTGACATAGCTTAAATAAAATATGATAGGTAGGATGATCATACGTCCCCATGTTCCAAGGTCCTTACTGTTTTACCTCTGTTGTTTCAAAGTCATTATTGGCAATAGCCCCTTTCACTTTCAAAGGCATCCCAGTTTGAGTAGTAGATTATACGGTAAAAAACCCATAGTTTCCAAACTATCAGAATTTCAACTGAGTGGGAAAACCCACAGTTTGTTGCATAATTGACTTGAATGTGGATTCCAGTTAATAGCTATTTTGCCTTGATTATTGAATTTATCTCAGTCTCATGTCTATTATCTGCAAGATGGAGATACCAAAACAAATCTTGCACACTTATTATAAGGATTAAATTATACACAAGCATTGGCTCCTCATGAATGTGTTCCCATTCTTTGTTTCCAGTATCCTTTATTTAACACTTAACTGAGTGCTGACAGTTGTTATTTTCCATATACGCCACTTGTCTTTTAAAATAGGTAAGCCCCTCAGTGGTCATGAACAAATATTAAATCATTCTAAGTCCCAATCACTCGATATGCTTCCTTGTAATTGCTTTTTTGTGTAATAAATGTTTGCAGATAGATTTGTCTATGAATTGATCTAATTGAAATATTTAAGCATCTTTATGATACAATAGTTTCATGGAATCAATGTTAATGCCAGAATGTCATCCAGCCACAATCGTACTCCCTTGGGTAAGCAATTTCATCCTGGTGGTTACAATGTTTCTTTTATACTATCAGGCTATTCCTTAGCAAATAACTGCAAGAATGCTTCACATGTCATGGTGCATTACAGCTAGAAGTCTTTCCTTCTTTCTGATCCTTATATCAATATTTGTTTTCTTCATTTTTGTACATGATAAAGTTTATCCTTTGTTAAGGAACTAAATAGTATAGCAATGGCTTTTAAGTGATTTAGGCTCTGTAAGAATTTCTAAGTTCCTTAAAGAAACACTGCCTTGTATCTTATGAAGGTACTGCAGGATTTGGCTACAGAGAAAGTCAGTTCCAAATTGAGGTTTGCATGAAGACGCGTTTGCAGGGGTCTTTGCAGCCTTCTGGACTGATCTGCATATGATCTGCCTAACATGCACCTGAGAGGGAGAGGGAGATACAGTGGCTGGTCTGAAACACACACACCAGCGCCATTCTAAAAGAATCTGACTTTGCTAGAAAGGCCAGTAACAGAGATGATCAGGCAGCTCCCAGCAGTGAAACCAGCCTCAGTTAAGATCTTCCAAGTGGTCAGTGTTGAGGAACAGAATGAGGTAGGAAGAGCAAAGCATGGAAAAAAAATCCAAGGAAGAGGGAGTAGGATTCTTGACAATCAGAGAAACCGTTGCTATGATTCCATGAAATTTCCTCATCGAGAACTCCAGGCTTAGCCTCTTCAGGGATTAGAAATTTTATTTCCTCCATAAACACTCATCACATTTTATGTCAATTTCTTGTTAAATATCTATCGCCTCACTAGAATGTGAACTATGTGAAGGCAAGGGAATGTCAGCCTTGTCCTACTCTAATCCAGTACCCAGCAGGCACATTGTAATTGTTCAATAAATATTTGTTATGTAAGCCAATGAACCAACAAGCTACGTAAACAGCATGTGTTTATGTACTTAGCCATGAGTCTAGAATGAACACTAAAGCAAAGCTTCATAAGGGAACTATGAATCAGGAAAGTACCAGGTTAAAATTGTGGGTGTGATACGGACTCACCTCCACAGACAATACCCAAGGTCAACCTGTCAGAGACTCCATGGGACCAATGAAATTCAGGGATTCAGGGTATAGCATATGGCTTCATCCCAAATCTAGCCAAGAGAAGAAACTGCCACTGAGATCCCCTGTTCTTGTTTTGATCAGAGAACACAAGTATGACTGTTAATAGGTCAATCCTTGGGGAGTCACAAAAGCCGTTGGGGTATTTGTCCTTGCATGAGGTTATTTTAAAGAGACACTTCTGGCAGATTCTGTAAAATCTACATATTGGCTTTATTTTTATTGTAATTTGATGGAAAGCTGGATATTGATTTTTACAGTAAAAGCAAAAAATATATATATACTTGGAAAGGTTTTTATTCTTTCCGTTAACTTTATTAGGGGTATAACAAATCAGTCATTTATTAAGACTACAGCATTTGTATAGAGAAGACAGAACCTTACATTAAAATCCTTTTGTCCCAATTTCTATCTCTCCCTAAGCAAACACAGTATGTTACTTAACTGTTCTTCTAAAGATATTTTTCTCAGGCAGGGCATGGTGCCAGCACCTGTGGTCTCCGCTACTCAAGAGGCTGAGATAGGAGGAACCCTTAAGCCTGGAAGGTTGAAGCTGCAGTGAGCTATGCTCACACCACTGTACTCTAGCTTGAGCAATAGAGTGAGACCCTGTCTCAAATAAACAAAGAGATTAACGCAATAATAATTTAGAAAGACAAAAAAAATTATTTATTTTTTGACACAGGCTCTTACTCCATCACCTGGGCTGGAGTCCAGTGGCATGATCATGGCTCACTGCAGCCTTGACCTCCTGGACTCAAGCAATGCTCCCAACTCAGCCTCCTGCGTAGCTGGGACTATAGGTGTGCATGACCAGGCCAAGCTAATTTTTTTTATTTTTAGTAGAGACGGGGTTTTACCGTGTTGCCCAGGTTGGTCTTGTACCCCTGGGCTCAAGCAACCCATCCACCTCAGCCTCCCAAAGTGTTGGGATTATAGAAATGAGCCATCATGCCTGGCCAATCTCTTCATTTTTAATATAAATACTTCCACTTTAAAAAGAGCATTGCTTATTTGCTTTGAGATAAAGACTTCAGGAAATATCAAAAGCATTCAATAAACATTTGAATCTATTAACACTTCTTCATTTTCTATTTGAAAATTTTTAATGAAAGTTTTTAATAAATGCTTTTAAGGATACTTCAGGCTCAGCAATGAGTCACTATGGGATAAGTACAGTTCAAGGTGAAGCTGAGGCATGGTCAGAGCAAATCCAATAGAATAAACATTAATATATTTAGCTCTGTAACCTAGGGCTTAGGCACGAATGTAAAATAGAGGATGTACTCAGAAAGTGAATGAAATGACAGATGAAAAATTTAAAACGTGAATGAATTAAATAATCTTGAATCAAGTGTCTATTAACTGGCTAACCAGTGATGCCAAATAAAGCTCAAATAGGTCAAAGCAATTGGCTTACTATTGGTGGTGATAACATACAATCAGGTCAAACCTGTGGTTCCTGGCATGAGTTCCCATAGTTTGAATGGATGGCACAGCTCAAAAAAAGGCAAGTGACAGGAACAATGCCTAGATTTGAACAATGCTGAGCCGCAGTTGAGTTTAAGTCTCTTATCTCACCATGGATATGAGAAGTTGAGCAGGAAGACAAAAGAAAGAGGAACAAAGAGGCCTTCACCTCAGAGGCAAAGGTGAAGGCTGTATCCCTGTGGCTTTCAGATGCTCATGGTTCGTGAGAGGTGAGGCAGATTAGTGCCAACATATCTAATTCACAACCTTTGCTCTCAGTGTACTTTTTTCTATTCTGTCGGGGACTGGCTACAGACAGGGAGGGAAGTTAGGGTGAAGTAAGGGTTTCAGTATCCCATGGCAGAAATAAGTAGAGAGTGATACTAAAAACTTCCTGCTAAGTACAACAGTTTCTTTCTCACCACCTAGGATGAATGAATCTTACCTTGAGTAAGGGGGAGATGGTAAAGAAGATGCCAGGGCGGTGGGTATATGCACCTGCCTGCCATCCCTGCAATCGCTTTGTGTTCTAGGTTCCACTTCTCCCAATTTTACAGACAAGGAAACTAAAGCTCTTGGAAATTAAATCATGCATAAAAGTTGACAATACAGAAAGAGACAGAGATAGGTGTCAAAGCTAGATCTTTGCCAATCTTATGGCATTTTCAGCTAAGTTATGCCTCTGAGAATCTAAGTGTATGAACTGCAACAGAAGCAAAAGACACTGCCTGCCCTTATTTTCTGGACTGGACGGTTCTCACCTGTTAGTTATTAAGAAGTGTGATAATTTTCATGCCCTTACTCCAGAGTGTCACTCCAATCATAATCCCTATTAACCAGTCTTCAGATGTGTATTGTGCTAGGTTCTGACAGAGACTGAAAACTTTTAACTCCTAAATCTTGATCTCGCAGTGTATGTAATCTAATTGGCAACACAAGATAAATATTGTAAACAGGTCACAATATTAGTCCAGAAGCAGGACAGAAGGAAAAATGTAAGCAGTCAAAAATGTGAATGCAGACTAATAGAAACTGCTTTAAGTAGAAGAGATGAGAAATTATTATGACCTAAAGGATTCATGGGACTAGAAACAGAGGTAATGGCAAAGACATCCCTATATCAGAGAACGAGTAAGCTGCTCATGGTTAACGATAGGAGATTCTTAATCCACGGATCCTTCCAATGCTGCTCAAATACCTCAGCTGTATTCATCCGTTTTGTTCCCACATGCATAGATTTCTATTCCTCTCTCCAGCACATAAATCCAACACTAACTCCCAGTTTACCAAGGACAGATGGTTAAGGAGGTGTAATCCATGGGAAATAGATGTTTCAGAAGCCACAGGGCTTAGTACATATAGTAAAGCATCAGTCTATAGTTCTCTTTGCTCTTTTTTTTCTCCAAGAACTGATATCTTTTTAGCATGCAAATACAGGTATTATGAGTCAGCAAAAATAAAAGTTTTTGTTATAGGTCAAATTGACTATGAGTATTGTTCTATGTTTTGAATGGAAATAAATCACATTCCCTTCTTTAATCTATCCATATGCTATATGTATATCATCTAAAATATCTTTAGTATCAAGGGTTAGCCCCAACACTGCACCACATCGATTTATACACACAAGGGTTAAAGTATTGAAAAGTATCTTAAAGCTACATAGAAAATGAACAGCCAATGAAAAGCTCTTTTGATGAGGTAATGCTATTTGCTTAAGCTTCATTGGTTGAGTCTAAAATTTCTGTTTCCAGGAGTTGGTGGACAAGTTTCTCTGCAACCAGAAAGAACTGGATAGTCTCCAATTGCTTATATAAGGTATTTTATGATCACTCAGTAAGAGCAAGTCCCTCCTCAACTTGCCAATAGCCTAGAATTATTTCCCAACAAACTCATGCAAAACTAGACTGCAGGGATTTCTCTTTGTTCCAAAAGAAAATCTACATAAGAGATTAAGAAATGCAGAATTAAATTCTAATTCTATTTGTGTGCTATGGTGGGAAGAATATTAAACTATAAGTTAACACACATCATTCCTCATCCCAGTTCTGATACAATCACCTTGGCAACCTTGTGCTGCTACTTTACCACTTCTAGAATGCAGGTTCATCTTGTTTTTGTAAATTCTTATTTCTTGCTGAGAATGATGGTAACTGTGGCAGTCCTACCTACTCCATAGAAGGTTTGCATGCAAGGGCATCCAATGAAATAAAGAATATGCAAGAACTCTGAAATATATCATATCTACCTCAACTTTCAGGGTTGCCTATGATTTTAGGGAAATATGACGTTTTGACTCCTTTTTGAGGCAACATTAGCACCCTTTATAAGCAAGCACAGAAAGCCTCTTTGCTAGAAGTGATACTTCCATATGTTAAAAGAAAGGAAGAAAGGAAAAAAAAAAGCAACAAAAAAAAACTGACGAGACAGTCTGCCTTGATACTAGGGAGGAAGATACAGGCTTTCTTTAGGTAGAATTCTATCCACGCCAAACTGTCTTGAGACTTAATTATCTAATCATAATATCTCTCTTAATTTTGTGAAATACAGAGAGGCTGTTTACCCCACTAGGAGTTTTAAGTCCTATCTTCAAGCCCACTAGACTTTGCAGCAAGTATCCCACTACTCATTGCAATGTCTAGCCATCTAAGTATACAACCCACTGCATAGGCACATCTGTAGCTTCAAGTGTGTTGCTATCTTGGCAAGAAAAAAAAAATGCAACAGATTTATTTTCTAGGAGAGAGTTCTAGTTATAGATCTTAACATATTTAAAAACAAAACTCTTGGTATGCTTACTACCCAACTCTAGCCTTTCCGAATCCCCACCCCTCTCATCTCAGTAAATGGCAATCTCATCCTTCCTGTTGTCCAAGCAAAACACCCTGGAGTCATCTTTATTTCTCTTTTTCTCCAACCAACCTTGACTCTATCAGCAAATACTGCAAACCTACTTTCAAAATACACTCACAATCCAGCCTCTTCCACTCATAATCACCACTGCGAATATCATTCTGGTCAAAACTGCTGCTGTTTTTTCCCCCTGCCATCAGCTATTTTAGTTCTTGGTCTTTGCATCTTCAGATTCCAGAAACTACACTAGCACCCCTCCAAACACACATCCTGTTCTTAAGACTTCAGACTCAGGCTGGGAGTCACACCATGGGCTCCCCTGGATGTCAGGCCATCAGACTTGGGCTGAATTATATCACTAGATTTCCTTGTCCTCCAGGTTACAGACAGCATGTCACGGGTCATCATCTTCATACATGTATGAACTGACTTATATAATTAATCATCTCAAATATATTAGTTATGTTTTTTTCTCCAGAACCCTATCAAACCCACATAAAATCATGTCTTCTACACAAACCCTTTCTCTTTTATATTGTTACGTTTTTCTCTACAGTTCTCGTCACTATCTAGCAGATTTTAGGTTGTCTTGTTTATTGCCATTCTTTAGAACGACAACATAAGCTCCATAAGGACAAGGATTTGATCTGAATTTTTACTCTGTATTCACAGCACCTAGCAGTAGGTGCTGAAAAATATTTACTATAGTACCCAGGAAAGGTATTGTATTCATATCTTACCTGAAGTAATCATAAAATATTTAATACTTAAGGAAAAACCAAAGTGTAATTATGAACTCTTAAAATTGATCCTAAAAATACTATGATTTCCATGTTCCCAGAGGAGGCATTCAGTCAGTGTCGGTATTATTGGACTAAGTGTACAGCTGCTCAAGAACATTCTATTGATTGGCAATAGGAAAAAGTAATGTACAAATGAATGCTTAGAATTACTCAGACACTGGGTGATTTTCTTTCTTTAGCATTTTGATCTAATTTAAAGAATCTCAGTGGTTCATAATCATTTAGATGTACAAATCCTTCTGCATTCATTATAAAATGTCTTTTCTGTTTATATATAAACACTTGTATATTAATAAGATACTGAAATATTATCCTGACAACAGACAGTCAAATTCTGATCTATGGGTAATTACTCTCTAAGCCCAAGTTAACCACTTATTCAAGTAGGTTGGGAAGTGCATACTTAATTCATCTTAAATAGAAAGAATTTTAAAAATGATCTAGAATAATCAGTATGTTTCTGAGAACCTTACTGATGTGCAGAAAGATATCTTCATAAGAAACAAATATGGCATATATTAAAGAAAAAATTATTCTGGTACTTATTAAAAGGATATGAAAGATTTTAATCAGCACTATTACCATAGGTATCAAGACCATTGCAGTAGGGGAGAGAGATGACCTCTGAGTACAAACAGACCTTTAAGGATTTATAGCCGAGGAGCAGAGTGAGGGAATCAGTGGATAGAAAATTACTGGCTGGGCACAGTGGCTCACGCCTGTAATCCTAAAACTTTGGGAGCTAAAGTGGGCAGATCGCTTGAGGCCAGGAGTTCAAGACACCTGGCCAACATTGCAAAACCCCGCCTCAACTAAAAATACAAAAATTAGCTGGTTATGGCTGTGTGTACCTGTAATCCCAGCTACTCAGGAGGCTGAGAATCACTAGAATTCAGGAAGTTCAGGTTGCCGCGAACCGAGATCACACTGCTGCACTCCAGCCTGGGTAAGAGAATGAAAATCTGTCTCAAAAAAAAAAAAAAAAAAAGAAAAAGAAAAAAAGAAAAGAAAATTAGTAGGAGGTGTTAGCTACCCTCCAAGGTAGTGGGATTCTTGCTAAAATGACTTAAGATCCTTGCTGAATATAGTCCAAGTATATATGCACCAAAGGCTGAGGATGAGAAATTTGATGAGTTATCGAGTGTGATCAGATATCAAGGGTGGGGAGAACCTTACTAAAGTGACTCAGCAGGATTCTAGCTAAAATTGCACTGAGCAGGCCTAAGATAAAACCCAAGAATGAGGCCTAGTCTGAAAGAAGGAGGAGCCTGGCTAAGTTCTAGTCGAGGAGAGAATCTTTGTTAGATAAAAGGTCATACCAAGAGCCCATCTGAAGTTCATTTGTCTCCAAAAATCATAAATAAGACTCAGCCATTATGTAATTCAACATTATGCATCCAATGACCTTGCTGTAGGCACTGTGCTCGATATAGAATAAATAAATTCAAATGTAATGCAATTTTGACCTGTGAACTCCCACTCCAGTGGAGAGACAAAAGTGTAAATTAATCATCACGGTGTAATACAGAACGTGCTTTCATAGGGGGTGAAGAACATATTGTGAAATACAGGGAGGAAAGGGAATTGACGTTGAACAGAAGGGAAAAGTACAGGGGTCACACAAGTCTTCACAGCAGTTGATTCTTTTGGTTTGGGTCTTGATGGAAGGGTAGGAGTTTACTGATCAGAAAAATAAAATTGAGGAATACCTTTTAAGGAAAAAGCAACAACATGTAAATAGTTTCAGAAATACAAATGTGATAGCTCACTGAGAGATGCAAGAAGAAAGTGGACCCAGTGTAGGGGGCCTGAAGAAGAATGAAAATGAATTAGGGAGGTAGTCACCTGGAGCCAGATTGTGACAGACACTGTACTCTGATTGCATCCCTAGACTTGACCTATAGGAGAAGCAGAGGATTGGAAGTCAGAATTACAGTTTAGAAGGATTTCTCTGACACAAGTGGAAGAAAAAGTAGAAACAGACTGAATATAAAAGATCACTTTGGTAGTTTCTAGAGTCTAAGAGAAAAAAATAACGAGGGTTCCACAGGAAGGCTAAATGAAGTTGGAAAGGAAACAGTAAATTTAGAGGGGACAGATTTTCATCAGAAAGCCAATGTTAATTACCAGGGAACAGTAGAACTCCCAGACTTCTGAGTGCTTATGAAGACAGTGGTAGTATTAGTACATATAAAGAGCATAGGAAAATGAAATACAATAAGAATACGTTGCCTGTGGGATATAGAGAGAGATTTGTTGTGAATATGTTGAACTTAAGGTGCTCAAGTGACCCCCAAGTCTAGATGTCTGGAATGCTGATCTGTGTGTGGGTGTGTGATGCAGGTGGAGGTAGAAGTTGAGGCAGAAACTTGCAAATCACTGTAATAGAAACAGGAGTTTGAACCCCTGGAGATGAAAAACGTACACAGGAAGAACACTGTGTGAGGAGACAATAAAAAATGGAACCCAGGTGCATCATGCTGAAGAAAAATCACTGTGTGTTCAATTAAAAAGAAAAGGCTTATGACAGATAACCCCAGCTATTCCTAAGGAGAATGAATTATGTTAATGAGAAAAGCCTTGTTTTGAGAATACGTTGATAGGTTTAGATAAGCAAGTATGAGATATGCTAAATTACTCCGCAAATGAGAACAAGAGAATTGAAGTTCCTTAGAGAAAAATAGAGACGAAAGAACAGAAAAGGCAGGCTAGATACTGAGGGAAATCAGAGAGCGAGACTCTGGCAGGAACTTTGGAAAAAAAATACTTGAAAAAGAGATTTGCAGGTCTATGTTGTGATTTACACTCTTCCCAGATGAAAACTTCAGTAAGTCCACAGTTCATTGATATCTTTATACCTGGGGATTCACTGGCCTGGGATCCTGTGGAGGGGGTCAGTTCTCTAAGAGTTATTGATTTCCACTTTTGACTACTTAGTGCAATTAAAAGATAGTGTTTATAAGATAAGATAGAGGAGGCCATGAGAGACTAGGCAGCAATAATTGACAGACAAAAAAAAAAATTGTGAGGAGGACTTTCTTCTTCCCCCAGGTGCAAGAAGATTCCTGTTGACCTAGGTGCTACATGATACAGATATATATAAATGATGCATACCAGTAAAATACATATAATAAATTTAGTTAGCTAGCTAGCTATGTGATTTTAGGCAAGCTTCCAGTATTTACCCATATATTGACTCACTTACATATGCCTCTGTATTCTTATATCAAATTCAAACTCAAAACGATAGCCTCATTGACATGCATGGCATGCACCATCATATTTGTCTATATATTTAACCTCCTTCCTATTAATACATTCCCTACCATGTGTATATGCAAAGTGTTGCCTCACTGTACACCCCCAAAAATACAGGAACGGTTTATGTACTTTTTTTAAATTAAATTTAATTTTTTTAAAGATGGGATTTCACCATATTGATCAGGCTGGTCTTGAACTCCCAACCTCAGGTGGTCTGTCCGCCTTGGCCTCCAACGTGCTTGGATTACAGGCATGAGCCACCACGCCCAGTCTATTTTTTTTTTTTTTAATGCTACATATTGGCTGGGTGCAGTGGCTCATATCTGCAATCCCAGCATTTTGGGAGGCCAAGGCAGGTGAATTACCTGAGGTCAGAAGTTCAAGACCAGCCTGACCAACATGGCGAAACCCCGTCTCAACCAAAAATACAAAAATTACCCGGGCAAGTGGCACACAGCAGTAATCCCATCTACTTGGGAGGTGGGGGCAGGAGAATTGCTTGAGCCCAGGAGACAGAGGTTGCAGTGAGCCAAGATAGTACCACTGCACTCCAGCCTGTCAGACACAGCAGGACTCTGTCAAAAATAAATAAATAAATAAGCCACATATTAATCTCTGATTTTAAAAAAAGATAATTTTTATTTTTTTGAGTTTTTTTGTGATAGGCAAATCATGCAAAGCAGATATAAGAAGCTTAAAAATATTTCCATAATGCAAAATCATAAATCAGAAGGCCTTTTTATAAAAATCAATACAGCCAAGCAAACCTTATGTACATTCTGCAGGCAGCTGCTGTCAAGTTTCCATGTTGCCCTATGGGTCTCATAGGACGCCCTTATTCTTGCTGCAGATACTGCAGAGATGTGGGTCTGGTTTCCAATATAGAAGCTGACTTGTCTATGAATATTCATAGACACACTCTAGCTAAAACCTAACAGTTTTCTGGGAACAGTTAAAATAGCAACAGTAAATTTTGATCTAATCAGATAAAATAGATAAGGAAGGATGCTGAGTTATTTGAAAATGAATATATACCACGTACCACTCCCAAAGCCTTCAGCACAGAGCCAGATTCCTTCAACTCAGTCCCCTCTGAGTTATAAGGGCAAGTTACTCGAAATGAATTGGTAAGGAACAAGAAGCACAATTTATAGAAGCTACAAAACAATAGGATCCAATAATTTCTTAAGATAGTGTCTCTAATCTGATATTTCTGAATCCCCAGGAAAAGTTCCAAAACTCAGATAGCCTCAAACTTTCCTTATACAGTATTGACTTTTTGCAAAATTACACACTTAAACATCATCGGTTTCCCAATCATGAGCTGATCTTTGCACAAAATGTGAAAAATACAAAGCTGTGTAAAGAAAGCCAAAATGCATTTAATTCCTCATCCAAAAATTATAAATGCTATAAACATAGAGACAACTAATATCTCTTTATGCAAATTTATCTATGTATCCATCTACCATCCATCTAACCTATCTATACATATATACACATACATATCCATCACATAAATTTCTTTATGCAAATTTATCTGTATATGCATCTATCTACCACCCATCTAACCTATCTATACACATACATCCAATATTTTTAAATGACTATTTTATATATTTAAATACATTAGCAGTTTATATACTGTCTGATATCTCTCTCTGCAGGTTATATCAAAGTCACTTTGCTAAATTTTTGCAAAAGATCTAAAATCCCACATTATAAATATGCTATCATGCATGTAAATAAACTTTGTTAGATATTTAGTAGCTTTTATTTTTTGCTATCATAAATAAGAATATAATAAATATTATTGTACATAAGACTTTATGGGCATTTCTGATGATTTTCTATGAATAAATTTCTTGATTAGAATTAGTCAGGTAAACTTCCACAGAATTTTTGAAAATGTATAGACATTTTTGCTCAAAAATGAACATTTCTTATTTCCCCCTGTAGTCTTCACAACTAAGATAAGAAGTATAATCACAATAGCAAAAACCTTAATCTGCATTATTTGATTACTAACAAAGTGGAACATTCCTATATGATTATTTATTTCTTTTTCTTTTCTATTATTTGGTAATGGTCACATTATATTCTTGATTATAATCTTTAATAGTGTGAAAATTAGTTTTTATGGTATTTAGTTATTTCCTTCTCTGTTTCTATCATTATCAAATATAGTTTTAGCAAAATGTAAATTTTTATTTAATGAATTGGAAAGCCTTTGATCTTAGTTTCTTTTAACCTGGTATAATTTGTTACGGACAGTAAGTATTGGAAATACAAAATAAAAAGAGACCTGGAATCACCAGTTGGGGCAACAGTATTTTTCAGATGTCATTTTTTGACCAAAAAGAAAAAAAAAAAACCAAACCATTTTTGCATACCCATGGTCAATTTCTATCTTCTACTTCTTCTTAAATCAAATGAAGTCATGACATTTTCTGAGAAATTACTGTCAAGGTTTCAAATGAAATAAAATTTATTGTCAGAAAATTCTACATGCTGTTTATTGAAAAAATATTTTTATTAGTCATATATCCTTTTTATTTATAATGTTGTGGAGTTTTTTCTCTATCTTTTCTTAAAATAGATAAGTTCAGTTAATTAGTACTTTATTTTCTGACGAGTTATCATTTTAAATTATAAGTGATCTTTGTATTCCCACTTAAAGTGTTTGCTCTGGAACCCTCTAGCTGTAACTAATGTTATGTATACTTTGATTTAGTATTTTTATAAATTTTTAGCCCAAAATACTCTCTCCAACAAATTACTGATAACAATTCCATTTCACCTTATTTTGGAAGAGTATTACTGAACAACAGAATTGTTCTTGACTTTTTGTCCAGTCTGTAGTCAGGCTATTTGTCTTGGTTAAATGTTTTATAATAACTCATGTTTGGACTTTCATTCCATTTTGTTATACCTGTTTTTCGATCTTGTTCTTTGAGCTAAGATTTCTTATCGGATTTTGCTTTTCTCCAATAATTTGGAGAACTTACAACCATTTTGCATTTTGTGTATGGTTAACCCAAACTTTTAAAACTATACTGGGAATTTATATTTCTAACAATTAGTGTTAGAAATGGGAAAATATTAACTGATTTCTATTTTGAAACATAAGCTTTTTTAAAACATCCTATACTGTTATGCTTTGGGTGCGGGTCTCCCAGATACACTATGATTTTTTTTTAATTAGTTGTTTGTTTGACTTTCTCCTTGTCACTAGGTTTTAGTTTCCTAAACTTACCTGATTATAGAAATCATACTGGGCTTTGGCTGCAATTACGAATTTTTTGGCTCCATCCAAACCCACTCTCTAAAAGTGGGACTGGGAATTAGTATTTGCAGCATGTACTTGAGGTGTGCCTGTGAGCTTGTTTCTTTTTAAGAGGTGTGAGTTTACATTCAACTTTTTTTAACCAGGGGATCTCTTTGATCTGCAAACTAGACTATCATTCAAGAGTCTTTTCTATGTTATCTATGTATGTATTACTGTTCCATTTGTGGTTTTTTTTTTCTTTTAAGAATGCCAACTGTGTGTAGACTATCTCCAGTTTTTATATGAAAACTTTCACTTCTTAGCCATTTGAATGTTTTTACTTTTAATGATGAGAGTTTTTGTCTATCATGGTCCCATTTAGTAATTTGGATTTGTCATTATATATTCTTCTGAATATGTGCAGATTTTAATTCTTAGCTCCTGTTCTTGTTGGTTTATTTACAACTTTTTAAAAGAATTTTATGTCAATTTTACTGAGAAATATTTTTATTTTATTTTCCTTCATTATATGTCCTGTTTGCTATGGTTATTCAATCTCCAAAATGTGTTTTTTTCTTAAAGGCACAGAACTATTGCAGAATCATTCAACTCTGAGGTTTCGTTTGTTTTGATTTGACTGGGCTTTGTTTGTTTACTCCCAAGTGAGAGTAAGTAAAAGTCTATCCAAATGTTTTTCTCTATGACAAGGTGGGTGAGAACTCCTGGATTTTTCTCTTAGCATGCTTCAGTGCTGATTAACTCTTTTTATTTTTATTTAGAGCCTCCTAATGCAGTGTTTCTCTTACTAACATGCTTGTAAATCACTAGGAATCTTCTGAAAAAGGTGAATTCTGATTGAGTGGCAGTGAGTGGAGCCTGAGGTTCTTCATTTCCAATCAGCTCTCAGATATTGCTGATGCTGTAGGCCTAAGACGCACACTTTCAGTTACAAGGTTCAGGTAAACCATCTATTAGTGCTTTGAACTTATAGATGTGAAATGGAGTCAACTGATAAGGTTTCAGTCTTCTATAAAACCTTCTGCTAACTGTAACACTTGCTTCTTCAAATCTGGGGGAAGGTAAAGGATACAGCTTGTATCCAAGAGTTTTTTTAATTTTTAAATTCTGTAGGTTTGGGGGAAACAGGTGGTGTTTGGTTACATGAGTGAGTTCTTTAGTGATTATTTGTGAGGTTTTAGTGCAGCCATCACCCAAGCAGTGCACACTGAACCCAATTTGTAGTCTTTTATCTCTCATCCCCTTCCCACCCTTTCCTCCCAAATCCTCAAAATCCATAGTATCCTTCTAATGCTTTTGCATCCTCACAGCTTAGCTCCCACTTAGCAGTGAAAATATATGCTGTTTTGTTTTCCATTCCTGAGTTACTTCACTTAGAACAGTAGTCTTAAATGTCATCCAGGTTGCTGTGAATGCCATTAATTCATTCCTTTTTACAGCTGAGTAGTATTCCATTGTATATATACACATACCAGTTTCTTTATCCATTCGTTGATTGATGGACATTTGGGCTGGTTCCATATTTTTGACATAGTAAATTTTGCTGCAATAAACATGTGTGTGCAAGTATCTTTTTCACATAATGACTGCTTTTCCTCTCTGTCATCTTCCTCCCCACTTGTAGATGCTACATAAGCATGGTGGCTTCAAGGTGACTTTGAGCCTACAAGTGTGTACACTGTCAAGTCTATGATCTGCCTCTGATATTTCCTGTAAGAGAATACTCTCAAGGGTGAATAGTGCAAGTTAGCCCTGTCTTCCTCTACACCCAAGTCCTTTTGTACTCTATCCTACAGATTTCTTAACTTTTCTGGACTATGGATGACTTCTATCACTGATCAAAGCATTGATGATGATTTTGCCTCATTATATTTTATGGATCATTTCATTAAGATACTGCAAAGAGGGCAGAAAAAATGGGGAGAGAGCCACTTAGAGAAACAGATGAAGTTTTCTGCTCATGTTACCATCTCATTCAGAAGTCTTACACACTCCTGTTTTTGTTTGTGTTTTGTTTTCCACATAAAAATAACCCTATTTACTTTGTGGTTATATCGGTAATACTTCTGGATTGTACATTTTTCAGACAGTACAAAGATTCATCACAATAAAAAGGAACTAAAGTTGTCCTTGCTTTGGTCTGTATCTGTGTGGCCCCAAAACTCATATTGAAACAATCTCCAAGACAACAGTGTTAAGAGATGGGACCTTCAGGAGCTGATCAGTTAATGAGAGAGAAGCTCTCATAGATGGGGACTAGGCCCTCATAAAAAGGCTTGAGGGAATGGGTTTCCCTTTTCCACTTTTCTGCCATGTGAAGACACATGCATCCTGTTTTGTGCTTCCACCTTCAGCCTGCACATGGAGCACTCAGCTAAATATACTTACATGCCTTATCTCATTTTAACTTCACCATAGCCTTATGAGGTAGGAACTTCATTATTCCAGCTTTGCAAGGGAGGGAACTGAGGTGCAAAAAGCACAGTAGATTGGTCAAGGTCATTGAGTGTGGTAACTGGGCAAAGCCAATGAATGAAAGGCCATATATTCAAAGTCAGATGAAATTTTCTCCTGAAAGCCATAAGGAGAGGCAGAAGGATTTTAACCAAGACACTGACATGATCTAAACTGAATTTTATAAAGCTAGACCTGGAACTGGGGACAGGGGAAGAAAGGTGGAAGAATGAGCAGAGGAAAGCAAAACAGATTCATTTAGAAAGTTTTAGCTGAGGCCTAAGGCTGAATAACAAATCAGAACATATGCATCTGGTGAGAAGGGAATTAATTTGAGAGAGAAAAGCAAACTATAGCGGACCATCAAAGGGCAATTCAAGGGTTAAAGTGCTGAACCAAAACAGATATTAAAGATGCTTTATTATTGTATGTTCACCCCAAAGGATGATGGATCTGCACAATTACAAAGAATTTACACTATGATAAATATTGACTTGGCAATGTGGAACATCTGATGAGTGATTAATAGCCCAAGTTATTTTAAACTCATGAATCATGGTCATTAAGAAAGGAGAAAATTGCCTCTCTTACTGCCTTACACCTTAATTCCAAGTAGGAAGAATCATTTAGCAGCCTTTGTTTTGCAGATTACAAACATCTTTTGAAAAATGGGACAGCATCAACACAATATCATTCTGACACTGCATGATACTGCATTCAGCTGCTACCAAATGGGACAGACAGAGTCCTACAGTCCCAAACCAGGACCCAGAATTTCCAGCAATGAAGGCCCAGTTCCTGTTCCCACTTCTTGGCTCATGCCTTTAAGGGGGGGTGGGGTGAAGAAAAAAGATTATAAATAAAAATCATTTGGTAAGCAGATCCACAATAAGTTTCCCTCAATTTCTTTCTCATATGTCCACAAAACCTGGTCAAGGACAATTCACTAACACCATGGTTTTCCTCCTAAAAGGACAATAAAATAGTAGCTACATTTAAGTTTCCAGGGAAAATAGGACTAGAGAAGGGTAAGAACAATAGCTCAGTTTGCCTGCATCTAGGATGCTTACCCCAACACACACAAAAGGAGCAACACTGTAGGGGTTCAGGAACATGAAATTGAATGATTCAGTATTTTGTACTGAAAGCAACCTGGAAATTTTCTGCTAAGTCCTGTTCTTTTTAATTATAACCTGTAAAAAAAAATTATTGCATGTGTTAAATTTTGATAAATCATGTCAAAAATAAGGCTTCATGTGTGGGAGCCTGGATAACATTTTAAGAAATACAAAATAAGGCTATTCCAAGGTAGGAAAAATGATCAGAATTGATATTGATTGCCTTGGCACATTCCCTAAGTCTAAAAAAAAAAAAAAAAGCAAGAAGTTATGAATTTATAATATATATAAAAAGGATATCCTGTAGAGTTTTTAATTTTATATATTTTATCCATTTTTAGAGTTGGGGTCTTACTATGTTGCCCAGGCTGGCCTTATCACGGGCTCCACTGATCCTCCCATCACAACCTCTCAACTACCTGGGACTGCAGATGTGCCCTACCTCACTCAACTCGGGTGTTTTTTTTTTCTCTCTTTTTTACACAGCACACACACCTAAATGTGCACAGATTGTAAGTGGACAAGTAATGCATTTTTAGTGTTCACATCCATGTAACCAATGACCAGTTTCAAGAATCAGAACTTGGCTAACAGAATAGAAGCTTGCATTTACCCACTTCCAGTCACTAATTTTCTATTAAAAATGGTATGAGAAACTGAACGCTTTTCTCCTGACCTCAGATTTAGATGTTGAAACCCCAACCCATAATTTGATGGTATTTGGATACATGATGAGGCCCTTATAATGGAATCAGTACTCTTATAAGAAGAAACAAAAGAGTACTTTCTGTCTCTTCCTCTACACACAGAGCAAGAACAGGTTATGAGAGTACATAGAGAGATGGCAGCCACCTGCAAGTGAAGAGGCCTCAGAATGAAATCTGCCTTGCTGACACGTCAATGTTGGACTCCTCAGCCTCCAGAACCGTGAAAAATAAAGTTCTGCTGCCACTCACCCTGGACAGCTCAGTCCAACAAAGACCAATGGTAACTACTTCTCTGACTTCTAACACTACAGATTGCTTTTTTTCTTGGTTTAGAATTTTATATAATTTGACTTACACTGTATGCCTTCATTAGGTTTGGTTTATCTAAAACATAATAAAAAATTCATTCATATTTACCAGAATAAGGAAACATTTTTTCTTTTTCCTTGAACCCTGAGAATTTATTTTCTTTCTTTGCTGTTGTTATTGTTGTTTCTTTGGTTTATGGTTGTTGTTGTTTTACTGTGAATAGTATTAACATTACTCAAATGTTTATCTCCAGATGGAGAAATATAATTTGATTGCCATTCCCCACCACCATTTTCCTGCTGATATGAAGTATAACACTGGTTGAGTTTCAAACATTAGCTTACTCTTACATTCCTGAAATAAGACTAATTTATTCAAGATG
Organism: Saimiri boliviensis; assembly: GCF_048565385.1. Classification (NCBI taxonomy): domain Eukaryota; kingdom Metazoa; phylum Chordata; class Mammalia; order Primates; family Cebidae; genus Saimiri; species Saimiri boliviensis. The sequence continues at coordinate 99,836,840 of NC_133461.1, forward strand.
TATTCTTTTTTAAAATATATTTTGCTAGATTCACTGAGCTAAAATTTTATTAGAATTACTACATCTATGTACCTGAGAAATATTGGTTTATAATGTCCTTATCAAGTTTGGGATTGAAGGTTATATTGGCCTCATAAAAAAAGGCAAGGATTATTTCCTTTGTGTCTATATTTTGAAATAATATTTAAACATTGGTATTATTTTTTTCCTTAAGTTTTAAAAGAATGCTGGCAAAGTTATATGAGTATGTTTTGGTTTATTGTTGTTATTTTGTGTGTATGGAAGGTATTTAGCAACAGATGGAATTTCGTCACTAAATATTAGGCTAGAGATTTTTTTCCTATTCCTTTCAGTTATGTAGGTTTTTTCTTAAGCAATTTATCTGTTTCATCCAAATTGTCAAATTTATTGGCAAAAAGTTGTTTTTAATGTCCTGTTACCACTTAAAATGTATATAGGAGATGTGGTAATACTCATTCTTGATATTGGTAACTTGCATTTCCTCTCTCTTCTCTTTTCTTTTCTTCCTTCCATATTTTCTTCTATTTTTCCTTTCTACCCTTTCTTCCCTTTTGTTAATCACCCTTTCTAGGTATTTATCAATGTTATTAATTTTTTTAAAGAGCCAATTGGTATCTTTATTGCCTTTTACTATTGTGGTCTATTTAATCTTATTTATTTATGCTTTTAACTTTATTATTTTTCTTCTACTGTATTTAGTTAACTTTGCAAGTACTTTGCTTTCTTTTCTTCCTAATATAGTTATGTAAAGCTAAAAATTTGCCTCTGAGCTTTAGTTGAGTTCCACGATTTGCTTTTTAAAAAAGGCTATATCTTTACCGGACTTCAATTCAAAATAAACTTTTTTAAAATTCAAAATATTCTATAATTTTGGTTATAACTTTTTGATCTGCAACTTACTTAGAAATGCATTGTTAAATTTCTAAGTTTAGAGATTTCATTATATTTATTTTTCTTTTCTTTTTCTTTTTCTTTTTTTTTTTTTTTTGGACAGAGTTTCCCTCTGTTGCACAGGCTGGAGTACAATGGCACAATCTTGGCTCACTGAAACCTCTGCCTCCTGGGCTCAAGAAATTCTCACGCCTCAGCCTCCTGAACAGCTGGAATTACAAACGTTTACCACCATGCCCAGCTAATTTTTGTATTTTTTATATAGATGGGGTTTTGCCATGTTGGCCATGATGGTCTCAAACCCTTGGCCTCAGGCAATCCACTCATCTCAACCTTCTAAAGTGCTGGGATTACAGGCATGAGCCACTGCACCTGGCCCAATTTGTATTTTATTTTTTAGATATACCCTGTCTCTAGGCTGGAATGTAGTGGTATAATCATGGGTCATTGCAGCCTCAATCTCCTGTGCTCAAGCAATCCTCCCACCTCAGCCTCACAATGTTAAAGGATTTTAACTTATTTTTAATTTTTTATTTCTAGCTTGATTACCCTGGAGATCAGACATTATACTCTGAATATGAATCCTTTGATATTTGTTAAAGCTTTCTTTATGGTTCAGCACATTATGGTTTTAGTGTATGTTTTATGTGTACTTGAAAGTAATGCGAATTTTGAATCAGTAGCATTTCTATACACCAATAACACCCAAGCTGAGAGTAAAATCAAGAAGAGAACCCATTCATAATAGCCACAAAATGAATAAAATACCTACGAACACAGTTAACCAGAAAGGTGAACTATCTCCACAATGAGAATTAGCACATACTGCTGAAATAAATCAGAGATGACACAAACAAACCGGAAAAACTTTTCACACTCATGGATAGGAAGAATCAATATTGTTTTAATAGCTATACTATCCAAAGCAACTTAAAGACCCAGTGCCGTTCCTATCAAACTACCATCATTTTCTACAGAATGAGAAAAAAATTATTCTAAATGTATATAGGACCAAATAAAGAACCCGAATAGCCAAAGCAATCCTAAGCAAAAAGAACAAACCTCGTGGCATTACACTATTCAACTTCGATGAGGCTGTAGTTACCAAAACAGCGTAACACTGGTACAAAAACAGACACATAGACCAGGCATCCCCAGACTATGGCCCGCAGGCCACATGCGGCCCCCTGAGGCCATTTATCCGGCCCCCCGCTGCACTTCAGGAAGGGGCACCTCTTTCATTGGTGGTCAGTGAGAGGAGCACAGTATGTGGTGGGCCTCCAACGGTCTGAGGGACAGTGAACTGGCCCCCTGTGTAAAAAGTTTGGGGACGCCTGACATAGACCAACTGATACAGATAACTCAGAAATAAAGCAATACACCTACAACCATCTGATCTTCAACAAAGCCGACAACGAGGAAAAGACCCCTATTCAATACATGGTGCTGCAACAGCTGGCTAGCCATATGCAGAAGATTGAAAACGAGCCCCTTCTTTCATCATATAAAGAAAAACCAACTCAAGATGTATTAATGATATAAATGTAAGACCTAAAACTATAAAAACACTAGAAGAAAACCTGGGTCATACCATTCTGGACATAGGCCTTGGCAGATAGCTCATGAAGTCTCCAAATGCAATAGAACAAAAAAAAAGACAAAACAAAAGTTATCACAATAACAAAATTAGAAAGCTGGGACCTAAGTAAACTAAGAGCTTCTGCACAGCAAAAGAAACTGTCAAAAGAGTAAACAAACAGCATACAAAGAGGGAGAAGATATTTGCAAAGTATGCCTCTAACCATCTAACAAAGGTCTAGTATCCAGAATTTATAAGGAACTTAAACAAATAAACAAGAAAAAGCAAATAACCTCTTTAAAAATGGGAAAAAGCATAAATGATGCTTTACAAAAAAGACATATACATGGCCAACAAGCATATGAAAAAATGTTCAACATGGCTAATCATTAGAGAAATGCAAATCAAAGTTACAATGAGACATCATCTCACATCAGTCAGAATGGCTATCATTAAAAAGTTAGAAAACAAGATGTTGACAAACTTATGGAGAAAAGGAAACATTTATACGTTGCTAGTGTGAATGCAAATTAGTTCAGCCACTGTGGAACGCAGATTGGAGATTTCTCAAAGAACTTAAAATAGAACTACCATTTGACCCAGCAATCCTACTAATGGGTCTATACTCAAAGAAATAATGTCACTCTACTAAAAATATACATGCATGCATATGTTCATCACAGCACTATTCATAGTAGCAAATACATGGAATCAATCTAGATGTTTACCTACGGTGGATTGGATAAAAAAAAAAATTAGGGTGTATACACAACAGAATACTATGCAGCCACAGAAAAGAATGAAATCATGTCATTTGCAGCAACATGGATGCAGCTGGAGGTTAATATCCTAATTGAATTAATAAGGGAACAACAACAACAAAAAAAACTATGTTTTCACTTGTACGTGAGAGCTGAACATTGAGTATATACATACACAAAGAGGTAAACAGTAGATACCAGGGCCTACTTGAGGGTCGAGGGTAGAAGGAGGGTAAGGGTTGAAAAACTGCCTATTGGGTACCATGCTTTCTACCTGGATGGCAAAATCATTTGTAAGCTAAACCCTGGTGACATGTAATTTACTCATGTAACAAACCTGCATATGTAACTCTGAATCTAAAATAAAATTTGAAAAAGAAAAATGAAAAGAAATGAATGTGAATTCTATTGTGAGTTTGTTTGTTTGTTTGTTTTGAGACAGAGTCTTGCTCTTTCGCCCAGGCTAGAGTTCAGTGTCTATTGTGATCTTTACAGAGTGTTTATTGTGCTAAATGCTGAGCGTTCCATTATTGGAACGCTAAGCATGTGGAAGTTATTCATATCTTAATGCTCAAGGTCATTGCCAAGGTCTAATTGCAAAAATTTTAAAAATTGCAATGTCAGGCATAAATGGGTTAATCAGAGCAAATTTATGGAACGTGTGCTTCATTTCTTCTATATTTTCATTGAGTTTTGTCAGCTTGTTCTGCAAGCTATAGAGAGATGTTTGTTGAAAACTGTCTATCAGTTTGGCTTGTCTATTTCTCCTTCATGTTATGTTAATTTTTTGCTTTATAAATCATGAAGATGCACCATTGAAGGCATACAAATTTAAAATATTGATATTGTTTTGACAGATTTACCCAGTTATTATTATGAAATATATCCCTTTATTTTTAGCAAGACTTCTTAAAGTCTGTTTTGTTTAATATTAGCAAAGCTACCACATCTTTCTTTTATTACATATTTGCATGTAATATAGTTGCTTAATACATTTATCTTTATGTTTAATATGTTTAAATATAAGCACTTAACCCATTAATACTCAATTATTTACTTCTGCTTCTAGCTACCACTTTACTACTTGGTCTCTATTTGACCCAATTACTTTATTTTTATTTTTCTCATTTTATATTTTATATTATTTAAATATTATTTTCATTATTCCATTTTGCTCTTATTAACTTCTTAGTTATTTTCTGTTTCATTCTTTTTTAGTGGTTGCTACATATACCATAGCAGGCACTGTAGCTACTACATATATTATAGCAAGCATTTTTGAGTGAGTATAATGTAGTATAAATATTACTTTTACCATCTCCTAATAATTCTGGAACTTACAATACTTTAACTTAAATTACTCTTTATGCCTTTCATGTTATATTTATCACACATTTTAATTCTATATACTTTTTAAAATTGACAGACATTAGGAGTACTCTTTTCTGCAATTTCCTCACATTTATTCACACATACACTTTTCCAGCCTTCTCATTCTTTCCTGCCTTTCCCTATTTCCATTGAAATCATTAATTCTTCCCGTATAATTATCTTGTATTTTGTTTAATGTAGGTCTGCTGGTGACAAACTTACTTGGTTTTATTCTGAATATGTCTTTACTTTCACATTCATCTCAAAGGATATATTTGCTGGGTGTAAAATTCTAGGTTGGCAGTAATTTGTGTTTCTGCACTTTTAAGATGTCATTGCATTTTTCTTACTTCTTTTATAGAAAAATCAACTGTCAGTTGATCCTTTAAAGTTAATGTGCTGTGTTTTTCTATGACTACTTTTAAGATTATCTCTTTCTCTTTGTTTTTTAACAATTTGACTATCACGTGCCTATTACTTAATGCTTTTTTGCCAACCTGGCTTTCCTTGAGTTACCTGAAGCCACAGACTGATGTTTTTTATAAATTTTGAAAAATTTTCAATTACTGTCTCCTTGAAAACTGCTTGTTTTTCATTTTCTCTTCTTTCCCACCCAAACAACAAGTACACGTTACACTTTTTGAGCATGACTCATATGTCTCTTACACTGTGCTCTATTTTTTCAACTCGCATTCCTCTCTTTTGGGTATTTTCTATCAGCTGTTCCTCCTGTTCATCATTCCGTCTTCTGGTACATTTCATTTGCTTTTAAAACTTATCCATTCAGAAATTGTATATTTCAGTTTAAGAATATCCACTTGACTTTCTATGCAGATTCCAATTCCAAGTTGATACTCTACTCTCTTTCCATTTTTCTTTTTTCATCTATTTTTTTTAACATGCTGATTAGCTAAAGAACTAGTCTGTTAACTTTGGTACATAGATTCCTTGTTGGATTATTTCTATGGTCAATTTCGTCTTACAGTTTGGTCCTAAGATCCTATCTCCTCACATATCTAGCCATTTTTAATGACACATAATGGGTTAAAAATTATAGATTCTTTAAAGGATTTTTATCTTCCACAAGGAAGCATTCCTCTTTCTTTTGTTAAATAGTTAAAAGGAGACTAATTACTTTAAATCAATCACAGAATACTCCTGATACTGTATTGCAGTTTGTTAAGATGCAGCCAACTTCTTTTTTGTAGCTGTTCCTAGGGTATAACCCTTCAGGAATTTCAATTGAAATCATTGTGAGTTTTTACCTCGCAGGCAATGAGAAGCTGCAGGAATTTCTGCTCCGATTTTTGCAGGGTTTTCAGCTTAGTGATTTAGTCTCCCCTCCCACACATCAGAATTTGACAATGGTCTTGAGAAGGAGACCAGCTGTGTTTAAAGGCCCTCAACTTTCCAATTTTATCACCCAAGTTCTGAGCAAATGTCAAACATCCCTCTGGCTTCTTTGTCTACAGCAACGGTCCACTTCTAGAGGTCAAGCTTGGATTTTAAGATTGTAGCTATATCCAGATATTCAAGTATCTCTAGGAACAAAGAAACTGGAGTTCTGTATCCATGTCACCATCGTAAAGGCGGGGTATTTTAGCTCTCATCTCTTGTTTTCAGTGCGTATGTGCTGTCCCTAGTACATATTTGTTTGCTGAGTAACAACACTAAAAAATTCTACTCAGCATTTCTGAGATCTGGGCTTAATTCTTTAGCCTCCTCTCCTATGCATATTTGGAGTGCAGCAAATGTATTAAAGGGGAAACTATCAGTCTGTTTGAGGATTTTCACATCTCTAAATCTGTCACCAAAACCCTTCATGACTGCTAAGATTACCTCTGGTTCACAGCTTGGGCTGTGAATAAGATACGGTCCACAAAGAGCTGAAAGTCCTAATTTCACCTTCTAAAAGTGTTTCTCTCCCTAGAACATTACTCTGTTGTCCTCATAGTTCTGTGGTTCTCTGACATTATTAAATCTATAAAAATTGTATCTTATCTGACTTGTATAGTTTGTTTCAGTGGGAACATTGGTCTGCTATGAAATTCTCCATTCTGTGCATAAGAAGTCCGAACTTAGCTTTTTAGATAAATAAAATAAATGTCATTCTTCATATTTTTATTCTACATGGAGTTTGCTTTCAGGTTTTCTGAACTCATATCCACTGGCTCTTACTCACAGCCTCTTTGCACACAGATGAAGACTAACAAAATAATCTTATTTCAAAGAAACCATAAACTGTAATTCATGTCATCTTTTTCAAAAGTTTCTGGATGTTTTTAGTCTAAAACCAAAAGGAAAAAAAAAAAAAAACACCAAAACTAGTTAACTAGTTTTTCTATAAATGTTAGCTTTTAGACAACAGGATACTTACGATTAAATTTATGACTTCTGACTAGGAATTTTTTTACTCAAACACTTTATGGAAATGTTTTCTAATTATCTGTCTAAAGATTGGTAAAATCAATCTATACGACTCCTGGCTTCTCTGTCCCTATCCCCCTTCACTGACAGTGGGTGCAGGTTGACTTCACTCTTGCCCCACACTGTATCTAAACATCCCTTTCTTCTCCAGTGTTGTTAATAGGGAGTTTGGATAGTTTTGTCGTCCATAATATAATTTGTTTGGAAACATGTTTGGAAAGGGGTCTGAGGATTTTAAACTATACAGGCATTTGATATAAGCATCTACATGTTACCATGAGCTCAAGAAGTTTTGACGCCTCTCTCCTTCTACAGAACAATAATACTAATGATAATATCACATTTTGTGCTCATAAAATAGCTTTATGTAATCTCGTATTTGCATCCCAATAAGTATATAACAAAATTATTACTGTCTCCATTTAAGAAATGAAAAACTGATCTCTGAGGGATTAATTGATTCCCCCAAAGTAAGATAACTAGAAATGAACTGAACTGGAGCTCAACTCCAGGTCTTACTATTATTAATTCCATGCTCTTTTCATTTACTTCAATGGTTTAATCTGGATAACTAGTGTATCGGATAGTGTTTTTTCATTAGCTGGCAACACTTGCTTAATTTTTAAATTATTATATAAATCTTCTTCAGAACTTACATACTATCTATTTCTGTCCAGGGTATAATGTTCCCTAGATCATCACAGACAAGTGAGAGCACAAAGAATCATGTGCAAATGCTTCAATGTGTTAAACTCATCATGTTTTTTCCCAGCTATTCTTGAAAAAGTCATTGCAAATTTTGAAGATATCAAATTTCTCTCTATGTGGTTATCATAAATTCTCAGCTACATTTGGTTATGTTTAATGGGCCATCATTTATAAGGTTTTGTTTTATCTGCTTCCATATCCTTCTGTTTTATTTACTGACAGTTTTCTAATCTGAAAAAATGATACATGAAACAATATAATTAGCATTTTTGCATCAAGGGTTCTATTTCAAATCGGAATAATTCCTCAATCATAACTGTTAAATTTTAATAGAAATGTGTAATTTTCAATGATGAGGCGAATATTATGGTTTATTTTATTCTCATATTTTATAAAAAGATCCTGAGGCACAGTCAGACCATGTTGTCTTGCCCTCAGTCATAGTGCAGAACCAGAATTTAACTTAGTTTCTAATCCAGTGATTTTCCCATTACCCCATGCTGCCTGATCACTGGTCTCCTCCCTTCCTCTCTCTATTTTTTTCCTCTCACTGACTACATTCCAGAAATCTTATTACTTCTTGTAAATTCTACAACACATAGGCAGGAGTTACCTTCCCTGGAGTTTATGCTGTTGATTAGAATTCCTGAATTCCATAACCAAATGACAAATGACTTAGACTTTAGGGAGCTCTTTGTGTCAGTTACTGAACAATCCCTTTCTGACTCTTAGATTCAATTTTTATCCTTGACACAGAAGTAGGACCTGACCTACTTTCTAAATTTATAATACATTGCATTTTACTCCCACTTCTAATCACCTAGTTTATTTCACTGCTTTGAAGAAAAAATAAAATGACATGAACATATTTCTGGGTGAATTTTTAAGTTAAGTTCTTAGAAAGCCTATCAGGTCAAGATAAGGTATATGGAACTATTGAAGAGATAGAGGGGTAAAAGTAAAATTTATTATAACCTGTCAATTAATTGAAAAGTAAAATATGTTAAAATAGCCCTTGGGGTAAAGCTCATTCAAACCAACCCCTCAAAAGCTAGTTTGGGGAATAACTGTGTAGTACATAATCTCCATCTCCCTAGTAAGGGTATTGTAGGATGGAAATTAGGATTAGAATATAATAAAACTAAAACTTTATTCCAGTAGAATTTAAAAACAAAGAAAAAGGAGAGGGGAAAAAAATCACAAAGACAATAATACAGGAAAATTTCTAGAGTTGAAGAAATAAGTTTCCAGATTCAAAATGTCTGTTGGGTTATAATACTGTATATAAAGAAAATATTGAAAACGTCTAAGAGACAAATGTTATATGGTGAATATCTGGGATCTGAATGTTTTTAGATTCCTAGTCAGTAATGGTTTCACGTAGATAAATGACATCTCTGATTTATAAATTTTAAAAATGACTCTAGATGAAGTGTAAATAATAGATTGGAATGAAAGCAGTGAGACAAATTGGGAAGCTGTTACACTCATCCACCCCCAGTGGGGTGATGACAGTGGGGATGGAGAGCTGTCTAGAGGTGTGAGCTGGAATCAAAAGTGGGTGAAACTGAGAAATCCCAGGAGACAGACACCTACCAGTTCCCCAAATCCCTTACATACTCCCTACATAGTCTCTCTGTGGCTGTAAGAAGCACACAAATTGTATCTGCAGGTAAGCATAGTCTGAAGATTGGGAATTCCTTCCCAGACACCAAGCAACCTTTACGTTTCTATCCTGCATTTCATACATACACACTTTTATCTGATTATATGGAAAATCTCCGAGTGGCTTCAGGTGGCTTTCTGCTATTTCCTTTTCTCTCCTCACATCACCCAACAAAACAGAAGAAGAGAAATTACAAATACAGTAATCTAAAAAAAAGGTTATAGTTCCTATCTTCAAATAATGTAAATTCTAAGTGATACAAAAAGGTAACTAATATTATAAAAATATAGATGGGTAAATACATTAAGTGGAAAACAGTCATAAGGTCACAATATTCCTTTGGCATTTGGAGGGAGAGGTTTGCTGTTTGAGGGGTTATGAAGAATACTCAGGTGGAACCTGGAAGTTTGGGTGTCTGATGGTGGAGCAGAAATGATAGCCATCATGGAGAACACAGCATAAATAATAAATGAGACTTAACCACCATGTTTGGGAGATAGAGAGTAGAAGCAGCTGGTTGGAGAGATCTTTATGACCATATACAACACATAAGAAGAGGGTTTTTTTTTTTTTTTTTTTTTTTGCCTGATTGTACACTCCACTGACAATTTGAGTGCACAATCATATAAGAGATCAGCGCACTCACCCCTGTAGCTAGCCCTGGGCTTGAATACAACAATATGACCAATATACATGTAATTTGGTCCCACCCACTTTTGAACATTCATTATATTTTATATTCTCCTTATGTGGTAGCTGTGGGATTGATGCACTCAGATCTCACTTCAAGAGAATCTGCTATGGAAAGCACAGGTGACTGGTAACCTCCAGCTGCCACACTTTGAGATACATCTTCATATTCACACCGGGGCATATTTCCCTTGTTTCACTTACAGCTGATAAGTGAGCCTAGCAGAGATATTAGCACTGGGCCAATCCACTGACATGGCCATTTCTTTCCAGAACTGGATAGCGACCTGAGGTTCTCTCTACCTAATCCTTCTCTTCCTCTTTCTTTGCACAGATACCTGACTAGCACCACAGTTTGAAAGCTTTCCCTTTCTTAGGCATTTCCTGTGAATCTCTTGTATATCTAATTCTGTCTTGGGGTCTGCTTCTTGGAGGATCAAATTGACACACCTGGACATGCATCCTTAAGAATAAAAATCAATAATTGTTGCTATCAGAGATATCGGAGGGTAGAAATCTTTCTGAGACAAATATAACCATTAATTTCTTTGGTTCCGTTAGTTTTCACTCTAGGGTTAAAAGTAACTTTTAAAGATCATCTAATTCTATTCTACATTTTGACGTGTGATTATTGAAGTAGATAAATGTCAAAAACGGCCTGTTTCTTCACCCCTCCCTGTATCCACATCCTTTTTAATGTAACCTTGCAGCTTCTCTCATCAAGCGAACACTAATTATTGCCTCACCCTTTGCATCCAGTCTGGCCTTGTGACTTGCTTTGGTCAAAAGAAATGGGTAGAACACTGAACCAAGTTCAGCACTCCAGAGACCTTGCACACTTCTGCTGTTTCTCTTGGACCTCTGCCTCTAAGAGAACGTGATTAAGATCGCTGGGTGGAGGGTCAGAGATCGCATGAAACAGAGCTGAGTCAGTTCAGTCACCCCAGCCAAGGCACCAGGCCTGTGAAAAAGCCCAGCTGAGATGACCACAGCTACCCAGCAACTGATCACAGCTATATGAGGGGGGCTCTAGTGAGTCTAGAAAAACTGCCAAGCTGACCTGTAGACTCCTGTGTGATAAAAAAACATTTGCTTTAAGCCAGTGAGTTTGGCGACGGCTTGTCATGTAACATCATTGTGTTAAATATAGCTAATACACATGTTTTCTAAAATCATCTTTTTTACCGAAGCGCCCAGATTCTGCTAGGACTACACCAGGGGAAGGACATAAATAATTGATCAGAACTTTTTGTCTTTATTTTCTTCTTTTATCTATAACTAAATAAATGAGATCACATGGTTATTTCAGTGGACCTCAATAAATACTCAGGGGCAGAGATGTCACTGTGCTGTATCCCTCCCATCTTCCTCACCATTTATTGTTTTTCAGTTTCTTCCAACTCTGTGACATGCCCAGTTATTAGGACTGATTTTTCCTAATTCTACTATATCTAGATCACCTATACAGTTAGAACAATTGAAGAATCTGAGCCATGAATTTAGGATATAGCTTATAATGTGTGTTCCTCAAGATCAGAGATTGTTTTTGAAGGGTGGGGATTTTTTACTAGAGAATTTGGTCATTTTCATTGAATTCTTTATTGCAACTTTTAAAGTGATTATATGTTGTAGCTAAAGCTCTGGGCAGGGATGGAGATCAATTAGGAAAGCACAGAGCTGCCAACACCTGGAAACCTGACCACCATGACATCAACAAACAAGAGAGCTTTTTGTTTCTTCTCACCCAGTGGAAAGCCTCAAGTAATTGGAACTGTCCTTACAGCTTAACAACAGAAGTCACAGGGTCCCTGGCATTCTCATGAAAGCAAAATGGCAAATCCCAGCTTCAGGTATTTCATCAAAGCAAAAAGAAGAGAGGAAGTTATAGTGCCAAAGTTATTTGTTGTTCTTACCAGGAATGAGAAGCCGCCAGAAGATTTTGTTTTGTATCATTGCCTAAAATTGTACCACGTGGCCACCACTGCTGCAGGGAAGTAGTGAACCATGCAGTGAGCTTTCCCATTCTCAGCGTGGAGCCAGCAAGGGCTAGAAGTACTTGGGATTGTGTATCGGCTTAGGCAACAACAGTATCTGCCACAGAATTTACACTAAAGCAAAAAGTAAAACTAGGGAAACAGGCAGTGCGTGTTTCATCAATACAGGATTTATTTGTAGGCAGATGACATGCATTTGCAATTTCTTGAAATACAGTAAATATTCTGATACTTTGCTCCTTAAATTAATTGTTGTAATTTGGGGAAATTATATTGTGAATGAGTAACTTTATCTAAGAACATTGAGTAAAATCAGAGCACCAGAACCTGTATACTTGAAAAATTCCACACGCCTTTCTGTATATTCAGGCTGAGCTTGCATCCCATCCCCCAACTCTAGTTCATCTAGTCATCCTCTTCCTCATCTCTTACATCTATCAATTCCCAAGTGCAAGCAACTCAACCTCCCAAATGGGACTCAATCACTCTTCCTCTGCATTACTGCTGATTATATCAGAGGGCAGCTCATTACTCACCTGCATTACTACAATAGAGGCCTTACTGCTTCCTTCTGTTAGCATTTTTCCACACATCACCACCCAACAATCCTGCCAGAGTGATACGACTAAATTCCAACTGAGCTTTTTAACTAGCTAACTTGAAATTTATTTCTCTTGAAATAAAAGCAAGTATCCTTTTGGCAAGACTTAAAATGTCCTTTACTATTTGGTCTTCACCATTCTTTTCTAACATCTTATTCTTTCCAAAGGACCCTTTGTCCTGAAATTCCTAGAGCTCCCTAGATACTGCAGACATACAAAATGACTTCTTCTCCCCACGTTTTTCTCACATGTTCTTGCATTAGGAATAGCTCGAGGGTCCATTATTCACAAGGGCTGTGTGCCCTTCAACTCTCATCTCAATGATAACCTGCTCATGTGCCCCTCTTGTGAGCTTCTAAAGTGACTGTACTTGTCACACTTTCTTATCATTATCTCACTATTACTTATCACTGCAATCATGTGTTCATATGTGAGAAAATAAAATTTAAAAGCTGTTGGAACCCCTAAAACACTTTCAGTCTTCAGAGACATATGACTGTGATCTGAGACATACAGCATGTAGTTGTAACCTCTGCTTCTTATAGATTTACTTGTTCTTAGTGTTCTTGTTTGGCTCAGTGACTAGAAGAGATCAAAAGCCACACATCCCTCCCTTTCTACTTACTTATCTTTGTTATAGATTAACTGCTGCCCTTACTGTCCTGTACCTAACTCACACCAGGTGACACAAAAGACTCTATGACTGTTACATCTTCAGTGTGGAATGTTAAACATACCTCTCACAGGAGAAAAATCATACCTCTCACCTTGACCAATCAGATCATTGTAACTACGCAGTAAATAAATCTACATAGAAAGATGTTGAAATTCTACTAAGATTTCCTAAACCCTGTCTATACAGACAACCCCATACTTCTACACTTCAGAACAGTGATGCCCTGGCAAGACTTAAAATGTCCTTTACTCTTTGGTCTTCACCATTCTTTTCTAACATCTTATTCTTTCCAAAGGACTCTTTGTCCTGAAATTCCTAGAGCTCCCTAGATACTGCAGACATACAAAATGACTTCTTTGGAGTCTGGGCTTCCTGAGCAGGTGTCTTCAAGCTTTTTGCATGAATAAACTGTACATTTAGTCACGTATTCTGAATCTCATTATTTAAGGTTGATGCACGCATGTGTGTCTGTGTGTGCATGTGTGTGTGTGTGTGTGTGTGTGTGTGTGTGTGTTCAGCCTTTTAAGATTCATGACCATCTAAGGTATCCAGGCAGAGTACTGAAATGCTACAGTGGCACCTACATGCTACCATTACTCTTCCCTTTACCCTGCCACAAAAGTCAAGGGCACAGAAAGAACTATACAATCAAGGCTGTGAGTTCAGGACTCCGTCTTTGTGCCTTTACTTTCTTCACTGGCAACACTTAACACCCTTCCTGATACACCGTGGGTGGATTTGTTGAATTGGTGAAAGGAGAAAAGGTGATAAGGATTAACATCTAACAAAATGTTTCTCTCTAGGACAAAGTAGAAACTACATTCCCTGAGCCACATTTCAAAAATTATGGCTTTGGTTGACCTTCAAAATGGCAATTTCCAAGGGAGAGGCAACTTTTTACATCTCAATGATAGAGTAAATAATATATCTTAATGTGGACTCTGAGTCTCTCAGGAGGACTGATGGGCCAGTGAGTGAGAAAGAGGGGGCTCGTTAGGTTCTGGACAACAAGAAATGACAGCCACTGGCTTCTTTCACTTTTCTCCAGATATTTCCTAAATCCTTTCAAGTGATTCTCTGCACTTTTTTCTAAATTGAGTTAAATTTTTACCATCTTTAAGATTATTAAAATAGCAAACTCAATTGTCTTCAATAATGAAAAGGTTAACTTCAGCCTCAACCCACGGGATGAAAAACACCAAATTAGTGGCCTTTGGATTAATGAAGTTTTACTGAAGTCATATTCCTAATTACTAACTTTGGCATTGCTGCTACTGACAGAGTAAATTGAGAAAAGCAATTTGGCCTTGGATTCTCATGCATCAAATTTCTTGAAGTCTAAATATAGATTCCTAGGATCTTCTGCAGTTTGGGAGTAGCACTGTGCCAACCTAGATGAAAATTTTTTTTTCCTCGGGGAGATCCTGAAAAAGGGTCTAAAGGAATCCAATGCTGTTTCAGAGACCTCTAGTATACATTAAAAACCAAAGCAGCAACACTAATGTGAAGCACCAAGCACTGGGGCTTCAGAAAGTTTTCTAGAAAAGAAAAATGTAATTAGTTTTCTTGCTGAATCAAGTCACAGAAGAGTACTTTATGTCAATTAAAAAAGCAATAAGCGAACAACAACAACAAATGTGTATTTGATATCTTTCCTAAAAATGATTTTATACTTTGTTTTAGGGAGATAGAATAACTGTGGCTTGCCTATTAGGCAAAAAACCAAAACAAATAAAACCAAAAATACAACTGTATAAATAGTGTTGTTCATCATTCAAGCATTAGAATAAACTAGATCACTCACAAGTCACTTGGGCCCTGACCTGAGTCATTCCTTAGGACATACTTGAACTCTCCCAGATGGGGCCTCCCTTCAAATTTCCCAGGTATGTTAGAAACTGAGGCCACATCACTAATAACAGATAACCAATCCAGCAGTTATTTCAGGATTCTTGAGTTAGAAAATAGTGCCTGTTCATCCTGCTACCTGACTTTAAACTACACAGTAACCAAAACAGCATAGTACCGTACCAAAACATATATATATATATATATATATATATATATATATATATATATATACCAACGGAACAAAACAGAGGCCTCAGAAATAACACCACACACTTACAACCATCTGATCTTTGACAAAGCTGACAAAAACAAGCAACGAGCAAAGGATTTGCTATTTAATAAATGATGTTGGGAAAACTGGCTAGTCATATGCAGAAACATGAAACTGGACCCCTTTCTTATACCTTATACAAAAATTAACTCAAAATGGATTAAAGACTTAAATGTAAGACCTAAAACCAAAAAACCCTGTAAGAAAACCTAGGCAATACCATTCAGGACATAGGCATGGGCAAGGACTTCATGACTCAAACACCAAAAGCAATGGCAACAAAAGTTAAAATTGACAAATGGAATCTAATTAAACTAAAGATATTCTGCATAGCAAAAGAAAAAATCATCAGAGTGAACAGACAACCTACAAAATGGGAGAAAATTGTTTCAATTTATCCATTTGACAAAAGGCTAATAGCCAGAATCTACAAGGAACTTAAATATACAAGAAAAGAAACAACCCCATCAAAAAGTAGGTAAAGGATACAAACAGATACTTTTCAAAAAAAGACTTTTATGCAGCCAACCAACATATTAAAAAAAGCTAATCACCACTGGTCATTAGAGAAATGCAAATCAAAACCATAATGAGATACCATGTCACACCAGTTAGTTCGCTTGGTGATCATTAAAAAGTCAGGAAACAACAGATGCTGGAGAGGATGTGGAGAAATAGGAACACTTTTACACTGTTGGAGGCAGTGTAAATTAGTTCAACCATCATGGAAGACAGTGTGGATCTAGAACCAGAAATACCATTTGATGCAGCTATCTCATTACTGCCTACATACCCAAAGGATTATAAATCATTCTACTATAAAGACACATGCACACATGTGTTTACTGCAGCACTATTCACAATAGAAAAGACTTGGAACCAACCCAAATGCCTATCAGTGATAAACTAGATAAAGAAAATGTGGTACATATACACCATGGATACTATGCAGCCACAAAAAAGAATGAGTTCATGTCCTTTTCAGGGAAATGGATGAAGCTGGAAAGCACCATTCTCAGCAAACTAACACAGGAACAGAAAACCAAACACTACATATTTTCACTTATAAATGAGAGTCGAACAGTGAGACTGTACGGACACAGGAAGGGGAGTATCACACACCAGGGCATGTCAGGGGGAGGGGGGCAAGAGAGGGATAGCATTAGGAGAAATACCTAATGTAGATGACTGGTCGACGAGTGCAAAAAAACCACCATGGCACATGTATACCTATGTAACAAACTTGCACATTCTGCACATGTATCACAGAACTTAAAGTGTGTGTGTGTGTGTGTGTGTGTGTGTGTGTGTGTGTGTATACATACATATAAAATTGTACCTGTTTTGGTGGCTGAGGAAACAGAAGGTGGTGCTCCATTCAGGCACTGCCACCAGACAAATTTTATAGCCTTGCATCACTTCACTCATGAGAGCCTCAAATTCCCCATCTGTGAAATAAGAAATTTGAAATAGAAAACATTACCTTGTATTTGTATAACGTGAAATAACTTGCAAAGCACTGTGGCTGTTTTCTCATGTAATCTTAAACAAAAGTGGGTGAAAGGCTGGGCTGGGTTAAAATCAGTATCTTTATGTTAGTGAATTGTTGAGGATTCCTAAGGGAAACGAACTTTTCTGCAATTACATCAAATCACTGGCTTTAGCATATAACAGCAATCAGACAGATGAAAGAAGACTGCCAGGAGCTAAGGATATAAACAGCCTATGGAAGCTAGAAAAGTCAACAAAATGGAATCTTTCCTAGAGCTTCCAGAAAAGAAAGCAGACTGGCCGACAGCTGGATTCTTAGTCTCATGGCACTTGTATCAGACTTCTGGCATACAGAACTATAACATAATGAATTTTATTTTGCTTTGGCTACTAATTTTTTTTATACATGTTGAGAGGCCCTAATCTGAAAATCCAACATCCAAAATGCTTCCAAATTTAAAACTTGTTAATTGCCAACATGACACCACAAGCAGAAAATTCCACAATTGAACAACTGACACCTTTGCTTTCTGATGGTCAATATACACAGCTATTTTGTGGACAAAATTAAAAATATTATATGAAATTACCTTTAGGACATTTGGATAAGATGTCCTTAAACAAAATAAATGTTGTTTTTAAACCTGGGTTCCAACCCCAAGATATCTCCTTATGTATATGCAAATATTCCAAAATCTAAAAAAAAAATCTGAAATCCAAAGTATCTCTGGTACCAAGCATTTTGGACAAGTGATACCCAGCCTACACAAATTCTGTAATTTGTTGCTGGTAATATAAAAATATTATATGATACAACTACTTCGAAAGATACTTTGATGTTTTCTTAGGAAGTTATGTATATCTAAAAACAAACAGAAAAGGAAGTTATGTATATCTATAACGTGATTCATGCATGCTACTCCATTTATCACATCGCATTAACCCAAGAGAAATGAAAACACATATTTGTATAAAGACTTGTACATTAATGTTTATGGCAAGTTTTTTGTTTTATTTGTTTGCTTGTGGTTTAGAGACTGAGTATTACTTTGTCACCCAGGTTGGAGTGCAGTGGTGTGTTTATAGGAATTTGATTTGAAATGGATAAAAACTGGAAATGACCAAGGTGCCTATCAACAGATGAATAGATTTTAAAAAATCTGATAACCCATAAAATAAGGTACTAGTTAATAATTTAAAAGAATATGTCACTGATCTTTGTAACACTGGGGATGAATCTCAGAGATTATACTGAGATAAAAAAAAAAAAAAAAAAGCCAGAGAGAAAGAATACACACTCTATGATTCCATTCATACATTTTCTAGAAAATACAAACTCATCTATAGGAACAGATCGGCGGTGGTGACAGGGAAGTGGCTGTGGGTCAAGCAGGAGTGAGGAAACATAAGCATGAGGAAAATTCTGCAGGTGACGGATGTTCATTCTATTGATTGTGATAATTGCTTCGCTGGTACAGAAATGTCAAAATTTATTATGTGAACATATTAATCTGTGTCAATTACATCTCAAAAAAGTTGTTGAAAATAACATAAAATATCAGGGTTCCCAGGTTTATATAATATGTTAATAGCAGAGATAAATAGCACTTTTCACAAATTTGTCATATTCCTAAAGGCTAGAATGACCTAGCTGCAAATATCAGCATAGTAACAATCAAGAATAAAATTAGTTTTGTTCAAGGGTCCACGATTCTGGGAAAATACAAAGTTATTTCCATGATGGATTTCCAGGCTGGAGGCTGTGTTCACTGGCCACTTCTTAACCTCATAAGCAACTAATTATTGGCACAAAAGGATGGATCAATGAAAGGCCTGCAAGATATCTCCTGAAGGCAAGGGGTACATGGAAGACAAAGAACACAGTTTCTGCAGGAACCCTGATGCCAAATGAATACTGGGGACCATTTAAGGTGCCCAAATGGGAAGACAGCCATCATTGGGAAGCCAGGTATGTGGCAAGAAGCCCCCACTCTTCAAGGAAGATGGCGTACATGAAGGAAGAGTTGCCACCACTGAGTTGTTATTTAGAGAAAAATACAATCTTTCGGGTTGAGCACCACAGTGTGCACTTGTAGTCCCAGCTACTCAGGAGGCTGAGGCAGGAGGATAGCTCAAATCTAGGAGGTCAGGCGGGAGCAGCGGCTCACACCTGTAATCCCAGGACTTTGGGAGGCTGAGGTGGGCAGATGACCTGAGGTGAGGAGTTCAAGACCAGCCTGGCTAACTGGGTGAAACCCCATTTCTACTAAAAATACAAAAAATTAGCTGGGTGCGGTGGCACACACCTGTAATCCCAGCTGCTTGGGAAGCTGAGGCAGCAGAAATGCTTGAACCCAGGAGGCAGAGGTTGCAGTGAACAGAGATTGTGCCATTGGACTCCAGCTTGGGAAACAAGAACGAAATTCCATCTCAAAAAAAAAAAAAATCTACGAGGTCAAGGTTGTAGTAAGCTATGATGGTGCCACTGCATTCCATCCTGGGAGATAGACAGAGACCCTGTCACTTAACTAGCCCTTTGACATGCCCCTAGTAAAAACACAGGAAAGAGAGAGTGAGGACAGAAAGGGAGAGACAGCAGTTCTCACACCTTTCAATCATAAATTGTTTTCTATACACTCAACTAAGGGTAGTGTCATGGATGGATGATGCCTTCCTCATATACTGAACTCCTAGTCCCCCAGTACTTCATAACATGACTGCATTTGAAGATAATATCCTTGAAAAGTAATTAAGTTAAAACATATTAGGGTGGGCCCTAATCCAATATGACTGGTGTCCTTACAAGAAGAGAAAATGTGGACAGACATGGACAGAAGAAAGACCATGAGAGACATAGGGAGGAGATGCTGCTGCAAGCCAAGGACAGAAGCCTCAGAAGGAATCCACCCTGCTGGCCCACTGATCTCAGATTTCCAGCTTCCAGAATTGTAAGCAAACCAATTTTTATTGTAGAAGCCACCCAGGGTGTGGTACATTGTTATGGCTGCCTGAGCAAAATAGTATGGTTGGCCTGATCTGAGACAGGTTGATTGCTGACTGACAAGAGCCAACGTGGTTATGCATGATCTTTTGGGGAGACATTAGGGACAGTTCAGGTGGATAAAAACTGTACATCTCCCTATCATATTCTTACTATTAAGTTATCAGAAAAGTAAACTTCAGATCACTGGAACCTACGAGGTGGAGGTTGCAGTGAGCCGAGATCTCACCACTGCACTCCACTCTAAGCGACAGAGTGAGATTTCATCCCAAAACAACAACAAAAAGAAAATAGCATAAAATAATTTTGTAACCTATTCTAGAATATTTCTGCCCTTTAGGAAATAAGTCCCTCCTGGGTAGAGATGGGTCATTCAGGAAAGCAATATTCTACAGACAGAATTCAGTTAGCTTATAGTTCACATCAGCAGGCAGAATCCTCTGAACACAGAATATTTTAAAATCAAGCTCCATTCTAAGGAACAATAGTAAAAAGCATCACACAACTTTTTTTGTTTGTGCTGCTCAACATATTTTTTAAATTTATTTATTTTACTTGAGGTGCATACTATATCTGGCATTTCTACCCTTGTTATCCCTCCCCATCCTTCCCTCCCTCCCCACCCCCAAAAGTCTCTCCCCTATGCCCCCCAACTGTCCCCTATGTGTGATGCTCCTCTCCCTGAGTCCACCTGTTCTTGTTGTTCAACACCCACCTATGAGTGAGAACATACGGTGTTTGGCTTTCTGTTCTTGGGTCAGTTTGCTGAGAATGATGGTTTCCAGATTCATCCAAGTCCCTGCAAAGGACACGAACTCATCGTTTTTTATGGCTGTGTAGTATTCCATGGTGTATATGTACCACATTTTCTTTGTCCAGTCTATCATTGATGGGCATTTGGGTTGGTTCCAGGTCTCTACTATTGTACACAGGGCTGCAATGAACATAGGTGTGCATGTGTCTTTATAGTAGAACGATTTATAGTTCTTTGGGTATATACACAATAGTGGGATTGCTGGGTCAAATGGAATTTCTATTTCCAGATCCTGGAGAAATTGCCACACTGTCTTCCACAATGGTTGAACTAATTTACACTCCCACCAACTGTGTAAGAGTGTTCCTATTTCTCCACATCCTCTCCAGCATCTGTTGTCTCCCAAGTTTTTAATGATCACCACTCTAACTGCTGTGAGATGATATCTCAGTGAGCATCACACAATCTTATACTTTGTTCACTCAAGGCCAGAGAGTATTTCTTCAATTTTTAGCCAAGGTATTTTCATATCTTTAACGCTACTAATTTCTCCAATGACCATGAATTTTTAAAATGATTTTTAATTTTAGAATTAAAACTATTTTAGAAATAATTACAAATTGTTTTAATGGACCTGAATCTAATACCTTTTCTCTGTCAACATTAGTTCTCCTCTTTAAAAAAAAATCTGAGTGGGTATGGTGAGAAGGTCTTATTCAAAGATTGATAGAAATATTTCTTTCTATAATCACAGATGCATTTCAACAATTGATTTAGAATCTGTAAAGACAATTGTAAAATGACAATGACCTCTCTATTTCCCTGTCACCTAAGTATTTTTTAACACATTGTTTTTTTATTGGTGTATTTTTACAAGTCATCAATATTAAAAGCATTATACCAAACCTAAATGTATATATTTTCTGACAGAGTTAACTTAATTCCAAATACATAATTGCTAACATAAAATGTGTAAATAATTCCTTTTAGCATCTTCTTGTTTTTCTCCCCCTTAGCATATTTTCAGAGGAAAGCCTGAAGAAAATAAATCCATGTTGACTTAGATGTTGACTCTTTTTTAAATCCTTCCTACCATTGAATGTGGTTAGCTTTAAGTTTCTTGCCACCCTATGGGATAGGATAGCTCCAAACATTATGTGAATTTTCTTTTTTAAATTTTATTTCTTACTGTTATGTTTGTGAAACTTACATTTTGGCAAATGGCGAAGCTGACCTGTTGTCATCTAATGACTGAAAAGATCAAGGTGATTGTGTTATGCTGCTACCTTTTTGCCTAGATGTACAATCCACCAACACAGCAGATAGGAAAGTAGGTCATACAGACACCCTATTGACACCTGATACGTTTTCTTCAACAGAGAAATGTCCTAATAAAAGTGTTTCCAAGACTAGTGATTATAGATGTAGATATGTGATTTTAATTTCATTAGGAAAACTGAGGTTTTCCTACCCACTAATGTGGAAGATAGTGTATTATTTGACTTCAACATTATAATTTGAGACTTGACTCTTCTTAGATTTGACTTATATCTCATGGTTTACCCTATGTTAGTCTTGATTCAGGGAACTTTAGAAAAGTATTAGAAAGCCAAATAATTTTTAGGGACTTTCTTATAGAAAATCTACTACCCAAATGTAGTTAAATCCTCTAAGAAAACTTGAAATTGCCAGAATGCAAATCTTTCTATAACAATATAAGTAGAAGTAGAAATTATTAGAATTTCAAAATACAAATTGAGCCTAGTTATTTCTTGATTGGGATATCTGTACACCTTTTCAATATGCACCATGCACTTACTGTGCCTATGCAAACCCAAATCCAGGAAGGCCATCCACTCTCCATGAATGCCCTGGATTCTCTGCCCTGCTCCCCCTAGTGGAGTTAACAGCTCAGTTTTCTGAATTTCACAGTATCTTGTCACATCTCAGTTATATACAAAGTATAAATACATAATCTATCTCTTCATTAGTATATCATGTTTTAGTAATGTATATATCTATTATGTATATGTTCATTAGTAACCTATGAACTCCTTGAAGGCAGAAACTGCTTTATAAAAAGTTTTTTGACCAAAAAGTCAGCATTAAGTGGTTCATGGAAGAGTAAACAGCATGAAATGAACATGAATGTAATACACAGAAAGTTAAATAATAATACCAGTGTTTTAAGAAGAATATTAGACAAATTAAATTTAACATAGTTTAACTGAGCAAAGAATGATTCATGAATCAGGCAGCCTCCTGTACCATGGTAAGCTTAGAGAGACCCCAGCACAACCACATGGTGTAAGAAGATTTATGGACAGCAAAACAAAAATGATGTAAAGAAAATGTGAGGTTAAAAAAAATAGTCATTTTGATTACTGCTCGATCTCTGCCTTATTTGAATAAGACCTGAAAAGCCGGCCCCTTTTGATTGGCTGAAACTCTGTGACTGGCACAAGAGTAGGTTACAGTCTGTTTATGGATCCAGTAAGATTTCAGTTTACTAAGTACAGAGAAACCTTTAGGCTGAACTTACAATGTGCAAGGAGGCAACTTCAAGCTAAACTTAATATCACAGGATTTAAAATATTTTATGGACAATGAATGGCACCAAAAATACATTCTGTAAGCTCAAAGAGTCAGCTTAGAAAGATCAGGTAAGCGTTCAGGAAGAAATTAGGAATTGAAAAATGACTTGAAATTAGTGTAGCTATGGAAAAAAGAAAACAGTTCCATTCTGGGATTATTGGAGTTTTCATGGCAATAAATCAAAAATTATTTACCAAATAAAAATATCTTTCCTAGGATGTTAAGTTGGAAATGACAGACTGCATGTGAAGTTTAACAAAATTGGTGTATTATATCTTAATCATTGAGATAATATGGAACTTTCAAAACCAGGAATTCACCAAGAGGATTTTGAAAATGACAGCCCTTGGCTCACAGATTTTTTAATGTAGCTTATAAAAGTATTTTGATTCATTTTGTCCTTTGAAGAATGGAATAAACACTTTATTTTTCCCTTACTACATACAGTAAGACATCAATGTGGGGTATTTTAGGGGGAGGAATTTAGGCACCTATGTTGTCCTCCATACATTGTATGTCAACAGAAGAAATGTGAATTGTGTTGGAACTGTACAGCCTGTTAGCTCTGGCCCATGCCTCACCTGGTTTCATGAGATTTGATAAATTATCAAAGACCTCTGCAAATCTTGCACTTTTTTCTTTAAAGCAGGCACATACTGATTCATAACAGGCACAAACCAATGAGATAATTAAATGTGTTAGGTGTTAAATGTGAAGGAGAAAAAATGATCTGAAAAACAAAGAGAATATAGTTACATTGGTTAATTTTATGTGTTAGACTGACTGGGCTGGGGGATACTCAGAGAGCAGGTACACATTATTTGTGTGTGTGTTACCACAAGAGATCCAGATCTGAATCTGCAGAGTGAATAAAGAAGGTCACCTTAATCAGTGTGGGTTCATTGCACAGCATCAATGTTGGCATCACCCTCATCAATGCGGGTGGGCAATGTCAGTGTTGGCATCACCCTCATTGATCCAGGTAATCTTCATCAACATGGGCATCACCCTCATCAACATGACATCATTCAATCTGTTGAGAGACTGGCAGAAAAATAAGATAGAGGAAAGGCAACTTTGAGCTGTGCCATCCATTTTCTCACACTCTCAGACACTGGTGGTCTTAGTTCTTGGGCCTCTGGACTCAAACCTGGACTTACACCACCAGTTTTCCTGGTTACCAGGCCTTTGTACTCAGATTGAATTACAGCTCTGGCTTTTCTGGGCCTCCAGTTTGTAGATGTCAAGTTGGGGAACTTCTCAGCCCTCATAATTGCAAGAATGAATCCCTCATAATAAATCTCTCTATATATCTCTATATATCCTATTGGTTCTGTTTCTCTAGCGAAATCTCATAAAACGGGTCACCATAAAACCTGCTTTAATGCTTCAGTGCAATTGTAGATACACTAAAGTAACGAAGAATGAGTGGTTCCTTGAAAGCTTTCATTAACACTTGGATCCAAAGGTCAAGAGGCGATTGATTTCCCCAGTTATACATTGGTATTGATATTAATATTGACATGGATATTACTCTATGGCAGAAGCCTTTGTTTACCTCAGAGAATTGAAGAAAAGTGAAATATGAGTGTCCCAAGTCCATCTGAACTAAAATCAAAGTAAATCCTGAAAAGCCAGAAAAAAATGTTCATTGTACTACTCAATATTTCAGCCCAGATTGGCTGGTAAATTTATAAAATAGGCCTTCTGGCGTTTCAATTTGAAGTTTTCCTTTGCCCTACTGGTAGTATTCCTTATCTGTCTCAACTAAGTCTTTGTGGAAAATCATACTCTGTGGCTCTAATAATGGTCAATATTTAATGAGCCCTTATTATGTGCCTGACTTAAGCATATTTTAACTCTCTGCCATGATAATGCTCATAATTACTCTATTATCTTACTGTCTCTTTATGCAGATACAAAATCTGAGAGGCCAATGACAATTAAAAAACACAACAAATCTTAGAACACACAGCAAATACATCATGAGACCAAAATTCTTAATAAAAGTTCACAGGCTCTTGATCTCTATTTTATACTTGTATTTGGGACACCAGAAAAAGTCATTGAATAGATGCACCTATGATATTAATAGATTGAATTGATATACCTATGTGGTTTATCACATAGTAAGGAAACATAATAGTTTAAGAGAGTAAATTAATTCCTCAGTCTAGCAACATGGTATGTTATTTCATTTATTTATAGCCTTTTCAGTTTATTTTATCAATGTTTGACAGTTTTCAGTGTACTGATCTTTTCACCACCATTAAGTAAATGTATTCATAAGTATTTTATTGTTTTTGTAGCTATTTTAAAGGGGATTCATTTTTTACTTTCTCATTCACATAGTTCATTGTTAGTACATAGAAACACAACTGATTTTTATATGGTGATTTTTGCATCCTGCAACTTTATTGCATTTATTTCTAACAGTTTGTTTGGTGGATTCTTTAGGGATTTCTGTATATAAAATCCTATCATCTGCAAACAGAGGCCATTTTGCTTCTTCTTTTCAGACTGGGGTATTTTTTCCTTCTATTTCTTATCTAATTCCTCTGGCAAGGACTTCCAGTACTACGTAGAATAGAAATGGCAAGATTGGGCATCCTTGTTTTGGTCTTGATCTTAGAGAAAAATCTTTCAGCTTTTCACCATTGAGTGTGTTAACCATGGGTGTGTTATAAGTGGCTTTTATTAGATTGAGATGTATTACTTCTATACCTGATTCGCTGAAAGCTTTTATCATGAAAGGATGTTGATTATGTATCATTGAGATGACAATATAATTTTTGTCCTTCATTCTGTTAATGTTATGTATTATATTTCCATTGCTTATAAAAGACACATACAGTGTATTTTTATGGCAACACAAACAGACTAAGACAAACCCTTATATAAAAATCATATTTGTTTTCAATTTTTTTCTAGATAAATCTAACATCTGTATCATCAATGAATCTGGTTCTGATGATTGATTGTTTTGTCTTTTCAGACAGTGTTTTTCCTTGCCTTTTGGCATTCTTTGTAATTTTTAGCTGAATGCCAGATATGCTGTATTGTATAATAGAAACTGAAGTAAATGGGCCTTAAATGTTTGGCTTTTTTTTTTTTTTTTTTTTTTTAAGATAGAGTATTTCTTTGTCACCCAGGCTGGAATGCAGTGGTATGATCTTGGCTCACTGTAACTTCTGCCTCCCAGGTTCAAGCGATTCCCCTGCCTCAGTCTCCTGGGATGACAGATGCCCCCTACCATGTCTGGCTAATTTATATATTTTTACTAGAGAAGGGGTTTCACCATGTTGGCTACGCTGGTCTTGAACACCTGACCTAAGGTCACCCACCCACCTTGGTCTCCAAAAGTGCTAGATTATAGATATGAACAACCGTACCCAGCCTAATGATTGTCTTTATGTTAATCTGGCTGGAAGTCAGGCTGTGTTTAATGTTATCTGTAGCTTTAGAAGCCAGAGGCTTCAAATTTCTCTAGTGACCTTGTTTTTTTCTTCCCTTATACTTCGGAGTTCCTGCAAGTAAATATTCTTCAGAGAATCTCTGAATCTAGCAGTTCCTTTAGTTGGAATCCACTGTTATTACAGTGGTGACCTATAGGTTTTAATGGAAAGGTTTTGGAAGGGAGTGCTCTATAATATTATGATTAACTCTGGGTCTCTTAGTAGACTTGTGTCCCTGTCTATGACCTTCACAGGTGTTTTTCTAATTGTGTAAGTTTTTACCCCTTCCCTTTGCTTTCTTTCCTGGCTGCAGAGTTCACAAACCAATTCCTTGAAGCCCTGATCTCAATTGAGTATGTTTTCTTGTTTCCCTCTGAGGTAAGATGGGAAGTGGGAAATGACTGTCATGCTGGAGAAGAATTTCCTTCTCCCTGTCGAGTTCAAGTTTCAGAAATAAACCTAAGGTTTCTCTATTGCAGCGTAGGTCTTTGTATGGAGAGTGTTCTAGGAGTATTTCACAATGGTAACTCTTCTGTTAGCCCGTCAGAGTCAAGAGGGTCTTTCTTGAATCCTCATTATGAAAGTCTGGTACAGTTCCTGATGAGAAAGCCCAGGAAAGTGTCCTTGCACCCAGTTACAAGAGGGCCTAGGAAACACATGGGATAATTTAGATGTCATGTAGTGGTTAAAACACAAACATGCCACTAGAGACTTTTAAATAAGAAAATGGTATAATATTTTCACTGCATCAGCAACAACTTTTGAGTCTGGGTACATGACAGGTTTTACTGATGCCCTTGCTCACAGGTCATGCAGCATTAAGGAGGCCCTGACTTTGAAACCAGGCATTCAAGAAATTAAATTTTGGTTCTAGTACCTATTAGCTGAGCTACTTGGCAAATTTCTTTGCAAGCCATTTTGAAAATTAGTTTCCTGGCCCATATTTTCACCTGTAAAATGAGGATACTATCTTTTCAAGGAGTTTCGAAGACTACGTTACATAACACATGCAGTACACAGAGATAGAGGAAATGCACAAGAAATAAGTATTTTATTATACTTTGAAATATAATAGTTAATATATAATTAAATAATAGCATTTAGTTATGCTATTAAAATTTTTGAGATTTATCTTACTAAGTTAATGACAGTGAATGGGTAACAAGGGTATCTCTCCAGTCACGTAAGGTTAACAAAGTGAATTCTACTCTTTTCAAATGAGCTAAAAATAGGCCATAAACTTATGTGTGGGGATTGGAGAAATGGCAGAAACCAGAGGACTCTTCACATCAAGCAGAAACTAGGGAATGGGAGAGGCAGTGAGCTCTTGAATAGCTGGAGAACTGTAGCAGTGAGCTCAGCCCAGGAGCTTTAGAACTCTGGGGTGGGAACACAAAACTCCCCAAAGGTTTAGAACCATCTTTAGAGGTATACATCCTGGAGTTAGGAAAACAAACAAACGAATTAGACTCACCATGAGAGGACCAGACAAAGAGGAGGACATGGACAAGAATTGTGAATCAAATCGAATAAAGCAATTTATGATGTACTCTAAATTTTCTATTTCTTTAAATTCTAAGTCATAATTTCAGGGAGCTTTGTCCTTCAATCTTAGGGTCACAACCAAGCAGGCAGGAAGCCATCTGAGACAGCATGGAGTAGAGGAGAAGACTAGAGTGTGCAATCCGACCAGCTTGGATTCAATATCTAAATTTTGCTAATTATAGAGACCTGTGTCCTCTTGCCATTGGCCATCTCCTTAAATTTCTTCAACTACATTTTGGTGGCACCAGGGTGTGTCATCAGGCCTTAGACCTCAGGAAACAGCTGGAAGGAGATGCCAATCATGCTTTCTTACATTCTTCCCTAAAGTTTCATGCTGAGCTGTGTATGGGGTGGGGTGATGAGGACAGGAATGCCTTTTCCCTGAACAATGATAAAGAGAGAAACGTAAGGCACTGATGTTTATCACATGCTCGCTAATTTCTAAGACATAGTTTTGGATTCCTGCATTTTTTAATGCCATGTTTTGGATTTCATATTGTGAAAAGGTAGTAGGAGAAAACAAGAATTCAAGCCTTCAAGTAAGACAGCCCTAAGATAACAGGGTAATCATAGAAGCTAAGAGAACATAAAAGCTGCACTAGAGACCTAATATGTCAAAATTTCTCAGTCAACCTGCTTCAGTTTTACAAAAATAATGAATTATTTTTAATAAAACCTGCCAGTCATCAGATACCTTGAGTCGTCCTTAGAGGAAAACACAGGATAAAGAGAATGTGATTATTTTCTATTATGTTCTCTTTACCGACTTAGTGGCCACCCAAATCAACTCACACTTATTGAAGACCCAAGGAGAGACAAATGTCATACAGTGGAAACACAATGCAGTAAGACACAAAAAATCTGTCCACTGATACCAACAATCTATAATTCGTGACAAGTCACTTAATCTTTAATGCCAGTGTTCCCACATCTACACAATGATAGGTTGAATGAAATGACCTCTAAGGTCCCTACTGCTTTTATAAAGTGTTAGGAGAATGGGATGCTGTCTAAAACAGAGATAAGAGCGGATGACAGAAGGCCTCCATGCTGCAATTCACCTACCAACACATGTTTTTTGGAAGGTAAGCTGAATATTTGCACTGCCAACGCAATATGACAGTTTGTAAATAAAACAGAGCTCCACCACGTGAATTCCATACAAGTAACCTGGAAATGGCAAGGTAATTTCTCTGCATTGAACTCTTCATTTCACACACTGAACGTAAATATTTACAAAGTTGATCCTGAAAGCAAGCCAGTCATGATTTCACTAATTGGCACATTAGCACTGTCCAAAGGTACAAATAACCATGCCGTTTGTTAGTTAATAAGTTTAGGCCATGATC
The DNA here is from genome assembly GCF_048565385.1 of Saimiri boliviensis. NCBI lineage: Eukaryota > Metazoa > Chordata > Mammalia > Primates > Cebidae > Saimiri > Saimiri boliviensis. The sequence goes on from NC_133461.1 coordinate 99,866,538, forward strand.
TTCACTACACTGGTGTCAACCCATTAGTGACCAGAGCCTCTCAATAATAATATTTCAAATAGAAGAGAATAAAATAGAAAATAAAAAATAGGAAATAGAAATGAATAGAAAAGAAAGTACGTGACATACAGTAAGAGGTATTATTTTGTAAAACAATTTTCATGTATATCACATGTACATCTATGGAATGCATTTAAATATGCATACACATGTTTATATGTACATATACAAAAGGGTAATACATGCTTATATATGTGTATATAACAAATATATCATGTTTATATGTGTGTATATGAGAACATTGGGTCATGTTGTAAAATTTAACTTTTTACTCTGCATCAAGGTCAAACAACTATGAAAGCCACAGCTCAAGTCTTCCCCAGACTCACTCCTACCTATACTGCAGGGTAAGAAGACCTCTGATGTTGTGCAGCTTTGGGCACAGAAATAGATCATGAGATAGGAACGAACCATTTGCATCATAAAATATTCTAGCTTCCTTTAAGTTCTACCTTTTGACTCTTGGACTTGTGCTCTTTCCTGGAAGGTCTGATGAAATTTTTATTTTGGGGGGAGGTGGGGGTGGGGAATATAACACGTTTGGCTCTTCTGTGTAGTTGATGCAAAAAGAATAGCCATGACCTCTTTTAAGTGAAGGTACTGTCCTCTGCCTCTTAGAGTCAGGAGTGAAGTGGAAGCAGTCAGGAGACCAATGGCTGATAAAAACTTGTGCACAGCAGGGAGACAGAGCAGTGAGATATGCTAAAACCTGGAGACAGATAGGGAAGTGCCCTGAACACCATGCTAAGGATTTGAGACATGATGCTTTGGGAAAAAGAAACAAGGAAGTGATGGGGAAGGGGGTCACAAACAGACCGTTGGAAGTTCTGAGTCAGAAAATGCAGAAACATATTTGCATGTGAGGAGTTACTCTGAAGACAAGGTGGAGTCCAACCGACCACTGAGAAGATGACTACCTTAGCCCAAGGAAGAGAATGAGAATAATGAAAGTGTGCACTAGGGTACCAGCAGGGAGGACGGAGGCATATTCAAGACTTTAAGAGATAACAGACTTGCTCCCGTAGTGCTAATAAATATATTTTTAATTTTACCACATAATTAAAATCATCTAATACTAAAATTCATCTTTCCAGAAAAAAAAAAGCTTTATCCCTTCCAACTTATCACTAATACAAGCATAATCTGGTCACTCAGAGGAAAAGAACAATTATAACCTTCTTCAGATCACTATGTCCTTTCTCTTTTATTAGTTGCCAAGAAACTGAAATCCTAAAATCCATGTTTTTCTTGATTTTTCTTTCTTTCTTTTTTTTTTTTTTTTTTTTTTTTTTGGTTGTGTTTGCAAACATCCTCTTCTTTTGCTCAATCCATTATAAATCAGTGGAGTCTACTGGGATAATTTTTCAACTGGTTTTCTTACCCTTCCTTTTTCTCTCCCTTTTAGTTCCCTGCCCTCAAACTAATCTTTCCATGATGATACTTTTTTTCCTATATCTCCCTAGTTATAGACTCATAATAGGTTCCAGAGGCCACGAGGATAAAGTTAAAATGCTCTGGTTCCCCACTTTATCTCTCATATTTTTCAATCTTTCTTTAACAAACACCTCACTTTTTATTCATTCAAAAAAGAATATCTGAAAACCCACTATATCCCATACTATTTAAATTGTAGACAGGAGCAATGGTTAAAATAATTAAATTTGTTTCAAAGTGGGAAGTCATCAGAGGAGCTGCTTTGTTTTTCGGACTTGTTTAATTGTGTTTTTTAAACGGAGACGGACATGATCTGGTTCGGCTTTGAGTCTTTAGGGGCTCACTCTGGAGGGTGGGTGGTGAATGGATTATTGGGAAGCAAGATAGATGCAGGGTGACTATTAGAGTATCTGGGAAAGATTATTGCAGCCTAGACTAAGATGATAACAGTAGAGATGGACAGAAGTCAGTAGATTCTGGATATCTTAACAGTGGACATTTTAAGACCTGGATTATGGATTCAACATAGGGAACATGGTAAGAAATAATTCAATAAAAACTTTGGAGTCAGACATAATTATCTGAGTCTAAAATTTTTTTTTAACTTTTCTGAAACTAAGTTTAATTATTTACTTAAAAAGGATAATAACATTGTTTTTACACATACATAATTGCCCATACTGACAGTTAGTAACCTACAAAAGTCATGAACTTACACGGTTCAATCTAATACTGAACTCATAGCATTACTGGAAGGATTAAATGGGATGAAGAATGCAAAGACACCAACTTAATACCCTATTTCATAGCTGCTAGTTTATTTCTCCTCCTATTCTTTCTTCCTTTCATTTCAGGATCTGAATACAAATCTTCACTGCAGTATTCTCCAATTAACTAGCACTTATTGATCTCTTTATCCTCAGGATTCTAATTTCTACACCAGATTGCTCTAGTTTAACAAGTCTCCACATCTGCCTTTTTCTGTAAGAGTTCACACAAGCCAAAAACTTTCATTATGCTACATTGTAAGTCAATGACAGACTCAAGCCAAAACATAATTTTCTGAACTCTGAGATTTACCACACTGTTAAGTAACCACATTGAGATACCATCTCACACCAGTTAGAATGGCGATCATTAAAAAATCGGGAAACAACAGATGCTGGAGAGGATGTGGAGAAATAGGAACACTTTTACACTGTTGGTGGGAATGTAAATTAATTCAACCATTGTGGAAGACAGTGTGGCGATTCCTCAAGGACCTAAAAATAGAAATCCCATTTGACCCAGCAATCCCATTACTTTATATCCAAAGGATTATAAATCATTCTACTACAAGGACACGTGCACACGAATGTTCATTGCAGCACTGTTTACAATAGCAAAGACCTGGAACCAACCCAAATGCCCAACGATGATAGACTGGATAGGGAAAATGTGGTACATATACACCATGGAATATTACGCAGCCATCAAAAACGATGAGTTCACGTCCTTTGTAGGGACATGGATGAACCTGGAAACCATCATTCTCAGCAAACTGACACAAGAGCAGAAAATCAAACACCGTATATTCTCACTCATAGGCGGGTGTTGAACAATGAGAACACATGGACACAGGGAGGGGAGCACTACACACTGGGGTCCGTTGGGGGGAAATGGGGGAGGGGCAGGGGGGTGGGGAGGTGGGAAGAGATAGCATGGGGAGAAATGACAGATACAGGTGAGGGGACGGAAGGCAGCAAACCACACTGCCATGTGTGTACCTATGCAACAATCTTGCATGTTCACCACATGTACCCCAAAACCTAAAATGCAATAAAAAAAAAAAAGACAAAGTACAAGGAATATTGCATTTGCTTGTAGGAGTTTCATTTACTACAAAGGCACTAATATGAGTATTAATCTACTTAGAGAAAAAAAATGAAATTAAGCAAGAATATGACACCAGATGTAAGCTAGCCACATCAATATTAATATGCCATATGTCCTCCTAACTCACAAAAACAAGCAGTGATTAACTTATTACTTTAATGATACTGGATATCCTATTAATCTCATATGCATCAAAAATAACCAAGGCTATAATCATTGCAAATGATTGGGGGAAAACCAAGGTATTATCAATAGGGGGCCAGTTTTCAGGACTATGCAACACTTTATCAGATTTTACTGAATGGTTTAATAGAATAAATGACAATGGTGACTACAGTTGATGAAACAATCAAACTCATCTTATTAAAATCGAATCATTTTTGACACATGCATATTAAATACATATATAGAACATGGATTAATTTTCAACTCTTTTGAAAAATATTGGTGTCCTAAGAATAGGGTGATCAGCTCTGTTCCTTTGCCCAGGACTGAAAAGGTTCTATTTTAAAGCAACGACAGTCCTGGACAAACTGGAACAAGTTTGTCCCAGTGTGAGATTTTAACTGAAATTGGAGACTTTAAGTTAAATCAATGAGGGATGTAAGTCCAGGGTAAAATCAAGGTAGTTGTGGGTGGCTAGGTGGAGTGGCCAATGTGGAATAAATCAAAAGTTTATAATAATTAAGGACTATTCACGTAGTAGAATAACAACAGGCCATAGGAAGGAGACTAGGAGGTTATCATCTGTAACAATGTTCAGTGAATAAGAAGTATTCAGGAAGTCAGTGACAGTGAGGAATAAGCATACAAGCTAAAACAGCCAGCTTGAATAAGGCTCAAAGGCTCTGCTAACATTCAGTTACAATGGAATGGAATAAAGTTTCATTGCTGAAGACATAAGGAACAGTTTGTGAAGAAAGAAGAGGACTGTGATTTGGGCTTTGAAGAAAGAATAAACAGAGAAACAGAGCAATATATGAGAAATACATGAGATGAAGGTGAAAGCTACAAAAGATCAATGGATGCTTCTCTTTGTGCAGTGGCCCAAAAAGTATTCTCAGGAATTATACTTGGATGAACTGTGCTACGGAGGGAAAGTTTTCCTAGGATTAATCCACTTATGTAGGAGGTTGAAATGTTTTGAATGCTTACAATCAGACCTTGGTGATAACCTTCAACATTAGGATATAAATAACTCCCATATGCTTAGCTTTCCAATAATGGAACACTAGGCATAAATATGTTTACTGGCAGTTGACATATCCTTTCTCATCTGTTTTTCTTTCATGACTGTCCCTCAGGGACTGGAAGTCTAAAAACTCTATTTCTGACTCCTTTGAGCCTGGGCTTTGAATGAGATGTAAGTTTCAATGGTGAAAATGCACTTGAGGAAGTTTATGAAACAGAAGGAAGCCAGACACCATAAACCTGCATCTGTGACAGGGAACTAGCCAACTCCCGTAGATATGGATGTTTGTAAATACTGGATCTCACATTCTCCTGTCCAGTCACATTCTACTGACAGTGGGAGGGGAGGGGGCAGTAGCATAAACAAGTTTGCTTACATCTGTATCTAAGCATTCAGTTATAACCCCTTATAACTCTACTTCTCCACTCTTTCTAATGATTTTTCAAGTATTCAACTCCCTTTATGAAACTCTTCTTGTCTGAAAGACCTAAAATGATTTCAGTTTTCTACACCCATGGCCAAGACAGAAGGCCAATAAGAACAGCCATCTCTCAGGATTGTCATTGTGTGTTAAAAATTGAAGAGGTTTTTACAAATGGGAAGGCTACAATTTCCTTGTAGAGTCCATTTAATTTTAAGGTTATTTTGTTCTAAATGATCTCCTGGTCCAACTAAAGTAATTTGATAGTTCCTAAGAATTTTACTCAAGTTGGAAATAGCAGCAACTTCTAAAGGATGGGAACATAAAGGCATCAGAGGGGACCCAAGGTACAGAAGTAATCACACTCTTCTCATGAAATCCTTGACCCAGAATACAAAATTAATTCAATTCCAGGACTTTCGTTTTTCACTTTAAATTGGTTCAATAGTTTTAATTTTTTATTTTGAAACAATTATGGATTCAGAGGAGTTTGCAAAATGTACAGGAAATCCCCATATGCTCTTCACCCAGCCAAAGTGAAATTCTTACACAACAGTATAACATCAAAAACAGGAAGCTGACACTGGTACAATCAATAGAGCCTATAACTTACTGAGATTTCACCAGTTATATATGCATTCAACACGAGTGTGTATTTTTGCAACATTACCATGTGTACCTTCCTAACCACCCAAACCACCACCCAAACCAGATTCTTCACGGTACCATCACCGCAAGACTTCCTTGTGTTTCCCTTTATAACCACGCCAACCCCTCCCTGTCCCTAACCTTACCAACCACTTTATTTTCTCCATCTTTAAAATTGTGTTCTCTCCAAAAATGTTACACATATGGGGTGGTATAGTATGTATCTCTGGAAAATCTTTTAATGAAAAAGTAGTCTTCTACCCCTCCAAAAGTTTTACACATTTTAAATAGTGAAATATTTTGTAAAGAGGATATTCAGAAAATCTTTAGTTTCTAGATATAAAAACACTTTGAATATAAAGTATTTGCTCTTTTTAGCTCCAGCTTTATTTAAAGTTAAGGAATGACTTTCAAATAATTAAAAATACTCTAAAAACAAAATATCAAAATAATTTTCAAAAGGAGAGTAATTCTTGTGGGATGCTGCTTTATTTCCTACCATAAATAAATGTACAGATCCAATTATAGAGACTTACAAATATGCTATCTCATGTTTCCAATATTCACACTGTAGGGCAAATGAGGTTCTAGTTACTAACACAACCTTAACACTTATGAACCTTGACAATACTTCTTTTGGAATACAATATATTCCACCCACCTTGCTTTAAAAAAATGAGGTAAACTCAGCAGAATTCAGCAAACTTTCTATTCATGTGGGCAAAATTGAAATTAAAATAGAAACCTTGGGGAGGAAGCCTATCACTCTGTCTGATTTAGTTCTAAAGAAGAATTCAGAGGAGTACTGCAGTGAATCAAATTATTAGCAGGGGCATATAAAGTTCAGAGCCTTCTCTTAAAAACTGTTTCTCTTTTTCTCTTCTGTTGGATCTCCATCTCTTGGGACAGATCTCAAAGCCACTCACCTCTCCAACCTAGAAGCCTAGCAATCCTCTCAGAAACTTAATGCTTATTTCTTTATTTGAGCATGATTTTCGCCAAACAAATAAATGACCCTATGTTATGACAAAGGAGTTCTAGGCCACTTTCAGCTAGGTAGGACAATTTAGAGCGTGTATTTTAGTTAATGAAATATTAAAATCCTCAAGGATTTTTATGGTTTATAATGAAAATAATTTCAGAACTATTATATGAGATTTAGAATAAGTATCTAGACAAATACGGAAGTCTGAGATCAAGGTTTTAGCAGTGTTGGTTACCTCTCGGAGTGGTGAGGGAAGGCTCCCTCTCCGACCTCTCTCCTTGGCTTGCAGATGAATGTCTTCAGGTCTACATAGCATTCTTCCTCCCTGTATTTATGCCTGTGTCCAACTTTTTTCCTTTTATAAGACCAGTCATTCTGCACTAGGACCCACTCTACTCTGGTAGGACTTCGTCTTACCTGACTGACTACACCTGCACCGACCCTATTTCCAAAGTAGATTGTATGTCAAGGTACTGGGGACTAGAACTTTAACTTTTCAGGGGATACTATTCAATCCATAGCAGGATTCACATTCTTTTCTTAAGATAATATTTCTCCCTCCTTTCTCCAGACTTTTTTTCCACATGGATTCCTACCTGCAGAGGGCATCCTGATAGGGCAGAACTATAGTAAGTTGCAGGTCACTTTCCTTTAGGGTTGGAAACAAGTCATCTTGGACCAGAATTTTTTTTAAAGAACAGAGTCATTTCTGTAGCTATATCTAGCTATAGAAGTGTGAGATAAGCAGACACTCATTACCTTGAGGATAAAATGCAACTGATCCTTCACGGATTAGTATGACGAAAGCGACTCCCTTCAATAACCTTCACTGAACCTTGCTTTCAGGGACAAGATTGATAAATGTGTGCCATGGGGTATCCTGTAAGAACAGTGACTGGGAATTCTGCTCCTTTGTTTTGTGGAGTCTGATGAACTAAAAATACCAAATGAGGTTCATCACCATTGAAGACAGCAAGAGCATCCAAGGAGAACATTCAATGAGGGTAGGAGCTCTCTGAACAAGACATCCGGTTTAACAAAATAGAAAGTTACATGAGAAGGATTTGTTCAGCCATCATATGAATCTACCTCAGACCTGGGTGTCCTATGGCAGAAGGAATGCCAATGCATATGAGTGTAAATTCAAAAACAGAAGTATTGGGAGGCCAAGAGTGGAAAGACTGTTGGCATGCATTATGTCAAATGAAATTGTCCCCCCTAGAAAATCACTGAGCACTGCACATAGAGATAGGCAAGCAAGACAATTATTATAGCAGTGAATAAAAACTTCTCGAATAGTGCAACAATGACAGAAACAACGAAAGGTAATATTCAGGATACACTATCGACTTTTCACTCTGTCTGCAAGAAGGAGTGGTCCTTTTAGCAGCAGTCAACCTCCTGCATTTTTAGGCAAATCAGGGGAAGATGTCTATGGTTGCAGAGTTTGGTGACTATCTTGAAACATGATCATGCAAATTTAAATTCAGGTAAGTTAAATGAATAGTTTTGAATTTTTAAATCTGTGATTTTACTTACATGGTAAAACATACATATGTAAATATACATAAAGAATAACATCTATTCACACTCTATTTCAAGAATGTGAATACATGTTATTAATATTCCAAATACTTCTCTGTAGGCGGATTATATTTCCTCACCACTTTGATATCAAGCTTGGTCATATAGTTTACTTTGGCCAGTAAAATATGAGCAGAAGTAACAAAAGCCACTTTGGAGTTGAAGCTTCAAGAGTTATCTTCTGGTTCTCCTTTCCATCCCCTACTCCTTTGTTTTCTGCCACAGGACAAGAGATGTCTCAGACAGGAGGTGCTCTTTCAACCTGGTCCCAGCATAAAGACAGTGCAAGGCTATCCCAGGGCCAACCTTGGTGGTCAAAATGTGAGCGGGGAATACAACATCGTTGTATAAATCCAACACCATTTGGGAGGAGTGCTTATTACAGCTTAATTTGCCGTGATCAAAATAGAAAGTCTTAAGGTTAAGATAACTTTTCAGGCAATTATTGATTTATAAACTGAAAAGTCCAAAATAAGTCCTATTCTGGAAGTCCACTGATGTCTTCAGGACTTTGTATCTTTCACTCTACTACCTGGCTCTGATTTTTTCTTGTCACCTTCTCCACCCATTCTTCCCTCATATCAGCAAGATGGCCCTTACATCCTTTTCCACAAGAAAATTCTCTCTAGCTCTAACTAGTAAGATGTTCAAAACATCCATTGAGTATTGAATTTTAATTTGTTTATTTTTATGTTTCCTTTTCCTTTCCAGGTCATACAGAATTCACTGGTTCCAGAATGGTTAGTCTGTGGCTTGGAGGTGAGGAAAGGCTTCACTATGCAAGTAAATATAAATTAAAATTCCAACCTGAGTGTGCCACCAGCCAGGTTTTCTGAATTATTGCAGGAAATTCATTTTTGTCCCATTTATTTTACAGATAGCACTCTAAATAGTACATAGATGACTCAGTATCAGCTCCCCATGTGCATGAAGGCTGCATCCTGGAGACCGCCTTCTGGGTAGATGTCAGAACCTCAGACCCCATGCATGAAGGCTTAGATCAAGTTCATATATCCCCATGAGCTCTTCAGCCTTAGTTCTTGATTACTGCTTGCAGAGTTCAGCCATCATATCTGGCTCCTGGAATTTTTCTCTTTTTTAATTGGCTATATATCAAAAATTACTGTGTTCTATCTAGCAATATTTGTTTGGCTCAGAAGACATGCTTTCACATTAGCTCAATGTACCAGGTTTTTAGTGACCTCTGTAATTTCTTTGCAGTGCTCATTAATCTTTGGCCCATGCAAGATCAGGTACTATACCTACTGTATTCCCTCCAGAACTTAATGCAAAGTTGAGCTAATAGTAGGTACTTAATACATGTTTCTCAAGTGGTAAGAGGCAGTAGAACACAGCAGTTAAAAATTTTGCCTGAAAGCAGATTGCCTGAGTTTAAACCCTAATCTATCACTTACTACCTATGTGAACTTGGGCATGACTCTTAATTTCTCTGTACTTCAGCTGCTCATGGGTAAACAGAATAATAATGGTATACCTGCCTCATAAGGTTGTTGCAGGGATTCAATGAGCTAATATACATAAAGCCTCTAGATCAATGTCTGTAATCAGCAATGAGTGTTAGCAAGTATTATTTGCTTTTTCATTATTAATAATAAATCATATTTGGAAATAGGTAAGCCTTTTAGTAGGTCATATAGTATAAATAGTTATCTCTTCTGCCTATGTATAGGGCTGGCCCTGGGATTACATCTTGTTGAAGAATGCTGATGAATGAAATAGCTTAAAAAATCAGGAGACAACAAATGCTGGAGAGGATGTGGAGAAATAGGCACACTTTTACACTGTTGGTGGGAGTGTAAATTAGTTCAACCATTGTGGAAGACAGTATGGCGATTCCTCAAGGACCTAGAAATAGAAATTCCATTTGACCCAGCAATCCCATTACTGGGTATATATCCAAAGGATTATAAATCATCCCCTATTATAAAGACACATGCAAAGGTATGTTCATTGCAGCACTGTTTACAACAGCAAAGACCTGGAACCAACCCAAATGCCCACTGATGATAGACTGGACAAGCAAAATGTGGCATATTTACACCATGGAATACTATGCAGCCATAAAAAAAACGATGAGTTCGTGTCCTTTGTAGGGACATGGATGAATCTGGAAACCATTCTCAGCAAACTGACACAAGAACAGAAAATCAAACACCACACGTTCTCACTCATAATAGAGTGTTGAGTAATGAGAACACATGGACACAGGGAGGGGAGCACCACACACTGGAGTCTGTTGGGGGAGACTAGGGGAGGGAAAGCGGAGGGTAGGCAGTTGGGGAGGGATAACATGGGGAGAAATGCCAGATAAAGGTAACAGGTATAGAGGCAGCAAATCATGCTGTCATGTATGTACCTATGCAACAATCCTGCATGTTCTGCACAGGTACCCCAGAACCTAAAGTGCAATAAAATATATTTTTTTAAAAAAAACAAATAGCTTAGAACAGAGACCTGGTATTTGAAAATCAAGTAAGATAAATTGCAGTGGGCACAGCAAGTTATTATAGGACCCAGGGCTGTGTTTCTTCATCCCAGCCATCAAGTGGCTCACTGAGGGGTGGGGTGAAAGGGGAAGAAGAAACTGGAGCTAATAAAAAGGAAAAAGAATGTGCTAGTGTCTTGGAATCAACACACTAAAATTTTTTTCCCATTATGCATTGAATTTACTCTGCAGAAGTAGTCCATTTGTATCAGGATCAAATATTTCAAAATCTCTCAGTGAATATGTCGGTATAATAATATTTCTAGGTTACGAAAGTAGACATATAAATAGAAAACTTGATTTGGAAAAGGTGCTTTAGTCATAAAGACTGCCAAATCTTTTTTTGATAAACTCAATAATTACCTACTTAAAGCTTTAAAATATTAATTCTCTTATAATGTATAACTTGCAGTGTGGAGAGTTCTACTGCAGAATCCTGCTGATTTAGATATACTGTTTGAACCATGTTTCAAAAGAGAAAGAGAAAAAAAGGCATGGTCCAACTTATATACCAAAGGTAGCACTCCTACTCCTACATCTAACAGCAGCTGTGTAAAATGTTGATATTACATACAGATGTTTTCCCCTTGTTGTTTTCAAATTATTTCTAGCTGTTAAGTTTAGCAAAATAAATATGTTATCTTCTCTAGATTATGACAAGGCACTGAAACCTAAACTACTGTCTCTGGTGATTAAAGAGTCTAAGAAAATAGTATGCTAGTCTTTATTTCTTCTTTCAGCAGACAGGGCAATCAAATAGAAAAAAAAATTAAAATTCCAAAGATTTATTTAGTTTGTGTCTTTTTTACTTTCAGAAAACAAACAGTGGAATGGAGTAAATAATGTTACTGAGGTGTTATGTTTTTTAAAAAAATCATGTGAGGGTAGCAAAATCAGTGAATAAGGAAATTAATAAACACGTTCTAATCTTTAATGGATTGAGACGTAGCTTCATTTAGGCAAATATTAACATAATATGTACTTGTGCTTGCTGAGTATGATTAGATTATCTACTTTTCTGTAAGTCATTAATGGGGGAAAACTATCCACCTAATTATGAACTGGAATATATTTAATTACTCACCCAATTTAAACATGTTAACACATCTCTAAATGTTAGCTGAAAAGATGATATAATGGATGATACAGAGTCAGAACAGCTTGTCACCAATGAATTATTATTAACCATAGAGAAATTTATTAGTATATTGACAAATTGAGGACTAAGTTATGAATATATTTTAAACAAATACTAAACAAATATTTTGAAAAATACTCAAATATTATGTTTTATTGTTAGCATGGCACAATTTGAGAAACTAAAATTCCTAGAAATAAGTTTAAACATCTTAGCCTACAAATTATATCTGAACTTGGCTGGCTAGTATGATGAAGCTATTGCACTTTACTAAAAGCAGAAGGGATTGATGAACAACTTTAGGTGTTATTTACAAACACATTTATGTACATCTCTTTTTCTAGACATTCTACTCTATTCCACTGGCCTAATATGTATTTGTGCTAATCTCACTTTGCCTTACTTAAGGTAGTTTTATAGTAAGTCTTGAATTTTAAATGTAATCCTGCCCAGGTGTTATTTTTCAAACTTGCTTTGGTTATTCTTGTTCAATGAATGCTTGAATAAATTTTATAATCATCTTAATATCACTATTGAGATTTTAATTTGGATTACATGTATTTTATACATCAATTTTGGGAGAGCAAATATCTTTGCGACATTTACAATATTCTAATCCATGGAAATGGTTATTGCCACTGTTTTGCAACATAAAAAAAATCAATAACATTTTAGAGTTTCCAAATGTATAGATATTTCAGTTTTCATTAGACTTACTTGTAGATATTTGATAGTTTTGAAACCATTATAAATTAAAAGTTTTTATGTCATTTTAATTTCTTTTTATATGTAATTCTTTAAATCTTATTTTGGCTTGTATCTTGCAACCATAATTCACTTATGAATTCTAATGTTTCACTTGTAGATTCTTTCTACATCCAGTCATATCACCAGTAAATAGAGTCTTATATCTTACTGTTTAACTTTTATAACCTTTGCCTTTTTTTTCTTACTTTATAACAAGAAGTAGGATCCCTATACAATGTTAAATAGAAGTAGAACTAGATGTCTTTACTCATTCCCAAATACAAGAAGAATTTTTAAATAATTCACGCTAATTGTGAATTCAGAATTTGTACATTACGGAAATTTGTTTGGTTGGTTACCTTGGTTTTACAGATGCTCTATTAGTTTAAGCAAGTTTATTTTCATTTCTAGTTTGCCAAAATTATGAGTATATAGTGAACTGAATCACAAAATTTCCTGACATCTATCAAGGTAACTCTGATATTTTTCTCTGCTTTCTGTTAGTGAAAAAAGTACATTGATAGACTTTCATTATATATTAAACCTTTTATTACTGCTAGAATTAATCCTATTTTTATGAGAGAGATTAGCCCTAAAATTTTCCAAAGTGCAAAGAAAAAAAAATCAAATGCCAAAAGATAGTTCATTAAAAAGACTAAAAATAATTGAAAATCATTAGTAGGACTGATTAGGAAGAAAGAGAAAAGATACAAGATACCAGTATGAGGTTTGAGAAAGAAACATTGCTACAAATAGATTCTAAAGAAATTAAAACCTTAATTAAATAACTTTAAGTCAATAATTTAAAATGTTTGTTGAAAGAGGCAAATTCCTGTAAAACATAACTTAACAAAACTAAAACAACACTAAAAAAAAAGATCTGAGTAATCATATATCTAGCAAAGAAATTGTAATTAAAATCCTCTCCACACAAAAATCTCCAAGCCCACATTTAAAGAAAAAGCATTTTAAAAAGAATACTATAATACCAATCTTTAAAAACACTTTTAGAGATCAGACAAAAAAGATTGCTTCCTCACTTATTTCAGGATGCCATCATAATTTCAAAACCAAAATCTGAGAGAAGCACTAGAAAAGAAATACATAGAAATTGCAAGATGAGCTCAGTAAACTTACTTATCACCCACCCTACTACCACCAGCCCTTTTTAACACAAGGGTAGCTTAAAAAAAAAAAAAAAAAAAAAAAAAAAAAAAAAAAAAAAAAAAAAAAAAAACAGAAAAGTTTTGAAAAGACTGGCACTGAGGAAGAAGGTAAATGTTTCTGGAAAATACTGGTTCACTTTCCATAGTATTAGAGTTTCAGCACAGGGTGGAAATTTGAAACTGTAGTGAAATCAGTTTGCATCTGGTAGGATTTGTTTGATGCAGGTTTGAGATACTGTCATGTAAGTATGAAGAGGAGGAGGAGGAGGAGGAAGGGGAGGAGGGGGAGGAGGGGGAAGAGGGGGAGGGGGAGGGGGGAGGGGAGGGGGAAGGGGGAAGAGGAAGAGAAAAAAGAGAAAGAGGAAAGGGAAGAAAGAGAAGGGGAAAGAAAGAATAAAAAGGAATGGAAGTGGAGAGGAGGGGAGGGAAGAGAAGGGAAGGGAAGGGCCAGAAGATCCAAGAGGCAAAGGAAAAACAAGAAGTATATACTCCAGACACTGGAAGCGTTATGAGGGAAAAAAAAATGACACAGCAATGAAACAACTAGTGATGGAATGAGAGATTGCCATCCTCCATAGATTGTGATGTTTAAAAGATCAGAAATGGAAGAATTAATTTCAGTTGATCTGTGTCTATGTGTATGGTAGCTCAAGTTAGGTGAAGTTATTAGAACTGAGGAAGTCATGCAAGTTAAAGGCTAGAATGCAGGCTGGGTCATCCACATAGATGCTGTTGACCTGAGGGTGGACTGGACCAAGGGGAACCAACTCATCTATCAACCCGCTGTCTATGGGAGCAGAACTATAAGCATTCACTTGGGAAGGGTAGGGTCAATGTTTTCTTTTGGGAAAATTCATATTTCCATTATGGAAAGATGTAGAATAGGGTTCCATGTAGAAAATGAGAAATTCTATGTGATTCTAGACAGTTGAATTAAAATAAAAACAATGGTGGAGTTTGGGAAAAATAATATTCTTGGACTCACCTAGACATTCTATATCAGAATACCCAGGGAAAGAATCTAGGAAGATATCTTCATAAATGCCTCAGGTTATTATTATTATTATTGTTATTATTGAGATGATATCTGCTCTGTCATCAGTCTTCAGTGCAGTGGCATGATCTCGGTTCACTGCAGCCTCCGCCTCCTGGGTCCAAGCGATTCTTCTGCCTCAGCCTCCAAGTAGCTGAGACTACAGGCATGCGCCACTACACCCAGCCAACTTTTGTATTTTTAGTAGAGACAGGAATTCACCATGTTGGCCAGGATGGTCTGGATCTCTTGACCTCATGATCCGCCCACCTTGACCTCCGAAAGTGCTGGGATTACAGGCGTGAGCCACCGCACCTGGCCAACGTCTCACATTATTTTATTTTATTTTTGAGTCAGGGTCTCACTCTGTCACCCAGGCTGGCATATAGTGGCACAATCTCGGCTCACTGCAACCTCTGCCTCCTGGGTTCAAGAGATTCTCCTGCCTCAGCCTCCCGTGTAGCTGGGGCTACAGGCATATGTCATCATGCCTGGCTATTTTTATCTTTCTTTTTCTCTCATTTTTTTTTTTTTTTTTTTTTTTGGTAGAGATGGGGTTTCAACACATTATTGAGGCTGATCTTGAACTCCTGACCTCATGATCCGCCCTGCTCGACCTCCAAGTGCTGGGATTACAGGCGTGAGCCACCATGCCCAGCAGGTTATTCTTCGGCTAAGGCTTGTCAGAAATTTGGGGAGAAAATGTGTAATATAGGAGGAAGTTTTGTTTTGTTTGCTCTGGTAAGAATACAAGGTTTCTAAGGGCCTGGGCTGATCCAAGCAGGGATGATTTCCCCATTGCTGACCCTGGGGCGTTCACTCTTCAGACAGTTGTAGAACTTGTGCTGTGTCCCAGGCTCTGCACTTAGGGTTTTAATCCTGCTCTGGGAAGGCCAACACCCTCCTGGAGCAGACAAGTAATAGCAGAATAAAATAAGGTATGCTAAGATCATGGTATTTGTTATAAACATCTTACGGGAGCACAGAAGAAAGATCAACTAACTCTGTCTTGGAAGTCAAGAAGAAATTTCTCCTAAGAAAGACATTTAATTTGAGTTTTGTAAAAAGTCAGTAAGAATCTGCTAGGCAAGGATGAGAGGGAGAGTACGGCAGGTAGAAAGAATCAGTGTACAGGTGCAGTGAGGGGAGGAGTAACTGTTCAGTCTCTCTGCCTAGGTTCTATTTTGCTATGACTTGAATTGTGCCCCTACCGAAAAAAAAAAAAAAAAAAAAAAAAAAAAAAGATATGTTAGGGTCACTACCACTCACACTGCAGTATGTGACCTTATCTAGAGATAATGTCTTTACAGAGGCAATCAGGTTAAAATAAGCTCATTAGTATGGTCCCTCATCTATAATAACATGACTGGTTTCCCTATACAAAGGGGAAATTTAGACACAAAGACAGATATGCACGATGTGAAGATACAGGGAGAACTGGTCATTTTCAGGCCCAAGAGAGAAGCTTGGAACGAACTGTTCCTCATGGACCTTCGAAGGAACCAACATTTCCAATATCTTGATCTTAGACTTCCAGCCTCCAGAACCGTAAGACAATAACTTTCTACTGTTTAAGCTGCCCAGTTTGTGACCCTTTGTGATTGTAGCCCTAGCAAACAAATACACAATTCCGTTTAAAAGCAAAATAAAATGATACGTGCAATGGAGTGGATAGTGTGCTTTTACTTACTTGGTCTGTCAACCACAGTTTCCAGAATATTGTGTGGTCTGTGAATTAGCACTGTATTGTTACATTTCCTTAGCAATATTGAAAGTTCATGAGTTACTTTAATTTGGAATAAATACATGGTAACTATTTATACATGGTATAAATTAAATAGTAACCATTAGGTCCACATTGTAACATGACTTACAGAAACTCATAGTATATAACCTAAGATAAGATATGTATGCATAATAGACCACAATTCTATATTCATCTGCGTCGATTGTGCAACGCTATAATATTTCCTAATAGACCACTCTTGATGTTCATGACCAAGTTGTCCTCTAAAGACTCTTAAAAGAAAAAAATCCTGATTCTCAGAAACAAAAGAATGACTTTAAATAAATGTATTCTTGACCAGCTGTAATAAAAGCTCAGTGTTTCACATAAATCCTTCTTTGTCTAACAATAATAAAACATTTCCTTATCTACAAATGCTTACGTATCAAGATCTAAACTACAGACATAATCAACTCAATTTCTGGGCATTTATCTATTTGCTCTGGATGGTTCAGCTAAGTCCTGCTATTCCTGAATTTAAGAAGATTCACCACTGTGCATCTTTCCAATATGTGCTCTGCAAAAGTGCTTGCCTCAGCTGCCTTTTAATGCACAGGCAGCTTCTGAATGCTGGTGCTGCAGTAGGTGGCCTTTACAGCCAGTCTTGGTCTCTGGCAGGAATTTAGCAGAGCATGCTGTGATCGCTCAAAAACTCCCTTTAAACAAGTGAACAAACAAGAGCAACAACAAAGACACAAAAATCCTTCTGTGTTTTCGATGTTCCACAATAAACTATATTCTCTTCACCCACCCCTAATAAGGAATAACATCTTAGTGTCATTTACTATTTCATAGTCACTTAAGCATAGACTTCAAAATATGTAAAAGAGTGTGCTATAGTCAGGTGATATGAGGCAACAAAGAAAAGTTGTGTTTAGACTCTAATGAATATTGTTTAATCCCAGCATTTTGAGAGGCCAAGGTAGGCAGATCACTTGATCTGAGGTCAAGAGCTCAAAACCAGTCTGGCCAACATGGTGAAACCCCTATCTTCACTGAAAATATAAAAAAAAAAAAATAGCTGGACGTGGTACCATGTGCCTGTAGCCCCAGGTACTCAGGAGACTGAGGCAGGATAATCGCTTGAACCTGGGAGGTAGAGGTTGCAGTGGGCAGAAATTGTGCCACTGCACACTCCAGCTTGGGTGAGACTTCATCTAAAAAAAAAAAAAAAAAAGAATATTGCTGATCTAGGCTAAGACCTTTGGACTGTATTATTTTATGATATGTGCAATAGGCTTGAAGAATTTTTAGCAAAGGAATAACTTGAC
The DNA here is from genome assembly GCF_048565385.1 of Saimiri boliviensis. Classification (NCBI taxonomy): domain Eukaryota; kingdom Metazoa; phylum Chordata; class Mammalia; order Primates; family Cebidae; genus Saimiri; species Saimiri boliviensis. The sequence goes on from NC_133461.1 coordinate 99,884,384, forward strand.
CGGATTTACATTTTTTGCATTTGTAAAGATCACTCCAATGAAAGGGTAATCTGTGGATATACATGGCTTTAGGAGGCTTAGATGACAGCTGCCTGATATCAATCAAAACCAGATGTCAATGACACAAGTCTGTTCTAACACAATGTGTGGCAAAATGTAATGAGTCTTTTATCTCCAAAGGACAGCCAACATTTTTCAATGCCTGTGGTATTCTGGGATTTGGGATGTCTGCTTACTCTTTTTTCAACAATGACTATAGTAAAGGAGAGAAGTGAATGGACCAAGAGATATTAGAAAGTAGAGTCATGATATTTAGTCACTGATTAGGATCTGAGAAAAGGATGTATACTATGGTACTCTACTGCAATCAGTAAAAGTCAGTTCAGGATTGAAATACTGGTTTTTCTATTTAATACCTGTGTGACTCACCTGGAATTAATAACACCTACTGGATGAGGTTGTTATAAAGACAAAATAATTTAACACATGCAGAGCATGTAGTATTGTGGGAAATAGAGAATTAAAAGTCCATTTATTTAGCATCAAATAAAATGAATCAAATCTCAAAAATAACTGAAATTTCTCACTGGGCAGCCTATCAGGGGTATCATACAGAAGATTAACACACTGAGTGTGATGGGAATTCACGATTCAATGGTTAGAAGCAAATATAATTTCTATGAAAGATTTTTAAAAATTGCAGAGCAGTTTTTCTCTTAATTGCTTTTAGTATCAGTTAACTGTAGCAGCATGTCTGGTTGCTGATCTCACTCTGGGTGATCTGTCTTGCTTCCTTTGATGAATCCATCCCTGTGGAACTCTAGGGGAAGGCATTTGCTTCTGCAGCCTGATGGGCAATCCCTTGTTTCAATAGCAGCTGATCACTGTAGGCTCCATTTCCATTCTCAGGTCATGCCCTTGTTAGAGCATCCTGGCAGCTCCACAGCAGGAGGCACGTGGCTCTCCATTAAATGCATCCTGCAAATCTCTAGTAACCATGGTAATAATCATCAGAAGACACAGCCCCCAAACCTATCCTGACCTTTTGACCATCCGTGGTGAAAACCACAATTCCTTACTGTTTGAATGTTTTAAATTAGACACTCATGAGATTTTATTCATTCAAGGGAAAATATCACGTGCCCATGACAACAGCTTCCTGATATCAATCAAAATGAATTATCAATGATAAAATGCTGTTCTAACACAATTTGGGGCATAATGCAATCAGGCCTTTATCTCCAAAGGACAGTCAACATTTTTCAGTGCCTGAGATACTCTGGGATTTGGGATGTCTGCTTACTCTTTTTAAAAAAATAATTGCATGAAGGAAATATTTGTAGGGTTTCTCTAAGGGAAATATAAGAAATATTAAAAACTAATGAGTGACATAATTACACCTAAAATTAATGAATTTTATGATTCTTCTGTCTAAGTTTAAAAAGAAGAAAACTGAAGCACCAAAAAAGGAGGAGGAGTACTTACCCAAAACAGCAAATATTTAAGGGATTATACTGTGGCTTATAGAATGGTGGTCACCGTGGATTTGGGTTGGCACGGCAGGGGTAGTGGGGTATGCTGTTTTGGGAAGATGTTGGTCAAATGATTCAAAATATCACTTAGATAGGAGGAACAAGTTGAAGAGATCTATTGTGCAATACGGTGACTATAGTTAATAACAACATACTATATACTGAAAAATGCCAAGAGAATAGATTTTGAGTGTTCTCATCACAAAGAATGACAGCTATGTGAAGCAATAACATATATTAACTAGCTCAGTTTAGCAATTCCACAATATAGGCATGTTTTAAAACATGTTTTACCCCATATGCACAATTTTGTCAATTAAAACAACTGAAAATAATTACATCATTTATTATTTAGTTATACTGCATCCATCGATTCATTCATGCACCACATTCAAAACAGCATTGCACATGTGGTTGTCTATGCTTCTTTAAAGGGGATGCTTGTCCTCACATGTGACACTGTGTGAGATGGTGCTTGAACCATGGATAAATACAGCTCATCTCCACAGACAGTCAATTTTATTAAAATAGATACACGGGTCCATCAAACAACTAACCTGAAAATAATATGGATTGCAATGTAAAATTCACATGAAAGAGAAAAACAGAAAATTCGAAATAATTATCTACATTTGGCAGCCCTGGTTAGTCTTCTATACCAAGACTTCCAAGGTTATATATCTCCCTTTGTCACACAAATTTGAAAAGAAAATTGGAGAAACTCTATGCCAAGAATAAAACCAGCATATAGGCCAGGAGTGGTGACTCATGACTGTAACCCCAGCAATTAGGGAGGCTGAGGCAGGGGTATCACCTGAGATCGGGAGGTCAAGACAGCCTGACCAACATGATGAAACCCTGTCTCTACTAAAAATACAAAATTTAGTCGGGCATGGTGGTACACACATGTAATTCCAGCTACTTGGGAGGGTAAGACAGAAGAATCTCTAGAACCTGGGAGGCGGAGGTTGCAAAGAGCTGAGATTACACCACTGCACTCCAGCCTGGGTGACAGAGCAAGACTCTATTTAAAAAAAAGAAAAAAAAAAAACCCACAACATATACAATATAATCTCTGATTTGATTATAATATGAATTTTACATAACACACGTAATGAGATACAGGGCATAACTATATAAAAGACCTGACAGCAAAAATAAATAAATAAATAAACAAATAAGAAAGACTCTGTTACAAGTAGAAATAAACCCAAACTGTTTCCAGCAGTCCTTTTTGTTGTATAATTCAAGTGTTTGTTTTCTTCTTGATGTTTTTCTGCACATATACTTTTTTAAAGTATATATGGCATTTTTAAAGTAAATCTTAAAATGTTTACTATCTTTGAATGAAGAAAATGTATATAAACCCACTTATGTTATCAATCATCATAGAAAGACTAATTTCAAATTTTAAAAAGTAGTAATTTGGTTATAATAAATAATAAAAAATTAGCATTTTATTGGATGAGATTTCTTGGGTTTATTAACAGTCTTCCTCTGGAATACATTATTTAACTTTCTAGAACTGGTAGAAGTTTAAGAAATGAAAAAACTTACAATTTTTTTGTTTGTTGTATGGATATATTAAATCCTACAACTGAAAACTCCGTCTTCTCCCCACGTGGAAAATCTCTAAGAAATAATACCTCAGTTTCCCTTTATTCAAATGGTGATATTAAATGTCCTACAGATTTATTCATTATTAACTACAAAAATACTTTAACATGTGATTTGCTCCCTCCTTTGGAAAAACAGCTTTAGTTTTATTTGCAGGCCATGCTCATCAGAGTTAAAACAGAAATAATGTTTCAGTAGATACCAAGTAACTATAGCATCAGTCTCCAATGTGCTAGCAGAGCGCTTTAGAATGTTATCAAAACTAGGGCTCTTTCGAGCCTCTGGTTCTGCATCTGTGGTCCAGCAAGACTGTGGAGGGTTTAAATTATCCTCTGTGCATTGCATGATACCTATGGAGATGAGCAATCTGGCAATGTGTGGAGTCCAGCAAGCAATCACTGTGATGCGTGAACTGCAGTGAACGCTTGAGACATATCAAAACATCTTTTTCACAAAACCTCTCTGAGCCAGCCTAAAAATTGGAGGTTCTCTTTCAATGCTGTCTCTTCGAATATAAAAATTATGTAAATCATGCATATAAAGTTTCTTACAATGTATTTTGAATATGGTGGAGATAAAAAACTTTAAGGCTGACAATCACGCGGCTTGGATCCTGAGCTCCAGTTTGCCACATTACATGACCTTGAATAAAGTTATTTGACCTCTGGATATCTCATTTGCATCATCAATAAAATTAAGCTCATAATACTGCTTTTTGCTATCTCACAAGGCTGCTGAAATATTCAAATGACTGGAAATACAGCTTTAAAATTATAAGAGAACAATAAAAATACAAGGTTATGTGACTTTTTAATCTTCAAATATCAAATTCCTTACAGACTTTTGTCATGTTTGAAATAAAGTGTTTTTTTAAAAAAGGTGATTTTTAAAAAATTGATGTTATCTCTTAAATAGGACAAAACAATAGAATAAATTTTTTTATGTTGGACCACTACAGTTTTTGGTTTTTCTTTCTGTTTACTGTCAGACAGCTGTGTCGAGTGAAATATTTTAACTATATGAGAAACTTCAAAGTACAAGTTAAATATTTGTATTTTGTTTTCTATATGCACATAGGACTGGAAGGTGACTGAACGCTTCCTGGTCTAGGTAGCCATGTGTCCCCAGATCCCAGGAAGAAAGATACCACTGAAAAGTCCTAAGGATGGAATTCAAAACAAGCAGACTTGGTTCCATTTGGCCTTATGAGGTTGGCCGTTTTCATACCAACACCTTCCTCTTCATTCCCTCCTAAACCTGCTCCCCGACAGAATTGTAGATCCCTCGGGAGCAGAGAAAATATCTTATTCATCTATTGACCCCTCTCCGTTTTATAATACAGAACTTTGCAAACTGTAGATATAAATAGTTTGCAAAGTGAATGCATAATGACCATTTCTCTGCCGGTAGCTGTATTGAGAACTAGCATTTGCTGAGCCTGCGTTCAGAGCTTTGTCACTATGCTAATTACCTTACAGACAAGTTTCCCTGAATCTCCAGGGAGATGTTACTAGTAGAACTTAGGATCTAGTAGGCACGAAGTAAATATTAACTGTAATTAAGATAATGATCATTCTTATTATTAATACTCCCCTTTAACAGATGAACAAACTAGTTTCAGAGATGCAAAGCTGGCCAAGGTCACAGGACCAGTTAACAGTGAAGCAAAGTGATAACTTAAAAGCAGACCTACGTGGTGTCAGAATTTGTATTTAGCCATTTGACCCTACTGCCTGCCCACAGGAGATGAGGCTACGAGTGGAATTTCACTCAAGGACAGAGGTACCACCTTTGTCTGTTTTGACAAAATTGCCCATTCCCCTATACATTTTGGCAGACTTTCCAAAGAGTCTTTGAATCTTGGGGAGGTTTTACTAACTGTGTATCTCCTTCATTGGACCCAGTTTGGGATTGCTGTCTTCTCGTTCTGCTGCTCTCACTTACTGGGCTTCACAATATGTGTCTGGGATTTCTCACTGCAAGCAGATTGAATTTCTGTGTAAGTAGCTGGTGATGCTCACCAATTTATGTGCTATGATATTTCTTTGTTTCATTGAAGAGAGTCTCTTTCTTATTTCAGGAAATATTGTTTGATTGCGTTGTTTATAAAGTGAATACTATATTTATTTTAGAGAACTTATTAAGACAGAAAAGCAACAAGGAGGAGAATCAATACTCATCCATAACCACACTATTAACTGCTGTCTACAAGTTAGTAGCTGTCCTTTTCTATGTATAATATGATGTTTGTATATGTGTATAAATGTGTAAGTTTTGTGTATATACAAACTGTACACATGATGGTGTCATACCTCAAAATACATACATGTCAGGTAATTCTTTTTTTATTTTTTGAAATGGAGTCTCACTCTGTCACCCGGGCTGGAGTGCAATGGTGAGATCTCAGCTCACTGCAACCTCCGCCTCTCAGGTTCAAACAATTCTTTGCCTTAGCCTCCCAACTGTCTGGAATTATAGGCGCCTGCCACCACACCCAGCAAATTTTTGCATTTTTAGTGGAAACAGGGTTTCACCATCTTGGCCAGGCTGGTCTTGAACTCCTGACCTCATGACTCACCCACCTTGGCCTCCCAAAGTGCTGGGATTACTGCAAAGGCTATAATGCTTTTTTCTTTTTAAGCTCAATAATACATTTGAGCCTCTTTCCATTACATAAAATATTATTTAAAATTATCATGTAAATTATTTAAATACGAATGTTTTGTTTAGATATGTAGTTTATTTAAGCCAGCCTCTCATTAAATTTATTTTTTAATTATAAAAAAATGATGCAAGGAATATCTTTGTAGTCAAATATTTATCCACATCATTGACAATTTCCTTAAAATGACTTCTAGATTTTGTCTTCTCCAATTTTATAGCTTTACACAGAGGGAAAACTATAAAATACATTTTACATTTGTTTTAATCTGTAGTTGAGTACACATAGCTGAGTACACATGGCTAAGACATATAGTGCCTTGGATTTTAACTACCAATCAGTGTGACTTAAAGTCCCTACACTTCCCACTATACCATATGGTACACTTCCCAGAATACTGGTCAAAAAACTATGTATGATTTACACGTCCAAATTGTACAAGGGAATTTTTAAAGGAGAACTAGAAATACTTAAGTCAGGGAAATTGTCATTTTGATAATGTGGTTATATCATATCATCAAAATCATACTTGCACTTAAATTTTTAATTTTCAAAATGCTAGAGGGAGCTTGACACAGTCTCTAAGCTGCAGAGGTCTAACCATGAAGTATATTGGCCTTTCTAATGGGCTCGGCAAAGTTAAGGGGAAGAAAAATGCATCTATTGATTTGGCTCAGCTGCCTCAATTTGGGAGCTGTCCCAGTAATCTCATTACTAGGGTATGTATGCTTTTATTCCCTCAGCAACAGAATTAATTCTATATATAGAGCCAGCAGCTGCATTCTCAGCAAGACCTCAAGGTATCCAATGCCCTCCGGAGCTCTTCACTACTCATTTTCATTAACACAAGGCACTGATGACAAATATCTTTTTCTTGATCCACATGTTATTTTCAGTCCAAAGATCTATTTTTCTCCCTTGCATATCTTTGTCCAAACTAGCACAGATTTTTAAAAAATCATTTCCAGATTCAGGCCTTATATGCTTAGATTTTGGCAGAGATTTAATCATATTCAAGCAAATCTTTCTTTTTACCTGACTCATGAAACCACCAGATTGGCCCTCAGATTTTGTGAATCAAATACAAAGAAAAGTGTAATCACTAAAGAATAAATGAATAAATAAGTTATATATACATATGTATGTATAATATGTTTAATGTCCTTTCTATCACATAAATTAATTTTTAAACGAGTATAACATGTCTTTGCTCATCAGGAACCTCTTTTTTTAATGCTATTCCTTTATATTTTTCTCTTTTCTGCATGAAAATATGTGCTTATGTGCAGAAAGTCTGGCTTGCTCAAGTCTCCATTTCACCCTCACTTGCCATATGCAATGCATAAATTTATAATGTGTTAAGCTTTGAGAACAGCTGACTACAAATTTCAGCTTTCCGACGTAGGTTTAATTCCACCTAGACTCTCTGTCCCCTTGTATCAGCTCTGTGTGCTGTGAAATGCTTTTATGAAGAATCAAATATCTTCTGCTACAAAGATTTCAAGGGCTTTTAGGGAAAATGAAAACCTGTATTAATAAGGTTTGAGAAGTGCTAATGAATTGTGTTTGTCTCGTTGCCACTTTTTTCCCCCTGTCTTATCCTTGAAAGGTCATGGGCTTTCAGAGTGGAGTTTTCCTTCATAACCAAATTCTATGACATTTACATGAAATGTTGGTTTATAAAATGTCTGTTTAAACAGTAAGATTAGTCCTCGCACTACCGTCTTTTGCTTTCTAGTGTCCCAAGCAGAAACAGTGTTTATTTCCATGTGCTCAAGGCAAAATCTTTTTAGTAGCAAGAGATTTATATTTAATCTCTTGCTACTAAAAATTCGGCAATTTTAAAGGAGGAGGAGATTATCTGATTCAATGTCATTGTATTAAAAAAAAAAAAAAAAAAAAAAAAAAAAAAAAAAAAAAAAAGCAAAGTTAATGCCACACAACCAGATCACAACAGAGCTTGGGCTAAAGTCTAGGGATTTTAAGTAACTTCCTCGATAATACTTAGGGTATCTTTGATCTTTCTTAAATACTGAAGTATAAATAGACTTGCCTATTTAAATTATCTTGGTATCTTTTTGTGAAAAAAGCAGACTGAGAAGGTCATGATTAGTAGCCCAACAAAGAAAGTGTTCTGCTTATTTGGTTGAAATTTTTTTTTTTTTACTTCTAACTAGATGATACTCTGGAAAAGGCAAAAAAACATAGAGATAATAAAAAGATGAGTAGTTGCCAGGGACTGGTAGAAAGAGAAAGGGATGAATAGACATAGCACAGAAGATTTTGAGGGCACTGAATCTGCTCTGTATGATACTGTAATGGTGAGTGTATGTCATTATGCCTTTGTCTAAATCAACAGAATGTACAATACCCAGAGTAAACTCTAATACAGGCTATGGTCTTTGCGTAACAATGATGTGTCAGCTTAGGTTCATCAATGGTCGCAAATGCACCACTCTGGTGGGGGATGTTGATATTGGGGAGGCTGTGCCTATGTCAGAGGGGGCAGGGGTAGATGGAACCTCTCTGTACCTTCAGCTCAATTTTTCTGTGAACCTAAAACTACTCTTTAAAAAGTCATTTAATATCTTACAAACTAAGATGTCAAATCAAATTAAAATTAGGTACCTGTAAATCCAAATAAAAAGAAAAATTTAACGTGATTCTAAACAATATACCACCATCGATTTGAGAGTTTGAAATAATTACAGAGATGGTAAACAGTTCATTAAGATACCTAAACAAAGTTCTAAAACAGGGAGTTAAGGGGACTTCCTAAAATGATGGCATCTGTAATGCAAATATCTCAGCCTCTAAAAGATAAATTGAAATGACCAGAGGATATAAAATATTGGGAGAAAATATGTGTCAGCACTGGAAACTGAAAAATTCTGTCCACATACTCTAAAACATAAAGATGTGTTCTGCTAAATTCAGTGTAAACAGGATTATGCTGAGTAAAGACACACCAAGGGCCAATTCACAGTTGCTTTCCTCAGGAAAACATTATAATTCCAAATGTATTTACAAGAGACATACTAGCAAAACATTCCCCCAAAATCCCAATTTGTAAGGGCCGAGGTAAGATATTAATATGTAGCAAAATATTCTGACCAAACTGTGCTAGGAGATCCTAGGGAGAGGTTTGCTCCAGCAAACTGTGAAAATGGACCCTTGTTTCTACAAGAAGATAGTTGTACCATGGTAGCATATAAAAATTGATTCCTGCTATTTCCACTCCATGTAACCTGAAGCTAGGTAAGTATTCTTTTTGTGCCTCTAATTTTCTCAAAATTAGAAGTGATAATAAGGGTTTCTATTTCACAGGTTTGTGCAAAGGAATAAATGAAACCATATATGCAAAGTTCTAAGTTGGGTGTATAGTTTTAAATCAACATACAATATCTAGTAGCCACTATTATCATCGTCATCATCATGATTATATTCATGGTGTTTACCACCTTCAGAGGCATGGACCTTGCATTTTGACAGTAGTGAAAGGAAAAAGCTAGAGGAGCTATTCTATGCAGACACAGCACTGAACAGAAAATTAGCTCTGTAAAGCTTGTCCCTAGTGATAGATTTCTGCAATAACATGGTAATGGAAACTAAGTCCCTCCTGCTTTAACTGCATTTAGGTGCCTCATCGCTATTCTCAGCATTTGGGGATTAAAGAAACAATAGCATAAATACATATCAATCAGTCCTTCAATTTGAGATCTGAGAAAGTATTTGAAAAGGGCTTAAGAAGGAGCTCTCCCTTATAACACAATACCAAACTAGAATTCTCCTCATCCTATCTAAATATCAAAGAACACAAATCCAAAACCAACACAAAGCCTATAATAAGCTGAATAATGTCCTTCCAAAGATGTGTACATCCCAATTCTCAGAACCATTAACTATGTTGTTGTCTTGTAAAAGATAACAATGGATGTGATTAAGTTACAGGATCTTGAGATGGGAAGATTATCATGGATTATTCAGGTGGGCCCAATGAAATCAGGAGGCATCCTTACAGGAGAAAGGCAGGAGGATTAGCATTATCAGCAAGAGATGTGACAACAGAATCAAGAAGTTGAAAGTGGTCACTAGTCAAGGAATACAAGTTGGTGTCTAGAAATGGTAAAGAAATGAATTATTTCCTCAGATTTTCCGCCAAGGAAGCCCTTTAAAGATGGTTCTTTGAAAAGACAAATTAAATGGATAGACCATTAGCAAGATTAACCAAGCAAAGAAGAGAGAAAATCCAGATAAACTCAATTGGAATGAAATGGGAGATATTACAACTGACACCACAGAAATACAAAAGATCATTCAAAGCTACAGTGAACATCTTTACATGCATAAACTAGAAAACCTAGAGGAGGTGGATAAATTCCTGGAAAGATACAACCCTCCTAGCTTAAATCAGGAAGAATTAGAAACAATGAACAGACCAATAAAAGGCAGCAAGACTGAAATGGTAATTTAAAAATTACCAAGAAAAAAAAAAAAGCCAGGACCAGAGAGATTCAACAGCTGAATTCCACCAGACATTCAAAGAAGAATTGGTACCAATCCTAATGACACTATTCCACAAGACAGAGAAAGAGGGAATTCTCCCTAAATCATTCTATGAAGCTGGTATCACCCTAAAACCAAAACCAAGAAAGGCCGTAACAACAAAAGAAAACTACAGACCAATATCCCTGGTGAACATAGATGCAAAAATCCTTAACAAAACACTAGCTAACCAAATCCGACAATACATCAAAAGGTAAGTCACCAGAAACAAGTGGATTTTCATTCCAGGAAAGCAGGGATGGTTCAACATATGCAAGCCAATAAATGTGATACACCATTATAAACCAAATTAAAAACAGAAATCATATGATCATCTCAAACAATACAGAAAAAGCATTTGACAAAATCTAGCATCCCTTCATGATCAAAACCCTCAGCAAAATTGGCATATAGACGACATACCTCAATGTACTAAAAGTCATCTATGACAAACTCACAACCAACATAATACTGAATGGGGAAAAGTTAAAAGCCTTCTCTCTGAAGACTGGAACAAAACAAGGATGCCCACTCTCACCACTTCTATTCAACATAGAATGGGAAGTCCTAGCCAGAGAAATCAACCAAGAGCAAACGGGCAACCAAATCAGTAAAGAGGAAGTCAAACTGTTACTGTTTGCTGACGATATGACTGTATACCTAGAAAGCCCTAAAGCCTCCTCCCAAAAGCTCCTAGAACTGATCAATGAATTCAGCACAATTTCAGGATACAAAATTAATGTACATAAATAAGTAGACCTGCTATACACCAACAGCAACCAAGCTGAGAATCAAATTAAAAACCTCAATCTTTTTTACAACAGCTACAAAAAATAAAAAATAAAAAGTAATATTTAGGAATGTACCTAACCAAGGAGGTGAAAGACAAAACTGCAAAACACTCCTGGAAGAAATCATAGATGACACAAACAAACAGAAACACATTCCATGCTCATGGATGGGTACAACCAATATTGTGAAAATTATTATAATGCCAAAAGCAATCTACAAATTCAGTACAATTTCCATAAAAACACCATTTTTCACATAACTAGAAAAACTAATCCTAAAATTCACATGAAACCAAAAAGAGCCTGCATAGCCAAACCAAGACTAATCAAAAAGAGCAAATCTAGAGGCATTACATTACCTGATTTCAATCTATAAGGCCATAGTCACCAAAACTGCATGGAAACAGTACAAAAATAAGCACCTAGACCAATGGAACAGAATAGAGAACTCATAAATAAACCCAAATACTTACAGCCAACTGATCTTCAGCAAAGCATAAAGTGACGTAAGTACACCCTATTCAAAAGCTGGTGTTGGGATAATTGGTAAGCCACATGTAAGAGAATGAAACTGGATTCTCATCTCTCACTTTAAACAAAAATCAATTCAAGATGGATCGAGGACTTAAATCCAAGACCTGAAACTACAAAAATTCTAGAAGATAACATCAGAAAAAAAAACCTCTAAACACTGGCTTAGGAAAAGACTTCATGACCAAGAACCTGAAAGCAAATGCAGCAAAAACAAAAATAGATAGGACTTAATTAAACTAAAGAGCTTCTGCACAGCAAAAGGAACAGTCAGCAGAGTAAACAGACAACCCTGAGAGTGGGAGAAAATCTTTGTCATCTATACATCCAACAAAGGATTAATATTTAGAATCTATAAGGTACTCAAACAAGTCAGCAAGAAAAACAATCCTGTCAAAAAGTGGGCTAAAGATATAAACAGGCAGTTCTCAAAAGAAGATATACAAAAGGCCAACATATAAAAATTCCTAAACATCTCTAGCGATCAGGGAAATGCAAATCAAAGCTACAATGTGATACCATCTTACTCCAGCAAGAATGGCCGTAATCAAAAAACCAGAAAACAATAGATATTGGCGTGGATGCAGTGAACAGGGAAAACTTCTACACTGCTGGTGAGAATGTAAATTAGTACAACTACTATGGAAAACAGTGTGGAGATTCCTTAAAGAACTGCAAGTAGAATTATCATTTGATCTAGCAATCCCAAAAGTCATTATACAAAAAAGATACTTGCAGACGCATGTTTGTAGCGGTACAATTTGCAATTGCAAAAATATAGAACCAGCCCAAATTCCCATCAATCAATGAGTGAATAAAAAAAATAAAATGCGATATACATACAATGGATTACTACTCGGCCATAAAAAGGAATGAGTTAATGGCATGAACAGTGACCTGGATGAAATTAGAGACTATCATTCTAAGTGAAGTAACTCAGGAATGGAAAACCAAACATATGTTCTCACTCATAAGTGGGAGCTAAGCTAGGAGTATGCAAAAGCATAAGATTGATACAATGGACTTTTGGTATCAGGGAAATGGGTGGGAGGGAGGTGAGGAATAAAAGACTACAAATTGAGTTCAGTGTATACTGCTCAGGTGATGGGTATGCCAAAATTTCACAATCACCAGTAAGGAACCTACTCATGTAACCAAATATCACCTGTTCCCCAAAAAATCTATGGAAATAAAAAAATAAAAATAAGAACAAGCAAAATACATCACACAAAAATTTACTGAAATAGATGGAAAAAGAGACAAATTCACAGACTCTCTTAATAGTTGATATAACAAAAACACAAAAACCCAGTAGCGAGTAAGCACAGAAGATCTAAACAACAAAATTTAAAATTTGGTGTCATGGACATATTACTGTATCCAACAATGACAGAATTTTTATTTTAAGTTCAGACAGAATACTTACTAAACTTTAATCAATCCTGGACTATCAGAGAACAAAAAAAAATTATCAAAGATTCACATAAAAAGAAGAGAAAACGTAAAGAGCAGTCATCATGTCCCAACTTGCTGAGGCACCAAGTAGCCAGCAAGGTCAACATCTTTAATTCTTCTTCCACCACCATACAGACCAGAGGAATTAATTATCATTACCTCCTCTAATCCAGCCTCATGTATTTTATCAGAGAATACTCTACATGCTCTTTAAGAGGAAGATGTTAGTTACACTGAATCTGGAAAATGTATATACTTATATGTTAAAATAAGAACTTGCTTCACACCATAATCTTATTCCACTTTAGAAGACAAGATCACAGCAAATATAAAAGCACAAATTGCAGGCCTACTCTATTGCTATTTATATTAATACTTTAATAAACATGAAAAAGATCCAGGATAAACTGGAAAAACAGATGAGACATTCTAACAATTGTGAACTGTGACTTTCAAAGATCAACCTGGACATATGGCCACGTCAATCTTGCCCCACCCTAAAACGCAGTGGAATTGTTTTCCAGCTAGCTTAAAGAGAAGCAGATGTATTGATGACCTTTATCACTGTTCTCTCCCCACCATGCATAATGGACAAATTCTCTTTTCAGTTTAACAGCTGGTGACAGGATGACAGGCACAGCTCTCAGCTGATTTCCTCTTCTGAGTCTTACTTCTTGATTCTCGTTATTTTAAGCTAGAATAGTCTGCATATGTAAGGCTGAATTCCCAAATATCATTCATAGAGCACATCAGAGATTTAATTGAGGAAACTAAATCTCCTAAGATGCTATCAGTCTTTATTCCCTTCTTAACTGCAAGCTTTCTAGGTGCCCCAAATACATATCTTCATTTATGGAAGAAAGGACAAAAATAACCTGGATGCTTGAAAAGTAGAACCCATACCACAGAGGGACCATTTTCTGGCAGTAACAGATTTGGGATGTTTAAGTGTACATGGCAGAGGGGAGGTGATTACAACTATTCTAACTGTTACGATTACAAGTATTACATGGCAACTATTTTCTAAATAGTTTTAATATTCTTACTTTGCACAGGTGTTTTTATTGATCTGGTTCAGTTTGCTTCCCCTTAATTCCTTATAGATACTGGTAGGCTATCTGCAAGGCTTAAGTGTAGGTACTTCTGGAGTTTCATATATTTTTGCCTTTATGGGTATTTTAGTAAGAAATTGGGGAAGATTAACTAGAATTGCATAGTTGGATTTCATTATAAAGTAGAAGTTCCTGAATCAGTGATTTTTAATCAAGGGATATGAGCAATGCGGACTATAGCTGATTAGGACTCATTAAAATACACTTTCTTTAAAACAGTCTTTCTGCTTCACTTTGTACCTCTATTGTGGTGTCACAGGCCATAAGATATGCTGAGAGATTACTCTAGTTTCCAGAATTAAGACTGACACCACTTAACTACAATTCTCCAATACAGAGGTTTACAAACAATTTGGCTCTCCCTCCAGAGTTTTCACTCCACTCCAAAAGAAAATATCTTATATTTGACAATACATTTGACTAATTGCAAAAATAGTTTTTAAATTGTTAATTTAATTAAAGGCCCTGAAAAAGATGATTCACTGTAGTTTCACACGTGCTCTCACATAGAAAATAGAGGTAGAGTTAGTTCTATTTTTTCTTTGTTTGGTTTTGTTTTGAAATAGCTTCTTACTCTGTCACCATGGCCAGAGTGCAGCAGCACAATTATAGCTCACTGTAACTTTGAACTCCTGGACTGAAGAGATTCCCCTCATCTCAGCCTCCTGAGTAGATGGGACTACAAGCATAGACAACCATGCTTAACTAATGCTTTTGGTAGAGACAAGATCATGTGTTGCCTAGGCTGGTCTTGAACTCCTGGCTTCAGGCAATCCTTCCATCTTGGCCTTCCAAAGCACTGTGACTACAGGTGTGAGTCACAGTACCTAGCCTATTTTTCCTTTGTTAATTGTTTATTTCTTTTGAGAATTTTCCTTCATCACCCTAAGCCCTATCAATATTTAATAGGCCTCATTTTAATCATGTGAAAACACAGACTCATATATACATTGACTTTATTTACTAAAATTCACACATATTAATTAAAACAGCAATTTTTTACACCTTCTGCATTAATAAATTCTATTGTATGGCTCTATTAATGTACAGAATTATTTAAATTCGCTTCCTCTGCATCATAAAATATGAGTCATAAGCTGTCTCTCTAATACCAAATACATTACTAAAGACATGACATATTCTGTTCTCGTGTGTGCTGGCATGTGTAAAATTCCATTTTATCATTGAGGGATTACGTGACAGTCATCTTTTTTATTCACCCATTGAATTTTCTCAAAAATTTTTAAAAGATACACCCACTCGTTTTCTTTTTTAGATGGAAAAACATTCCACGCTTATGGTTAGGAAGAATCAATATTGTGAAAATGGCTATACTGTCCAAAGTAATTTATAGATTCAGTGCTATCCCCATCAAGCTACCATGACTTTCTTCAAAGAATTGGAAAAAAAAAACAAAAACAAAAACCTTAAACTTCATAAGGAACCAAAAAAGAGCTCACATAGCAAAGACAATCCTAAGAGAGAGAGAGAAAAAAAAAAAAAAAAAAAAAAAAAAAAAGCTGGAGGCATCACACAACCTGACTTCAACACGTATTACAAGGTTACTATAATCAAAACAGCATGGTACTGTTCCTAAAACAGAGATATAGACCAATGGAACAGAACAGGGGCCTCAGAAGCAACACCACATATCTACAACTATCTGATCTTTGACAAACCTGACAAGAAAAAGCAATGGGGAAAGGATTCCCTATTTAATAAATGGTATTGGAAAAACTGGCTAGCTATGTGCAGAAAGCTGAAACTGGATTCCTTCCTTAAACCTTATACAAAAATTAACTCTAGATGGATTAAGGATTTAAACATGAGGCCTAACACCATAAAAACTCTAGAAGAAAACCTAGGCAATACCATCCAGGACATAGGCATGGGCAGACTTCATGAATGAAACACCAAAAGCAACGGCATCAAACCAAAATAGACAAGCAGGATCTATTTAAACTTAAGAGCTTCTGCACAGCAAAAGAAACTACCGTTAGAATGAACCAGCAACCAACAGAATGGGAAAAAGTTTTTCTAATCTACCCATCAAATAAAGGACTAATATCTAGAATCTATGGATAACTTAAACAAATTTATAAGAAAAAAACAATCCCATCAAAGAGTGGGCAAAGGATATGAACAGACACTTTTCAAAAGCAGACATTTATGCAGCCAACAAACATATGAAAAAAAGCTCATCATCACTGGTCATTAGAGAAAAGCAAATCCAAACCACATTGGGATACCACCTCACACCACATATAATGGCAATCATTAAAAAATCAAGAGACAACAGATGCTGGAGAGGTTGTGGAGAAATAGGAATGTTTTTACACTGTTGGTGGGAGTGTAGATTAATTCAACCATTGTGGAAGAGAGTGTGGCGATTCCTCAAGGATCTAGAAATAGAAATACCATTTGACTCAGCAATCTCACTACTGCATATATATCCAAAGGATTATAAATCATTCTATTATAAAGACACCCACTCATTTAAATAGCCTTTAGAAGGGTAATGTGAGGCTCCTTGGTCCGATGGAAGGAAAGCACACAAACAAAAATAGAGGCATTCCTTTGACCAGGCGTCCCCAAACTTTTTACACAGGGGGCCAGTTCACTGTCCTTCAGACCATTGGAGGGCCGCCACATACTGTGCTCTTCTCACTGACCACCAATGAAAGAGGTGCCCCTTCCTGAAGTGCGGCGAGGGGCCGGATAAATGGTCTCAGGGGGTCGCATGTGGTCCGCGGGCCATAGTTTGGGGACGCCTGCCTTTGACCGTATCATCCTTTCTCAGAAAATTGCAGACATGTTTACTTAGTTCTTTTTTATTTCTTTTTTCCCTTTTTTTCCTCCCTTTCTTTTCTTTTTATTTTTAAATAATTAGGGTCTTGCTCTGTTGCCCAAGCTGGAGTGCAGCGGTGCAATCATAGCTCTCTGCAGCCTCAAACTCCTGGACTCAAGCAATCCTCCCACCTCTCAAAGCCTCTTAAAGCTCTCGGATTACAAGATTCAGCCACCTGCAGGCAGTCTACAACCACTTTTGGTAAGTTAAATAAACAAGCACACTTTGTAAGTGATATTATTGGAATCATTACCAACCTAATGGATTTTTCTTTGGTATGCGTTTCTCTGAAACAGGAAAATTTTAAATGGTATTCTTTTGTGTACACATTTTTGTATCATATTTTGGAGTACTTAAATGTTAGTACTGTGGGTTGAAAACCTGCATAGATACTGTCTCTTTTTTTTCCTTAAAATCTCTCTGTAAAGTAAGAACATTACTTCTCTGTTTTAGAGGAAAAGAAACATGCTCGGAGAACCTTGATAATTTGCACAGTCCCATCCAGCTATTGAATGACAGAGCTAGAACCATTCTTCCTAAGGTGGCCTAATGCTACTAATGTCAGAAGCCCATAATTCCCCATCGGTTAAAAAAATTTAAGATGTTTAGAGCCTCCACAATGCCTGCTGCTCTGTGTCAGAGTGTAAAAACCTCACGTTTCTATCTGTAAATTTTCTAATTACTGGCTTTATTATACAGTGATCTACATATCAATTCTACTTAGGTTGTTTTATTTTTTGTCTTCAGTAATTTCCACCAGCTCAGATAAATTGATGGATTTTGTAAGTCGTGAGTCTTGACACTGCTTCTTTTCTCCAGTGATTCTCTCATTTGTAAAGCTTACTAATAATATTGTCTGAAAATGTGCCTTTATAAAAATGTCTTCTCTGACTGATGTGAAACAGGATTTTACAGACCTCTTCAACTTTGAAAAATAACATCTCACAGCTGAAAGGCTTGCTTCTGTTATTCAGAAGACATTTACTTTTTGTAGGCTTTTGTTTCTTCTTATAAAGTAACCTCTTGCCTTATTCTTGATGAAGGTTTTGGCAGATCCCTGATTCACATCCATTTTTATGTGACTTATCTTTATTCAACATGTCTATGATATGTCAGTGACTAATTAAAGAATTAGAGATATATTAGCAGTAATGGAAATGACTGTTTGCCTTCAGGGAGCTTACATTCTAGTGGGGAAAACAGACAATAAAAGCGATAACTCAGTAAATTAGTAGAATAGAAAGTTTTAAGTGTGAAGAAACAAACAAAAAAGCAAGAAAATGATGTCCAAAGGGGGCAAAAATTTACATAGTACAGCCAGGGTAGACTGGAATCAAATTATTTAAGACCTGGAAGAAGGGAGAGATTTGGGATTTGAGATAGGTTGAAGTTGATATAGTTTATTTCATCACCTAATAGATCAATAGCGTGCAGCAGCCAATAGTTGAAAACCTGAAACAATGTAAACTTAAGTGTCTTAATAGAGATGAAATACACAACCTTGGTCTTACCTGTTCTGTGTTTTGACAGAATTCACCTGCCAGGAATGGCCAGGAGACTGGATCCATTGTGTCTTTATTAGTATCCTAAGGCTATTTTATCTGTGACTTGGGTAGAACCAATGAGTATATATTTTATAAAACACAAACATTTATTCTACTATTCTCGATTTAATTGTTCATTAACTACCCCCCAAATATTCCGGTTCTTCCCTAAATGTTAGCTTGTAATGACTCCAACAAATATGAGTCAGGATGTTTCACTTTTTTTTTTTTTTTTTTTTTTTTTTTTTTTTTTTTTTTTTTTTTTTTTGAGATGGAGTCTTCCTCTGTCGCCCAGGCTGGAGTGTAGTGGCATGATCTCAGCTCACTGCAATCTCTGCCTCCTGGTTTCAAGCAATTCTCCTGCCTCAGCTTCCCAAGTAGCCGGGACTACAGGCATATACCACAACCATACCCAACTAATTTCTATATATTTTTAGTAGAGACAGGGTTTCACTATGCGTTGGCCAGGCAGGTCTCAAACTCCTTACCTCAGGTAATCTGCTCTCCTTGGCCTCCGAAAGTGCTGTAATTACAGGCATGAGCTCCCTCACCCAGCCCCAAATTATCTTATATAATCCTTACAATTACTCCCTCAGGTTTATATTATTTTCTTGCTCCAGATGAGGACAAAAGGCTCAGATGTATTCAAGAACTTCCCTAAGTTAAAGTGACAGTGAAGTGATCAGAGGAATTCACACACAGATTTCATTTTAACTGTAGAGTCTATGCTCTTAAATGCCAAAGTTTATTCATTAAAATTGATGCATCAGACATGAAAGAAACCTAAGAATGAATCTACTCCAAATTAAAGCCCAGAGAGACGGAGTTATTTTTCCAGTGACTCAAAGTCAGGGGCAGTTTGGACTAGAAATCAGTTGTACTAGTGCTTAGCCTGAAAGTCTTACTACTACACCATGCAAAGATTATTTATTGCTAGGATATAATACTCCAGGACAAATAAACAACCTGTCCCATGCCCCATTGTTTCTTGGCTAGAATGACTGTAGCCTTTTGGTGAATGTCCTATTCTTTCTTTAAAATCCAGCTGGGAGTGATGGCTCCTGCCTGTAATCCCAGCACTTTGGGATGCCGAGGCAGGCAGATCAAGAGGTCAGGAGTTCGACACCAGCCTGGTCCATATGGTGAAACCCCATCTCTACTAAAAATACAAAAATTAGCTGGGCATGGTGGCGTGCATTAATAGTCTGAGCTACTCGGGAGGCTGAGGCAGAAGAATGGCTTGAACCCAGGAGGTGGAGGTTGCAGTGAGTTGAGATGGTACCACTGCACTCCAGCCTGGGTGACAGAGACTCTGTTTCAAAAAAAAAAAAAAAAAAAAAAAAAAAAAAAAAATCCAAGGAGATAGTGTCTCCTTTGTAAATTCATCCTTGATACTTCCAACTACTTCTATTCTCTCCTTCTTCCATTTATCTATTGTTGCCTTATCATGCCATCTAAATTATACCATAATTTATAAATCACATGTCCTTATCTCCTTGAAGACTGAGCCTCTTGAAGGAAATCATGTTATTCTTCACAGTATCCCCAGTGTCTACAGCAAATACTAAATATTTCTGGCAATGAACTTTTTGTATTTCCATTTCCTTGAGCAAACTATGATTAATACGGCCTTTTAAGTTTTATATAAAGAGAACATAAATAGAACTTTAAAGAAAACATTTTTGTTATAATGCAATTTTTAATTCAATCATTTGTTAAATAGAAAACTTCATGTTTAATAAACAACCTAAATATAAAATTATTTTCAAGGAGACACAAGTTGTTCTTTAAATCAATTTTTATAGGGGCTTTAGTATTCTACATTTGTTAGGAGAAGATACCCCTTTTTCAGCTTTCTTTACTATCCCTAGAAGGGCACAAACCATTGTAACTGTTCTGAGCAAAAGCAGCTCAGGCTACCCAGGGGACAGAGATTCTTCTTCTGCGTGGTCTGTCCATATAGGTTTCTATTCCTTCATGATGCAATGTGAAATACTGCAAAAAGAACACGATCTATGGTCAGAAAACTTGGTTTCAGGCTCCACATCTTCCACTTAACTTCTAATGAATGTGTGTAAATCTCTCCATTTTTTAGTTCACCAAAATGAGGATAATATCTGCTCAATCTACTTTCTGACAAGGAAGTGAGTATCAACTGAATGATGTTCGTAAATGTGCTTAAGTAGGCTAAAAAGTTCACCAAAATGAGGATAATATCTGCTCAATCTACTTTCTGACAAGGGAGTGAGTATCAACTGAATGATGTTCGTAAATGTGCTTAAGTAGGCTAAGTACTACATTAGTCCTAGGTATTATTTGTCCAGAATTTTGCTTGGATGCATAACATCTACCATTCTAATATCAGCATCAGTGTTCTCTGCAACTCCTAAAGAGAGTAAAAACATAAATGTAACAGAAATCTTATTTTGTCTCAAACTTAGGGAAATTCCCCATATTATTTACCTTATTACAAAATTCTGTCCAATTGGTGATATGGAGAGAAATTACTCCTCATAAGCAGGTGGTGGATGACATAATAAACTTTGCAATGGTTGACTTAAATAAAAATTAGTAGTTTAAGTTGGTGGGGTCCTCCTCCACAGTCCCAGGTCTGTGTCTTTGTTATGTTATTTTGGTGAGTGCTATTGGAGCTTACTGATTTCTGATGAGGGTGTCGGGGTGATTGGTTTGGAGACAGTTAATAAGCATGAACAGAAAACTGTTTCTTGACTAGCAGCACTGCTAGTATTCCCCCATCCAACCCTTCTTCACCTGTACCGCAAGTGATGTAAAGATTCTCCAACAGGCTTCTCACCAAAACTAGTAAGAATAGAGAAATTAACTCTGCACTGTGGTACCTTGTAAAAAGATAATGTCCTCAGATCAATGAAGCACTCTTTCTATAGGAAATCACAAGCAGAGAAAATGTCACCTTGTGGTAGCAGAGACTTCCTTGAGATCACATTAAATAAGATTTAATTTTCACATGTATCAGCTAATACTGAAATAGAGATGAAGAGATGATTGAGATGTTTAATGCAGATTTTTTTCTAAGGCACAGAGCTTTTAAAAAAATTATTCAATTTTCCAAATTGCACCCTGCCATTAAGAAATCCTTGCACGATATAAAGATTGAGTTTTAGAGAATACTTAAAACCCAAAACAAATAAACCAAGACAGCTCATAAGAATTTCCAATGTCAGTGTAATTTCCAAAGATAGATACTGCACGTTTTTACTGAATGTCAACAGAATGGGAACTGCATTGAAAATTCTCTATCTAAAATTTCCCAAACATGGACTTGGGAGCATACTGATAAAGTTAATCTTTTTAATGACATATTAATGGACCTTATGCATATCTGGATGGCTGGGAGCAACCGGAAAAATCAACCACTTATGTCCTTATGTCACACTCAGGGCCCCTTCTCCTTCTTACACCCTGCATGAGAACGTGTGTCTTTATCTAGGTCTCTCAAGCAAGTTCTGAAAATTCAGTATTCCTTCAACCACTGGTTACTGACGGGATCTTTCGAAATGTCAAAAGGCATTTATTTTGTGAAATAATAACAATAAAGAGTAGTACAACTTAGTGAATGTGAATATTCAGACACTATTATAATATTTAAGTTTCGTTGCCTTGCTAGAAGAAAAAATATTCTTGTGGACACCAGTATTTAGAAATGTTTGAAATATCATGATCAATTACTGTGGTTAGTGATACAAAAAAGAGGGACTTCCATTAAGAAACAAGATGAGAGAGAAGAGGACCAAATTTCACTTGCTAAGAGAATGAAGCTTAGATAAGAAAATCAATGTCTTAATAAAGAATGCACTATGCACACACCACTCCTAGTAACCCATGTCAGGATTATCTTGCCAATTTAATTATATAAACACATAGATATGTAGATGGATAGATAACAGACCAATATCAAAATACTGATACATAATTTAGTAAAAACAGCACTCCATTGTGAAGTACCATATAGCTTGGTATTTCCATTTTAGATCAAAGACTGTGCATAAATTTTCATAGTGGAAAAAGATAAGTTTATTTTCCGGTGGGATAAATTCAAATTTGAATTCATAACAAACTTGTTATGGCGATTCCTGGTGCCATACCTTTCCTTTCATCTTGCCATGTCCAAAAAAGGATAATAAAAATGAAATTTTATTTCTGTTGTTATCAACTAATACATACTGAGAGCTTGCTGGGAGAGCCCATCATGTCTACTGTTTCATTTTGTCCTCACAGTACCCTTCTGAGGTGGGAATTATCTATTTCCTCCACCTTATGAATGAGTAAAGGTTCAGACATGATAAATAATTCACTCCGAGAAAGTGTTTTGAGTTTCCATTTTAAAGTAAAGTTTATCTACTAAGACTTATGCTCCTTTCCAAAATCACATACTGACCATGTTTTATTTATTTAATTGGCACTTATTAAATTAGGTGTTATAGAGAAAAATATTCAGTCATTGTTAATTGAATGGGCTCTACAGTCAGACAGTCTGAGCTAAAACTCTACCTTTGTTATTTGGAAGCTTGTTAGCCTTTGGGAATTTGCTTATCTTCTGTAATCATTAATTGCCTCATCTATAAAATATGGATTTTAAAATGGTGTCTGTTTTAGAGAATTGGCTGGATAATTAAGGAAGATATTGCATACTTAGCTCAGTGCCTAAATCATAGTAAACATTAAGTAAATAATAGTTGCTCTAATTGTGATAAATATAGCAGGGCCTCTGCCTTCAAGAACGATTGATTTAAGAAGGGAAGATTTGATATGCACCAAGTGACTGCAATACATAATTTCAAATGACATTGTGAGACGTGAAAGGACAAGTGATAAGTCTGATCTAGTGAGATCATAGGCATCATTGTCAGGGAGGACACATTTTATTAGGGCCTTGAGGAACTGGCTTATGCAGACTCAGCAGAAGGGCATCCCATGGAGAGGCGTGAACAAAATTGGAGGAAGGAAAATACAAGCCTTGGTTGATCAATAAAGAGAACTGAGACTGACTCAAGCATGGGCTCTATGTAGGAGTTCAGTGGGAAACAAAACCAGGAAAATATATCAGAGACTGCAAGAGGAGTTTAGAGGGATATGGCTGACCTCTTAAATAAGATGCAGATGTAAAATGCAATAATAACTGAGAATGTAAAACACAATTATCAGATTGGCCAATTAAAAAGGCTGTATGGAAGTCAAAATGACCAGTAATGGGACTTAAGCAAAATAGAGCAATGGGAAGTTATGGAAGTGAAATGGACTGTTTCTGAGGGAGATAAACACATAAAATGGATGGTAGTTGTCAAATTAGGCAGGAGAGACAAGGGAGAGGAAATGATTTTTTAAATGACTCTGAAATTTCAAGTTTGATATGAAAGGAGGGTAGAGGCAGTGAAAGAGAGAGATTAGAAAGCTGACCAGCTTTGTGGAGCAGGTGATGAGGAATCTTGTGCACATCCTGCTTTTGAAACCAGACAGCTATACAGCGATGCTGAGAGGTGTTAAAAGATAAATCTTAGATAAATTCAATTTAATAGAGTTTAATTGACCAAAGTATGATTGGCTAATCAGGTAGCTTCCAGAGCCAGGGTAGGCTCAGAGAGACCAGTTCAGCCATGTGATGGCAGATTTATCGACAGATAAAGGAAAGTGAAGTACGGAAAACGGACATGAGGTATATACAGTTGAATTGGTTACAGCTTGGCGTTTGCCTTATTTGAACATGGTTTAAACAGTGGCAACTTTTAATTGGTCAAACCTTGGTGATTGGAACAAAAAGAATTTAGTCTGTTAACACACCCGATTAGGTAGGTTTCCATTAACTAAGTATGAAGAGACCTTTAGATTGAACTTAAAGTATGTAAGGAGGCAGCTTTAGGCTTGACTTAACAGAGGACATGAGAATTGTGAGGCTGCAACTCAGAAGAGACTTAAAATCATGGTGGTAACTGATTTGGGAGAAATCTCCATAAGGATGAGTAGTTAAGTATCCTATAATATGTGCAATTACTCAGAGAAAGAGAGGAGAGCCAAGAGCATTGCAGGCAGAGACGGGATAGAGTCACAGAAAATACAGAGAATAACAAGAACAATGTTAAAGCATCACAAAGCTAAGATATAAGTAGTAAGTAAAATAGAGGATCATCAGTGCAAAATTGTGTAGGGAGGCCAATGCTAAAAACTAATAAAATATCAATATTAGGCCAGGCGTGGTAGCTCACGCCTGTAATCCCAGCACTTTGGGAGGCCGAGGCGGGTGGATCACGAAGTCAAGAGATCAAGACCATCCTGGCCAACATGGTGAAACCCCGTCTCTACTAAAAATACAAAAAATCAGCTGGGCATGGTGGCGCGTGCCTGTAGTCCCAGCTACTCAGGAGGCTGAGGCAGGAGAATTGCCTGAACCCAGGAGGAGGAGGTTGCGGTGAGCCGAGATCGCACCATTGCACTCCAGCCTGGGTAACAAGAGCGAAACTCCGCCTCAAAAAAAAAAAAAAATCAATATTAATAATGGAAAATAAGAATTCATTGATGGAGCCACTTTGGAAAATACTTTTGGTGGCTCCTCATAATTTTAAACATACAGATATTCTATGAATCAGCATTATACTCATAGATATCTGAGAGAGAAGAAACATATTGTCCACACAAACTTCTCGTGAATGTTCACAGTAGCATTATTTATGATAGCCCCAAAATGGAAATAACCCAAATATCCAACAATTGAAATGGATAAACAAAACGTAGTATGTCCAACAATGAAATATTATTCAGCAGTAAAGAGGAACAAAGCACTGATATTTGCCACACATGGATAAACTTTGAAAACACTATATTAAATGAAAGAAGGCAGTCATAAAATAGTACAGATTGTAATATTCCATTTATATAAAATTTCCAGAATAGGCAATTATATTGAGACAGTAAATCAATGTTTGCCTAGGTACAGAGGAAATTGAGAATAATGAGTAGTGACTATTAATTTGCATTTGGCTTTTTTCTTTTTTTGAAGTGATGAAAATATTCTAAAATTAGATAATGGTGATGACGGTACAACTATGTAGATATACTAAAGCTATTGAACTGTATACTTAAAATTGCTGGATTCTATATTGCACAAATGAAATCTCAATAAATTCATTAAAGAAAAAGACAAAACAATGGAAAAAGTTAAATCATTAGCAGTCGAAAAGATGGTAGCACAGAGAACTTTTAAAGCAGTGAAAATACCGTGGAAGATGCTATAACGGTGGATAGAATGCTGTCATTTTACACTCTCCAAACCCACAGAATGTACAACACCAAGAGCAAACCGTACGGTAAACTATGGATACTGGGTGATGATGGTGGATCAGTTGTACGC
The DNA here is from genome assembly GCF_048565385.1 of Saimiri boliviensis. Taxonomy (NCBI): domain Eukaryota; kingdom Metazoa; phylum Chordata; class Mammalia; order Primates; family Cebidae; genus Saimiri; species Saimiri boliviensis. The sequence goes on from NC_133461.1 coordinate 99,910,402, forward strand.
TCATAGCAAGACTGTCTCTACAGAAAAAAAAAAAAAAAAAAAAAAAAATTAGCCAAGTGCGGTGGCACATGCCTGTGGTCCCAGTTACTTGGGAGGCTGAGGTAGGAGGATTGCATGAGCCTGGGAGTTTGAGGCTGCAGTTAGCTCTAATTGTGCCAATGTACTCCAGCCTGGATGACAGAGTGAGACCTGTCTCAAAAGAAAGAAAAGAAGAGAAAAGAAGAAAAGAAGAGAAAAGAAAAGAGAGAAGAGAAGAGAAGAGAAAGGAAAACCATAATGAACTTTCCAGAAAGAGATAAGGAAGGTAATGACCATATTTCACAACTTTTTGACATTGATTAAAACTTTCATTCTCTGGTGATAAAGTCTGCAGAAGTGAGTTGCATCATCAGGGAGCTACATGACTAAGAACCTCTGCCATTAATTCAAAGCTATTCCTCTGGACTGCAGGCATGACGATTGTCCTGCAAGCAGCATTGAATTGTGGAAACACCACTTGTCACTGATGCTGCTGCTGGTTCCAGCATTTCTGTTGATTACTTTTCTTGGCCATGTCATATGTATTCTTCAACTTTAGCATCCTCATTTAAGAAACTGAGAGTTCTCAAAAAAATCATTATAAATGAAAAGTTACACTACCCCCAAAGCCATGTTATTTAATGTTAAATACATATTAAAATATGTAGTTAAATACATATTAAATACATATTAAAGTATGTATTTATGTTAAATACATACTAAAATATGTTAAATACATATTAAAATATGTATTTAAATAGAAAAAAACTCTCATTTGAAACAAATGAACCACTCTGATGTGGGATGTTAATAGTGGGGGGGTTATGCATGTGTGGGGGAAGGGGGCATATAATTCAATGGTAATGTTTGAAAGAGCTGTTTCTGTGAAATGGTAGGATTCAAAGGAATAAAAGCTTCCAATATGAACCACATTTAAGAAAGTTTTCAGTAAGTTACAGCCATGAGGTAAATCAAGTGAAACCTTAAATAGGATACCACCTAAGATGCTGCATCATGTCTCTGCAAATGAAATTCTGGCAATCCATTAATATTTTAGCCCAAGGAAAAGGTGAAAGAAAAGTGGTTGTGTGGCTCCAAATGCTATTTTCCACTGACTTAAACTCCTTCTGCATAATAACTAGTTGATTTGTTTAGAGATTTCTAAGATTTATTCATGAGTCAAATACTTTCATTATTTACTGTGAACATCTTGCATCTTAACACCATATGCAGTTGCAACACTCAGAATGACCCAGTAGGGCATTCATCGTAGATTTGCTTGTCTATCATACAGTGAAGCCACTAAGAGAAAGGCCTAGTGGTCTACAGGATAGCTGGCTTTACTCGCCTGGTGTTCTTACTGAGGTGATAACACCCAGGGCACCCACTGGAGGGTGTATCACCCCTGCGTGTTATGTGAGCTGCTCTCAAGTGTGGCACAAGTGATCAGCATCCTGGGGCATTTGGTTGAATCTGGGTGCTCCAGGCACTAAAATGACATCAAGAGTCACCACAAAACAGGAATTAATATGCCTTAGTACAAAAGCAACAGCAATAGTAACTGAATAGTTTGTGTATATGGCCCAAAATTTTAAGGAATGAATATTAAGATTAAATAGAGTTGTGACATTGCAATAAACATACATACTTTGAGCGACAGAACTCCTACAAATCCTTCAAAAATATCTCAAAGTATTAGTATAGGCTCTAATGAAAAAGTGATTTCTCTTTCAAATATCATGTTTCTGGTTCTTTCAAGAAGGATGAGTAAATAAAACAGAATAAACGATAAGTATCTTTAAGAGTAAATAAATAAATAAGGTAACATTCTATTGTTAAATTCCTTAAACCCAAATCATTTTGACTTGCTTTAAAAAATGGCTTAGGGTGTTGTTTGCTTCACAGCTCTTTAGTAACCTGAACTAATTAATGGTTGGAGGAAACCCCACTTTCAGCAGCTTTTATGAAAGAAATTGATGATTCTGACATTATAGGACAGGTACCTCAATACCTCAGAAAGCTTTCTTCCAAGCCCAATCTCTTTTTACCTTCTCACACTGGCATTTTGTTAGCTACTCAAGGAAAATAGAAAGGATTTTTTATGGCTTGTGAATGGTTAAGCAAAATTTATCTCAAATCCTCTGAGCCATCTCATTAACATAGTAAGATTGAGGCACTACTGCTTCAGAACTTGCATTACCTAAGACTCTAAGATTGATGTGCCAGAGAGAGTCCTTGAGAACAAAAGCACAGAGCAGGAGCAATTAATTCATCACTTCAGTGGATTAAAATTTGATTCAATTCAACAGACTTTTATTGAGTGCCTACTATGTGCCAGACAGAGAACTCATTGTTCTAAATGACACTGTTCTAAATATCCTTACTCTATTCAGGAAGGCACTAATATAGTAGAGTGGGTTAGATTTTTAAAAACTAATAAATTTAGTATTATGTAATCTAAATACTAATAGGGAACTAAAAGAAAATGTAATAAAGTTTAAAATAAGAACCTGTATTAGTCCATTCTCACACTGTTAATAAAGATAGAAATACCTGAGACTGGGTAATTTATAAAGGAAAGAGGTGCAATGGACTCACAGTTCGGGATGGCTGGGGAGGTCTCAGAAAACTTCCAATCATGGTAGAAGGGGCAGAAAACACATCCTTCTTCACATGGCAGCAGGAAGGAGAAGTGTCAAGCAAAAGGGGGAAAGCTCCTTATAAAACCATCAGATCTCATGAGAGATCTAGCTCAGGGCTATCACAAGAACAGCACTCACTATCACAAGAACAGCAGCATAGGGGTAATCGCCCCCATGATTCAATCACTTCCCATCAGCTCCTTCCCATGACATGTGGAGGATTATGGGAACTACAATTCAAGATGAGATTTGGGTGGGGACGCAGTCAAACCATATCAGAACCCTATTTGGAAGATGAGATAAACTTCCAACTATAAATTTATCTCTGATGTAATGATAGAATAATATCATTTGTTAACGTTTATGTGACAAGCATATCACATCTATTTTCTCATTTAGTTACAGAAATAACACTGTGATATAGGTAGAAATATTTCCATTTTTACAGATGAGAAAACAAGTTACAAGAGAATGATGTATTTCTCATATTCATGCACAGTCAATTCAACAAATAAACAGAACCTGGATTCAAATCCAAATCTGTCTAGCTCCAAAGGTATAAGGTAATTATAACGGCTTTTAAAACACAGAAAGTTTGTACAACCAGAACTAGTGTCAAAATTTCTCACATGTAGGGGACTAAGGTGAAAAGATATCTACACAAAAGACTATGGGGGTGTTGATGGGCTGTCAGAAATACACTGCATGTAAACACAGTAGGGAAGAAAATAAGAGTACATGTACTACCCCTAACATTCACAAGTTGAAACTCTAACCCCCAAGTGATAAAAATGGAGATGAAGACTTTGAAGATGACTAGGTAATGAGGGTGGAGCCTTCGTAAATGAGATTAGTGCCCTTCTAAGAAGAGATCAGAGAGCTAGTTCTCTTTCCTCCATATAAGGACACAGCAAGAAGACAGATGTCTATAAACCAGAAACACAGCCCTCACCAAGAACCCAACACTGCTGACAACCTGATCTCAGACTTCCAACAAACTCTAAAACCATGAGAAATAAATGTTTGTTGTTAAAGACACCCACTTTATAGTATTTTGTTAGAGCATTCAGAGTTGACTAAGACAGTGCACAACTGGGAAAGAGAAATTTAAGAGCCAGTCAGGAATTATGTACCTTTGTGGTTAAAAATAATAATAATAGAAATTCCCTGGCAACTTTTCACAAAAAGAGCAGAGCATGAAGACCCTTAATTCAGGAAGACTGCCCAGACAACAGTTGTGTGCAAGAGATTGAATATTGAACAATAATGATACCTATCCATAAAGAACAATCGTTCTCAAATAAAAAGCCTTAATTAACAGGCTGTTTACTAGAAAGGTTGACTATGGGTAACAGAGGGAAGGTTTGGAAGGTATTTCATGTAAAATAATTCCTCAGGGTGGCCCCTAAAAGAACGTTAACCATTGTTTGTAGTGAAACACTAAGAAATAAGATGGTATTAAAAATATTTATAAAATTGTGCTGCATTCACTCTGTCTTAAGCTATGTATCCCTGTTGGGCTCAGTAGAGCCAATATTTCCCATTCCACATAAATATTTTCTTTTTTTCTTCAAGAGCTGCCGTTTCCTGGGAATTATTCACTGCAGACAGCCTCTACTACTCCAAGACTGGAGAAACAAAGAAGGGGGTGGTTGTGTTGTGTTAAATGGGAGCCCCTAAACACGTATATTCATATCTTAATACCTGGATCCAGTGAATATTACCTTATTTTGAAAAAAAGTCTTTGCAGGCATAATTAAATTATCATTAAAGGTTTTGAGGCTGGGCATGGTGGCTTATGCCTTTAATCCTAGTACTTTGGGAGGTCATGGTGGCTGGATCACCTGAGCCCGGAAATTCAAAACCAGCCTGGGCAATACAGCAAAACCCCGTCTCTACTAAAACTACAAAAAATTTTCTAGGTGTGGTGGTGCATGCCTATAGTCCCAGCTACTCAGGAGGCAGAGGAGGGAGGATCACCTGAGCCTAGGAGGTCCAGAGTCCAGTGTGCTGTGCTTATGCTACTGCATTCAAGCCTAGGCAACAGAGTGAGAGCCTGTCTCAAAAACAAGGAAGGAAGGGAGGGAGGGAGGGAGGGAGGGAGGGAGGGAGGGAGGGAAGGGAAGGGAAAGGGGAGGGGAGGGCAGGGAAGGGCAGGGTGGGGTGGGGAGGGGAGGGTGAGGGAGGGGAGGAAGAAGTGGGAGAGAGAGGGAAATAGAAGAAGGAAGGAAGGTAGGAAGGGAGGGAGGGAGGGAGCCAGGGAGGGTGGGTTAGAGGTAGGGAGGATGGATTAAGAATTTTGAGATGAGATCATTTTGAGTTACCCAGGTGGACCCTAAATCCAATGACAATCATCGTTATAAGAGACAAAAGAGAAGACATAAACAGAGAAGAGGAGAAGGCCATGTGAAGAACAGGTGGAAATTGCAGTGGTGCTGCCATAAGCCAAACAAGTCCTGGGGCCATCAGAAGCTGGAAGAGGCAAGGCACGGGTCTCCCCTAGGGCAGTCAGAGGGAGTGTGGCCCTGCTGACACCTTGACTTCAGAAGTCTGACCTCCAGAGCTAGGGGAGAATACATTCACGTTAAATCAGTAAGTTTGCAGTAACCTGTTACTGCAGCCCTAGAAAACTAATTCAGTGATGTTATTGGAGCTGGAGTTGGATCCATAATAAGCACATGAAGCTGGAGCTGGAATGAGAGCAAGTGTGTCTAGTGGGAGCTAGAATTCAGACGGGTAAGAGCCACTGGTAGAAAAGCTACTCAATGCAGGGAGGGAGGACAAGACCCTGGTTTCTGCTCTCCCACCCCAATTTTCTGCCAGAGCCATTCACTGGCTGATGGCAGCCCTCGGCCAGCTGACACAGGAGCCTGGAGGGGTCAGTTCCCACCATACAGAGATGAGTCCAGGAGAATTAAGACGATGTCCGAGGGCTACAGGCTTGGCGGCAGCATCTTAGGGAGCACACTGGGTAAGCAAAGCTTAGTATATCAGGAAATCTTCACAGAGAAGATAATATTTAAGATTAATCTAGATGAATGCATAGAAATGCATTAGGCAATGTAGGAAAGGCATCCAGAAGTTAGAAGAAGCACCTGCAATGTCAAGTTCATAACCCATGCCATCTTCTTTTCCACTACTTTTGAGCTCATGGTATCTGAAACACAAATATGTGCAGGTTTTAATCACTAGCAGCAGGCACCCACTCTTCCTCAGGGTAGAAACCTGGGTGATTGGCATAGATTAAATCTTCGATCTAATCTGAAGATTTAGCCATCTTCGGTGCAGAACAAAGAGGATGTAGAACACCCCACTGGGTATCTCTGGATGAAGTTGTACTCTCCCAATCAGTCTCAGAGAGGGCTGTGTTAAGGGTTATGTTAAGGTTATGTCAAGTAATTGCCAATCTGTAAGAAAGCAGTCTTAATTATCCCTGCTATTTAGCCTCTCACCTGACATGCATAAATGGCTTCAGCTTACCTATAAGGAACCCCAAGGGAGGTGACATAAAGAGTAAGAATTTCAAATCTTTTCTCCATTCCAAAAAATATATGCTAATTTTTAGATCATATGATACATTCATACATAAACATCCATTACAGAGTTAAAGTATGTTTCTGAAATTGAAAGCAAATATTGAGCATGGGAAAGAGGTTTGGAAGTCATCACATAATAATTTAAAATATGGGATTAGATGAGAACATTGAGGTAGATACTCAGCCCTGAGCCAGAGTTATCAATGGAAGCTTAATTTTAAAATGTTAGATAACCTTTTACTGCAATACCTATTCTACCAGGTATTAGAATGGATTAGTTAGAAAATAACACTGCAAAGCCTTCAGAACTTTTTAGCTTTTCCTAAAATCCACCTATTCTACCTGGATTTCAACCAGAGTTGAAGAGAAAAGGTGCTCTTATTTTACTGGAATTGCAACTCCAGCAACTATAACTCCATCTTTAAAGGTTCTGCTTTTTATTTCTAGCATATTTTATCCTTCAAATTCTTGCTCAAACAAAAATATAGTCATACTTCCTCATTTTAGCTCCCACTTTATGTAACCTCAAAAGACGAAAGAAGACCTCACTGTACATTTTCTTTTCATGGACGCAGCCCTCCTCGAAGGACAAGACTGTATCCAGGCAGAGGCTGGCAGTGCTACAGCAATGCACATAAAAGAGTGATGCAGTGCAGATAAAATGCAAATCAACCTGGCTTCTGGGCAGCAAGCCTGTTCAAGGAAGAAACCTTGCTCTTTACTGGAAGCACACCATCCTTCTTGTGCACACTCCCCAGGTGCCTGTTATTTCTTCAAGAAAATGTTGAATGAAGAACTGGTCTCAATGAAGAAGTAATGTTCTGGAGGGAGGACTTTGACCTTGCAAAGCAGTCATCAACTTCCTTTTTCTAGAGACAGAATCAGCTTCATGGATTTAGATGTAATAGGAATTACCTGTCCCTTCTTGATTCATTTCAGATATTTATAAAACATCCCTCATAAATTTGAGAACACCTAGGTCTATTTTCTAGCCTTTGGAATGATAATTCAAGCTTTAAGATCTATAATTCTATATTAACTATGATACCAAAGAAAAAGGATTTTAGAGATTATCTAGACTAATGTCATAATATATCCCTAGCAGGCAATTTTCTTTGCAACATATCTGGAAAATTCTGCTTTAAAATGTTCAAGGACATGAAGCCCAACAGCTGTTAAAGCAGATCATCTCTTTGAAAGCTCTAGTTGACAGAAAGTCTCTCCTGGTAGAAGACTGAAATACGTATCACACATCTCATCCTATATACAACACCCAACATACCCTCTACCTGGCCACACTCCATTGAATCACACCTGCTTTTCTACATGAGAGCTTTCTGTGTATTTCAAGGACACTTTTGCTTTCACAGACACATGGCATCCATAGCCATACATGTACTGGGAAGAATATGCCATGCCGTCAAACTGACTAGTACAGTGCCAGTCCTACAATGCTGCAACACATCAATACAGGCTAGTGCTTCTTAAATAACAACCTCTGAAATTCAGGGAGGATTTTACAATTTAAAGGACTTTTAAATGTTCTTTTATGTAAATGTCTCCACAAAATGAAAATGAGGAGGTAGAGATTTATGATATACGCTTCTTGAATGACATAGATACACACACACAAACACACACACACACACACACACACACACACACAGAGAGAGACACACACACATATGTGCTATTAGTTGATGTTTTGGTTTTTATTCCTTTATTTTTTATAATACCTTAAGTTGTAGGGTACATGTGCAGAATGCACAGGTTTGTTATATAGGCATATACATGCCATGATAGTTTGCTGCATCCAACCCCCTGTCATCTATATTAGGTATTTCTCCTAATGTTAGCTCTCCCCAATTCCCCCACCTCCTGCTATCCCTCCCCAAGCACTCCCACCCCCAACTGAACCTAGTGTGTGATGTTCCCCTCCCTGTATCCATGTGTTCTCATTGTTCAACACCCACTTATGAGTGAGAACATGCAGTGTGTGGGTTTCTGTTCTTGTTTCAGTTTCCTGAGAATGATAGTTTCCAGATTTATCCATGTTCCTGCAAAGGACATGAACTCATCCTTTCTATGGCTGCATAGTATTCCATGGTGTATATGTGTCACATTTTCTTTATCCTGTCTATCTTTGATGAGCATTTGGGTTGATTCTAAGTCTTTGCTATCGTGAACAGTGCTGCAATAAACATACATGTTCATGAGTCTTTATAGTTGAATGTTTTGTAATTGTTTGGGTATTAAAGCTTTAAACATAACACCTAACACCATAAAAACCCTAGAAGAAAACCTACGCAATACCATTCAGGACATAGGCATAGGCAAGGACTTTATGACTAAAACACTAAAAGCAAAAGCAATAAAAGCCAAAACAGACAAATGGAATCTAATTAAACTTAAGAGATTCTGCACAGCAAAAGAAACTATCATTAGAGTGAACTGGCAACCAACAGAATGGGAAAAAAATTGGCAATCCACCCATCTGACAAAGGACTAATAATCAGAATTTACAAAGAACTTGAACAAATTTACAAGAAAAAAACAAACAATCCCATCAAAAAGAGGGCAAAGGAAATGAACAGACACTTCTCAAAAGAAGACATTTATGCAGCCAATGAACATGAAAAAAAACCTCATCATCACTGGTCATTAGAGAAATGCAAATCAAAACCACATTGAGATACCATCTCATGCCATTTAGAATGGTGATCACTAAAGAATCTGGAGAGGATGCTTGCGAGGATATGGAGAAACAGGAACACTTTTACACTGTTGGTGGGAGTGTAAATTAGTTTAACCACTGTGAAAGACAGTGTGGCAATTTCTCAAGGATCTAGAACTAGAAATACCATATATATATTTTTACAGATAGGGTCTTGCTGTGTCGCCCAGGCTGTAGTGCAGTGGCAAGATCATAGCTTACTGCAAACCCAAACTCCTGGACTTAAGTGATCCTCACACCTCAGTCTCCTGAGTAGCTGGGACTACTGACATGCAGCACCGTGCCTAGCTAATTAATTCTATTTTCCTTGTGATGGAGGCTCACTGTGTTGCTCAGGCTGGTCTCCAACTCTTGGCGTCAAGTGATCCTCTAGCCTTAGCCTCCCAAAATGCTGGGATTACAGATATGAGGCACTGTGCTTGGCTGAGGATATTTTCTTATTCCACAAATATCTATCACATGACTAATAAGTGGCAAGCACTGTTCTAGGTATTCAAATTGACATTGAGAGAATACGATTATCTGCTTAACTTCATACAGCTTCTTAGCAGGAGATTCACGACATCATATACAGATCTTTGAATACAAGGCCCGTGGTCTTTCTAACATATCTCTTATCTCATCTCTCCAGAAAGAGAGAAAGACACAGCTGTAGGGTCCTGGGCAGTGACAGACAAATAATTCCACCTATGGTACATGGCATCCAATTGGCTCATTAGTGGCCAACTCCTAAATAGGAATTATAGTCAATAATAACCACATATTTGAGAAAAAAAAATCATCATAGAAGACACAAACCAAAACAAACTAACAGACAAAAATCAGTAGGATGGAAATAAATTTAAAATCTGTATTAATAGCCTCAAAAATAAAATATATTACAGCCATAAAGTAAAAACAGGCAGCATCCAAAAAGACTACCAAAAGAATAACCATCAAGAGATGTTAAGAATTAAAATTTAAAAATATAAACATGAAGAAATCTCCTAGAAAATAGAACTAAAATATAAAGCATTTAAAAAATGGAGAGAAAACATAAGAAAATTCAGCCACCATTGCAGACTGTTTAACATACAAATAGAAGAGTCACAGAAAGAGAAGAGACAGAACGTGGTAGGTAGGATATCACCCATAGGACATACTTGAGGGAATCTCTCAAGTTCCTAGAATGGGAGGGCCCATTTCATGCACAGCACAACAGACAAGCAGGGGCATCATTGTAAAGTTTCAGAGCACTACAGACTAAGAAAAGATTCTAAAATCTTCATGGAGAATACTAGTTTCATATAAAGGGTCAAGAACCAGATGGTTTCAGATTACCCAGTAGCAACATTGGGAGTCAGAAGATCATAGGCCAACGTCTTCAAAAAGAGATTTGTTCCAACACAGAATTTTATTCAGCCAAACATTTGATCAGGTAAAAGAGTATGAAAAAGAAACACATTCTCAGACACTTATGTTACCAAACAAATATTTAAAAGAAACAAGAAAAGAAAATAGGATGACAACACAAGGTGAGAAGCCCAGAGAATCACCAGGATTAGGGTGGACAGAAACACCAACATGGCAGCAGTGTGTAGCAGAAGGGACACATCAAAAACTCTGGGATCTTTATTTGTTAAAAAGATGATATTGGGCCGGGCGTGGTGGCTCAAGCCTGTAATCCCAGCACTTTGGGAGGCTGAGGCGGGTGGATCACAAGGTCGAGAGATCGAGACCAACCTGGTCAACATGGTGAAACCCCGTCTCTACTAAAAATACAAAAAATTAGCTGGGCATGGTGGCACGTGCCTGTAATCCCAGCTACTCAGGAGGCTGAGGCAGGAGAATTGCCTGAACCCAGGAGGCGGAGGTTGCGGTGAGCCAAGATCGCGCCATTGCACTCCAGCCTGGGTGACAAGAGCAAAACTCCGCCTCAAAAAAAAAAGAAAAAAAAAAAAAAGATGATATTGTAAAAATAGCTCATGTGCGGGCTACAGTGGCTCTCACCTGTAATCTCAGCACTTTGAGAGGCCGAGGCAGGTGGATCACCTAAGGTCAGGAGTTCAAGACCAGTGACCAGCCTGGCCAACATGGCAAAACCCTGTCCCTACTGAAAATATAAAAATTAGCTGTGTGTGGTGGTACACACTTGTAATCTCAGCTACTCAGGAAGCTGAAGCAGGAGAATCACTTGAACCCCAGGAGATTGAGGTTGCAGTGAGCCAAGATTGCACCACTGCACTCCAGCCTGAGCAACAAAATGAGATTCAGTCTCAAAAAAAAAAAAAAAAAAAAAAAAAGATGATATTGAAAAATACTTGATGACTTTGAACATATTGAGAGAAGAGTTACACACCATTAAAAGAGATTTCACGTATAAATTAATAACAAGACTATAAAACCAATCAAATGGGAAAGGACGATTATTAATTTAGGGGGGTGATAAGAAAGAGAAAGCAACTACAACATACTACACGTCTCAACTATCAAGTACATTTACAATGTGAAGATAAAATATTTATATTGCCCAATGATTCATAAATTATGGTCCCCTAGACCAAGCAGCAGCATCAACATCACCTGAAAACTTGGTTGAAATGCAAATTTTCCAAATTCACCTTTTTTTAAAGAACGGAGATTAGCCAGTAATCTGTATTTAAACAAGCTCTCAAGATGATTCTGGTATATGCTACGTTTGAGAATCATTCATCTAACCAAAACTACAATATCTATATGAAAGAGGGTGACAAGCTGTTTGCTTGTGACTGGGATAAACAGAGGAAAAATTTAGAAACTGGTGCTTAAACAAAATGAGTAAACAGTAAAATCAAGAAATACTATCTAAGCATGATATTTAGAGATGCAGAGTAACATCCAGAATAATTAAGGAAGAGTTCATCACAGCAGCCTTCAGGTGCTCGGATGAGTGGGAAGAACAGGCTGCTGCCGTAAGCTTTATGTACAAGGCCAGAGGACAACTGTGCTCTGACCTATGTACTTATTTCAATCGATCAAAAGAAAAAGTAACTTACAAAAGGAGCTGTGACCTCCTCAGTCCAACTGACCTGATGTTCCCCAGCCCATCAAAATTAAGGGTAATTTCCCTTTTCAAAATATTAAAAGAACATCTGATCTATTTAAAAGGCCTTGTCTAAAGACATTGAGAATATTTAAATTAAGAAATATAAATATTTAAATTATCTTCATACGTATTCATTTAAAATCATTCCTACATCATAAACCATAGATCTCATGTTCCAAAATATTCAAATACAAATTGGTATTCTTTTGTCATCCTATAGGTGAGGTTTTTAATTGAATGCCAACCTTTGGAGAAGTGTGGGGAGAAAAGCCTAACTCTTATTATTAAGCATAGTATGTCATATTACATACATACATACATATGTCATCATGCAATACTGATGGAAACCTAAATGGTGTAGCCTACTACACACCTAAGTTAATAACTATGTATGTACTGTATATGGCATAGCCCATTACTCTAAGACCACAAACCTGTACAGCGTTTTACTATATTACTGTATTGAATACTACAGACAACTCTAACCAAACAGTGGCTTTTCGTGTATGCAAACGTACAAAAGGTAGAGTACAAATATAGTAGTATAATCTCCTGGGACCACTGTCATATGTGGTCCATCAGTGATCAAAATGTCATGGGGCACATGATTGCATACATACATATGTATATATGTGCACACACACACACATTAAAGATCTCATTTTATTCTCTTAACCACTTTAGAAAAGTGGTTACTTCCAGTTTAGGGATGAGGAACTGCTGGCATGAGCAAGTTATTGAAATTGTTTAACATCACACTACCTTTCCGTGCCTCCTGTTAAACTATATTCAGGTTGTAATTACTTGTATTTCAACTAGTCAGATTTGCGTAGCTTCTGCAGACACCTAACTATAAAAGGCAGAGGACCCAATCTTTCCACAATAATGTGAGGAGCTCAGGAAAGTAAAATGAGCAAGAGGCTCTGCAATTTGCTCTTTAACAAACAAAATAAGCTACTTACCATCAAAAAATCAAAGCCAGTTTACTAGTCAATGGAAAGATCTTCTATCATACAAAGTCAGAACCAACTCTAAACATAGAAAGCAAATGAGGAAAAACTGAATTCTTCAACCTGATTTTCCTTCCTAGAATTCTGCTGCAGGTGCCTCCTGGCAGGGTGAACACATCCCTCTTTGACTGAGTATCAAACCCCCGACGACCAGGGTCCACCTTGTTTCCTGCCTTTTTTGGCATACACGCCTGACTCTACAAAATGTAGCCTGATCAGGGATCAGCCCTGGTTTTGAGAAGTGACTGATGGGAGAAGCCCAGGAGATTGTGTAGACATTCAAACTGACTGCTGGACTTTTCTCTTTCTAGAATGAGCGTTGCTGGAATCATTTATATTCTGTACACACTCAGTCTTCATTCTGGACCTTAATATTAGGTATTATCAAAGACAAGGGGCCCAGGGCCCTGATTTTTGAGACAATTTTACATTCCAATGGTGAGCAGCTTCCTAACCCATGTTTGTGGGTCTCTGTCCTCCAGCCTACAACCTCCTTCACTGTTTCCACCTAAGTGACTCCCCATTCCGACTGCAGAGCTTTCTTTTGTCCTGGACAGCCACCATCAAGCTGGCTTACTCCCAACTCACATCCACCCTCAAACACTTAGGCTTGGCAAATGGGAAGCAGACACGCTGAGTTTTCCAGGTGAGCAGGCCTTCAAAGTAATCTCAGCAACTCTTGCAAAGTGATTATTATTGATGATGAGATGGAAATAGCCTGGGTTTAAGAGTGACACTCTCTTGATGTTTTGGGGCAGGCTGAAAATAAAAGTGCTTTCTCTTTATATCTGGGTGTAGTTTGATTCTTTCTATTAAAGTGAGAAAGAAACTACAGAATCCTGAGAGACAGGCTAGCCAAAATGTTTCACTGTCCCTTTATTACCTCGTAAATGTAGTGTCAAACATTATCCAAATCATTTCCAGCTCTTTTCCTGCCTTCTGCATAAAGAAAATGTGCAGGCATTTCCCCAGAGTCCCCAGCCCCATGACCGGCTCAGCTTGCTATGTGATGAGGCAGACCGATGGGGGTCACTGTTGCTACAGACTGTCCTGGCCTGACCTGCATTCATTCCAAAGGGGCAAAAAGGAAGAAGACTGGGTAGAAGTCATATATTCTAACTCTTTCCATTAGTTTTTTCATGCAAGAATTATGACTACTCAGTACAAGTTCTCATTTCTGTTTAAACCTTTTTTATTGTGAAATATAAAATACGGCTTGCATACAGAAAAGTGCATAAAATATAAATGCATGGTTTATTACCATAAACATCTCTAAAACCACCTCCAAGGACAAAAAAGGCAGCACTGCCTGCACTCTCAAACTACTCAACACACTGTTCTTCATCTAAACGCTCATCTGGATCCTGGAGTAACCCTGACCTGACTTTGATGGTAATTATCTTGTTTTCCGTGATGGTTTTAATATTTATATATGAATCTCTAAAAATATAGCATGTTTTTTCTGTTTTAGACTCTTACGCAAATGGAATTATACGTAATTCTATAAAATTATATAGAAGTCTGTATTATACAAAAATCTGTGTCTTTGGTTTGTAGGGTGTTTTGGGTTTTTTTGCTTATTATCTTATTTTTGAGATTCCTTCACATGCTTGCTTACTGAATGGTTAGTAGACATTCATTCATTTTCATCAGCATACAGCAAACATTTCCACATCTGAAATATTAAAGCATACCTCTTCATGTTGATGAATATTTGTTGTTGCTTTTTTCTACATTGGGTCATATGAATAACACTGCTGAGTATTTTATGTGTATCTCAGTTCACTCTTAACATCATTAAGGGACATGTAAAAAATGAGTACGTCTAAATCCAAAGCAAAAAGTGACATTTAAAAGGGGAATTTTTAGATACGATTTTTTTTCTCTTTTTTCAGATGTATCATTGATCCAGAAGAGAAATATGCAGGTCTTTATTATCTAACTATTCTGTTTACCCCATCTGCTTTGTATGAGCTGGTAAATATTTTTATGACATGGTGAGAGAAATCTGGGGTCCTAAAAGCCTTATTTCCACACAAGGGGTTTCTGGAACTACTGTGTCACCACTCATCAGCAATAAGACTTTGGAAAAGGGACTTGCTATTGTTAAGCTTCTGTTTCCTTTCATGTAAAATTCATAAAGGAATACATTATTGTTTTTAAGCATAAATTATATTATGCTCAAGAAATTTTGCCATCCATGTAGTTAACTATCTTAAGCATTTCAGAAACTTGGTGAAATAGGACCCACATGTTCTATTTTACTATTTCTATCTCCCAGAGTTGTTTTGGGTACTAAATGGAATAATGTATGCAAGTGCTTGCACAGAGTTGAAAGCCAAAACATACTCATTACATTGATATTGCTTCATCACAGTCTGTGCATTTTAAAAATATTTTTGATACTAAGTGCATTTTATGTATATCTAATCAAATCAGCACATTGATTTTGTTAGGATATTTATGTCCGATCCCCTTCTTTTGGATCATTTCAATTTAAAGTATGGGAAGAAGAAGACAATAGGAAGCAGAATTAATTTAAGAACTAAATTGAGTTTTCACTCAAACTTATTAAGTGTCTTTAAAATGTCTTCAGTCCCCTGAAGACACGGTGAAACACAGTGAAAAAATGGAAACTAGATTTTTAAGTTGCCTTTAATTAAATAAACCCCATGCCCTTAGAAAAAGAGGTAACTTTTACATTGGATCTTCATTTAGATCACTCAAAAAATAAAGAGAAAAATGTGAGGATTTTTGTGGCTACATTTAAGATCCATTCCTCCTTCATGTTTCAGGTTGGGGGCTTTAGCACTTTATTTCACTTTGGCAAGCAAGTAAAGAATATTCCACAACCCTTGTTTACAAGGCTGGTTTTGCCACAGGATTCAGGAAAAGGCACTCGGTCGCTTTGACTCTACTACTTAGAAACAAAAAAGGAACAGTCCCAGAAGAGGAGTGAGAGGAGCACAGTGGCTGAGACATAATTAGACAGTAGCTTTTATTCCCCAACCCAGCCTGGCTACTTCCCACATTTTCTGCTTTAGTCTATTGATGGCCAACAACATGATGCATCTTGCTAACAAGCTGAAGACTCCTTGGGTATCACGGCTGATGACTCAAAGTCAGAGAAAGAAAAAAAGGAGGGCATGGGAGCCACTGTACAGGGAAAATACTGAGTGCAAGCCCCATATAATGCATCGTATAAAACAGATTGCCAAGTGTGATTCACTTGTCAAGTCCTTGAGTTATTGCATGGATTTCACCTTTGCCACTCAACATTAGAGATAATGCATAATTATGGTTTGAAAAAAAAGAAGATTGAGAGCATCTATCCTCCAGTAACACATACTCCCTCTGGTACTGCAGTTTCTGAAATCTGATTTTCCTTGCTTTCCCCCACCCCAGTGCAAATTTAATACCTTGAATTTAATGCCTGCAATCCCCTGGGCAGTTATGTCAGAATCTTTAGCTCATGTCCATCTGGAAGACTAATTCCTGAGGGTTCTTTGACATTATGTGATGGGAGATGAGAGCCTGCAGGACAGCCAGGAGCCAGGAAGGGCAAAGGTGATGGTGTTCAGAAGCTAAGAAGAAAAGAACATGTCAGCAGAATCCACCGTGAAGTTACAGCCATTTGTGCTTGGCTATGCATCAAGCCAGTTCTCTAATCAACAATGCAACTCCATTTCCCAACCCTGGAATTAGATACTATACAATATAATCCCTGGGAAAGACTTGTCCGTGGCAGCAGTGGCTGTAGAGTAATGGGGTTGAGCTTAGGTAATATGTCTTATTTCTTTCTGCCTGCAGTAAGTCATCCTGGCTATCATTAGGTCATTCACAGTATAACTGAAGGCTGGCTAGAGGATTTTGCTCAATTCTCAAAAATTCACTAAGAAAACTGTGAATACCTAAGCTTTAAGAGGAAGTTAACTATGATACCATTGAAATTTGTTTTCCAAGTTGAAGATTCAAAATCTTACTCATAGCAGAAAGCTACCTTCATTTTATCAATATACAGTGTATCCTTTCTATATAGATCCAGGAACCAAAATGCACCTATTTAAAGGGGAAAAGGCAATGCCCAAGCAAAAATAACCATTAGAAAATAGCTGAGAAATATTGAGGAAACCAAGTCTTCCATTCTGTCAGACACCTAACATTTTCAGCACTGCAACAATGAGACTAGAAACCAAAATATAACACTGTCTTCTGAAAAACCAGACATTCATGAATTATAAGCAATCTTAAGGTTAGAAACAATCACAATAGATACAATTGCTTAAGTACGTACTATGTAAAAAAAAAAAAAAAAAAACACTATCAGGGAATTTACACGCTTCTCCACAAGTTTGCAGGGTACCGTTATTATACTCATTTTACAGATGAGCAAATTGGGATCCAGAGATGTTAAAAACCTTACATGAGAACATGTAACTGAAAAGTGGCAGAACTGGTACTGAAATCAATTTCTTCCTCACTCCAAATCCTATTCTATTTATGTTCATTATGATATTTATACTTCTTTCTCTGAAAGATAATTCATTCATTTATTCTTTCACTCAAAATTACTAAATGGCTGGGCGCAGTGGCTCACACCTGTAATCCCAGCACTTTGGGAGACTGAGGAGGGTGGATCACTGAAGGTCAGGAGTTTGAAACCAGATAGGCCCACGTGATAAAACTCTGTCTCTACTAAAAATACAAAAAATTAGCTGGACATGGTGGCACATGCCTGCAAACCCAGCTACTCAAGTGGCTGAGGCAGGAGAATTGTTTGAATCTGGGAGGTGGAGGTTGCAGTGAGTTTGAGATCATGTCACTGCACTCCAGCCTGGGAAAAAGAGCAAGACTCCATCTCAAACAAACAAACAAACAAACAAACAAACAAACAAAAGAAAACCCAGTGTCTAATATCTATCAGACACTGTTCCAAATGCTAGGATTATAGCAGTTGTGAAACAAAATTCCTATCCATGTGGATCTGACTTCTTGTAATCATTAATCTATAAAGAAATGTATGGTATGTTTGGGGATAAGACTTATAGACTACTACTTCAAATAAGGTAGTCAGGAAAGGTCTCTCCAAGGACATGTCACTGAGCTGGGTACATGGATAAGGAGGGAGCAAGTTAGGTGAATATCTGGGAGAAGAGCTTTACAGACAAGGAAGAAAGGATATGCAAACGTTTTGAGACAGAAGCACGCTTCCTACAGTAAAGGAAAAGCAAGGCTGTAAATGCTGGAGCCACGTGAGCAAGGAGAAAATGGTAGAAAATGGAGAAAGAGGAAGGCTTCAGGGGACGAACCTTGCAGGTTCTTGCTGGCTTTTATTTTACATGTGATGGGAAGCAACTGGAGGGTTGAAAAGACAGGAACAGCTATGATCTTACTGTATTTAAAAAGGATTGCCTTGGCTGTTGTGAGGAGAATGGGCTTTGGGGTATAGGTTGAAAGAGAAGGCAAGGAGAGGCACTAAGGGTCTGTCTCAGTAGTCCAGGTGAGTTACGATGATGAAGAACTGGAACCAGATGTGAGAGAAAGAGACCGGTCAAGAAAGACTCCAAAGTTGGTGGCCTGAGCAACTAGACAGCCCAAACAGTCTTGAAAAAGGAAGCTGGAAGACTCACACTTTCTGATTTCAAAACTTATTACAAAACTATATTAATCAAAACACTGTGGTAATGGCATAAGGACAGACATATAGACTAATAGAATAAATTGAGAATATAGAAATAAACTCATACATCTATTAATATGACCAGTTATGTCAGACTTTTTGGCTCAACTGATTTTTGTCAAGGGTGCTAAGTTCATTCAATGAGGAAAGGATAGTCTCTAAGTGGTGCTGGGACAACTGGATAGTCACATACAAAAGAATGAATTTGGTTCCTTATCTCACACCACATGCAAAAATTAACTCAGAATGAAATAGCCTCGTGTAAGAGCCAAAACCATAAAATTCTTTTCTTTTTTTTTTTTTTTTGAGATGGAGTTTTACTCTTGTTGCCCAGGCTGGAGTGCAGTGGCATGATCTCGGCTCACCGCAACCTCCGCCTCCTGGGTTCAGGCAATTCTCCTGCCTCAGCCTCCTGAGTAGCTGGGATTACAGGCACGCGCCACCATGCCCAGCTAATTTTTGTATTTTTAGTAGAGACAGAGTTTCACCATGTTGATCAGGATGGTCTCGATCTCTTGACCTCATGATCCACCTGTCTCGGTCTCCCAAAGTGCTGGGATTACAGGCGTGAGCCACCATGCCTGGCCAACCATAAAATTCTCAGAAGAGAGCATAGGATATATCTTCATGGACTTGGATTTGATAATTGATTCTCAAATATGACGACAGAAACACAAACAACAAAAGAAAAAAAAACAGATTAGACTTCAGCAAAATAAAAATCTCTTCACATCGAAGGACTTTATCATTGAAGTGAAAAGACAACACATACAATGGTAGAAAACATTTGCAACTCATACAGCTGATGAGAAGCTAGTATCTAGAACACAGAAAGAACTTAAAGCAAAAAGACAACTCACAGAATAAGAGAGTATTTGCAAATCATATAGCTGATAAGGGTCTAATATCTAGAACATATAAAGAACATATAAAGCATTCCTACAACTTCATAAGTAAAAGATAAAAAATTGAATTTTTTAAATGGACAAAGGCCTTGAATAGACATTCCTCCAAATAGCTGATCAACATAATTAGTCACCAAGTAAATGATAATCAAAAGCACAATAAAGTTCCACTTCACATCCACTAGGATGTCTATAATCCAAAAACAGAAACTAACAAGTGTTATCCAGGATGTAGAGAAATTGGAGTCCCTCCATATTACTGGTGAGAAGGCAAAACGGTTAATCCACCGTAGAAAACAGTTTGGTGGTTCCTGGAAAAAATTAAGCATAGTAGTACCATATGACCCCACAATTCTGCTCCTATGTAGGTACCCTAAATAACTAAAAATAGGTACTTAAATACACATACATTTGTGTTCATAGCAGCACTATTCACAATAGCAGTAAGGTGGCAATAGTTCAAATGTCCACGACCAATGAATGGATACATAAATTTTAGTATATACACACAGTAGAATATGATTCATTCATAAAAAGGAATGAAGTACTGATACTAGCTACAATGTGGATGAGCCTCCAAAACACTACGCTAAGTGAAAGAAGCCACATACGAAATGTCACATGTTATGATTCCGTGTATGTTAAATACCAGTAATAGATAAATGCATACAGACAGGACTTGGGGAGGGGCAGGGAATGGGGAGAAACTGGATAACAGGTAAAAAGGAAACCATGCTTTCAAATTAGGTCAAGTGGTATTTGCACTGTGAATGTACTAAATGCCACTGAATTATCCACTTGAAAATGGTGAATTTTGGGTTATTTGGATTTTACATCAATAAATTATTAAACTATGAATTTTTTTAAATGTAGAAGCAGTTAGACTCCAGGACCCACACTGTTAACTATAATGCTGTAGTGACAGGGGCAGTTGTGCTGTAGGACTGGCTTCCCACCAGCAGGTCTTAGTGTGATGCTGGTTTCCTGTAACTCTCCTCAGATTGTGGCTGGTTACTGGCTTCCTAATCAAGGCAGGAGGGCTTCTGATGTGCATGGAGTGTTTTAAATATTAAAAGACTAATGAAGTAAGATATTCAACTAAAGTGAATTAGCATTGATTAATGCAGGTTAAATACCTGTCTCTTAATGGAAGCTTAGAGCTTCCAATTTAATCAAAGGGATTGAGAACTGAAAATTAAATCCACTCAATAAACACTCACCACCTGCCACTACCATTCCCTTGGTCCTTGCTTTTCACAAACTCCTCTTCCTTTTCTACCTGAAAACCATGGCTCTTTAGTATTTGTGTCTGCCTTTCCAAACCAAAGCCAAAGAGAGACAGTCTATAGAAAATACCTTGTCTACACTGAAAATGAAACCTAGTTCACTTGTTTTCAACGCTATACCCTGAGCCAAAGAGGACTGACAGAAGGCAGCCACAAAGAGCAGTGAAGGCTCTGGCATGGCCAGATGATCGAATTAGCCATGTGTAGTGGTACACACCTGTAGTCACAGCTACCTGTGAGGCTGAGGTGGGAGGATCACTTGAGCCCCGGAGTTTGAGGCTACCATGAGCTATGGTAGCACCACTATACTCCAGCCTTAGTGACAGAGTGAGACTCTGCCTCTCAAAATAAAAAAATAAAAACGACAGGATAGTCTTCTTTTGGGTTGACTTCGTGGTGACTCACCAAATTCATAGCACCAGTCTTTTTGATTTTCACAAGGCTCCATTCCTCAGTTCATTCTATAGATATTTACTGAGCATCTATTTTATGCCAGGCACTTCTGGGTAACGGCAACACAATGGCAATAAAGCATAGGCTTTGCCCTTGGAAAAAACATCCAATGTAGTAATGATTGTGCAGTATGATAAATGTTATTATAGGTATTTACTTAGGATGCTATGATAACACAATGCTTTGGCCAGATTGTTACAAACGTCTTTATAGAAACACTGGTGCTCATTTTGAATAAAAAAGGATACATGGATATGTGTTCTCAACCAAATACAATTCTATCTCAGGACCTTGGTTCTATAATGTGTAAAACAGGTTAAAAATATTTTCTCTTCATCATCAGAATCTTTACAAACCTAAAGTTTAAAGAAGACATAGGAAGATGAAAGGTCTTTGTAAATTACAAAGTATCTGCCAGAACAGAATTAAGTAGCATGGTGATTCTTCTAATGTTCGGCTCTGAAATGAACGCTGCACTTCCGGCATTCTCATAGGAGAGGCTTCTATTTTCCCTTAGGTGAAAATCCCCCTATCGGACACTTTCGGTATAGCTAAGCCAGCTCCCTTACAGTTCCACGTGTTCTGGAGACCCTGTCAAGTAGCACTTACCCTCTTAACACAGCCTGTGAAGGAATTGTTCCTAGATGTCTCTCTAGTGCTATCTAAACTATCACCATCCCACCCCTGGCTCCCACAAGTGCACTCATGCGCTCTCTCTCTCTCTCTCTCTCTCTCTCTCTCTCTCTCTCTCACACACACACACACACACACACACAAAACCATGCACACATACAAACAATTCCTGCCAAACAATCTCTGTCTAGTCGTCTTCCCTCATTGTAGAAGTCATCTTTTTAAGAGACAAAAATGACCCAACAAAAAAGTAACTAAAGAGAATACTTCCGTAAAAGCCCAATTCCATTGGCCTCCCTCACTTCCTTAAGATCCTACCTGTGTGTTACGAGTCATATTTACTTCTCCAGTTTCCATGAAACCTTGGATTATTCCAACCCACACTGACGTCTCCTTTTTTTGAACCCTGGTGGCAGTTAAGGTCCACAGGCCACAGCCCCACCAACAGTGGAACAGCCCCCTCAGAAACACCCACACCACAATCTTTTGTACACCACTGTTCTTGAGTGACTCTTCATCTGTAAAATCATCACCTGTAAAATCCTGACTTTGCAGAATACTCTCAAAACTAAATATAATAAAGTGATTTAAAAATAAATCACAGCATCTGCCTCACAGAAGGAACTAAATAAGTAATGTCTCTTGCCTCCCTCTCTTCTGTATCTCCAGTGATCAGCACAGCTCTAGGGTAAATAGAAATGTGTCAGTAAATAAGATAAATAGATATCGATTTATTCTATCATTTTGTATGCCACTCTTTTCTATTCCCTTCGGAATTATAAAATTTTTTAAAGCTATAGTGAAAGGACTCAGTGCTCTTTATGCTCCTCCCATCAATTAACTTCCTCTCAACTCTTGTCCTGCCTAATTACATACAGTCCTTTAGGCCCTTCTCCAGTTACTAGCTGATTCAAAGGCGTGTTTGTTTGTGTATCTCATTTAAATTTCTACTTTACAGGCTAATTGCTGATGATGTTATGAAAGTAAACAGTTCAGGAAAGCTGCCAATGTGTCCTATGAATTCATCACTGGTGAAAGCCCTTATTCTGCCAAGCATGTGCAGAATGTATAAAATATTCAGAATGGAAGGCACTCATGTAGCAGAAAATATCCCAGCAGATCCGCAGCTCAGCACAGAACAGCGGGCAATGACTGAGAGCCCAGAAGAGTTTATCACGCAAGCCTCGTACTTCTATTTATGGTTAAAAAGGAGATGAAACTTGGCTGTTCTTAGAGTGTGACCTGAAATCTAGGAACTATGAGAAGTCCAGTGAGTGGATGTGAGTCTCTTGCTCACTTATGTGGCAAGAGAATACAAAACACACCCATCCCTGTACCTCTGTTGTAAAAGGCAAGGAAGTCAGTTACCCTGTTCCACCTCCAATTTCTGATAGCCATTCATGACAACCAGCCATTCTATTGGTCTGCACATCAAATGGCCATACCATATGGATCACAGGCTTTATGCAACAGAGCATTTGCTAGCAAGCTCTCCTCCTGTAAGTCCGTTCTCTTCAGGAATGCAGTACTGACTACTGAGAGACTGGCTCTTCCAAACACTAAGAACCATTCTAAAGGTCACATGCAGATGATGGTAAATGTGTTGGCAATCACACTGCATAAAGTCAACCAACCAAGTTCATTAAGTCCCTGTGAGTTGTCATTTCTGCAGCACTGGAAAGCCTTCCTATCCTTGACACTGGGACTCCTTTCTACTTGGAACACCTGAAAATCACAAATGAAAGTTGTAGCCCTGAAAGTTGCATTCTTTAATTAAAAGTAAAGATCAGATGCAAATATACCTGAGCTAGGTGACCCAGTGACTTCTACTTACACAAAGAACAATCACAAATCCCCCCACTACCTTGATTGTGTGCCTTGTACAATTGTGAAGTCGCCGGGAAAGATGGCATGCATTGATTCCTTGTCTATGTCAAGGAGATTGCTCATTAAGTACACCGCAACATCGCTGAGCGCTGCAACAGAAAACCGACACAGCAAATGTGGTGTCTAGAAACAACCGCTTCTATTCTAAGTTTTTTGGCTTCCCCCGCTTTTGACTTTAAGTTGTAAGATGCACAGGATAACCAACTAGTGGAACTGACTTTAACGATTTCTGGTTCAAGAAAAAAAACAAGAGTCCAAACCCTTCCTACTTCTCAAATCCCATTAATATAATAAAAATATTATAAAAGTATATTCAACTCTACCCCTGTGCCTGAAAGCAGGAAAAAAAAATGCCACTTAAATGCACAAAATTTGAAGTAATTTCCGCAAGAAACAGTGCCGGCAAGACCAAGGTGAAGGGTCACCTGATCAGCACCCAGATCCCTGCATGAAAGGGACATCCCCTCTTGTGAGACACACAGGGAGACTGAGTTAACCCCACTAACTATTAAAGTTGGACCAGGGGCAATCAGTGCAGATTAAATCAAATACAATCACTGTCTCTGGAAAACACGTCAGAGCGGATGCCCAGAGCAATGGACTGCACTTCCATTCACACCTTTCTTTGGACACCAGCTTTGGGCCAGCCAAGGACATGGGAACCAATAAGAATTGGCCAATGAGAAAATTCAGCCAAGTTGCTGGTGAAGAAGTAGTATGGATCAGATCCATCACTTCCTTATATGCCAGCAATAACTATGTAAAATATACAATTAAAAAAAGACCTTATTTATAACAACAATGTAAAGGCTAGCAAGTTCAAGAAGTAAAGGTAAAAAATAAGTCTTAAAGTAAAAAATAGTTTATTAAATATATACAATAACCTTATTTATAAACAAAACATTAGAAGAAAATAATAATGTTTATATAAGATCATTTGTATGACATTATTTCTTCCAAAATACGACCCCAAAGGCCGTTTCTTAAAGGAAAAGGGCAATCATTCAAAAAGGGTTACAGACATACATGCATAAATATTAAAATATTAAATACTTATACAAAGATATATAAAATTTTAAATGTAAAATTAAAATATTAAAATATTGGGAGATAGAGTGAAATCTAAATGACCAATCTCTGACATACAAAGAATACTAGTGAATTATATGAGAAAAATAAAGTTTGGACATCTTCAAAACAAAACACTCATGATCCTGAAATATATTCATAACACATTTGCAAATACTATAAGCTAATAATATTACATCTCAATTTTTAAAATATCAAACAGATTACGTTAAAATTAAAATTCATTGTCAAGAGTCAGAAGATGGGCCCTACCATGTACTGTCTGTGATAATTTCAGTTGTTAAAAACTCTTTTAGCACTACACAAAGGTGTGTATCAAAAATCTTTAAGATAAGCTTCCGATTTGTACAGTATCCCATGTCTAGAAAATTAATTTTGATATAATAATTCTAAATATAGCCAAAGATGTCATTTAGAAAATACCAATTACAATACTGTTTTAAATAGCAACAGAATTAGAAACAGTCCAACTATTCAAATTCAGGGACTGATAACTGTTTTGATACAAATAAAAAAGTTATACGTAGCCATTAAAAAGTATATGACAGAAATATACTTAATATAAAACATATTTTATGAGAAAACAGTATGTTTAAAATTGTGTATAGACTGTAATTCAAGCCTGTTAAATATGCATTCATCCATTCAGTTGCCCATTTTTGGAATCATGGAATCTACATCTTACAGGAAATGCATATATCTGACTACATATCCATTTGGAAGGCTAGACATTAAATTCTTACGAGTGACTATCTCCTGATTATCTCAAGCTGAAAGGATGTTTACTAAGTTTCCTATTTTTGTCTAGTAAATGTGTAAAAATAAAAAAGGTTATTTTGAATGGAACTTAAGAATAATAACATGGTTCAATTCAAATTACCAGTTACTAAATACATTTCTAAATACCAGCATTTGAATCCCAACATTTGCTTAGAAAGACACTTCCATGTATATAAATTTAGTTCAGAACTAAATTTATAAGTAGTTTTACATAATTATTCTGAGTGAATTAATACTGTGATTAAAATTTTATCCACAAACAAGTGTGAATAAAAGAAAGAGAACTAATCAAAAAAAGAGATGAGAAATTAAAATTAATTCTTATTGGTGGATCATTCTTTTCTTCCAGCAATGTCTCTCCCTTCTCTGTAGAATGATGGCTCAGTTCATTAAACAAATACACACACATTACCCACAAATTCAAGGGATATTTCTTAAGGATACATGTAAATCACACAAAAGTTTTCTTCTAAAATAATGAAAACAGAATACAGTCTTCGTATTTTTAAAAATATGCAGATTCTGTGCTATTCTCACTTAAAGTATTTATTTGTGGATGCTGGAATGAAGAGAAAATTGCAAGTTTTATATAAGGCGCTTTATATATAAATAGGGCTTCTTCTGGATTGCCATCCCTTGCATTTTCTCCCAACATCCTTATGATTTTTGTATTCACTTCAATATCACTTCCAATGCCCTTTCCTCAATCCTGTATCTTAATTTAGTCAGAATAATTTTCAAGGAATCCCTAGCAATGGGTTCTGGTTTTAGCCCCACCAGAACTGAATTTTCCCATTTGAGCAATTCATTTCACCTCTCAGAAAAGAGTACGCACGTATCTGAGAATTCTGGAGGTGTTATTAAGCACCCTGACTCCCTTCCACATTGTGCATCAGACTAATTTTTGAGTCGAGAAATAAATATGAATTGGTTAGACTCCCTTTTTTAAAAATACATGAAAAAGAATTAACAGTAGCCCTCTTTTTCAAACAGGGATGTTTTAAAATAGTTAATGAACATATGTATTATATGCTTTCAAAGCTATTTACACCTCTATGCAACATGAGGGATACACAGAAGCAAATTGCATTATCCCTGCTTTCAGGCTGGAAAAGTAAAATAAAGCATAGAGAAAGGATTCTAATATTTACTCACATGTTATGTGTAATATGAGATGAGCCATCCCAACATTCTAGGGAGGCATGCATTTGTACCTGTTTTGCAGATTGAGAAAAAGAAGCTTGAAACTAGTAACTGGTATGCTCAAGGCCCCAAGAGAGTGGTCACTAAGTCAACCCTATCAGTAAAGAATGAAACAGAAAACACTTTAAAATTTAAAATAAAGGCCGGGCGCCGTGGCTCAAGCCTGTAATCCCAGCACTTTGAGAGGCCGAGGCGGGTGGATCACGAGGTCGAGAGATCGAGACCATCCTGGTCAACATGGTGAAACCCCGTCTCTACTAAAAATACAAAAACTAGCTGGGCATGGTGGCACGTGCCTGTAATCCCAGCTACTCAGGAGGCTGAGGTAGGAGAATTGCCTGAGCCCAGGAGGTGGAGGTTGCGGTGAGCCGAGATCACGCCATTGCACTCCAGCCTGGGTAACAAGAGCGAAACTCCGTTTCAAAAAAAAAAAAAAAAAAAATTAAAATAAACACCTACCTTATCCCAGCCTGCCAGATACACTAATATTCAATAAGAAACTGCTGGGATGTTTCTTCCATCTTCTGAATATCCTTAAATCTATAATATTAGACTTCTATATCTATTTTTCGCTGGCCATTCTTCTAATCCTTTCATTGGTACAAAGCCAAGTCACATATGAATATAAGATTATTATAGAATTAAATGTATCCCTTCTTCTTCAGTCCTCATTATCATTCCCCACTTCTGCATTTCAAAGATTTTGCAGCAAATCTTAAAAAGAAATCACTCTCTGGCTATTTTTTATTCAACCTTTGACAGGCTTCTTAAAATGAATCAATAAAATGTACAAAGTCATGCCTAACACATGCATTAGCTGTACTGGAAATAAGGAGGTGCTTGTGCTATTGGTTTTCTCTGTGTATGTCTGTGTGTGTATATATGCACATACGCACCTCCTGTGTGTGTGGGGGGGTGGGGGAGAGAGAGAGAGAAAGAGAGAGAGAGAGAAAGAGAGAGAGAGAGAGACAGCGCTTTTGTGGGGGAAGAGGCATTCTAACTGTTCTGTATGGGGCTCAATGCCATCTGATTTGGGCACTAGACTCTTCACCTATATTTCAGTGACCAGTCTCAAGTTGTATAGTGACTGTATCCACTCGATGAAAATGTTTCTGACATCAGGTAATATCTGCATTTAGGACTTGATTTCTTGAACATCTCGCCTTTTCTTAAACCACCTTCCCTCTCAATTTACCTGTTCACGCTTTTTCCACCTTGGCTCTACCTACTATTCATGATAATACTGCAACTGTGATTGTTCCTATTCACACACACCCACTCACACCCATGGATGGTTCTACACTACACAAGCCTTCTACTGTGGAAACTTCTGCATTCATTATTAGGCTGACTCCCTTTCCATACCTTAGCAATTCTCCCAAGAAATAAAAAGATTCAAATTTCCTTTCACCTTTTTATAGGTGTTCCACCCTATAGCTCCTCTGTCTCTGTCTCTGTCTCTGTCTCTCTCTCTCTCTCTCTCTCATTCCCTCCTTCCCTCTCTCTTCCAATTCCATCTTAAAATTTCTTCCCTCCCTTGTTTCTTTCCCATCAACAATTAGTTCTCTCTTCTCTGTCCCAGCCATACTTTTTCTAAAACAAGACCCAATCCCACTTCCTCAGATTCCATTCATCCATCCACCCATTGCACACTGGCCTCTCCCACCACAATGTACTGGAAACTGCTCATGACCGGGTTGCCAGCAACCTAATCACCTATAAATGCAGTGGACTCAGCATAGCTCTTTTTTGTGGCTACTTTATTACTAAGTATCTAACTCTTTGACATTATTGTTTGTCTTTTAAAACATGTAATACAACCATGTTTTTTTTTTAATCACTAAAAGCCAGATATTGGCTGGGTGCAGCGGCTCACTTTGGGAGGCCAAGATGGGTAGATTATGATGTCAGGAGTTGAAGACCAGCCTGGCCAAGATGGTGAAATCTCATCTCTGCTAAAAATTTTATATATATATATATATATATATATAATTTTATATCTATAATATAAAATATATAATATGCATTATATATAAAATAAATATTATATATATCATATATTATATATTATTTATCATATATAATTATATATATATCATATATCATATATCATATATACTATATATGATATAAACAATATATATTATATATAATATATAAATGATATATATATTATATATATATATCAGGGTGTGTTGTCAGGCACCTGTAATCCCACCTACTCAGGAGGGTGAGGCAGAGAATTGCTTGAACCCAGGAGGCAGAGGCTGAAGCAAGCCAAGATCACACCACTGCACTCCAGCCTGGGCAATGGAGCGAGACTCAGTCTCAACAAAAAAATTTTTTTTAAAAATAAACTTTTTTAAATGCCAGATATTATCAAAGTCTAAATTCAATCATTGTTGCGAGATCTCCTGAAATTCATTGTTTTCACTTTTTGAATATTTAAGAACATGGCTTCTTTGAAAATATGCTGTTTCTATATTTCTACTTCTATTTCTGGGTTTTGTTGAGCTGTACTATCAAATTTTCTGTTTCTATTATGATTCTGATATATAATCATCCTAAATGATCTAAGAATTAAATATTTTTACATAAAATATTCTTATAAGATTTAACTAAAATTAAAAAATAAACTATAAATATTTCTAAGTAATTCACAAAAATGGAATTCAGTGTCCAACTAGTTGCCATTTTAAAGAAAAATTATCATGCTTCGAACATTTCCTATCTGTTCCTACATATATACAAAATTCAGAGCCATATGCACTGTTTAGTACTGCAAAGTATCATTTGGCCTCTAAGTAGCGTGTGCAACTATTGAATGCTGCACTAACTTCTAGAATTATGAAACTGACCCAAGAGAATCAAGAAAATGAATGATCAGCATGACTGGGAAATGAAATTTTATTATTCAACCTCCATGTGATCTGAAAAGGTTTGACAAGTTGATTGACTTGCTGTCTCTCTTACCTAAGTCCTTCTACCTCCAAGATCCCCCCTGTATTCTGAAAGTGTCCAGCTCTGATAGCAGCAGCACGACCCTTGAGCCTTAACAGCTTTAGGACATAGCAACCTTTGTAGTGAGGACATACAGCAAACGTGGAGCAGCAGTCTCCCGGGGCCGGAACGGCGTTAGTCATGAGAACAGATGTTTAGAGGCACATGCTGTACTGTGCCAGTTCTGACTCTAGATTCTGAGTGACAAGCCAAGGGTATGCCTGGCATAGCCTTCTTGTCTCTTCCTCAATTTCCCTGGCTCTCTCTTAATTTCCATGGCTGGTCCCTTGAGCACTTTGGTTACCTGTGTTACCTGTAATATGGGAACTTCTAAAGTAGGAGGAAAAAAGGCAGGTCTTGTCCAGGTCTAACAGCAGTAGTTCCAGCTAAAATACCATTATCACCTCAACTTTGCAGAGGAGGAAGACAAACCATAAAAAGATGAAGCACTGTGGCCTGACCACACATCTAACCGAGGACAGGTCTGAGATGTGAATTGAGGCAGCCTGACTCTAGATAGGTTGTCTTTTCATTTATAGTATTTCTAAATCAAATGTTTGTTGTTTTTGTTTCAAGACAATTAAAATTCAGGGTGCCTGAATAAAATGCAACAACTCAGAGAAAAATTAAGCTAAAACTAAAATTGTCCTTTTTGGAGGTGGCTTTTGAAATGACTCTTGACTCTGAAAATTAGTAAATAAAGGGAAATAATTATGCACCTATCTTGTCTTTCACAAAAGGAACTGTATTTCAGAGTAACGGAATAACTCTAACCAATGAAGAAAAGGGAGAACAGAACAAAACAGATACCAGTGCTCTTTCTTGTAGTCAAATAGTCTTGTAAATATCTACTAAAAGTTAGAGACTGTGGCTTAAAACTTGAAACTTATTTTAAATTTCCTTTTTTAAAATCGTCTTTTTCTCTCTTTCTTTTTGCCATTCCAAAATATCTCCTTTGCAAATGTTGTATAATATAATAGCAGAGAAATCACTCTAGAGGGAGTCACTTACCCACTTTCCTCAGGACCAAAAGTAAGCGAGTTGCAGAAAGAAATTAATTTAGGCTAATGTCTTAAAATCCTGCCAAAATGTTTCTTGCTATTTCCATTAACATGTAGGTTCTGGGCCACAATTCAGAGTAATATATCTAGTGACATTAGTATAAACTTTAGTATTGATGTAGTCATTGAAGATATTTTTTAAATTGTTTTTATTTTAATCTGCTAATGAAAGGCAAGGTGACCGGACTATTATTGGCCTGAGAAATGTCTGCAACACACAAAAAAAACTATTCAAAAGGTGAAGAGTGAATGGGAGTCAAAACTGCTTCTATGACCTTGGTCAAGTTTTCAAATCTTAATAGGTATTATCGCTCTCATTCCAAGAAAATTCTCCTGAGACAGAAACTAAGATATTCGGTAATTAATATTTTTCATGGGTGGTGTTATATCCACATCCCTGTCACTTGACCCTTCTACATTCCTGGTTTAGCAACACAACATTCAATTCTAGAAGAAACCTTTCCATTTCCACTAGTATTCTCCGTGAGTCCAATTCATTCCTGTGATTTAATCAACACCTGTTATGACTAAAAATTGTGAAAGAATATTCATCTGCTGCTGTGCTTGCAACTTAGCATGGGAATCCTAAATTCCCTCAAAGCCATGAATATTGAATAGTGAAACTTCAGATGTTACGGCAAGCTAAAAGTGGAAGACTGAGAAAGGAGGAGTGGAAGGAAGCCATCTCCCTCAGACCACCCCGAGGGAGTCCCTGTCCCACTAATGTATAAGACAAGCCTATTTGCTATAGCTATAAATAACCAAGGAAGCCACAAATATTGTTAACATTCTTGCTTTCATATCACCTCTTTTCCCTGAGTGCTGCAGTGTATGACATCATAGTCGTACCGCAACCTATCAATGTTTTGAAGATACCATTGTGTATATAATGGCAACTGAATTTTTATTTAGAGGTACTTTCACTGACATCAAGATGTTTAAAGCAAACTCTAATTTATTTTCTTTCCTTTTCTTTTTTTTTTTTTTTTTTTTTTTTTTTTTTTTTTTTTTTTTGAGACAGTCTTTTTTGGTCACCCAGACTGGAGTACAGTGGCTCAATCTCAGCTCACTGCAATCTCCCCCTCCTGGGTTCAAGCAATTTTTCTGTCTCAGCCTCCCAAATAGGTAGCATTACAGGCATGCCACCACACCCAGCTAATTTTTGTATTTTTAGTAGAAAGCGGGTTTCACTATATTGGCCAGCCTGGTCTCAAACTCCTGATCTCATGATCCTTCCCCCTCTCAGCCTCCCAACGTGCCAAAATTATAGGCATGAGCCACCGCACCTAGCCCAAACTCTCATTTCTTTAAGGTTTAAGATAGCAAATGCATTCTCTTCTCATGAGAGGTGGCATCTGTTGTTGCTAAATAACATTCGTAGATTTGCAGAAAGTTGCACTGACAAGACTCTGTAGGAGCTCATCTAATTTACCACATTTTCCAAATTCTCTCCCACATTCCACCTTTTAATGAAGAATGTGAGAGAAAAAAAAATGTTGGAGGAAGTCACAGCATTTCACTAATTCTCATCTCTCACCAGAAAATGAGAAGGAAAACATAGCTCCTTGCTGCGGACAGGAACCAGGGATGACTTGCTTCCGATGCCTCTTGGCGTCACAGAGTAACCAAAGACTCAGGAGACCAGACAGAGAAACTGAGGGAGAGACAGGGCAAGAAAGGGTGTGCCGAGCTCCCGTGCCGAAGATTCAAGAGGCTCAAGAGAAGCAGGCAATGGGAATGGAAAAAGACAGAGAGCAGAGACTAGGCAAAGGGGTGAAGGGGGCACAACAGGTGTCACTTCTGTCCCTGTTTCTTGCATCCACTTCTGAATTTTCTGCCCTGGTTGTCCTGGAGACAGAAGACTTTCTCTCAGTACAACCAGAAAAACAGAGGATTGCCTTATTGGCCAGGGCTCCAGGGTGCACCCCAACTGAAAATTAATCTCCATAAGCCACAGCAGGGCTTAGAGGAAGATCCACAAACTTGCCTCATCCTCCAAATACTGAAGTATCTATTTAAAGCACAGATTTTCGGCTGGGTGCAGTGGCTCACACTTGTAATCTCAGCATTTTGGGAGGCTGAGGAGGATGGATCACGAGGTCAGGGGTTCAATACCAGCCTAGCCAAGATGGTGAATCCCCGTCTCTACTAAAAATACAAACAATTAGCTGGGCGTGATGGCAGGCACGTGTAATCCCAGCTACTCCAGTGGCTGAGGCAGGAAAATGGCTTGAACCCGGGAGATGGGGATTGCAATGAACCGAGATCACATTACTGCACTCCAGCCTGGGTGACAGAGCAAGACTTCATCTCAAAATAAATAAATAAAATAAAATAAAATACATATTTTCTGACTTGTCCCTTGGAGATTTTGATTTAGTAGGTTGAAGAGGCTCTGAGGAATCCGTATTTTTCACAAACACCCTGTGATTCTAGCAATCATAAAGGTTGGGAGCATACGGGAGTGATAAAGATGCAGGCTTTGCTGTGGCAGAGATGAGACCTACTCATAATGTACCTTGGGTGAGATTTTAAAATTTCCGAAACTCAGTTGCGTCATTTATAAAATAAAGATAATAATTATAGGAGGGAACATTAAATTGGATCCTACAAGCAGTCTGTCATCATACGCATGGCAGGACCTGCATTCAATCAATATTAGCATCTAGTCCATACCTGTTATTTTCCTTGGCAGTACCTCTAGTTTTAAGACTCAGGGCACAGCAAATAGTTCCTCATTATTTAGACAGAGGGCTATCCTGTTTTAAAAAGGACAATACTGAAAACTTCCACTGAGTGGTCAATATGAATTACTGAGGTAAGAACCCAGATGTCAGGCTATATTTGCTGAGCACAGCTACTGAAAGACAAGAGGTGACCCCCAACGAGATTCCTGTCATAAAATATAATTATCCCCTCTTTGTCTCTGGACTGTGATCCTCATAGTTAGGTGTCTACTTCTGCCTCATCTCCTGCCTGGCTGTGTTTGACTCTATGTGATGTGGCATCCATCACCCAGGTTTTTTTTTTTTTCTCAGCTGGCTTCAGTTTGGGATTTGGAAGTAATGCATTGATTATACTTTGCATCACCCTGGACCAAGAATTCCCTGTAACATGTTTCCTTTCCACCACTACCCATGGCTCCAGCTTTCCAATTCCAGGCTTTCATCCTCAAACAACTTTCTCTCAAGGGCAATATCACAGTAACAGATACTAGGAATGGACTGAGGTTTAAAACAGTGGCTACATGTGTTGTGGGCTTTCAATCTCTACCTCTCAAAAGATGTTACATGAGCTTCCATTAGAAACAAAATGACAACAAAATATAACAGGAGAATTTCAGTGGGAACTGACATAGCGTGAAGTTACATCTCTACTTAATTGTCAGTGGCTGTTATGACAATTTTCCCTAGTCACGTTCTCAAGAAAATTAGCAAGTAAAGGAAAATAGAATAATAGGAAAAGTTTACAGTGAGGAAGATGAAATGTTTAAAAACAATTATTTATCTTCCAGTCTTGCCTTACAGACCAATCATGTGCTCTTGGTGATCTATTGGAGTTTAGGGATGTATGTTTACTAAATAACTGAAGGTAATAATTCAATGAGATTAACAGAGATAGGACATAAGATACCTATATTATCTATCTTAGTGATTGTATCTCTGTAATATTCACCTTCTGTAAAAAGAACAGGAGGAAGAGCAGTGGTAATACTCCACTGTCTTGGAAACATACTACACAGAATTCCAGAACTGAAAATTACATACAAAAGAAAACAAGATAAATCAGCTGAGTATTTCCATCTACCTTTATGTAAAAAACAGGCTATCAACTCCCTTGGAGAGACTGGGTAGGACAGAGGTGACTGTTCATTTTAATTCTACAGTTAACATGTCTTAGAAAATACTTGTCTTTGAAGCACTTATTTCTAAAAGTCTGTCTCAAATACAATGGCCCATTTTCTTAAGTTAGCAAGTAAAATATAATGAACCCTGACAGGAAAATGAAGGGCAAAGAAGTCCCACCTACCCTTAAAAAAGTTAAAAATAAAACTGTCTGATAGGTTCAATCTTCCAAGGAAATGGAGAAAAGGTTTTGAGAAGAGATTTTTTTGTCAGAGGACTCCACACTGCTTTTTAGTATATCTTTGTAATTTTCTTATCTACTTAATCTCCCGTTTTTCTCTATTTCTCTTCCAACCAGTATTTCCCACTGCTTATAGACTTAGTATTTATTAACATACTATTTAATTTGGTGTTTAACTTAGAATTTGCACTGAAGTGAAAAGAAGCAGCAGGAAGGAAGCAGAGGAAAAAAGAAGAGAAAATGGGCATTGTACCAGTCTGTTCTCATGCTGCTAATAAAGACATACCCAAGACTGGGTAGTTTCCAAAGGAAAGAGGTTTAATTGATTCACAGTTGCATATGGCTGGGAAGGCCTCACAATCATGGTGGAAGATGAAGAAAGAACAAAGGGACTTCTTACATGGTGGCAGGCAGCAGAGACAGTGCATGCGGGAGAACTCCTCTTTATAACACCATCAGATCTCACTATCACAAAAATGGAAAGGCAAAGACTCACCGCCATGATTCAATTACCTGCCACTAGTTCCCTCCCATAGCATGTAGGAATTATGGGAGCTACAGTTAGAGTTGTGGAGAGATACACAGCCACACCACATCAGGAATTAGCATATGTATGTGCCTAACAGGTTTCGGCCATTGGCAGTGATTTCTAAGCACATTTGCACATCCTATGCTCACAGCCATCCTGTCTATGGGTACTGTGGTTTTCATCTTGCAGTTGAGAAAACTGACACTCAGAGATTATGGCTTATCCAGAGTTACAAAAATACTGAATATAAGTGCTAATATTTTACTTCTAAATCCAAATCCATCTTCTTCTATTTAATCAGATGTGACTGGCTTGTAAACAAATAGCTGTCCACTTCACCTTCCTGGCCAACAGAACTCTACTTTTATTAAGAGTACCTCTTCCTGGGAAACATTATTTTATCCCAGCTCAGGCATTATTTTGGATAAGTTGAAATCAATGAGGCAAGTCCTAGTTCCCTTGCCAATATAGTTTTCAAGGTATGTATATGACCCAACTCTGTCCATTGAGATATTCGAAAAGTTTGAATAGGAGAGTTCTGGGAAAATGTGAACAAAGATAATATTGTTACTTGCTCATATATGGTTGTAATGCCTGCAACCGTGGCAACTACATTTTGAACATGAGGGCTCAAGCCTAAGAACAAAGTGAACACATCAAAGGCAAAACATCGGACCGTGAAAAAAAAACTTGGGTCTTTGTTGAGGCCATTGAGCTACTGAATTGACCCACCATGAAGCTGCTTTGTCCTGGCACTCTCACTATATAGCGTAACAAATGCCCTAAGACATTCAGAGCTGAGTTTGTTACTTCCAAATGAAAGCATCCTAACAGATATAAGCTTAACTGTGGGGGATATAACAGGTGCAGTGCCAGCCCAATATGGAAGCAGAGAACACTGCCAGTTTATGATTAACTAAAATGGTATAGAAATAAAGAAGCCACTTGTGGAAGCAAGTGTGTAAACAGACACAATACTAGAATAGCATCTCAACAACATCCTGGAGCAAAACGTTCTGCAAATATTAACAGTTCATTTCTCTCCTTGTCTCAAAATCTCACAAGCCTCCATTATATTGCTTCACTTTGAGATATCAGGAAAGCTTTGAAAACACCAAAGCCTGGGCTATCTCTAGGGATTCTGATCTAAGGGTTTTGGATACAACTTGAATACAGAGAGATGGTTGGGCTCCCAAGGTGACTGGTTCTAACATGATGTTCATAGAACATCACTGTTGTATAAACTTCAGCAGAAAACAAGCACAAGGCATTGTTTCAAATTCTTGATTACCTCCAGAAGATATCTGAGGCTTGCCCATATCCAACTATATACATCTGTATTCTCTTTCCCCAAGAATATTTCAATATTTCATGGAGCAAGGGTTGGGTAAGAAGAGACTGGAGCAGAAGTCATTCACGAAAGGTCAGGGCAGTTGGAGTTCTGAGTGGTAAGTGAGGAGTAGCACTAGCTTAAAAGCCAGGACATCTAGGTTTCATTGCTGGTATCATCAGTTACTTGGAATCATGGGAATCGCCTGCTGACTCTGGGTAATCTTGTCTTCAAGGATAAGACAGGGCTAATGATTTCTTTGCTTCCCTCATGGGTATTTTAAGGATCAAATTCACTATGAATGTGAGATTTTTTTGTAAAAGGTAAATCATCACACAGCTATGAGATGTTGTGCTTTGTGAATGAACAGCTCCAACTTCAGAAGTTGTTGGGTTGTCACCCACTAGTTATTCTAGGCTTGAATCACTTTGCAATAGCTCAGGTTTTCTTAGTCTTTTCCCCTCATTAGAATTCCCTGGGGAGTCTTCAGGAGTCACCGATGTCCTAATCTGCCGTCCAAAAATTCTGATGTAAACTGTCTGGGGTGGGGGCTGACCATGAGCACTTTTTAAGGCTTATCTCTTGTGTCTAATGGGGAGCCAAGGATCTCCAAATCCAAATGCTTGTACATAGCAGTGTTTTATTAGGTTGTGTGGGTTTGTTCTGTTTTGTTTTTTGCCTTCCTCATCCCTGACCTCCTGCTGGAGACAGTGAGTCAGCTGCAATCCCCCATCGACTATGCAGAGGATGGATGGCTCTGGGAGGCAGCCCTGGTCTCCTGCTGCCTTTCTGATCTCAGTTCCAGAGTCAGGAGTGAGCGTTCTCCTCTGACTCATCATCCCCTACAAACAGTCCTACAGTCAGGTTGCCAGTCACCCTGACCCAGCTACAGAGGCCTCCTTCTGGGTTTATTCCATTCACTGGCTCTGCTGAGGCAGCTCTCACCTGGGCTTCTAAGATGTGCAGATCCTATCTAGTTACCACCTGCAGGTCATTTAGAGGCCATGCAGCAGAGAGAAAGGGGAGAGAACGAAAGACAGAGAAAAAATCTTTACTTCCCTATGCCCTACAGTTGTAACTGCAATTGCATTTGTTCTACCAGGCTCACCATCAATCACAGCACTGAAGATGTAAATAAACTGTAATAGGTAGGACATTTCCTACCAATACAGGGTGTTCTAGCCCCTTGGGCACCACCTTTTCACCTGAACTTTATGTAGAAGGAACAGGGAATAGGCAGGTCAGGAAAGCCTGAAAGCCTAGGAAAGTTTGGGATTGTGGAGTCCTCTTCTAGGGAAGGTGCATGCAGGAGCATCCTGTGGATTGCTAGGGAAGACAAGAGACCCCTACCTCCCGCAAAGCTTAGAGGACTTCCTGAAACCCTGAAGTCCTGTGGACCAGCTATTCTCACTGAACTCAGGCACCCTGTCTCTTCCTCTTCAGTACACTCACCAATAGTTTTGTTCCTATGATGATTCCTGACATTCCAATCACTTCCCCGTTCACTGTATTGTGAATTCCTAGGCACATTGTTGATTCATCTTAGAATATCAAGGGGGCGGTAACAGCCATTGACCCTCAGTAAAAAATTTATCAATGAGTGGATGGTGAAAAATTAAGGGAGTGAATGGAATGGGACTAATCAAATTGTTTTCTCATTCCTCCCTAAAAGCAATAGTTACTTGTAAGAGTGAAGTATTATCTTACAAGTAGGTGAGTGGGAAGAGTGAGGATTTGAATGAGTAAATGAGTTTTAGGAAGACAGGCCCGGCTCCCTGACTGCTGATCTGACCACATCACATCATTTCCTCAACCCACTGATTCTCTGCCCTTTTACTTTTCCTTAAGTGAATGAATTTTTCTCTTCCCTTGGCTTCTTGCACAGTCACTAGACATGTTCCCTACTGACTTCTACTGAGATTCTATGCTGATTCCTACCCACTCCTCTACTACGGTCAATTGTGGTAACTCCAACCTCAGGGAGAAGACTTTTTCAGTTTTTTAGTTTGTTTGCTGTTTCATCTTTCTCCCTGTTCATTTGCAGCATATTTTGGCTGTCGCTGACAAAACCACTTCAAGGCATTGCCATGTCGAGATTAAATCTGGAGGCAATGTTCTGATCTCCACTGTCATTGCACAGAGGCTGTGAAAACCAGTTCCCTGATGAAGGTGACAAGCTGAACATCAAGACCTGCTCTCATCCAGCATTTTCCCTGGTAAATGTTTGTAGCATTTCCAAGGAAAAGAACATAGTAATATCTTGTGCCAAACACTGGCCTCTCCTTATTTCCTATCAGTAGTTCATTTTGCAGAGTGAAGGACCATGCCTAGTTTTATCATGGGGCCACTTTATTCGAAGAGTTTATGTTTTTACTTGGGTTGCCAAAACAGCTGAGGTTACTTTTAAGAAAATTCGATGAACTAGAACAGTTTCCACCTTTAATTTTCCTCTCACATTTCTTTATCAGGAAGTGGATTCTAATTGTCTTTAGCACAAGATATGTTATCAGTGCATATTTTTGTTTCTGGACCAATTAGTTTTGAAGAAACACAGCAGTTAATGGGGCAAGGCACAAATATTTAACTTCAAGGCCAAACACTGACGTAATTCAAAATTAATGAACATTTACACAGCACCTACTATGCCTCAGGCTGTTTCTATCCCCTGGTTTTACTGAATCTTCACACAGGTTCTGAAGTAGGTATTAGCATATCCAATTAACAAATGAAAACACTGAGAATCAATGTAATGTTACACATCTACTTATTTTTAAAGAGCAAACAAAATTATATGTAGTAAAATGAAAAATATGTACAATGAGAAGGAAACACAGGATAATTGTAATTATTTCTGCATGATAGAATTGTGAATCCTAGTGAGCTTATTCTTTATATATGTTTGCTCCCACTTAGTGATTATGTATTATTTCAAAACTGATAAATGGTATCTTTTTTACAGAGAATAAAAAAACAAAACTCAGAGGTCGCGGTTGTTCACGAGGGCATTGTTAGTAAGCTTCTGAGCCAGGGATTTCATTTTTCTAACGGAATGCACTGCTCTCTAGTCCACAGTGCCTCTGAAAGGGAAGCAAGTTGTGAGGAGCAGGGGCACAGGAAAACACCCTCTGTGGACCTGCCCTGCCCCAACACTGCTCCACATTGAGGTCTGGGCCTCTCCTGTTATCAAAAGAGTTTGAACCAGAGCAACTCCATCCCGAATAGGGGGTGAGTGAATGAGGCTGAGACCTACTGGGCTACATTCCCAGACAGTTAAGGCATTCTAAGTCACAGAATGAAATAGGAAGTTGGCATAAGAGACAGGTCAAAAAGACCTTGCTGATAAAACAGGTTGCAGTAAAGAAACCAGTGAAATCTCACCAAAACCAAAATGGTGATGACCGTAACCTCTGGTCATCCTCACTGCTACACTTCCACCAGCACCACGACAGTTTACAAGTGCCATGGCAACACCAGGAAGTTACCCCAAATGATCTGAAATGAGGAAGGAGGAATAACCTACCCCTTGTTTCACATATAGCCAAGAATTAACCATAAAAGTTGGCAAACAGTAGCTCTTAGGGCTGTTCTTCCTACAAAGTAGCAATTCTTTTATTCCTTTACTTTCTTAATAAACATGCTTTCACTTTACTCTGTGGACTCACCCTGGATTCTTTCTTGCTCGAGATCCAAAACTCTCTCTTGGGTCCATATCCGGACTCCATTCTAGTAACACTGTCGCCTTCCTTAAGTTTCCTAATGCTCTCACTGCTGGCTTCAGTGGGATACAAATGATTCCTATTGTCCAAATTCCAAATCCAAATGATTTTCCCTTTCATTCAGAGTCAATGAGTCAAAGTATTGGTATGTGTCACTCCAAGTGCAAATTCCCTCACAAAGTATATTACAGAATTAGTGCTGAGCTCAGATATGAGGACTAGGCTGAAGAACATCTGAGAGGCACTCACGTCATATTGGCCGCTGCTTGCTGCTATGACTGGACTTAGCTGACTTTTGTACAGCATGTCTGGTTCCCAAAATTCACTCATTTGCATTACCTGATCTTTGTAAGCCATGAAAATAGGCAGGCATTTGTCAGACAAGGAAACAGAGACCTTGAGATTCTAAGTGACATTTTTTAACTTAGTTCAGCTCCTCTATCCAAAAACATTCAAGATGGCTTAAAATAAGATATTTATACAATGGTGGTAGTGAAATAGAAATTTTTAAATAACAGCCACAAAAAAAAAAAATAAGAGAAGTAGATAATCCAACCAGACAAGCTGATATACATGAAGAACAAATATTACCCTGAGTTTCTCTGCATCCAGGACAAAAAGGGAACCATGGGAAATTAGCACATTCTTATTACTAGAGAGGAATGGAGGAGGGAGAAAATACCATTTTCTCAGAGAAACGGAGTTCTTTTTAACTTGGTTGTAAAATCTAAATGGAATTTTTTATAGGAGACATTGAAAATTGGCAATGACCTTGACAACAGATTTTTACAACAGATTTTACAGCAAATACAACCGAAATGAATTTCATATGGCTTTTTTTGAAAGCTACAAATTTTAAGCTACAAATTATTTTTAAGCCACAGGGACTTCTATTTTTTTACATGAGCTAGATCATTAAAATCTTACAAAAGCTCTATGAAGTATTTACTATCACATTTTCCAAAGTCAGAAATGGAAATTTAAAGTGATTAAAATGCTCTCCCAACATCCCACAGCCCATAATAGACAGAGCTGGGGCTGGATCCCAGGTCTGACATCTTAAATTCTGCAGATAAGTAAAACACAATCACATAAAGGCAATCTGGCAAATTAT
The DNA here is from genome assembly GCF_048565385.1 of Saimiri boliviensis. Taxonomy (NCBI): domain Eukaryota; kingdom Metazoa; phylum Chordata; class Mammalia; order Primates; family Cebidae; genus Saimiri; species Saimiri boliviensis. Next base: position 99,952,158 of record NC_133461.1, read on the forward strand.
CCAAAATGTCATCTCCTGGTGGACTGACCTAAGCCCACAATAAAACTTAAATCCCAGAAGTAAATGAACAATATATTGCAAATTATTTAAAGAATTATTTCTCTAGCTGAACTTCTAATAAAGTCTAAAAAGGAAACACTTAGCCATTGTACACTAGCAAAGGCTGATTGTGGATGCTACCCTCAAAGATTTACACAAGATCATTTGGGTGGATTGAGCCCTGCCAGGTTATACTCCAACTCCCCCACTACTAAGTCACAGTCTCTCCGAAGCTATGATCTTAGACTCATAGTTTCTAAGGTCAAGGAATATTTATCAAATATTCTTCCCATATTTTAAAATCTGATATAAAATAGATTACTGAAGCTCAAGAAGCGTCAAACAGGACGGGATTATGTAACAAGTCCTCCCGATAGTGAGCAGTGCTGGAAGTGAACTGAGGACATTCTCCTTAGGAGAAAGCCAAGAGGCAAGATTCACAGGAGATAAATTTCCACAGCCTTAGTGTTCTCTATTTTATTGTCCGCACAATGGTTTACATCCCTGAAAACCTGCCATTGAGTCCTCAGCTGCATCCCAGAGGCACTAAGGCTTAATGAACTCAGCTATGACTCAGTCAAATCTCTCCCAGAGTAAAGGTTTCGCTGAAGAATAGGAGTCCATCTGCAAAGGTAATTCTTTCTGGAAGAGGAAGAATCTTAGAAAATAGTCAACCGTAAATTAAGTATTATATAACACCAATATGTGCAATTTAATATAGCAAAGACATATACTGCAGGTATTAAAAGGGCATACTCTGGAGCTGGATAGCTTTGGTTCAAATGCATATCCTGCTGGGGTCTGGATTTGTTAAACTGGCAGTTATTTCTAGGCCTCTGTTTTCTCAGTGTACAATAAATATTAGCTATCAAAGTGAAGTAAAAGCTAAATGAGTTATAAGATTAATATTCTAACTCTCCAGGAATGATTTTAAGCAAAATCTAAATGATGGAGTAATTAGCTCCTAATGAGGCTGTATTTGTTAGCTTTTCACTGTGTAACAAACAATCCCACAAATGTCATGGCTCAAAACAATAACCATATTTTAGCACAATTTTTGACATATTGTCAATTTAAGTTGCACTGAGCTAGGCAGCTCTTCTGGGCTGGGCTCAACAGATTTCAGCTGGGTTTGCTCATGTTTGACAGTCAGTCAGCAGGTTGCCTGGTTTACCATTGTCTTTTCTGGGACACCCAGATTTACTGGAACTTTTCTTTCCATGGTCTTTGACATCCTGGAAGGCAAACCCAGTCCTATTCACATGTCAGTCTAAAGGTTTCAGGACTAGCACAAGAACAAACCCTAAGATACAAGTAACTGTCAAGCTCCTGTTTACATTTAGTGTGCTACTGTCCCATTGGCCAAGGCATGTCACATGGGCTAGCTTACAGTCACACAGGACTTTCCAAAGGTTTGAATATAAGGAGGTGTTAAACGGAGCAAATGGAGTATCACTGCATCAGCACACTACAGGGGCATCAGAAAACAATTCATGAGAGGACGGTGCTGAGTTCTAGAAGAGGTGAACAAATTTTGATCAAGAAAAATGGGAGAAATATTCTATATACAGAAAGGATCATGACCTGAATTACATTGGGATGAACACATTAGCATGATGTACACTAAAAATTCCAAGGGGGACGTGAGATGTGATATTAGCAAAATGATGGAGTAAAGACTCTGAAAGTTCATACCTTCAGAAAAATCAGTGAAAAATCTGACCAAAAAAACTCAGAATCAACTTTATATAGAAGCATACCAAAAGCTTGAAACAATGCACAAGAGCACTCATTTAAAAACACCAGTTAAATCTTGGTGAGACCTTGTGGTTTTTTAATTTACCCTAATTCTATCTCTCATTTACAACTCAGAGCATTATTGAAAAATTCCTAATTTCTGGTACTTGTAACAGATGGAGCAGAAGCCATTTATTTTCAGAGTGTTGAACATTAATGTTTTGACTGGTCTGGTGGCTCCCTGAAGACCAGATCAAAAGGTTTCCCTTTATCTTGCCTGATTCAGAACCCACCTAGTGCTAAAGCCACTATCTGGAGTGTGTTTATAGAAAATATTTACAGGCAAATAAATATTTTAGTGACTGCTGCCTCAGGTAATGGATGATACTTAAAAGAAAACACACTAACCAAAAGTCTTGAAGGAAAGACTAGAAAATAAGATGTGTTGGAAAATAAGGGTTTTAATAAGCTCCAACATATTTCTGGAAATCCTGAAAGCTAAATGCATGCCTACAGCTGTGTGCATGCTCAAGGCAAACCCAGCAAGGGCTGAATCAATCACTGATGGCTGACCTCGATGCTCTGTGAAAGCAGGAAGGCATTATCAGAGTTTTAAACTGCCTGGCTAAGTCTGGAAAACATCACACACACACACGCAGAGTGGTGCCTCTGTGTAAGATGCTTTGGTTTCAGGATTTGAAGAAAATTTCTGCCAAATCATTAGCTGACCACTAAGCTAATGAAACAGAGACCTCAGTGGCCACACATAACATAAATGAAAAGTTAGCAGAATTGTTTCTGAAAGTCACTAAAACAAACAAAAAGCTAGCAAACAACTACTACAACAAGCAGCAGCAACAAATCCTGAAAAAGACAAACATCTGGTTATCAGAGTTCCCACCTTATAATATTTAAAAAGTTCAATTTGAACCAATAAAATATCAGGAATGCAAAGAAACACAAAGGTATGATCTATATATAAACAAGAAAGTCATTGGTGGAAACTGTCACTCAAGGAGTTCAGATGACTTATTATACAAATATCTTAAATTATTTATTTTAAATCATCTAAATATGTTCAACAATTTATAGAAAATTATTTCAAATAACTATAGAAAGTATTAGAATAATGTCTCACCAAATAATAAAATGCCAAAAAAGAAACAGAACTTATAAAGTTAAAGAAAAATTCTGGAGTAGGAATACACAACAACTTAAGTAATATTTCACTAGAGAGGATTAAGAGCACATTTGGACAGCACACTTGGACAATCCTAGGAAAAATCAGGAAAACTGAAGATAGGTCAATTGAGATTATCCATTCTGAGAAATGTAATTTTTTAAATGATGGAAATAAAGAGAGCCTAAGAGACTTGTAGGACACCATCAGATATACCAACACCCACATATGTGAGTCCCAGAAGAGAAACAAAAAGGGGAAAGAAATATTTGAAACAATAATGGTCCAAATCTTCCAAAATTTGAATTAAAAGTAGTAAAATACACATCCAAGAAGCTCAAGGAACTTCCAGTCAAAAAACTCAAAGAGATCCATGCTGACATGTAGTAATCAAAGTGAAGTGTCAAAAGATGAAAACAGGGAATCTTGAATGCAGCAAGAGAAAAGGACCTCATCATGTGGAAATGATCCTCCATAAGATTAAAACTGTTTTCATAAGAAACCAGACGCCAGAAGCAGTGGAATTACATATTCAAAGAGCTTAAATATAAATGAAAATAACCATCAAACAAGAATTTTATATCCAGCAAAACTTTCCTTCAAAAATGCAGGTGAAATGAAGACATTACCAGATAAATACATACAGAGAGTTACTACCAAACCTGCCCTTTAAGAAATTCTAAAAATATTTCATAGTGAAATGAATGGATACTATATAGTAACTTAAATATATACAAAGTAAAGAACAACAGTAAGTTATCTACAGAGGTAATTGTAAAAAATAGTATTAATGTATTTTAACTTTTTTTCTTTTAGTGATGATGTCTCACTATATGAACCAGGCTGGTCTTGAACTCCTGGGCTCAAGCAATCCTCCCACCTTGGCTGCTCAAAGAGCTGGAATTAAAGGCTCTGAGCCACTGTACCCAGCTGTAAGAGGTGTTTGAACCAGAATGACTCCACCTTAAATAGGGGCTAAGTAAAATAAGACTGAGACCTGTTGGGCTGCATGCCCAGTAAGTTAGGCATTCTAAGTCACAGGACGATAGGAGGTTGCCAAAAGATACAGGTCATACACACCTTTCTAATAAAACAGATTGCAGTAATGAAGCCAGCCAAAACCCACCAAAAACAAGATGGCAAGAAGAGTGACCTCCGGTCATCCTGACTGCTCATTGTGTGCTAATTATAATGCATTAGCCTCCTAAGAGACACTCCCACCAGTGCCATGACAGTTTACCAATGCCATGACAAAGTCAGGAAGTTACCCTAAATGGTCTAAAAAAAGAAAGAAACCCTCAGTTCAGGGAATTGCCCATCCCTTTCCCAGAAAACGAATGTATAAGCCACCCCTTGTTTAGTGCATAATCAAGAAATAACTGTTAGTGTTTTTAGTGGAGCAGCCATTCTTTATTCCTCTACTTTTCTAAAAAACTTACACTTTATGGCTTCACCTTAAATTCCTTCTTGTGTAAGTTCAAAGAACCCTCTCTTTGGGTCTGAATCCAGACCCCTTGGTGGCAACACAGCCAAATATAATTTTTAAATTTGCAATTCCTTTGTTTACATCTGATTTAAAAGACAACTACAAAAAAATGATCATTGCAAGTCTATATTGGAGAACACATAATGCAAAAAGATCTACTAATAATTTGTGAAAATAAAAGCACAAAGTGAAAGAGGATCTAAGCTATAACAGCAATGCTTTAGTGTACTACTGCAGTTCAATTAGCATTAACTCAAAAACATGGTATACGATGAAATATCATTTAACTCAAAAGGAGGCAATAATGGAGGAAACGTGGAAGAAAATATAACACATATAGAAAACAAATATCCATGTGTAGAAGTGAATTCTTATCAGTAATTATATCCAATATAAATAAATTGAACCCTTCCATTAAAAGGCAGAGACTGGCAGAAGGGTTAAAAGAATAATTAAGAACAAAAACAACAAAACATGATCCCTACAGACTATATGCTGTAAGAAACCCACTTTAGATTCAAAGATGCAAATTAATGAAAGTTAAAAAAAAATACAAAATATAAAAATTTATCCCATGTAAGCAGTAATCAAGAGAACAGACAAAATGGACTTTAGCGCAAAAGTTTTATGAGAGGCAAGGAAGGACATTATATAAAGATAAAAGGATCAATAAACCAAAAATTTTTAACAATAATTAAAATATATGCACCTAAAACAGAGTCCAAAATACATAAATCAAATCTGACTAAATGAATGAATAAACAGTTTGATAATCATAGTTGAAAGACTCAACATCCTGCTTTTAATAATGGACAGAAAGATGAGACAGAAGATCAAGAAAATAAAAGAATGTAACAACACAATAACCCAACTCATCTAAAGAACATTTCACTGTGTGGTAATGGAATACCATAGCTTATACAATGTTCTCCAGTACATCTGGAATATTCTCCAAGATACACTCTGAATCAACCCATAAAACACATCTCGTAAGTTTTCAAATGTTGAAAGCACACAAAATATGTTCTCCCACCACAACAGAATAAAACAAACAACTGAGGAAATTTTGAAAATTCATAAATAAAATGAAATACAAAAATTCACTCTTAAAAGATCCATGAGCCAAAGATACCATCACAAGAGAATCAGAAAATACTTTCAGATGAACTAAAAGATAAAAGGCTGGACATGGTGGCTCACGCCTGTAATCCCAGTACTTTGGGAGGCCGAGGCAGGTAGATCATGAGGTCAAGAGATCGAGACCATCCTGGTCAACATGGTGAAACCCCATCTCTACTAAAAATACAAAAAAATTAGCCGGGCATGGTGGCATGTGCCTGTAATCCCAGCTACTCGGGAGGCTGAGGCAGGAGAATTGCTCGAAGCTGGGAGGCAGAGGTTGCAGTGAGCTGAGATCGTGCCACTGCACTCCAGCCTGGCACCTGGCGACTGAACGAGACTCTGTTTCAAAAAAAAAAAAAAAAAAAACCATGCCAAAACATGGGGGACAGTGAAAGTAATACAGCAAATCTATAGTTGCAAATGCTTTCATTAAAAATAAATGCAGGCTTCAAATAAATAACTGAAACTTCCTCCTTTAAGAAAAAGAAGAACAAACTATACACAAAACAAGAAGATATAACTAATAAAGACTAGACAGGAGATCAACAAAACAGCTCATTTAAAAATCTAAGGCTACAGTAATCAAAACAGCATGGTACTGTTACCAAAACATAGATAGAGACCAATGGAACAGGACAGAAGCCTCGGAAGTAATGCCACACATCTACAACCATCTGCTCTTTGGCAAACCTGACAAAAACAAGCAATGGGGAATGGATTCCCTGTTTAATAAATGGTATTGGGAAAACTGGGTAGCCACATGAAGAAAGCTGAAACTGGACCCCTTCCTTACATCTTATACAAAAAATAACTCCAGATGGATTAAAGATTTAAACATAAGACCTAACACCATAAAAACCCAAAAGAAAACCTAGGCAATACTATTCAGGACATAGGCATAGGCAAGGACTTCACGACTAAAACACCAAAAGCAATGGCAACAGAAGCCAAAATAGACTAATGGGATCTAAATAAACTTAAGAGCTCTTTGTACAGCAAAAGAAACAATCAATAGAGCAAATCAGCAAACAACAGAAATGGGAAAAAATTTTTGCAAGCTATCCATCCGACAAAGAGCTAATATCCAGAACCTATGGACAACTTAAAGTTATAAGAAAAAAAAAAACATCAAAAAGTGAGCAAAGGATAAGAACAGACACTTTTCAAAAGAAGACATTTATGTGGGCAACAAATATATGAAAAAATGCTCATCATCACTGGTCGTTAGAGAAATGCAAATCAAAACCATACTGAGATACCATCTCATGCCAGTTAGAATGGCAATCATTAAAAAATCTGTAGACAACAGATGCTGGAGAGGAGGTGGAGAAATAGGAATGCTTTCACACTGTTGGTGGGAATGCAAATTAGCTTAACCACTGTGGAAGACAGTGTGGTGATTCCTCAAGGAACTAGAAGTAGAAATTCCATTTGACCCAGCAATCCCATTACTGGGTATATAGCCAAAGGATTATAAATCGTTCTATTATAAAAACACATGCACATGTATGTTAATTGTGGCATTGTTTACAATAGCAAAGACTTGGAACCAACCCAAATGCTCATCAATGGTAGACTAGATAAAGAAAACATGGCACATATACACCACGGAATGCTATGCACCCATAAAACAGCAAGAGTTCATGTCCTTTGCAGGGACATGGATGAAGCTGGAAACCATCATTCTCAGCAAACCGACACAAACACAGAAAACCAAACACTACATGTTCTCACTCATAAGTGGGTGTTGGACAATGAGGACACAGGGAGAGGAACATCACACACTGGGGCCTGCTGGGGGTGGGCGTGCGAGGGAAGGGATAGCATTAGGAGAAATACCTAATGTTGATGACAGGTTGATGAGTTCAGCAAACCATCCTGGTACGTATATACCTATGTAACAAACCTGCACATTCTGCACATGTACCCCAAAACTTAAAGTATAATAAAAATAATAATAAAACAAAATAGAGAAAATGAAACCAATAGTTAGTTCATTTAAAAGAATGACAGAAGTCCAAAGTTTTAGTTTGATTAACCAAGAAAATAAGAAACTCAAATTACTAAAATGAGGAACAAAAGTAAAGACACTCGAACCTTTTTTAAAGAAATAAAAAGGATTATTAGAGAATACTCTAAATGATTGTGTGTCAACCAATTAATCTCCTTATCTCTATCAGGTAGCTTATCTTTTTGAAAGATGTTCAACTATTTAGAACTATGTTTAAAAATCTAAAATATGTAAAAAACTCCTTTCTGAGCTAAGTATTATTTTTTTTAATCCTATTCCTCAATACTCTCTGAAAAGTCCAATAATAGAACCTGGGGCTAGCGAGCCTCACTGTATCATTTTTAGAGCTTGGTCACTTTGGATAATGGCCCAGATTACCTATGGGAACTCAAAGGTCCCACCAACACACACACATTCATGCTCACAACATTCCTAGGAAAATCTGAATATTTTAGAATTTGAGAACTTAATTCCCATAGCATTTTTTCATGATCAAATATTCAAAATTAGATTTAACATATTGATTGACCCCCAGAAGAATGACTCAACTTTCAGTTATTTTTAATGCTTTGTTATAGTATCCAGCAGACAATGGTTGTTTTCCTAAAACAAGCCTGGAATGCAAGTCAAACTGATTGGGAAGCTTGAAGGGACACACCTTTATTATATCATAATGTCTCTTGTTTCTCCTGAGTCATTTTTTTTGTTCCGTTTTGTTTTTTAATGATTACACTTTAAGTTCGGGGATACATGTGCAGAACGTGCAGGTTACACAGGTTTACATGTGCCACGGCAGTTGGCTGCACCCATCAACCTGTCATCTACATTAGGTATTTCTCCTAATGTTACACCTCCCCTTGCCCTGCACCTTCCAACAGGGCCTGGTGTGTGATGTTCCCCTCCCTGTGTCCATGTGTTCTCATTGTTCAAGTTATGAGTGAGATCATGAAGTGCCTGGTTTTCTGTTCCTGTGTTAGTTTGCTGAGAATGATGGTTTCCAGCTTCATCCATGTCCCTGCAAAGGACAGGGAGTTGTGTTTTTAAAACTTATCTAATATTGAGACTTAAACAATTCCTAATAATTTAAGTCAATTTGGTGGCATTCACTAGGCATTAAAGCATGCATTAATCTTCTCTAAATTTTTATTTATTAAAAGCTCTGAGATATTCAGAAATCGATAAAAGCAGAATCAATTATCTTTTTATCTCCTTGAATATTCAGGAAATTAATCAGCAAGCCCAGCAGTGAGAAGCTGTTCTGCTTTTTTATGAGTTAACTATGCAAGCGGTAAGTTTGAGAGAGATGTGGAGATTTAAGCTGATGAACTCACATTTAAAATGTAATAGATAAACATTCATAACAATTAGTATTTCCAGAAGCTCTTACCATTTATCAGGCAGTTTCACATGCATTACAATATTCAATCAAGACAAAAAAACCTGAGACAGGTATTTCTGTCTTGGATTTAAGATATGAAAAGATTAAATGGCTTGATAAGAAACACCAAATCACAAACAGACTCCTGGTTCCATGCCCAAAGCTCTTCACCATTTTGCTGAGTCATAGCAGAATCCATACAGCCATTATTGAATTTTTTCTCATCATGAAATATGTTCTCATAAATGTTTATTATAAATGCACTTTACTTGTAGGACATTATCTTTCTTGACAGTTTTTAGTTCTTAGTCATACAATTTAGAGAAATTATATTTGAGCACATATAATTAATTTCCCCACCAAATTATAAAGAACTGGATGTTGTAAACTTCATTTTGAAATCATAAACCTTAGACAATTATAACTAAGATTAATTCCTGACAATATAAATTATCACAAATTCATGAAACCAATTCTCAATTACTCATACTCATATCATCTATGGTTTTCTTTTATCTTAAAAGTATTTATTCCTGTCTCGAGAATACTTCATATTACAACACCCTAAAGAGGAAATATAAATATAGATATTGGCTTAAAAATATAAAATTAAGATAAAGGACATAATATGCATGTCATATATGTACAAATACCTTTTGCTACTTTCTTCCAACTGAATGAATAATCAAGAGTTGATTAAAAAAAGTAATTAAAATATAAATAAAAACACATATACATATACAAAGTATATATATGACTTGTATATATGCACATACATACACATAAACATAATAAATATAAATACATATGACATATACATACATACACACATTATGTAATTATGAATATAAATAATATGTGTGTATATACACATATGTATGAACTCATACTGAAACCTCCAATAACAAATCAACAGCCACAGAGGGTTCAGTCTAGTCTTTCCCCTTTCTATAATATTCTTCATCAAAAATGAGAAAACTAGCTCACATTTATATTCAATATACAGACTTATTTCTCAGTTATAAAATACACAAAAAGTAGTTTTAAAATTGTTAATGCTTACCAATGCAAAAACAAATATAATCTAACTAGATCTCAATATTTACACTTGATCTTCATCAAAGGCTGAGAAGCAATGAGATCTCAGTATCTGTATACAGCTTCTTCTCCTCTTTAAACTAAGGTCATGGACTCAAAATACAGTGCTCAGAAGCTAGTAATGTTAACTTTTCATTCAGTTTGATAATGTTACTCACTTGAAATACATTTACATTAAACTTATTTGGTTCATATCTTATTTTATCATTCTTTTGTGCATGTACAACATTATCTTGACTGCAAAGAGTCAAAACTATCTAAAAAGTGTACATCTATTCTTCCCTATCCACAGATTCTGTATCCCTAAATTCAACCAACTACAGATTGAAAGTATTTTTCAAAAATGATAAAAAATGACAATACAAAATAAAAATAATATAAATTATAATAATATATTATAACTATTTACATTGTATTAGATAGTTTAAGCAATCTAGAGATGATATAAAGTATATATGAAGATGTGTATAGGCTATATGCAAATACTAGTCATTTCATACAAAAGACTTGAGCATCTACAGATTTTGGTATTTGCACGGCTCCTGGAACCAATTCCCCATGGATATGAAGGGATAATTGTACCTAGAAAAGCATCATCCCCATGCTGTCTTTTCCACCTTGCTCCCATCTGACAATCCCTGTAGGTTGTCAATCTCATTATGTTCTAGTTTTCATTTTCTACAATCCATTTTACAAAAATAAATGGGCACATGTATTATTTTATATTTCCTTGTTTTAACCCAAAGTTAGCGTGCTATAAACACTCTTTTATACTTTGTGTCCTGCAAATCGCTCTATATATTCTCACAGAGATCTTCATTACCCTTTCATAGCAGCTCCAGAACATTCTGATAAATGCACACACCATACTCTGTTCAATTAATCTTTCATATATGGTCATTCAGAATGTCCCAGCATATTAAATTACAAAAAAGTAATACAATAAACATCTTTGTACAAACGTATTTTTATACTGTGGGAGATGTGTCTTTAGAATAAACTCCTAGAAATAGTATTTCTTGGTCAAAATGTAAATGAGTATGTCGTTTTCATAAATATTTCCTTCCACAATGTTGGACCAGTTAATATCCCCACTGGCAATGCATGTCAGTGCCTACTTTCTCCCATCCTCAGCAATAGTCTTCATGAAGTTGTCATATTTCTGGAGGTCAGAAGTCAAGAATCAGGCTTCACTGGGCTAAAATCAAGATGTCAGTGAGGCTGTGTTTCCTCTGGAGGCTGAGGGGAAAATGTGTGTCATAGGGTTTTCCAGCTACTACAGCTCCTTGTGTCCTGTGACTCCGGCATTCCTTTTCCTCCGTCTTTATAGCCAGGAATGTGGCATCTCTCTTTCCCTTCTGCTGCCCTCATACCTCTTTCTCACTGCAGAAAGTTTCCTTACTTTTAAAGGACTCACATGATTACACTGGGCTCACCCAGATATTCCAGGATAATCTCTCCACCCAAGTTCCTCACCCTTCATCACATCTGCAAAGTCCCTCTCACCACACACAGTAATGGATACTTGGTGCTTAGGACATGGACATCTTTAGAGGTCACTGTTCTTACTGATACAGGTATTTTATCATTCAGTGTCAAAATTTCTCCTTCTGGGGAGGAATTTGTGTTTCATCTGAGTTATTTATTCTCTCCTTCTTTTGATAGAATCTCTTGCGCCTTCCATTTCTTTCTTTCTACACCCACAAGCTTGAGGGGCCACTGTAGCTCTGATGAGATATGGGGTTTATTTTTCTCAGATATCATTTGAACTTCATAGTATTTTCTGCCTCCTACTAACGTAATGCTGAAATTATAAGACATGTGTGGGCTTTTTTATGCGCCTTGTTGTACGTTATGTTTTTTGTTTCTCTGTACTTTATGTTTAGGTGCGGTTGCATATGGAGAGATTTACATTCAGTTGGCCACAACATTGCAGATTTTGTGACTATTGTATGATTTAGGCTATTTCTTAGGACTGTCCTAGATTTTTTATACTGTTACTATAAATGTATTTTGAAAATAAAACAGTATTACTTCTGATCATCAAATATGTTGATGAAGAACAATGTTCCAGGAGCATTTTTTACAAAATAGAAACGATCAACTACTGCAATCAAGCAATGAGAACTCATAACTACAATGTACCGCAGACTAAGTGAACACCCACTGGAAGACAACACCTTCCCATCAATTCTAATTGTCACTTCACACCTACTCCCTACAAGGCAGCTTTTATCTGCAGCTGCTATAATCAATAGCGCTTTATTGCTGGCAAGAATTACTCTTTTATAGCTGCAAAATGCAAACAGAAAGCTTTAAAATCTCTCAGTATCTGTTTGAATATCTCACTCTTTTCTCTGTTCTCTTATTTGCTAACACTTGTTATGTTCTCTCTGATCACTTTATAGATGATCTCTCATTTCAAGAAAGATTTCATTATTTTATCTCTAAAGAGGAGAAATGGGCAGTGGCTCAAGTTTCATAAACCAAATGGGCATACTGTATGAGAGTTAATTTAGGCAAGCTGATTTTGCAAAACTTTTTATTAATTGTGTATTTTCAAGGAATATGTAAAAATAAAATGACATGAGGAGCACACCATAAAGAGCAGCTTTAATCCCCCCTTCCAACTTTAACTTCTCAGTCCCTCAGTTCTCTCCTCCAAAGAAACTACCTTGCTGTTTTCTTATTTATATTTTCAAGCTTCATTTAGTTACAATGACATGTGCACATATTCCCCTTTACAATACACAGATGTGAGCCAATGATACTACTGGGTCCCATTCTTTCTACTTAGGTACCTTGTGATCTTTCCTTATGTGCATATATAAATATGTCTCTTGTCTTTTCACAGTTGCATGGTTTTACTTTGTGTGATGGTTAATACTGAGTGTCAACTTGATTGTATTGTAGTATTGTTCCTGGGTGTGTCTGTGAGGGTATTGCCAAAGGAGATTAGCATTTGAGTCAGTGGATTGGGAGAGGCAGATCCATCCTCAATCTAGGTGTGCACCACCTAATCAGCTTCTGGTGCAGCTAGGATAAAAGCAGGTAGAAGAACTTGGAAGAACTAGGCTGGTTTAGTCTCCTGACCTACATCTTTGACTCATGCAGGATGCTTCCTGCCCTCCAACAGCACACTCCAAGTTCTTCAGGCTTGGGACTCTTGGACCTTCGACTGCACGCTGAAGGCTGCACTGGCAGCTTCCCTATTGTTTAGATTTTGGACTCAGACTGGCTTCCTTGCTCCTCAGCTTGCAGACAGCCTAATGTAGAACTTCACCTTGTGATCACATCAGTCAATACTCCCTAGCAAACTACCCTTTATACATATATCTATCCTATTAGTTCTGTCCTTCTAGAGAAACCTAATATACTCCGTATTAATCTATAATTTATTTTAAAACTGTCCTATTAATGAATTTAGATAATTTTTTACTTAAACTTCCTATTACATACCTTTTTATACTCCAAATCAAGTGGTTTTTTTTTCTTTTTAACAAGTAATAGTAGAAAGAGCAGAAAATGGAATCTGTTTAGCAGAAAAATAATAATAATAATAACAACATAAAAACATGGGGTCAGTTTCAGACATGCAAAAGGTTTTGGAGGTCAGCACTCTCATCCTGACAAGAAAAGAAGATGAACAAAGTTACTGGATTGATCAAAGACTTGAGATCACAGAGAAAACTGCTACCCTGAAATCAGTAGATATGGGTGAATAGAATCACCAGAAACATCAGCTTACCCTGAGCAGAAGCCACTGGTAAACTGGTAGGAACACTGAAATCTTAATTTTTACAAATTGCTGGAGGCTTAATGTAAATGACTACAAGAGTTAGAAATGCCTATGGAGCTACAGTCTTAAGAGGACCTTCCATTTTTTATGGGTTTCACATAGAAGAACCCTACCAGATTTTCACAATGAAGAGCTAAAGGTTTCTTCTTGGTTCCAGAAGAGAAGGAGAAGAAGTAATAATTTCAAAACAAGACCAGGAAAGTTCTCCATAAGGAAGGCCTGCTCTCAAGGTTAGCCCACCTAGGGAGAGTTCTGACGTCCAAGAGAAGACAGAGAATGGGGTAGTAATATACTTGGTAAAATGTGCACATATTGGGTGAGGCAAGTTTATAGATTTATAAATTTGAGATCAGCACAGCCCAAAGTGAATAAATACAAAGAAAACATGCCTAAGCACATCATAGTCAAAAATGTCAAAAATAAAAAAATAAAACAGAGAGAAACAATACATTATACATACCTGGAAATGAATTCAAATGGCCATAGACTTCTCATCAAAAATAAAACAGGTAGGTAATGTTATTTCAATATAAATTAAATTTACATTCTGTGATCATTAATTTCATGCATCGACTTGACTGGACTAAGGAATACCCAGATCACTGCTAAAGCATTATTTCTGGTTATGTGTATGAAAGAGTTTCTGGAAGGTAGTAGCGTTCGAATCAGTGAACTGAATAAGAAAGATCCACTCTCATCCAATATGGGTGGCCACCGTCTAACTGGCTGAAGACTCCAACAGAACAAGGCAAATTCTCATTCTCTCTTTCTCATCCTCTCATTCTCTCATTCTCTCTCCCTCTCTCTCTCTCAGCCAGAACACCCTTCTTCTCCTGGTCTTACACATCAAGCTATTTTGCTGGTGTAAATCCTGAAGCCCAAAGGCAAAAGAACTTGATGTGCAAAGCCAGGAGAAGGATGTTTTCTTCTTCTTAGGGTTAACTTATTTCCATTTTGATTCTCACAATTCTGTGCTCTCTACTCAACGTCCTGCATATTTAATGAGTTCTTTTAACTTTTGCTAGAGGAACTTCAGCATTTCCTGCCCTGGTGTGGGCTCTGGACGTTGTTCATTTGACAACTTTCCAGGAATTGCTTTTTCTTCAAACATGACTTTGGTCTGGCCTCTTGGGATTTCACTCTACACATGTACAGAATCTTCACCCAAAGAGTGAGCACCCTTATCCATATTCCTAGAGTCCTTTCTATGTATCTCTCTCTTATTTTGGGTGCTTTTCCCAGAAATTAGAGTCACTTTGGCTTCCCTAAACTTTGATCTTTGTCTTTTTTACTCAGTGAGTTTCAGTAGACTCTGCTGGAGGCATGAGGCTCTGAGCCATGGTCCAGGAATCATCTCCATGCAGAAGGCTCTGTGATGAGTTCACCTCATTTGTTTTCTTGATTTCCTTCATTGCAGGAATCACAATCATGTGCTGTCTGTAGTCCCATGTCTAAAGCCAGATTTTTTTTTTTTAGTAGTTACTCCAGTTTTAGGTTGTTTATAGAAGGAGATCAGTTCTGTAACAGTTTTCTTTTATGCTAGAAACAGAAAGTTACTTTTACTGACTTTAGTTATATCAGTCTACCTCTTATTTTTTTTTATACTTTATATGTCTACCTTCAGCTACTGAAATGGCACAGTATTTCTGCTCACCTCAAAATATCTCAGAGTGACTAAAGACATCAAAATTAGGATCATGTCAGATCTAAAAAAAAAAAAAAAAAAAAAAAAAAAAAAAAGGTGCTTTCCCTAAGTGAACAATATTAACTTAAAAATTATAGCCTGAAACTTTTCACTACCTTAAAGCTTATTTTATATGAAATTGTTAGATTCTGAGGTATCACAGGTAATTTACTTCTCTTCACGCCCACACTCAGTGTTTAGTGCCCAGCTTCTGTAAGTAACTTTACATTTTCTAACTTCTTTGTGATCGCGCCTCACCTACACTCTACTTCCATGTAGCCCTGCAAACTAGCAATAGGTTTTCAAATATCTTGATAACTGTTAGCATCCCCCAGCTGCCAGCTGATTATAGAAAAACCACCCCTGCAGAATTCCTGTCTTAGAAACTGTCTGGTTTACCTTTTGATTTTGGGAGTTGTTTGAACTGTGTTCTTTCAAGATATGAGGCATTGAAGATGAAACTGTGAACCCAAACAGAGTCCCTCCGTCTGTGGAAATTACGGTCTAATGCAAGATGGCCATTAATCATCACATCAACCAGTGGATATTTGGAAGTAAGGATTCTTATAAGGATAAGGTAAGCTGTGCTATAAGACAGTATAACCCAGCTCTATCGAAGAAATTCAGGGAAATCTTGGTGAAATTACTACTGACACAAAATCCAAAGCTTGAGTAGGAATTATCTGGACAAAGGTGATAGTAGGAAGGTGAGGTAAGAGAGTTGTTCAGGTAAAGAGAACAGCTTGCACCCAAGGCCTGTGTTTAGAAGTGTGGCACATTGCCGCAACACAAACAAGGTGGACATCGCTGAAACCAGAATATAAGGTTATGCTGGTCAGACAGACAAGGATGTGGTGGTTTGTGCTGAGTACAGTGGCCTTTACCTTTAAAATAAGTAAGAAAATTGCCAAGGCTGGAGAATTGCTTGAGGTCAGGAATTCAAGACCAACTTGGGCAACACAGCAAGACCTCATCTCTACAAAATGGCAACAATAATAAATTATCTCAGGGTTTTAAGCAAGGCATTGAATTGATCAATTTAAGTTATAAAAAGATCATCATGAATTTGGTATTGGGGAAAGAATGAAAAGCAAGAATGATGAAAATCACAACTCGCGAGATTAACTAGGTAACAGTGTCGTCTTCTAAGAAAGGGAAAGAAAAGCAGAGTTAGTGACGTTTGGTAAGAAAAATGAATGAAAGCTGAGTCTAGTTTGTCTGTGCTGAGCTGGAGGCGCTGTGGGTTCCTGAATTGTAGGTGCTTGGTAGACAGTTGGGAATATGGAGACACAGCTCAGAGAAGTCAACAACATAATAATTGTGGATGAGTTTTGCCAACTGACATAACACAGAGTCTGTAGAGATACTCCCATGAGCCACCTAGACGCCCCCCACCATGAGTGAGTAACTCTTTGCCCGTGCTACAGGGAGTGCCATTGACCAAGGGCCTTCAGTTACAGCTACTTCAGGAATATTCTTTTTTTTTTTTTTTTTTTTTTTTTTTTTTTTACAAAGACTGCCTTGTCTATGGTTATGCCTATTTCCAGGTTGCCCTTTGGTCAATGACTCATAAAGGGTGGACTATCAAGGCCAGGACATCATGGCCATTCTAGCTCCAGAGCTTCTCACATGGTTGGCTGAAGCTGTGGCCGGGCCCTTAGCACAGCTCCATTTCTTCCTTTACTCCATCGTGCCTCCCTTTCCTCCCTTCCACAGGTGAAGGCCCAGGAGTGCTTCTTAAATGACAGACCACATGCCAACTCTGGGGAAACCAACTTTAGTCACAGTAAAGAGATCTGGAATGAGCTTTAGTAAGTTCAACGTGTTAGGCCCTGATAAGAGAACAATCATTAAAAAAATCAGAGACAGTATGACTGGACTAATAGACGTATAAGTAGGCAAGGGTAGATGTCATAGATGCCAAGAAGCTGAAGGACTAATTCAAGTATGAACTGAAAAATATATTTGTATTGGACATATGGGTAAGAGTTCTTTCAGGGCAGTGATAAGAGTGGAAAACCAAACTATAGTAGGTTGAGAAAGGAGTAAGATGTGAAATAAAGAAAAACAGTGGACACAGGCACTTCTCTTGAGGAGCTCATCTGTGAGGGGAAAGAGAAAGAAGTGGTTGGCAGATGTCAGGAAGATTATTTCAGTTCTTACGAGGATGAAGTTTCACGTTTAGTTGTTCGTAGAAAGAAAACAGTTGAAATGGAGTTAAACTTTTAGAAGAGATACAGAGAGAGCAAGATAACACACTGTTATATTTGGAAAGCTTAAAAGGTCAAGAAAAAAACAATTAAAACCAAGAGGGTAAATATGAGGAAGGGGCTCACTGCAGTCAGATTTAAGGGGAGCGAGGAAGGGAGGAAGAGAAAGACAGGTGTCTCCAAGGTCAGGTTTTGTTTTGTTTTGTTTTTAATCAAACTTCAGTATGTATAACAATCATTGGAGGGCTTGATAAAAACAGAGCCCAGGATCATTCCCATTCCCGGAGATTTGGATTCAGCAGAAATGCAACAGAGCCCAGAATCTGCATTAGTAAGACCTCAAGTGATTCTGACAAGGATGGCTCTGAACTGTCTGCAGAGAACACTAAGGCATTGCAGGGGCCAGTAGTGAGTCCTCCAATGGCTCTCAGGGGACAGCCAACAGACAATGCCTGTGTCGGAGGAAGAAATAAAAAATATTAACAGTCCCAGCACCCTCTGGATAGGGAACTGCCTTGGCTTAGCAAAGTACTTCTCTGGGAAGTAGAAGGTAATTCCCAGAGGCCTTGGGGACTGGGAATGGAAAGTAATGAGGCGATAAAGAAATAGGCACATTGCCAAGAGTTCAAGACTAGCCTGGCCAACATTGTGAAACCTCATATCTACTAAAAATACCAAGAAACAAAATTAGCTGGGCATGGTGGCAGGTGCCTGTAATCTCAGCTACTCAGGAGGCTGCGGCAGGAGAATCACTGGAACCTGGAACTCAGAAGCTGCAGTCAGCAGAGATTGCACCATCGCACTCCAGCCTGGGCAACCAGAGCGAAACTCTGTTGAAAGAAAAGGAAAAGGAAAAGAAAAGAGAATGAAGGAAAAGAAATAGGTATGTTGATATGCCAAATAAATAAACCATAAAGGGAGGGAATGTGCAGGGAAGAGGTGGGGAGACGTTTCGAAAGGTTAGCATTTAAGGGAAAAGGTGGCCTCTGAAAAATTAAGAATGATGATGGAGTGACTTTTCAAATCTGAGTTGCTGCTGTTAGAAAGGCGCCCTCTGACTCCAGACCTTCTCTAAAACCTGCCTTGTCTACAAGAGACATGTGGTGGCTAAAGAATGAGCAGGTGAAGGTAAGTGTGATCAGCCCTGTGTGGGTTTCTCTACTGAGCCTCCTGATATCTGGGTGGTCCAGGCCATGGTGTGAGTTGGTAGACAGTGTCTGCAGAAGAGGAAAGTGCCATCAAACACGTTACTCCATGAAACCAAACCTTTACTGGAAAACTCAGTTACATATTTATTCATCTATTAAACAAATATTGAATGTAAATCAATGATGCTCTCTACAGGATAGATTATAAAGGAGTAAAAGAAGTTACAGTCCCTGTCCTCATGGAACTTGCAATATAGTGATGAAGATAAAAGGTGAATAATTCTACAAATATGTAATTACAATAAGGTCCTAAGAAGACGAGACACATGCCACAGTAGCGTTATTAATAATAGAAGATGATCTAATGTAGGGGATTAGATCAATTTTCCAGATAATTAAACTGAGAGCTGAAAAGAGTTATAGTTAAATGGGGTTAATAATATCTTGTCATAGTGTCCTTGAGAGGATTAACTAAAACACTATAGTAAAAGCCTCCGGCCATGGCATAGTTCCTGGATTCTACCATAGTATGAATGAAGACACACTGATTTAACAACAGATTTGTGAGGGGTAAAGAAACATGATCCCTTTATATCCACACATTTAATGTAAGATCCACTTCACTTCTGAAATCTAAACACCACTAGGACTGAGGCTCAGTATTCTTTGTATTTCAAGTCTGGCATACTGCATGCCATATAGCAGATACTCAACAAACATTTGCAAAACAAATTAACATCTGCTCCATTTTTGTCTCTATTTCATCCTTCCTTTTCTCGCACACGTCATTATCTCATTTCTCTTGTCAAGCACAGATTTGTTAAATGCATTCACATTGAAATTTTAAGGATTTATGTATTCATCCTTCATAGAGCATTCTCACTTTAAAAGCTGCTATGGAAAAAGTAAAGATCACACTTGGGGCCGGGCGTAGTGGCTCACACCTGTAATCCAAGCACTTTGTAGGCCAAGGTGGGAGGATTACCTGAGGTCGGGGGTTCAAGACCAGCCTGACCAACATGGTGAAACCCCGTCTTAAAAAAAAAAAAAAAGAAAAAAGAAAGAAAAAAAAAAGATCATACTTGGGAAATCAATGCATTATTGTGAAATTTCAGGTATTTCTACCAAAATTATTTTGAGGTGAAAGCCTACTCAGACCTTTGAATTAGAACACGTAAAAATAAACTTGTATTAGGGTATCCATTACTTAAACAAGTGTCAGTCCCTTTTTGGTGACACAACTGTCCAGTGCAAGCAGACAGAGTAGCACTCTGCTCCATGTCATTATTCAGGGATCTAGGAACCTCTGGCTTTACCTTCTTCTGGGATGCTGAGTTTTCTCTATTCAGTAACAGGATGGAAAAAAGACTGTGGAATTTACAATGGAGATATTTAAGGGTCAGGCAGAAGAGAGACACACATCAAATTAGTTCACATTCCACAAACTGGGACTTGGTTTCATGGCCACAACTAACACAAAGTGAATTTAAAATGAATTGTAGCCAGGTGTAGTGGCTCATCCCTCTAATCCCAGCATGTTGGGAGGTCGGGGTGGAAGAATCACTCGAGCCCACAAGTTCAAGAGCAGCCTGGGTAACATGTCAAATCTCCATCTCCAAAAAACACAAAAATTAGCCAAGTGTCGTGGTGCACACTTCTATTCCAAGCTAATTACAAGACTCAGGTGGGAGGATCGCTTGAGTTTGGAAGGTGAAGGCTGCAGTGACCCATGATCATACCACAGCACACTAACCTGGGTGACAGATCGAGACTCTGTCTCAAAAAAAACCTATATATTACATATATATGTATGCACACACACATATATTTATGTAATCAAGTCTAGGTAAGAACTCAGTACAGAGAAGAGAACACTGATATTGGTAAATCCTAGAACTCTCTGCTACACTTTTATTCCATCTGCATGTGACAACCACTGTCATTGTGCATTTATTGCCAGTTTTTTTAGTTTTTTTCTTATCATGTGACCAAAGTCAGGGATTACCCATAAAAATACCTTGTGAAAGTTTTGTAAAAAAAAAAAAAAAATATATATATATATATATATATACACACACACACACACACACACGTACACACACACACAAATATATATATTTAATAAAACCATATATGTTATATATTTATATAAATGTATATATATATGAATATATATCATACATTTTTTTCCAGTGATAGTTCTAACCTAATTGAATTGATTCTCCAAAAGTGGATGCTAGAAAACAATACTTTGAAAAGTCTCCCCAGCTAACTCTGGTTCAGCTAATTCACGTCTTCGCATTTGAATATTGTTGAACTAACTCATTCATAATCCCATGTAAAATCTTTTGAAGGAAGAGTGAAATGAATCTGAGCCGAAATCTTTTAAAGCATAAATTGAAATCATTCAAACAATTGAAGGTAGAGGAGGAAAGGAAAGGCTGAAAATACAAAAGAAATCGAAGGTTGAGTATTAAGAAGCACAGAAAGAGAGCAAGACCAAGTCAGGACTGAAGAGCTGAGGGAGCCACTGCAGCTAAGGAAGAAACAGGATGTGGAACTTGGGACTGTGCTGTTTGAAGGAGCATATGTGAGCCAGTCAGGCAGATCTCACCCACTGTTTTGCAAATAAAGAAATTAAACATCAAAGAGATGATTTTTCCTTATCGCTCAAGATTCAAACCCATCTTTGTCACATCATGTTATGTACATTTCTGCCAGGACTGACCTGAGATTTAAAACTAATTTCTGGCCACAGACAAAGCACCACTAAGTGGCAACTTAAGAATGAATTCTGGAACAGGCAGTATGAGGACACACTCTTAGGTGGCCCCTCGTGGCCTCCACCTGCTATGGTATCCTCCTTTACCTAAGCGCCTTCCTTTAACTGTAGAAAGAATCTTTGACTTGCTTCTGGTTGATTCGATACAGCAAAGGTGATAAAAATGCCACTCCATTGACTGTTACTTGGGTAACTGTCTTATAGTAGAATGGCTCTCTTTTTCCCTTTCTAGCTTTGAAGAAGTAAATAGCCATGTTTTAAGAGATCCTAAATAGATGTCTACATGGCAAGGAACTGGGAAAAGCCAGAGAAACACTGGTGCCCTGAGTCTGACAGCTTCAAGGAAATTAATTCTACCAACAATGTGAGTCAGCTTGGAAGCATATTCTTCCCCAACCAACCTTCAGATGAAATACGGTCCAGCTGACACCTTGACAGCAGCCTAGTGAGATCCTGAGCTAAGGACCTAACTAAACAGAACCCTGAATCTTGAACCACAGAGACTGTGAGATTATAAATATGCATTACTTTACACTGTTAAATTTGTAGTAATTTGTCATGTAGCAGTAGAAAATTAATGCAGTGACCTCATTTGTTCCTCTGAGTCATGCAGGTCTGAAATGGATTGGTAATTCTAATCCTCAAAAAATAATTGTTCAAAATGAATTTAAAATTAAACAATACATACATCAGCCAAAGTGTCAATTCTTGTTTCCCAATCCCCCAGAAAGAGGTCTTGCTGGGTCTGCTATGCTAATCGTCCTTCCACACAGATGGTAATTTCTTGACAGACTTACTAGATAAACATTCAGCTTTCTTGTCTGTGTAGCTACTGAAATGCTGCCCTACATTAGCTTCATGCCTGATTGGCTTTTGAACCTATAAACATCATTCCAAACTTCACACAGATGGATCATGAAAAAAAGAAGATGGTAAAATGAATAGAAACAAGCCCAACATTTCTTATTCAGATGTCTAAGGGTCTAAGGAACAGCATGCCATGAGGTCTAGTGGCTGCCAACTCCATGTACCTGGGCTGCTGAGCAGAAGAACATTTGGCTCCAATCCCCTCTCCATGGCCAGAAATATCAGGTCCTTGGAGAGCAAAGAAATGTTCAGAGGCAGCCTGGAGTGGGGCTTTGAACTGCTGCACTCTTCAGCCGCCCGGAACAACTGACAGATGGAGCAGGTTACAGAGCCAGGTGGGGAGGCTGAGCTGCTATCTAGCTTCCCACCCATCAGCCCAGCCTTCTGTTGCTCCGGGATGTCCCACAGGAACACAGACGCAGCAGGGACTTGAAAGGATGGGAAACACCTTAGCAAGAGCTTCTAAGTTAGCCACGAAGTGCCGCCAGCCTTTGGGAATGGGACCAACTGCCACCTTTGCTTTGCAAAAAATGAGTCGGGTCCTACTCTCCACACAAGGGAGAGGGAGCTACCTTAGACTGTGGGGGAGGAGCTGGCCATATGTTGGCTTCATCCTATAGGCAGGATTAAATAAACTCCCCGCAGAGGCCCGTAACATCACCATCTCAAGCAAACAAAAATAATTTCTGGAAAAATCACATTTTATAATTTTCAAAGATTTCTTTATTGTGGTAACAACACTTAACATGAGATTCACCATCCTAACAAATCTTTAAGCGTACTATACATTGTTGTTGACTGCAGGGAAAATGTTGTACAGTAGATCTCTAGAGTGTTTTAATCTTGGTCAGCTGAAACTTTATGCCCATTGCTTTCTAACTCTTGATTTACTTGTCACCCCATTCCCTGACAACCATCACTCCACTTCTTTGCTCAAAAGAAAAAAAAATATTTGGACTAATCAACACCAACTTAACCCCCAAATCCTTATTACTTTAATACCCACCCTTAACTTTCTGTCAGCTACTTGTTTCCTCAAAAGTCATGAAGCTAACCTTGGATTTTTTCTACATTTTACACGTTCCTTTCCTTTTTCTGTTGTCACATCTTTATCTATGCAGCAAATAAAAATTCACACATGCATATACACACACACACCTGAAATGTGAAAATACATATTCCTAGAATCAAAGGGGAAAATAAAAAGAGTAGAAAGATACATTACAGTTCAAATTGAGAAGAAAAAAAAATGTGGCAGTACAGATAAAGAATAAAAAACAGTTCCTAGAAGGAACATCACTCTCATCTGCAAATCAGACCAGCAGATGTTTAATGAGCACCCACTATAGTCAACACACCAGGCTAGATGTTAAGATATAAAGAGATTTAAATTACAATTTTTTTTTATAGAGGAGGATATTATATTTTGTTAAGAGTATTAATATATAAAACCTCAAACTATAAAAACCCTGGAAGACAACCTGTAAATTACAATTTTTTCCCTTCAAAGTTTATAATGTTTGAGGAGATAAAACAATGAGATTAGAATGACAACAGAGTATACATTGTATACTTCATTTCACTCATACTGTATTACTATCTTTAATGGATTACTTTTTTTTTTTTTTTTTTTTTTTTTTTTTGAGACAGAGTTTCACTCTTGTTGCTCAGCCTGGAGAGCAATGGCATGATCTTGGCTCACTGTAACCTCAGCCTACCGGTTTCAAGTGATTCTCCTGCCCCTGCCTCCCAGGTAGCTGGGATTACAGGCATGTGCCATTATGCCTGGCTAATTTTTTTGTATTTTTAGTAGAGATGGGGTTTCTCCATGTTGGTCAGGCTGATTTCAAACTCCCAACCTCAGGTGATCCGCCTGCCTTGTTCTCCCAAAGTGTTGAAATTCCAGGCATGAGCCACCATGCCCAGCTGCGGATTACTTTTTATAAACCACTTTTTTATTTGTAATCTTGACTCACCCTTAGAGAAAGCTTGCAGCAGGGGCTTTTTTTTTACCCTTTAAATACTGACAAGGAAAAAGGGAATCTCAGAAACATGATGTGCTGAAAGTCACACAGCAAATAAGTGTGTGACCCAAATCTTAAACACAGTTTTCACTGAATTCAATGCCCTTTGCGATTTATGCATCTGTTTCTAAATAAAACAGCTATAGACATGAAAGATGTCCACAAATGGGACAAACTATTGAGAATCACATAAACAAGCTTGGCAGCAGGGATATGGAATTTGAGCTGGTCCTGAATAATTAGTAGATTTCGGAATCAGGAAAGCTGGAGAGGACACTTTGGGTTGGGGAAATGTTGAGAGCAAAGGCTCAGAAGCAGAAATAAGTGTTAATAAATTTAAGGCCCGCTAAGCATTTATACATTATTGAATGTCACCCATATTTCATACTTGCAATCATTTTCTGTGTCTGTGAAATAAGAGACTATCTTTTTATTGGGTACATGCATTGTTTTTCTCCTTTGAGGCAAGAGTATAGAACAGGGGCAGGTCCAACCACAGCACGAAGAGCCAGAAACCCCCAGCTGCTAGGTGGCTTCAGAGTCGAAATGGATTCTGAGCAAACCAAGTTTTATAGATCTAATTAGAAAGTACAGTTTTATGATGCCAAAGAGTACACAAGACTCATCTGTGTAGATTTTATATGGTAGCATAAAAATTAATTGAAAGTCTTTCTTCAGTATCTAAAGCTGTGTTTGGCTCTTTATTTCACCTAAACATTTAGCACTTAAGCAAGTTCTGGACACCTTACTTTTTTTTATTGCATTTTAGGTTTGGGGGTACATGTGAAGAACATGCAAGATTGTTGCATAGGTACACACATGGCAGTGTGGTTTGCTGCCTTCCTTCCCCTCACCTGTATCTGTCATTTCTCCCCATGCTATCTCTTCCCACCTCCCCACTCCCCCGTCCCTCCCCCATTTCCCCCCACACATTACTTTTTGTATTTTGAACACTTTGGATTCATAAATGATTGAGGTTTTTTTGTTTTGTTTTGTTTTGTTTTGTTTTGAGACAGTTTTGCTCTTGTTGCCTAGGCTGGAGTGCAATGGTGCAATCTCAGCTCACTGCAATCTCCTTCTCCAGAGTTCAAGGGATTCTCCTGCCTCAACCCCCACAAGTACTTGGGATTACAGGTGCCGGTCACCATGCCTGGCTAATATTTTGTACTTTTAGTAAAGACAGAGCTTCAACATGTTGGCCAAGCTGGTCTCAAACTCCTGACCTCAGGTGATCCACCCACCTCGGCCTCCCAAAGTGCTGGGATTACAAGTACGAGCCAACGCACCTGGCCATTTTTCTTTCCTTCTTTTTTTTTTTTAGATATATGGGCAAATGCCTTTTGCGTTTCGAACATTTTGAATTCATAAGTGATTCAGTATTATATTTTTCTTTTCTTTTTTTGGATATGTGGGCAAATGCAGTCACTGATGTTCACAGATGTTCACTATATTTTGTGATTTCCACTAATTGCAGGTGTGACAGCAAAAATCTCCAAGAATTAAGTAACACAATCAGACTACAGAAACTTCTAATGGATATAAATCATCTCTCAGCATCTGATGCATTGTGCATGCGCTCAATGCTAAGCTCATTACTCAATGATTAGCAGAGGCAATAGAGAAACAGAGGATGTGGCATGGATACAATGAGTGGATTGTCTCAACTAAAATAGAAATGAATGAATCTTTCCAATTTGTTAATCTATGAATAAAAGATTCCCAATGACACAATAATTAAATAAACCTTACTACCTGTTCAAAAAATCACCTTGTACTGAAAAGAAAATCATTATTATCTTACAAAATACTTTCTCTTAAAGATGATGTCAGTTAAAGAAAACTTTGAAATCAAGTTAGCTCAGGTAAGACGGAACCCTGAAGTAGGAAAGAGAATGCCAGAAGGGAAGGATGCTGCCTGTGGCACCTGCAATGCCTGTGCTTTCCATGTATGACTTCAGTTCAGTGTTCCACAGCCTAGGAAGCACATCAATTATTATATTTCCAGTTTCCAAGTAATCTCACTGTGAAGATTAAACATGAAGATTCAAGCCCATGCTCCCCTGCTGTCTGTGCCCCCCCCCCAAGAGGAAATACAAACAATTATCATTTCTGGGAGGGAGCACGTGCTCTCTGCTACAATCCTCCAATGTAGTCCTTGCTCACTGCCTTCCTTGGTGTAAGATAAGTCCTCATGCAAATAGAGAACTGGCTTTTCCTGTTATTACCCCTATTATGAGTTACCACCTATACAGTCTATCATCATTGGGCATTTGGGTTGGTTCCAGGTCTTTGCTATTGTAAACAGTGCTGCAATGAACATTCGTGTGAATATTACGCAGCCATCAAAAACGATGAGTTCACGTCCTTTGTAGGGACATGGATGAACCTGGAAATCATCATTCTCAGCAAACTGACACAAGAGCAGAAAATCAAACACCGTATATTCTCACTCATAGGCAGGTGTTGAACAATGAGAACACATGGACACAGGGAGGGGAGCACTACACACTGGGGTCCGTTGGGGGGAAATTGGGGAGGGGCAGGGGGGTGGGGAGGTGGGAAGAGATAGCATGGGGAGAAATGACAGATACAGGTGAGGGGATGGAAGGCAGCAAACCACACTGCCATGTGTGTACCTATGCAACAATCTTGCATGTTCATCACATGTACCCCCAAACCTTAAATGCAAAAAAATAAAATTAAATTTAAAAAAAA
The DNA here is from genome assembly GCF_048565385.1 of Saimiri boliviensis. Lineage (NCBI taxonomy): Eukaryota > Metazoa > Chordata > Mammalia > Primates > Cebidae > Saimiri > Saimiri boliviensis. The sequence goes on from NC_133461.1 coordinate 99,979,438, forward strand.
AGAGTTACCACCATCATTACTTATAAGGTTAAAAAAAATCGAGAGGATTCTGGAAAATTCTCTTCTTCACTGTAAGTCCCTTAACAAAATTCAGGTAGGAAAAAGACTTATACATGTACGTATAAACAGGTAAAGTTACATGCAAATGAAAGCATAATAGTAGGCAAAATCTAGGTTCCATGCAGTTATTTTTTCCTTACCTAATTGAAGGATTACTCTAAAAGTTACTACTATAAATATAAAAGTGGACACATCTATCTTCATCACAAAATAGTGACACTGATACAAAATTAAAATCGTAAAACACAAATTTTTTCTGAGCTCTGTATCAAACTTTTAAAACATTTCTGTAATTCAATTCCTTCTGCTAAACCCTATGGACAATTACTGCATTTCCAGACTTTCTGGATGAAAAAGAAAATACGATTATGCATAATGGTATTTCTTTACAATGACTTATTTTAATGAAGATTTTAATGCCAGGGAAACAATCAAATCTGTATTTTATTGAAAGAAAAATACACACAAATGGCTAAAAACTGAATAATGGTTAGGCAATTTTAACAATGAAATATTATTGTCACTGAAGATGTCAGGTTAAATAGAGTGATATATGAAAAAGATACATATGTGTAATACAAAGTAGACAGCATGAACAAGAGGTTCTTGGCTTAATGGATCTAATGTCCTTAGCACAGAATACAGGGTAATGCCTTGTCTGAATTTTGGAAAAGTTACTCAATTCCCATTCCACTCCAGCTTGACAAAATGAAAATCTCAATACCAACCCAAACAGTACATAACCATTGCCCATTCCAATATACACTTGACTGCCCCTGATTTTATGGCCAGTGTTATGGCCTCAATTTTGGAAGTATGAGATTAGCACCATCACTTGGGGTTGGTCTTTAACAAGATAAGCCATGGTGGGGCTACCTTTACCTTAAATTCTACTCAATGCAATCTCAGAGTCAAAATAATGGGAGTAGAATAGCAATTTGAAACTGAAATTAGGAAAGCAATTCCATTCACAGTAGCATCAACAAAATAATATACTTAAAAAATTAACAAAAGGAATTTAAGGCTTGTACACTGAAAAGTATAAAAGTACACAATTGAGGAAATAAAGTTTAAAAGACCTAGATAAATCAAAAGACACTCCATGCCCACGGATTGGAATAGTTCATATAGGATGACAAGAACGCTCAAAACCAATCGACAGATCAACTTGGTCTCTCTCAAAATCCCAGCTGGTTTCTCTGCAGAAATTGGCAAGCTCATCCCAAAATGTGTATGGAAATTCAGGGTACCCAGAATAGCCAAAAGAATCTTGAAAAAGAACAAAACTGGCAGACCCAACACTTCCCTAATTTCAAAACTTATCATGAAACAACTGTAATGAGCAAGTGCGGCGCTGGCATAAAGAAAGATTATATAGACTATTGCCGGAAAAAAAAAAAAAAACTAAAAGACTAAACATAAATAGATTTTTAACAACAGCACCACAAAAATTCACTGGGGTTTTGAAAGAATAGTCATTTTCATAAACAACGCTAAAACACCTGTACAAGAATGAAGTTAACCCTTAGCCTACACCGTACGTAAAAATTAACTAAAAATAGATTATATACCTAAATATAGGAGTCAACACTATTAAACTGATGGAGAAAACATAAGTAAATATTTGATACCTTGGATGAGGCAATAGTTCTTTTAGTAGGAAAAGTACAAGAAACAAAGAAAAAATAGGTAAATTCAACTTCATGAAAATTAAAACTTTTTGTGATTCACAGAACATCATCTGAAAAAAGTGAAAACATAATGCACAGAATGGGAGAAAATATTTGCAAATTATATATCCAGTAGGGAATTTTACCCAAAATAAGGAATTTTTATGACTCAATAATAAAAGGACAAATAATCTAATTTTAAATTGTCAAAGGAATTAAATAGATAGACATTTCTCCAAAAAAAGATGGACAAATGGCCAATGATCACAAGAAACGATGATTGACATCATCAGTTGTTAAAGAAATAAAAATCAAAACCATAATGAGATGTCATTTTCTACCCTTTAGGAATTCTGAAATAAAGTCAATACCAAGTGTTTGTAGGATGTGGAGAAACTGGAACTTTCATGCATTGCTAGTAGGAACAAAGAATGATACAGACTCTTTGGAAAACCATCTTGCATTTCCTCACCATATTCATCAGTTACCATATGACCCAGCAATTCTGTTAGCAGGAACTGCAAGACTCCTCAGTTTTTCTCTAACTTCAGAAGAAGAATTTGGCCAAGAAGCAACTAGTAATGTTGACAAAAAGTTCATTAATGAGGTAAGAGGACACTCCAAGAGGGGAGCAGGACGACAGCTCTGAACTGGTCTGCTTGGAAAAACAGCAGAAACGGTGTTTATCTAAAGAGACAGTACACTGAAAGAAAAGAGTGGGCTGCTCAAAAGAGAGTACGAGTCAGCAGCAGTCAATACTGAGGGACTCTGTGAGAATCTTACATGACTGCCAGGTGCCATGGCTCATGCCTGTAATCCCAGCTCTTAGGGAGGCAGAGGCAGGAGGATAGCTTAAGCCCAGGAGTTTGAGACCTGCCTGGGCAATATAGTGAGATCCCATTCTCCACAAAAAGGAAAAAAATAAAAAGACAAAAAAAAAGAGAGAGAATCTTACATGATTATTCATGATGGGATGTGAGGGGGTGTCACTTGCAACAATGTTTTAGGCAGAAATATCTGAGACTGGATATTTATAAAGAAAAGAGTATTAATTACCTCACAGTTCCACAGTCTGTACAGAAAGCACGGCTAGAGGGGCCTCAGGAAACTTACAATTATGGTGGAAGGTGAAAGAGAAGCCAGAACATCTTAAATGCCCAAATCAGAAGGAAGAGAGTCAGGCAGAAGGTGCTACACCCTTTAAAACAATCAGATCTCATGAGAACTCATGCACCATCATGAAAAGAGCAAGGGAGAAATTCACAAAACATGATCCAGTCACCTCCAACCAGGCCCCACCTTCAATACTGGGGATTACAATTTGACATGAGATTTGAGCAGGGACATAGACCTAAATTATATCAGGCAGGCCCCTTGTGGGCACATGCTCTGTGGTGGTGCATGCTAATACATATGTCATGTGTCTCATTAGCATTTAAAATCTCCATCCAGGGGTGTGGCTTTTACTATTATAATGAGCAAAAGAGTACTCTAGAGAATGTTATTGAAGAACTACACATGCCCATCAGTGGGGAAAGTGTCTACCACAATTCTCTCTAGCTAGGGCCAGTAAGCCCCATTAAAGGCTGGAGATGCCCAATCACAAGGTCATGCATAGCCAACGTAGCCACTGTCTTTTTTGCTGACTGTCAGTGGGCAGTGTTGACTCTCAGTGGGCAGCATCTGCAGAACTTCTTTTTCCAGGGGCTCTCCTGCCTGCTCATTTCTGGCTAGCTGCCTATTTCAAAAGTTCCAGTCCTAGGTATATACTCGAGAAAAATAAAAGTATATGTCCACACAAAAACAGAGACATGAAGGCTCACATCAGCACTGTTCATAATAGTCAAAAAGTGAAAACTAACCAAGAATTCTATCAAGTGATGAATGAATAGCATGTGGTATAAATATACAGTGGCATATTAATTAGCAATAAAAAGAAATATAGTATTTATATATGCCACGCATGGAGAAAACTTATAAATCTTATGCTGAGGAAAAGAAGCAAAAGGCTGGGTGTGGTGGCTCACGCCTGTAATCCCAACACTTTCAGAGACCAAGGCGGGCAGATCCCGAGGTCAAGAGATCAAGACCATGGTCAAACACCGTCTCTACTAAAACAATACAAAAATTAGTTGGGCATGGTGACATGTGCTTGTGGTCCCAGCTACTCAAGAGGCTGAGGCAGGAGAATTGCTTGAACTTGGGAAGTGGACGTTGCAGTGAGCTGAGATCCTGCCACTGCACTCCAGCCTTGCACCTGGCAACAGAGCAAGACTCTGCCTGGCAACAGAGCAAGACTCTGTCTCAAAAAAAAAAAAAAAAAGGAAAAGAAAAAGAAAAAGAAGCAAAACACTATAGCCATGTATCACATGATTTCACTTATATGAAAAGTCAAAAGGCAAATTCATAGAACTGATAAGTAGTTGCCTGAGAAGAAGAAGAAGAAAAAAAACAAAACTAAGAAGTGACTGGTACTGATGAGGACTTTCTTCTAGGAGTGATGAAAATATTCTAAAACTAAATAGCAGCAATCCTTGCATAACTCTGTGACTATACAAAAACCAATGAATTGTACCCTTTCAATGGGTAAAATTATGTCTCATTAAATTTGACTTATATCTCTTGAAAGCTGTTATTTTATGAAAAGTATGAAACATCAAAGATTTATAATTGGAATACATTATAGCTAAAGCTTTTAGCTTATCAAAAGGGCACCATTGCAAAAATGAAAGGTGAGCCAACAGAACAGAAGACATTCACAAAACATGTAGGTCTAGAAAATCAATCATTGCCAGAATTTATAAGGAATGTTTAGAAATAAGAGAAAAAAATCAGTCTATAGAAACATGGACAAGACTTACACAGATACTTCACAGAGAAGATGTCAAGTAAAAAATACATGTAATAAAAGATGCTCAGCATCATTAGTCATCAGGAAATTAAAAATTAAATTCACAAAGTGAAGCTGCTACACATGGATTAGAATAGGTAAAATGAAAATGAGAGAAAACATCAAAAGTACAGAAGGGTTAGAAGCAAAGGGAATTCTTATATACGGCTGGAGTGATACCATTTTTTATTATTTGTTGTTATTATGTGTTTAATTTTACAGATGGCAGAATCTCGCTCTGCTACCAGGCTGTCTTGAACTCCTGACCTCACGAGATCCTCCCACCTCAGCCTCCCAAGTTGTTAGGATTATAGGGATCTAGAAAAACTGTAATTATCTACTAAATGTTAACATATACATACCATAACACAACAATTCCTTTTTTATGTACATATGCAATATAAACTACATCAAATGCCCAGGCATGGTGACTCATGAATTTAATCCCAGCACTTTGGGAGGCTGAGACAGGAGGACTGCTTAAGGCCAAGGGTTTGAGACAATGCTAGGCAACACAGTGAGATTCTGTCTTCACAAAAAATTAATTAGCCAGGCATAGTGGCATACGCCTGTAGTTCCAGCTACTCAGAAGGCTAAGAGAGGAAGATTGCTTCAACCCAGAAGGTTGAGGATATAGTAGCCATTATGGCACCACTGCACTCCAGCCTGGGTGGCAAAGTGAGACTGTATCTAAAAACAAAACAAGAAATAATAAAGAAATAAAGAGAGAAAAAGAAAGGAGGAGAGAGAGAGAAACAGAACGAGAAAGAGACAAAAAGAAAGAAAGAGAGAGAGAGAAAGAAATTCTATCAAAAGAGAAATATGAGAATGTTATTTTATTTTTTTTATTTTTTGAGACAGTCTTGCTTTGTTGGCAGGCTGGAGTGCAGTGGTGTGATCTTGGCTCAATGCAACCACTGCCTCCTGGGTTCAAGCAATTCTCCTACCTCAGCCTCCCAAGTAGCTGGGACTACAGGTGTGTACCACCACACCCAGGTAATTTTTGTATTTTTAGTAGAGAAGGAGTTTCACCATGTTAGCCAGGATGGTCTTAACCTCTTGATCTCATGATCTTCCTGCCTCGGCCTCCCAAAGTGCTGTGATTATGTTAGTAACAATATCATTTGTAAAATCCCCAAACTGGAAATAATCCCCAAATCTATCAAGAGTTAAATGAATAAATAAGTTATGAAATATTCATTCAATAGAATGTGAATGAATGAACTGCTGTATACAACAAACTGGATAATTCTCACAAATGTAATTTTAAATAAACAAGACCATAACCAAAATGAACACATTCTATGATTTTAACCAAATAAAGATTAAAATCAGGAAAACTTCTCAACAGTAATAGAAAATGGGACAGTGTTTACCTTAATAGAAAGGGGTTTTGACTGGGAAGAGATACAAGGAGGGTTTCTTGAATATTAGGGATGGTCTACTTCTCAAAGTGGAAATTAATCAAGCTATATCCTTAGATCTCTATATTTGACACATGTATATTAACTTCAACAAAATGTTTGCCTTAAAAATTTACACAGTCATTACGTAAGTTTATCACATATCACATTACAAAACAAAAGTTTGCCAATAAGATTTTTTTAAGAGCAAACCTAACTTTTCTGCCTAGAATTTACCCCTAATCATCTTCTGTATAAAGCTAGGGCTCCAAGCCCTGAGATATAAGGGAATGCAAAAAAAAATTCCACTTGAAACATCCAAGTGTTAATTTTTATTTTTATTTAAATCATGCACTTAGTTTGCAAAATAACATTTTAGGTGCTGACAGTATCAAAAGCCAAGTTTTCTAGTCTCTTATCAGTCTATGGAAACTTTTATGAACATTGATGTAAAAATCTTCAATCAAATACTGGCAAACCAAATCCAATAGAACATCAAAAAGCTTATCCATCATGATCCAGTTGGATTCATCCCTGGGATGTAAGACTGGGTCAACATATGCAAATCTATAAATGCAATCCATCACATAAACAGAACCAAAGACAAAAACCACATGGTTATCTCAAAAGATACAGAAAAGGCCTTTGACAAAATCCAACAGCTCTTTATGCTAAAAACTCTCAATAAATTAGGTATCAATGAAACATATCTCAAAATAATAAGAGCAGTTTATGACAAACACAAAACTACTATCATACTGGATGGGAAAAAATTGGAAGCATTCTCTTTGAAAACTGGACAAGACAGGGATGCTCTCTCTCACCACTCCTATTCAACAGAGTATTGAAAGTTCTGGCTAGGGCAATCAGGCAAGAAAAAGACATAAAGGGAATTCAATTAGGAAAAGAAGAAGTCAAATTGTCTCTATTTGCAGATGACATGATTGCATATTTCAAAGACCCCATTGTCTTAGCCCAAAATCTCCTTAAGATGATAAGCAACTTCAGCAAAGTCTCAGGATATAAAATCAATATGCAAAAATCACAAGCATTCCTATACACCAATAACAGACAAACAGCCAGCCAAATCATGAGTGAACTCCCCCCATTCACAATTGATACAAAGAGAATAAAATACCTAGGAATACAACTAACAAGGGACGTGAAGGACCTCTTCAAGGAGAAATACAAACCACTTCTCAAGGAAATAAAATAAAACAAACGGATGGAAAAATGTTCCATGCTCATGGTTAAGTCAGAATCAATATCGTGAAAATGGCCATACTGCTCAAAGCAATTTATAGATTCAATGCTATCCCCTTCAAGCTACCATTGACTTTCTTCACAGAATTGAAAAGAAAAGACCTTAAACTTCATATGGAACCAAAAGAGAGCCCACATAGCCAAGACAATCCTAAGCAAAAAGAACAAAGCTGAAGGCATCAGACTACCTGACTTCAAACTATACTACAAAGCTAAAGTAATCAAAATAGCATGCTACTGGAACCAAGACAGAGATATAGACCAATGGAACAGAACAGAGGCCTCAGAAATAACATCACACATCTATAACCATCTGATCTTTGACAAACACAAAAAGAAGCAATGGGGAAAAGATCCCCTATTTAATAAATGGTGTCGAGAAAACTGGCTAGCCATAAGCAGAAAGCTGAAACTGGATAAACCTTATACAAAAATTAACTCCAGATGGATTCAAGATTTAAACTTAAGATCTAACACCATAAAAACCCTAGAAGGAAACCTAAGCAATACCATTCAGGACATAGGCATAGGCAAGGACTTTAAGACTAAAACACCAAAAGCAATGGCAACAAAAGCCAAAATAGAAAAATGGGATCTAATTAAACTTAAGAGCTTCTGCACAGCAAAAGAAACAATCATTACGGTGAACTGGCAACAAATGAAATGGGAAAAAAATTTGTGATCTACCCATCTGACAAAGGGCTAATAACCAGAGTCTACAAAGAACTTAAACAAGTTTACAAGAGAAAAAAAAAAAAAAAAAAAAAAAAAAACAAGCAACCCCATCAAAGTGGGCAGAGGATATAAACAGATACTTCTCAAAACAAGACATTTGTGCAGTCAACAAACACATAAAAAAGCCAATACATTTTTAAAGACAGAAATAATTTAGGTCACAAATTTCTGTATATATAATGTAATTAAAATCTACCTAGAAATTTCGATTTACTATTATAAACAATTCTCAGATAAAAGTGGAAATTAAATCAGCTTTTACAGAAAACACAGAAAATGATACAGGACATCTTACTCAGAACAACCCATGGAGATGTGGTCAAAAGTACATACAGTAAAATTTGTGATTTTGACTTATCTCATAATTGTAAGAGAAATAACAAAATAAATGAACTACATTTTCAACTCAAGAATCTACAATAACAATGAAAAAGTCTAATGCAAGTAGGAGGTAAACAATATTAAAGAGAAAATTAGAAATTATTAAAATTATAAATATAACATCATTGATAAATTATTTCCTAAATTAAAAAAAGCTAGTAACAATATATTTTTTAAAACACAAAGAGAGAAAGAGAAAGAAAATGAGATCCTGTGTTCTCTGGACACAACTCTTCTCACTCTACTCCTCCCTAGTAAGAAAGGTGGCATTCAATCTGTGATCCAAATAAGGGTTGAGTCACATCTGTAGAAATGTTCCCTAGATGGATTGATCATTATGTCTGTCCTGTAGATAATTATTTATTTATGGAGAGAGATGTTGTTATCTCAGGATTCTACTACTCATATGACCTTAGATATCCAACAAATTAAACAGAATAAACAGGTCTGTTTTGAATTTAGTTCACATCAGTTATATTATTCTAGTCTAAATACTTGAATCAAGTGTTTGGGTAGTAGGTAAGTTTGATCAATACTTTGGTGGTGTTGAAAGAGCAGTGAGTTTAGACCAGAGTCAGAGACTTTGGGATCATGACTTTTTTCACTATTTATCTCTGGTCTTGGACAAATCAGTACTTACCATTGTACTTATTATTGTACTTCCCTCTCAGGTATCTTTGAACACCGGGGAGTGGGGGGAGTGTCCCCACTTGCCCCTCTGCAGAGAGATGGGATGAACTGCCATTTGTGAGCAATAGCTTTAAGCTTCATCACAGAACAGGATACCATCTATTATTTGTCAGATGTTTATCAAATGTCCTTGTTCAGTGCCATGGAATACCTCCTGTGCAAGACTCTGTCAGAGTTTGGTGCCACGTTTTGTCCACTGTTCACGTTTTCAAAAGCCCAACTTGGACAGTCTCCAACAAAGACAGCCTCAGGGACATGTTATCTTTATACATCTCTAGGCATTTTAAGTGCATAATAGTTACAAGTTAAGTTATAGAAATATGACAGACCTAGAACACACTAACTTAGCTTTTGCCCCAGAAAGCATCATGTTTACCATAATAATTGCAACTAATTTGAAGGTTCTGGCATATGTCTTATACACGGATGGGAAACAGCTTTTTGAAAATAACTTTTCGTTCCTTTAGGGTTATTGTTGGGACATTTTCCATCATGCTATTTATATTAGTTTATTTTTACACTGCTATAACGATAGGACCTAAGACTGGATAATTTATAAAGAAAAGAGGCTTAGTGGACTCACAGCTCCACATGGCTAGGGAGGCCTCAGAAAAATTACAATCATGGCAGAAAGTGAAGCAGAAACAGGAGCCTTATTCACAAGGTGGCAGGAGAGTGCGCAAGTGAGCAAGTGCCACACTTTAAAACTATCACCTCTTAAAATATATAGCAATGAGTGCCCACATGAGAAGAAAGGAGAGATCTAAAATTGACACCCTATCATCAAAATTGAAAGAGCTAGAGGAGCAAGATAAAAAACACTCAAAACCTAGCAGAAGACAGGAAATAACTAAGATCAGAGCATAACTGAAAGAAATAGAGACACAAAAAACTCTTCAAGCCGGGCGCGGTGGCTCAAGCCTGTAATCCCAGCACTTTGGGAGGCCGAGGCGGGTGGATCACAAGGTCAAGAGATCGAGACCATCCTGGTCAACATGGTGAAACCCCGTCTCTACTAAAAATACAAAAAAAATAAGCTGGGCATGGTGGCGTGTGCCTGTAATCCCAGCTTCTCAGGAGGCTGAGGCAGGAGAATTGCCTGAACCCAGGAGGCGGAGGTTGCAGTGAGCCGAGATCGCGCCATTGCACTCCAGCCTGGATAACAAGAGCAAAACTCCGTCTCGGAAAAAAAAAAAAAAAAAAAAAAAAAAAAAAAACTTCAAAAAATCAATAAATCCAGGAGCTGGTTTTTCGAAAAGATCAGCAAAATAGACAGACCACTAGCCAGATTAATAAAAAAGAAAAGAGAGAATAACCAAATTGATGCAATAAAAAACAATAAAGGGGATATCACCACAGATTCCACAGAAAACCAAACCATCATCAGAGATTATTACAAACAACTCTATGCACATAAACTAGTAAACCTGGAAGAAATGGATAAATTCCTGGACACCTGCATCCTCCCAAGCTTAAATCTGGAAGAAGCCAAAACCCTGAATAGACCAATAACAAGGTCTGAAGTCGAGGCAGCAATAAAGAGCCTACCACCCAAGAAAAGCCCAGGTCCAGATGGGTTCACAGCTGAATTCTACCAGACATACAAAGAGGAGCTGATACCATTCCTTCTGAAACTATTCCAGACAATCCAAAAAGAGGGAATGCTTCCCAAATCATTTTATGAGACAAACATCATCCTGATACCAAAACCCGGCAGAGACTCAACAAGAAAAGAAAATTTCAGGCCAATATCCATGATGAACATAGATGCAAAAATCTTCAATAAAATACTGGCAAACCGATTGCAACAGCATATCAAAAAGCTCATCCACCATGATCAACTAGAATTCATCCCAGGGATGCAAGGCTGGTTCAACATACGCAAGTCCATAAACGTAATTCATCACATAAACAGAACCAAAGACAAAAACCACAGGATTATCTCAATTGATGCAGAGAAGGTCTTTGACAAAATTTAACAGCCCTTTATGCTAAAAACCCTCAATAAAGTAGGTATTGACGGAACGTATCTCAAAACAATAAAAGCTATTTACGACAAACCAACAGCCAATATCATACTGAATGGGCAAAAACTGGAAGCATTCCCTTTGAAATCTGGCACTAGACAAGGATGCCCTCTCTCACCACTCCTATTCAATATAGTACTGGAAGTTCTAGCCAGAGCAATCAGGCAAGAAAAATAAATAAAGGGTATTCAAATTGGAAAGGAGGAAATCAAATTGTCTCTATTTGCAGATGACATGATTGTATATCTAGGATACCCCATCGTCTCAGCCCAAAATCTCCCGAAACTGATAAACAACTTCAGCAAAGTCTCAGGATACAAAATCAACGGGCAAAAATCACAAGCATTCCTATACACTAGTAACAGACTTAAAGAGTGCCAAATCAAGAAAGAACTGCCATTCACAATTGCTACAAAGAGAATAAAGTACCTAGGAATACAACTAACAAGGAACGTAAAGGACCTCTTCAAGGAGAACTACAAGCCACTGCTCAACGAAATAAGAGAGGACACAAACAGATGGAGAAATATTCCATGTTCATGGTTAGGAAGAATCAACATCATGAAAATGGCCATACTGCCCAAAGTAATTTACAGATTCAACACTATTCCCATCAAGCTACCAATGACCTTCTTCACAGAACTGGAAAAAAACACCTTAAACTTCATATGGAACCAAAAGAGAGCCCACATAGCCAAATCAATTCTAAGCAAAAAGAACAAAGCGGGAGGCATCACACTACCGGACTTCAAACTATACTACAAGGCTACAGTAATCAAAACAGCATGGTACTGGTACCAAAACAGAGATATAGACCGATGGAACAGAACAGAGGTCTCAGAGGAAATACAACATACCCACAACCATCTGATCTTCGACAAACCTGACAAAAACAAGCAATGGGGAAAGGACTCCCTGTTTAATAAATGGTGTTGGGAAAACTGGCTAGCCATGTGCAGAAAGCAGAAACAGGACCCCTTCCTGACACCTTACACCAGAATTAACTCCAGATGGATTAAAGACTTAAATATCAGACCTAACACCATAAAAACCTTAGAAGAAAATCTAGGCAAAACCATTCAGGACATAGGCGTAGGCAAGGACTTCATGACCAAAACGCCAAAAGCAATGGCAACAAAAGCCAAAATGGACAAATGGGACCTAATCAAACTCCACAGCTTCTGCACGGCAAAAGAAAGAGTCAGTAGAGTGAATCAGCAACCAACAGAATGGGAAAAAATTTTTGCAGTCTACCCATCTGACAAGGGGCTGATATCCAGAATTTACAAAGAACTAAAGCAGATCTACAAGAAAAAAACAAACAAGCCCATTCAAAAATGGGCAAAGGATATGAACAGATACTTTACAAAAGAAGACATGCAGGAGGCCAACAAACATATGAAAAAATGCTCATCATCACTGGTCATCAGACAAATGCAAATCAAAACCACATTGAGATACCATCTCACACCAGTTAGAATGGCGATCATTAAAAAATCGGGAAACAACAGATGCTGGAGAGGATGTGGAGAAATAGGAACACTTTTACACTGTTGGTGGGAATGTAAATTAATTCAACCATTGTGGAAGACAGTGTGGCGATTCCTCAAGGACCTAAAAATAGAAATCCCATTTGACCCAGCAATCCCATTACTGGGTATATATCCAAAGGATTATAAATCATTCTACTACAAGGACACGTGCACACGAATGTTCATTGCAGCACTGTTTACAATAGCAAAGACCTGGAACCAACCCAAATGCCCAACGATGATAGACTGGATAGGGAAAATGTGGTACATATACACCATGGAATATTAGGCAGCCATCAAAAACGATGAGTTCACGTCCTTTGTAGGGACATGGATGAACCTGGAAACCATCATTCTCAGCAAACTGACACAAGAGCAGAAAATCAAACACCGTATATTCTCACTCATAGGCGGGTGTTGAACAATGAGAACACATGGACACAGGGAGGGGAGCACTACACACTGGGGTATATTGGGGGGAAATGGGGGAGGGGTGGTGGGGTGGGGAGGTGGGAAGAGATAGCATGGGGAGAAATGACAGATACAGGTGAGGGGACGGAAGGCAGCAAAGCACACTGCCATGTGTGTACCTATGCAACAATCTTGCATGTTCATCACATGTACCCCAAAACCTAAAATGCAATAAAATAAATAAATAAATAAATGTTTAAAAAAAATAAACAAACAAAAAAAAATGCTCATCATCACTGGTCATTAGAGAAATGCAAATCAAAACCACATTGAGATACCACCTCACACCAGTTAGAATGGCGATCGTTAAAAAATCTGGAAACAACAGATGCTGGAGAGGATGTGGAGAAATAGGAACACTTTTACACTGTTGGTGGGAATGTAAATTAATTCAACCACTGTGGAAGACAGTGTGGCGATTCCTCAAGGACCTAAAAATAGAAATCCCATTTGACCCAGCAATCTCATTACTGGGTATATATCCAAAGGATTATAAATCATTCTACTATAAGGACACATGCACACGAATGTTCACTGCAGCACTGTTTACAATAGCAAAGACCTGGAACCAACCCAAATGCCAAACGATGATACACTGGACAGGGAAAATGTGGTACATATACACCATGGAATATTAGGCAGCCATCAAAAACGATGAGTGCACGTCCTTTGTAGGGACATGGATGAACCTTGAAACCATCATTCTCAGCAAACTGACACAAGAGCAGAAAATCAAACACCGTATATTCTCACTCATAGGTGGGTGTTGAACAATGAGAACACACAGACACAGGGAGGGGAGCACTACACACTGGGGTCCGTTGGGGGGAAATGGGGGAGGGATGGGGGAGTGGGGAGATGGAAAGAGATAGCATGGGGAGAAATGACAGATACAGGCAAGGGGACGGAAGGCAGCAAACCACACTGCCATGTGTGTACCTATGCAACAATCTTGCATGTTCTTCACATGTACCCCAAAACCTAAAATGCAATAAAATAAAAAATAAAAAACTATCACCTCTTGTGAGAACTCACTCACTATCACAAGAACAGCTCGGGGAAAACTGCCCACGTGATCCAATCACTTCCCATCAGGTCCCTCCCTTGACACCTGGGGATTACAATTCCAGATGAGATTTGGGTGGGGACACAGAGCCAAATCGTATCATTATTCAGTACCTCCTGCATGAAGTCCCACATGACCAATTCCTTTTGAAACTTAGCAAAACTTTGTCTCTTTTGAGATACGGATATCTGACTTGTATGTCTTTCCATTAGATCTTAAGCATTATGTAAAACAGGTTATCTTCCTTTTTAATTTTGTCAGCCAGGGCCTTTTAAGTCCAACTCAATGTTCAATGACATGTTAATACAATGTACCCATGTTTGCTGGAGAATGAGTACAATGTAGTGGCTGCAAATGAGCTCTATGCAGTCACACTGCCTGCACTCAAATTGGAGCTCAGCCACTTGCCAGCTATATGACATTTGACAATTTATACCGCTGCACTAACTCTGAGTTTCTTTATGTGTACAACAGGGATAACAGTAACGCCTACCTTATGGGATTTTGTGAAGATTAAATAAGCAAAACTATGTAAAACACTTATTCTCAACACCTGGCACATTGTACTTGATATTTTTATATATTTTATTTTAATAATTTCACTTCACATTTGTCCTTTTTTATAAGCTACTTCTAATTTTTTAAATGCTGCATATTAACAACTAATGTTTACTGAATGGACACTAACCCCCAGATATGGTTACAGTGTCTTCATTGTACTACACCGAATCTCCACTGATGATGAATTAATTAGTCATGAGAAATAATTTTTTTTAGCTTTTAGATTTGCAGCAAAAATTTCCCTGCAAGAAAAAAGACCCAAAAAGCAAAACCCTGTAAACCATGTAATTCTCCCTATCTGA
This sequence comes from Saimiri boliviensis, assembly GCF_048565385.1. Taxonomy (NCBI): domain Eukaryota; kingdom Metazoa; phylum Chordata; class Mammalia; order Primates; family Cebidae; genus Saimiri; species Saimiri boliviensis. Next base: position 99,994,489 of record NC_133461.1, read on the forward strand.
TAGGTGGAAATCATAAAAATTGGTATCTCATAAATTTGTAGGGGAAAAAACAAAAGACATTATACATACGTGCTAAAGAGTGTTGGGAATATTCTTCTCTGGTTTAATATGGATGAAAATACTATAAAACATGAGTGAAGTAGTCTTTCTACTTAAATAAAAACAATCCTATGTAAACAAAACAGGAATAAAGGGGTAAGTAACTGGATGAGCTTATCCATAAAGGAAGAGAAAAGGTGAGGAAAGCAGTTTTTCCCCAGTTTCTGGGGAGAGCACCAACACTCTAAACATGATTGTGGGAGAATCATTTTTTACTTGTATGAACCTGAGGCCAAGGCATCAATGCTGACTGATCAGGAATTCTATGTTTGATGAGACTATGTATTTCTTTGCTGGAAACAAAGAAATATTTCCAGCAAAGAAATATGTGTATGTCAGGGCCCATAAACATAATACCTTAAGGCCAAATCACTTTTGTAACAAGTATAACCCTATGGAATTCATGTTCCTTATTTTTTAGAAGAAAACCTAAATTATTATTCTTCTTTTTTTTTAAAGACGGGGTTTCACCATGTTGGTCAGGCTGGTCTTGAACTGCCGACCTCAGGTGATCTGCCCGCCTTGGCCTCCAAAGTGCTTAGATTACAAGCGTGAGCCACCACGTCCAGCCTGAAACCTAAATTCTTTAGCATTCTACCCTTTCTTAATTTTAACAGCTTGATGGCTTTGGCAGATCCATTAGACACCAGTTAATGGCAATGCCTATAATTGTATTCCAGCAAGGTGGTCAGGCATAGTAAAAGTAATAATCAAATTTATTCAAATTGCATTGCATGTCCATATACCACACTCATGATTTTATTTGCTGAACTCTTGTAATAACAGCTTACTATGTACCAGCTGCCACTTCTAAGTGCATCATATACATTAACTTTGACAATCATAAGCCTATAAAGCAGTGACCATTATTATCTTTCATTTTATAAATCAGAAAACCAAGGCACAGAGTGGTTAAGCAATGTTTCCAAATCACACTCCTGTAAGGAGTACGGCTAGCATTTGAGGCCAGGCAAACTAGATCCAAAGTGCACACTGTCGACCACTACTCTCTACTGACTTATGTGTGTTAGTGTTGGAGATACAAAGCAAAAATTGAACTTCAAAGTAACTGATTAATATGTTCTTTTCTCTTTGTTTATCCATATAATTAACTCCTCATGTTTTCAAGCTCATCTAATGTAAATGCCGTTTTACCCTCAGATAGAAATCATCTTTCTTTCCTCTGTGTTCTCCCAAAACTTGTACATTCTTCTAATCATAGCACTTTCCACGACTGTTAATTTTGGTTTGCCTCTTTCTTTCCCTACTGAGCATAAGCTTTTTTTTTTTTTATTGTAGAAACTGTGACCTCATGCTCCCGGTGCCTAGAAAGGAAGAACAGAGGAAGATGAGAAGGAGGGAGAAAGAGACAGAGGAGAAAGGAAAGAGGGAAGGAAATGGGGAAGAGAGGATGGGTTTGATTCTTTTCTCCATATTAAACAGTTTTTATTAAATATACGTAGTATTCAGGAGTTCTCACCATTTCTCCATTTAGATGACTTCTATGTCAAGAGGCTAATTCAATGCTGTAAATTTAGAACCAATGCATGGAAACATTTTTTAAAGTTAAAGATATTGAAGGAAAGAGACACAGAAGAGAGAGAGGAGAGATAGGAGAGGGGGAGAGAGAGGAGAGAGGGCGGTGAGAGAGAGAGAAAGGTGGCGGGGAGGAAGGGAGAGGGAGAGAGAAGGAGAGAGAGATGGCATAGTATGCCAGGTGTCTGACACCGAATTCCCCTAAGAGACAGACAGAGAAGGAAGAGGGAGAAGAGAACAAAATAAGGGAACAGGCAGAGTTTCGAGGATACTTTGAAACTGCTTAGCCAAAGAAAAGAAAGCTGGCACCTTTTCTTCTCCACTTTTGTCCAGAGGAGATACTTAGCTGATTAAAACAAGAGCTGGTTCACTTCCAAGAGATTGCATCACTCTCTATGTATTAACTTTTACCTTATCTACAGATTGAGGTATACAGACATTTCACGTGTTCAAATACCTAGAGACAGACCTCAATTGCAATTAATTTCACACTTTTGCTGACCGCAGCTATGAGCCCTCTGTCCTTCAACTGTCTTGCTCTTTTCCTTCCATTTGCAAATTTCATTGACCTGATCAACAAAATCATGCAATATAGCCTTAAATTTCCATTTGTTCTGTACTCACAAGCATCATCTGTTCTCTGAACAAAAATTCTGGTGACCTCTACTTCTAAATATCTTGACCAATGGTGCCAAGAAATTACTGTATTTTATTTCTCCTTCATCTAAAATGTAGTCAGTTGCACCAACCTGCAGCTGTTTCACCCATGATACTACTTGGGCATCTGCTTAATGTGCTCCCAAATTTTCTTCTAGCTGTATATTTAAGCAACATTTTCTACTTCGGAGTTTTTTCAGCTGGGCCAAAGGTTTGTTTGACTTTCCTATAAAGTCATTCAAGTACTTGAGACGGATTGGTTTGGAGGCACCCAGAGCCATTACCAGGCTAACCCAAGAGACCCAAGACTCTAGAAGCAGAGCCCATGTTTTGAAGCTGGCAACACATAGCCTCTGTGGATTTTAAATAATGAAATGATGAAAGCTATTTAGTACCACAGTATATTTCATGCATTAATCTAATAGCATTTTATAAAGCCAATTCCCTACTCTTGTCTCCTTGGAATATAAAAGCCATCTGCACCAACCCAGAATAATTTATGAAAGACATGAAAAATAACCGACGTGTATCTTTTCTCCTTTATGATTTCCCTTGTTTTTATTTTTCAAATCCATTTTACCATATTGTTTCTATGTATGATTTTATTTTTCTGGTTTAATTGCCTGATGAACATGACTTTAAAATGAAGCCCATGAAACTGAGCTCTAAGAATTGATAAAAACAAAGTCCAGTGTTTCCCTCTTTACCATGTTTCATATTAAAATGATGGGTTTTTAAAACATGGTTGTTAAATTTTGGCAGCCTGACTTCAGAGGCCAGATGTGCTTCTGAAGCTACTTCTCAGATGAAGTCACTTAAGCCTTGATAATCCTTAGTTTTTTCATCTGCAAAATGAAAATAATAGTATCTACTTTTCCAGGATATGTGAGAATTAAATTCAATAATGAATATGTACAAAGTCTCTGGTTTCAGGCACATATGCAATTCTCTCTAAATGAAAGCGGATACTAAAGAACATGTGGTTCTCAGATAATTTTTGAAAGTCTCTTCTCTCTGATTACTTCTTTAACATCTCAGAGAGTCATTAGGGAGGGGAGGAGAAAGGACACAGGGCACCAAGTATCACGGCAGTCTGCTCACATCACAGTTTCCCAGTCTGCACTGATTTATCCCTTCTGGACTCTCCAGGTGGTCACTCCAGCAGCAGGTCAACTGGACTGCACCAGGGGAACTTTGGCAAGGCAGATGGGGGCAGAGGGGAGATATTTTTGTTTTGATATTTTTTTTATCTTAGTATAAAACTAATCTCAGTTTTCTAAATTTATTTTCAGCATGTTTGGGGCTATAGAATTTTCATTTAAAAAAATCATCCAAGTTTCACCCTCTCTAATATCTGTTGTATATGTTTCTTAAAAATCAGACCATTTAATTTAGAATAAACTGAAAACAAAGATAGCTGAAGTTCATTCTCACCTGGTTTTAAACTCATGGGCTATAATGTGCCAGGTGTCTAACACCAAATTCCCCTAAGAGGATGAAGTCAGTGCCTCCACCTCTGCACCTTAATCCTCTGCTAGATGAAGTGTATCTTGAAAGCAGAGCTCATTTCTAATTTATTTGATCAGCCTTCACAGTCTCTTTACAGTACCATGCAAAGTACAATGAATGCCTGCCTACAAATGACTTTTAATTACTCAGAACATACAAGTGGATGTCAGTCTGACCAAATTTACATACCCTTATAACCGTGACAGTATGTCATGAACCGAGAAGGATGAAAAACTGAGCAGCTATGAGGCTGCACCTGTTTCCCCCACGTAATTTCCTGACTTCCGATATGAGCAAAAGCCACAAGAAAAAAAAAATCAATTTTCTCCATTACCTTCCTTCTGCTAAGAGGAAGAAATCCAGTTTAACCTCTTCACTAAGCATTCTAGTGCCCAATATAGTGTAGTGTATTAACCATGAGGTGTGTGGGCAGACTGGTAAGATGACAAAGGGCACTCTGTGTGAACTTAGATTTGTGACATAATCATCTAAGCTTTGGCTTTCTCATCTGAAACAGAATGGCAGCAATGCCTCCAGCACAAATTGGTAGCATTAAGTATGTGAAATATGTATGTGTAAGGGATTCAATATAAATTAGCTTTCATTTAACTTTTGGCAGGCAAAAAGTATGGGAAAAAATGTTCAAATTCCCCAGTAATCAGAGAAATATAAAATTAAACCACCCTTTAGGCCCATTATAAAATATCAAATGTTGGCAAGGAGTGTTTAAACAGAAATCTTGTACACTACCCTGGAGAGAACAGACTGGAGCAGCCATTTGGGAAATCAATCTGTCAATCTTTGTGAAATTGAGTTTGCATAGATATGAACAACCTGATATCCCAACCCTGCTAATATTTCCCAGGGAAATTCTCATACGAGTCCACAAAGAAACTGAAATGAGAAGAATTATTGCAGTGTTACTTGTTATAGTAGGAAACTGAAGGTAAGCTGACTACCCATCACTGAATAAGTTGTAATGGATGTCTTCTGTAGAGTTCAACGTAAAAGCATTTAAAGACACAGACTAGATGTATGTACAGCACATAGTCTATTGCAAGAAAAGGAAACTGACAGGTGGCCTTTACATAAATGAAACACACATGCAAAACAGCACTGATATTTTGCTAGGATGCATACAAATTCAAGGTCACATATGAAAGACTTTAGGGCACATGGCCATCAAGAGGAAATGGAAGCCAGCATTTAACTGTGAGGGCAGACAATTTTTTCTTTATTCTTTTTTTTTTTTTTTTTTTTTTTTTTTGACACGGAGTCTTGCTCTGTCACCCAGGCTGGAGTGAAGTGGCACGATCTCAGCTCACTACAGATTCTGCCTCCTGGGTTCAACCATTCTCCTGCCTCAGTCTCCCCAGTAGCTGGGATTACAGGTGCGCACCACCACGCTCAGCTAATTTTTATATTTTAGTAGACACAGGGTTTCTCCATGTGGGCCAGGCTGGTCTTGAACTCCTGACCTTGTAATCCACCCACCTTGGCCTCCTAAAGTGCTGGGATTACAGGCGTGAGCCAGCACACCTGGTCGGGAGACAAGTTTTTACAAGTCCATTATACAGACCTGTAATCCTGACAGTATGTCATGAACCGAGAAGGATGACAAACTCAAATCTCTGCACCTCGAGTTCAACTACCAAAAATGCAAAAAATACAAAAGATGTGCATGTTGAGAGGGTGGGAATGTGGTTGTGTGTATACCCAATATGTGTATGAGCTACTGTTTTCATTAATACTTTTCTGCGAATATACACAACAAACTAAATATTGCTCACTTTTGGAAAAAGGAAGCGGAGATTAAGAGAAGGGAAGAGAAACATTTTGTTACATTCACATTGTCAGAATTTTTCCCTTACGTCTATGTAACATCTAATTAAATACTAGTTTGGCTTTTTAAATTAACTTCTGCTCTCTACTCTTCCCATTTCACCTTTCGATCATTTATTTCCACATAGGTATCAGAATTGTTCTAAAACATGTACATGATCCTATTAAGTTTCTACTTAAAAGCCTTCTGGTCGCTTCGATTGGCCGTAAAACTACTTCCAAATTCCTAGCATGGCATGAAAAGCCCTTTGAAGTCTGCTCAAACCTTTCTAAACTTGAGCCAATATAAGTCCATGAGACCTTTTCTTTTGGAAAGTCAAATATTCACATTTTTTTTATACTGCCAGTTACCATCACATTATAAATTTTTGCTCATGCTTGTTCTCTGCCCAGAATGCTATCCCCTGATTTTACTGTCAGATGAATTCCTAGATATCCATTAATGCCTACGACCTATCTTCTCTTTTATGAATTTCTCTCTGGCTCCCTGATTTCTTGACCAGGCATTATGACCTGTTACTTCCACATCTGTTTCTCTGTCACACTTTAAACGAGCTTCAACTAAAGCCAAGTCTCAGTGACCTGGAGTTATTTATTGCCATGTCTGTCTCCCTGGCTAGAAAGTAAAATTGTGTTTTTCTCCAAATGTTGAAATCCCACTACCTTGCAAGGGCCTGACGTACATACAATGGATACATAGTAACTGTTTGTTGAATTAAACTGGAAATTATTTTCTCAGGTTATGCCATTAAAGGAACTGTAAAACCATCCATCTGAGCCAAAAATAGAGTAAAGCCACGAGTTATATCCTAATTTAAATTTTAAAAGACTTTGATGAGGCTCGCACTTCTGGGGGAAAAATAAGTACAGACTCACTTATTCCTGCTCCTCTCTTCTAAATACAACTAAACGTTCTGGAAATAATTGAACAATGACAAAAGGACTCTGAAAAATGGAAGAAGGAAGGCAGATTTACTAAAGATCTCGGGACTCGAAGAATGACATGGGAGTGAGATCCTGGGTTTTCTTTTTATCTGTCCTATATCCCAGACTGGGTGCTGGAGAGGTCTTCCTAGACCTTCAATAGTAAAAGAGCAAAAGAAGAGCCCCGAAAATTTAGTCAAACAATTGGAAAGTGAGCAACTCAGCAGGGCAGAAATCTTTTTTAACAAAACTAATCCTATGCTAGGAAAGCACCATGAATGACCACATGTGCCCACGACTACAGCACTGTCAGAGAGTGAGTCAGGTCTCATCTCCTGATTGCCACCTGATGATGGTGGATAGGTCAGGGTAAGCTCCTTCCTCCCCTACTGGTAATGCAAGTAGAAACCAAGCAGGGAATTTGACATCTCTCTTCCCACCCCTCATCCCCCACCCCAACAACAGCAGGAGACTCAGTACAGGGACCCCCTTTCTCTACTAACTTACAATTGAAGACAGACAGGCAAGAGTGGACTCCCACCCCTGCCCAGGAGTAACAGGCAGCATCCGTCACCCTCCAAACAAAAGGGCTCGGTGAGGAATTTGGAGAAGAAATAGCTGGAGAAAGGATTCCTAAACCTGTAGAGGCAGGTCTGAACAAGTCTAACATGCCACTCTCCAAAATCAACATACCAGTGTTTTTAGAACCAAAATATGGCATGGAATTCCACTTAGATTTTTAGAATGGACTCCAAGGACCACAAACATGAAGCACAACCAGTGTGGACTGCGAGAGCTATGACCACTAAAGCGTTACTGGTATCACATTCCATAAAAGCAGGACAGGACGCAAGTTCTAAACCTACACAAAGTAACATTTGGCTAAAATAGCAGATAGAAAATACAAAGAACTGAAAGGAACACAATTTGACTGAGAAAAGACAATTAACAGATACCAACACTGAGATACTGAAATTATCTGAAAAGGATTTTAAAGTATCCACTGTAAAAATACTTCAATAAGCAATTAAAAATTCTCTTGAAACAAAGAAAATTAGAAAATTTCAACAACAGCAAATAGACATTATAGTAGAAAAGAAACCAAATAGAAAATACAGACCTAGAATATATAATAACATAATTTTTTAAGTTTTCCAGATGGACTCATTCATAGAGTAAATAGTATTGTCATTGGCAAGGTAAAACATCACTGAACTCAAGGACAGATCAGTAGAATACATCCAATTGGAACAACAGAAAAGAGACTAATTTTAAAAAGTAACGAAACAGACAGAATTTCAGAGACCTGTTGAACAGAAACAAAAAAATTAATATTTATGTCATCAGAGTCACAGAACAACAGGAGAAAAAGTGTGGAGCTGAAAAATATTTACAGAACTAATGACTGAAGATTTCCCAAATTTGTGAAATACCTAAACCTACAAATTCAAGAAATTGAGAAAATCTCAAACTACTTTTGCTCAAACAAGTTCGTACCAAGACATATCACAATCAAATTTCTAAAAGAAACAATACAAGAAAAATCTTGAATGTAGCTAGAAAGAAGTAACCTATATGGGAGAACACTGATATGAATGAATCTGGATTTTTAAGGTGAAACCTTGAAGCCAGAAAGAATTGGTACATTTTTTAAATGCCAATATAAAAGAATATTTTTTGTATAGAATACTTTTTGTATGAAAGAATATTTTTTGTATAGAATATTTTTTGTATCACTAACTTTGAGCTCTATATCCAGCAAAAATATTCTTCAGCAATGAAGGGGTAAGAAAACCACTTTCTCAGATAAAAGAAAACTAGAGGAATCTGGTGTCAGCACAACTACCCTAAAAGAAGTGCTAAAGAAAATTATCCAAACAGAAGTTTAATATAACAGAAAGAGACTTGGAAAAATTCAAGAAACAAAAAGATATCAATGGAATGAGCACAAATGGGGATAAATAAAACATGTTTTCATTCCTTTCCTGTGTTTTTAAAACTATTTTGATGGTTGAGAAAAATATAATACCTTCCAATGTGGTGCTCAACGGACTTATGGAAATACTTAAGGTGACTATATTTTTAAAAGGAGGAGGGTAAAGTGTGGAAACTGAAGTATGATTTCCATACTTCACTCAAGGTGCTATCAGTAAAACTTTATTGTAAATAGGCAGTTTTAAGTTACACATATGTATTGGAATATCTAGAACAACCACTAAGAAAACTATATCAAAAGACATATTCCAAAACATTTTTAATAAATCAAAATAGATTCTCAAAAATTTTAAGAAAACCAAAGGATGTCAAGGAAAGGGTATCAGAAAAATGAGAAGTAGAGGGAACACACAGAAAAATGAACAATAAAATGGCATGCTTACACCCTAGCATGTCAATAACTTTAACTGTAAACAGTTTATTTTTATTCTTTAACCTTTTATTTTATTGCATTTATTTTGTTTGTTTTTGAGAGAGTTTTGCTTTGTCACTCAGGCTGCAGTTCAGTGGCACCATATGTGCTCACTGCAACCTCTGCCTCCCGGGTTCAAACAATTATCCTGCCTCAGCATCCCAAGAAGCTTGGACTACAGGTGCCTGCCACCATGCCCAGCTAATTTTTCTATTTTTAGTAGAGATGGGGTTTCATCATGTTGGTCAGACTGGTCTTGAACTCCTGACCTCAAGTGATCCACCTGTCTCAGCCTCCCAAAGTGCTGGGATTGCAGGCATGAGCCATCACACTTGGCCCTAACTGTAAATAGTTTAAATGCAGCAGTTGCAAGACAGAGATTATCAGAGTAGAGTAAAAAGCATGCCCCAATTATATAATGTCTACAAGAAACTTACTTCACACATAATGACTTAAGGTGGTTGAAAGTTAAAGGATGGGACAAAAAAAATGCCAGTGACCATTAATAAGAAACTATATTAATAGCAGATAAAGTAGACTTCAGAGCAAAGATTACCAGAGACAAAAAGGAACATTACATAATCATACAAGAGTCAATATACATATCATTTGTAAAAGCGTATGCACCAAACAGAGCACCAAAATACACGAAGCAGACATTGATAGAGTTGAAGGGAGCAGGGCTCGGTAGCTCACACCTGTAATCCGAGCTCTTAGAGAGGCCAAGGCGGGCCCATCACCTGAGGTTAGGAGTTCAAGTCTAGTTCAGCCCACATGGAAAAGTCTCATCTCTAACAAAAATTAAAAGATTAGCTGAGTGTGGTGGCACGTGCCTGTAATCCCAGCTACTCAAGAGAATCGCTTGAATTCCAGATGTGGAGGTTGCAGTGAACTGAGATTGCACTGCTACACACCAGCCTGGGTGACAAAGTGAAACTGTGTCTCAAAAAAAGAAAAGAACTCAAATGAAAATATTCTGATGAAGGCTTTCAACCTATGATTCTGATGATTGAGGATCAAGCCCTACAAAGAGTACAGGAAACCAACAACCATCTCTCACAAATTCCTCCTTGGAAGGCAATCTTCTGTGTTAACAGCAAAAATGCTCTATAAGGATTTACTAAGCTCCTGGATCAGCTAAAGAAAAAAAAAAAAAAAGAATGATTTCCCTAAGTTAGAAGAAGTCTTATCATAATGATAGAGAAAATGGCCTCCTCTGCCAGATATTGGTAAGTCAGAAAAAAATTGTACTGTATTAATATTTAAATAGATGATGACAAATATTGATTGGTAACTTGAGAGCACTGCCACTTTAAGAAAATAAATGAATGGGCATAGAAAGGTCATGCAAACTTAATCCTTGAGCTAGCACTCAAGCACCTGGATCCTTACTCTTTGTCTTAACCCATCCCTGTATCTGATCTGGCAGCCACCAGGAGCTAGCTGTTGTAAAATGGTGTTTCTCTTGGCCCCAGCCTCCCTTGGTTTGATGTGGCTTTTCACAATAGCTTTATCTGATTTATTGATTCCAGTTTCTATTGCTCATATAACCAGTATGAACTCCTACTTCTGGCCAAGCTGTGATAACGGGGACCAGATTTACTGCCCCACCTGAAAGAACAGTAAGAGCAAGACAAAATATATAAAATGACAGTTTTAAGAAAGTGTACATCAGGCAACAAAAGACAGTGTTGCCCGAGAGAAGAAAAACAAATTACACGAGACCTACAACTTCTCCAGGTTATTTCCATGAGAGTCTCTGGACCCGAATGCAGGGAGGGGAATCCCAGCAGAGGCCCCAGACTCTGAGTTAAGGAGACAAAACTATATCTAAGGAGAGCAACACAATGAGACATCTCAGGACAGTATATCAAAGATGAGATGCTGCACAGAGTGACTTGGAGATCTGCAGAAGGTCCTGCTGGAATTAGTCACATGCATACTCATGAGGAAATTGCCAGTGGCCAGGAGAAAGAACCTCTGAAGGATTAGAGAAAGCAGTACCCAGCAGTCACACAGGTCTAGAGATAGTTTCTGCTGTCACAAGATAGAATAGAAAGCCTTATGTTGGGTGGAATACTCAGAATCATTTTGCCTCAGGAATGGGGAAAGTACTGCTCTGATCCCACCTAACGAATCTTAAAAGCAAGACTCCAGGGAGCACTACACACTGGGGTCCGTAGGGGGGAAATGGGGGAGGGGCGGGGGGGTGGGGAGGTGGGAAGAGATAGCATGGGGAGAAATGACAGATACAGGTGAGGGGACGGAAGGCAGCAAACCACACTGCCATGTGTGTACCTATGCAACAATCTTGCATGTTCATCACATGTACCCCAAAACCTAGAATGCAATTAAAAAAAGCAAGACTCCAAAGGATTAAACTATTTCCAAATAACTAAACTGCAAGCCAAGACAAAAGTAAAGAATATTCATAGCAATACAAAACTATCCAGCAAAAAGGATGAAAGGGAAAACTCACACTGTCGGCACTCAATCAAAGGTTATTAGTCATGGAAGAAAGCAGAAAAGTATAACTCGTAATGAGATGGCTAATAAGCCTGCCTCTCTCTGTCTCACCACTCAACCATGGCAACTAACATTTACTGTTATCCAAAATAAACAATTAAATTGGTGTCTGCAAGTTATGACTTCAATATTTTGTTTTGTTTTTTACAATCTCCTCTTTAGGAAACAGTGTTGAAGCCATTTACAATCATGCATTGCATAACAACCTTTCAGTCCACAATGAACCTTATGTATAGCTGTGAACCCGTAAGATTATAATAAAGCTAAAAATTTCCTATAGCCTCATGATATAACTGTTGTGACTTCATAGCTGTAGTGATATTGTCCTCATGTGGTTATGGTGCTTCTGGTGTAAACAAACCCACTGCACACTGCCAGTAGATTAAAAAGTTAAAAGAATAATAAATTAAAAAATAAAGCAAAGCTTGTACTATAAAGATATTAAAAATACTTTTTGTACAACTGTGAAATGTGGTTGTGTTTTAAGCTTTGTTACTACAAAAGAGTCTAAAGGTTTAAAAAACAACTATGAAGTAAAAAAGCCACAGTACACTAAGGTTAAAGTATTATTGAAGAAAGAAAAAATATATATTTTTTTTTATTTTACTTTAGGTTCTGGGCTACATGTGCACGTCATGCAGGGTTGTTGCGTAGGTGCATACATAATCAGGTGCTTCGCTGCCTTTATTCCCCCTTTGACTACATCCAGCATTTCTCCCCATGTTATCCCTCCCCAACCCCCGCTGTCCCTCCCCTATTTCCCCCCAACTGCCCCCAGTGTGTGATGCTCCTCTCCCTTTTAGTGTAACCTAAGTGTAGTCTTTATGAAGACTACGGTAGCATACAGCAATGTCTTAAGCCTTCACATTAGCTCACCACTCACTCACCAACTGAGTGCTCCATCCACGGTCGGTGCCCTATACAGGTGTATCATTTTTTACCTTTTAAACTGTACTTTTTACTGTACCTTTTCTATGTTAGGTACAGAAATATCATTGTGTTACAATCACCTACAGTCTTCAGTACCATAGCCTGCTATACAGGTTTGTAGCCTAGCATCAATAGGCTATCTGCCACATAGTCTAACTGTATAGTAGGCTATACCGCCTAGGTTTGTGTAAGTACACTTTATGATGTTCATACAATGATGAAATCCCCTAACAATGCATTTCTCAGAATGTATTCCCATCATGACTGCACTTCACAAGTGGTTCTAAGACTTCAATTTTTTCTGGTAGCTAGATCCCAACCCTTCCTCAAGGTCATTGGTTGGTTACTGTCAATTTAACCTGCACTTCAGCATTTTTAAAATAAATGCAAACACCTGTTTTCTCACCACTGGATAGAAGGTCAAAGTCTTATTCTTGTCAACTCCTAATCAGAAGATCTCAGCTTTGAGAGGCAAAAATTATGATACACTTGAGTGGCTCTGAGACAACAGCTTGTATTTCAAGAAGCCGTGTAGGTAAGCACAAATCCAACAAGGAGAAAGAAATCTGCCTGTGATTATGCTTACCTTGCCCAGCTATTGAGATGGCCAAGAGGAAAGTCAATGCTGACCCTGTGTTCTGAAGATTCACAGTGTCAATCATTTGATTACCTCCTGCAAAAATTGTTTTTGCTCAAATAAGCTCTCAAGAATATGCAGAAAAGAGATTCTATGTACTGTATTAGCTGGTGACTTGACAGTACTCTATGACCATTTAATTCACCTCTTAGATTATGACGTAAGATGTCAGTTTTTCACTCTCACTCTCCATGACCTTTAGCAAGTCATGAAGTAGCTTTGAGTTTGTGTGAATAGATGCAAAGCTGGAATACAATCTATTTTCCATAAATGTCCCTCAGGGAGAATAAAGAAATATTGTGTTTTCAGAGCTTTCTTTTGCCAAAAAGGCCTCTGACAGATATATAATAAATCATTGTTCTTGGAACCAGTGGCAGCCTGCTGCCTTGTAAAGGAAAGTGCTCAATCAATACTGTTGGTTGATAGATGGGTTCACCAAGTGAAGGTGTCCATGTGAGGAATCTGCACTAGAAAACAGCCCCCATTAAAACAGACTCAGCAGAACCTCCCTCAAGTGTGTAGATGTAAATGTCTCCCCGATTCTGAGTCAAGAGAGACACTGCAGGGCAAAGTAAGACGTAAAGAGTATGTCTCAGATCCAAGTTGTCCTGGCAAAATAAGTAAATCCAGTGACATGGAAGGCCAACAGACACTAGTTATATTAACACGAACTTTTTATAAAGGGCAAAGTTCCATTTACAGGCAAAGCTGGTTTTGTTGTGCTTTGGTTTATTGTGCTTTGCAGCTATTGCATTAAAAAAAAATAATAATTAAAGGTTTGCAGCAATCCTAAAGCCAGCAAATCTGTCAGCATCATCTCTCCAGCAACCTGCGCTCACTTCATGCCTCCGCGCCACATTTTGGTAATTCTTGCAATATTTCAGCATTTTCATTGTTATTTTCTCTCTGTTATGGTAATCTGTGATCAATAATTTTTGGCTTACTATTTTAACGGTTTTAAGGCAATATGAACTGTGCCCAAATAAGATGGCAAACTAACTTAGTAAGTGCTACATGTGTGTGCTGTAACTGCTCCACCAATGGGCCATTTCCTGTACCCTCTCCCCCTCCTCAGGCCTCCCTATTCTGAGACACATCAATATTAAAATTAGACCAATTAATTACCCCTACGATGACATCTAAGTGTTGGAGTGAAAGGAAGAGTGAGTCCCTCACTTTAATCAAAAGCTACAAATGGGCCAGATATGGTGGCTCAAGCATGTAATCCCTGAACTTTTGGAGGTGGGGAGATCATTTAAAAAAGGAGTCTGAGACCAGCCTGGGCTACACAGGGAGACTGTATCCCTATAAAAAGTTAAAAATTATCTGGGCATGATGGTACATGCCTATAGTCCTAGCTAAGATGGCAGAGGTGGGGATGATCCCTTGAACCCAGGAGGTTGAGGCTGTAGTTAGTTGTGATTATGTCATTGCATTCCAGCTTGGGCAACAGTGCAAAATCCTGTTTAAATAAACAAATAAATAGGCCATGGGCATTGGCTCACGCCTGTAATCCCAGCACTTTTAGAGGCCAAGGCAGGTAGATGGTGAGCTCAGGAGTTCAAGACCAGTCTGACCAACATGGTGAAACCACGTCTCTACTAAAAATACAAAAATTAGCTGAGCATGGTAGCACACACCTGTAGTCCCAGCTACTCAGGAGGCCGAGACAAGAGAATCGCTTGAACTCGGGAAGCAGTGAGCCAAGATCCTGTCATTACAGTCCAGCCTGGTCAATAGAGAGACTCTGTCTCAAAAAAGAAAAAAAAAAAAGCAAGCTAGAAATGGGTAAGCCTATTTGAGAAGGCATGTCAATTGTCACAGTAGCCCAAAAGCTAGGCTTCTTATACCAAAGAGTTAGCCAAGTTGTGAATGCAAAAACCACTCTTGAAGAAAACTAAATGCACCACTCAAGTGAACACATGAATGATCAGGAAGCTAAACAGCCTGTTGCTGATATTAAGAAAGATTTTCATGGTCTACATAGAAGATTGAACCAGACAAAATATTTTTTTAAGCCAAAGTGTAAACCACAGCGAAGTCCTATCTCTTTTCAATGCTATTAAGTCTGAGAAAGGTAAGGAAGCTCTAAAATACAAGTTTGAAGCTAACAGAGGTTTGCACACAAGCTTTAAAGAAAGAAATCATTTCTGTAACATAAAAGTGCAGTTTAAAGCAATAAGTCCTGATGCAGAAGCTGCAGCAGGTTATGCATAAGGGCTAGCTGAGATCATTGATGAAAGGCGACAAACTAAATGACCAATTTTCAATACACACAAAACAGCCTTCCAGTGGAAGAAGATGCCATCTAGGACAAAGTTTCAAAGGACTGACTGACTTTTGTTAAGGGGCTAATGCAGCTGGTGACTTCACACTGAAACCAATGCTCATTTACCATTCTGAAAATCTTGGGTTCCTTAAGAATGCTGCTAAATCGACTCTGGCTATGCTCTTATAAATGCAAAACCAAAGTGTGCATGGCAGCCCATCTGTTGGCAACATGGTTTACTGAATATTTTCAGCCCACTGTTGAGACGTACTGCTCAGAAAAAGTATATATTTTTTTTCAAGATATGACTGCTCATTGATAATGCATCTGGGTACCAAAGAGCTCTGATGGAGTATACAAGGAGATTAATGTTTTCATACCTGCTAACACAACATCATCTGATCTACATTATCTATGACCCATAGATCAAGGAGGAATTTTCATTTTCAAGTCTTATCATTTGCGATTCCTGTGATGAATCTGAGAAAAATCAAATGGAAACCTTCTGGAAACGATTCACCATTCTAGATGCCATTAAGAACTTTCGTGATTTGTGGGAGGAGGTCAAAATATCAACATGAACAGAAGTTTTGAAGAAGTTAGTTCCAACCCTCATGCATGAGTCTGAGGGGTTCAAGATTTCCATGAAGGAAGTAGCTGCAGATGTGGTGAAAATAACAAGAAAATTAGAATTAAGGGTGGAGGCTGAAGATATGATTGAATTGCTACAATCTCACGTTAAAACTTGGATAGTTGACAAGTTGCTTCCTGTTGATGAGCAAAGAAAGTGTTTTAGTGAGATGGAATCTACTCCTGGAAAAGCTGCTGTGGACATTATTGGAATGACATCAAAGTGTTTAGAATATTACATTAACTTAGTTGATAAACCAGTTTTCAGGGTTTGAGAGAACTAACTTTAATTTGAAAGAAGTTCTACTGTAGATAAAATCTTATCAAATCTTTCATAAAAGAGTTTGTCAAGGTGGCAAACTTCATTGTTGTCTAATTTTAAGGCATTGCCACAGCCACCCTAACCTTCAGCAAACACAACCCTAAGCAGTCAGCTGCCATCAACATTGAGGCAAGACCTTCCACCAATAAAACATTTACAATTTGCTCAAGGCTCAGGTGATCATCAGCATTTTTTAAGCAATAAAGTATATTTTAGTTAAGGTACGTACATTGACTTTTTAAACTAATGCTATTGCACACTTAATAGACTACAGTATAGTATAAACATAAGTTTTATAGGTACTGGAAAGTGAATTTTTTATTTTTAAAAATATATATTATTTTATTTTATTTATTTATTTAGAGACAGAGTACAGTGGTGTGATCTCGGCTCACTGCAACCTACACCTCCCCAGTTCAAGCAAATTCTCCTGCCTCAGCCTCCTGAGTAGCTGGGACTAAAGGCACATACCACCACATGCCGCTAATTTTTTGTACTTTTAGTAGAGACAGGGTTTCATCATGTTAACCAGGATGATCTCGATCTCCTGACCTCATGATCCGCCCACCTTGGCCTCTCAAAGTGCTGGGATTACAGGCACCACCTATTTTATATTATTTTTAACAGATAAAATTCTATATATTTGTCATGCATAATGTGATTTTTGAAGTACATATATACTGTAGAATGACTAAATCTAGATTTCATGTGACTCACTCTATTGTGATATCCACTTGGTTGTGGTACTCTGAAACTGAACCCACAATGTCTCCAAGGTGTATGCCTGTAACAGGAAGAATTCAGGACTCTAATAAAAGATACCATGCAAATAGAGTATCTCTGTCAGCTAATTCTCCTAAACTCGTAGGAATCATTATCCACTTAGCATATGGTAGTTTGCTTTAATAGTTCTGTTTTGTATGGGAAAATATGGTACAGAATCTTACTAGACTCAAAGTCTGAGAAAGAGTTCCAGCAAAACACCATCCTTCCTTTCCATATATGTCTCCTGTGAGCCACAGTTCATCCAGCCCAATGTAATAAGGAGGCTGTAAATCTGATCATTTAAAAAATCTGAATGAGAGTTTTAAAAATTGTTATCTAGGTTATCTTGTTATCCCCACTGGAGTCAGAGAAGCTTGTTCGGGCACACCGTCATGATGCCTCCACTACAATGATTTAGGACCAACTGCACCCCCAAATCCCTCTCTCCCACCTGTACACATTCTTCTACAATCCTGTCTGTCCCTGACACAATGTTTATAATTGTCTATTAGTCACGTTTCTCAGGACCTTTGGGGGGGTACATTTATTAATATTTCCAGTAATGTAAGTTGCATGATTTAAAAGGAATTACACGGTGAGAACTAAAGTCAGCAGAAATCATTTTCTTGGATTAACTTAGAACTGCCTTTTATTGTTTAGCAAATAGGAGCTTGAAATAATGAGAAGAAAGAGTCAGCAAGAATGAGAGTGGAAAATCAGCTTGTGGTTTTGAGCATCTCATGTGAAAAGGACAGTGTTTTAAAAAGACATGGAGATAAGAATAAATGAGAATTAGAAGCAAAGACAGACAAATTCCATTTTTGCTTTATAACCTTCACTAAGATTTAAGTGCATTTAAAATTTTTCTAAATATATTATGATTTAGAGAACAGAGAACTGGAGGATCACAGGGTGTCTCCACTAGAGTATATGTTTGGAAAAGATTTTCCATTATGATTTGAATTATAATCAGATGAGACAGCCCCTTAACCAGAAAAGAAGTACCCTATTACTGTAAATACGGGCTTGCCAGAAACACAAGCATGCTCAGGCTGTCCTCTGGCCACCAGAGGCAATGGCAGCAGAAATCTGAAGGACTGTTTGCAAGTGGAACAGATGCTTCTTGCCAAAAACTATTGAAATCCTCCAAGATGAGGTAGACCCAGAGGCTGACCTTGTAAAATAGGAGATAAAGAATGGAGTGATGCCACTCAAGTGGGGAGAAAACTCTGAGGCAGCCTGACTTTGATAAATGATTTTAACAGTGATGCCAAAACAACAGGAATGCATTAAATGAACACTGGCAGCATCTAGGGACAAGCAACGCTGCACTTGTATTAATCAATCCAGCCCGGTCGATGCAGACATCATTCATAGGCAGTGCACAGCATCACAGAAAAGCAGCCCGGTGGTGTGGAAAAGGCATGCTGCAAGAAGTCAGGAGCACCAGGAGGCACATGAAAATACTACTGAACACCTGCTCTTTTCCAGACACCATGCTCAGCACTTCGCCAGCAGAATTTCACTGAGTCCTTCTGTCATAGACTTTGGTGTGCTGGAGCCAGTTGAGGCCAGCTAATGAAGCCATCTTTTTGTTGTCTGTCCATGTGCAATGATGTCACACTGTTAGCTTAAACCACATTCTGCATTCAAAGGCTCCAATCGTGCTATGACGGAAACCTTGACAGAAATGAAGGAAAGAAGCCTGGGCCCTAGAACAATCATCATCTTAACAGGATGCTTAATGCTTCTCTGCCTTCTCTCATCTTGTGATCACAGTCTCCCTCTAGTTAAGGGAGGCTTTGCTGAACACCTAATAGGTATGACAAAAGCCTGGCAAAGACTGCAATGCCTCTGAGTGATAAGCAAGAAGACAGAACAGATATTAAGACGTAGAAAGACCATCCACCATGTTTGATCATTTGTATTTGTCAGTGCCTACTTACAACACATTTTCATATGATACACAATAAAATATCACCAGTCACTGCTTTAGTGCTTGGGAGCTCAGCCCCATGCCAGAGCAGATAAAAGGAGTCTTTGATACTTAGAAGCCTCGTTTTCATCCTGATTCTTTGTTCTCTTCCTCCTTTCTTCTTATTTTGTGAATGCTCTGCTTCCCCTGATCTGATCTGATTTCCTTCTCTATTTCATCTCAGTGGAACACTATGACTCCCTATTTTCTCAGAGTGTACCTTTGCTTACCAGAGTGCCTATTAAGCTAATCTGAGTATCTTTACTTTCAAAAACGTCATTAATACTTCTTTGCTTCTGATTGCACAAGTAATCCATGTTCTTTATTTTTTTAAAACTACAGAGAAGCAAACAAGAGGATAAAACACTATCTATGACCTCATTACTGCAAAATATTATCACTGTCAATAATCTACAATATTCTGTATTGATTCTGTGTTTTTTTCTATCTCAGCAAATCTTTAGATCAAAATTTAAACCAGTGTTTCTCGGTCAGTGATGAGTTTGTCAGACCAATTCCCTCCTTCCTTCTACCAAAAGATATTTGACAAAGTCTGAAGGCATTTTTGGTTCCCACAGCCTGGAGGGGGATGCTACTAGCATCTGGTAGGTAGAGCCCATGGATGCATGTAAATGTGCTAAAATGCCCAGAATGGCCCACCACAGCAGGGAATTATCCAGTCTAAAATACTGATAGTATCAGGACTGAGAAAGTTTAGTCTACACACAGCCTAATACACTGTAAGCATTCCAAAAACACTTCTTAACAAGTGCTTAATCCTTCTGTGCCTTCTCTTAACAGAAGGCTAATCCTTCTGTGCCTTCTCTCATCTTGTAATTGTAGGCTTCCCCT
Source organism: Saimiri boliviensis (assembly GCF_048565385.1). Lineage (NCBI taxonomy): Eukaryota > Metazoa > Chordata > Mammalia > Primates > Cebidae > Saimiri > Saimiri boliviensis. The sequence continues at coordinate 100,014,369 of NC_133461.1, forward strand.
AGTTAAGGGAGGCTTTGCTGAAGAACTAATATGTATGACAAAAGCCTGGCAAAGACTGCAATACTTCTGAGTGATAAGAAGATAGAACAGATATAAAGATGTAGAAAGACCATCCACCATGTACAATCATTTGTATTTGTCAATGCTTACTTTTAACACATTTTCTGATCCCTCTAACACCTCAGTCAGTATTCTGGTTTCCCCTTTGTCTGTCTTCCTCTTGGAACCCAACAATTATGATTCACCCATAGAATTGTCAGGCAGTTAGTGAACACATACTAGTGGATGAAGAACTTGCTTCCTCTGTCTCTCCTCGAGTCCTGTGTTCCTCTGTAGCTATGCTTAGAACTACTTTTTTTTTTCATTTTCTCTTCCTTAGTTGTGCCTCCTTCTGTGTGTGTGACACTCATTTCTGTACCCAAATACTCTGACTTGATCATTTCCACTTTTATTATGGGCTTGCTTACGCACTCTTCACATTCTATGAAATGTTTACTATTCAAGATAAATTAACAAAAAGTAGTGGCATGACTAGAGAGGAAACCTAAGGGGACAGGAGTGGGTGCTCCAGGGGGCTGTGGGCTCCTAGGATAATAAAGAAGAAGGAGAGGGCAGTGAGACTTCCAGAGAAGTCAAGGCAGACTCCTCCACCTCAGGTAGATCTAGAAGTGTAGCATGAATGGGTCCCAGGGCCCTGAAACAAACTCCACCACGCACACAATGCCTAAAAGACTTTTTACTCTTCTCAAATGCCTGGAAGGACAGGGTCATACTTCTCTGTCATTTCCAGGAGCCTCAGACATTGTGGGACTTCCAGAGATATAATGAATATGGTAGAGTTCACATTCGTATAGGCAGTTTCCTTTTAATGGAATACCTGTCTTTCATCTTGAATATGAAATATTTCTAAGAAGTTCTGGATGTTACATACCTATGGAGTTTCATTGCACAGATATTTGAGCCAAAGAAAGTCCTTTTCCATCACGCTCCCCTATCCCACTACAAACATCCTGGGTACCTAAGGGGTAACTCTTCATCAAGAATTATGTTTCCAATAATAAATGTGCTGAATAGTTAAAACTTCATTATCAAGACAGCTAATATTCATAGAATTTGTAGACTGTAAAGCATTCTCATAGTTATGTTACTTTCACAGTTTATGTTACTCACAATCATGTGAAGTATTTAGGCCACTTGATTTGACATTAGAATTGATGTGCATTCCCCTCTCTGCCACTTAGCACCTGTTTGGATTCAGGAAAGCCACTTAGCTTCTTTGAGTTTGTTTTCTCGTCTGTAAAATTATTCTTTTATTTGGTTCTAGTGGGATTAAAATTAGAAATTATATTAGAGCAAATTTTTTGGCAGCAATAAAGCATGTTACTAACACAAGCAACTATTCTGCAGGTGGAGGGGCTGAAGCTGGAAAAGACTGGTAATTTTCTGAATGTTATATGCCTAGTAAATCCTAAATGTAGATCACTGACATTAGTATACAGATGGTGACCGACTTAACGATGGCTTGATTTACAATTTTTTGACCTGATGATGGGTTTACTGAGGTATCAAATGCATTTTTAACTTACCATATTTTTAACTTATGATGGATTTATTGGGACATAACCCCACTGTGAGTCCAGGAGCATCTGCGTTCTGATACTGCATTCGGCTCTCATTCCACTAGGTGTTCTCTAAAGCTCCTGTCATTGCTCCAGGTAATCTTAAAACTCAGCAACTCCATAAATTATATTCTACATTCTGCTTAGGTTTTAACACAGTACAACAGATGCCTGATGCAGTGATGGCTACAAAGGTTCTAAGTACTGAATAAATATACTGCCTGCTTGAGTGATTACCTTAAATTAATAACGTAATAAAATACATGTTTTCACCAGTCTTATACAGTTCCTCACCAAGAGTAATCATTGCAGAGTGGATAGAAAGTAGGGTTCTAAAATCACACAATCCCAGGTTTAAAACCAAGCTCTACCCTTTATAAATTGTGCAACCCTGAACAACTTCCTTAACATCTACGAACCCGTAATTCTGAATATGGATAATGACATTCCATAAAATAGCTTTAAGAATTAACATCATGTTGTATCAAAAGAGCTGAGCACTATGTCTGGCATATTATGTGAGCTTCATATATGTTACCTATTTCTATTCTTTGACACCCACTGTCTCTCTGTGCTATTGAGCTCATTTGATTTCAAGGAAGACTGTTTGAAATTACAAGAGAAACATTCATTCCCCTTGCTAAGGACAAAGATTTGTTTAGGAGGCAGGAGGGAAACATAAAATTGGAAGCAAACTTCCCCTTGAACTGGTGTCTCAAAGGTATTTGTTTCTTTGCTAGGAATTTTTTTAAACATGAAGAAGTTGACTTTTTTTCCCCCTCTAAGTTCTATTAGTGAGAAAATAGAATTCTTCCTTCTAGTCCTGTTCAGTATAGACATAGAATATATCAGTTATAGCATACCCTGATTAAAAACACACTTACCTCTAAGATAGAAAATATTTGTCTTGTTCAAAGACCAAGAGGAAAAGGAGAGTCCTTAACAAAGACATAATTAATGGGGAACTATTGAATTGGCCAGGGCCAGAAGATTTTTGGAAGAAAAGCTATGAGTCTTGTTTTTAACTACTAGGGATAAAAAACAGAAGCTGAAAAAAATCACACCCTCTACTGTCCCTACGGAATCAAAAGGACCTCCTGTTTTATTCCTTTCTGTCACTTACTCCCAAGAGTCTCCACCTCCAAACCAGCAGTACAAGAATAATTTTCTGCTAGAATCCACCCAGAAAAAAAAAATGCTTTGTTGCTAGATTGTGTCTTGCCTGCCTCAGCGTGGGGGCTTGTTTTCATGCCAGGTCTCAGCAAACACCTGAAGAGACAAACGTATTTTAGAGGAGCTGACGTCCCAAGGTATCAAGCTGTAAGCTCTTTCCTCTACCAATCTTTGCACATCGTGAGAATAAAGTCAGCCAAGGACTCAGAATAAACTTTCTAGACACTCTTTCCTCATTACTGTCCCTGCTGCGGCTCTCTATTCCTCAGCCACCTGACCTTCTTGTTCAAAGCTTCCAATCAATTCCCCAGCTAAGTGCTGTCTCTCTGGAATTGAGAGCAGTGTTGAAATTTGAAAGATTGACATTTTTGAACACCTGGGTGAGAACTTCCTGGTGAGATAAGACAGAGAAATAATAGAGTGGGCTCTTCAGCATTCAGGAGATAGATACACAATGATTTACAGGGAATAAGAGCTTAATACTTGTGGCCAATATTCTTCGTGCCAATCCAAATATATCACACATTCTTTAATTGTGTTGTGCCCAGGTAAAGTGATATTTTCTCAGTGTCCAAAGATTTTATGCTCTTCCACCTTCATAACCAGAGATACATGTTCCTCAGTTCTGGCTGAGACTTCTTTTAAAGACATAATTTTTTGTTTGTTTGTTTGTTTGTTTTTTGAGACAGAGTCTCACTCCGTCACCAGACACCAGGCTAAAGTGCAGTGGTGTGACCTTAGCTCACTGCAACCTCTGCCTCCCAGGTTCAAGCAATTCTCCTGCTTAAGAAGACAGAAAATTTTTAATGACAAAGGAAATATTTTTCGAGTTTTACTAATGCTTATGTCACAAAGTCCTGAAGGGGAGTTTCTACCTTAGGGAGAAAAAAAATAGGGTAGGCCTCTAGGAATCCCAATTGCATGAGAAACAAAGGAACTTCCCTGCAGAAACAGAGGTGAGAAATTCAAGTCACACACACACAAGTGTCAGAAGCAATTTTCTCCTGACCTCATAGCATGTGAAGTATTTTATTATGGAGGAAAAGAGAGTAGATTAATACCAGTGCCCTGTTGGGACCTGGGAAAACTGACCAGGCAGCAAGAGCATTTTCTTCCTGAAGGGAACAGGAGCACGCATTTATGTAACTAAGAGAGTGGGGAAAAGGAAAAATCAGCATAAGTAAAACTCGATGGGCAAGATGGAGTCTAATCAGAGAACCCAGGAACACAACACCTAGATTGTAAAGTAGAGACCATTCTCAGCAGGTAAAATATGCCCATTTAAGGTGGGACAAAGGAGATGTGAAGCCAAATAAAGTCCTACAGAAGAGACTAGGTAAACAGAAGATGAGAAGGTCAGGATTCTTAGTCAACTGTCAGGCATTCAAAATGAGGCTACATTTCCCAACAGTAACCACGGAAGGGCCAGGCAGCAGGTAGCTGAGGTCAGGACCATTCAAGCAAACTAACCCACAAGTAGTGTGGGCAGATTCATTAGGAAAGTCTCAGGATCCATATGGGCACCAAATTCCAAATGCATCATTAGGTCTATGGCACTAGGAGTGCTGGGAATTAATGCTGGAAGAATGAAAGGAAATGGACTAATAATCTTAGTTCTAGCTAGTATTTGCTAGAGAATGGTTTTCAATTGTGCCACCAGGTTTGGTTCTTACTGAGCCTGGTCCTGGGTGAGCCTGAATCTGCAGTAGCAAAATACCTCAACATTAACCATTTTATCTACCCTCTTGGAAACCGTCATCACAGTATCACATGGGGGAGTGATTTTAACCATTTTTCACAATTCTGTTGAAGACTTTCAGGTAAGATGGCAGTTAATGGCATTTATAAAATGATAGCTATGACATCTATAAAATGGCCATAGCATGTCTACCTTTCAAAATTGTTGTGAAAATTAAACATAATTCTTGTATGGCTTACAGCTATGGTGTCTAACAATACTGTGTACTTATTACATAGTAATTATGAATAATAATTATTATTATTATGAAGCATAGCATCTTTCCCCATCTTAGCTAATAATTAAAATGCCCAAAGAAATATATAAATAGGTCAGGTGTGGTGGCTCATGCCTCAAATCCCAGCACTTCGGGAGGCCAAGGTGGGTGGATCATTTGAGGTCAGGAGTTCAAGATCAATCTGGCCAAAATGGTGAAACCCTGTCTCTACTAAAAATAAAAAAAAAATAAAAAATAAAAAAATTAGCTGGGCATGGTGGTATGTGCCTGTAATCCAAGCTATTGGAGAGGCCAAGGCAGGAAAATCACCTGAACCCAGGAGGTGGAGGCTGCAGTCAGCCAAGATCGTGCCACTGCACTCTAGCCTAAGTGACAGAGCAAGACTCTGTTCCATCAAAAAAAAAAAAAAAAAAAAAAAAACCCAAAACATAAAAATACAGAAAAACCCAACATCTGCAATGAAAAAATAAGCAAAACTTCCATCAAGTAAGTGGATATTCTACTTGTGTTGCAAACAACTAACTCACAGAGTTCATTATAGAGAAAACAGGATGATGCCTCAGGCAGTAGGCAGGACAGACATATGCAAAATGTCATAAATGTTCACATTTGAAGAAAAAAAAACTAAAGCTAAATGAAGGTTTACAAATGAGGAGTAAATTCCACTTAGCATCAGTTTCACCACCACTGAACAGCAGCACACAAAAGTAATTGTTGTAGGAGAGCTAAGGAGAATGTCAGCAGGTGATGAGGCCTCTGCCACAGTAGCTACTAGGCGTCCATTCACAGCCACCCCACAGTCATGATTCTCAAGCCTAGCTATGTGACAGAAGCATTTAGGATCTTTATAAAATATTAATGCCTCATTATTTCTTCCCATTCTGACTTAATTTTTGCAAACAAGTTTGGGAATCACTGCACTAGACCTGTAGGCCAAGATGAAGTAAAACCTAGAAGAAGGTTTGGCTTTTAACTCAATAGCTTCATGACGGAAAAGAAACTCTGCCGTTCAACCACAATCTTGGTTCCCTCTTCACTCCCTTGGGCAGCAGGATCATCGAATCACTGAATGCAGCCTTCGATGGAGCAAAGTGTAAGGGGACTGAGCAACCTAACGCCAACACAAACACCATGATAAGGCACCTCTCCAGCCATCCTGCAGTTTTAAGTCAAGCATCAAGCTGGGATAAAGCTCTCTGAAAGCTCTCCTGAAACAAAGATAAATGAACAGAGCAAGCACTGCAAAGCCCATGAAAAAATTATGCATCATAAATAGAGTGAGAGAACAGTGTACTCATTAGAATAAGAAAAAATATTTTTGGAAAGGTGAAAAATGACAATTTGACAATATCTATTTTGCGCTACTAATAAAATTTCAAGTCAAGGAGAATTTAAGAAGGCATGATGATCAGGAGTTAAGACAGAACACGGTGGCAGAAAAGATGATTTAAAAATTAACTGTACAGAAATGGATTGTATCATTCCTCCAATTCTGTGCTGTCCTTAGTATTTGTTTGTTTAAGCAATACATTAAATTAAAAGGAGATTTCAAGACAAAGATTGTGATCTGGGACTTATAACATTCAAAATTATTAATAATTTTGCTTTAGTTAATGTCTTGCATTCTCAGAAATGCAAGACATCAGAAAATACACCACGAGGTCGTTTCCAAAAAGAGAAAAACAAAGAAAAAGACAAAGTCTCCAAAACATACTCCTGCCAGTCAAAAGAGACTCATATTTATAAGTGGTATATAAGTCTAGACTGTACTGACATAAATGAGGAAATGGAAAAGCTAGAAGGAAATGAAATTATACCAGTGTTTTCATATTACAAAGGGAAGAACACAGATATTGCTTGTGTTAATATTAAGTATTCAAAGAATAGATATACTGAAAATATATATATACTTTCTACATTAAAGAAAGTACGAAGCATATTTTAATGGAAAAACAAGAAATCACTCAAAAATATTAAAAATAGTGACACAAATAAAACTAAATATATTAAATATATGATTCTCCCAATCTTATTAACTGATGGATTTTCTCAGATGGGATTGTAAGTATATATGTGCTTGTCTGAAACAGACACATCTCAAAGTGACAAAGATAACAGCAATAAAGGAATGAACAAAGAGATACAAAACACTAAAAAAGAAAATAGAAGAAGGGTGGAGTATTAATGTAAGGCAGAAAAAAGGCAAAAAAGCATTAAAAGACACAAATGATCGAATGCTGGGAAGATGGCCGCCTAAGAACAGCTCAGGACTTCAGCTCCCAGTGAAGGTGCAGAGGGTGAGTGGACGCCGCATTTCCAGACGAACTCTTATTGCCCACAGACCAGGAGATACTCAGGCAGAGGGGTCACCAGCGTTGCAGTCCCAGCCGGTGCAGCTGTTTTGGCCCCTGTGGGGCTGATTCCACCCGCGCGGCTCCTGTGACCACTCGCTGTTGCTGCGGTTCTCCGTACAAAAGCCACTGGTCTGGGAGCCCTCTTAGCTGGTGAGCAGAGCCCTGAGACGGCAGAGTTGCCCATTCATATGAAATAGCGAGTCAGGCCAGGAGATTCCTAGGCAAAAAATCCGCCAGGAGCCGGCGCCGCAGTTCGAGCCAACTCCGTGAGTCGCAGCACGGGAGATCCCGGCGCCTTTTCAACAAGCGACCGGAACGCGGGGTCCTTCAACTTAAAAGAAAAGACTCTGAGTCAGGGAGCCAGGTGATCAGGCTCGGTTGGTCCCAGCCTTCCACCCACAACAACAACGAAAACAAAAACAGTAATTGGAAACCCTCTGGGTTGAGCCCTTCAAACCAAGCACAGCTGAACCCGGACGGTCCGGCTCCGTGGGGGAGGGGCTTCCGCCATTACTGAGACTCTCCACCGCTGGGAAGGCAGGCTGCCGTTGCCGAGGCAACCCGCCGTTGTCGAGGCAACTTGCCACAACAGAGAGAATCCGCCATAACAGAGGCGGGGCCACCATTGCCAAGACAGTTCTAACTACGCCCATAGAAAAAGGACTACAGGGAAGAGCTCAGGGCAGCTGGGCGGAGCCCACAGCAGCTCAGCAAAGCCCCTGCGGGCAGGCAGTGGCTAGGCGTGCTGCTAGCTGGGCGGGTCCGACCTGAAAGAAAAATCAAAAAAGGCCGTAGTGCAACAGAAACTCATAAAGCTCCAACTCCCTGGGACAGAGACAGACAACAGGTGGATAAACCCACAAAAATGGGAAGAACCCAGCGCAAAAAGGATGAAAACTCCCGAAACCAGAACACCTCTCCTCCTAAAAGGGATCACAACTCCTCACCAGCAAGGGAACCAGACCGGATGGAGAAGGAGGGTGATGAAATGACAGAATCAGACTTCAGAAGGTGGGTAGTAAGAAACTACAGTGAGCTAAAAGAACATGTTCTAACCCAACGCAAAGAAAATAGGAACCTTGAAAAAAGATTGGACGAACTGCTGACGAGAATGGACAGCATAGAGAGGAATATAAGTGAATTGATGGAGCTGAAAAACGCAACACGAGAACTTCGTGAAGCATGCACAAGCTTCAACAGCCGAATTGACCAAGCAGAAGAAAGGATATCAGAGGTCGAAGATCAACTCAATGAAATAAAAAGAGAAGGCAAGAACAGAGAAAAAAGCACAAAAAGGAATGAACAAAATCTTCAAGAAATGTGAGACTATGTGAAAAGACCTAATCTACGTCTGATAGGTGTACCTGAATGTGATGAAGAGAATGAATCCAAGCTGGAAAATACTCTTCAGGATATTATCCAGGAAAACTTCCCCAACCTAGCAAGGCAGACCAATATTCAAATCCAGGAAATACAGAGAACACCACAAAGATATTCCTCAAGAAGAGCAACCCCAAGGCACATAATCGTCAGATTCACCAGGGTTGAAATGAAAGAGAAAATACTAAGGGCAGCCAGAGAGAAAGGTCGGGTTACCCACAAAGGGAAGCCCATTAGACTCACAGCAGATCTCTCAGCAGAAACCCTACAAGCCAGAAGAGATTGGGGGCCAATATTCAACATCCTTAAAGAAAAGAACTTTCAACCCAGAATCTCCTATCCAGCCAAACTAAGCTTCCTAAGTGAAGGAAAAATAAAATCCTTTGTGAATAAGCAAGCACTCAGAGATTTCATCACCACCAAACCTGCTCTACAAGAACTCCTGAAAGAGGCTCTACACATATAAAGGAACAACCAGTACCAGCCACTCCAAAAACACACCAAATGGTAAAACAGCATCAACACAATCAAGAATCTGCATCAACTAACCAACAAAACAGCCAGGTAGCATCAAAATGACAGCATCAAATTCACACATAACAATACTATCCCTAAATGTCAATGGACTAAATGCCCCAATCAAAAGACACTGACTGGCAAATTGGATAAAAAGCCAAAACCCATCAGTGTGCTGTATCCAGGAAACCCATCTTACATGCAAGGATACACAAAGGCTCAAAATAAAGGGATGGAGGAAGATCTACCAAGCAAATGGAGAGCAAAAAAAGGCAGGAGTTGCAATTCTCATCTCTGATAAAATAGACTTTAAAGCAACAAAGATCAAAAGAGACAAAGAAGGACATTACATAATGGTAAAAGGATCACTGCAACAAGAAGAGCTAACGATCCTAAATATATACGCACCCAATACAGGAGCACCCAGATACATAAGGCAAGTTCTTAATGACTTACAAAGAGACTTAGACTCCCACACAATAATAGTGGGAGACTTTAACACCCCATTGTCAATATTAGACAGATCATCCAGACAGAAAACCAACAAGGATATCCAGGACCTGAATACAGACCTGGAACAAGCAAACCTAATAGACATTTACAGAACTCTCCACCCCAAATCCACAGAATATACATTCTTCTCAGCACCACATCACACCTACTCTAAAACTGACCACATAATTGGCAATAAATCACTCCTCAGCAAATGCAAAAGAACAGAAATCATAACAAACAGTCTCTCAGACCACAGTGCAATCGAGTTAGAACTCAGAATGCAGAAACTAACTCAGAACCGCACAGCTTCATGGAAACTGAACAACTTGCTCTTGAATGTTGACTGGATAAACAATGAAATGAAGGCAGAAATAAAGATGTTCTTTGAAACCAATGAGAACGAAGACACAACATACCAGAATCTCTGGGACACATTTAAATCAGTCTCTAGAGGAAAATAAATAGCAATGAGTGCCCACATGAGAAGAAAGGAGAGATCTAAAATTGACACCCTATCGTCAAAATTGAAAGAGCTAGAGGAGCAAGATCAAAAAAACTCAAAACCTAGCAGAAAACAGGAAATAACTAAGATCAGAGCAGAACTGAAGGAAATAGAGACACAAAAAACTCTTCAAAAAATCAATAAATCCAGGAGCTGGTTCTTTGAAAAGATCAACAAAATAGACAGACCACTAGCCAGATTAATAAAAAAGAAAAGAGAGAATAACCAAATTGATGCCATAAAAAATGATAAAGGGGATATCACCAAAGATTCCACAGAAATCCAAACCATCATCAGAGATTATTACAAACAACTCTATGCACATAAACTAGTAAACCTGGAAGAAATGGATAAATTCCTGGACACCTGCATCCTCCCAAGCCTAAACCTGGAAGAAGCCAAAACCCTGAATAGACCAATAACATGGTCTGAAGTCGAGGCAGCAATAAAGAGCCTACCACCCAAAAAAAGCCCAGGTCCAGATGGGTTCACAGCTGAATTCTACCAGACATACAAAGAGGAGCTGATACCATTCCTTCTGAAACTATTCCAGACAATCCAAAAAGAGGGAATTCTTCCCAAATCATTTTATGAGACAAACATCATCCTGATACCAAAACCCGGCAGAGACTCAAAAAGGAAAGAAAATTTCAGGCCAATATCCATGATGAACATAGATGCAAAAATCTTCAATAAAATACTGGCAAACCGATTGCAACAGCATATCAAAAAGCTCATCCACCATGATCAAGTAGGATTCATCCCGGGGATGCAAGGCTGGTTCAAAATACGCAAGTCCATAAACGTAATTCACCACATAAACAGAACCAAAGACAAAAACCACATGATTATCTCAACTGATGCAGAGAAGGCTTTTGACAAAATTCAACAACCCTTTATGCTAAAAACCCTCAATGAAGTAGGTATTGACGGAACGTATCTCAAAACAATAAAAGCTATTTACGACAAACCAACAGCCAATATCATACTGAATGGGCAAAAACTGGAAGCGTTCCCTTTGAAATCTGGCACTTGACAAGGGTGCCCTCTCTCACCACTCCTATTCAATATAGTACTGGAAGTTCTAGCCAGAGCAATCAGGCAAGAAAAAGAAATAAAGGGTATCCAAATTGGAAAGGAGGAAATCAAATTGTCTCTATCTGCAGATGACATGATTGTATATCTGGAAGACCCCATCATCTCAGCCCAAAATCTCCTGAAACTGATAAACAACTTCAGCAAAGTCTCAGGATACAAAATCAACGTGCAAAAATCACAAGCATTCCTATACACCAGTAATAGACTTCAAGAGAGCCAAATCAAGAACGAACTGCCATTCACAATTGCTACAAAGAGAATAAAGTACCTAGGAATACAACTAACAAGGAACGTAAAGGACCTCTTCAAGGAGAACTACAAGCCATTGCTCAACGAAATAAGAGAGGATACAAACAGATGGAGAAACATTCCATGTTCATGGTTAGGAAGAATCAACATCGTGAAAATGGCCATACTGCCCAAAGTAATTTACAGATTCAATGCTATTCCCATCAAGCTACCAATGACCTTCTTCACAGAACTGGAAAAAAACACCTTAAACTTCATATGGAACCAAAAGAGAGCCTGCATAGCCAAGTCAATTCTAAGCAAAAAGGACAAAGCAGGAGGCATCACACTACCGGACTTCAAACTATACTACAAGGCTACAGTAATCAAAACAGCATGGTACTGGTACCAAAACAGAGATATAGACCGATGGAACAGAACAGAGGTCTCAGAGGAAATACAACATACCCACAACCATCTGATCTTCGACAAACCTGACAAAAACAAGCAATGGGGAAAGGACTCCCTGTTTAATAAATGGTGTTGGGAAAACTGGCTAGCCATGTGCAGAAAGCAGAAACAGGACCCCTTCCTGACACCTTACACCAAAATTAACTCCAGATGGATTAAAGACTTAAACATCAGACCTAATACCATAAAAACCTTAGAAGAAAATCTAGGCCAAACCATTCAGGACATAGGCGTAGGCAAGGACTTCATGACCAAAACGCCAAAAGCAATGGCAACAAAAGCCAAAATAGACAAATGGGACCTAATCAAACTCCACAGCTTCTGCACGGCAAAAGAAACAGTCAGTAGAGTGAATCGGCAACCAAGAGAATGGGAAAAAAATTTTGCAGCCTACCCATCTGACAAGGGGCCGATATCCAGAATTTACAAAGAACTAAAGCAGATCTACAAGAAAAAAACAAACAAGCCTATTCAAAAATGGACGAAGGATACGAACAGATACTTTACAAAAGAAGACATACAGGAGGCCAACAAACATATGAAAAAATGCTCATCATCACTGGTCATCAGAGAAATGCAAATCAAAACCACATTGAGATACCATCTCACACCAGTTAGAATGGCGATCATTAAAAAATCGGGAAACAACAGATGCTGGAGAGGATGTGGAGAAATAGGAACACTTTTACACTGTTGGTGGGAATGTAAATTAATTCAACCATTGTGGAAGACAGTGTGGCGATTCCTCAAGGACCTAAAAATAGAAATCCCATTTGACCCAGCAATCCCATTACTGGGTATATATCCAAAGGATTATAAATCATTCTACTACAAGGACACGTGCACACGAATGTTCATTGCAGCACTGTTTACAATAGCAAAGACCTGGAACCAACCCAAATGCCCAACAATGATAGACTGGATAGGGAAAATGTGGTACATATACACCATGGAATATTATGCAGCCATCAAAAACGATGAGTTCACGTCCTTTGTAGGGACATGGATGAACCTGGAAACCATCATTCTCAGCAAACTGACACAAGAGCAGAAAATCAAACACCGTATATTCTCACTCATAGGCGGGTGTTGAACAATGAGAACACATGGACACAGGGAGGGGAGCACTACACACTGGGGTCCGTTGGGGGGAAATGGGGGAGGGGCGGGGTGTGGGGAGGTGGGAAGAGATAGCATGGGGAGAAATGACAGATACAGGTGAGGGGACGGAAGGCAGCAAACCACACTGCCAAGTGTGTACCTTTGCAACAATCTTGCATGTTCATCACATGTACCCCAAAACCTAAAATGCAATTTAAAAAAAGACACAAATGATGGAATTACGTCTTTGATAATAAATATAATCCAAAATGAGGACCTATGTCACCCATAGATGTTTACGCATCAATTTGCACAGCATTAAATCAAAACAAAAATTATTAGAAACACATGGAAAAACAGAGGAACTAAAACATGTATGAGAGACTTCAAAGGAATATAAATCATTCTATTATAGAGAGACACGCACACGTATGTTCACTGCAGCATTATTCATAATAGCAAAGTCATGGAATCAACCCAAATGCCCACCAATTATAGACTGGATGAAGAAAATGTGGTACATATACACCATAAAATACTAGGCTATATAAAATGTTATCAAATACATTAAAAACAACAACAAAAACAAAAACAAAACAAGATCATGTCCTTTGCAGAGACATGGATGGAGCTGGAAGCCATTAACCTCCACAAACTAACACAGGAACAGAAAACCATGTTCTCACTCAGAGAAAGCTGAACAATGAGAATACATGGACACAGGAAAGAGAATAACATACCTAGGGGCCTATCGGTGGGGCAGGTGGGTGGAGGGAGAGTATCAGGAAAAATAGCTAAAGTATATGTTGGTCTTAATACTTAGGTGATGGGCTGATAGGTGCAGCTAACCACCATGGCACACATTTACCTATATAACAAGCCTGCACTTCCTGCATAAGTACCCCAGAACTTAAAATAAAAATATATGAGTGACTTTAACATAACCTCTTGTAGTTGATAATCAAGTAGTTGTGTGTGTGTGTGTGTGTGTGTGTGTGTGTGTGTGTGTGCATGCGCATGCATGTGTGTGTTGAAAGAAAGAACAAAAAGTATCTTGATAATTGAAGGTCCAAGCCATCAACCTCTAAACCAAGAAATATATTTAACAGCACTAGAAGTGGCAACACCAGGAGTAAAGAGGTCAAGATAAAAAACACAGTCAGAACGGTAAAAGTAATAGCAGCAATGAAAGAGGGATGCCACTGTGTCCCACAGAAGGTATCTGCCATGTTCACAGTCCTAGTGAGACAAATATTACTGAGATGCCTTGGCCTTCCATTTTTCTCTCCAGGTTGGTGGCTACCAAGCTTATTTATACCATCACTCTGTTACTAAAGCTAAATGTGATTCTTTACTTCTCTCCCTTCTACCCAACGCCAATGTCCATATCAGCGTGACTTTCAAAAACGAAATCTGCAACGACAATAAAACTTCATTCAATTCACGAACTATCCTATTTATTACGACCTTGTGACATTGTGAAATACGTATTTGTCTCCTCCTCTGTTTCCTGGCACACAACACCTGAAACTCTTGGAATCTCTTAAGTGGTAAGGGCCTTTATGAATGACAGGGAGATGACTGGCGGCTGTGGGCTCCTGGATAGTATCAGGATGGGGTCTGGTTGCCAGGGGAACCAATCAAGTGACTAGAGGGTAGAGACTTTCAGCCCTACCCCTACCTCAGAGGAGGGAAGAGAGACTGAAGATTGAATTGATGATTACCAGCCAATGATTTAATTAGACATACCTAAGTTATGAAGCCTCTATAACAACCAGAGAAAACAGGATCTAAGGAGCTTCCAGATAGTTGAACATGTAGGAACTGCTGAAGGGTGACACACCCAGAGAGCTGCTACTGCCACCCAGTGTGACATCTACCAGGCCTTGTAGCTGCTGAGCTCTTGAAATATGGTGAAAATAAACTGAGATAAATGCAACTCTAAAAAAAAAAACCACACTGAATTTTGAAGACTGAGTGCAAACAATGAAAATGACCTCACTACTTTGTATATAATAGATTAAGTAAAATACATCGTTAATATAAACGATACATGTTTCTGCTTTCCTAATGTGACTACTAGAAAATTTAAAGTTACACATATGGCTTGCATTATATTTCTACCACTTCAGAAATTCTAAGCCATATTAGGAATGATCAACTTGCAAAGAATTAAAGTGTACGAAAATATGTCATATCCGAAGCATCCACTGAACCAAACGCTGTGTGTTCTCTGCGATTATTCTGAAGGCACATTAAGATGTTGTTTTGACTTAGCATAATTGCAGTAACTATTTGTACTGGTGGTGGAAAAGAGTAAGAACATGTGAATTCCATGGCATATGGAGTACTCTACACAGATTTCTTGGTTTCAGGTAACAGAATCCACTCTGGATCTTTTAAGCTGAATATTAAAGATTTTAGTTAGCTCACAGAATCATGAGAACACCTGTAGTAACAGAGCCAAGACTACATTTTCAGGAGCATTGTTGTAAAACCAAAATATGAACATATCCACCAGCAAAATTGAAGCTTGTTGCTGAGTCTGTTCCCATTATTCATCTCCAAAGCAAAGCTCCCTGAGAGAATGTCTACTAGGAGGAGCTGAAATCAATGTCAGCATCCTAGCAGCCAAGAGGCTGATTCTGAATTATATATTGGAGATTCGGGACTCATAATACAAAAATTTTGCTCCAAATTGAAAGGGCATTCAAAAAATGATGATCAGGCCGGGCACAGTGGCTCACACCTGTAATACCAGCACTTTGGGAGGCTGAAGCAGGCAGATTACCTGAGGTCAGGAGTTCAAGACCAACCTGGCCATCATGACGAAACCCTGCCTCTATCAAAAATACAAAAAAAAAAAATCAGCTGAGCATGCTGGCACACCCTTGTAATTACAGCTACTTGGAAGACTGGGGCATGAGAATTGCTTGAACCTGGGAGGCAGAGGTTGTAGTGAGCTGAGATTGCGCCACTGCACTTCAGCCTGAGTAACAGAGTGAAACTGTCAAGAAAGATAAAAAGGAAGAAGAAGAAAGAAGAAAGAAGAAGAAAGAAGAAAGAAGAGGAAAGAAGAAAGAAGAAGAAGGAGGAGGAGGAGGAGAGGAAGAGGAAGAGGAAGAGGAAGAAGAAGAAGAAGAAGAGGAGGAAGAGGAAGAGGAAGGAAGAAGAAGAAGAGGAAGGGGAGCAGGAGGAAGAGGAGGAAGAGGAGGAGGAGGAGGAAGGAAAAAGGAAGGAGGAGGAGAAAGAAGGAGGAGAGGAGAATGAAGGAAGGAAGGAGGGGGCGGGGGAGGGGGAAGGAGGACGATGACCGTCAGGCACAAACATGGAAATTATCTACTATGTGGGATAAACTTCTTTTCTGGAGGACAAATCTCTTTTGAGTATTCGTCATTTTCTTTGTCATATGAAATGAAATCTAAAACACTATCCATGGGAAAGCAAACTGGTACAACCTTAAGGCACACACACTCCAAAAACCCCACATTCTGAATGAATCTATTTATATAAAGCACAGAAAAAGGCCAGACTAATCTACATTAAGAAATACCAGGAGAGTGATTGTATATGCCAGGTGAGGACTGACTAGACAGGGTAATAGAAGAACGTTCTAGACGATGGAATTGTTTGATACTCTGACTGAGGTCATGGTTAATTTTATGTATGCATTTATAAAACTCACAGAATTGTGAGGTCTGTGCATTTCGATGTATGCAAATTGTATTTCAATGAAAAAAAATGTTTAAATATAGAATGAACAGCTTTATAAGCCTTAGCTTAGTTTTTCAGTTACCATGACTCTAGATACAGAACTTCTATAAAGCTATTAACCCTACAGCTCAGGCCTCCACAGGCCTCCAAAATTTTTAGTACTAGCAGGCACATGAGGTAAACCAATAGGCAGGGGAGAAGCAGGGGAATAGGAATCAATGACAAAAAAGACTTGAGGACTCGTAGATGCCTGAGCAGCTGTAACAATGCCATAATCAAGCCAGAGCCACAAGAACTCATAAATACATTCACATTCAACTCTACAGCTACATCCTCTTTCCTATTTATTTGCCTGGAATGTTTTCTTACTATTCTTTTCATTGATCCAAATCCATGGTGGTCATGTGCAGTTCCATCACCAAGGAGCAAAACACCCGAGAATGTATTTTAAACCTCAGGTTCAGGAGAAAGCTCCTTAGCACCCCATGTGCATGGTTTACAATTTAAATTTAAATTTGCTGGTGGGGCTTATAGTGGGATCAGAATACTTTCTGTGGTGCTGGTTTGGAATAGAGCAGTTATTAATGAAATCTTTGTGTCTTGCTAAGCTGCTTTCCTGGTTCTTTGCTCAAAAAGCAGGCTTTGGTTGGGGCTTTTTTTCTTTTTCTCCTGCTCCTGTTGGCCCTTCTGGGTTTCCAGTTTCTCCAACTCCAAGTCTGGGATATACGAGACAAAAAGAGAACTCACTTAAACTCAACTCACCGTGGAAGCATCTGGGTCACGAGTACCCCCATCTGTCTCCCCTCCCTACACCTTTCCAGGGCTTCTTATGCTTGCTTTAATTTGAAGGCCAGGGTTTTTAATCTGCGCTCATCAAGAGGACTAGGAAAAAAATGACTCCATCTTTTCAAAAGCAAAAGTCTCCCTGATGTGCCTTTTGTCACACCCTTTCTGACTCCATACTGTGGTTGCTTACTTATCTGTATCTCCCAGTTCATGTGGTTGCCAAAACAGTGCTGTAGGATGAACCCCTCAAAACTCAGAGATTTTTAAATTCCCACTGTTTTATGGCCCGTGAGTCCATGGGCTGGTGATTTAGACTTGACACTTCTTCTGAGCTCTGCTGGGCTCATTCACATATCTGAGAGTGGATCAGCTGTCAGCTAGAGTCGCATGGCTGTGTTCCATCTGTTTCTCATATCCCTCTAGAAGGCTGATCCTGATGTAGGCTCACAGTTAAAGGCAAACATGTAAAAATAGAAATAAAATAGTGCATATGGCTTTTCAGGTCTCAGGTGAATCCCATCTGCTAGAATGTCATTGGTCTAAGCAGGTCATACGGCCAAATGCAGAATCAAAGTGTGTGGAGATAGACTGCCATTTTAGTGAGAGAAACTCAAAATCACAAAGCAAAGCAGACATAAATGGATAGAGTGAAAAATTAGAGCCATTCATACAATCAGTCTACCATGTTGTTCAAAAGGTAAGCTCCTCAAGACCAAGGCTAGATATTCTTTTTTTTTTTTTTTTTTTTTTTTTTTTTTGAGATGGAGTCTCGCTTTTTTATCTAGGCTACAGTGCAGCTCACTGCAACCTCCACCTCCTGGGTTCAAGCTATCCCCCCATTTCAGCCTCCCGAGAAGCTGGGATTACAGATACCAAGCCTGGCTAATTTTTAAATTTTTAATAGAGAAAGGGTTTCACCATGTTGGCCAGGCTGGTCTCAAACTCCTGGCCTCAAGTGATTTGCCCATCTTGGCCTCCCAAAGTGCTGGATTGCAGGCATGAGCCACTGCCCCGAACTATTCTATCCTACACATTCTTGCATGCCTCGTATCTAAAGTCCTAAAAGGCTCAGAATAGTTCTCAATAAATGTTAACTTGCATGAATGAATGAATGAATGAATGAATAGCAACATTTAAATTTACTTGCCAATCAGTTGAAAATAGGAAGAAAAATTCCCTGGCTTCTAGATTTTTTTTTTTTTCCTGTAACTTCGGTTCTCTGTTGTCTAGAGGAACACTGGTAATACACATTTTAGCAGGACCTTTTCTACTCAGGAGATTCTAGCAACATTTTTTCCCAGGAATGTTAACTATCCACAGCAGCAATCTTCCTCGCCTTGCATGCAATTCACCATCAAAAAGATCTTGTCTGTACCAACAATGAACATGAGATCTGTCTAGAAATTTCAAAGCAGGCAGCACTGCTCCTAACCTCAAAACACCTGCCTTGCAACATATTAACCTGTTTGCTGCCTGGAATGAAACAAAGCCTTTCTACATTCATTGAGACTTGTCTACCTTGGTGTGCAGATGGGCCTTACCTTCTAACTCAGATGTTTCCCCAGGTGTCTAACTTTCTCTTCTCTTAAGCTGATTTCTTTCAGCTTGTTCACAGCATAAAAGACACTACTATCTAATAATGATTCTCATACTTCTAGTGGCATCCTCTTGTCGAAGTTCATATAAGAACATATACTTAGGCAATTGCTAGATATGTCCATGTGTCTTTAAGTAAAATGATGCAATATACATAAACCAGCTTTCATAAAATATTTATATAGCAAATTCTAAAATTATAGCACTCATTTCTTTTCAAGTTCTGCAGACTTAAAAAAATTTAAGATAATCATAGACATTTCCAATGATTTACATACAACACTGTTTTATAAAGAAAGCTGTAACACATCATGATTTTTTCCCTGCACTTCTGAAATCAATACCACCTTACTCTGCTGTAAACGATCTCTCAATGACTATGACAAAAGTGATTTACAGTCACTCTTGAAACTTCTAATTTCCTTTCTAAATGTAATGGTATATGGTAAAAGATACACAGCAGACTGTGTCAGAGAAAATTTGAAAAAGTTACATTTGGTAAAAATAAAAACCAAGTGCTGCAAAAAGAAGTGGTCTTTGTTTAACTTTCAAAAAATATCTAGAATGCAGCTGGTCACTGAAAAGCCGTTTCTGAAAAGAACCTCATGCCATTGGAGAAAAAAGATTATCTTATTCAGATTGAAAAGAAAATAAAGTTGGTGGATTTTATAATACAGAAGACGTGGTAAGTTTTCTGCCTTTCTTCCTGCGAAGAGAATAAAATGAATGGTAGAAAATGAAGAGAACTTGAGAAAAACTTTTCATATTTCCTCCTTCCACTTTTACATCTCTAATCTGAACTATTTCTAGTCCACTACCTACCTGTTTTACATCATCAGAGTGATTCTTTAAAAATACCTGAATTAAAAGCATAACCATGAAGTGGTTACAAGGACCTGGTTAGGGAATCCATAATTATTAGAAAATAAAAATCATCTAGTATGCATCATTGAGTTGCAGGGATTTTTATTTATTGACTTAACAATAAATTTTTAATGAATAGCTATTGTAAGCAAGATAGACTGATATGGCAAGGAGATATAAGGATAAATCAAGGCACAAAGAGATTAGAAAGACTAGAGAGGCCGGGCGCGGTGGCTCAAGCCTGTAATCCCAGCACTTTGGGAGGCCGAGGTGGGTGGATCACAAGGTCAAGAGTTCGAGACCATCCTGGTCAACATGGTGAAATCCCGTCTCAACTAAAAATACAAAAAATTAGCTGGGCGTGGTGGCGCGTGCCTGTAATCCCAGCTACTCAGGAGGCTGAGGCAGGAGAATTGCCTGAACCCAGGAGGCGGAGGTTGCAGTGAGCCGAGATCGAGCCATTGCACTCCAGCCTGGGTAACAAGAGCGAAACTCCGTCTCAAAAAAAAAAAAAAAAAAAAAAAAAAAAAAGAAAGAAAGAAAGAAAGAAAGAAAGAAAGACTAGAGAAAACGAAACAAATAGCGGAAAAGTGACAGATGAGATATAGACAGATAAGATAGAAAAACAGATATAGAGGAGAAAGAAGTACAAAATTCAAGAGAAAAGAGAAGATTGAAATGGTGGAATGTAACTGCTGTGGGAGGTCAAAAGGGAAATTTCCAGCATCCATAGGAAAGTTGCCAAGTTGTGGGTCAGGATCCAGAGCGGAAAGAAAAAAAATAGTTTGTAACTGCGGCGATGAAAAGTGCTCTTTCAGGGGACAAAATGGAGCTTGAATGAGGAGAAAAAGCAGGGAAGTCTACAAAGTAGGAAAGTGTGAAAATATTTAGAGAAAAGAAAGTCGTGCTGTTTGGTGGCAGCACATAGGCTATGAAGAAATTGCCAGAAAATAGATTAGCAATGTAGCTCAACTTACATTTCAGGGGTGAAACATTACATTAAAAAACAGTGTCAGAAACAAAAAATAAACATTTTATTTCTCTTGCCTACTAAATTTTAAGTATAACTAATTATAAACTTTCTACACAAACTAACAAGGATGATGAAAACAGTCATCAAATAAACAGCAAGAATTTGCCTTTGGGAGGCTGAGGCGGGCAGATGAATCACTTGAGGTTAGGAGTTCAAGAGCAGCCTGGCCAACATGGAGAAACCCTTTCTCTACTAAAAATAAAAGAATTCACTAGGCGTGGTGGCACACATCTATAATCTCAGCCACTCAGGAGGCTGAGGCAGGAGAATCTCTGGAACCTAGGAGGCAGAGGCTACAGTAAGCCCAGACTGTGCCACTGCACTCCAGCCTGGGCAACAAGAGCAAGACTGTCACAGGATATATATATAACTATATAATAGACTACAATATATATTCTAATATATATATATATTCTATTTTGTATATTATATAATAGACTATATTATATACACATTCTATTTTGTATATATAGTCTATTTTATAATTCTCATTTTTAGATATATGTATATATCTTTATCTATTGATATATCTATTACATCCATTTTATATATAGATATAGATATAAATATCTATTCTTGCTATATTCCCAATACTTTCTCGTGTATAATGCCAAAAAGCTGCATGAGGTTTTTCCTCTGGATATTTAGATGCTGCATTGAAATAATTTTCCAATCCTATCAAAAGATACATATCCCAAGGCAGAGCAAATAGCAAAGGCTAAATAGAAAAACAAACCTCCACAGCAAAGAGAGACAGGACGAGAAATCAATATTGATCTAGAAGTCAACAAGCTATCTCAAGACTTACTGGTTCTTGCTATATTCCAGCCTCTTTTGAAAATTGGAGGAACTAATCCTGTAGCATCCAAAGCTGTGTAGATAGATTTTTATTGCAACTTCATTTGTTTTACCAGCAAACCCAGATCAGAGAGACCATAAAACTTTCCATGCAACCCAGATCTTGGGAAGGGTGGGTAAATCGAACTATAAAAACTACACTGAAAACTGATTCTTGGCAGCCAGTCAACACCTCTCTATTTCTGAAATTAAATGGCACGACCTCTCCAACAATGGGAGAACAGGGGGCAATCAAAAGGCTGCTGCATTATTCCTGCAACGATAAGCCAGATGGTTCTCAAGTCAAATGTTCCACGCTTGAGTAAGTCATGGCTCTAAATGAATTACTTTGGGATCTGCAAAACAGAACGTGAAGTGTCCACACCATTGAGATACATTCCACTGCACCATCAATCTTAGAGTGAAATATTTACCAGCTCATTCAACCTTTTACCTAAAGAAAAATCATGGTGACAAAAGCCCCAAAGAGCAAGTTTAGGAAAAGCATAATGTACTCTGTAGCATGCACAGGGAATACAGAATCCCATAGCATGTGTGAAAAAAATCTTTTCATTCAGGGAGGTGGGGAATAGTAGACCAGTAACAGGTGTGTGTAAAAGAAATTGCTCCTAATAAAGTGAATGCTATAGAAGCCACAAGGGTTTAATAAAGTACAGATTCTAGAGCTAAAGTCTATTTAGTGAAAACAAGGGGCCTAAGTGACCTGAGCCATTCTGCACATCTGATTAAAACATTCTGGCTATCACCACAGCCCTCCTGACGGTCCCTGTGCCCGAAGCATCGCTTTCAAACCTGCGAGTGAAAGTGCCCCTACGCTACCAAAGCCCCCAGCTTCTCGGGAAACAAAGAGCAGTGGCCTTTCTTCTGTTTGACTTTTAGAACTGTGTCAGAGCTGCAAATGGCAAAGGACAGAGAGTTACAGCTATTAGTATTCCATCTGTAAAATAAATACACAAGCATACACATGTGCACACACACACAGAGGACTGTTTTACCTAACAAGCAGTCTGGTCATCATCATCTAAACACTGTGCCCAGAGATCAGCTCTCCTTGTGTTCCACCAGATAGGACACTGCCCTTCTTTAATGGAAGACAGGAGTCCCAGCTCTTCAGAGCGTCCTCTAGGACAAGATTTCTTCCTTGATGATTCTAAAGGATTTACTATCTATAGCATGGCTGCCACAATTACCATCTTTCGTATCATCCATTATAATATCCAACATTAACAACGGCCCATCTACTATCTATTATGAACCAGGCCATCTATGAGGGATGGGGAAGAGGGCTGTGTAAGAAGTAACCCTGCTCTCAAAACTCACTCAGTGTTTTACCTAAAGAAAAATAATGGTGACAAAATCCC
The DNA here is from genome assembly GCF_048565385.1 of Saimiri boliviensis. Lineage (NCBI taxonomy): Eukaryota > Metazoa > Chordata > Mammalia > Primates > Cebidae > Saimiri > Saimiri boliviensis. The sequence continues at coordinate 100,037,494 of NC_133461.1, forward strand.
CAAAGAGCATGTTTAGGAAAAGCATAATGGGAGGGAATGATTTTGTCAGGAAAATGAGATCGACGCATGAAAAGACTTGTGAAATTAAGCAAATACAATGTGATGAGAAGTAAACAAAAATGTAGGCAAAAAGCTCACCTTGCGAAGAAGGAAACTTGACTCCTGAGTGTCTCATACAGAGGCCTTTAAAAGTTAATAACATCCAAGGAGTACCTGTGTTGCATTTTTGATTTTTGATAGATCAGAAAGAAACCAAAAAGCTTTTCTTTTCTTTTTTCTCCTTGGGGGTAGGATTAGGTAATGAGAGGGTATTTCCGAGGGAAGATCTGAAAATCCTTCATAAAAATTCCTTTAGCAGTTCTCTGTGTACCCACTGATGCTTCTTCTCGAACCAAATTTGATTTTAATAAGCAAAGGGAATGCAGGTTAATTACACAGCAGAGTTCATGGAAATGGCAGACTTAGATTTGTACTTTGACTTGCTGTCAGAGTAAATTTCATCTGATCATTATTGAAAGAGAACAAATAGAGAATTCCTTCAGGAGGTTTTAAAGGTTTCTCTTCTTCCATTTCCCCAGATCTCCCCTTCATCCTGTTCTTTTTTCTAACACTAAATAACATGCTTTGAAAGTGATATGAGACTTGGGTTGGGCAGGGTGGCTAAGGCCTGTAATCCCAGCACTTTGGGAGGCTGAGAAGGGCAGATCATAAGGTCAGGAGATCGAGACCATAACTGGCTAACACAGTGAAAACCTGTCTCTACTAAAAATACATAAAAATTAGCTGGGCGTGGTGGCACGTGCCTGTAGTCCCAGCTACTCGGGAGGCTGAAGCAGGAGAATTGCTTGAACCCAGAAGGTGGAGGTTGCAGTGAGCCGAGACTGCACCACTTCATGCCAGCCTGGGTGACAGACCAAGACTCCATCTCAAAACAAACAAACAAATAAACAAAAAACCCCACAACCAATGTAATACTGAATGGGCAAAAACTGGAAGCATTCCTTTGAAAACCGGCACAAGACAAGGGTGCTCTCTCTCACCACTCCTATTCAACATAGTATTATTTCTGGCTAGAGCAAAAAAAGAAATAAAGGATATTCAATTGGGAAAATGGAAGTCAAATTGTCTCTATTTGCAGATGACATGATTGCATATTTAGAAGACCCCATCATCCCAGCCCAAAATCTCCTTAAGTTGATAAGCAACTTCAGCAAAGTCTCAGGATACAAAATCAATGTGCAAAAATCACAAGCATTTCTATACACCAGTAAAAGAGAAGCAAAGAGCCAAATCATGAGTAAACTCCCATTCATAACTGCTACAAAGAGAATAAAATACGTAGGAATACAACTAACAAGGGATGTGAAGGACCTCTTCAAGGAAAAGAACAAGCCACTGCTCAAGGAAATAAAAGAGGACACAAACAGATGGAAAAACATTCCATGCTCATGGTTAGGAAGAATCAACATGAAAATGGCCACACTGCCCAAAGTGATTTATAGATTCAGTGCTATCCCCATCAAGCTACCATTGATCTCTTCACAGAACTGGAAGAAAACACCTTAAACTTCATATGGAACCAAAAGAAAGCCCACATAGCTCAGAAAATCCTAACCAAAAAAAAAAAAAGAAAAAGAAAAAGAAAGCTGGAGGCATCATGCTACCTGACTTTAAACTATACTACAAAGCTACAGTAATCAAAATAGCATGGTACTGGTACCAAAACAGAGATACAGACCAGTGGAGCTGAACAGAGGCCTCAGAAGTAATGCCGCACACCTAAAACCATCTGATCTTTGACAAACCTGACCAAAACAAGCAATGGGGAAAGGATTCCCTTTTAACAAATGATATTGGACAAACCAGCTAGACATGTGCAGAAACCTGAAACTGGACCCATTCCTTACATCTTATACAAAAATTTTCCAGATGGATTAAAGATTTAAACATAAGACCTAATACCATAAAAACCCTAGAAGAAAATCTATGCAATACGATTAAGGACGTAGGCATAAGCAAGGACTTCATGACTAAAACACGAAAAGCAATGGCAACAAAAGCCAAAATTGACAAATGGGATCCAATTAAGAGCTTCTGCACAGCAAAAGTAACTATCATTAGAGTGAACCAGCAACCAATAGAATGGCAAGTAATTTTTGCTATCTATCCATCTGATACAGGGCTAATATCCAGAATCTACAAAGAACTTAAACAAATTTACAAGAAAAAACAAACAACCCCATCAAAAAGTGGGTGAAGGATATGAACAGACACTTTTCAAAAGAAGATATTTATGCATTCAACAAACGTGAAAAATTCCTGATCATCACTGGTCATTAGAGAAATGCAAATCAAAACCACATTGAGATACCATCTCACACCAGTTAGAATGATGATCATCAAAAAATCAGGAGACAACAGATGCTGGAGAGGATGTGGAGAAATAGGAACACTTTTACACTGTTGGTGGGAGTGTAAATTAGTTCAACCATTATGGAAGACAGTGTGGCAATTTCTCAAGGATCTAGAAATAGAAAAACCATTTGACCCAGCAATCCCATCACTGGGTAGATACCCAAAGGATTATAAATCATTTTATTATAAAGACACATACACACACATGTGGCATTGTTTACAATAGCAAAGACTTGGAACCAACCCAAATGCCCATCAATGATAGACTGGATAAAGAAAATGTGGCCCATATACACCATGGAATACCATGCAGCCATAAAAAAGGAAGAGTTCATATCTTTTACAGGGACATGGATAAATCTGGAAACCATCATTCTCAGCAAACTGACACAAGAACAGACAACCAAACACCACATGTTCTCACTCATAAGTGGGTGTTGAACAACGAGAACCCATGGACCCAGGGAGGGCAACATCATACAATAGGGTCTGTTGGGGGATAGAAGAGCTAAGGGACGGATAGCGGGGGTGTGGAATTTGGGGAGAGTAACAGGAGAAATACCTAATGTAGATGATGGCGGGGATGATGCAGCCAACCACCATGGCATGCATATACCTGTGTAACAATACTGCAGGATCTGCACAAGTACCTCAGAATTTAAAATATAATTTTTTTAAGTTCATAGAAAGAAAAAGAAAGTGATAGGAGACTTTGCAAAATCATTCCACTTCTAATATTTGAACATCCACAATAGAAGTCCTTAGTTTTCCATTTACCTTGACTTGGTTGACCTTAATAAAGCAAACCATAGAACAAATGTAAGAACTAGGAAGCTCCATGATTGTGAAAATGATTTTCCCATCTCCTCCTTGGAGCCACACGCTAAAAGGTATTCTTACTGATCTGATTATTCTGTGTATGGAACACTAACAGTGCTTGGGGATCGCTTTACTAAATGAAGCCCTAGGCTATTTCTGTGCCCTGTGGTTTGCCTTAATTGCCTGAAGAATATCATTCCTCCTCAACTAAAATGGAAGCTTCTCAAAGGCTCAAGAACTTGCATTTATTTTCTGTTCTTCTCAACATATGTAATACGTTGAGTAGACATTTATTAAACATATTTAATGGACTTCTTGGTTGAAATGCATTCTAAAAAGTTGAAGGTTTTTTTTTAAAATAATGTTTTAGAAGTTTGCTTTTATTGTGCCTTTAGTGGTATTTTACACAATGGGTGCAGTATTTCTTAGTAGATCACAGCATTTGTCTACAAATTTTAAAGCCACATTCCCATTTTTCAACATTTACCTTTTTCTCTCTCTTTTTTAATATTTAATGATTTATAAACTGACACAACTTTATTTTGAGAAAAAAAATCAGAGTCTGTGTCTGTGGAAACTGCTTAGGACAAATAATGCTTTTAGAATATGAACAGCCACTATCACCCTTGATTTATTTATTTGTCTCTTAAGGTTTGTAAAGAACATATTCTTAAAGAGCTTAAGCTAAAAGGCAACTAGTCAATTCTACAAAGGTGAGAAAATTGACATGCATATAAGAAGCCTCACTGATATAAGCTGTGAATTTTGGGATCACTGAAATTTACAGTATCTATCAAAACATATTTATTCCTTTAAACTTTGTAGAATTATGAGTCTTAAAGGTAACTGACATAGAAAAATAAAATAAAATCAGAAGCTCCAAACACTTAACATATTCAAACTAACAGTACCTATAGTGTCACAACCAGAGAACACAAGGGCAGCCAGCAGGTGGTGGGAATATCAGAAAGCAGAAGAAGGTCAGTACACGCCAGCCAGCCAGCCAGAGTTCTATGGAAAGCAGTAGCTGCTAGCAGCAATTAAGTCTATCATTTTTCCTACCTGGAAATCACCAAAGAGAAATGCCTGTTATACCAGAAGTAACTTGGAAAATACAAAGTTAGTGAAGAGGTAGGATGTCATTTAAAAATGTAAAGGCCCATCATAATCTTCTTAGGAAAACCTCTCACTCTTCAAGAAAGCTTCAACAGTAGATCCAGAATGGGCCACATATATCTAAAATTACTTAGATGCAGATGGTTCCTTTTTGAGGCTTTATGGCAAACTGAAGTTTATCTTCAAAAACAAACAAACAAACAAACAAAAAAAACACTGAAGCATTGACCTTGGGTATTTAATTGCCTATTGAGATGAGATGACAACTCAATGACCTTGTCTAGTTTGGAAAATACAAAGAAATAGTCATTTAGGTACCCATGTATGAGCCTGAAGTTGATGGAATTTAATCTTATACGTGGCCCTGACTCTGACCATTAAGGAGATGTTGGGTTACATTAGTTTACTTTATTTAAAAAATGGAAAACATTAATACTTTCAATACTCTCATTTCTATGCAAGCAGGTATCTCCTTGCACATGAAGATTATTAGATTTGATGATACTTTGACTACAAAAAATATGACTTCCTGTGTTTAAAAAAATAAAAAAAAGAGGGTGGTGGGAGAGATAGTCTTGATTAGATCTCTGTTGCCAAATCCTGAAGATTCTAGGTCCTATAAAATGAGACAGTGAAAGGATAATGCACCATAATAAGGCCATTCTGGGCAAAGTCATTTCTATTCATCTCCATTACTTTGAGAGTAATCTGTCAAAGACAAATTAACTGCCAGAGGAAGCTTACCAAAATGTATTTGTTCCCAAAAGCTATAACGTATTTATTTTACCTTTAGTCTCCATTTGCCAAAACCATAAATTGAAGGGTATCTCCATCAAAGATCATGCCAAATAACAAGTCTCTCCTCTGGCTGTCATCTGAGAGATGGCTCCTCCTCAGGTTCCTATTAGCTATGTGCAAAGACAGCTTAGGCAATGAAAAGTCAAGAGATAAATAATTTCTGAGATTTTCTGAGTTGACTGTTTTGATCCCAACACTGCTCTTCACTGGAATTGCCAAGTCCCTCTTCCCACAACAGCAGAACTATCAGCACCAATGCACCTGGGAGCAACTTATCTGCTCTGGAAGTTAGCATGAGTTTATATGAAGACTCAAGTCTGGGACCTACAAAACTTGGGTTAAAGTTAAGTTGGTTTTGTTTGTTTATTGTTTTTTGCCTTTTTATCAAATGGGTATGACCTTGAGTTTATCACCTCACATTCTAGGTGGTTGATCCAAAGAATTTTTCTCTGAACGTGCTCCTGAGATATTATAAATGCAATCCCATTGTTAGGAGAGGTCTCAGGGCCCAATTCCTACCCACTTGTGCTTGAACCGTCTCTAAAACAACCTGGAAGAGAATGGTCTTGAAGCTTATACCTGAAAGTCTCCATGCCAAAGAACACCCCCGACCCATCACCGAAAAACCAGCCCTGTTGCCCTGTTTGTTTGGTTTGATTCAGTTGTGAAGGAGCCTACAAGCTGTACAAGAAGTATGGTGCCAGCATCTGCTTGACTTCTGGTGAGGCCTCAGGGAGCATTTACCCCTGGCAGAAGGTGAAGCAGGAGCAGGTGCATCACACAATGAGAGTGGGAGCAAAAGAGAGAAGGGAGTAGGAAAGTATCACTCTCTTTTAATCAACCACATGTCACATGAACATATTACCATTCATTACCATGGATAGAGCACAAAGCCATTCATGAGGGATCTGCCTTCAGGATCCAAACACCTCCCACCAGGGCTCATCTCCAACACTAGGGATTACAATTCAACAGGAGATGTGGAAGGGATAAACACTCAAAGTATATCAGTAACACTACTTAACTTTTAAAACTATTTCTAGGGCAGGCATGGTGGCTCATTCCAGTAATCCCAACACTTTGGGAGGCCAAAGAAGACGAATCATTTGATGTCAGGAGTTCGAGACCAGCCTGGTCAACATGGTAAAACCTCGTCTCTACTGAAAATAAAAAAATTAGCTGGGCTTGGGGGTGTATGCCTGTAGTTCCAGCTAGTAGAAAGGTTGAGGTGAGAAAATCGCTTGAGCCTTGGGGCAGAGGTTACAGTGAGCCCAGATGGGCACCACTGCACTCCAGTCTGGGCAATAGGGCGAGACTCTATTCCCCCCCCCAAAAAAAAACTATTTCTAAACTTACATTTCTGATAATCATCATCCATCTTTAAATAAACTGCTATTCCACCATATTTCTTGATTCATGAACTTGAAATAGCATTTACTGACTCACTATTCTGACAAAAGATTTAACTATCTTAATATCATCCCAAGCCTTCCCTTAACACTCCTGCCAGTATGATTCTTTGCCCACTCTTTTTGCTTTTTTATTAATCACTTTTATAACTTTAAATGTTTACCATTGTGTTCCTTTTTACAGAAACTACAAGAAGTATCTCTTGTCTTGTTAAGATAAAGGTTATTCTGATTTACTACTGTTTTGAAGACCACCTGATCTTATTTGCAGAGATAATATTTTCCTACATCTCAGACTTGTAAATTGTCAAGGTTAGTAATACTTGCATTCCTTTATAAGGCCATACCTTTCTTCGGCACTTTATCTATGGTTTACTATGAAAGCAGGAAGTAAATCACGTTTTGTGTGTTATTCCTCTTCTGAGTATTATTTGCTGCAGAACCAAGTTGTTGCTTAGGATGACTTTTCGGTTTTGCACAGCTTTTGAGATTTTTCTGGAGTTCCTAATTGTCTGATTTTTTCATACTGTCTTTAATAAATTTTTAAGTAGTTCTACCTTCCTAGGGATCATATGAAATCTATGAAACACCATGTTTTGCTAAATGCCTCCCTGTCGGAGCCCTGTTTTCTGCCTTCTGTCTGGACTGTTACTTCCATGCCTGCTGCGAAGCTGCATCCTGGAACTCCCGCTTCTCTCGGTCACTCTGGATCCACCCTTCTTCGGATCTCATGTTTCTACACTCTTAATTAGTCTCATTTTGCTTAAGAAAATCCTCCAGTAACATTCTGAGAAACTGTGAGAAGTAACTTCTTAGTTTCTGTAAATGCCCCTATTTTTTATTCTGTACTCATCCAGACTGAGTGTTGGAGTTGGTATTTTTTTTTTTTTTACAATCCTGGAAAATAATTTTTCCTCAGACCTTTGAAATCTCTTTTCTATTTCCTTTCAGCATCCAGTATTGTGGATGTGAATGTAACACTTGTCTGAGTCTCGTTTCTTTGTAGGTGACCTGGCTTTGCTTTCTGGGAGCTCTAAGGATCTCTCATTGACTTTGGCATTCTAAAGACTCAAAATGATTTGTCTGGGTGCAGGCCTTTCTGCAGTTCCTGTGTGGTTCCCCCCTCACTGGATCCTTTCCATCTTTAGGCAGTCAACTTTGGCTCTTAGGATTTCTCCTTCAGTATTTTTCTATAATGTCCTTCTGCCATTCTCTCTGAATCTCTTTTTAGTCAAACGTTTACCTCCAATTTCAGTCCTCCATGTCCCTCATCTTTTCATTTGTCTTTCTCTCTGCTTGCCTTTTTTCTACAGTGTCCTCAAAATTACACTGCAACTGTATAACTGAATTATATATTCATAATTATGTTTTTAATTTCCAAACACTAATTCTCATTCTCTAACTTACTAACATTTCAAGGATTATCTGACCTTATTTAGAGAGAGAGTGTTTTCCTAAATCCTTCTCAGGGCACTGAGTTGTTTTAAAGATGACTTCTAAATCCTCAGTTACTTCAGTTTTTGTTAAGGTAACTTTCCTATGAGTTTTGCTTTCTTTTCTTCTGGAATACTGCAAACCCGCCTCCTACTTATTGGTTAATTCTGTGTGTGCCGATAAAAAAATCCATCCTCTGGCTTCACTTCTGAGTCATTTGGCAGGTGGCGGGGGGATTCCTAAGTGCCATGATGCAAAAGTCTTCTTGAAGCTGTGTCACAATCACACTGACTTCCCTGATAGTTGCAAGATAGATTATTCGATTTCTTCAAGTAAATGAATCCTTTCTTTTTTCTAGTTTTTAGTTTGGCCTGGAGAAGGCATCATACTTGAATGTCTAATATGCTCTACATGGAATAGAATAACAGTGGTGGGAAATAATTGTTTTATATGAAGATGTCCAAATATGTTATCTTATAGAAATTCAACATCTCCTTCTTTCCCTTTCTCATGCCTGATGTATTAAATCCAGTGACTCTCCAGGGAAGTGAATCTTAACTTTTATTTTTTTTTTTTTTCAGATGAGTCTTGCTCTGTCGCCCAGGCTGCAATACAGTGATGTGATAGGTAACCGCAACCTCCACCTCCCAGGTTTAAGAGATTCTCGTGCCTCAACTTCCCAAGTAGCTGGGACTACAGGCACACACCACCACACCTGGCTAATTTTTGTATTTTTGGTACTGACAGAGTTTCACTGTGTTGGCCAGGCTAGTCTCAAACTCCTGACCTCAAGTGATCCGCCCACCTCAGCCTCCCAAAGTGCTGGGATTATAGGTATGAGTCACCGCACCCAGGCTGAGTCTCAACTTTTACTCTACATCAAAATTCCCCGAATGGCTTAGTAAAACACAGGTTACTGGGCTCATCCCCAGAGTTTTTGATTCAGTAGAACTAGGATAGGGCCTGAGAATCAGCATTTCTAGCAAGTACCCAGGTGACAATGAAACTGCCGATCTGGGAACCTCACTTCAAGAATCACTGCCCTACAGTTCTGTAAAGGAGAGCTACTCCCTTTTAAGCTGACTTCATCCGCCCCAACTAGTTTAGAGCCTGATTTCCCTCACTCTATTTCATCCGCCATCTGTCCTTTCCTTTCCTTCCACGTTCACGAAGTTACGGAAATCTCTTTTCCACTAATGGTCCACCGCCCGACCTTATGTTAGAGAGAATGCTTTGTTTTGGTTTGGTTTTCCTTGATTGTTTAATTCTTTATTATCATTTTAATAATTTTTGGAGACAGAGAAATATGCTCATAAGCTGTATCTATCAGACCATGTGATCAGACTGCTCTGTTGAGCCAAAGTCATACTCATAGCTCAATGAATCAATATGTCCCTAGCACCAACACATCTTTTTTTTTTTTTTCAGACCTTACTTCCCTATGTGTCCATAGCTCCTAGGTAAATTTTTTCAAGTTAAATTTTTAAAAATTTTATCCGAGTTGTAAAAATTTTGTATATCTGAAAGTATGGAAAAGGGGTTGTTTGGGGAATTGAGGCTATTTTAAGTAACTCAAAAATAAAATGTTGAACAGATAGGTTGGCTGTTTACCAAGCCCAGTTTCTTTTCTTTGGGGATACCCACAGAGTCTACATTGGTTACTCATTCTTGATGATGGGCTGTGAGTGGAAATCATGTATGTCATCTTTAGGCCAGTGTGGTTTATAAGTAGATGCACCTTCTTTACCCTTTCCTCCATTAGCCAGATTAACGCATAGTTCTCTAAAGCCCTGGAGAAGAGGCCAAGACATAGATGAAAGGAAACTGGGTCCTTGAATGACTGACCTCAAGGAAGGACACAGATCAGGAATGATTCCATTGGACTACTTTGTGCTAAGCCACTGAAATCTTAAATTTCACATTACATCAAGTTGCTTTACCCTAATAAATTAAGTGATAAAATGAGGCCCTTCTTGAGTCTATAAACATGCTTGGGAGATATTAACTTGCATTGAGGTGTAGTCTATATGGACTGTGTTATGAAAGCCTCAGATCCACATAGAATTTCACCACAGCAATGCATTAAAGCATTTTTAGCTGGCAAATTGCATAAAATTTTGTTTTGTAAATCTACAGAAACGTTCTTGTTTCATCTGTAATTTAATAAAATGTAACCATTTTAATAAATTGAATGAGATTCTAGATAGAAAAGTGCTTTCCAAAAATAAAAATATAATGTAAGTGCCATATAATAATTAACTTTTCTTAGAAGCAAAGGTGAATTCGTGACTGTTTAAAATTTTTCCTTTATCGATTTGTTAATTGAACTTGTGAATTTCAGATTCTTCCCTGGCAAGCATCGGATTCAAGGATGTTGGAGATTTTAAATTAGCTTCCTCAGCTCAATTTATAAGTTAGTGCCACTGCGTTGCTAAAAGAAGCTTGATTTTTATATTACTCAACTTTTAAAACACTAAAAAATTTAATTAAACGTCATCGGTGCTTTTAACCTTTCGAAACTCTGAGGATCTAACTGCAGTATGTCATAAGTCATCAAACATGATTGAAAACCCTGCAGGCCAAATGAAGCTAATCACACTTATTCCCATTTTAGTAATTGAACCACTGGCTTCATTCCGCCTATCTACACTGGCCTCTCCGAAATGTGAGTTGTTATACTTTAGCCTAAGCCTTACTATTAAGATCCTCTCTACAAAGAGCTAGAAAGAAAAGTAATTTGAGAGCACTTCAGTTCTTCCCGAGGTGACATTCAATAAGTCATTTGCAAAATATTAGATTTCTGTATTTCAGTTAACAAAAAAATATTAAGCACATATGGTATACCCCATAATTATTAATTATACTATTATATTCAAAAATGACAACAATAGGCCACAAATGACACTCAAATGACACAACCAAGTTCTTTTAGAATCCAGAAGAGGCAAAGATGACCTCCACTTCCCGCTTTCTCAAGACCTTTCTTGGAGGAAGGACATGTCAGCTGAACTCAAAGACCAATAGGATTTCAACAGGCAACAAGAAGCAGGAAGTAGTAACATTTCAAAGCAATAAAATATGACCAGAGAAAGACAAGAAAGCCCACAGCAGTTTAAGAGCCACTGAGTAGTCAATGTGAATTGGACGTGAGCTTCATCAGTAGGAGAGTGGGGAATAGGAATAGAAAAGGAACACAAAGTGTTCTGAATTTCAAGCAAATCCGCAAAGATCAAAAGCCAGAGAAATAATACATTCAGAAACATTAGAAAACCTACCACTAATTACCTACTCAACTTTTCTGGAATTCTTTTCATCAATATAATGACATGAATAGATTTCCCACACCTCGGTGTCATACTTGTTATGAGAACTAAAATGTGGTAAGAAGTGAAAATGCCTTGAAAGTTGCCTAGACTACATTGGAAAACCGATGGGTTCATTGAGTCACAGTCTACGGTATTGAACATTCACTCAGAACCATTCTATGTAGCCAGCCTCAGAGGTATCCCTCTTCACATTCTGCTTCCAGCAATTCATGTGAACCCAGTGCTCAGGACCCTTTTTAGCATCCCAAACTAGCTCTCGGCGTATGTCTTTGCAGCAGACACTGAATCTCTTTCACCTAGTTTCTTTCCGAAAATTGTTCAGAAATTTGTTCGTCTCCATCAGTTAGTTGTAGAACCGTATTTTCAGGCTTATTTAGTCACTGAGATCCCATGAAAAGCTGGGTGATATGGGCAACGTACAGCCTTCGGAATTAGGCAGAATGATTTGTGACCTCTGATTGTCCCACACTTACTACGTGTCACTGAACAATTTCCTTAACCTCCGTGAGGACGTTTGTGAGACACGGGAAAATACGGTTTTTCACAAGTTGTCAAATCTAACACCTAGTAAGTTTTAAATGTTTCATTCCTTCTGTCTTCCCTACTATCTAAACTAAAAATTCAGTTCTACTTTACAACTTTAAAGCACTATGATTAGTGATAATTTCTAAGCCCTTGACTGCTGCAGACCATGTTCTCTATTTCTGTGCTAGGATGGTGATGAAAGACGAAGGGGAAGAAAAAAGAGAGGGGAGGGGAAGGAGAAGAGGGAGAAAGAGAAGGGTAAGGAAGATACAAAAAGAGCTAATAGTTAAGCACATTACTAGAGTAACTTGGACTCCATTCAGAACCTTAATTCTGGGTGCGTGCGTGTGTGTGTGTGTGTGTGTGTGCGTGCACATATGTATGTATGTGTTTATATATTTATTAATGTATTTATGATCATATATATTTATATCCATTAACATTTATATTGTATTATATACGTTTTATTTATTTTTGTTTATTTTTTTGAGACAGGGTCATACTCTGTCACCCAGACTGGAGTATAACAGCATCATCTCAGCTCACCGCAACCTTCACCTCCAGGATTCAAGTGATTCTCCTGCCTCAGCCGTCCAAGTAGCTGGGATTACAGGTGTATGCCACCACACCCAGCTCGTTTTTGTATTTGCAGTAGAGACAGGGTTTCACCATGTTGGCCAGGCTGGTCTCAAACTCATGGCCTCAAGTGATTCACCCACCTCAGCCTTCTAAGAGGCTGGGATTACAGGCGTTAGCCACTGTGCCCAGCTTAATCCTGCCTATTTTTATATGATCTTGGGGCTGTGTATGCCTCCTAGTACCCAATCCAAACTAAATTTAATATAAATCTCAAAGCTGACAGCTGTTGCTAACATTATTGTATCTCATTTTATTTTTATCTCAGTAACCAGTCCTAAGCTGGATGAAATGAATGCATCTGAAGTTTAAGCAGTTGTCCATGCTAAATTTTGCACTGAATTTACAAAGAGATTAAGCATGAATTTCAATGGGGTTCCATGGACTTTTGCCCTTCCTTCACTGTTTTAGAAATGAGGTTAACTTATTCATGAATAATGAGATTATGCCAGAGAAAACACTTAGCTTTTCAGATAATTCAGGTAAATAATCTGGTTCATTCTGAAAAAATATATATATTTATCGCTTTGGGAAATATAAAAATTAAAAAGTTTTACATGGTTAAGTACCATCTTGTATCTTTATCATAGCACTAGTTATATTTTTCCACCAAGTTTTAACAAACTATTATGTTATCGTAATTTTAAATGACATTTTATCATTATATTTATGTATCAAATAATAGCTCATAATATGTTATTATCAAATAATAACTTATTATATATAATATTTACAGTGAGTACTGACTTCAGCCATAATCAAAATATAAATTTAACCAGTCTTTGGGGTCTTATTTTACTTTAATAATAAAAACACAGGGTTCAAACTGTAACCTGTTTGACCCAGTATTTGACCAATATCATTCTCCCATACATTGTTGTGTAAGACTGTAAATGGAGACCCTTTCTTCTCTTTAAAAAAAAAAGAAAAATGAACTAGTGAAAGTCACTGTGATATTTTTTGAAACACTAGGAGGGTTATCACTGGACAGCATTAAAGTATTTCTTAAACCAATCCTGTTGCAACTGGCCTCCTCGACCAGGGTCTGTCTCTGAGGTGTTGCTTTACCTCTCAACAGCCTCCTCTTCTTGCACCTGACAACCTTCTTCTAACATCACTGCATTTTCCAAGGTCACAGCTATTGAATCATAAGCACAACTATGTCTGCAATTTGCAATGTAGTCATCATTATGCTGAGAGAATCCTAGAGCAGTCCGTTTTCCGAACTCACACGCCTCTCCTAGTATCTCATCAAACCTTTCAAATCCTTCTTGTAAGCACTTCTTTTTTTTCTGCATCTCAGCTCTGGATCACCTACACAGTGTGGCACTAAGATCACTGTGACCACAACTCCACAAGAACAGGAAAGGAATACGGGTTGGGACAGACAAAACTAAACAGAGGAGAAAATATCCCAGTTGTAAGTATAACCTACAAAACTGCAATTTAGTTAAAAGAAATATTCATTTTGTATCTTCAGAGAAAGACAGCCAACTAGAAGCCCCAAGCTCTCTGCCTCAACTCCACAGAAATAAATAACAAACAAGTAAATAAAATTTTAAAACATGACATTTCAACCAAAATAACTAAAGGAAAGCTTTGGAGAAAGCAAAGAAGCAACACAAATCCTGCAGAGCACAGAAACCCAGGACGGCCACCTAGGGAAGAAAGAAAAACACCTTGCCCCCAACACCCCATCTCCCCAGTCAAGATCCCAGCTTGGAACCAGGAGTGACTACTTCCTGCAGGGAAAAGGTAAGCAAGAGAGATGTCAGCAGCCCCAGCCAACACCACAGACACAGGCAGTCTTCACTACCAAAGACTTGTACAGTCCTCACAGACTGTGAGCCCAGCTGAAGGAGCTGCCCGGAGTCCAGACACTGAGCTATTCCCAAAGAAGGATCCAATGCTGTGCCCCCTCCCCACCCCACTGGCCTGTACTGCACCATCTTAGAACCAGAGCTACTTCTAGAGTGAATTCTGCTCCAGGAGTGAAGATCCATGCATCCTTTCATCCCGAGGCTTTGTTGCCCATGCACAATGCTCACCATGGGCCGAGCTTCTGTTGTAACTTACTCCATAGGGCCAAGCCACTGCAGAGTTGTTCCATATCCCCACAACCCAGTCATTTGTGTCCCCACCTCTGTACAACCCAGCTAAAGTGGTGCCCTAACCCCAGGAACCTCAACCCTCCTGTACATCACAACAGTCTGCCCCAGCACCACAACTGAGACAGTGTCCAATCCCTCAAAGACCTCAAGGCTCCCGCACACCGAAGCAGTCCACTCCCACACACAGGGCACAGATGAGGCAGCATCATACCCCAAGGGCTCTGAGCCTCTGCCATACCCTAGCAGTTGCACCCCTCAGTACCACAGCTGACACAGTGCCCCAAATCCTATGAGACAGAGATTCTCCCAACCCATGTAGCTATATATTTGGAGCCAAGCAGATATAGCACCCCATATCCCAGGGAATCAGAACTTAGGCTGAGCTGTGCCATCTTCACTCTTTCCAGGATGAACAGCTATAGTGCTTTGCCCACCTGGAACTGAACTAGCCCCCCACAGTCCAAGCTGTACTCCATCAATGAACAGAGTCACTGTTGCACTGTTCCCCTCTCCATGTTGCCCAAGCAACAGTGGCATTTTCCCATTCTTGGATCCTTACTGTTGCTGTATCTGGCCTCACAGAGCCTGGGCCATGGCTGTGCCCCACCAACTCAAGCTCCAGAGTCCCTACCACATGGTACCTCATCCCCTGGAGCCAGAGCTCTCACTGTTGGTTGGTTCTAAATTCCAAATTGCAGCTGTATCCTGATCCCCAGGACCCAAGGCTCTGAAGTATCCTTTCTTATCCTGAGCCATACCAGTGTGGCACGTTGCCCCACAGAGTCAAAATCACAGCTACATACCAGAACCCTAGGCCACAACTGCTGGGGTATGCCCCAGAACAACAGATCTCAGCTTAGTAGCACATCTGCATCCACCTGTGCCTTGGAAAGTGAACCCTTCACTTTAAATTCCAGATGCTACCATAGTTTCAAAAGACCGTGAGCCCAGAAATTCAACTCCATAGCTATTCCAAGAACATGTGCCCTGGATCCCAGAACCACTGTGGCTGCCCATGAGCCATGTCAGACCCAGCAACAAGAGAGATCTCCTCAGCTAAGACTGCCCTTCAGCTAAGATATCCTGTTCTAGGAAAGACAAGAACAGGAGGATCCCTAAAGCTTTTACACTAATAACCTACGCAGCACCATCACAGTCACAAACTCCTGCAGACTAGACCACTGAGGCATCTACAGTCATTTCCAAAGTTAATCACAGCTGAAGAGGCAGCATAGCGACAACACTGCTTCACCCACACAGAACCACAGCTATTGCACCTTGCTCAACCAAACCCCTCAGGCCCATCTGCAAATGAAAGTCTTTCTTTATGAAAGCCACTTTGCAAAGTTTGGAAGAGGTGATTGCACCAGCAGATGCACAAACATTAATACAGGAATGCAGGAAACATGAAAAAGCAAGGAAATATAACATCACCAAAGAAACACAATAATGATACCAATACAATAAATGATACAATAAATAAATGATACAATAAATAAATGATACAATAAATGATACCAAAGACAAATATTAACAAATTGCCTGGAAGGGAATTCAAATGAGAGAATAAAAATGGATAATTCAAGAAAATAATTCATTATCTGAATGAAATATTCAATAGAGACAGATATTTAACAAAGAACCAAACAGAAATTTTTGAGCTAAGGAATTCAGCAAATGAAATAAAAAATGTAATAGAGAGCTTCAGCAGCAGACTAGGTCAAGCGGAAGAAACTGAACTTCAAGACAGGTATTAATTTTGAAATGATTTAGTTAGAGAAAAAAAAAAAGAGTGAAAAGAACAAAGACAGACTATGGGACTTATTGGCCACCAATAAGTGAACAAATAGTCACTTTATAGAATTTAAAGAAGGCAGAGAGACAGAGAAAGGGACAGAAAGCATATTAAATGTAATAATTGCTGAAAACTTTTCAGATTTTGGGAGCTAAATGGATATGCAGATTTACGCAGTCCAAGTTTTCCCAAATAGACAGACCCCAAAGAGGTCCTCTCCAAGGCAGGTTATAATAAAACTGTCGAAAATCAAAGATGAGGTGAGAATTTTTAAAGCTGCAAGAGAAAAATGTCAAGTCATATATAAAGAAATCCTCATTAGGCTATGAGCATACTTTCCAGCAAAAACCTTGCAGCTCAGGAGAGAATGGAAGATATATTCAAAGTGCTGAAAGAAAAATAAAGTTGCCAAAGAATAATGTTATACCCAGCAAATCTGTCCTTTGGAAATGAGGCAGAAATAAAGTCTTTCTCAGGCAAGAAAAAGCTGAAGGAATTTATCATCGCTAGTCCCACACTACAAGAAATGCATAAACAAATTCTTCAAGAAGAAATGAAAGGACGAATCAAACTATCATCAATACACGTGGAAGCATAAAACTCACTGGTAGCGGTGAATACATAGTCAAAACCATGATACTCCAATACTGTAATAAGAATGTATAAAACATACATATCTTTAGTATAACAGCTAAGAGTTCAAATAGTTAAAATAACTAAAGCTACAATAAATATTAAGGAATACAAAATATAAAAAGATGTAAACAGTGTCACCAAAAACAAATAGGTATGGGAAAGGTAAAAATACTGATGCAACAGAAGTGAAGTTATTATTAGCTTAAAATAGATTATAAACAAATCAAATATTTTTGTAAGGCTCGTGGTAACCACAAAACAAAACAAAAACCACAGAAGATACACAAATAATAAAGAGAAGACAATCAAAGCTTACTACAGAAAATTATCAGATCACATACATTGCTACAATTTATACCTCAAACTGTCAATTATATTTTTACAGTGTAAAAACAATAAAAATGCATTTACATTGTCTAACTTGTTCAGCATGTGCGTGGTCTAAATTCCTTTGTATAAATGTGGATTGCCATCTGTTTTAACATTCCATCATTCTGAAAAACTTCTTGTAACATTTTTGGTGCCAATCTGCTGGCACTAATTTCTCCCTTTTTTTTTAAGAATATTTTTACTTACTATACAACTTTAAGTTCACAGTTTTTCTTTGTGGCACTTTCAAGTTCCTTGTCTTATGACATGCATTGTTTCTGACAAGATATCTATCTTAATTTTTATTTCTGTAACATAATGTAGCATAAAGAAGTTTCTCTGTCCATTATTTAGATTTTTGCTTTGTCATTGGTTTTCAGTAGTTTGATTATAATGTGTCTTGTTGTGGTTTTCCTTTGGGTTTATACTACTTAGGATACAGTAAAATTTATCTATCTGTAATTGATATTTTGCATTACATTGAAAAAATGCTGGCCACTGCTTTTTTAAATATTTTCTCTGTCCCTACCTTTGCCCTCAATGTTCTCTTTCTAAGATTATAATTACATGGATGATAGACTGGTTTTGCTCATGCATCAATCTCTTCAAATTTTTTTTAACCTTTTATTATCTCTGTGTTTCAGTTAGTGTAATTTTATTACACTGCCTTTAAATTCTCTGATTCTCTTTCAGGGCCTCATCTGCTGATACGCCTTTCTAGCAAAGTATTAATTTCAGATATTACCTTTCTCAACACAAAAATCATTTTGTATCTTCCGTCCTCCTCTTACTATGTTTATATTTTCCTTGAAATCCTTACATGTATTTATCATAGGTGCTTTAAATTCCCTTTTCTGCTAATTCTATTTCTTGATAGATTTTTATCCTGGTTATGGGACATAATCATAGCTTCTTTGCATATCAGTGTATTTTTCCGGATGCAGAATTTATAAAAGTTACTCTATTTTGAGCATATGGATTTTAACTATTTTTTTAAATGTCAATTTATTGTTTTGGTGTCCCACTAAGGTACATGTGGGCCTCCTTAATCCTTCTCAAAGTTATTTTTAAGGTTTGTTAGGGTATGTCTACAATACCATTTTACTCTGATGAGTTTAGAACTACTATTAAGGCATGATCCTTCTTAGCTATCCACAGAATGCTTTGTTCCATGAGGTATCTCTTCTGTGGCTCATAAAAACTTAAACATACCTCACTCCATTTTGAGTTCATGGACTCTCACCCTCTACACACACACCTTAGTGATCAGCCAAGATCTCAATAGGATTTCTACACATTTCTGGATATCTCTGTCTAGCTCCCACCTCTCCAGTATTCTTTCCCACATATTCCAGCTGCTTCAAGTTCCCCAAACTCCAATCTCTATCTTTTCTGCTTTGTAATCTGTTGTTTCTCTGCTGAGATTCCTTTTTCCTGCACTACAGTTACAAAGTGCTTTTAAGCAGAAAACCAGGGTCATTTTCTTGCTCACATACTTTTTAACCCTTATCTCAATAATCTCAGTTCTCTGCTGTCTGTTTTCCAATGTCTGCAAACAATGTTTTTATTTATGCTCAGTTTCCTAGCTGTTTATGGCAGGAGGGAAAAACTGATAGCAGTTACTTCATCGGGATAGAAGTCAAACTTGAACTTTGCAATATTTCATAATCATGTTTTTAAAATTTTGCATAAAAAGTAAATTTGACTCATCTCTAAGTTCACTACTTTGAGGTATCAGCTATCATTATCATACATAGTTTTTTAAATAAATATGCATAATTCTTACACCACTAAACCTAGACCATATAAACTAAAGCTAGCTTTGTTCACAAAACTCCCCATCTTCTCACTCTACTCTTCATATTCATGTTTACTAATGCTTTGATCTTTAATAAGATACAAATACATGCCCCAAGACATATGTAATATATGAGCATTCTGGCCTGCACTGTAATTTCAAGGAGGAGAGCATACTGCTCAAGTTTAGGAACAGATTAAGACTGTATTTTTCTGGCAGTGATGTTTCAACTGGATAAAGGCCTCCATGTTCTCAGCCATTGGCATTTTCACTCTCTCCTTTCTTTGAAGCCACTTTGGTCCCAGCACAGCTTCTTCTGAAATGGCAGAAGATGCACTCATGTTTGTTTCTCTAATTCTGTTTCTTCCAAGTAGAAACCATGCTTGGAAAAGTTACACGAGACTCTGAATAGCTAAAGGTGGTAGCTTCAGTTAGGTAGTAAGCCCTGAAATCGTTACCAGGAAGAACATCTTTATATATTTCTCTCTCTCTTTTTTGTCTCTCTCTTCCTCTTTCTCTCCTCTAGCTTATTCAAGCTTATCTGGTAAAAAAAAAAAAAAGAGTGTTTCTACTACATGTCCCAAACCAGCTGAAGTACAGAGTCAGAATACAGCTGAAGTATAACCTTGCATCACACTGCCAGTTTTCTTTTCCTGCATGAGGGAATATAATTTCCCTCCAGTATTCTTGGAGAAGAGATGTGATGAAGCCAAGCAGAACTGACTCATTCCTGGGTCCCTTATTTTAATAGCAAATTAATAACTTCCCAACCTGAACCTAACTTCTTACAGATATTTGTTTTCCATTTCTCAGTATTTTAAACCAAGATTAATACATTTATATTAAATCTTTGTATACTACTTTAATTATCTCATGGTAATTGATTTCTGGAATTTGAGTTGTATTGTTAAAAAATATAAACTAAGGCCAGGTCTGGTGGCTCATACTTGTAATCCCAGCACTTTCGGAGGCCAAGGCGGGTGGATAATGAGACCAGGAGTTCGAAACCAGCCTGACCAACATGGTGAAACCCCATCTCTACTAAACATACAAAAATTAGCCAGATGTGGTCGCACGTGCCTATAATCCCAGCTACTCAGGAGGCTAAGGCAGGAGAATTGCTTGAACCCTGGAGGTGGAGGTTGCAGTGAGCCAAGATTGTGCCACTGTACCTCAGCCTGGGAAACAGCAGACTCTGCCTCAAAAAAGCCAACAATACATGAACAGAGCATTATTTAAATTTTTCACAATAGCACCAAATTTCCCTGTAAGAAAGTTGTTTGGATATATGTTCTTATTACTAAAAAATGTGTTTATCTTTCTATTGTAACCTCATCAACACTGGTTTGCGTTTATAAAAACCAAAACACAAACACTTGGCTGCCAGAATCACAGAAAAAAAAATCTTATTACATTTAACTTCTATATCTTTGATTACTTTTCACACCAATTGAGCATTTGTTCTTTGTTTTGAATTGTCACCTCAAGCTGACTATTTTCTATAGGGTTTTTGTCTTGTTCATGATTGTCTATTTTTCATATTTTTCTTACCATTATTGATTCAGAGGTTGTCATTTGCTTATTACCTTCATTTACTGAGCAATGTTTTTCTTATGCATTGAAATTCTGCCATCACACTATTTTCCCATCATAATTGACCATCCGATCTATTTATACTTTCCTTTCCAACACCTGACTTGTTACATATCACAAGATCTATACACAGTTGCAAATTTAAAATACATCTTGATACAGTGGTCCTCTAAATCACCTTTGCTCTCTTTTCTTCTTGAATCTGACACCATCTCGCTCAAAATGCAGATTGTGTGTAAAGCTCTAAGCCTTAATTTGGAGGCAGAAAGGGAATCTGGTGAGCAAAAGCACATTAACTTTCCATATCTTGTTCTTTTGTTTTCTTTCCTAAGTTCACACTTTATTTCCCTTTCCCAGGTCTGTCCGAGACATTGCCCTGGTTGTGGCTCAGGAAATTCCCAGCAAATAAAGGCCTTTAGCTCTGAGATTACTTAACTGAGTGTTTGACTGAGAAGGATTAAAATACACGTTCAGTGATCTTGATGGAGTAAACAACATAGCAATCTTCAAGTGTGCAGTCACAGAGAAGACATGCTACTGCAGGTCTCTAGGCAGCTGCATCTAGCTTGAAGGCACTGGGTTCCTGCAGCCCAGGGTGAGAACAGCAGAGCAACTAGAGGAACTTGAGCGGTGCTTTCTTTCATGGGTTCTCGGCTTCTGGGGGTTTTCTATTCCTTGGGCTACTTTTGTTTTATTTTTCAGACACAAACAAATAGCAACATCTAAAATGCCAATCTCTCTGAGATTTACTCTTTTAATTTTAGGCTTAAGAAACAGCAGGATCTTTACTTCACAGACTGCTACACTACGAATACACCTTCAAACTTAGGACGTCATACAAGGTACCATGTTAAACTAAGACAATATCCGGTACTGCACCAATACCAGAGTAAATGAAAACCTGATAGGCAATGCTTTTGAGCACATGCAGGTCATCTTGCTCTGAGAACCGGAAACAACATGAATCTGAGATATAACAACAATGCCACAGAGACAGGCCTCAGAAGAAAGATTCACAAGGCTATATAAGAAGAGAAAACAATAAAGACATCTCTAACCTGTGATGATTCTCCTGTCATTAAGCTTTGCTAATCCATTGTCACTGCCACATTTGTAAATGTTTATGCAACTCAATTGGTATAAATAATTCAAAGCAATATTAACTTTGATGTAGAGATGGATTTTCCTCTGAAGGCAACTTGGATGGTATTTGGGGCATTATTGTCTTAACCAGAGAATGTTTTGATATGGTATTTCTTGCGGGATTTTTTCTTCAGCAGAATTCTCTAAGGTTCACTTTGCGAAGGGCTGGAAAAGCCTCTCAGAGTCAAAATAATTTTAGAAATATATAATTACAATGCTGGAAGTAAAGATGGATATCCTTACATTTGGAGTGAAGAATAAATCATCCTGCCCAGAAAGGAAACTTGATCCCTGTTGGAAGTTGGCAGGCAGCAGTGGGGGTGGGGGTGGGTGGGGGACAAGAATCTCTGCAAGTCAGGAAGGAAGGAAAGGAAGGTAAGGAAGGGGTTAAAAGGATGTGAAAGACACAAGGCAATGGTGAAGATGAGCGATGGGCGGAGGGACAGGTAGCCCACACTCCCAGGAGGAGTCCAAGCTTTTATCTAAGGTCAGTAGTGTGGAAATTTGCCCTCCCATTTATTCCGTCATGACCTTGGAGCCTCTGGAGAAAAGAATGCTGGTGAGTGGGGACCACTGCCTGCAGAAACATGTTTGCCCTGTCCTCAGAACATGAATGAACAATCAAACCCATCTTTAATATGTCTGCCCTCAGAATGTGAAATATTCTCTCTGCAAGTGCCATCAAAGATTCTCCTTACTCCCCAGTAAAAGTCCTCTAACGATCTAAGACAGATCAGTTGCCTGGCCTGGTTTGCCCGTGATGTATCCTAAGCGGTATTGGAGACCCAAAACCTCTCCAGGTCCTCCCAGAATGAGGCTCCAGTGACAATGTGTCCTGCTCATTTCCTCCCCCAGAGTGAACTGCTACAGGCGGCTGCCTTTTAAGGAAACCGTCTCTGCAACCATAAACTCCCCCTGGGAGACAGCAAAGAAGCAGGAAGCTGGAAAGCAAAGGATGCAGAGTACAAATTGCATTCAGAGGCAGAAGGGGAGGGGAGCCCAGCTGGGATTTCAGCTCCTGAGCCACCATCTCCATTGACCTTTGCTTCTCTCCTTCTTTATTCCCTAGTGCCCCTTTTTAGCTTCCTTCCTTTTACGCAGGAGTGTACGCTATATAGGGTATGAGCTAAACCATCAATAACCGAGACACAATGTTCCCCGTAACTCTTCAGAATTCTTAAAAGCATGAAGACACAGGAGCAAGCTGGTCTTTAGTCACCTTTCTTATTCCCGCACAAAAAAAAACAGCAAGTTACTAACAGCTGCAGAGAGCTCCTTCCACAACTTGCAGATACATTTGGGGTCCACATGAACGAAGTATTTCCTGGTGGGCTGATCTGCCTCCCTGCCCCTATGAAGGGCAGTTTGTCTGCATCTCCTATCTGGGAGGGACACAGATACACTTTGTCACTGAGAGCAGAAAATGGCTGCAAGGAGGGCAAGGTAGCTTTTTCAAACCCTTTATCTCTGTGAGCCAGGTTGTTCCACTTACAGGCTACTCAACTGCTCTATCAAGTCTCTGCTTTCAACAAAAAGAATAAAGGAAAAGCAATCTTACTTCTGGAAATCTAAAAGCTTGTAAAAGCGTATCTTAGAATTTACTTCAGGCAGAACCCACAGGAATTTCACAGGTTGAGGAGGCAGACAATCGGATGTGTAGCAGAAAAATTCAACTCAGGCCCCCTGTTTCCCAACAGCAGCAGTTCTCAGAATTTTAGATTTAAAACTTCTTAAGGAAGAAATGCTTTTGCTTGAGCAAAACAAACACTACTGAGCACCTCCACCTTGCGGATACACCTGACACACTAGCCCATCATCACCACCACCCAAATAACTCAATGGACTGACTTAGAGGCTGGTGCTGTTTTCATGAACCAAAGATGAGCTTCAAGTATGTTTTTAAAAATCAAATAAGCTGTATGAATTATTCATTGTTTACACCCCCTCACAAAGGGTATGGATCTGATTATATTTTAAACATTATTACTTCCCCAATCCAATAATCAATTTCTTCCACAAAGCTTGTCATGATAACCTCAGCAGGAGGACATTTCTGCTCTGAATTACTATTGCATTTTGGATTGGCCCTGCTACATGGGGTGCTGCATGGATTGTCTTACAGCTAATTATGAGCACAAAGACCTTTTTTATGGTGCCTGAAAAAACCACCCAGGAAACAGGAAAAAGCACCCCAGCCCAAAAGCCCTCATTCATCTTGATCAAAGTAATACTAGGGGACTGGATCAGTTAACTTCCTCTCTGACTAGGGGGCATAACTCAGAGACACTGAAAACAAGCTTGTCAAAAGCCAGGCTGATGAATTCAAATCTAATCTCAAAGCATCATGGGTACAAATGGCATTTATCTTAATCGATGCTAAAGGTTAATGTATAGACATGGTTAGCTCCATAGAAACGAGAAAGAACATTTTGTTTTCTTCCTGGCTTTTTGCCATGAAAAGAAAATTTATCTTCAGAAGTCAAGAGGAGATAATTAAAAAGCAAATGTCAGCCTGCTTTCAAAGCATCCATTTTCAGTGCTCAACCACATGACTTTGTTCTTCCTGCAGTGTCCTTGACCAGGAGATCACTTGAGAGAGCTGCGGGAGGGGGTGATGCTGACTCGGGACTCAGCAGTGATTGCCAGAACTGTAGGCTCCCTTCTCTTGTGAGTCCACCACACCCCATTTGCCCAATCAGACAAAGATGAGTTATCCAATGTCAACCAAAGGCTGCGTGCCTAGCCCATCTTCTCTCTTTTGCAATTCCAAATTCCAAAGGAAAAAAAAAATTGCATTTCTTTTGCAATTTCAAAGCAAGCTTCTAGAAGGCAGAAAGCAGAGAGAGATTATCGACCTGCTCTAGTGGGTGATTCTCCAGCACTAGTCCTTTCTCTGGATCAAATGCAATGAGGAGGAACATGGTTCCAGAAACTCCACAGAAGTTATGTCAGCTCTGTAGACAAACTGGGGCAAAAGAAATGGATGGCTGGTCTGCAGTCCAAACCCCCAGAAGGCATTTTTTTTCCCACCTTAATACAGGGGACATACATCAGAGGCAGCAAATAAGAGGAAATGGATGAAACAAGGTGTACCAGCTGTCAGAGGTGGGAGAGGGAACCAGCCCAGCAGAGCTGCCTGATAAGTCAGCAGCCTTCCCTGTATCCAGGCAGCAGCATCTGTGAAACTGAGCTGTAGCTATTTAAGTTACTGTTTCATTGTCCCACATGGAAGTGATCTTGCATGCAGGTTTCCTTTTTTTAATTATTAGTATAATGCTTATCACGATAAAACTCATGCAAGCACTATCCTTTTTATAGAAGAAGAAACAAAGACACAGGGAAAAAAAGTCACCGTGCTGAGAGAACAGAAGGGTGGTATTCTAGATCTAACTCCACTACTAAATTCCCACGTGATCAGAAGAAACCACATCCCCTCTCTGCATCTTAATTTAGAGGCAGACATTATTGGTTGCCAAGAGGCGTTATCAGTAACTCCACATACTTCTTGTTGGCAGAACCCCAATTTTATTTGGATAGTCAGCTTCCCCTGTGCTCAAAGAAGATGACTACCTCCTGGCCCCAGAAGACGTGTATCAATTATAGTACTTTCATTCCCCTCACTGCCGTTAGTATAAGCGTGGATATGTTATATAAACTGACAAATAAGATCCAACACTACAGCAGGCCTCTGAGGATATTTTCCTCAGTCTTTAGAAGGGACACAGATGAAGATCTGCTTCTCCCTGCTTTTGGATCTTCTCTTATGAGGATGTAATTCATGTTGGAAGCTGTGGCAGTCATACTGTGATCATGAGGAGAAGTACCATTCTCACACCAAGGATGGCAGAACAAGACAATGAAGGCACCTGAGTAACAGAAAAATTCTCACATGCCTCAGCACATGATTGCATTACAGAACTCGACTACCCCATGGAAGGTAAAATAATGAACCTTTTATGATTAATCCACTCTTAACAAGCAGCTAAAAGGATCCTCTGAACCCATCAACTCTGCTTCCTTCCATCCAGTAACCGGCTCATTTCTTTCCCCCCGTTGGAAGGTAAAATAATTAACGTTTTATGATTAAGTCACGCTTAATTGGGTATTCTGTAACAAGTAGCTAAAACGATCCTCTGAATCCATCAACCCTACTTCCCTCCCTCCAGTAACCTTCATATTTCTTTCCTGCCCTGACCAGTTGGGTAGCATCAGGGAACGGAAAGAAGGATGGAATGCTGGGAGGTTGTCAGGAGCCAATAAGAAACTTGTAAAAGAGGAAAAACCCATGTAATGTTAAAATTGAGCATGTAGTGTATTATAAGAAAAAAGTTGTAAGAAATGCAAGACTTCATTGAAAGGAAATTAGGATGTCATTCAGAACAAACATGAGACATGGTGGAATACAATGGACCTGAAGGTCTGGCAAAGACATATGAAGAGAGAACTTTGTACCATCACAACCACGATGAACATCCCTGACCCACTAGGGGACACAGCTAGGGATAAGGAGCATGGTGGTGTGGCAAGGAAGGCTTCCAGGTTAACCAATCACTTTATGTCCTAGTGAAAAGGGATGTTACCAAGGTACAATATCAGCAGGACTTGCTTTCCAAGCACAAGTCACAAGACCTTGCTGAACAAATCAGGAGCTGATCAAGACTCAATGCAGCAAAGAAACTGGCTCAAATCAGCTAAAACCAAGATGGTGACAAGGGCAGCCTCTAGTTGCCCTCATTGCTCATTATATGCTAATTATATATGTAGCATGTTAAAAGACACTCCCACCAGCACCATGACACTTTACACATGCCATGGCAACCCCTAGAAGTTACTTTATATGGCTTAAAACGGGAGGAGCCCTTGGTTCTGCAAACTCCCTGTCCCTTTTCCAGAAAATTTATAAATCACCTGCTCCTAATTTAGCATGTAATCAGATAATAGCCTACATACAGCCAGCCAGCAATCACAAGGCTGTCCACAAGGCATAACTTCTGCAGCCACCACTGCTGCTGCTGCTACTACCACTCTCGTCTGCAGAGCGATCATCTTCCTGTAATCTGTTGCTCTAATAAACTTGCTTTCACTTTGCTCTGTCATCTTCCTCATGATTTTTTTTTCCTGCATGAAGCCAAGAACTCTCCAGGCTGAATCACAATTTTGGGGTTCACCTGCATCATCATTAGCCGCCAACAACACAAAGGGTTGGACTAGGACTTTCTCAGTCAGAGTGAAAGCCTTCAAGAGCAGCCTGTTTAAGCCATGTTTGGCCTTTAATTTGTATATTTCTCACCCACTGGAGTAGAGTTGATGTGGGTTTGCAAGTTGTTTGTGGAACCAGTCTAGATCGTAGGGCTCAGAGGGACCCCTCAAGTGTTTCCTTCTCTTAGAAACAGCGACTGTCACCGTGCTGAGAGAAATATTCCAAACCAGACATAGTTGTCGCCTCCTTAAAATTGTTCCTGAGTGTTCAGGGACTGAATTCATTTTCAGTGGTTGCATAACTAATTACTACAAACTCCATAGCAAAAATTAACACACATTTATTACCTAACAGTTTCCATGGGTCAGGGGTTGGATTTCCTCAGCTGGGTCCCCTGCCTTGGGTCTCAGAAAGCAAATGCTTCCCTGCTCATGTGGTTGTTTGCAGCATTCATTTCCTAGTAACTAAAGGATTCAGGGCATCTTGCTTCTTCAAAGCTAGAATATGGAGAGAAAGACTAGTGGGAGGCTGCTAACGAGCCAGAGACTTACATGAAGTCATCATGGAATGAGAGCCCGCCACCTTTGCCATATTTCATTGGTTAGAAGCATATCACAGGTCCCACTCACACACAGAAAGGGGTTTACATAAAGGCATGAATACCAGCAGTCACAGCCCATGGGAGCTACCATAGACTCTATCTGCCACAAAGACCCAACCTGGTAATGCCAGTGAGTTACCATGGTTGTGTTAAATTACAGCTAGATAAATAAAAGGAATAAGTTCTAGTGATCTATACCACTGTAGAATGACTACCATTAACAACAACATACAGTTTCGAATAGCTAGAAAGATGTTGAATGTTCCCAGCACAGAGAAATGATAAATATTCGAGATAATGGATGTGCTGATCATCCTGATCTCATCACTATACATTTATGTATTGAAACATTGCTATGTACTCCATAAATATGTACAGTAGCATGTGTAAAAACTAAAACTAAATACTTTTTTTTGACAAGTTGTGTTTTGAAGTCCTCCAAGAACATACACTGTTCTAATCCTCTCTTTAAACTGTATTTTTCATTAGTCCAGGCAGTTGGGTATGGGAGCTGCCAGGAAGTATCAAAATCATGAGACTGAGCAGAATCAGAAATAAAATGTGAACCCAGAGTGCAATAAATGAAACTTGGAAATTTAAACAATTCACTAAAATGGGCTTAAAAAAATGTGTGAAAAAAGAAGCTGCAACCCTTTGAGATCAATGTACAGGCTTACAAATACATAAATACATAGGAAAGACATCATGGATACTAGGGTCCAAGTTTTAAGTCTAGTGTCCCCTTCAAGTGGGAAGTTTTCATGTAAATACTGGAAAAACATTGCAGTATTTTATTAAGGAACATAAAAAGCAGCAGTCAAGCAGTAATAAGTAACTAATCAGGTTATTATGCTTAATTGGTCTTATCTATAGGTTAATATCTGTTCAAAAGATCTTTGAAGATCAGGTCTTGACATGAGATTATGGGAACAGAGGAGGAAATCCAGGCTAAGTATCAGGAGTGGGGTTCATAGCCCTATAGCAGCACTAGATACTAGGAGGGAATGGCAGCTTAGGAAAACATACTTACAAAAGCATCTTACTTAGAAAACAAATGCTTACAAAAGCCATGCCACACTCGACAGCATGGGAAAGGAGAGAGATCAACGGAGCCCAAAGCAATTGGAGCAAACAGTTTTTTGAAAAATCAGTGGTTAATGAAACAAGGGCAAAGGACCAGTGTTTCTCAGCAACATCTTTCCCTTAACGAAGAGCGCCTTCACCAAAAAGAACCAAAAAGAATCCTCATCTAAGGTCACTGCTGTCCTTGAGGAAGAATTCAAACAGCACACTTACCTTTCATTCCAACTTTAAGGAGGGCAATCTGAAGATCTTTCCCTTTAGGCCAAAATTGGACATTTATAGAATTACAGCAAAGAGTATTAAAAATGGTGATTTGTGCCATACTTTCTTTGGAGTCCTAACTCTTTGGATTCTCTCTCTCAGTGTACTCATCTAGGAATATTCGGATCAACCAGGGGCTGCACCTGCTGGGTCGGCATTTCCTGCAATCAGTAGTATGCTCCTGGTGGCTCTAACCTAGACTGTAGGGCGAAAAATTCTCTCTTTGGTATCATTTTACTTGAGCTTGGACTTATGTCCCTGTAGCAACAACAACAACAACAAAAAAAAAACAGGCTGTGGATCTAGGGAAAATGGACAAGGAGTCTCCTCAGCTTCCAAAATAAACTTCTGAAATTCATGAGTGATTCAGCTCAACTTTTTAGCCGTAAGAGAGTCCAAGATTCAAAATTTAACAACGCCCATTTTTTCTGTATCTATCCTCCTTGTGAAACTGACTCAACAGTAGAAGCCAAATGAACCATCTTGGGATGAAAGAGACATCCTATCAGTCTTTTAGCAGCATCGTTTTCTAAGCACTCCCTTGTTCTCTCGAACACCTGGCAGAATCACATTCCTTCACATGAATTAAAAATGTGTGGCTCAATTCTGCTAGCAGCCCTAGGAGCCTGTGCTTAAGATGTCATCATCTTTTCTCTGGGCCTTGTGAAGCATTATTCAAGAAGAACCCTGCTCTGTCATCCTGGATTCCTGAGAGGCTGCAGGAAACAGGGCCTAGCTGACCTACAATGGGCATGCAGCATTAACAAGAAACAAGCCTTTGTTGTTTTAGGGCACTGAACTTTTTTTTTGTTTGCTTGCTTTTGGTTTTCACAGCATAACCTAGTTTATCCTGACCGTTGCAGACCCCACTGCTTGCGGCCTCTAAGGCTGTATAGACAGAGACAGCATCTTCAAAAGAACTGTGATCCCAGCTTTAATGTCCTCTCTGAAACTGGAATGCTCTAAGCTTTCAACCCCATAAAAAAATAGGCTGTTGGATAGTTTGTTGAGTATTATAGGATTCTATGAGCAATAACCAAAGTGACTAGGATGAAAAATTTACCCCTATTTATAGATTGCTTACAGGAAAATTTCCCCAGGTTTTCATTTTCAAGCTAATATATGGGAGATGCCTATTTACAAGGGAGAGGGGAGGGCAGAGAGAAGGGAAGAAAAAAAGAAGATGCTTTGGCAGGGGTAATTTCTCATAGGTTATAAATTATATGCTGAGGTATGAGGCAAAGCTTTGCTGATGTCATAGAACAGTCAACCAGAAGACTTGTTATGAAATTTATATTGGAGAGTTGTCTAATCAGGTCATATTTGTTTCTCTTAGGCAGTAAAACATAAGCATTTTTGGAATATATAATCAAAGTGCTCACAAACCAATACAAAGTATCAAAGGGAGAAACCCTTTAGGCTGCCATTAAATTAAATGAAGGATGAGAAAGGACTATAAGAAAAAAAAAAAAGAAGAACACTTATAGAAAGAGCTGGGAATATTGAAATGATAATACTTCAATAGGAATATTACCCAAAAGAGACTTTTAAATTGTAAGTAAGTAATAACAAGATAAAATCTTTTTCTTCTGAGTGGAAATGGGAGCCCATAAAGGAAAATGGAGTTTTGGTTTTGTATGAGTTTGATTTGTGACAGATCAATTTATATCTAAAACAGAAAAAATAAAATAAGGTACTATAAGAAATAAAAAATAATAATAAATACACTAAATAACTTATGTAGTAGCTAGGCCCACATATGAAAACAAATGTTGGAGCCCTACTTCAATGTAAAGGTAGGAATAGGTCACCTGGTTATTTGTAGAAACCTTTGAAGCAACAAAGATATAAAACAGAGATCCCGACTCCACATAAAATATAAGTTTTTCCTGGTCCAAGTACCGGGATCACAGAAGCTCTGGGTGATTAAGCTAAAATCCTCTCTGTGTTTGCAAAATTTAAGACTGTCTTCCCTTGAAAATTAGAATAAAGTAATCAACTACAAAGTTAATAGATGGAAACCCCTCCCAATGTAGACCCCCTCCCTTTATGTTAGATGAAGGGATTGCAACATTGGGGGAATCTGAATCCCTCAAGAGCATTAATTCAAAGCCAGATGACTCTACAGAGACCCAGAGAACTAAATATCTTCCCTTAGCCTGATGCTTATTCAATATCCTGAATGGATAACCTCCTAGCATGACTAAGTTCTGCAAGAACTATTTCACACTCAGACCTGTGGAGGTACTGATGGATAAAAGTGGCCCCAGAAAAGAAGCCAAGCCAAAGACAGCCTTTTTTAGCATTCTAGGAGGAAACAGAGTACAGTGGTTGAAAGCATCAACTTCAGCATCAGACCAACCTAAATCCTGTCCTATTTCTAACATCTACTCACCGTGTGACCTTGAGCAAGAATGTCACTTAATCTTAATATTCCCATCCACAAAATTGAGATAATAATAGAACCTACTTCATAGGGATGACTCGGAAGACTAATCCACATAATGCATGCAAAATGTTTAGTTCCGGACATTCAGTACAAAATCAATATATACTTACTATTGTTAGAATTTGAAATTTTGTGGATTTTTTTTTTTTTTTTTTTTTGCTTAAGGAATGCCCCACTCTCTTTCCAATATTAGCTCAACAATCCAGTGTGTCTTGAGCATTTAACCAGCTAATGTTGTTAATCTTCAGCCCAGAATATGGAATCCTGCTTAAAATATCTATCAGCTGTTCCAGGACTGAGTCAAACAATCAGCAGCATTAGGAATTACAAGGTATAATATCATTAGGACAAATAGAATAAAATAGCTCCCCTAGGACAAAGTGGAGGCTGCAAAAAACCGAGCAGTTCTCTAAAACCACACTAAAGTTAAAGGTCTCCTGAAACTGGCCTAATGCTATTGGACAGTCAGTCTTTGATTGGGACCCCACCATCCCTTTTGCTGGAATAAAGGAAATCAAGTAAGTACATCATGATTTTTTACTGTCCCAGATTATGGACAAAGCAGCTATCATAGGTCTATGCCCCACAGATATCTGAGATACAGGAAAGATACTCTCGGAGTCACGGCAAGAGAGTCAGAAGAACTCTGTTATGAAAGTCATCATGCGAGCCCACATCCACTAACAGTATAGGAGTGCTTAGCATCCCTTTGCCTTGGGGAAGATCAAGTGTTTATTCAAAACATATCAGGTCTTTGAAGTGGTTAGGAACTGTGGGGGATTACAATCCCAAATTTTATTGCTCAGCAGTAACTCTACAAGAGTTTGACTTCCTGATGAAATTTCTTAGCATATTACAGTGTGATAGGCAATGACATCTTCAGGACACTTTGAGATAGAAATTAAGAAATCTGAGGAAACTTTGGCCAAATAAAGTGCTCCCCAGAGGGGGAAGAACATAAAAGAATGATGCAGTACTGACCACAGAAAAACAAACCGCAGTGCAACCTATTTAAGATCCTGTAAGAATTAAATACAGCAAGCCATGCCTTACAAGCCAAATAATCTATTTTTGTTCATCTTCAAATTCAGTCATACTTTATCTCATTATCTTTTAGAAAGCCACCTATAACTCATATAATTAACTTTATTTGCTTGGGGTACAAATATAATATACATTTGTTTTAGTTTTCCAATTCACATCTCTAGCTATGATTTCATTAATATGAAGTTCAATGTTGAAGACTTGTCCTGAACAATCAAAGGAGATTTATATTGAACATACAAGATGTTGAAAGATCCTCCTGTCCTGAAACTATCAGTAAGGCACAAACCTAAGGCAGAATGAATGCTAAGGATTCTGCATTTCAAGGTCAAGGTGTATCGGTAGCTGGACCTACCACTTCCCAGAAAAGTTTACTAAAGTACATCAGTAAAGAAAGAGCTACCCATTACTGGCCAATATAAAAAGAGGACTCCAGGTTTTTGCTATTGTGAACAGTGCCACAATCAACTTTTGTGTGTATGTATCTTTATAACAGAATGATTTATAATCCTTTGGGTATATACCCAGTAATGGGATTGCTGAGTCAAACGGAATTTCTCATTCTAAATCCTTGAAGATTCACCACACTGTCTTCCACAATGGTTGAACTAATTTACACTCCCACCAACAGTGTAAAAGTGTTCCTATTTCTCCACATTCTCTCCAGCATTTGTTGTCTCCTGGTTTTTTTAATGGTTGACATTCTAAGTGGCCTGAGATGGTATCTCAATGTGGTTTTGATCTGCATTTCTCTAATGACCGGTGATGATGAGATATTTTTAATGTTTCTTGGTTGCATAAATGTCTTCTTTTGACAAGTGTCTGTTCATATACTTCGCCCACCCATGTAACAAACCTGCATGTTTTCCACATGTACCCCAGAACTTAAAGTATGATTTAAAAAAAAAAAAGGGACTTAGGGAAAAGGGATACATTACCAGTCTTTTGGGGGAGAATGTTGATCACGTAGAGAAATTATTCCCCTTCTTTCTCCATAGAAAGTCAAGGAAGGAAACATCCTAGAAAACTGGAAATAGTAGGAATGCCTAAAGAATGTCAAATTAAACTTTTCTTTAGATATTGAGTTATACAGCAACCCTTTCAATATGTCCCTGTGCTACTTACACAGATGAAAAGAGAACTGGGTGAATGAGAGGTGGGACTGCAGTGAAGGAAACGGCAAGGCTGCTCTTTCATGTGGAAAGGACTTTTAAGGTCTTTGTGGATTACATGCACACCCAGAAAAGTGGCTGGGTTTGAACATTCTTAATGGTATTTTAGTGGATGAGGAGACTCCTCCAGTAAATGCTTGGTTCTGGTGGTAGAGAAGGGAAGAGGCCTGTGCAGAGAAGGAGGTGGAGCCAGAGCTGAATTTCTCACGTTATATAATTGGGCAATAAAGAGATTCTACTGAACTCTATGAAGAATCCCACATATGCCCCATGAGAGATCTAGGATTTAGATAAACTCCATGAATATTCAGGGACATGCCACATTAATGAAGTTTTTAAAGTTTCAGTAATACCTCTTTAAATAAGGTGGGTGGGGGGTACGATACACCACTATTGAAATACTTTTTCTAATCCATTTATTGGGTGGCAAGGAAGTTTACCCATTTTGAGTGAGGCCCAGCAAATGGCAGTTGTGTGGAACATCTTGCAAATCAAGCAATAGATAGAGCATGAGTTGTTGCTAGAGAAATTTGTGATGATTAAGAACACTCTGTTGTGTCTCTAGCAACTTCCAATTGGGTAATTGTAGCACAGATCCTCAGTGTCCTGGAGCAAAGCCATGCCATCTACAGTGTAGACAAATCTTCGTTTGAAACTCAACTCTTAGTGTGCTACTGACCCCTAGAAGAGTCTGTGCCCCTGACCATGAGATTAAAAATAATTGAGATACAGAAGCTGTCCATTATGGATGTTATTAGATCTACCAAGTCACAAGTTAAAGAATCATTATATAGGATAAAGCAATCATTATGTTGCTAGCAATCATCCTACAGGATAAAGTGGTATCTCTGAATTGGGCCTAAAAAGACTCAGGAGACAAAAACAAATTATATGAGCAAGTGGCCTTGACTCTCAGGTCACCTACCAACATCGTCGAAATCATGACATCTTAACTCAAACTTCTGGCCTCCTTAGGTTTCCCTATGACCAAATCATGATGGGGAAAATAACTTGGGCCTAGTTCACAAATTGGTTCATGAACTGTGTTGGTACCAGCAGGAAATAGACTGCTACAGCATTGCAGCCCCACTCAAGAGCAACCCTTAATAACACTGGTGAAGGAGTATCAACCCAGTAGTCAGGGAGAGCTGCCATCAGTGTACTTGGCAGGGGTTTATTTTATAGAGGGGTCCTGGTTACCTGAGGTATAGATACACACTAACCATGTGGGAGATGGGAGATGAAAGCTAGTGGCAAATGACTCATGTTTATCCAGAGTTCTGAAAGGACAACGGAGTTGGAAACAGGTTTATCCTACCTGGAGTAAGATGAGCAGGCATAGGAAGTTTTGAGCTTTGAATCAAGTTGGTGATTGCATTTTGCCTGTGCACGGGATTGAATCATAAACATTGGCTTCAAACTGTTCTAATAAATGAACAGCCTGAAAAATGTTAGAATCTGCCTGGATGTTATTGAGGCATCTATCACACAGTGAGAAAGTAGGTTCTACATAGTGCAATGGAGTTCAGTAATTGGGGAAAATATCATATTTATATATAATCACACTGAGGTGCTTTGATCATGGGTCACTTTCTGGAGAGGGCATCCACTCACTTACAATTCTGGGGCAATTAGATGTATTCAGTGGCATAGCAGTGACCTTGTACATCTACATTAGCTGCATTATTATATGGTTATTGATCTTGAAGGTTATAGTTATT
Organism: Saimiri boliviensis; assembly: GCF_048565385.1. Classification (NCBI taxonomy): domain Eukaryota; kingdom Metazoa; phylum Chordata; class Mammalia; order Primates; family Cebidae; genus Saimiri; species Saimiri boliviensis. Next base: position 100,072,948 of record NC_133461.1, read on the forward strand.
ATTCAGCATTCAAAACATTTATATTGATGTATTACTACGAGGAAGACAATATTCTAGACACCAGTAATCTGTTGTTGAAAAAGGTAGAAACAGTTCTTACTCTTACAGATCTTACACCATAGAGGAAGAAATAAATATTCCTTGAATAGTCATGCTAATATGTATAGGGTACATATACCTATAAAATTTTCAGAAATAAAAAAAAACAAGTCAAATAGTAGAGGAACATGATCAGAATAGGAGATTCAATGAAACTTCCTAAAGAAGTTAAAATTTTTAGCTGAGAATGGAAGGTTAAGTGTGTGTGAAACAGGAGTTAGAAAGGAACACTTTCCAAGTGAGGAAAGAATATATACAAAATTCCTGTGGTTGAGGAAGGATTAAGTGAATATTTAGTAGGTAAAATCAACAGAAGTTAAAGACAGTTTAAGGGTGGGCACAGTGGCTCACCCGTCTAATCCCAGCACTTTGGGAGGACGAGGCAGGTGGATCAACTGAGGTGAGGAGTTCAAGACCAGCCTGGCCAACATGATGAAACCTCGTCTCTACTAAAAATACAAAAATTAGCCGGACATGGTGGTGAATGCCTATAATCCCAGCTGCTTAGGAGGCTTAAGCAGGAGAATCACCTGAACCTGGGAGGCAGAGATTGCAGTGAGCTGAGATCGCACCATTACACTCCAGCCTGGGGAACAGAGCAAGACTCTGTCTTAACAAAAACAAAACAAAACATACAGCAAAAAAGATAACAGCATCAACAATAGAATTTTTTAAAAGATAGCTTAAATATAGGTGAAAAGTAAGGCAGAGTGTGGGCTTATGTCCTACACAGAGAGGACACGGAATTAAGGAGATTGGGGAGAAAAATCACGTGTTTGGTTTGTATGTTTTAAGGTTTGTAAACCTTTTCTCCTTTAAGATCGCAAAACAGATGCAAGTCATTTGTACCTTTTAACAGCTTTATTTATATAATGAATGTGTTTATTTCTGTGCTAAACATAGCATGAAAGAAATTAAGCACAGTTGGAAACTCATACGGATTGTACTTAATGACATCTTCTCTGAAAATTCAATTACTCAGGACTTAATAACCTTTTAATGTCACAAAATCGTTCTTTTTCCTTCTTCTTTCTCCAGAAATATTTTTTCAACACCTACTATGAGCCTAGAATTGTTCTAGGTGGTGAAAAATTCCTGTGGTTGAGGAAGGATTCCTTTTCCTCTATATTTAAAAGGAATACAGAGGATACACGCCTTCCTTTTCCTTATATTTAAGCTATCTTTTTTAATTCTATTTTTGATGCTGTTATCTTTTGCATCGTATGTCTTCTTTTGTTTTGTTTTAGTTAAGACAGAGTCTTGCTCTGTCCGCCAAGCTGAAGAGCAGTGGCATGATCTCGGCTCACTGCAATCTCTACCTCCCAAGTTCAAGTGATTCTCCTGCCTCAGCTTCCTGAGTAGCTGGGATTACAGGCATGCACCACCACACCTGGCTGATTTTTTTTTAAATTTTTAATACAGACAAGGTTTCACCCTGTTGGCAAGGCTGCTCTTGAACATACAGTGGCAACGGCATCTGTCTTCAGGTTTGCAGTTCAGGGAATCAATTTGGAAATACAGCAGTTACAACACAGTGTTAAAAGTGCTCCCACAGGGAGAAGTGGAAAACTCCATGAGAATACACACTAACCATGGCCCGTAGCCCAGCCTTTAAGGACAGGATCAGTAAATGCTTCAAAATCAGAAGGTGGTGATGTCTAAGCTAAAACCATAAAGATGAAGGAGACTTGTCCCATCAAATGAGAGGCATAGAAGGGAGGACAGATGCAAACAGATAAGACTAATGACAGAGAGAGAAAAAAATAATAGATTATTCAAGGAATTAAAACTAGTGTTTTAAGACAGAAGTGTAGCGTTGGGTAAGAAGTGATAGCAGGAGGTAAGACTGTCACATGCCACATTAAGGAGTTTGGATTTTTCTTGAGGGTACTTGGGAATAATAAAAGCCCTGAAAGTAGTGGTGGGTGCTAACTAGATTGGCATTTTTAAAAAGTCATTCTGTTATCTCTGCTAGAAGAAATCGAGAACAGAACCAGAGACCAAATGAGGTGCTGTTGACATGATCCAGGTGACAGCTGAAGTTGTCAAATGGAAAGAGAAAGAAACCAACGGTTTATGAACAAGATAAAAGATAGAAACAACTGGATTTTTAAATTTATTAAATACAGAGAAAGGCAAGAGTGAAGGGTGTACAAGATAAATGCAAGGGTTTTGGCTTGGGAGCTGAATGTGCAGTAGGATCAATTTTGGGGGAAAAGTTCATGGTTCTGGACATGAGTTTCAGAGTTCTGACAAGCAGGCAGGGATGTTTGGAACATGAGAGTCTGGAGCTCAAGGGGGAAATTAGGGCAAGAGATAAATATTCAAGAACCATAGTTGAAGATGACGATGTCAATAAGGAGGGCATGAGATGGATCAGGGAAAGTATGTGGGGAGCTTGGGTGGGGTAAGAAGAGAAGCAGACTATGTCGAAACCCTGAAAAACAGGCAACTAACAGGCAGCTAAGGAGTGATACCTGTAAAAATACACAGGCGGTGCCTGACGCCCATTATCCCAGCACTTTGGGAGGCTGAGGTGGGTGGATCATTTGAGGTTGGGAGTTCAAGACCATCTTGGCCAACATGGTGCAACCCCACCTCTACTAAAAATAACAACAACAACATTAGTTGGGTGTGGTGGTGAATGCCTGTAACGCCAGCTATTCAGGAGGCTGAGACAGGAGAATTGCTTGAACCCAGGAGGTGAAGGTTGCAGTGAGCTGAGATCATGCCACTGCACTCCAGCCTGGACAACAGAGCAAGATTCTGTCCAAAAAAGAAAGGAAGGAAGAGAGGGAGGGAGGGAGGGAGGGAGAAGAAAGAAAAAAAAGGAGGAAAGAAAGAAAAGCAAACAGAGATGAGAAAACCCACAAAAGAATAGAGTCAGAAAAATCAAGGAAAAAGTCTTGAAAAGGAGGAGTGTCAAGGATAGGTTAACTAAGATGAGGACTGAAAAGCGTATAAGGATTTTAGAGCATGGAGGTCATCAGTTACTCCCACACTGTTATGAGGGTATGAATGAAATGTCTTATGTGGGATTTCAGGTACTTGCTAATACCTTGTTTTGCAGAAGGTGAGGAAGCACTGTCTGGCACTCAAAACCACCTATCAGATAAAGGACCACCTCAGCCACAATGCTAGAAGAATTGCCTCCATTCCTACCAGCCTGGATATTTCACAAATAGCAGTATTTCTACTAACTCACCTTTTTTAAGGAAACATTTTTATTTTTGTCCATGTCAGCAGTGAACTTATAATCTCCATCATTCTCAGTGACTCTGTATCTAATCCCCCTTCTGAACCATTTGTCATTGCTATATAAAAGATTCAAATCCCCAAGATAACATTTCTGAGGGAAAATCATTCCTGTGTTGCTTGGGAGTATCCATTCAGGAAGCTTGGCTTAAGTGCTTTTCGTTTTCTTCTTTGGTATTGATTGTTTTGCAGGCAGAAGGGAGATTTGGTTTATCTGCCTTCCATTGAGATCAGCCCACAAAGATTAAAATGTTTACCATGCTTCCACAAATAGTGCTGATGGTTTGCTTCAGTCAGGGGGCCTCCCTAGAGAACACAGTGATAAGGAAAACCGGGGGATCAACATAGCAACACATCAGCGATGTATTCGTCTACCTTTCAAACATCTCCTGAGTCTTTAGACCTTCATGCCACTCTTTGTAGCAGCATATCTGGGATGAAAAATTAACAAACAAAATAAAATCTCAGACTGACCTAATTTTGATTATCCAACATGAAGAAACACACAGGAAACTGGCTTGTAAGTAGCCTTCCAGGTTCATATCCCTGTGATTCATTTACCACAGTGAAGCCAGAGGTGTTTGGGTTTTTTTTCCAGAGTTATTTTTGTGAAACACAAAGTTGATCTAGTGTTGCCTTGCTTAAAAGCCTTTATGATTCCTTTACAATACAGGGTAAGGGAACAGCTACTTATTGGAATAATAACAATAACAGCTAAACACTGTATGCCAATGATTATCCTGAGCATTAAATATACCACCTCCTTAAACACTTTAAGGAACTTACGATAAGAATGTATACAAATGGCCAGTGAGCACATGAGAAGATGTTCAACATCACTAATCAGTAGGGAAATGTGTTCTGAAACCACAATGTGATATGATCTCACACCCGTTAGGATGGGGACTCGTATTTTAAAAGAAAAAGTGTTGCTAAGGATATGAAGAAATTGGAACCCTTGTACACTATTGATGTGAAGGCAAACTGGTCAAACTGGTGCAGCGCCTATGGAAAATAGTTTGGCATTTCCTCAAAAACAATGAAAAATAGAAGTGCTGCATGATCCAGCAATCCCACTACTGGGCTATATAGCCAAAAGAACTGCAAGCAGGGTCTTGAAGGCAAATTTGTGCATCGAAATTCATAGCAGGATTATTCACAGTAGCAAAAACATGGAAGAAAACCAAGTGCTCATAAATGCACAAAAGGATGGGCATAACGCAATGTATCCATACAACGGAACATAATTCAACTTTAAAAAATGAAATCCTGACACATACTGCAACATGTATAAACTCTGAGAACATGATGCTAAGTCAAAGAAGCCATTTGCAAAAGGAAATACTTTTATGATTCCACTCATATGAGGTACTTAGAATAGTCAAAATTAGAGAGAAAGAAAGTATAATGATGGTTGCCAGGCACTGGTAGGGGGATAGGAATTATCATTTAAAGGTCACAGAGTTTTAGTTTTACAAGATAAAAAGTTATAAAGAGGAATAGTGGTGACAGTTCCACAACATTATGAATGTATTTAATACCACTGAAAGTATACTTTAAAAACTTTAGATGGTAAATTTTGTGATGTACATTTTACCACAATAAAAAAAAATGTTAAAAACCTAAGATGTGGTGTTTATTAGTAACCACATTTTTAGCAATCATTAGTAACTGCATTTTACATGTAAGAAAACTGAGGTGTGCAGGTGTAATGTGTTCAAAAGCAGATAGGTATTAAGTGGCAAAGACAAATCTGAAACTTGGAAATGATTTCAGAGTCTAGGGCTCTTAACTGCTAAAGATACTCGCATTATGAGCTCAATCAATCTGCCTAGCACCGTCTTCCACACTCTAGTCATTATATGCATGATTATGCCAACATTCTAATGCCTTTATCTTTTCTCCTATAGCATAATAATAAAGAAAAAACAACAGCAAAACTATTATCCTGCTTTTCCATGCCTTGTCTTTAATAGCTATCTTTTGTTACATTAAGGGGAAATTTTCCTTCCTCCTGATGCTCATAGACTAATTCTAAGTATCTTTCAAGCTTCAAGTGCTCTAAGAGTCTCTTCTTCAACTTACTACCATCCATGAACCCAGAGTTCTTTCATGTATCCCTGTAACAGTTTTGTGACATAAGGACATACATTAATCTAATTTGACAGACAGAGCAACCGAGCATCAAAGAAGTCAATTGCCCACCTGAATGGAGTAAATTTGTTAGGGGAGTCAAAAATTCTATGCCTGGATTTCAAAACCCAAAACCAAAACCTTTTCATTATTAAATTGTGCATAATCATGTGGTCAGAGGCTGGGAAATGTGTGTTAAAATTTCGAACTTGTCTGCCATTTGATGTCTTTGCATTATTTCTACATATAAAGGATTCTGTATGTATTCTAATTATATACTATCTGAAACAGACTTTTTTGACATATTTGTGGATTAAATTTTTTTAATTCTTAATGACCTCTCTTTAAATATTATATTAATATGGCAACCACTGCATTTTTTACTGTATTGGGTTTATATGTCTTTTACTTTCTCTCTGAGTCAATACATCTAGCTATGTTTTATAATTGTTACATTTTTGTTTTATTTTTGACACAATGTAAGAATCTTCAAGTTATCTTTTCTATTCCACATATGCATTTTATTTATTTTCTTAGCATAAAGTATGCATTTGTTGTAGAAAGTTTAGAAAATATGAAAAAGTATAAAACTTTAACACACATGTAACGTCAAGATATAATCATTATAATTTTTCTATCCATGTGTATGTAACACATAATTAAAAGTTAACATTTATTTTTTGTATCTAGGTATTCTACAAAGGGTCTCACACAAGTTAAATCATTTATCCTCCACAACAGCCATATTAGGCAGATATAAAAGAAGACCCAGAAGCAAAAAGAGCTTAACAAATTTCCTGAAAGAAAATTTTGGATATAAATACAAAGAGGTCCACCTCCATAGACCACATTCTCATTATGCTGTACCTTTTTTCTTGATAGTCCAACCAAAGAAAGACTAAATAGGTCAATGGATAGCTATGTGTGACTGAAGGAGGGAGAAACTCTCTGCATTTTGTTTTGAAACCTGTTTCTTCACTTAAAACATAACGAAACTTTCTTTATTAAATATCTTCCAACCATGATGTAAATGACCACGCTATTCTATTGACAATTGTACCATCGTTTCTTAATCAATTTCCTGTAGTTTAGCTTTTTTTTCTTTTTTGGTTGTTTTTTAAACTGCACATTTAATGCCTACATTTTTATACGCCTGAGAATAAGCAAACATCCATGAGACCATCACCACCATCCAAGCCATAAATATATCCACCACCTCCCAAAGTTTCCTCCTGCCCCGTTTACTCTGTGTGTGTTTGTGTGCGTTTAGTAAGAACAGTTAACATTATATTTACCCTCTTGGCAAATTTTAAGAATGTATATTGTCAGCTATAGGCTCTGTGTTAAAAGCAGATTTCCAGAACTTATATATCCCTCATAACTAACACTTTGTACCCTTCAAACATTACCTCCCCATTTCCTGCTTCCTGCAGCCCCTGGCAACCACTATTCTACTCTCTGCTTCTGTGAGAGGGACTAGCTTAGAGTCCACACATAAGTGAGGTCATATAGTATGCATCTTTCCGTGTCTGCTTATTTCACTCAACATAACCCTCCAGGTCTATCTACCATGTAACAAATGGCAGAATTTCCTTTTTAAAGCTGAATAATATTTCATTGCATGTATAGATTATAGCTTCTTGATCCATTCATCCATCAGTGGACATATAGGTTGTTTGCTGGCTATTCTGAATAGTGCAGATATCTCTTTGGGATTCCAATTTCAATTCATTTGCACATATACCCAGTAATGGAATTGCTGTATCATATGGTAATCCTATTTTTAGTTGTTTGAGAAATTTTTGTGCTATTTCCCAAAGGGCTATGCCAAATTACAGTCCTGCCACGCATGTACTAGGGTTCCTCTTTTCTCCACATCCTTGCCAATACTTATCTTCTGTTTCTTTTTTACTAATAACCACCGTGATAAAGTGATGCTTCATTGTGTTGTGATTTGCATTTCCCTGATGATTAACTATGCTGAGAACCTTTTTATATCCCTATTGGCTATTTGTGTGTCTTCTTCAGAGAAATACATACTTAGGGGTTTTGCCCATTTTTCATTTGGGTTATTTAGGTTTTTTGCTCTACGGTTGTATGATTTCTTTTTTGATTATTATTTGGATAGTAAAAACTTTTTATCAGACAAATGGTTTACAAATATTTTCTCCAAATCTGCCAGGTGTTTTTTGTTGTTGTTGTTTGCTTTGCAAGAGCTTTTTAAGTTGATGTATTTCCACTTGTTTATTGCTGTTTTTATTAGTTGTTTTTTTTTTTTTCCCTCAGTCAGAGTCTCTCACTCTGTCTCCCAGGCTGGAGTGCACTGGAACCATCATGGCTCACTGCAACCTCCGCTACCTAGGTTCAAGTGATTCTCCTGCCTCAGCCTCCCAAGTAGCTGGGATTACAGGTATGCGCCACCATGTCAGCTAATTTTTTGTACTGTTAGTAGAGACAGAGTTTTGCCATGTTGGCCAGGCTGGTCTCGAACTCCTGAGCTCAGACAATTTGTCCACCTCAGCCTCCCAAAGTGCTAGGATTATAGGTGTGAGCCGCAGCGCCCAGTCACGTTGCCTGCGATTTCTTTCTAAGGCTTTTACTTTGCCTTTTCTCATTTAAGTATAATGGGTCATTCTTTTAGAAAACATACTCATATTTGGATACGACCAGGTCAAGTGACTACTTAATTCCACTCTGCTTCTTAAGCAGGTTAATATTCAAAAAGTTACAGTTGCTTTTGTTTCATTGTTTGGTTTAGTGTTCTATAATTTAATAACAAATTATTCTCTAAGTTCCGGGTTTTATTTGTTGGCATTTTTGTCTCTTTTTGCTTTCGGTTGATAAATTTCCATTTTAGTGCTCTCACCTGAGAAATTCACACAGCCCAGGCTCACCTTCACATACTCTCCCTCCCCATTCTATCCATTCTATCATTCTCCAGCTCTGACCCTGAATTCTGTGGCATTTTATTTCCCTTAAGGATATACACCTCCTGACTCATAGACTCATAGGCAAGCTTCACAGTAAAGCTGCTAAGAGGATGTCATTCACACTCATCCCCCAGCACAAGCTAAGAGTCATCACACTGTCCTCAACCATCTCACCAACCTCGAGAAATTCACCACTTCCAAAAAGGCAATTACACTGGAGGAAGTCATATTCACTCCAAGAACTGCTGTTTTCATTCAATTGTTGATGCTGTTATCTTTGTTGCTGTATGTCATTTTTTGTTTGTTTTCGTTAAGATGGAGTCTCACTCTGTCGCCCAGGCTGATATGCAGTGGTGCAATCTCAGCTCACTCCAACCTCTACCTCCTGGGTTCAAGTGATTCTCCTGCTTCAGCCTCCTGACTAACTGGGATTCAGGCATGTGCCACCATGCCTGGCTATTTTTTGTATTTTTAATAGAGATGCGGTTTCACCATCTTGTGAGGTTGGTCCTGAACTCTTGACCTCAAGTGATCTGTCCGCCTCGGCCTCCCAAAGCACTGGGATTACAGGTGTGAACCACTGTGCCCACCCTCTTTTTCACTGTATGTCTATTTACAGTTACTGATGCACAGAAGAAAAGCTGGCTCAACAATTTTGTGATCAGTAGCTCACTTATTTATTTTATCCCAATCATAATCCCATCACCTTACTTGATTTCCTCGCTTCTTAACCTCTGCTCTTTGTCCACACACCCATGGGCACCTTTTAAAAATTAATATCTAGGCTGGGCATGGGGGCTTAGGTCTGTAATCCCAACATTTTGGGAGGCTGAGAAGGGGGATCACTTGAGCCTAGGAGACCAGCCTGGGCAACATGTTGAGATCCTGCCTTTACAAAAAATAATAATAATAATAAATAAATAAATAAATAATTAGCGGGACATGATATGATGGTGGTCCCAGCTACATGGGAGGCTGAGCGGGAGGATCAATTGAGCCTACGAGTTTGAGACTACAGCAAGCTATCATCATGCCACTCTACTCCAGCCAAGGCAACAGAGTGAGACTTTGTCTTAAAAAGAAAAAAAATAATAACATCTAGAAAAAAACTATGTATATATATAATTACACTTTAGGTTCTAGGGTACCTGTGCAGAACATGCAGGATTGTTGCACAGGTACATACATAGCAATGTGGTTTGCTGCCTCCATCCCCATCACCTATATCTGGCATTTTTCCCCATGTTATCCCTCCCCAACTCCCTACCCACCACTGTTCCTCCCCTAGTTCCTCCCAACAGACCCCATTGTGTGATGCTCCCCTCCCCGTGTCCATGTGTTCTCATTGTTCGATACCCGCCATCAGTGAGAACATGTGGTGTTTAATTTTCTGTTCTTGTGTCAGTTTGCTGAGAATGATGGTTTCCAATTGTTGAACTACTTATGTATTATTAATTTTTTGATATAAGCATCTACTTTTCATCTTTGAATGAGGTGACTTCTAGCCTGTCCTGGCATTTACCCTCAAAGGATTCTAAGTAGCTTTTCTCTGTTTTCCCATCCTATTTCTATATTTTATGTTAGAATTCTCTTTGTCTGGAGGTTAGATGATATCAGATTAAAGTTTTCTGATCCATGACCTAGCAGTATGAAGAGGACAGAAAGAGAACTGATGCTAAGGACAGTTTCAGAAGGTAAGTTTTATCTCAACACAGCTTCTTCTCTGTGTTTATTGAACATATTGTAGCAAGAATGTTTTCTCTATCTAGTGTCTCTTCGGCCAAGCCTCCATCTGAGGTACACTCTGCAACGTGACTTGTGACTGCCTGTCCCATCAGAAGAAGGCACTGTAGTGCCCACGAAGGGTCCCTACAGCAAGGAAATGAGCTGTGGAACATTCTGGAAGAATTTCAGGGAAAATACTAGAAGTTCTATTCAGTTTGGCAGCCTCACCCAGAATCTCCAAGTGTAGCCACCTCTGGATGTGAAAGCCATTTCACATGGAGTAGTCGGTTGCAATCTCTCTCTCTCTGCCCCTCCCTCCCTCCCTTTTTCCTTCTCTTTCTACCATATCCTACCCACAGTTTGATACTTGATCAATACTGTAGCTCTATGTGACTTTCCCATTTTCCATGAAAGGCAATCATGAGCTAGGCCTTTTGACAGCTTTCATACCGGGTCCATCCACCAGAGAACCAACAGACTCTTCTGTTTTTTGAGGCAATGAATGGCACCCCTTCTTATTTTCCATTACTGATTCTGAATTTCTTCTATTTTTGCATTTCTTTGTTCATTTCAGCCAATTCTGGCGGGAGGAGAGACGGTGGCCAGTGCTGGTGCCCTCACCGCCAGCCTTCCCAGGACCACAACGGCATATGCTCCTTTCGATTTAGATAATCAGTGCCCTTTAGAGTAAACCTGACTTGACCATTCTGCTGACAAAGACACTCTGGCTTTCCTAACCCTTACAAGGAAGGCACTATTTTAAAAGATGATGCTACTGACATGTATCATCATTTAATAAGGTATATTTGAAAATTTAATTACCCAAACATAACCTTCTCAGAGACACAGAGGTCAGGATCTCCCTGAGACAGAATGTTTATCCAAAGAAAATGAAGATTTGATTAAAACAGAACATAGAAGTTCTCTCGAAACTGTTTTCCCACTGCCTTGAGCATAGGAATTTGTCAATTCTCCTCTGAAATTTTGTTCAGACTCTGTCACTATCATCATTTAGTTTCCGTCTACAAGAAATCCTGCATATTCCTTCTATAAGATAGGGAATGATCACAAGTCCTAATATCGTCTTTCTGTATGATGAGTTCCTAAGAAACTTGTGAAGCTGTGTAAGATTTTTCATCACTAAATAAACTTAAAATGGGACCAAAGTCCCAGGGCCCCTGAGCACAGAGAATGAGAGGAGCACAAGATTCATGGCTCCAGAAGGTCCTCAACGAGACCTTTGTAGCAGCACTGTGACTCCCTGCCTGCCAGCTCTATGCATTTAAAACGGGTCTTCATTTTTTTCTAAACCAGCGCAACAAACAACATAACTTCTGCCAGGTGCCAACATCCATATGGACTTCCATTTTGGTCCGATCCTGCTGGTGTTTGACTTCTTGGGACTGCCACCATACGCCCACTAATCTAAATGCATAAATTTCATATTTGATCATAATTTTACACTTCTAACTCGGTGCATCCCACACATAAAATAGGCATAGGGATCACTTGGGATCCTGTTAAAATGCAGATTCTGATTCAGTAAGACTTGGTGTGGGGCCCGAGAGTCCACATTTCTCTCCAATGCCCAGATCGTGCCAATGCTGATGGTGCACAGATCTCATCTTTTTTTTTTTTTTTTGAGACGGAGTTTCGCTCTTGTTACCCAGGCTGGAGTGCAATGGCGCGATCTCGGCTTACCGCAACCTCCGCCTCCTGGGTTCAGGCAATTGTCCTGCCTCAGCCTCCTGAGTAGCTGGGAATACAGGCACATGCCACCATGCCCAGCTAATTTTTTGTGTTTTTAGTAGAGACGGGGTTTCACCATGTTGACCAGGATGGTCTCGATCTCTTGACCTCGGGATCCACCCGCCTTAGCCTCCCAAAGTGCTGGGAGATCTCATCTTGAATAGCAAGTTTTATTTTATTATTTTTTTTTAATTATCATGACATTTATTGGTGGACAATATGGATGTTAGAAAGAGGAATAAAGTTAGAACATTTGCTGAATACAATTTCATTTTGTAAGTAGCTACATAGAGATATAGAGAAGCAACATCTGTGACTTTCCCTTGGTCACAAGTTTACCTACTAGCATTCAAGATTTAGAACAAATTTTCCTTGTTATTATACAACACCATCATGTTGAGCCATTGTGATAAAAGCCCATGTTAATGTATCTTTCTTCAGTAAAATACTGTGTTCCAACACAGATCCTATTGTGACTTGGATCATGTCTGCAGTATACATAACGTTGGGCATTTCTTTTTTTTTTATTGCATTTTAGGTTTTGGGGTACATGTGATGAACATGCAAGATTGTTGCATAGGTACACCAGATACTTTACAAAAGAAGACATACAGGAGGCCAACAAACATATGAAAAAATGCTCATCATCACTGGTCATTAGAGAAATGCAAATCAAAACCACATTGAGATACCATCTCACACCAATTAGAATGGCGATCATTAAAAAATCGGGAAACAACAGATGCTGGAGAGGATGTGGAGAAATAGGAACACTTTTACACTGTTGGTGGGAATGTAAATTAATTCAACCATTGTGGAAGACAGTGTGGCGATTCCTCAAGGACCTAAAAATAGAAATCCCATTTGACCCAGCAATCCCATTACTGGGTGTATATCCAAAGGATTATAAATCATTCTACTACAAGGACACGTGCACACGAATGTTCATTGCAGCACTGTTTACAATAGCAAAGACCTGGAACCAACCCAAATGCCCAACGAAGACAGACTGGATAGGGAAAATGTGGTACATATACACCATGGAATATTATGCAGCCATCAAAAACGATGAGTTCACGTCCTTTGTAGGGACATGGATGAACCTGGAAACCATCATTCTCAGCAAACTGACACAAGAACAGAAAATCAAACACCGTATATTCTCACTTATAGGTGGGTGTTGAACAATGAGAACACATGGACACAGGGAGGGGAGCACTACACACTGGGGTCCGTTGGGGGGAAATGGGGGAGGGGCGGGGGGGTGGAGGTGGGAAGAGATAGCATGGGGAGAAATGACAGATACAGGTGAGGGGACGGAAGAATAGCAAGTTTTAATTCACATGTCTTAATTTCCTATCTCACTGATTTTTCATTGTTTATTCTAAATTTATGTTTTAATTAATAAACTTAATTTTTAAAGTGTTTCACAATAGGTAAGATGATTTTCTCCTCTGGTTCTGTCCAGATTTTTGATTTTCTAAAGTTTGAATACAATATGCCTAGGTATATCTTTTTGTTATTTATCTTGCCTCATTTTCAGAGCTTCTTGGACCTGTTTGATGTCTGACATTAATGTGGAGAAATTGTCAGTCATTATCTTTTTAAACATTATTTCTTGTTTTTTTTTGTTTTTTAGACTCTGTTGTCCAGAGTAGAGTGCAGTGGCATGTTCTCAGCTCACTGCAACCTCTGCCTCCAGAGTTCAAGTGATTTCTGGCTAATTTTTGTATTTTTAGTAGAGACAGGATTTTACCATGTTGGGCAGGCTGGTCTGCAACTCCTGACCTCAAGTGATCCACCCACCTTGACTTCCAACAGTGCTAGGATTACAGATGAGAGCCACTGTGCCCAGCCTTCAAATAATATTTCTGCTCTTGTGTCTCACAAGATCACCTTTCTCCATTAGCGTTTCTCTATGACTAGACCCTCTCTGGAGTGTTTAGAACTTCTCCACAATGAGACTCTAGCAATTCAACAATTATAGTTTAGATTGTCCTACTATGATGGTTCTTATGGAGTTTCTGCTCTGTTAAATTATGATTCCCTGTATCTGCCTATCTCTCCAACTTTGGCGGCAATGGTTCATCCTGTGATATCACTGCTCTGATGCAACTAAAAAGAGTTTTGGCCAAGCGTGGTGGCTCACAGCTGTAATCCCAGCACTTTGGGAGGCTGAGGCAGGCAAATAACAAGGTCAAGAGATGGAGATGATCCTGGCCAACATGGTGAAACCTCGTCTCTACTACAAGTACAAAACTTAGCCGGGCATAGTGGTGCCCACCTGTAGTCCCAGCTATTTAGGAGTCTGAGGCAGGAGAATCACTTAAACCTGGGAGACAGAAGTTGCAGTGAGCCGAGATCGCGCCACTGCACTCCAGCCCGGCGACAGAGCAAGACTTCGTCTCAAAAAAAGAGGTGTTAATTTTTTAGTTTGTTCCGTTTTTTACTTGTAGCAAGGATGGAATGGCAGCTCCTAAGCTCCTTACATGCCAGACTGAAAAGTGTAAGCCTAAACTGATTTTTTGCCCTTTATTTTTAAAAGCATCATGCTAATGTCTGCTTCAGAGCAATCTGACATTTAGAAAGTGGGACACAATAGGGTGGAACCATCTTCTGGAGCAGTGCTTCTCAAAGTGTGTGCAGTTAAGAACTATTGTTTCCCCCAATCTATCACAGATTGATGTTTTCTAAAAGCTAATTAGAAAAATTACAAAGTAAACATGTAAAATACATGCACTTATTATTACGTTCAACAAATATTCTATTGCTCTATCAAGTACTATAAAAGTTTCTAAATGTTGAGTCATAATATTTGTAATTGTTTTTTCAAAGCTCTGTGAATTATAAGATAGCATGATTTTTAAATGTGGGTAAGTGCTAATAACCTCCATTCTAGGTTCAATCTCATCCTGAACTCCAGAAATATAATAATTTTCATTATTTGTGGTAGTTATGGTCTATAAAGTTACCATAACCACTGAATTAGCAAGTACCGACTCACTGCTCCTAAAAAAGAGGAAAGTGAGGTTCCTCTGAGCCTCTGCTGACATTTTAATCTACATATCCATATATAACCTGGTTTTTTATGTGTTTGTTTTTAAAGATATTTTATTTAACATCTATTGTTTGTTAATTAACATCAAACTTATGGCTAATAGCACTCTAATTTACGCCTGGATGAAACATGTAATACAAATATTTTCCATCAGGCACTTCACAGGCTGATCACACTTAGGAACAATATACAGCACTTGCAGGCCATTTGGGGGCCCTTTACACAGCAAAACACCAAACAAAAAGCACAAGCATGCAAAAACACGGTGCTAAATAGACCTCAAAGAGGACAACTATTTACAGCATAAGAGCTGAACCAAGGAGAAAGTGTTGCCTTGCTCAGTCTCGGCTGGGAGCTAGGCGTTACGTACTAAGCCTCTCAAATTACCTACTCTTCTGAACATGTCCATGAGTAACTGTGAATGTAGTGAAGGTATTAACTTGGGAGTTACAAATGAATTTTATTAAATAGGAAAATTCAGAAATACACAATCTGTAAATAATTAGGATTGACTGTGTGTATGTGTGTGTAAATATATATAATATCTCCCTTTGGAAGTTTAAAAGGACTCTCAACTTTACCATATGCAAGACGGAACAGTGACTGTCCCACCAAAACTCTCCCATCTCAGTACGTGATAGTTTTTACCATTGCCAGGACCAAAACACCTGAAGAGTTTCTTCTTCTTTCACCCCAACTATATCCAAAGTCTGATCACTTCTCACATACTCATCTGGTCCAAGTACAGTGACCCCTCTGCCTGTTTCACTGCAATAGCCTCCCATAGGGTCTATCCTCAATTAAGCAGAATTTTCTTTAGAAAATTACTTGATTTTTTTTTATTGCATTTTAGGTTTTGGGGTACATGTGATGAACATGCAAGATTGTTGCATAGGTACACACTTGGCAGTGTGGTTTGCTGCCTTCCGTCCCCTCACCTGTATCTGTCATTTCTCCCCATGCTATCTCTTCCCACCTCCCCACCTCCCCACCCCCCACCCCTCCCCCATTTCCCCCCAACGGACCCCAGTGTGTAGTGCTCCCCTCCCTGTGTCCATGTGTTCTCATTGTTGAACACCCACCTATGAGTGAGAATATACGGTGTTTGATTTTCTGTTCTTGTGTCAGTTTGCTGAGAATTATGGTTTCCAGGTTCATCCATGTCCCTACAAAGGACGTGAACTTGATTTTATGTTTCCGAACACTTTTTTTTTTTTTTTTTTCCCCTGAGATGATGTCTCACTCTGCAGCCAGGCTGCAGTGCATTGGCGCCATCTCGGCTCACCGCAACCTCCAACTCCCTGGTTCAAGCAATTCTGCCTCAGCCGCCCACAAAACACTTTTTTTTTTTTTTTTTTTGGCATGTTAACATTTCTGAAATAAGGAAGATAATTAAAACAACAATGAGTAAAGTTTTGTGCCATACTGTAAATGATAACTTTTGTTCCAGGAGTACCTAAAATAATGTCAGGTCTTACATTTTAAGGTATCCTAGATGCAATGAAACCCAGCAGGATAAATTACATTGCTTCTTTGTCAAAAGCCCCCAGTGGCTTCCCACCTCATTCAGAGTAAATTTGTTACTGAAGCCCACAAGGCCCTGCCTGATCCCCAGCCCCCCACTTCTCCCGTCTCATCCCTAACCACTCTCATACTTGGCCACCCAACTCCATCCACTCAGCTCTTTTTGTTCCTGCACCAAGGCCTTAACCCTTGCTCTTTCTGCCACTTGTATATTTCCTAGCTGTTCCTTCACTTATTTATCTTTCCTCAGTGCTGCCTTCTCAGTGAGGTCTTCTCTAACCCCATCCCCTCTGAAATTACCACACCCCTGATGCTCTTCTCCACTTTATTTTTCAACATGGAACTTCATACTAACTGACACAGCATACATGTTTATTGCTTCCTCCTCCAACCACAATACAAGCTTTTTAAATCTGAGCTGTGACTTCTAGAGGACTGAGAAAAGGCAACTTTCAGCGCGTTAAAACTAGTATCAATTAAGTTTGCAAGCTGGGTGCCTTCTTCTCCAGGCTCCAGGGAGCTTATTATTTAGAAAACTGAGCAAAAGTTCTATGTGGAATGAAGAAGTATCCCCAAACCTGCAAATAGGCAGTGTGCTCTTGGAGGGTTCATCCTGATAGTGTTGTTTACCAAAGCAGAGTTTTTAGACACAAAAATCATTAACCTTAATTACTCACAGCCTTTCTTCTCCTCTCACTGCTTAAAATGATAACTCTGTTGGTCTGCTTGTTTATACTCCTGAACTTGGTATTGAAGGCCTTGAACAATTTAGCTCCAGGCTTCCTGCTTCTGCATTCAGTAGGCATCCTTTAAACCACATGTCCTTCAAACTGGTTCACCCACTATTCTCTGGTTTTCCCTCCTTCCATACTTTTTTAAAATTGTACTTTGGGCTTTGGCGTACACGTGCACATCCTGCATCCTACAGGATTGTTGCATCAGTACATATATGCCATAGTGGTTTGCTGTCTCCATCCACCGCCCCCCAAACCCATTGCCTACATCAGGCATTTCTCCCGGTATTATTCCCATCTACAACCACCTAATATTGGACAGACTGGGCAAAAACAAGTAATGGGGAAAGGATTCCCTGTTTAGTAAATGGTGTTGGGAAAACTGGCTAGCCATATGCAGGAAGCTGAAACTGTACCCCTTCCTTACACCTTATACAAAAATTAACCGCAAATGTATTAAAGATTTAAACTTAAGAACTAACATCATAAAAACTCTAGAAGAAAATCTAGGCAAAACCATTCAGGACATAGGCACAGGCAAGGACTTCATGACTAAAACACCAAAAGCAATGGCAACAAAAGCCAAAATAGACAAATGGGGTCTAATTAAACTTAAGAGCCTCTATATTTTTATTAGCAAGGACAAACTGACCCATAAGGTCCTTGCCTATCTTCCCCACTCATGCTAAGCTCATCCCCACCCCATCTCGGCAGATATCTCCCAGATGATTCTTGCTTGAACTTAGAACCACTACGCATCTGTTTGGAGCAAAATTGTTACTTGAGCAATTCATTGACTATTACGCATTGTGACATTGATTTTATTGATGTCTTGAATTATTCAAGCACTTTACTGTTACTTAACTTACCATTTTTTTTTTAATGTTCTTGGCACTTAGACAGGCCTTAAATATAGTAGGCTCTCACCAAATATGAAATGAGATAAAGATTATGATAACTGTTTAGGAGATAAGTCAATCGATAAGCATACTAAACAGCATTCGCATCACATAAGTTTTGTCTTGTCTAACTTTCTACATATTTATTTTGCCTGGTATCTCCAAACTGCTAACAAGAAAGGGTTAGATCTAGAATAGTTACTCTGACATAATTTGTGTTCTCAAAATCATGCTGTAACTATCACCTCTTTGTCAGTTTGACATACACTAGAAAAACAGAAACATCTACAACATCCAGAAGGCTTAATGGCTTTTCTGTGGGGGCTACCTGGCATAAATAATTGATTTCAGAAGTCAACTACCAAAGAAATTCAAGCAAATGGCTCCCAAAGTACAAAAGTTATACTTTTGCATATGCTATTTGGAGTGTAGAAATAAAGAGTTATTCTTAGAAATCATTTCGAGTTAACTAAGTATGTCATGTCAGACTAATTAAATTTTCTTATTATTGAACTTCCAAACTGTAAACTCAGGGATTCCATCAGTATAATAAAAAATGATTTTTGAAAAAGGCATTGACATGTTCCTTTATGATCTTTGTCAAAAAAAAAAACATTCAATACACTCACATTTTATCATATGCATAATTAACTTATTCAAACACAACACTAAGCAACAGAAAAAAATAAATTTAATAGTGACAGGTGGAGACAAAGAGCAATTAGCAGAATGTGCACAGCACCCAGCCTTGTGGTCTCATGTTTCATTATATAGTTGACAAACCTATTACTGTATAGGATTTAACATACAAATACCTATACATGATTCTTTCACATTATTTAAGAATATTCAAGAACAATTTTGACTACACATGATCTTTCCCCTAGCATTATACAAGATGGAACTGTCCTGAAGTTAACAGATGTTTAAGTATTTCTACTAAAAGAAAATTCTCTCTGCATCTCTGGCACTTCTGCATGTTGTAGGTCTTTTGAGCAAAGACATTTACAGCCAATTGGACAATGATTGTATAAGGAGACACTCCAGGAGAGTGAAACTTTCCTTCTTTCCCTGGATTAGATTTGTTTATATTTCAGAATAATAAAAATATAGTCTGACTGACATATGACATATTTGCTAGGAGTCCCTTATAAAATGAGGAGTTTCCTGAGTGTCCCTCAGGTGTGGCACAGATATATGCTATATAGCATCCTAACCTGGCCCGCTCCAAAGCACCCTCAGTGAGATGAGGGAGGCAAGGAGAACTGATGTGAACAAAAAGCTCCGGCCACTTGCTGTACCGAGAATACTATACCACCTATATCCACTAGGACCGCTGTTTCCTTACCAACGGCATCTACAGAACTGTGGCACGCAACCCTAGCAACTGCCTGCTGCTTAGGGACTACTACTTCACTGCTTGGCAATATGTAGTTAAACCAGATACAAAATATTTTATTAGCATTTCACAGTTAACCAAAATGTTAATCGTAATTACTTTGCAGTTGCTCAGTAACATTTTGGCAACCAGTTAAATTATTACAAAGAAAGAGTATTTCATCCTATAGAGTTTGAGAGTGGCAAGAACTGAAAAGTAGAATTAACATTATGAATAAGAAAAAAGGACACTATAGCATAGGATAGTGGTGCAAAATAAAATGGACATTCAAAGAAAGAAATACGAAGTCCTAAATTTCAGTTTAAAGCACTTTCCCAGAACAGAACAAATGAAGTTCAAATTAGCAAGTCATATGGGGGAAATAAGAGAAAAATAAAAACACATGGGGAATTTGCATTTGCAAACATAAGAAACAAAATAATCAAGAATTTCCCTCCTTCTAGAAACAATTGAAAACTTACCCAAAACATACAAAATGACTATTTTCAGACACTGGACAACACGCAGTGGAGGACGGTGATCCTAACAAAACAGAAAAATAGTTCCTGCCTTGGGTAATACTGAATGTGTGCAAGAAGATTTAAAAATAACAGAGTCAGCTGGGTGCGGTGGCTCACGCCTGTAATCCCAGCACTTTGGGAGGCCGAGGCGGGTGGATCACAAGGTCAAGAAATCTAGACCATCCTGGTCAACATGGTGAAACCCCGTCTCTACAAAAAAATACAAAAAATTAGTTGGGCATGGTGGTGTGTGCCTGTAATCCCAGCTACTCAGGAGGCTGAGGCAGGAGAATTGCCTGAATCCAGGAGGCGGAGGTTGCGGTGAGCCGAGATCGCACCATTGCACTCCAGCCTGGGTAACAAGAGCGAAACTCCGTCTCAAAAAAATAAATAAATAAAAAATAACGGAGTCTAACAATCTTACACAGTTTATATTCCAGTCCAATAAACATCGAAGTTGGTGTTTGGAAAAGCAGAGGCAGCTATAATGGCAGAGGAGAATGTCTGCAAAGAGCAGGTAACACAGAGAAAAATATTCCAGAAATCTGCATAGGGATCTCTTTGAGTCTTTGGCTGAAGATCACTCAATGTTGGGTTTTACCTTACACAGGCAAGCATAGGCCAGAACAACTTTCAAGGGAAGAACTATTACGAGGAAGCTGTAAGTCTAACAATTTTCAGAGGTCACCTAGAACTTGCAATCACTTGTGTTTCCTCTAACAGGTGTGGAGACATCCTGTCTAACCTCTGAGCTGTTCAGTAGGGCCCTGGAAAGACCAAACCTTTAAAAAAAAAAAAATCTAAATTATCTCTAGAATAATGGCCACTTTAGACTTACTCCAAAAAAAACAAACAAACAAAAAAAAAAGTTAAAACAATCATCAAAAGGCTCAAACTAATGTACATGCAATTTAACTGACTGCAATAAAATAAAAGGTCAATATTCTTTAAAGATGCACAACAAAATCTAACACTTAAGAATGGAAAATACACAGCAGCCAATCAAAAATACTGTATATACAGAAAATGTGTTTCACCATCAATAAAAAACAAACCCAGAAATAACAAGATGATGGAATAGGCAGAAGAGGACATTAAAACAGTAATTTTAAATGCATTCTATATACTCAAAAATGTATAGGAAAACATGAATATGATAAGGTAGAAAATGTAGACCATTTCCAGATCAAATATACATCGATAAAACAAACAAGCTTTAAATGAAATGAAAATACATGACCAAGGATTAACAACCAATTAAACGTTGTATACAAAGATCCAGGAACCTAAAGACATAGCAATAGAAACTATCCAAATGGAAGCACAATCGAGAAAATTACTTAAAAAATAAAGCCTCAGGGACTGTGGAACAAAATCAAGTGATTTCATATATGTATAATTACAGTCCTAGAAAAGAGAATAAATATTTAAGGAAGTAATGGCCAAAGTTTTTCAAATTAGATGAAAACTGTAAATCTACAGTTTCAAGAATTAATAAAGCCTACACAGAATAAACACTAAAAAAAGAAAAAAGAACTACACTAATAAAAGAATAATCACATACATGCAAACTGGAGCTATGTTATTTTTAAAGGGGTTTTCACCTCCTTATTCTTAGATTATTAATGCATTAGGGAAGAAATGAGACCATTTTGTGTAGGCTTTTTCTAAAGTCCAGTACTCTTTGAACCAATTTTGGATTCTCAAAATAAAAGTTTTTGACATTGTAAAAAAAAAAAAAAAAAATGAGATCTAAGGCTTGATAGAGTTCTTGATATCAGAAGCATAATGCATAAAAGAAAAAAATTAATAAAATGGGCTTCATCCAAATTAACTTTGACCATGAGAAAACCCTTGTTAAGAGCATGAAAGACCAGCTACCGACAGAGAAAACATTTGCAAACTGCAATTCAATTCAGAGAACCCATATGTAGAATATGTATTTAAAATTCTCAAAACTCAACAGGAAGAAAAACCATCAGTCCAATTAGAAACTGGGAAAAAGATAGCAACATTTCACTGAGAGAATATACAGATGGAAAATAAAAACACGATGTGATATTCAGAATTACTAGTCATTAGGGAAATGCAAATTAAGACCACATGGACAGTATGCAAAGAATACATATATTCTCATACCTTCCTGTGTGAATGTAAAATGATGTAGCCACTCTGAAAAACAATTTGACAGTTTCTTTAAAACAACTAAATATACACTTACCATGTAATCCTAGAAAATTTACATTTACACAACAACCTGTACACAAACTTCATAACAGCTATATTTGTATTAAATAATAGCCCAAAACTGGAAACACCCAAAATGTTCCTCAGTAAATTAATGGTTAAATAAACTAATTAAAATTGTTAAAATGGTAAATTTTATATGTTTACTTTACCACACCTTTTTAAAAAATGAAGGAGAAATAAACACTTTTTCCAGACAAAATCTAAAAATATTGATCAGCAGCATACCTGTACTATAAGAAATATTATGGAAAGTTAAGGCAGATGGAAAGTATTATTAATCGGATACTGGATATACACAAAATAATAAAGAATGTTGGGGAAAGTAAATATATTTATTATGTTTAAAAATAAAAGACATTTTATCATTTTTAGTCTCTATAAAAGATTTTGATCATTTCAAATAAAAATAATGGCAATGTGTTGTGAGGTTTATATGCAGAAGTAAACTGTACTATAAATGTGTACATCGCCTAAAGGACAGGAGGGAAGAATTGTATGTGTTCTGCTGTACATTTCTTACACCATATGTGAAGTGGAATAGCATTGCTTAAAAGTTAAATCCTACCTTTCAAGTGCCAAAAAATAGAGCAAGGTACAGATAATAAATGTGTCATTAAAAAAAAAAAAAACTCAATCCACAAGAAGGAGGGGAAGGAAGGAAAAGCAGATGGGATAAGAAATAGCAATACATAAGAAATAGCAAGATGGTAGGTTTAAATTAGACTATGTTGATAATTACATTAAACATGCCTTATTTCAGATTATGTATTCCAAGAAACAGATATCAAGTTGGAATGAGGATGAGCAAGAGATTTATTGGGGGAAATGTGCATGAAGGAGCAAGGGAAGATAACTGGATAGGCAGGGGGCCTTTCAGTTACAATGTAGGCCTGCCATCTGTGAATGAACAGAAAGAAGAAAGAAGAACTGAGTAGGAAGAACCTCAGACTACCCGCACACTTCTGAGACTATCACAGTCAGGCTAAAGGAGGCTCATTGAGGAAAGGTTGCTCATTAGAAGCAGAAATATCCCAATGCTTATAACCCCATCATGCTGGGAACAGTGTGAGCCCTGTGTTTTATCTGAAGGTACAGCTGGAGGTGACTGACTACCTATGCTCCCTTAGAGTATTTGCTTGAAGAAAGATTGAGCAGCAAATCTCCATGGCCACCATAGCCCAGCTTTGCTCTGCACAGATCCACACCTCCACACATCCCACGGTTCCACTGACCTCTTTTCCTTTGGGTAAACTTAGTGAGATAAACTACAGTCTCTGTTGCTGCAGTTGGTCTCAGGGCCACAATTGGTGCCCCTCGTCTCTTCCATCATTCAGTCTAATTTGCCTCCTCTCAGCTAATGTCTATGCAGGTATTGGTATCTTACTTGGTGGTGCAAAACAACCCTTCATTGCTAGGGATCTGAGTCCTTAGTAATTGTACCATTCTCAGGAGTTGCTGCACATGTTCATTCACAATTGCAATTCACCAAGGGAGCACTATGAGGCATCCAAGAAGATCACCTGGGTACCACAAATATTTTTTTCCTACCTCCATTGTGTAAAAGCAGACCTGACTCTTTCTACTATCAGGGTCAATCACCCCTTCCAATATTACTACTTTTTACCTAGCCCTTATAGAAAGGACTCCAATACAACCCGGCAGTGTATATAACAAGTAATTCAGTAAGATCTTGTTGAATACTCTAGCAAGAGTATGGCTTGTTTGGGGTGCCAAGGTTTCCGGTTTTGCAGAACCCACAGTTGCAGGGATGGGAAGCAGAGACTCTTGCAATGGGACACTATATTTCATTCGATGTTTCTCTAAACTTACAACTGCTCAAAAAAAAAAAATAAAAGTCTATTAATTTTAAAGGTGGAGGGGAAGAGTGAGGTCATGTCATTTCTTTGCTCAAAATTACAGTCACCCCCCCCCACATTATTCAGAATTTCAGCCAAAGATTTCTATAAGACCTACAAGACCACTTTTCCATGATCCCTATGACTTAATCTGCCACTAATTCATCTCTCACTATGGTGCTCCAAGCAGACTTCTAGACTAGGACCTTTGCACTGCCTGGAATGCACTTCACCTAGATATTCCCATGGTGAATTCTTTCACCTCCTTCAAATCATTGCTCTAAATAATACATATAATGTATAACCTTTACAAAACAAAGAGTTCTTAAAATCTGTCAAAGACCTCAACTGAAAGAAAATAGGTACAAGATTTGAATAAGCTCTTCCCAAAACAGGAAACCCAAATGTCTCCTATAAAAGAAGACATGACTAACTCATTAGGTGATCCAAATCCAAATTAAGGACAATGAAAAACCACTAAATACCCATTAGATTGGCCAAAATGGCAGTATGTGATAGTTTTAACTTTTAGTAATAGAGTAACTGGAACTTTCATGGAGTGAATATTGGTACAAATACTTTAGAAATAGTTTGGAACTAGCTAGTTAATTTGAAAATGTGCATGCCCTGTCATGCATACACTCTAAATCTGCGTTCTGGAGTTTACACCTAAATATACACTGTGGAGAAACCCTAGTACATATCCAGGAGATAGATACAGTTATATTCATAGCAGTATTATTCAAAATAGCTTTAAAACTGGAAATAATCCAAGATTGGAAATAAACATCAAGATTGAATCAATACAGAAATTAAACATGATTATACCATATATATATAAATACATAAACTATAAACACACCCATCAACACAAATGAACCTTACTAATATCCCATTTAATGAAAGTAGCAATCACAAAAGAAAAAAGTTACATCATTCACTTGTGTACATTTCAAAAACAAGATGAAACTAAAATTTTTAGTGGGCAACTATTAAAAAGATAAAATTTATAGTGAAAAGCAGGGACTTATGGTCAATTTCATTGGTTGTTGCATCAGGCAGGGGAAGATTCTGATCTGATTGTGGAGAGTGACAGTAGCATTTTCTACTTAGTCTGAGTGGTTCATGATGTTTGCTTTATAATTATTTTTTAAACTCTGTATGTGTTTTATCCACTCTTTGATGTGTGTAAAATATTTCACAAGAAGTAAAACAAACCAGTTTCAACAAGGCAAATTAATGATGGATCTAGATCCACAGCCAGCAATGTGAATGGAAGATGCAGTTACAGAATTAAGAAAACACCTTATTATTTTTTTCACGCAGCGTTGGCTTATGTTAAGTTCTAATTATCTACTGTTTGTGTTTCTGCCTATGCATTTTAATAGCTGTTCACCGATCTAGTCTGACCTTCTGCTTAGTAATTTTGAATAGTCAGCAGGAGGCATTAAACTGCATCAAAACATAATGTATTATGTAATACTGTAAAAACTAAGATAAAATAATGGTATAGCTTGCAAAGCAGCAAAATGTAAACTAGACCCCTTGGATGTAAGACATCCCTTTAATTGGAACAGAAATGTCGCACAATTTAAGGACAACAGTCTTAGGGGAAAAAAGACTAAGAACATCTTGCTTTTTCCTGTTCCCAGGATTCCGAGATGAAATTCCTTTAATCATTTTTTTTTTTTTTTTACTTTTGAATTTCAATTCTGAGCAGAGCTAGTACACAATTTGGCAAATTGGTGTTAGAAAGACTGTTGCCAACGTTATTTCCTAAGCATATAGGGTAGAATTGTTTGAGGAATAAACTAAGGTCGAGCCAGGATGTGAAAGCAAATCTATTTTCAGAAACTTTATTGTCAACCGCAATGTCAGATGACCTACCTAAAAGTGCTTTGTGTGGAACAAGCCTTTGGAACCAGCTATTCTATCTCCTTCTGAGGTTATATCCAAGTTTCGTAAATCTGATTTTGTGTGTAATTGAAACTATAGAAGTGTTATCAAATCTGCCATCCCTAATCAAATAAAAACAAAATAGAAATAGTGTCAACAATGTAATCAAATTTCTCTTGAAATATTTCTGTGTATACAAGTCAAGAAACAAAATGTAGTGTGATATCACAGAAAGGCCCCGGATCTGAGTTTAAAGGCTTTATAAATTATGTGACCATCAGAAAGTCATGTAACCTCTATACATAATTTTTTCTTATCTGAAAAATGTAAACTCAGGTTGGACGAACCAAGTAAGATGCAGAATATGGAAATGGTCTGTAAATCTTAAATCATTCTGCAGTTACTTTACTACTATTACAAAAGCCAAATAAGGAAGATGTTCAAAGTTTCTGCTCACTAAAATTATCAGATACTGTATTCATCTAATGGCAACTCTCTTCCCAATTACATAAGGCAGCTCTTGTCACCAGGTTTCATTATACCAGCCCCTTAATCTTCCTCTGTAAAATTTTTAACTCTATGGAGATCCACTTTATAGAAGTGTGACTAGAAAACGTGAATAGCAAGGCAAAATGATATACAGCAGAAGACCAAGCGTTGAGTTTTTATTTTCTTCTGTGGGACCAGAAGTGTAGAATAGATGATTGTTCATGACTTATCTATTCCAAAGCTTAACATAAAGAATGCATTGAGAGAAGAGTCCTGCTGAGTGTCCAGCCCAGAACATATGCTTTCAAGTTTTCTACGATAATGTTGAGGGGCTGGCTCCAACCCAACTCTCACTAAGTCCTCCAGCATGAATTCATTTTCAAGATGGGTCCACCAGCATTTGCAGTTGCAGACTATGGAAAGAAAACAAAGTTCTTCCTTGGATAAAGTAAACTGGATCACACGGGGTCTGAATCTGTGACCTTGGCCTCATTTGCTGTGCTCTAACTAGGTGAGGTAACAGGTCCAGATGGTAACAAGATGTAGAGTACTTTGGAGAAGTCACTCTGTACTTAACAGAGATCAGCGATGACTTCTGTAAACTGAATTTTATGATGGCATGTGCCGTTTCACCCCTAGGTACTTAGTGCATGGTTCTACGGAAGCATTAAGAGGGAGACAGATGGTCAAGCTGGAGGGAAGGAAAAAGGGAACAAACATAAAGGGAAGAAAAAAAAAAGCCTAAAGGAAAAGGTTGGGATTCTGGCCAATACCCAGAAATAAATCTCAATGCTTTAGAAACTTAAGCATAGGCCTTAGCTGCTGCAGTACAAAGTTTAGCAATCAAAATGAAATATCCCATACTTCAACAAAGCACATTATCATCAAAACAAAATATAGTACACAGTTTGGATTTGTAAATATTCATGAAAGGACTCCCAACTATGAAATACGTGGAAGAAAATGACATTGAACTTCTGAACACTTGAGAAGAATTCCAAAGTTAGAGGAATCAAGGCCAAGACTACTGGCTGGGGATAATTCTAGCAGGGGGGACAGAGCTCTTTCCAACCCTTGTTACTAAGGAAACTGTAGATCCAGTCTAAAAATAGCTCCTTACCATTAGCCCCAACAGAAACAAGGTTCTGTATCAACACTGCAGTTCTGCATGCTGCGGAGAGAAATTTAATTCCAACCATTTCCTTCTTTCTTTTTTGGTGAAAACAAGAAAGAAAAAGAAAACACCACAGGAAAGAAAATGAAAGAAAAAGTTGATAGATCACTGCATAGCTCAAGAACTGCAGTGCTTCTATTTCACAGGAGTGCTCCTTAAACTCCTGCAGCTATAGAAATAATGTGTATGTTGCTCCCAGTGTTAAACTAGGTAGGTGGTCAGTTCTGATACTTCAGAGTTGGCATCTAATGCCTGCTTTTTATGGGTCCATAAAGAAGGGATTAATACAGTTATCTAGCATCTTTTATTTTGTTGAAAATCCTAATTTCCCTGCAAAGGTTCTTTCACCCAAAACATTCACATATAATATAAATCATTTAAAAATTTTGTCAGTATTCTTATGGCATTACTTTCTCTGTTGTAAACTCCTTCTCCCACACATCCCCATTTTTGGCTCATTTCCCTGACTATCTGTTTCTGTTCTCTTTTGAACTTGTTTTTACCAAATAAATGAGTAATTTGAGAATATCAGTTTATTCCAGTAGAGGTAAATATCAGTGTGGGAAACAATGTAACATAGCTTTCCATTCTGGCATGTAGTTTCATCAAAATTGCTGCATTTAGAACCTCCAAGCCTAATTTTGGTAAATGTATGGATAAGGGGAATCTGATTTCAGTATCTTCCCCCTCTCTTCCTGTGCAACTCTCCTACAAAGAGTTGCTATAACAGTATCTTGAAACCCATAGGCCCAGCTCAGCTCACCTGAGCATATACATAGGGTACATACCCTGTGTTCTTCTTTTCCTCTTTGAGAGAAAAATTAAAATGTTTCCCCAAATAAATCTGTAAATTTAATGCAAGCAAGGCCCACAAGAAAGGATAAACAGATAATAAAATTCATCTGAAGGAGTGAATAAGCAAGAATAGCCAAAAAATTTTTAAAGGAAGAATAAAAAAGGAAGGACCCACCATACAAAATATCAAAACATGGAACAAAACTACATTACTTAAAACAGTATAAGATACACACAAGCAAATCAAAGGGACACAGAAAAAAATTCATATATAACTATAGATTTACATATATGTATACAAATTTAAAATGTGATAAGGTGACTTTTAAAGCAGTGGAAAAGTTATTCAACAATAGGCTATTCATCCATCAAAAAACAGAGCTAGATTTTCTCCCACACACTTTATACAAAGTGAAACTCAAATTAAGTGACTCAATAATCAAATTCTAAAAATAAAATTTTGAAAAATACTATAATAAAATATGAGAGACTAACTAAACTTCTGCTTGGGTGGTAAAGAAGAAAGCTGTGCAAACCATAAATCCAGAATTATCCAAAGAAAATATGACTGTGTGAATTTAAAAATCATCAATATAGTAA
The DNA here is from genome assembly GCF_048565385.1 of Saimiri boliviensis. NCBI lineage: Eukaryota > Metazoa > Chordata > Mammalia > Primates > Cebidae > Saimiri > Saimiri boliviensis. The sequence continues at coordinate 100,102,013 of NC_133461.1, forward strand.
AAGATACTTGAAATCAATAATAAGCTACAGCCTAAGATAAAATAGTAAAGAACTATAACAAATAAGATATTAATGTCCATTATAAAAATTCTAAAAACTATTAAGAGAATAAACAAATAACTCAGTAGAAAAAATTGTCAAAGGACGGGAACCAACAATTTAAAGAAGTAGAAATTCAGTAGTTGATAAACATATGTAAAGATATTTAGTCTCGCTAGAGTCCAAAACAATGAAAGCTAAAATAAAGTGAGATTCCATGTTTTAGCTATCATCATGACAAAAATTAAAGACTGGTAATATCTAGCATTGCTGAGATTATGAAGAAATGAGATTCCTCATATGACCCATGTATCCTGGTTAAATTCATCTTTCTGTATACTCACAGGCCTCAAAATCATCATCTTAAGTAATCTTAATGAGAGGCAAGCAAACACAGAGATACAACTAAATGAAATTTTTTAAAACATTGCATGAAAAACTTAGAAGTCTACTGAAGAAATAGAAATAATTAAAAAGAACCAAACTGAAATCCTACACCTAGAGAATACAATGACAGAACCAAAAAATTTAATTGAAAGTTTAACTATCAGACTTAATCATGCAGAAGAAAGAAGTTGCAAACTGAGAAACAAGTCATTTGAAATTAGCCAATTAGAAGAACCAAAAGAAAAAATATTTTTTAAATAATGAAGGAAGCTTAAGAAACCTATGGGACACCATCAAGCTCATGAACATATGAAAAATGGAGGTCCCAGAAGGAAAAGAGAGAAAAGGTCAGAAAGTTCATTTAAAGAAATACTGGTTGTCCTTCAAAACTGAGAGGTAAAGACATTCGTAGACAAACAAAAGCCAAAGAGTTCATCACCATAAAACCTGTTTTACAAGAAATATTGAAGAGAGTCCTTCAAGTTGCAGCAAAAGGATGCCAGGTAACAACAGAAAAACATAATAAAGTATAAAATTCACTGGCAAAGGTAAGCATATAGTGAAATTTAGAATACTTTAATACTGTAATGGTGGTGTGAAAATCACATTTAACTCTAGTATAAAACATAAAATGAAAAATTATTAAAATAACCACAGCTAAAATAATTTGTTAATTGATATGCAACATAAAAAGAGTTAAAGTGTGAGCTTATTAGTATAAAATGTGGAGAGAAATAAAAGTATAGTTTTTGGATAAGTTTAAATTGTTTTAACTTAAATTAGAATCATGTAAGATATTTTATGTAAACCCATGGTAATAAACTTTTAGTAGATACACAAAAGATAAAGAGAAAAATTCAAAGCATACCATTATAAAAATTCAATAAATCACAAATGAAGACAGCAAGAGAGGAATAAGGAAACAAAGAAACTACAAAACAAAACTAATAAAATAACAATAGTAAGACCTTACTGATCAATAATTACTTTAATATAAATGGACTAAATTCTTCCATCAAAAGAAATAAAGTGGCTGAATTAAAAAAAAAAAAAAGATTAAACAATATGCTGCCTACAAGAGACTTAGATTAACCAAAAAGAAAAAAAAAAAAAGACACACAGAGTGAAAGCAAAGAGAAAAAAGGTAACCAGAAGTGGCTATACTCACATCAGACAAATAGACATTTAGTCAAAGTCTGTCACAAGAGATAAAGAAGATCAGTATGTAATAATACAGCAGTTGATTTCATCAAGAGGATATAAGAATTATAAATATATATGCCGCCACAATTGAAGCACCAAAATATATAAGGCAAATTTTAGCAGAATGAAAGGGAGAAATAGACAATGATACAGTACTATCAGAGAACTTCAATATCCCTCTTTCAGCAATGGACTGTCCAGATGGAATATTAATAAGGATACAGTAGAGTTTAATAACACTATAGACAAAATGGACCAAACATTTTGTACATGTTTTCCATGTACAAAACCTTCTATCCAATTGCAGTGTAATATATATTCTGAAGCATATGTGGAATACTCTTCAACAGAGATCATATAAATAATTCTTAACAAATTAAGCTACAAGTAAGTCTTAACAAATTTAGAAAGGTTGAAATCATCTCAAATAACCTTTCTAGGCATAGTAGTACAAAACCAGAAATCAGTAACAGGAGGGATTTTGGAAAATTCACAAATAAGTGGAAATTAAACATCAAGCTCCTAAGCAACCAATGGGTCAAAAAAGAAATCAAAAGGGAAATTGAAAATACATTGACACAAATGAAAAGTTGAAAAACAGCAAAGCAAAACTTAAGAGATGCTGCCAGAGCCGTGCTAAGAGGGAAATTTATAGTGATAAATGAATACATTAAGAAAAAAAGAGAGAACTCTTAAATGACCAGTGTTACTTCACACCTCAAGGAATCAGAGAAACAAAAACAAACTAAGGAAAAAGGAAACAGAGGAAAGGAACCAATGAAGACTAGAAAAGAAATGAATTAAGTAGAGGCTAGGAAAGCAAGCGAAATGACCAACAAAACTAGGAGGTGATATTGTGAACAGACATAAACTTGACAAGCATTTATCTAGACTAACAAAGAAAAACAAAAACCTGAAGAAAAATTATAAAGGCAAATGGAGACAATATAACTGATCTCTCAGAAATCAGAAAAGACTACTGTGAAAAATTACATGCCAATACATTGGATAACTGAGAAGTGGATAAATTCTGAAAAACATACCATCTATTAAGACTGAATCATGAAGAAATAGAAAATCTGAAGAGAACAGTGATAATTAAAGAGACTGAATACGTATAGTAGTCCCCTCCTCCCCTTTATCCATGGTTTTGTTTTCTGCAGTTTCAGTTACTTATGTTCAACTGAGTTACAAAAATGGTAAATAGAAAATTTCAGAAATAAACAATGTGTAAGTTTTAAATTGCGTAATGTTTTGAGTAGCATGATAATCTTATGCATGTGTTTGTGTTCAGGAAATGCTTTTTGGACTAACTCATGGCTCTGAAGTGCAAGAATAGTAATGCTGACAATTCAAATAAACCAAGGAGAAGCTGTAAAATGCTTCCTTTAAGTGACAAAGGGAAAATGCTCAACCTTTATAAAAAAATAAAAATTATATGCTGAGGTTGTTATCATCTACAGTAAGAATGAATCTTCTATCCATGAAATTGTGAAGAAGGAAAAACAATTTTATGCTAGTTTTGCTGTCATGCCTCAAACTACAAAAGTTATATTACCATGCATGATAAGTGTTTGCTTAAGATAGAAAAGGCATTAAATTTGTGCATGGAAGGCATGAAAATAAACATATTTTAATAGACGGCAATCAGGTTCATTACTATTTGTGGTTTCAGGCATCCACTAGAGGTGTTGAAACACATCCTCCATGCATAAGAAAGGACTACTGTAATCAAAACTCTCCCAACAAAGAAAAGTACAGAACCTGGTAGCTTCATTGGTGAATTCTACTAGGAATTAAATGATGAATTAACACCAGTCACTCTCAAACTCCTTCAGAGGAGGAAACATTTTCAAACTCATTTTATTAGGCTAGGATTACCCTGATACTAAAGAAAGATAAGGATTCTACAAGAAGCAAAATACAGACCAATATCCCTTATGAAATCATATCCAAAATTTCTCAACAAAATCTTAGCAAATTAAATTTAACAGCACATTAAAAGAATCACACACTCTGATCAAGTGGAATTTATACCTAGGATGCAAGAAACATACACAAATCAAAAACTTAAAGGATAGGAGAAAATATTTGCAAACCATATGTGTGTGTGTGTCTACACAAATATGTATGTGTGCATATATATACATATATCTATATATATATATATATATATATATCAAATTCTTATTTCTTTCTGCTTTCTGCATAATTTCTTCAATTCTTTTTTTTCTCTTGGCTATCACCATAAACAATAAGGAAAACCCAGATTGCTTCTTCAATACTTTGCTTAGAAACCTCTGCGCTAGTCTGCTCAGAGTACCATAACAGAATATTACAGACTTGGTTGTCAAAGAACAAAAAGTTATTTTTTTCACAGGACTGGAGGCTTGAAATCCAAGATCAAAATGTCTCAGGGTTGGTTTCTGGTGAGACCCCTCTTCCTGGCTTATAGACAGCAACCTTCTCACTGTATCCTCACCTGGCCTCTTCTTTGTGCACATACAGAGAGAGAAAGGTCCTCTTCTTGTATGAACACCATTCTATAGGACTAGGATCCTACCCTTAAGATCTCATTTAATCTTGATTACATCCATAAAAGCCTTATCTCCAAATACATTGAAACATTTGCGTTAGGATTTCAACATTTAATTAGGAGAGATGCAATTTAGTGCACAGCAGATGTTTAAAATAATCCCTATGCTAAAAACATATAAAAATCTATAGAATGTGTGCATAAGGAAATGGACAGAAAGTCAACATTTTTTACAGTAAAAAAAAAAAATGCAAAAGCCAATGGTAATGTGGGACATGAGGAACAAAAATACTGTAAAGCATGTGGAAAATGAGTGGAGAACTGGCAGCAGTTTTTCCTTACCAGTAATTATGTAAGTATAAGTAGATTAATGTAAGTAAATAAGCATAATGGATTTTTTTAATGATCCAGCTATACACTGTCTACATAAAAAGCCTACTTTAGAAGACACAAATAGACTGAAAGCAAAAGGATGGAAAAATATGTTCCATGCAAATCATTAACAAAAGAATGCTGGGTGGCTATACTAACATCAGACAAAAGACTCTAAATCTAAAATGCTTTTAAGAGATAAAGACATAATATATTAATAAAAGGCTCAACATAGCAACAAGATATAAAAATTATAAACACTTATGCACCTAGCAATAAATGCTAAAAATACATGAAGCAGAAATTCACACAATTGACCAAAAAAATAGACAATTCTTCCTGTAATAATAAATAAACCAATCAGACAGAAGATAAGGATGAAAAGGTAAGAAGATAAGGAAAGAGAGTACGTGAACAACACAATAAATAGACCTAACAGATGTACACAGAATACTCCACCCAACAACTGCAGAATAAGCATACTTCTCAAAAGCACAGGAGACATTCTCCAGGACAGACCATATGTAAGGGCACAAAGCAGTTTCACTAGATTTTAAAAGGCAGATATCAGACAAAATATTTTTAACCACAATGGGATAAAGTTATAAATAAATAGCAGAAAAAAATAGAAAATGTATAAAAACGTATAAATTAAATAACACACTCTTAAATAACCAGTGAGTCAAATACAAGTCATAAGTGAAGTTTAAAAAAAAACTTAGACATTAATGAAAACAAAAATACAATACACCAAAATTTATGGTATGCAGTGATAATGGTGCTTACAGGGAAATTTATAGCTATAAATGACTACATTAAAAAAGAAATATCTTAAATCAACCATTTATTTTTACACCTTGAGAAATTTAAAATTAAGAGCCAACTAAACATGAAGCTAGCATAAGGAAGAAAATACCAAAGATTAGCATAGACATAAACAAAATGGAGAATAGAAAAAATTAAGGGAAAAGTCAGTGAAATAAAAGTTGGTTCTTTGAAAGGGTCAATAATCTATCAACAAAATTGACATGCCATTAACTAGATGTACAAAGAAAAAAGAGAAAAGATACAAATAATTGAAGTCAGAAATCAAAGTGGGACTTTACTACTGGCCTTACAAAGGTAAAAAGAAGTATACTATGAACAATAACACAACAAAGATTAAATAACAAAGAAATGGATACATTTCTAAAAACACGCAAATTACCTGACTCAAGGAAATAGAAGATTTCAACATTGGGAAGAAGGGAATACTTTCTACGTTATTCTCTCAGGCCAACATTATTCTGATATAAAAGTCACATAATAACACTACAGGAAAATAAAATTACAGACCAATATCCCTTATGAATATTGATGCATAAATCTTCATCAAAATATTACCAAATCCTATCAAACAGCATATTAAAAGGATTACTTACCATGCAAAGTGAAAATTTATCCCAGGAATGCAAGGGTGGTTAACCATAAGAAATTTGTCAGTGTAAATATATCAAGACTGAAAGCTCCCCTCATTATCAGGAACAAAACAAGGACACCCACTTTCAGTCCTGCTACTTAAAATTGTACTAGAAGTTCTAGCCAGTGCTATTGTCTAAGAAAATTTTTTAAAGGGCACCCAATTTGGAAACAAAGAGGTAAACTCTATTCACAGATGACATAATTCTATATAAAGAAAATGTTCATGCCCAAGAAAGCTATTGCTGTTTTGCAAAAACAGCGATGACTTTTGCACCAACCTAATAATAATGTAATTCAGCAAAGCTGCAGGGTACAAGATCATCATATACAAATAAGGTGTGTCTATATACACAGCAAAGAAAAATCCAAAAAAATTAAGAAAGCAATTTCATTTAAAATACCATGAGAAAGAAATATTACAGAATAAATCTGACCAAAGAAGTGAAAGACTTGTACAGTGAAAGCTACAAAACATTGCTGAAAAAATTAAATACCTTAATAAATGGAAAGACATTCTATGTTCATGAATAAAAAGATTTAATGTTAAGATGTCAAGACTAACCAAAGTAATCTACACATATCACACAATCCTTACCAAAATTCCAAAAGCTTCTTAGACTCATTCTTAAATTCATATGGAATTCCAAGAAGCCCTGAATATCCTAAACAATCTTCAAAACAAAGAATAAACTTGGAGGCTTCACACTTCCCAAATATAAAACTAAGTACCAAAGCTACAGTAATTAAAACAGTGTGATACTGGCATAAAAACAGACATACAGACCAATGGAATATAATAGAGAGGCTAGAAATAAACTCTCACATATATGATTCAGTATTTGACAAGAGTGCGAAGAACATTCAATTAGGAAAAGACAACCTTTTCAAAAAACAGTACTGGGATATCCACATGCGAAAGAAAGCAATTGGATCCTTCCCCTATACCAAATACAAAAATAAACTCAAAATGAATCAAAGACCTGAACAAAAAAACTAAAACTACAAAATCTTAGAAGAAAACACTGGGGAAAATATGTAGGACCTTAGATTTGGCCATGATTTTAATGATCGGACACCAAAGGCACAGGCAAGAAAAGATAAATTGGACTTCACCAAAATTAAGAAATTTTGTACATAAAAGGACACTATTAAAAAAGCATAAAAATATAGCCCACTGAAAGGGTGAAGATATTTGCATATCATATATAGGATAAGGGATTTATATCCAGAATATATAAAGAACTCATACAACTCAACAACAAAAATCAAACAATTGAATTCAAAATAACCAAAGGATTTGAAAGAACATTTTATTTAAAGAAGATATACAAATGACCAATAAGCCGATGAAAAGAATTGTTCAACATCATTAATCAATAGGGAAATGCAAATAAAATCCACAATGAGATACCATTTCATACCTCTTAGTACGGCTATAATAAAAACAAAAGACAAAAGTAACAGGTATTGTCAAGGATGGGGAGAAACTGAAACTCATGCATTGCTAGGACGTTTGTAAAATGGTGCAGTTACTACGTAAAAGAGTTTGTCAGTTTCTCAGAAGGTTAAACATAGTACTACCATACACCCCAGTGATTCCATGCCTACGTATCAGGTATTGCTGCAAAAGTGATTGCAATTTTTGCTATTACTTTCAATGGCAAAATCTGCCATCAATTTTCCACCACCCTAATGTTTATCCAGAAGAACTGAAAGCCAGGCTTCGATCAGATATGTGCACAACAATGTTTGTAACATAATCATTCACAACAGCCAAAAGAAAGGAGTCATCTAAGTGTTCATTAACAGATACAAGGGTAAACAAAACATGGTCTTCACATACAATGGAGTATTATCCAGCCATTTAAAAGAATGAAATGTTGACATACATCCTGCAACAGGGATGAACCTTGAAAACATAGTAAGCTAGACACAAAAGAACAAGTATTTGTATAATGTCACTTATATGAGGTACCCACAGTAAATAGAGACAAAGTGGGTTACCAGTGACTCAGGGCAGGGAATTATTGCATACTGTGTACAAAGTTTTTGTTGGAACTTATGAAAAAGTCTCGAGTACAGATCATCTTGATGGTTATACAACATTGTGAATATATTTAATGCCATTGAACTGTACAAAAATTGTTAAAATGGTAAATTTTATGTTAGGTATACTCCACCACAATTTAAAAAAAAAAAAAACAATCGAAAAGAAGATAAATGGTGAGATAATTATGGTAAGTGTAATCTGTTGAAGAGGATGATAAATTCTTCCAGACACCATCCTCTTAAAAAGCAATACTGTATTATCTTAACAAGTCAGGGCTTCAAAAGAATTCTGAGGTCATTTGGGTTACAGCTCTATTTTTTAGACTGCCACAAACCTAATTGGCTCAGATAATTCATCTCTACCTAATATTTACAACCGTGGTCCAAGGCAGTTTCATGAAACCAGGACTCTGAGTCTTAGGCTGTTTGAGAAAGAATACTAAGAACAGTAACAAGTGTAGTGGTCATCATAATAAAGGGTAAGGGATTTAAATATATGATGTGATTATGTAATCTTAAATTTGAAAAATGAACCTTGAGAGTCATATTTAATTTAGACATTTTGCCAGTGATAAAACTGACTCATTAATACATTTTCATTATTAATTTAAAGCCAAATGATTATTTTTATCAGAGCTATGTTTTCCAACTTGTAATTCAGAGACTCCTCTACTTTGCCACAGTAAAGCAATTTTTAGTTATTCAGATGTATAATTGCAACAGTTTTGAAAGTTAGGTAGTCTACGGCTATTTGGCAAAATAAAATACATAACTTAAAAGTGCTGGCTGGGCACGGTGGCTCACACCTGTAATCCCAGCACTTGGGAGGCCAAGGTGGGTGGATCACCTTATGTCAGGAGTTTTAGACCAGCCTGGCCAGTATAGTGAAACCCCATCTCTACTAAAAAATACAAAAATTAGCTGAGCATGGTTGCACGTGCCTGTAATCCCAGCTACTCAGGAGGCTGAGGCTGGAGAATCACTTGAACCCAGGAGGTAGAAGTTGCAGTGAGCCAAGATCGTGCCACTGCACTCCAGCCTGGGCAATACAGTGAGACTCCATCTCAGAAAAAAACAAAGAGCTGAATGACTCCTAAATGAAAGTTAATTAAAATTAAACTCCACTAAATTTCAAAGAGCCCAGCTTATCCTTAGAAGTATATTGCGATCAGAGAATAAAGCTGTCATAGGCATAAGCACTATTCCAGGAATTACTCTGACCAATTTCTGATCATCTCTGATTCCCACTGCTCCTTGCTCTTGGCTTTCCTGACTAATCAATCAATCATCTCCCCATTTGGGCTCAGTAGATTTCTTTTCTAGCCTCTGTAATTAGCAACTGAGTATCAGCTTATAGCAGCATACCATTCTCCACCCACCCAAATTGGACCACAAGATGTTGCTACCGACTCTGTATAAGCCACATAGATAAGAGGCAACACATGCTTAAGGACTATTTGTGCCACCCAGGACTAACCATCCCTGCCCCCTGCTTCCAGAGCTTGTCAGAGGTTGCTTAAAAGGTTGAAAAAGAAACTAACAGCCACCTAGTTTTAAAATGGAATCAACTTTCAAAGTTACTCTATTATTTCAGTAATAATATAATAGCCCAGACCTGCCTGTCCACCGGCATCTTTTAACTAGTCTTGCAATTTCTGTCTGTTAGAAGGTATTTTCTTATATTTAACCAAATTATGTCTCCTAATTTTTATTCATTGCTTTTAGTTGGACCACTTAGGGTAAAACAGAACTTACCTGTTGTTTTGTTTTGTTTTGTTTTGTTTTGTTTTGTTTTGTTTTGTTTTCCACATGACAATAGCTTCAAATAGTTTGAAGATTTTACAAGTACCCATGTACATCAGGCTATTCCCCATTCTGGGAAGGGGCAATTCAAATTCCTTTGGTAATTTATAACTTTTTTTGAATTTCTTAGCCCCTGTCACTCTCTCAAAGCATCATCCAGTTTTTCCATGTTCCTTTTCAAGAGTGATGTACAGAAGCAGATACAGCCCTCCCCATTAACTGTCTGCCACCACCGAGAGGGAGAAGACTGAGACTGCCTGGGTTTCGGCTATGTCTCCATTCTCCACCTTTGCGGTGCTGACTCCAGCTTGCTCCACTTACACCCTCATTCTTCTCCAGAGCCTATGGGGCTGCTTCTTCCCTAGGGGTTTGCAACTTACCCTCCTGGGGAAGAGCTCCTCTGTCCTTCCACGGAAATTCAGAGATCTAGTTTATGCTCCTTACCTTTCTTCTTTGTGGAAGAAAGAAGGTAACTCCAATTCTCCCAGTAAACTTAATTGAGAAATATTTACCAAGCCTCCAGAGTGCAGGGACTAACTTACAATTTATACCTATGGAGCTGACCCCTGAGCAACACAGGCTTAACTGCTTCGGTCCACTTACAAGCAGCAGTTTTTCAGTAAGTTACATTGAGTGTGCCCGCCTCTCCTGTCTCTATTTCCTCCACCCCTTCTGCCTCCACCATCTCTGAGACAGCAAGACCAACCCCTCTTTTCCTTCTCATCCTCAGCCTACTCAGTATGAAGAGTTTTATGATGAACCACTTCCACTTAACAGCAAATACATTTTCTCTTTATGATTTTCTTAACTTTTTTCTAGATTACTTTATTAAAAGAATGCAGCATAAAATCCATACAATACACACAATACGTGTTAGTTGGCTGTTTATGTTATCAGTAAGGCTGCTGGTCAACCATAGGCTATTAGTCATCAAGTTTTGGAGGAGTCGAAAGTTATATACAGATTTATGACTGTGCATGGGGTCAGGTCAGCGTGCCTATCTCCCATGTTGTCTAAAGGTCAGCGGTACAGATGATCATTGTCTACTACCAGAAGACAAGCATGTCTTATCTCCTAAAGGCCACTGAAAGTTCCATTCATTTATGATTACTAGCTACACTCTACGGTTTTTCCAAAACTAGAAACTTTCTATAATGCCCATACTAACCCTCATCCATACCTGTCAGTCCTGGCCAACTGTCAGAGCGATCTGTAGGTCTTCTCAAAACTAAAGATAGCTCCTACTCCAAAGGTGATTCAGTAGGTCTTTATTGCTATCACTGTCATTGATACAGCTGTTTTTTAAGCTCATAAGTGATTTTTAACTCACAGCCAGAATTCAGAAAATACTCAAGGCTCTGAAGTTTTGTTCTGTCATCTATTAGTTATGTGATATGGGCAAGTTGATTAAGAAGTGTGAGCTTCACCGGACACAGTGGCTCACTTCTGTAATCCCAGTAGTTTGGGAGGCCAAGGTGGGTGGATCACCTGAGGTCAGGAGTTCAAGACCAGCCTGACCAACATGGAGAAACCCCATCTCTACTAAAAATACAAAATTAGCTGAGCATGGTGGTGCATGCCTGTAATCGTGGCTACTCAGGAAGCTGAGGCAGGAGAATTGCTTGAACCCAGGAGGCGGAGGCTGCAGTGAACCAAGACTGCACCATTGCACTCCAGCCTGGGCAATGAAAGTGAAACTCCACCTCAAAAACAAAAAACAACAAAACAAAACAAAAGAAGTGTGAGCTTCAGTTTCTCACCTAGGAAACGAAACAGCAATTCTCCTATAGGTTTTGTTATGTATTACCTATAAAGCATTTAACACAGTATTGACATAAAATTCATATTTAATTGGTAGGTACCTCTTAGTAGATTGTACACCGTGCAAATGTCTATTTACTCTATCTGATTTACTTTAAACACTTTCCCCAATCAAAGACAGAGTTAAGGGCTCCAACATCAAGTTACTAATAGTATCTCATACTCTTTCAATTGTAGCATTTTTAATATAATTGGATTATAAAGACCCAGCAAAAAATATATACCTCTGAGAATTTCAGGTAAAATCAGTATTCTGGAAATTTTTAGCTCTGACAATAGTCTTAACAGCCATTCAAATGTATTTACCTACCTTTACCAAGAACTTTTAGTAAATTACATAATACCCCAAAAAATTTCTAAAATATTACTTAGAACCCCAAACCAATAGCTAGAAAATGAAATTCTATTAAAATATAGTCTGTAAGATCTGTTTGACATTTTAATCTCTTTTGGGTGTTTTTACCTTGTGTTTATCAGAGAGACACAAAGAAGAAGAAAAGACTTCTACATTCTAATTGCAAATCCATCACATAAATTATTGGCAGATGCGCTTTTGCTGGATGAGCTCATGTAATTTTCAAAACTCCCAACTGAGCTAATGTGATTACACTCAGTTCCCATTAACCAGGGTCAGTCAGGCCAAGCCCCTGCCCCTGACTTATGGTGAGCCAGAGTCGATAATAGCAGAAGAAATGGCAGCTACTCAAAAATGAAAGCATCGCCATCATCAGATCGTACATAGAAAGGCAAAAAGCTGTGTCAACACTGCTCTCTCTTCATTTACAGAATGCCCAAAGGGAGGTATATAAACATCCAAAAAGAGCCAACTTGTAATACAAGGGCTAGAAAAATCTTCACGTTGAACACTCTTTTGTATACATGAGGAAGCTGGGGCTAGTGAGCATACACCATTTACCTGAGGTTACCCAGTGAGTTTGGGGCAAGTCCAGATGGTAGGATCTTTCCACACACCATGCCATTTCAGATGACTTTCTAACAAAAATTGCAGCTGTGCCCAGTGTGGGGTTCATAAAAAAGTGCACCACCTATGAAATATGCTATAGATCTTAAGGATGTATTTCTTCTATTTCCACCTGCTCCTCCCCAAAAAAGTATAGAGAATTATAAGCAACTTCAAATTACAGTTTATTTGCAGTTGTCTTCTGGTAATTAATATGCTTATTTCCCCCGCCTCTTTCTCTGAGTTACTGATTATGTACTATGGAACATTGTTTCCTCTCATGTCTATCCTAAACCAAGATGGTCTTGATTCCAAGCTGCTGTGAATAAGGGAATTTTTAAAAAATATATTATCTACCAAAAACTAGTTTACATTGACATGCTAAATGTGTACAACACTTACCTCGAAGGCTGCACTGAATACCTCATCCTGCATACACACCACACTCACATCCATTGTTTACCATTCAACACACCAAAAGAGCTTCTGTCATGCCTCTCTTTTTCCCTCCCTTGTCCTCTGCTACCTCTCCCCCTCCCCCTCTCCCCCTCCCAGCACTTCTCTCTCTCTCTTTTAGACAGAGCCTCCCTCTGTCACCCAGGCTGGAGTGCAGTAGCACAATCTCAGCTCACTACAACTTCTGCCTCCTAGGTTCAAGTGATTCTCCTGCCTCAGCCTCCCAAGTAGCTGAGATTACAGATGTACATCACCAAGCTGGGCTAATTTTTGTATTTTTAATAGAGTTGGGGTTTCACCATGCTGGCCAGGCTGGTCTCAAACTCCTGACCTCAGGTGATCCACCTGCCTTGGCCTCCCAAAGTGGTCCTTCTCTTTTCTCTTCCCACATTTCTCCCTTTCCTAGCCACCATATTTCTTAGTTTGTGTGTTTCCCTGTCTTTGTCCCAAAATTGTTCTCAATTTGGTCTTAGATTAACTAATATATACCTCTAAGTCGATTCTATATCTAACTCATGATGAACACTATCAGAGAAACAAATACAAGATAAATGTATTAACTGATAAAACTCTAATTTAGAAAAATTAGTAAAAATTGATCAAGGAGTCATATATTTTTGATGAGTTTATATCCCAAAAAAGTGACCAAAGCATATTAGACTTAGAGGAAATAGCAGGCACTGAAGCAGCTCTCTATCGGCAGAAAGCCAAAGTGTAACTTGATAGATGAATCAAATGTTAGTCTTAAAATTCAAACTGAAACATTTGATTGATGAATTAAATGTTAGTCTTAAAATTCAAATTGAAACATTTGATTGATGAACCAAATATTGGTCTTAAAATTTAAATGGAATAGAATTAATCATGAGAAAATTAATTTTATGAAATAAAAATGGAAATAGAAAAGTTGGAAGTGGCTTAGCTGCTCTTTTTTAAAAATCAGTCATGGAGTTAAATTGATTTGATACAATTTGCTCTAGAAATGACTGTCATGGCAAAAAATTATCTGTGGCATAATTGTGACTAAAATGTTTTCATTAAAATGGCTTAGTCTAAATATTCCATATCCCATGAGAAAGTGTCAATGATGAAGTTTAAGAATTGTCTAAAAACAACTCCACAGCTTCCATTGTGAGGCACAAATTTTATATTCAATAAAAAGGATATTTAAATACATTGGTACTAAAAACACGCTATGCTCCAGAAACTGGCACCAGCCTCACTTTATGAGTTAAAAATTTAAACAGTAATTAAGGTACACAGGCAGATCTGTGGCTTGAAGAACATGACTTAGCCTCAGGAATCTTATATGGCGCTTACAAACCAAAACTTATTACTCCCTTAAATTGTTATTAATTTATAAAGTAAGTAAGCTGGTGTCTCCACATTCCAACTGGCTTTTCATTGAGTTATTAAGAAGGTATCATCCTAAGTTCTTGATCAAAAGCAACACAACCAGAAGAACCCACAGGTAAAAGGAAATACATAGGAGAGAGTTCAGTGCTGTCTCTCATCAGCTCAGGCTGCTACAGACAATGACTTAAATTAAAAGTCTATTCCTATAGTGAGTATGTCAGTGTATGTAAATAGGTGTGTGTTATATTTAAACACTAAATGTTGGGAAATACAGAGAAGGAATATTATATTTGTGCATCTGAGAGTGCATACTGCATAGTATATGTAACTGACATACACATAGCACCACATAAACATACCCACTTTGCCACAGGACTTAGCCTGGCAAAGGTGATTCTGAAAGAATGGGCTTTCCTGGCAGGGGTGACAGCATGTTTCAAGTTCCTTAGGTCCAAAAGCAATGAACACAGTCGGCAGAAGGAGTTCTGAGTGGTACTGAGTGTCTGGAACGTGGAAGACAAAGCCAGCAAGTTTCCCCATACCTAAGGGGACATGATAATCTCAGTGAATAAGCTACTGTTTATTTTTCCTTCCGTAAGCTCGAAGCTGGATATATATTTATGAAGCTGCTTTACCCTAGGTTAAAAATGCAGTATCAAGAATTGCCTGCTCAATTATAGAAAGGATCCAATAGGAATAAACTCAGAGATGACAGGGGAAAAATGTGTATATGAAGATAAATGGCTTAAGCTAGGGTGAAGGGGGGACCATTCCCCAGTGAATGGCCTCAGGCAAAACTGCCAAGGCTATGAACCTGCTTCCAGCCACCCTGAATCTCTGCCTTTGTTAGATTTCCTGGTCCTTTGCTTCCCCTGCTCCTCAGTGACCTCAGCCTGTCATTAGGGTCATTTTTGTGTTTCATTTCTAGTGTTGTGTGTTCAAAGTGGACATTTTCACACTGAAGTTTTTACAAAGAAGAGTTCTGATGGCTGCAAGTTACTTTAAAATGCATCCAAAAATAAGATAGATTAATGATGAAGCCAGTGTAGTACAACGTTAATGGTAGAATCTAGGGAATGCAGGAAGAGTGTGGATACTTTGCTCTACTTATGAGACCATTCCTCATAAAATGTTGAACCAACTATAGGTATACTGGCACAAATTTGGCCAGTGGAAACCTCCTCAGTTTTGCTCCCAAGTCCTTTTGACATGAATCTAGCAGTCTTTGACAGCTTGCCTGCTCCTTCTAATGACAAGATTATTGCAGGCTCATCTTATGTATTTCCTACCCTGACCTAGAAACAGACAATTCAGTGGGAAACAATATTTAGAGGCAATAATCTCAGTGCTAGCAATATTCATCTTAACTGGTCTGGTCATTGTTTTATGGCCTTTTCAGAGGACAGAGCTAGGATACAGATAGGTCATAAGTGAAGAGAGAAACAGAAACAATGAGAAAAAGAAAGATAGAGAAAGGAAAAGTTTTTTTTTTAATAACATGCCCTATGAGTTCACAAAGACATTTACTTTTCAAGTTCACGTAATAGAGATTTTCCTACCCTGTCCTATATTACTTCCATACTGTCCTTCTCCCATGGTGAGAATCCTGGTTCTCAAGGCACAGATGATATAGAATTAGAATACCTCATGATTCATATTTGCTCTGTCCCATATTATACAAACAACAGTTTCAGAAAGATAATACTAATGCAGCCAATTCTGATTACTGAAACCTATTTAAAATGTCTACATACGCTTTCCCCCATCTGCCCTTCTTTTTAACACTGTATTTTATCAACCCTCTCAGCATATGCAGTCATTGCAGGCTATACTCTCTTTTAATTCTCATTTATCCTTACTTCTGAAGGTAACCCCCATTTATTGTGATTTCTAAAGATAACTATAAGTTCTATGCACATCATCAGTCCTAATGTTGAGGTCTCCCTTGTTTTTTTTTTATATGGAATGTTCTTTAGTAGATTCCTCAGGAAAAGTTTATAGAGGCAATAGTTATTTACTTCTTACATGCAAATTATAGATTGTGTCCTTCATCAACAAAATCAGCTTCCAGTAAATACTTGGCTCACATTTTCTTTCCTTGAATGTCTTAACTATATTCAATTTCCATTGTCATAAAAGATTGCTGCTGAAAAATCTGAAGATAATCTAACTTTCCCCTTAAATATCACATGCTCTTCTGCTTATATGCCCAAATGATTTTTGTTTCTCTTTAAAGTCTAGTAATTTTACTAGGCTGTATCTTGGGATTCATTCTGGATCTGTATTTTCAGGTGCATGATATGCTTTTTCAGTTTGAGCACCAATAAAAATACAATGGATTAAAGCCCATAAAATTAAGTATCAAATCAGGAATTTATAATGATGCAAAAAATTAACTGGTCTAGACAGAAAACCAACCCATTACCTTAAAAACTGGGACAAGGGACTGATCATGCATTTATCCTCCATTTTCTATGTAAGCACTGAGTAACTAAATAGTAAATAAGAGAAAGACATACTCATAAAAATATTTTCAGATAATAAATGAAAACCAAGTATTTGAAGTACAACTTCAGCATTTGGCATGTGAGCTGGCTTATTTATTTTAGATTCCATCCAGATCTTTTACACTGCCCTTGAAGATGACCGGATATAATTTAATAAATCTGTAGTCATCAGCTATCTTAAGCAATTTGTTATTTATATGGGATACGGAGAACAAGACATTTGTGGAGAAATAATATATTAGCTTTCTTTGTGGAGGCTGTGCTATCCCAAATAACCTTTCAATCTCTTTGAAGCCTCATCCAGAGGACTTTTGAATTTACAGGAGGCCCACCAGCAACAGAGACAACATCAAAGCAGACTACACTAAAATCTCAAATACAGATTTCCAGGAACAATGGCCCTGCGGACAGAAAAAAAGCTGAATAAAATAGCGAAAACACAAAAATTAATAATGCCCACTATGGATGATAAGAGTTAGAATTTTCCAAGAGTTTATCTTGTGCAGCACTGGGCTAATCGTGTTCGATCCTCACAAGCCTTTGAGGAACATACTATAACCTTCCTGACATATAAGTCAATTGTAAGCTTTCCTATATTATAAAATATTTCTGAATGTTTCACATTTAAAAAAAGGATGAGATTGTACTGTTTTCTACTGAGACTCATAGGAATATAGAAACTTCTCTATAGCCATATATGTAACAAACATAGTAATAAGGAAAATGGGCAGCAGCCCAAGAACTAAAGGATAGAGCGTGTGAAGGGACAGGTATCCACCTGAAGCAAATCTCACAGATCCTGCCAAGGGGCGATTCACAATTCCACTTCCTGAGAAACAAGCACAATCTCACAGGAGGCAATCAGAGGGGAGAAAAGTTAGATCCCCATCTCCACTCCCTGGACTTAAGGGAAACAGGGAGGAGCCTTCATAATTTGCCACACGTTATAGTTTGGCTCTGTCTCCACCCAAATATCAGCTTGAACTTTATCTCCCAGAATTGCCACGTTTTAGGCGGAACCCAGGGGGAGGTAATTGAATCATGGGAGCCAGTCATTTCCATGATATTCTCGTGATAGTAAATAAGTCTTATGAGATCTGATGGGTTTATCAGGGGTTTCTGCTTTTCTTCTTCCTCATTTTCTTTTGCCACTACCATGTAAGAAGTATCTGTCAGCTCCCACCATGATTCTGAGGCCACCCCAGCCATGTGGAACTGTAAGTCCAATTAAACCTCTTTTTCTTCCCAGTTTCAGGTATGTCTTTATCAGCAGCATGAAAATGGACTAATACAATAAATTGGTGCCAAAAAAATACCCAAAAAATGTGGAAGCAGCTTTGGAATTGGGTAACAGGCAGTGGTTGGAACTGTTTGGAGGGCTCAGAGGAAGATAGGAAAATAGGGAAAACTTGGAACTTCCTAGAAACTTGTAGAATGACTTTGTCCAAAATGCTGATACTGATATGGACAATGAGGTCCAGACTGAGGGGGCCTCAGATGGAGATGAGGAACTTCTTGGGAACTGGAGCAAAAGTGATTCTTGTTATATTTTAGCAAAAATATCGGGAGCATTTTGCTTCTGCCCTAGAGATTTATGGAACTTTGAACCTGAGAAAGATGACTTAGGGTATCTGGCGGAAGAAGTTTCTAAGCGGTGAAGCATTCAAGCAGTGATTTCAGTGCTGTCAAAGGAATTTAGTTTTATAAGGGAATCAGAGCATAAAAGTTCAGAAAATTTGCAGCCTGACTATGCGATAGAAAAGAAAAACTTATTTTCTGGGGAGAAATTCATGACAGCTGTAGAAATCTGCATATGTTGCAAGGAGACTAATGTTAATCTCCAAGACTATAAGGAAAATGTCTCCAGGCCATGTCGGAGACCTTCACAGCAGCCCCTCCCCACAGGCCCAGAGGCCCAGGAAGAAAAAGTAGTTTCATGGGCTGGGCCCATGTGCAGCCTAGGGACTAGATGCCGTGTGTCCCAGCCACTCCTGCCATAGCTGAAAGGGGCCAGCATACAGCTTGAGCTGTGCCTTTAGAGAGTAGAAGCCCCAGGCCTTGGCAGCTGCCATGTGGTGTTGAGCCTGCAGCTATACAGAAGTCAAGAACTGAGGTTTGGGAACCTCTGTCTCAATTTCAGAAGATGTATGGAAACACCTGGATGCCCAAGGAAAAGTTTGCTGCAGGGGCGGGGCCGCCATGGAGAACCTCTGCTGGGGCAATGCAGAAGGGAAATGTGCAATTGGAGCCCCCAACACAGAGTCCCTACTGGGGCAACACCTAGTAGAGCTGTGAGAAGAGGTCACTGTCCTCCAGACCCCAGAAAGGTAGATTCACTGATGGCTTTCCCCTGGCACCTGAAAAAGCCACACTGAATGTCAGCTTGTGAAAGGAGCTGTCATGGAGGCTGTACCCTGCAAAGCCACATGGGTGGAGCTGCCCAAGACCATGGGAACCCACCTGTTATATCAGCATGACTTGGATGTGAGACCTTGAGTCAAAGGAGATCATTTTGGAGCTTTAAAATGTGACTGCCCTGCTGGATTTCAGACTTGCATGGGCCCTGTAAACCCTTTGTTTTGGCCAATTTCTCCCATTTGGAACTGCTGTATTTACCCAATACCTGTACCTACATTGCATCAAGGAAGTAACTAGCTTGCTTTTGATTTTACAGGCTCATAGGTGGAAGGGACTGGCTTTGTCTCAGATGAGAATTTGGACTGTAGACTTTTGGGTTAATGCTGAAATGAGTTAAGACTTTCGGGGATTGTTGGGAGGGCATGATTGGTTTTGAATTTGAATGAGATTTGGAGGGGCCAGGGCTGGAGTGATACATGGTTTGGCTGTGTCTCTACCCAAATCTCAACTTGAACTGTATCTCCCAGAATTCTCATGTGTCGTGGGAGAGACCCAGGGAGAGGTAATTGACTCATGGGGCCTGTCTTTTCAGTGCTATTGTCATGATAATGAGTAAGTCTCTTGAGATCTGATGGGTTTACCAGGGGTTTCTGCTTTTGCTTCTTCCTCATTTTCTCTTGCCGCCACAGTGTAAGAAATGCCTTTCACCTCCTGCCATGCTTCCTCCAGCCATGTGGAACTCTAAGTCTAATTAAACCTCTTTTTCTTCCCAGTCTCTGGTATGTCTTTATCAGCAGTTTGGAAATGGACTAATACACCACATAAACCTTCAGAATCAATTGCCTTCAGGATTAACAGTAAGCGCCAATAGAGCAGTTTCAATACTCCAGAAGAAAAAGATATTTACACAGATGGAGTTCTCTGCTAAAACTGCCCATGAGACAGATCCTTCCACAAAACCCACACCCTACAAAAGATGAATCACAGTTTTTCAGTGTAAGATACTATAGAATACTATCAATTTTCTGTGAGGCTAGTTATTAAGCCAAAGAGAAGTCACTCGTATCAGGACAAATATCAAAAGAGAATAGACCTTTTTTCATTAAAAGTAAGTAAGCAGAAGTAACAGCAAAGCCTGAAAAATAAAAGAGGCAATATATATGAGAAAGAAACACAAAGCACACCAGAGAAAAAACATGTTTTTGAAAGTTATTTACTCTAGTGAACATCTGCTTCATACTCTCAAAGGAAGTAAAGAAAAACCAAACATAAAGGAAAAAAGTAAAACAGTATGAAAAACCATGAGACTGAAAACTGAGAACTCATTGTAAGCAAAGAATATAGGTAAATTATGATATAAGATTTAAGATGACGTTAAAAGCAATAAGAAACCATCTATATTCTGCTGTAGGTGACAAACTTAGAAATGAGAAATTCTATAAAAATGCAGAAAAAATATAAGTTATGAAAGCAATCAGAAAGAATACAGATTATGAATAGCTCATGATTTAAAATACTGATAGTGTTTCCATAGAGATCAGAATCAATATTAAAAAAGCAATCATCAACTACATATTTGCCTGTATAGAAGATCTACACCTACAGATTTATAGGACAGAGTATTAAGAAAATAATATTCTGAAAAAAACCCTAATATTCGGCTTTATTTCAGTGATTGTTTTTCTTCAAGTATAAAAAAAGTAATAATAGTAAAAGAATTCAGGCAGCCACAAAGAAGAAAATACAGAGCTGGACTCCCATTTCTCTTCAGCAACTCCAGTTAACAAGGAGCAGATTTCTAATATCTTCACAGTTGTGAGTGAAAAATATCAAGAGTTCAGAAGCCATTCACTTTGTCATTTAGATAGGAAACCAACAGAAAGGCGCTCATATTTACAAGGACTCAGGAAATAATATCTATAATGTTTCACTGCTGGGGATTATTCTCAATGTAATGGAGAAAAGTCAACATTAATAACTTTTAGTTATT
Source organism: Saimiri boliviensis (assembly GCF_048565385.1). Classification (NCBI taxonomy): domain Eukaryota; kingdom Metazoa; phylum Chordata; class Mammalia; order Primates; family Cebidae; genus Saimiri; species Saimiri boliviensis. The sequence goes on from NC_133461.1 coordinate 100,123,312, forward strand.
AATTTATTATTTAGTTAGAAATTTTATATAATACAATAAGGACTGGCAGTTAGCATTGAAATTGCTAAAATGTAGAATTAAATTGTACATATCATAAATTGTACATATCATAAATAACATTTGAAGAAAATATTTAACTTTGTTTAAATAATATTAAAGATGTTTTAAGGTAGTATTTATAAACCAGTAAAAATGTCCAAATTTTTCAGACTTAAAAAAAAATGGAAGAAAAAATAGAGGCAGTAAAATTTGCTTATTAATTTTTATGATACAAGGAATTGTCTTATTGATATTGATAAAGAAGTATAACTTTATAGTTTTCTTAAGAAAGGGTAATTATGACAGCTATATAAAAACTTTGAAATTTAAAATATACCACTTACAACAGAAAACTCAACCCAATATTGGAAAATCAGTGAAGAAAATTAAGCAGAACATAGTTACAATACAAAGGGCTCTAAAATATGACAGATAGTTTAAGAGACATGAAGAGATCAAAAATTCATTAACTCAACTGGTGTTTAAAAAGAAAAATTAAAATAGAAATGGAATGGAATAAAATCCGCTAGTACTAAAGAAAGACTGGAGCCTTAGGAAGACTGATAAGAAAAAAGTAAAATTTGAAAACTGCAAAAACGGATAAACTATTCTAAAGTTCCAGAGAGAAAAATAGTTAACCGACAAAGATAAATGCATCTCAGTGTAAGCAGCAGGTGCCAGAGAAGGAGACACCGCTCACAGGATGCCAAGAGAAAAATCACATTAAGTTTGATATTCTGTGAGCCACGAAGATCCCGCAACTGAATTGGGAAGTCATTTGAAATATAAAGCAAGTAAAAAGCAGAGTGATTTTAGAATGCGGGGAAATAATCCATTTCCATCTCTCTAGGAGTATTCATCCTCCATTACTACAGAAGTCCTGCGAATGCAATTCTAACATACAGCTTGATAAAGCCTTGAGTAGATTGAAATATACAGTATTATATGGGGCTTTAAACTTTTAAAATCAAACTAGACAAAATAAAGACAAATTCAGTGTTGTATGTGGGAACTAAGAATACTAAATAAAAATACAGCAGAATTCATTGGAGCTTATTTGGGGCTTAAATGTACCCTCTCTTAAAAAAAAAAAAAAAAAAAAAAAAAAAAAAAAAATCAGATGTTGAAGCCTAACCCCTAGTTCCTAGGAATATGACTGCCTTTGGAGACAGAACCTTTAAACAGATGGTTAAATTTACATGAGGCCATTAGGGCAGGCCCTAATCCAATCTGACTGCTGTCCCTATAAAGACAGATCATTTGGACACACCAAAGAGACACCAGGGATACACGTGCAAAGAGAAAAGGCCACAGGAGGACACAGGGAGAAGCAGCCATCTGTCAGCTAAAGACAGAGGCCTCTGGAGAAACCAAACCTGCTGACACCTTGATATTGGACATCCAGCCTCCAAAACTACAAGAAAGTAAACATTTGTCATTGAAGCCACCCAGTCTGCAGCATTTGGTTATGACAGCTAATACAGAGCTTAAAAGAGACGGGATGTTGTTGAGCTTAGTATTAGAAAGCTGTGACACAATGGATCAGTGGAGGGGAGAACAGCAGTTCTAATCCTTTTTCAAAAAAGAGGAAATCAAGGATACTGTCTATAGAGCCAAAGATACAGTTTTAAGCATATTATTTAATGTCTAAAAAGGCAAGAAGAATAATTAATAGTATAATTATCAAACTCTAAAGATAGAGAAAAAAGGAGCAATGAGGGATACGGTAAGTGCACTAAAACTTTATTTTTTTTTTTGAAGCCAGAGCCAATAATCATTAAACATTTAGCAGATATTTACTGAGCATCTGCTATGCACCAAGCTCTGCTCTGGGCACATGAGATCCATCAGCGAGCAGATAGAAATGCTTGCCCTCATGGAGCTTCCATGACAATACAGAGAAACAGACAGTAAACAATAAATGTATGATGATGGAGGAAGCTGTAACAGAAACATAAAAACAAGATAAGGTCACCTTACAGGATCATGAGCATGGTCAGAAACTCAGCAAGTATGTGTAATCCTGCCCTGAGCTCGGATACTCACAAACCAGCCTTTAGGGTATAAAGCAAAGAGGTGTTTAGAGTGGATCTGGAAGGATAAACAGAAGACATCCAGTGCAACATAATAAATAAATACATTGTCAGAGTTGTAAAGATGTTGCCTGCTATAAGGAAAAAGTGAACTCAGAAAGATAAATGAGAAATGGCAGCAAGTAGCAAGGGGTCTGCAATTTTAAATAGAGGTGCTCAAATACATCATACCGAGATCTTATTTACACAAATATTTTGAAAAGACGATAACTAGAAAAGAAGTATCCTCAGGAGTGAGAGCAGCCAGTATAAATGTCCAGTGACAGGAACATGTCTGACCTAAAAATGGGAAGTTAGAGTAAATGGTTGGTCACTAAGAGAGAGAAGCGTCCTGAATACAAAATGCAGAGGGGTAAAGCCTTTGGGGCCTGAGATGTGGGCCTGATACTAACAGTAGATATGGCTTTCCTGAGAGTTACTATCCATCAGTAAAAGTATACATTTGAAGTTATTAAGACCAGAACACAGATGAATTTATGAGATCGATTTATACCTTTGTAAATTTACTGAGCGCCTGCTATGCACCAAGATGTTGAACATGTATCCTCCCACTCCTCTGTTTCTTTTTTGTTGTATTTCCCTCAGAGAACTGAGAGAAATTGTTTATGGTAACAAGAAAAAAACTTGCACATGGAAAAGACAAATATGGTGGAAAGGTTCGGAAACACAGTTGCTACTGATCAGGACATGGGTAAAAGCAATAAAAGGTATGAGGATATGAAAGAGGACAAAGAAGCCGGATGAGAAGCATAAAAGCAGGGAAGGCTGGCTTTTTACAAGGGGGAGCCTTATTCAAAGAGAAAAGGAAGTGGCCAGTGAGTCCTTTAAAGAGCTGCACAGTAGTGCCCACATTTTTGTTAACAGTATTGGAAAGCGGAAGGAACTGCAAAACAGATACTGTGCACAAGGGTGAAACCCTGTTGGCCTGCCGTTTATATGACATACTGTTCTCAGAACTAGGAAGCGGTCAGGTTTCGTGTAAGCTATTCAGTTATGACGTTAATAATGAATGGGAGAGATATGATCTGAATACACATTTTTAAATGAACAGATGCTTTAAAAGGGTATTATTTTCTGCACCAAAGATAAAGTCTGACTTAAAAATTCATGTATTAAATGTCACCTTGAAAGTTAGGACAGCTGCACAGAATATGAAATACAATTAACGACAATTTGCGAAATGAACAGAACTCAATAAAGAGCCAAAACTACAACAAAAAACAAATAGAGTGGAAGGATACATATTCAACATTAATTTATGAAAATAAAAAGACAATTTATTTACAGTAACTTTAAGAAACATACTTCCTAGAATAGAGGTAATTTGTGTTTAATTAAAGCAAAAACAAAACAGTAAAGGTAAGAAATGAGTCACTAATAATAACTCAAGGTAACAATTATCCCTATTTACATTTTTATAACTCCCCTTGCACCCATGTTTTCGTACATGTATTTACCCCAAAGTATTTGACATACTATATTTAACACCTTATAGCCTGGTTTTTCTCATTAAAACATATGAGGAGCATTTTCTCTGCATTGATTACTTTTCTACGGTGTGTTTGATGAATATTCAATTAAATCAATGTAGCATGCCTTATTTAAACATTACCTATTCTTAAGCATTTAGAGTAGTAATTGTTTTTGTTATTATGCATAATGTTATTTTGGGCACGCTTAGAGCTCATTGTGACATGCTTTTATGATAATGTCAAGCCCATACCTCTCAAATCATACTGTATGTTGGTCTAATGTCTTGAAGTATTGTCTGCCCAAAAATGGTTTTATGGTCATCTAAATAAGTTTAGATGAGAACTTTTAAAATATATTTTAATGTGGTTTGCAATGTACATTAGCACATTTCAAATCCTGAAATGCTTTATTTAAGCCTAAAAGCTTTATTTAAGCCAGCATTTTCCCAAACCACAGAAAATTCCTCATAGTCATGTATATCATATCCATTAAGATGTCTCAGAAATACACGTCTTAAAATGCCTAAAAGTGAAATTGCTGGGTCAAAGCGCAGGAGCAATTTAAAGCTTGTGATATTTATTACTGAAGAATCTTCAAGAAGGGCCTGCAAGTGTAAGACTTGCTCTTTTCCCTTTTTCTTTGTCTTCTCTTTTGTCTTTTGTCTTTTTTCTTTGTCTTCTCTGTCTCTAAACTAATGACAGCAATGAGGGTTATCACTTGTTTCACTTTCCTAATTTTATACGTGGTGGATTAAAACATTTTGATTGGCGTTTCCTATTTATTAATGAGCTTGACCTTTGCCTCACATTTCTTGAAAACACGTATTTCTTTTTGTTTCGGTAGATTGTTTATTCATAACCTTAGCCTCTTTTTTTTCCTGTTACGGTGATCATCTATTCCTTTATTTTAAAGTTCTTTGCCTGTAAGTAATATCAATACTTTTTCTTTCTTACGTATTTCAAATATTGTCTCACAGTGCTGTATTTCCATTTATGTTTGTTTTATAATCTTTATTTTTTTGCCGACAAAACTAGCAAAATCTGTACACATGGCTTCTGCTTTACTGTGCTAGTAGATGGCTTCTCCTACCCCCAAATCACATAAATTTAATCATTGAGCTAATTAGAAAGATTACAGCAACAAAACCAGATACAAGAGCAATAAACCGTAATCAAAAGATTTTCTGTAAAAAGATCCTATTTACCATAAAAGAATCAAATACTATAAAGATTCTAGGAATAAACTTTATCAGACATACACAGGACCTTTTTTGGAAAATGCTATAAAACTTTATTGAAGGACATAAAAGGAGGCCAAAATAAATGGAGAGATATTTGATGTTATTGGATAGGAAGACTCAATATTGTAAAGATATAAAATTTTCCAAAATAATCTATAAAGTTAATTCAATTATAATAAAAGTCTCAAGAATTTTATAATAAAACTTGACAAGCTAATTCCAAAATTAATATGAAAAAGTAAATGCATAGGAACAGCCAAGACAATTATCAAAAAGAAGAACAAGGAGGGATGATTTGCCCTTCCAAATATTAGATGAATTATAAGACTGTAGTAACTAATGCATGGGGCTGGACAAATAAATCTTTGTTATAAAGAGTACAGAAACAAGCCAATATGCATATATGGAACATTAGTATATTATAAAAGTGGTATTTCAAGTTAGTAGGAAATAATCAACTATTAACTAATAGTGTTAATACAAGTAATGATATGGCCCAAAAAATAAATTTAGATCCCAACTCATGCCATTTGCACAAAACAAAAAGCTGAAACAATTGGAGAATATATATTTTCCTACTAAAATAAAAAAGGTCTTAACAAAGGGATGAGCAAAGAAAATTTCTAAGTAAAATTACCTTAGTTTAGCCACATCAAAACTCAAAATCGCTAACAAATGATTTCATTAAAAATATGTAAAACATATTCGACATATTTGCAAGCAAGTACAAAGAGAAAAGAACAGTGTGATTTAAGTTATAGATTAATCACCTGAACTCCGTTATGGTATATTGTAACTGCACCCTTTATGACAGGAAAGCCAGGATTATATCTTCCAGATTCCTGTAAAGCTGGCATTTGATACATAACCTAGCAAGCATTCATATCCTTGTGAGTTATGGAAGGGAAAAGGGAGGCAGAAATAGGATTTCTTCTGCTTCTACTGTGTCTTCTGGAAAGGTAGGTTGTGTGCATAACTGAGCTTTCATGTGGCAGTGGTAGCAATGGTGCCAGTGTCAAGGCCCTAGACTCATGCCCTTTGAGAGTCAGGCTAGCAGAATGTGCATCCATTCTGCTAGAAAGGATTACAGCTAAGATGGTCAGTCATTCTAGAAATGGCTCCCTCCCGTTTCCTGGAGCCGGCAATTGAGATAATGGTTTTCTAATTCTCCAGCAGCATTAGTCTGTTTTCACACTGCTATAAAGAAATATCCTAGGTTTGTTAATTTATAAAAGAAAGGGCTGTACTTGACTCACATTTCCACATGGATGGGAGGCCTCAGGAAACTTAGAATTATGGTGGAAAGTGAAGGGGAAGCAATGGTCTTCTTCACATGGTGGCTGGAGAAGTGTGTGTGGGGGCACAGGAAAAACTGCCATTTAGAAAACCATCAGATCTCCTGAGAATTCACTATCAGAACAGCATGAGAGCCTGGGGAAACTGTCCCCATAATACAATCACTTCCTTCCAGGTTTTTCCCTTAACGCTGGGGGGTTGCAATTCAAGATGAGATGTAAGTGGGGACACAAAACTCAACCATATCAACAGCTTTCTAACCATTCTTGTATTCTCTTAGCCACTTTTTCAGTGATGTTCTAGGAACCATTCCTGAAAGATCCCTGGAAAGCCTCCACAGAGCTCTCTTCAGCTACTCCCACAATTTTAAGAGTGCCTAATATGTTAAATGCCTTTATTATTAAAATAGCTAGACTGGTTTCTGTCATCTACAACAGAACTCAGCATTAGAAATAATTTCGTAGCAGAGAAAATTCCAAGCAACAGGCCATCAAAGAAAGGAATCTGAAACTATCTTCCCCACTTCTTGGATTTGAAGGCTTTAAAGTTTGGATTACAAATAGTGGCATAACAGCAACTTAAATATTAGTTGTGGTCATCTGAATGATGGTGCTTTTCGACGTTATTTAGTCAAACTGAGTATCAATTGTCATAGTGTAGTGAATAGGTTGTCAGGACTATTAGAAGTGTGTGAGTGAGCTGGCTACTCTAGCTGCACTGAAAAGTTTAAATACACAAAATAACATTTCGGGGTTTACATTTTCTGCTCAAGACACAGTAAGAAAAGCAGGCAATTTCTATGATTTTCTTAAATAAACAACTTCATCTTTCAGCTCCATACAGCTGGTGTAACTAAAAACAGTATGATTCAGCAAAGTCATTGCTCAGTAAAAACACAGCTGCAATTCACAGCCTCTCTTATGTGAAAGATTGTTATTGTAAAAGAGAGGGTGTTGAGAATTGGAGGAGTGACATTTAGAGGGTCTGTTAATCCTGAAGTCCACTAATTCTTCCCTGCCAACAGAAGTAGCCACTCCCACCTTTTCTGATAAGGCTGGTCATGACTTGAGTAGAGTCCACATAATAACGTCACTTAAAAGGCTTAGTATTTAAGGAAAGGATTCTTTTCGCTATGCTCCTACCCTTGACTGCCCCTCACTGCCTTCCCCTCTGTTATTACAATTGATCTCACTCTTCTTTAGGGTCCTAATTACAAACTCAAACCCAAGAGAAGAAGGTTTATACATTAAAATGGTACAAAGTTCTGCAAATCTATTTTATTAGTCTGTTTTCACACTGCTGTAAAGAACTTCCCTGGGACTGGGTAATTTATAAAGGAAAGGCTGAAGAGGCCTCAGAAAATGGACAATCATGCCACCTTCTTCACAAGGTTGCAAAAGCAAAAGAGGAACTGTCAGCTCACAAGAACAGCATGGTGGAAGCCACCCCCATTATCTAATCTAATGAGTATCCCACCAGGTTCCTCCCTTGACACATGCGGATTACAATTTAAGATGAGATTTGGGAAGGGACACAGAGCCAAACCTTATCATTTATACTGAAAACCAACTCAAGACACTTATGTCAGAATGGATTCTGAGTATTCTAGTTTAGGGACAAAGAAACACAATTTCACTTCAGGAATTTATCATCATGAGAGATACTGGATTTGACGTTTTGGCTTGAGTAGCTATAAATGGTTCTAATTGTTTAATTACATTCAGTTATTTTTTACTGTAACCTGAAGTCAATAACGGCCCACATTAAATGAAGGTGAAATACCAGAAACTATTTCAATAATTAGGACAGGAGGGAGCTATCAGAATTGTGAACAACTCATGCAGCTCTAAGGAAAGAACTCCAGAAGAGAGGAAAGAGCACGTGCTCAGTGAAAACACTGCACAGGACCATAGCGTGGTGTTTTTGTGAACCAGCAACAAGGTCAAGAAAACTGGAGCAGAATAAACAAAGGGAAGATGAACAGAAAATGAGGCCAGAAAGGTAGCTAGGGGACAGATCATGAAGGTCAAAATAGGTTGTGGAGAGGGCTTGAGAGTTTATCCTTGTGCTGAAGAAACCAATGGACAGATCTGAGCAGAAGAGTAACATGGTGAGCTGAACTGAAAACATATACCACATTCCTCCAATATCCCAAATTATTAGACATGGGATAAAATACTTACTAAAAAAGTGAGAGACCTGTAACATAAGGAAACAAGAAAGAGTGCCGTCTGTGAAATGGAAATTCTGTAAAATGTTTGGAAAAACAGAAATCAGACTGTATTAGTCTGTTCTCACACTGCTAACAAAGACATACACAAGGCGAGATGATTTATAAAGAAAAAGAAGTTTAATGGACTCACAGTTCATGTGATTGGGGAGGTCTCACAGTCATGGCAGAAGGCAGAGGAGGAGCAAAGTTACAGGGTGGCAGGCAAGAGAGAGTATGTATAGGGGAATTTTCCTTTGTAAAACCATCAAGTCTTGTGACACTTACTCACTATCATAAGAATAGCACAGGCAAGACCCACCTCAATGTTTCATTACCTCCCACTGGGTCCCTCTCATGATGTGTGGAAATTATGGGAGCTACAATTCAAGATGAGATTTGAGCGAGGACACGGGGTCAGACTGACAAAGAAAACTATAGCCAAAAGCACCTGCCAGAGGCAAGTGTGTAGGTAGATGAAATCGGAGGCGAGGTTCTACGAGCAGAGAGTAGCAAGTAGGATGCTCCCTACTACGTCCTGAGTTTGTATGAGCAACCAGCAGCAAAAAAGTGGATGTGCTCCCCTACCCTCACAAAACAGCTTCTAAGACTTGATGGGAACACCTGGGTAATCCCCTTAACACATAATGGAACAGAAGCTCCTGCGTTAGAAAAAAAAAGAAATAATATCTCACCTTTTCTTAATAATCATCTGAAAGAGATTAGCATTTTAACTGATGGCATAAGTAAAGCAGATTACCCTTCCTAGAGTGGGTGAGAAACAACCAACCTTTTGAGAGCCCAAATATGACAAAGAAAAGGAAAAAGTTTGAAATATCTCTCTCTGCCTAACTGTATTAGTCTTCTTCAGGCCTTGAACTGGGATTTACATCATCAGCACTCCTGGTTCTCAAGCCTTTGGGATCAGACAGAAACTATATGCTACTGGGTTTCCTAGGTCTTCTGCTTGGAGACAGAAGATCATGGGATTTCTCAGCCTTGTCATGTGAGTCAAGTCTTTATAATCAATCTCTATGTGTGTGTGTGTGTGTGTGTGTGTGTGTGTGTGTCTACACACACACTTTGGGTTTTGTTTCTCTGGTGAACTCTGACTAATATATTTCACTGTGAAATAGTCAACTAATTCAAAAATTGGGGTAATTACATTTTGAAGAGATCATGTAATAGAACAGGTAGAATCCGATTTTTTAAAAATGTAATTGCTAATTTCATACATGGGAAAATAGCCAACCCATGAAAAAAACAACTAGAGATCTTGGAAATTCAAAAAATGATTTTCAAACTTTAAAAAAAGTAACAGATAAACCAAAAAGACAAAGAATATATAGTTGAGCTGAATTATATAATGAACACTACTGAAGAATGAATGAATGAGTTGGATGACTGGGGCTGAGGACTTCTCCCAGAGCAAAACAGAAATGAGCAAGATATATTTGGGATGAATAAAAAGTTAAATTAAATGACATAGAAGAAATATCTGGAATTACCAAAGTCCATCCAACAATAATAAAAAAATAAATATCTTCCAGGAGAAAATTCCTCAGAGCTTAAAAAAAAGGGGGGGGGGGATCTTTATCGCAAAGAAGTCAGACAATAGAAATTAAATAGAACCATGTTCTATAATTAGAAAAAAGGCTAACAACATTTCAAAATCCCCAAAATAAAGAAAAAAGATCATAAAAACCTTTTCAAAAAAGGGAAATCAAATGGAGAAATTAGCCAATAAGAAAAGAGAAATAGACCATCATGGGCTATCTAACTGGTAGATTGGTCACCAGAAGACAATAGGGGAATTGTGTTACTTCTTAAGTAGAATGATATGAAATAATGAAGACTAGCTCAAATTTCTGAAGACTCAGAAAGTTGACTAATCACAGAGCATCTCTGAAAAAAATATTGAGGATATATTCCAGCTAAAATAGAAATAGAGAAAAAAGGTCACTAAAACAGTATAATTTGAACTTGAGCAAAAAAAAATGGTAATCAATAAACCAATATTAATTCTAAATCATAATTGATGCATGGTGAAAACATAAGTAATATTCTGAATTTTAAAAATATAACCCTGGAAACAGGGTAGACTGTAGCAATCAGTGAGAAGAGCCTAGAGAAGAGGGAGCACTTGACTCCAAGGAATGAAAATGCTTGAAACATTCCCAAGTGTGGAGGTAAGTGCACCCTTTCCAGGAGAAACCAGACCTGAAGCTACGTAAGAATCTGCCCTGGTAAGGAATGTTGATGTCAGGTTTGCACCTGTGGCCTTAGTGTCCATTTATAGCACCTCTGAACCATAGTACTGTTGACCCAAGCCTTGTTAAAAAGCATAGTTGTGGTCTCAGTTTTGCTGAAGGAAATTAGGAATAACCTTCAGTCCTCTACATGGCTAAGAAAGAAGAGAAAGACAGAGAGACAAAAGCAGCCATATTACAAACTTCAGAAGCAGCATATTAAGTTGAAGGGACCACAAAGAGATAACTGAGAAATTTGTTGCAGGACACACACTGAATTTCACAAATCACTAGATCCAGAGAAGAGCTAATTTCCAGCAAGTTGGTGGGGAATTATATTGAAAACAAACAAAAAAAGGTACTAAAAGGAAGTATAACCTATTTTGTGGCCACATACTGGTAACCTTTATGGGCTACAGTAAGAAATTTTATCCTAGTCCCAGCTTAATTATTCAGGAAGCCGCAAATGCCACTGAGATCATAAGATGCTCTCAGAAAAGTGGAACTACCATTTCTGCACTCTGTGGCTCAATTAAGGACACCATTAAGTCAGGTGAAAGCAGATTCTCATCAACCTGAAGCTGCCATGTGACCCCAAGCATCCCTATTTTCTTGGACCCATGTAAATCTAATTACATGCCAACAACATGGGTAACACAAGATTTTCCACTGCCCACTGAGGAAAGGACAGGTAAAAATTCTGCTCAGATTACAATCTGAATTATGGGGCAAACAGCTAAAAATAGAGAAATGAAGAATTACTGGGCTCTTAGGAATCATGAAGTCTAAGCACATGTTCTTCTGCTGAAAAAACTAAAACTCAGAGCATTACAGTGATTTTAAGGACAGACATCTAGAAACTAAGAAGAAATAAATAATAATTAAAATGTTGAGGTTACTCTATTATTAAATCTGTAAAAAAAAAAAAGAATATGCAATCTCATGTCACCCAAGTGAACAGAAATCAATTGATTTCCCTATCTACTGTCTCTTTTTTCTATTGTTAGTTTGTTTTTGACTGTTTTCGGTTTTTTTCTTCTTTGTTGGTTTTTTTTTAGCCATATTTTATAGAATTATTTAATGATTGCCCTAGGGATTACAATATGCACGCTTAAACACATTTTATCATGACATACTACACCACCTCACATAGAATGTGATAATCTTTACACAGTAAATTCTTATTCCCCACTTTTCTATTATTGCTAGACATTTTACTTCTCCCTAAGTTAGAAACTCTACAATACACTGTTACTATTTTCTGCTGTAAACAGCTAATTATTTTTCTTTTTTTTTTTTTTTTTTTTTCGAGACAGAGTTTCACTCTTGTTACCCAGGCTGGAGTGCAATGGTGCAATCTCAGCTCACCACAACCTCTGCCTCAGCCTCCTGAGTAGCTGGGATTACAGGCACGTGCCACCATGCCCAACTAATTTTTTGTATTTTTAGTAGAGACGGGGTTTCACCATGTTGAGCAGGATGGTCTCGATCTCTTGACCTCGTGATCCACCCGCCTCAGCCTCCCAAAGTGCTGGGATTACAGGCATGAGCCACCACGCCCGGCTAATTATCTTTCAAATAAACTGAGGAACAAGAATATTCACTAATGTATACCAACTTATTTACCATTCTTACTTTGCTTCATCCATTCATGTAGGTCCAAATATCCTCTAGTCTTATTTTCCTTCAGCCTGACAGCTTCTTTTAACATTTTGGCAATGTAAGCCTCTAGTGACAAGCTCTCAGCTTTTGTTTATTTGAAAATATTTTTTATTTTACCTCCAATTTTTTAAAAACTAGTTTGATGAACATAGAACACAAGACATTTTTTTCTCCTTTCAGCATTTTAAAGTGTCATTCCATGGCTTTTTTGGCTTGCATTATTTCTGACAAGAGATCAATGGGATTTTTAACACTGACCCTCTATAAGAAATATATCTTTTTTCCCTCTGGCTGCTATTAAGATTTTATTGTTATCCTTGGTTTTCATGTATTTTATTGATTTCATGTGTACCTACTTATGGCTTTTTTGTGTTTATACTGCTTAAGGTTGCTATTTTTTTTTTAATTTGCAAGCTTTTAAGTCATTATTTTCTCAGTTTTTTTCTGAATAATCTCTGTCTTCTGTCCTGAGACAAAATTTTACATACGTTATGACACCTAATGTTGTCTCACTCGATGTTGGTGCAGTTCACTTTAATTTTTATGTTTTTTTTGTCTCAGTGCTTCAAGTTCCATTGTCTTATCTTCATGATCACTGGAATTTCCTTCTAAAGGCTAATCTTCTGATAATCCCATCAGTGAAATTTTTATTTCAGATACTGTGTTTTTCAATTCTAAAACTGAAAATCCTTATGTGTTTTTTTTTACTTCTGAAATTTTTTTTCATTGTGTCAATGTTTTTCATTATATCCTTAGACATAATTATATTCATTATCTAGAAGGTTTTGTTTACTAATTCCTACATCTATCATTTCTAAGTCTGTTTCTATTAAGTTCTTTATCCTGATTATGGGACATACATTGCTGTTTCTTAAAGTACAGATGGGACAAATTGGAAACAAATAGAAAATTCATAGAAAAACAAAACCACAGTAAGAATTACATTAAAATAAACATAATAAAGCCTCCATTTGAACTTAGAACATAGAAATTTACAAGAGAATATCTCTCACTTACAACGGAAAAAAAAATCAAACAATTTAGAAAATCATATAGTTTACTGAACCCATCAGGGAACTGAGGTCTTAATGCAACTTTTAAATTCCAAAGATTTAGAAGGTCCTCTGTGGTGGTTGATACTGAGTGTCAACTTGATTGGATTTAAAGATGCAAAGTATTGTTTCTCAGTGTGTCTGTGACGGTGTTACCAAAGTAGATTAACATTTGAGTCAGTGGGCTGGGGAATGCACATCCACCCTTTAGCTGGTGGACACAATCTAATCAGCTGCCAGCAAATATAAAGCAGGCAGAAAAAACGTGAAAAGGCAAGATTGGCCTAGCCTCCCAGCCTACGTCTTTCTCCTGTGCCAGATCCTTCCTGCCCTCGAACATCAAGCTCCGAGTTCTTCGGTTTGAGACTTAGACTGGCTCTCCTTGCTCCTTAAGCAATGAGTACTGAAAACCTATTACATCCCAGAAATTATTTGAGGAACTTCTGTTACGAGAGTAAAATAAAATGTCAAAAATCCATGGTTTCCTTTTCTCCCACGGTTTAACTCTAGTGGAGACAGACAATAAATAATACATATAATTTTAAAGTAGATAAAAAATAAAATGTATAAGCATATAGCAGTAAATAAATAGAGTGTATTAGAAATTGACAAATGCTATCCAGGAATAGTGGGCAGAATAAGGAAGACTGGGAGTGTAAAAGATCTGCAATGAAACGGACTGGAATTGCAAACAGGGAAAGTAAAATTATCTCATTTAAAACGTAGCATTTAGGACCAGGCATAGTGGTTCATGCCTGTAATCCCAGCACTTTGGGAGGCTGAGGCAGCCAGAGTTCACAACCAGCCTGGCTAACATGGGGAAACCCCATCTCTACTAAAAATGCAAAAATTAGCTGAGCATGGTGGCATACCTGTAATCCCAGCTTCTCAGAAGGCTGAGACAGGCGCATCACTTGAGGCAGCAGATGCAGTGAGCCAAGAGTTGGCCGCTGCATTCCAACCTGGGTGACAAAGTGAGACTGTCTCAAAATAAAAATAAAAATAAAGAAAAGGTAAATTTTAAGCAAAGACTTAAAGAAGGTAAGGAATACCTCTAAAGGATGACCATTCCAGGCAAAATGAAGAATTACTGCAAATACCCTAAAATATGATCAAACTCGTATGTTTGAGAAACAGCATGAAGAGAATGGGTAAGAGAGAAAATTATAGGAGATAATACACCTGAAATGGGAAAGCAAGTCATGTAGGGCCTTTTAAGTCTTGAAGGTTTTAAGAATAAGAGTAATATGATCTGAACTGCATTGTTAGAAAGCCATTCTGATTAATTCATTATAGAAATACCCATGTATTTTATGCGCACGTACTTATAATACATTAATGCATAACACATTATACACACATTTTTATATTTTATATTACAACATACTTCTGACTGTAAATCTCCTTGTCTTTCATTCTCAACTCAATATAAATGATAAGATCTGTCATGAACTCAACACCTATTTAATATCCACTAGGCATATGGCCCTGTTCGTGGTGCTGAAGATCCTGAAAAACAAATCTGAAAAGATTGCTTCTCCAATAAAGATAATTAAGAAATAACCTTGCAAATAAGCAATAACATAATAGATTATAATACATACTGTGGGGAAAAGTAAGAGGCAAATGAGATAGAGTCACTCGATGGCTACTTTAGAGGGGAAAGCTGGAAAAGTCACTCTGCAGGAACAGCAACTAAGCTAAGACCTAACAGGCTAAGCTCGTAATTGTCAAAAGAAGAGAATCCTCGGCAGAGGCTATCTCTTGCTGAAAGATAGAAAGTAAGAAAAATAAGCTTACTCTGATCAAGTAACTCAAACACTGCAGTGTGCTAGACCATAGAAGTTACGGGGAAACTGGATACTTGACAATATAAAAGGTGCCAGCCCAGGTGGTGGTTTGAACTAGGATGATAGCGACAGAGACTGTGTGAACTGATTGAGCTCACGCTAGGACTTGGTGGAACTGAGAAAGAGAAGTCTAAGGCTTTTATATTGACCAAGTCATCCAGGCCTTTTGAAAGTCTTTTCTATGTCTTGCTGGAAAGAAATTGGTTTGCAAACCTGTGGAATCTTTATGTGTTTATTTGGTAAATATCTTTGTCTAACTCATCACTTGAAATTCCATGTAGCTGCCTTTTAAGAGTACTTAAAGCTCACTAGAAAAATTCCAGATATAGCATACAGTTTTTAAATAAAGCAGCTTCTTTTCTTCTTGTCTCTGAAACTGGGACATCATGCCCTAGGTTTGTGTGCCAGGTCAATGGCATCAAAAGTAAAAAGGTAAAGGTAAGTCCAGCCTAATGGAAATAAAACAAGATCAAAGCAGAACACTGCAGAGGCTCAGTTTTTCCACTAGCACTAAAATATAGGTGATTCTGTGTAAGCGATCTTTCCAGCTCTAATTGAACTACACAACCAAAGTCTCAAAGAAAGCAGCTCTATTTAGGTTAGACTTAATTAACTGTCTTATTAAAAGAGCATGGGTTTTGGAGTTGATGTCAATGTGAATGCTATTTCTTCTTTATGTGTCCATGAACAAACACCCAATTTCTCTAAACCTCTATTTCCTCACAAAGAAAATAATCTATCCACCTTATGCATTGGTTGTAAGAATTAAATAAGCTAGTTTGTAAACAACCTGTACATAAAATGTAAAGACTCTATGATGGCCAGTTGGTATTGTGATGTCTTCTCTAGAGTAAAAAGGTGCCATCAAGTTGTAGACAACAGAAATAATTTGGCTAAAATATTATACAATGAAGAATCTTTTTTTCAACAGCAAGTAGGCTGTGATAAATCACAGAAAAGCCCCCTACTGTTCTCTTGGTTGGAAAAACTCATACTTTCTATGGTCTGAATATTTATGTTTCCCAAAAATTCATATATTGAATTTCTAACTCCCATGCTATTAAGAGGCAGAGCCTTTTGGAAGGTGATTAGGTCCCAATGGTGGAGCTTCATGAATAAAGTTAGTGCCCTTATCAAAGAGACCTGAGAGATAACTACCCCTTTCCACCATGTAAGGACACAAGAGGAAGATATCACATCTGCCAGTGTCTTGATCTTGGACTTCCCAGCTTCTGGAACTGTGGGAAACAAGTATCTGTTGTTCATAAGCCAACTAGCTTAAGGTTATTTGTCAGAGCAGCCCAAACCGACTAAAACAGCATCCTAAGAATAGTGATTGCTCATTTATTATTAAGCCTAAGGGTTGATGTTGACTTATTTTTAATGTTTTCAAAACCTAAGACCATCTCTCAGAAAGAAGAGATGATGGATTTCGGATATTTCCTACTATGAAGTTCTCCAACTTTCTTCCCTTTAATACTTCCCGTAGTTGAGATATAACAAAAGCACAAAATATTGACATGATCAATACAATAGACTAACTGATCACAGAAGTAACAGGAGTGGGGGAGATGGAGAGAGTAGTGATAGTGACAGTGAACATACTGAATACAAAGCATGAGCTACAAGCTATTCGGTTGGTGCAAAAGTAATGGCAAAAAACACAATTACTTTTGCATCAATTTAATCCTTAACGTATCAGTTTCATCCTTCAACCAAGTCCTTAAGGATGAGGCCATTTCCCTTACTGCACATTGGGGTTGCATAGTGTGTCCAAGATCATGCAGCTGTGATGAGGCAGAGCTGGGATTTGGACCCAAATCTGTCTGACTCCAGACTCTTGTGATTTCCACTACATCAAGACCAAAGAAACAGCCATCGTGGGCAGTTTCACAGAAATACAACCAGCAGCCTCAACAGTGGGTGTGAATAAACAAAATTTAAGTGAAGGTGAGACAGATAACTATTTTGTATGAGCTGCTTTTTTGTTGTGTTGTATTAAATGATCCTTCTATTGCATGTTATATGATCCAACACTGTCATCTCTGTTCTCTCTCCTGCACTGTGTCAACTGATCACTGAACAACTCAGCCCTGGCCCTCCCCATGAAGG
Organism: Saimiri boliviensis; assembly: GCF_048565385.1. Classification (NCBI taxonomy): domain Eukaryota; kingdom Metazoa; phylum Chordata; class Mammalia; order Primates; family Cebidae; genus Saimiri; species Saimiri boliviensis. Next base: position 100,140,587 of record NC_133461.1, read on the forward strand.
AAATCCTCAGCACCCACAACCGGGAACATTGCTTTCTCTTTTCCCCACACCCAGTCTGGCTGAGGTAGCTGGACTTGGCAGTCTTACTACAAACCCTTTCCTTCCTAGCTTTTCCCATGTGACCACTCAACCCTGACCTACCAATGAACGGCTCAGGCAGAAGGGCAGCTTCTCACAAAATGCAGAAAGATGGATGACAAATTTTCCAAAGAAAAGTCTCAGAAGAAAAAGCACAAGAGCCCCAAGAGAGCAAAGGATGTTTTCTCTTTATCAAAATCCTAAAACACTGATCAATGATGTTCTAGGAGAGGCACTCACCTTGTGACATCTGAAATACTGTTACGTATTTAGTGTGAACTGTGTAGAGACCTCATCTCCCTCCTGAGATGTATTCACTGCCCCACCTTCTTTCTGACAAAAGTAAGATTCACTTTTTAGAAAACCCTATCTTTTATCATTAGCTCATTTTAAAGGTACCCAGCGTTTGTCTACAGGAAATTTAATTGGTGAGAGGCCACCACAAGCCTCTTTAGATTCATAGATCAAAGCTCTTTCCAACAAGTGCTCTTAGTCACAGTATCATGTTAAAGAGGCAAAAGGAAAGAAGACAGTAATTTAGTGCTTTCAATAATTTCTAAAGATTATTCAATTCCAGAAATATTATACTTTTAGAGAAGACATTACAAATAACACTGTCTTCTCCCCAATAAGATCTTATATTTAAATCATCACTTTTCATTTCCCAAAGTACTTTCATACCCATTGTATGATTGTATGTTTCAAACCATAAAATAGGAGGGGAAATAATATTATCCCTGATTTAGATCAGAAAACCGAGACAAGAGGCACTATGTGATATTTCTAAATGCACATGACCAGTTATTGGGAGAGCTAAGCTGAATAATGTATTATAACTTCTGAAATTATTTTCTCTATTTCTTATTATTTCCATCATTTTTATTTCCCTGTTTGTAAAAGGGCACCATCCAGCATTTATTCAGCACATATTTATTGAGCACCAATTATTTGACTGGTGAGAATTTAGGAGGAAGATATATATTGATGAAAACATATTTCTCCAGGGGCATGAAGCATACTTTGTAGTGAATTGGGGAAAAAAGAGAAAACAAAGGAAATAGACCAGAAAGAGAAGAAGGCAGTTCTAAGTGCTCTTACAAGGGTGACATGTGGGCAAATGACTGGGGACTGTTTCTGTCTGTGTAGTCAAGGTACCAGCATCCTCACAGACCGCTGGGTTTGTCACCACAAACCCTTCCTCCCTTATCAATCACATCCTATGTGCTGTCACATCATCCTTGATGTCTTACACCTTCTCCTGTCCCGCAGTCCCACGATGTCTCCCCTGACTCCTTAGCCTCTGTCAGGTGGGCTTTCCAAAACTTGCCCAGCTGGTCTTTCTATCTTCAGTCTCTCCTTTCCAGTGCACCTTGTCCATTCCTATTTATCTTTGTATCAGGTTCTATTTGTATTACATTAAGAGTAATGGCAAAACCCACAATTACATTTGCACCAACCTAATAAAAACTCCTGTTGAATGCCATCAAAAGTGGGGGAGACTTTATCCCAACATTCAGATTCTACCCAATCTAATCCAAACTTCTCTTCTAAATTCATTTTAGTGACCAGGTGTGGTGACTTATACCTGTCATCCAAGCACTTTGGGAGGTGGGTGGATCATCTGAGGTCAGGAGTTCATGACCAGGATGGCCAACATGGTGAAACCCTCGTCTCTACTAAAAATACAAACATTAGACAGGCATGGTGGCATGTGCCTGTAATCCAGGCTACTAAGGAGGCATAGACAAGATAACTGCTTGATCCCAGGAGGCAGAGGTTGCAGGGAGCTGAGATCATACCACCGCACTCCAGCCTGGGTGACAAAGCGAGACCCTGTTTCCAAAAAAATTTCTTATTATTCTCAGCAAATGAAATCATTCACTGTTCCTAATGTTACATTTGCACTTTTCTACTTCTACATCATGTTCCTCTCCCTCCATTTAAAATTCCTATCCTCTCCTAGCCAGTTTCTAAGGCATACCTCTTTTCTGGGGCTAGCTGCACAATAATACCTCCTCCATGAATGAATGAATAAATGCACAAAGGAATGAAAGTGGCTCTAGTATCTCCTCTGCTCTGCTCTTGTAACCTACTTAGATATACACCAATTGCCAGGGCTTTGCCTCTGATACAGCCTCTTGCTTCTCTAAGTGAGGATAATTTTCCCTGCTCCTCCACTAGCAGGTGTGCTAATTTGGTTCTGTGAGGTCCCTTATGAATGTCAGTCAGCTTGTCAGCTATAGATCTCTGCTCTTCTGCCTTCCTGTCCCCCAAAGCAAAATCCATTGACCCCAAGATCATCTGTCAGCTGATGACATCTGCTCTCTAGGAATAGGCTCTGAGTTCAGACCTTTCCTGACAATGCTTTAGAGTTCCCATCAAACTCAAATAGATATCTCAATTCATGTCCTTTCGGAGCCTCCTGTGGTAGGAAGCTTTTTTTCCCTCTAAGATTTATTTTCCCTCTAAGATTTATTTTCCCTCTAAGATTCCCATTTATTTCCCTCTAAGATTCAGCAAAAAGGCTCTCAAGAGCACATGAATGAAGATAACAGGGGAGTGTGATACATAGTTTCTATAAGAAATCAATGGTTACTGAAATTATCCCACATGGAATACCCTGAATGAAGCATTTCTAGTCTCAGGGAGAAGCTTTGGGGAGTTCACAGGTCTCTGGCTGTGAAGTCTCATGGCAACTATTCCTAGAGTGGAAAAGTATTTTTCTTTCAGGCAATGACTTTGCTTAAATCAGGCACCAAAGCTAACATTTAGGTGTTCTTCTCTCAGGTAGGATCATACTAAGATCTTTATAATGCTGTATTCATACAGCCATTGATGTGGGAAGACTGAAGAGGAAAAGTTTAGTGCCAAATGGCTGAAAATTTCATGCCAATACTTCAGTGTTTATAGGAGGCTGCCAAATGTCACTGGATGCTGAAAACTCACAAGAATAAAACGAGAGAAACCTGTGGCAAACACATGGCTTGAGGGAGACTTTATGATGTCAGGCAGATTCCTTTTCCAATTTTCTTATTTCTTGAGGTGGAGTCTCATTCTGTTGCCAGATTGGAGTGCAGTGACACGAGGAGATACTAGAGCCACTTTCATTCCTTTGCGCATTTATTCATTCATTCATGGAGGAGGTATTGTGCAGCTAGCCCCAGAAAAGAGGTATGCCTTAGAAACTGGCTAGGAGAGGGTAGGAATTTTAAATGGAGGGAGAGGAACATGATGTAGAAGTAGAAAAGTGCAAATGTAACATAAGGAACAGTGGTACGATTGCACTCCATCCCGTATTATTTTTAGCTCACTTTTAAATCCTTATGTAAAATTCAGATTATATGAGCCTATTTTAAATAATTATTAAATAGAAATTAAATAATTATTAAATAGAAACATTTTTTCATTCATTTCTGTTATCCAGTAAAGTAATTACATCATACAGCCTATAGATCACACTTGAGCTCATGGATGAGAAATTAGAGAAAAAAACAGCTTTGCCAAATTAGCAGAGTGTATGCATGCATGGAAATCCACAAATTGTAGTGATTATTCTGAACATCTGATTCCAAAGGGAATCACATCCAAGTAATAGAAATACTTGAAGATGAATCAAGAGCAAATCCTGTTCAGTGCTGTATACACACTGCAACTGTCTGAGCTGCGTTTCCAATGCCACCACCCTTGTTCGATGACTGTAAACTCTTGCTTGAAATATGCAGGAGGCTCATGCTTGGACTCCTTTCTTCCCTGCGTTCTTTACAATCTATTCTCCTGGGAAAACTCAAAATGAGTTTTCCAGCATCAATTATATCACATCACTCCCCTGCTTAAAACTCTCCAGTGGCTTCCTACTGCATTTAGACTAAAACCAGACTCTATCATCACATAAAATGCCCCATAATAGTGAGGACTTGCATACTTCTCCGACCAGACTTCATAATAGTCTGTCAGAGACAGAAACACTCTGTCTGATGTGTTCCTCAAGCTAAACAACAATGTGCTTCTCAAAACTTACAGAAATGTACTAAAAAGGGTCAGTTGTTCTGTATGTAAATTTTATTTTAATTTTAAGAATAGAAATAGGATAGGCATTCCTATGAATACCAATCAACAACGGACAATTTTGATCTTAAAATGATATTTTAAGTAGCAACAAAAGTTAAAAGAACTAGCAGTTAAAAGAACTACTAGTACAGTTCCATATTTACTTTTTCTTTTCTTTCTTAATAAGAGAACTCTGATTTTATTCAGAGTGACAGTATGTCCAGCTGAAACACTCTACCTTCCAGCCTCTGTTAGAGGTAGAATTTTCCAATTGGTGTAAGCAAACATCTTTGGACAAAAATCCTGTTTTGTCCTTCTGCACTCCCCCTTCCAGCCTCTTGGAATCAGACGCTACAACAGAAGATCCAGGAACAATTTAGAGACCATGACAGAAAAGCAGAGTGAATCCAGAGAACTTACCCTTAGCATTTGGATTCAGTGAAATACCAGCAACTACCTAACTCTGGGTTCTTTTATTTAGGGGTTGAGCTCTAATATTTTAAAGATATTGGAATAAAGGTCTCTCTCAGGCAGCCAGGTAATTCCCACTTAATATAATTATCTACATATGTATCTAACAAAGTATGAAGAAAAGTATTAATAATTATTTTATTATTAATTATGAGACCAAAAAATGGAGAAATAGTCCATGATTAAAAATGAAAACACTTGATATTATGATTATTGAAATCTGTAAAGTCAGTGCAATTCCTATCAAAATCCCAGTAAGATTTTTCACAGAATTTACTTACCAGGAAGCTTAAATCTGTATGAAAAATTATGGCCAAAAAGAGCCAACAATATTGAAAAAGAATAATAGTGACAGATGACTAGCCTCAAGTCTTAATTTAAAGGTTATACTAATTAAGAGACAACTCTATCAGTTAATTGCTATATCAATTAAAACATAAAGCTATCAGTAAATCAGAATGAAGAGCCTTGAAAATTTTAATACAGTTAAGGCATTCCACAGTGCTGGAACAAGTATTTACCCATGTGTAGACGTATATTAGATTCCTTTTCTCACATCATAAGTAAAAACAAGTTACATATTAGAGATGTACATGCAAAGAACAAAACTTCGTAGGAAAATATATCTATGTTGTTTGGACAGGAAATGATTTCTTAACTATTTCACAAAAACACAGCAATAAAGGAAAAGTTTTATTAAAATGGCCACATGAAAATGAAAATGAATGACATGATTGAGGCACTGCGAGCAACGTGTAACTATTCATAATGCATGTAAGTATTTAATAATATTCAATTATTTAGTTAAAGCAGCAGGAACTTTTATTTATTCTATTCTATGGATTATAATCTTTTATTTTCTTTGTTTTATTCCTCAAATTGTCCCAGATTTTGCCCCTGGGAGTCAGTTCAAGTTGGTATCTTGTCTTTCAACATTGTTGAGCTTTACATTACTTTCTGGCACCTGGTTGTTCTCTTTGGAAAATGGTATAGAGAAAATTATATTTGTATGCAAGGTGTATCACACAATTTTCAACAAGAAAACACAGAAGCAACTTAACTATTCTTCAGCTGAATGCAAAACAGCATATAAAACACATGGACTAGATCTGCTATTATCAACCTAAACTAATCTCACACTATGGAGTTAAAAAAAAAAAGCTGCATCATATTATAATTCATTCAAACCCACAAAATAATAATGTGTATTGCTTATGAAGACATGTATATGTATCAACAAAGAAAATATAGCTTCTGATATCCAGGAGGCTGGCACTCACAGCAAGGCCTCCTGTTGACTGTAAATAACTTAAAAGAGCATCAACATCAGACAAGGCCATTCTGTGACTGTTATGAGACAAAACAAAAATACAACTGTGCCATAATTATATTTGAACACTAACAAAAATACATTGTCCAAACCACAAAAATGACCAAATATCCCTCCATTCTGTCTAATGAGTGACTGTTGCTTCTTAAACAATGACAACTTTAGTATTGCTCTAAGCTTGAGATTTCTGCAGATATCCAATCACAGAATTATCGTACTTCCTGAAAGCATCAATGCAGAGTAAAACCCTGTTTCCTTAAACCCTCCCAAGATCACCTACTGCAAGCCCCAATTCTATTCTAAGTCCTCTCTGCCATCACTGTGTTGAGACACCCCACACCTTTCCACAGTTCTCAGACAACTACAGGTGTGTTTAGTATTCTTTGTAAAGAGGACATTGACTGTAATGAAAGTATTTTTAATTATTATACTTTAAGTTCTAGGGTACATGTGCAGATCATGCAGGTTTGTTAAATAGGTATACACATGCTATGGTAGTGGCTTGCTGTGTCTATTACCCTGTCATCTACATTACGTATTTCTCCTAATGCTATCCCTCCCCAATCCCCCCAGCCCCTGCTATTCTTGCCCTAGCCCCTCACCCCCCAGACCCCACTGTGTGATGTTCCCCTCTCTGTATCCATGTGTTCTCATTGTTCAACACCCACTTATGAATGAGAACATGTGGTGTTTGTTTTTCTGCTCTTGTGTCAGTTTGCTGAGAATGATGGTTTCCAGTTTCATCTATGTCCCTGCAAAGGACATGAACTCATCTTTTCTATGGCTGCATAGTATTCCATGGTGTATATGTGACACATTTTCTTTATCCAGTCCATCATTGATGGGCATTTGGATTGGTTCCAGGTCTTTGCTATTGTGAACAGTGCCACAGTAAACATATGTGTGCATGTGTCTAACAGAATTTTTAAATGCATATAAATAATGCACCCAGACTTTAGGATAGTACCTATACCTGAAAGAAAGAAAAATAGGAGGAAAGTCTGGGGCACAGAGAAGGGAGCCATTTGCTGTATTTTAAAGTAATCTAATGAACACCGAAACATATATATCCATGGTTGGAACATAGGTATCTCATGTAAGTGGAATCATATAGTACTTGTTCTTTCCTTATGTGATTGAAATATATTATATAACTAAAGATTTCTCTAAAATAGAGTAGAAGTAATGATCTCCCCCAATCATATTCCAGAACAAACAAATTTTGTTTTCATTTAATACATATACTCTTCTAAGATTGTACATAAAGGGATATGATGGAGCAGATACTCTTATGGAGTAAGTCTTTTCTGTGCACTACTATGTTTTGACTATCTGCATATAGGTCAATCTTGCCCACTAGAAGACCCCATATCCTTGAAAAGGAGGAAGGTGCCTTATTTCCCTTTTCACTTCCAATGTCAAGCATAGTCACTGGCACATAACAGATGCTCAGTAAATGTGTGCCCCCAAAAGAATAAATTATTGTGCTTCAAAATTATCAGCTTCAACTTAATAACTTAAAAGCCTATTTTAAAAACATGTCATTGGCTCCAAGTTGTCAGTTTTAAGACCTCTGTTTATCTTTCTTTGTTGCCCTTAGAGTAACCTCAACTGTTCTCAAAGCTTCAGTGGCACAAGAAAATTAAGGAAACGCCTCTTTTATGCAAAGACAAGCTTCACATGTCTTCCCTACAACCTTATCTTGATGCATCCAGCATTTGAAACTTTAAGTAATTTTCAGGTACCTGTAATTCAAGCGATATTAGAGCTGTTAAAGTGGTACCAGTTACCACATTAACGTAGCTATAACTCAAGCAAAGCACACTCAAGAACAACTTCATGGAAAAGGGGCTTATAATTCACTATCTTAAGTCAATTGCTTCCTCTATTATTTCAAGCCTGCCATTGCTAAGGACACCAAAGAAAAAGAACTTATTATAATGGATCACAAACTCAAACTCAGGAAAAAATATTAAATGAAACAAAACAAAGAAATTAAATTATTTATTCTTGACTAATTAAACTCATGAGCAAAAATGAGCCCAAATCTAGTACATGTCTGAGATCCAGGAATGTGAGCCAGTGAAGGATCATAGACTTTGAATGGAGAAGACAAGAACACATGTCTTTATCTTGACTTTTACCAATAGTTTGACCTTGAATCATTCCTGTAACTTTGCAAACACTTATTTTCAAGTGGCAAATACTACTATCCACCTTAGAAGGATGTTAGAGAATTAAATGAGAAAAGCTATTGTCAACGTTTTTTATATACTGCATATTGCTTGACAATTAACATTTATATTAAGAACTTATCAAATAAACATCTGAAGACTAAGAAGTAGGGAAATTATAGGATCAAAGTTGAATTCATGGTTTTATGTGTTTAGAACACTGACTTCTTCTGTGGCAAACCACTTTCTTGTCAGTTTTCTGCTTTCCTGTAAGATACTAATGGTGTGGGGAAATGGTGGTGTTTTAAATGATGTGCCCTTAAGATGCAAAATGCCCAAAAGACTCTTCAGGGGGATAAGAAGTCTACATACAGAATTCAGCTGAATTCTCAACATAGAATTCCTACTTAATTTCTCTAGTCAATCTTCCCACACTCCTTGGTGACTCTATTAAACCTTGTCCATTGTCTTCAACCAAACCTGTGTTACTGGTGAAGGGTGTCCAAGTTCTTGGGGTTTTAAACAAAGAATTGGACAAAACGCACAAAGGAATGAAAGAAAAGCACAGATTTATTGAAACAAAAGTACATTCCACAGGGTGGGAGTTGGCTCTAACAACCGGCTCAAGAGCCCCGTTACAGAATTTTCTGGGGTTGAAATATCCTCTAAAGGTTTCCCATTGGTTACTTGGTGTACACCCTATGTAAGCAAAGTAGTGGCCCACGACCATTCTGATTGGTTGTGCGAGGGGACCAATCAAAGGCTGAAGTGAAGTTATTAATACAAAGCTACACTCCTATGCAAATGAAGACTTGGCCTGTGACCACTCTGATTAGTTGCAGTAGGGAACCAATCAGAGGAACGTTCCATTTTTCGTCTGCCATGCAGAAAACGGGGGGGTGGGGGTGTTGCAAAGGGAGTAGCCTATGGTCCTTTTGCTACTTGGGTATCGGAAGTTGGGATTTTCCTTTTATTTTAGTTCTAGGAAGTCAGTGTGAATCCACCTTAGGTTCCCTGCCTCCAGATCCTATTCTCCTGTCTCACCACCGCCCCAAGAACTCCCTCATTCACAAAAGATGAACTCACTCCCAACCTCAAAGAGAAATTTGAAGGCACCAGAGAGGAGCTCTCAACTTTCTACCACCTGCTTTCAAACCTACAACCTATCTACATCTTTTTTTTTAATCTCCTCAACTCCTGTGGAAGCCAGCTCCCTTCTTCCTAGTTTCAGTCCCATCTTTGTATCTGTGTTCTGTAGCCCACTTCCTCAAGAATCATTTCCTATCAATAATCTGTTTTCTCTTCTGTGTCTTCTAACTCATCATCTTTGCTTGGTTTCCCCATGGTCATTCAAACATACTTAATTCATACAAAGAAATAGAATGAATAAGACCTATTTGATAGCACAACAAGATGACTATAGTCAATAACAACTTAAGTGTACATTTTTAATAACTAAGAAAGTATAATTTGATTGTTTGTAACACAAGAGATAAATGCTTGAGGAAATGATTATTCCATTCTCCATGATGTGATTATTACCCATTGTATGCCAATATCAAAACATCACAGGTACCCCATAAATATATACACCTACTATGTGCACACTACCATTAAAATTTTTTTCATTAAATTACATCCAATTTTTTAAGATCTCCAGACTTAGTTCCCCTTTCAAGTACAGCCCTGTGTCTTCTGTCCTTTTCTCAGCCACATTTCTAAAAGGAGTTGTCTACACTCGCTGTCTCTATTTCTTAATTTCTCACTCATTCCACAACCCACTCAGACCCTGCATCTCCCCTCAGCAGCTCACCCAACCACTGGGCTAAGTGGCCATTGACTTATGCAAGGCATACTTTTGACCTGGACTTCCCTAGGCTCTCAGCAACTCTCTATGGAGTTAATTATTTTGTTCTCTTGTCTTCCATGACATGCTCTCTTTCTGGGTATCCTCCCCACTTTCTGAACAGTATTTTAATTTATCCTTCCCTTTCTCATATTCAAACGTTGGAGTTTCCCAAGATTCATTCCTAGGCTACGTCTGCTTTTCATTCTTTCTTCTACACAGAATCAGCAACTCTCACATCTTCATTCACCACCCACATACTGACCATTTTTGAACATTCATCTTTCAGTTACACGCTAACTGTATCTGACTTGAGGTCCCCACTTGGCTGTCTGATGCAGGCCAGAACCTGCAGAGCACACGCTGACCTGGAGTATGGGTCATAAGATGTTTTCCATATGAAACAGTCCAAGGAAGGAGATGAACATCCTTCAGTTTCCCCTTGGACCCTAAGTAGGGAACTCTGGAAGCAGTATTGCCCACAGAGTACCCCACCTTACTCGTGAGCTGCTCCAGGAGGGACACACCCTCTAGGAGGCAGCTCTGCCACTCGGGCAGATCCTGAAGTTGCTGACTGCTGGTGGCTATCTGCAGCCTGCCTTCCCCTGGGCTAGATACCAAGTTCTTCCTTGAAGGGGGATCTAGGTGGCATATTTTTTCACCTACCACAATGTCTCATGGGCACTTTAACCACAAAACAAAATTGAGCTCATCCCCTGAAAACTCACTTCCTTCTCAGTGTTCCTGACCCTCATCTATGCATTTGCACACATAAGAACCCCAACTCTGATCCTCATGCCGCTTTTCCCTCGCACCCTGCCCTTCGCCTAACCTTACTACTGTCTCTGTTAAGTAACTAAAAAAAGCTTCAACAGCCATCCTCTCAGCCCCATCTAGACCTTTTTTTACGCTCAGCCAGAAGGAATGACCCTTTTAAAACACCAATCTATACCATCTCTTAGCTTGGCTTCCCATCACTCTTCAAATAAAGATCCTTTACTGTCCTAGCCTTTGAGAGGCAAAGGCAGGTGTTATCACTTGAGCCTAGGAGTTCAAGACCAGTCTGCACAACATTGTGAAACCCCATCTCTAAAAAACATACAAAAATTAGGTGGGCAAGGCAACACATGCCTGTAGTCCCAGCTACTTAGGAGGCCAAAACTGAGCTGGGGATGTGGAAGCTGCAGTGAGCCACGATTTGGCCACTACACTAGTCCTTTACTGGAGTCACAAGTTTCTCCATAATCTGTTCCTTCCCTCCCCATGAGTCTGGGTAGTTCAGCTACAAGGGACTTCATTCAAGCCCTGGAAATATACTATGCTTGTTCTCATCTCAGACCCTTACACATGCTATTTGCTCTGCCTGAAATAAACTGCCCTCTTCCCCACTCAACTCAGCTAATACTGACTCATCCTTAAGATTTCAGCTTTAATGTCTGTTTCTCAGAGAATCTTCTCTGACCTCCAGACTCCCTGTGAAATGATACCACATCACTGTGATTATCAGCACAATTGCAATGGTACAAAGTTAATAACATACAGTCAAAGTCGGATGCAGGTTGGAGCCTTTATGCAAGGATTTCATGTCTGCAAATTTGCCCACTGACTAAAATTTAGTTGTAACCCAAAATCACTATTTATGGCGTTTTCATGGTCATTCATAGACGAGCACAGAGTGGCAGAAAATTTGAGTTGTCTGATGCACATTTCTGACCAGCTGAGGCCTGACATGGTGGCATTCTGCCTTCCTGTTTCTACTCTGATACTCTAAGTATTGTTTTTGTGATCTATTTACTGCCACATTTTTCATATTTGTGTGTGTGTGTGTGTGTGTGTGTGTGTGTGTTTTTGCGATTTCACTGTTTAAAAATGCTCCCCAAGCATTAAAGTGCTGTCTAGTGTTCCTATGTGCAAGAAGGCTGGGATGTGCCTTACAGAGAAAATGTGTGTTACATTAATGTCGTTCAGGCATGAGTGATGTGCTATTAGCCCTGAGTTCATGTTAACGAATCAACTCTATATTAAATAAGGTGTCTTTAAATAGAAAAACACACAAAACAAGGTTATATATTGATCATCTGACAAAACTGTTGTGAGCAGAGGCTCAGAGTTACCTAATTCTGTGTTTGTTAATTTAGTGTTCCCGGTGACTTTATAGAACATTCTCACCTCAAAAAAATGAGAATCTCCTGCCATTAGGTTTTTTGTTATCTGTCCCCTGACAAAACATAAACTCCAAAAGAGCAGGTACCATCTGTCTTAATTACAGTTGTATTTTCAACATGGGGCCTTATACATAGAAGAATCTTGGTATTTGCTGAATCAATTAAAATGAACAGCATCTCCTAATATCAAGAATATATTCTTTTTAAAACAAAAAAATACAGGGTTTCACAGTTTTCCAGGCTGGAGTGCACTGGTGCAAATGAAGCTCACTGCAGCCTCAAGGGCCTGGGCTCAAGCCATCCTCTCACCTCAGCCTCCCAAGTATAGCTTGGACTGCAGGTACACCATCATGCCTGGCCAAGTTTTTTTGTTTGTTTTGTTTTGTTTTGTTTTGTTTTAAAACAGAAACAAGGTCTCAAATATGTTGCCCAGGATGGTCTTGAACTTCTGGGCTCAAGTGGTTCCCACTCCTGCCCCCACTTCAGCCTCCCAAAGTGCTGAGATTACAGGTGTGAGCCATTGCACCCAACCAGGATACATTTTTTTCTTCTTCTTCCCTTGAGACGGATTCTTGCTCTGTCACTGAGGCTGGAGTGCAATGGTGTGATCTTGGCTCATTGCAGTCTCCGCCACCCAGGTGATTCTCGTACTTTAGCCCCCAGTAGCTAGGATTACAGGTACCCACTACCATGGCTCAGCTCATTTTTTAAAGTATATTTTTAGTAGAGATGTGGTTTCACCATGTTGGCCAGGCTGGTCTTGAACTCCTGACCTTGTGATCCACCCACCTCTACCTCCCAAACTACTGGAGTTACAGGCGTGAGCCACTGCATCCAGCCACATTCTTTTATGACTTTTACTGCAAAGCCAGGATCATAGGGGCCCTTCTATGACACACAAACCTCATTCTATGAATACTCTTTGCTCTGTTAGTAAATGCTAAGCCATGAATTGAGAAAGCAATACATTTATGAGGCAATCCTATTTCACGAAATAGAAAACCTGAATTCTGGTCCTGCCCGTGTGACAATCAATGACATGGGGAAGAAGCTCCTCAACCAGAGTCTTTTGTTTCCTCATCTGTAAAATAAAATAGACATCTGAGTTCCCTGCCAGCTCTGGGATTTCAGCTTGCCCATCACTCCAACCCACATCCCACTCTGCTCCTAGAATGTGCCTCTGATACTTAAGCAGGGACTTCGGAGGTTTGGTCTGTCCCATCACCAGTATCTAGAGAGTGTCCACACAATATGCATTTAGAGAATCTGTGAGTGAAACTGTCTCCTGAAAATCCAGACTTCTAGCTCCCAATATTAAGCCTAACCCGTATGACATTTGCAGACACTTGAAGAGCGTGTCACTGTACTCAGACAGCATCCTTCAGATTTCGGTGTGTCATTATTAACAGGAAACTACGAGCAAGGGTTTTGATGACTTAGGTTTTCTCTAAAGGCGTAAGTGCCACATGTTCTCTAGAAAATTTGGCAAATACATAAAGGAAAAAATACAAAGGTAACTTTACAGGTTATCATCCAAAACTAAGAAATATTATCAATGCATGTTTTGTATTTTCTAGGGATTTTTTTGTTTCTAATCCATGAGGATTCCATTTTTGTACTTGTTATAAGCCTTCAATAAATTCAAGTAATTAGCTAGTGATGCTGATTGAAAACAAAAGACACAAATATTTATTACATACTTAACATGTACCCACATTAATTTGTCACTTCCTACTGGCTCTGCAGACTGACTTCTCCTCACCATTCTCCAGTGGCCCAAGTCGGAATCCTACAAGTCATCTTCACATTTTCCAGTGCTTCTTACTATCTAATAGGTCTCTGGGTCTTCTTTAAGATCTCCTTAGCAAGCAAAAGTTAAGACCTCCTTAACTGTGGTGTTGCCTGTGTGTCTCAGCCTGCATTCACACCCTTCTCAGTCTCTCCCCAACTGAACAAGGACCAGATTGAGCATTTCTGGGTCTGCAAATGTGCTGTGCCCTCCCTGGACCTCAGGCCTTCACACCTTCTGCTTATTTCAAAATGTCCTTCAGAATCCCTTTCCCTGCTTACCTTCTACTTGTCCTTCAGAATCCAACTCAGATGTCACTTGCACAGAGAAACTGAACTTAACTCTTGAGGCTGCATCAAATTTGTGTCTTCCCTGTAATGATGTCATAGCTCAGGTGGTTTACATCTTCTAAGTTTGTCTTTATTTATCCGTCTCCCATAAACACTTTAAGCTTTTTGAGATCATAGGATTTATCATATTCTTAGTTGTATCTTCCAGTGTCAGACACAAGAAAGTTACTCAAAAATGTTAATTGGAATGAACAGAACGTTCTTTTCTCTACTGATTTGTAATTCTACCTTTATGATATACTTAATGTGATATGCACTAAGTTCTATTTCTTCACCTTATTTTGTTAAAGCTGTATCTGCCTATGCTTATTATATTACAGTATTTTAATGTATCACATCATTTTAATGTACTCTAGTCTCAATATACATTCTAATATGATAAGGCACACTTCACACATACATATATTACTTCCATTTTCTCATCTGTCTAGTCTACTAGATGACCTTGAGAACTACACGTTAGGTTTTCACAGAGTCTATGTAAACTTCCCTTGGCGTTTTAATGGGATTACACTAGATCTAAAAGGATAATTATATCATCTGTAAGCATTATTTTTATCTCTTCCTTGGAAAATTTTTAAGTTCTTATTTCTGTTACTGACTTGGCTAGAATTTCAGGGAACACTAAATACATTTATGATAGCAGATATCCCTGGAAATGTACCTCAATATCTAGATTTTATCAATATTATGAGCTATAAAATACTTAGAAAAGACTAATTTATTCCCGTATGGCATTAAACAACAATATTATTTGCAGGGTGAAAAAAAGCCAGAAGCCTAGTTGTCTAAATAGGCTTTTTATCCTTAGGGCTTGGATATTGCCTAAGAAACATAAGATAATATGGTAAAATATCTCAGAACTGCTAAGTTTCTAATCACATTTCAGATTTGTTTTTTTTTTTTTCCACCACTGACCAATAGGAAGAAAACTTTCTATGATCTTAACAAGAATGGTTAATAGATGTTACAGCAATTTGTTTTGTTTTGTTTTCCATTTTTGGTTTGTTTTGTTTCTGAGAGTGCAAGTTGCAATTCAAGTCGTCCACAGCCTTTCTGGAAAGTGGGAGGCATACCCTTAACCTTCACTATTATTTGTTGAGCTCTTACTCTGTGCAGGAGCCATGCTGTGTCTTGCATGCATTGTTTCACTTAATATCATTTAATGCTTTGTCAGTCAGGGCTCTCTGAGAACAAAACTAACAGGATGTGAAAGTCCTATTGCATGGAAACCTCCTCAGATCAATATCCAAGTTCATCACCTGCAAGTTCTACTTTCCACCCAGTGACAGAACATAATTTTGGACAAGTTTTCCACCAATTTATAATACGGATCACCTTTCCATCAGTGTTCAGTAACGTTGCTTATTTCCACCTGAGACCTCACCAGAAGGGCCCTTAATACTTCTATTTCCAGCAGCATTCTGTTCGTGACAATACACATTTTCTCTAAGGCAACAGAAGCCTTCTCTACAGCTTTTCTCTCTTCGTTCTGAGACCACTCAAAAATTGCTTTTAATGTCCATGTATCTACCAGCAATTCTTCAAGGCAATCTTGGTTTTTACTATGAATTCCTTCAAAATTTTTCCAGTCTGTAACCATTACCCGATTCCAAAGCCACCTTCACATTTTTAGGTATTTGTTATAACACCATCATATTTCACGTTACGAAAATCCTTATTAGCTTTCTCAGGCTTCCTAAGAAAAGTACTACAAATTGGGTGGCTAAACACAAGAGTAATTTATTCTCTCACATTTCTGAAGCCTAGAAGTCCCAGTTACTCAAGGTGTTGGTAGGCCCATGCTCCCCCTGAAGCTTTGAGGAGAGGACTTTCCTTGTCTTTCCCAGTTTCTGGTGCCCCCAGGCATTCCTTGGCTTGTGGCTCCATCACTCCCATCTCTGCCCCCATCTTCACATGGTCATCTTTTCTCTGTATCTGTGCAGCTCTGTTTCTTCACATGGTGATCTCCTTGTGTGTCCGTGCCCAAATTACCCTCCTTCTAATAAGGACATCAGTCAAAATTGAATTTGGGCCCACGCTGATCACCTCATTTTAACTGGATTAAATCTGCAAAGACCTATTTTTCAGATAAGGTCACATTCACAATTACTGGAAGTTAGGACATTAAAACATCTTTTGAGGGGTTATATAATTCAACCTATAATTTTAAGCTCATTATTAATTTTTGTTAAGGGTATTATTTCATTCTTAAATGCAAACCATCAGTCTTAAAGGGACTAAGGAACCTGATCAAAGTTGCATAGTATGTAAATTATAAAGCTGTAACTCATGCCTAGGTGTGACTAACACTAAACCCATATTCTAACTTACTGCCTATGAAATTGTTAATACTGTGCCTAAAAATCTCATCAGCAATACCAGCCAGGGCTTCTTGGTTGAATTTGACACAACTTCATTCACTCCTTCCTGAAATAATTCCACTTGGCTTTCCTGAGAACTCACCCTACTGGCAGCTCTGTCTTACCATAGCTTTCTCACAGTCCATTCATCAACTTTAGCTTTCCTGTTGGAGCTCCTTGTGTAGTAGTGCTGCAGGGTGGGTCTACTTCTCCATGAGCAATCTCTCCTTCAGTGCTCTCAATCTGACTTTAATACCACTCTATGCCAATGTCTTTCAGATATATAATATGAAATTATTATATGACCCACCTATGACCTGTCCACCAAACAACGGATTTGTTATTTCCATTGACAGGTTGATGTCACTCCTTCTATGTCTAATACGTTTCTCAGACTCAGACATGGCAGAACTATTTGAGGTTCTCATTGAAAACAAGCAAAGTCCTATCCTTATCATTTATGCATATATGGTATTTGAAGGGTATTAGATAACTGTCACGATTCCTAGGAAGATGAGAGACTCAGACTTAGGAGCCAACAGCCAGGGACAATCCCCAGATCACCACATGGAATTGCTGGAGGGAACTGCTGAACTACCATTCTGAGTACAGACAGTGGACTCAGATGCGATGCCTAGAATCTCTGCATTCACTGCCTCTGAAAACTAATGAGCCTACTTATTATATCACCAGAATGGATGCCAATTTGGAGCTTAACATGTGTGTCTGATTGAGCCAGGATCACAAGCTGCAACTGAGCTCTATGGGCTACCAGTCAAGTAAGATTCTGACTTAGAGAAACATGGATTCCTAAAGTAGGGGAAATCCTCAAAAATAAAAAGGATCCTCAGTCGTACTCAGCAGCTAAGAAGAATGACCAGTGTCCACCACAGTGGCCAAGTAGAACTACTGATTCTCCTCAGTTTCCCCATATCTTCAAGCTCTACACCACAGAATCATACCTGATGGCATCCTTCCTTATTCTCCACATCTAACCTCTCATCAAATCATTTCACTTCTGTCTCTGAAATATTGCTGGAGTTCATCCCCTCCTCTCCATCCAAGCCACTTGTATCCTTGCTTGGACCATGTGCTACAGTCGCCTCAGAGCTGGTACTCCCACTTCCACTATTGACCCTCGACAATCCAGTCTTTCACAGCAAACAGGCTCATCTTCTGAAACTACAAATTGATCAATGTATCTTCTGCTTTAAGCCCTTGAGAGTACTCATCCCGGCACACAAGGTGCTGCATAGTCTAATTCCTGATCAATCCTCTAGCCTCCCTGCATGTCTCTATGCCTTCCCTTGCTGAGCTTCAAGCACAGCCACATAGGAATTCCCTCCTATCATTGGATACAACAGGCTCATTCCAACCACAGGATCTTTGCAGCTGTTTCCTCCACCTTAAAGTCTTTCTATAGCTGGATCCTTCTTGTCTTTCAAAACTCAGCTCAGCAGTCACCTCTCCTTAGATATGTCTTTCTAAGGGAGTTCCTCTGCACTCTGTCCCATCCTCATTTTTATTTGCAATAGGATTTATTATGAAGTGACATTATCTTTTTTCTGTTTTATTGGCTGTCTCTCCTAACCAGCTTGCAAGTTTATTCATTTTTATATACCTATGTATTCCCAGGGCCTTCAACAGTGCCTGGCACAGAGTACAGATGACAGGTATACCTGTGAAATGTCATCAGGGATCAAATAAATTGCATAGACTGAGGACTCTATAGCCAGAGAAAGATAAAATCAATAAGAATGGGTAAAATGTGGACTTTCAGTTCAGTCACTTAATAGGATCCCGAATGCCTAGGAAACATGACAGGTGAGGAAAGAGGAATTAGGAAAGGTCCAGAAGTGTGATGGGGAATCACAGTGCGAAAGCTTAAGGTTGCAAGAGGCAAAAAGAGCACCATTAAGCACAGGAGTGGCCATCCCCTACTTACAACTGGACACAAGGCTAGTCCCATTGTAGCACGCGCTCATCTGCAAATCATGTGCAAGTTTTTAGTGGCAGTGACATGCTGACATCTCCGTATCTAGAAGGAACCTCCAAGACCTTTGGACATCTCATCAATCTCGGATCTGGAGCTGATGGTCACAGTATCAGGGTGGACACACAGGGAGCAGGCAGACACAGGACTCAAAAGAAATAACAAAGTCAAACTGCCACTGTTTTCTGATAATATAATTGTATACCTAGAAAACCCTAAAGACTTCTCCAAAAAGTTCCTAGAACTGATAAACAAATTCATCAAAGTTCCATGATGCAAAAGTAATATACACAAATCAGCAGTTCTGTCACATACCAACAGTACAAAGCAGAAAATCAAATCAATAACTCAGCCCCTTTTTACGACAATGGCAAAAATTAAAGTATTTAGGAATACACCTAACCAAGGAGGTGAAAGACCTCTACAAGAAAAATTACAAAACACTGCTGAAAGAAATCATGGATGACACAAACAAATGGAAACACATCCAATGTTCATGGATGGGTAGAATCAATATTGTGAAAATGACCAGACTGACAAAAGCAATCTAGAAATTCAATGCAATTCCCATCAAAATACCACCATCATTCTTCATAAAACTAGGAAGACAATCCTAAAATTAATATAGAACCAAAAAAACAGCCCATATAGCCAAAGCAAGACTAAGCAAAAAGAACAAATCTGAAGGCGTCACATTACCTGACCTCAAACTATACCAAAAATCCGTAGTAACCAAAACAATACAGTACTGGTATAAAAATAGGCACACAGACCAACGGAACAGAATAGAGAACCCAGAAATAAAGCCACATACTTAAAGCCAACTGATCTTTGACCAAGCAAGCAAAAACATAAAGTGGGGAAAGGACACCCTATCAACAAGCGATGCTGGAATACCTGGCAAGCCACAGGTACAATAATGAAACTGGATCCCCATCTCTCACCTTATACAAAAATCAACTCAAGATGGATCCAAGGCTTAAATCCAAGACCTGAAACCATGAAAATTCTAGAAGATAACATCAGAAAAATGCTTCCAGATATTAGCTTAGGCAAAGACTTTCATGACCAAGAACCCAAAAGCAAACCCAACAAAAATAATGATAAATAGGTGGGACTTAAACTAAAAAGTTTCTGTGCAGCAAAAGAAACAAACAGAAGAGTAAACAGACAATGCACAGAGAGAAAATCTTCGTAATCTATATATCTGATAGAGAACTAATATCCAGACTCTATAAGGAACTCAAATTAGCAAGAAAAAACAATCCCATTCCAAAAGGTCGGCTAAGGACATGGATACACAATTCTCAAAAGAAGCTATACAAATAGCCAAACAAACATATAAAAAATGCTCACATCACTAATGATCAGGGAAATGCAAATCAAAACCACAATGTGATGGCAACTTACTCCTACAATAATGGTCACAATCAAAAAATAAAAATAATAGATACTGGTGGGGATGCAGTTGAAAGAACACTGCAGGTAGGAATGCAAACTAGTAAAACCACTATGGAAAGCAGTGTGGAGATTCCTTAAAGAACTAAAAGTAGAATCACCATTTTATACAGCAATTCCACTACTGGGTATCTACTGAGAGAAAAAGAAGTCATTATACAAAAAAGATACTTGCACATGCTGTATGTAGCAGTACAATTCTCAACTGCAAAAACAGGGAAGCAGCCCAAATGCCCATCAAGCAGGGAGTGGATAAATTGTGTGTGTGTATATACACACACATATACACACACACTCCCATGGAAGACTATTCAGCCATAAAAATTAATGAAATAATGGTAGTCACAGCAACGTGAATGAAATTGGGGACCAGTATTCTAAGTGAAATAACTCAGGAATAGCAACCAAACACCCTATGTTTCATTCACTCATAAGTAGAAGGTAAGCTATGAGGATGCAAAGGCATAAGAATTATACAAAGGACTTCAGGGACTTGGAAAGGGTGGGAGTGGGGTGAGGGATCACAAATTGGGTACAGTGTATACTGCTGGGGTGATGGGTGCACCAAAATCTCACCAATTACTACTAAACAACTCATTCATGTAACCAAGTATCACCTGTTTTCCAATAACCTATGGAAGTTAGGGGGAAAAAAGAAGAAGAAGAAAGGAAGTAAATCCAGAAACCTAGACATAGAACCACATTGGGAAGCACACAGAAGAGGAATGTCAGGCCCATGAACCATAAAAATGGAGGAACAGAGGCCAGATATCCAGGAGGGAGGAACAGCCTGGGCCCCCTGAGTGCACAGGGCATAACCCCTATTCGACAGTGACACCCACCTCGCTGCCTGCTCATAATCATCTGCTTACCCTTGAAGCCCAGGTCCCTGAGCTTGGAGAAGAGGAAGCAATAATACACCAATACACCTTAGCAAATTGAGGAAGAAATAATTTTTTACTGCTGTAGTCCCCCCATATTAATTAAGCTGGTAGATGCAAGTTTCTCTCTAAATTCCATATTCGTCTTCTTCTAACAGCACTTAATGACTACGATTGGTACATTAAAAAGGTAAAGACTACCAACTTGCATACATTCCTATATTTGCCCGTGATCAGCAAGTTTCAGAAGCTGGATAAAACCCAAAGTCTCTTCTCAGGAAGCTGGGGGATGGGTTTATTAAGTAACTTATAAATTCTAAGAATCCTGCCTCAGAACAGCAATCTATGAATTTCCTAAAGAGCTGGTATGCAAATTATCAGCCTACGGGTTTTCTCCTCTCTGGATTTTCTATAATTTTCCCTTCATCTCAATATGGGTTAATTCACTGTCAACTATGCTTCTTACTAGCTGTCCCCAATCCCTAGCTCTGGACAATTTCCTGACCCACGTGCTGAGGGGATGCAAACTGAAGTTAATAACAACCTTTACAAGGAAGCAGGCCATTAACATCATACTGTATGCCTGTGAAGAAATAACATACCATTATCTGTAAATTCTTGTTTCCTATTACAGAGGTATTTTATATTATTAACATGGGATCTGTACTAGGGCTGAGCCTGTGGGAGGCTGGTGAGTTTCCACTCGGAAAAGGACATCAACAATTAAGAGAGGGGCTTGTCCCCAAAGACATGGGTCCCTAAAGACACTCAGATGAATCATGAACTTCTGTGTGGCATTCTGTATACCTTGCATATGATAAAGATTATAAACTTAATTTTTTAAGGCAGAATGACATTTTTTTAAATACAAGCCACCTCACCAAAAAAACATATACAAATATCAAATAAGCATACTGTCTCAGTCTATTTGCATGGCTATAACTAAATATCTTGGACTACATGGCTTATAAACAACAGAAATTTTTTCTTACAATTCTGGAGGCTAGGAAGTCCAGGATTAAGATGCTGGCCGATTCAATACCTCCTGAGGGCCACTATCTGGTTCATAGATGGTGCCTTCTTGCTGTGTCTTCACATGGTGGAAGGGGCAAACAAGCTCCCTGGGACCTATTTTATAAGGGCACTAATTTCATTCATGAGGACTCCACTATCATGACCTAATCACCTTCCCAAAGGCCCAACCTCCTAATCTTACCAAATTGATAATTATGTTTCAGCATTTGAATCCTAGTGTGGGGGGGAGGGTGGGCACAAGCACTGAGACCATGGCACATGTGAAAATATGCTCCATATCATATGTCACCAGATGAATGAAAATTAAAACAATCAGATATCACTATTTGTCTATGCATCTATTAGAATGGCCAAGATACAGAACACTGACAATGTCATATGCTGACAAATGTATAGAGCAACAGGAACTCTCATTCGTTACTTGTGAGAATGCAAAATGGTACAGCTACTTTGGAAGACAGGAGGTTTTCTTACAGAATCCAAATATATTTTTACCATAGGATCGAGAAATTGTGCTCCTTGGTATTTTCCCAAAGGAGTTAAAAAATTAATGTCCACACAAAAACCTACACACATTTATAGGAGCTTTTTATGTCACTGCCAAAATTTGGAAAACAACCATAATGTCCTTCATGAGAATAAATAAATGTGGCACACCCAGACAATAGAATATTATTCAGAGCTAAAAATAGATTAGCCATCAAGCCATGAAACAACATGAAGGAATGTTAAAATACATACTGGTAAGTGAAAGAAGTCAATCTGAAACAGCTACATACTGTATGATTCCAACTACATGAGATTCTAGAAAAGGCAAAACTATGGACACAGCAAAAAGATCAGGGTCAGTGTGGAGGGAGGGATGAAGATCAACGGTCAGTGGAGAAGGAGGTGGAACAGAGGATTTTCAAGGCAATTAAACTACTTTGCTTGAAACTATAATAGTAGAGAGATATCTTTATACATTTGTCCAAACCCACAGAACGTCCAACATCACAAATGAAATCTAATGTAAACTATGGACTTTGGGTGACAATGATGTGTCAAGGAAGATTCACCAAATGCACAACTCTGGCGGAGGATGTTGATAATGGAGGAGCCTGTATATGGGTGGGAAAAGGGATATATAGGAACTTTTTGCACCTTCTACTCAATTTTGCCATGAACCTAAAACTCCTCTTAATAAACTCAAAAAAAAAAAAAAAGGAGAATACCAGAACAGGAGAGAAATGGGAGAATTATTCTTTTCATATTGCTAGTTATGCCCTTTTTTATCTACTAGCTGAAGTTATCAAAATGAATGACCTCTGATTAAGTGAAATTGAAATCCTGCCATTCCTTCACTAAGAAAACAGTGGCTGTTTTTGCTAACTCATTATATTATTGATATATTTGCTGCCATCCATTCCAGATCATGGCAACTTAATCCTATGGTCAAGTACTGAAAATCAATCCTGAAGTGCAATTGTCAACCTATCCTCATTGCAAGTAAGAAAAACAACCCTAGGAGTTGGAGAAACAAGAGAGGTTACTAGCAGGGAAACTCCTTCACCCTAACTAAAAACTTCTTCCCAGAAGTCAAGTTATTAGAGTTTGAGGTACTTGACAATTTCAAGGGGGGAAAACAAAGTGCTGCTGTTACTTGAGGCAGGAACAAATCACCACCTCCCATGGTACAGATAGGCCTTCCCCTCCTCAGAGCTGAGAAAGACAATCGCAGAAAGAAGTGCATCAGCAGAGTGGGTGAGAAAAATGACTCAGGTATTGCATTCTCTTTATGTTGCCAAGAAATACATCACTCTACAGATGGATCTGATTTAGTAATATGGAAAACCATATAGAGTTTTGGTCCATAACAGATCTATTATTTATCGAGCACCTACTGTGTAGCAGCTGTGGTTCATATTACTTCACCCAATTCCTCCACGTTATTTATTTTCTAATTTTATTAATAAGTAAACTGCACTCTGGGAGATTTTTGTTAACCTTAGATCACAAAATTAGTGTTCTTACCACTAAAATACCCTTCCTAGCCTTACCTATGCCAAAAGGTTGCAGTGGAAAACTAAAAATGAAATCTAAAGAAGCCTAGAGCTTTCTAACACCCTTCTCTGCAGGTGGCTGAAAACCTAGAAGACAAGAATGTTTTACAATTTACAAGCGGTAGAATATGCAGAAATAACTTCAGTGATAATAAACAAGATATGTTAAATAGTAAAATCTTAAAATGCTATAGTCAGAAGCAGTATTTTAGAATAATCACAAGGAATAAAATCCAGTAGAAAATAAGTCTCCATGAATGGGAAGCTATTCATTCAATCCCATCTAGATGCCACTCTTCCTAGAAAAAGTAGAGCTCACCCTTCCCACAACTTCAGCTGTTCACTGTTAACTGGGAAGCCTCAAGTGCTAGGAACAACAGAGATCCCTTTTCTATCATGTGGTAAGTAAATCGTGTCAGACATTTTGTATATTGGAAGAAGAAAGGCTTCTTCTTCCAAAATTATATATTCCAATTTTGCATATTGGAAGAAGAAAGGCTCTCTTGAAACTGAGTGAATACAGACACGACATCATGACTGAAATATGAAAAATTTTAGACCAGACATTTAGTAATCTCTGAAACTATCCTAAGTTCGGAATAGACCTACCACAAGAACACAGAGGAGAAATCAACAGAACATAGACCACAAAGGAGGAGAAACGTTGTCCAACAAGGCCCCAAGTCAGACCTGATCAAGCATCTTCACTAAAGACCTCAAGGTAAGTTACTCTGCTTGTTACATATTCATTTATGTTGTTTGTTGAATACTGACCCATACTAAAGGTGACAATGGAATAAATGCAACGTGGGAACTTGTTCATAGTACAAAACTACTCATTTTCAACCAATAACTTCTGCGACCTTTTACTGAGGAGTGAGGGACATCAAGGCAGACACTTCACGTACCTGCTGATCCATACTAGGCCCTTGTCTTTCTGCATTTTACTTTTCTCTTTCATCCCCTCCCCTGCTCTCATCACCTTTCTTCTCTCCCAAAGACACCTACTCTAAAGAATTTGATACATCTTAAATATGTATCATTGTAAAAATACAATTGTATGTGTATATGTGTTCAATCTGAATCAAGGGTATTATGCCTTGTTTCTTCTGCTGCTTTATACTATTTCTTTGTCTTAATTTTTCACTATATACTATGCTGTCAAGATTTCTCTATGTAGCTGTACATATTACATGATAGATGTATGTATGTGTAGGGCTGTTAGCACCACAGGGTTGTGGGGTGTCCCTTATGCTGTGCTGAGGTGCAGGATCCAAGAAGTAAAGAGACAGGACACTGAAGAACTGGTGAAGAGCAGCTGGACTCAGGGGACCATGCAACCTATGGCCAGAGATCATCGAGGCCCCAAATACCCAGAGCATCTGTATTTATTAGGTACAAGCAGGGGGCAGGGTCTTAAGTGAGGTCATCATCTATAGGCTTAGTAACAGGGCATACATAATCACGTGCGTCACAACAGAGGGGGCCACCCCATTATGTCACCTGGGCTGAGAGATGGGCCATGCACAGAAGGGGGCTGTGCCATGTGTAGTAGTAGAGGATCATGTACAGAAAAGGAGTCCGCCCCCATTAGGTCACCGAGGCAAGGAGGTGGGCTGTGTGCAACAGGTGTCGTGCACAACACTTCTTATCTGGGGTCTGGAGACTTCAAAGAATTTCTAATAGAAGGATACTGTAAGCCAGTGCAGTGGGAGCTGACAGACTTGTGCTCTTCTCTAAGATATTTATGGGAGGATAATTTGAGCTAGCACAGAAGCTAGAAAAGACAGGGTGTACAGCCACCGTGACTGGTCACACCAGAGGGGTTCTTCTCTCTCAATTACTTCCAGGATCTCAGGCCTGAGGCCTGCTTTCCACAGGAACTGGATGCAAGGTGCTACAACTCCTTTATCGGGAGAGGCTCTTGCTCCAAGCCTGCCATACAGCGTATGCCCTTTCAGGCAGGGACGCCACTGCCTGGGTCTTTTGTTCTTGTCATGCTGTTTTTCCATGTACTGCTTCTGTTCTGTGACTACTCTAGGCATTCCTCCTACTAAAAATACTCTATGGTTATATAGAAGGATTATATAAATCAGCACTAAATCTATCAGTACAGCTCCAACTACAATACCTATATGATTATATAGAAAGATTATATAGAACTAGGTATGCTAGATGTAAGTATTAAGTATGTCATATAAGCTAGATAATATATATATCTAGCTTATTTTATATACATTTATATATATATATATATATATATATATATATATATGGCAGTAAGTCACACTTCAGGCACTAATTGTGCCTGGGGTCTGCACAGTTCTCCTTCCTCAGTGCCCCAGGGGGTGTTACCCACATATATGCATTATAGTATCACTGCATAGTATTCCACAGAATGCATTCTCCTCTTTTCACTTATCCATCCCGCTAGTTGTATTAGTCTGTTCTCATGCTGCTAATAAAAACACACCCAAGACTGGGTGACTTACAAAGGAAGGAGGTTTAATTAACTTTCTCATGGCTGGGGAGTCCTCACCATCATGGTGCAAAGTGAAGGAGGATCAAAGTCTTACACGGCAGCAGGCAAAAGTCTTACAGGCAAAGTCTTACATATGTCTTACATGGTGGCAGGCAAAAGAGCATGTGCAGGGGAACTCCCCTTTATAAAACCATCAGATCTCATAAGACTTATTCACTGTCATGAGAAAAAATCCACCCCCATGATTCAGTTACCTCCCACTGCATCCCTCCCTTGACACATGGGGATTAGTACCATTCAAGGTGTCATTTGTGTGGGGATACAGAGTCAAACCATATCACTAGTGATAAACGATTAGGTTGCCCCACCTACATAAACACTCTCATATGGATTCACATATAAAAACCTGTGAGTTCCTCTGTGGCAAATAGCCATCAGCGGGATTTCTGGATCTTAAGATCTATGTTACCTTACCTTCCGTAAGTCCTGTCCCAAGCACCTTAGAAAAGACTGTATCATATCAACTTCTACCAATGGATAAACTTACCCATTCCAACCAGAAATTGTTCCTGTTTCCCTACATCCTCTTTGCATTGTGCAATTTGTCCATTTTTGCCTGACCTATGTTGAATAGTATCTTATCATTTCAATTTGCTATAAACTGATTATAAAGAAGGTAGATCTTTGTTTCTACACTTGTTAGCAAGTTAGTATTTGCTCTTCACCATTTCTGATCTTCTGGGAGTGTCCATTTTTACAGAATTTTCTGTCTTTTTTTCACTGATTCGTCTAGAATTCTTTTCTATTCTAGGTACTAATGCTTTGTCCGTTTTAAACACCACAAGCATCCTCTCACAGTCTGTGAACCACCTCTTGTTCTGTAAAGTCTTTTTTCATATTTTTAAGGTTCTAAGTTAAAAGAAATTTAAATGTTGTTATGATTATATTTTAGATCAAGGTGACTGCTGACAATTGCAGTAAGGATTTGGTATTCACAGTGGGCAAACCAGACAACAGTTTTAGAGTGTGGTCGTAGCTAAATATATTCCTGTCTGGCTGCCACATATAGAAGCACTTGGGAACTTTATTTAATTCACTTAGTTTATTTTATGTCTTATGTTCACCTGCCTTCACTTCCCTAAGACAAACTGTCTTGAAACCACATAAATTAAGCTCATGGTTTATTGGTCACATCATCCCTAAAAATAAACTAAAAGCTGAATTTCTCACTATCTCATCCCCAACCCCTGCAGCAACAGGTACCTTGTTGCTCAGATGCCTTACATTTCTTCAACTTGTATTTTACCTTCCATTGTGATGGTGCTGTAGAAATAA
Organism: Saimiri boliviensis; assembly: GCF_048565385.1. Lineage (NCBI taxonomy): Eukaryota > Metazoa > Chordata > Mammalia > Primates > Cebidae > Saimiri > Saimiri boliviensis. Next base: position 100,168,426 of record NC_133461.1, read on the forward strand.
TCGTGTCTTTCCTTATGCATCACATGAAAGTGCATCTTTGCTTAACAGTTCTCATTCCATCAACCTCTCTATATAAGTATGTCAAAGACGCTTGACCTTCTAAAATCAAGTTGCTGCAGAATTCCCATACATTTTCTTCATCCGCAGAAGCTCCTATGTCATGGATGGATCTCAATCCCATGTCTTCATAGCCCAACCTGTTTGTTTACCACCATATTATACTATCTTCACTCAACAAGGCTGACTTGAATCATTCAAAAAAGGTTAAAAAGCACCTTAACTAGGAACTGCCATCTGGACCACACAACTCTGCTTTGACAAAAAATGTGAGTTAGACTAAGCTGTTAAAAACAATATTTTAAGTAACTACAACCAGCTGTTTCTCATTTAGTAACTTAAAATGTGATGACTCCACATGGCATCTGCATATTCTATTGCCTTCTGCCTCTTTCATTACAGAAAGCTGAGGTCACTTTTGAGCTACACAGCTGAATGCACTTAACTGGTGTTTATACCCCAGTGCCCTCCAGACCTTTTATCCTGAAAAAGGAAAACCCATGAGGGGCTACCCTGATACTGACAGCTAGCCCTTAGCAGTCTCCTTTCCAACACACAATTTCTTAGAACGTGAACATCAGACAAGGCCACTGTCACCACAATGTACCAAGACAGAAACAAGATCCCTTGTAATCCTGTTTGAACAGTTAACGGACACTGTCCAAGACATAAAATAGCAAACATCCCCTTCTCCTAGTTAATATATTACGATTGCTTATTTGCCAGTAACAGCTTTAGCTGTTTAGCAGTCTGCCCAGCCTAGGAAAGTTTAATTAAAATACCCAGTCTCTGCTTCCTAGCAGCATCCAATCCACAGCAGAGCTCTGTTTCCTTAAGCCTTCCCCAAAAACACTTAACCCAAGCCCAAATCTTAGATAAATTCTTTGTGGTGTGTGTTCTTCCTCACTGCAAGGAGTTAAAAACCCAACTTGTTCAACCACAGCTGTGCTCCTCTGGGTCTTTGGAGCGAAACATTACCAACTTCATTAAACCCATGAAATAATATATAAAATAGTGACAAAAGCAGAGGCTTTAGAATTCTGACTCTACTACCTATTGATATTATGGTTAAGAAAACGTTACTTAATTACTCCAAATCTCATATTTTATTCTTCTATAAATTAAGATAAATGAGATTACTCAAAAAGTCCATGCAAATATACCTCACAGGGTTTTTGTGAGCAGGACATTCATGAATAGTAAAGCATGCTGAGCACTGTACAACTCCAATGAAGATTCACATGGACTGGAATTGTTCACATGGCACTCCTGGCTATGAAATAATACATGTCAAGTGCTTGGCACCCTGTCCGCCACATTTGAAAGACTCAGTAAGCAAGAGCTGTAATTGCTAAGCATGCTTAAATGTGTAACAGAGTAAGCATTGTCCTAGTATTAATGTTGCCTTTTTGACTGAGCAAGTGGCTGGCTCCATAATGTGATTAGGTAAGTAAAGCCAATTTGAAAAAGGTGCCAGGAACACCATCTGCCATACATCACCCCCAATGGACTGTGAAATGTCTGGCATTCTACCATCCCAGGCTCTGTGTGCTAAAAGCTGGTCCCTTCTCCTTGGCGATCGGACGTCACAGGAATGATAGCAATGGTGGGGCATTTTTGGGGGTTCTTATAAAACCTTGTCAGAATAAGTGTTAGGGAATATTATCAGGATGCCCATTTTATAGATGATTAAGTTATGTTCTGAGAGGTGACTCATTGAAACACACATCAACTAAATGGCAGGGACATGATACAAACCCATAGCTTCTGACCCCAAACCAGTTCTCATTCCATCGAGACACAATGACTCTAAGCGCGGGGAAAATCTGGTTACAGGTGCCAAGCATCTGAAATGCTAGGGAAAAACTCAGAGAGGCCCCTCGCTGATGGCCAAGCTTGTTGTATTCACGTTCTGTCCCTGGAGCAAGTGAAGAAGACATTGGGACACCATACCAGGTCATTTTGGGTCCTCGTCTAACATCTATAAGAGGGACTAGGTTATCACCCAGCTCTGTATGTGAAGACCTGATGATATCGTTTTGAACAAAATCACCCAAACTGTGTGCTTAGTACACTCATCAATTGTATGTCCTTTGCTGGCACATTTGAGTTCCCCAGCAAATTGTCTCCATGCTCCATTACCAAGGGGTAAAGGGGATGAGAAAGCTAACGCACATCAAGCACTTGCTACAGAGAAAGTACAGCAAGAAAGGCTTGTCAAGATACGCTAACCACATACTTGTTTTGTCAAGAATTACCTCATTCGACCAGGCACAGTGGCTCACGCCTGTAGTCCGAGCACCTCGGGAGGCCGCAGATAGAGGACTGTGTGAGTCCTGGAGTTCCAGACCAACCTGGGCAACACAGTGAAACTCCATCTCTACAAAAAAAAAAAAAAAAAAAAAAAAAAAAACACAAATATTAAAAATCAGCTGGGTGTGGTGGCTCACACCTGTAATCCTAGCACTCTGGGAGGCTGGCTCAGGAGAAATACTTTAGTTCAGGAACTCAAGGCTGCAGTGGGCTATGATAATGCTAGGGTGGTAGCACTCCAGCCTGGGTGACCCAACAAGAGCCTGTCTCAAAAAAAATAAATAAACATCTCATTCACAGGAACAACAGACACTGGGGACTCCAAAAGGGAGTTGAGAGGAAGGGAAGCAAGCATTGAGAAACTTCCTACCCGGTACTGTCTTCACTACTTAGAAGACTGAATCAACAGAAGTCCAAACCTCAGCATCAAGCAGTATACCCTCGTAACAAAACTGCCTATGTACCCCTTGTCTATAAAATAAAATACTTACACATATTTTTGAAGGAATTATCTCATTCAATTCTCACAACAACCCTATGAGGCCAACATGATTTTTCTCATGTAACGAGAAGTCAGGAACTGAGGTTCAGAGAACTTAGCCAGGCTCACAGCGTATGCGGAGATGCTGGGGTTTTAAGGCAGCCTTCTGCTTCACTGCACTCCAGGCACTTTGCATTTACCTCGTGGCCTCTCACCTGTGTGAAGGAGCCAAAACGAGTTCAGCTGGTTTGGAGGGGAGCGCCAGGCGCTGACAATCGCACATTGCATTACTTTTTCTTCTTCCAAATATCTCTTCCAAAAGTATTTTATTTTCTGGTAGTCTCAATGCCCTTATTAAAAGTAAGGCTGTTAATGGGAATTGTAAGCCAGTGGGAAAAGCAACGACAGATCCCGAGCTGAAACCACGCAGCTAAGCAGCTTCCAGCTTCCTCACCCTTAGAAATTATGTGATCCTGGTGCAAATCCTATTTGTTAAAAAGGAAATAAAAAGAAAAAAATCTGAGATAATAAGCCTTTGTTGTTTTAAGATGCTAAATGTGGAGGTAATTTGCCACACAGCAGTAGATAACTAATACAGGGAGATAACTAATGTAGGGCATAAGGGACCTGCCTAATGTCATCCACACATTAGCAACAGTGTCAAAGAAAAGGCAAATTAGAATACAATGTTAAATAAAGGCCAGGCACAGTGGCTTATGCCTGTAATCCTAGCACTTTGGGAGGCCAAGGCGGGCGAATCACGAGGTCAGAAGTTTGAGACCAGCCTGGCCAACATCGTGAAACTCCGTTTCTACAAAAAATACAAAAAATTCAAAAAATTGGCTGGCCATACTGGTGGGCACCTGTAATCCCAGCTACTCGTGAGGCTGAGGCAAGAGAATTGCTTGAATGCAGGAGGCAGAGGTTGCAGCGAGCCGAGATCGAGCCACCGCACTCCAGCCCAGGCAACAGAGTGAGACTCCATCTCAAAAAAAAAAAAAAAAGAAGTTAAAAGAAGCGATCCAAGATGGGTTTAGGTGAGACATATTAATAATAAAAACGAGGCCTATAAATTAAATCTGAACTCTCATCTGCAAAGCTAGAGTCTGTCAAATATTTTATCAACAGGTATTGATTATAATTTTGTCCATTAGAGAGACCATAAAGGCAAGATAAAGTCAATCATTCTTCTCTAGACCCTAACACATCGACATGCTCATTAACCTTTTACCTGAATGTGCTAACCATGTATTTGTTTTGTCTTATACCTAACGTCACTGTGCCCCAATCAAAATTATAAAAATATCACCTTTACTTCACCACCCCCATTCTTCCATCTCCTATGAACAAAACGTATAAAGGCCAGGTCTTGTGACTAGATACCATGGTTCAGGCCTCTAATCCCAGCACTTTGGGATGCCAAGGCAGGGGGATTGCCTGAGGCCAGGAGTTGGAGACCAGCCTGGGCAGCAAAGTGAGACCCCCATCTCTACAAAAAAGTTTACCAGAAAAAGTTAGCCAGGCATGGTGGTGCACACCTGTAGCCCTAGCTGCTCAAGAGGCTGAGGTGAGAAGATTGCTTGAGCCCAAGAGGTTGAGGCTGCGGTGAGCTATGATTGCATCAGTGCATGCCAACCTGAGCAACAGAGACAGACTCCATGTTAAAAATATATATAATATAAAAAAATACTATGTGTAGCTCACTCTGGGACACATACTTGGTTTGTGCTGAGTCTGTGTTTCCTGAGCTGTTAGTACCCCAACTTGGCTCAAAATAAAAAGAACTTTAAATGTCTTTAAGTTGTAATACCTGTTATTTAACCTTTCAGTGGGCAACAGTAAGGACAAAATGTCAGGCCCATCAGGTGAGGAGCTCTTTTTAACCAACCCCAATCACCTCCATGGAATGCCCATTTCCCTCCTAGATTTCTCTTTCCACTTAGGAATGGACAAGGTCTTCTCCAAGTAGAGGGAACAGAGACTCACGGTGTGTGGTGGGGGATAGCTGCGCCGTGGGATAGCATGGAGAGATAGGGGGTGTTAAAACATGAGAGGCACCTTTGTTTTACATTCCTCTCTGATTTGTATTTTTCTGAAATTTAGCCCATTTCTCAGAAGAAAGAACAGACAGAGGATCATAAGAATAAAATCTTCAAAGATGGAGAAAACAGGAAAGCACAGCTGCAGATTGTAGAACCACGGCTGGCCACTAATGAATTTGATTTCTCAAAGCAACTTACAACTTGATTGAAGAGCAGCATGCTTGGAAAACTCATCTTCTGATGATACCTCAATTCCCAGGTCCTTAAAATACAGTGTATCTTTCTTTCAGATCCATTAGTCAAGCCTCTGCTCGATGTAGAGCTATCCGCATTAGGTACCAGTTTAATTTGTCAGGGTCTTAAAAAGAATAATTGTATTAAATATTCCATTATGTAAATCACATGAAGAAATTGATCTGCAATAGCCAAAAGCAGCTAGATGCAACTGAGATCACGTAAGAAGCCTCTGCAAGATATCCATTACCTTGAACCTGTCTTTCACTGTATCCATATTGAGAAGTGCAAGTCATTGTCTTCACAAGAGACAACATCAACATGTAGCCATTTCTTAGAGGAAATACGGTAGTAACCAGGAGTATTTGGATAATATAAATTTGCATCTATAAAGTATCTGCCTAGAAATCATTGATTTTCTCTTCCCCGAAAAGCCTATTAAAAGGAAATATCTTTTCTAATGCTTTCCAGGGGGCCTCCAGGAAATCATTACTGGTAGAGACTGTTGTTTTATGGGTCTTTGGATGGGAGCTTTAAATATGAACATGAAATGTGGAAAGGAAGGATGTGATACGCAGACTCCCGCTGAGAGCTGGCTTTTATTCATTGCCTGTCCTCTAGTTTATTTCTCCAGGCAATTAGCCCAGGCCCATCGCTCTGGGAACCATCCTTTGAAAAACTCCTTCCTGGAGAAATTTTTACTGGGTCAAAAGCTGGATTTAATTTCTACTCCTCACCTGCACTCCACCTGCTACCCTACCCTTTCCACCTCTTCCCAGGAGCTCGCTCCTTTCTGCTACCAGCCTCTCACCAGAGTTCTCTCTCTGGTATCCAGGCTGAAGTTTGGCACTCACTAGGATTGGCTGCAGCATAACAGCCCTCAGAAGGAGACCAGGAGCCAAGTCCAGGAACAATCTGGAAGGCCTGGGAGGCAGAGACTGTCTCTTAGATGGGCAGGTGGGGTCCCAAAGCACGGTACTCAAGGGTATGGCTTCATCAGAAATCGTTTAGGCAGGCACTGCAGGCTCAGACACAGTTCAGGGAATTCCCAGGGATCTTGTTGAAACTTCAAGTGGGAAAACAGTCTTGAATGATGGTTTGATGGCAAAAACCAGGAGGATAAAAGCAGCTGTGTTCTGTTGATCACTGACCATGTGCATTTACTCTTTTGGTGAAGCCCTCCAATTCTGGGAGTTAGGCACAACTCTAATTTACTCTAATTTACCAAAGATGGGTACAATTTGCCCTTGATCACAGGTTTATGAATAGCAGAGCTGGTGTTCAAATCCAAATGCAACGGACTCCAGTGCCCTCACTCTAAGCCAGTGACCTCCTCTCAGCGGTCAAACTTAACCGGCTTTGCTTTTGCTCACTATCAACTTCACAGAAACATCAGTCTTTTTCATTTGTTTGTTTTTGATACAGTCTTGCTCAGCCATCCAGGCTGGCATACACTAGCAAGATCTTGCCTCACTGCAACCACCATCGTCTCCCACGTTCAAGCGATTATCTCATCTCAACCTCCCAAGTAGCTGGGATTACAGGCACTTGCCATCATGCCCGGCTAATTTTTGTATTTTAGTAAAAACAGAGTTTCACCATGCTCACCAGACTGGTCTTGAACTCCTGACCTCAGGTGATCTGCCTTCTCAGCCTCCCAAAGTTCTAGGATTACAGGAGTGAGCCGAGGCACCTGGCCATCAGCCTGTTTTAAAGACCTACAGATGAGTTTAAGCATTGTCTATTGTGAGTTCTCTCAATAACCTTGAGGTGCAGTCAGATGGAACATGTTTAATTGAGTATTTAGTTACAAAGCCTTTACTCTGTGTCGAGAACTATGCTAGTCGATGAAAATAAAGATCAGAGAAGATGAGACAGTGGAGAAGTGGACAATAAGCCAACTGTCACACAGGTAAAGATATATAGGGCCATCTGGGATAAGGTTATAGAGATGTATTCAATGTCATGAGAGACTGAGCACAGAAATGATATTGATGTGACATAGACTGGAGAGACCTCTCCAAGAACAGACAGGTGTGTAGGAGTTAAGAGTTAACCAGGAAGGGTGAGAGGAAGGGCACTGCAGGCTAAGGGAACAGCACATGTGAAGGCTCTGAGGAGGGCAGGAGACTAAGACCTAAAAGATGGCCCAAGTGGCAAGCAGGGGAAACGGCAGGTGATGGGCTGTCCAGGGGACAGGAGAAGGATCACTGCACATCTTGAGGGATTCCTGTTCACCTCCCAGGTGAAACAGGAAGCCATTGAAAGACCTAGTGTGAAAGAGACATTGTTGGAAGGTCACGGGGTTGGTATAAGGATCGGGATAACAGCAAAGTCATTAGGGAGACTATGGGAGTGGCAAGGAAGAGACACACAGGAAGGTAGTTTATGCTGGGGGATCATGTGAAAAAAGAGAGAGATCTAAGCAGTCAATACATACACTGGAGATAAACCTACTTTATGTGGTTACATAGAAGGAAGAAAAGTATATTCGTTTCCTAGGGTGGCTGTTATAAACTGCCATAAACCTGGTGACTTAAAACAACAGAAATGTATTCTCTCACAGTTCTGGAGGCCAGAGGTCCAAGCATCAAGGTGTTAGCAGCGCCGTGCTCCCTCCAAAGGCTCTAGGGGAGGATGCTTCCTCACCTCCTCCTAGCTTTGGTGGCTCCTGGCCCTCCATGGCTTGCAGATGCGTCTACCCCACCCCCGGCTGTGCCTCTGTCTTCACATGGCCCTCTTGCCTCTAGGTCTCCTCTGAGACTCTGTAACCAAATCTCATTTTTTCCCTTAGAAAGACACCAGTCAATGGCTATAGGGCTCACCGTAATCCATTGACCTTATGTAACCTGGTTACATGAGCAAGAACCCTGTATCCAAATAAGACCGCATTACAAGGACTGGGGGTTAGGACTTACCGGGATTTTTTTTTTTTTTTTTTTTTTTTTTTTTTTTTTTTGAGATGGAGTCTGTCCAGCTGTCGCCAGGCTGGAGTGCAGTAGCCTGATCTCGGCTTACTGCAACCTACATGTCCCAGGTTCAAGGGATTCTTCTGCCTCAGCCTCCCAAGTAGCTGGGATTACAGGCGTGCACCACCACACCTAGCTAATTTTTGTATTTTTAGTAGAGACGGGGTTTCACCATGTTGCCCAGGATGGATTCGATCTCTTCACCTCATGATCCACCCACCTTGGTTTCCCAAAGTGCTAGGATTACAGGGTGAGCCACCACACAGAGCCAGGAATATCTGTTTTGTGAGGGAAATGGAGCAATGTCATAATTCAACCCCCCACAGGAAATCAGGATGTCAAGTATAACTTTCAAGTTTCTCACAGGAGTAACTTGGTCAATGGATGTGCTCAACTCCTAAATAGGGAAGAATTGAGGAGAAGCAGGTTTGGGTCCAATGCAGAGCATGTTACATTTGAAATACCAATGAGTGTAAAATGAATTGATCAGGGCTGCCTGCCTGCTTGCTTTCAGTTGCTTGCTTTTCTTTTTTTTTTTTTTTTTTCATTTTTCTATGAAGCTGAAGGCTGCGGTAGCTAAAGGCCGCATCACAGAACACTGAAACCTAACCTTCGCTGGCTACCGTAGAAATAACATTCATAGGTCCCTATTGCAACAGTAGATTCAGTTGTTTTTCCTAATTTTCCTAATTCCAAATGGTTGAGGCCACCAACCCTTCAGCTGGGTCTACACAAGTATTGACACTGGATGGCAAAAAACTCCACCTCCCAATCATGCTAACACTGCCATTTTCTGTACCTATGTCCTATGAAATGCCATAAATTCTGACTACACTCATATAGAATGAATTTTTTACTTCATTTCCCCCCACTACCAACCACCTCGTCCCATCCCTTAAACCACTCACTCCCCTAACCTGTCAATATCCCTAAGCCTCATCTTCACAGAGGCAGATCTGAGAGCTGTCCCCTCGCCTCCTCATTCGGTGGCCTTGCAGATAAAGCTTTCCTCTTTTGCAAAACCTGTGCCACAGTGATGGATTCACTCCATGCAGGTGTAATGGACCTGGACCTGACCAGTAAGAAATGTAGATGTCCAACTGGTCATTGACATGAAGGTATTAAGCAACAAAGAAAAGTCTGGGCCAGAGATACACATTTAAACTCAACTAAGTCAATGAGATTATTTAAGGAGAGAAATTATGTGCAAAAAAAATTTTTCAACAAATTGTATGCCATCAGAAAACACGCTTTTTGAGTGAAAGACAAAATATGCAGAATTATGTATATTATATGTGGCAAATTATTTATATATAAAACATATGTGAATATAAATATGCAAGCAAATTGATTCTGATATATATAAGAAGAAAGGAAACACAACTATTGATAGTGTCTATCTTACAGGCGCTTTTCATTTATCCTATGCTTTTCAGAATTTTCCAAATTTTTACCATTGGGTATACATTTTTTAGTAGAATTGCTTGAAAAGACAAACTATTCAGAAATTTAATATGGTTGAAATATGGAATATAGAAAAAGAAGACTGGGTAAAAAAATAAAGCTAAATGGTAGTTATTGAGTCTAGTCTAAATTGCCAAACAAAGCAATTTGTTTTTCATTCTATGTGCAACAGGAAATCCTAATGGCCTTGAAAAAAAGATGGAGATAGACTGATTATGCCATGGAATTTAGTTATAGCTGCTTTTCTGACTGAAGAACTAATATAACCTCATTATAGAAAAAAAATGGACCCACAGGAAATTACAGATCCACATTAACATTTTTTAATATTTCCTTCCAATAGTCTTTGTACCTATTTTGTACAGGTTAGGTCAATTTTTAAGCAGCTTCCTTTTTTAATTTACCATGATATGAAAAAATCTTTTCACCATGAATTTGAACATCCCTCAAAAAAAAAAATGCTGTGATCAACATCTTTACCCGAAAATTTCTATCAGAATATTCATTGAGTGCCAACTATTAGCAGGTACTGCAGTAAACATTAAGGAAATGAAAATGAATTAAATAAGGTCCCTTCTCTCTAGCAAAAGGAAAAAGACTAAGATAGAAGGACTTCCAACATAAAATGACATAGAAATTACCTATGTGTCTATCTCTCCATCAGAATCATTCCTTGCTCTAAATGAGTTTACACCTTGCTAGAAGAACAGACAAAAAGCTGTAACTTTCGAGGTAATACGGTAACTAAGAGGCATGAACACAAGTCTGGGCTCTTAAATTAAGCAAGTGAGGGGCATAATGAAAGGGTGCACAGCACGATGACCTGGCTACGTTGAGAGATCAGAGGCACAGAACAGGTCTTGGGCTACTGTCTTTGTCTAGTCTGGAGGTTATGAGGGGATGAAATGGGGGAGGGGAAAGGAAGCTGGAAGAGGAAAGAAGCCTTTTCAGAGGAAAAACTGAAAGAGCAACACACATGAGTGCTCTTCTCAGCTGGTTTCTGTATGCATGCCTGGTCTCTGCGATACGACAATAGGCACCTACCAGACAGGAGCTCCTTGTCCTAGCCTAGTGCACACTCAGTACTATCAGGCAATTGATTGAAAAGACAGCGTGATGGACAGACAAAGTAAAAAGGGAAATGTAAAAAAGGAGCCATGGGTAAACGCACGAGAGTTGTGGGGTGATCTGTAGTTTCATTACGGTGCCTCTCAGAAGCCTGCAAATCTCATTGCCATCTCTATTTCCACCTGGTGCTTGGTATGCAATAATAGCATCTTCCCAGTAGAGGGAACTGTCTGCGTATTTAATTCCTCATCTGGCTGCTGAGCTGAACCTGCAAACGGGTGGTGCTAACTGTAGAAATGTTTTCCAAACTGGTCACTGCAGTTCAGCCCCAGTTGTCTCACACTCCAGGCTGCTGCATCCCCTGGGGCTGGCATCATTTGGCTAACTTTGTCACTAGCTCTTTTGACTCTAGCCAGCCACCCTCAACCTTGCTCTTGCAACCACAGATGCTGAGATGTGCTGTGAGCCACCTGCAAGTCCTCAAGGGCCTTCTGAAGCTTTCTCTCCATGGGATAATCAAACTTGTTGGAACTATAAGTTAACACTCATCTGCTTTGCTCACCATTTCATCTTCGGTGCTGAGGCAGGTGCCTAGCACATATTGGACATGCAATAAATTATTGCTGTGTGAATGACTGAGCCAGACGACCCTCCTAAAATGCTTTGGTAGCCAGAAAGCTTTGATAAAGACAATAATCTCTCTTCAGTTCCTGAAGATTTGTCCCTGAAGTCAAGTCTTTCTGAAAGATTCATTCTGCAGTTCATTCTGCCCCTGACAAAGGGTAACTTTCCTCTCTGCACCCTCATTTCCTCAGCTCCTAGGATGCGCAGCTCTACCTGTTTCAAGTACCTGGACAGTGTGAACAAGAAAAATCACTCAGTTTGTTAATTAACCATTGAGGGTAACTGATGTTTTCACAATCACAAGAAGTATTTTTATGGTGCAAGAAGGCAGGTCATTAACAAAATCATCTAGATTTTTTTTTTCCAAAACACAAATCTCTAACACCCTTCTTCCTTCTTCCCTGACCCCATCACACTGTAATGAATAAAGATAATATCTCTAATACATCCAGGGGAATGAAGCTTATTCAGAATATTCTTTGCAAGTCTGGTGGGTGATTCTGGTGAACATGGGTACACACACACACACACACACACACACACACTCATAAACACACATCCTACCTCTATTTCTGGCACACAGAGAGCCATTACTAATTCTATCCATTAGAACCACTGGTTTATAGTATACATCAACATCGCCCAGGGATATATTTACAATTATACTAATACCCAGGCCAAATCTCAGGCAAATTAAATCACAATGTCTCAGAGTGAGCCTCGGGCCTCAGGGATTCTATTAGAGCAGCAAGACTGAGAGGCCCCACTGTAGACACTTGGAAAATCCAATGTGAAGAGTCGGCATAGCCCCTGGCCACAGTACCTTCCAACCAAACGTGGAACACAGTAAGATTAACATGAAATGACAACCACCTGAAATGCCCCAGAAAGCAGAATTGTGAGAAAAACCTTGGCCCCCACAGTTTAGGAGAAGTGACCTTGCATTTCTTACTCTACTGACCTTGGTGCCTTGAAGCATCATTTAAGGTCTCTGAGGCTCAGTCTCTCTATAAAACAGAAGTAGTTAACATCACCAAGATGCTGAAAGGACAAAATGAAATAGTCAAGCCAGAATTCTTTGTAAGTTATAAATGATTATGCAATTGGAATGGATTATTACAGGGAAATAGCAAATAAATATTTTTAAACATTTTTAAATAAGTCATTGTAGTCCCAAAAGTGACTCAATATGTTTCATGGCATCTGTCAGAAGATTCCCATTTTCTAGCATTTCAAGCTATTTCCAAGTTCCCACAGGTTTTTCCAATGCCTTTTTTCCCCAACTGACGTAACCTTAATAGTCACAGTTATAATAGTTACTGGCATTTTCTCACCAAGCAGACAGAGTATCTGTCTCTTATCACTCTTTCATCCATGCCATCACAAACCCCTCTTGGTTTTCTTTAATAATATTTGCTACTGTTAAGGTGTTAAAGTTCATTGAAGTACTTTATGCTGATAGCAGGCTTTTGAAGATCCTCTTATGGTAGGTTTCAGACCTCACTAATGAGCCAGTCAGAAAGCTATTTTCAAATAAGGATCTGTCCTTGACCTCACAAACAATGAATGTCATTTAGGGAAAGGGTAGCAGCTTTAAAAATATGAAATAAGCTGCGTGCAGTGGCTCACATCTCTATCCTAGCACTTTGGGAGACTGAGGCGGGTGAATCACAAAGTCTGGGGTTTGAGACCAGCCTGACCAACATGGTGAAACCCCGTCTCTACCTAAAAATACAAAAATTAGCCAGGTGTGGTGGCACGCACCTGTAATTCCAGCAACTTGGGAGGCTGAGGCAGGAGAATCACTTGAACCTGGGAGGCGGAGGTTGTGGTGAGCCGAGAGCGTGCCATTGCACTCCAACCTGGATGACAGAGCGAGATTCCATCTCAAAAAAAAAAAAAAAAGAAAGAAAGAAAGAAATTTGCAATAGGACAGGCTTACCACAGAACCCACAAGTTGGCTTTGTCTTAAACAAGTTGCTTAGATTTAATTTTGAGACATGCAATTAATGTAAGCATTAATGAAACAGCACTGTAAAGGCTTGGGCTATGTCGTATCGGTTTTTATTTCTAAGCTGTGGCTTTGCATAGGTCACTTTTGGGGTCCTGGCTTTCCTTAGTGACATATCAGTAAAATTATGTAAACTATAGGCGTGTAATGAGAAGGCAGAAGGTAGCTGGTTACTGTCTGAAATATGGGCAGTCAAGAGAAAGTTTAGTGTTAATGAAATGAGCTAAGGAACTACTGATAATAAGGGGAATATTTGCTCCTTACGTCTTTGACAGAGTCCCACGATGAAGCAAGTGACCTTCATCTCAACCCCTAACACTCCTGTTTGTGCTCTATCCACAAGGAAGAAAACCAATGAATAATTAAAGAGTTGTCTAGGTTGACATTATACACTGAATGTTTGTGCCCCCTAAAATTTATATGTTGAAATCCTAACCCCCAATATGATGGCATTAGGTGGTGAGGCCTTAGGAGGTGAGTAGATCGTAAGAGTGGAGTCTTCATAAATGAGATGAATGTCCTTATAAAACAGACCCCAGAGTAGCTCTCTCTTCCCTCTTGCCATGTGAAGAGATGGTAAGAAGACAGCTGTCTATGAACCAGGAAGCAGGCCCTCACCAGAGATCTCGATCTTGAACTTCCCAGCCTCCAGAACTGTGAGAAATACATTTCTGTTGTGTATAAGGCACCAAGTCCATGGTATTTTGCTATAGCAGCCCAAACACACTGAGATATTTGGGGTAGGACAGAGAAGACAAGGTTGAAAGATGTTTGTTATCAATTATGTTTAGGCTTTGATCTCCTCATAGTTTGAAGATACTCATTTTCTCTTCTCTTTTCTTTTTAATTGGAAGACTACATTTCACCAGAGTCTTCCAACTTTCCAATGATATAATTAAATCAGAAAGTAAATTCATTTGGAAAGTGAAATAAACCCTATCCTTTAAATCTGATTCAGTCTACTATTAAAATTGAGACATAATACAGGCATGTAAATAAGATCCAACTCAATTTCAAGAAACAAGCAGTGATAAAGTAAAAAGCTACAACTCTACTGAATTAATTGGCAAGATTTAAAATGCCAGTGATTTTACTTTCCATTGATGCATTTCTCCAGAGCCATGGTAGACATAAAGGGCCTCTCTCTCCTCCAAATAGAATGGAGTCTCTAGGCTGGACATGGTGACTCACACCTATAATCCCAACACTTTGGGAGACCAAGGCAGGAAGATTACTTGAGGCCAGGAGTTCAAGACCAGCCTGGGCAGTATAGCAAGACCTGGTCTCTACAAGAAATTTAAAAATTAGCCAGGTGTGGTGGCATGCACCTGTAGTTTCAGCTATTTGGAAGGCTGAGGTGGAAGGATCTCTTGAGCAAGGAGTTCAAGGCTGCAGTGAGCCATGATTATGCCACTGCATTCTAGCCTAGGTGACAGAGCAAGACCCTGTCCTTTAAAAAAAATAATAACAAAAGGCATCTCTGGAGATCAAGAGACATCTTACTCACTTTATATCCTGTATAGCTCCTACTACCATCATTATCCAACATAGACTGCACATTAGAAATTCCTCACGACCTTAAAAACAAAGTACAAACTGTATCCAGACCCCATGCAACTCTGCCTACAGAGACCAGGCGTGGGTTTTTGTTTTAAATTTCTCACATGATTTTTCAGCTTCTGAAAACAACTATTCAGCCATTTTCTTAGCCCACTTTGAGGTAAATAGAGTATAATGAAAAAAATCATGCTAGGAGTCAGGAAGCCTGAATCCTAGGTTTGACTCAAATACTAAGAAGCAAATTCTGGCCTTTTGGAAGACTGTAACTTTGCTATGCCCCATTTTTTTACCTATGAAATTATAAAGTTTAGACTAAATAATATATATTAAAGCCCCTTCCAGCTCCCAATTGTCATCTATTCAACAAATGAGGCTTTTCACAAATTAAGATTTGTCTCTCTTCCATGAGTGTGAGGAGAATGGGGACTAGGCTTTGAATTTTCTAAGGGCTGAGATTACTTTACTCAAGTCCCCATCTCCAGCTCCTGTCACCGTGCCTGGCACAGAGCTGATTCAATAAATATTTGTTAAATAAAGGGTTCCTATGGCTCTGATATTTATAGCAAAAAGAAAACTGAGAAAGCCTGGCTCTTTCCCTTGTTTTTTTTTTTTTAATACAAATGAGCAAACTGGCATTGGAGACTGTACATACAGGAGACTGTACTTATAGCTGGGTGTGAGTAGCAGAAGAAAGTGAATTCATAGACCTCTGTCTGTCTTTCACCCCACCACATACATGCCAGTTCTCTTCCATCACATACTGCACCGCGCTCCCCGCACTGCAACTTAGAAGATAAACAAAAGAGGCGTGTCAAACAAAGTCCCATGTCTGGAATTAGGAGAAAGGCATTTCAATTCCAAAATCAACTGTTCTCTAAGTAAATAAGCCTGAACGAGTCATTTAACTTTTCCATTTTTCCATGTACAGACTGAGACCAGATGATCTTGAATCTATTTTCTTAATGCTCCAAGAGGCTATCATCTGGCAAGACAAAGCTAAGCACATGTTCCTTGTCATCCAACATTTTTATGACTGACAGCATTCTATGGGGATCAGAGGCAAAAATAGATAAGCCCTGCTAATATCAAGAAGAGGAATTCCCCGCCAAAAGAAGAAACCAGCAAACTCAGAAAATGTAGAAGAACATCAAGAAGTTGATTATTCAGGCTGTCTTTTGCATAAGGAGACTAGGAGTAGGCAGGTCATTCTCAGTCCCTGTTGACACAGACACTGTGGGTGGACTGTCTGACACACAGTGTGCGGGTCCCAAATCTGCCTTGATGCTGAGAACATTTTTATTATCTGACAGATATATCTTGAGTGAAGTCTAGGAAGAAATGTTATCTATGTCATGACGGGACGGGACCACACATTTGGTGATAGGAAAACTAGATAGTGAAGCATTAAATATGACACCCAGATTTCAGGCAGGGATGATGGAAAAATGATGGTGGCATGAATAGAGAAAGGAAGAGGGGTGAGAGAAGACAGAGTTAGGTTTCAGATATTTAAGTGCTACTGATTGGCAGATCATTCTGGAGAAATCTTAGGCAGTTCAAAGTCAAATTTTAGTTCTGAGGGTCCATTTATCCATAAAGATGTAAAAATGCTTACAACTTAATGCTTTGAATTTATCATCTTACAAAATCAAAGTAGACTTTGAACCAGTAAAGTGGATTCCAGAACATACACTACGCTATGTGCCCTCTATGAATCCTGTCTAACCAGGTACAGGTCTGTATTTTACCCACGTTGGTAGCCTCATTCCTCTCACTCAACATCTTAACCCCTTTATCACCTAAAAAGGAGAAGTCAGAGTGAATAAGTCTCACAGATTTGGGGGCTCATGCAAGATACGTGTTTATTAAGCTCATGATGCTTTGGGAATTCTTAATCTCCCAGCCCAGTGACCCTCAGAAAACTAGCATAACCTTAGGACGAGAGAAGCAGCATATGAAAATCACCAGATTTTCAGAACAAAACTGACTATGTGGGTCTGTGGCCAAATCACACTGCGCATATCACCCAGCAGGTGTAGGATAATTCCACCCACCACCCTCCTCACGGAGACTGCAGAAGGAAAAATGGCTTCAGTGAGGGAGGAATGGACATTCTCCAACAGATGAATGAGTGAAAGTAACATTCACAGACTAGGGAAAATCCCCACACACCTCTCTCCAGCCCACTCTTATATCCACACCAGCCCCCAAATACACACTCACCCATCTGATCATGTCACTTGATCCAGTTAGAAGACTTGAGCAGGGAGCTGAGGCTCCAGGCTTACAGGAAAGAACCAGAAAACACAGCCTGTGTTTTATTTTTGTCGTGCTAACTCCAGAGTATGCCCCTGATTGGTGTGAACTGAAGAATCCATAGGAAAAATCATACATGTGAGAAAGATGTGCTCCAGTTCTAGCTCTTTGGTTTACTAGCTGTGCCATATCTCTTGGAGGCTATTTTCTAATCTATAAAATGGGAGCAGCAATACTGGCCTTGTAACATCATGGAGGATTAAAGTCAATCTACATAAAGTGTGTCTCAAACACAATTGACCTTCCTATATGATGGCTCTCAGCTAGAGTTCTCCACCTAACGATATTACAATGTCTGTCTCCACTGTGGTTTATTCAGAACAGAGGTTTGATGTTATTTGTTTCTGATTTTCCAACGATGACCACGACGTCTAGCATACTGTAAGAGAAAATGGGATAGCAGTTGCTTTGAACTGGAGAAGGGCTCTATACTTAGTCACTTTTACATTCTGAAAAAGAAACAACCCTTCATTCACAATCAGAAACTTGTCTGAAGAAATTTAGAGTTAAACTTTTTAACTTCTGGCCCTTCACCCTAAGGCCTAGGGGGAAAAACTCATAGCTCCTGGCCCAACATATTAACCATTGTAGGATTCCAAGGAATGGTAATGGACTGTTTGACCGAATTAATAAATAAGTGAGTGAATTAAAAAACAACTATGTAAGGCAGTTTAAGATGAAATTGACAAAACTCAAGAAGTGATTTGAGCAAAGTGGTGGCTCAAATTACAAATAATCATGGGTTGGAGATTTTTATTTTAGTGACCTAATTGGTACCAGGCAAAGAAAGGGTTTAGACACTAGAAAAAAAATGAGGAAAATTTTTAATTGTGAGAACTACAAGTTATCCCAAAATATTATGAACAATGACCAAAAGTGAAAGCAGAGGAATAGTAGATGAAAGGAAATAATTATCTTATTATAAACTAGATAGAAAAGAATGGGATAAATAATGGCATTTCAGGATCTTTCATTAGATTCCAGGAAGAAAGGTATCAGTGTTTCTGGGGATGAATTTTCTGCATTGAGATTTTTAATGAGGTATTTAGCACTACCCCAAGAGATATTCCTGTATTTTCAGTAGCCTTTTATTCACCCACTTAAGAAAATGCTTCTTTGTAAATCAAATGTAGACTTCTCCTCTTAATACAGTGTTTTAGAGCAAGGTAATTTTTATCTACCTAGAACCATCTTGTTGCCATTATGCCTAGAGTCAATTAATCTTTCAAAGGCCTTTTCCACATCCTCAGACTCTATATTTTCTTTTATCCATTGAAGCACAGCAAATCAGGAGCTAAGAAAAAGTAGGACCCATCTGGGCACAGTGGCTCACGCCTGTAATCCCAACACATTGGGAGGCCAAAATGGGTGGATCATAAGGTCAGGAGTTCAAGACCAGCCTGTCCAACACAGTGAAACCCTGCTTCTACTAAAAGTACAAAAAAAAAGAAAATTAGCCAGGTACGGTGGTGCATGCCTGTAATGCCAGCTACTCGGGAGGCTAAGGCAGAAGAATTGCTTAAGCCCAAGAGGTAGAGGTTGCAGTTAGCTGAGATGATGCCACTGCACTCCAGCCTGGATGACAGAACAAGACTCTGTCAAAAAAAAAAAAAAAAAAAAAAAGTGGGACCCAAGAGTGGGTTCCAATGCTGCTCACTTAAATCTCTTTAACATTAAGGTAGTGTTAAAACACTTTCACCAATATGGCTCACAAAACCATTGTCACTGACAATGAATCTGAGTGCTTCCAAATCACTTTAGAAATATAAAATGTGATGTAAATGCTTAATTAGAAAAAGTTACATGTGACACAGTTGCTATTTTTACTACCTGTCTATCAAGAACCCACACGGATTTGTCTAAAATAGCTGAGTTGCAGGCCAAGAAGAAATCAATCAAGATATCAAATGCTGCACTTAGATTTCAGAGGGAAGGCATGATTGGGACCCATTGCAACTGTCCTTGACACCCAGGAATGGGGCAAATACCTTGAGGGAAACCACTAATTCTTAGGGCCTCCCCTCTTAGTCTTCTGCTGAAAGCTGAGGTTCAAGTTGCCCACAGCAGCCCCCAGCAAACATCAACACTCACCAAAGGACTTCATCCCCTTTTCTCTTCCTCTGTGCAAATCAGCTTAAAGTAGATACAATGCATAATTTCAACTCCAGCTCAGCAGCAAGGGAAAATCAAAAGGGCAATCGATGCAATTGATGGGTGCCCTCAATGCCCAGCATGTGTTATGTACAACTCCTCAAGATAAGCAAATCCAAAAGGTCAAAGTCAACTGTTTTCTACATACTGATTGGAAAAGATCAATTACTTTCCAGTTTACCATCTGTCCACCAAACATTAATTGGCCATTGACTATGTAAATGAAATGTGGAAATGCATAATCATCCCCATCATTGTTCCCAGTCAAAATGTATTTTATAAAGGTGATGTGGCTGCATACAGTCTTCATAATACGGGGGATAAGCAGAAATACAGACAGAAGTCAGAAGTGCCATTGTCACCAATTAATCCCAGTACAAGCCACACATCTGGAGAGTCATAGTTCCCGGCTCTTGACAACTTGTTTTTAGACTACCTGACCTACACTTTGGGCCTTAGGAAAGCGTTACCAAGTAATGTCATGGAGAAGTCTGATCAGGACATCGGGAGTCCAAAATCCAAACTTAAGCAAACCTAACCATGTTATCAATAAAAAACAAGGAAAAGGGTCAAAACCCTTTGTTTCCTCTGAGTCTAGGAAACACAGCTCAGACATGCTCTTTGATTTTGTTTAATTTGAGATGTCTATTTATAAGACATGTTCACCACATGCTGTTGTTCTGCACACCAGTGGGAAGAGGAAAGTGGAAAAGGATAAAGCAGTAGTAAGAAGAGGTCTTTACCTTTAAAGAGCCTAAAGTTTAATTGCAGGAACAAGATGTCTTTGCATGTGCAATATAAAACAATCGGAGTTGGGATAATTACCAAATCACGTGATGCCAACTACATGCTGGGAGAATTTATGAGAAGAGAGGAGATAATGAAGTCTTCCTGAGAAAACAGGAATGGAGCTGCGGTCGAGTGGTTAGAATTTGGACAGGAGGTAAGTAGTGGATGAAACCTTCAGGAAGAACAATGCTATATTATTGGAATTGTAAGCATGCCTTCTGTCCCAATCAATTCACTAAACTCTCATTTTCTGAACCCAGATACAGCGGATGCATTTCCAACTAGAACCCCAAATGACAACATAGTGCAAAACAGGCTACCTTCCCACCAAGATCAGTACACAGAAGAAGAGTAAGTTTCTTTGTTCTTGTATCCCATGTGATATTGGTTCTCTCAGCTTAGTCTTTTTACCTAACTAGTGCAAGATCTCACTTATTCTTTGAAAAAGTAGTCTCATTTAAGTAGAATAGCTATCATCCCCAATATGCAGATGAGAAAACTAAGGCCAAGGGAAATTCAAGGTAATCCAACCCTCTGATGCTGTCCTGATATTAGTCTTTGCCTTTGGTAACTCTGTCGCTTCTTATTTCTGACATTGTGAACAGAAGAACCGTTTAGATTTAAGTGTTGATGGGAATTTGACAGGGTTGAATTTCACATTTCAAATATAGAATCATGAACCTAGATTTAAAATTAGCTGCACATAGCACGTCGTTTTCATAATTATTGATATTACACATTTGTTACCACTGCAAAATTTAAAGGAGCACTGAAAGATATCATTGCAACACACAGTTCTGGAACCCAAGGCAGCAATGGCTGGCATTGGAGGTAATTTACACCCATAATATAATTAAACAGGAGGAATTTGCATTCAGAATTGCACATTACCGTATTTTTTTCTGATTATAAAAATAATTTTTTAAAGAAACAAACCTCTGGCAAGCACAGGAGGTTTTAGAGTGTTCTGACAATTAGTATTTCAGACAAATGACATTGAGAAAGAGGACTTTCTAATCCTTCTGGATACTTAGCAGTTTGCCAAGAAAATAATAAGCTGTCTGTCAGATATTCTAACATGAAACATGTTGTGATAAATAACTATTTTCCCTTCCACACTATTTTTGCTAAAATGTATTTATAATTTCTCTCTGATTCTCACCTATTGATAGAATCTGCCTATAAATAAGAGATCTGAGCATGAAAATCCTATCCATTTGAATCCTAAGCATTGAAAATGGATACGAATCTAAGTGTTATATTAGCAAGAAAATTAGGATTTGGGTTATCAAAAAATTCATAGATTATACTCAATGCTTGTTATACTATAATCTGTTGTCTATATCTTTCCGTAACTTCAGTTTTGTGTTTTGCCAGATCTGTCACTTGTGTCACTGAGACAAAAGCATTCATCTATATTCAAGGCTAAATGCAGATTCACAGTTACATGTTCTGTTCACTTTAAGCCCACATGTAGCTCCTACAAAAGGAAGAATCTGCTACCTGGCAACTTTCTATTTCATTATGTGTGTCTGAATGCAAAATACTGAGCATAGAGGAAAGAAAGGGTGTCCTGTTAAATACGTGCACAGACACGGTCTCATGCAAAAACAGGTTTTTTCCTCTCATCTTGATATTGAACTATGTGCTTAAAATCAACCACCCATTAACATTGTGGCTGAACAGGTCTGTAATCATCTTTATTCTAACATTTTTACTTCCAAACCTGGTGAGATAAAGCACATCAGTTTCCTCCTTTTTTACCCTAGGTAAATTCTTATCTCTCTGGCAAGTCTTTGAACTCTTCATGAAAGGGTTATGTGATATATGTCTCGTTAGCATAGTGAAAACCTACCACAGGCCCAGAACGATACCAACCACTACAGGTGAGGTTAATGACCATCATAATGATAATAATAACTACTGTTTATCTGGCACTGTGAAAGGCACAGCAGTGCTTCAAAATCAAATATATACACACTATTCATCTATCTATCTGTTTATTTATTTGTTTTATTTTGAGGTGGAGTCTCACCCTGTCACCCAGGCTAGAATGCAGTGCCACAATCTCGGCTCACTGCAACCTCTGCCACCCAGAACAAGTGATTCTCCTACCTCAGCCTCCCGAGTAGCTGGGATTAGCACCTGCCACCGTGCCTGGGTAATTTGTGTGTGTGTGTGTGTGTGTTTTAGTAGAGATGGGGTTTTACCATGTTAGTCATGCTGGTCTCGAACTCTTGACCTCAGGTGATCCACCAACCTCCGTGTTCCAAAGTCCTGGGATTACAGGCATGAGCAACCTCACGCAACCTATGCTCTCTATTTAATCCCCAAAACCACATAATGAAGTAGGTCCTATTGTTATTGCTGTTTCACGAATTAGGAAAATGAGGCTTGGAGTGGTTTAGATACAACAGAGTAACAAGACAACAGCATCAAGGGGCTTGCAATCTAGCTGGGAATCTAGGACACGAGTAAGAAAATCATTGAAAAATATTGTAATCGGTTGGTGCAAAAATAATTGCAGTTTTTGCTGCTACTTTCAATAGCAAGAACCACAATTACTTTTGCACCAGCCTAATATATAACTAAGCACTACATTCTGTGCAGTATACAGAGTTGAGAGTAGGGCATAAGTAAGAATTGCCTAAGGAAGAAGAGGAGGGGAGGGCAGGCACAGTGTTATCAAAGACCTGCAAGTGACTGGAATAGCAGGGAGCATCACAGAACAGAGAGACAGGGTTATGTAGTACAGGCTGGAAAGAAGGGAACACAGAGTCCAGGCTGGAGAGAAGCGGGGTACATTGTAGATCAGAAAAGAAAGGGAACATTTCGCCAAGACTGACAAGACAGAGAACATGTAGCTCTATAGTCAAGGAAATTCAATCACCTGGAAGATTCTTTCCTTGGTTGTTTCACTGACATCCCAGATCTGGCATGTATCAATTCCAGCATCCAGCATTCAGCTTCTAACCTCTTATCTTTGTTTTTCTCCTGAACTTTCTATTTTCTGGGCTGTATTAGGCTGAAAAATGCCCCCTCTCTAAAGATGTACACATCCATTCCCCACACCTATGAGTATGTCACTTTGCATGGCAAAGGAGCCTTTTCAGATGTGTGAATCCTGTTATGGGCTGAATCGTGTTCACACCCAAATTCATATGCTGAAGCCCTAACCCCCAGTACCTCTGAATATGTATAGGGCCTTTAAGAAGGTGGTGAAGCGAGGTGAGGTGCGGTGGCTCATGCCTGTAACCCCAGCCCTTTGAGAGACCCAGGCGGGCAGATTACCTGAGGTCAGGAGTTCAAGATAAGCTGACCAACATGGAGAAACCCGGTCTCTATTAAAAATACAAAATTAGCTGGGCATGGTGGCTCATGCCTGCAATCCCAGCTACTCAGGAGGTTGAGGCAGGAGAATCGCTTGAACCTGGGAGGTGGAGGTTACAGTAAGCCGAGGTCGCTCCATTGCACTCCAGCCTGGGCAACAAGAGCAAAATTCTGTCTCAAAAAAAAAAAAAGAAAAGAAAAAAAAAAAGAAGTTGGTGAAATCAAAACGGGGTCTTTAGGATATGCCCTAATCCAATGACTAGGATTCTTATAAAAAGAGAAAATGATGATGCAGACACACCTGGCAGGAAGACCATGTGAAGACACAGAGAGAAGACAGCACCTATGAACTCAGGAGGCCTCAGAAGAAATCAACGCTGCTGACACCTTGATCTCAGACTTCCAGCCTCCAGAACTATTAAAAATAACAATAATAAACTGTTGTTTAAGCTGCTGAGTCCATGATGGCAGCCCTGGCAGACTAACGTTGACTATCGGGGGGCCCAGTGTCGTCACAAGGATCTTAGAGAAGGCAGAGGGGCCAGAGTGAGAGAATGGCATGTGAGATGGAGCTGAGGTCAGTGAGGAGAGAAGATGCTGCGTTGCTAGATTGGAAAACAGAAGAACAGGCCGTGAGCTAAAGAACGCACGTGGCCTCTATAAACCAGAGAAGGCAAGGCCGGGGATTTCCTCCCAGAACCCCCAGAAAGAATGCAGCCTGCCAGCTCCTTGGTTTCAGCCCACTGAGACCAAATTTAGACGTCTCACCTCCAGACCTGTAAGACAGTAAATACGTGTTCTTTTAAGCCAGCAGGTATATGGCAATTTGTTGCAGCAGAATCAGGAAATAAATGCGGGGGATGACATCTCTCTCTCCCTCTGCCCGCAAGCCCTTCCATTCCACTCTAGTACCTGCCTCTTCTCATCCACCTTTCTTAATTTGCATCTTCCTCTAATCCCATCTGGATTCCTGCAATAGTCTCCAAGTTTATTTTCCACTTTCTGATCCCTTTCACCCACCAAAGTATTCTGCTCTCCTCTGCCAAAGTGATTTTTCTAACAAACCAGTCTGACCAGGTCACTATCCCACTGGAACACTTCAACTGCCTCTAATCAGCTATGGGATTAATGCAAAGGTCCGGTCATGACCTAGGAATCCCCCTGTGGCTTCTCCTCTGCTTCGCTCTCCAGCCTGGGCTCCATGTTCTCTTTCTTGCCAGTCTTGGCTAAATGCTCCCTTTCTCTCCTGGGCTGCAATGACCCCTACTTCTCTCCAGCCTGGACTCTGTGCCCCATTCTTCCTAGCCTGTGCTACATAACCCTGTCTCTTTATTCTGGGATACTCCCTGCTATCCTACTCACTTGCAGGTCTTTGGTAACACTGTGCCTGCCCTCCCCTCCTCTTCCTCCTTAAGCAATTCCTACTTATGCCCTAAAACTTTAATCAGGTGCCGTCTCTTCTAGAAAGCTCACATAAAGGGTCTTTCACTCTTACCAATCCTCTGTGCTCTCATGACACATGTTGTTTACCTCTAGCTATGTAAGAAACAGTTTCCTCAAGGTAACTAGGTCTTTACTTGCCTGAATCCTTCAGTAGACTGTGTCCATCCAAGCTAAGATCCTGCCTTCCATGTTTCCCCAGTGGCCAGCACAGTGGCTGCTACTGAAGACATTGTTTGTTGAATGAAAGTTTTAGGGGGAAAAAGGTAGAACTTCATTTACTCATTTGCACAACAAATATTTATTGGGCACTCACTATCAGTAAAACACTCTGGGATGTACAAAAATAGGTAAGACTTAGATCTGCAGTTAGAATTTTGTGGTCAGTGCTGAGACATTATTTAAATGGCCAGCAGGTGGTAGTACCCAACTGGACCACAGGCAATCAGGTTCAGGGACTGAGAGGAGGAATGTATGGGTCAAAAATAGGGAAGGGTAAGCGGAGGTTTCCTACGCCCAGTCGTGGAAGCATACAAGAAACTGGCTAGCCAGAAGCAGAAGAATTTCACAAATACGATATAGGGTCTTCATTAAACTTCAAAAGGCTTGACAGTGACATGAGTGTACCAAGTGTCTCACCCTTAAGAGTTTCCAAAAGTGCAGGTTTCCAAGGTATATAGAGCATGAGAGAAGGAAGGGGCCACAGATATTACCAGGAGGCAGGAGAAAACCCAAAAAATTGTATGAAATGAGGCACATTGGCTGAGGAGGGATTTGTATCATTAGGCATTCATTCCTTAACAATTTGTAACCTAGATCAAGAAGCTGCTTGCTGCCATGACTAATATAGTATAGGGTTTGTTTTTTTTTTTCAAGGTCAATTTTTGCTCAGGAAAAATGAGAAACGGTTCTCTTCCTTGACCCTATCTGATAAAGCAGAAACCAAAGGAGATTTATGCAAGTGAAAATAAGGTTGAGTCAGAGCACTTTGTCCTATAGATAACAGAAATGGATTAAGGCTGACTGGTCTCCAGGCAACCTATTTAAGTACAGTCACATAACCTTGATTTTAGTATATAAAATAGATGATCAAGAGATTCACCAAAAATTATTCGTGGCTGGCTCTTCACTGTTTTAGTAGATTTTAAAAGCTGCTTCCTTGCCAACCATCCTATTGTAAACCTTCGCTGCTGAAGACTGTGGGCCAAGCTTTTTCTTCTGCCAAGATTCAAAAGCTTCTTATTGGATCCCTCAAAGTAGATATAGTTTAAAGAGTTTACAAAAAATTGTGAATACATGATTAAAAGATTGTCTTTTCAACTGTGTATAAACATATATATTAGTAAATGATATCATGTTAAAATAATGTATAGTACAAATTAAAATCTACTGAAAAACAAACATTGTATATAAATGTGAATGATAAATATATACCAGAAAAAATAGGTACATTATTATAGATATTATCCATAGAGCATGGACTAGCAGAATGAATTTGATGTACTTCAAATTACACAGAAAACTAATTTAAAATACAATATAACAAAGACAAGTAATTCAAAGTTTTTATTTTAAATGTCTTTAATAAAGTCACAAACCATGAAATAGTGCTTAGCTGAAAAAATATAAAAGATGTTTTGTTTTTATATAAATAGGAAAAATGCACCAAAATGATGTATAGTGGCTCTTGAATCTTTTTAACATGACCTAGCAGTTCAACAATTAGCTTTTAAATGAGATTTTTAAGGTGGGCATGGCCTCCTGGTGATAGTGCTAAGGACTGCCCTCCAGAGCCAGGGACTCCTAAATTCCTGTCTTCTTTCCACCACTTCTAAGCTGCGTGTGGTAATTAGCCTCCCTGTGCCTCTGTGCTCAGTTGCTCTTTCCACAAAAGTGTCATCTCAAAGGGTTGTGGTGATGATTAAATGAGATAACCCAGTAAAGTTTTGGCACAGTGCCCAGCACATAGTGAGCACTTAATAAATACCCTTTATTTTTATTGATAAGACTATGATCTGTCCACTTTCCTTTACTTTTCATGCTCATTGAGGCTGGATTTTATAATCTACTGAAGAAGCTTGTTCCACTGTTAGCACAGGTGTCAGAAGTTATGAGTTCTGGTCTAGGCTCCACTGCTTTCCAGATGTATGACCTTGGACAAATCATCAATGTAATCAACTGTAATATGGGAATAACAATTTGTGCACAGCTCAGATGAGATTACATTGTTTTGTTTGGCTTGGTTTCTTTGATATAAAGCATTGCCCAAATGTAAAAGTCTGATGTGATGGCGTGGGACGTAGGATACCACTACGTGTAGAAGAACACAGTATTCAGGCCTGACTAGGCCACATTATACGTTATTACAAGTTACCACCTCCAGCTGTCACACCACCGCCCTCAGCTTCATGATGACATTCCTCTCAATAACCAAGGAGAGAGAGAGACAGGCAGAAAGAAAGACAGAAATTAATATCAAACCCGATTAGGCTTTCTTGATCTACTATTGCTATTAATAATCACTGTTATTATTATACCATTCTTGATCTAAAGGGTCTTTACAAATCTTTCTCTAAGAGAAAATGCAAGTTAGATACCCAGCTACAGCCCAGCTTTCATGGCAAACAGGACCATGCTCTTTTTTCTAAAGATAGCAAACTACTTATTCAGATACATTACTTTACAAAACAGGACCTGGGATTATATAAACAGAAAGATCCTATTTATACTTAAATTACAGAGAAAAAGACTAGAAGAAAATACTTAAATGATTGTCTCTCTACATTTCATAAATTTCTACACTACACATATATATAAATTTTAACCAAAAAAGTTAAATATTCTAAAATATATGCTCTTCTTGGTAAGCTAAGTGACGAGAGAGCTATGAGAGTGGGCCCACTTTTAAAGGGTTATTAAAGAATATTGATTTTCAAAATTGCAGAGACTGAAAAAATATCACCCAATCCCGGGACAACGAGACGGAATTATTAGGTGGGTTTTCTTTATGACTTTATGTTATCAGGTTTAGCTCTTCAGAAATTTGCTCCAATGATCACTGATCTGCTCTAGTTTTACAGGGCTCATTTTAATTAAGAGTTTCTAATAAAAAAATTATGTTTCTTTCTAAGTCAGGCCTTGGTAAGCTTGGGATAAAATATGTTATAAATATTTCATAGATGCACTGGTGCAGTTACGTGCAATGCAGGGTTTTCAAAATTCAAGTGCAAACCATCAAGATCTATTGCTGCTTTATAGGTAAAGCTAACGGGTTCAATTAAAAACATGCTAAAAATTAGTACAGGAGTACTGTTTCATTATGCATCTACTGAACTTTATTTTTAAAATCACTTTCAGCAAGGCTCTATTAAATACTTTTATAAAATTCTAAATCTTTCTCCTCTGGCTTTCACAGAACTGATTCAGAGTGAAGAGGTGAAAGCATTACACAGCAAAAAAAAAAAAAAAAAAATCAGCAAGCTACGTTAAAAGCGAAAGCTAAATTTTTCCCCACCACACATGAAATTTCCATATATAAAATTTCAAAGCTGATTAATTTAACATTTGGAATAAAATAAAGATAAAATGTTTTAAGTCTTGTAAATACTTCAGTTAACGTCATAATAACAGTCACGGAAAAATAGAAGGCAACACTCACATGAATAAAATATTTGACAAGGGAAACAAACACCATTCCAGTGGCTTAATGACAGAAAAGAAACACTGTGGTCCAGATGGATTTGTTTTTATTAAAGACAATAGGGACATACATGTACATCCCAATTTCCCTGACAAGAAACAGCCTTTCTCCCCTGAGGATATTTTTATTTTGCTTTCAACTTTTGACAACAACAAAAACAAAAGTTAAACCTGCTTTTTTAAAGTTTGACATCCCAAGGCTCAAGGAGAAATATGTAATACAGTTTTTTCCTTATGTTCCTACTCTGGCAGACTAAGTGACTAGCTTCCTACCTCAAAAACCCCTTAAATAATTCTCAGAGGACAGGTTATAAATAATTATTATGAGTTCTAGAACCAGATCCCAGGCAAAAGGGTTTGATTCAAGACACAATAGGTTAAAAGAAAGTACAGATCATCTCATCTTGGATGGATTCAGCCTACTAATTTGACAGTGGCGTTGTCCATCTGGAGTATCTTGCTTGCTATCCGGTTCCTATATCCCATCTTCCTTGCATTTTTCTATATCCAAAAATATTCTTTAAAAGAAGAAATGTAAGGAAATAGGAAAAGATGGGAGAAAATGCCCAACTCCTTATTTTTTATCTTTATTTTTTGACCCAATAAATATACCCCCTTTGCAAAAGAGATTTTCCCATTATTAGATGACACCCTAAAAACCTGACAGTGGCCATCTCTTAGCTACAAAGTTAACATTTGCACTTTCCCTACTGAAGGAACACATAGATTGGAGCATGCCTTGTATTTCTCTATAAAGTGATTCAAAACAGACTGTAGCTTATGAAACAACAATTCAGAGATAATTTCATTTAAAAGTCTTATATATAAATCATATGAGTAACTTCTCTATATAGAAATCAATTACAAAACTATTGTAGTCAAACTTAATTCCGTGAATGCAGTATGGTAAATTCAGGTGAATTGCCATGATTGTTTCCTCTCTTTTTAATATTTCAAGAAGATTTCATAGCCTTAGTGTCACTAGGGTTTAAAAAACGCAAAAGCATTTCTTTCTGTGGAAACTATTAAGGTGGTAAATGTTCTTCAAAACCATGAGACAAAAATGGAAAACATCTGTTATAGCTTTTTTAAAAAAAGTTGTTATACTAAATTTACTGATGGGTATAACCTTCAAATCACCTCTAGGAAGAGTAAAGTGAAAGGGTTTAATATAAAACAAAACATTTTGCTAAATGTGAAACTGGATCCATCGTTTTTTAAGCCATGGGAACTGTTTTTTCTTAATAAAGCAACTGTTTTAATTGCCCAGATTGAACAATACATCATGTGACATTGAAGTTACAATTTTAAGTTATAGGCACTAGATGTAGCCTGAGTAACTGGCTCTTATTTTGTTTGTACGCAACACTTTCCTCCTTCTGTAACCAATTGGAAGCTGAACAATTTCTGAGCTACTTTAGATTCAAGGCAAAACTGGGTAATTGTGAAGTTAGACATGTGTTTCCTTGTAAATGTCTCTCTGCAGAGTCATCTCATTCCCAAAGCCCTAAAGAAAACTAACAGCGGAAGCCTGCCGGTTAACCATGTGCCGTCATTGCAGAGTTTGCAGTGAATGTGTACCATGAAATTGCCAAAGATGTGTATATATTTTAATAAAAGCAGAAAGCAACAAGCAACAAAGGCAAAATGACTGCGTAACTAGCATTTGGCCTTATCTAGATGGCATCCTGCTGAGTCCAACCCTGACATTGCAGTACTTTACAGAAGGCAGGGAGTTTTCTTTCTCTTTTCCTTTATTTGCCTATACAAAACCAGAAAATCCTGTTTTTACACTATTCACAAGCCAATCCCCTCATTCCATCATCTGTCTGTCTCAACAACTTAAGACATGGATGGGCTCTGCTTGCCTAAGATCTCTCAGCAAACTAGAACAGCCTTCTCCTACATGGCCCGTGATGCTGCAGTTTCATATTAATAAACCAAAAGTAACTCCCAAAATTAGCACCTCCTATGTAAAATATTATTTGTTTTCATATAAATGAGGCAAGAGAGCTGATAAAAATAAAAAATTAAATCTCTAGAAACCCACCCCTTTCCTGATTACTCACTGATGAATTTGTTCCTGTCATTTAATAAAACAGAAACTTGAGAAAACATGCTGTGAAAAGAAGCTATTTAAGTGTGGAGTCCCTACTTCTTAAAGCAGTAGTTTCTTCTCACCCATAAGAAGCATTTCACATTCTGTCACTTTACCTGTGGGCCCAGCGCTGCTGTTAATTCTGCAATCTCTTCTTTACTTTGTCTTGCAGTATTCTGAACTTTTTAAAACTGAATTACCCTCAAAGCACTACTCAAAATAAAGGGACATTTTAACAGTTAGGAGTACTCCAGACAGCAAGAAGTCTGTGTAGAGTCCTTGTTTACATAAACATGTTTAATGATATAGAAAATGTATTCCAAATCAATCATTAAAATCTAAAAGGAAAAATATATTACATTTTAAATGGAGGGGAAACATCTGGTTTTATTCAAGGTTGTGGTGAATCTGTTCGGCAACTTTTAAATCAATTTAAAGTTAATTCAGATGCCTTTGCAATCATTGCAATTACACATAGAGAATACCGAACTGAAAGATGGCAAGGCAATTGTCTGTGTCGAAACTTATCAAAAACTGTATTTCCCTGGACTTTTCATCCCAACAAATTTCAAATTCTCCTTTCCAAGGAGTATTTGACCTTCACATTTCAGGCCCTGTATCTCTTCATTTCCTATGTCCATCATATGTTACAAAACTCAAACTGGGCTACAAGTATAAATTTCTGTTAACTGACATTAATGAATTTTGGTTGTTTTCAAAATCTGCAATCTGTTCATTGTGCCAGCCCTGCATTGCAGAGAAGTCTTAGCATGCGATTCCAGCTTCGCTCCTGCAAAGAGAGTCACTACAGGTTTAAATTGTATTTACTCGGAGAGAAGAGGGGGAAGGGAACTCCCTGCCCCCTGCCAACCTGACCGGCCAGGCTGAGTGACAAGCCCCCAGGGTGGCCGCACCTCCCTCTTGCCGGCCTGGGCGCTGTCCTTGGTGCTGCCGGCGCCATAGCGAGCACAAGCGCCTTACCTTCTGCCCCTGCGGAAGCTGCGGTCGTTCCCCAAACGTTAAAAACGCCATATCCCACTTTTAATACAAATAACTACCCCGGCCTGTTCTCTTTAGCCTTCAGGCAGACCGTTCCTCAAAGTCTTTCTTTTTTCTTCTAGACTCAGCTCCTCTGCGCTCATCTCCAGCTGCTTTAAGACAAGGAGTGGGGGAAGGGGAGAGAGGCAAGAACAGACGAGGGTGGGGGAGGGGAGAAGAGGGACTGCAGGGGGAGGGGAGGGAGGAGACGGGGTGAGGAAAAGATTGGAAGAAAAAGGTTCCCCCGAGGAAGGGGCTGAGAGAAGGGCAGGGCGAACGGGACTAAAGAAGACCAGAGTAGGAGGGAGAAGACGGGCCAAAGAAGAATCGATGGGATTAAGCACAGAAGATGCGTAAAGAAAAAAGTACTGGGGAAATGGCAAAAGAAAAGAAAGCCTTGAGCATAAGAGTGCAGAGGGTTAAAGAACGAGGGAACCCCCAGGGTGTCGGGGAAGTGCTGCACGAAGGCGGGACAGTGACAGACAAAGAAAAGGCGCTGGTGATATTCGCACCAAGGGTGCCAAACGCAATCGGGAGGTGAGAAATGGGGAGAAGGCGAACAACCGGAGACAAGTGGCCTGGGACGGAAAAGGGACCTGGAGGGAGTGGCTGCGCCCCAGGCAGCAAATTCCGGGGTCCCGGGTCGAGGCGGCCACGCGCACGTGGAGCAGGTGCTGAATCACCGCTCCGCCGCTCCGCCGCCCCCCTCCCCTCCTCCCCGACCGGTGCCCGCAGTCCCCGCCTCCTCGGCCGCCGCCTCCACTGGGCGGGGCCCTGGCCCGGGACCAGCGCCGCGGCTATAAATGGGCTGCGGCGAGGCCGGCAGAACGCTGTGACAGCCACACGCCCCAAGGCCTCCAAGATGAGCTACACGTTGGACTCGCTGGGCAACCCCTCCGCCTACCGGCGGGTAACCGAGACCCGCTCGAGCTTCAGCCGCGTCAGCGGCTCACCGTCCAGCGGCTTTCGCTCGCAGTCGTGGTCCCGCGGCTCGCCCAGCACCGTGTCCTCCTCCTACAAACGCAGCATGCTCGCCCCGCGCCTCGCCTACAGCTCGGCCATGCTCAGCTCCGCCGAGAGCAGCCTCGACTTCAGCCAGTCCTCGTCCCTGCTCAACGGCGGCTCCGGACCCGGTGGCGACTACAAGCTGTCCCGCTCCAGCGAGAAGGAGCAGCTGCAGGGGCTCAACGACCGCTTCGCCGGCTACATCGAAAAGGTGCACTACCTGGAGCAACAGAACAAGGAGATCGAGGCGGAGATCCAGGCGCTGCGGCAGAAGCAGGCCTCGCACGCCCAGCTGGGCGACGCGTATGACCAGGAGATCCGCGAGCTGCGCGCCACGCTGGAGATGGTGAACCACGAGAAGGCTCAGGTGCAGCTGGACTCGGACCACCTGGAGGAAGACATCCACAGGCTCAAGGAGCGCTTCGAGGAGGAGGCGCGGCTGCGCGACGACACCGAGGCGGCCATCCGCGCGCTGCGCAAAGACATCGAGGAGGCGTCGCTGGTCAAGGTGGAGCTGGACAAGAAGGTACAGTCGCTGCAGGATGAGGTGGCCTTCCTGCGGAGCAACCACGAGGAGGAGGTGGCCGACCTTCTGGCCCAGATCCAGGCCTCACACATCACGGTGGAGCGCAAAGACTACCTGAAGACAGACATCTCGTCGGCGCTGAAGGAGATCCGCTCCCAGCTCGAGTGCCACTCCGACCAGAATATGCACCAGGCCGAAGAGTGGTTCAAATGCCGCTACGCCAAGCTCACTGAGGCGGCCGAGCAGAACAAGGAGGCCATCCGCTCCGCCAAGGAAGAGATCGCCGAGTACCGGCGCCAGCTGCAGTCCAAGAGCATCGAGCTGGAGTCGGTGCGCGGCACCAAGGAGTCCCTGGAGCGGCAGCTCAGCGACATCGAGGAGCGCCACAACCACGACCTCAGCAGCTACCAGGTAGGAACCGCGGCTGCGCGGCCAGCCTGCGCCAGCGCCAGCGCCGCGCGCCCCCGACGCTTGGGCGCGTGCCCAGGCGCCCTCTCCGCCGCGCTCCCTGGCGGCCGCTCGCTAGAGCGAGCACCGCAGACCTAGACCACTTGCCAACCGGTGTCCTCGCCCCCTTCTCCTCCACTCTCCGCCCCCACCCACCCACCCCAGCTGCCTAAGAGTCCTGACCTTTCTCAAAAACATGCTTGTTTTCCAGTTCTAGTTTTGCACGCTTGCACTTTTAAAGTGGGAGGGATGCATTCGGTAGTGGATAAAGCAGCAACTTTAGGATAGCTTACGCAGAAACACGTGTATTCTCTACTTTTCCGGCAGTGGTCGGAAGAGCTCTCAAAACTGGCTTCAGCCCAAAGGGCTCAGTGGGAATGGCCAGGTCAGCCATGGAGTTTCCCCATGCGTGTTTGTGTCCTGTTGAGACGTGTTCTAAGTCCGCTGGTCTCCGCGCGTGATGTGCCCAGGAAGTTTCCTATTGTCTTATTGATCTTGTTTGTTCGTTTGAGAATCCCTTAGATTTAAAAAGAAAAAGGGGGTGGGGGAGGGGGGCTGGGAGCGCTGTCCGGGAGGTTTGCGGAAGTGGAGGGAGTTAGGAGCATGCGAGGGGGAAGGGTTGGCAAGTGGTCTGCGAGGGAAGTTGCTGTTTGCAAGGATGAGTCTAGGCAGACTCTCTGTGTCTGTTTCAGGACACCATCCAGCAGCTGGAAAACGAGCTTCGGGGCACAAAATGGGAAATGGCTCGTCATCTGCGCGAATACCAGGACCTCCTCAACGTCAAGATGGCTCTGGATATAGAAATTGCTGCGTACAGGTATGGTGCTCACTGAGTGCGTGGCCGGAACACCAACCGCAGTGCAGAGGCTGTTCGGGCAGAGCCTTCACGACTTGAATTAAAGCAGGCAGAGAGCAGGCATCAACTGGGTGCCTGGTTTTCTTGCTTACTTAAAAAGAAATTATTCTAAGGAATTGCAAGTGTGGTTTTATCTCCTTTTACGCAGCTTTAAAAGAATGAATACTCGTAGAAACAAAAGGTTTTCGTATGACACAAAGGAGGTACAGATTAATCTCAATGCATATGCTTAAACTTTTTATGGAAAAATGTTTTCAAATTCTGGAAGCACGAACACAGTTCTGGTTTTTAATATTTCATCTAGTGGTTTCAGCTTTTCAAATTTATAATGTCAAGGACAAACACCAGGACATTCTATTTCTCTGTTTCTCTGTTATATAGCTTGCTATTGCCATCATCTGGCTGAGAATAGATATAGACTGATATATTAGAATATAGATATAGTTATTTTATATATGTAGATAATTTATATGTATTATATTTTATGCTAGACTGTAGTATTGTCTATACATCGTGTATATTAATCTAGATCTATAGATACATATATGTGCATATGTATATAAATCTAGATATAGAGACACAGTTATGTATGATCTTTTTATACATAGAGAGATAGGTTATAGGTCTACTAACTGATGTGACCTTGCTGTTGACTAAGCTCAAAGGACAAAATCGTTGATTAAAGTTTTCCTATTACCAATAAGGTGGTTATAATATAACAAGAATAAATTGCACTTACAGAACTATCTCTCTTTTCGGGAAAGGTGAATAACTATATTAAATAGACATCTCATGATAAAAAAAATCATCAATTTATAACTTAATACACCCATATTGACACCTGGCTAAGTTCTGAAATATGCTTAACAGTAAGATGTTTATGAAAGTTACATTTGCTTTAAAAATAGTACATATCCTAAAAATCTAAATGTTTAAGAAAGTCGCTCATCTCAGAAAGGCTGTTTGGCTTTGGAGTCTGGGGTTTCTGTTTGTTTGTGTTTTGTTTTGTTTTTTTTTTTTTTTTTGTGGGGGGGGGAGGTTCTTTTTGTTTTTTTTATTTGGCCACTAACGAGCTTTTTTTTTTTTTATTTGGCCACTAACAAGCATATTCATGTTGCACCTAATGGATCTCTACTGCAGGGCCAAGACTTAGTAGCTGGGTGTGGTCAGTGGACTATTGGGCAAGGTTAGTTATGGCAGGGGACAACTGTCTGGCAGTCCAGGAGAATCCTTCTCTATCACTGAGTAGGACATAATATGCCAATAAGTAATAGCAGATATTATACTGAACTGATAGAATATTTTACTTGTGTAATTCTATTTATTCAGAGATAGCTACTGGAATACCCAGAATGTAAGGAAGCTCAGAAGGCCCAATGAAATTTTTACTATATTTTATGTTCTTTAATTTTCTCCTTAGAAAACTCTTGGAGGGTGAAGAGACCAGATTTAGCACATTTGCAGGAAGCATCACTGGGCCACTGTACACACACCGACAGCCCTCAGTCACAATATCCAGTAAGATTCAGAAAGCCAAGGTCGAAGCTCCCAAGCTCAAGGTTCAACACAAATTTGTTGAGGAGATCATAGAAGAAACCAAAGTGGAGGATGAGAAGTCAGAAATGGAAGATGCCCTGGCAGCCATTACAGAGGAACTGGCCATTTCCATGAAGGAAGTGAAGGAGGAAGAAGCAGAAGAAAAGGAAGAGGAACCAGAAGCTGAAGAAGAGGAAGTCGCTGCCAAAAAGTCTCCAGTGAAAGCTACTGCGCCTGAAGTTAAAGGAGAGGAAGAAGGGGAAAAGGAAGCAGAAGAAGGCCAGGAAGAAGAAGAGGAGGAAGAAGACGAGGGCGCTAAGTCAGACCAAGCCGAAGAGGGAGGATCCGAGAAGGAAGGCTCCAGTGAAAAAGAAGAAGGTGAACAGGAAGAAGGAGAAACAGAGGCTGAAGGGGAAGGAGAAGAAGCCGAAGCTAAAGAGGAAAAGAAAGTGGAGGAAAAGAGTGAGGAAGTGGCCACCAAGGAAGAGCTGGTGGTAGACGCCAAGGTGGAAAAGCCAGAAAAAGCCAAGTCTCCTGTGCCAAAATCACCTGTGGAAGAGGCAAAATCAAAAGCGGAAGTGGGGAAAGGTGAACAGAAAGAGGAAGAAAGAAAGGAAGTCAAGGAAGCTCCCAAGGAGGAGAAGGTAGAGAAGAAGGAAGAGAAACCAAAGGACGTGCCAGAGAAGAAGAAAGCTGAGTCCCCAGTAAAGGAGGAAGCCGTGGAGGAGGTGGTCACCATCACCAAATCGGTAAAGGTACACTTAGAGGAGACTAAAGAAGAGGGGAAGCCACAGCAGCAGGAAAAGGAGAAAGCGGGAGGAGAGGGACGGAGCGAGAAGGAAGGGATTGATAAAGGTTCCAAGGAAGCCAGGAAGGAAGACATAGCTGTCAACGGGGAGGTAGAAGGAAAAGAGGGGGAGGAGCAGGAGACCAAGGAAAAGGGCAGTGGGAGGGAAGAGGAGAAAGGCGTTGTCACCAATGGCCTAGACTTGAGCCCAGCAGATGAAAAGAAGGGGGGTGATAAAAGTGAGGAGAAAGTAGTGGTGACCAAAACCGTAGAAAAAATCACCAGTGAGGGGGGAGATGGTGCTACCAAATACATCACTAAATCTGTAACCGTCACTCAAAAGGTCGAAGAGCATGAAGAGACCTTTGAGGAGAAACTAGTGTCTACTAAAAAGGTAGAAAAAGTCACTTCACACGCCATAGTAAAGGAAGTCACCCAGAGTGACTAAGATTTGAGTCCATTGCAGAAGGTTAAGCCATATGACAATTTCAAAATGCATGTGATTGGCAGCTTCAAAACAGAACAGAACGGGTTCTCCCATGGGGGCTCCAGACATTGTATTTTACTTAGTGCAATATGAGGGGACTGCATGCAAGCTCAGGGTGCTCCCTCCTCAGTCTTTGGGGGATTCAAATGCATGATATTGTATGTATCTGGGAAATTGGCCAATTTCCTAAGCTGTTGGAAGGGGGTCACTCGGGGGGGGATGTCTTGGGATGTATTATGCAAAGTACCAACTGAGCCAAATACAATAAATGAAACAGAGAACTCTCTTAGCCTTAAGAAAGCTATATATGAATAACTATGTTTACCTCACTGGTGCATTTAAAATGGACTTTCGTTCATGGGAGAACCTTGTTGACATGCACAGTTTGCAATCTTATGTTGATCGATGTTAAATGTCACAGCAGTACTTGCTCAATAAAGGTCATATTGGAAACATAGTCAATTGCTGGGTCTTGTTGTTTCTCTTTTTATAATTTTTATTCATTTTTATTTAGAGAGAGGGGTCTTGCTGTGTTGGCCAGTTTGGTCTCAAACTCTTGGCCTCAAGCGTCCTCCTGCCTCAGCCACCCCAAGTGCTAGGATTACAGGCATGAGCCACCACACCCAGCCTGTTATGCCATTTCAAAGTGAAATCTCCACTACCTGAAGCTTTCCTGCCCTAAAAGAGATTATTGGGGGGAATCGTAAATGACCTGCACTTATTGCTAATTTCCCTGAGAGTGACTACTTGGAAAACGTAATTGCTGAAGATATTTTCAGGTGTCAACATCTTCACAGAGCCCAGTTTTCATCCCAAAGTGTTAAATTCATATTTTTGAAATAAAAATAAAAGCATCAGATACAAAGAGGAATCTGGTGGGATAGAAATCTTCAGTGTCTCTATCCCAAACTGGAACTCAAAGAACCTCTGGGTAAGAGGACGGATAAAAGAGGTGTTCCTAACTTGTGCCTTGGAGTTGGGACAGAGGCAGAGGAGCTCATGGCATTTATGATGACGTGCACAGAGGAGACAGGACTGACATCACGAACACTCCCACCCGGAAATACCCAGCCTCAGAGGCATGCCTCCTGTGCACAGACACACACATACACATTGTTGGTATCACTCATTCTTGATTTGGTTGACAGAGATTTATACCTTTAGTATTTTATTAATTGGGGAAAATAATATAAAAAATAAAATACCTTATTTGAGAAAGAAAAATGAGATTCTGTGATATAGGCAGTAAGTATTTTTAAATAAAAATACCTGATATTGACCAAGGAAAGAATGTCATTCCCTTTTCAAACTTGTTTTAGGCCTTGAAGACCATGAATAGATTAATTAGCACATTATTTTTTCCAAGTCCATGTTTTTTCATTAATAAGATCAGCCCAATAATATAATCCTTGTTGATATTTTCAATGATTTTTCAAGATAATTCCAATTTTAATGCCTAAATGTACCCAGGAAGCTAATTGTTATTGGCAGTTTTTATCGTGTTTCCCAATCATTAGCCATTTGCCAGTCCTCACAATTTTGACTACATCTGAGTATCATCTGTACAATTATGATTTTTTTCTTTAAAACAATTTATGTTTTAAAGATGTTACTTTTTCTGAAGCAAAAATATCCATGACACACAAAGTGAAACAGAATTATTTAAATATAATCAGCAAGAAAACCCTGATCTAGTGATTCAGAATTTAAAAATAAAAGAGTATACTGGAAGGATGCAGGGTAACTCCTAGAGTGGAAACATCAGCAAGAGAAGAAGATTTGGGGAGACAGGAGCTGGGACAGCCCCAGGGACAGAGGTCACAGGAATCAACATGCAGTCACAGGGCAGATAAAACTGAAAACTCTGTGTCACTTAACTGGGATTCCAGGAACAAAGCATCATCGATTTGCCACACACCTTGACCAGCAAAGAGGAGCACCTTGATTGATAGTCCCACCCAAACTGACTCCAATGGCAGAACAATGACTCTTCACAGAAAAGTCTGGGAGCTGTTATCAGAAATAGAAATAGAGGCTGGAATTATATGATACAATCTATGTGAATTTTTTTTTTTTGAGATGAAGTCTTATACCATCTCCCAAACTGGAGTGTGCCAATCTATGTAAATTTTTTAAATGCCTACTAAATATACAGTTATTACTATAAAAATATTCATTTGTACCTAAAATTATCTCACCTACCAGCACCAGACCCTGGAGCTTAGAAGGTTCTTTTTGGTAGCATATATTGTTTAAAAATGACATGGGGAAAAATGCTAGATATAGTATACACCTAAAATAAAATTTTAGAAATAAAAATAAAATTTAAAAAGTGACAGGATCAATCAGCAAAACTCTCCAGCCCAGGTACCAGAAACTTAACTCTTCAGCTCTAACTTTGTTTTCAACCACTTTGTTTTCTTTCCTAAGAAGGTAAGACATTCAGTAATATTGCCACATATTCCATAAGGCAAAATCACTATTTTGTACTCTTTCAAAATGAGAGAACATCTTTGGCTGCAGTGGCACAGCCCAGTAGTCACAGCTGTTCCTGAGGCTGAGACATGAGGATCACTCAAGCCCAGGAGTTTGAGTGAGTCCAGTCCTGGCAACATAGTGAAAACCCATCTGTAATGGGCGTGGTGACTCATGCCTGTAATCCCAGCACTTTGGGAGGATAAGGCAGATGGATCATGAGGTCAGGAGCTTGAGACCATCCTGGCTAACACAGTAAAACCCCATCTCTACTTAAAATTCAAAAAGTTAGCCAGGCATAGTGGTACATGCCTGTAATCTCAGCTACTTGGGAGGCTGAGGCAGGAGCATCTCTTGAACCCAAGGTGGATGTTGCAGTGAGCCAAGATCTTGCCACTGCACTCCAGCCTGGGCAACAGAGTAAAACTCTGTCTCAAAAATAAATTAATTTTTTAAAATAAAAATAAAAATAAATAGAACAACACACCTTTGATAATCCATGCAAGTGTTTCTAAGTCAATCGATTACCTGGTTGATTCATTCATTCAATAAATGTGAACGAACTGAGGACTAGAGCCTGGAGGTACAATGGTCTGGTATCAAATTACTTATTTTGTATCACTGCCAGTCACTACATTGTTATTCAAAGAGAAGCAATTTGAAGTTCATGTTTCCAAATGTGTTCAGTGACAGCAAGAAACAGCATTTAAACTAAGTGCAAATCTCCCAATGTTTCGAATGTAAGAGCACCTTTCCTCTGACTACAATCAGTCTCTGGGCACAATGAAATTAAGCCACTGAAAAGCAGAATTTCTACTTTGCCAGTAGATTGTCTTTGAGACACTATTTTATTTTAAATATTATGAGGATTATCAAAGTTCATTTATTCTCAATCTTCAAACATATAAGAACAGATTTTTTTAAAGAAAAAAACTTCCTCTGGATCACATACTAGATGATAGAACTGGGATTTAACTCAGATAATACAGGTCCAGAGTATACATTTTTTCTTGCTTGTTTGTTTTTGAGACAGGATCTCACTTTGTCACCCAGGCTGGAGTATAGTGGCATGATCATGACTCACTGTAGCCTGGACCACCTGGGCTCAGGTGATCCTCCCACCTCAGCCTCCTGAGTAGCTGGGACTACAGGCATATGCCACAATGCCCAGCTATTTTTATGTTTTTGGTTTTTGTTTTTGGTTTTTTTTGGTAGAGATAAGTTTCATGATGTTGCCCAGGCTGGTCTCGAACCCCTGGACTCAAGCAATCTGTCCACTTCAGCCTCCCAAAGTGCTAGGATTACAGACATGAAACACCATGCCCAGCCCAGAGCATTTACTCTTAACCCCTGTCCTATAGTAACCCTCAAATCCATCCACTGTGGCCATCTCCATTTATAAGGATGTTAAGCTATGGTCATTTCTTTCTTTTCAAATTGAAAAAAAAGCCAACAGAACCCTGCCATAAATCATTCACATAATATACTTGCATATCTCTTTACATTTTTAAAAAAGATATAATATTACTTCTCTATGGCACTGTATTTGTATCATGAGGAAAATAATACATACTCAAATTCAATATAAGTGGCGATTCCATCTATCAAAACAGTTTGCAAGTCCCAAATACTTTTTTCATAGTAACTTTCATATCCAATAGACAAAGAGTTATTTCTAGTGCATTTCCTTCTATTGCCAGTCAGTGCAGACAGAGACATTAGGATATTCAATTAAAACGTTAGGATATTCATTTCCACAACAAATAGGTTGGTTATTCCAGTCTGGAACAAGTTCTTTCTTTCCTGATGTTTTATATAATTTGTCCGAAGGGAACAAGGAGCTATTTTTAAGTGAATTATTTTATTAGATCTGCATAAAATGTGTCTATTTTTAGGGCCCCTCAACTCTTAGAGCTTGGCAAAAGTATTACATTAGAGTTTAAATCCCAGGCTGTAGATAGCAAAATTGTGTGTTTTGGGTCCATTATATTTACCCTCTAAGACACTACTTCCATATCTGTAATACAAGGCTGCTGAGGTGATGGGATGTTACCGATGAAAACGCTCCGCACTGTAGCAGGCATATGGTAGCCAATCAAAACCATTTGTTAAAGATAGAGAATTTTAAATTGGATCACAGCTATAGGTACAGAATTTTTTATTTAAAGAGAAGAAATTAATTGATACATTAATTTTCCTATATATAATTTCAATACAGATTCCAATGGTGAGTTTACCACAATAAGTACATGGTATGAATATAAATATACTCAGTTGCACATATATTTCTTCATCAGTGTACACATAATTTCATTACCCATATAGAGAATTTGGGTGGAAAATCACTGCATTTTTCTTTTTTTTTTTTTTTTTTTTTTTTTTTCTTTTTTTTTTATTGCATTTTAGGTTTGGGGGTACATGTGATGAACATGCAAGATTGTTGCATAGGTACACACATGGCAGTGTGCTTTGCTGCCTTCCGTCCCCTCACCTGTATCTGTCATTTCTCCCCATGCTATCTCTTCCCACCTCCCCACCCCCCGCCCCTCCCCCATTTCCCCCCAACGGACCCCAGTGTGTAGTGCTCCCCTCCCTGTGTCCATGTGTTCTCATTGTTCAACACCCGCCTGTGAGCGAGAATATACGGTGTTTGATTTTCTGCTCTTGTGTCAGTTTGCTGAGAATGATGGTTTCCAGGTTCATCCATGTCCCTATAAAGGACGTGAACTCATCGTTTTTGATGGCTGCATAATATTCCATGGTGTATATGTACCACATTTTCCCTATCCAGTCTATCATCGTTGGGCATTTGGGTTGGTTCCAGGTCTTTGCTATTGTAAACAGTGCTGCAATGAACATTCGTGTGCACGTGTCCTCGTAGTAGAATGATTTATAATCCTTTGGATATATACCCAGTAATGGGATTGCTGGGTCAAATGGGATTTCTATTTTTAGGTCCTTGAGGAATCGCCACACTGTCTTCCACAATGGTTGAATTAATTTACATTCCCACCAACAGTGTAAAAGTGTTCCTATTTCTCCACATCCTCTCCAGCATCTGTTGTTTCCCGATTTTTTAATGATTGCCATTCTAACTGGTGTGAGATGGTATCTCAGTGTGGTTTTGATTTGCATTTCTCTGATGACCATTGATGATGAGCATTTTTTCATATGTTTGTTGGCCTCCTGTATGTCTTCTTTTGTAAAGTATCTGTTCATATCCTTTGCCCATTTTTGAATGGGCTTGTTTGTTTTTTTCTTGTAGATCTGCTTTAGTTCTTTGTAAATTCTGGATATCAGCCCCTTGTCAGATGGGTAGACTGCAAAAATTTTTTCCCATTCTGTTGGTTGCCGATTCACTCTACTGACTGTTTCTTTTGCCGTGCAGAAGCTGTGGAGTTTGATTAGGTCCCATTTGTCTATTTTGGCTTTTGTTGCCATTGCTTTTGGCGTTTTGGTCATGAAGTCCTTGCCTACACCTATGTCCTGAATGGTTTTGCCTAGATTTTCTTCTAAGGTTTTTATGGTATTAGGTCTGATGTTTAAGTCTTTAATCCATCTGGAGTTAATTTTGGTGTAAGGTGTCAGGAAGGGGTCCTGTTTCTGCTTTCTGCACATGGCTAGCCAGTTTTCCCAACACCATTTATTAAACAGGGAGTCCTTTCCCCATTGCTTGTTTTTGTCATGTTTGTCGAAGATCAGATGGTTGTGGGTATGTTGTATTTCCTGTGAGGCCTCTGTTCTGTTCCATTGGTCTATATCTCTGTTTTGGTACCAGTACCATGCTGTTTTGATTACTGTAGCCTTGTAGTATAGTTTGAAGTCCGGTAGTGTGATGCCTCCCGCTTTGTTCTTTTTGCTTAGAATTGACTTGGCTATGCGGGCTCTCTTTTGGTTCCATATGAAGTTTAAGGTGTTTTTTTTCCAGTTCTGTGAAGAAGGTCATTGGTAGCTTGATGGGAATAGCGTTGAATCTGTAAATTACTTTGGGCAGTATGGCCATTTTCACGATGTTGATTCTTCCTAACCATGAACATGGAATGTTTCTCCATCTGTTTGTATCCTCTCTTATTTCGTTGAGCAATGGCTTGTAGTTCTCCTTGAAGAGGTCCTTTACGTTCCTTGTTAGTTGTATTCCTAGGTACTTTATTCTCTTTGTAGCAATTATCACTGCATTTTTCATTGCATTAATCTACTTAGGCTTCTTAGACACCCAAGAATTCATCTACATAATCACAGGGCTTAAAAGTTTCTTGATGTAAATTATTTAAAACCATAATAAGTAAGAGAGAGAAATATTTTTGTGCTTGGTCTCTAAAGACAGTATGAAATCCCCAAATCCATGTTGAATGCGTGCTCAACACCATAATGGAGGGCTTTCAGGATTCTCTTTGACTTCTTATTTGAGGTAATTTGAAAAGTTATCACATCATACCTTCAATAGGGTATTCATCTTAGATAATACTTCTTAAGTCATTCCCTAACTCTAGTTGGCATTCTTATCTTAGAAGAAAACAGAGTTGAAAAAAAATTAACAGTTGACTACAAAAAAGGCTTTTTCATTCGGTTTATGAAAAGCATAATCATTCCAATGGCCTAAATAGGAAGGACCACGACACAGGCCCAGGCATATAGTCTTGTTTTGTATGTGTGTGGGTGAGGTGAGTAGGGGGTGGAGAGCACAGAATCAAGGGTCCCAGAATTTGAGTGACAACATTGTATCCAGAAGGCAAACACCAGGAATTTTTGATTCTGCATTGAGGTCACAAGATCACAAGGGCCAACTTCAAGTATCACAGACTCTAGTTTTGGTGTTCTCACATCCCTAGGAGAGTCAGCCCTGACAACAAAGAGAGATAAGGCCTGAAAAGGGCTCTTTTTCCCATTGGTTCTCAGATTTCAAACAAATTTCGGTGAGAACGGTGAAATTACTGGTTTGCATTAGTGCTCTGGAATATCCTTAATTTTCATTGTTCATGGTCTCTTCTGGAAAATCACAGATTAGCTGATACTACAGGGTATAGCACAAAGAGCCTTCTTTGCCCTAGAACCTAGAAGGCTGGGCCCTTCATACAATCACAACACTTCCACACCTCCCATTTTAACTTGGAAAATTCAAGCTTATGTCGAATTTTGTGATGATGCTTTTATATCTTCCTCAGTT
Source organism: Saimiri boliviensis (assembly GCF_048565385.1). Taxonomy (NCBI): domain Eukaryota; kingdom Metazoa; phylum Chordata; class Mammalia; order Primates; family Cebidae; genus Saimiri; species Saimiri boliviensis. Next base: position 100,213,393 of record NC_133461.1, read on the forward strand.
CATATGTCAAAAATTTACTTTTAGCCAAAAAGAGTAATTCAAGTAAGAAGAATTCGCACTTGAAATATTGTGCTAGTATTTGGAAGAACAAAAAGGTAAAGGTTATTAACTTTTGGGCCGGGAACAGTGGCTCACCCATTATGAGTATGAGGCGGGAGGAGATCGCTTGAGCCCAGAAGTTCAAGACCAGCACGGGCAACCCAGGAAAACCTGGTCTTTGCAAAAAATAAATATCAAAATAATTTAGCCAAACATGGCACCGTGTACCTGTGTCCTGGCTATGCAGGAGACTGAGGTGAGAGAACTGCTTGAGCCTGGGAAGTTGAGGCTGCAGTAAGGCATGATCGTGCCACTGCACTCCAGCCTGGGTGACAGAGCAAGGCCCTGTCTCAAAATAAAATAAAATAATATAAGAGTCATAGTTTATTTTTATCTATGTAAGTATATAATGCATGAATATCAGAAAGAGAAATGGAAAACTGACCTCCTTCTTCCCCAAATTGCTTTCTAGCTATGGCTGCCTAGTTTCTTCTGAACTGGACTTCTCAGTGGCCCCAAATAAAATTACAAATATAAGACACAAAATAACAATGTCTGACAAATAGTAGGTGTTTAATAAATGGTAAATTTTCTTTTATTGTTTGTTTGTTTTTGTTGTTTTTTGAGACAGAGTCTTAATCTGTCTCCCAGGCTGGAGTGTAGTGGTGTGATCTCAGCTCACTGCAACCTGTACCTCCCAGGTTCAAGGTATTCTCCTGCCTCAGCCTCCTGAGAAGCTGGGATTACAGGCACATGACACCATGCCTGGCTCATTTCTGTATTTTTAGTAGAGATGGGGTTTCACCATGTTGGCCAGGCTGGTCTCAAACTCCTGACCTCGTGATCCACCTGCCTTGGCCTTCTAGAGTGCTGGGATTACAAACGTGAGCCACCGCACCTGGCCAATAAATGGTAAATTTTCGTTGCCATCATTAATATTAGTTTTAAAAGAAATAACCAAATCCTTTAGTTATTAATGTATATTAATTACCATGTCAATATGAGATACACACAAAAATTCAACCTGTAGCAAAGCTTCAAGAAGTAGAAGAGTAGATACCTTTGCACTAAACTTTACTTACTATGCACTACTCAAAATCATAAAATCCTAAAGTTTGAATTCGCTGATAATACTTAACCCACTTTCTCATGCCTAAAAAGCAGCTGCCTAACCTGTAATTGAATATCTACAGTGACAGGGAAGTTTTGCTGCAAGCCATCCCGAAAGGTAATGTGGACTGTTTGCAAAACCTTCTTTACATTTTTCTAATCTCCGGTCACCTATAACGTTCACCCACTCCCACTGATGCATGCTCCAGAGAGTCATATAAATCCCACTTCCCCTTTCCCCAGAATGGACTTTCAGAGAGACGAAGGTGATATAGTTTGGATATTTGTCCCCTCATGATAGGAGGTGTTTGGCTCATAGGTGTGAATCGGTCATGAATAACTTGTTGCTGTATCCTTGAGAGAGTGAGCAAGTTCTCCTGAGATCTGGTTATTTAAAATGTTGTGGCATCTCCTCCCTTTCTCTTGCTCAAGAAATCTCATGTAATATGTTGGCTACCAGTTGCCTTCCAACATGATTGTAAGCTTTCTGAAGCCTCTCCAGAAGCAGATGCCAGCGCAAATGCTGCTTGTACAGCCTACAGAACTGTTAGCCAATTAAATCATTTTTCTTCATAAATTATCCAACCTCAAGTATTCCTTTAGAGTGATGAACTGGACTAAAACAGAAGGCCATGCCCACATCCAAGCACCTCCTAACAGTAATGACCCCTGTTGAGTTTACTACCTACCAGATATTCCCTAAGCACATCACCTGTAATAAATCCGTGAGTTCTCATAACAAACATACATGCAGGTATTATTTTATCATCATTTTTTGCAGAGGTTTGGGCATAATAAACCTAGGCACTTTTTATATCAAACTCATAACTTTTGTACTTCATACTTTAAGAGATAAGACAGCAAACCTGTGTTTGTGTTCACCCTTGGAATGAACCTTCTACCTATTGAGCCTAGTCCATCTCAACTAGTCCCCATTCTCCAGTTTTAGTGAAAATAACTGTTTTGGGAAGTGTCACTTTAAAATCCATTGCTATATAGATGACAGGAATTTTAAACTCAACAACGAGTTCTCCCAGATTGTAGTATACGTTCCACTAATCTGTGTCTGGATATATAACACTATTTTGTGGTATCTTTTTTTTTTTTTTTAAGACAGAGTTTCACTCTTGTTGTCCAGGCTGGAGTGCAATGGCACAATCTCAGCAGACCACAACCTCTGTCTCCCCGGTTCAAGCAATTCTCGTGCTTCAGCCTCCTGAGCAGCTGGGATTACAGGCATGTGCCACCATGCCCGGCTAATTTTTGTATTTTCAGTAGAGACAGGGTTTCTCCATGTTGGTCACACCTAACAGTTCCATAGGGAACAGCAACATGTATCAGCCTATCATCTTTAATCCACACTTTGCCCTTCAGTGAGAGAATTAAAGAAGTATTTAGGATGGATTAAAGCGATTAAGCATCAAGTGGAATAATTTCGATGCATCAGCAATTAGACAGATTTGGAAAGTTCTAATAAAGCATGCCTTGAATGTCACAAGTTAGAAATTTTGACAAATTCATATGGCACTTTCACATCCCATGCACTGTCAACTGTTACTGTCATAGTTTGAGATTAAATTTCCTTTGCTGGGCATTATTGATTATGAAGCTTAATAATCACCATGTTCCTGGGAAAGCAGTTAACCATGTCCACCCACTGAGTTCATTTCCCTTGGCATATTCGAATGAACATTATTACCATTAGAAGGAAATCGTGTGTCCATGGCATTTGGAGAGCTAATGCCAACCTCCACTCTTCATCACTTACTCATTAAATAAGCCATAAATGATTCTAAAGTAACACTTTCTCATTGGCAATTAGCAAAAAAAAAGCTTTGCCAATTCTTTGTCAGGGATTTGCTTACAGGATTTGCTCAAGAAAACACATCAATTTCAAAATCCCCCTCAAGACACACAAAAAAATAAGGTCAAGGAAGGAAAAGTAAATGAAATCACCCAAAGTACATGCTTCCTCCTCAAATTTGGTGGACAGAAGTGTTAGGGGAAAAGGAGCATATTTCCTTCTGATATTTCCATGTGTACAAATTTGATATGGCTGTGATCATTTCTGATAATTTCATTTAATAACTCATTTGAAGACCATGCTATCAGTGCATAATAAACAGATGTTTATTGAGTATCCAGTTTCTGCAGGAGAAATAGCTACAAGAGTAAGGGAGCTGTTATTTGAGAAATCCCACCTAAATCTGAGTCAGCATGAGCAATCTGTGGTGGGATTTTTTTAGGGGTTCACAAATTTGTGTTAGACAAAATAAACATAAGAGGCAAAGATCAAGATGTAAGTGAGATAATAATATAGTTGGGATATTTGTTCCCCCAAATCTCAGGTTGAAATGTAATTCCCAACATCAGAGGTAGGGCCTGGTAGGAGGTGTTTGAGTCATGGGGGCGGATCTCTCATGGCTTGGTGCTGTTCTCAAGATAGTGAGGGAGCTCTCATGAGATGTAGTTGTTACAAGCATGTGGCATCTCTCCCCACCCACCCCCCCCAACTTCTGTCTCTTGCTCCCACTGTGGCCCTGTGAAACACCTGCTCCCTCTTCATCTTCCACCATAATTGGAAGTTTCCTGAGGCCTCACCAGAAGCAGATTCTGGCACTATGCTTCCTGCACAGCCTGAAGAACCATGAGCCAAATAAACATATTTTCTTATAAGCTAACCTGTCTCAAGTATTTCTTTATAGCACCAGAAGAACGGCCTAATATACTTAGGTTTGAGAAAAAAAATTCAAGGTAAAAAATTTCAAGATAAAGAGCAATTTTAGAGACCAAGGGAGGATCAGGAGAATTGGAAATCTTACCAGAACTAAATAAGGAAGCCTAAAGGAAAAAAAACTAACAATTTATTTGGCAGGAAAAACATAACCCAACAAATAGTCAAAAAGTTCACTCACATCCTGGGTGGCTTTTGGCCCACAGATCCTCAGAATCCAGAGGTTGGAAGAGACATGGCAGTGCTTGGCCCTTTCTTGAAGACCATGCTACCAATGCACAATCAACAGAAGTTTATTGAGCATCCAGATTATCAAGGAAACATACCAGCTATAGGAGTGAGATAGGAATAAGCATGTAGCTAATGTTTGCCACATATTTCTTAAGTGTCAGGAACCAGGCTGAACATTTTACATGTATTCTCTTGTTTATACTATGTTGTTTAATTTCATCATCATAATCACACTATGAAATAGAAAGTATAAAATCCCTTCCAACATATAAAGAAATGGAGATTAGGAGAGTTAAATAAATTATCCAATGTCACAGAAGGAGTATCAAAGAAAAAACTCAAATCACTTATCTCTGACACATGCTCTCAACCTCACAGTACACTGCTTTCCTTAAATGACATCTAGCTTAGTCCAACCCTTCAGATCATTAGATACATTTTATTACCTGCTACCAGCATTGGAAAAACCCCAGTGATGTGGTCCACTATCCTCCAAAGAGGCCCATTCTGTCTTTGGATGGCTCTGAATTCATCAGCTTATTCATGTAACTAGTATCGGTAAGCACAAAAACTGTAAGAGGCAGGCACAGCTCAAGGCTCTGGCAATACAGCAGTGAACAAAGTAAGTCCCTGCCTTTGCAGAATTTATATTCCTATACACGTAGAAGGAAATAGGAAGAAAGCAAAGGAAAAATATAAAGGATTCAGAGGGTGATAATTGTTTTGGATTAAAAAATGATTAAAAGATTAGGAAGGGTTGAAAGGGGAAAAAGGGTTGGTCTTTGATTTAGGGAGTTACAATCTCTCTAATAAATATATAAGCTATTTATGAGCCACGTATATGCAGGTATCTATGAAAGATACATGGATATATATGAAAGAATTCATTCCAGGCAGAAAGAATAAGTACAAAAGCCCTAAGACAAAAATTCTACTGGGAAGTTGTAGAATAACATCTAGGCCAGGTTTGTAGGAGGGAAATAGACAAGAGGGAAGCCAGGCCAGTGATCAGTGGGGCTCACTCATGGAGGGCCTTGTACGCCACAGTAGATACAAGGTTTTGGGTGGGTTCTTAGCAAAAAAAGTGAGACAGGTAAATTTGGGAAGGAGCATATTTTGAAAATGAAGTTCATGAGATTTGCTGGTAATGTCTAGAGAAACCAAACAAAGATGACCCCAGAATGTATGTCCTGATGAAGAGAAAGGATGGAGTTTCCATCTGTTGATATAAAAATGAGTGGGAAGTCTTTAGAAGTGGACAGGGTTAAGGAAGAGAAAAGGAAACAGAGATATCAGCTTAGCTGTGAGAAGCTGACTGCCCATGAGACATCAAAGTGGAGACGGTATCTCAAGAGAGACCAGTTGCCATAAGCCCTGTGCTTCTTACTCCACCTGGAAAATGTGTGGAATATGTGTCCTCCTGCTTCTCTGCTTGGTGGAGAGGATAAGAGTGCTTCCAAAAATGAAACACACCATCACATTCAAACCTGATGATGGTGGTAATTTTTATTACCATTGAAATTAAAATCTCAACTGTGAAGAATAAAAGGAATGGACAGATGGGGAATTGGTCCGCATATGGATAGTAGGTTGGGACAGAGGAGAAAACAAGTCGGATCACATAGATGTGAAATGAATGTGTTGTATTTAACAGTGTAATGTGACTTTGGAGATGATGTGTTGGGTTGCTAGCCCATGTGATTTTCAAGTCTTTCAAAGTAATTATTTCTTATTTTGATGCTTCACAATCAGATTGTTACTGGTCAGAAAAATCTGCTTTCATTCCTTAGGAATTCTGACTAGCAATTTGATTGCTTAAGAAAGACATTACTGGCTTTATTTAGAGGTACTTTAGCCCCATTCAGTAACATGTCCCATGTTTGTGTCTTGAGGGAAGGGAACTCTTACAACAGGCAGAGCTCCAGGCTTGGTGTCACTGGAGTGACCACTCCATCCTTCCCAAGATCACCCAGTGCATGGACTCAACTTGTCCTCATCATTGTCCATCCTGGAATGTCAGGATTCTCTTCTTCTACAGGAAACAGCACAAAATGAATCCCAATGTGTGAAGTCTGATTTACTTAACCAGTTAATTGAATTCAAAACCAATTAGTTAAATTCAGGTCGATTATTTCCAAAGCAAGCATCCATTAAAAAGAATAAAATTTCAAGCGGTTTCTTGAACCGAGCATTTTGTTGTTGTTGTTGTTGTTGTTGTTGTTGAGATGGAGTTTCACTCTTGCTGCCCAGGCTGGAGTACAATGGCACAATCTCGGCTCACTGCAACCTCCACCTCCTGGATTCAAGCGATTTTCCTGCCTCAACCTACCAAGTACCTGGGATTACAGGCATGTGCCACCACACCAGCTAATTTTGCATTTTTAGTAGAGATAGAGTTTGACCATGTTGATCAGGCTTGTCTCAAACTCCTGACTTCAAGTGATTCACCTGCTTCAGCCTCCCAAAGTGCTGAGATTACAGGTGTGAGCCACTGTACCCAGCCTCAGCATTTCTTTTACATGAACAATTAATTGTTGATCTGAAGAACAAAATTAAAAAAAAAAATGAGGCTCACAACTGATATGGTTTGGCTGTGTCCCCACCCAAATCTCATCTTGAACTAATCCCCATAATCCCCATGTGTCGTCGATGGGACTCAGTGGTAAGCACTTGAACAATGGGGGCAGTTACCCCATGCTGCTGTTCTCAGTGAGTGAGTTCTCAAGAGATCTGATGGTTTTATAAGGGGCTTTTTCCCTTTTGCTCGGCACTTGTCCTTGCTGCCACTATGTGAAGAAGGGCGTGTTTGCTTACCCTTGAGCCATGATTGTAAGTTTCTTGAGGCCTCCCCAGCCCTGAGGAACTGCGATTCAATTAAATCCATTTTCTTTATAAAGTATCCTGTCTAGGGTATGTCTTTATTAGCAGCCTGAGAATGGACTAATATAACAATACTCAGAGTTTCTCTGATTCGTACATTTACTTCCAAGTCAATAAGTGAACCTTGATAGAACTTCTTCATGGAGTAGCTACCACATTATCTGTAATAAAGCATAAAACCTGAGAAAGAAACACAGAAATATAAGATAGAAAGAGAAAGAGAGAGACAGAGAGGGAAATAGAGAAAAGAGAGAGAAAAGAAGGAAGGAAGAAGGAAAGAAGGGGAGGAAGAAAGGAAGGAGGTAAGGAGGGAGAGGAAAAGGGAGGGAGGAAGGACGGGAGGGAGGATGGGGAAGGAAGTGAGGGAAGGAAAAGGGAGAGAGAAAGAGATGGGAAAGGGAAAGAGAGAGAGAGAGATAGGGAAGGAGGGAGGGAGGAAAAGTTCCATGTTAAATTGTACAGACTGCCCATTGTTATACCAATGTTGTTGTAACTGAACAAGACTATCTTTCACTACACAGCCTACTTGATCTTGGCCACCAAAGAAAGAGCAGAAATAATAACAACATAATTTCTTGGGAGGTAGTGCTGTCTAGAGCAGAGAAAATGCACTCAGTTTTAGAATCTAGTCCCAGTTCTGTTATTATCAGTTATATCATATTCGGCAAGTCACTTGATCCTCCCCCTGCCCAGAATCTCAATGTCCTCATATGTAAAATTTAAAAATTATTTCTTAAGTAGCTTCTATAATTTTGGAATTCTCTAATTCTATGGCACTTTGCATTCATGGAGAACTTTCTTAAAAGGGCTTAGAGTGTTGAGGGAGAGAACTTTAAAACACTATTGAGATTTGTATCTCCTGCCACACACATCTGCCTCAAATGCGACTTGGAGAAAATCTGACCTCTGATGTGCCCCCCAACTCTGCAACTCCTACAACCTGTTACATCCTCTGTCTTCCCCATTTTATTACATGGACATTTCATTCTCTCAGTTTCTCAGATCAAAAACTTTGGAGTCATCCTTGACTCTGTTCATACTCCCATATCCAGTTTCCCAGCAAATTCCAGTGGCTTCAAATACATGCAGAGTCATACAATCACCCAGCTTCCCCACCACAATCATCCAAGAACAAATCACCATCATTTCTCATTTCCATCAGTAGCCTTCTATTGGCCTTCCAGCCTCCACAGCTTATCCTCAACACAGCAGCCAGAATGATCTTTGTAAAATATAAGTCACTTCTTGCCACACCATGGCTGGAAACCCTTCCAGGGCTTCCCATGGTGTTTGATCTCACACACAGTAAAATCCAAAGCTTGCCAAGCTTGTAAGGCCCCAGCTGATCTACTCACTTCCTCCCTAACCTCATCTCCCCTCACTTCTCACCATGTCTATATTGTTCTGGCCCCACCAGCCTCTTCTTTCTTATTCCAACACATTAAGCATGCTCCCACCTCAGAGTCCCTGGGCTGGACTTAATGCATTGTCTGCATGGCTTTCCTCCTTCCTTGTTCCAGGTCTCTGTCCAAATGTCAACACAGAAAGCTTCCCTGACCACCAAAATAATTGCACCTTCCTGCCGACTCCATCCCATTTACCCAACTTTTCATTATAGTCCATAGACCATATCACCTAACATAGCGTGTGTGTGTGTGTGTGTGTGTGTGTGCGTGTGTGCGTGTGTATTTGAGACAGGGTCTCACTCTGCCACATAGACTGGAGTACAGTGGTACAATCACAGCTCACTGCAGCCTGGACCTCCCCACCTCCAGTGATCCTCCCACTCAGCCTCTTGAGTAACTGGGACCACACAGGCAAGCGATACCATGTCTGGCTAATTTTTCACATTTTTTGTAGAGATGGGGTTTCATTATGTTGCCAGTGCATTTTTTTTTAATCATCTGCCACTGTGAAAACGGAAAACTAGTATTGTAAATGCCGCATCCCTAGATGGTATCTGGCCCATAATACGTTGTACTCAGAATGTGTCTGTTGAATCAACGAATAAATTGTAAAATAAAAGTAAAATCCAACTCCCCCTACCTACAAAAGATTACAAGGAACCCTCCTGGCCAAGGAGATCTTAGAAAAACTTTAACTTTCCCAGACATGACAAGACAGGAGATTGGTCACGCCTCACTATGCCATCTTCCTTACTAATTTTTACCAGATTATTTCCTAACAGTTAAACAGAAACTGGCCCAGGACAAACAAGGAATGGAAGGTTTGCTCCACCCCTGACTTCAGCCGATTGCTAGATAGATATCACAGCCCAACTCCCCTCCCTTCTTGTGTTTTTGACACAACAGGTAACTGGTTTCACCATGCATTCCTTTCAGATAAAATTATCCTTTCTGTGCACTGGTTTACAGAGGCTGTACACAAGACGCTGTGTCCTTGGCTTCCCCTTTTGACTTATAGACCCTAATTTTAATGCATTTAAATGTTGCCTCCACTTCAAAGTAAACATGGGACATGCGTAACATGTGTTTGCTTACAACACATGCACACAATCCTCTATTCATGAATCCTCATAGCTCCTCCTGTAACCTGATGAATATTATATTATATTCAACCGATTTAGCATAAAACTCCTGTCCCATCCTTGCTCTGGCAGAGAGCCTCCAGTTAGTCTGGGCAGGAGGCTCTGCTTCTCAGCCTGCAAGTTGCAACGTTCTTAAGAAATAAAACTCTACTTTGCAAATTTATGAACATTTTGATTTTTAAGTCTACAGGAAGGATGTTATAAGTTTACTGGCATCCTTACAGGCAGATATACAATAAGCCCCCAAGCCTGGCATTCAGCGCCAGAGAAAGCGTTCAGGTGAAACCTGACAAAAACTGACCAGCTCGTGGGCTCTTAGGCCCTGAGCTCTGTTTCCCATCTTGTCTTCCTTTTAGGCTTGCGCCTTCCAGTCACCAGGTCTGTTTGGCCCCAGGTCCAGGCTAACGCTTTCCCTGGGAGTAGATTTAGGGTCCAGATATCTGGTGCATGTTTTCCAATCGTCACCAACCCAACCTGGTGGAAAGGCAGAGATGATAGTACACAGGTGAAAGTTGCTTGAAGAGATGAATGAGGCCTGTCTTACAGAGGTATCTGGCAAGGAGCTTTATAGAAGGCGACATGAAGCCAGATAGGATTTGCACCTGGGGGCGGTAGTGGGGAAAACATTGCCCTGTTCATGAAGGTATATTTTCTAACCTATCCTACCCCTTGCCCCCATGAGTTTACACTTCTCCCCACGAGGGCTTGGGCAGCCTCAGCAGGTCAGGGCACTGAGGGTCCTGCAAACATCACATAAGGCAGTGCCCAATAGCCTGACCTCAGCAGGCCTCCAAATGGAAGCCAAGTGCTGACCCCTCAAGGGTTATTTACCAAAAGCTCCTTTACCAAATTCTATCCAGGATAGAAGACAGACAGGAATGAGTTCTCTTCTTGGCCAGGCCTTCCCCTTGCTTATTAATTTATTTATTATGATTATTATTGATATAGGATCTTGCTCTGTCTCCCAGGCTGGAGTACAATGGCTGTTACAGCTCTCTGCAGCCTCAACCTCCTAGGCTCTATGAATCCTTCTGCCTCGGTATCCCAAGTAGCTGGAACTACAGGGGCCACCACACCTGGCTAATTTTTAATTTTTTGTAGAGACTGGATCTATGTTGTCCAGGTCTTCTGGAACTCCTGGGCTCAAGTGACCCTCCTTCGACTCCCAATGCTCTGGGACCACAGGTGTGAACCACCGCGCTTGCCCCTCCGTTAGCTTGTAAAGCAAAGGGAGAAGCCGCGCCCCATCTCCTCTCTCTTCTGTTATGAAAAGCAGCCTGCTGCCTCCTCTGCCTCCCCTCTCCACACCCTAGTCTAAGAGTGGGCTGCAGATAAGCGTTATCTGTTTACCAGGGCGTCTCACATTGAATGTGCACAGGAATCGCCTGGGTGTCTGCATAAAATGCAGATTCTAGTTGGGGGCCCTGGCAGAGGAGGAGGAGGGCCAAGACTCTGTATTTCCAACCAGCGCTCAAAGGATGCAACCGCTGCAAATGCTGCTAGTCCATACTCCACCCAAGAATCCGTAGGAAGCCTCGCCCCTGCTGCCAGTGGCCTGGTGCTGAGCCGCCTCCGCCTCCTCCTTCCTCTCCCACCTCCTTCTCCCGTCCTTACCCTTCCTCCCTTCCCCCCTCCCTCCTTTCTGCCCACTTCCCTCCCCCTCTCCCTTCTCTCTTCCCCATCCCCACCTCAGCCTCGCTGCACCCTCTGAGTCCAGCTTCTTTATATTAAACTCAGACTCCGGAACAGCTGGGGCTCGGCTCTCGGGGCCAGGCGTTGATGGGGAGGGGTGCTCCCCAGAATGACCGCGGACGTCCCCTCCCCAATCCCCTGCTGGAGTCTGGGGTCCCAGAACCGGCCTGGTAGGGGCAGAAGTTCCCTAAGAGGACCCCACCACCACCACCACCACGATGCCCACCCCCGCGCGCTGCCCACCCAGTCCTCCGGTCAGTGGGTTTCTGGACGCCCATCTCGCTGCCGCCTCCTCCGGGCGCTGCCACCCGGAATACAATCCAGCAAAACCCAGATTCCCGCGCCTTCCCCGACCTCCGCCCCACTCCATCTCCAATGGCCGAGCTTTCTGCAAAGGCGCGTCCCTACCCCAGCTCTAAAGTATTTCCAAAGTCTCGGAACTTGCTCGTTTGCGGGGTGGGGGTCTTCGTGGTGAAGGAGTTGGAAGCCGCAGCGTTTGCACCTTAGGGGGTGGGGCTGCCCCCGGCACAGGTTTCGTACCCGGGAGGCACCCTGGGGTCGGGCGCACCCACTGGGGAGACCCGAGCGGCTTCTTAAGCTCGGGTCTCAGGCCCGGTCGCCCTTCCCAGCCCCCCGCTCCCCCTCCCCCGACCACAATCTGTTTTCGTAGGGCGGAAAGAAACAAAGAGCAGCTGTGACCGGCGGCGAAGCGAGCCTGGGTGGCGTCGGGCAGGGCTGCAGGTGCGGGAGCCCAAGGGGGCGGCGCCGGGCAACCGCTGGGATCGCGGCAGTGAAACCAGAAAAAGTGATATCTGCCGTTTTGATTTTTCTTTTTCTTTTTCTTTTTTTTCTCTCTCTTTTTTTTTTTTTTTTATTTTGAGTCGGAGTCTCGCTGTGTCGCCCAGGCTGGAGTGCAACGGCGCGAACTCGGCTCATTGCAACCTCCGCCTCCCCTACCTCAGCCTCCCGAGTCTCAGCTCATTAGATTCTCACTGGTTAGGGAGGCCTGTTGAGGTTACTTTTAAAAACCATATTCGAACGATGCGTATGTTCAGTGTAACCCTAAACACCCTCTGATGTGCTCAGCCCTGCCCAGGAGCACAACCCAGCCCCTCCAGGGGTACCCAGAGCCGCTGTCAGGAGGCGGTGGGGGTGGGGGGGAGACAGAACTAGGGACTGGGCCTAGAGCTGTGGCTCAGGCCTGTAATCCCAGCACTTTGGGAGGCCGAGGCTCTTGGATCACCTGGGGTCGAGAGACTAGCCTGACCGACATGGTGAAATTCCCTCTCTATTAAAAATACAAAAAATAGTATCCAGGCGTGGTGGCGGGTGCCTGTAGTCCCAGCTACTTGGGAGGCTGAGACAGAGAGAAGTGCTTGAACCCAGGAGTCAGAGAGGTTGCTGGGAGCCAAAATCGCGCCTCTGCAATTTGGGGGAGGCAGGGAGCGGTAATCAGGGCAAGACAGCCTGCTCTTACAGGGTCTGCCCAGGGAAGGTAGGAAAGATTCCTTAATTCACAAACGGGCCTTCATCCCTTTGGGAAACCTGCTGCCACTGGGTGAAAGCAAATATTTTTCTTTTCTTTTTTTTTTTTTTTTTGAGGCGGCATCTCACTCTGTTGCGTAGGTTAGAGTGTAGTGGCCTGATATCGGTTCACTACAACCTCTACCTCGTAGGTTCAAGTGATTCTCCTGCCACAGCCTCCCAAGTAGCTGGGACTACAGGCGTCCGCCACCACACCCAGCTAATTTTTGTTCTTTTAGTAGACATGGGGTTTCACCATGTTGGCCAGGCTGGTCTCGAACTCTTGACCTTATGATCCAACCCAGCCTCAGCCTCCCAAAGTGCTGGGATTACAAATGTGAGCCAAAGCTCCATACCTAAAGGAAGTATGTTGCTCTTCATTTGGCTTAAATTTTGCATAAGCTTGAAAAGCATTGTTGCCTAAGCCGGCTGGAGAGAGCTGAAAGGCTGCAAACTCAGGTTTCTACTCCCTGAACAACAAGACGCCTGTCTGTTCCCTCTTATACAAAAACAAGCTAAGGACACAGTGTCTAAACAACACACACTCACCTGTGCACGCACTAACACATCAGGTTGCTTGCTTTGGCTGAGGAGGGGTCACTTGTTTCAGGGCTGTGTGCCACCCCAGGAAAACTGCACCAGGGCTGTACATGCTGAAAACAACTTCCACTCCCTCCTGCCTGGAGGCTTCAGCTGACTTCTCAGAAGTTGCTCTTGCCTCTTCTAGTTTCCACTGCTCAGGTGGGACTGGGCGGGCCTACAGGCAGGTGTCAGTGTTCAGAGGGAAATGAAGAACAAGCTGAATCCCAGGTGCTCCTATTCAGTCACTAAAGTGGCCCTTTGGGAACCTGGTTCACACTCAGAAGTCACTTCCACAGACCACTCAAGAGAAAGTCACTCTCTGGTTAAGTGCCCCATAACCAGAGTCCTGGGTTCATACTGGGATCCTGCTGACCATAGGGGCCAATTGACAAACTCACTGGGGAAGGAGTTGCATTTTACTCTCACCCTTAGGGTGGTGAAGTTGGCTCACACTTATAATCTCAGCACTGTAGGAGGCCAATCAGGGAGGATCACATGGGCCCAGGAGTTTCCTATCAGCTTGGGTAATATAGGGAGGCCCCTATCCCTATAAAAAGTAAAATTAGTCAGGCTGGTGGTGTGGGTTGAGGTCAAAGGATTGCTTGAGCCCAGGTGGTTGAGGCTGAAGAGAGCCATCACATTGCTGCACACCAACCTGGGTGACAGAGCCAGACCCTGTCTAAAAATTTAAAAAAAGAAAAGAAAAAATTCTTATTTTCACATGTCTGATGCTATTTTTTCTGCCTTAAACTGTGTGAATGATTTGTGGCTCCCAGGTGAGATTCTCTCTCACATATCTTCTCCTTTGTGTGCATCTAGGATGCAGTGGAGGAGAAAGAAAGCCACTGATTCTCACTCTGTGTGTGTGTGTGTGTGTGTGTGTGTGTGTGTGTGTGCATGCGTGATGCATGTTAAAAAGACAGAATTCTCCAGTGAATAAACTATTCAAAACAAACTAAAAGATCAGAACAAGCACATCATTCCTTCCTCACAGCCAGATATGATTAGGTAAAATATAAATAGAGTTTTTAATGTAGGATTTCTGTCTTTACTGGTGGGAGTAGATACAGAGCAAAAGAAACCATTAATTTCACTGCATCAAAGCATCCTGCTAGTTGCTATTTGTCCTTTTTCTAATGATCATGTCAGGAAACAGCCTACACTCCATATGAAGGTTTAAGGATGTGGGGTGGCTATAAACTGAAAGAATGACATTTACCTAAGGGTAAAGGGATTCGTGGCCACCAGTGCACAAATGAAAGTGTGTTTAAATAGCTACAAGAAGCCTGAATCTCATCTGCAGAATCTCATGTTTTTTGTTTTATATGTTTCTTGTTTTATTATTTGATATTAAGATTACTTATAATTAACATAAATTTTTGTTTATTAAAAATCTCCCATTTAAAATCATGGGCAAATGTAAAGTATTTTTAAAAATTGATAGTTTAATCTTTCCAAGTAGCTAGAACTACAGGCATGTGTCACCACACCCAACTAATTGGTTTGGTTTTTTTTAATTAGTTTTTATACAGACAGGGTCTCGCTATGTTGCCCAAGCTGTTCTCAAATTTTTGACTTCAAGCAGACTTCGCACTGCAATCTCCCATAGTGCCAAAGTTACAGGCATGAGCCATCATGCCAAGCCCTAACAATAAATTTATGGTGTCAACTGGGACGAGTTTGATCACCCAGTAAAACAATAAACACTTTTATTTTTCTGTCACAATTTACCTTGTCACATATTAGCTGCCCCCATATTTATTCCAATTAACTAGAGTAATATACATTTTATTTCAAATGAATGAATGCAGGAAGAAAAGATCTTAAAATAAAGCTATCACCCTTTATAGACTACAAATGTGGGATTACACATCAGGTGCTATTAAAATGGACATAATACCTCTTGAATACAAAAATCCACTGAGGGAATTATTAAAGAAACACTTCACTAGAAGGGTAAACATGAATACATATGTTGGATTTTTACTGCCATGCTATCCAGAATTTTTATGAATGTGTTTTTAAACTTAGATTGGGACACACAAACAGATAAGAATGAGTATACTTGTGAAATTAGAGCAGAAGAATATTTGAAACTGGAATTATTGGCCAGGCGTGGTGGCTCAAGCCTGTAATCCCAGCACTTGGGGAGGCCAAGGCGGGTGGATCATGAGGTCAAGAGATCGAGACCATCCTGGTCAACATGGTGAAACCCCGTCTCTACTAAAAATACAAAAATTAGCCGGGCATGGTGGCACTTGTCTGTAATCCCAGCTACTCAGGAGGCTGAGGCAGGAGAATTGCCTGAACCCAGGAGGCGGAGGTTGCGGTGAGCCGAGATCGCGCCATTGCACTCCAGCCTGGGTAACAAGAGCGAAACTCTGTCTCAAAAAAAAAAAAAAAAAGAAAAAGAAACTGGAATTATTTCAGAATCTGGAATGCATGCCTGTTGTTCATAAAAGAAACATCCATATGCCCAGCTACCATGTGGTAGCCTCTAAGGCTCTTTCCCTCTTGCTATTTGCCCTTGGTATATGCCCTTGCATAGATCTCTCCCACACTGAATCGGGCAGACTAGTTTCTGTGACCAACAGTACACAGTGTTAGTGTGTGACTTTCAAGCCTTGTTCAAGAAGACATTGCAACCACCGCCTGGGTTTCTTGGAGGCTTTGCCCTGGGGAAGTCCAGCTACCATGTTGTAAGGATACTCAAGCAGCTCCTTGGAGAGGCCCACATGGAGAAGAAATTGCCAGCCAAATTGATAAGCCATAATTGAAAGGGATCCTGCATCCCTAATCAAGCCCCTGAATTAATAGTACCCTCAGTCAACATCTGACTGCAAGTCCGTGAGCAGCCAAGAGCCAGAATAACCCAACGGAACAACTCCCACATTAGTGACCTGCAGAAAGTAAGAATGAGTAACTGAAGTGTTCAAAGCCACTTAGCATTGGAATGATTTGTTGTGCAGCAGCAAATAACTAATACATCCTATATATTTATTTGTCGAAATATGTTATCAAAAGATATTGTTTACAACTTTCCTTCTTCATTCATTTATTCTGACAGTAAGAAATACCTTAAGAATTTCTTGGCCGGGCACAATGGCTCACGCCTGTAATCCCAGCCCTTTGGAAGGCCAAGGTGGGCAGATTGAGACCAGCCTGACCAACATGGAAAAACTTCGTCTTTACTAAAAATACAAAATTAGCCAGGTGAGGTGGCACATGCCTGTAATCCCAGCTACTTGGAAGGCTGAGGCAGGACAAGCACTTGAACCCGCGAGGCAGAGGCTGCAGTGAGCGGAGATCGAGCCATTGCACTCCACCTGGGCAACGAGAGCAAAACTCCGTCTCAGAAAAAAAAAAAAAAAAAAAAAGATTCTTGAATCATACCATGTAGTGCCACGTTTAATGTCACTACCTATTCTTATCTGGACTAAAACGGTCTCTTAGTCTCGTTGCTTTGATTCTTGTTTTTCTAGAGTCTATTCTCTACACAAGAGCCACAGTAGTCTTTATAAAGCTTATCACGATAGTATCACCCCTCCCGAGTAACCTCTTCAAAAGTTTCTAATTGCCCAAGAAATAAAATCTAAATTCTTTGGCCTTCAAGCCCATGTGTAACTTGCCCTTTGCCTGTGTTTCGAAGCCATGTCTTCTGCTCACATTTATAATCTCACTTGCGTCTCATTTATAAGACTTAGCAATGAGCTTAATGCATGTTTCTGGGTTCGAAGAAGCCAGACTTGGCGGTACTTGAAATTCCTGCCACCTGCAGTACTAATACCCCAAATCCTTACATGCCTGGCGCTCATCAAAGACTACCTACGTGTTAACCTGTTTACTTGTTCACTGTCTGTTACACACACACACACACACACACACACATACACACAAATGCACACCATTATTAAGTCCCTGAAAGTAGGAACATTTTCTGCTTTATTTCTTGTACCTTGAACAGCATCTGGCACTTCGTATATGATTAATTTTGTGGACTGAATGAGTGTGAAAATATACATAAATAGGAGCAAGAACTAAAACAGAACATATACATAAAAACAACTGAGATAAATGGAGGAAATGTGTTTTATTTTCAAATGTGTTTTTAATATCATTGTTATATATTTTTTAAACCCTCATATGCAAATAATTACCTATATTGGGATTACACCTGTAATCCCAGCACTTTGGGAGACAAGGTGGGCAGATCACTTGGGGTCAGAAGTTAGAGACCAGCCTGGCCAACATGGTGAAACCCTGTCTTTCCTATTGATAAAAATACAGGCCAGGTGCAGTGACTCATGCCTGTAATCCCAGCACTTTGGGAGGCTGAGGCGGGTGGATCACAAGGTTGAGACATGGACATAATCAAAGGGGTGAAGGAAAACCTTGATCCTACCTACAGTGGAACACTGTGAGTGTATACGTGGTTCTTGAATGGTACAGGACTGCCTTGTAAGGATTCTGACTATTGTGTAAGAGCCTTGTAAGAATTCCTTGTAAGAATTCTGACTATTGTGTGAATTCCACAACCACTGTCACAAAACATGCCTGTGGAAACATACTCTGATGACACAAGTGTGCCTTACAAGCCGGACCACAAAGGAGAGGCAGTGAGGTGGGTGAGTCTGAGTCCCAGCTCTGCCACCAACCAGCTACATGACCTTTGTCGAGTCTCTTAACTTTAGTTCCTCATCTGTAAAATGGGGATGATAGGCTGTTAACTTTAGTTCCTCATCTGTAAAATGGGGATGATAGGCTGCTCATGGTGGCTCACACCTTTAATCCCAGCACTTTGGGAGGCCAAGGTCGGCAGATCGCTTGAGCCCAGGAGTTCAAGATCAATCTTGGCAATATAGTAAGACCCTGTCACTATTTTTAAGTAATACGATTTTTTTTTTTTTTTTTTTTTTTTTTTTTTTTTTTTTGAGACAGAACCTCATTCCTTCACCCAGGCTGGAGTGCAGTGATGTGACCTCGGCTCACTGCAAACTCCACCTCCTAGGTTCAAGAGATTCTTCTGCCTCAGCCTCCTGAGTAGCCGGAACTACAGGTGTGCACCACCACGCCTGGCTAATTTTAATATTTTTAGTAGAGACAGGGTTTCCTCATATGGCCAGGCTGATCTCAAACTCCTGACCTCATGATCCGCCCATGTTGGCCTCCCAAAGTGCTGGGATTACAGGCATAAGCCACTGTACCTGGCCAAAATTTTTAAAATAATAATAAAATGGGCGGGGGGTGATAATAATACTGGACTCAGAACATTGTTGTATGTAAGGAAGAAATGAGTTAATACAGAAAATGTACTTAGAACAGCATCATAGGACACAGCAACCCCTCCGCCAGCACTGGAATCTCCACGTGGGGAAAAAAGTGACCAAGTTAATTGCTTACCAGTTTGAGCAATTAAATTGCTAGCAATGAAACTTCACACTAAGTTTAGCAATTCCCTCTAGGGGATGGATGGATTTTTAGTGAGGACATGAGTGTCATATATGTGTTTTCCATTCAGCCGTTTAGCCTGGACATTTAAAATAAAGCAGTGAAGTTATTTCGGGAGATTTTGAATTATGAATCTAGAAAGGATCTGAGATGTCCACCACTGAACCCTTGTGTGGATAAGCAAATTGAAGTTGGCTAGAAATGGCCAATGTTCCATAATAGTGCAAAGCTAGGACCCAAAATGGACTCTTGATTCTTGGTTCTTTGCTCTTTCCACAAGAAGGTATGGACTAGACTGGGACTGATCATTGAACACTCTTCACTTGCCAGTTATCTTGAAGGCATTTTAATCGAAGGGAACTTTACTAAATAAATATACATTGTGCTTCTACTATGGCAGGAACTGTGCTGGATGCTGGGGATAAATTAATGAGCAACAGAGATCTGATTCGAGTATTTCTGTAGATCTCACTACAGAAGTGGAGGAGGCAGACATTCATCAAAATGATCACATAAATAGATGCCAGTGGAAATAATTAAAAAGTCTACAAAGTCCTATGAACATATTTCATAGAATTTGACCCACTAGAAGAGGTCAGAGGAGGCTTCCTTTAGGGAATCATGTTTAAGCCTAAATCTGAATGGTCAGTAGGAAATGGCTGGGTAAAGTTGAGGAAAACAGAGAAAAGATAAATACCCCAGACAGAGGAATCACCAAAAATCCTGTGACAGATGGGATAACAGAGTACCAGGGTGGCTGGAGTACTGGAAGTGGAAAGAAAAGGGTGCACAATGAAATAAGGTTAGAGAAGTAGGCAGGGGTCAGCGCTATCCAGGCCTTGAAGATCACATTTGAGATTCCGGTTTTCATATTAAAAGCAGGAAGTTATTAGAGGGTTTCATGCAGGGGGATTCCATGATCAAAATCTGCTTTTTAAAAGATTAGCCTGCTGTAGGGTGCTAACTGAGGGAGACCAAGAGTAGGCCCTGGGAGAAGGTTAGAGTGGTGGCAGTATAAATTGAAAGAAGTGGAAGGATTTAAAACATGGAGGTGTTATCACTATAACTTGGGTGATAGGTTATTCCAGAGGGGCAGAGGAGTGCTAAAGGGAGGTAGGCTGTCATTCAAGGGTCTGTTTAACAGAATCAGATGATTAGGGAGAGGGGATCATTCGCTAAGAGAGGAGGTACTGAAAGAGAACCACAGATTTAGGCAGAGCAGAGGGAAAAGGGGCACTGATCACAGCACAAAATTTGGGGAAATGTTAAAAAAGACTGCAAATTCAGTTTAGGTTTTTTAGTATTTTATTATGGCACACAGGGTAGAGTATGGTACAGTGTTCTTACTTCAACCAAGTAATTCTCAGAGCATCCAGCGATTTTCATTTGGCTTAAGTTACTTTTTGCATGTAGCCTGCATCTGTCTGAGACTTGCCATGTACATCATCCCATGTCTAGTAAGCATAAATGTGAAAAGCTTGGTTTCTGAGGAGATGCCTCCTCTTTACAGAAGCCAATACATTGAAAGCGTTCATAGTTCCAGTCCATACCATCATGGCAAAGAAACAGTTTACCTATTTGCATAGTAACATATATTTAACTAGAAATAGGTGGTACAAAGGGATTAAGTAACTTTAAATGGAGACCACTTCGGTTTCAAGTTAAATCCATAACTTACAAAGATTGTCTAAAAAACAAATATTGAATGAAATTAGCTGACAAAGCAATTGTTTCAGAATAAAGGTAGAACAGCAGATAATCAATAATATCTATATTTATTCCATATCAAATGCAAGTGCAAGAGCGTTCATAACTTTACGATGGACAGAGAGGACATATGGGGTGTGTATTTGATGCAATGTCCAACCGGTCAAGCTATCATTGAAATCCAAATATTTTCCAAGAGACATGCAGAGCTATGTCAATGTAACATACAAGCATATTACCTCCCCCCTTAAGTGACTCATAATTTCATTACCTGTATCTGTAGTTTTTAAAGGTTTGAAAGTGTGTGGGATTAAATGCTATTTACTTGAGGCAACAGAATTACGCTTAACAGCACACTAAATCATGAGCTCAGAATTGCAGGCAATATGTTTGCAAGGGAGTGGCAAATAACCTTTGATAGTCCCTTCTCCTGAAATTATATATAGATAAGTCATTCCTTCTGATTGTACCATGTTCTCAGGTTTTAACCTCTGCCCATGATATTTAGACTATATTTTAAAATACAGTTACAGGGATGAATGTATGGGATTCATATTCTATCCATATTGCATTATGACATATCAGTTTGAAATGACCTATTTATCCTGGTTTCATGGTGTAATGGTTAGCACTCTGGACTCTGAAATGACCTATTTACCATAGCAAGTATATCTGTCAAATATTTTCAGAATCGCTCCCTAGAAAGCCATCTCCAAACCTAACACAGTATGTGCTATGGGATAAAGTCTATTGCTATTTATAGACTTTCTCATTTACTCATGTTTATTATCAGTAACATTTTTGAGGGGAGAGATTTCATGAGTAGTTATGACCTAACTGTATCCCTCGGAATTTCCAATGAGGGAACAAAAAGAAAAGTATTGGTAATTGTTAAAATTTTGAGTTCTTAAAAAAATTGGAGGTCAGTAGTCCACTGGTATATACTTTATACCGGTGCCATCTTTAAGGTATTTTAATTAATTAACAACCACAGCAAAAAATACGTCATTCGGTATAACTTTATTTACTATTTATTGCACATAACTCAAGGTCTTTAACTGCTAACCACCAAAGGTTCAAGGGACTATTTTTCCATGAAGTTTAACATTAACATTAGTGAATTCATTTACTCATGTGGTGTTTTTTATTGTAAACATCTGAATGAATCACATTGCCATAGTTCCTGAACTCATAAGCGTGGACCATGCACAGGCTGGCAGCAAGCCAGAAAGCCACTCTGCAAGGAAACAGATACTCTGCATAAAGAGGAAATTCATAGCACAACATTGAATGTCCAACCTAAGTCATCTCAGAATTATACATATATTGACTTTTTAATTCACATAGGATCTGGAACTCAACTGGTTGGTCGGTTGGTGATGGGGTTGACCTGATTTCGGGAGAATTGTTCCTGAAATAATTAAGGAAATGGGGGTTCAATCTTTCTTCTTAGTTGCTTGTTCCTCCCCAGCACCTTCCACTTTCTTCTCCTCCTCTTCAGCTTCTTTGGTTTCCTCTCCTTCTTCAACTTCACCTCCTTCTTCCTCCTTTGCTTCTTCAGACTCTTCCTTGGCAGCTTGAACATAAAAAGAAAGTGTACAAAATCCAAATCCAAAGTAAGTCCAGTCAAAACACGTCTGCTAAGGTTTATCTGTAAACACAGATAAAACCGTCAGAATGCTCACCAAAACCTCCCAGCTCCACTCTCTCCAAAAGCACATGTAACAGACAATGCTTGCCATGAATAATTTGCCACTGAACACGTATTTAAATGGAATGAGACCACTTCTAGGCATGGAAAGCTCTGCTCCTCCCTAAGATTTTAACCTCACTATTTTTTTATGTGTCTGGTATCTATTTTTGTTCCTCAGGACACCAAGCTGTTGTGTTAAAAGAATATATTTAAAAATAAAATTTTTGACCAAGTGACCAATGAGATCAATTTTGACCTCATTCAGAGTAGGTGCTTAGGAAAGCTTTGTTGAACAAGCAGAAAAATTATTCATGATTCTAAAATCATATATGAATAAATAAGCAAGGCTTCATTTGTCTTATCCACCTCCTAACAAATATCCACACCCAGTTTGCACTTGAAGTTGCAGGGCTTTGGTTCTTATCATACCTTCTTCCTCTTCGGCTGCCTCCTCTTCCTCAGCCTCTTCCTTATCCTTCTCCTCCTCCTCGGCTTCTCCTTCAGAGGGAGGCTCATCCTTGGCTTCCTCAGCCTTAGCAGCCTCAATGGTTTCCTCCACTTCAATCTGCTCCTCTTGGACATGGCTGGTGTAGTAGGACGGGAAGGAGCGGGTGGACATCAGATAGGAGCTGGTCTGTAAACCGCCATAGGCAGATCGGCCAAAGACCTGGGAGCTCTGGGAGTAGCCACTGGTTATGCTTCCCACGCTGGTGAAACTGAGCCGGGTCTCCTCGCCTTCCAAGAGTTTCCTGGGGATGCAGATGGAAGGAGAGGTTAAAAGAAACTTGTGTTTCACAACTTGCTCTGAGCACCCTAAAGGCAAAGGGAAGCAGGAGCAGGGCTGGGATTTATCAAAACTTAATGCCTGGGGATTTTGTGATGGAGACCAGAAAGCAGTAACAACAGCAACAGAAACACATTAAATCGTCCTATCAGATTTAAAATGTAATGGGAAGCTAAAAGCAAGACTCCTAACTACAGGGTTAAATTCTTATATATCTAAATACCTTCTTGGAAGAAGCCAAAAACTAACATTTCATTATTTCAAAGGACTATTCTTGAAGGCTTCTGATCCAACATAACTTTAAATGGGATCTGATTTTCTTCCTAAGGTTTAATGGCTGCTGTCTCTGCCCCTCTATTTTCACCTGTAAGCTGCAATCTCAATATCCAAAGCCATCTTCACATTGAGGAGGTCTTGGTATTCTTTTAAGTAGCGTGCCATTTCACTCTTTGTGGTCCTCAATTCATTTTCTAATTTGTTGATTGTGTCCTGTTTGAAGACAAAAATGAAAAAAAAAAATCCAAGCATAAATATCTTCTATTAGTTTACTGTAGTGTACTTGTAAAGGCCTAGTTTCAATTAAAATCAAGGTACACACCTTTGATAAAATCTCCCCTAGAATAATTTTCTGTATCTTTTTAAAAACCTTCTTGCCTAAAATACCCAAGTTAATGAAGCCTGCGATGAAAAACAAAATGGAAGAAAATTCTTTTCTTCTATTTCTTTACTTAATACAGCTTAATAATCATCAGAAAATACCTGCAAGGAAACTAAGATGATAGAACTGTTTCTCACTCACTGATTAAATCTTCTTTAGCTGGGTTACATGCCAAGAAACTAATGCCTTTCTTTACAGAGGAAAATAGCAAGATAAGAAAAAATTATTCTCTCTAAAATATTTCCTGTGTACCTAAATCATTTTTCTACTCCCTAGAAGGAAAAAAAAAAAAAAATTCTACTCCCCAGAAGATGGAGATCTTTTAAAATGGAGATCTTTTTTAAATTTTACTTTTTCTATCTCCCAGAAGATGGAGATGTTTTAAATAGAAATGTTGTACAAAGAAAAAGAGTAAAAAGGAATGAACATTACTAGTTAACTACCTAAAACAATGAACTATTTTCCTGTCTACCTACTGAATAAAGGAAGGGAGTGGTTGGTATAACTACTCATAAGACATGCTGGTCACAGTAACCTTTCAGAATTAATTGGGAGTTATTCACTCTACTATTTATTAACCAGATGATCTGATAGTTGCTGCAAAGTAACTGGTGGTTAGTGCAGGTCAGTAGAGAACAAATTTCACCGCAGGCCGGAGGCAACGCCCAGTTCCCACGTCTTCCCCTCCCCCACCCAACACAGGCGGGTTAGTTTTAATGCGGAACTCGGGTGCAGCTGCAAGGAGCACATTCCCAGACTACAGTGGCGCCCTCACGCCCTCCAAGTGCCCCACCCCTCCCACACAGTCACCCAGGAGCCAAGCCTTATCCCCAAGAGCTGCCAGCAGCCGCACCACCCCTGGTCTCCACTTTCTGGGCGCACCAACTCTCCCCCGTGCTCGAGTCCCCCGCCCCCCTGTGTTTCGGGAGGTGCCACACCTGCATAGCGCTGATGTCTGCGTTCTGCTTGTCCTCCAGCTCCTGCAGCTGCTTCTCCAGCGCTTCGTTCATGCCCCGGCATGCTTCGATCTCCAGGGTCTTGGCCTTGAGCAGGCGGCGGCTCTCGGACACCTCGTCCTTGGCGGCGCGCACGGCGTCGGTGTTCTTGGCGGCGCTCTCGGTCAGCACGGTGAAGCGGCTCTTGAACCACTCCTCAGCGTTCTGCATGTTCTTGGCGGCCAGCTTCTCGTACTGAGCGCGGATGTCCTTGAGCGCGGCGGAGAGGTCGGGCTTGGTGGACACGTCCATCTCCACGGAGATCTGCGCGTACTGGATCTGCGCCTGCAGCTCGGCTATCTCCTCTTCGTGCACTTTCTTCAGAAAAGCGATTTCGTCCATCAGGCTGTCGATGCGCTTTTCGAGCTCCGCGCGGGCGAGCGCCGCCTCGTCGGCGCCTTTGCGCGCTTCCATCAGCCGGCCCTCGGCGTCCTCGCGGCTCAGCACCTCCTCTTCATAGCGCGCCTGCAGGTTGCGCAGGGTCTCCTCGAGCCCTTCGCGCTCGCCCTGGAGCGCCTGCTTCTCGTTGGTGGCGTCTTCCGCCGCCAGGCGCAGGTCGCGGATCTCCTGCTCGTACAGCGCCCGGAAGCGGGACGGCTCCGAGTGCTTCTGGCGCAGCACCAGCAGCTCGGCTTCCAGGACCTTGTTCTGCTGCTCCAGCTCGTGCACGCGCTCGATGAAGCTGGCGAAGCGGTCGTTGAGGTCCTGGAGCTGCGCCTTCTCCTGCGTGCGGATCGACTTGAGGTCGTTGCTGATGGCGGCTACCTGGCTCAGATCGAGGTTCTCCAGGCTGTGCATCAACGAGCCGGAGCTGGACGAGTAGCTGCGGCGCACGGACAGCGAGGAAGAAACCGGCGCCGAGTAGCTGGAGTAAGCCGAGCGCGCGGTGCTGTAGCCGCTGCGCACGCTGGAGATGTGCACCCGGGGCGTCTCCACGTAGCGCCGCTTGTAGGAGGTCGAGTAGTACGGCTCGAAGCTGAAGGAACTCATGGTGGCGGCCGGTGGCTCCCCGGCCCGCGGCGGCGGTCGGAGCCTGGAGAGAAAGGACAGGGGAGAGAGGGAAGGGGGAGGATGGATGGCTGTGTGCGGCTCGGCGCCGTCCTGCCACCCCTATTTATACGCCGGGAGGATCCTGACGCAGCCTGCGATCGATCACGGCGCGCCGGCCAGTGGGGGCAGCGCGCTGCTGCAGCCAAGGCGAGGATTCTGCGCAAAAGGGAAGGCGGGGGCGAGCGGCGGGCCGGGGAGCTGCGGCCCTCGTCCTTTACACTCTGCTCAGAGGCCCCTGATTTTCTCTGAGATCCCGTGCCCCCTCACCCATTTCCCTTCTGTATCCACCCACGCACCCCCCTCTTATCCTGCACCGCCCAGACTCCTTATCACTTGGATCCTTAAGTGTCCCCAAAACAGGTTCTTGCTGTCTTTCGACACCCTAGTTTTCCGAATCCCGGCACCTCGTAGACACCCTGCCGCCCCCACCCCACCCCCAACGCGCTCTTTTCCCACCAGGGACCTCCTTAACGATCCCCCTTGGTGTTTATGGTGACGGTGCCGCTAAGGGATTTTAGGTACAAGTAAATAGGTTAGGTTGTGTGTCTGCAGTATGTATGGAGGAGTTTTAATTTCTTTCTGGCTATTTCTGGCACCTTCTGCAATTCATCTTCATTTTTCCTCGTTATTGCTCTTCTTCTTTAATATGCTGCTTCTCAACACATAGGGAATGTGCGGACGCGCGCGCGCGCGCGCACACACACACACACACACACACACACACAGTCGTGAAACTGCGGCACTACTGCAGGTGTTGGTTTAGCATTTCCAAACCTTTAGAGCAGTTGATCTGACTGTTAGTGTTTCTAGATTTTCACATTTCTTTACTGGGAATGAAGCCGCGGATGCTTTTAACGTGTTGCAGTGTGTGGGTGGCGAAGAGCAGAGAATGAGTTGGAAACTAACACCGAGACTGACTTGCTGAGGCCGCTTGCTAGGCAGCGGGGAGCTTCAAGCTGCCTGGATCCTCACCAAACTAAATTCCTGCTTGATACCACCAACCGCAGCACATTTACCGCCCGCTTCCCTCTTTTTACACATGTGTGCACACAACCTGATGATTTCAACAAACCTTGCAAGTGGCTGATTTTCAGGGAAGCTGCTGCGGCCACCCGGGAGCGCTGGGCGTGGTCTCTGGGGAGGAGAACTCCGCACCCAGGCTTCTTTAGGAACGGATGGAAAATACCCGCGCGATTCTTCCCCCGATACATTATAAGAACCCGAAAGCAGTCAGGAATCCATGGGTTTCCTTCAGGAAGCACCCAGATACCTGAAACTCGCGCACGCCGTAGCGCACGTGGACACAGCCCTGCAGTTTGCAGGATATTTTCACTCGCGTGGTGTTAGGAGTCCCCACGGTTTCATAGAGGGATTGCAGAGATTTACGCGAAATACCTAAGATTTATGTGAGCAAGCATTTAGTTTTTGTTTTATTTGTATATTACAGCATTTCATGTGCCACTTACGGTTTTGTTTTTTTTTAAGACGCAAACAGGGAGAATATGGTAACTATTTTCAAATAGAGAAGCCGGAATGGCTTTTCCTGTGATACTCCGAGGGTGAACTATTTGCAGCGGAGCAGTTGTTTCCGGAGACACTTCACTCCTCTCCCGAGGAAAGGATGGGGTGAGGCTTATCCTCTGAGGTCCTTTCTGACCCCAAACCTGTGATTGTGATAGCCCACCGTCTTCATGATAGAAAGACTGCAGCGGATAATTTTCCTCGGGTTTCTAAACAATGTTTGTTGTCGCAAATAATGCAAATTCAGAAACATTGTAATTAGTAGTTTAAATCTATCAAGAGTACGTGATCTCAGAGGATCATCCCTGCCCAGATATTCTGGATTTCAAGCCTAAGGTCATGAGACTGTCCTGAATATTGTTTGTCCCTGGCAGACGTGGTAAAGTACTTACTCCTCTGTTGACTTTTCATAGCCTACCTATCCTTGGTCTTTTCACTCAACAAATTCAAGAGTGGGATAGGCTTCTGTGGGGGCGGGGGGGGAGCAAGAACCTGGATAAGCCGTAGAGTTGCCTCCTCCCAATTACCCCTATATTGATGAAGGTGGGAGAATGGATTATTTTGTTGACCTGCTCCAAGCAAACCACACTGTTTCACATTGAGTGTGTGTGAGTCTGCACACAACACACTCTCGGGTATTTATGAATTCATTTTCTTTGTGCCAGCTCTCATTCCTGGGAGTTTCAGGTCACCCTCAGATCTTAAGTCCATCAGCATTTTTTTTTTCTTTTTTCCTCGGCTCCTCCCTGAAGCGTTTGACTGCAGAGAAAACTGCCTAGTAAGGAGAGGGGCGGCGGTCGCTGCAGGGGTATGCTTCAGAGAGAAAAAACCAGTGGGGCATCTGCTGCTTGCTGTCCCTTGGGTAGCCAGAAAAAAGAGGAATACGGTAGCTAAGGGTGAGAATGGGACTCTTTCCTGTGCTGAATCTGGCCCGCAGAGTCGGGGAAGGGGCAGATCCGCTGCATTTAGGCATGTCGAACTCTGATCTTTTTTTAATAGCTCCTGGCCTGGCCACCTCCTACTCCACTTGCTTTCCTGGGCTCCTGAACCCAACCTGGGTCTAGGTTTTGATTTTTCTCCCTTCAGCCTTCCTCTGCCAGGTGCCTGCCTCTTCTTTAATATTCTGTCCAGTCATCCTCCTTTTTGAATTCTCTTCCCAGCATTTTGCTCTAAAAGCCCACGTGGCGTTGCTTTGTGTGGCAAAGCAAAGTGAGCAACTTTAGAAAACCTACTTAAGAAAATACATAAATTGACTCTGCCTTCCCCTCACTATCATGTTTCTGGTTAGTGTTGTTTGTAGTAGAGTCGCTATCTCTTTAGAAGGAGGCTTTTGGGTCTTGCCACACCCTTATGCATTTATTTCCCTTTAAACATCCTGTGCTAACCTGAACTTGGTTGAGGGCTGTCAACAAAACATGCTGCTAGGAGATTAAAAATAGAGAATTATGTAGATGACCCCTTTAACAGAAATCCTACCACTCTGGTTATCCCTAATATCTCTGTAACCCTCCAAAGAACTGTCTGAGGTCATTTAGTTAAAAAGTAAATATCTTCACATTAACATGAAACTCATAAGGTATGTTTCCTTTAAAACCACTGAAAATGTTTTACTTCTCCAGTGCCAGCAGAGTCTGAAAGCTTCAGATAGATGGGACCCGGTAACTGATGACTTTTCATTTTATTATTCCCAAGCCATATGGGACAGCAGATTCTATATTGGCATCTGTTTTGAAAAGCTCAGCCTTATCGTAGGGCCCATGAAAAGTCTCCGTCCAGGGGTCAGGAGAGCCAAGTTCTCCAACCACCAATAAGCTCTGGCATCAGTCCTGGAGTAGAATGGCAGTTGAATCTCCATCCATCTCACCATCAGGTAGATACATCAGTGCCATCAAAGCTGGCATCAGTATGTGGATGCAAGGAAACAGAGTAAATAAACACATGCAAGATACCTACCATATGACAGGCATTTGCTATCTTGCATTGAATAATGACAAAATCACCTGGAGATGGTTACTGTTATTCAGAGCAAACAGCTGAGGCCCAGAGCAGTAAGTAATTTGCCAACTCACACAGCTCCTTCAAACCTAAGCTCTACCTGCGTCCAGATTGAGGGTTCTACTCATTCCACAAGCTGCAGTGTTTCACATTTACTGCTTCCTTAGGTCTGTGTGGAATTTGATGAGTGATGCCTGCTCTCTGCAGAGTTTAGTGTGCATATCAAAAACCTCTCCTCCTTTGGGGACACTAATTTGAACTCCTCTGTGCCATGAGGAAACCGTTAATGAGCATGGTCCATTTGGACAGCTAGTGGCAGCAAAAAAACGACATGATTGTTGTAGGTTACTCGAATATCCCAATGTGAAATAAAATGGGTGCGGCCAGTGGAACGTGATACATAACTGACATTGTAACATTTTAGATACAAATCTAAACATCAATTTAGAAAACATCCTTTTAGGAATTAATAAGCTAAAATGCAAATTAGCTGACCTAAGTCTTTAAAATAACCGCACCATGACTTTCACTTTTTTTTTTCTAATTACAGTATCTTCATTTTCCACCCTTGTAAATGGGTTTTCTTTGAAAAGGAGACCTTAAACATTGCTCTAAGGAATAAAAGAAAAAAATACTTGCACTGAATACCTCATTATTGGAGTTAATAATGCTTTCTGCTAGTCTTTAACTTTCTCGAAAACAACATGAATAAAGTCAACGGAAATGTATGGCTTGTTGAAGCCATAAAGATCTTTCATCTCTGTTTCTTGTAGCAAGTTTATTTCTTTATATATTTTGCCCACCACAGGAATCATGCATGAATCTCCTTCATCTCTTGGGAAATACGTTTGCTTGAAAAAAAAACCTTTCCCATTTTAATATCAAGAATGCCTATCTTACAGCACCACACTTTGAACTGATGCATCATAAAGCATGCTACGTGGCTGTATAAAATTTAGATTGCAGCAGGAAGGAGAGTGTCATTTGAATAGATTAAGGATGCAGAGCACGTTCATATTTGGAACGCATGCAGTATGAGAAATGATGGGAACTCAGTGCTGTCCAAGCAGAAATGATGGTGATAGGTTCAAACCCCTAAATGCTCGCTCCGGAAAACTAGCCAAGGTAATGTGTTTTTTTCCCAGAGGCCTGCTCTCCTATGCCTTGTCCTTAATCACAGTCACCAGACTCAGAGGTAAGAGGGCTACACTGGGGATAGCCATTTCAGGCAGGTCACAGGGATATCGGTCAGAGCCGACAGTACTAACCCTGTTTGTATAGTTGTGCTTTCCCGACTGCAAGGAAATACATGCTGCTTCTACAGTGTGGGCACTAACCAGCTACAGAAAAAAAAAATATTCCACACGGCTCCTGAATTTCTTTGCTGACCTTTACAGTGGTTTTTTTAATAAATCAATGGGAAGAATGTGAGGTTTAATGTTTTCAAAGATAGAGAATAAGCATTTCCATCTACAAGAGACAAAGCTCCGAGGCTGGCTCTTTCACAGCCCTGCTGGATGCGGTCCAGGGCAGGAGTTCACTTTCTCGCCAGTACTTCACTGCTGCATGAATGCAGCAAAGGCTGCAGAATGGCACATGGGCGGATCCCTGGATTCCTACAGTAAAGCAGGCAGGCTTCTGAAGCCAGGATATGTAGCACCGGTGTTTGGTAAGTTGAACATGTAAAAGACTCTCCGGATAAGAAAAGCAAAACTTGATTGTGTCTAAATGGCTTGTGATTGATTATTTTACTTAAATGTTCATTCAACCATTGAGTCGCCAAATGTCGACTGAACACTTACAAGGTACAGGATTCTGTACAAGTGCCATGGGAGATGCAGGGAGTTTTAACCCATTCCCAGTCTTCACAGCCCTTGAAAAATATCTAAATACAATAAAAAGAAACCAACTACTACTACATGCAACATGGATAAATTTCAAAAATGGTATACTGATACTGAGTTTAAGAAGGCTTAGATAAAGTATACATATTGTATAATTACATTTCTATAAAAATTCTAGGACAGGCAAACTAATGTATGGTGGAAAAAATATCAGAAAAGTGGTTTCCTCAGGGAGGGTGGAGGAGGGAATGGCTGGGAGGGAGCACAGGGGAACTTTCTGGGGCGATGGTATTTCTATGTGTCTTGAGAGCTTTGAATTGTGCAGAGGTATGCATTTGTCAAGATGCGGAGAATGTGCCAGGATTTCTGCATTTCATTAAATGTAAAATTTTCCATCAAAAGAAGAAAACTAAACCAAATGTGTATATACACATTAATATATTATATATAATTATCAAAATATAACAATTGAAAATTTTATAAATATAAATATACAACAATCATGTTAAAAAGCTAAGCAGAAAAAAAATGTACATGGAATTTCAAAGAATTATGCCAAAGTTAAATAATAAAAGAATTCTAGGAGACGTCAGAAGGAAGAAGAAAATGGTACAAGCAATAACTGCTACGATTTTAGACAAGGGAGAGGTGACTGTGGGCTTGAATCAGCATTTCTGTGTCTATGACTGGTTACTATGCCAGATGCTCTGAAAGTATCGTATTTAATCCTCACAGATGCATTATGAAGTTGATGGTCTTATTTTTGCTCTAAAGATGAGTAGTTACAGTATTAATATATTAGTTCATCCTCATAACGTATTAAAAAATTTTAGCAATCTCATATTGCTGCCTCATGTTGAATTTGCATCAACTTTTATAAAACATTGAAAATGATTTATACTGTGGCTTTCTAAAAAAAGCCTAAAATATAACTTTTCTTGATTTTCTTTAAATCTAATCTTTAATATAAATTCTTCCAGTCCATTGTTCAAACCTGCTGAAATCATTTTAAAATCTTTCAACTTTAGGTAAAATCTGATAATGAACAAATGTGCCAATTTTTTTAACTTACTACTATCAGAAATGAGCTTTATATGCTGTGTGTCATAGACTCTCAGGATTGGAAAGTATTTAAATGTCTTCCAGGCAAAACCTCCTCTTGCTTCTTTATCTGTGTTAGGTCTTAATCTTTGACGGCTTTGGTTATCCTTCTGTAGAGTGGAATATCTTCTTTCTATACCCTGCACTGCAGCCATTGGGCACCACTTCTGAACAGAGCACAAATTTCTAGGGAAGCAGAGGCACTGATATCCAGAAATGAGCTTTGGTTTTTCACTTTCTATTTGTCATTACACTTAAATTTCTTTACCATGTGATTCCTGTGGCATCCTTGCATACCAGACATGATATCGTGATATTTAAATGGGGAGTTGAAGTTTCCCAAGCATTCATGAGTTACATCGCTGGTTCCCTGCAGCAATCCCATGAGGCTTCTGCAGAACTTGCCGGTGTCACCATCCTCACTGGATAGATAAGGATGGCGAGAGGGCTGGAGCGGTAAGGGATACACCTCAAACCCTATCTCCTGTAAGCAATGGAGCCACGACCATAATCCAGCTTTCATGGCATCAAATTCATTAGGAATTTTCCTCCTGTATCTTTCTGTTTTATAAGTACATATACAAGGCCAGTCGTTTTTCAGATCCTTTCATGGTACAATTTCACAAAGACAGGGAAGTCCCTGTTGCTGCTTAGTTTCTGTTCAGATACTTGATGTGCAACTACTCTAATCAGCGCTTCATCCCTTTACCCTTAATACTGTTAAAATGTCAGTATCAGTGGAAGAGGTAAGGGCTAAATCTGACATACCTAAGCTTTCCACTTAAGATCGATTATGAGGCTTATAATAGTTTTGAGGGGAAAAAAAAAGAGGAAAAATCTTGAGGACCTTGAACAGTGAGCATAGGGCAAGAAGGGAAAAAGGAGATTCAATACTTCCGGGATGAAGTAGACAGTCAGAGAAGAAGCCAGAATGGTGATGGGGCTGGAAACAGAATATTCCTCATAGGCTTTGATTTTGCCATTCCTGAAGCAAAGGCCTCTGCTCCCGTGGTATGATTGACTAAGCTATAATTCATATGTCAGTCAATTAATCCTGGGTATATTTAAATCAAGGGAGAATACTAAAGTTTTATTTTGGGGTGTCTTTTCCCATCCGACGTTCGGCCAAAAAAAAAGATCTGTACAAAAGCCTAGCATGGTGGCCCTCAGGCCTTAGTCCCAGCTACTCTTAAGGCAGGAAGATTGCTTGAGCTCAGGAGTTTGAGGCTGCAGTGAGCTTGAATGTGCCACTGCACTCCACCCTGGGAAACAGAGTGAGACCTTGTATCTTAGGGGAAAAAAAAATCTGTACATTGACAGGCATTCATTCAAGCTTCTAGGTGTTGGGCAACCAGGAATAGGCCAAAGGGAGTAGGAAATAGAGGAGAAGCAAAATGGCAGGATAACTCACATATCAGGTAATCAAACCTAAGGAGGACTGATGAAAAATGAAATCATAATCCTGTAAGTTAAGAGGATAAGGGAAGGGGGAATTTGCATTCATTAAGCATAATTATGTACAATAATATTAATAGTATCTTTATGTCAAGCACCACGCAAAGTCATTTACTTGGATAATTTCATTTAATCATCTCAGAATCCCAATGAATTGGGTATTAAAACCATGTTCATTTCAAAGATGTAGTAACGAAGGTTTAGACTAAGTATGCCAAAGGAAATCACCATATTACATCATTAAGCCCTCACAGAACCCTACTAACGGAAGCATTATTTTCATTTTACAATGAGAAAAATGGAATTCAGAGAGTTTATGAATATTGGTCAAAGTCAGCTAGGTGAAGGTCCAGCTGAATTCTCACACTTCCTGCTATGACCGAAGTGCAAGACTCTTGAGAGGTGGTATGCAGACAAGATCTCTCACTCTTTTTTGTTTCTCCTACACAATTTAAATTTGTATATTAATGCAAAAAAAAACCACTGCAATAATCAGAGTCAGGAACGCTGAAATCATATCACTCATCCATATAATCATCTTTTGGGAAGAGCACCACAGACCCAAGCCAAATAAGTCAACACTCTGCTTTATTAGTAGCCTGCAAAAATAGACATCCATCAGTAAAATAACTTGTAAGAGCCAAATTGCATTACAGCATCTCTCTTCAGATACAAGTTCAATGTCGTATTACTAACCGGCAAATCCTTTTGTTATTACATTATCTGGAAGAGAAAACACACACACACACACACACACACACACACTAACAAAGATTCCCTGCACCTTTCAGGATCACTTCAACCTACAAATTTAATAAACTGAACTACCAAATCACATTAGGATAACAGATGTGCTTTTGAATAGGCCTTAGATATTTCAATTTGCAAAGTGTTTTTCCTTTCTCATGCCAAAACAGTTTTTGCCCATTACACTGATTAAAACTTACTTTAGAAGTTATCCAAATTAAAATTGCCTTCCAAATTAGTTCCCAAAATGAAATTTAGAAAGATTACTTAAGTAAAGCCCATAGCTCTGTTTTAAGATGATTCTGTGTACAAATGGTTGTAAGCTATCGGAAGAGAAGGCTCAGCTGCATGTAACATTCAGAGCCGACCAAAGGTGGAAGGAACTGCTCCAAGCATGAGGCAAGAGCATTTTAGAAAAAAAAAAAAAAAGAAGAAGAAAAAAACTGACCCTAGATGGCCTCTCTGGTCGTCTGCCAAGCTGAGAGTCTCTGATTCAAAAGGACTAAAAAGGTTTAAAGTACTGAACAAGCTAGGGCCGAGCATTCCCATCTTACAGTGATCATGAATGAGAGCTTAAAAGCATGACATTTGTCCCCAAACTGAGACTTGCTAATGTCTTAGTTTGCAGATGAGTCAAAAAGATTAAATTATGAGCAAGAGCCAGCAGAATGAGGGAAGAAAGAGAGCAACCAATTGAAGTTCTGGAGAACATATATTTGCTTATTTGCATTAAAGTCATCTTTCCTACAGAATAAGGCTAAGTAATAAACAGCTGAATATTAATTAGTTGTATTGGTTTCCATTCATGTAACACAACAATACTCACTTTCCTTCTTCCAATTCTTGTTTTCTTTTCATGGGTTCATTATGAATGAAAAGGGAGGAAAGAGGATGGTTCTCTTACTCTGGCTTTGAGATTAAGTGTGGAAAGGAGCATGCATTCATATCCATTCACCTTTCTCATCTAAGACTCAAACACAAGCATGAGTAATTGAATAGTCTCTCTCCCAATCCCTGCTCTCTAAGTCTTTGGTTCTTTAGCTCTTCCTAAAATTTGTGTATTGCTGATTTCCCTTTGAAGAAAGTAACCTATAAACTTGTCCCCAAAGTCCAGGCAATAGCGAACAGTGGAGCCTGGGGTTGAGAGAGAGGGCATGCCAACAGTCTCTAGGTGTTACTATGGCGACACATCCTAGAGGGTGAGTGATGAGCCTGCTGTTACTTCGAAAAAGAAAAAGTGTCACTGAAGCCAGCCAAATGCAGCAGCATCTTTTCCTGACAACTAAATATTAATGGATATCGTGTTGCTCTGTGTATAATTGTGAAAGTCTTTATCGTTTTGGTAATAGCATGAAGGGTAGAAATGATACTGGATTTGATGTTGAAGTGTCCATTCTAGACCTAGTTCTGCCCCTAAGCAAGGGCAACTGTCTTCAAACTGGGCCATATGTTTCCCTGGGGAGACTGGACGCCTTTCTAAGGGGTTCACAGGCATACAGAGTACAAAGGGAATCTATTTCTAGATCTCCAATCATCATATGCAGTTTTTCATAAAATCAATCTGCTTTCAAACTTGTACACATTCTCCTTGCCTCTTCTACCCTAAAGTGGAGGAGGTAAATCTTCAACAGTAAGGTCTTGACAAAAATGCATTTAAATCGCATAAGAAAACAATTTTTTAAATATTGCATTGATAAAGATGCATTGAAATTAAAAGTATTCTTATTCCAATCTTTTCAAGTCTAATGGATTAAATAAAGTGTCTTTAAGAGAAAAAAATGAACAGGCATAATTAAGAGTCATTCGATGAGACTTGGTAAAGCCTCTTTTGGTATATTTCCCAGAAATTGATTGACTTACTTTAATCATCTAGAGAGCAATTCCTTTGCAAGCTAAACACTTCCCAATTCTCAGCTTCTAACAAACTCAAAGGAGTTGTTAATCAATTAATCTTCTGATCATGAAAGTATTTTTATAGGACTGGGCATGGTGGCTCATACCTGTAATTCCAGCACTTTGGGAGGCTTAGGCAGGTAGATCACTTGAGGTCTGGAGTTTGAGACCAGCCTATGCAATATAGCAAGACCCCATCTCTGAAACAAAAACATGATTCGCCAAATGTTGTAGTGTAGTCCCAGCTACCCAGGAGGCTGAGGTGAGAGAATGGATTGAGCCCAGGAGTTTGAAGCTGCAGTGAGCTATGATTGTGCCACTGCAACCTGGGCAACAGTACCACCCTATCTCTAAAATAAATAAACTTAAATAAATACATAAATAAATTTTATAATAGGTCAATATGTGCTTTTTAACATTTGGAAACATTTCAAATATTGAGTGACATTGCTATAACTTAATATAAAACTTGTAACATAAAACTTATATTCCGGTGTACTTATATACTTGTGTGTATACTTGCACACTTATATACTTATTTAGGTAAACTATGTGTCTCAGCAATTTTATAGTACATGTGGATGTGGGAATATCATGAAAAAAAGAGAAGTTTATTTTTATTTTAATCACAGCTTACTAAAATGTATAAGGTCCTGTTCTGAGCCAAAAGATTCACAAATGTGAAGTATATTGAAGGTAAAACACTATAGGGAAGAGCAATCGAAATAAGAGTTCAAGGAGAAAAGGAATCATAAAATTGGTGAAGGTTAAAGAGGAGCTTGTTCATGCATGTGTCAAGTGGGTGATAGGTGAATGTTGGCATTATATTTAGGTTCCATTTGATATGTTGAAAAGAGCAATTTCACATTTTTCGAGACAGGGTCTTGCTCTGTCACCTGGGCTGAAATGCAGTGGCATGATCATAGCTCACTGTAATCTCAAACTCCTGGGCTTAAGGGATCCTCCCACCTCAGCCTCTCAAGTAGCTGGGACTATAGGCATGCACCACCATGCCTGATTTATATTTTTATTTTTTGTAGAGATGAGGGTCTCACTATATTGTCCAGGCTGGTCACAAACTCCTGGCCTCAACTAATCCTACTGCCTCAGCCTCCCAGTGTTGGGATTACAGGCATGAGCCACCATTCCAAGCCTAATTTCACTATTTTATTTTAGAATTCTTATATTTAAAATACACTGGAGTCAGGTATGGTGACTCATGCATGTAATCCCAGCACTTTGAGAGGCCAAGGCAGGCAGGTCATTTGAGCCTAGGACTTGAGACCAGCCGGGACAACATGGTGAAATGTCACCTCCACCAAAAAATACTAAATTTAGCCAGACATGTTTACACATGTAGTCCCAGCTACTCCGGAATCTGAGGCAGGAGGATCACCAAAGCTCAGGAGGCAAAGGTTGCAGTGAGCCATGATCATGCCACTAATTGTGCTGCTGCACTACAGCCTGGGCGACAGAGCCAGACTCTGTCTTGAGATAAAATAATAAAATAAAACTGGAACTTACATCTTTTGCAACTATCTAAACTTAAGAAAAGAATCGAATAGATTTTCAACATTCTTCTAGGGCATATATGAGCAAAAAATGTTTGAAGAACACAGACTTGGGCAAAAGATGTGAATAGACATTTCCATAAAGAAGATATATAAATGAAATATAAGCTCATAAAAATATGTTTAACAAATAGACAATAACAAGTATTAACAAGAATGTGGAGAAATTGAAACCTTCAGACATTGCCAGTGGGAATGTGAAATAGTGCAGCTACCTCGACAAACAGTTGGACAGTTTCTAAAACATTAAACATAGAGTTACCATATGATCCAACAATTCCTCTCCTAGGTATCTACCCAAAAGAAATGAAAATATGTACACACAAAGACTTGTCTATCAATGTTCATAGCAGCACTGTTCTTTTTTATTGATACATAATAGTTGTACATATTTATGGGGCACATGATATTTTGATACATACATACAACGTGTAATGATCAAATCATGGTAGTTAGAATATCCATCACCTCAAACATTGATCTTTTCTGTGTGTGGAAAACATTGTGATTCTTTTCTTCTAGCTATTTTGAAATATACAATAAATTATTAACTATAATCACCCGACTGTGCCATTGAACACTAGAACTTATTTCTTTTATTTAACTGTATTTTCATATCCACTTACAAGTCCTCTTTATCTCCTCCTTCCCTCCACCCTTCCCAGCCTCTGGCAACCACCATTCTACTCTCTATCTCCATTACATCTGCTTTTTAAGCTCCCACATATAAGTGAGAACATTTGATATTTGTCTTTCTGTGCCTGGTTTATTTCACTTAACGTAATGACCTCCAGTTTTATCCATGTTGCTGCATATGACAGGATCTCATTCTTTACATGGCTGAATAATATTCCATCTTGTATTATTACATTTTCTTTACTCATTTATCCATTGATGGAGACTTAGATTAATTCTGTATCTTCGCTATTGTGACTAGTACTACAAAAAAACATGAGAGTGTACATAACTCTTTGACATACTGAATTCCTTTTTTTTTTTTTTTTGATATATACTCAGCAATGGAATTGCTTGATCATATGGATTCTATTTTCAGGTTTTTTGATGAGAGTCCATATTGTTCTCTTTAGTGGCTCCACTGCTTAACACTGCCACAAATAGTGTCCAGCTGTTCCGTTTCTCCACATCCTTGCTAGCATCAGTTATTTTCTGTCTTTTTGGTAATAGACATTCTAACTAGGGTGAGGTGATATCTCTTTGTGACTTTGATTTGCATTTCCCTGATGATTAGTGAGGTCAAACATTTTTTTTCATATACCTGTTGACCATTTGTATGTCTTCTTTTGAAAAACGTCTAGTCAGGTCTTTTGCCTATTATTAAATCACATTATTTGGGGTTATTTTGCCATTTAGTTGTTTGAGTTTCTTATACATTATTCAACCCTCATCAGATGAATAGTGTATTAGTTTGTTCCCACACTGTTATAAAGAACTACCTGAGACTGGGTCATGTATGAAGAAATGAGGCTTAATTGACTCACAGTTCCACACGTTTAACAGGATGCATGACTGGGAGGCCTCAGGAAACTTACAGTCATGGCGGAAGGTGTAAGGGAAACAGGCACATCTCACAACAGCGAAGCAGGAGGGAGAGAGAGAAGGTGAGAAGGGGAAAGTGCCACACACTTTGAAACCATCAGATATCTCTAGAACTTACTCATTGTCACAAGAACAGCAAGAGGAAAATCTGCACCCATGATCCAATCACCTCCTCTCAAGTCCCTTCCCCAACACTGGGGATGATAATTCGAGATGAGATTTTCGTGGGAACACAAAGCCTAACCATATCAGATATTATAGTTTGCAAATAATTTCTCCCATTTTGTAGGTTGTCTCTTTGTTGATTGTTCAGCATTATTCGTACTAACCAAAATGGAGAAAGAAGTCCAATGTTCCTGAGCAGGTAATGGAAAAACAAAGTGTGGTAGCACAATGGGAAACTATTCAATATTTTTTTTAAAAAATGGAGTACTGATACATATAACAACATGGATAAACAAAAACATTACACTGAGTGAAAGAAGCTATCACAAAAGACCACATGCTATATGGTCTATATGAAATGTCCAGAATAAAAAAATCCATGAAGATAGAATTTAGATTAGTGGTTGCTAAGGGCTGAAGGCTAGGAGAAGGAATGAGGGAGTGGTAGCTATTGAGTGTAAGGTTTCTTTGGGGGGTAAGGTTTCTTTAGGGGGTGATGGAAATGTTTTAGAATTAGATTATGTTGATGAGTACACAACTCTAGAAAAATACATAAATACTGATTCAAAAGGATAAATGCATGTTCTTGCTTTACTTGTACTTGCTTTGATAGAGACAAAAAGAAGAGATCAAACTCTCTGGTACAGCAAGGGGAAGGATGATGTTATTTATCCCTCCCTAGGCACTGTCAAGGCAGCCAGGACAACCAAATGACCCTGCATGAAGCCCAGCCCAAGATAGGGCAGGGCAGGGATGGCCAGAGGCCCCTACCAACCATTTAGTCAGTTAATGCTTTATGGCCAGGGTCATAGATTTCATTCTCCAAACCAGTTATCTGTTCTATCACCAGAGCTGAAAGTACCTAATGGAAGCTCAACGTCATTCCCTTTTGCATAATTTCTTTCTGTTGCCCTTCATAAATAGACAAGATTGATGTTCCTATCAGGTTATCAATAATAGAAGGAAAACTACCTGGTTTCTATGCATCTAGGAATGTGAGAGGGAAAATAAGCAAGTAATGCTCAATCTTTCTAGCTGCAAGGATAGCTTTTGTATACAGCTCAACTGAAAAGACTAAAGCCATAATTTCCAATTTAAGTTCAGAATATGTTGAACATTCTCTTTCCAAATATGTGCCTTTATAGCTGAATAGTATAATGAAGTTGGAAAAGGAGTAATAAGCTTGTATATTGGAGTGTTGTAGAATAGGTGCATACTCTTTGGAAGGCTACATACATATTCTAGCTCTTCTCTCATTGTTTGAAACACTTTTGTTGTTTTATAGCCAGTTTATAAGCCACACAAGGAAACCAGTTACCCTTACTTAATAGTCCTGTCATGGGCCAGGCGCGGTGGCTCAAGCCTGTAATCCCAGCACTTTGGGAGGCCGAGGCGGGTCGATCACGAGGTCAAGAGATTGAGACCAACGTGGTCAACATGGTGAAACCCCGTCTCTACTAAAAATACAAAAAATTAGCTGGGCATGGTGGTGTGTGCCTGTAATCCCAGCTACTCAGGAGGCTGAGGCAGGAGGAATTGCCTGAACCCAGGAGGCGGAGGTTGCGGTGAGCTGAGATTGCGCCATTGCACTCCAGCCTGGGTAACAAGAGTCAAACTCTGTCTCAAAAATAAATA
Source organism: Saimiri boliviensis (assembly GCF_048565385.1). NCBI lineage: Eukaryota > Metazoa > Chordata > Mammalia > Primates > Cebidae > Saimiri > Saimiri boliviensis. The sequence continues at coordinate 100,254,552 of NC_133461.1, forward strand.
AATAAAAATAGTCCTGTCATGCCTTTCTTATAATGTGACCTACTTTTATCTTTGATTTTATTTGCTAGTTTTGGGTCCTCAGTGACTTTTGACCATTTTCAAAAATCGAAAGGTAAAAATGTGCCACTGATGATACTTTTCAAAATAATGGGATTTATTATGTTCTACAGACATTTCACACAAAAAATGTTTCCGGTCTTAACTGATTTTATGAAGTGTCCAGAATAAGAAAATCTATAAAGACAGAGCTCCAGGCCATCTGCACGCCAGCATCCCGCGAGTTCCTTTACTTTTTCCACTGGTTTGCCTCTTCTCGGGTCACGTATTTTCCTCTTTCTCTATTTGCATCCTTGTTTTTCTAAAACGTATTCTCAAGTTATTTGGTAAGAATTAGGAAGTGAACTTTCTGAATCCATGCGTGTCTACAAGTGCCTTTGTTTGCCCTCCCACTGCACTGATTCTGATTCTTTCCCTGGGTACAGAGATTTCGTAAAACAATATATCTTACACATACATACACATTCACACACACACAGACACACACACACACACACACACACACACACATTTCTAAGAGCTCTTTCTTGCTCTCTTTCTATTATCATGGTATCTGGGTTCTTGTTTTACAGGGACAATGTCTTAGTCCGTTCAGGCTGTTATAACAAAATACCATAAACTGGGTAGTTGATAAATGACAGGAAATTATTTCTTACAGTTCTAGAGGTTGGGAAGTCCAAGATCAAACTGCCAGCAAATTCAATGTCTGGTGAGGGCCCTGTCTGTTTTCTTGCAGTGTCCTCACAGGGTGGAAGAAGTGAGGGAGGTCTCTGTGGCCTCTTTTGTTTTTATTATTTTTTTGAGACAAAGTCTCGCGCTGTCTCCCAGGCAGGAGTGCAATGGCGCAATCTCGGCTCACTGCAACCTCCACCTGCCGGATTCATGCCATTCTCATACCTCAGCCTCCCAAGTAGCTGGAATTACAGATGCACACTACTATACCTGGCTAAATTTTTCTATTTTTAGTAGAGACAGGGCTTAACAATGTTGGCCACACTGGTCTCAAACTCCTGACCTTGTGATCTGCCTGCCTCGGCCTCCCAGGGCCTCTTTTTTAAGAAAATTAATTCCATTCATGAGGGCTCTACCCTCATGGCCTCATCACCTTCCAAAGAACCCACTTCCTAATACCATCACTGTGGGGTTAGGATTTTAGTGTACAAGGCAGACATAATATTTAGTCCATTGCAGATGATACAGTCTCAAATTTCTCTTAATATAGTAATTAGGTTGAGAAAGAAGGTGACTTCTGCCTATTGCATTATCTATTTTCTTCAGGGTCAGATTTTCCATTTCCTTGGCTTTCTTTTCTCTATCACAGGCTTTCTTCAAAGATCTATTGAGCTTTCTTGTTCCTTGTATTATTCTGTAAGCCATCATAAGATTATGTATTTTTTAAATTTCTTAATTATCATTTTAATGGTGTCTCAGCAAAGACGGTGAATATGCTCGTTTCAAAACCTTCAATTAGATAGCTACAACATCTATCAGATAGCTATCATTACATCTCATATGTGTGATAGAAACAAAATTGCATACAAAGCATTTAAATCAACTATTTGTCTTTTAATGCCCTATGACTGGTGTCAGATGAGTTGATAATGAAAACCAGTAAGCATCAAGGGCTTAATAAAATAGCAAAAAATACACCCAAGTGCCCACCCTCCCCCAACACATATATGCATGTAGATATATTTCATGGGTCATAGTTTGTTTATATTTTAAAGTCACGGTGTTCACAGCTTTGTTTCCATTCAGGATCACAAACAAATTTTCAAAAAAAATAATAAGAAATTTTTTTGGAAAGCTTTCAGCCAGACATGACCAGCTCTTGGAAAACTTTTTTAAGTACAGCATGCAGAAAAATATTTTAAAATATTATAATAAACACTATATATATATATATATATATATATATATATATATATATTTGACAGGTAAGTGAGATATAAATATATCTTGTTACACACTTTGACTTTATTAGCTAGTTTGGGTCTCCAGTGATATTTGAGATATATATATATATCTTGCTTAGCTGTTAAATATTGACATTGCATCGGATTTACTTTCAATCTTAAAACAAAAAATTGTAGATACAAAGACCTTTCCATAGCTTTCCTCAATCCCTTTCCTCTGCTGTCTTTCCTAGTTGTAACCAGCAAAATGAATTTAGTACTACTAATTCCCTTGAACGATTCTGAAATTTTTATCTATAAATGATATGGGTACATATAATGATATAGACATGTCAGTCATAAATAAACATAATTGTATTGGTTCCTTTAAAACCCTGAAACGTTATAAATGTTTATTTCAACTTATTTGCAGTGCTACACTCCATTGAACAGAATTAATGATAGCATGTTTGTTTGCTGACTTCAAAGAAAATGTTTTTAATTTTTCTACATTAGATATATTTGCTACACATTTGGCAGAATATCCTCTATTAGATCAAGAAAATTTTCTTCAATTTCTAGATGGATAAGAAGTTTCATGAATGAATATTGAATTTTATGCAATAATTTTTATCTAATGTGATAATTATATGCACATTTCCTTTATTCTGTAAATGTGATGAACTATATTAATAGGTTTTATAATGTTAAATCATTACATCCTGTAACTAGATAGATGATAGAATATACACAGACACAGATATAGATGTACATCCATTCATTCTTGGATTCAGTTTATCTGTATTTACTTAAGTGTGTTGCATATATATTCACAAATTGATTTTAATCTCTACTTTCCCCTACAGTCCTTGTCTGATCTTTGGATCAAGTTTCTACTAACCTCATTAACTGAGTTTAGTAAATTTCCCTTATGTTTCATTATTTGGATAAATTTGTATAACAGGCTATTTCTTGGATGCTTCATTAAACTTGCCTATAGAATCATCCAGGTTTGGTGTTTATTTTCTATAAATCTAAACTACTGAAAAAATATCATTATAGTTACTTGAGGACTGTTCAAGTTCTCGATTTCTTCTTAAGTAAATATTGCAATCTATATTTTTACAAACGGACAATTGTATAAGTTTTCAATTTTATTAACATAAAATCATTGGTGTTGATATTACTATTATTTTCATGTTTTTGTTTAATTGGTAGTTATGCCTCCTTTTTTATTACTCATTTGTGTCTTTTATTTAAAAAATTGATTGTGGTAAAATACACATAACATTTACTGTATTAACCATTTTAAAGTGTACAGTTCAGTAATGTTAGATTATTCACCCTGTAGTATGACCTATCTCTAGATGATTTTATAAGATCAGATCTTATAAATGGTTTCTTTATAAATTACCCGGTTGGGTATTTCTTCATAGCAGTGTGAGCATGGACTAACACAACTTTAATACCTCATAGAAGTGGAAGCATACAATATGACTCTTTTTGTGACTGGCTTATTTCACTCAGCATAATATTCTCAAGGTTCATCCATTGTGGCATCTGACACTGTAGCGTGTTCATGTGCTTAGTGATGTTCAGCCTCTTTTCATATGCTTGTTGGCCAGGTGTCTCCTCCCTTTTTTCGGTTACTTTTACCAAAGGCTCATTTGTAATTTGATTCTTTTCCAATCAGGATTGTCGTCGCATGTGACAGAATTCTTCTCTCTAAGGGCTGAGTAATATCCCGCTATGTATCACATTTTGTTTATCCACTCATCCACTGACAGACATTTAGGTTGCTTCCAACTCTTGGCTATTGTGAATAACGCTGAAGTGATCATTGGTGTGCAAATCTCTCTTAAGAAACCCTGCTTTCAACCTGGATGGAATTGGAGGGCATCATTGTAAGTGAAGTTATTCAGGAATGGAAAACCAACATTGTATGTTCTCACTCATAAGTGGAAGCTAAACTATGAGGATGTAAAACACAGCAGACTTTGGGGCCCTGGGGGAAAGGGTGGGAGGGGGATGAGGGGCAAAGGATTACACAGTAGGTGGAGTTACACTGCTCAGGTGATGGGTGCACCAAAATCTCAGAAATCACCACTAAAGAACTTATTCATGTAACCAAACACCACCTGTTCCCAAAAAACTTACTGAAATAAAGTGGAAACAATTATTTAAAAGAATAAAGCAGTGAAAAAAGTAAAAACAATGAAATAAAATTGATTGAAATACCTTTGGGAGAAGAAGAAAGGCAGAAGGAGAAGGAGGAGGAAGAAGAGGAGGGGAGGAGGAGGGGGGTGGAGAAGAAGGAGGAGGAGGAGGGGAGGAGGGGGGAGGAGAAGAAAGAGGAGGAGGAGGGGAGAAGAGAGGGAGGAGGGGAGGAGGAGGGAGGAGAAGAAGGAGGAGGAGGGGGAGAAGGAGAAGAAGGATGAGGAGGAGGGGAGGAGGGGGAGGAGAAGAAGAAGGAGGAGTGGGGAGGAGGAAGAGAAGGGGAGGAGGAGGGGGGAGGAGAAGAAGGAGGAGGAGGGGGAGAAGGAGAAGAAGGATGAGGAGGAGGGGAGGAGGGGGAGGAGAAGAAGAAGGAGGAGTGGGGAGGAGGAGGAGAAGGGGAGGAGGAGGGAGGAGGAGAAGAAGGAGGAGGAGGAGGGAGGAGGAGAAGGAAAAGGAAGAGGAGGGGTAAGGAGGAGGACGGATGAGGGGAAGAAGTAGGAGAAGGAGGAAGGAAGAGGAGAAGGAGAAAGAGGAGGAGGAGAAGGAGAGAAGGATGAGAAGGAAAAGGATAAGGAGGAGGAGGAGGGGAGGAGGAGGAGAAGGGGAGGAGGAGGAGGGGAGGTGGAGGAGGGGAGGAGGAGGAGGGGAGGAGGAGGAGGGGAGGAGGAGGAGAGGAGGAGGAGGAGGGGAGGAGGAGGAGGGGAGGGGGAGGGGGGAAGGAGGAGGAGGGGGAAGGAGGAGGAAGGGAGGAGGAGGAGGGGGAAGGAGGAAGAGGACGGGAGGAGGAGGAGGAGGGGAGGAGGAGGAGGAGGGGAGGAGGAGGAGGGGGAGGAGGGGAGGAGGAGGAGGGGAGGAGGAGGAGGGGGAGGAGGGGAGGAGGAGGAGGGGGAGGAGGGGAGGAGGAGGAGGGGGAGGAGGAGGAAGGGAGGAGGAGGAGGAGGGGAGGGGGAGGAGGAGGAGGGGAGGGGGAGGAGGGGAGGGGGAGGAGGAGGAGGGGGAGGAGGAGGAGGGGGAGGAGGAGGAGGGGGAGGAGGAGGAGGGGGAGGAGGAGGGGGAGGAGGGGAGGAGGAGGAAATCCTGTTTCAGTTCTTTTGAATATATTCCCAGAAGTGGAATTGCTGGGTCATATGGCGATTCTATTTGTAATGCGTTGAGGAACCTCCAAAGGGTTTTCTACAGAGGCTGCTCCACTTCGCATCTCCACCAACAGTGCACAGGGGGTCCAATTTCCCCACATCCTCACCGTTCGTTGTTTTATTGTAATAACCTTCTTAAGGGGTGTGGAGGGATACCTCGTTGTGGTTTCAATTTGCCTTTCATTAATACTTAGTGCTGTTGAGCCTCCTTTCACTCGCTTTTTGGCCATGTGTCTCCTCCTTTTCTTGGATTACTTTTACCAAAGGTTTATCTGTAATTTGATTCTTTTCTATTTTTTTGACTGAATTTTCATTTTGTGATCTTTTTTATTTCCTTTCTTGGGTGTTTTACTTCATTAATCTCTGATTTTTATTATTTGATTTCCTCTATGTTGGGAAGTTTTACTTTGTTCTTTTTCTGCCTTCTTGAAGTGAATTTTTAGCTTGTTAATTTTTCCTATTTTATTTTTTAATATAAGAAATTATGGCCATAAATTTCCTTTAAATATATCCCTTTAGCTGTAGTATTCAAGGCGACTTTGGTAGAATTTTTATTATCATTCAGTTCAAATATATTTTAAGTGCCCTCTTATTTTATTATTTGACTCAAAGATTATTTAGATATATACCTTTACATTTCTAAACATGTAGGTTTTTTTAATTTACACTTTGGTCATTGATTATAGCTTGTTTATGTTGTAGTCAGAGAATATGATCTATATGGGGGTTGTCAATGGTGTTATTTGTTAAAAATTAAGACATAGTATTTTGTCAATTACATGTATGTATATACATACAGATATACAAACTATGAGTTCTTGAAAAAAGTATATATTTTCTTTGGCAAGTACAGTACTCTGCATATGTGCATTAGACCAAACTTGAGAACTGTATTTTTAAATCTAATCAGTAGCTAAGAGACAGGTTTTAAAGCTTGGGATTGTGAGTTCATTTTAATTTTTTCAACTTTTGTTAACATGCTTCAACTTATGTTAATAGTATATGTTTCAACTTACGTGGGTATAAAATTGTTACATCTTTTTGTTAACTGGTTGTTTATGTATTAATAATCTTTACTCCTTAGCAATTTCTTGTAAATAGCATGGCTAGATATTTCTTTTTATCCATTCTGACAATCATTGGCTTTTAACTGGTAAGGTAAGTTTATTCACACTTACTATCATTACTAATAGGCTATTTGTTTCTACCATCTTGTCTTTTGCCACTGACTGATTTTTCTGTGCTTTATTTTCTCTACTCTGCCTTCACTTGAAATTGGTCAAGTTTCCTTTTTTTCTCTTTTCAGCAACTAAGATTTAACAAAAAGAGTTACTGAAATTAAATTACTGTTGCTCATGGATGCCCTTCTCCTTCTGCCATTCGGGCACCTGCACCTGGTCTCCTCAATGCAAATCCCCACGTGGTTAGTCGCCGCGTGGGGAAAGAACTCGGATTCAAAGTAAAAGGCTTTGCATCCGCAGCCCAGTTCCACACTGTACTAACTGGTGGGTCTCAAATAACTTTCCTGAGTTTCACTTTTCTTATTTTACACAGAATCAAGCATACCTATCTCATAGATGTGCTGAGAGCATTAAATGTAGCATGCAACTATCTATTACATTGCCTGGATAACAATAGACAATTAATATTTGGCAGTTTCTGTGTTGGTTTCTTTTATTCGAAAGTCTTGATCCTGAGAACCAAAAGACTCATGAAGTAGCAATGATTTCATGTTTTGCTTTTTCTGTAGGCAAGGAAATGTTGTTTGTTTTGTGTATTACCCATCATTTTCTTTTTGTTTTTATTAGAAGAAATCAGTACTCTTTTCCAGGCTATCCACTTATCTGTCATCTTCTAATACGAACTGAGATTTATGACTAATTAATGTTCTCTTCTTTCAGACTGAACTACTAAAATTTTTCCAGCTTTACTTCAGCTTACTAAGTTTTCCTTAAGCTAAAAAGATGTAATTGCTTAGAAATTATCCTGATGAACTAAACAGTCAGACCAACAAAGAATCAAGGGGCAGGTCCATTTTAAGCTGACTTATTTTTCAGTTTAACTTGGTTGATGAAAGGTAACAGAGAAAAATTGAAAGGACAGAGGCTCATTAAACAAAGTGAGAACTAATACTTAAGTACCAATTAGCTAATCGCAAGCCCCATGCTGATAAGTCAGAAGATCTTAGCTTCTGGGCAAACTGATGAGGCACAGTGAGATTTTGGAATCAGAGACCCAGGTTCTGTGAAATGCATAATAGATCATCCAAGTAATTCATGTATAGGGTTCGAAATTAAGAGCTAAGTAAGCCTTAGGAAGCACTGCGCAGAAATACCTTGGCTTGAATATATTGGATAAGCTTTCATAAAGCTTCCTATTTGTTTACATAATATGCTATTATTAAGAACTAGTCAGTTCTCCACAAGAACTAGTTAGTTGGATCTTTTTTATAAAGAAATGTTCTATACCTTAAAAGGTACATTGATTTCTGAAGGACAAGGTAACACCAAAGTTATCAAAACGACAAGTCCGCCATCTGCTGGAGAAATTAGTATACTGCAAGATGAATTCAGGCCTGTAAATGTTAGTCATTTATCAACAACCTCTTCCTGGTTTTTGCTTTCAAAAAACTGGATTTCAGGCCAGGCGCGGTAGCTCACGCCCGCAGTCCCAACACCTTGGGAGGCCGAGGCTGGCGTATCACGAGGTCAAGAGATCTCCATCCTGGCCAACATAGTGAAACCCCGTCTCTACTAAAAATACAAAAATTAGCTGGGCTTGGTGGCGAGCTCTTCTAGTCCCACCTACTAGGGAGGCTGAGGCAGGAGAATCTCTTGAACCCGGGAGATGGAGGTTGCAGTGAGCCGAGACAGAGGGAGACTCCATCTCAAATAAGTAATTAAGTAAATAAATAAAGAAATAAAATTCCAGGATTCCACTTGAGCCCCGGAGTTTGAGGTACAATGAGCTATGATCGCATCACTGCACTCCAGCCTGGACAATAGAGCGAGACTTTATCTCTAAAAAAACACAAAACAAAACAAGGATTCCTGGAGAGTCATCCCAAAAGATTAAATTGTTAGTGGTAGGATTCCAGGTATTTTTACTGGTAAATAGGAGAGAGATTTGGTGAAAAGATAAGAGTGGTTTAGTGTCACTTCATTTATATGACAAAAAGCAAATGATTATTCAGCTTATTTCTGAAAGCTCTCCAGGGTGAATGTTACTATACCAAATTTTACAGGAATTTTATATCTGTTTAGAAAATACAGTTTACATTCACTTTTTTTTCTTTTCTTTTACTGATGCTACTAAATGCAGCAGAATTACGATTGCTTTAAATAATTCTTAATGTATAGATTTGCTTCTAATCTGGGAGTTAATTTATGTATTCTATAAGAAATAGGATGCCTTAGTAAATATATAGATTTCTCCTGAATCCATACAATTTATTAGGGGCAGCTATGCAGTGTGCCTCTTATAATTTACATCTCAGGTTCATTATTCATCTGGTGCATGAAATTTTTCCATGGGGGCCAATGGAGAGTTAAGCATAGGATGGTAACTCTGAAGCCGTCTGAAGGACTTCAGTTGTGCCAACACATTCCCAGCAACCCCTACCTGCCTTCTCACTCTTTTTTTTTTTTTTTTTTTTTTTTTTTTTTTTGAGAAGGAGTTTTGCTCTGTTGCCTAGGCTGTAATTCAACTGCAGCATCTCAGGTCACTGCAACCTCCACTTCCTGGGTTCCAGCGATTCTCCTGCCTCGGCCTCCTGAGTAGCTGGGATTACAGGCACCGACCATCACACCCAGTTAATTTTTTGTATTTTTAGTAGAGGTGGGGTTTCACCATGTTGACCAGGCTGGTCTTGAACTCCTGACCTCAGGTGATCTGCCTGCCTCAGCCTCCTAAAGTGCTGGAATTACAGCCGTGAGCCTCCACACCCAGCCTAACTCTTTATACCCTGGATTTTGAGAATATTTCTCTGCTCAGCCACCAATAACCCAATTTCCAGGCTCCGTTCTCTCTCCTACATAAATGCGAACATAAACTATCAGAGTTAGACTAGCGTGTGACCCTATGTCCGTCTGAGGAGCCACAAGATGATAGCATGACAATTCTTAGCTTAAAAAACACAAATGCAGATCTCAGACTCCAGCTTGCCAGCCTTAGCTGGTTTCCTATGAAGAAAGCATCACTTCGTCCAGTTAGAAATCTCTGTCTGTCCATCCCTGGAACCAAGACTGAGAGCATCCACTAAATAAGTTTCATTCTAGCCTTCCCTCTTTATATTGGCTCTGACCTGAGCAGGTTGTGGAAGCTGGCTTGCCTCAGCCGACTTTCTCCTCTTCATAGGCATGAGAATTTGAAACTCCTTAATAAATAGTACAGGGGAGTGCTGAGTGGTGGTTGCTTAGCAAGGCCTCTTCCATCTTCATTAAACATGCTTTGTTCACCCATACATAGAGAAACCAGGCACATTTTACACAAATGGTTCTTCTCCCCAGGCTGTGTTTTTCACTGGCTCAGTATCTCTTGCTTCAGTTACTCAGGGGCTGAGGAGCTGTGACTTAGCCATCACATGGCTTTTCATCACCTTTGTAATCATTTTCTTAATCTAGATTTTGAAGTTAACATTAGCACCAGAATTCAGGAAAGTCTAACAGCAGAACCAGTAAGGGAGGTCAGGAACCTGGTTTCATGACTAAGGATGAACTGCTTATGAACTCTTTAAGGAGATTGTTCATACGAACGTCTCTCTGCCTCAGTCTCCTCCCAGCCTCAGTTCATACCATTTGCTGCTGCCAGAGGACTACATGGAGCCCAGATCTGACAAAGCCATCAGAGCCTGCGCAGAATGGTCCTTAGCTTCTCCTTGCCTGCTCTCAGCTCCTTCTGTGAGCCACCCAACTCTACCATGTCTCGCTGGAACTGAGCTGGAAGGTGCTCCTGGCTTTTTCTGCTCAGTGCTATCCCAAACACTATGCACTTTTCCTTTACTGCTTTTCTTCACCCTCCAAGGCTGATTCAAATGATGTGTACCCTTTCTCCTCTGAACTGCTGTAACTCATCTCCCATAGCCTTCCATTGTGTCTTTTGTTTTTTTGTTTTGTTTTTTTGTTTTTTTTGTTTGTTTGTTTGTTTGTTTTTTTGTGACGGAGTCTTGCTCTGTCACCCAGGCTACAGTGCAATGGCAGGATCTCAGCTAATTACAACCTCTGCCTCCCAGGTTCAAGCAAATCTTCTGCCTCAGCCTCCCAGGTAGCTGGGACTACAGGTGCATGCCACCACACCAGGCTAATTCTTTTTTTTAGTAGAGACAAGGTTTCACCATATTGGCCAGGCTGGTCTCGAACTCCTGACCTCTCGATCTGCCCTCCTCAGCCTCCTAAAGTGCTGGGATTACAGCCGTGAACCACCGCACCTGGTTGGATTCCATCGTGTCTTATGATAATTTTCTTAGAGGTCTCATTTTCCTTTCAGTTGCTTGCAGTTTACACAGTTCTTTTTCACTTCTGAACTTCCCAACCAGGATCTTACTGGCATTGAATTTTTTTTTTTAAGTCAGAGTCTCATTCTGTCACCCAGGAGTGCAACGGAGCTATCTCAGCTCACTGCAACTTCCACCTCCCAGGTTCAAGTGATTCTCCTGCCTTGGCTTCCTGAGTAGCTGGGATTACAGGTGCCCTCCACCATGCCCAGCTAATTTTTGGATTTTTAGTAGAGACAGGACTTTTGCCATGTTAGCCAGGCTGGTCTGGAACTCTTGACCTCAGGTGATCCACCCCCTACCCCCTGACCTTAGCCTCCCAAGTGCTGGGATTACAGGTGTGAGCCATGACCCCTAGCCTGAACATAATTTAATTAGCAAGACTATTTTTTTTCTAAGTGCTGAGTTTCTTGTAATTGTTGGAGCCTCTAACAGCACATGAGTCCATTTGGACACCTTGGAGGCAGTGTGGGAGGAAAACAGAGTGCTTCATCCTCTTTATTGGTGAATGTACGATGTCTCACTCTTCTGTATCCTTGACACATTGATTCCCAGCCTTTACTTCCTTTCCAAGTTAAACTGTGACAATGAGGGCTGAACTTGAGATACACTGAAGAACCCATCTGTGACTAGCATAAATTAAATGGCTGAGAGGTGCAAGACAGCCAAGAGACAGATCCGGGGTGTCTCTTGCCTAGTGAACTCTGCAGCTCACTGAAGGCTACTGGGAAGGAAGGGCATGGAAAGTGAGCGTGCTCTTTGTCTTTCCTTGCAGCAGAGTGCCCTGTCATGCAGGTTTAGAGGACAGGACACCCTCTCATGGGCTTGTCTTGCTCAATTGGGTTGGCTGTGCTGAGGGTCATGATGCATTCTTGAGATTTTGGCACCCGTATTGTAATGAAGCCGCACAGTTTCATCGTCAGAATTATGGCTGCAGGATGTTGAACTCTTACTATGAGCCTGGTGCTGGAGTATGTGTGAAACAGGCACTCTGGTTACCTGCATTTAAGGACCAGGAAATACACGTTTTGTACAAAGAGTCAGGGCACCTGCAGTTAAGCTTAAGCTCTGTCACTAACATACTGTAGAAAGTCATTCCATTCTGTCCTTAGCTATAAAATGTTTTCTCCTGTAGCTATCTCATGTGAGACTCAATTACGTAAAAGTCAATGAAGGAAAGTACAAATTTTTATATCAAAGTTCTGTTCTGTTCTTTTTTTTTTTAATGGAGTCTTGCTCTGTCACCCAGGAGGCTGGAGTGCAATGGCACAATCACAGCAACCTGCCTTGTGGGTTCCCCAGATTCTTCTACCTCAGCCTTCTGAGTAGCTGGGATTACAGGCATGAGCTACCATGCCCAGCTAATTTTTATATTTTTAGTGTAAATGAGGCTTCATCATGTTGGCCAGGCTAGTCTTAAACTCCTGACCTCAGGTGATCTGCCTGCCTCTGCCTCCAAAAGTGCTGGGATTACAGGCATGAGTCACCATGCCTGGCCCAGTTCTTTTCCTTTTTTTTTTTTTTTTTTTTTTTTTTTTGAGATAAGGTCGCACTATGTTATGCCAGGCTGGAGCTGGAGTCCAGTGGCGTAATCATAGCTCACTGCAGCCTCAAACTCCTAGGCTCAAGTGATCCTCCTGCCTTGCCCTCCCAAGTAGCTAAGACTACAGGCATGTGCCACCACACCAGATTAATTTTTTAATTTTTTGTAGAGACGGGATCTCACTTTGCTGCCCAGGCTAGTCTTAAACTCCAGGGTTCAAGTGATCCTCCCGTCTTAGCCTCCCAAAGGAATTACAAGCACGAGCCACTGCGACTGGCCTTCAAAATTGTTTTATATCCATTCCTTCATTTATTAAGTGTTTGCTGTATATCAGGTACTGCACTGTACATTTAAAATGAAGAACTTAAATTCACAGTTCCTGTCTTTGAAGAGTTTGCAGTCTAAAAAATGAGAAATGCAAACTGACACTAGTGTAGAAAGTGCTTCCCTAGACATCGTACAAGTTGCAGTGGGATCATAAAGAGGCTACAGCTACTTCAGTTTGAGGGTGGGAAACGCAGTGGCAGGGAAGGCATTTTCCCTACAACAATCAGACTCAGTATTCACCAAGTGCTTAGCTGTCTGCTGTTAATTACAATAAAGATTCCCATGAATCAGTGAATCCCAACAGCCTTGGGAATATGAGGGGTCTCCTCATATTCCCATGTCACAGAGGAGAAAATGGAGGCTTCCTGAGGTTAGAGTCCTTGCTCAGGCCACAGAGGCAGGGTTTTCAGTGAGATTTGTCTAATATCCAAGTCAGTTTGCTTAGCCACTACACTGCTGCAGCCCTTTCTTTCTCCAAAATCCAGGAGCAACTTGAGTCTTGATGAATGCACTTCAGGTGGTCAGGCCGACAAGAAAAGGCATTTTGGATAGAAGAGACTGCATGTGCAAAAGCATGAGGGTGAAGTGAGGGCGAGTTTGAGACTTAGAATGTGTCTGGGAGAGTATGGAGAGAAGCCAGGGTTGGGGAGTGGAGAGTAGACAGACGCCTGAGCATGAAAGCTGTCATACAGTACTCTAAAGCTGTGAACCTTGGCCTGTCGAGTGCTCCCAGTTCTCCAAAAGAAATGAGATTAATCAGATTAATCTAGTACTTTTGTCAACAGACATTCCTCAAGAAAAGGTGCTGGCAATAGCAAACACATAGAATCAACCTACGTTAGATTGGATGCACAAATGCAGTACATATACACCATGGAATACTAAGCAGCCATACAAAAGAACGAAACCCTGTCCTTTGCAACAACATGGTTGGAGCTAGAGGCCATAAGCCTAACAAATTAATGCAGGAGCAGAAAACCAAATCCCAGATGTTCTCGCTTAAAAGTGGGAGCTACACATTGAGCACACATGGATATAAATATGAAAGCAACAGACACTGAGACCTTCTAGAGAGTGGTGGCATCAGGGGGGGAGGTGGTTAAAAACTGCCTATCAAGTACTGTGTTCACTACATGGGTGATAAAATTTGTACAGCAAAGTTCAGCATCATGCAATATTCCCATGTAACAAATCTGAATGTGCACCTGCTGTATCTAGAATAAACATTTAAATTTTTTAAAAGTAAATATAGAAAAAACAAAGCTGGAGGCATCCTGCTACCTGACTTCAAACTATATTACAAGGTTACTGGAATCAAAACAGCATGGTACTGGTGCCAAAACAGAGATACAGACCAACGGAACAGAACAGAGGCCTCAGAAGGAATGCCATACAACTATAACCATCTGATCTTTGACAAATGTGACAAAAACAAGGAATAGAGAAAAGATTCCCTATTTAATGAATGGTGTTGGGAAAGCTGTCTAGCCATGTGCAGAAAGCTGAAACTGGATCCCTTCCTTACATCTTACACAAAAATTAACTCTTGATAGATTAAAGATTTAAACATGAGGCCTAACACCATAAAAACTCTAGAAGAAAACCTATGCGATACCATTCAGGACATAGGCATGGACAAGGACTTTATGACTAAAACACAAAAAGCAATGGCAACAAAAGCAAAAATAGACAAACAGGATCTAATTAAACTTAAGAGTTTGTGAACAGAAAAATAAACCATCAATAGAGCGAACCAGCAACCAACAGAATGGGAAAATATTTTTGCAATCTACACATCTGACAAAGGGCTAATATCCAGAATCTACAGAGAACTTAAACAAATTTACAAGAAAAAAATCAAACAACCCCATCAAAAAGTGACCACAGGATATGAACAGGCACTTTTCAAAAGAAGACATTTACGCAGCCAATAAACATATGAAAAAAAGCTCATTATCACTGGTCATTAGAGAAATGCAAATCAAAACCACACTGAGATACCACCTCACATCAGTTAAAATGGTTATCATTAAAAAAATCAGGAGACAACAGATGCTAGAGAGGATGTGGAGAAATAGGAACACTTTTATACTGTTGGTGGGAGTGTAAATTAGTTCAACCATTATGGAAGACAGTGTGGCAATTCCTCAAGGAACTAGAAATAGAAATACCATTTGACCCAGCAATCCCATCACTGGGTATACACCAAAGGATTATAAATCATCCTATTATAAAGACACATGCACACGTTTATTGTGGCACTGCTCACAATAGCAAAGACTTGCAACCAACCCAAAGGTCTAACAATGATAGACTGGATAAAGAAAATGTGGCACGTATACATCATAGAATACTATGCAGCCATAAAAAAGGATGAGTTCATGTACTTTGCAGGGACATGGATGAAACTGGAAACCACCATTCTCAGCGAATTGACACAGGAACAGAAAACCAAACACTGCATGTTCTTACTCATAAGTGGGTGTTGAACAATGAGAACACACAGACACAGGGAGGGAAACATCACACACTGGGGACTGGGGGTTGGGGAACTAGGGGAGGAATAGCAGGGGGTGGGAGGATTGGGGAGGGATAGCATTAGGAGAATTACCTAATGTCGATGATGGGGCAATGGAAGCAGCAAACCACCACCATGGCACGTGTATACCTATGTAAGAAACCAGTACGATCTGCGCACGTACCCAGAACTTAAAATATAATAAATAAATTTTTTAAAAAGTAAATAGAGAAACAATTTTTTAAAGATGTTGGAATCCCTGAACAGAAGAGAATGAACAAGATTCTAAGTACCTTTCTCTCTTCGAGTGCCTTAAACTTTAATGTTTCAATGCTTAAACATTAAATGTGAAAGTTCAATTAGAGCCAAATGCACAATTTCCAAAATTGCAGGTGTAGGAATAATATAAAATACTGTATTACTGAAACATTTATTTTGGAAACAGAACTTTGACAGGTTTCTCTGTTAATGCGCTTTTCCACTGTTTCGCCAAGCTAGGAGACGCTAAAACTCCCACCCTTGCTCCAGGGCTCTTCATCGCAGGGTATGCAGCACCCCATTGAGAAAGAAGCCTGGACTCTGGGCCTGGCGCGGTGGCTTACACCTATAATCCCAGCACTCTGGAAGGCTGGGTGAGCAGATCACCTCAGGTCAGGATTCAAGACCAGCCTGACCAATGCTGGAGAAACGCTGCCTCTATTAAAAATACAAAATTAGCCGGATGTGGTGGCACGTGCCTGTAATCCCAGCTACTAGGGAGGCTGAGACAAGAGAATCTCTTGAACCTGGGAGGCAAAGGTTGCAGTGAACCGAGATCGCCTCATTGCACTCCAACCTGGGCAACAAGATTGACACTCCATTTAAAAAAAAAAAAAAAAAGAAGCAGCAGCAGCAGCCTGGACTCTGGGAGCAGTCAGGGTGACTGAAAATCGGCCTCTCCCACTTACCTCTGATGTGGCATGGACCAGGGCAGGTCACCTAACTGCCATAAGCCCTTGTTTTCAGGTCCATAAATTGCGCTAACTCTAATGACCAACTCAGAGGGTGGCTGAGAGAACCATAGTGCATGTAATGGCCAGCACAGTGCCTAGCACATTGTAAGGGCCCAGTCAATGGCAAACATCAGTATAATCATCAATCTATACACCCTCACGTATGATGCAGATTCCCAAACCCCACAGAACACATTGTGACCATGCAATATTAGCTCCACATAGCAAGAGTCTTTAAATAATAGTCCTATCTGCCAACTTGCATTGCAAGACACTCTTCTCTGTGGATGAGGACAAGGGCAGTATTACTGTCACACTCCGCCCACCCCCAGCTATAATCAGTATGTTACATGCTGAGTTCAGTAGCTCAAAGAAGTGCTGTCCATCTGCACTGCAGCTACTTTTCATGGCTCCAGGAGTTCTATTTATGCTTGTCCCAGGCATAGTTCCTTCCCTATATCTCAGGTTCAGCTCTTAATATCTTTTTAAGTCAACAGTGGGAAGGAAAGGCAGGAATCATTCATCAAGGGCATAGAGAATGCCAACAAAGTAAAATTATAAAGCATTCTGTTAAAAAAAAAAATACTTGCAGCCAAGGGCTTAAGTTGAACTCATACCCTACAGGTGACTCCAGAAGTGCGTCAGTGGAGTTCTGCATATTCTCATTAACATTCACTCAGCATCCTCAGTACCTACCATGTGCCTGGATGTTTGGAAAATCCAGAAATTATTGAGCTATCCATATCACCTTCTAGCAACTTTATCTGTAGAGAACTAATGTCATACCCATAAATTATCTTAAGTCAAAATAGAAAGCAAAAGTACAACCAACAAGTTCACAGAATTGAGAAGAAATTATGTCTGGTTGGAAAATCTGAGGTGTCATGAAGAAGCCAACATTTATCGAGGCCATCTTGGTCAACATGATGAAACCCCATCTCTACTAAAAATATAAAATTAGTTGGGGGGGGTGGCGTGCACCTGTAGTCCCAGCTACTCGGGAGGCTGAGGCAGGAGAATTGCTTGAACCCAGGAGGCGGAGGTTGTGGTGAGCCGAGACTGTGCCATTGCACTGCAGCCTGAGTAACGAGCGAAACTCCATCTAAAAAAAAAAAGAAAAAAAGCCAACATTTGTGTTAAGCCTTAGTGGAAGAAAGAATTCAGTCTAGGACAAGGAAATAGGGTGTCGGGGGCAGGAAATGGAACATCCAGAAGTGCCGTTCAGTTTGGAAGCTTAATAAAGAACAAGGACTACTTCTGAGTAGATGTCCGAGGCAAACTCCAGGAGAGACCTTTGCCACCAATGGGCAGGCTGGACTGGGATGGGGAAGGGAATGCGAAGGCAGAGAAACCATGGGAGGATGACCTGTCTCAAGGATCAGACGACTGGGGATGCCAGGGCTTCCATCAGAGGTTCGTACTCATTCATGGAATTGGGTTCTTACTGCTGTTTTATTTTGATGCACTGCCCAGAACTCTTGTGTTCACAAGAACATCAAAATCCAAGCAAGGAAATACAGTAAGAGGAGGAACGGAGAGCCTCTCTGAAGACACTCCAAGGTCACAGTCCTCCGCACTTGGCTGATTAAAGCAAAGAGGTCTCAATCAGTTAAATGATGTATCACAAAATGAAGGAGACCATTTGTTTAACTGGCCACATGTTTCATTGTTGAAGATAGCCATTTGCTTCATTCTTAAAAAATGGGTTTGATATGTTGGTGTGTTTTAAAGACTGAATGGATGTGACTAAACAACCCTCCCTGACCCCCCACATATGACTTAGCCCCACCTAAGGACTCTGAAGCACATTATATGCTGGCTACAGGGGGGAATGTGTTCAGAGCACTGTGAGGATTTTACAGAAACTACTTAATCCTGATATTTTTATGTCTCTTAATTTTCTCTCTTTAGTTGTGGTCCATAACGTAAAATTTACCATTTTAACCATTTTTAAGTGTACAGCTCGGTGGTATTAAGTATGTTAAGTGCAATCATCACTCCTATTCAGCTCCAAAACTTTTCATCTTCCCAAACCGAAACTCTGTGCATATTAAACACTAACTCCCGATTACTCATTCCCCACATCCTCTAGAAACCACTATTCTACTTTCTATCTCTGTGAATCTGTGTATTCTGGTTATTTAAAAAAAAAAGTGGAATCATATAATATTTGTCTTTCTGTGACTGGCTTATTTCACTCAGCACAATATCTACAAATTTCATTCATGTAGTAGCACGTATCACAACTTCCTTCCTCTTTTTAACACTAATATTTCACTGTAGGTATATACCATGTTTCCATTCTTCCATTCATCGATGGATATTTGGGTTGTCTCCACCTTTTGGCTATTGTGACTAATGCTGCTATGAACATCGGTATACACTGCGAATCCATTGACCCTATCATTTTCTTTCTCCTATCTACCCTTATTCCTGTCCTGACTGTCTACTTTATCCAGAGTAGATTCCACAACCTATCACACTAATTCTTTGCCCAATTCTCCCTCTGCTGCATGAACCTGACAAAATTTCAGCTGTGGATAAACCCAGTTATCTCACCTTTCTGTCTCAAGCATCTATGCAATGGGATGTCACTGAAGACAACCATAGTACCATTCATTATTACCTTTCTCAAATGGGCAGTCAACACTGAGTGTCCTGATGTGGTAAACTTAGTCTCCCATTATCCATTGATTAAAATTTTACAATTTTACTTTAACCTTCAGACTTTCCACCCATATTCTATTCATGTCCCCTCACTTTTAGGTATTGTCCTGTATTGCATGGATTCATTTATTTAAGAAAAATAACTACTTATTAAGCACCTCCCAGGAGGTAGGTGCTATGCAGTCACTGGAAATACCGCAACGAACATTAAGTCACATCTCTCCTTGAGCTGCCTTTCTAGAATTTTAAGAGACAGGCCATAAGCAAATAAACACATACATCTATAATAATGGTAGGTGAGGTCAACTACAAAGAAGAAAACTAAAGCAGAGTACAGCATCAATCAAAACAGAGAGTCTACCCAAGGTATGTAGGGAAGACCTCTCCAATAAGACTATATTTGAGCAGAAACCTAAATGCAGGGAGGAAGCCAATTATTTAAATGCCCTGCTGAAAATTGCTCATCACTTCTTGAGTCCCATCTCAGTCTAGGTTCAACATTTCTTATGAAATGCTTCAAAACTTTCCTTATGCTTTAACTAAGCTCAGTGGTGCATTCTGATTTTTCTGTTCTGTATTTTCCCATACTACAGATGCTCCTAAAGTTGTGATGGAGCTGTGTCCTGATGAACCCATAGAAAGGTGCAAATACCATAAGTTGAAAATGAATTTAGGAACATCTATGAACACCATACTTAGCTTAGCCTACTTTAAATGTGCTCAGAACACTTACCTTAGCCTACGGTTGGGCAAAATCATCTGGCACAAAGCCCATTTTATAAAACATGCTCAGTAGCTCATGTAATTTTTTAAAATAGTACACTGTAGAATACAGTATCAATTGTTTTCCCTCATGATCACGTGCCTGACTGTGAGCTGCAGCTTGACGCCACAGCCCAGCCTCACAAAAAGGTATCATACTGCATATCACTAACCGGGAAAAATATCAAAATTCAATGTATGGTTTCTGCTGAATGTATGTCACTTTTGCACTGTCATAAAGCTGAAAAATCATAACTGGCCATCATATCTGGGAATTGGCTGTAGTCTCTTTCTCTGGAATACCCTTCCTATTCCTTCAAGATCCAACTTTAGAGCTGGGCGCGGTGGCTCACGCCTGTAATCCCAGCACTTTGGGAGTCCGAGGCGGGTGGATCACGAGGTCAAGAGATCGAGACTATCCTGGCCAACATGGTGAAACCCTGTCTCTACTAAATACAAAACATTAGCCGGGCATGGTGGCACATGCCTGTAATCCCAGCTACTCGCGAGGCTGAGACAGGAGAATCATTTGAACCCAGGAGGCGGAGGTTGCAGTGAGGCAAGAATGTGCCATTGCACTCCAGCCTGGACAACAAAAGCAAAACTACGTCTAAAAAAAAAAAAAAAAATCCAACTTTAACACCTGCTCCTTTCCTGATCTATTCACTTCTGGGCTTCCAACTTTCTGAAATTTCCTCTTCTCTTGGCTTTCACAACATACCACTCTCCTGGTTTTCTTTCTTTCACTCTTTTTTTTTTTTAAATTACCTTGCTAAACTTACTTATTGGTTCTAAGAAACGTTTTTAAGTTATTTGAGTTTTTCACCTAGACAATCATATCATCTGTGAATACAGTTTTATTTCATTCTTCTTGATATGCATGTGCTTTATTTATTTTTCTTTCCTTATTTCATTGGCTAGAACATGCAATATAGTGTTGAATCATTGTGTGCAAAGTGGACATCTTTGTCTTTTCTCTGATTTCAGGGGGAAAAAAGCATTCTGTGCCTTAGCATTAAATATGATACTCACTGGAAGTTCTTTCATAATAGCTGTTCATCAGGTTAATGAGGTTCCTTTCTATCTAGAGTTTGCTGAGAGTTTATTTGCTAAGTCGTTTTATACACATTGTTTAATTTAATATTCATAATAATACTGTGAAGTACTATTATAATTTTCATTTTGTAAGCAAATAAATTTGCACACAGAAAACTTAAATAACTTTCCCCAAACCAGGTATATGTGCAGTCAGGATTTAAACCTAGGGAGGTTAATTCCAGAGCCTATATTCTTTTAAAAGACATTTATTTTTATTTTAAAATTTATTTTTAAAAAATATATATTTATCATTACATGTTGCATTGAAATATGTATACATTGTGGAATGGCTAAATAGAGCTATTTACCCTATAGATTACCTTATATACTTACCATGTTTTGTGTGTGAAAACACCCAAAATCTAGTTTTTTGGCAATTTTCAATGCTACAATACCTTCTTATTAACTATAGTCACCATGCTGTACAATAGATCTCTTGAACCCATTCCTCTTGTCTAACTGAACTCCTGATTTTCTTCCTACCTCCCAGGCAGTCCTGATTCCTGTTTCTCCCCCAACTAGATCCCTAGGAAATCTCATCTACACTCCATGGCTTAAAATATCATCTATGTGCAAAAAATGCAAAATGTATGGCCCATGCCCACATTTCTTTTCTGAGTGCAAGAACACTTTACATCTGTGATTAGATTTTCCCAAAACGTGTATCTCTGCATTTCAAGTCTTGAGTGGGTTTTTTTTTTCTGTCTTTTTGTTTGCTTGCATTTATCATGAGTGTTAATTTTTGTCAAATGTCTTTTCTCCATTGAGATGACCGTGTTATTTTTTCCTTTAACCTATTAACATGATGTTTTACACTAATTGATTTTCCTATGTTAAAATAACCTTGTATTTCTTGGATAAGTCTCACTTGGTTATGGCATAGAACTTTTTATATGTCACTGGATTCAGTTAGTATTTTATTGACAGTTTTTTTATAGCCATATTATTCATAAGAGATATTGGTCTGTAATATCTCCCTCCTCTACTCTCCAGCTTTATCAAGGTATAGTTTACAAATAAAAATTACATATATGGAAAGAGTATAACATGATAATTTGATATACATATATATTATAAAATCATGGCCTCAATCAAATTAATTAACACATAATCACCACACATGACTACCATTTGTGTATGTGTGTGTGTGTGTGTGTGTGTGTGTGTGTGTGTGTGTGGTGAGGACATACAGTTTGAGAATTTTTTTTTTTTTTTTTTTTAAGATACGTGGTCTTGCTGTGCTGCCCTGGCTGAAGTACAGGAGTGCTATCACAGTTCAACACAACCTCAAACTCCTGAGCTCAAACAATTCTCCCACCTCAGCCTCCCAAGTAGTTGGGACTACAGGTATGTACCAAGATGCCTGGCTAATTTTTTATTTTTATTTTTAATAGAGATGGGGTCTTGCTATGTTGCCAGGCTGGTGTCAAATTCCTGGCTTCAAGCAACCTTCCCACCTCAGCCTCCTAAAGCACTGTGTTTACAGGCATAAGCCACTGAACCTGGCCCAGTTTAAGTCTTGACCCCTCCCCCTAGACCTCTTCCCACTCCTGTTATCCTCACCTTAATGACTGGCATATGAGAGACCTGAGGGGCAGCTGCGTTTCTATCATATTTGGTATCCTTTCCCACTCTTCCATCCGAGCAGTTCTCAGCTTAAATTACACTTACTCAGAGAAGATTTCCATGACCACACAATCCATGGCAAGTTCTTCTTCACCCTGTTATTTTCTTTCATCATATCCCTGTTTCCTGCATAGTTACTGAAATTTGCCATTATATACTTTGTTCATTTCCTTTTTTATTGTTCTCTCCTAATGACCATTGCTTCATAACCATAGGGATTATGGTTATTTGTTGACCACAGATGCATATGGCCTGGCTTAGAGCTTGCCCTCTAGAAGATACTCAAGAAATATTTGATGCATGATGAGATCAAAACATTAACATTTTAGGATTCATAGACTTTCTGTACCACCTAGCAAATGATAATATTCAGGCAGTGCCTGCTTAGCTTTCTTATTTGCTTTTGATCTCTGAGAATTAAAAAACAAAACCCGAGTCAGAGCCTAAGAAATTCTACTTCTATCATTTGTTGCTTTCTATTTAGATCTTTGTTTTATGTTGTTGATGTTGTGAACCCAGAAAATTTGAGACAGGTCTCAGTTAATTTAGAAAGTGGTCAGAGCACGTTTGGTTTTATACATTCTAGGGACACGGGAGACTTCAATCAGCATATGCAGCATGAACATTGGTCGGTCTGGAAAGGTGGGACAACTCCAAGCAAAGGCGGAAAGACTTAAAGTGAAGAAGGACCTTCCAGGTCCTAGGAAGATAGGTTGTTTTGAGTTTCTGATCAGCCTCTCCATGCCTGAGGCAATCAGATAGGCATTTATCTCAGTGAGCAGAGGGGTGACTTTGAATAGAAAGGAGGCATGTTTGCCCTAAGCATTCCCAGCTTGACTTTTCCCTTTCACTTGGTGATTTGGAGACCCCAACATTTATTTTCCTTTCACAATGTGTTCGGGTTATTTTCATATTTTGTTTTTAAAAATATACTTGGCCACTTTTTGTCCATCACATGAGCAGCAAATCTTTGTTCAGTCTGTTTGCCTTTCGACCTTACTTAAGATGGTGCTTTAGTTTGGACAGTTGACCCTCCGAACTTCATGTTGAAATTTAATCCCAATATTGAAGCTGGGGCCTAATGGGAAGTGTTTGGGTCATGTGTGTAGATCCCTCATGAATAGCTTGGTGACTTCAGAAATGAGTGCATTCTCACTCTACTAGTTCCCAAGAGAATTCCCCAAGATCTAGTGGTTAAAAAGAGTCTGCCAGGTCTCTCCTCTCTCTCCCTCTTGCTTCCTGTCTTGCCCTGTGATCTCTGCACACATCAACTTCCTTATCAGAAGCAGATGTTGGCACTATGCTTTTTGAGCAGCCTAAAAAACCATGAGCCAAATAAACCTCTTTTCTTTATAAACTACCCAGCCTCAGGTATTCCTTTATAGCAACACAAATGGACGAAGACAGATGGTTTTTGACTGTAACAGCTTAAAATATTTTCTTTCTTCAAATCTATCATCTCTTCCTTTTTAAAAAAATCTTTGCATTAAAGCTTGGAAAGTCCTTCTGCATCTCATGGCCAATAGTGTTTACATTCTTCTAGAATGTTTTGTTTCATTTATTTTTTTGTTTGTTTGTTTTTGAGATGGAGTCTTGCTCTGTTGCCCAAGCTGGAGTGCAATGGGACGATCTTGGCTCACTGCAACCTCCATCTCCTGGGTTCAGGCAATTCTCCTGCCTCTGCCTCCTGAGTAGCTGGGACTACAGGCACACGACAACATGCCAAGCAAATTTTTTTATATTTTTAGTAGAAACGGGTTTTCACCATGTTGGCCAGGCTGGTCTAGAACTCCTGACCTCAAGTGATCTGCCCACCTCCACCTCCCAAAGTTCTGGGATTACAGGCATGAGCCACAACAGTACCCAGTCTTATCTATCTAATTTTTAAAATATATTAGAAATGTTTTTGAGGTATGAAGGAAGATATGGTTAGCCAATTACTCAAGCATCATTTATCAAATAATCTATTATTTCCTAAACAGATTGAAACTGATATTTTTTATCCTCTACCAAAATATCATATACAATAGCCCATATTTTTATTTTTATTCTCTTCTGTCTAGCTCTAGAATCTTATATGGTAGGTCCTCTCTGCTATTTTTCTTTCCCAAAGTTGTGGGGTTTTTTTGTTTTTGTTTTTGTTTTTGTTTGAGATGGAGTCTGACTCTGTCACCCAGGCTGGAGTACAATGACGCAATCTTGGCTCACTGCAACCTCTGCCTCTGGGTTCAAGTAATTCTCCCTGACTCAGCCTCCCGAATAGCTGGGATTACAGGTGCTTGCCACCACACCCAGCTAATTTTTGTATTTTTAGTGAAGACAGGGTTTCACCACGTTGGTCAGGATGGTGTAAAACTCCTGACCTCAGGTGACCTGCCTGCCTTGGCCTGCCAAAGTGCTGGGATTACAGGTTGGGAGCCACTGCCCAGCCCCAGAAAATTTTTTTATCAGTCTCAAGTGTTTGTTCTTCTACATGAATTTTAGAAACATTTTTGCCAAGTTAAAAATAATTTGGTTGGTCATTGATAGTTTTGTACTACATTTATCATTTATTTCTTGTAGAATAAACATATTTCAATATTGATATCACCATCAAGAAGCATGCTTCATAGTATAGCATGTTACCCATGCAACAGGTGAATTCAGTCACCTGGCCAGTATCAACTCAATGACCACAAACCATGAGGATTTAGCAAGGGGATTTTATTACTTGTGTAACAAGTAAGAATAGTTCTCAAAGCAGTGTCTTCCCAAGTAGGGGTTGGGGCAGGTGTTATAAGCATAGGATAATGAGTCATGATCTCATTGGATTTTGTAATGAGGTGATGCTAGGAGGAATGATCTGATTGGTTCCTGCCATGGGGAGACACCAGAAGTCAATCTCATTGGATCCTGGATCCTACCATGTGGTGTCTGCTTCTTCTTTTTTTTTTTTTTTTAATTTTTTTTTTGAGACGGAGTTTCACTCTTGTTACCCAGGCTGGAGTGCAATGGCGCGATCTCGGCTCACCGCAACCTCCGCCTCCTGGGTTCAGACAATTCTCCTGCCTCAGCCTCCTGAGTAGCTGGGATTACAGGCACACGACACCATGCCCAGCTAATTTTTTGTATTTTTAGTAGAGACGGGGTTTCACCATGTTGACCAGGATGGTCTCGATCTCTTGACCTCATGATCCACCCGCCTCGGCCTCCCAAAGCGCTGGGATTACAGGCTTGAGCCACCGCACCCGGCCGGTGTCTGCTTCTTAATTCAGTCCCCACTTCTCAGTCTAAGCACTTAGGATCCACCAGTGGCTGCTCACTTGTTTCATCTGGGCATGCTCAGGTAATATAACCTTCAACCTGGGGGCCCATGGCAACTGAAAAACAACTCACAACGTTGCTACATAAAAGTTGAACCAGATTGGTGTGACGCAGTTACAACACAATGAAAGAACAAGACAGACGTGAATACTTGACCCCTCTAGCCTCTGGTATCCTCATCCTCCCAGATCCTAATGTTAGCTGAACATCTGTGCTGGATTTGGAGGTGGTATAGTCTCACCTTTTAAGTAATGGATATTTTAGTCAAAAGGTGGTCTCGGGACCTGCTGGCTAGATGCCAATTTTAGGAAGAAGTGTCAGAAAGTTTTTAAGACTTCAAGGAAAGAGAACACTCTCAGGGGTTGATGCCAACAGGGTTGGGAGTCAAACTGAGGACAAACCGAGGCTCAAGCATCAGAGATCAAGGCCAACAGGGCATGGCAGAGGGAATCTGGTTCCAGACAGGCTGGCAAACACAGATAATCTGTTATTTCCTGGGCAGAAACACTGGGAGGATTCCCTAGGAGACTGGGGATGTGGTTCTGGAAAGTCAGTGATAATGCACAGGAAACGCAGGTCTTACTAGAGTCCATGAGTTAATATGTCAAGAAAGGATTCATCTCCACAACTGGGGGCAGGTCAGCACTATAAGAATATAGGGAGAAAAAAAGTTTTAAAAATTTAATTAAAAAAAATTAGGGGCAGTGCCAGTGCCCAGGGATGGACAGCAGCCAGGAGAGGTGTAGGGAAACTCCAGGCATCCTCAGGACCAGGTCTCAGATACTTGGATCTGGCCCTAAGTGCCACTGAAGCCCAAAGTGCTCACACCATAGGTAACCAGAAACAATCCAGGCAAAGGAACATGTAGCATTTTAACTCAAGCTAGTGACTGCTCAATGGCTGCAAATCACCATGGATGGTGGAGAGCTACTTCTATGGCTTCTGCCTTTGAATCCATGGCAATATGGAAGCAGAGACTTGGTAGTTTTCAGCACAGAGGTCTACTATCTGCAGAGTAAACACTAATAACACTTCTGAGAGAAACACAAAACCTTTGTTATTTATTTAGACTCAAGCAACCCTTTCCTGGATTTATCATATAAGAAGAGGCTCTTGCTCACATTGTAATGAGTCTTACAGAGTGCCTGGGATCAAAATATAGGTGTTCTGTAATTGTCCAAGTATCATTTTTCCTACTGGGAGCCACAGATGGCAGGATAGAGGTAATAAAGCACCAAGAATTGAATTTTCAGTCAATTATTTTTGATGGTCTGCTGGGGCAGGTCATCAAATTGAAGTCCCTCTGGATACTGTGGAAATGTCTCATCATGCATTCTGTGAGACCAGGACAAAGGCCTCAAAAAGACTTTTTTTTTTTTAAATGCCTCTTTCTTTTTAAATGCCTATTGTAAGAAGACATGGCAATATAGGGAAAAAAATAAATATTATGGCTTTAACAAATTTTTACTCTGAAATAATCACAGTTCATTTTGGTAGGCTTTTTTTTAAAAAAAAAAAAACGTACACACATTATAATCAGTTAGAGACATACACATCTCTGAGTCTATCCATCTATCTGTCATCTCTATCTATCTAATCTATCTTCTATCTATCTGATCTATCTATCATCTATTTATCATCTTTGTTTAATCTATCATCCATGTGAGACATTTTCACTTAACATCGTATCAAAAGCACTCTTTAAAAAGAGTTGGGGGTTTACTTAGAACTTGAATTCTACAAAAAGCATAGAGCATTGAATTGAACTATTTAGTCTCCTACAGATGCTTGGATGATAAACTAATTTCACCACTGTGACAATGGGTAGTGGTAATAAACCTGGATATGTCACTGGCATGCCAAGTAAGTGGCCCCCAGCAAAGAGTGATGGATAGCCATTGTCTCAATGCATCTGGAAATAATCTTCTGAGCCTAAAAATAATGGGTCACATTAGCTAAGGCAGAACAGTTATTTGGCTAAATTAAGCTTCAGCTACTATCAGGAGACTCATTCCAAAATGGGATTTTTTAAAGTAATAATAATAGTACCTTATTCATTATTTATAAAGTAATTATATTTGAGCCCCTACTGTTTCCATTCATCCAAATGATATCAAAACTGAGAGTGAGGGAAGAAGGAGGGGACAGATATTATATTCACATTTTTCCATCAAAGTATTTTTCCTAGGCTGAAAATACTGAGGGTGGTTCTCAGCAAAAGATGCAATCCAGGATTTTTACATGTTTACATGGATGTGTTTTGTACCGATGGTGTACCATTGCATGTATTCTGCCATATTTCCTGACATTTTATGATATCATAAGCCTTCCTTTAACTCTACAGCCAATGGGGCAAAGTATACATGGAGTAAATGGGCTGAAGGCAAGAAAACCACAGTGCCTCTAATCACAGGACTGTATTAGTTAGGACTTCCACGACTGCAGACAGCCAGTGGTGTGTGCTGTAAGTGAAACTGCTATTTACTTCCTCTCAGAAGAAACTCAGGACAAAGAAAATATACAACCCCCAGACAAGCTCATTAAATAAAGATTTCATCAGCCTTCTTGTCTAGAGACCCCAATATTAAAAATCTGGAACACACAGGTGCTACGCTGAGTCAGAAACAGACAAAAGACCAGGCAGCTAAGACTTCTGTGACACAGAAGTAAGGCCCTGAAGTCAGAAGTTGGTTTCCATGTCACACAAATACAAATGCCTAAAAAACACTAAGTGAGTGATCATGATGAATTCCTCTAGACTCTTTTAAATTTACTGGCTATAGGGGGTTGGGAGTGAGTGAAGAGGTGACTTGGGGTTGGTTTAAAAGTCTCACATCTAGTGCAGAAAATTTAAAAACACATAAAAGTTAAATTCTGCTGCCTAAGCAGATCACTATTAACATCCTGGCACATTTCCTTGCAGACTCGTCAATGCATATATGTATATTTATATAAAATTGTCTCTGCACTGGGATCATTCTCTGTGTAATAGGATATCCTGCTTTTAAATTTGGTGTTATATTTTAAAATCACATTTCCAAGTAATTAAAGATGCCATGACTCATTTGAAAGGATGCTTAATAGTCTTTCATATGAATCATGTATTTAATGTGTCTCATCATGTCGGCTGTGCAGATGGATTCCAGGTTTCTTATTAATATAAATTATATGACCAAAAATAGCCCTATACACAGATTTTTGTCCCACATTGTACTATTTCTTTAAGATATTTCCCTAGACCTTATTTTGTTTAGTTTCTATGAGCAACATTTAAGCTCATACTCCCTCCAGAGAGTACAAAGGCTTCTAGCCCTCCCATCCTCACTAAAATTGAGCATAATGATTATTTACATCTTTGTTATATGATAGCATATATGGTTGCTGCTTTAACCTATTTACTGAACAGTTTGTCTGATTACCAGTGAGCCAAATAATTGGGATTTTTTAAAAAAATTCTTGGCTATTGTAGCTTCCTTCTGGAAATTGTTTGTATGTCCTTTCTCTTTTTCTCTTCTGAATTTTTAGTTTACATCCTATCAATTTCTCATCAAATGTTTCTCCATCGTATTTATAATGTAAAACTAACTTTTAAATGGGTATTTCCCTTTTTTCATTTATTTGACTGCTTTCACAGGCAGAATGGCCTCATGCTGAGACAAGATACATCTCTGCAGTTATCTCGCTCTCTTTCTCTCTTACACACACATGCACACACACACACACACACACACACGCACACTCTGAATCTAGTGTTGTTTTGTATTACTTTTGTTTGCTCTTTAACATCTGGAAGAAGTTGTTTTCAAATGAGCTGACTCAGTTTCCCACCCTGAAGAAAACTGTTAGAAATATCTTCCCTTCACTTATGTCTGTACTTAGTGGAATCATTCACACCTTCCCCCTGCCTGTGTGTGCTTGCACACTTACAGATTCCTCCCTGCTAGTAGCTTCCAGCAGTCAGCAGATATGTTAAATGCATTAAACCGTCTGGGGACACTTTAATACAATGCAGGATTCAGCCATCTCTTTTTTGTGTGCTTGGATGAAGATCTGACAGAAGAGATCATTTTTATTCTAGAGAACTAAGATATTAAGGATGTTTCAATTATTCTAAATTTAGAGCTGGTCTTCCAAGAGAATGTCCCCACCCCCCGACACCACCCCTGAAAAATTCAGATTTAAGTTTCAAGAATGTTTATGTGTTGAAATCCTGTCTTAACTAGCACACTATTGTGTGATCTTTCACAAGGGACCATGTTACCTCTTTAAGCTTTGGTTTCCTCATTTATAAATATCCAACAACAATTCTACTGCCATGATGATTAAATGAGTTACTGTTTCCAATGCAGCACCTCAATAAATAGTTGCTCAATGATGTTTATTGAGTTTTAATTTAAGGGAGAGTAAATAAAAGTAATGGCAACTACAAAGCTTTAAATTCTAGCCTGACAAGATTAAAGGTTTTTATTCTTTTTTTTTTTTTTTTTTTTTTTTTGAGATGGAGTCGAGTCTTGCTCTGTCACCCAGGCTGGAGAGCAGTGATGCAATCTGCAACTTCTGCCTCCTGAGTTCAAGCAGTTCTCCTGCCTCGGCCTCCTAAGTAGCTGGGATTACAGGCACACGCCACCACACCCAGCTAATTTTTTGTATTTTTAGTAGAGACGGGGTTTCACCATGTTGGCCAGGCTGGTCTCAAACTCCTGACCTCGTGATCCACTGGCCTCAGCCTCCCAAAATGCTGGGATTACAAGCGTGATCCAACATTCCCAGCCTGTCCTTTAGCACATTTTAAGGTCATTCCATAGAGTATAATTTATTGCTAGGGACTGGCACAACAACTGGAGAGACTGGAATGGCATGTTTGCCAAATGATTTGACAACTTTTGAAGAAGAAAATTCTTAGAGAACTAAAGCTCAGAATACAAACAGGAAGCCTGGTCTCCTCCCTCCTAGGTTTGGGGTCACTTGCCAGAGAAAAATAATAAAGACTAGGCTTTAGCGAAGGCTAACCCTACACTAGACCCTGTGCTAAGCAGGCAGGATCTCTTTTCATCCTCCCACTAGTCTGTGTGAGGTCAGTACTCTTAGAAACACTGTATCACAGAGGAAAAGAAAGTGTTGCCCAATCACACAACTGTAAGCAATATGTGTGGGAGTTCTTTCACCCCAGTCTGACGCCAGTCCTTGTACTCTTAACACAAATGCAGCTGTGCAAGCTGGAGGAGTGTGTTAGATATAGTGAACCCCAACTTTCTCTTCAAATAATCGATATGTCAGTATGTACAGCTCTCTTATTCTTTAATTCTTCATTTTAAAGTTTAACTTCCTTGTAGTTTTAGTAAACAACCTTTTCTACCAGTTCTAATCAGTAGTTCACATCTGTTCCCCCTGGTCCCCTACACCATCCTGACTCATCCGGGTCATCTGCTCTGGTCACCTGCTTTGACCCCTGCTTACCTACTCTGACCTGCCTGTAACTGTCTTTCTTGCCAAACTACCCACCCCACCACTCCGGCTCATACCCCTGCTCCCTTTAAAATAGCCAATCGGAATTAGACTAGACTGTGTGGTCTAACCCTAGCCAATAGGGGAACAACACCGGGGTGCCCTCCATCAGGCATAAGTACCCCTTCGCCTCCTTGTCCAGGTGTGTGCTCACCATTGTTCCATCTGTGAGCAATTTAGAAGTAAATTGCCTTGCTGAGGAAATTTATATTCAAGTGCTACTTCTTTTGTGGCATCGAAAATTCTACTTTTAACAAGTGTATGGACTGTGTAAGAACTTGTCATCAGCCATCAGCACCTCTCCCAAACTTGCCCTGCCTCCCATAAGCTGCTCCTCAGTGGGATTATTTCCAAGGTGTTCCAGAAGAATTTCTGCTTCCCAAATACCTTCTCCATTTCCTCTTGGGATTCAGAATGCTTTATATTCTAGAGTCCAGGCTTTCTTCATTTCAAACTCAGATAGGTCTTAAAATGTCACTGCCCTGGTGGAGTTCCTATTTCAAGGCATGTTCCCTTTAAAGTCTAAGTGATGGATGTCAGATCCTTTCCCAAAGAAAGGTTTGGCTGGTTAAGAGGAAGAGGTTATGGGGAAATAAGAATGAGGATTGAAGAGGACAGAGAACTCCAAAAATTAACAAATGTTGAGGACTTAACAAGCTTGCTCTGAACTGCCCTGATAAAAACATATAATTTTTTATGTGCATTAGAACCAAATTGGCAATTTGCCGCATAAGAACTAATAGGAAAGAGAAAACCTACTTCTACGTCACTTGAACACTTTTTATTCTTCCTCTTAATTAAGGGGGAGAGTGTACAAATTCCTTCATTAAAATCTTATTTCTTGAAACTGGCATTTTTACTAAAAATGGAAGGATACAGAAAAAAAGAATTTTGTTATCTGAATACTCCCTCCTTTTTTGTGCTCCTCCTGGTGTCATATAATTTTTATTCCTTAATATTTTATGTGGAAGCTTTCATGACGGAGTATATTGAGCCCCTCATTCTATGTTTAAAAACACGGAATCATCAAATGGTTTTATATTTAACTACATCTCTAGTCAAAACCAAGTCTAAAAAACTTTAATGCCTGTATTATACATTATACTTGGTTTATATGTTTTTCTCCTCCCATAACATAACCTAGGCATTATAAATGAATTATGATTAGGCATTTTTAGAATTAGGGTAAAATTTAAGGTATCTTTCCGGGACAAATATATTGTTTTAGCCAGAGGGATGATATTACAAGACCCAATGGGACTGGAGGAGGTGAAAAGTATGGGCTAGACATC
Organism: Saimiri boliviensis; assembly: GCF_048565385.1. Lineage (NCBI taxonomy): Eukaryota > Metazoa > Chordata > Mammalia > Primates > Cebidae > Saimiri > Saimiri boliviensis. The sequence goes on from NC_133461.1 coordinate 100,286,981, forward strand.
TATGAATTATTGGCATGAGAGCTTATGCTTATCATTTTAAGAGAAAAGAGAAGCTGAGCACTGGTCAGGGAACTCCTATTTCTTAAATTATGCACATGCCTTTTTCTTAGTCCCTTTTCGATTTCATAAAGCTGGATGGTTGACAGAAGCTTAGCATTATTGCCTATAAAACTCTGACACGTTGCAAGAATAGAAAAGCACACTAAGGACTAGGCAAATTGCTGCAGGAAAAAAAAAAAAAGTCTGCATTAAAATTCAGGACTCGAAACCCAAATGCCATTTTTCTGGCCCGCCCATTGCAGCTGCCCTGTACAGCCCCCACCTTCCACAGCTCCTGGGCAAAGCAATTGCATTTGTTCTGACAAGGAGGCCTCTTGGCTTAGCTCACCTCCTTAACACTGACAGGTGACTGCCTGCAGCCAGCTCATTTATGAAGAGAGCTTTTAGATGGATTAAAATGTCAGACACTCAGACAGTTTAAATGGAAATCTAGGGGTGTTTTCCTGAGTGTGAAGCTCCCTACTGCTTTATGATCCCCCGTTCCTCCACTCCATGGGGCAGCGGCTAGAGGGGAGACCAAGTGATGGAAGGGTCTTAAACAATACATCTCAGCTTGTGAAAAACAACCCTCTGAGCGGTGCACAGAACTGCCCTGAGAACTGCTCTGTATCCGTCTTCCAGCCAGACTACACAGGAGGCAGGATGCTGGCTTCCATATCCTCTTCCCTTCCTGCCTCTTGACCTACCTGCTACCCCACACTGCCCCCATGTGCCCAGTGGATCACAAGAGATGCCACTGCAGCAATATTTTCACTACCCACTTCTCCATGCAACTCTTTCCTTCCTTGAGGCATTTCCAGATGATTAACTTACTAACCTGTAATACTAAAAGCATTCACACTAAAATATTAATGCATTAGTGCATCGAGCCTCCCAAAGGGGTGTTAGGGCTGTGTGTGTGTGTGTGTGTGTGTGTGTGTGTGTCTGTGTGTGTATGCCTAGGTAAGTAGATAGGTAGGTAAGTAATAAGAGACCATCCCAGACCATAATAGGAAACAGAAGCATTGAATGATAGCAGAGACACAGCACAGAGAACCAGGAGCCTTGGATTCTTAAGTTGAAGAAGGCCCTCAGAGTCTCCAGGTCTCAGTTTCCCACTTGGGAGATGAGACAACTGAACCAGACCACAGATGGGTCTAATGAGAGTGAGTCTAATCAGACTAATGAGAGGAGTCACAGTAGCAAGGAGTCCTTCCTGTGTACAGTATCTTTATCATGACCATATAGCATTGGTAAGTGACATGCATGCCTGCTTGTGACACAGACATTGTATTTATTCTGGTGGGGTCTGCTTTGCACCTTAACTGTGCTCTCCTCATGTAGCACATCTGTTGATCAGAACTGTAGCAGGAGAAAGACACCGAAGTACCTTGGACTTGTGCCAGGGAGAATCCACAAAGAGACCTGAGGTTGGTTGGGCCATTAACAAGTTACAGCCAAAATTCCTCTTCTCCTCCACCAGAGACATTATCTCATCTTCAGAGTTCGCCAGAGGCCGAAGTTATATCTCATTAAGAGTCTCCTAAGCACCGCGATTCTGCACTGTCACTGACAGCCACTTAGTTTCTAGTTCTGCTATGTCATTAGGCAACCTTTTGCTAGGGACACAGAGGAGAAGAGGCTACAATTAATCAATTCAAGAGGGGAAGGAACAAAAAGAAAGATAGAACCACAGAGTGTCCAAGTTAGTGTCATAAAAAGAAAGATCCAAACTTTTATTCTAAAAGAGACCCTAAAAGTATGGGTCGCAAAGGGAACTCCTGTTGCATGTGAGAATGAATGAATGAGTGACCCTTTCTTGGCTGAGCGTAGAATGAAGGAGGCAATTCAAAGCATTGAAAGACAAGAGGGAGTCATGGAACCTGGGACCCCACCCTAAGAGAAATAAAATAAGTGGAAAAATTAGTAAGAATGTGGATTTGGATAGATTTTTTAAAACACATTCTTGGTGAGCCCTGGGGATAAATATTTAAGCAAGCTGGGCTAGAAAGTGGCATTATTTAGAAGGAAGCAAGTGGCCCTTGTTTATTTATCTATTTGAGACGGAGTCTTGTTCTGTTGCTCAGCTGGAGTGCAGTGGCACGATCTCGGCTTACCATAACCGCTGCCTCCAGGGTTCAAGCAATTGCCCTGTCTCAGCCTCCCGAGTAGGTAGGATTAAAGGCGCACGCCACTAAGCCCGGCTAATTTTTTTGTATTTTTAGTAGAGATGGAGTTTCACCACGTTGGTCAGGCTGATCTCAATCTCCTGACCTCGAGATCCCCCCACCTCAGACTCCCAAAGTGCTGGGATTACAGGGGTGCGCCACCGCGCCGGGCCATTATTTCTATATAACATTTTAAATTATCTGGCTGACTGATAAGACTTTCAGCCTGACAACTAAATAACGAGAACCAGCTACATGTCTCCATGGCCTTTGTTTTGGAAAAAGTTTTCGGGTCCCCTCTTCCCTGAACTGGTGCAGGCGTGCAAAGGAAGTTCCAAGCCGCGCCCTGCAGCCTCCATCCTTTGACAGAACGCACGGCAGCGCTCGCAGCCAAGTCCGGTCAGGGGTACAGTACAGGGGGCTCCGCAGCGCCCCTGCTGGTAACTTGGGAAGGGCGCGCCAGCGTTGAAAGCAGGTGCCCGAGGCAGGACTGGCCTCCCGGGGCGTCGCCTAAGGCTTGTGCTCTGAGAGTTGGGGTCATCACGGTTGCGCTGTTCGATGGACAATAAATGAGGGATATCTCTGTTTTACACTCCCCCTCCCACCCCGCGTGGCAGGAGGCCTGCACGGGCACCCAAGCCGTCTCCCGCTGTGCGTGCTCTGCAGTAGCTGCCTCTGCAACATTCATTCTCTCCTGCAGAAGTTCAATATTGCTGCAAATTATTGAGAAAAAAAGCGCTGAGGAGGGGGGAGGGAGGGATAGCGAGCCGGCGGTCACTGCAGAGGAGCGAAGGACAGTCCCCCAGTCAGGAGGGGCAGATGCACTTTCTGCCCTCTGGTGTCTGGAGTTGCGGACTGGGAGTGTGTGGGGTGAGCCAAAGAGGGTCCCCCGACCCTGCACAGACCGGGAGTGTGGGGTGGATGACCTGGGAAGCCGCGCCTGGGGCCTGCTGCACGGCAGCCCATAGAGAAAAAGGGATGTTCCTAGGTTAAAGGAGATCTCGGGGCTGGGGGTGACATCCCCAAACTCCGAGCGCAGGGAAGCTCGGGCTCTGGGCGTTGCCAGGCTCCCCTCCCCTGTTCCTGCCGCAGGAGGCTGCTGAGTCACCCCTCCCAGAGTGCTGCCGCCCCCAGCTAGCGACGCGATTGGCGGGTTAGCCCTGGCGCAGCGTCCCCTTCCCCGCTCCCTGGCCCCCAGGGCTTCTCGCAGGCTGAGGGAGCCCCGGGGAGCAACCAGTAGGGACCTGGCAAGAACCCCCTAAAAATGCACCCCACTTGATGTGCATTCGTGCATGGGCGCATTTTGCTGGGAAACAATGTATAACCTTCTTCTCTTTCAAAGGATCTGGACTCAAAGAAGGCTCAACCTTGCTGCTCGGGAGCAACCCTTGTTTTTTGTTTGTTTTGTTTTTTTAGTAGAGACAGGGTTTCACCATTTTGGTCAGGCTGGTCTCGAACTCCTGACCTTGTGATCCGCCTGCCTCGGTCTCCCAAAGTGCTTGGATCACAGGCGTGAGCCACTACCCCGGGCCTGCAACCCCTGTTTAAAACCTGGGGAATGGTGATGCTGGAGGGGAAAGGGCTTCTTCAGATCTGGGGCTCCCGAGCGCCTGCTGCCAGCTGTGCTGCTCTGGCTTTTGTATGTTAACTCCGTGGGCTTCCGTCCCCATCCCCGTGTAAGGCCAGTGCCCCCTTCCGCGCTTTGCCGAAAGTATCTTACATGCCCGTTTTAAAAACTATGTCTGCGATTTCTCCATCTCCGTCCTTTCCCGTTCCTCTCTTTGTCTTTTTCAGGCCCCTCCTTTCTCTTTCCATCCTTTCACTGCGCGGGTTCAAGCCCTAGTCACTGCCGCAGGCAGGCACCGGCTACACCCGGGGAAATGTGTGCTGTTTTCTGCGAGATGCTGCGGTCACCCTGGCCGGAATTCTGGGGGTCTACACCGAGTTCCAAAACACCACTTGCGCGTGCGCGCGCGCACACATACGTCCCTCCTTTAACCTCTTCCCCATGAATGCTTTGGCTTTTAAAGAACTTTGTGGAGTTTCTGCTCTTTCAGAGGCAGCTTCCCAAGGCAGTACAGGCGCTGACGGCTGCGGTTGGGGGCAGGGGTGTCGGGAAGGTGGGGAAGAAGCCGGTTCCCCAGAGGCTTGCATGGCTGGTGTTACACTCCATTATTACGAAGAATGCCACCGCCCACACTCCAGGTTTGGGGACCAGGGTGACTCTGCTGTTTCCGGGCGGAATACGTGTGAAAGCTGTCTTTGGGGATCCACTGGCGATCTGTGCCGTTCTCATTATATCATAAATTCCCATCCCTTCCAGGTTAACCCAATTCCTTTAATGTAAGGATCAGGGCAGGGAGAAAAGAGAGCGGGGGCCCGCTCCGGAACTGAGGCTGGCGTTTAGGGGAGAGGGGAGATCCTGCAGCCCACGCATCTCCACGGTTCTGGCCCAATTGCTCCACATTTTCACTTCCTTCAAATTGGTCTTCCAGGTTCCCGAGGCTGCATACCAGTTTTTGCTGCCGATGAAACAGGGCTCCGGATTAGTCACTTGTCCTCACAGCTCTTTGGAAAAACATCCATTCTTTAGCTGTTTAAAGCTTTTCTTTCTGTTCTAGGAAACAGATTGTTTTTCTGCTTGTCTTATCAAACTTAGACATTTGACTGTAGACTTTTCCCATGAGTTTTTGCATACCTTTTCTACAGGTTGTATTATTTACAGACTTGGGTAAGGGAAGCCTACTCTGTTAGCTGTGGTTGGTTACCTTATCTTTGTTCTTGAGAGACTAGCTCAGACTATTCCACCACACATGGAGATTTAATTTGAGAACAGAGACACTTGCACCTGCCAGCCACCATCAGATAAAATTAAATAGGCCATACTTGTATCTCTGGGGTGCACACTTAGTACTGCAGTCATATAAGTAATGGACATTTGACCATCTTTCCTGGGCTCACACTATCTTAACTATCACAAATCTGGCAAAACAGGAATAATTTTCTTCATTTTTATAGTGTTAAGATCTGGATATGAACCCTATTTCAAAGACTCTTCTACTGTCTTATAAAAGAGTGTGGACATGGAGGCTGAAGAAGCCGAGATGGTTTGGAATTATTTAGAATTTTAAGATTAGGGCATCAAAATTTTGTTAGGGTAGGCCGGGCGCGGTGGCTCAAGCCTGTAATCCCAGCACTTTGGGAGGCCGAGGCGGGTGGATTACGAGGTCGAGAGATCGAGACCATCCTGGTCAACATAGTGAAACCCCGTCTCTACTAAAAATACAAAAAACTAGCTGGGCGTGGTGGCGCGTGCCTGTAATCCCAGCTACTTAGGAGGCTGAGGCAGGAGAATTGCCTGAACCCAGGAGGCGGAGGTTGCGGTGAGCCGAGATTGCGCCATTGCACTCCAGCCTGGGTAACAAGAGCAAAACTCGGTCTCAAAAAAAAAAAAAAAAAAAAAAATTTTGTTAGGGTAGATGCATTTAAAAATGAGTGTAGCAGAGGGATTAAAGCACAGATAGAAATCTTACTGTCTGGGTCAGACCCTGACTCTGCAGCTTACAATCTACTAGAAATTACTTAACCTCCCAAACTTTATCTTTTTATTGTAAAAATGGGGCAAAGCAGTAACATCTACCACACAGGTTCGCTGAGGGGATTAAATTAGATATAAATATTAGAATCTAAGAAGAGGAATGAAAATCTGGATTTTTTTTTTTTTTTTGGATGGAGTTTTTTTAAGAAGCTCTTGTGGCCCAGGCTGGAGTGCAATGGGTCGATCTCGGCTCACTACAACCTCCACCTCCTGGATTCAAGAGATTTTCCTGACTCAATCTCCTGAGTAGCTGGGATAACAGGTGTGAGCCACCACGCCCAGCTAATTTTTGGTATTTTTAGTAGAGATAGGATTTCACCATGTTGACCAGCCTGGTCTCAAATTCCTGACCTCAGGTGATCCACCTGCCTCAGCCTCCCAAAGTGCTGGGAATTTAGATTTGAGCCACCACGCCCGGCCCCAAAATTTGGCTTCTTAAGCCAACAACACTTCTATTTCCATTCTTGGCTTCTTCTCCTGTATGCAGACAGGCTGATTTCAGTTTATGGAAAAGCATACCATGTACTATTTCCCACCCTAACATCTTGATGCCAGTAAAATCAGTTTAAACCAAGAACAGGCTTAAAAGAATAAGTCATAAAACTTGCAACATTATAAATTGTATGTGTTGGGGGACACCCTTTTTGATGAGGTCATTTGACATTTGGGAAAGAGTTCTGAAGCCATATAGACCTACCCAGCTTTAGGACTTCAACATGGACTGCTGTGAGCTAGAATAAATTGTTTAGTCTCTCAAAGCCTCGAGTTTCTTATTTATTCAAGATGAAGATTAATAATATCATCTTTTCAAAGTTGCAGTAAGAATTAAGCCATATGATATACGTAAAAGTGCTTAGCAGAATGCCTGGCACAGCACTGTGCCTGACTAAATGAAAGTGTATTTTCCCTCTTTCCTTTGTCATGATGAGAATTGACTTGGTTATCGATCGATTATTTTATGCATGAGCCTGTGACCAGTCATTCTTCTTCCGCACACGGAAATGTGCACTCATATTAAGGTTAACAAGATTTTTGGTTGTGAAGCATGATTCTAAAGCCTCACAGTCATGAAGGGTGTGTGGATGTTTTCCTGAGTCATCCTATGGAACAAAAGGGAGTAGGCAGAGCTGGTTACCAGAGTTGGAAAGGGATGCATCAGTCATGGCATTCAGGGGCTGTTAGTTGGTTCCTTTTGCAAATGGGCTGTGAACTGCAGATGTCCCCGGGAGAGAAAATAGAAAATTACTAGCAAATCCTAAGAGAACCTGGCCTTTTTAAAGAAGAGAAGACACACTGAGCTGGGAGTTGGAGGAGAAATGAAAAATTGAGCCACAGACTCTGAAAGGTATCATCTGCCAAGAGGGTGATGAGGCTTTAAAAAGAACTTTAAGGATTTGTACTTCAAGTCATGATACAGTAACTGATACTGGACTAGATTTTTAGCTTTAAACAACTAGAAAGCCAGGAAAAAAAAAAATGTTTGAGGCAGGCAGCAGACAGTAGACAGCCAGAGATGGTTATTTCTGAGAGAAAAACTTACAAGGTGAACCCCCAAATCATCCAGCTGTCTACCAGAAGAGATTTTTCTAACTGTAGCACAGAGAGCTGAGGCCCAAGCAGGGTTCAAGAGTAGGCTTAAACAGACAGAGAACAGAGTTTAGCAAAACTGAAATCGCTGAATCTTCAGGGTGAAGCAGCAATAAGGAGGTAACTTTATAGGGAATGCCACCCAAATCCCATATAGGGGCCCCTTGTGAGGCCATGACTGAGGACTGGCTGTAGATGTGCAGAAGGAGACCATCTGAGACTCACCAGATAGCAAATACTCCTGGGAGAAAGATACTAGCAATGCTGGGGGAAGAGCTGTGCCCAAAGACTTCAGAATTCGGACCTAGAAAGAACTGAGGTTTTCAAAAACACTTTCTTCACACTCCTAAAATCCAGCTAAGACATCAGAACTGTTTTGGTTTAACAATAAGGGCTAACCTCTATAGCGGGGGTCAGCAAACCTTTTTGTAAAGGGCAATACGGTAAATATTTTTCGCTGTGCAGACTATATGGTCTGTATTGCAGCTGCTCAATTCTGCTGTTTGCTGCTATAGCACAAAACCAGCCATAAAAAAAAGCATTGAAATTAATAGTGTGTCTGTATTCCAATACTGATTTCCAATATTTTCAAGAGAGTAAGCAGGATTGGTTTGAGGATCAAAACATGCTCCAGAGTAAGACCTACTCCAGAACTGCAGTAACAAAGCCTAAAACTGATCATTGACAAATAATGGGGGGCGGGGCAGAATTTAAAGACCAAGGCCCATCAAGGTAAAGGAAATTGGAAATAACTTGATTAAGGTGATCAGTCAGTAATGGAACTGCTTGCTAAACAAGAATTAGCACTCTTCAGAGGAAGATAACAAAATTTAGAATTTCTTCAACATACTATTCAAAATCTGATATTCAATTAAAAATTCACTAGACAAACAAGAAAGTTAAAAAATATGCTCTATAGTCAGGAAAAATAGCAGTCAATAATAAACAACCTGAGGTGGCTCAGAGATTGGACTGAGCAGAAAAAGATTTTATATCAGATAAATATATCTGATATAAATATATTTATATCAGATAAATATATCTGATATAAATATATTTATATCTGATAAATATATCCAAACATTGAATAAAAACGTGTTCAAAGAATGAAAGAAGCTGGCATGGTCGTGCATGCCAGTGCATCCTAGCTAGTCAAGAGGCTAAGACAGAAAGATCTTTTGAGCCCAGGAGTTTGAGACCAGCCTGGGTAACACAGTGAGACCCCATTACTTTTTTTTAAATGTAGGAAAAAGCAAGGTCTAAAAATGAAGAAATGGGGCATCTCAGTAGAGAAGTGAAAATTGTAAACAAAACAAAACAAAAAAGAACTATATCAAAATTCTGGAACTGAAAAGTACACTAGCTAAAATGAAAATCTATTGATGGACTTAATAGCTTATTAGAGATGGCAAGAAAAAAGAATCAGTAGACTTGAAGATGGATTAGCTGAAATTATTCAACCTGAAGAAACAAGAGAAAAATATTTTAAAAATAAATTCAAACTCAAGGAAATATGGAACAATATAAGTAGTCTAACATACATATAATTGAAACTTCAGAAAGAGAAGAGAAAGATTGGGCAATTATGAAAAAACATCCCAAAACTAATTTTAAATATTACAGATCCAAGAAGCCTGACAAATACAAAACAGGATAAATATTTTTTAAACTACTTGCAGGCATATCAGAGCCAAACTGCTGAAAAATCAAAGATGAAAAGCAAGTCTTATAGCAGCCAGAGAAGACACACTACATGCCTCGAACCAAGGATAACAATGATCACTGATTTCTTTCCAGAAACAGTGTCCATAAGACAACAGAAAGACATCTTTCCAAGCTGGACCCAGTGGCATGCGCCTAGAGTCCCAGCTAGTTGGAAGGCTGAGGCAAGAGGATCACTTGAACCTAGAAGGTTGAGGCTGCAGTGAGCTATGATCACTGAGATGCTTCACAGTCATCAGTCCACTTATGAAGCTTTTTTTTTTTGTTTTTCAAAATTTTTGTAAGAAAAGGGTTCTCACTGTGTTGCCCAGCTGGTTTCAAACTCCTGGCCTCAAGTGCGCCTTCACCTGGGCCTCCCAAAGTGCCAAGACTACAGATGTAGTAACCACAGTGGGCCTAGGAATTCAAACTCCTTTTCCCTCTCTGCCCACAGCAACCTCATCTTCCATTCCAATTCTGAATTTCTTCTGCTCCTAGTAGCATTGTGAGATCCTGCATCTGCATTCTGGTTTTCAAGACTATTGTCTATCATCTGAAAACTTAAAGCCTTTTTTTTTAAAAAAAAAAAAGTTAGATCAAAGCAGAGAGAAAATGATTTTCAAGTTTCTTTACCAAACTTGGCATGTTCTTTTGAACTGGAAACTGATGGGGCTGGAAGTGACTTCTGTAGTGAAAATGAGGCTGGAGTAACTAATATTGTTCCAGTGTTCTGGCTATATGCAGGAATGAATCATGATACCCAAATTACAATGACTCATCACTTCTGAGAGAAAGACTAAATTGTGATTCTATGAAAGTTTTGCTTCACTAGGAATTTTGTAGAAGGGTTCTGTTTGTTCTAGTTTAGAAACCTACACAGGCAATATGGGCTTTGCAAAGGTATAAAATTTTCTTAAATAAAACAAAGCAGATCTATTTTGATTTTCAAGGTTGGATTTCTTTTTCCTCCCTCTCCTTTGCTTCTGAGAGAAAGTATCTTCAGGCAGGAAGCCTTGAGCTACTCATAAATTCCCCCTAACACTGCAGAAACATATTTCACTATGAAATAGTGGGGATGACAGTAAGAGCCTCTTGGTTGAGGGGCAAAGCTGAGACATCCTGAATGCTTTAGAAGTTTAATCTTCCACCCTGATGCAATCACAGGAATATTGTACTCCTGAGGTTTACTTTATTGCCAGTTACTGTCTCATGCCAGAACAAAAGGAGTAATTTGATTACAGCCAAGGAAAGCACAGTTTGTTCCTGCTACTTTTAAGTTTCTTTCTGTTATTTGTTTGTTTTGAAATGAGAGATTGAGAACTCAGAATGTATTTGGTACAAAATGAAAGATTACTACTGCCTAGAGCTATGTAGCAAAGACTGCCATATTTAGGGTGGCTTGAATAAAAGGAGCTCTCTGCTTCTTTTCTAGTTAACAAAATGATAAAGAGATCCTGTCTGGCATACTTGATTAATTCTCCCTTAGGAAAGGGACATCAATTACTCTTAATTGCCAAGTTATGGGTCTGTTATAATTAAAGTTTGTTACTGGGGGAAATGGCACCAAGGGAGCAAAGACGGGACCATCTACCCACATGGGAAAGTGTCTTCGCCTGAACTTGGACCATTTGTGAATCAGGAAAACTTTAGCTTTCTTTCTCCATCCACTGTTCCTTCTGTCATGAAACCTCTTTGGCTCCATTATTCCTAAAAGCTTGCTTCTGTCTGTGAACTTTCTTACCTGTGTTGAGATCACATTCTGTCAGACTATGCTGAGGGCCATCCATGCCCTCAACTACCATCCTGTCCCTCAGTTTGCATCACACCATGGTAAAGCTGTGGCATCAGAAGTATTTATCCTGAGCCCTCCAGCCTCCCCTTCCTGGTGACTCCTCTTCACATCAAATGTCCCCTCTTCTCTTTTGGATGGAACCTGAACTCTGAAAATCTGAAAAGGGTAAAGCATTCTCCAAATCTACAAATAGCAGATTGGCCTAATTTTCAAGGTTTCTTGTCCTCAAAAGAAAAAGGGGCAGGGAGCAGGGTAGAAAGAATTATGCAGTCATTTTAGGTTTTGCAGTTGGGTCAATGAAGGAGTTTGTTTGAGTTAGGCTAGAAAACGCTTCTTGGGCACCCTGGAGTTCAGTCAGCCTGATAGGGAATCAAGTCTCAGGATGGAGCCAAGGCTCCAGGTACTGATGACAACACCAAACAGGTCTCAGGGTTTCCTAAGTTTAGCAGGGACCTTGAGACACCATGGAAACCAGTTATATTCTTTTCCAACATTTGCATATTCTCATATAGCTAACCCCTCCTCAGCTTTATGAAGCCTTCCTGAAAGAGAGGTTCTGCAGAAATCTTATCTCCCCATCAAACATGTTAGTACTTCATGAGAAGAAACTGTATATTGGATTGATTTTTAACTTTTTAGTTTTTAACTTTTGTGGGTACATAGTTAGGTGTATCTATTTATAGGACACATGAGATGTTTTGATACAGACCTGCAATGTGCAATAATCCATAATGGCAAATGGGTTATTCATGTCCCCAACCATTTATCCTTTGTGTTACAACCTAATTTTACTCTTTTAGTTATTTAAAAATGTACAATTAAATTTTTTTACTTGGACATTTTTTATATCAACATTGTGTCATAAAGTTCTGTGCACAGTTTAGATATTTAATGCATACCTAAGGCCTAACTGAACATGTTCTTTGAACCTTTTTCTGGCACCTGCCGTCCCTAACCCACTAAGTTTGAAAAGCATTTGGGAAATGAAAGATGGTCCAACCTGGGCCCAGTGGCTCACGCCTGTAATCCCAGCACTTTCGGAGGCTGAGATGGGCAGATCATGAGGTCAGGAGTTTGAGACCAGCCTGGCCAGTATGGCAAAACCCTATCTCTACTAAAATTACAAAAAATATTTAGCTTTGCATGGTGGTGGGTGCCTATAATTCCCAGTTACTGGGGAGGCTAAGCAGGAGAATCGCTTGAACTTTTGAGGCAGATGTTGCAGTGAGCCAAGATGGTGCTGTTGCGCTCCAGCCTTGGAGACAAGACCAAGACTCCATCTCGAAAAAAAAAAAAAAAAAAAAAAGAAAGAAAAAGAAAAAGAAAAAAAGAAAGATGGTGCAACTATCCTCTCGTCCCTCAGTTTGCATCACATCATGGTAAAGTCCTGGCATCAGACATGTTTATTCTCAACCCTCCAGCCTCCCTTTCCCACTGTCCCCTCTTAACATTAAATAACCAATAAATGGAGGAGCAGGTACAGACTAAAGAGGGTGGGCTCAGCTGTAGCCCGACTTAGCTGTGTTTCAGCTGAAAAGAATCTTCTTCTTCCCAGAAGCATTATTTACACTAAGACATAAGTAACTGATATGAAGATTCCCCCCAAGGAAGGTCATGTGCATTTTTAATACGAGGCTAAAACAACAATGGTGAGGTTTCAACAATCACATAAAGTTTCGGATTAAGACTTTCCAATTCATTCTGATACCACATCAGTCCAAATATTGGTTTCTACATGTATGTTTTCCCTGAGTCTCAAAAATAAACTGAAACTCATGAGTTTTTGTTCTAAGACCAACAATTTAGTGTAATTTACCCCATTTAAAAAGTTTGAAACTTCACACACAACTCATAGTTTACTCAACAGGGATGAAGTATTTGACATCACAAGGGATATTCCAAGAGGGAAATACAAGTGTTATAAGCTCCAGGTCTGGTGCAGTGGCTCACTCTTGTAATCCCAACACTTTGGGAGGCCCAGGCAGGAAGATCCCTTGAGGTCAGGAGTTCAAAACCAGCCTGGCCAACACAATGAAATCCCACTTCTACTAAAAGTAGAATACATTAGCTGGGCATGGTGCATGTACCTGTAATCCCAGCTACTCAGGAGGCAGAGGCATGAGAAACACTTGAACCCAGGAGGTGGAGGTTGCAGTAAGCCAAGATCACTCCAGTTCACTCCAGCCTGGGAGACAGAGTAAGACTCAAAGAAGAGGAAGAGGAAGAAGGAGGAGGAGAAGGAGGAGGAGGAGCAGCATTATTATAAGCTCCTATGAAGAAACCACCTTCTCTTCGATGCAGATGACTTGGTGGCAATGTGACTAACCACATCAGGTAACCACGTAAGGGAGTGTAGAATCAGTTACCAAGGCATCCTGAGAACTGAGGGAGAAGGTAGCTCTCTTGTTCGGAATTTTCTGTATCATCCTTCCAGGACCTCTACTCGGAGACTCCCTCAGTCCAGGACCACCCAGCAGCTGATCTAGGCCCCCGGATACATTCTATAGGGAGAGTGCCACAGGAATATCTGCACTGCGGGCTGGAGACCACTAAACCTCTAGCAGTTCTGTTGACAGATTCTCAATAAGAGACAAGGATCAAATCATCACACACTTGGAAAAAGGAATTTTATATGCTTCGCAAAAGACTAATTACTATATTATGAGTAAAGTAAAACATACATAGCACCGTATGGCTGGGAGAAGCCCTTCAGATCTCAAGGTCTAGGCGTATGAGTTTAGAGAATTTTGTCCTATATCACTAGAGCAGTGAAGTATGGGGAAGCATGCTAATCTCCCATGGTCTGCTGGAGCAGGTGCTAGAACAATGAGATTTGCACTTTCTGTAGGTCTCGGGAAGCCCTAGCAAACACTGGTAAAGAAGGGAGTGGGGGTTGTCCTAATGTGAAGGTCAAAATGTACTTCTTCCTGGAGATATAGCTGTACCATTGACAGGCTCTTCTCTAAAGAGGCCAAAAGAGAAAAACCGAGACATGGCTTGGAAGAGAGTCCACAGGAAAGTAACATGAGAAAACAAAGGAAATTTCCTGTGTGGCCTGGAGCAAGTCACTTCATTTCTCTGATCCTTAATTTTTTTTTTTTTTTTGAGACAGAGTCTCACTCTGTTACCCAGGTTGCCCACGTTGCCCAGGCTGGAATGCAGTGGCATGATTTCAGCTCACTGCAACCTCTGTCTCCTGGATTCAAGTGATTTTCCCGCCTCAGCCTCCCAAGTAGCTGTGATTACAAGCACATATCACCATGCCAGGCTAACTTTTGTATTTTTAGTAGAGACAGGGTTTCATCATGTTGCCCAGGCTGGTCATGAACTCCTAAGATCTGGCTATACACCTGCTTCAGCTTCCCGAAGTGCCAGGATTATAGGCGTGAGCCACTGTGCCTGGCCTTCTCTGCGCCTCAACTTCTTTATCTGGAGAAGATAAAGATATGTCTTTATCTCTAAGATCCATACCACTATACTCTTAGTCCATTTTCTGTTGCTTATAACAGAATACCTGAAACTGTGTAGTGTATAAAGAAAAATTATTTCTTACAGGAAGCTGAGAAGTCCAAGATCTAGGAACTGTATGTGGTGATTTTCTTCTTGCTAGTGAGGACTCTGAAGAGTCCTGAGGTAATGCAGAGCATTGCATGGCAAGGGAGATGAGCATGATAGCTCAGACCTCTGTTCCCCTTCCTATAAAGCCACCAGTCCCACACCCATGACAACCCTTTCATCTACTAACTCATGAATGGATTAATTCATTCAGAAGGACACAGCCCTCATGATCCAGTCACCTCTTAAAGCCACACCTCTCAACATTGCCAGACTGAAAACTAAATTTCAAACAGTTTTGGAGGAGACATTGAAACCATAGCACTTATAAATTGACATTTATGGGATTTTTATTTATTAAGTTGTGAAAATATATTCTAAAAATGTACGCCCTATAGAAGCTTGGAAAGTCCTTGATCTATGAACCATCAAAATAAATAAGTCAATAAATAACTATAGACAGTTGTTATATTCATTAGTTAGAACTGCCATAATAAAGTAGCAAACTGAGTGACTTAAACAACAGACAATCATAGTCTCATAGTCCTGGAGGCTAGGAGTCTGAGGTCTAAGTGTCAACAGCAGGATTGGCTACTTCCTGGAAGGGCTGTGTCTATCCCATGCCTCTCCCCTAGCTTCTGGTGGTTTGCTCACAATCTTTGCCTTCCTTCATTCAAAGAAACATCACCCCAATCTCTTTCTTCATCATCATGTGGTTTTCTCCCTTCATGTGTGTCTTCATATGTTCACATGGTCACATAAAGAAGTAATGCCCAATCCCTCAGCATATGACCTTACTTGGAAATAGAAGCATTGCAGATGTAGCTAGTGAAGATGAGTTCATCCTGCAGTATAGTAGACTCCTACTCAAATATGACTGTAATCATATCTGATGAAAAGTAGGATTTTCGACACAGAGACATGCACACAGGTGTTCACAAAAAGCCATGTGAAGATGAAAGCCAAGATGAGAGTTATATTTCTACCTAAGTCAAGGGATGCCGAAGATTGCCGGCAACCACCAGAAGCTAGATTACAGGCATGGGACAGATTCTTTCCTCATAGCCCTGAGAAGAATTTAGCTTCTCCCACACCGGAATCAGACTTCTAGGCTCCAGAACTGTTAGACAACAATTTCTTGTTGTTTAGGCCCCTACTTTGTGGTATTTCCTTACAGCAGCCCTAGCAAATTAATACACATACTACATATTTACTTTTCTGTTGTCTTTCTCCTCTTACTAGAATGTAAGCCCTATGAGGCCAGCATCTCTAAGGCAGTTAAGAACATAAGGCAGACAAGCTTCTGGAGTTTATTTAACACGCATCTATAAGGCTGTATCTGTCTTGGCTCTAAAAAACATATCTTAGTACACAAGAAGGTAAGCAGAATTTTATTAAAGGGTAGAGCCAAAATTGGCAACTGAGAAATATATATGCTTTGGGCTAATATGACAGATTAGAAAAATATGGCTCAATGGGTAAGGACAAGAAACCTTGGGTCTCTCCAAGACCAGTCTTAGAAAGGTTAGTCCTTCCAGAATGGATGAAGGAGTTGACTGCAGTTCCAACTCACTAAACCAGGGTAGGAAAAGGTCTACCATGAGAGAGAACACTAAGAAACAGGGCTTGGGTGGACTGAGGGTCTCAGTGTACCTTCAGTAGAGCAGGGCATGCATCTACTTAGGGAAGGAGCCACATTCCACAACCACACAGTGCTACTGGCATTTTAAAGGGATGAATTGTTTGGTATCCTTGACCTCTCCCTACTAAATGTTAGCATTGCCCTTCACTCCTTGTAACAACCAAAAATGCTCCCTCCCTGTTTCTCTCTATCCAATATATAGTTCCAAATACGGCTTCCTACTGAGAACCACGGGCTAATGTTAGAAGTGTTTAGTGTACCAGCCATTTGCTATCAGGCTTGGAAAGAGGAACAGCAAAAGCACGGAAGGACGAGTCCAAGGAAAGGAATGTGATGCTTGGCAGGCTGCTCACATGGGACCAGAGGGACACACATGGCAGTAGAAATGTCATTTACCTCTAGTGTGGTTCAAGGTCAGGGCATAACCAACGCTGAATCCTAGAACATGGAGCTAGAGCTGCTTAAATATCTTCTGTTTTAGGTTAGGGCAAAATTAGTTCAAGAAAGAGACTAGGGGAGAACCTGAAAGGGATGACCGGATGTGGAAAGAGGAAGGATGCAGAGAAATAGTCTGGGCGGGCAGGTAGAGAAGTTAGGAGGTGGAATCCCCTCTTGCATTTCACCTGGTTGCAGCCAGGAAAAAGAGAGAAGATTGTCGCATTCCTGTTTCCCACAGGGTTATATCACTTCTCTCCTCCCAACCCTCCCATTCTTCATTCTGTTCTTTTATTCACCCAGAAGAGATCAGATCATTATAAACGGGGGAAGGGAAGTGACCAAAGGGCAAGGCTGACGGCTCAGTGGATATTCCCACCTGCTTTGCCTGGGAAGGACGAGGCTCACTGGCTAATTGTGCCTCTGAGTCTTGGTGTATTTTAGCTGCAGTGGGCAGAACCATGTCCTTCTCTTCATCATCTTCCAGAGTCCCTATAGTAGGGGACAAAAACGTTCTTCCTTGCCCTCTGTATCTCCAAGTTGGCCCAAGAATCAAATGAATATCTGATAGACTAACAGGAGAAAAGCATACAAATTTTAGTAATTTTTAACCTGTACATGAGAAACTTCACAAAAAATGAAGACTCAAAGAAGTGACTACAGCAGAAAAACTTTTGACAAATTAAATTCATAAGAAGAGTTTATCTGAACAGAGGATGATTCATGAATTGGGCAGTGCTCAGGATCAGCAGAGGTTCAGAGAGCTCTGCCCTGCAAGGTGATCAATGAGCACTTACAGACAGAACAGGAAATAAAGTACAGAAATAGCTTGATTAGTTACAGCCAGGCATTCTGCCTTATTTGGATATGGTCTGATCAGTTGCCTGCTTGTGATTTACTGCTACTCAGATGTTTGTTACACTCCTAAATAAGATCTTCAGTTTGTTGTACTAAGTTAGGTTGTTATTCCATCCACAGGAATTTCAGGTACAGAGACATCCTCAGCCAAATTTAATTTAATGAACTTTTAGAAAATGAAAGATAAATGTGTGAAGCAATGACAAGACAAAGGGAGTCTGGGCTAGGGGCAGGAAATTGTGAGGAAATGACCAGGGGCTATATAGGGCATGGGAGAAACTAGCAGAAGATAACAGTTATTTTAGTAAATTTGTACACATTCATTTCAGTGCTGATTCACAGTCTCTGGTGATGAGGATGTTTGTTTCTTCCTGGTATAGAGAGAGCACTTTTCTGGCTGGGTAAGGCAGCTCACACCTGTAATCAAAGCACTCTGGGAAGCTGAGGCAGGTGGATCACCTGAGCTCAGGAGTTTGTGACCAGCCTGACCAATATGATGAAACCCCATCGCCTGTACTAAAAATACAAAAATTAGCAGGGCATGGTGTCATGTGCCGGTAGCCCCAGCTACTTGGGAGGCTGAGGCAGGAGAATTGCTTGAACCTAGGAGGCAGAGGTTGCAGTGAGCCGAGATCATGCCACTGCCCTCCAGGAGGGAGATAGAGCAAAATTCTGTTTCAAAAAAAAAAAGAGAGAGAGAGGGAGACAGACAAAGAGAGCGCTTTTCTCAGGGGAAATTTTCTGGCCTGCTTTTAGGTAGAAAAGGGGAAGTCAGAGGGCTCTTCCTGCATCTGCTGTTTCTCAAAGTTCCACCAGATCAAAATAATCATATGCCAAAGCAGCATATTTTGGGGTGATATGTTCTAAATTTCTTCACCATCCAGTTAATGAAAGGCTAACAGTTTTTGAAAAGTCAGGACCCTAAGCCATGACCCAGCATGACAAAGCCTAGGAATTGCTGCTAGGATGATGCTACCAAGAACATGACCAAAAGAAAATTCTGGACCCCAGATTGAAACCAAGGTCAGTAGCTAAGGCACAGAGACCAACTTTGCTGTTCCCACACTGATCTGGTTTGGCTGTGTCTCCACCCAAGTCTCATCTTGAATTGTAGTTCCCATAATCTCCACGTGTCATGGGAGGGACCCAGTGGGAGGTAACTGAATCATGGGGGTAGGTTTTTCCCATGCTATTTTCATGCTAGTGAATAACTCTCACAAGATCTAAAGGTTGTATAAAGGGAAGTTCTCCTGCATTCACCCTCTTGCCTGCCGCCATGTAAGATATGCCTTTGCTCCCCATTCGCCTTCCACCATGACTGTGATGCCTCCCAAGCCATGTGGAACTGTAAGTCCATTAAACCTCTTCTTCTGTTTAAATTATTCAGTCTCGGGTATGTCTTCATTAGCAGCATGAGAAGGGACTAATACACACACAATCCCATAAACTGAAGGCATGAAGTGGAAGGGTGAATAAATACTTCCCCAGGAAGGCAGGCTCAAAGCAGGGAATGCACAGAGGTAAACAACAGTTCGGTTACCTTTCAAACACTTATAGAAAATCATTTCCAATTAAAATTCTTCAGGGGAAACACAAAAATGCAAAAGCATTTCATGCAGTAGAGGTAAGGAGCCCATATAACAGCTGACTCCTCCTTGCAGTTAACTTCCATTTAAGATTTCTTATGAGGACGGACTACTGTGTAACAGACACCAATGGGTTACTCCCCACCACCTTGTCTTTTTATTCTAAACCACATAGTGAGTAAGAAAAACAGAACATAAAATTCTTCCATTGCTCCCGGGGCAATGACTATGCATTTATATTCCTGCTTTACGATGGAGAGGAGGGCCCTTCTCCCTCCTTAAAGGAATCTTAAAATCTATTATGCATTTACCAGAATGTGGGTGAAAATTTCAAGATAAAAGCCTAATCATTTATACAGCAATAGTTTGGTAGTCCCTACTCTGAGAAAGCAATTACATGAAAGCAGACCCTTTTCATACAACTAAGAGTCCTTTGTTTCTGGAATCGGGAGGATGGTAACAGTGCTTGGGCAGAGAAGACCTCAGTGTTCCATCATCCATTTTGGTTTGCAAATTGGTTAAAGGAGAATTTAGAGAAGAGACCAAATAATTTTTTTTTCTGGAAATTTAACATGGCTGTTTGTGTTCTGTTTTTCTTTTCATCAATCAGAAAGAGTAGATACTGCTTTACAGAGAAGAAACATTAAAACTCTAGTTTCTTAGCAGGAAAAAAGGACCCAAAGACTTGATAATCTCTAATTTTTCTCTTTCCACCCCACCTCCTTACTATAATCAACTTTTCCTCGGTGGATTGGGGGAGGGCAACAGTGGAGGCTGGAAAGCCTGGGAAGGGGTAAAGGAATAGCCAGATGCATTAGTCTGTTCTCATGCTGTTAACAAAGGCATACCCAACCCTGGGTAGTTTATTAGGGAAGGAGGTTTAAGGGACTCACAGTTCCACATGGCTGGGGGGAGCCTCACAATCATGGCAGAAGATGAAGGAAGTGCAAAGGGACTTCTCTCACTGGGTGGAGGGCAACGGAGCTTCTGCAGGGGAACTCTGATTTGTAAAACCATCAGATGTAGGGAGACTTATTCACTACTAGGAGAAAAGTGTGAGGGAAACTGCTCCCACGATTCAGTTATCTCCAGCTGGCCCTGCCCTTGACATGTGGGGATTATTACAATTCAAGGTAAGATCTGGGTGAGGGCACAGCCAAACCGTATCACCAGAGTTAGTGGATGCTGCTTGTGGATGCTTTCAAAGGACACCGGCTGAGTTCTAGTCTGTGCTGCAGAGCCCGGATGGGGCAGCTCCAGGCACTCTGGTCCCCAGCCTCTGACTTTTTATTAGGGAGTTAGTAGAGAAATCTCTTTCAATCCCAATATCCTATGATTCTATAAGTGTCAAACTTTCTCTCCTATTTATGCTGCCAGTGGGTTTCCCCTCGCTTCCCTCCACACACACCAAAAAATATGTTTCCTGACTTTCTATGAGTAGTAAAAAAAGCATCGATTTATTTTGGAAGTAGGACCACAAGGGAGTTGGCATCTCTGTGCTGTCAGGGTCTGGAGGCTGCCTGGTCTCATCTGGGTCTCTGTTGCATCCTGAGCCCTGACTCAGGAAGGAGTCAGAGTGACTCAGGCATTTCTGCAGCACTCCTATCTAATTGCAGCACCACCATGGCATCCTGGGAAGCAGTGCTAGTAGGCTAGTAGCTGGTCGACAGGTACACGGATCATAAAACAAACCATTAGCTCTATGGGAGCGGGCCACCTCCTAATTATGTAAATGGACCTCATTGTTAGGGTAATTTACTCCACAAGGAACCAAAATAAACCAGGCATTTTCTCATAGCAGAATGTTAGAGCTGGTGGAAATCTTGGAAGCTAAGCCCCAATTTACTAATTTTGCTGATGAAAAAAATAATAGGCCCTAAGAGAGGTGAGACTTAATTGCTCCAGATTCTACTCCTGGTCTGGCTGGGAGCAGAGCCTGAACAGAAGCAGGTGGCCTGATCCTGATCTCTGTGATGGCTCCTTCATTACACTGGGATGCCTGCAGTAGGAATGCATTCTGCACCCGCGAGCATGGCCCCAGCGAGGGACAGAAGGATGGAGGGGAGCGAAGCTACCCCAACTGTGAGCAGGTGATGTTGTGTACAGCAGCGCGCTCTGTGGTGTGTTGCTGTCAGGCTGCAGTGGACAGAGTGCTGGAGACGCATTTTGGAAGTACACAGACCTGGAGTCACAGCCAAGCTAAGCTCTGTTTTCTATGTGCTTTGTAATCAGACAATTTACTTTTGAGTCCCCATTCCCATGTGCCTGCAATTTCCTTGCAACACAAAAGTATTGAAAAGATTGAAAAAAATAATTTGTGTAAAAAATGTCCGACATATGTGAATAATAAATATTGGTTCCCTTTCCCATCTTTCTTTGTAACTTCTTTTCCTCTAATTTTTTGTTGTTTTGAAAGAGAAGGGTGACAGTATGCTAGTTATGTATATTTCCCTACTACAGAAAAGTAGCAAACATTGCATGGGTAGATATTCTCATCTGACCTGGGTTCCCCCAAAATCACTTCTATCATAGCTATCTGTTATGAATTGAATGAATCCCCCTAAAATTCATATATTAAAGTGCTAATCCCCAGAATGATGGTATTTGGAGTGGAGCTTTGGGAGGTGATTTAAGTGAGGAAGGTGGAGCCCTAAGGGATGAGATTAATGCCCTTATAAAGAGCATTATATTAATGCCTTAGAGACAGCTCTTTGGCCATCTTCCTGCCGTGTGAGGATACAAGGAGATGGCAGTCTTCAGCAACCCAGAAGAGAGCCTTCACAGCCCTCACATCCCTCACCAGGACCCAGCCATGCTGGGACCCTGATCTCAGACTTCTGGCCCTCAGAACTATGAGAAATCAATTTTTATTGATTATGAGCTACTTAGTCCATGGTGTTCTGTTATAGCAGCTGTATTAGCCAGTTCTCACACTGCTATACAGAAATACCTGAGACTGGGTAATTTATAAAGGAAAGAGGTTTAATGGCGTCATCTGCTTGACTTCTGTGGAGGCCTCAGGAAACTTACAATCATGGTGGAAGGCAAGGGGGAAGCTGGCACTTCACACAGCCAGAGCAGGAGGAAGAGAGAGAGTAGGGAAGCGGGGAGATGCTACACACTTTTGAAGAATCAGATCTCACAAGAACTCACTCATCATCATAAGAATATGCGATGGTTAATACCAAGTGTCAACGTGATTGATTCGAAGGATGCAAAGTATTAATCCTGGGTGGATCTGTGAGGGTGCTGCCAAAGGAGATTAACATTTGAGTCAGTGGGCTGGGAAGGGCAGACCCAGCCTTAATCTGGGTGGGCATCATCTAATCAGCTGCCCAGCACAGCCAGGATATAAAGCAGGCAGAAAAAAAGTGAAAAGACTAGACTGGCTCAGCCTCCCAGCCTACATTTTTCTCCCATGCTGGAAGCTTCCTACTCTGAAACATCAAACTCCAAGTTCTTCAGCTTTGGGACTCAGACTGGCTTCCTTTCTCTTCAGCTTGCAGATGACCTACTGTGGAACCTTGTGATATTATGAGTTAATACTACTTAATAAATGTCTCTTTGTATGTATACCTATCCTATTAGTTCTGTCCCTCTAGAGAACCCTGACTAACACCCCCATGACCCAATCACCTCCCACCAACCTTCACCTCTGACATTAGAGATTAAGATTTGATGTGAGATTTGGGCGGGGACACAGATCCAAACCCACAGCAGCAGGCCACCTAGAAAGTGATGAAAATACTTTTGATGCTGAAGTAGAGCACTGCTAGCTATTATATCAGTATAATGCTTGTGTAAAATTAATAATCATAATGATAATCTCCCCATACTGTTACTGAAAACTCAAAATGTAGACCTTAGGAACCAATCCAGGACATTCACATTGTTCAGTTACAATTCTACAGCGCATTATGTGAGTATGACTATCCCTTTGTTTTTTTTTAGACAGGGTATCACTCTTGTCGCCCAGTCCGGAGTGCAGCGGTGCAATCTCAGCTCACTGCAGTCTCCACCTCCCAGGCTCAAGTGATTCTCCTCCCTCAGGTTCCCAAGTAGCTGGATTTACAGGTGTTCACCACCATGCACAGCTAATTTTGTATTTTTGGTATTAGAGATGGGGTTTCACCACGTTGGCCAGGCTGGTCTAGAACTCCTGACCTCAGGTGATCTGCCTGCCTCGGCTTCCCAAAGCACTGGGATTACAGACATGAACCACCGTGCCTGGCCACTATCGCTCCTTTGACTAGACTGTAAAGACATTAGTTATATACTGACATGCCTACAATTTTTTCAAAATATAAAATGGTTCATTGAACAGCAGAAAGGCTGCTCAGTATTCATTGCTGTCTCATGGCCCTGTTATGTGAAGTGCTTTAATATGATCAAGCATTAAGTACAGAGAAGGCAGCTACTGCCACCAGCACTGAATGGAAGCAAGGAAGGTAGAGCCAGAAAAAGACTATTCTACTTATTCTTGAAAATTCTAGTAAATTTCTAGTGTAAAAATGTGATGGTTCTTCTATAAATGTAAATGTCTCTTTCATGCTCTGTCCTAGTCATTTTGTAATGCTATAATGAAATACCTGAGTTTGGGTAATGTATAAAGAACAGAAACTTTTCCCCCACAGTACTAGAGGGTGGGAAATCCAAGATCAAGGCACCATCAGATTCAGCATCTGGTGAGGGCAGCTGTCTGCTTTTAAGATGGCGCCACATGGCTGCCTCCACCGGAGGAGATGGACGCTGTGTCCTCGTGTGGTGGAAGGGGCAAAAGGACAAAAAGGCCCAGCCCAGCTATTTCCCCTGAGGCCTTTTATCAGGGCCCTCATGACTTAATCACTTCCTGAAGGCCCACCTCTGAACACATGCATTTTGGAAGAGATACAAGCAAGTTTCAACATGCATTTTGGAAGAGAGACAAGCATTCAAACCTCAGGTAAAGGACTGGATATAACAGTTTCTATTGCTTACTTTCCTCCTTTGTGCTCCACGGCTTTTTGAATAAATCTCTACTATGGACATGCTCATATTAGAGTAAGTTTTTGCTTGTCTGTCTTCATCAGAGGAAGCTTATCTAATTCTTCTAATGAAAGGCCTCAATTTGAGCCTACCATTACAGCAAAGAAGAATAAACATCAGGGATATCAAAGTATGAGAAAATGTAAAATTTTCATTATGGTTGAAGCATAAGGTATGAAGAGGGCAATGAGAGAGATAAGAATGGAAAAGTAAACAGAAGTCAGAATAGGGGCTGGGCATGATGGCTCATGCCTGTAATCCCAGAACTTTGAGAGGCCAAGGTGGGCAGATCACTTGAGGCCAGGGGTTCAAGACCAGCCTGATCAACATGGCAAAACCTCATCTCTACTAAAAATACAAAATATTAGTGAGGCTTCGTGGTACATACTTGTAGTCCCAGCTGCTTGGCAGAAGAATCGCTTGAACCAAGGAGACAGAAGTTGCAGTGAGCCAAAATAGCACCAGTACACTCCAGCCTGGGAGACAGAGTGAGACTCTGTCTCAAGAAAAAAAAAAATACGGCAGTCAGAATTGGAAGTACCTTATATGTATTGCTAAGAGTGTTGGACTTTATCCTGAAAATAACTGAGATCAAATGGTACATTTTCAGCAGAGGAGGGACTGTCTTTGTTCATAGTTTTAGAAGAATTGTCCTGACAGTAAGAGGAAGAATGAATTAGGGGGTGAAAAGTATAAAGAAAAGAAGATCAAGGCACAGTGGCTCACACCTGTAATCCCAGCACTTTGGGAGACCGAGGTGGGTGGATCACTGAGGTGAGGAGTTTAAGACCAGCCTGGCCAACATGGTGAAATCCCATCTCTCCTAAAAATACAAAAATTAGCCAGGCATGGTGGTACATGCCTGTAGTCCCAGCTACTCAGGAGGTTAAGATGAAAGGATTACTTGAGCCTAGGAGTTGGAAACTGCAATGAGCCAAAATTGCACCATTTTTCTCCAGCCTGGGCAACAGAATGAACCCTGTCTAACAACCACAACAACAAAAAGACAAGAGACCTAATGGAGAAAATGAAGGCAAGAAATGATGGAATTCTAAATCAGTGGCACTGAGAAGATCAAGAGTATTATACATATTTTACAGAAGTAGAATAGATAGGACTTTATGAATTGTTTGCTGGTATGTTAGTCTACTCAGGCTACTCTAACAGAACACCACAGACCAAGTGGCTTAAACAGAAGAAATGTAAGTTTCCACAGTTCTGGAGGCTGGAAGTTCAAGATCAGTGTTCCAGCATGGTCAGGTTTTGATGAGGTCTCTCTTCCTGGCCTGCAGACAGCTGCCTCTCACTTTGTCCTCACATGGCCTTTCCACAGTGCATGGGCATGGAGACTCCAATCCTATCAGATTAGGATCCCACCCTATGACCTCATTCAACCTTAATTACCTCTTAAAAGTCTTATCTCCACATATAATCACATTAGCTGTTAGGGACTCAACATATGAATTTGGTGACTGGTGGGGACACAATTCAATCCAAGGCAGTTGGCAAAAAGGAGTTAAGGGTGGCTTCTAGGTTTCTGGCCTGGGTATGCAGGTGGACAGGGTGCTATTCACTGATACAGGAAACCCAAGGAAAAGTACAATGGCTGATTTTGATAGGGTCAGTGACAAATGCAGCTTTGAACATAGGTGTGAGCCATCTTTCGGACATGTGAGTAGAGATGCCCACAGGCAGCTGAATGAATGTATGGGGTCCCCAGCAGACATATTTGGGCTGGGACCCCAACACCTCAACACTATCAGTGAACTGATAAAGTTGAATCCAAGCAAACAAATCAGAAATCCCAAGGAAAATGGTTAGAAGAAAAAGAGCAATGAGTCTAAATCAGAACTTTGAAGAACACCAGTAATTAAGGACTTCTGGGGACATCAGAGCCCTGTGTTATTAGGTTGGCAGAAATGAAAGAAGAAACCAGGCACAGTGGCTCATGCCTGTAATCCCAGAACTTGGATCACTTGACGTCTCCTTCTTCCTCTTCTTGTTCTTCTTTTTCAGACAGGGTGTCACTTTGTCGCCCAGGCTGGAGAGCAGTGGCACAATCTTGGATCACTGTAGCTTCTAACTCCTGGGCTCAAGTAATCCTTCCATCTCAGCCTCCTGAACTGAGGTCAGGAGTTTGAGACCAGCCTGGCCCACATGGTGGAGCCCCATCTCTACTAAAAATAATACAAAAATTAGCAAGGTATGGTGGTATGTGCCTGTAATCTCAGCTACTTGGGAGGCTGAGATAAGGGAATCTCTTGAACCCAAGAAGCAGAGGCTTCAGTGTGCTGAGATCATGCCACTGCACTCCAGCCTGGGTGACAGAGAAGAAGAAAGAAGAAGGAAGAAGAGGAGGAAGAGGAGGAGGAGGAGGAGGAGGAGGAGGAGGAGGAGGAAGAAGAAGAAGAAGAAGGAGGAGGAGAAGAAGCAGAAGCAGAAGTAGAAGCAGAAGCAGAAGCAGAAGCAGAAGCAGAAGCAGAAGCAGAAGAAGAAGAAGAAGAAGAAGAAGAAGGAGAGGAAGAAGAAGGAGGAGGAGGAAGAGGAGGAGGAAGGAGGAAAGAGGAGGAAGGAAGAAGGAGGAGGAGGGAGGAAGGAGGAGGAAGAGAAGGAGTGGAAGAATGACAAGAAGAAGGAGAGGTAGAAGGAGAAAAAGAAGAAGGAGGAGGACAAGAGGGAGGAGGAGAAGAGGGAGAAGGAGGAGGACAAGGACAAGGAGGAGGAGGAGGGGAGGAGAAGAAGGAGGAGGAGGAGGAGAAGGAAGAGGGAAGAAAGAAGGAAAAGAAGAGGAGGAGGAAGGAGGAAGAGAAAGGAGGAGGAGGAGGAGGAGGAGGAGGAGGAGGAGGAGGAATTGGAAAGAGGAAAGAAGAAAGTCTGGTGAGAGTGGTGACTCCAAAATCAAGTGCAGAAGGTTCTGAGTATAGAGCCTACAGGAATGCCCACTGCTCTGAGAAAGCAGGTGAAATAAAATGTCTATGAGGTCTAGAGACTATCAACTCATTGGAGACCTTGGCAAGTCTTGCTTCATTGGAGGGATGTGGGCAGAATTATACATTTCTCTAACTTTTCCACAAAGACCTCATGAAAGCCTTTATCAGATACTTGGCTGAATCCTAGATGTACTACATCAACTGCTTTTCTCCAAACTGCTTAGTCTGGCTACTCTATTCAGAAAAGGAATGTTAACCTGGCAGTATGTGTTTCTAACTAAACATTTCAGCTTCTAGTGAAAACAAATTCTTTGTTAAGAAATCTCACAATCCAGAACCATGGGCAGAGTCCATGCCAAAACTATTAGCCTAGCATTTTAAGAAAGTATCTTCTTTACTGTTTAAAAAAAAAAAAAAAAAAAAACCAGAACACATTGTGCCAGTCTCTAGTATTCTGGTACCTCTTCTGATTCCACAACTCATTTTTAAAAACCGGAAATGCACATATATTCCTCTGAGCAGCAGTTTGTAAACTTCATTTCTAGGGTATCTCAGTACTCTGGAAAACAGTACTTCTAAGCATACAGACTTGGACCATTTCACTTAATTGGATGTTCCTCTACCTTTGTGGGCTCTCATTATCACTTCAAAACACACCTTTCCTCTTTGGAACCTCTCAGAAGTGCACATTAAGAATGATATGTGTGAAAGCTTTATGTGTTATATTCCCTTTCAGAGTTTTATGTCACAAAATCATGCCAAAAAATTTCAGTTTTCAATTTGACTTTCTAAAAATGATGGAAACACTGTCTTTCTCTTGTAAATTCCAAAATTGTATAATCATTTTTCCTCAAACTTCCATCACTTCTATTTTGGGAAAAAAGTTTTATTTTTATCACATTTAGGACCAGAATAACTATCTCTCTAGTCCTTTACCTCTTTTGGCTGTTTTAAGATTTGATCTCTGATTTTTACCGGTTTGAAAAGTAGGACAATAATTGGAAATGTTATTTATGTGCTGTTTATTTCTGAGAGAGTGAAAGTCCTTTTCTCTGCCTGCTGGTAAGGTTGGGGTGAGGGATGCAAGTCATTCAGATTTCTGCTAGCTCACTAGAGTTGGGCTGGACCATTGATTTAATATCCCTTTGTGCAGACATCTTCGTGTTGGTTTTTCTCAGGGCTTTCTGAGCTCCTTGGGACTTTGGGTTAATATTTTTCACCAAAATTGGAAAAATTTTGGTCCTTATTTCTTTAAAAGATTTCTCTGGTTGTATTCTTTCTCATTTTTGGGGGGGCTTTAAACTACATGTAGGTTAGACCACATGATAGTATCCTATGGGTACTGACATTCTCTTCATTTTTTTTCCAATCCATTTTTCTTTTCTCCTTCAATTTGAGTAATTTCTAATGACCTTTCCTCAAGCTCAGTGCTTTGTTCTGCCGTGGCACACAATTGGTTATTAAGTGCATTTAATCAATTTTAAATGTCAGATATGGTATTTTTTTAATTCTAGAATTTCCACTTTGTTCTTTTGTTAACATGTTTGATTTCTTTCCTGAAGTGCCCATATCTTTACATATTATGTCTATCTTTTCCTAAAAATTCTTTAACATCTTTTAATAGTTGTTTTACTGTTTAAAGTCATTGTCCTCTAATTCTAATAACTGGATTTGCTTCTCATGATTGCTTTGCTCTAGTGGAAAGTCATATAATGGAAGGCCATATTTTCCTGCTTCTTCACATGTAAGTGTGTGTGTATGTCAAAGAGAAAGAGGGCAAGAGAGAGAGAGCAAGAGAGAGTCAGGGTCTCACTATGTTTCCCAGGCCAGATTTGAACTCTTAGGCTCAAGTTATCCTCCTCTAGTTGCCTGATACATTCTTCTTGCCCACTGCACAGATAAAGCCAATTCACAGAGACAGTAGTATTGCAATAGAGAAAGAGTTTAATTACCGCAAGACAGCCAAGCTAAAGGATGGAAGTTTTCACTCTAATCCGTCTTCCAAAAGACTCAAAATTTACAGTTTTTCAAGGATAGTTTGTTGGGCAGGGGGCTAGCGAATGGGTGCTACTGATTGGTGGGGCTGAAATCATAGGGGTGTGGAAAATAGTCCCTGTGAATTGAGTCAGCCTCTGGGTGGGAGCCATGGGACTGGTTGAGTCATTAGTCCTGGGTCTGGGTGGGTCAGTTGGCTGCATGAATGCAAAAGTCTGAAAAACATCTCAAAAGACCAATGTTAGGTCCTACAATAGTGATGTTATCTGTAGAAGCAATTGGAGAAGTCACAAATCTTGTGACCTTCAGCACATTACGGAAAGGCAAACTACACCTACCTTTTAGCAGAATTTGAGCCCCTTCCATAAGCCTAATCTTGTGGCCTTTTATTAGTCTTACTAAGGTGGTTTCAGTCCCCAAACAAATAGGGAGGCCATTTCAGGGAGGAACTATTCTCATCTTTGCTTCAAAGTTAAACTACAAACTAAATTTCTCCCATGGTTATCTTGGCCTATACCCAGGAATGAGTGAAGACAGCCAGACTGTGAGGCTAGAAACAAGATGGGGCAAGCCATGGTAGACTTCTCTCACCGTCATCATTTTTGCAAAAGGCAGTTTTACTCCGTCTCAACCTCCCCCAAGTAGTGGTAATTACAGGTTTGTGCCACTGTGCCCAACTCAACAGTTTTTATTATACTCTTGTTTAAAAAAGAGTGGAGACTGGAGTATTTTATACATATATGTATATATTTTTTTAATTTCAAAGCAAGTGAAAACCTTTTTCTCTAGCTGCTGATGAGGGTTGAGGAGAAAGTGCTGATTATTCAGATTCCTCCTAGAGCCAGCTAGAGCTGGAGCTGGACCCTGGTTTTAATTAGACTGAGTTAATATCTGATTAGCCCAACCCCCCAGTGCTGCACTCACTGCTCTGGGCTGAATTTTTTGGATCCTATCAATATTTCAACTGGGAGTAGGTTGGGTTTTAGTTTCAGATAATTCTGGTTTATAATTCAGCTTCAGTAGTGCTCTAGAATCTAGACAAAATTCTGTACAGTCTTTTCTGCTTTTCATCCCTCCCCAACTATTGCTTTCTCTAAAAAAAATCAGGAAAAGTGTGTGTGTGTGTGTGTGTGTGTGTGTGTGTGTGTGTGTGTGTGTGTATGTGTTTTCAAAGTAAAAAGGATGGTTGGACCAACTCATTTTATTTTGCATTTGGGGAACTTCCAAAGTACAACCTAGTCAGCTAGCCCTCACTACCATTCAAGGCTTGGGCGTCTTTCTCTTCCTCCGTGGAGACTCTCCATCCACAGCAGACTTGTTTCTTCTCATCTCTACCAGATTAGGCATCCACCCCCAAGAATGGACACTTCTGCACCTCTCCACTCATAGATGGGGAGCCAATTTTCTTTGGACATTGGACATTGGACATTAGCTCACCATGGCTTCTTTGCATCCACTGCTCTTAGCTAGATCCATAGAAAACTATGATTTTTCTTTTGCCTCTCTCTCTCTCTCTCTTCTCTCTCTCTCTCTCTCTCTTTCTTTCTACCTTAGGAGCAGAGATTGTTTACATCCTTCTTCAGTCCAACTGTAAGCCAACTTTCCTTCAACTTTTAAATAGATAAAATTTTCAGTATTTCACATAAGAAGTGGAGACACTCCACACTTCTTCAAATGAGAATGCCAACCAATAGCCAGTTATAAAAATACTTTTCTTCACCCAACCAGCCCTCCATAATAATACATCTTTTCCTCTTTTATAATCTACATCCTTACATTTCTGACAGCATTTGTTGCTGAAGTGCACAGCTGAAGCAGAAAGTCCTAATGCAGGGACTGGGTGCTACGAAGTTATATGCTGAGGGAAGGACAGCTAAACACAGCGAGTGCAACAATCTTGCTACCAAGAATGGCCAATGTGACAAAGACCAGTGCAAGATGCCAAGGATGATGCAGTTCACAGAGAATCACACAGAGTGTATTTAAACCAAGTCCAGAAGTTACTGTACTCTATGTTTTTGAAAGTGCTTTCTCAATAATTGAGTATGGAAAGATCAGTAAGGGCCAAAGGAATCAGAATGTAATCAGTCATTCTTACATATTTTTGGTAATTTCCTTTACGTTTGTAAGCATACATTGAGTAGATTATATCTTACTATATATTGTAGATAGGCTTTCTGGTCTGTGTAGCATTTGGTTTTAAAACTTTATGGTGTTATTGTTGTTGCTGTTTTGAGATGGAGTCTTGCTGTCACCAGGCTGGAGTGCAATGGTGTGATCTCAGCTCACTGCAACCTCCAATTCTCGGGTTCAAGCAATGCTCCTGCCTCAGCCTCCCGAGTACCTGGGACTACAGGTACTCCCCACCTCGCCCAGCTAATTTTGGTGTTTTTAGTAGAAACAGGGTTTTACCACATTAGCCAGGATGGTCTCGATCTCCTGACCTTGCAATCTGCCTGCCTCAGGCTCCCAAAGTGCTGGGACTACAGGTATGAGCCACTGTGCCAGGCCTATGTTATTTTTAAGAAAGATTTGTGTCTGCCTATGACACAAATGACATGTGGTTATTATCTTGACTCCCGGTGGAAGGGAATAGCTCTCAACAGAAATCGTTCTCAGTTGGTGCAGACAGATAATAATAGCTACAGAATATTTATCCATTTAACCACATGCCAGATACCATACTGAGTGCTTCAATATAGTATCTTGGATACTCATAAAACACTGCCAGATTGGTAGATTTTTATCACCATTTTACATTTAAGGAAACTGGCTTAGAGAGGTTAAATAATTCATACATGTGGTAAATATTTATGAAACAGTCATTATTTGCAGGAACTGGGCTGTGTGCTGGGATTACATTGGATAAATAAGACAAACTTAGAATCTAATAAAAATTTTTAACATCTTTTTTGTGCTCCATGAGAAATATAACAGCAACTAAAGAAGCACACATCAAAATGTCCACAATATTACTGATAAATCCTATTGGATCTTCCACTGCCAGCTCACACATCTTGCTGGACTAATGTGAACCTTCCATCATATGCCTCTCACCCAGGGCAAAGCAATTCAGGATGCGGTTCCTGCCAACAAAACAGCAACAGAAAACAGAAATTCCCAAAGGGTTAAAGCCACATGTGCTCAGTTCTTTCTCCCAAACTCTCAAAGCCAAAAATGACTACCTGAGAAGGGGTTTGTAAAGAGAGGCAGTAGAATTTCCCTGGTGGAAGAAACTGTACAGGGAAACATCAGGTGAGAGGAAAAGATATTCCCCTGAACAAAATCTACTGTGGAAGACAGTCATTAAACCGGAAAAAAAAAATATGTGCACTTAATTTATTCCGATTTTGATTTGCGTCATCACACAGAGGCACAGAGTGCTGTAACAGTGTGTAATAAGAGAACTCCCCGTGGCTTCCAAAGAAAGTAATACAATTGAATAGGAAGTACCTAGGCAAAAAACAGGTAGAAAGCAAAAGAATATATGCTAAGACCTTGAGGCAGAGAATCACGTGCAGTATGTGGAGGCCAAAAAGCCAGTGGGCTGGAGAACAGGGAAAGAGGGAAAGTGTTAGAGGAAGCTGCAAAGTTAGACAGGAGCATGTCATGCAGGGCTTTATGAAATGTGAAGGATTTGATTATATCGGCCATGGAAAGCCATGTGCCCAAGAGTCCACAGCCTCCACCTATACAATTACAATTAACGCTGCTAACAGATTAATAATAATATTTTCAAAGAGCTTCAAATTTCAGAATTTTCCAAGGGCTTCAAATTTCCTTTGCAACCAGGTACTAATTCCTCTCATACTGTCTAATTCTTTTCAGGAAACTCACAAACGAGCTGAGTGCTTGGAGGATATTTTTAGCTTCATGATTAAGTGGTAACCAAAGTGACTCAATGTGTGTTCTGGAACTTGCATGGATTCATTTTCATTGAATAGGCCTGCCATCAAGTAACCGTTTCATTTATTCATGTCTTCCTGTTTAAACTTTAATTTAGCAAAGAATACTGTATGCCAAAGCTTCTTATGCTTCTCAGTCTGTGATTTAGCCAATTTCTGCCTTTGCTAATAATATGTTCCAATCCATCAACATCACTGTGAATCTGAGATTCTTCAGGTCTGAGATTGTTGCATCTCCTGCTTTCCTGATTTCACGTGGAACCATTTCCTGTCAGCAAATGTGCCCTCCTTTGGAGAATTGCATTTGTGCATATTTGATGCCTTATTTTTCCAACTGATACTATTTCAAAATGTGAGTAGTACCGAAGGAATCCTTCCTAACCTGGATAAACCAAACAAGTAATCACCCAGTATTTAGGGAGCCTTGATTAGAAATAACATAACTAGGCCAGGCACGGTGGCTCAAGCCTATAATCCCAGCACTTCGGGAGCCCAAGGCGGGTGGATCATGAGATCAAGAGATAGAGACCATCCTGGTCAACATGGTAAAACCCCATCTCTACTAAAAAGAATACAAAAATTAGCTGGGTATGGTGGCATACGCCTGTAGTCCTCGTTACTCGGGAGGCTGAGGCAAGAGAATTGCTTGAACCCAAGAGGCGGAGGTTGCGGTGAGCCGAGATCGCACTGTTGCACTCCAGCCTGGGTAACAAGAGTGAAACTCCATCTCAACTAATAATAATAATAATAACGTAACTAGATGCTGGAACAAATTTTGCAGGGAAAGTGTATGTTGTAAGTTTTGCCTTATTTCTGCTTACATTCTATCTGGGAGCGAAAACTCAGATATATTAAAGGATAACCGATAACAGAAGGCACTAGATGATGTTGCCAAATAAATGATTTTAATCCCAAACACTGCAGAAATACAGGGGAGGGATGATCATTGTGTAAAGGGAATTGTCATTGAGTAAATGGGTCCAAAGGGCTGGGTAGGAGTCTATGTGCAGAGAAGGTGGCTAAAGCATTCTAGATGATAACTTTCTTTTTTTTCTTCTTCTTTTCTTTTCTTTTTCTTTTTCTTTTTTTTTTTTTTTTTTGAGGTACGGTCTTGCTCTGTTTCTCAGGCTGGAGTGCAGTAGCATGATCACAGTTCACTGTAGTCTTGAACCCTTGGGCTCAAGCAATCCTCCTGCCACAACCTCTGGGATAGCTAAGACTACAGGCGTGTGCCACTACATGCAGCTAATTTTTTAAATTTTTTGTAGAGACAAAGTCTTGCTATGATACCCAGGCTGGTCTTAGACTCCTGGCCTGAGGTGATCCTCCTACCTTGACCTCCCAAAGTGCTGAGATACAGGTGGAAGCCACCCCATCCAGCTGGAAACAACTTACTTTTGTTTTGTTTCTACCATCATATATTCACGAAAACAACTTTCTAATGAGAGGGGATGGTGTAAAAAGAGGACTCAGAGAAGCTGTAAGGTTTAAATGAGCATGTGGTTATTTGGGAAACAAACAGGATTTAAATGGTAAGGGGACTTGGGACCAGATTATAGAGGACATTTCATGTCAGAATATGATTAGATTAATCAGAAAATCAAACCTTTGATTGCAGCTTTGTTGAAAATGGAAAAAGCCTTAGAGCAGGACTCCATCTTTAAAAAGCAAACAAAAACATCTTGAATTTTAGTTGTTTTGTTTTGTTTTGTTTTGTTTTGTTTTGTTTTGTTTTTGAGACAGAGTCTTGCTCCGTCGCCCAGGCTGGAGGGCAGTGGTTCAAACGTGGCTCACTGCAACTTCCGCCTCCCTGGTTCAAGCAATTCTTCTCCCTCAGACTCCGGAGTTGCTGGGACTACAGGCACCTGCCACCATGCCTGGCTAATTTTTGTATTTTTATTAGAGACGGGGTTTAACCATGTTGGCCAGGCTGGTCTTAAACTCCTGACCTCGTGATCCACCTGCCTTGGCCTCCCACAGTACTGGGATTACAGGCATGAGCCACTACGTCCAGCAAAATGAGAATCTTTAACATCTGGAATCCTAGAACTTTGGGAGGCTGAGGTGGGCAGATCCCATGAGGCCAGGAATTTAAAACCAGCGTGGCCGACGTGGGGAAACCTTGTCTCTACTAAAAATACAAATATTAGCCAGGCATCGTGGCTCACGCCTGTAATCCCAGCTACCCAGGAAGCTGAGTCAGAAGAATTGCTTGAGCCTGGAAGGTGGAGGTTACACTGAGCCAAGATCCCGCCACTGCACTCCAGACTGGGATGGATGTTTTTCTTTGTTTTTTTGAGATTGAGTCTTGCTCTGTTGCCCAGGCTGGAGTGCAGTGGCACGATTTTGGCTCCCTGCAGCCTCCACTTCGCGGGCTCAAGCCATTCTCCTGCCTCAGCTTCCCAAGTAGCTGGGATTACAGACACCTGCCACCACGTCCAGCTCATTTTTAAAATTTTATTTATTTATTTTTATTTTATTTATTTTTTTTAAATTAGCACCTATTTTTTTTATTGCATTTTAGGTTATTTATTTTTCTTTTGTATTTTTTAGTAGAGACAGGGTTTCACCATGTTGGCCAGGCTGGTCTTGAACTCCTGACCTCAGGTAATCCACACACCTTGGCCTCCCAAGTGCTGGAATTACAGATAAACCACCACCATGATGAATCTTTAAGCTTTTATAGCTCTATAGTTTATATTTCATCTATTTTTTCAAAAGGCTTTTAGGAAGTTTCTAGTTTGTCTCACCCATGACTTTGGTTATTGTACAACCAAGCAAAAAGATAATTTCAAAATAAGCCCAGAACATCATGAAACATTGAATATGGCTGCTGCAAACACCAAACTTATTTGCTTGGCCTAAAATGTTTACTATGCCTTATCAATTTTTTATTTTTAGTCTTGTTAGAAAAAAGAGGTCTTCAACTGAAGTATATTCCAGTGACTTTTAGAGTTATGAAGACTCACAGCACCAATGTGAGCTCCTGAGATTTAGAATTACTACAAGCTTTTTGCATTGGTTGGTCTCGGTGAAACCACCCACCCCAACCATTCTGTTCCCCTGTAAATATTAGTCATCCTTTTCTACCTACTCTTTGAAATCTTACTCATCCAGTCTTCCTGTTGAGTCATTTCTCTCTGCTGAGTTTCTGCAACACTGATTGTAGCAGTTTTTGTTGCACTCATTATATGTTCTTTGTTTCTTGGACTTTCTTGCGAAAGAATTTATAAGCAGTAAAATGCACAAATTCTATGCATTTTTTACAAATGTATTACCATTATTATGATCAACATTTCCATCACCTGCCTTTTCTCAATCTATCCTCCTCCCACCCCAAGGCAACCACGATCGTGACTCCAATCATCATAGATTTATTTTGACTGTTCTTGACTCTACATAAATGAATTAATATATTGGAATAGAATCATACAATGTGTGTCCTCTTTTGTGTCTGGCTTCTCTCACTCAATGTAATGTTTTTGAGATTCATCCATGTTGTTGTATGTATCAATAGTTTGTTCTTTCTTTATAACTGAGTAGTATTCCATGTAGAAATATGCCACAATTTGTTTGCCTATTGACAAACATCTGGGTGTTGCCAGTTTTCAGTTTGAATATTTTGTGCAAGCCATTTTGTGGACATGTGTACCATTTTCCTTGAATACTTTGGCATGTAATTGCTGAGTCATAGGTACATATGTATAGATAGATATTTAACTCTATTAGAAACTCAGTTTTCAACAGTGGTTCTATCAATATGTACTTCTACAATGTAAATATTCTAATTGCTCATCATCCTCATCAACCTTTATATTTTCACCCTATTTAATTTTACTCATCCTGAAAATGTCAGTAGTATCTCATTATGGTTTTCATTTACATTTTCCTGACGTCTAATGATGTTTCATGACGAGAACTTATTCATATGAAGCCTACAGACATCTTTATTTGTTCAGGTTCTTCAAATCTTTTTCCCATATTTAGGTTAATTTGTCTTTTGATTTATAGGCATTCTTTATACATTCTCAGTACAAGTTCTTTGTCAAATGTATGGATTCCAATATCTTCCGCCAGTTTGTGGCTTGCCTTTTTACTTTCTTGAAATTGTCTTTGGATAAACAGACATTCTCTTAGTTTGGCAAAGTCCAATTCATCATTGCTTTTCCTTTGTCATTAGTATTTTTTGTGCCTCAATAATCTTTGCCATCAAAGATCATGAAGATATTCCTCTGAGTTCTCTTTTGAAAATTTCATAATTTTACTTTTAGATCTAGGATGTATGTGACATTAACTTTTATATTAACTTTTATATGTGCGATGCAGTACCGGTCAAGGTCACTCATATGGTTACCCAGCTAATTTATTGAAATTAAATTTGTTTCTCTATTAAATTGTTTATGTCTCTGACAAAAGTCAACTGATGGTAGTAACCTTTGCAATATGATAAATAAGCCCTTCATCTGTGTTCTTCTTCTTCAAGGACGTCCTCGCTATTCTATGTCCTTTGCATTTTGGAATCAGCTCATCAACTTCTACCAAAAAAAAAGTCTATTAGCATTGCATCTATAAATCAATTTGATAAAAATTGACATTTTAACAATTTGAAATGTCCTGTCAATGATTATGATATATCTCTCCATTTATTATACCTTCCTTAATATCTCTCAGCAATGTTTTGTACTTTTCAGTATAGAGGTCTTAGACATCTTTCGTTAGATTTATTTCCAGATATTAGGGGAATTTCTTTGATGCTGGTAAATGGTGTCATTTTTTAAGTCTCATTTATCAATGTTTATTGTTAGTATATAGAAAAATCGTGGATTTTAAAATATTGATGTATATTCCTCAATTTTGCTAAATTTACTTATTGGTTTAAGTGGCTTATAGATTCCTTGGAATTTCCAAACACAGACACATGTCATCTCTTAATTGAGGAATCTGCTTCTTCTTTTTCACCTGTTGGCTCTTTTATTTCTTGTGGGGTACTTTTCCACCTCTATCACTTAGTCTTCCAGTACAATGTTGAATAGAAGTAGTAAGAGCAGACATCACTTCTTTTTATAGATCTTTGAGGGAAAGTATTTAATATTTCACCATTAAGTATGATTAGGTTTTTAACAGCTATTCATATATTATTATTTTTTTTTTTTGAGATAGAGTCTCACTCTACTGTCTAGGCTGGAATGCAGTGGTGCAATCTTGGCTTACTACAACCTCTGCCTCCTGGGTTCAAGAGATTCTTATGCCTCAGTCTTTTGAGTAGCTGAGACTACAGGCACGTGCCACTATTGTGCCCGGCTAAGTTTTGTATTTTTGTAAAAGCAGTGTTTCACTATGTTGACCAGACTGGTCTCAAACTGCTGACCTCAAGTGATCTGCCTGCCCGGGCCTCCCAAAGTGCTGGGATTACAGGTGTAAGCCACCGCGCCCAGCCTTAGCAGATATTCTTTATCAGATTGAAGAAACTTTCTTCCATTCCCTGTTTCATAACAATTTTAACGAAGGTCAGTTGTTGAATTTTATCAAATGGTACTTCTGCATATATTGAAATAATCGTGTTTTCCCCTTTATTCTGTTTATAAGGTAAAGTACATTGATTGATTTACAAATGTTAAGCCAATTTCTATTCCTAAGATAAACTCTATTTGACCACTATGTATTATCTTTTTAATGTTATTGCTGGACTTGATTTGCTAATAATAGTTGAGAATTTTTCATATAGATTCATGAAGAATACTGGACTATAATTTTCTTTTTTTATAATGTCTTCATCAGGTTTTGGTATCATGATTATGCTGGGAAATGTTCTCTCTTCTTACATTTGTTGGAATAATTCATGTAAAATTGGTGTTTTTCCACCATTAAATGTTTGTTTTGTTTCGTTTGTTTTCGTAATTCATCCATAAAGACATTTGGTTCCAGAGTTTCTCTGTGACATTTTAAGCACATTTTCAAAAATTTAAATAGGCACAAGACTATTCAGATTTTCTATTTCTTCTTAAATAAGTTTCAGAAAGTTGTTTATTCAAAGATTTTCTATATTTATTCTAAAATGTTAAATTTATTGACATCAATTATATATTTTTATCACTTAATGTCTATAGAATCTAATAATATTATATTTTTCATTCCAGATATTACTACTTTCTGTTTTCTCTTTTTTTCCAAACTAGGGGCTTTTGTTAAATTTATTAACAAAAAAATTCATTAAGCAATTTTATTAAAATTTCCAAATAACTAACTTCTGCTTTTGTTGATTTTTAGAAGCTTTTTCCCACTTTTGTATTTCACTGATTTCTGCACTTTGTTTATGATTCCCTTCTATTTTCTTTGGGTGCTTTCATGGCATATCTTTTTTCATTTTTTTACTTTCAAGTCATATGTCTGCATGTTACTCTCCTCCCTGACATCCATGAGACACCAGCATTGTCTCTTAATGGTACACCTGGTTCCTAACAAGCCCCAAAGTCCCTGTAACAGAGGATTTTTATTCTTATTATTTTCTATTAGCATGTGTACAGTTTTTCTAAGGCCAATATCAGTTAAACTTTACATTTAAAAAAAGGGAGGTTAAAATTGAGTTCTGTTTTGTAACATTCAAAACCATGATCTGGTAGGTTTTCACTTTGCAGTACTCTACCAAAGGGCCAGCTTCCCACCCTGAAGATGCCTGGAGCTCACAGAGCTTCAGCACTTTCCCAATGGTACTGAAGTAAGTTTCATGAGTCTCAGGTTTTGAACACGTGTTTTAGCCAAATGGAATGGCGCCCCAACTTACATGGGTCGTAACACACCATCACTGTAGATCTCATCACATTATAAGTGCTCCCGCTATCTATGTTATACTGTGTGACATTTTCTGTTTTCAGCAAGATTATCGAAGACTTGTCATGGCTGACCTCTCAAGATGTGAAGCTAGGAACCACTGTTCCTGTTTGCATTAGAGAAGTGTTATCTGATATACTACATGGGACTACTGATTGCATCTCAGTCATAGGCATTTTCTAGAACTGGGGATCCCAGAACCATTACCCTACATCACTGACTCAGATGTTACCTATATGAAATACATTATTCATAAATGTCTCCACCACTGGGTTTTAAATACTTAGAAAGCATGCAACACACATGTGCTGTAGCCTAAACAAATAAAATAGGTCTCTAGCTCCTAGTCTTTGGTGGGGAAGATGCAAAGAATATTTGTTTTCATTTATTTGGCTTCCAGAGTTCTGCTTTCTTCATGAGGTAACTCCAACATTTCTGTTTCTGTTGAAAATAATTTACTGAAGAGAACATTGGCAGATGAAGTGTAGATTCAGAGAAGATTTTGTAATGCAATTTTGAAGAGGAAGAAATAAAAAGAAAGAAAAGAAAAAAGGCCAAGTAGGCTCCTGGAACAACAGTATAATTTGTAGAGAATAAAATCACCTTCCTGGCCAGCAACCATGGCTCACACCTATAATCCTGACACTTTGGGAAGTTGAGGTGAACACATCACTTGAACTCAGGAGTTTGAAAACAGCTTGGGCAACATTGTGAGACCCCAGCACTACAAAAAAATAGAAAAAATCACCAGACATGGTGGCATGCACCTGTAGTCCCACTACTCAGAAGGCTGAGGAGGTGGTTGGCTTCAGCCCAAGTCGCAGATGTTGCAAAGTGGCAGGATTGCACCACTGCAATCCAGCCTGCCAGCCTGGGTGACAGAGCCAGACCCTGTCTCAGAAAAAAAAAATTTACATATATATATATATGCATACACACTTCTTTTATGTGAAGTTGTGTGAGGCAGTGTTAGCATAATAGTTACAGCTACAATGTCAATTACCTCTTTCCATCTTGTAAACTATACAATGACCTAACATTATAATATATATACATACATGTATATTAAAAATAACTTTATATAACATACATATGGCATATCTTTAGGAGACTGCAAACTTTTCATAATGGTTAGTACACCCTTAGAGATAGGGTCTTTGTTTTACACATTCTAGAACCAGCCAGAATGTCTAGAATAATCCTGAGCACAAAGCATTCAGGCAACATCAAGGATGAGATTTTTAATTAGTCAAACAAGCAACAAGTTCATTTCCATGACACTGTGTAGGTTCAGCCATTATCAGTTTTATATGAAGCATTTGCAAATCTGCATGAAACCTGATCACCACTCTCATGGAGCCCTCAGCACAGTAAGAAGACAGTAGTATACCTGCTTACATTCATCTGCTCAGGCTGCCAGATGAAGGTATGGGCAGGGTCAATTTCTTCTGATGATTTTCCCCTCGGCCTGCAGATGGTTACCTTCTCCCTGTGTCTTAACACGGTCTTTTCTCTGTACACACACATCCCTAGTGTCTCTCTGGGTGTCCGAATTTCCTCTTCTTATAAGAATAGTCAGAATTAATTGGGGTCCATTCTAAAGATCTAATTTTAACTTAATCGCCATTGTAAAGTCTTTATCTGCAAATACAGTCACATTTTGAGGTATACTGGGGATAGAGCTTCAGTGTGTGAATTTAGAGGAAAATAATTCAGCCCATAAGAAAATTTACATTACAATGTGAGTGGTTAAACAGTAAGGTGAGAACATTTAGCAATGCATAGACTTTATTGAACAAAAGACAGTATGATTTTGGAAGACACAAAGCTCTTGGAGGCCAAGTAAGAACAATAGTGTTACCACACTTTTCACTTACTCTCTAAAATCCATTTGGTACTAAGTACAACCCAGATTGGCAGTACCAGTTATTCTGGTTTCAGAAATAGTATCCTTCCCTTAATTTAAAGAGAAAAATGATCTGATGTTTAATATGTCACTTTAAGGAAGAGAGCCAGAATTTAAGTTACCGTTTCCTTAAGATTTATACTTTCTCCTTGATGTTTCAATGCAAAAATCATTTGGCTTGCTCTGTTCTTCACATAAAGATACTAAAATTCTGCTCCCCTATAATTGCACCTGGACGTGATTGAAGACATATTTTGATCCCAACAATTTATTTATGGGAGTCGATTACTGGAATTATTCAGAGGTGGGAGGAAATAAAATATCAAGCATCCCTCACTGTTCAAATTAGAGTGTAGAAAACTGAGCACAATATTGAATGGAATCAATAAACAGAACCAATCAATTAGCCAATCTTTGATTTATTCATCCAACAATTTACTTAGTCAAATGAATGTTTGTTAAATTAAGGAACAGTAAATCAACGAAGGATCTATTCAACACGTATTATTTTCTACGACTATGCTGAGCTCCATGGGAAGTGAAAGAACTAGATGAAAGGACCCCTCCAACAAGGAATTTAAAATTAAAATGAGAGATAAGACTGCCAAGCATAAGCTAAAAACAATTAATGACTAACTGCACAGTAGCAATGACAAATAGAGTGGGGATAATCAGTAAAGTTTTCATAGGAGAAGCGACATGTGAACAAAGCCTTAGATGATGATTTGAATTGGACTAGATGGAAAACAGAGGGAGGATACTCTAGGTGAAAGTGACATTACACACGTGGAGGTAGGGTAGAACTCAGCATGGAGACTGAGAGGAGCGTGAGGCCACTTGACTAAGTCAGATGATGCGAGTTGAGGAAGAGTGGTAAATAATGTTGGAAAGGTTGACAGATAGTCTTAAACAGCAGAGTGTGACACTTTGACATGAAACAATAAAGCAGCAATACATACAGATCTCCTAAATGTCCTTTTCTGGGGAACAGACATGGTGTAACATGTATGTCTCAGTCTCTAACAGAATACCTGAGACTGGGTAATTTATAAGGAACAGAAGTTTGTTGGCTCACAATTTTGGAGGCTGGGAAGTCCAAGATCAAGGCACCAGCACCTGAGGAGGGCCTTTCTGCTTCACACCATGTGGGAGAAGGTGGAAGAGCAAGAGTACAAGAGAGCAAACCCCCTTCCATAAGCCTCTTTTATGACGGCATGAATCCACTCAGAAGGGCAGAGCCTTATGACCTTAACATTTCCCATTAGGTCCCACCTCCCAGTGCTGTTGCACTGGGGATTAAGTTTCCAGCACATGGATTCTGGGCGACATGCTGAAACCAGAGCAATGTGTTTAGGCAGATGAGAGAAAAAAGAGGCAAAAATCTGCTAGGACAGCACAAAAGTTACAGCAATTTGGGCAAGTGGTCAGAAGGCCTGAAAATCAATCAACGGAAATGGGTTTCAGGGCAGTGGATACACGATACTGTGAAGGAAAAGCAGGCTGTGTCATAGGAAGTTTTACAACAATAAATCTGAGTAACTTGCAAAATGATGATGCCACTAACCAAATGGAAAGGAAGAGACTGAATCTTTTTGAGAGAAGAAAGTAATGAGTACGGTCGGGTTGGATTGGAGTGCCTTGAATATTCCCAGGGGAACAACCCACAGACTCTTAAAGATAAAAATAAAGGTTTCGATGGGAAAATTGACTTGGAGATACAGGAGTGTCCGCAAGCTGGTATTCAGTATGTTGCTCTGTGATGGAATAGAATGTACCTATACATTTGAAACGCAGCTTACACATTTCAGGATCAATAGAGTAGCAATGACAACTGAAATCATGAGAATAAAACAAGCATCCTCAGCTAAAGAAGGAAGAGCAAATAATCAGTTCGGGAGACTGAGGGAGCAGTCAGAATAATGGTAGGAAAACTGGAAGAGTGAAATGTAATGAGAGCCAAAGGAGGACAGAGTTTCACAGAGACAGGGAGTGGCCAGAGGTGGGGAAGGGCTGTGGGAAAGGAGGAAGAATCCATAGTGTCAGATTCAGCCAAGATTTGAGGTAAGTATGAGTTAAGAATAGATTGATTTATAAAGCACCGTTGGTGTCCTCCGGAAGAGCTGCTATAATACAGTGTCAGAAACGAGACCCAGATGCCAAGGGTTAAAAGCGAAGAATGAAGCAGGAAGAGAGATATGCATTTTCTTCAGCACAAACCATGTCAATCACATGTAGATTTGAGAATGGGAGCTCAGAGACCCAATGCTATGGTCTGAATGTTTGTGTGCCCCCAAAATTTCGAATCCCCAATGCAATAGTATTGAGAGGTGGGGCCTTATGAGGTGATGAGGTCAGGAGGGTGGAGCCCTCATGAATGGGATTAGTGCCTTAAGAAAGAGGCTTGAGGGAGTGTGTTCACCTCTTGAACCATGTGAAGACACAGCAATAAGGTGCTGTCTATGAGGAATGGGCTGTCACCAGGCACCAAATCTGCTGCCACCTTGATCTTAGACTACCCAGTCTCTAGAACTGCAAGAAAATTTTTTTTGAGACAAGGTCTCACACTGTCATAAAGTCTGGAGTGCAGTGACACCATCGTGGCTCACTGCAGCCTCCACTTCCTGTGCTCAAGCAGTCCTCCCACCTCAGCCTCCTGCGTAGTTGGAGGTACAGGGATGGGCCATCATGCCTGGCTAACTTTTGTATTTTTATAGAGATGGGTTTTGCAGGTTGCCCAGCCTGGTCGCAAACTGCTGGACTCAAGTGATCCTCCTGCCTTGGCCTCCCAAAGTGCAAGCAATACCACTGGTGTCCTCCAGAAGAGTTGCTATAATATGGTGTCAGAAATGGGACCTAGATGCCCAGGGTCTGAAGGGTTAAAAGTGAAGAATGAGTCAGGAAGAGAGATATGCATATCCTTTAGCATGAACCATGTTGATCAAGTGTAGATTTGGAATGGGACCTCAGAGACCCAATGCTATGGTGTGAATGCTTGTGTGCCCCCAAAA
The DNA here is from genome assembly GCF_048565385.1 of Saimiri boliviensis. Classification (NCBI taxonomy): domain Eukaryota; kingdom Metazoa; phylum Chordata; class Mammalia; order Primates; family Cebidae; genus Saimiri; species Saimiri boliviensis. Next base: position 100,331,539 of record NC_133461.1, read on the forward strand.
TTCATATGGTGAAACCTAATCCCCAATGCAATAGTTTTAAGAGGTGATGAGGTCATGAGGGTGTAGCCTTCATAAAGGGATTAGTGCCCTTAGTGCCCTTAGTGCCCTTAAAAAAAGAGGCTTGAAGGATTGTGTTCACCTCTTGAACCATGTGAAGACACAGCAAGCAGATGCTTTCTGTGAGGAATGGGCCTCACCAGATACCAAATCTGCTGGCACCTTGATCTTAGACTAGCCAGTCTTTAGAGCTGCAATAATTTTTTTTTTTTTTTTTGAGACAAGGTCTCACACTGTCAGAAAGGCTGGAGTGCAGTGATGCCATCATGGCTCACTGCAGACTCGACTTCCTGAACTCAAGCAATCCTCCCATCTCAGCCTCCTGAATAGCTGGAACTATAGGCATGGGCCTCCACGCCTGGCTAACTTTTGTATTTTTGGTAGAGAAGGGTTTTGCATGTTTCTCAGACTGGTCTTGAACTCCCGGACTCAAGTGATCCTCCTGTGTTGGCCTCCCAAAGTGCAAGAATTACAGGTGCAAATCACCACATCTGGCCAAGAAATAAACTTTTGCTATTTACAAATGACCCTGTCAAAGGTATTTTGTTACAGCAGCCCAAAGGGACTAATGCATCACCTTATTTTAGAGTTGTAAAGAACGTCACATACAGCTGGCTGTACACTTTGAGAGGAGATGTTTCCATTTGGGACTACAGGAGTGGTAATAATCTAAGCTGGTGATGCCAAAAGTCTAACTGGTGAGATTCAGACTCTGGAGGAGAATAGTTCGAAGCAAAAGCTGGAATTATAAACATTGAACAAGTGTTGTTTATTTGTTTACAAAGTAGTTTGAAGGCTCCAACAAATAATTATAATTATTTCTATGAAAAAAATCCAACGGCAGGACATGCAGTTAGAACAATTAGCAAATCACAATATGTGTCCATGCTTGTCTGGTGCAATCAGTTGCTTGCTTTATGTACTGCTGCTACCTTAATGAAAGCTACTGGTGCTGCCCAGAGTAGTCTGAAAACCGACACTTAAAATCAACCCATGCAGCTTCACCGAAATTATTTAATTAAGTTTAACAAAGTGGCTTCACCCCATGTGCCAACTCTGAGAAGTTGGTTGTAGCTACAAAGCGTGCAGGGCCAAGAGAGATTCTGAGGCTTTTCAGGAAAAGTTGCCTTCAATGAGCAACTTTCGTCTTAGGCATTGTAAGGGAGATGTGGAAGCATTGATGTTTCCCATCTTCTATCTTCCATTAAATGATTATCTCTTTGAATAGAAGATTCACTAAAGCCTTAACACTTTGCATTTTTCTCTTCATCCTCTTAACACGTTACATTAAGCCAAAATCTTATATTAAATGCAAAACAGTCTAATGATCAGGAATAGCAAACGAATAGGAAAGAGTCTAGACGTGAAATTAGGAGGATATAGGGAGTAACATGTGGGTGGATAAGTAAGAGCTGCCGGAGAGAGAAAGAGGAACCAACACAGAGAAGCAGAGACAGACAGAAATAGAGAGGGAACATGAAGATGGGTCTCCATTCCCTTCCCACTCTTTTCTTTCCCACCAAGTCTTTTTCCCTCCTCTTTTGTTCTCATGCTGGATCTGGCAGTCTGGGGTTCACCAGGCAAGAATCAGTCTAGCTTCTAGTGATTCAGTGATTCCTGAGAGCTTCTTAAGTCTCACATGACACTGAAGTCACAGGACAGCTCCTTTAAGAATTCCTCTGATCAGCTTGGTGCAGTGGCTCACGCCTGTAATTTCAGCACTTTGGGAGGCTGAGGTGGGTGGATCGCCCGAGATCAGGAGTTTGAGACCAGCCTGACCAATATGGTGAAACCCTATCTCTACTAAAAATACAAAAAGTAGCCGGTCATGGTAGCATGTACCTACAGTTCCAGTTCTCAGGAAGCTGAGACGGGAGAATCACTTGAACCTGGGAGGTGGAGATTGCTGTGAGCTGAGATCACGCCACTGCACTCCAGCCTGGGTAACAGAGCGAGACTCCCTCTCAAAAAAAAAAAAAAAAAAAAGAATTCCTCTAATCAGTGACTAAATCTAACCACGTTTGTGATTCCTTAGGCTCTTAGGCTCACCTGGGCTTTTTATTCAAAGCCAGTACAGAATCTCTATTTAAATTTTAGTCTCAGTCCTTGAAAATATCTGTGCTCCACATATCCAACTAAGGGTACTATGAAATATTTATCTAACCTTCAACGCTAAGACTTTGCAGCAAATTGGCTAGTTCCGACCACACTAAAAGCTTACAGCAGTCATCGGTGGCCTTTTTAGTTTAATTCAGTGTCACAAAAGCAATTCAGGCCAGGAATGCAACAAATTCAAAACCACTGCTTGTCTTGCTATCTTAATGTAAATTATTTATACTCTCTCTCCTGGAGACAGTGAGAAGAAGAATAGAATGAATCAGCAATTTTCTTTGCAAAGCTGTGCAGAGAATACAAAGTATCTGCCTAGCAAGGGTGAGAAAGAAAGGTATATATTTGATACCATAGTATCTGATTTAAAATCACAAACTGGCCTACCCATCACTGGTTTTGTTTTTTGTTTCTTGTTTTTTCTTAATGATCAGACCACAGTCCAGTAATAGGTGCTCTAATCTGGCAGCAGTTTATGTGAGGCAGCGTAACTCTTCCATTGCTGCAAAAAACAAAACGATGTTCTGAGTGGCATCAGAACAAAATGTTCCCCAGGAGTGGTGATGCTGCCTGCATTTTATGTGCAGTTTTGCCACTTAGGCAAATCTTCACCATTTCCAGGATATAGTCTCCCTTCATCCATGGGGCCAAATGAGGGTAAAATAATGCAGTGGGCCGGGCACAGTGGCTCATGCCTGTAATCCCAGCACTTTCCGAGCCTGAGGCAGGCGGATTACCTCAGGTCGGGACTTCAAGACCAGGCTGGCCAACAAGGTAAAACCCTGTCTCTGCTTAAAAAAAAAAAAAAAAAAAAAAAAATTAGCCAGGCATGGTGGTGTGCTCCTGTAATCCCAACTATTCATGAGACTGAGGCAGGAGAATCGCTTGAACATAGGAGGCCAAGGTTGCAATGAGCCAAGATCGTACCATTGCACTCCAGCCTGGGCAACAGAGTGAGATTCTGTCTCAAAAAAAAAAAAAAAGAAAAAAAAATGCAATAGGGCTGCAAATGTCCTGCAGTCTTCAGGAGAAATGAAGCATTTATTATGGATGGCTGGGGTCTAACTTATTTGCAAATGAAAATCTTATTCTGGGGCTATAATAATAATAATAAAGTTTTCTGAGATCCCGAAGCTGAATTCATTTAGGGTCCTCTCAGGGATTGAACAGTATACCCTGAGAAATGTCCTCTAGTTAAAGTCAGGGAAAGACAAAGAGCCCCCCTTAATAAGAGTCTGGGTACGTATATCCCCTCCAGGAAAGAGAGGACAGTGATAATAGCTTCCAAAGAGGGGAGCTTTTCATGCTATTGAAACCAACTTGAACACAAAGCCACCAGGAAGACATGCATTGTCTGATGACATTTACTCATGAATTTTGCCCCTGACTCATTGAACAAACATTCTTCCTAAGCCCCTATAAGATAGACACTTCTGTGAGTATACAAAGAAGCTTAGGGAGATATGGGCCCCACCCAAATGAGCCTGTGACCTAATGAAACAGACTCTTACAGGGGATTATAAAACACTGTGTGTCAAGGGGTCATGGTACCCTCAAAGTGCCAGGGATGCTTTGTGCAGGGATGTTCAGCCAGCAGAGAGGCCAGAGGGCTCCCCAGTGGAAGGGATGCCTGAGACAGGCTTTTATTTCAATGTGATTTATTATTTTCTTTTGAGTTCTCAAAATGATATGTTCACTATCAAAAACTTGGAAAATAAAGAGCAGCACAAGAAAGGTTAAAAGTCACTTCCAGCCAGAAACAACACCTCATTTGGTGTAATCCTTTTATTACCATGTGTGTCTGTACCCGTATTGTTCTCTACTCAGCAGCATTGGTCTGAAAGCCAGAGAGACCAAGGGACAGAGCCTTTCATTCTAGCTGAAGCCAATGGAGTCGTGCACTGAGAGCTGGGAGATGGGGACATTTGGGACAATCGGCTATGTAGCTTTAGGCCAGTCATTTATACATTTTGGTCTCTGTTCTCTTGTCTCTATTATTCAAGTGGGCGATGACCTGTCTAAGGTCCCTGTCAGCTCTCTGATTTTAAGATCTTTATCTAAAGAGATCTTTAGGTTGATCCCAAAGATCAAGGTTGGCCTATGTAAAAGCCACATTGTCCAGGTAAAAAGCGACTTACAATAATTCAATATCCATACATGACATAGTTAAAATGCTCAGGCATGATGTATAGATGAGGACTGGGACTAAGCTTTATTTAACAGTTTTTCTTAGACTGAAGAATCCTCTGTAAATAGCAACCTGGGGTGAGTGCTGCTTAATTATAGAAATGAATTACTTTGATGTGTGGATGAATTAACTTCCGATGCAGGGCTCTTCTGAACTGTATTCTGAACAAAAGCCCCTGTTACAGCATAATCTCTCCCCGCTTCTGCCTGACAGCCTCCACCCTGCTGCAGTGTTTTGCTGCATGCCATTAGCATTCAGTATCAGATCTCCTGCAAACTGAGTCTCACAGGCTGCAGCAGCCACTCTGAAATTTCAATTTGTTAAGAGGAATTGACTTTGGCTTGAAGAAGGTGACAGACCATAGAAGCTTTTAGCTAATTGCAGACATCACCCAATGTCTTGTTCTTAGCAGACAATAATTAGTGAAAACAAATGTGAATGCTCACGGGCATATTCCTGTTTGCCCTTTACTTCAAACCGTATGACCATGAAGACGGATAAAAGCCTACAAATTCATAAGATATGGGATAGCACTTCTAGCCCAACATCTGGTCTTTTGCTTTGGATTCCTGCAAGCTTAAGCTTTATGATCAGTTACCACCACCCCTCTCCTTTATTTTCAGTACTTATAAAGCAGAATTGGTGTAAGAGTCTTTGATGTTAATAAGCCTGGGTCTAAACAGCATAAAACCAAGTAACTCCAGGTAATTTGATTAGTATAGATGAATAACCAAAACTGAACATTCAACTATAGGTGTCTATGGTTTATTCATCTGTCCCCATGATGCTGTAAATAAATAAGCTCTTTAGAAGGTTTACTAGTTCCAAATGCAGAGGGTTTCTCTGTGCTTAGCTGAATCTGGAAACCCCAACAGGGAACTCTAATCTCCAGCAAATATGCTATTCTTGACAATTAATTCCATCAAAGAATACTTTTTTTCCTTAGGTCCAGTGGGATTTACTGTCTTTTACAAACATTGCTTTTAAGGAGAATAGCCCTCTCTCAAAGTAAGCAGCTGCGGTTCTAATTTATTATGCTGGTGTTAATCTGATCATCTCACTAACAATTTTAAAGAGGTACCCAGATGCTTTTTAGAGCCTATTGAATATGTATGATTTAAAGATTAATTATGTTAATCCAGGCCAATTGGTCAACTCCCCACATTTGATTAACAGTATGTGGCCCTAACAGGAGGTCCGTTATCAGATTATTTCTTTGTAAAGAAGAAGGGAAAGGAGACGGTGATGGATTTGTAGGGCTCTCTAGAGAAAACGTGCAGTGGCCTGAAAGCACTTACAGGCCATGAAGTTAGGAAGCTTGTTGTAAAAGCCCATCAAGTTCCCTTCTTACCCAGGCAGTCAAAAGCCTCTTTGTTCTGAGCATGGTAAATTGCAGTCCCTGATAAGATGAAGCAAATGTCTGTCCTGCCAGCCAGTTCAACATAAAACACAGGTCACCTTCTGTGCCTGATGCCTCTGGTCCAGAAATGAGTTTCTTTTTGGTGGAGCTTATATTTTTCTTTCATATTTCAGACCATCCTAAGTGAAGGTAACAAAACACTTCCAGTGATCGGGTGCCATTCTCATGTTATCAATATCTCCGGGCAGAATTAGGCTAATGGACTTGAACAAATCAATTACCTCCATTAATCTGAAGTACACTATTCCCCAGCTTATTGTAAGTTCTCCTCCTAGAAACTTTGTCTGCAGGCAGAATTGAGTACCCTCTCTGGTTGAGTCATGTGGCTTCATCAGTGGCCCTGACAGCATTCCATAACGAAGATATCCAAGAACTTCCACAACGCCTAATGGCCTACAGAAGCAAATTTGTGTCCACCTTGTGCTTTGGGTAGGGTCTTGAATGCTTGCTTTGGGAAGTTAGATGAAAGTTAGCTGAATACCCAAACCCATAAAAGGGTGTTCATGATAGAACATGCACAGGAAACCAGGCATAGCGGCTCATGCCTGTAAACCCGGCACTTTGGGAGGCCAAGGCAAGAGGATAACTTGAACCCAGGAGTTCGAAACCAGCCTGAGCAATATAGCGAGACTCCCATCTGTTCAAAAAATCAACCAGGCATCGTGGCGAATGCCTGTGGTCTGAGCTATTTTCAAGGCTGAGGCAGAGGACCACTTGAGGCAGGAGAATCACCTGAGCCTGGGAGATAAAAGCTGCAATGAGCTGTGATCACGCCCCTGCACTCCAGCATGGGCAAAAGAGACCCTGTCTCAAAAAATAATAATAATAATAAAATATGCACAGGGGATAGCAGCAGAAATCCCTAGTGTTTTTTGGATAATGAAGAAAATTCTGCATTGCCCAGAAGCCTTGAGCATAAAGAGATTGGGACATGGCCTAAGGGGACATGGCCAGAAGCTGGGTCTATGGGACACGGCTGGAAGCTGGGTCTCTGACTCCACTGCCCACACTCACTCCTCTGCACTGGGCTGCATCCTGTCCCTTGTGAAAGGGGCTGCTAAGTCTTCTTTGCTAGGGGTTTTCCAATGGACTAGAGTTATCTGTATGGGGTGGTGTTAAGTGGCTAGGAGGCAGTGCCAGGTCTAGAAGACCTCACTTGGCAGAAGTACTTTTTGTGGTGATCTTTTTCCTGAATGCTACTGCAGTATTTCCTTTTATTCAGATGGAGTGGACAGAATAATGACTTTGATCCCCATTCTATGAATGGGGAATCTGAAAGTGAGATATCAGACCCAAGAGTCAGTCTTGCGTCCACTGATGCAGGCAGGGGGCTACCCCTGCTCCTTCCTAAAGGCTAGAAAGGAGAACCCTGCTCAAACGTCTATAAGTTGAAGTGTGCTCTCTCTCTCTCTCTCTCTCTCTCTCTCTCTCTGTTTCCTGGAGGTAGACATTTTCTATGAAGGAATCACACTGCAACAAAGCCCCTGACTTCTCCAGTCTGCCTGGCTAACTTAAGAAACATGTTGTGTTATGTCTGTGTCTAAGAACCTAACCCATGATACTGAGATTATTTGTTCAAGACCCTTCTCTTAATAAACAATAAGATGTAAAACCACAAAACCAGTTATTAGTAAATATTTGCTAAATGGCATGTATGTATAATCCAGAAACTGCTCTTTTTCAAAAAGTGCTCACTGCTAAAGAATTGGAATCAAAATGTGATTCTGTTACAACCTCGTGTCTGACAGCTTTGGCTTTTTTTGCATGGGTTACGAAAGCTCTCTTATCTGAAATGTTTAACCTATTTTAATGACTGGTTTGACTGTATTTGGTGCCGAGGCTTTTCATCATAGGAAGCATTTTTATAGATCATATGATAAACAGGGAAGCAGGTGGGAATCACTAAAAACATCAGTCATTTGCTTGAAGAAAAGATTGAATGTGGATACTTATGAAAAATAATGCCATGGTGCTGAGCACCACTGCACCATCAGGCAGATGAAATTAAAAATTACAGGAGATTGTGATGTTATTGAAACACCACTCCTGGCCACCTTCAATAAAAGAATCTTAATTAGGGTGAATAGAAAGTGACACTTGAGGAGAGGGCACCATCTGTGAGGAAAGAGTGATAAGAGAGGAAGGAAGAGAAAGAACAGTAGGGAATTGTAAGGATTCCTTGAATGAGTCAGCCGTCTGCCTCCACTGTCTGCCTCTATGCTGCTGCAGTAGAATCCTGTATCCCCAATGCCCCTGGTTTTCAGTACAGATGCACTAATGGGTATTGTGTATGTGTGTGCTTGCACATGTGTGCACCTGTTCAGAAATATCAGGGGAATCGTAATAACAAATCAGTGAGCCTTCACATATTAAAAGTTCAATCCCCAGAAATGACTCATTTCTTTCAAAAGAACCTTCTCTTCATGACTGATAGGTAGTCAATTCCTGTTGGCTAATGCATGCATTCCCCTGAGGTCCAAGAAGATAAAGAGGTTCTGTCTGGGGAAGGACGTGACAATAGCTCTTTCACGGTGACATGCAGAGGGAAGACAGAAATGCAATTTGGGCATGGTGAACTGTGGAAAGTGGAAGGACTACAAATCATAGAACATCGCATTAGTCAGAACAGGCCAGGCGCAGTGGTTTACGCCTGTAATCCCAGCACTTTAGGGTCAGGAGTTTGAGACCAGCCTGGCCAACATGACAAAATCCCATCTCTACTAAAAGTACAAAAAAAAAAAAAATTGGTCGGGCATGGTGGCGAGTGCTTGTAATCCCAGCTACTCAGGAGAATCACTTGAACCCGGGAGGCAGAGGTTGCAGTGAGCTGACATTGCACCATTGCACTCCAGCCTGGGGAATAAGAGCAAAACAAACAAACAAACAAACAAACAAAACTAGTCTGAAGACTGTGTTAGCCCACACTCTGCTGTTGGCTGACTATGAAACCCAGAGCAAAATATTTCATGATTGTGAGCCTCAGTTTCCTCATCTAACAAATAAAGGTTTAGACATCACAATCTTTAATATCCCTTCTAGGTACATGATCTTAGAGCTATAATGCATGTCCTCTCATGAATTTTGAGCTGCAATTTTCTAACAGAATTTCTTCTGAGTTATAGTCAGCTGTATCATTCATTCATCATTTGTTCCTTCACCAAACACATATTTATTGAACACCTATCCTATGCCACACTCTGCCATATCTCCACATTATCATCTCCCTGAAAGCAGTTTGCCTTCGTATCTTTTACTGTCTAATCTACTGTCATTGGATGTTCAGTAACTATTTGTGGGATTGAGTTGAATGGTCTTTCCATCAAAACCAAAGCCTAGATAGGCTATTTGAGTGCCTTCATACCTTGTTGTATAGGAAATAGCATAGGTCTTTAGAGCCAGACAGACCAGAGTTCCAGTCTCAACTCTGTCACTGACCAGCTGTGAGACCTTGGGCAAGTTACCCAGCTACAAAGTGCCTTATTGTTTTCTCCATTGTAAAATGGGAACAATAGTGCCTATCTCATAGGGTAGCTGTTGGGATTCAATAAGAACGTCCATGTAACATGGTCCTTAAAGTGGCGGAAACATAGCAGGCTCTTAGTCAATGGTGATGATTATTTTTCCCTAAATTCATCCAGGTTTCTGGAGTTCCACTTTATCATCACTGCATTTACCTTGCATGTTTCCTCTGAACATATGCTGCTCTGGTGCTCTAAAGGGTTAGCCTGACTCTTAGAAGCTAACTTAATGAGAAAATCGACCTGCAAAGTTTCACTGTAACGTAAAAATGCATCACAGTGTAACGGAAAGGCACTAGCCTGGGAGTCAAATGACTGGACTGAATCCCAGATGGGCCACCATTAACAAGTCATTAGCAAGTTACTTAAACCTCTCTGAAACTCAGTTTTATTGCCTGAAAATACTGGGTTAGAAACCATCTTCTGGTGTTCATATTCGCTTTTCATTCAACAAATGTTTATTATGAGTCTTCTCTGAGTGGCAGGCATCTGGGGAGCAGACAAGAAACGGGTGATCACTGTCAATTCCTGTTGGCTAATGCATGCACTCCCCTGAGGTCCAAGAAGATAAAGAAGTGGAGCTTATATTTTCTGGGGAGCTTGTATTTTTGACCTCGTTGCCTAGGGATATTGCAGCGACCAAATCAAATCAGATGTTACATGGTCAATGCCTGGCACATACTCTGTGCCTGATGGATGCCACAAATGTATTCTGCTGAATGGAGCAGGTCTTTCAGATCAATCCATCTCCCATTCTCCCCTGGCCCTTTGATATCAGGAGATGAACTTAACTTGCCTCCTATCATGCCTACAGAGGGAATAAACAGCATAGGGTAAGGACTCCCTCAGTTTTCTGTCTATTATCATTAGCCTCTTCACTTTCAAGCCACTTACTTTATCTCATAGGTCACATGATAGGGGAAAGCTCATAATTCACATGATAGAGAAATTTCATGGAAACCCAGGAAAGTCAAGTAGCTTAATTTAGTAAGGTCAAGAATTGCATCAAATTTAGGCTCCAGGAAAAACAGAAGCTGCAGAGACAGGCTCTGAACCTTCCTTCCCAGGCTAGGACAGTCGACAGGTACCTTTCTGGCAAAGAGAAGCACCTGAGATCCTCCAGATGTGGCTCAACGCTGTCCTGTTTGGTAAGTGGGGATGGGAGGTCAGGAGTTTACAGTGTTGAATTTTTAAAACATACTGATCATACTAATTGGTTTCATGTATGTACATTCACAACTTCCAATTTCCTTAATGATAATCAAATCCTGATCCTCCAAGATTGCAAATGCTGAACTTTATGAGGAGTGGGGACGGATGTGGACCTCAGAGCCCCTCTCTCTGTCACCTGAGACTTGTTTACACTTGAGGCTTTCTCACTAATTTTCAATCTTGGAAGACTGCTGCAAACCTCACACATTCCACCTAAACATAATATACTTGCCAGAGAATCAGTAAATATTTAGTTTTCTAATCAATTAAATTTGGAAGACAAAACAGGATTTTTTTTTTTAACCTTTTCAACTTTTTTTTAGGTTCGAGGGTACATGTGCAGGTTTGATATATGGGTAAATCGTATGTTGCTGGGGTTTGGTGTACAAATGATTTCATCACCCAAGTAGTGAGCAGGGTACCCAACAGGTAGTTTTTCAACCCTCACTCTCCTCCCACAGTACTTAAGAGTGGAGGCCCGGTGGGGGCCCCAGTGTCCATAGTCCTCTCTCGGTGTCCATGTGTGCTCACTGTTTAGCTCCACTTATAAGCAAGAACATGTGGTGTTTGGTTTTCTATGCCTGTGTTAGTTCGCTTAGGATTATGACTCCAGCTCCATCCATGTCGCTGCAAATGGCATGATTTTGTTCTTTTGTATGGCTACATAATATTCCATGGTGTGGATGTGCTACATTTCTTTATCTGGTCTGCCATAAATGCTTACCTGGGCTGATTCCACGTCTGTGGTATTGTGATGGACTGGGCCTGGGATGAACATATGAGTGCATGTGTTGTTTTTTTGCTTTTTGTTTTCGTAGAACAATTTATTTTCCTTGCCAGTAATGGGATTGTTGGGTCAAGTGATAGTTCTGTTTTAGGTCCTTTGAGTTATCTCCAAACTTCTTTCCACAGTGGCCAAACTATATTATATTCCCATCAGCAGTGTGTAAGTATTCCCTTTTCTCCACAACCTCGCCAACATCTGTTATTTTTTGACTTTTTGGTAACAGCCATTCCAATTGGTACGAGATGGTATCTCACTGTGGGTTTGATTTGCCTTTTTCTGATGATTAGTGATATTGAGCATTTTAAAAATATGTTTCTTGACTGTTTATGTCTTCTATTAAAAAGTGTCTGTTCGTGTTCTTGGCCTGTTTTTTAATGATGTTGTTTGTTTTTACCTTGCTGATTTGTTGAACTTCCTTGTAGGTTCTGGACATTAGACCTTCGCCAGATAGTTTGCAAATAGTTTTTTCCATTCTGTACGTTGTCTGTTTACTCTGTTGATAGCTTCTTTTGCTGTGCAGAAGCTTTTCAGTTTAATTAGGTCCTAGTTATTCATTTTTGTTCTTGTTGCAATTGTAGAGCATCCTTATATGAGTCCAAAAATCTCTGGCAATTCTGGTTTTTATTGGCTTTAGGGAAGACTGTAAATTATAACCTCAGTGTTCAGATTCAGCTGACCACATCCATCAGCCTCATTTGACACAAAATCCTATACTTCAAGAGAAAGGACAACATTTCACTTGCTCTCTCAACATCAATCTTTCTACTTTGAGTGTTGCGGGCCTAAAATAAGAATTTATTTAAATTCTAGCCCATTTAAATTCTAAAGAAACAGGATTTGAAAATTATTCATAATTTATTTATATCATACAGCAAAAAATTCGTACCCTATTATAAATCCAAAACTAAAAGTTCTAAGTGGTAAATAAGTATTTATGTTCAAATTTTTTCTGAGGAAGAAACTAGTCAACATACTACAGCTTTTTATATAGACTCTCATTTCCCTCATGGAATCATTTTATTTAAAATGTTTTTCTAAAATAGTATATTAGTGTACTTTATGTTTCATTAAAATGTTTAAACTTCCAATCTTCTAATACTATTATTATTCAAACACATCTTAGATTTACTCCTTATCTGTTCTTTTCTTCTTTTTCTTTAATCATTCAATTCTGGCTGGGCACAGTGGTTCATGGCTGGCAATCCCAGTCCTTTGAGAGGCCACAGCAAGAAGATCACTTAGGAGTTCAAGATCAGCCTCTGCAAAAAAACAAGACCCCTCTTTACAGAAAAAACAAAAATTAGCCAGGCATGGTGTCACATACCTGTAGTCCCAGCTACTCTGGAGGCTGAGGCAAGAATAATGCTTGAGCCCAGGAGTTTCAGGCTTTGGTGAACTATGTGCCACTGTCCTCCAGCATGAGCAAAAAAGCAAGAACCTATCTCAAAAAATAAACAACAACAACAATCCACCATCATGCAATGCCAATGGGTTACTACAGAGTTTGTAATTTTTTCTCCAGTTTTATCTTCAGGTCATCTTCTCATGGGTGCACCAAAGCAAGAAGTCTTCTTTTCCCATCCAATTTCCCAAATCATTTGTATTTGATTAAAAATACCTTTTAAGCCTGGGCACAGTGGCTCACACCTGTAGTCCCAGTGCTTTGGGAGGCCAAGGTGGGAGGATCACTTGAGCCTAAGAGTTAGAGGCTGCAGTGAGCTCGGATCGAACCATTGCACCTTAGCCTGGATGACAGAGCAAGACTCTGTCTCTAAAAAATCATAACATAATATGAATAGACAAATAAACTAAAAATATCTTTTAAGCCCACTTTATCCCCTAGATTCAAGAGAAATCTTTATCTCTTCCAGTTCAATCTGGACATCAAATTCCTGATATCTTCTCCTGATTCTGAAAATGATGACTTTGTTCTTTTTTATGAGTTCCACCACTCATTACCTGCCACAGAGTCCTCAAATAAGAAAGTCAACTATTGTATAAAATAGAAAACACTGGGTCGGAAATGAAAGGACCCAGCTTCCAACCTGCCAACTGTCATTTGCAAGCTGTTAGAAGTTTCACAAATTACATAGCCTCTCTGAGCCAGAACTTCTTTATCTGTAAAGGAGGGGTAAATATTCATCGTTGAAGGTTTTTGGCAACTGGAAAAAATCCCTACACGAGGTGCAAAAGTACCCACTGTAGGTCTGGGAACACAGTAAAAGGTCAGAAAGTTGAACGACATTGAACGTAAGCACAATTGCATTTAAGACTCACGTGTCTCATGTCTGGACTGCAGCAATAACTTTCTAACAGATAGGATCTCTTTTCCTTTTCAATTGCTCCTGCACTAAGGTACCAGACTAATCAGCTAAAAGCATCATTGTCATCATGCCACCCTTGGCTTAAGGACGCATGCAAGAAAAGCATAAGAATCCTCACTCTGCCGTTCAGGGTCCTCTGTGACCTTGAGACAGCACAGAATTTCACCTGCACCCTGGCCCATCTTCTCACCACTCCTGGCTTTCCCCACCCTGATCCTTCTCATCTTCTTGCCCTTTACCCATATTTGTTGTTGAAAATCCTTTCCTCTCCAAGCCTTCCTCATTCTCCTATCTTGTTCATAAGCCTTTGAAGCTAATTTTATCCAAATGTTGCCACTATTATCTCTTATCCTCCAAGAATCCCACATGCACACATGACACGTATCTCTTCTGTAGTGTATATTGATACGCTTGATACAAATATTTGGTAGTGTATACTTTGTACACACACATTAATCAGTTAATTCAATTTATTAATAAAATATAGTCCAGCTGTGGTGGCTCACGCCTATAATTTCAGCACTTTGGGAGGCCAAGGGGGCAGATCAAGAGGTCCAGAGTTCAAGGGCAGTCTGGCCAACATGGTAAAACCCATCTCAACTAAAAGTACAAAAAATTAGCTGGGTGTGGTGGTGGGCACCTGTAATCCCAACATGGTAAAACCCATCTCAACTAAAAGTACAAAAAATTAGCTGGGTGTGGTGGTGGGCACCTGTAATCCCAGTTACTCGGGAGGATGAGACAGGAGAATCACATGAACGCGGGAGGCGGAGGTTGCAGAGAGCTGAGATGACACCATTGCGCTCCAGCCCAGGTAACAGTGCAAGACTTTGTCTCAAAAATTAAAACTAATGAATGAATTAATTTAAATACATAATCTGGCAGGTATAATTCTTAGTTCATTTGTTGGGGGTGAAAACTGTATCACCCCCAACAAGTTATGAGTTACCTGAAGGCCAGCGTCTGGCACAGGCTAATTAAACACACTTCTATAAGCCCCTATCACCTACTACGCTTTTCTCTTGAGACGGAGTCCCATTCTATAACCCAGGCTGGAATTCAGTGGCACAATCACAGTGCACTGCAGCCTCAACCTCCTGGGCTCAAGCAACTATCCCACCTCAGCCTCTCAAGTAGCTGGGATCGTAGGCATGCACCATTATACCCAGTAAATTTTTTTTATTTTTTGTATTTCCCAGGCTGGTCTTGAATTCCTGGCTTCAAGGAATCCTCTTGCCTCAGCCTCCCAAAGTATTCTAATTACAGCCGTGCAGCACCACACCCAGCCTACTATGCTTTTTGAGAAGGGAATCTCTTTATTCAACAATCACAATATCTTTTTGGCTTCCATCACATATACTCCCTGTTCTCTAAGAGTTCATAGCCCGAGAAAAACAGGTAATGATCATAAATGGAGGTGTACTCGTACTGAATGCCTAATAGTAGAGATCATAACCCTTCTACTGGTAACTCTCATTTACTGAGTGAAAGCTACATGCCAAGCACTGTAGCACCTGTAACCGAAACTTGGGTGTAGGTTATTTCATTTCATCTTCTCAAAAACAAAACAAAATAAAACAAAACAAAAAACCACCAACTGCTGGACTGGGTGTGATCCTCATTTTATGCAAGTGCAGAGCAGTAAAGGGAACTGTCCAAGGTCGTGGGGCTGGTTAGAAGCTGAATTGGGACCTGACACAACGCCTATCTGTACCTAGAAGGTTATCACCACCCTGCTGAATGCTATATTCATACCCAGGCACACTTTTCTCTTTCCTCAAGAGGTGTATGTGCTGCCCTTCTGCCGTCTGAATGTATCTTCCCCTTCCTGGGTGGCTCTTTCTCTTGCTTTCCTAAGGCATTTCTTCCCCTGACAGCAGGGGCCTGGTATCTCCTTTCCAGATCTGTCCCAGGCCAGCCTTCTGCACGTGCTACAAGCTGGTACCCAGCCAGCGCTGCCTCTCCTCTCTGCCGATGCTCCTGACGCAGACAACTGCAGTGACTACGCCCTTCCTCAGCCCCCACACTCCTCAAAAAGTGCTTTTCTGGGTTTCCACAACTGCCTCCTTTCCTCCCCAAAAAGATTCTCCATCCGAGGAGTCTTTGAAACTGCTGGTGCCTGTCCTAACATGCCAGGGCTGAGATTGCTACTGGAGCTTCCCAGGGCTGCTGCAGTAACCCCACCCTGCTCCTGGGAAGATGATTCTGGGCGAGTGACCACTTCCAGCCTCTTTATGGCCCTGGTCTGAGGTCAGAAAGAGGACTGGTATGCACTGAATTCTTCTTGGGTGTGTGGCAATTGCTAGCACATGCGTGCATGTTGTCTCACTTAAATCCTCACAGTAATTCAGCCAGAGGAGTATTATTACCCTTGTTTTTGAATGAGGGAACTGGGCTCAGAGGAATTAGGGGAATGGCTAAACTCACACAGCAGGGCAAGGGCTCAGAAGCCCAGTGCACCTGCCCTCCCTGTCTCATAGCGTCCTTTTATTGGGGCATACTGTGGTTATACATGGAGTCCAACTGGCAAAACTATGCAGTAGGTGAAGTGAAAGGTGAACTCAGCATCCTTCACCTCTCCCTTGTGTGAATTCCTCTGGCCTCTCTTCTCTCAGGTCGCCCATGCTGGGCACTGTGCAAGCGTTTTATGGGCATTATCTCATTTGGTTCCCCAAACGGTGCTGTCAGCGTGTGTGTTATCCTTCACTGCATTTTACACATGAGTTAACTGAGGCATCCCGGGGCTTCAAGCGTGCCCAGGCCACACAGTGAAGACATGCAGAGCTACACTCTCATTCTGCGTGACTGCATTAACAACAACAACAACAAAAAAAAAAACAAAAAACAAAAAAACAAAAAACCAGCATTCCCCTCCCAGGCACACAGCGACAAGGGCCCCCTGAGGTGATCTCTCATCTTCCAGCTTCTCAGCACCACAAGGGAATTGAAACCAGCATAGCCAAGTCAGGAATGCTTCGTGTCTCAACTTTTTTCTCTCTCCTCCTCAATTTTGAAGCCATCCTTACTGAAGTCAGGGCAAGGTGTGCTGCAGAAAGTCTCCATTAGTGCTCACTAACTGGAGAGGAAACAGCGATGCATTTATTTTTGTTTGCAGAGGAAACAAATGCAGTAAAGGCTCTGCTTGCATCGCGAATGTCCAGCCCAGGGGAACACTTGGCACATGGCAAATGCTCAAATATACTGTATGAATGAATGAATGAGCGAATGAATGCATGAATAAATGAAACAAAGAGAGAATAGGATCTGGTTCCTGAGAAGTACATAATAAAAAATAATAATTAAAAAGGGAATAGGAAAAAAAATCAGTATTCTCTTAGCAAACAAATCAAACTTAGATGGTAATTTCAGAGGACAGCAGGAGGATTCATTTGCATACATTATTTACCTCCATCTGGAATATCCTCCCTTGAACTTGCCTGAAGAAAGGCCTTCTATTTTCTTCGGGAAACATCTCAAATGCTAACTTTAAAAAAATCTTCTGTTGGACATCATTTCTCCCCTCTTTGGCGTCTTATAGGACTTTAATTTCTCCTGGCATTTACTCTCTTCTACCTCAAAGTCTATTTATTCATTTGGAGACAGGATTCCACAGTAGTTAAGCAGATTCCAGTCTGGTGCCAGGTTCCCTGTGTTTGCATCCCAATTTGGCACTTGCCAGCTGTGTGACCTTAAGCAAATTACTGAACCTCTCTGTGCTTCATTTACCTCAGCAGCAAAACGGGAATGATACTAATCCTTTTTATATGTGGTTATTATGAAGATTTAATGAGTTAATATACTAATATATGAGTTAATTTCATCCTTAAAACAGGTCTAGCCGCTCAGTCAGTGCTACATAAATGTTGGCCATTATTGTGGATCTGTCTGGCCAGAAGGCAGTAACAGCATCTTACTTAATGTTCCTTTTAGTTCTGACCACAGAGCTCTGGACAGAGGTTTATTCACCATCCTCACTGTATTTGGGCTTTAAGAAAACACACGTCCTTAATCAGAGTGCCTGGAACGATAGCCACTTTTGGTCTGTGACTTGCTAGGTCCTCTTCCAGGAGCTAAGCTCTCTGTTCTTCTCAAAGGGAGCAGCAGGCAGCTCCTCCACCAGAAGGAGTGAATGCCCTCAAGCCCAGACCCTGCAAAGCCTCACCTCCATGCCACCACCTGTGCCCTTCCCTAATCCCCTTCTGCACCGAAGTTTCTGCTGTTTCCCAACATGCCAGCCCCTCTTTCTACTTTTTACCCTGAATATGTGTGCGCTTCCCTCTGTCTTGTTGAACCTCTTTAAGGTTTAATACCTGCTTTTCCCACCTACCCTATGTCCACAAAAGCATATATCCTCAGACTATGCATGTAACACCACCTCAGTCCTGCTTCGCTCCCTGCTTCTTGTAAAGATTCCATATCAGTAAATGTAGAGCTGCTTCTATCAAATTCCACTGTATAAATAGACCTCTCTTACTTAACTACCAAGAGATAGAAAAACAGTTTCCAGGCTTTTGTGTCTTTTACAATAGAAGTGCCCCAGAAAGAATAACTTCTTAAGTTCCCACTGCCCTGCTGTGAATAGGATTACCAGATGTTCTGAACGCAGGCAGCAGGTAGGATGAGCTCAGGGCACCCCAAGAGGAAGAGCCCTGTGAGGATAAAGACTGCCCGAGCCTCTCTTAGGACACAAATTGTGTAAAAATGCCAGGATCTCACTATCCGTTTTATAGACAATTTCACTCGGACCCAGTGGTCACTAGCTCAGGGAATACAGTCCTTGGCAGAGAATCCCAGAAAGTTTAAAATGAGCTCGAATATGCAGGTAGAAAGCTGAAAGGCATTTCCCCCTGGAAATAAGACTGAGTTTTTAGCAGTCACAAATCTAAGAATTCTAAGAAGAAATGTAACCTAAAAATACCATCTTTTGCCCTATACACATTATGGCTCCGGAGGCTGGGATTCTGAGATCTGAGGGTACCTTACTGAAAACCAGCCCTTTTTTCCATGGTGCCAGAGCCTCACTAGTCACAGCCAAAGATGGAGTGTGGCTGCAGGGAATTCAGCACTACGACTTTAACAGGGCGTGCCAGGCGGCTGCTGCAGTCTCTACTGCAGTGAGCTCTGTGCAACAGCAGCCCCAGGCTGGGTGGAGACTGTCCCAGAGCCTGGGCTGAACCCAGTGCCCTGAGGTGCTACCTCTGCAGAGGCCAACCACCAGTGCCACCCATGAGCTACTTGGCTTCAGGGATGATGCCACGAGCCTAGTATCTACAGATTAATACACAAGAGAAAAACAGCACAAGCTGCTTTTTTTGAAACAAGGCTCCCCACAGATGTTCAATAATTCATTAGAGACAAAGCACTTAATGGGAAACAAGTAATTTCTAAAGCTTGAATCAGAGATGCTTTCAGATACACACAACACTGGGCTTTTCCAGAATTTGCAAGCTCAATCCCTGAATGCAGATGGGTTGCTTTTTTTTTCTTTCCTTTTTTTACTTTTTGCATTTTTCACACTTCGGGAAAATTTTTCTGCTCTAATTGTGCGGTTTTGTGAGGGTTTATTTAACCTTGTTATAGCGAAAACTTCACTCATTTAAGGACTGTGACTCATCAAGAACATGAGACCATCTGAGCCTGTTAGAAATGGGTTTTCGTTCACGGTCATGTCCACGTCACTGACACTCCTAGCACAATTTGTCTGCAGTTGGAGCATTTGCCTGCATCCTCCCTTGATTAGACTTCCTCAAGTTCTTTAAATAAGATTTCCCCCTTTTTCAAGAGCCTGCAGTTACATAAAGATATATAGAACACAACACCAATTAAGTGCCTTCCTCTCCTCTTAAACTTCCCACCTTCCAGATCTTACTAACAAAGATGACAAACCCAATTAGGTGGTTTAAAATAGCAGGTCTCTGCAACAGTCCCATAGAGGCAGCTTTATATTACTTTACTGCATCATATACTCCGAGCAAAAGGTCCAAGAAAGGAAACAAAGATATTAATATGTTCCTGCTCCTGCTGGATGGTAATCTGGCTTGTTGAACTGAATCATCATAGAAGAGCTCAATGTTCCAGCCCATTGGGGGATGCTCAATATATATTTTCCTCCCACTTCTTTCTTTACTGGGGAAGCAAAGTACTAGTCAGAAAGGACAAAAGGGTGACGGTTCCATAAACTTTTGCTTTATTGGAGAATTTGTCCTCGTAGGATTCATTCTATAAGTGGTTAGTTATGGTGCCCTTAGATAGAATAAGAGCTAAAAGAGTGCGGGGACTTGGTGCTCACTTTGGCAGGACATATACTGAAAAAAGAATGAGAGGACTTCATAGGCTTGCACATACGTCCAATATTTGCACAGACGTATCAATGCCTTTTTTTCTAACTTAATTTTTCTCTCTTTGGAGGCTCCTGCCACCTAATGGTCAAATTGCATCAATGCAAAACACCAAGCGCAGGCCTTGCACAGCCTGGTAGACTTCTTCCCCAGACCAAAACTGCTCAAAAACATAAGAATATCTTTCTACACCAAGTTCATATGCCCGAGTGGTAGAAGAATAAGTTTGAGTGTGATCTTCCAAGTCTGTTGAGGAGAGATTGTTGACTCCTTCTGTCATCAGGAGAATGAGATTTGGGTTTTGCCTTTGCCATTGGCCTGACATTGAGAAGCTTAACCATCCTAGGTTCACTTACATAATGTAGAGAATGAGCAAATCAACATAATGTCTTATTTGCTTCCAAACTGGGTTGAAAAGAAAATACTGGTGGACTCAGGCAGGTTGCTGTATATTACTTTACTGCATATGACACCTTGAGAGAACTATGCAAGAAAGAAAACATATATTAATACCTTTCTTGATGAGTACAATAATATCTTAGACACACAAGTTGAAAGCTTACTAAGATAGTGGTCTGTTTGAACTTGGAGTCAGTTTAGATCATGATAATACAGCTGACTGCACACAACTTCACTGGATCAATAAAACGATTACTGTAACATATATAAAAACCATATTCACGGTAAGTATAATTAAATTGTGGGAATACAATGGACAAGTACCAAAACTAAAAATCTTCCAGTGCATTGTGTATTGTCTTTGGAGCTAAGGTGGTCTGGGTTTTTTTACAGTGTTTTCTGAATCAGGAATGTGGCACGACCTTCTTTTCTACCCTGCTCCCCTAAAATTGTCATGGATTGATAGCATGGTTGTAGGAGAGCGCTTCGTAATCCATCACGACCTTCAGATAATCGGATTCGTGCCTCACAGCAGTGTCATCATGTCTGGTGGCAAATAAAATAGGGCTGGTGGGTAGGAAAGGGGCTGACATCTAAGAGGCTTCTGGGTACTGGACACTGTGAGTGTCTTCAGGTATGCCTTCACCTGTTGCCTCCCAGTACCCTTATAAGAAGTCCTTGTTTTCACAGAGGAGGAAATGGAGACACAGCCATTAGGTGACTAAACCAGTTAATATGGTGAGTAAGATTAAGAGCTGGGATAAGAGTGAGCTACAGATAGGGTAGAATGTTCTTATGGGATTTTACTTATTTATTTATTTATTATTTTGAGACGGGGTTTCACTCTTGTTGCCCAGGTTGGAGTGCAATAGCACGATCTCAGCTCACTGCAACCTCCACCTCCCGGGTTCAAGCGATTCTCCTGCCTCAGCCTCCCAAGTAGCTGGGATGACAGGTGTGCATCACCATGCCTGGCTAATTTTGCATTTTTAGTAGAGACGGAGTTTCACCACGTTGGCCAGGCTGGTCTTGAACGCCCGAACTCAAGTAAGCAAGCCATCTTCCTTAGCCTCCCTAAGTGCTGGGATTACAGGTGTGAGCCACTTTGCCCAGCATCCTTATGGGATTTTAACTGTGGTACCATGGTCAGCCTCAACAGGTAGTAGTCATTTCATATGAGAATTAAGAAGCACCTGGCACATGAATGCTCAAACATTACAGCTCAGCTCCCCAACGTGTATGTGTAAGAATTGCACATGTGGCCGGGCACAGTGGCTCACAACTGTAATCCCAGCACCTTGGGAGACCAAGGCGGGTGGATCACGAGGTCAAGAGAACACGACAATCCTGGCCAACATGGGAAAACCCCATCTCTACTAAAAACACAAAAAATTAGCTGGGTGTGGTGATGCATGTCTGTGGTCCCAGCTACCTGGGAGGCTGAGGTGGGAGAATCGTCTGGGACCGGGAGGCAGAGGTTGCAGTGAGCCGAGCCTGGCAACAGAATGAGACACTCTGTCTCAAAAAAAAAAAAAAAAAAAAAAAAAAAAAAAAAAAAAAGAATTGCATGTGTCTAGTCATATGCCCTTAGCTAAGCTAGGAGAAGAAGGTAGTGGTCACCAAGAACTGACCAGTATCTGCCTCTGAACCTGATTAGAGCTGACCTCAGCTCCGACGCTAGAAGGGTGAACACTGAAGACATAAGCTAGGAGATTTGAGCTTCACCAGTCTTTGAAGACACTGTGACACCCAGGACAGTCACAGCAAGTGGCAACTGATACTTTGTTTCAAATATTCAGAGACATCTCAGGAGGTCAGTGTGGTCATTGGTCCACAGCCAGAGGATCCCAGCTAAAGCGCCTCCCCCAGCCCTCCTACCATATTCAATAACACCACTTGACTTTATTCTGATCAAAACAGACAGCCAAGCCTACAGAGAGGACAGCAAACCTTCCCCAAAAGACAAAAAACTACCCAGCAAGGGCGACATAAATATAGTACCCCTAGCATTGGCAGTGGCTCTGTCTGGGGGAAAATGGGAGAGGCAGTCTGCCTCCACTGTCAGTAGCATTTTATTTTAAAATGCAGTGCACGTAAATGAAATTGAAATCTGTCTGCCACCAGACAGGATGACACCATTGTAGGGCATGAATCAGGTTATCTGAAGGTTGTGATGGATTAGGAAAGGCTCTCTCCTGCTGACAACAGGGAAAGGTCCTGCCAATTCTACAGGGATCAAAGGAAACAGCCAGAGTTGTTTTTTTTTTTTTTTTCTTTTTTTCTTTCTTTCTTTTTTTTTTTTTTTTTTTTTCCTCTCTCTTTTCTTTTCTGAGCATGGAGGAGGGAATGGGCAGAGGTGGAGGCAGGCCTTCAAACTCAGTCATCCTTGGCTGTTGCTGGCAGAGTCATTTCCCCATTTCTTTCTTTGCCCTTGCTTCCTCCTGCTGTGGAGTAGGGGAGTGGGGGGACAGAGACTGGCCCCCACCTCAGCAGCTGCCTCTGAATAACTGAGGAGGGGGCTGCTCTATTCCATCTCTATTTTCCAGGGAGGCCCCAGCTCAAGCTGCTGCATGAACAGCACAGTCCTACACTACAGGTTTTGATCCAGGCCAAAAGGGTATGATTGATTCTGCGGCTCTCAGATTCTGGATGCAGCATGAGGGGTCAGTGATCCTCTGCAGACATTGTGGCTGCTGCTAGGAACCTCCACTATGTCAGGGTGTCAGCCTGGTAGGCTTCAGGACCCCAATTTCAATACGAGCGGATCCTAGCTTCCAAAGAAGGGAATAGTGAGATCCTCCCAGCCCATGCCTTTCCTCCATGTGCCTAGGAATAGCTGAAAAGCCTTCCTTAGGAGACCAACCTTGAACCCACACTAAAGTGGACGCTTCAAGCCATGATCCAATTCTTAACCTTTGTTTTATTTTCCTCTCTCTTTTTTCAGTTGTTTAAAGAAGTCCATGAACCCCATCTCAAAATAGTGTTCTCAATTCCATAAAAGAAAATAATAGGAAGTCAATTATATATGGTCTAATTACTCTGGAAATAAATTGTCTCCCCAGTAAGATTATAATACATTTTTAGTACAGCTAAATCTCCCCCAACCTTTTTTCCCTAAAACTCCCCTTTCGAAGACTCCCTCCAGACCTCTCCCTCAAGCACAATGCCTAACAAAGTTTTTGAGTTCATTAAAGACATATTTGTCTTTAATGAGTTATAAATCATAGGTTTAAAAAAAAGGTAATTTAAAATACCTCAGTTTCTTACTGCTCCTTCCTTACTCATCCTCTGCTGATAGGGAAAATAAAATTCTACCCCCTTAATTAAATCAGTGAATGTTAATTAAAAACATCAACATGCTTTCATCATTGAGACATTTTTACTAAGTAATGAGATACTCCCAGTAACTTGTTAGGATTTTTTCAGCCAGTCCTCTCTAAGCTCATGGGCTCTGTCCTGAGACCATCTGTAGAACTATCTAAGGTTATTCTGTGCTCAACATTGGAAAAGCTCACATGCCGAAAGGGACAGAGACTTGTTGGTGGAGTCACTGCTTCCCCCTTACCCTAGCAGATGGAGCAATACGGGGTCCACCCACAAACACAGAGATATAAGTCGGCTTTTTGAAGGCATTCAGCGATTTGCTGCTTGGTCAGGCCAATCGTGAGAGAAGTATTTTCTACTGAAGGGTTTGCCTGGTAGAAAACCTCAGCAATTGTTTATTAGTTTAGAAGACATTCAAACTATATATTGAGCTTGGAAACATCTATGACTGGTAGAGCAACTCCTAGGTGACACGCTTTCTTCTAGGTGTTTGTGTTGTTTAGGTAATTTTCATAACAACTCTGAATAGTTAATGTTACCCCTATTTTCTGGGAGAAGTAAGGTTCAAGGAAGTGAGATTGGGAGAATACTATAGATTTTTCAGTCCCCAGTCTGCTTAGCTCCAAAGCCCACACACTTCCTTCCTCCTTCCTGACCCCACCCCCGCCCCCCGCCCATGTCACACAGACAATAAGGAGACCAGCTGTGCAATGCAAAGGGTTGGAGGAGCTTAAAGTAAGGGAGTCTCTGCAACCTCTGCACCCAGCAGAGCGTCCTAGCACATGATAAATGCTCAGTTGAATATTGTGTTTCTATTGGTTGATGGATTGATTGATCTATTGAGTCTTGCTCTGTCACCGGGCTGGACTGTGGGGGCACAATCTCGGCTCACTGCAACCTCCACCTCCTAGGTCCAAGTGATTCTTCTGCCTTAGCCTTCCGAGTAGCTGGAACTACAGGTGCCCACCACCACGCCTGACTAATTTTTTATATTTTTAGTAGAGACGGGGTTTCACCATGTTAGCTAGGGTGGTCTCAATCCCCTGACCTCGTGATCTGCCCGCCCCAGCCTCTCAAAGTCAGGTGTGAGCCACCATGCCCAGCCTTATTATTAATTATTATTAGGTTTACTTTTCTTCTGTGTTTGAAGAAGTAGAACTGAAAAGGGAGTTTGATTTTCTTTTATAAGACTGGGAAAGGCCTTTGGAATGCCCCACTAAGCCTCAGATTTTACTCTCAAGTTTATAAGAAGGCATTAGCTGTCTTTAATAGGGGATGACATTAAAAAAGATTAGCATGAGTGCTGCATGGATGGAATGAGGATGGTATCACAGACGGCCAGAATCAATTTGGACTTCAGGGCTTCCGAAAATCTCCTGATATACTCATAATTTTGTGAATCTAGGCACAACTACATTTTTCTGGGGAAAAAAAGGATTCATAAATTTTATTAAAATCTCAAAGGTGCCTATATGCACAATAAAGTTTATGGATCATAAGATAAAAGTCCAGACTGAGCTGACAGTGGTGGGAATACAAAGGAGGGGATCGATTAAAATGATTCAGGGTAAATTAACAAGATTTAGTGACTAATTACTCATAGGCAACAAAGGGAAGAAATGAACCAAAGATAATAAAAATATTTCAAATTTGACTGTCTCATATTATCCTCAGAAAGATGAAAGAAAGAGAAAGAAAGAGAGAGGAAAGAAAGAATAAAAGAAAAAATGAAAGAAAGAGAGAGAGAGAGAAAAAAAAAAGAAAAGGATCAGGAAACTGTTGAGGTTGTAATGACAAGAAAATACTCAGGAGAAAGCCTTTCAAAACCTTCATACACTTGGTGAGAATGTAAATTTGTACAACCACTATGGAGAACACTTTGGAGGTTCCTCAACACACTAGAAATAGAGCTACCATATGATCCAGCCACCCCCCTCCTGGATACACACCTGAAAGAAAGGAAATCAGTCTATCAAAGAGATAGCTGCACTCCCACGTTCGCTGCAGCACTGTTCACTGGAGCCAAGATTTGGAAGAAACCTAAGCATCTACCAATAGGTGAATGCATATAGAAAAGGTGGTACAAATACACAATGGAGTATAATACAGTCATAAAAAAGAATGAGATCCTGCCATTTGCAATAACATGGATGGAGCCAGAGATCATGATGTTAAGTGAAACAAGCAAGACATGGAAAGACAAGCATCACATGTTCTTACTCATTTGTGGGATATACAAACCATAACAATTAAATTCATGAACACAGAGAGTAGAAGGTTGGTTACCAGAGGCTGGGAAGAGCAGTGGGGGTGACAGTGAAGTGGGGATGGTTAATGTTAACGGGTACAAAAAAAAATAGAAAGAATGAATAAGACTCACTATTTCATAGCATAACAGGTTAACTACAGTCAGTAATAACTTATACATTTCAAAATAACTAAAAGAATATAATTGGATTGTTTGCAACACAAAGGATAAATGCTGAAGGGGATGTAATTCTCATTCTTGTGGTGTAATTATTATACATTGCATGCCTGCATCAGAAATTTCACCTACCACATAAATATATATACCTACTAAGTATCCACAAAATTAAAAATAAAAAAAATTAAAGAATCTCCAAAAATAAGAGCAATGACATAAGCAAAATATTTCCTAAATAATTTAATACTGATTACACATGGAAACAATACTATTTTTTAAAATATATTCAGTTAAATAAAAAACATTATTCCAACTTTTTTTTAAAAAAAATAAACCTTTCATTTTAGGGAAAAGTAGAAACAAATCCTAAGGAAGACATAGTTTCCTTGTCATCTTTCTGGATATGTTCACTAAGAGTCTTCAAAATGAGATGCCTTCTGGGTAGAAAGGGACCAGAAGGGTGTAGGATCCCAAGAGTTAAGAAAATTTTGAGATAAAAAGAAATAGGCTAGGCGCCATGGCTTATACCTGTAATCCCAGTACTTTGGGAGGCCAAGGCGGGTGGATCATGAGGTCACGAGTTTGATACCAAGTGACCAACTTGGTGAAACCTTGTCTCTACTAAAAATACAAAAATTAGCCAGCATGGTGGCACATGCCTATAATCCTAGCTACTAGAAGGCTGAGGCAGGAGAATTGCTTGAAGCCAGGAGGCAGAGGTTGCAATGAGTTTAGATCAGGCCAGTGCACTCCAGCCTGGGCAACAGAGTAAGACTCCATCTCCAAAAAAAATAATAATAAAATAAAATAAAATAAAATCAGTAAGCAGATACTTTTAAGAGATCAAGGAGATCGATGGCTTTGTGAAAACAGTACCCAGACAACTCACTGATGAGACAAAGCTGAGTTCACTGGTGAGGGGGAGCACTACTTTGATAGAGCCTACATAGCATCTCAGAGGGGTAGGGCAAAGTCAGAATACATGTGAGATTTGGCAGTTTTGTTTAAGGTGAGGCATGCATGTGTGTGTGTGTGTCTGTGTGTGTGTGTGTGTGTGTGTGTGTGTGTGTGATGCAGTCTCACTCACTCTGTCACCAAAGCTGGAGTACAGTCACAGGATCTCAGCTCACTGCAACCTCTGCCTCCCAGGATAAAGCAATTCTCCTGCCTCAGCCTCCCAGGTAGCTGGGATTATGGGCAAGCATCACTTCACCTGGCTAATTGTTCTGTGTTTTGTAGAGACAGGGTTTCACCTTGTTGGTCGAGGTGGTCTAGAACTACCGACCTAAGGTGATCTACTCACCTTGGCCTTCCAAAGTGCTGGGATTACAGGCATGAGCCACTGTGCCTGGCCAACGTGAGTCTTTTAATGCAGGGTATTTTTAGGACAATAATTACCATATAACCATTAGGATGTGTAGACATCATAAGAAGACGGTTTTCAGGTGAAGTTTTTTAAGAGACTTGTACAGTAAGCAGATATCTGATGCTATCTATTAAAAGGTGGAACAGTCGATGTTCATTTAAACGAGCTTTTCAGGAAGTTCCTGAAGTGAATAATAAAGTTATTTGCAGTTTTCTTCTTACTGGGCAAGCGTTTGCAGGAGCAGGGAGAAAAATATTTTCCCCCTCTCCTGGGGAGAAATATTCAGTTCCTGAGGACTGCTAATTAAACTGACAAAAGACAGGTTAACAGGAGACAAGTCATGTATTTTTTCTCTGTTGTCAATATTTGTATCTTTATATGCACAAAGACCTTCACGGGAAAGAAGTGAAGACCCCAAAAAAGTGGTTATAGCTGGAGGGTTATACACCATTTCGGCAAAGGACAATAAATTTTGATGAAATGATAAAATGAAGGAAAAGGGGTTTGGGATTCTAGGAATAGTAAATCGTAGGAAGGAAGAGAAGGCTAATGAAAAATAAAAGCAATTTTAGGAAGGTTTATATGTTCAGACCCATGTTGGTACTATCTCCAGAGATAATGGTTGTTTTTCTTCCTCCTTGCATGTGAGATGGGAGCCGCGGAAACTTCACAAAGGGAAATTTATGTCCTACTTCTAGACAGATAGGGGATGACAGAGAGAGCGCTCTTTGTGTGTTTACTACTTCTTAGTAGACTTCAGCTCAAAACAATCTTTATGCCTAAGTGGCATATTTTGGGATGCCATATTCTGATCCATTTCATTGGAATAGTAAGGCACATCAGTGAAGACAGGAGAAAAGTAAAGTCATGTTAGTAGAGATGGCCAAATAATATAGTCATGTTTACATAGGCAACAAGTTGTTGATGTAGATGGTTTTGAGTCTCAGAAGTAACAAATTGCCAGCAAAACTAGTCAGTGGGAAGTTGTTGATGTTTGAATTGCTCAAGAATTCACCCAGATTCCTCATCTCCCTTTATGGCTGCCACACTCTCACTCCCCAACTCCTGAGGTCTGCCCAGATGTAGTCCAATCTAGTCCTACAGCCAGCAGCGTGCTCTACCATCTAAGCTCAATCCCACGCAGAATGTTTTCAGCTCTTCCGTCATAGGTGTGCCTATTATTATAACAGAACTGCAATGCTAACTTCAAAACATCCCGTTTGAGAATAAAAAGAACAAAATTTTTTCTAGCCTGCTGCAATTCGTCTCAGGCCAAACATTCAACCAAAAAGTAGAAAAAAGGATTTTAAGTCACTACCAAGAGTAAGGAAGAGAAACTCTTTGCTTCCCATATTTGGAATACTTGTACGGCTCTGAAGCATGTGGCAAGGGAGGTGGCCAAGCAATTTCCTTCTCGCCCCCGCCTTCGCCTTTCCTTCTCTCTGTCTGCCCACTGTTGGCAATTGTAGCAGGAAGCAGCCTGCTCCCAGACAATTTCCTGAAAATAGAACAAGTGGAGCAAAGGATTTGTTCCCTGAAACAAGGAATCTCAGGAATCTTCATTCATCTTCATTATTATTAGTATCTGCATTCCCTCCCAGAGAGAAACAGAATGTTCCTACCCTGAGGTTGAGCAAATATACCACATCATCTGTGATTACAGGAATATTTTTTTTCCTCAGAGGAATTTTTTTTCCTTTGAGAATGTTTGTCTAGGACACAAGCCCTGCCCTGTTAAAGCTTTTCACAGGCATAAAGCCCTGACTGCTGTGTGTGATGCTTACGTTTCATGGTGAAGGTCGAGGCAACAATTCATATATGCACCTCTCTATTAAAACTGTCAGCTTCCTGATCTTACTCTTAAGGCTGTCTTGAACATCTGTGTTACAAGATTTTATTCTCTGCATCAGTTCCTGCCTTGAAAATGGCTGAGATGGAGACAGAGAATTGCACCATGAGTCAGCTAAAAAGAATGCAAAGAAGCCAGAGGTTCTGCCTTGGGTCTGGATACCTCTAATGCGTGATCTTAGAGCCGATAAAATAAATACAAGCTATTCTCTGAGGGTGGCATCCACATTGCGTTAATATTCACAATGACTAAAACTCACTGGGTCACTTTACATGTGTGCCACATACAAATTGCAGTCTGTAACATCAGTGTGCAGGAAATATCACATTTTCCCCAAAATCAAAAACAGTTGATGTGATCTGCCTGTCATTAGGTCATCAGAAAATTTTATTTCAATTATGACATGAGTTCCCACACTATAGCCCATTGGTTGAGAAGGTCTCAAGAGGCTATAAACAGAACAGGACGTTTAGGAAAATGCCTTCCATATATTAGATCACACAGGTCACTTCTGCTTTGCCCTTTATCAACAACTATAGACAGATGAAAGACTGATTCCAGCTGTCCAGTTGAGTAAATTATTTAATACCCCTAAATCTCAATTTTCTTTTTCACAAAATAATTGTGCCCACCTTGCAGTGAGGATGAAAGGAAAGAAGGAACGGGAAGTACATGCCTGACACCGAGGAGGTGCTCAGAGTCTCTTCTTCCCACACTTCCCTTTCTAAGCCTTCTGACTCCAATCATGCTCCACTGATGTTTCCCGACTTGGTTCCTAGCACTCTTTCTACTGGGGGTACGCAAAAGACAGTTTGGGGTTTTTTGATTTTTTTGTTTTTGAGACAGGGTCTTGCTCTGTCGCTCAGGCTGGAGCGCAGTGGGGTGATCATGGCTCACTGCAACCTTGACCTCCTGGTTCCAGCAATCCCTCCATCTCAGCTACCTGAGAAGCTAGGACTACATGCTCACACCACCACACCCCACTAATTTTACTTTTTTTTTTTTTTAGAGATGGGGTCTCACTATGTTGTCCAGCCTAGTCTCAAACTCCTGGACTCAAATGATCCTCCTGCATCAGGCTCCCAGAGTGCTGGGATTGCAGGTGTGAGCCACCTGTAATCCCAGCACTTATTAAGGCTCAACTTTGGCCTCAAAAAATCCTGCCATCATTTTTATTCCTGCGCTATCCAAATACTGGAACTCCACACATTTGGAGTGATGCTGTGAATAACGACAAAGAAAAATTGCCTTAAAAGCATGGGATGCCTGGGGACTAGAAAGGACTACGAGGTATAAGTGACTATGGAGAAGAATTTGTGATTGTTTATCTGCAGGTGATCTATCACAAGGACTTCCCTCATCTAGAAAATGTGGGTCTTCTCTTGGGCAGACATTTCAGTAAATCACGAAGGCATGACCCGCGGACACAAGCAAGTTATTTAGAAAAAGGGCTCATGTATCTTCATCAAAGCTAGTTACCGTGTTTTCTTTTCTGACACTGTAAGCATGTTCTTTGACACTACAAGTGATTTTGCAAATCTAGGCAACAATGAAAATGACAAATGGGATGCATCAAAACAGAGGCTGGGGGTCTGAGGGGGAACCCTTTCCATTTCACACCACAACTGTATACACTTCATCTTCTGTCACTCCTAACTCTTCCTCTTCTCTTTATAAGGAAATTAATTTTTTGGCAGAGAGCTACAGAAATTTTTCCATAGAGATTATGCACTGGGCAAAAACTGAACACCTGCATGCCTGTAGCTATTAAATCGGCAACATTTAACTTCACACTGTTATACTGTTTGCTCATTGCTACATGTGCTCTTTTAATTAGTCTTAAAGGAGCATGTTTCTTACATATCTGTAGCAACAACCTGTAACAGTAGGTGTTCAGCACCTGTTGATTAAGTCCCACATTGGTAAAAGTGCACATGGAAAGGGGAGCCCTATGTAGCACATCCGTGCAAAACAAACAAATCCAATAAAGGCAGGGTAGGAACTCCAGTCAGTAGTCTATTTAATAGCAGGGACTTTGTCTTTTGTTATTGCCACAGCATCTAGCACAAAGCTAGATGGTATACAGTATACAGTAGGTTTTCAATAAATGCTTGCTGAATTTAACCTTCTTCTGCCCAGGTGGCATGGAGACAGAAATGACAATTCAGCCTGGACATTCTGTATTTCTTTTGAAAACTGGTCTGAGAAAATAAAGAATTCATTTGCTGCAAAAAACCATGTCAAAATTTCTACCTTGAATTCTAAAGGAAAAAAACTATAAAATGTAAGTAAATTATTTCAATAAGCATAATAACCTTCAGAGGAAGAGAAACTTCAGCTAACATTGCATTGTTTACAATGCAATAAGGCAATAAGAAAGCAGTATAATAATAATTGGAAAATAAAAACACCCCATCAGCTCCTTAACCAGCAAACCACAGCTGTTCTGAATACATTCAGCACCCAGGCTGTCATGTCCTCACATGTTTCTCATTCCTCCTGATTCATATGCCCAGTGATTACTTAAGATATATATTCAGTGGCTGTTTCAAAGTCTCCACAATTTAAAAATGGCTTAGACCAGATTAAGGTTTATTTCTCTTTTATCTAAAACACCATGTAGGCACTTCAGGGTAGATATGGTGGCTCTACAGTCTTGAGGGCCCTAGGCTATTTTTATCATATTTCTCTGCCATTCTCAACTTCAGGCTTCATCTCCCATCCCAGCATGGCTGCTCTGGCTCCTACCATCACAGCTGCATTCCAGCCAACAGAAATAGGAAAGGTGAAGCTTAAAATATGTCATAACATGGAGATTTCTCATATTGGTTCCTCCAGAATGCAATGTTTTCACCCCCTACAAAGGAGGCTTGAAAGGAAGACTTCTGGGCTTTCCTATGCATGGCTAAAATTTGGGAGTTGTATTATCAAAAGCTGATGATGAGAATGGGTAATGGGAACAATCAGAGGTCTTTGCCATTCTATGTCTACTGTTTAGTAATCTCCCAGCCTTTTCTGGTGACATGGAGCAGTAATTCTCCAATTTGTTTAGGAGATGAAATACCCAGGAATGATTAGCAAAACATGAACATGAGATGCTCAATATCAATGTTTAAAAAAATTTTTTAAGCCTTCTGTGGAACAATAGCTTCACAAGATAGAGTGGAGAAAAACTATGGTGCTGATGTCAAATATGTTTGGGAAATGTAGCTCCACTTTCTCCTGGAGATAGGTAGGTACAATCTCATTTCATAGACTCTGAGGAAACAGTTTAATTTTGTTTAAACCAGTGTTTCCCAAACTTACTTGACTGAAGAGTTTTTCTTGTTTTTTGGTTTTGTTTGTTTTTTTGTTTTTTAGGTAAGCCCTGAATCCACAGAATTAGTGTGCTACAAAATACACATTAGAAAAAAATTTCGTTTCATCTTTCAAAGTGGGAAATATGATTGCTAACTATTATAACCCCTCAGTGAGTTTGCCTTGCCTGTGCCTAAACAGAGCTGATTTATCAAGACAGGAGAAGGGGGAATTGCAATGTAAAAAGAGTAATTCACTCAGAGATGGCTGGAGTTTCATTACTACGCAAATCGGGGGATCAGAGTTTTTTAAGATAATTTGGTCTGTAGGAGCTCGGGAAGTGGGGAGTGCTGATTTGTCGGCTTGGAAATGGAATCATAGGGGGTCGAAGTGAGGTTTTCTTGCTATCTTCTGTTCCTGGGTGGGATCGCAGAACTGGTTGAGCCAGATTACCGGGCTGGTTGGTGGTGATCCATCCTGTACTGGGTCTGCAAAGTATCTCAAGCACTGATCATAGGTTTTGCAAGAGTGATGTTATCCCCAGGAACAATTTGGGGAGGTTCAGACTGTTAGAGCCAGAGGCTGCATGACCCCTTAAACCACAATTTCTAATCTTGTAGTTAATTTGTTAGTCCTGCAAAGGCAGACTGGTCCCCAGGCAAGAAGGGGGTCTCTTCCAGAAAAAGCTGTTAACAGTTTTGCTTCAGAGCCAAACCATGAACTGAATTCCTTCCCAAAGTAAGTTCAGCCTATGCCCAGAAATGAACAAGGAGGGCTTAAAGGTTAGAAGCAAGATGGAGTTGGTTAGGTCTGATCTCTTTCACTGTCATAATTTCCTCAGTTACAATTTTACAAAGGCAATTTCACTATAAGAAGAAAATCACAACTGTAAGCTCTTGTGTACCAAAATAAAACAAGCCGTTGGACTAAGAATAATCAGGTGTTTCTATCTTGCCTTATTTATTTATTTATTTATTTATTTATGTGTTGTCGGGGGAGGGGGGGGCAGTACTTTTTCACTTATTTTATCCCACAGGGGTAGCAGGCTTAAAAGGTTTTAGTAACAATGTGAGAGAATGACTTGCAAAAACTCTTACTGGTTAAATTGTATCAGGAATTGGGAAATTTCCTCCTTAGTGTATGGATCAAACACCTGAGCATATATCACAAAACAGTTCATAGGAGAGTAGCTTGAAAACCCATAGGCGTTTAAGACACAATTTCTTCTTTCAAACACATGTAACCTATTTTAGAAGCTATGACTCACCCACAAGATCGGGCAAATGTGAGAAATTTTTCCTCCATGTGCTGCTTTTTCACACTTGTTCTGCTTTCCCGTTATTACTGACTCTTGACTCTCAAAAAAAAAGTTCAAATAAATAACAGCCATTTGGCTGGGTGTGGTGGCTCACGCCTGTAATCCCAGCACTTTGGGAGGCCAAGGTGGGAGTATCGCGAGTTCAAGAGTTCAAGACCAGCCTGGCCAATATGGTGAAACCCCTCCTCTACTAAAAATACGAGTACTAGCCGGGCATAGGGGTGCACGCCTGTGGTTCCAGCTACTCAGGAGACTGAGGCAGAAGAATCACTTGAACCCGAGAGGGAGAGGTTGCAGTGAGCTGAGATTGCACTACTGAACTCCAGCCTAAGCGACAGTGAGATTCCATCTCAAAATAAATAAATAAAGTAACAGCCATTTCGCTGATCCATTAGATCGGGACAGCAACTTCACATAGTAAAACACAAGCTGTCCCACACGGCCCCCACTAAGAACTGCAAAGTGTCTGCATGCTTCTGATACTAAAACGTGGTCTCCTCCCCCTGCCCCACCAATATCCCAGCAGGTAGCAACAGTTTCAAAATTTGATTACATGGACCCTAGACCACCCATAGTTTTGGAGATCTATTGGCAACTGTTCCCATTAAATGATTCTTTCTCTATAAATGGTTGACTTTAGTGAAGATTTTGTTTGCAGAAAACGATTTGAAAGGTAACTGAGTTATTATGAGGTGAATAAGCGGAGTCTCAGCCCATTTGTTTCTTCCTTTTGCCTTTTGTCTATGAGTGATCGCGTACATAACTGTGGCTTCACATTTATCTACACCAATGACATCAAGTCTATTTCCAGCTCAAACTTTCCTCCCCTAAACACCGGTTTTCAACTTAGACACCAAACAAAACTAGTACCACATTATACCCTGTTCCCCTAACCACAAACTTGAATGTCATCCAAGACCCTATCTTATTCCTTAACGAGCACTTTTCATTCTTCCTGCTAAAACTACCAAATACATCCCTTATCCTGAAACTTCACTTGCACTTGATCCTGCCCAAGTTCAGATACTCATCATCTCTTGTTTGAACTATTAAAATAGCTTCTCTTTTAATCTCTCTGTCCGTAATCTTCACCTTTTCTAATTTATACTCCAATTTGACTTATCCTTTCTAACACTTGATTCTTAAATTCCTCCTCTACAACTAAATCTATAATAGCTGTCAATCTCCTACAATAGTGATTCTCAAATATAGAACTGTCATGCCTCTTTATAAGTGAAAAAAAAAATCCATGTGAATCGGTCTCCTTTTGCTGCTATAACGAATTCTTGCAACCCTGGTGGCTAAAATGACACAAATGTATGATCTTACAGTTGCAGACGTCAGAAGTTTGGTATTGAGTGTCACTGTGCTAAAATCAAGATGTCAGCAGAGCTGCATTCCTGCTGGGAAATCCAGGGGAGAGGCCCTGTCCTGGCCTTTTCCAGTTTCTAGAGGCTGCTGTATTCCTTACCTCCTGGCTCTCTTTCATCTTCAAAGCCAGCAAAGGCCAGTGGAGTCTTTCTCATTTTGCCTCACTCTGACTCCTTCCCTTGTCACATCTCCGACTCTGACTCTCCTGCCTCCCTCTTTCACTTGTAAGGACTCTGTGCTGGGCATGGTGGCTCATGCCTGTAATCCCAGAACTTCCAGAGACCAAGGCAGGTGAATCACTTGAGGTCAGGAGTTCGAGACTAGCCTGGCCAACATGGCAAAACCCTGTCTCTACTAAAAATACAAAAATTAACCAGGCATGGGCGTGGTGGTGCATACCTGTAATCTCAACTACTTGGGAGGCTGAGGCACAAGAATTGCTTGAACCTGGGAGGCAGAGGTTGCAGTAAGCCAAGATCACACCTCTACACTCCAGCCTGAGTGACAGAGGGAGACACTATCTCAAAAATAATAAAATAAAAATTAGAAATAAGGACCCTTGGTATTACATGGGGCTCATCTGGATAACACAGGTGAATCTCCCTGATACAGTCTGAATGTCTGTCCCCACCCAAATCTCATGCTGAATTGTAATCCCCAGTGCTGAAGGTAAGGCCGGGTAGGGGAGGGGTAGGTGTTTGGATCTTGAGGGCAGATTCCTCATGGCTTGGTACTAGTCTTTGTGATAGTGAGTTCTTGAAAGATCTGGCCATTTCTCCCCACTACTCTCTCTGTTGTTCCTGCTTTCACCATTGAAGCACAAGCTCCCACTTAGCTTTCTGCCACCAGTAAAAGCATCCTGGGCCTCCCCAGAAGCCAAATGATGTCAGTGCCATGCTTTCTGTACAGCCTGCAGAATTGTGAGCCAAATAAACCTCTCATTTGTTTTTTCTTTTCTTTCTTTTTATTTTTGTTTAGACAGGGTCTCACACTGTCACCCAGAGTGGAGTGCTAAACCTCTTTTCTTTTTTTCTCTGCGACAGTCTCTCTCTGTTGCCCAGGCTGGAGTGCAGTGGCCCAATCTTGGAACACTGCAACCTCCATCTTCCAGGTTCAATCAATTCTCCTGCCTCAAGTGTCCCAAGTAGTTGGGATTGCAGGCACATGCCACCATACCCAACTAATTTAGTAGAGACAGGGTTTCACCATGTTGGCCAAACTGGTCTTGAATTCCTGACCTGAGGGGATTTGCCCACCTTGGTCTCCCGAAGTGCTGGAATTATAGATGCAAGCCACCACACCCAGCCCTAAACCTCTTTTTTTTTTTTAAACAACTAGTAATCAATTTATTAAAATAACTGACTTAAGCATCTGCAATGGTGACTTCCACCTCAACTCCTGGCTCAATACTGATGGAAGTAAACCTCTTTTCTTTACAAATTACCCAGTCTCTGGTATTTCTTTACAGCAATGCAAGAACAGCCTAAGACACTCCCCATTTCAAGAGCCACAAGAATCACACCTGCAAAGTCCCTTTGGTCATGTGTATTAGTTTGCTTGGGTTGCCAAAAAAAAAAAAAAAAACACGAACTGAGTGGCTACAGGACAGAAATTTATTGTCTTCCAGTTCTGGAGGCTGGAAGTCCAAGATCAAGGCATTGGCAGGATTGGATTCTCCTGAAGCCTCTCTCCTTAGCTTACAGATGGTCGTCTTCTTATGGTGTCCTCACAGGAACTTTTCTCTGTTCACTTACACACCCCTGGTACTTTCCCTCTTTTTATAAGGACAGAATTCCTATTGGAATAGGGCCCCGCCCTAACATTTACTTTAATTGCCTCTACAAACCTTATCTCCAAATGCAGTTACATTCCCAGGTACTAGAAGTTGGCACTTCAACATATGAATCTAGGGGAAACCTGACTGAACCATGACATGAATTTAGCCACCTGTGAGCTCCTTAACTTTGATCAAGTTGACTGCTCTATTTTTGCGTTTCCTAATCTGTAAAATTGGGAAATAAGAGTACCTACCCCAAGTGCTTATTTTCAAGAGTAAACAAGATAAATTATGACTTGGAATAGTGCCAAACATGTAGCATGCACTCAGTAAATGACACTTAATTAAAATACACAAGTAAAAAGTCATCTGTTCTCACTCCTTTGATTTAAGCTCCCCTTTGGGAGTCTTCTCCCATTGAATTAGTACTGAACCTCCAAATATAAGAGTAAAAATCAATGGTAAAGAGAAAATGAAAGTTCCCTTTTAAGCAGTTTTGGCTGCCGAAAATGAAAAGCAACATAAAGAATATGAAGAAATAAAAATGACCTGTGAAATACAGGATTGCTTGGGAATGTGGTAGTACTTTTTCATGAATGTGGTCCTTTATCAAAACTCATCAAACTGCACAGTTGAAATCTGAATGTTTTACATCTTCTTAAAATTCATGTGTTGAAAACCTAACTCCCAATGTGAAGCAGGTGGGGCCTTTGGGAGGTGATTAGGTCAAGAGGGTGGAGCCCACATGAATGGGATTAGTGTCCTTATAAGAAGAGACCTGGCAGGGCACAGTGGCTCATGCCTATAATCCCTACAATTTGGGAGGCCAAGGCCAGTGGATCACCTGAAGTCAGGAGTTCAAGACTAGTCTGGCCAACATGGTGAAACTCCGTCTCTACTAAAAATAGAAAAAATGGCTAAGCATGGTGGCAGGCACCTGTAATCCCAGCTACTCAGGAGGCTGAGGCAGGAGAATCACTTGAACCTGGGAGGCAGAGGTTACAGTGAGCAGAGATCATGCCATTACAATCCAGCCTAGATGCCTAGAGCAAAACTCCATCTCAAAAAAAAAAAAAAGTAATTAAGGTAAAATAAAGTCTGTAGGAGTAAGTCCTAATCCATTGTGACTGGTGTTCTTATAAGAAGAGATCAGGACACAGACAGGCACAGATGGAAGACCGTGTGAAGACACTGGAAGAAGACATCATCTACTAACCAAGGAGAGTGGCCTCAGGAGAAACCAACCCTGCCAACACCGTGATCTTGGCCTTCCAGTCTCCAGAACTGAGGAGAGAAAGCCTGCTGTTGAAGCTGCACTTTGTTACGGCAGTCCTAGCTGACTAATACCTTTGGACCATGTGTCTTCATTGTACAATTCACCTTTACATAACAAGGGGAAGGACAAAGGCCAAGCATGGTGGCTCACGCCTGTAATTCCAGCGCTTTGGGAGGCTGTCAAGACCCTGGGCTATATTCTTCCTGGCTCACAACCCATTGCCAGCCCGGATCCTGAGTGTCACTCTGATTGGAGAGCGAAGATAATGTGTGTCATGAAATAGTACTTCACATTGATATTAAAATTCTTTCTGTTTTTGGTTTGTACTTGCATCTGGGTGACCTCCCCACCCATTCTCTAAGACAAGGTCAAATGTCCACATTCTGACTTCCAAAAAAGACTCTTGAAATCTGTAAACCATGATTGTAAAAATTGAAGCTTTTGTTTTACATGAGCCAGGTACTGTAGGAGGAAAGAAGGCGGCTGAGTTTTCTTGTTGTTGTTGTTTGTTGTTTGTTTTTGTTGTTTTTTTGAGACATAGTTTCACTCTTCTTGCCCAGGCTGGAGTGCAATGGTGCGATCTCGGCTCATCACAACCTTTGCCTCACAGATTCAAGCAATTCTCCTGCCTCAGCCTCCCGAGTAGCTGGGAATACAGGCATGAGCCACTACACCCAGCTAATTTTTGTATTTTTAGTAGAGACGAGGTTTCTCCATGTTGGTCAGGCTGGTCTCAAAGTCCTGACCTCAGGTGATCCACCTGGCTCCGCTTTCCAAAGTACTGGGATTACTGGTGTGAGCCACCGTGCCTGGCCAGAAGGCGGCTTTTTTTTTCCCCCTCAAAAGGCAAAGCTTGAAAGACACAGGGCATAACATTGATTCACTAAATTGGATGGAAAATAGAAGTTCATAAAAATTTAGGCGTCTTTGCTCTGCAGAAGATGATGAAGGTTTTCTTGGCTAAAAAGGCAGGAGGACAGAGGAGGAAGAGGAGAGAGGAGACTGGAGACTCCTCAACCTAGAGTACCATGTGGAGGGACGCAGAGTCAATGTCAAGGAGAGCCAAATGCAGGGCAGGCAGGTGACACCTTCAGTCTACACTGCTGAGGCTCAGGGGAGCTGTCGCAGAGACCAGAGCCCATCCAGGCAGGGTAGTGTGCCACCGACCTACGCCGAGCAGCAAGGCATTGCTAAACTTCTTATGCCAGGCTGGGAGGGATCCAGTCAACAGCAGCCCACCCAGGACCTGGCAAGGTTGTGATGGGCTCATCAAACTTTACTTTTGATATAATGCCCATGTCAGGACCATTCTAATTCCCCCAGAAATAAAGGGTGATGCCTCGAACACTCACAGAAGGCAGAGATGTTGGGTAAAGGAAAGTTCTAGGACATGTACTTGTATGCTTGTATGGGACTAGGTAGAGCTAGTTACATATTTCTGCCCCACCGCCCTCCACAGCAAACTCACAATCAACCTCCTTTATATGTGTACACTTCTGGCCCAGGAACTAGGGCAATACCCCAACTGACTTAAGCCTGGTCCTGTGCTCCACCACCACTTCCTCTGAGTGAGAAATAAATCCCCTAAGTGCATAGGACAAAGAGAAGCATCAAATGCAAATGAAAAAAAAAAAAAAAAAGGCAGGTACCAAAAGGCCAGGCTGACTTGCTACTTTAGCAGCAATGTATGTTCGGCCAGCCAAACAACAGATTTTCAGTGTACCAGATCATATCTTGTTGTCATACTTCAGATTTACCCAGAAAAGAGAACAGGTTTTTTCCCCTCCCAAACTCACATATGCTCTTGACCTTCCTAGAATCTTTGATGAACAGTTCTCATTAATGCACAGTAACTGCAGACCACAAGTAAGAGACATCTAATAATTGGATGACAAGGCCAGAGAAGGTCAGTGTCATAGGAGTAAATAGGAATTCATACAAAGAAAAGGAATGAGCTATTTATGCAAATATTTCCAATGTGTCAACCCCATTAAACGATATTTTGCAAATGTGGTTAGGGAGAAGAATGTGTCTCCCAAAGATCTTCAAAATCCCAAGGGTGGCTTCCAGAATCTCATCAAGAAGACACCAACAAGATATATTATGAGTCGTGATTGAAAGAGAGCATGAGGGGAGCCCCTGGGCAGCTGCGTGAGGCTCTGTTTCTTGATCTGGATGTCAGTTATCAGAGATACTGAGTTTATAAAAAAATCACTGCGCTCTAGGCTTATGATCTGTGTTCTTTTCAGTGTGTGTTTATATTTCAATTAAAAAACATTTAGGCCAGTTTCAGTGGCTCATACCTATAGTCCCAACACTTTGGGAGGCCAAGGCAGGAGAATCACTTCAGGCCAGGAGCTGGAGACTAGCCTGGGTAACATAGTGAGACCCCCATCTCTACAAAAAACACAAAAATAGTCTAATATGGTGGTGTGTGCCTGTAGTCCTAATCACTTGGGAAGTTGAGGTAGAAAGATCAGTTAAGCCTGGGAGGTTGCATTGAGCTACAATCACACCACTACACTTCAGCCTAAGCA
This sequence comes from Saimiri boliviensis, assembly GCF_048565385.1. Classification (NCBI taxonomy): domain Eukaryota; kingdom Metazoa; phylum Chordata; class Mammalia; order Primates; family Cebidae; genus Saimiri; species Saimiri boliviensis. The sequence goes on from NC_133461.1 coordinate 100,372,431, forward strand.
ACAGAGCAAGAACCTGTCTCAAAAAATATATGTATGTGGGCATATATATATATATATGTATATATATGTGTGTATATATGTGTGTGTGTGTGTGTGTATATATATATATATATATATATATATATATATATATAGAGAGAGAGAGAGAGAGAGAGACGAGGCAGAAACAAAAACAGAGAGAGAAACACTTGTGAATTATAATTTGATGAATTTTGAAGCATTGCTCCAATAATAGAAGTCATTTGTTATTGCTAGGGAATATAGACACACAAAAATTTGGTGGTAGGACAGTTTGGGGGTTTATGCAGGTCTTTGTATGGGAAAAACAAACGGACAAATTGAGTGGTCTGGTTAAAGAATGGGCTCTCCTGTTACAATTAAAGAGGATTCTTACAGGTCCTTCAAGAGACTGGTGCTCAACCAGCTTCTTCTGATCAGGTGCCATGCTATCCTGCTGGCCTTGGCGTCCTGTTTCTCAGACTCCTTGACAGCAGTGAGGGATTGCTCTCACGGCTGGGTATAAGGCCTCTGACCCCTAGCAGCACAAGCCCACTGTTCCTCACCCAAAACTTTTGGGACCAAGCAGGCTAAAAAATGCATTTATTTTTGAATTCTAGAAAGAGAACATTGCACATATTAATATCTATTGTGCAGAAATAATATACATATCAATTTTGTGTGTACATATATACATGTGTATATAGTGTCTTAATTATGTACCAACTACAGCAGGGTCTAGGGCAACACCATGAAATGAAACATGCGTTTTTGGAGTATGGTTCATAAATATTCGCATGAAGGAAGATGAAAAGGAAATTAAACAACTCTCATATCACTTCAGGAAAGTTTTGCTCCCTAGTAAGCATAAAAATGGTTTTTTAAAGATGTGGGGATTAAAATTTGCAGAAAAAAGATTCTAGACCCACATATACTTACCATTTAAAATCAGTAAATTAATATCCTGAGTTTATAATTTTTGCAGAACTGTTATTAGTGTGAATCCATGTCTTAGAGTCTGGTACTCATCTACTCTTTTCCCTGGTAAATTGATAAAATAGCTGGAGTTGGTAAAGCCAAGGAAACTGCTGAACAGTTTGTCCCTCTCTAATGAGTGGCCCGCTATTCTGGGCAGGACAGACAACACAGGCCTGCCAGTCATCTCTCTCCAGCTTCCCACCAGCCATCATTAGTTTGTAGATATCACGCCCTGTCTCTGACTTTCACACATTTCTGGAAAATTTTAAGAGACCTCAATGGTCAAGTAAATCATTGCAGAAGAAAAAGTCATTCAATTCAATACATTTAACAAATATTTCAATCTATGCATTACTACTGTGCCGTTTTACCCTATATAATTTTGATTCTCAAGATGTGATAAGGTACCCAACAGACAGTCAATCTCAATTTCTCTAAAACTTGGTGGCTTGCATCAGGATTTGGCTGCAAGTCTAAAACGGAGTTTTCAGTCCTTTTGTTTGGGGAGAGTTAGGAACCTTATTTGGGGGTTTTTTTTGAGAAAGAAAAAAACAAAGGGGAGGGAGGGGAGGGAAAAGAGAAAATGGCAGTTTCTGCTCAAGAATGGAGACTTTGGGAAAACGTGGAGCTTAAATGCTCTGTTTTCATTGTGCATCTCTGCAGATTACTAGGCTGTCTGGAAGGCAGCCATGAAATGGGAAGAGGTTGTCTTCCTCTCTTTAGGCTGCAAAAAGAGCAGAAAGAAAAATAACCTGAAGAGGAGGACATGGTCAAGGCAATCCTGTTGTGGAGGGTGGGCTGGCCACAGCAACAGGGCACCCAGCCAGGAGCGAAATAAAGGACTGACCAGCAGAGAGTTGGCCTAAGAACTGTCAGCAAAGACGTCCATTTTTACATTGTTTTATGGTTTGGTTTTCGTCTTTTTGAGTTAGCTATCTATTTGCCACGCCTTGTTACACATTTTGAAGAGAGTGCTGGATTGCAAAGACAATAAATACAACCAAAAAAGAAAAATGCTGAGACCATACAGGTGAAGAAAGAGGTCAGACAGTTGCAGTACGGCCCATCCCATTTATTGACTGGAGCAGGCAGCCAACAATTTGCAGAAAATATTAAAAGAAAAAATAGACTTCTATAAAAACGACTTGGCACCTGCAACAATGCAGGTAACAGCCCATCAGTGGAAAGGGTAGTGGGGTCACAGAACCAGAGGCATAGCTTCTGCCTAGGAGACACAGGATGGGACGGTGTGAGACCCACAGGAGGACCAGCCTGTACCACCACAAGATCGGTTTCACATCTTGCCTTTACCTAGCGGCTCTGTGACTTGGATATGTCCTTGAAAACTGAGTCTGTTTCCTCATCTAATAAATAAATTTGTTTATTCCTGCTTCATTGGACATCTATAAAATCAAAGAGTGCTTATGTAACGTTTTTAGCAGACATTTTATAAATGGCAATTATTATTATTTACACACTAATTAAGGTTAGCGATTCGAAGCTGATAAATCCTTTAGTGTTCACTATGTATCAAGCTGTTTGTAAGTAATGCCATTCTCATTACAGAAAGGACTCAGTATTTTACAGTAACTGTGTTGTATTGATGAAGCCTCAGAAAAAAGAACGTTTCAAAACCTGCTGAAGTCCTAAAAAATGTAAAGATCTGATGTGCCAAGTGTTGGTGCTTATGCAACTACATATTGATTCCTAAATACTAGTTTTGGCATGAAACAAGGAACGATTAATCAACATGACCCAGCATTTCTATCCCCAGACACACATCTTCTAGGAATTCTCATCCAGGCAACAAGGAGACATGTGTGAGAATCCTCACTGCAGCCAATTCTAATCAAAAAAAAAAAAAAAAAAAAAAAAAAAAAAAAACAGGCAGGGCATGGTGGCTCATGGTGATTCTGTAATCCTGGCACTTTGGGATGCTGAAGGAGGCAGACTGCCTAAACCCAGGAGTTTGAGATCAGCCTGGGCAACATGCTTAGACCCTGTGTCTACAAAATAAAAATGAAAATTAGCCAGGTATGGTGGCGCACACCTATAGGTCCAGCTACTCACGAGGCTGAGGCAGGAGGATAGCTTGAGCTTAGGAGGTCAAGGCTTCAGTGAGCCAAGATTGCACCACTACACTCAGCCTGGATGAAAGAGCAAGACTCTCTCTCCATAGTAAGTAAATAAATAATAAAACAAACATCTAAGATAACCTAATGTCCATGAATGGAAGAACGAATAAGTAAATTCAGTTGAAGACAAATAGAATACGATTCAGAAGCTGAAATAAACCACAATAAAAGCATGTTGCAAAAAAATATGTACAGCAAAATCCTCCTCTTAAAAAAACTTACACTTAAAGCAATAATGCTTTGTTTAGAAAAATATAATACTTCATTAAAGTAGGAAAGTATCGGTGACCATTATACATATTGAGGTCAAAATGCTTGTTACCCCTGAGGCAGAGGGGAGTATGACTGGTGAGCGCCACAGAGGAAGCTTTAAATGTATCTATGAGATATTTTCTTTCTATTAAAAGAAAAGCAATCTGAGACAAACATAGCAAAAAATAAAGTAAGACAAAAAAGATGGGGCTCAGTATCAAGTATATTGTTATTCATTATATTATTCTCTTTAATTTTCTGAATATTGAAAATAGTTCACACTTAACAGAATCAGGACTTCAAGGTTCTTATAGGACAATGGGGACAATTAAAATCCAAACTGCTTCACACTCTCTTCAAAAACTATGCAGATGAACTAGTATGAAAGAGATAAAAGCACCCCTAACCAAAGTCTGCCGGAAAACCAGGAGACAAAGAATATTGAAAATCTTATGTATGCAGGAAAATTATAATGAACACCACTAAGACAGCTGCAGAGCTCATGACAGAATGAAGAGCCAGGTTGGGAGTGCATGGAAAGAGGGGAAGGCAGTTGATATGATAGTCCATCTGGGAAAGCCAAGAAAATCAATGGCAAAGCTACTGTAAACAAGATAACTCAATAAAACAGACTATGAACCAAACACTGAGAAATCAGTAGCTTTCATACGTACAATCAGCAACCAGTTAGGAGGTGTAAAGGAAAAGAAAACATCATTTTTGGTACCAATAAAATAAAAATAAAATTCTTAGGAATAAACTTAACAAAAAGATGTGCAAAAGTCATACAAGGGAAACTTTCAAAGCCTGACTGAAAGATACAAAAAGGCATTCCTTGTTCTCCGATAAGATAATGACATCTGAAAGATGTCAGCTCTTCACTAGTTAATATGTAAGTTTAAAGCAATTCCGATACAAATAATAATTTCTTTTTCTAAAGATGGACAAGTTTTTTGTTGTTTGGGATATTTTTGTTTTGCTTTTTTGTTTCTTTTGAGACAGAGTCTCACTCTGTCACCAGGTGCCAGGCTGGAGTGCAGTGGTGCAATCTCGGCTCACTGCAACCTCTGCCTCCCGGGTTCAAGCAATTCTCCTGCCTCAGCCTCCCAAGTAGCTAAAACTACAGGCATGCCACCACACCCAGCTAATTTTTTGTATTTTTTAGTAGAGACGGGGTTTCACCATTTTTTTGGTGGGGGGGAGAAAGGTAAATTTGTATTTTATTTTGTTTTCAAGAAATCACCTTAATATAACATCGCCTTTCCTGTTGCTGCAGGCACATCACAGTGTCACATCAGCAGACTAGAAAGGCCATCCCATTCCTGTGGTAAGCATTTGTGAATGGGAAAGCGGAACAATCTTGTGGCTGTAGTGTCGAATGGCCTCTCTGATGTGGCAGGGCTGGATGGCATTGCTGTGAGCCTCAACACCACAGGCTGCAGTGCTCTCAGCAGAGTTGTGATACTGAATGAAGGTTGCAGAAATGGCATGGCTGAAGGGGTCCCCTGCCTTAGTTACCATGTCTTGCCTCACAAGAAGAGCCAGATCCCTAACTATGCCACAGTTTCATACGCTAAATATGCTAAAATTTCCATAGCGACGACATTGGGTTTTATCTCCATACTGCTGCAGTCCGACCAGTCTCGGAATTCGGAAGCTTTTTTGGAGAAACTTAATTGTCGACTTTCACAGAATTCTACATATTGAGCTGAATCCATAATTCGAGTTTGTGTTTCTGCTCTCTCCATTCTTTCTTGTTTAACTTCATCAATTTCATCATCTTCAAACATTGCTAAAAGTTCTCCTGTCTGGTCAATAGAGTTGAGCAAGTCCTGAGTAATTTTTTGTCTTTTGTTTGCATTATTGCTGCCACTCAATTTGTCTTCGAGAAGATCATCCTCATCAACACCTTTGACAATCTTTGATTTGTAGTCTCAGATAAACATGTATTTCAGCCATCTTCTAAGTTTTTTCTTATCTTTGCGCATCAAAAACAGAAGTTCTTCAGGAGTGATTACTCTTTCTCCACGCAGCTGAGAAACTTCAACAGCTTCCTATAACAGATTAATTAACTGAATGTGTACCACATCTCTTGATCTGAGTGTGTACCAGATCTCTTGACCTCTTGACCCGCCCGCCTTAGCTTCTCAAAGTGCTGGGATTACAGGCGTGAGCCACTGTGCTCGGCTGACAAGTTTTATTTATAGATGGATAAGTTGATTCTAAAGTGTGGATGAAAACACACACACACACAGACACACACACACACACACACACACACACACACAGAGGGAGAGAGAGGGAGGGAGAGAGAGAGAGAGAGAGAGAGAGAGAGAGAGGAAAACCAGGAACCAGCTGAAAGAGAAGAGGAAAGAAGGGAATTGACCCTACAAGACAGTAGAACACAGTGTGAAATTTCTATGAATGAAACTGTGTACAGGCACAGAAGACGACAATCCAACAGAATAGAACAGGAAAGGCAGGAATAGTCCCAAGTACAGACGAACATTTAGTATGATGATGGTAGCACTTCAAATCACTGAAAAGAAGACAGACTTTTTACTAAATGATGTTGGAACAACAGGGGAGTCATTTTAACAAAAGGCTAAATGAGACTATTTTTCATGTCATGAAAAAGTACAGTGAAAGAAAAAGGTACAAGAACGATGAGAAATATGAGTAAGTTCCTGGGTGTAGGATATAAAGAAAGCTGTTCTATCCATGATTCAAAATCTAGAAGCAATTAAGAGAACATTAATAAGTTTGACCATATAATAACGAAGTCCAATTTTTTAACATGGCAGAATCACATAACAGCAACAACAAAAAGAATGACAAGCTGGGATAAAATATTTCCAATTGGCTGGGCGCCATGACTCACACATGTAATCCCAGCACTCTGGGAGGCCGAGGCAGGAAGATCACGAGATCAGGAGTTCGAGACCAGCCTGGTCAACATAGTGAAACCCTTCTCTACTAAAAATACAAAATATTAGCCAGGCATGGTGTCAGGAGTCTGTAATTTCAGCTACTTGGGAAGCTGAGGCAGGAGAATCACTTGAACCTGGGAAGCAGAGGTTATAGTGAGCTGAGATCATGCCAATGCACTCCAGCCTGGGTGACAAGAGTGAAACTCCACCTCCAAAAAAAAAAAAAAAATGCAACCTACATGAAGAACTCTTAAAAAAAATAAAAGGGGTTAAAAAAAAACTTGAGAGAAACATAAATAGAAGAACCAACACGTCACAGAAAAAGACTCACAAATGGTCCTCAGGCATGTAAATATAAATAGAGGCTCAACTTCTTTTGTACTAAGAGTAATGAAAATTAAAACAGAAAGCTACAATTTCACATATGTCAGACTGACAAAATTTCAAAAGCTTGACAACATACTTTGTTGGTGAAAAAATGGAAAAACAGGCACTCTCAAGCCTTGCTGGTAAAACTGCACAATGGTATGCCCATGATATGGAAGGGAATTTGGTATACAGGAGTAGGCTGCTGGTATGCAGGTGATATAGAAGGAAATTTGGGAATAGATCACAAAACTACCTATGCACTTATCCTTTGACTCAGCAATCCAGTTTTTAGAAATTTATCCTGAAATTACACCTCCAGAAATTCTAAACAACCTATACATTAGTTTTTTTCACCCTTCAGTATTTGTAATTTGCTAGGTTTCTAATTCATAATTAAAAACTATCCACATTCCCAAATAGTAGACAGGTTTATTAAACCATGATACAATCATACCATAGAGAAATCTGTATATAAACGAAAGAAGAACTCTTGTTGAACTCATATGAAGTCCCTTCGAGTAGCAATCAAAATCTCTAAAATACCAAATAAAGTCCCCGTCCCCATTCCCCCTCACCCCATCCCCACACATCCCTGACTTCTTTTTTTGAGATGGAGTTTCACTCTTGTTGCCCAGACTAGTGCAACAGTGTGACCTTGGATTACTGCAACCTCTGCCTCCCAGGTTCAAGCCATTCTCCTGCCTCAGTCTCTTGAGTAGCTGGGATTACAGGCACCTGCCACTGTGCCTGGCTAATTTTCGTATTTTTAGTAAAGATGGGGTTTCATCATGTTTCCAGGTTGGTCTTGAACTCCTGACCTCAGGTGATCCACCCACCTCGCCTTCCAAAGTGCTGGGATTACAGGCACAATCCATGGCGTCCAACCTATTTCTTTAATAATTTCTTCATCTTCATTTTCTTCATTTCCTCTTTTTGGAATGACTAATTTCTAATTATCTTTCTGGAATTTCTGACTAATTGGAAATTAGTCAGAAATTAGATTTCCTGGGTAGATCCTCTAAGCTTATACTTATCTATTATTTTTCAATTTCCATGTCTCTTATCTATCAATTTTTTATTTCAGTAGCATATTTTTACTTTATCACATTTCTTCATTTTCTGTCTTTCATAGCAAATTTTGTGGTAGGTTTTCTTTGAAAATATTAGTTTGAAGCTATTGATGTTTTCTCTGATTCTCAGCATTATGTCTGATCTTTTAGGATCCTTTTGTCTGTTTACTATAATCTCTATTTTTCATCCTGAGGGTGATCCTCAGCTAGACTTGAAGAATAAGACATTGAAAACTGATTGGAAACTGCTCCCGGGAAGAGCTTGTTGACTCCTGCGCTTTGTTGCATGGTGGATGGGAAACAAACCAGCTGTTTCATTAGATGATCTCCAAATGTTAGTGTCTTCTCTCTGGGGCTGTTAGTTCTCTCTGGAGAAGAATCCTTGCATTCTCCTGTTCCTGCATTTCTGAAGTGAGGGAAGAAAAGGAATCCAAGAAGGACAACTCAATCATCAATTTTGCTCAATCCAACTGCTTTCTGCCATCATTTTACCTCTAATACTCGAGTATCTGTTGGCCAATTTCTCTGGAGAATTTCCCTTTTTCTTGCCAGATGGTGTGACCAGCTGACAGTCAGCTGGGGTAGAAGACCTGAATGTCTAATCATTCTGCTTTCAGCCTTTCAACTAAGTCTCCTGTTTTCCTTCCCTCTTCTTGCCCCTCACACCTGCCTTCTTTGGTGAACCTCACAGTGATTCTCTGAAGCCTATGAGCTCTGCAAGAATTTTAGGCTAGAGCTGGGTTTTTTTGTTTGTTTGTTTGGAGGCAGAATCTCACTTGTCACCCAGGCTGGAGTGCAATGGCTCAATCTTGGCTCACTGCAACCTCCAAATCCTGGGTTCAAGAGATTCTCCTGCATCAGCCTCCCGAGTAGCTGGGATTACAGGCTGCTGCCACCATGCCCAGCTAATCTTTGTATTTTTAGTAAAGACAGGGTTTCACCATGTTGGCCAGGCTGGTCTCAAACTCCTGACCTCACGATCTGCCCTCTTCAGCCTCCCAAAGTGCTGGGTTTACAGGTGTGAGACACTGTACCCAGCCGTAGAGCTTCTTTTGCTCAGTGAAATCAACTGTGATTCATTCATCTACTTTCCTTCTTCCAAAACTCTGTTGTAATATTTTGCTTCCTCCTGCCTTTCTGAGATGTTCTTTTCTTTTGTCTTTTCATTCCTCATCTATCATTTTAGATAAGTTTTGGGTGGCAGAGATAATAAATTCTTGTTGCTAATCTATCGTTTTAAACTCTAGTACTATCTAGGCAAGATTTAAAATCTGGGCACCCTATTTACAAGAGACTCTAATAGTTAGGCAGTAATATTAGCAACCTATTCCACCTGAAGAAGTTACAGAAGGTGAATCTTCACCCTTGCACAACCCTTAAGGATTAAGGGTTCTCTTGTCAAAAGGAGAGGGAAAATACATCAGAGGCGTTTGTACCTGACATGTTTGAAGAGGCATTTGAACCAAAGAGGCTCCATCTTGAATAGGGGCTGAGGAAAATGAGGATGAGACCCACTGGGCTGCATTCCTTAGGTTAGGCATCCTTAGTCACAGGATAAGACAGGAGGTTGGCAGGACTGGCATCCCAAGATATAGGTCATAAAGACCCTGCTGATAAAACAGGATGTGGTAAAGAAGCCAGTCAAAACGCGCCTAAACCAAGATGGTGAAAAAGCAACGTCTGGCCATCCTCACTGCTCACTATGTCCTCCTTATAATGCGTTAGCGTGCTAAAAGACATTCCCACCAGGATCATGACAGTTGATAAATGCCATGACAAAATCCAGAAGTTACCCTATGAAGTCTAAAAAGAGGAGGAGCCCTCAGTTCTGGCAATTGTCCCCCCTTTTCCTGGAAACCTCATGAATAAACCACCCCTTATTTAGTATATGATTAAGAAATAACTAAAAATAGCCAACCAGCAGCGCTTGGGGCTGCTCCATCTATGGCATGGGTCGCCAACCCGTGGTCAATGGCCCAATACCCAGTGGCATGTTAGGAACCAGGCCACACAGCAAGAGGTGAGTGGGAGGCAAGGGAGAGAAGCTGAGTTCCGCCCTGTCAGATCAGCAGCAGCATTAGATTCTCACAGGAGCACAAACCCTATCATGAACTGTGCATGTGAGGGATTAGGGTACACATTCCTCATGAGAATCTAATGCCTGATGACCTGTCACTGTCTCCCATCACCCCCAGATGCAACCATATAGTTACAGGAAAATAAAGGCAGGGCTCTCGCTGATTCTACATTGTTGTGAGTATGAAATAATAATAGAAACAAAGTGCTTGAATCATTCTGACACCATCGCCACTTGTGTTGTTCATGGAAAAATTGTCTTCTTCAAAACTGGTCCTTGGCACCAAAGAGGTTGGGGACTGCTGGTCTATGTAATGGCCATTCTTTTGTTTCTTTACTTGGCTAATAAACTTCCTTTCACTCAAAAAAAAAAAAAAATCTGGGTACCATATATACAAAGATCAAGACAACTAAATCCTGGCCTTTTCGTAAGTTCCACGGTGGAGAGGAAACTGACAAGTTGCAATAACCATTAGTTAAGAAACCCAGCAACTCTATTCTAGTGTCTTATTTCTGTTATTAAAATGTTTCTGAATCTTCATTTTCTATCTATAAAATGGTTGAGAGATTCTTGGTAAGACACATCAGACATTTGCTAGGGAATTCTTAGTATTGCTTTTGCTTGTTGTTGAAATCATTCTTTCAGGAAGAGATGCAGGGAGAACTGGCATGTTTTAATCACCTTTTCCACGTACAATTTTCCTAATGCAGAAAAGCAGAGAGAGCAATATGAATTCAAGCACCTGAAGCCAGAAACATGACAGCAAGGGCAAATCTAGGTAGTCAGGGGAAGTAGTCAGGAGGAAACAGAGTGACAAGGAATAGAAATGAGGGTGGGAGGAAGGGATCAGACATGGCTTGCTTTTTGCTATCTTCTAGAATATAATAAAGGGGCCTAAAGGAAATGTCTAGGGCAAAACAGCCTGTGCAAAAGAAAAAACGATGAAAAATTTATTTCAAATTCATTCGTTTCCTAGCCTTTCCTTCTTAACTCTAACTAAAGCCTTAACGTTTCTCTGTAACAATCAGAATTTACCCAATCACAATGAGCTTCCGAATGGCTAAGAAACTAAGTGAGCCGGTGACCTTGAGTGAACTTGTAAATTTGCTTTGTGGATGTTTGAGACTGCTCAGGGAGGAGAGATCAGGGGCCTGTGTGCAAGGTTGCTTTCACTGTGCAGTGCACAGCAGGCATTCACTAGAAGACCTCAAGATGATGGCATTCTTTGGATTGGGCAACATGAAGCTCTGACGGGAATGTATCTGGATTGGCAAAAACCCATCCCAACTGCCTAGAAAGAATCAGAAATAGCATACACATCACTGTAGAATCGTCTTTGGGCAGGAGAGGCACCACTCTTTCTCTCTCTTGCTCAGTCCTAGAAATTGTCTCCCAAACTCACGCCTTTTTAAGTAAACGTTTACTCTTCTGGGATATTTGCTTTAGGAAATTGTTTAGATGTGAAAGAGAAGGTTGCACTTTTCCCAATTTAGCCATTTCTATCTGTGCTTAGAAAAATAATTTTTTTTTTACATTCACTGAAGTGTCATTTAAATAAGAAAGGCAAGATGATCTCCAGATACTAAGTTATTAATGAGAACTTTTCCTTCTAGACGGAATTTAAATGAATAGCAAATAGTCCTATTATTAGGTTTTAAATGGTTTTAACTTCTTAACACCAACTGAAAAGAAAATAGCCAGTGCTAGAATGTGTAATTGCTTATGATAGTAATAATAAAAATTTTATTTGCAATCTTATTATTCAACGAGAAAGTTACTAAGCAGTTTACCAGAGTGTGGGCCAAGGATTATGAAATTGCATTTATACGTAAATGATAAAATGTGTTGCCATGGTGAAGGTCTGGTCAAAAACAGGATAATGTTCTAGCTCATTTGAAATGTATCAGTGCAATGATTATCTGATATAAACACAGCAACTTGATTCTCATAATCCTTGAACCTTCTGTAAATAATGCAAAGAATAGCTGAAAACTAAAAATTCTGACTCAAACTTGCACTTTGATACTATCTGTAAAGTTTTTAAATATACTGACACCCTAGTCCTTCCACAGAGATGCTGATTTAATCAGTGTGGGATGCAGTCTGGGAGCTAGAATTTTTTATATTTTTATTTTATTTATGTATTTATTTTTAGAGTCAGTATCTTGTTTGTTGCCCAGGCTGGAGTGCAGGGGTACAATCATAGCTCATTGCAACCTCGAACTGGACTAAAGGGGTCCTCCCATCTAAGCCTCCCCAGTAGCTGAGACTACAGCCGTGTGCCACCACATCCAGCTAATTTTTGTATTTTTTGTAGAAATAGGGTCTAGCTATCTTGCTCAGCCTGGTCTCAAACTCCTGGATTCAAGCAATCCTCCCACTGCAGCCTCCCAAGGCACTGGGATTACAAGCATGAGCCCCTGTACCCCTGGAACTGAAATTCTTAAACCTCCCCAGGTGATTCTAATATGTTTCAAGTTGGAGAAACGTACTCAGGTGACACATCCTTCTGTTCAAAGACTACAGTAAAAGTGAAGCTTATTTATCACATAATTGTGACTCAACAAAGGCTTTTCTTTAGAGATACTGTATTGGCATGTCTAAAGACAAACGAAGTAATAGAAATATAAAAAGATATAGAAATAAAATAGAGAACACTTAATAGGTAGCAGCATATTATCTATTACTATAGTAGTATTATATTTTTTATAATATCTATCAACATATAATAACTGGAATATAAAAGAAACCAAAATAAATATAATCCCAGAGTTTATATAGATTTACATTGAAGTAAACTTATCAGAGCCATATTAGTACATAATGAAAATGCATTTTGGTTCCAGAGAAAGTTCAGTGCTTATGCATTTTAAAGAATACTAATTCCACTGGGCATATACCCTAAGAAATATAAATCATTCTATTATAAAGATGCATACATGTTACATTTATTGGAGCACTATTCACAATAGCGAAGACACGGAATCAACCCAAATGCCTATCAATGATAAACTGGATAAGGAAGATGTGGGTACATATACACCATGGGCTACTATGCAGTCATGAAAAGGAATGAGATCATGTACTTTGCCGAGACATGGATGGAGATGGAAGCCATTATCCTCAGCAAACTAACACAGGAACAGAAAATCAAACACCCCAAGTTCTCACTTATAAGTGGGAGCTGAATAATGAGAACACATGGACCTGTGGGGTGGGGTACAACACACACTGGGGCCTGTCAGAGGGGCAAGGGGAGGGGGAGCATCAGGATAAATAGCTAATGCACATGGGGCTTAATGCCTAGGTGATGGGTTGATAGGTACAACAAGCCACCATGGCACAGGTTCACCTACATAACAAACCTGTACATTCTGCACATGTATCCTGGAATTAAAATCTTTAGGAAAAAGAATACTAATATCATCCCATCACAAAATCAGGCTGTAGCCAGGTGATACAGGTGACATGGATACAAGTAGAGACAACAGATATAGTTTCTACTCAAATTTGAATTATTTAGCCTCATTGCATTTCGTGGAGTCAAGCTATTATAGAGAAGTTAGCAAATGATCCCAGAAATGCATGGATTTGATCAAAAAGGAGGTCAAATTTAAATCAACTACCAGTTGAGAAAACAGCTCAGTGGTGTCAAACTTCATATATCCATTCACAAAGCATTTCTTGAATACTTGCAAAGCAATGAGCTTTGTGAAATGGAAGAATGAATTCCAACTGTATCTGTAAAGCTTTATTACTTAAAAAGAATCTAAAGCAAGCATCAGTAAATTATAACATTTGTTCAGTATAGCTAATGAATATATTATCTTTGCTATATTATTCTTCATGCTTCTCATATTATGTTTGAAATATTTCACTTAAGTTGAATTTGGGCCAGGTGTGGTGGCTTGTGCCTATAATCCCAGCACTTTGGGAGGCCAAGGTGGGTGGCTAACGTGAGGTCAGGAGTTTGAGACCAGTCTGGCCAACACGGTGAAGCTCTGTCTCTACTAAAAATACAAAAAAAGAATTAGCTATGCGTGGTGGCATATGCCTGTAATCCTAGCTACTTGGGAAGCTGAGGCAGGAGAATTGCTTGAACCCAGGACGTAGATGGAGGTTGCAGTGAGCTGAGACTGCGCCATTGCACTCCAGCCTGAGCAACAGAGCACAACTCCATCACAAAAAAAAAAAAAAGAAAGAAAGAAAGAAAGAAAAAAGAAAAAAAAAAGTTGAATATTAAGAAATCTACAATCAAGGAAACAAAAGAGCATATGAACAACAATAATATAAACTTGAAGGTAATAGGGTGGTACATGGTACATGATAGTAATGTATTTCTCACTCTTTCAACAGTTCAAACGGTTGAGTAGGCAACTTTCTGTATGGTGGTATGGAGACCCTGGTGCTGTCATTGCATGGCTCTGCCATTTCCTACAGCCTCTTGGTGCATTACTGGACCCTCAGCATCCAGTTGGCATTCTGGGGAAAAAATAGAGTGGAAGATTGCAAAGAAGATGGTTTATGAGCCAGACTGAGGACCCACATACATCACATCTGCACACATTCCATTGTCTAGGACCCAGTCATGTGGCCGCCCCACAGTGAAGACTGGGAAATGTGTTTCAGACCTTTTTCCATGAAGAACAAGAAAAGGGTTGGGTGAGCATCTCATCAGTCTCTGTGGGCGGTGACTGCATAAGAAAGCAGACAAAGTGCTGAGTCAGCTCAAAGGAAAGAAACAGTGGTTGGCAGAAGGGATTACAAAAAGCCTCATGGGAAAGGTGACATCTGAATTAGAACCTGAAAGATTTGTAGGATTTGGAAGTGCAGAGATAAACTTTATTCGGGGTAGGGGTATAAACTATGTACAAAAATAGGAAGGTAGAAATGTAAAAGTCCATGTAGGGAGCAGAGAACAAAAGACCGGCAACAGAGTCTAGATAGGCTGGGCTGATACTCAGCTGTTACTCACGGGAAGGCTATGCAAGTTACTCAAAGAACGAGAGGCTTCTGAACTAGTTATCAAAGTCACCAGTCCAAGCTGCTATGTGGACATCCTGAGCTTACCCCACTGCCCAAGGAGATGCTCCCAACACAGCAGACTCCTGTAGGGCCCTGCTCCAGCCTGTGGTCATGTTAGTTTTGATTGTTGGTGTCTGCATGTTATTGGCTGTTACATATTTTTCACTCCATCATCTCTGAACACAAGATTTTAAGAGGGACTAACAGCAGGATTCGGAGAGGTGGACTGGAACTGCTTCACTGTGTCCTCAAATGCCACACCATGAAGTTTGGATTTTATTCATTAACAGGGAAGTGTGTGTTCATCACAGACCTTTTCTGAATAGGCAAGGAATATGATCAGAGCTCTGTTTAGAAGGATGATTTTAACAGCAGCTAATTTAGGACGACATGAAAAAAAGAAAGTAGATTACAAAGATTAAGTGATCTTTGTAAATGAATGACACCAGGTTATTAAAACAGCAAGGAGGCTCCATCTAATTAGTTATTACAGTTACTAAGATAAGGAAAATGGTACCAACAAATTACATCAGACCTGACCTTATTACTTTGCTCTAATCATCAATGTTTATAACTTTAGTTGTTACTGCGATATCTGTAAGAGTGGACATGTTATTCTGATACATGTGTGAGGGCTCTAGTGCCACAATTCAGAGCATCATCGGACAACCATCTTTCAAACTCTCCCTCAATTATGTCTGTAAGGACAAACATCTGCTGGTTCTATTATTTAAGGAAAATATCTGAAATTTCCCCATCCTTATATTTTTTCCTGCTTTAACTCCCTACATACACATACATGCACACACATGAGCAAGTGAACACACATGCACACACAGAGACACATACATGAGCACATGCACAAACATCAACACGGGCATACACACAACCATGTGCCTATAGGTGCACACCCTCACATGTGTGCAGGCACCCACCGGGACACTGGCATCTACGAGGGATTCCATGCCTGCCCCATTGTGTTGGCGAGAACCTACTTGCTTACTTCACCCTTGCCAGCTCCATATCCCAGATAGACATGATTTCCACTCTTTTCTTTGTAGCTTTCAGACTGCTTTTCTTTGACTTAAAAATCACAGCCAGGTTGTCCTTACCAGGTAAGTGCATACTACTTCCAACTGGAGGCCACAGTTTATCCCACACATCCCAGACCTGATCCTTCCCCTCCCACATCTCCCACCCAGGGCCTTGAAATGGATGGTGTCTGCCTGTCCCTTCTTGGTCCCCAGCTCCATCTCCATCCTGTCTGAGCACAGAAGCTTCTGTCACCTTGGAGTTGGAGTGCACCACCCTATCAACACATGGATGCATTCACCAGTCTGGAAGCTATTGATGACTAGCTCAATTTCC
This sequence comes from Saimiri boliviensis, assembly GCF_048565385.1. Classification (NCBI taxonomy): domain Eukaryota; kingdom Metazoa; phylum Chordata; class Mammalia; order Primates; family Cebidae; genus Saimiri; species Saimiri boliviensis. The sequence goes on from NC_133461.1 coordinate 100,388,632, forward strand.
AGACCCTCTTCTCTCCCTAGAGTTCTGTAGTTTCAGCTGAAAGTTCCAATCTTCTTATCATACCTTGGTCTTTCTCGCAACAGCCTGTATCCTGAAACTATCTAGTGGTCTACTCTTTTGATCCAAGAGTAGCCTCATGAGAAAAAAAATGGTCCAATCACCCAGGATATTCCAAGGATTTTTGGAACTGTGTGCCAGGAACCAGGAATGAAAACAAAATACTTATTTATCATATTTACTGTCCTCCTCTCAATTAGTGCAGGAAAATAATCTATTACCATTTTTAAATCTGTACTGAAGTCGTAACTGCGCTAATTTTAACAAGACTAGTCCCTGGTGTATTAGTCCATTTTCATGCTGCTGATAAAGACATACCTGAGCCTGGGAAGAAAAAGAGGTGTAATTGGACTTCCAGTTCCACATGGCTGGGGAGGCCTCATAAGCATGGCAGGAAGAAAAAAGCACTTATTACATGGTGGCAGCAAGAGAAAAAAAGGAAGAAGAAAAAGCGGAAACCCCTGGTAAGCCCATCAGATCTCATGAGACATATTCACTATCATGAGAATATTATTGGAAAGAGCAGCCTTTATGATTCAGTTACCTCTCCCAGGTCTCTCCCACAACACCTGGGAATTCTAGGTGATACAATTCAAGCTGAGATTTGGGTGGGAACACAGCACTATATCACCTGGACATAATAGTACTGTATTAGTCTGGGTCAAGTCAGGAAATTAGAAACCACATTAGGCTTCTCGAATAGACGGCATTTAAAACAGGGAACTGGTTATATAGTGCTGGAAGGTTGAGGCAACTCAGATAAGAGTAACTGCAGGAAGCAGCTCCCACCCTAGGTTGGAGGAACAAAGTGAAGAGAATTACCACAACTTAGGAGTTGGAAGGGTGGATGGTTAGATTTCTGGTTAGATTGGCCAGTGCTTAGATTTCTAAAGTGGAGGCATCACAAAGCCACTGCAAGGAAAGAATTTTGAAGGATGAGCACCATGTGGCAGGTTCTGGAAGTACTGAAAGAAGGTGGGAACCTGGCATGTGCTGCTGGCAGGATACTAAAGGGAGCTAGAAACAGGACATCTCCCCTCCTCCAGCTTTCCTATCTCCCACTGGAGCTCTACGTGGTGACATGTTACCATGTAACAGGACACCAGACATAATGGAGTCCAGGATATCTAATTTGCAGAGACCAAACCTGATCAAGACAAATGCTTCATGTCACATGGATACAAAATGAGATGAGGCTCAGCTCAAGGTGGCCGATTGGAATGGACACATTGTAAACCCCGGGAGGGAAGAACCGCAGAGGATAATGGCCCATACACACCTTAATATTTACAATGAGGCCAGGTGCAGTGGCTCACACCTGTAATCCCAGCATTTTGGGAGGCTGAGGCAGGTGGATCACCTGAGGTCCAGGGTTCAAGACCAGCCTTGCCAACATTGTGAAACCCCATCTCTACTAAAAATACAAAAATTAGCCTGGTATGGTGGCACATGCCTATAATCCCCGCTACTCAGGAGGCTGAGGCAGGTGAATCACTTGAACCTGGGAGGTGGAAGTTGCAGGGAGCCAAGATCATGCCATTGCTCTCCAGCCTGCACAGAGTGAGACTCCATCTAATATATATAATATGTATTATATATATTATATATTTATTTATATATATTATATAGAATACATATAATATACATATATATTTATATTTATATATATTATATATTTTTATATATTACATATAATATATGATATATATAATATATATTTATATATATTTATAATTTGGCTTTCTAGCCTTTGTTTTTGATGTATTATGATTTTTTAAAATTTAGCATGGAAGCAAATTTGTTTTTTTAAAAAATCTAAGTTTGGACACATTTTATTACATTCTTATTTGCGATAGCAAGGTAAAATTATTTCAGGCTATGAAACTAAATATGCAATTTTTGCAACACTGAATATATTCATGGAAAAGATGTAATTTCAGTCACCATATTAGAATATCAGAAATAATGCTATTTCCAGTTCAATTCTTTGTGTGGGTCTTTTGTTTTGGGGGGGTTTGGGGTGGTTTTTTTGTGATGGAGTTCTGTTCTTGTCACCCAGGCTGGAATACAGAGGTGCAACCTCCACCTCCCAGGTTCAGGTGATCCTCCTGCCTCAGCCTCCCAAGTAGCTGGGATTACAGGGGCCCACCACCACAGCCAGATAATTTTTTGTGTTTTTAGTAGATACTAGGTTTCACCATCTTGAGCAGGCTGGCCTTGAACTCCTGACCTCAGGTGATCCGCCAACCTCAGCCTACCAAAGTGCTGGGATTACAGGCATGAGCCACCACACCTGGCCTATATTCTTTGTTTTATAAATGTGTAAAACCTTTCTACAGCAACCCGTTGTTTCAAAGACTATTCTGAGGCAAAGATTCTGAAACATGTAAAATGTAAACCTGCAATGAATCCATATTCATTCTTTCAAAAGTGCTCATTTCTGTGACTCAGAAATGAAAAACAAATGATAAATATTTATCCCAACTGGAAAAAGAAAGACGTTGAGTCCAAGAGTCCTAAATCTGGCAACTTTTGCTTTGATCAACCAAATAGTGCTTCTCAAAACTCTTTATTTAAGTGCCTGCTTTCCATGGGGGGAAAAATAGGAGTTATTTAACCTTAAAATGTCAGATTATTTGGCTCCAGGGATTTTATGAGAAATGAGGTATCTCTGGGCTCGGATCCACTCAGCCTCTCTTTATATTTCACATCTATAGCATGAAATACTTTAGTCCTAATATTTACAGTTCCTAGAAACTGAGAGGACACAGGAGACTGAAAAGTTCCCAAATTTTATTGAGCATAAAAGCCATCTAAATCATGGTATCTTTTTTTGGGGAAACCAGTAGTATTAACAGCCATCCCACTGGGCATGCATTTTAAAATCCTTCTCAATTGCTGTTAATAACTCAGGAAAACAAGAATATGAAAGGATGGAAACCCTAAAATGGTCAAGACAACTCAGAGAGAGTGATAGTAAAATGATGGCGCAAATACACTTTATCCTTCAAAAGAGTCACCACGGAGAGAACAGCCTATTTCAGTGATGCTGCCATTATGCAAGTGTTTAGGGGACCATTCTGAATCTTTTCCAAGCCACTTTAAGAGACCCACAAACATGAAAAATATATTTAATCCCTTTCACCTCAATCTTGTTTTTTGCCACCAAAGAACATTTACACACCTCAGTAAGTTCCAAGAGACTTTTGCATGTTTTCCATTTTTAATAGCTATCTTCAAAGACAAACATATCTACTGAGAATGCTCCAGAAAATGGACTTATTACTGAAAAAAATTCCGGAATAAAAGTTTTAAGATATTTTGCATCTTGGGTATAACACAAGTGTTACCTCCCAAAGTTTCTGCATGAAAAGAAAAAAAAGTCATTGTAGTGTTCAGATTTTTTTTTAATGGATCATAACATTTTATATAGAACATACATTAGCTGTGCCTTTAAGGACACACATGCGTCAATGATCTTCCCTGGGATTTTGCTGTCATTATTTAATTACAGTTTTCATTTAATGAGATGTTCTTCCAGGATGAGTTTCCCAGTGATTTTATCACATCCAATTACACCACAGAAGACTTATAATGAATAAAGGCTCACAGATTTAGAACAACTTTTGTTATTGGTAAATGAACACAGAATGTCATGAAAGACAACAATGGAATAATTTTTCAGCAAGTCAAGTGACCACTAGGAAACCAATGGACCAGCAGAGAAAAAAATGTTTCCTAAAAATAAATGCTGGGGCCGGGCGCTGTGGCTCACACGTGTAATCCCAGCACTTTGGGAGGCCAGGGCAGGCAGATTGTCTGAGGTAAGGAGTTCAAGAGCAGCCTGGCCAACATGATGACATGCTATTTCTACTAAAAACACAAAAATTAGCCTGGCATAGTGGCACACATCTGTAATCCCAGCTACTTGGGAGGCTGAGGCAGAAGAATAGCTTGAATTCAGGAGGCAGAAGTTGCAAGTGAGCTGAGATCCAGCCATTGTACTCCAGCCTGAGCAACAGAGCGAGACTCTATCTCAATAATAATAATAATAATAATAATAAAATGTTGGGTAAGGATGGCTTCTGTGCTTTTCCTCTGTATGAGTCAGCTTGAGCCGCCATAACTACAACAACAACAGCAACAACAATAACAGAGAAATTTTCTCCAGAAGGAGGCTAGAAATTCCAAGATTAAGATTTGAGCAGTGTTCAGTTTCTGGTAAGGGCTGTCTTTTGGGTCTGCAGGTGGCCCTGTCCTCTCCTGGCCCTTCCTCTGAGCACGGATGGATTGGATAAGCTCTTTTTCTTATAAGGACATCAGACTTATGGGATTACAGCCCCACCCTTACAACCTAATTTAACCTTTATCATCTTCCCATGAGCCCTATCTCCAAAGGTAGTCACTGATATGGTGTGCATCTGTGTCCCCACCCAAATCTCATGTTCAATTGTAATCCTCAATATTGGAGGTGGGGCCTGGTGGGAGGCGACTGGATCATGAGGGTGGATCCTTCATCAATGGTTTAACACCGTCCTCAGTGCTGTTCTCATGGTGAATGAGTTCTCATAAGAACTGGTTGTTTTAAAGCAGGCATCCCCAAACTTTGGCCCGCGGGCCGCGTGCGGCCCCCTGAAGCCATTTATCCGCCCCCCGCCCCACAACCGCCGCACTTAAGGAAGCGGCATCTCTTTCATTGGTGGTCAGTGAGAGGAGCACAGTATGTGGCGGCCCTCCAACGGTCTGAGGTATAGTGAACTGGCCCCCTGTGTAAAAAGTTTGGGGACGCCTGTTTTAAAGTGTGTGGCAACTCCCCATCCTTCCTCTTGCTCCAGCCATGTAAGAGGTGCCTGCTTCCTCCGTGCCTTCCGCCATGATTGTAAATTTCTGAGGCTTCCTCAGAAGCAGACACCACTATGCTTCCTGGACAGCCTGCAGAACCATGAGTCCATTAAACCTCTTTTCTTATAAATTACCCAGTCTCAGGTATAGAGACTTTATAACAATGTGAGAACTGACTAATGCAGTCACATTGGTGTTAGGGTTTCAACCTAGGAATTTGGGGAGGACACACATGTTCAGACCATAGCACCCTTCCTCCTGAACAGTAAAGTCATTTCCAATGGAGTCAACAAATAGATAAAAGTGAAGACGAGTCGGGCGCGGTGGCTCAAGCCTGTAATCCCAGCACTTTGGGAGGCCGAGGCGGGTGGATCACAAGGTCAAGAGATCGAGACCATCCTGGTCAACATGGTGAAACCCCGTCTCTACTAAAAATACAAAAAATTAGCTGGGCATGGTGGTGCGTGCCTGTAATCCCAGCTACTCAGGAGGCTGAGGCAGGAGAATTGCCTGAACCCAGGAGGTGGAGGTTGCGGTGAGCCGAGATCGTGCCATTGCACTCCAGCCTGGGTAACAAGAGTGAAACTCTTCCTCAAAAAAAAAAAAAAAAAAAAAAAAAAGTAAAAAAGAATGAGGCCGGCCGAATGTGACGGCTCATGCCTGTAATCCCAACATTTTGGGAGGCCAAGGCGGGCAGATCATGAGGTCAAGACATCAAGACTATCCTGGCCAGCATGGTGAAACCCCACCTCTACTAAAAAATACAAAAATTAGCTGGGGGTGGTGGCACACGCCTATAGTCCCAGTTACTCTGGAGGCTGAGGCAGGAGAACTGCTTGAACCCGGGGGGGCAGAGGTTGCACTGAGCTGAGATCACGTTCCTGCACTCCAGCCTGGCAACAGAGTGAGACTCGGTCTCAAAAAAAAGAATGAGACCAAACTGTCAAGCAAATGGATCTAGCACTCTGGGAGGCTGAGGCAGGAGGATCACTTGATTCCTAGAGCTCAAGACCACCCTGGGAAACATAGTGACAGGCATCTCTACAAAAAAAATACCAAAAAAAAAAATGTTTTTTAAGCGAGCCAGGCATAGTGGTATGCACCTGAGGTCCCAGCTACTCAGAAGGCTGAGGAGGGAGGATCACTTGAGCCCAGAAGTTCGAGGGTGCAGTGAGCTATGATCACTCCACTGCACTACAGACTGAGTGCCAGAACAAGATCCCATCTCTAAAAAACAACTTTTTAAAAAACAGAGTTTAAGAAAGAATTAGAGGACAGACACACACAGATGTCAAGCAGGGGAATGTTGAGACACCTAAGTTCAAGCTCACTACCTGTTTGAAAATTAATAAAATTAAAATTAACAAATCCACCAGGAGGGGGAAGAACGAGGCCTGCACATTTACCACCACCACCGACCCTCATTGATCCTTGGAAGGCCTGACAAGTTCTTGCCGTGCTGTTGGGCCCTGTGCTCTCAGCTTCTTGTGTCAACTCCTTGGCAGCCAAATTAGTCTCCACATCTCTCAGATCTGTGAGACTCTCCACCTCATTCTAACATCATGTCTTTCTCTCTCTGGTGCCCCTTCCGTTGTATCACAAAAGTCAAGTCCATTTTGGAAATAACGTACAGGGAGCATTCCGAGCTGCCTGGCTTCTCCGGGTCCCCTTCAGAGTCTAACACCTGGCTTAAACCTTCCTGCCACTCTCTCTCCCACATTGCCCAGACAGACATTGATTGACAGTGGATCGATTGATTAACTGTTCATCGTCTGAAACCGCTTTCTGTGTCTGAAGACTCTCATTGTGTGACTCTTGGTAGTTGGTCAGATGCCATCTCACGTTGGAAACCCAAAATTTGGACAGTTGTTTTCTCAGACCCTGGCAAATGTAGCTTCGGCCTGGGATGAGGCATCAGCCAATGAGATGCCCCCACTGGGAATCTGCTCTGGATGAAGTAATGCAAAAAATCAGGGCATTCCCAAGAAGTCTCCCCGGTGGCAGTTTCAGCAGCAGCCTGGAAATGGTATTGAGCTTCTTCGGGCTACAGCAATGCTGGACCCAGGTCCATACTCAGCAAAAGCAGTGAAGGTACCCCAGCCAGCCTCTCCCTGAGGCATTCTCATGCGCTCTGACACCCTGGTATCCTTTGACTATTCCATGATTTCTGTTTTCTCCAGCTCCCTGTCCTTTCTGTAAGCTAACTGACACCCTTCTAATAAATTCCATTTCTGCTTAAACTAACCGGAGATGACCTCCATCTGCAACCGAGAAACCTCAATATCACACCTCCCCTGGCTCTGATCATTGAAAATGAAGTAAAATTCTAGGCCAGGAGAGGCATTGAGAATTGAACATAACAACAATCATTGAGTAATAAAGCTGAACACAACCTTGATTTGGAGCCAATTAAAATATAAATGCAGGCTAGGTACGGTGGCTCATGCCTGTAATCCGAGCACTTTGGGACGCCAAGTTGGGCGGATCATGAGGTCAAGAGATCAAGACCATCCTGGTCAACATGGTGAAACCCCGTCTCTACTAAAAATACAAAAATTAGCTGGCTGTGGTGGCATGTGCCTGTAGTCCCAGCTACTTGGGAGGCTGAGGCAGGAGAATTGCTTGAACCCAGGAGACAGAGGTTGCAGTGAGCCGAGATCGCGCCACTGTGCTCCAGCCTGGTGACAGAGTGAGACTCTGTCTCAAAAAAAATATATAGATATAAACATAAATGCAAAAATAATCCACAGCAATTTTTTTCTTTCGTCCCTGAGGCTTTGTGAAGGTCTTGTGGACTTTTCAACAGCAGACCTGAAACATTCCCTGAATCGGAATCTGCATGGTTAGAATACCCCTTTGATTTGCTTGGCTAGTCCTTTAAATCAACTTCGTGCAGTGTCTTGCAGAGGCCAAACAACTTTAAAATTTAGATTGCTTCTAGAGTGCAAAGCTTAGCCAAGTTTTGAGAAGTAATTTATTCTCGGTCTCATGTGTTCCATCAAGTAGAAGCCCAAGGGTCTCTTTCATACTGAGTGTGTCAGGGACAAATGGGCTTTGGTGGATTCCAAAAAACAAAGACATTTTGGGAACAATTTTGGAAGGGAACATTCAAAACTTTCTAGCACCACAGGGCCTAATTTGCTCCTATCTTGAATTTCAGCAATCCTAATTTTGAGAGTTTTACAACACCTGCTGCGGAAACCATCCAACTTTTTCTTACTGAACTGATAAGTAGGTAAGAAATAATGTGGCCCTGAGAGTTGGGTAATCAGAAAACTCAGGGTAAAAAAAAAAAAAAAAAAAAAAAAAAAAAAAAAAAAAAAGATGAATTGGTCTTTCTCTCAGAGATAAACCCACACAAAACAGCATGACACATCTACATTTTTGCACAAACTAATTAGAGTTTCTTGGCCTTACCTCATTAGACTAAATTCAATCTGAACCAAACATATGCAGAGACTCCTACAGTCAACAATGTACTTCAAATAATAGAGGATATGAGGCTGGAATCATTACCAACTTAGCAGAGGGGCCTCTCTTTGCAAAGCCTGTGGAATACTGGTTGTACACATTCATGTATTTCCTGCCTAACATAACTGCTAATTAGATGAAGGGGTTAGATCCAAAGATAAATATGAAAAGAATTGCGTTGCAGGCGATGAGCTGATCACAGTGGACAAATCAATGCTGATTACTTTGATTACAAACATAAATGATTAAACCAGAGTTTTGTTTCCAGCCACCCAAGCTTTCACCACTTTCTTTTGGTTAAAGTTTTACTTTCACTGATTTGGTATAATAACAAAATTAAAAACTAGTAAGCTTCTCAGGGGGTTCTGGATGTCAATGCCACAGCAGATTGTCTATTTGATATTGAGAATCTGACATGTCTGATTTGTATTTGATGTTTCTTCTCCTATTAGGTAACCTGAGGAAAACTACAGCTGTTGGGCTCTGCTCTTAATTTAGACCTTGTTCAGATTTCTGCCTACAGGGTGGGCATTTGTCATAGCGGGAAGCACATAGAGACTCTGGCGGGGACAAGACTGCGCCTCACAATCAAGGTCTCCTTGGCACTTGGCGTAATTTTCTCTGAGGTGGGGAGGGGACGCTGCTAGGTGGTGGCCTTCTTGTTAACACAGGGGCACTACTGGGTGGGGGCACAGCGGCAGAAGCAGAGGTATCTCGAGGAGAAACAGAGAAGCAATGAGCAAGTCCAAGCAGGGCTGTGGCCGATTCAGCCCTGGCTCTAGGCCGGCACCAAGACAGCTGACCAGCCAGGGGCTGGGAGTGGGGCAGCGTGGGAAGTGGGGAGTCTGGGAGGAGATCCCAACTTTGGAAGCGAAAGGCAGAAATTATTAGACCATCAGGTAGAGTCCAGGTCATTGCAAGAATTCTGACTGCACGTCAAAGGAGGGCAAGAAGCAGGTTAAGGCCTGCAAATGACTCTGGAAGAGACCAGGGAGAACCCCAGATCCCTGCTCTTGGGAACAGTACAAGGCAGGATGGCAGGATGCCATTCTCAAGTCAACCCAGCCCCAGTATCTTCAGGAAGTCCGCCAAACTCTGAGCACCTCACTCAACAGGACCTGGTGACAAGCTGGCCTCCGTAGAGGTTGTACTGTGAGTGAAAGTGTGGTCTGAAACACAGAAGCTTTATGGAGACTTTACCTTATAGCTCAGCATAGCACAGAGCAAATATTTTCAACAAGCCAGAGCTACTGTTATATACTGGTCTTTCAGATACGAGGTTTTGAGGTTGGTTTGCTTGTTGGCTTGCTTGTTCATTTGTTTTGTCCTTTTACTACATAGAACATAACACTACATTAGGCAGGAGTTTGAGTAGCAAGCCACAGAAATCAAATCTGGCTAACATAAGCAGAAAGAGTGACATATTAAAAGGGTATTAGGTAGCCCATAGAATTACTAGGAAATCTAGAGAGCCAGACCAGGAACAGTACCCAAAAACCCACAGCAGAACTGGTTCCCAACTCCAAGTTAGCAGTTCCTGCTCCTTCATTATTCACCCGCTTACCCCTAGGATAAGATACCACAGGCTTCACTCCCATCACTGCTACCATGGAATCGTCATCTTGCTGTATCCGGTAACCAACAGTCCTGGAGCCACCACTGCACTAGGGAGATGGTCATGCTGCAGCCGCTGCCACCAGCAGAGGATTCACTGCAGTACTGGCTTCTGTGTGTTTCCAGCTCCTGGTTCAAAGTCAAGGAGTGTGTGAGGTTGGCAAAGCCCAGGTTGCATGATTATGGCCTCACTGCAAGAGACGGTGGGAAAGTGAGCACCTGCCGATCTTTGCTTCCAAAATGGCAGGTGAACTCTGACTCCCACTACGACACGCATAAGGCAGAGAGTTCTGCACAATGACGACACTGGACTGGGACTCAATCAATGGGTAACTGAAGAGAATGACTAACGTCTACTGCAGACATCTGTTACATCTGTAACAGAGTGGAGTCAGACCCCATCAGGGGCTGACACTGCTGGGTCTTTCGCCGCTAGCTCACCTGGTCTTACTCCTCCTGTTCCATAGTTATCCCCCTACCCAGCTGCGTACTGGGGCTTCTCAGTGTCCACGTCACCCTTGCTCTCATCTGCCAACTACCCAGTTCCTGACCTATCACTCCCTCTAATCTCTAGAATCTGGCTGTAGCTTGCTTTCCTGGTAGCTCAAAATATGTCTGAGTCTCAGGTTCTGGCCTCTTGTGCATCTGATTGTTCTACCCCTGCAAATGATGCTGATACTACTTCTGAATAATGATTGTGTGGTCCTCAGTGACAAAGTGTTCTGTACCTGAGGACTGCAGCTCTGTAAAGTTCCATTACAATAAGACCCTATAGGTAATTGACTCCCCACAGATAGGGGTATGGTATATGTGGCTCATGCCAAACTCTGTGTCTCAACAGCCTGCTTTAAGCCAGCTACACTGTGCCATTTAAGAGACATTTTTTCTGACTTGCAATAACCAGCTCCCCAACCAACCATCCCCCTCAAACATGTCTGAATTTTCAATAATGACATATAAAATATTTCTGTTGAGCACTCTTTGACAGCAATTGCCATACATCTGGCAAGAAGTTTGAGGAAAGAAAAATCTGGGAGGCATGTTGCCATTCAAAAGGCAAACAGAGGAGGAACCATCACACCAGGACCAGTCGTGTTCTTTTCATCAAGAATCAAATCCAGTATGGAATACACAGTGCAGCAGCACTGCCTTCTGAATGGTACTGGAGGTAAGCAGGAGTTGGACTCCTGGGAAGCAAAAACAGTGAATGAACCCAAACCAGGAGAGAGATTTGGCCTCTGGTCAGAAGTAACTGATAAAACCTCTCTAGGGGAATTTTATGCAGCCGTCTTCTTCATCTATGCTGAGTGCAACTAAACTCTGTACTGAGAACTTGGAAGTCTGTCTCCTGGTGTGTTAAGCTTTGTAAGCTACTGTCTCTGATGCTCTCAAGCACGGCCACTTTGGAATTTAAGACATCTGCATGGTAATCCCATTACTGGGTATATACCCAAAAGATTATAAAACATTGAATCATAAAGACACATGCACAAGTATGTTTATTGCGGCACTGAACCAATCTAAATGTCCATCAATAATAGACTGGATAAAGAAAATGTGGCTCACATACACCATGGAATACTATGCAGCCATAAAAAAGGATGAGTTCATGTCCTTTGCAAGGACATGGATGAAGCTGGAAACCATCATTCTCAGCAAACTGACACAAGAACAGAAAACCAAACACCGCATGTTCTCATTCATAAGTGTGTATTGAACAATGAGAACACACGGACATAGGGAGGGGAACATCATACACCAGGGCCTGTTGCAGAGTGAGGAGGGTAGGGGAGGGATAGCAGGGTTGGGGGGAATTGGAGAGGAATAACATTAGGAGAAATACCTAATGTCGATGACAGGGGGATGGATGCGGCAAACCACCATGGCACGCGTTTACCTGTGTAACAAACCTGCATGACCTGCACATGTACGTCAGAACTTAAAGTGCTACCAGAAAAACAAAAGAAATCTGCATAGTGTGATCCTCTATATTCAAATTGCTTTGCAGCCTGCAAAACACTCTCATATCCATTCTTTTGTGTGAATCTCCGAGAAGCTTAGCAGATGAGCTGAGGAGATAAGGGGACGGGAAGCAAAGCACACACACAGGGTCGCTCACTTTCTCAAGATATCACAGAGAGTCACAGGTAGTCAGTGCAGGTTCCGTAATTCCTAGTTCATGACTGTTTCACCCACTTCTCTCATTTCAAGCAAAGAATATTATCTCCTCCAAGGCATTCAGGAAACAGATTTGCCTCCCTTACCTTGCAAGGAGACACTGGCTGCTTTTATCTACCCAGCATCTCTTCTTTTCTCTGGAAATAACTAACCCTTCCCTATTTTTGATGGTTCTGATGTCACTGTCATCAAAGGCTGGCCCAGAGCCTCCCTCCTCACTTGGTGTATTCCAAATAGGTAACTTACAACTGAAAACTGAGATAGGGAAGGCTTTCTGCCACTCCCCAAAGAAAAAATTGGCTTGCTTCTGCTCCTGAGATCTTCAAATACCCCTGGTGCTGTCTTTCTTAAGGCTGTGAATCCATATTTTGTTTCACTTTGCTAGCCTATGCCAACCTAACTCATTCAACTCCATTACTGTCATTAATCAACTGCTCTGGGAGATGGGAAAGCTTGGTTTTTAAGTCCTAGGAAAGCAAACAAACAAAGTTTAGTTTCTGGGAAGCATGTCAAAAGTCATTTTTCCTTCAGGCAGGCAGACACTTATGATTTGAGATTTGGTTTTAAGTGTAAACTTTGCCTACCATTATAACCTAAATTTACTCAGACTCTTCAGCTTCAGCAAAACAGGTCCCCAAATCGTTCAGGGAATGGTAAAACATTTCAGATGGTCACTTGTGGAAGTGCAAATACTCATTAAACATCCTCATTGTCCTTAGTAGACAATGGCTTCTGAGTCCAGACTGACAAACATCTCAGGTGATCTGCAGTAACTAACTTGCCTAGCATTTTCTTTTTCTTTTCTTTTTCTTTTTTCTTTTCTTGAGACAGAGTCTTGCTCTGTCACCCAGGCTAGAGTGCAGCAGCACAATCTTGGCTCACTGCAGCTTCAGCCTCCCAGGTTCAAGCGATTCTCCTGCCTCAGCCTCCCAAGTAACTGGGATTACAGGCACGCACCACCACACCCAGCTACTGTTTGCATTTTTGTAGAGACGGGGTTTTGCCATGTTGCAGACTGGTCTCAACCTCCTGACCTCAGGTGATCTGCCTGCCTCGGCTTCCCTTCCAAAGTGTTGGGTGACCCACCAGGCCCAGCTGTCAAGCATTTTCAAATGCACATCAAGTTCCCCAAATTGTATTTAACCAAAGAGATGGAGTAGGCACAATTGCTCCTTCTCTGCCCTTGGAGATCTTCCCCTTCTTCCCAGTACCAGCCTTAAGCAAAAGTGAAAACCCAAGAAAATACATGTTTGTTTTCTCCAAACTCTCCTTCATGGGGCCATAACCTCTTCCTGGCTCTCCTTAACAGAGCATGCTTCCAGCAAGAGAGACGATGTCCATTATTTATTCTACAGCACACATTTCAATGAGCATGACCTGTCCCCGAGTATTAGCATGTTCCCTTTCAGCTATCAGCCAGCAGGGAAGGAATGAAATATTAGGGACGATGGCACTGAAATAAATGAGGTCAGACTTCTGTACTCACAGAGAGAACTAGTCTAACAACACAGCGCCTGTGTTGAAACTATCATAACCTCTTCACATTCAGAGATCCTCACTCCTAACCCCCAAAATGAAAAAGCTGACAGATGAAAATTAGATTTCCTTTTATTGCTAGGTTTTCTCATGCGTATATTAGTTTTTGTGTTCTTGTTTTTTGCAAGTGGACAAAATTATCCATTTGCAGAGCAAAGAGCCTCAAATAACAAATAGAGGAGTTGACAAGGTGTCAGAACCCTATTTCTAGTCCTCTCTTCCATCCATGCAAGCAAACCACTTACATCTCAAAATCCCACACACCTCATCCTCAGAGGCATTTCCGCAAGTGTCATAACCAGCTTGAAAAAGCGAGGGGAGCATTAAATAATTCCAGAAGCATTTTTCCTTATGGAAAGGATCCTTCAAAAGCACCGTCTTGAGACAAAACTTTAAAGGTATGTTGACTTTGATTCCCCTGCACAGCTTCAGAGCCCCTGATGTCACATGGTCTTACTACCCTCATGGTATATGGGGATGAGAAGAGTGGGAATCACTGTGCCATGGAGGAGAAAAGGAGAGTAGGGTCTCATTCCATTTCTTCCAGCACTTCCCACAACTTCGTCCAGGTCACTCCCCTTTTCTGGATTTCAGTTTTTGTATTTCCAAGGTGAGGAGATTGAGATGATGGATGCTAAGGTACTTTCAGCCACCAACCTCCTCTCTAGCACAGTGTACACTCTACAGACAGCTGCTTCTCTTTTCTGTGATGGCCAAGCCTGGCTGGAATGTGAAAAGTGAGAATAAAGCCAAACAAGCAAAGCAAATACCTCCAGCAATACTTGTAAATTATAAGCAATTATTTTGCACAACTAAGAAAAAGACAAACTTTTTTTTAAATACAGCACATTACTCATGCTGAGAAATAGAAAGAAACACTCCTTGTGTATCTGTGGTACTTTTATTAAGATGAGGAGAAAAATTAAAGACATTCGTCCATTTCCATAAGCTAAGTTTGGAGTAGGAGACAGAAGAGTGGGGAAAAGGGAACAGGGACTATTTATATCTCTCTCAATTATCTCTGAAAAAGTATAAATCATCTGAATAAAGAAGGTAACTTTAATATTTTAATCCTTAGTTTGAAATTTTAAAAATTGATTCTCGTTATTTTGATGTACAGTAATTTAAACAAGGCTGCCAACGTGTTAGGTAGTGCGATGAGCTGAATGGTGGCCTTAAAAAGAGACACAAGCATCCTCATCCCCAGGGCCCGTGATTATCACTTTATAAAGCAAAATAGTTGATGTTACTTAATATGGCGAAATTGATGTTCTTAAATGAAGGATCCTGAAAGGAGGTGCTTATCGTGAGTTATCTGGGTGGGCCCTAAATGCCATCCTATGTACCGTTAGAAGGAGGAGGCAGAGAGAGTTTTCAGAAATATACAGAGAAGACACACAGAGAGAAGAGGAGGAGCAATGTGACCACCGAAGCAGACTGTTGTGATCACAAGCTAAGGAAAGCAGTGTCACATTGGATACAGGAAGAAGCAAAAGAATGTGTTTCCCCTTGGAGCCTTCGGAGGGAGTGCAGCCCTGCCAACACTTGGCATCAGACTTCTGGCCTCCAGAACAGTGAGAGAATACAACTCTGTTGTTTTAAGCCGCCTAGTTGGCACAATTTGTTCCAGCAGGCTAGGAACCTATTATGGATAGCAATGGTGCTGTAATAAATAGAAAATAATTATTCATAATTAACATAACAAAACAATAGCCTAAGTATGAGAACATGGCTCATATGATTATCCTAACAATGTGCTTAAAATATAGCTGTGTAAAATCTCAAAATTTGTATGAGGCTGAGGAGGCCACCTAACTTTCTCGACATACTCTTTAAAAGCCTAAAAAAATGAGTTCAAGTTCAGTTTCAAATGCCATCTGGTTAGCATGACCGAACAGTCTTTCCCTACTTCTCTCAAATTAATCTCAAAGATCCTGTGAAAAAAAACAAAATCTTACATTTAAGTTTAACAGATAAACTATTGGAAAATCCTGTGTTCAAGGGATTCTCCTGCCTCACCCTTCCCATTAGATGGGACTACAAGCATGCACCACTGTGTCCAGCTGGGAGTTTTTTTAAAAGAAAAATGAAATGTCTTTGGTTTCAAAGGTAAAAGCTTGAATCTATTAAGAAACACAACAGAACAGAACAGGTTCAAGAAGTTTAACACTTAAAATATTACTTCTGGGAGTCCCCTGCCCCTGGGGTAAGAGCTGGGCTGAACCAAAAGCCCCTTCCTCTTCCATGGAGAGAGGAGTGATCAGGCTTCTCCCCGGACTCCTGTGCCTATTTATTCTGCTTTTGGTTCCTGGAAGTTGCTTGGTGAAGGAAGTCCCTCCCTGGATACTTTCTACCAGTGGTGAAGTAGCCCCCTCTTCTGGACCTGGCTCAGGAGGCTGGGATTTTAAAGTATTTTTTAATATAGGAGACCAGGCACCATGGCTCATGCCTGTTCCCAGCACTTTGGGAAGCCGAGGCGGGCGGATCACCTGAGGTCAGGAGTTCCACACCAGCCTGATCAACATGGAGAAACTCCGTCTCTACTGAAAATACAAAATTAGCTAGGCCTGGTGGTGCATGCTTATAATCCCAGCTACTCAGAAGGCTGAGGTAGGAGAATTGCTTGAACCCAGGAGGCAGAAGTTGCAGTGAGCTGAGATCTTGCCATTGCATTCCAGCCTGGGCAACAAGAACAAAACTTAATGCAGGACTTTGTCTTGGCAAAAATAAAAATAAAAAATAGAAAAATAATTTTTTCAACAGAATAAAAGCATATAAAGCCTTCTATCCATATTAGGTAGTTATTTACAAGAGACATAATTAAAACTTGTTCTGTAGAGATAGAAAGTAAATCAATTAGCATATGCACAGACACACATATGCACACTCATACACACACATACAAAATACATACGCCATGCAAATGGTACCCAAAAGACAACTGGTGCTGCTCTAACTGGGAAAAAAAGCATTAATAGTGATAAAGTTAATCACTACTTAATGATAAAAAGAACAATTCACCATGAAGATTTAACAAATTTAAACACATATGTACCCAACTATATATGCTCCAAATACATAAGACTTTTCAGAATTATAAGAAGAAAATTATAAATACATTGTTGTGGTAAGAGGTTTTAGGCCAGGCACGGTGGCTTACGCTTGTAATCCCAGCACTTTGGGAGGCCGAGGTGGGTGGATCACGAGGTCAAGAGATCGAGACCATCCTGGTCAACATGGTGAAACCCCGTCTCTACTAAAATACAAAAATTAGCTGGGTATGGTGGCCCGTGCCTATAATCCCAGCTACTCAGGAGGCCGAGGCAGGAGAATTGCCTGAATCCAGGAGGCGGAGGTTGCGGTGGGCCAAGATCCCGCCATTGCACTTCAGCCTGGGTAACAAGAGCGAAACTCCATCTCAAAAAAAAAAAGAGGTTTTAACACAAATCGCTCTGTAAGTGATACATTAGGCAAACAAAAGACTACTAAGAATGAAGTTGTATAGCACAACTAGCAACCTTCATCTAGGTGACACAGGGATAGAACCCTGAAGCCAATGATGAGAAATTATAAAACCTTCCAAAGATGTGTGGAATGTTTACAAATAGTGATGATGTATGAGCCTAATATTCTACTAACAAAATTCTCTGACTACAGTATCCTGAAATTCAGAATAAACAAAGGATAATTCCAAAATGTGTACAATTGGATATTAGAGAACATACTTCCAAATAATTCAAGAGTAATTGAAGAAATAAATGAAAATTTAAAAATAAAAAATACATGTAAAAAGCATTAATATAAAGCTTAAGCAGCATTAGAGAAAAATATACACACTAAATCATGAACAAAACATCAAATTTTAAGTTCTTCACTATAAATCCTAAGTAGGAGAAAAACTAATAAAGAGAAGAAATTAAAGAAACACGAGTATAAAAAAAGCTATTTTTTGAAAAGATAAAATAGAAAAACACTGATTACTGACCTAGAAGAAGAGAAAAAAAGAGATAAACAATCTCTCTGAGAAATGAAAACAAAGACGGGCAAGTAGAATGGAGATTTTTTTTAAGTATAAAATAATAATATAAAATGTTCACACCAATAAATTTGAACTAGGATAAGATTTATAATTTCTTAGAATTTATACTAAGAATCCTAAAGTAAATCAAATAAAATATATGTGAATATATAGAACCACCTCAGAATGGAAAAAGATTGTATAATCATGATGTTAGAGACAAACTCGTAATGAAAGAGATTAATTTAAAAGATAACAAATTGAAAAATATAAGCACTAAAAATTACACTTAAAGTTTAAAAGTAACCTAAAATATTTGCAATTAAAAAAAAAGCAACTGGGAAAATTTTCACTAAATATGACAAACAAATGCAGACAAATGTTAATATATTAAATATTCAAAACAGTTATTTCTAATAGCTATAAATACAAACATCCCAGTAGAAAATAGAAAGGGTATACAAGCATATAATTCACAAAATTAAAAACCAAATTGCCACTGAATTATTGAATATATATTTTTGAATATATATTGAACATATGTATTTTTTAATCCATCTTTGGCACACTAATAATTTAAAAGGCAAAAACAAAATGGAGAGATATATTTTGCCCTTCGCTCCAACATAAACTTACAATAATTTTAAAGAAATGTGGCCGGGCGCGGTGGCTCAAGCCTGTAATCCCAGCACTTTGGGAGGCCGAGGCGGGTGGATCACAAGGTCAAGAGATCGAGACCATCCTGGTCAACATGGTGAAACCCCGTCTCTACTAAAAAAAAATACAAAAAAGTAGCTGGGCATGGTGGCATATGCCTGTAATCCAAGCTACTCAGGAGGCTGAGGCAGGAGAATTGCCTGAACCCAGGAGGCGGAGGTTACAGTGAGCCGAGATCACGCCATTGCACTCCAGCCTGGGTAACAAGAGCGAAACTCCGTCTCAAAAAAAAAAAAAAAAAAAAGGAAATGTATAAGCATTGGTGTAAAGACATATTGTCATGTAATGTTGGCAGACACTTAGTATATTTCTGAATAGAAATTAGAAAATGTACAGGAACACTTAAAATATATACATTCCTTAGATTCATCAGTTCTCGTTCTGCAATTTACCCTATGGAAACACAAAGTCATAGATCTGCATAAAAGCCTATTTCTGAGAATATTTGTGTCTATAAAAGTTTAATAACAAACTAAATAACAATGGGAGGAAAATAAAACAAGTAAGCTTTGAAATCATTAAAAAACAATGCTGTAATGGCACAAAGAAAAAAAATAGACCAACAGAACAGAGAAAAAAAAAGAAAAATAATAGGGCCACATATACACAGCCACCTGACTTACAACAAAGGCACCAGTGAAATGATGATCTTTTCAATAAACGGTGCTGGAGCAACTGGATATTATATGGAAAAAATGAACTTAGATATCTAGCTCACACCATACACAAACATTAATTTATCATGGATCAAAGATCTATCAAGCCTCTAGAAGAAAACATAGATGAATGGCTTTATGACCTTTGGGTAGGTAAAATTTTCCTTTTTTTTTTTTTTTTTTCTTTGAGATAATGTTTTGCTGTTGTCGTCCAGGTAGAGTGCAATGGCGCAATCTCAGCGCACTGCAACCTGTGCCTCCTGGGTTTAAGCAATTATCCTGTCTCACCCTCCTGAGTATCTGGGATTACAGGCGTCTGGCTAATTTTTTGGTATTATTAGTAGTGACAGGGTTTCCCCATGTTGGCCAGGCTGGTCTTGAACTCCTGACCTCAAGTGATCTGTCTGCCTCGGCCTCCCAAAGTGCTCAGTTTATAGGCATGAGCCACCGCACCTGGTCCGTAAAACTTTCTTAAATTGGAGACTGTAAGTTTTAACCACAAAAGAAAAAGAATTGATAAATTGGACTTTATTAAAGTTAAAAACTTCTGTTTATCAAAAGAGATCACAAAAAAATGGCACTCCACCATAGAGGATGTTTAAACAGCCAGTAAGTATGAAGGAGTTCAACATCATTACTTATCAAGTACATACATGTTAAAACGGCAGTAATGCCACCACATACCAACTAGAATAGTTACAATTTAAGAAACTGAGAATACCAAATATTGATGAGGATGTGGAACAATTAGAACTCTCCTACGTCACTAGTGAGACTGTCAGTTGAAAAATACACCTACTGTGATGTGCTCTTCCTAGGTAAGCAAGAGAAATGAAAGCATACATCTGCAAAAAAACTTTTACAAGAATGTCCACAGTACCTTTATTCATAATAGGCATACAAAATGAAAACAACCCAAGTGTCTGTCAATAGGAGAATGAATAAAGCAACTGCTGTATATTTAGGCATTAGGATACTATACAGCAACAATGAAGAAGAATGAACCCTTTGTATATGCAACAACATAGATGAATCTCTTTTAAAAATTATGTTCAATAAAAAATGGCAGATCCAAAAGGGTACTTTTTAAAAAATACATGTTTATATAAAATTCAAGAATAGGCAAAATAATCTCTGATGAGAAAAGTCAGAATAAAGTTACCTGTCAGGAGATGTTGAATGGGAAGGGGCTCAAAAGACCCTGTGGAGTGATGGAATGTTCTATGTGCTGATTAGGGTGGGGTAATAGATGCACACAGACATAAACATTTATGAGATGTCTATTTAAAATATGTACAATTTCTGTACATAAATTGTACCTTTAATATTTTTTAAAGATGCTATAAAATAGTATTTAGTAATATGGGAAAATGTCAACATTATTTTAAATCTTAAAATTTTTATTAATTTGTTCATTCAACAGACATAAGGTATCTACCAAAAGCCAGACATTATCCTAGGACACAGAGAATAAAAATGAATAAAATGGAGAATACCTCTAATCCTTGGCAGCTTACCTTCTAGCGCGAGTTTTTTTATACAATAAGTACGTACATTCAGTATAGTGTCGGTATAATTGTGTGTGTGTGCGTGTGTGTGTGTGTGTGTGTATACTCTGTGTATACTCATTTTTGTCAATATGTGTTTATAATACACATAGAAAAAAGAATGTAAAATTTTTTTCTCTTTTTTTTAAGAATGTAAAATTTTAACAATGGTATCTGTACTGGTGATTTCAGTTAATTTTTATTATTTTCTTTGTGCTTTTATCATTTTTTACAATGAGCACGGACTCCTTTCATAATCAGGGAAAAAAATATTGCTAACAAAACTCTGCATGCAGACATACTCGTTCCTGCAGTTTCTCAGCAGAGGGAGAGCCACCGCATGCTCCCTGAGAACCTGTAGCCAGTGAGTTTCAACAGCTGTATAACACCTGGAGCATCTGCATACAGCTTGAACAAATCTCTTCCAGGCAGTTGATGTAGAAAGGTTTATTAAGAAAGGAAGGAGAACAAAAAATGTGGCCAGGAAAACCTTTTTAATTGGCACTGTGAAATGGTCTCTGTAGGGATTATTTAAAGAGCCAAGATTTTTCACTGAACATTAGGTCAAAGTCATTAAACTAGAGCCAGGAAAATACACGAACTGCAGTGGAATGTTTGCCCAGCCTACTAAGTTATATCCTTTATCACTGACTTGTAGAATACCCTTATGTAAATTCACACAACTTAATTTTCTACCTATAAAATGGGAAGAATAATCCCTATATTAGAGGTCTACCACAGTTTTTCACATAGCTCTCACTGACCCAAATTATATTCTGACATCAAAAGATTAACAGCAGAGCATGCACCCAGCTCCCCAACTAACCATGGTTAATTTCTCACTTAAACCCCTGCATGGGACAGATTGCTGATTGCCAAACTATATGCTAGGGAAAAGTTACTCTGTACAAATATGTTGGGATTTAGATTACTTAGAAATCCATATTCTACAATTAATTAGATAATTTGATACAGAACAATTAAGTGAGACATTAATTCTGAAGTGTTAAATCTTGCTGTATATGCATCATCTTTTTTTATATCCCAACACATAAAGGCATTCAATAATGTGAATCTGTTTTACATGTAAGCCCTTACTTTCACAGCAAGTAAAGTGGCTAAATGTATTCCAGGTAGTACTGACAATAATTATAAAATATACAGATATAGAAAAAAATTATGTTCGACTTGGCCATGAGGTACCCAGATATTTGGTTAAACATTATTCTGGTATGTCTGTGAGGATAGTTCTGGATGGGATTAACATTTCAATCTGTAGATTTCCCTCCAACAAGGTGTGTGGGGGGGTCTCATTCAATCATTTGAAGGCCTGAAAAGAACTAAGTAAGGCAAAAAGGAAACTTCTGCCTCACTGCCTTCATTCAGGGACATGAGGTTTTTTTCTTGTTTTGGACTCAAACTGAAACAACGGCTCTTCCTAGGTCTGAAATCTGCCAGCTTTCTGACGAGAACTATAACATTTGCTTCCTGGGTCTCAGGCTGTCAACTGCAGATCTAGGGACCTGTCTGCATCCATAATTACATGAGCCATTATAATACATCTTTTTATATTATCTGTTTTATTCCTTTATATATACTACTGTTTCTGTTTCTCTGGAGAACCCTGTCTAATCCATATTTGGTAGTGAGGGGGGCAGTCTGGAGGAAGAGAACTTTGATAATGAGTTCTCTGAACTAGTTCTTGGGTTTCTGAAATTGGCTAATCTAATTATGTTTAAAGATATTAACGACTCAATTTCCAGTAGTAAAGAGAGCATGGATAGTGGCAATGATTTGGCAATAAAGATATACAAAATAACACCATTAGATATTCCTAATTAATCACTTATAAGAAGCTGCTGGCTGGGTGACTGTATATTTCAAACATTTGTAGCAAACTAATGCATATAATGAAATTGACTGGTTGCTCCTAATGTCACTGGACAAAGTGGGGAAAGAAAAATATGTGTGCCTAAAGGAACCCTTATATTCTGTAGCTGCAGGGCTGAGATTGCCAAAAATCAGACTCAGAATCTCTTCCCTGTGACTAAGCTGAATTACAACACAAGTTGAATTTCCAGCCTTTTAGGGATCTACTGTTAAAGTGAGGGCACTGACTGGGAAGAAATGGGATGCCAAATGTTGGAATGAGGATGTGAGGGAAACCCTGGTGATGCTGCAGACACTGAGCCCCTAAGGTCTAACACACTTTCTTTGCCAGGAAAAGAGTCCTCTCCACCTTACAGTGAAGGCAGCCTCCAAATACCCAGTGAAAGCAGCCTTTCCACCTCTGTATGAGGAACCTAACCTTGCATTTCCTAAGGAAATTGTAATGGTCTCTCCCGCAGTAGTAGCTGTCCAGGACAATGCTGAGTCTCCTCAGGACCCCCCACATCATCCCTCTTTGCTTCTAGACCTATAAACTAAAGTTCCAGAAAGCCCCTAAAGGTCAGTACAAAATATGACCCATGAGGAGGTGTGCTATACTCCAAAAGAAGTACTTAAGTTTTTTAATTTATACAAACAGAAATTTGGGGAACATGTGTGGGAATTAATATTAACGGTACAGAATAATATTGGAAGAAACATCCGGTTGCATCAGGCCAAATTTATTGATAAGGGTTGCCTAAGCAGTTTCTACATTTCATGTTGCAGCTCAGGGAATTAGAAAGAACTCTAACAGTTTGGCTGGTTGGTTGGTTGGTTGGCTGGCTGAAACATGCCAAGCATGCCTTTGCTTAATGTAGAAGAAGGATTTCAAAGGAGATTGGAATGTCAGACTAGAGTTCTCACTAAAGAACTACTTACCCACACAGGGAGGATCCAGAACATACCTTTCATCACAACTGTGAGAAATAACTTTGTGAAAGGAGTTCTGGTATCCTTTAAAAGTTTTGTGATAGTTCTCCTCTGAATGCGAGATCTTACTATGTGAACTGTGGTCATTGAACTGAGAAAACTAAATACAGTAGAAGTAATTGAATCCCAGGGTGGGAGGAGCCAATTCTGGGCACCCAACTGTCAAAAACAAGATGACTGTGGTTATTATAACAGACAGCGGAGTCAAAGTGGCAATCTGAATAGTCAGACTCATGCCTGGCTAGTTGATCATATATTTCTAGAAGTAAAATAGATAGGAAGCATACTAAAATCTTACTTGAACTCTATCAGCAGAAAACTTGTAGGTCAAATAAACAAAAGTCAAATATGAATCATAAAAACAGACTTCATCCAGTTTATAGAGCCAGAACCCCTTGAAGAGGAACCTGAGTTTCTGAAGTATCTCAGTACATTGTCAAAAAATGTATACTGTCAATCTTTCTCCCAGCCTGCCCCAAAGGGACCTATAGCCTTTTATCAGATTTACTGTGCAGTGGGGAAAAATAATTAATCAGATCTTTTAGGGATAACTGGACACTGACTCTGAACTGACTCTAATTCCAAGACACCTCCAGCAACACTGTAATCTACCACTCAGAGTAAGGGCTTTTGGAGGTCAGCTAAACAATAGAGTTTTATTCAGGTTTATCTCACAGTGGACCATGTCAGTATTCAAACCCATCCTATGGTTATTTTCCCAGTTAGAGAATTTGTAATTGAAATAAAAATACTCAGCAGCTAGTAGAATCCCCATATTGGTTCCCTGACTTGCGGAGTGAGGATTATTACAGTGGGAAAGGCTAAGTGGAAGAACCAGAACCACCTCTACCTAGGAAAATAGTAAACCAAAAGTAACACTGTATTTCTGGAGAGAGTGAAAAGACTACTACCAGCATCAAAGATTTAAAAGATGCAGTGGTGGCGATTCCAATCACAACCCCATTCAGCTTGCCTTTTCTGGCCCGTGCAGAAGACAGATGGATTTCAGAGAATGACTGTGGATGATCATAAGCTTAATGAGGTGGTGACTCCAATCACAGCTGTTGTACCAGACATGGTTTCATTGCTTCAGCAAAATAACACATCTCCTGATACCTAGTGTTCAGCTATTGATCTTGCAAATGTCGTTTTCTCCATCTATGTCGATAAGGACCACAAAAAGTAGTTTGCTTTCTGTTGGTAAGCCCACCAATAAACCTTCACTGTCCTATCTCAGGGGTGTATCAACCCTCTATCCCTATGCCATGATTTAATTTGCAGGGACCTTGGTCACCTTTGCTTTCCACAAGATAGCACACTGGTCTATTCCATTGATAATTGGCTTACTGGACCTAGTGAGTAAGAAATAGCAACTACTCTAGACTTATAGTGAAGACTTCTGTGTATCAGAGGGTAGAAAATAAATCCAACAAAGGTTCAGTGGCCTTCTGCCTCAGTGAAATTTCTAGGGATCCACTGGTGTGAGTCATGTAAAGACATCCCCTCTAAGATAAGGAACAAGTTGCCGCATTTGGTCTTACCACAAAGAAAGAGACACAACACATAGAGGGCCTTGGGCTTTCGGAGACGACATAGCCCCATTTGAGTGTGGTAGTCGAGCCCACTTACCAAGTGACACCCAAAACTGCTAGTTTTGGGTGGGGCCCAGAACAAGAAAAGGCTTTGCAACAGGTCCAGGCTGCTGTGCAAACTGTTCTGCCACTTGGGCCCTATGATCCAACAGATCCAATGGTGCCTAAAGTGTCAGTGGCAAAGATACTGTTTGGAGCCTTTGGCAGCCCCCTATAGGTAAATCACAGTGCAGTGCCACAGGATTTTGGCGCAAAGCCCTGCCATCATCCTCTGCAGATAACTACTCTGTGTTTGAGAAACAGCTCTTAGTCTTATACTAGACCTTAGCAGAGACTGAGTATTTAGCCATGAGCCACTAAGTTACCATGTGATCTGTGCTGCCCATCGTAAACTGGGTGGTTTTCTGACTCTGCAAATCATAAAGCTGAGGTGTGCACAGTAGTACTTCATTATCAAATGGAAGTAGTATATATGAGACTGGGCCCAAGCAAGCCTTGGAGTCACAAGTAGGTTGCATGAAGAGGTGGCCCAAATACCCATGATCCCCTATGCAGCTATACTGCCATCTCTCTCTCAGCCTGCATCTATGACCTAATGAGGATTTCCCTACAATCAGTTGATGGAGCAAGAAAATATTTGGAACTGGTTTATAGATGGTTCTGCATGATACATACACACTACCCGAAAATGGGCAGTTGCAACATTGCATCCACTTTCCAGGAGATCCCTATAGAACAATAGCGAAGGAAAATCCTCCCGGTGGGAAGAACTTTGAGCAGTGCACCTGGCTGTTTACTTTGCTTGGAAGGAGAACTAGCCAGACGTGGGTGTCCTCAGCAGAGGACAATTTTAATTATCCAGTAGATAGGATGACCAGTCAGCATGATGGTATGTGAAAGAAAATGTATTGACTTCATAATAGTATTTAAGTATTGTTAGTTTTGTATCATAGTATTGAAGTTATTGCGTATCAAAAGAAAAGTCAATATTACTGAATGACTCTACCTCCTCTTTGGGGGAAAGAGTTAATGTATTTTCATTTGTACACAGAATAGCTGTGTCAGGTTAGGCAGAATTATGACATTGCCTTCGTTTGGAGATTAAGCATGGGTTAAATAGATGTATATGGGTGCCAAGCTGACAAGGATTGAGCCTGTGATGAATAAAATTTATATCAACTTGATTGGGCAAAAGGGTACTTAGGTGTTTGGTCAAACATTATTTTGGATGTGTCTGTGAGGGTGTTTTGGGATGAGATTAACATTCAAATCAGATTGAATAACACACCTTTTTTCAGAGGGTGTGTTCCATCCAATCAACTGGAGGCCTGAATAGAAGAAAAGAGCTGAGTAAGAAGAAACTTCTGAATGATGCCTTTCGGTAAAGAGTTGGGTATTTTTTCCTACCTTTGGACTTGAACAAAAACATTTGCTCTTCCTGAATTTTGAGCCTCCTGGCTTCTGTACTGTAACTATACCATCCCCTCTCTCTCTCACACGTGGGTACTCTCTCTCACCTCCACCCCATATATACATATATATATTATATACAAACACACATATATGCTTATATGTATGTTCCATTTCTCTAGAGAATCCTAATATACATACATACATATGTATATGTGCATATATATATATATGAATATGTATGTGTTTGTGTGTGTATATATACACATGCATAATTTACACCTGTTAATAAAGAATTTTAAGTCACTCTGGTGACTAGGAGTATTATATCTCTATATCTGTCAAATATAAATTGTATTTTTATAATTTATTCACTTGGCAAGTTTTAATCTTGTAACCACCAAACGACTGTTAGCTAGCTATGTGAATATACTACCTCATAGAATTCATCTGTATTTATTGGACCTATTCCAGCTTAGTTTTCTCAAGAACATAAATTATATAAGATTCTTGTGGCTGCCTATATGTAATTACTTTTATTAACATTTTTTTGTGGGTTACTCATCTCCTTGAACTCTAAATGTTGGAGTATCCCAGTGTTCTAACCTTGGACCAATTATTTTTTGTATCTACACTCACCTTCTTTGTAATTGCATCTAGTCCCAAAGGTTTAATTACCATCTTTCACCATCCAAAATTTACTTTCCCAGCACAGAGATTTCCAGAGACTTTAAGCACACATTCCCATTTGTAAGTCTCAAGAACATTTCAAAATTATTTTTCCTAAAACTGAGCTCCTGGTAGTTGCACACTGCCTCCCCCTCTTTCAGCCACTGGCAAGTCCAATCTCCCAGTTGCCTCTTTATCCTTAATATCCTGTTTGTCAGTAGAGTCCATCAATTCTGCCTATAAAATATATTTAGAATCTGACATCTGCTGCTACAAATCCTGGTCCAAGCCACCATTACCTCCTGCCTGGACTACTGCAACACTCTTATAACTGCTCTGCTTATTTTTTTCCCTCAACACCAGTCAAGCCCACTCTCAAGAGAGCATCTAGCAAAAATCCTTTCAAAGTATAAATTACATCATGTCATTCTTCTGCTCCAAATCTTCAATGCCTCTAATTGCAATCAGAGAAAAAGCAAAATACTCCGAAATACTTTCAAGTCTATATTAGTCTGTGGTCTTAGAGAAGTAGATGCCAAGATGGGATAAAAAGTACAAATAAAGATGTGATTTTAACAAAAAAGCAAACTGGGAAAATCCAAGCACTCATTTTCACCCAGAAAAAAATGAACAGTTCTGGCCTGGTGTGGTGGCTCATGCCTGGAATCCCAGCACTTTGGGAGAACAAGGTGGGTGAATCACCTGAGGTCAAGAGTACGAGGCCAGCCTGGTCAACATGGTGAAACCCAGTTTCTATTAAAAATACAAAAATTAGCTGAGCATGGTGGCACATGCCTGTAATTCCAGCTACTTGGGAGGCTGAGGAGGGAGAATCGCTTGAACCCGAGAGGCAGAGGTTGCAGTGAACCAAGATCATGCCACTGTCCTCCACCCTAGGCAACAGAGCAAAACTCGTCTCAGACTAATAACAAGCTCCAATATTCAATCAGTAATAAATAGCCCATGTTATGTTTTGGATCTGTGTTCAATGTCCCCCATTAAAGGAATCCCCATTTTCTCCCAGAAATAGGTCTGCTTTAGTATTTCTGCCATATTTAGTTATAAGCTAACAGCAGTTCTGAGAAATTATTGGTAGGTTTCAGAATGCAACAGCTGGAGCCCTTTGTCAATACACTCTCTACAGTTTGAAGTCAACAAGGTATAGTCTCAATGCCACCCAAAAAGCCTTCTATAGCATCCCCCCACCACCTGTCTCGTGTTGCCCTAAACTCCTTCCCCTTGCACCCTCTTTCCAGCCACACTGGCCTTGGCAGTCCTCGACAACACTACGTATATTCTCAGTGCGGGGCCTTTGTACACATGACCACACCTAAATTTTCTTCTCCAAGATATCCACATGATTTGTTCATTCACTTCCTCCAGGTTTGTACTCCAATATCACTTTCTCAGTGAAGCCTGCCCTGGCCACCCCATCCAAAAGTTCAACACTTGCCACTCATCCTCACAAATGTAAAAATACCTTCTCTCTTCTCTTATTTTTCTTAGCACTTATCACTAAAAAACATAGTATACTCATTTATCTTGCTTATTTGCTCTCTCCCCTACTAGACTGTAAATTTCTCGTCAGCAGGACCTCTGATTTGCTTGATTATTGCTGTTTATTCATAAAGTGGAATACTATATTGAATATATTAACCACTCAATACATACTTGCTGTATGACAGATTGAACACAGAAGAAAAAAGGGTTTTAAAATCACACATTTATTGCTGGTATACAGATGAGTTATTACAAGAAATCCAGATGGACAACTTGGCAGCATTTTTTTCACAGTCCAAGTCTCTCTGTACTCTTGGAAAAAAGAAACTTCATGAAAAATCTATAATGTTAACGTTTCTCAAAATCAGAATTGTTTTTCATGACAGAAGTCAAGAAGTCTTTCAAAAATAAAAGTGGCAAAACTAAAAGATCACTTTCAAATGGCACCAAAACAAGCCTTTGGTGACTTCTTTGGTCAAAAATAGAACAATTTGTGCATCCAAACAGTTAGTAAAAGCAATTAATTTAAACATATTGACTTATTTTTAAATAGCCATTTTTTTGAGATCTTAATTGTACCAAAAAATAAGAAAAGAAAGAAAATGTCAAATACAGACAACATCAAAAACAAAAACCTGACCCAGGAGAAACCAGTAGAAAAGACCAGAAAACTAACTTTTTACTCTGAATATTCATAATTTAAATATGAAGATTCATTTCGTAACCTAATTTTAGGATAACCAAATAGCTTTAGTGGATAAAGTCTCTTTTCTCAGAAAACATTGAGTGAATCCATGAGGAAATGTAGTAACTTTTCTAAACCATCATTTTGCAACCCCTAGTGAAATATTTGATTCAGTTAAATATCATCAGTAGGGAAAACCATTAAAGTATAAATTGAGGGACAGGCACAGTGGCTAATGTCTATAATCTCAGCACTTTGGAAGGTCGAGACAGGTGGATTACCTGAGGTCAGGAGTTGGAGACCAGCCTGGCCAACCTGGTGAAATACTTTCTTACTAAAAATATAAAATTAGCCAGATGTGGTGGCACATGCCTGTAATCATGGCTACTTGGGAGGCTGAGGCAGGAGAATCACTTGAACCTGGGAGGCAGAGGTTGCAATGAGCCAAGATCGTAGCACTGCAGTCCAGCCAGAGGAGGAAGAAAAAGGATAACTCCATGGGGAACTTATGACACAAGTTTCAAGTCATCACCCATTAAAATGAGTGATCAATCTTAGCATTACTAATGGTTGAACAAGCAGACATTTGTGTGCCTTCTGTTATGATACAATACAAAGAACAAAACATCGTCTATAAAAGAGTCTGGCCAAGAAAGTAGCAACTGAATTTAAGCTAGCTCTGTGGCTAACTTCTGTGTATGGGAAATATGAGGAATAGAAGAACAAATTGGGTGGCAGCACCAGAAAAAAACAGACAAATTCTAAACATGGCATATTTTGTAGGACAACTGACCCAGTTTCTGAAAAAAGTAAGCAGCATGGAAAAAAAGTGAGGAGATATTGTTCTAGAGTTTTTGCTTAAGTTAAGAACACTAAACAACATAATATAATGCGTAGATTTCTTCTAGGATTCTGCTTTAGACAAACTAAATGTGAAAATACTTTTAAAGGCCATTGAAAACTTCTGGTTGTGACCTGGGTACTAAAAGACATAAAAGAGTTGTTAATAATTTTGTTAAATATAAATAATGTTGTAGTTAGTTCAGAAAATATCCATATTTTAGATCCATATCTAACTCTGGAAAAGAGAATGATATGACTTACTGAATCATATTTTAAATAATTCAGGAAAAGGAGAAAATAGATAAAGCTAGTGGGGCAAATTGTGATAAGTATTGATTCTGTATAAAGCATTTAAAAGGTTTATTTTACAGTTCTCTATTTGTGCATGTTTGGAGAATTTTATGATAAAAAATTTGTTTATTCCAATTAACTCCAATGAATAAGAGTTTACTATAAGTTACAATTAAACTACTTAACAAATTTATACCCCAAAATATTTATTTATTTCATTAGAGGAAAAATACGGCATGAAGATATTTAACCTTAAGACAGATATTTGGAAGATATGATATCTATTAATTCAACCTGTATTTATTCAATCCTTATTATGAATCAAGCATAGTCCTAGATGCTAATACAGAGGTGAATAAAATTAAGCCCTCTCCCTCCTAGAGTCTATATACCACCAAGAAGAAAAGTACTAGTAACAATTAAAGATAATAGTAATCCCACAGTGATGAATAATCACACACTAATAAGTGCCATGAAGAAAATAAAGCAAGGAAAGAGGACAGCGGGACAAAAGGAATGGAAGCTATTTGGGAAAGGCAGACAAGAAAAGACTTTATGAAAAGGTGAGGCTTGAGCTTGAATCTAAATGATGGGTAGGTTAGGTGTATGCATGCCTTATAAAGATCTGGGTGGTAGAGGGGCGTGGAAGTGGGGAAGAGCAAGTATGAAAGCTCTGACTTACAAAAACAAAATAAAACAAGTTGTATGTAATGAACAGTGGAAAGAGAAGAAATGGGAGTAGGAGGAATCAGAAGGCCAAGCAGGGAACAAATCGTGTATAGCCTTTTTAAGGCATTCCAGTTTTATTCTAAATTTGACAAACCATTGAAGAACCCAAAGCAGGGGATGGGCATGATTAGATTTAATATTTTCAAAATATATATATTGCTAGATTTGGATTTTGTGTATCTGTTCATATCAAGATTGGCTGAAACTTTCTTTCTTCTTATTGCCTTGAATGGTTTTGTTGTCAAAGTTATATTAGTATCATAAAATGAAGTAAATTCCCTCCTCGTTTGTTCTCTAGAACATTTTATATGAGACTAGAGTTATCTATTCCTTGAACAAATTATAGACATTGACTGTAAATCTGCCTGATCTTGACGTTCATATCTACACAGACTTCAGTTTCAATTTATTTCATAATTATACATCTCTTCCTATTTTCTTGTTCTTTAAATTTGGTATGTTATCTTTTTCTAAAAATATACCCTATTTCTGAATATTTTAAAAATATATTTACACAGCCTTGTATTTCTGACCAATATAAAATAAATGTGTACATGAAATTGTTATTAATAAGTAGCAAAATATATGAACATCAAATAACAAAGAGAAGTGACAACAGAGAGACAGAAAATTAACCATACGAACATTAAGACTGACCAGATCATGGCCCTGAGAGAACTTCCAGGATGCAGCACATGGTAGGAAATCCCATGTGGAGTTTAGGGGACTTCTAGAGTTTAGAAGGTGGAGCTGAGTCCAGGGAGACCAAGGTGGCTACAGTTTATGGGCAGAGTACCAGAGAAGAGAGAGTAGGAGCACACCAGTAGGAACTCCAGAGACCTTCAAACCATTGGCTAGCAAAGCACAGATGGGCATAAACATGTGAAAAAACTACCCCAGGCCAGAGAAAAAAAAGTCCCAAAACGAATAAAGGGAACACTGTGCAGAGCTCACACAGGGCTGGGAATTGTGCCTGCTGCCGCCGGCCA
This sequence comes from Saimiri boliviensis, assembly GCF_048565385.1. Classification (NCBI taxonomy): domain Eukaryota; kingdom Metazoa; phylum Chordata; class Mammalia; order Primates; family Cebidae; genus Saimiri; species Saimiri boliviensis. The sequence goes on from NC_133461.1 coordinate 100,420,835, forward strand.
GTCAGGAAAGCCTCATAACTCATGGTACATTAGGTAGAGAACTCAAAAGAGTCTTGCTTTCATGGTGGAAAATGATTAACTCAAGATTAAACACTGCTCTCATCCTACCTAATAAATCTTAAAAGTAAGAACCAAAAGAATCAAATGATTTCCATGTAACTTAATAGTCTATCAGAATAAAACTCAAGAACGTTTCTAGAAATACAAACATATCCAGCAAGAAACAAGGTACATTTCACAAGGTTTGCTATCCAGTCAAAATTTACTAGGTAAGCAAAAAAGCAGGAAAATATGACCCATAATGAGGAGGTAAATCAATCCTTCAAAACCAACCCAGCCTTGACATAGATATTAGAATTAGCAGACAAGAACACAATAGTTAGAACTGTATTCCATAAGTCCAAAAAATTACAGAAAGTATAAACACACGAGTTATAATAAACCTCTAATCTAATGCTTCTCATTTGGAGGTGATTTGGCAATGTCTGGAGATATTATTAACTGTTACAATGGAGAGTACTGCTGGTATCTAGTAGGTAGAGGCCAAGACTACTACTAAACATCTTATAATGTACAGTAAAGTCCCCATTACAAAGAATTATCTAGTATTTGGTTCCTGTTCCTGCACTACTTTGCTTAGGATAATGACCTCCAGCTGCTGCAAAGGACATAATTTTGTTCTTTTCTATGGCTCTATGGCTGTATAGTATTTCATGTTGTATATGTACCACATTTTCTTTACCCAGCCTATCATTGATGAGTGTCTAGGTTGATTGTCGTTGCTACTGTGAATAGTGCTCTGATGAGCATATGAGTGCATGTGTCTTTTTGATAGAACAATTTATTTTGCTTCAGGTATATACCCAATACTGGGATTGCTGGGTCAAATGGTAGTTACATTTTAAGTTCTTTGAGAAGTCTCCTCACTGCTTTCACAGTAGCTAAACTAGTTTTCATTCCCACCAACAATGTGTAACTGTTCCTTCTGGAGGTACTGTGCAACCTCACCAGTACCCGTTACTTTTTGACATTTTAATAATAGTCATTCTGAATGATGTGAGATGATATCTCATTGTGGTTTTGATTTGCATTTCTCTGATGATTATAATGTTGGGTATTTTTTCATATGTTTGCTGGCAACTTGTATGTCTTTTTTTGAGAAGTGTGTGTTATCTCTTTTGCCCACTTATAATGGGGTTATTGGTTTTGTGTCTGTTGAATGGTTTAAGTTCCTTATAGATTCTGGATATTAGATCTTTGTCAGATGCATAGTTTGCAAACATTTTCTCCCATTCTGTAGGTTGTCTGTATACTCTGTTGATAATTTCTTTTGCTATGCCAAAGCTCTTTAGTTTAAATAAACATTAATTCAAACTAGATTACAGTAAACATGGTAGTGGTAATCCAGGGCAACCACTAAGAAAGTAACTCAAATTTCAGGAATGCTTCATTGTAGAAAGCATTTGTTTGAGGGCAACTTGACATGATTTCTTATTCAGGAACAACGCAGAAAGAATGCCATTGACCTCTCTCTTACTTGGCCATAGCAACCCAGATGGGATCTTCCAACATGGAGGGCAGCTGCCTTCATCGTTTTCCACTTGCTACACCTGCCTTTGGGAAATATGTTTGAGAACTTACATTCATAGAGCAAAATTATCTGCACAGACTAGGCCAATCATTATTGAGCCAAACAAAGCCAGAAATTTCTCTCACGGATCACCAGAAAGATGTAATGGATGGCCCAGATTATCCAAATTGTGGTAAATGAAAAGATTAAAAACATCAATGACTGTCCAAAGAACAGATTGCATATGGTGTCCAATAGCTTAATTGAAAGAACTTGAAAGATGTGAAGACTGAGAGTAGAGAAGGAAAAATTTGGAGGAGAAAATAGATAATTCAAAAATAATAGTTGGAGTTATCAATATCCAATTTTTTTTTCTTTTTCAAAACGAAATCTCACTGTCACCCAGGCTGGAGTACAGTTGTGTGATCTCAGCTCACTGCAAACTCTGCCTCCAGGTTCAAGCAATTCTCTTACCTCAGCCTCTTGAGTAGCTGAGACTGCAGGTGCCTGCCACCATGCCAGGCTAACTTTTTTCTTTTTAATGAGATGTGGTTTCACCCTGTTGGCCAGGCTAGTCTCAAACTGCTGACCTCAAGTGATCCACCCACCTCAGCATCCCAAAGTGCTGGGATTAGCAATGAGCCACCACACCCGGCCAATTCCCATTTTCAATAGCGGATCAAGGGTAGGCTGAAGAGCAGTGAGAAGACAAACAACACTATAAATTAAGCCTACCTAACAGACACCTATAGAACAATGTACTCAAAAAGAACACAAATTCTTCTCAAGTTCACATTGGATCTCCAAGACAGACAATATGCTAGGTCATAAACCAAGCCTCAATACATTTAGGAAAGTTGAAATCATACAAAGTATGTTTTCTAACCACAGTGGAATCAAAAGAATGAACACAAAGGAATCTGGGAAATTCACATACATGGAAATTAAACAATATACAATTAAATGACTAATCAATTTAAGAAAATCGTAAGGGAAATTAGAAAATTTGAGATTAATGAAAACGAAGATACATCTTACCAAAATTTATGGGACACAGCTAAAGCAGTGCTTAGAGAGAAATTTGTGGGTATAAATTCTTATATTAAAAAAGAAAAAAACTTATATTAAAACTTATACTAAAAAAGAAAAAAATCAGTAACTTAATGTTCTAAAGAACTTGAAAAATAACAGGAAGCTAAATTAAAAGTAAGCAAAAGAAAGAAAATAATAAAAATTAGAGTTTCAATAAATGAAATAGAAAATAGAAAAACAGGGGAAATTAATTTTTAAAAAGGCATTTTATTAAAAACAACAAAACTGACAATCCTTTAGCTATACTGACCAAGGGTGGAGGGGGGAAGGATGACTCAAATTACTAATTTTAGAAATGAAAAAAGACACATTACTGTGGATCTTACAGAAATGAAAACGAATATAAAAGAATAATTTGAACATTGATACGACAACAAGTTAGATAACCTAAATGAAAGAAGAAATTCCTAGAAAGCCAGGACCTCCTAAAATGGACCCAGGAGAAAATACAAACTCTGAATAGACCTATAACAAGTATTAATTTTAAAAAACGAATTAGTAAGAACCAGGCCTAAATAGCTTTACTGGTAAATATTACCAAATGTTTAAAGAAAAACTAACAACAATGCTTCACAAACTTCCCAAATAATAGAAAAAGAGGTAACATCGCTCAACTTATTCTACGAGGTTGGTATCACCTTGAAAGCAAAAGAAATCACAAGGAAACTACAAACAAAGATCACTTATGAATATGTTTGCAAAATTTCTCAACAAAATACTAACAAACCAAATCCAATAACACATGAAAAGGATTATTCCTCTTGATTAAGGGTGATTTATTACAGGACTGCAAGGTTGGTTCAACATATGAAAATTAACCCATATAACAATCCATATTAATAAAGCAAAAACTCACATAATCGTCTAAATAGACAGTCTGACAAAATACAATGTTTTCATAATACACTCTATAAACTAAAAATAGAAGGTAACTTCTGCAACTTTATAAAAGACTTCTGTGAAAAAGCCACAGCTAACATTATGTTTAATGCTGAAATATTGACAAATCTCTCCTTAGATAAGAAACATGACAAGGATGTCCAGTTTCAGCACTTCTATACAACATTCTAATAAAGGTAATTAGACAGGAAAAAAATAATAAAGGGGCCTTTAATTGGAAAGAAGTGAAACTATCTCTATTTTCAGACTATGTCCTAAACTCCTAATACACAAAATTCTACAGAATAAATGAATTTATCAGGTTTTCAGGATACAAAATCGCTATACAAAAATCAATTATATTTCTATGCACCAGCAAAGGAAAACTGTATTAGTCTATTCTCACGCTGCTATGAAGAAATACCTGAGACTGGGTAATTTATAAAGGAAAGTGGTTTAATTGACTTACAGTTCTGCAGGGCTGGGGAAAGCATCAGGAAACTTACAATCGCGAGGCGAGCAAGAAGTGCAGAGTATAGCAGGGGTAGTTGGGGAAGCTACCTATAAAACCATCAGATCTCGTGAGAACTCACTATCAGGAGAACAGCATGGAGGTAACAGCCCCCAGGATAAATTACCTCCCACTGGGTCCCTCCCATGACACGTGGGGATTATGGGCACTGCAATTCAAGATGGGATTTGGGTGGAGACACAGCTGAGCCATATTAACAATCAAAAATGAAAACAAGTGCATTCATAGTAACATGGAACTAATAAAATGCTCAGAAACAAATTTAACAAAATAAGTTTAAAGCGTATACTAAAAATTATAAAATGTTGAAAGAAATTAAAGAAGACCTAAAAATATGGAAAGACATCCCATGTTTATGGATCAGAAAACTCAGTATTATTAAGATGGTAATATTCCCCAAATTGATCTAAGATTCAATGCAGTAGTTATTAAAATCCCAACTGCCATCTTTGCAGACACAGACAAGCTTATCCTAAAACTCATATAGAAATGCAAGAGACCCAGACTACCCAAAACAATCTTTAAAATAAAGAACAAAATTGGAGGACTCACCCTTTTTTTTTTTTTTTTTTTTTTTTTGGAGACAGGGTCTGGCTCTATCACCCAAGCTGGAGTGCATTAATGCAATCATAGTTCACTGCAACCTCAAACTCCTGGGCTCAAGCAGTCCTTCCTCCTCAGCTTCTCAAAGTGCTGAGTTTACAGGTGTAAGCCACCATACCCAGCTTACACTTCCAGATTTGAAAACGTATTACAGCTGAGTGTGGTGGCTCATGCCTGTAATCCCAGCACTTTGGGAAGCTGAGGAGAGCAGATCACCTGAAATCAGGAATGCGAGACCATCCTGGCCAACATGGTGAAACGCTGTCTCTACTAAAAATACAAAAATTAGCCAGGGGTGGTGCTGGGTGCCTGTAATCCTAGCTACCTGGGAGGCTGAGGCAGGAGAATCATTTGAACCCAGAAGGCAGAGGTTGCAGTGAGCCGAGACTGCACCATTGCATTCCAGCCTGGGTGAAAAGAGTGAGACTGTCAAGAAAGAAACAAAGAGAGAAATAGAGAAAAAGAAAAAGAAGGGTGGGGGAGAGAGAGAGAGAAAGAAAGAAAAGAAAATATATTACAAAGCTACAGCAAACAAGGCAGTGTGTTTGTTACTGGCATAAGAATAGATGTATAGAAGCTGGGTGCAGTGGCTCATGCCTGTAATTCCAGCACTTCGGGAGGCTGAGGCAGGTGGACTACCTGAGGTCAGGAGTTCAAGACCAGCCTGGCCAACATGGTGAAACCCCATCTCTATTAAAAATACAAAAATTAGCTGAGCATGGTGGCATGTGCCTGTAATCCTAGCTATTGGGGAGGCTAAGGCAGGAGAATCGCTTGAACCCAGGGGGAAAAAGTTTCAGTGAGCTGAGACCATGCCATTGTACTCCAGCCTGGGTGACAAGAATGAAATTTCGTCTCAAAAAAATGGAAGGAAGGAAGGAAGGAAGAGAGGGAGGAAGGATGGAAGGAAGGAAGGAGGGAAAGAAGGAGAGAAAGAAAGAAAGAAAGAAAAAGAAAAGACATACAGATCAGAGTGAAAATCAAGAATCCAGAAATAAATTCTTAACATTCCATAGTCAATTGATTTTCCTTTTCTTTAATTTTTGGCCAAAATTATTCTGTTTTTTATTATCACCACCAATGTGGAACAATGTTCGCAATAAAATACTCCCTGCCAAGGTAAACTACTCCTACTGACTTCGCCCTCCTTTGTATGGCACTGCACTGCATATACACCTGCACATTCAGAAAACCCAGACCCAAATAGCCATTGGAAATATCTGAAGTGTTCATATTAGCCATCTAGCTAGCCCATATTACCACATCCTCTCTATTTAATTTTCTTCTGTAAAAGTGTCTTGAGTAGTCAAAATCAAACATACCAAAAAAACCCACATCAATGTGTATCTTCCTATTCATCTCAAAGATTCTCATCCCAACTAGTCACAAGATCATCTCTAGCTGAAGCTATTGGCAACTGACATCTGATGTTGTAACTTCTGTGTGTTCACAGGCTCACTGGGAACAGTTCTTGCTCATCTTTTTTGCCTGGACCATCTGGCATGTGCTCAAAGGGATAAACACCAAGGGGTCTTTAATATTCAGCCATGTGTCAAAAAAAATCACAGACAGTATCACACTGTAATTTTTGATAAAGGTTTCCCAGACAGAGTGACTCTTCGACTGTATAGATGCCAATCCAGATTTCCTAGGATCTGGCTAATTTTCTGTCCAATGACTCCTGGACAGTGGTCTGTACCTGGAGGCCCCCAGTAGAGTATTGATTTTCAAAGGTGCAGTTCTGAGGAATGTCAGGAGGCTCCTAGGTCTCTGTCAGGGTCATCTTTGAGTCCTGCTTGGTAGCTTGCTCAATCTGAAACATCACTCCATCCTTGTAGAGCAAAATATATTCAAATAATCTCTTGCAGCGAATTATTGCACCATGCTCTCATCCAGCACCACATTCACTGGTTCTGACTGTCCTGGGAGAACAGGGCACAGCTGTTGCAGCTGTTGCTCTACTGATACACAACCTGGTGACCATCTGATTTTCAATAAATGTCAATGCAATTTACCCATGTGATAAGCCAGTACACGCACACTTTGAACTTAAAACAAAAAGTTGGAAATAAAAGAAGTTGTAGAAATTTAAAAAATAATAAATAAGAATGTTAAGACACTACAATAGGGTAAGAATACAACAAAGGGTGCTGGGACAGGTGAATATCTATATGCGAAAGAATGAATTGGAACTTATACCTTATACCGCACTCAAAGATTAACTCAACATGAATCATCAACTAAAACGTGAGAGCTAAAACAGAAAACTGTTAGAAGAAAACATAGGAGTTAAATATTTGTGACTTGGGGTTAGGCAATGACCTTTTTTAGATATGACACTGAAAGCACAAGTGACAATATTAAAAACAGGTGCATAGGACTTTATCAAAATTGAAAACTTTTGTGCATCAAAGGACACCATCAATAGAGTGAGAAAACAATCCAGAAAAAGGGAGAAAATAATGCAAATCATATCTGATACGGGAATAATATTCAGAATATATAAAGAACTCCTAGAAATCAACAACAAAACCCAAACAACCCAATTAAAAAATGGAAGGCAGCCTGAGCAACATGGCAAAACCCCACCTCTACAAAACATACAAAAATTAGCTGAGCATAATGACACACACCTGTAGTTCTAGCTACCGTGGGGGGGATGGGGGCGTGGGGGGGGTGGGGGGGTGCTGAGGTGGGATGATCACATGAGCAAGGGAGGTGGAGGCTGCAATGAGCTATGATCTGGCCACTGCACTCCAGCCTAGGAAACAGAGTGAGACCCTATATTTTAAAAAATAAAAGACTCAAACAGACATTTCACTACTAAAGGAAATATACAAAAGACCAGTAAGCACATAAACACATTCTCAAGATTATTACCCACCAGAGAAATGTGAATCAAAATCACAATAACATATCATTTATTTCATATTCACCAGACTAGCTATAATAAAAAAGACAGACAAGTGTTGGTGAGAATGTGGAGAAACCAGGACCCTCATCTATTGCAGATGGAATTTTAAATTTTAAAATGGTGTAGCCATTTTGGAAAACAGTTTGGTAATTCCTCAGAATTTTCAGTTATCTAGACCCTCAAAATTTTTGGAGTTGTTAGCCAGGCATGGTGGTGGGTGCCTGTAATCCCAGCTACTAGGGAGGCTCAGGCCGGAGAATAGATTGAACCCAGGAGGCAGAGGTTGCAGTGAGCCAAGACAGCGTCATTACACTCCACCCTGGGCAACAAGAGTGAAACTCCATCTCACACACAAAAAAATTCAGACTTATCTAGACCCAGTCCATTCTTAGGTTTATATCAGAGAGAAAAGAAAACATGTACACAACATAAAAACTTGCACATAAATGTTCATAGAGGAATTATTCTAATTATTCAAAATTAGAAACAATCCAAATATTCTTCTATTGTAAATGAGTACACAAAATGTGATATATTTATACAATGGAATATTATTTACCAGTAAAAATTAATGAACTATTGATACATTCCATAACATGGATAAACCTTGAAAACACTAGTTACAAAGGTCATATATTACGTGATTTCACTTATGTAAAATGTCCAGAATAAGCAAATCCATAGAAACAGAAAGCAGATAAGTCATTGCCGAAGTCTGGGGGGAGTGGGGAATGGGGAGTGCCTGCTAGTGGGTGTGGGGTTTCTTTTGGGAGTGATGAAAGTGTTCTGAAACTATATAGTGTTTATTCTTGCATAATTCCAAAAATGTACTGAAGTTCACTGAACTGCACACTTTAAAATATCAAACGTTATGATATATAAATTATCTTAAAAATAGCTACTATTAAGAATAGTATTAAAGGCTCGGCACAGTTGCTCACGCCTGTAATCCCAGCACTTTGGGAGGCAGAGGCAGACAGATCACAAGGTCAAGAGATAGAGAACATCCTGGCCAACATGGTGAAACCCCTTCTTGACTAAACATACAAAAATTAGCTGGGTATGGCGGTATGTGCCTGTAGTCCCAGCTACTAGGGAGGCTGAGGCAGGAGATTTGCTTGAACCCGGGAGGCAGAGGTTGCAGTGAGCCGAGATCATGCCACTGCACTCTAGCCTGGTGGCAGAGTGAGACTTTCTCTTAAACAAAACAAAACAAAACAAAAGTATTAAAAACTGGAGCTTGATTTTTTCTTAAGGTGAGACGTAGTGGTAAAAGAATTTGAGCATGTGTGTGTGTGTGTGTGTGTGTGTGTGTGTGTGTGTGTGTGTGTCTGTATAGAATTATCTAAGATGTGCTTTTCTATATCTCATTTCCTTGCTGAGACTTTCAATTTTTTCATTTGTTTTGAGTGTGTTTTTAATGGCTCATGTAATAATTTTATCATGTCCACTTTAAAGTCTTCATCAAGTACTTTCACTCTCTTTGTCATCTCAGTATTGGCATTTATTGATTGTCTTTTTTTTTCAGTTAGTTTGGGATTGTTTTGGTCCTTGTTATAATTAGCGCTTTTTAATATAAATCAGGCTGTTTTAAGTGTGACGCTATGAGACTCTGGATCTTATTTAAAACCTTCTGTTTCAGCTAGCTTCCTTTGACACCACTCCGGAGTGGAAGGAGGGAGACGCTACGTTATCACTGCTCAATGTGGGTAAAAGCTGAGGTTACCCATTGCGCTTTTTGGATTCCTGAGTGAGGGTCTCCTTATTTCTTCTGAGTAGGCTTAGGTGTCTGTCTAGTCTGCCTCTTTTTCTTACCTTATCGCATGGCTAGACCCTCAGTGCAATATTGAATAGAAATGTTAATACTGGACATCCTTGGCTTGTTCCTTGACTTCGCAGGAAAAGAAAGATTCACTCTTTTATTATTACACACGTTAGCTGTGAATTTTAACAGTTGTCTCTTATCAACAACAAATTGAAGAGGTTTCCTTCTATTCTTAATGAACTGCAAGTTTTTAATCAGGAATCAATTTTGGATTTTACCAAACATTTTTCTGTTTCTATTAAGATAATCATCGGATTTTTTTCAGTCTATTAATATGGTAAAAAGTTGCTTTTTATATTGATTGATTTTAAAATATTAAATCAATTTTGCATTCCTGGCATAAATCCCACTTAGTCAGGACATATTCTCCTTCTCATGTGCCTTCCAATTTGACATGTTAAAATTTTACTAGAACATTTTGCATTTTCATTCATGGGGAACATTGGTCTACAGGATTTTGTGTTCGGTTTTGGTTAATGCTGGTTTCATATAATGAGTTGGGTTATATTTTCTCTACTTCAATATTTGTGAAGTATTTTTATATAATTAATATTGTTTCTTCTTCAGATGCTTCGTAGAATTCACCAGTAAGGCCATCTGGACCTAAAGTTTTCTTCATGAGAACATTTTTAAATGTACAAATTTAATTTCTCTAGTAGATATTTGGTGACTTGGATAATCTATTTTTTCAGTGAGTTTTGTAATCCTTCTCATTTGGAGGTGACTTGGCAATGTCTGGGGATATTATTGATTGTTATGACTGAGAGTACAGCAGGTATCTAGTAGGTAGAAGTCAAGAATGCTACTAAACATCCTGTAACATACAGGAAATCCCCCATGACAAAGAATTATGTAGTTTAAAGTGTTGATAATGCTGATATTGAGAAAACCTGCTTTAATCAGACTTATTAACAAAAAAAAAGACAAAAATTACCAATATTATATCTCAGAAAAGGGACATCATTGTAGATCCTACATCTCTTAAAAGTATAATAAGCCAAAATCATGAATAACTATATGCCAATAAAGTTTGAAAATTTAGATAAAGTTGACAATTTATTGAAAAACACAAATTACAATTTTTATACTAATCTTAAGTAAAATTAAATATCTGAGTTTAAAATGACACTTTAAAAATTTGGTTCTCTTTGAAGGGTGATGGAGAATCAACCCAATGTTTTTAATATTATTTTTTCTTAGAAGTGAAAATAAGCGTTTTTCCTGGCTTCCTTATACAAATTGTACTAGATATTGCTAATTGCAACTGTGAGTATTTGAATGATGTCCTCTGTCCCCTGCATTTCCTGTAAAATGGCATTTGGACTGGGCACAGTGGCTAAAGCTTGTAATCCCAGGACTTTGGAAGGCTGAGGTGGGGGATCACTTGTGCCAGGAGTTCAAGGCCAGCCTGGCCAAGATAACAAAATCCCCTTTCTACTAAAAAATACCAAATTAGCCAGTATTTAATACTTCAGCCTCCTGTGTACCTGAGACTACAGGTGTTGGTGGCACACACCTGTAGTCTCAGGTACACAGGAGGTTGAAGCACAAGAATTGCTTGAACCCAGGAGATGGAGGTTGCAGTGAGCCATTATCTTGCCACTGCACTCCAGCCTGGGAGACAGAGAAAGACTCTGTCTCAAAAAAAAAAGAAAAAAAAAAAAAAGATAATTGAAAATGGAATCACTTCTTTTCTTTGTGTGTTTGTCTTTGTTCAAAGATTGTATGCAGTTGACTTTACTTCTGAAAACATTTTCTTCTCTATTCTTTTGATCCCATTTCTCCATGGTTTTCATCCCATATCCCCACCCTCCCTTCTCCCTGTCTTCCCTCCGCTTTGCCAGAACTTTAAGTCTTGCCATAGCCTGGCTGAAAATTTTATCTACAGTCTTGATTATATTCAAGTTTGACATTTTTGGCCAGATTACTTCTTACTGGGTAATACTACCAGGGCAAAGGGTGCTTGTTCAACAAGTACAGTGCACAGGTAAAATATAACAATAGTGGAGGAACTTTTAGATTACAAAAGACCTAAATGACTGTCTTAATCAATTTTATGTTGCTAAAACAAGGTATCTGAGACAAACTGCACAATATATAAAGGAAATTGGTTAATTTTGCTCACAATTCTGGAGGCTGGAAAGTCCAAGATCAGGCAACCACATCTGGTCAGCTTCTGCTGAGGGCTTCATGCTCTATCACGATGTGGTAGAAGGCATCACAAAGTGAGAGGGCTGCCCTGAGAGCCAAACTGGCTTTTATGGTATACCCACTACTTTGATAACATGTTAATTAGTTAACCCATTCATCCATTAATTCATGAATGGATTAATCACCTCTTAAAGGCCTTACCTATTAATACTGTTACATTGGGGATTACGTTTCAACATGAGTTTTAGAGGGGACAAACTACACTGAAGCTATAGCAATGATAAATTTTTTATAAAACAGACAAAACTAGGCCAGAAGCAGTGGCTCATGCCTGTAATCTTAGCACTTTGGGAGGCCGAGAAAGGTGGATCACCTGAGGTTGGGAGTTTGAGACCAGCCTGACCCATGGAGAAACTTCATCTCTACTAAAAACACAAAAAATTAGCCGGGTGTGGTGGCACATGCCTGTGATCCCAGCTACTTGGGAAGCCTGTCTCCTTGGCTTGCAGTGGGCCAACCCCTTGCTGCCTCTTCACTTGATCTTCCCCCTGTACATGTGTATCCTGGTTTCTGCTCCTTTTCCCCTAGGGACACCAGTCATATTGAATCAGGACCCTATTCCTGTGACCTCATTTAACCTATCTCTAAACACAATCACATTGGGGGAAGGGAGATTAGGGCTTTGTATTAGTCCATTTTCATGCTGCTGATAAAGACCAAGGCTGATAAAGTACCAAGGCTGGGTAATTTATAAAGAAAAAGAGGTTTAATGGACTCACAGTTCCATGTGGCTGGGAAGGCTTCACAATCATGGCAGAAGATGAAAGCCATGTCTTATATGGTAGCAGTCAAGAGAGAATGAGAGAACCGAATAAAAGGGGTTTCCCCTTGTAAAACCATCAGATCTCACGAGACTTATTCACTAGGAAGAGAACAGTATGGAGGAAACCACCTCCATGACTCAATTATCTCCCACAGGATCCCTCTTACAACATGTGGGAATTATGGGAGCTACAATTTGAGATGAGAATAGGCTGGACACCTACTTCAACATATGAATTCTGGGAGCACACTATTCAGCCCATAACTGTAACTTGTCAAGTTTCATTCCTTAACCTTAGTGGTAGTTGCAAGTGTTCATTATAATAATTTATATTCTATACATATGTTTATGTGGTTTGTGGATCTGTGTTATATTTTAAATCAAACATATTTTTAATGTCAGGATACTGATTTTGAGGAGAAGGGTTTAAAAAGGGCATAAAAGTTTTGAGGACATGGCATTTTCTGATTTTTTTATCTACATGGTCGCTACCTAGGTGTTGCAAAAGTGGGCCCAGATACACATCCATGATTTTTTACTCTTGTGGTTATGTTTTATTTCAACAATAAATGTTATTTAAAAATAAAAGAAAGAAGGCACAGGAGAGCCTTCCTTAGCCTGCTTAATTTACCCTTCATTTTTTATTTTAGGAAATGTTGCCTTTTGGTATCATCTGTGTCATGGGAGAAATACATAATTTCATGCTCAATTTAGAAAGAGTCCAGATGCTGTTACATTATTTAGTTGGCACTGGGTGGAAGTGTTGCTTAAAGAGAGACTTTTGGTGCCAGAAATTTCTTTGCAATATATCATGTTAAACACTGTTGATTTGTGTTTTAAATGTTGCCTAATGCTTTTTGTAGTATTTGAGTTCTTATTGTAAACTATAGGAGCTATCTGCAGGGAATCCAAGGCCTTTCCTGTTTCTCATTTCCTTCATTTTTGGAGATAACATCACAGTATGGGGAGAGAACCCAGTTATTTCCAGATCCATAGATTCAATGGAGCTGGGCAATGTCAAATCAGCACCTGAATAAATAAAACATGAGCCCATTAGTGCAAACTTATATGACCTGTCAGCATCATTAGGCTTTGCTGTGCACAGGAAGCCAGCAGGGATAAGGCCTTTCATAATTATGGCATCTCTCGAGAGAGCCTAACAAATCCAGGCTCTGCTTTTTGAATAAGCATTCTGGTGTTTACTTTCCAGGCAAGGGTCTCACTTCATTTTTAGGTTGCTGTAATTCAAACCCTGCCCTCCTAGGAAGCGAACTGCCCTGCTGTGAATGGATGCACCCAACTAGATTCCATGGAAATTCAATTCCACCAACTTATCACACATAATGACCAAGCAGTAGCAGCCTTATTCACCAGGGTTTACAATCCCTGATACTGGTATTCTCAAAGGTAGTCTCTGCAACGACCCTCTCATTTGTTAGAAAAACTTCTTAACTTTACAATTCAAGCTCAGGTAGTGTGTGTTAATATTTAAGAGTGCAAAGCTTAGGAGAATGGACATGCACCTGAAATGTCCAGGTTCAAACCTAGCCTCGCCACTTATGTTAGCCCATTCTTGCTTTGCTATAAACACCTGAGACTGGGTAATATACAAAGAAGAGAGGTTTCATTGGCTCACAGTTCTGCAGGCTGTACAGGAAGCATGACAGCATTTGCTTCTGGGTAGGCTTCAGGAAGTTTTTACTAATGGTGGAGGGTAAAGCAAGCAGTTTACATGGCGAAAGCAGGGGCAATGCTTTTCTGACATTAGAGCATACTTTTAAAGAACAAGGTCTCGCAAAAACTCACTCACTGTCACAAGACTAGCACCGAGCGGATAGTGCTAACCATTCATGAAAAGTCCAACCCTATGAGCCAATCACCTCCCACCAGGCCCCACCTCCAACACTGGAGATTACAAGTCAACATGAGATTTGGGCACAGCCACAGGTCCAAACCATATCAACATTTACTAGGTGAGCAGCCTGAAGCACGTTTCTAAACCTTCCTGGGCCTCAATTTACTCATCTATAAACGGGGTCCATAATATTGTCTATCACACAGGGTTCGTGTGAGAATTAAATGGTATTACGTAAAAAAGAACTTAGAGAAGCACATATAGTAAGTGCTCTATGAATTTGTTTTGCTTATTATTCTTATTAGGTGTATGAGCTCACACAAGTAACAAACTGTGCCTCATTTTCCTTATCTATAAAATGAAAACAATAAAAACAGTATCTACTTCGTAGGGTTGTTATAAATATTGAATTAGTTAATTCACGTACAGTATCTAGTGAATTGCCTAGCACATAGTCAGCACCCAATGATTTTTAGCTTTTATCATTTGTTCTTTTCTGCTTTCTTACATAAGAAAATGCAGACAGGAAGGTAGGCTGAATGTAATTTATGCAAAGTGTTCACCGATTTTAAGAAAAAATATTGCTTTTTTAATACGTTTGTTATATTTTCCTATGATGAAGGAAACACATTTCTATAATAATAAATTTGTAAAAGAGAAAAAAAGTAAAATTTTCTTACTTTTAAAAGTAAATTTTTCTTACTTTTAAAAGTAAAAAATCTTACTCTGCAATTATATGTACTTTATATTTTTTGTATTCGGTTAATGGAAGTTTAACTGCAGTTTTCGTCATTGAAAGTAGTAGCAAAAACCCAAGTATTTTAGCACCAACCTAACATTATATTTTTCTTTCCAATCTCTTCTTTACTATGCCCAAACTAAGAGCAGAGTAAAAGAAAATAATAATTTTAACATTTGGCCATTAATTTCCTTTTAGAGAAGAATCATCTCCCTTTAGCAAAATTCCTTAATAAAATCACTTGAATGGAAAGTGAGACTATCAGGGCATATAGTTAAGACACAGAAAGAAGGCTAAGCCACTCAGCATTAGGAATGAGCAATAATCTGGAAATACAAAGTGAGCAAAGTAAAAAGAAAAGCAGAAGGAGGGGGTTAAAAGCATAATGAAATGGCTGGGGGTCTTAAGAAAAAGAAAGTGCTGGATCATTACTGCCATATGATCCAGCAGTCCCACTTCTGGGAATTTATCCAGAATTGAAATCAGGACCTTGAAGAGATATGTGCACTCCCATGTTCATTACAGCACTATTCGCAGTAGCCAAGTTACAGAAACAACACAAAAGCCCATCAAGAGATGAGTGCTTAAAAAATATGGCGCGCACACACACACACACACACACGTACACACACACACACACACGTACACACACACAAACGCACGAGGGATGTTATTCAGCCTTAAAAAAAGGGAATTCTGCCATTTACAACAAAAGGTATGGGCTAGAAGACATTTTACTAAATGAAATAAGCCAGGCACGAAAGGACAGACTCTACATAATTTCCTTTACGTAAGGTAACTAAAATAGTAAAACAAAGAAGCAGAAAATAGGATGGTGGTTTCCAGCAGATGGGGCCAAGGGAAGAATGAGTTGTTCAATGGGTATAAAATTACAGTTATAAAAAATGACTAAGTTCTAGATATCTGCCGTACAACATTGTGCCTATAGTTACCAATACAGTGTTGTACACTTAAACATTTGCGAAGAGGGAAGATTCATAAGTGTTCTTAACACACACACACACACACACACACACACACACACAGGCAAAGGGACATAAGGAAATTTTTAGAGGTGATTGACATATTTAATACTTTGACTGTAGTAATGGTATCATTGGTGCACGTGATGTCCAAACTTATCAAATTATATACATTAAATGAGTAGTTTTTATGCATATCAATCATACCCCAGGCCAGGTGCAGTAACTCACACCTGTAATCCCAGCACTTCAAGAGGCCGAGGCAGGAGGATCGCTTAGGTCAAGCAGTTCAAATCCAACCTGAGCAACATAGTGAAACCCTGTCCCTGCTACAAATACTGTTATCACCAACAAAAGCCTTGTGTCTGCATGCATTTATGTGTGTATGCGAATCATGCAAACATGCTGCAGTCCATGTTTGGGCCACTGTAGTGTAGGAGAGAGACAGCCTGCCCTGGTGTGACAGAAACTGACTATTCATGAGTATTCTTTCTCTAATAAGAGATTCCTTAAGTTTTACCTAAGGACAAAGCCATTCAGCTAAAGCCTACATTTCCTACTTTTGCAGTCAAGTATGGCCATGTGTAAAGTTCTGGCCAATGATAAAAAGTATTGCACACGACACCTGTTGCACACAGCCTACCTCCTTGCCTTGGTGACCTAACAGGGGTGAACCCCTTTTCTGTACACGACCCTCTACTACTGTCCATGGCACGGCCCCCTACTGCACATGGCCCACCTCTCTGTCTAGGTGACATAATGGGGTGGCCCCCTCCCTTATTACTCACATGATTATGTATGCCCTGTCACTAAGCCTACAGATGATGACCTCACTTACGACCCTTCCACCTGCTTGTACCTAATAAATATAGATGCTTCTGGACATTTGGGGTCTCGCCTGTCTCTGCTCATATGTGGTGTGGCCACCTGAGTCCGGCTGCTATTCTCCAGTTCTTCAGTGTCCTGTCTCTTTACTTCTCAGATCCTGTGCCTCAGCACAGCAAAAGGGACACCCTTGACCCTGTGGGACCCATAGCCCTACACTCTGGTTTCTTTTGCTTGTTGATTTGTTTAAGTTCTTTACAGATTCTGGATTTTAGACCTTCGTCAGATGCTATAGTTTGCAAATATTTTCTCCTATTCTGTAGGTTGTCTGTTTACTCTGTTGACGTTTATTTTTACTTTGCAGAAGCTTTTTTGTTTAATTAGGTCCCACTTGTCAATTTTTGTTTTTGTTGCAACTGCTTCTGGCATCTTTGTCATAAAATCTTTACCAGGGCCTATGACCAGAATGCTATTTCCTAGGTTTTCTTCCAGGGTTTACATTTGAGTCTTCAATCCATCTTGAGTGGATTTTTGTATATGGTGTAAGGAAGGAGTCCAGTTTCAGTCTTCTGCATGTGGTTAGCCAGTTATCCCAGCTCCATTTATTGAATAGGGAGTCCTTTCCCCATTGGTTGCTTCTGTCGCAGAGAGTCAATTTATATTTTTTAAGTTGATGAATCAAGAAATAAAGATATAGAACAAGCTATCCAGAATGTAGTGGCAAATAAGCAGAAAAACTAGATAACAGAAGCAGTTAAAATTATTGGGGGTGATTTCACTTTTTACTTTATATCTCTATGCTACTATTGTTTTTTTTACTAAGTGTGACAGACAAGACAATGGTCCCAAAGATGTCAATGTCCTAGTCCTAGGAGCCTGTAAATATGTCACCTCACATATTAAAAGACACTTTGCGGATATGATTAGGCTAAGGATTGTGAGGTGGGGGAGATTATCCTAGAGTCTCTGGATGGGCTTAATGCAATTACAAGGGTCCCTATGAGAAGGAGGCAGGAGCATGAGAGTCAGAGAGGAGATGTGACAGTGGAAGCAGGCTGAAGTGATGCACTTTGCAGATGGACGAAGAGGCCATGAGCCAAGGAATTTGGGTAACTTCTAGAAGCTGGAAAAGGTATGAAAAGAATTCTCCCATGAGACTCTAGAAGAAATAAAGCTTTGCCAACATTTTGATTTTATCCCTAAAGATCCATTTTGGACTCCTGACCTCCATAACTTGAAGGTAATTAATTTGCATGGCTGGCAACTCATCCCCAAATCCCAGCTAATGTGGGAGGCTGAAGCAGGAAGATTGCTTGAACCCATGAGTTCAAGGTTGCAGTGAGCCATTATCACACCACTGCACTCCAGCCTGAGTGACAGAGCCCCCATCTTTAAAAGTTAATAATAATAATGTTTTAAGATAATAAGTTTATGTTGTTTTAAGCCACTAAATTTGTGGGAAATGGAATGGAGTCCTACCCTTTTTCCTTGGTGAAAATAGGAAAGGCCATATTTTTATTTTGTATGTATTAGCTTAGAAAGCTATAACCAGTCAGCAAAACTTCAGGAACATCCCTTATGTCCCTGAAGGCCCAAATACTAAATTATCAGACATGGCTCTTTCCTGAAAGACTTTCAAAGTGGAAGAATTTTTTGCCATCCTACTCACCTGCACCAGACCCAGAGAGCAAAGCGATGTACATACAGAAGGATGGCTCTGAGAAATCTACACCCCACTCCAGGGTGGTGGAGGGCAGCACTCCCATCTGCCACTGTCATGGCCATCCATTACAAAATTGATGTCACCATCAGTCACAGGGACTGCTAAGAGGTCACAGGACATTGCCTAGGAAATCCAGGACATGGCACTATTTTAGCCAGCCAGACTGGGGATTCCCTTCTTGTGTCACGGATCCAATTCACCATTCTCAGGGAGGAAGGATCTTCTCTTTTGCTCCCAATGCCAGAACTTTACACTTGAGAAAAAGTGTCCAGCAGAGTGACGTTTAGGCACATCACTAACTTAGAATGATACAGTGATTTTTTTTTTTTTTTGAGATAGGGTCTCCCTCTGTCACCCAGACTAGAGTGCAGTGGCATGATCATGGCTCACTGCAGCCTCTACATCCCAGACTCAAATAATCCTCCCACCTCGGCCTTCTGAGCTGGGACCACAGGACCATAAGACCATACCACATGCCCAGCTAATGTTCTGATTTTTTTGTAGAGACAAAGTCTCACTACTTTGGCTCAAGTGATTCTCCTGCCTTGGCTTCTGAAAGATCTGGGATTACAGGTGTGAGGCACCACACCCAGCCTATATGATGATTTTGAAAGCACTACAACTCTTGGACTGACTAGTGGCCACTCGTCACCCTCACACCTAGCCTTCTCACTTTTTATCACAACTACATCCTTGGTGGTCTTAGCTCAGGAAATCTCGTTGGTGTAACTCAAGTGAAATATAATCTTTCTCCCACAGAAAAAGGAAAAGAAAGTGACCAGGGCAGGTGAGGTGCTCAATTGGGAGCTCTGAAATGTAGCCTGGAGAAGCCTGGGTGAACTAAAACAGGGCATTGAAGCTCCTTTTACAAAATTTCTCCATCAAAACCCTCAACACACTCAAAAGGGTCTGCCTTTGTCTAAGGTCCTGAGGGGCTAATGTTTCTCCCGCACCCACCAGGTCACTCCTGAAACAGCATTCTTTTTTCAGCCAATGGAATTTTCCTTTTAAAAATTAGAATCAGTAGATTTTTCACTGCTTTGGTTCATGGAAGGAATATTCATTTTTAGGGGGAAAACCCCAACTTAATGAATAAGTACTGGGACAAGTACTAAATTAAATCCACAGGACCCATATAGGCAAAAAAAGGACTCAACTTAAGGCAAGGTGTTCTCTTTTAAGAGATTATTAATGCACGGTTGATCTGTGGTATAATACAGCAGGATAAAAAGACAATGTGAGATTAGTACAAATCCATTATTTGAGCACATTCTCCCAGTGAAGAAAATGACACCAACTGAAGCCCAGCAACTGCCCCCAGGCCTATCAGGTAGTAAGTGGTAGAGCCAGGGACTGAATCCAGATGTCCCAATTCCAAGCCTTTGGCTTCCTTTCTGGTCAAGCCGCCTACGTGTTGGGAGCCTTTATGGATACCAGTTGCCTTGCCTCTATATCACATGATTCAACATAGAAGTAATATATATCACTTCTCACATGTTATTCATCAAAGCAAGCTACATATCAATAACGTAGGGTATACGCTCCTCTTACCGGGAGGGCAGTGAGTAACTGGAGACAATACCAGCCTGGGCAATATAGTGAAACCCCATCTCTACAAAAAATAAAAAATCAGCCAGGCTTGGTGATACATACCTGCAGTCCTAGCTACTCAGGAGGCTGAAGTGGAAGGATCACTTGAGTCCAGGAGGTTGAGGCTGCAATGAGCAGTGAACACGCCACTGCACTCAGCCTTGGTGACAGAGTGAGACCCTGTCTCAAAAAAGAAGGAAAGAAAGAAATTGGAAAAAACAATGCAGTCTGTACCACCTCTTCCCTCTGTCCCTTCAGCTTCACAGTGTTAGCAGCTGGCAATTATCTCTAGGTGAACTTGCTGTTCTGTCGGGCTTTTGCATTCTTTGAGTAAACAGTCCCTGCAATAGCATTTCTCTGTTTAAATACTCAAGTGATTTCTGTTTTTTTGGTTTTTGTGTTGTGTTGTTTTGTTTTTTGAGACAGAGCCGTGCTCTGTCACCCAGGCTGAAGTGCAGTGGCATGATCTTGGCTCACCCAGTGGCAACCTCTGCCTCCCGGGTTCAAGAGATTCTCCTGCCTCAGCCTCCTGGTTTCTGTTTCTTAGTTAAGCCAACAATCTCTGCCACATCAAGTTTTGGGCCCTTTCTCTGTTTTAGAATATGCTACACACAGAAAATAATGTGTGCTGTGGTTTTTTAAAAAGTAGTGTATATAAAAATAGCACGAGAGAAATAATTATGAAGATGGTCCTATATCGGTTGGCGTTTGGTTCCATTCTGAGCTGGCATGGTGAGGCATGCCCATAGTCCCAGCCACTTGGGAGGCTGGGGCAAAAGGATCACTTGAGCCCAGGAGTTCGTGGTGGCAGTGAGTGATAATGATGTCACTGCACTCCAGCCTGGGTGACAGAGTAAGACCCCATCTTTTAAAAAATTAAATAAGTGAATTGATAGATAAGTAAAGATGCACGTGGCTCCATTCTGAGTGATGGAAAATCTAAAGCAGCAGTGGCAGCTGGGTGTGGTGGCCTGCACCTGTAGTCCCAGCTACTTGGGAAACTGAGGCAGGAGAATAGCTTGAACCCACGAGGTTATAGTGAGCTGAGATTACACCACTGCACGCCAGTCTGGCAACAGAGTAAGACTCTATCTCAAAATAATAATAATAATAATAAATAAAAATAAAGCAGCAGTGGCATAAGTAAGAAAGAACTTGATTTCTCTTGCACATAAACCACGCCTGGAGATGAACAGCATTGATTTGAAAACCCCACAACCGTCGGGGACTCAGATCATCACTTGGCTTCCACTTCATGCTCCAAGATGGACAGCAGCAATGACAAAATGTTCTGGAACTCGGTAATTCAAAAGGTAGGCTTCTGCTACCCCTCACCCGTCAAACAAACATATGTTTTATGTATATGTATGTATATGTACATATATATATAAATATATCTGAGAGAGAGAGAGAGGGAGAGAGAGAGAGAGAGAGAGGGAGGGAGGGAGGGAGAGGGAGAGAGAGACAGAGCTTTGCTCTGGTTTCCCAGGCTGGAATGCAATAGTGCGATCTCATCTCACTGCAACCTCCGCCTCCCTGGTTCAAGCAATTCTCCTGCCTCAGCCTCCCAAGTAGTTGGGATTACAGGCGCCTGCCACCATACCCGGCTGATTTTGTATTTTTAGTAGAAACAGGTTTTCTCCATGTTGGCCAGGTTCATCTTGAACTCCTGACCTCAGGTGATCCACCTGCCTCAGCCTCCCAAAGTACTGGGATTACAGGCATGAGCCACTGTACCTGGCCACTTCAAATATTTTGAAAGTAGCTAATTAACTGACTCCATATTAACCATTTCTTTTTTCTTTTTTTTTTTTTCCTCAAAAAACTATGTAAACAGATACCATTTCAATAAGCCAGAGCTCAGCACGTAACCACATTCTAGGCACAGGGAAAGCAGGGAAGTACTGGTCTTTATTCTGGACAGCTTTTTGTCCGGCTAAAAAATAAGAGTTCTTTTGTTAAGGAAGGAGTGGGGAGAATGGACATTCAGGGAAAACTAGCAATCTCTGGCACACCCACAAATGTTCTCATTAATTAATAAATCTTGAGTAGCCACTTGGTATGTATGGTAGCTCTAAACCCCAGGGAAGACAAAGGCCTTTTTCCATTAGGATTGAGAGGGGAGAGTTAACCTTCGGATACCTTAGGGAGACCTGATAAAGAAACTTGCACAGAGTTATAAAGACAAAGGAAGCAGCTACTAATAAAAGGGACGTAGAGGCTGGGAACAACAGCTCATACCTGTAATCCCAGCACTTTGGGAGACTGAGGCAGGCAGATCACAAGGTCAAGAGATCGAGACAATCCTAGATAACATGGTGAAACCCCTTCTCTACAAAAAGCATAAAGATTAGTGGGGCATGGTAACGGTAGCCTGCAGTATTAGCTATTCAGGAGGCTGGGGTGGGAATATCACCTGAGCCCAGGAGGTCGAGGATGTGGTGAGCCGTGATAGTGCCACTGCACTCCAGCCTAGGGGGCGACCGCGTGAGACCCTGCTTCAAAAACACCAAAAACGAAACAAACACTTATTTAAACATTTACAGTTGTTCGCATTAAATCCTCACCAAAAATGTGTAAAGTCTTTATTATCATCCTCATTTAACAAATGAGAAATCTGAAATGTAAAGAGCTTAAATGACTTACCCTAGTTTGAAAACAATGACCTTGTTGGGACTAAAATTAAAGTCCTCGGAGTCCAGAGTTCAGAATCTGTGCCCTTTCCTCCCCATCATTAGGCCTCCCTTCCGGCAATCTGACAGAGCGCATGTCTTCAAGTTGGAAGTGAGTGATTCCTACAAACCCACTGGGTGAGATATGATGCTGCTGGAGATATGAGCTATGTGACATGGTTGGACCATTGGAAAAAAGATCCACCCCTTGTGGCCAGATAGTCTGTGACAGTCTGAATGTTGGTGTCCCCCGCCCCCAACGACTTGCATGTTGAAACTTAATTCCCAGTGGGATAACATTAAGAGGTGGAGCTCTTGGGAGATGACTGGGTCATGAGGGCTCTACTCCCATGAATGAGATTTGGGTCCTTATAAAAGAGGCTTGAGGAAGTTTCCTGGGCCTTTCTGCCATGTGAGGATGCTCGCAGCAAGAAGGCATCATTTTTGAAGCAGAGAGCAAGCGCTACCAGACACTGAGCCTGCAGGAGCCTGAGCTCCCTCTTCCCAACCTCCAGACCTGTGAGCAATACATTTCTTTTTTTTTTTTTTCTTTTTTTTGAGACAGGGTCTCACTCTTGTTGCCCATGATGGAGGGTAATGGCACAATCTTGGTTCACTGCAACCTCTGCCTCCTGGGTTCAAGCAATTCTCCTGCCTCAGCCTCTTGAGTAGCTGGGATTACAGGCGCCCACCACCACACTCAGCTCATTTTTGTATTTTTAGTGGAGATGGGGTTTCACCATATTGGCTAGGCTGGTCTCAAACTCCTGACCACAGGTGATCCATCCACCTCGGCCTCCCAGAGTGCTGGAATTACAGGCGTGAGCCACCATGCCTGACCGCAATATATTTCTATTGTCTATATGACTGATTACCCTGTTTAAGATACTTTGCTTTTTTGTTTGTTTGTTTATTGAGACAGAGCCTCACTCTGTTGCCCAGACTGAAGTACAGTGTTGTGATCATGGCTCACTGCAGCCTTGACCTCCTGGGCTCAAGCAACCCTTCCACCTTAACCTTCTAAGTAGCTGGGACTACAGGTGCATGCCACCACACTCAGCTAATTTTTTTATATTTTTATAGAGACAGGATCTCACTATGTTGCCCAGGCCGGTCTTGAACTCCTGGGCTCAAGCAAACCTCCTGTCTCAGCCTCTTGCCTCAGCCACCTAGGATTACAGGTCTGAGCCGCCACACCGCACCTAAGGTATATTGTTACAGCAGCAGGAACAGATCAAGACATTGCCTTTCTATAAACCAGAGGTCATGCTGAAAGTCAATCTGATTTTCCTAAATGAGCTGTACAAGTGTTCAGACAACGTAAGCCAAGAATTCTCCCATACAAGCTGCTTCCTGAGATACTTAGCCTGCTACTGCCCAGCACCAACTTTCTGTCTCATTTTTCAAACATTCTCCCTAGATCACTAGACTCCCCATTGCTATGGTAGTTTTGATTTCCATAGTAAAAGCAACACACTCATGTTCATCTCAATATTATTCACAATAACCAAGACGTGGGAGCAACGCAAATGTCCGTCAACAGATGAATGGGTAAACAAAATGTGGTATATCCATACAATAGTATATTATGCGTCCTTAAAAAGGAAGAGAATCATGGCGCATGCTACAGCATAGACGAACCTCAAGGACATTACACCAAACAGAATAAGCTGGTCACAAAAGGACAAATCTCATATGCTTTTACTCAAATGAAGTATCTAGAGTAGTCAAAATCATATAAACAGCAAGTTAAATGATGACTGAAGAGAGCTGTGGAAACGGGGAGGAAGAATTAGGTTTAATGAGTATAGAGTTTCCATTGCATAAGGCGAAAAAGTTCTAGAGATCTGTTATACAAACATGTGAACATACTAAACACTACTTAACTGTGTACTTAAAAATGGTTACGGTGTTATGGTGCTGCCACCGTTTTTACTTATTTATTTATTTAGAGGCAGGGTCTCCCTCTGTCATCCAGGCTGGAGTGCACTGGCACAATCTTGGCTCACTGCAGCCTCAATCTTCTGGGATTAAGAGATCCTCCTGCCTCAGCCCCCCTGAGTAGCTGAGACTACAGGTGTGCAACACCATGCCCTGCTAGTTTGGATATTTTTGTAAAGATGTGGTTTCATCATGTTGCCCAGGCTGGCCTTGAACTCTAAGACTCAAGCAATCCTCTTGCCTCGCCCTCCAAAGTGCTGGGATTACAGGCATAAGCCACCATGCCTGGCTTCGACAATTTTTCAAAAGGAATAAAATTACAACAACAACAACAGACACAAACACTCACACACACACACACACACACACACACACACACACAGACACGAAGCAGGGTTTTCCAGGCAAGAGGTAGGATGCTGGCCCCACAATCAATCAATCGATTGCACAGCTTTGGATGCCAACCTAAGCTGTACTAGGTGATTGGGCTATGGTTCTTGGATTCAGACTGAAATTCAGCAACCTAGGTTTTTAACTACTTACAGCTGGATTAAATCAAGTGCTGTCCACGGCAAACCTGTGGAGGAGAAGAAAGAGAAAGGATTTTGACTGCTCATAATGTGTAACTGGCAATGCTTTTCACAGCCAAAATGCTGGATAAATCTTTATCCAATTGAATTGACTGACCCTAATGGTACCTGGTGTTGACTTGCTTGCTTTCAGACATGTTCTCCTAAGAAACAACACACATTGCCACGGGGTCCCCAGCCACTTGCCTCGAACCTGCCTGAACAAGGAATGATTCCAACTATTTGTGTTGCTCACGAGTGTGTGCCGGAACTGCATCTCCACTTCTACTCTTCCAATAACTGGCTCCTGGGTACACTTCCCGATTTTGCTATTCTTCTCCGCTTGGATTTATTAATGTGCCTATGTCTCCCTCCTGCTTTTGCCCCTCTGCCCTACTGGACTCCAGCTATCGCTGTATTGTTCCATCTGTTTAATTCCCTCTCTGTTTTGTGTTTTCAGTCCTTGGACACAAAATATCATCACATTTAGCAACCAATCCTTGGACTCATTAGAACAGGTGTTCCCAAACTTTTTACACAGGGGGCCAGTTCACTGTCCCCCAGACCGTTGGAGGGCCGCCACATACTGTGTTCCTCTCACTGACCACCAACGAAAGAGGTGCCCCTTCCTGAAGTGCTGTGGGGGGCCGGATAAATGGCCTCAGGGGGCTGCATGCGGCCCACGGGCTGTAGTTTGGGGACGCCTGCATTAGAACATACTGCTAAAAGTTCTTAGCATGTGCATACAATAACCATAATGAGACCATCCTGGCTAACATGGAGAAATCCCATCTCTTCTAAAATAGCAAAAAAATTAGCTGGCCATGGTGGTATATGCCTGTAATCCCAGCTATTCAGGAGGCTGAGGTTGGTGAGTCACTTGAACCTGGAAGGTGGAGGTTGCAAGTGAGCCAAGATCACGCCACTGCACTCCAGCCTGGGCCACAGAGTGACACTGTCTCAAAAAAAAAAAAAAATGTTTTACAGCAAGCTATATATATTATACCAAATAAAGACCAATAAGCCATTCTTGTCACTCTGATGGAAATACAATGTTTGTATCACGTCTACGGGACTGCCTTTCATGGGAAATCTAATTCATCTCATTTCTAAACTAGGTTACTCTAAAAATATAGGAGTAACAATTATTACTTTCCGCTATGCAATGTAAATTAGCATGATGGTATATAAAGGCCCAAAATCTGATAAGAATTTTGATTTTGTGTTTGTTTGGGAGACAGAGTCTTGCTCTGTCACCCAGGCTGGAGTGCAGTGGTGCAATCTCGGCTCACTGCAATCTCTACCTCCCAGCGATTTTTTCAAGCGATTTTCATGCCTCAGCCTCCCAAGTAGCTGGGATTACAGGCATGCACCACCACGCCCAGCTAATGTTTGTATTTTTAGTAGAGAGGGGGCTTCACCATGTTGTCCAGGCTGGTGTCAAACACCTGGCCTCAAGTGATCCACCCACCTTGGCCTCCCAAAAGTGCTGGGAGATTACAATGGGAGCCACCACACCCAGTCACGAATTTTGTAATAAAATGTGAAAGACAGAACAGGCATGATGGCCCATGTCTGTAATCCTAGCACTTTGGGAGGCCAAGGCAGGAGGATTGCTTGAGCCCAGGAGTTTAAGATCAGCCTGGGTAGCATTGTAAGACATCGTCTCTACACACTCGCACACAAAATGTAAAAGACCACCCAAAATTACATGCAGAACCTTTTGCTGGGCCTAATAATGTTTCCTAATAATCCATTCCACTAGATTAACACTTTTGAATACAGCAAACTGAGGCTAAAGTGATAGAAACGTAAATTTTCTGTAAGATCTCCAAAAAGGGAGATTCCAATGAAAAGCAAAATAGCATGAAAGGTGGAGGCTGTATTCCGACCAGACAGACAGAATTCTGATCTGCTAACCTCCCTGGCTCTGCCACTCACCAGCTTCCTGTCCTTGGGTAAGTTATTTAGTAACTCTCAAGCTCTCTTCTGTTCACAGATGTAATGGGGATAAAAACGCTACCTACCTGGTAGAGTTGTTACAACTACATACATGAGAGTATTTATGTAAAGCTCTTGGCACTGTGATTCTTAGCATACAGTAATATTTGGATAAGTGGAAATAGAGAAAGCGACATAAAACTCATGGTTCTTGCCATGAGAGGGGCAGGTTTTCAAAGAATACTGATTGAATATTCAGAGCAACCAGCTGTTTGATAGCAGCAATTCACATCTTTAACAGCAGGTGGCACTGGCAGCATATCTACCTAGTTTTACGTCTAACCCTTTTTTTTTTTTGAGACAGGGTCTCCCTCTGTTCCTTCTATTGCTATTGCCCAGTCATCCAGTAACACCATCACAACTCATAGCAGCCTCGACCTCCTTGGGCTCAAGTGATCCTCCTACCCCAGCTTTCCAAGTAGCTGGGACCACAGGCACTGGCTAAGACGTAGGTGGATTTTTTTGTTCTTTTCTTTTTAAAGATGGGGTCTTGGTATGTTACCCAGGCTGACCTCGAACTCCTGGGCTCAGGTGATCCTCCTGCCTCAGCCTCTCAAAGTGCTGGGATTATAGGAATGAGCCACCATGCCTCATCTTAATTTTTTTAAGCATCCTTTTTATCTTTTTCGGGAAAAGCAGCATTTCCCCCTTGATCTTTTAAAATTGTTATTATTCTTATATAGTTTCATAAGCTATTTTCAGTAGTATATGATAAATTATTGCTATTTTACAATGCAGACATGAATTGCCATGGACTGCTTTCATGAAATTTTGAAATTTGAGGTTTTGTCTGCTTTCTTATTCATTTTTTTAAAATTAGAAGATAGTGCTATTCTACTATGGGCCACTGAAACAAGAATATTCCACATCTATGGCCTTTTCTAAAACCTGGAAAGGCCAAGCAGCCTTTTCTAGGATAGTACAGAATGTGCATTTGTTAGAAGGAATGTTCAAAAGACCTTGAACATCATGACGGGAAAACTATAAATGGCTCTGAAATCGCTCCTAAATTGCTTGATAGATATTCTCGTGGTTAATTTAGCAGCAATTGTAATTATATTTTCCAATTATATTTCTGTCGCTCTCACAAGTATCTTCATATATTTAATTTCGTAGGCTGCTGCCTTTACAACTAACGATAGCTCCTTCTCTAACCCAGCTTGGAAAGCCACGAATTTTTTACTGACTTGTGTGATCAGGCTTGAACTATAACATGGCTTGCAATTCCCTTGTATCACAGGTTTGGAGAGTCTCCGGAAGACTGAATTCAGTTAGTAGGTGTAAGATGCTCACTTTGAGTCAACTTCAGGCAAACAACTTCTGTGCAAAATGTATTTGTGGAAACACCACCAGTAAAGTCTCCATTGCAACCAGACTCCTGTGGTTAGTACAGAAAGGATGATGTTGACGGAGATCTCAACAGCATCCCAACCACAGGGGCGGGGCTGTCAGCTGCTGCTGGGCTGGGAGGTGAACTGTGAGGTTCTGCAAATGCCTTTTATGGGGGCCTTGGCAACCCCTTGCTGGAAGCGTTCAGAATGATACCATGTAAACCACTGCAAGGGCTGATTCCACCCAAAGAAGACCCCACTGACAAGCAAAAGAACAACAATCGGATTGACCTATTGAAACTTTTCCATAACGAATTAAGTTATTTGTAAGTTAGAGTATCTTCTGTGTTTAAAGATGAATAAATTCAGAGAGAAAGACAGAACTTGCAGAATTGAAACATTATATATTGAAATATCATATATTTGCCGGGCACAGTGGCTCACGCCTGTAACCTCAGCACTTTGGGAGGCTGAGGCGGGTGGATCATGAGGTTAAGAGATCGAGACCATCCTGGCCAACATGGTGAACCCCATCTCTACTAAAAATACAAAAATTAGCCGGGCATGGTGACATGCGCCTGTGGCCCCAGCTACTTAGGAGGCTGAGGTGGAAGAATTGCTTGAACTCAGGAGGCGGAGGTTGCAGTGAGCCAAGATTGCGCCACTGCACTCCAGTCTGGTGACAGAGCAAGACTCCGTCTCAACAAATAAAGAAATAGCATATATTACAGAAGTAGCAAATTAGTAAATTTAATGAATTTCATTAGTATAATATATATCATGTTATATAAAATATAGAATATCATATATTACATATTATATATACCATATTCTACGCACACACACACACACACACACACACGCACATGCACACACACACAGCCTGTGAGGTCCCTTTACATGTACTTCAAAACAAGAGAAAAAAGTTAAATAAAATAAAATTCTGATATTTATTCAGCCAGGCACAGTGGCTCATGCCTATAGTCCTTGTGCTTTGAGAGGCCAAGGTTGGGGGATTGCTTCAGGCCAGGAGTTCAAGGTTGCAGTGAGCTATGTTCATGCCACTGCACTGCAGCCTGGGAGACAGAGTGAAACCCCATCTCCACAAAAAAATTGAAAAATAATTAGCTGGGGTGAGGCACGATGGCTCATGCCTGCAATCCCAGCACTTTGGGAGGCGGAGGCAGGCTGATAACAAGGTCAGGAGTTCAAGAGTATCCTGGCCAACATGATGAAACCTGTCTTTACTAAAAATACAACATTTAAGTGGGCATAGTGGAATACACCTGTTGTCCCAGCTACTCAGGAGGCTGAGGCAGGAGAATCACTCAAACCCGGGAGGCGGAAGTTGCAGTGAGCCAAGATCGCACGACTGCACTCTAGCCATCCCTTTTACGTATTAGTCCAGATGACTATTTGGTTTTTCTCTACTGACCTTTTGATGAAATAAATTCTATTGACAAGTTTCCTATTATTGAACTGCTCTTGTACTTTAAGACTAAAACTTATAGCAGGGCACAGGGGCTCATGCCTGTAATTCCAACACTTTGGGAGGCTGAGGCAAGTGGATTACCTAAGGTCAGGAGTTCGAGACCAACCTCACCAACACGGAGAAATCCCATCTCTACTAAAAATACAACAATTAGCCAGGCGTGATGGCACATACCTGTAATCCCAGCTACTTGGGAGGCTGAGGCAGGAGAATTACTTGAACCTGGGAGGCAGAGGTTGTAATGAGCCTTGATAACACTTCTGCACTCCAGCCTGGGCAACAGAGTGAGAATCCATTCCCCCCCAAGAAAAAAAGTATAAAACTTATTTAGCAATCCTGTATCATTCTTTTCATGCAGAACAATACGAGATTCACTAATATTTTCTTTAGTTTTGGATCTCGGTTTATAGCTGAATTTGTATTATATTTATATAAATACATGTTTCTTTTTATATTTTTTTGCTCTGTATTTTAGAAGGCTTTATTGCCAGGATTAGGTTAATCTCATAAACTAAATTTTTCTTTTATTTATTTATTTATTTTTGAGACAGAGTCTCACTTCATCCCCCAGGCTGGAGTGTTGTGACATGATCTTGTCTCACTGCAACCTCCGCCTCCTGGGTTCAAGTGATTCTCATGTCTCGGCCTCCCAAGTATCTGTAATTACAGGTGCATGCCACCATGTCCAGCTATTTTTTTTTTTTTTGTATTTTTAGTAGAGACAGGGTTTTGCTATGTCATCCATGCTGGTCTTGAACTCTGACCTAAAGTGATCCACCCACCTCGGCCTCCCAAAGTGCTGGGATTACAGGTGTGAGTCACCACACCTGTTCTCATTCTCATTTTCTGTGGAGCAGCTTATATTACATTCAACTAACCTGTTCCCTGAATGTACAAAAGTATTCGCCTTTATAGCTAGGCCTGGCCCATTTTTCAGCTATAACATTTTAATCACATCTTCTGTTTCTTTTATGCTGTTTGGTCAGCTCAGGTTTTCTGTTTCTTGGCTCAATTTTGCTTATTTACATTTTCCTAATGAGTTCTGTTTTCACTGTGATTTTCACTATTTATTATGTAAGAACTATACTGCATATCCTAGTCTTATGTAATTTGCTTTTCACTCTTTTAACTTTTTATGTCAGTTTGTGTTTTTCTTTCACTCTGACTAGATTCACTAAAAGTCTTCATTTTATTGGTATATTTCTCCTTAAAATAGCTTACAGAATATTAAACAAAATACAGGGCCATTTGAATTTTCCTATTGTTCACATTCTAGGTAAACTTAAGTGGAATTTCCTGTCTTCAAATAACACACCATCCTGAACAATTCTAACATTTGTACCCAGGCAACACATCACAACAACAATTTTACAAAGAAGAAGACTGTATTCAAGAGAGGCCTTTCTGGTAAATCACAGGAGAAATCAAAATGCAACTTCCAAGGCCAGAGTTTGCCCAACACTTGCTGTGTGGGTCAAGCCCAAAGTTAACAAGGACAGACAATAGTCATCAGATCATTTCTAAAGGAAATTTGCATCCAGGAAGAACCTAAGTGAGTTTTCTCTCCTCTTATGAGACTTTTTGCATGTGTGGTATAAGTCATTCAGGGAAACAAACCCTGAGGCATCATTTCATGGGAGGGAAGGGCTTGTTTAAATAAGAACTTTATGGCACAGTAGGTGACTAAGAAACTACGTAAGTAATGAGCCCTGGGGCCCTGTCCTCCTGATTCAGCCAAGCCAGGAAATTGCTGCAAAGTATTTAAAGATTCCTTGTTATTTTGAACGAAGTGAGTTCAGAAATATTGCTCAAATATGACAAACAACTGTGGGACAAAGCCAGACTTTGAGATTGAAGATTATACCAAAACAAACAAACACACACCAAAATCCCAAACTGTAATAAGATACCCCACATTTTAATACTGAAGATTGGTAGTTTGGCTATTACGAGTGAGTATGGCAATCACCTAGTTGCTTAATTAAAACACTGCCTTTCAAAATATCTATGAAGAAATTCAAAATCTGGTCATCCAAATGAATATTCCCTAAAACTCTAAGTCACTTTCATTGGGGCTATAACAATTCTACACTAAACGTAATTTCTCCCAAGAGGGTAAAGACTGACATTCAAAAACACGAATTCTGAGGACAAGGACCCCCCCACCCCCAGAAGGCAACAAATAGCTGTCTAAAGCTCAGTGAGCTAATGAATACGACCGCATTTAGGGATATTATCTAACCGGGGCTTGTTCTACAATTTCATCAGCGCACCTACTTTTCCAGCCTCCTTCAGGTATTTTTGGAAGATCTCAAGGTGTACTCACCAATCAGTTGGGCTATTCTGTTTTCTTCTTTTCTGACCTTTCCCAGGTGCTACCACCAGCATCTACTTGGCCTTGCAAATATTTTCATAGATACTACCATACCTCCTTCTAGCACCCTTATCTCAGGCAAGGCCCCATGTCATTTCCACCAGGACACCCATGAGAATGCCACCCACCCCTCTTTAGAAGCCTGCTTGTTTAATGGGTACCAAAGAATTGTTTGTGTGCTGCTGTCTCACCAGGGTTTAGTGAAAACTTTCCGTTTTTTGAGACAGAATCTTACTCTATCACCCAGGCTGGAGTGAAGCGGTGCAATCTCCACTCACTGCAACCTCCATCCCCCACGCTCAAGAGGTTCTCCTGCCTCAGCCTCCCAAGTAGCTGGGACTACAGGCATGGGCCACCATGCCCTGCTAATTCTTGTATTTTTAGTACAGTTGAGGTTTCACCATGTTGCCCAGGCTGGTCTCGAACTCCTGCCCTCTGGTAATCCGCCCGCCTCGGTCTCCCAAAGTGCTGGGATTACAGGCCCGAGACATTGCACTCAGCCAAGTTTGCTGTTTATAGTTCTTATCATTGGAAATAGAGTTGAAAGGGCTAGGCCAGTAGAGAATTCCCCAACACAGATATTCACTGCTCTCTGAAGTGCCCCCATCCTCTGATTTCTAGGCAGCTTTTACTACTGGAGTCCTTCTCTTCCCATGACTTCTCTTCCAAGAGCTTCTCACAAATCCTTATGCAAACAGACTTCCAGTGAGAAAGCCCCGCCACGCGCTTCCTTAGTTATGCTGCTCCTTCTCCTGGAGGCCCCCAGCCTCCCAACCCACCCAAAGGGGTGACACTCATAGTTTAGAGCTGGGATTGGCAAACTAAGACCCAAGAGCCAATTCTGGCTCCCCACCTGTTCCTGTGCAGCCTGCAAGATAAGAATTTCTTGGGTTTTTTTTTTTTTTTGTTTTTTTTTTTTTGAGATGGAGTCTCACTCTTGTCACCCAGGCTGGAGTGCAATGGCACAATCTCAGCTCACTGGAACCTCTGCTTCCTGGGTTCAAGCAATTCTCCTGCCTCAGTCTCCCAAGTAGCTGGGATTACAGATGCCCGCCACCATGTCTGGCTAATTTTTGTATTTTTAGTAGGGACGGGGTTTTGCCATGTTGGCCAGGCTGGCCTCGAACTCCTAATCTTGTGATCCGCCCACCTCAGCCTCCCAAAGTGCTGGGATTAGAGGCATGAGCCACCCTGTCCTGCGATAACATTTTTTTTTACATTTTTAAATGTTAAGGAAAAAAATCTAAAGAAAAATAAACAACATTTTTTTTTCTCTTCTCTTTTATTTTCTTTCCTTTTTTTAAGATAAGGTCTCACTCTTATCCCCCAGGCTGGAGTGCTGTGGCACAACAATCACAGCTCACTAGAGAGTCAACCTCCCTAGGCTCAAGTCATCCTCTCACCTCAGCCTCTTGAGTAGCTGGAACAACACATGTATGCCAACACACATGTCTCATTTTTGTATTTTTTGTAGTGATGGGATTCCCTCATGTGGCCGAGGCTGGTCTCGAACTCCTGGACTTAAGCAATCTGCCCACCTCAGCCACTCAAACTACTGGGATTCCAGGCGTGAGCCACTGTACCTGGCCAGACTAATATTTCATGTGCATAAAAACTACATGAAATTCGCATTTCATATCTGCTGTTAAAAGGAAATCCTTAGCCAAATTAAATTTAACAGTGTAATTGAGCAAAGAATGACTTGCAAATCAGGCGGCCTCCTGAGCCAGGGTAGGCTCAGCAACTCCAGTGCAGCCACATGGTGAAGACCATTTATAACAGAAAAAGGAAAGTGATGTGCAGAAAACAGAAGTGAGGCACAGAAACAGGCAGACTGGCTACAGCTTGGCATCTTGGCATTTACCTTATCTGAACGCAGGTTGAACAGTCTGCCCCCTTTGGCCCAAACTCAGTGATTGG
This sequence comes from Saimiri boliviensis, assembly GCF_048565385.1. NCBI lineage: Eukaryota > Metazoa > Chordata > Mammalia > Primates > Cebidae > Saimiri > Saimiri boliviensis. The sequence continues at coordinate 100,455,239 of NC_133461.1, forward strand.
CACAAGAGTAGGTTTCAGTCTGTCTGCACTTCCATTGAGGTTACAGTTCACTATGTACAGAGAAACCTTTAGGCTGAACCTCAAATATGTAAGGAGGCAGGTTTAGGCTAAACTTGACCTAACACAACGAATGAAGTTTTGCTGTTCACAACCACACTCAATTCATTGTACATACTGCTTGCAGAGGCTTTCCTGCTACAGCTGCAGAGTTGAGTGGTTCCAACAAGACTATATGGCCTGCAAAGCCTAAAAAATACACATAGTGGGTCCCTTATGGTAAAAGTTTGCAGAGCTCTGCTTTAGAGCATGGACCATGGAGTCAGGCTGTCTGGGTCTGCATTGTGTTTTGCCACGAATTAATTATGTAGGTAATTTCTTAACATCTCCTAAGCTACATTTATGAGGTAGGAGTGACCAAAGAGTTTTATTTACGTCATTAGGTTGTATGGGGATTAAACAAGTTGACTTAGAGCCAGTACTTGTTACTTCGTACACAGTTATTATTGTAACTTCACAGTTGTGGCTGTGAAAAATAAAATCATTCTGGTATTAAATGCAAATTCTGGATTAAATGCTTATTTTCTTTCCTTCTTTTTTTTTTGAGATGGAGTCTCACTCTGTTGCTCAGGCTGGAGGGCAGTGTGCGATCTTGGCTCACTGAAACCTCTGCCTACCAGATTCCAGCTATTCTCCTGCCTCAGCCTCCTGAGTAGCTGGGACTACAGGTGTGCACCACCACGCCAGGCTTATTTCTCTATTTTTAGTAAAGATGAGGTTTCTACATGTTGGCCAGGCTGGTCTCAAACTCCTGACCTCCGATGATCCACCTGCCTCGGCCTCCCAAAGTGCTGGGATTACAGGTGTAAGCCACTGTGCCCGGCCCAAATGCTTGTTTTCTTAACTGACCACAAATAGGAGGAAAAATATGCTGAATATGATGGCTGTCTAAACAAGACAGTCACAGTGTCTGTGTGACCAAGGAACTGAGGAATGAAACTTTACTTTTGTCACAAAAAAATGGTCAGATTTAGGCAAATAACTTTCTGCTCTTGCTACATAGCCCAGAAACTTTAGCAATCAAGTCTTTTTCTTTGTTTTGAAGAAGGTTGAAAAGAATTTTCATTTATTCAGGTTCTTCTATGGTCATTTTCCCTGTACATCTATGACTTCCTATAGTTATAATCATTTTGTGGCATAGACATCAAATTATTTTCATTTAATTTTACATTATACACTTTCCATGTTTCTTCTCAGTTTTTATCATCTCTCTTTTTTGGTGGGGCGGGGAGGGCAGGCGGGAACCGAGTCTTATTCTGTCACCTAGGCTGGAGTGCAGGGGTATTACTTCAGCTCACTGCAACCTCCACCTCCTGGGTTCAAGCGACCCTCCCACCTCAGCCTCCTGAGTAGCTGGTACTACAGAGACATACCACCACATCCTGATAATTTTTGTATTTTTTGTAGAAATGGTTTCACCATGTTGCCCAGCCAGGTCTCGAACTGGGCTCAAGTGATCTGCCCACCTTGGCCTCCCAAAGTGTTGAGATTACAGGCGTGAGGTACTGCACCCAGCCCATCAACTCTGTTTAAAATAAACAGTTTTATTTTAATAAACAGTTTATTAACAGTTTATTATTATTTTATTTATAAAATACTAATTTATAAAATAATATTTATAAAATAATAATAAACTGTTTTATATATAAAACAGTTTATTATTATTTTATTTAATAAACAGTTTATTTATTTAAATAAACTGTTTAAAATAAACAGTTTTATGAGACAATTTTTCAATGTATATAGGAATCAAGACATATAGTAAATGAACATAGTTTTTTTAATCACAAAGTTTGATTTTATTTCATGTAAATATGAATCTAGTTTTCAAAGAACTAATGCCTTCTTACTGTTCACATCATCGACCTCTCCCGAAAGTAGCCTCAGCTTATTTCCACATAGCAAAGAACATTCCAGAAACAAAACTTGAAAAAATAATTTTTCCATGTTCATGAAAAAGGTAAATCATAAGTATAAATCTCCTTGTGACAGGGATGAGGCAATAATAGCATTCTAGCCCTGAGCATCATCTTCCCATCCATCAAAGAAGCCAGACCCCCACAGCCACATAGCAGAGCCATGTGCAGATGCAGAGATACTCACCACCTAAGTCACTGCAGAGTGGAGAGTTGAATAATGATGCTGAAATCCCTGGGGCCTATGAGAAGCTACTTCTACAACTAGAGTGATTGATTATTTCCTTTGTCCTGCTAAGCTCATGGGTCCCTAAATTACAATGTATCACTTACTCCTGACTTACTTAGAACCATCCTTGGAAGCTTGCAAAACACTGCTTAGACCATCACACTATTTTTATTATTATCATTTTTTTGGTACTTCCAGTAGCCACCCACCCATATAGGATCGAAGAATGATCTTCCTCTATTTTGAGAGAGAGAGAGAGAGAGAGAGAGAGAGAGAGAAAGAGAGGGAGAAATACTTTAAAAGAATTCACAGCATCTCACAGAGAAGCCATCAGATCAGGCTGATTTGCCAAAATAGACTTGGTAATCAACAGGGCAGGTGAGGCCTTTGCCAGTTCTCTTCACATCTTGTCTCTAAGGCATTGTAAGGGATAGTCACAATACTCATGTCAAACTAACCCTCAAAGTCACTTATCCTCATTTCTTTCTCCATGGCTCCTTCAAGCAGAGCCTGCAAGTGTCCATGTGCATAAGTGTGTTTGTATTTGTGGGGGTTTTGGAGTCTGAAGATCTCTGGTTGTGGAATATGCTTAACGTTTCTTCTGAAAAGATATCAGAGGGAAAAGAAAAGGGTATTCCTGGGCATCTTGCTGTGATTCCAACTACCTGCCTGGTTGACTCTCTAATTTTAAGCCTCATTCTAATAAAAGACTTTGAATACCTCTGCTTTTATGATTTGAAAGGACATTCAAACTGGCATTTAGCCATCTGATACAGCAAAGTGAGTGGATTTCAGTTTTCAGAAGGAAAGGATAAACCAAAAATACTGAAAGCTGTAATTAAAATTTTCCATTTTCCTCCAACTGTCTTGAAGCAATCGTTGGCAAATTCGAAATCTCCAGTACCCCAAATCCAACCTCAAGTTTTGGAAAAAGAAGACTTTAGTGCAAGCGTGGGATGAGGCAGTTGAAATCGCTTTGGCAGAAACCCAGTTTCACTGGATAAGAGTATGAACGTTCTGATCTATATTAAATTTGAAATATACCTGCGGTCAGAGAACAGAGGTCATTCACTTTCCCTGAGCACAGAGAACCCATGTACCTTTGAGAAGCTCCGAATCCACAACAGGCAGGTCATATAATCCACTGCAGAGTGCTTTATCTCTTAAGGGGTCACATGGAGAAGTTGCTGAGGAAGGCGTGAAGAAGTGGGTTCTAAAGAAATATTGAAAGGAAAACTTCGATCCAGAGCCACTGGGACAGGAAAGGGTAAAGACAAGGCAGATATCAATGGTGACCAAGACAATGGCAACTCCACTCACTAGCTGTCCAAGCCCCAAACCTTAGCATCATTCTTTTTGTTTTTAAGGAATTTTTTTTGTTTTGGAGGCAGGGTCTTGCTATGTTGTCCAAGCTGAAATATAGTGGCAATTCACAGGTGCCATCCCATAATTGATCAGAAGGGGAGCTCAAGAGGGGTGCCACCTGGAGCCCAAGGTGGTTGAAATGTGAAGTCTTGGCTGCGGGATGTTTGTCAAGAAAACATAGTAGGGGACAGAGAAAAAGACAAGGATGGCTGGGTGCATGGCTCTTGCCTGTAATCCCAGCACTTTGGGAGGCCTAGGTGGGTGGATCACAAGGTCAGGAGTTCCAGGCCAGCCTGGCCAACATAATGAAACTCTGTCTTTACTAAAATTACAAAAGTTAGCCGGGCGTGGTGGTGTGTGACTGCACTCCCAGCTACTCAGGAGGCTGAGGCAGGAGAATCACTTGAACCTGGGAGGTGGAGGTTGCAGCGAGCCAAGATTGCACCATTTTACTACAGCCTGAGCAACAGAGCAAGACTCCATGTCAAAGGAAAAAATAGAAAGAAGGAAAGAAAAGACAAGATGGATCCGGTCCCTTTCTACACAGGGATGCTCTCTGGGCTGCCGGCCAGTTGAAATAAGGAGGTTTTGGGGTAGACATTTCCCCTGGATGGGTAGGCCTAAATTTCTTCAGCTAAGGAGGATAACTGGAGTTTCAGGATATAGGACTTCTAAATTAGGGCTTTCCAAATAATTGACCCACTCCAATTTTGACCTGGATCTGTCCACCCCTCCTTAGGCAACCTGGTGGTCACCTGCTCCCAGGATGTCACCATATTGAAGTCAAAATTAGTGCACACACCTGATCGGCATAGCTCACTGCAGCCTGGAACTCCTGGGCTCAAGAAGCCCTTTTGCCTCAGCCTCCCGAGCAGCTGGGATGACAGGCACCTGCCACCTAGCTGGCTTAAGAGTCATTCTTGACCCAGGTTGTATCTGGCATTCAGGGGCAAAAACCAGGGCGTGTGGGGCCTGAAGTGTGTACAATAGGGGTAGGGCTCTTTAAAAAATGCAAGTATATCTCTTTCTGGGGGAAAACTTTCCACAAAAAAAGACTGAAGCACACTGAAAGCCTTAGACGTCTCACAGCGGTAAATCCCTCTGCTGCTCACGTGGCCCTTCTGTTGGTTCTTTTTCGTGCAGTGATGCAGTCATAGCTCACTGCTAGCTTCGACCTCCTGGGCTCAAGCAATTCTCCCACCTCAGTCTCCTGAGCAGATAGGACCACAGGCACAGCCACCATGCCCGACATATATATATATAGTAGAGGAGGGTCTCACTATGTTGCCCAGGCTGATTTTGAACTCCTGACCTTAAGCGATCCTCCCACCTCAGCCTCCCCCAAATGGTGGGATTCCAGGTGTGAGCCACCACAGCTGGCCAGGTTCTAGTTTCACTTGCGTCAAGAACCCAACTTCTTTTTCCCCTCCACCCCTATCCTCCTGGACCCAACTACCTTCATGTCTTGGCTGAATGACTGAAACAGCTACCCACCTCCATCCATGGAGACTTCCCTTGCCCCTTTACAATGGAATCATACTACAGCAGGCAAGTTCAACACGTCCCAGCTGGGTTCCAAGCCCTCCGAACCTCTCTTGCAGCGGTGATATACAAAGTCCATATGCCTGCCAGGGTTCTGTTCTGTCTGGCACCCCCCTGCCTCTTACACCAAGTTTCCTCTCACCTGTTACTCAGCTATCACCACCCAGAATTCCTTGCTGACTTGGGAATCTGCCAAACCCGCCTGGTGTCCTTTGCATTTGCTGTTCCTTTTCTCCAGAATCCTTTTCCCTGGAATCTTTACTTCCTTCAGGTCTACACGTCAACCTCAGCTTAGCAGAGCTGCATTCCCAGACCACTGCATCTAAACAGCAGCACCCTGAGCGTCCTATCCTCCCTGCTTCCGATTTTCCTCTGAGGCTTACCCTCGCTTGCTGTACCTTTCTTTATTGGCCTACTCTCCCCGTCTAGACTGGAAGCTCTGTGAAGGGAGGTATTTTACTGTACTCACCGCTGCACCTCCGTTCTTAGAGCAATGTCTCGCACTTAATGCACAGGCACCTAATATTTGCGGGAAGGACAATGAAATGACCTAACCTGGGAAATCAGAATCATGATATACTGATGGAGGAAGAGAAATTATTTTGAGGAAGATGGTAGAATTGTTTCCGAGTGTCACAGGAATTTCTTAAATTATCGTTAACCATTGTGAATAAATACCTATTGGTTAATGAAGAAGAAAAGCCAGCTCTAGCAGTTAACCAGAGTGAATAGGGCTTAAAAAAAAAAAAATTCAGATCTGGTTTGGCAAAAATCCACCAAAGTTAAAATGCACCAATTGTGCAGTGAAACTTTACTATTTTGTCTATTGTTACTACCTGTCTTTATTACGTTTGTTTTCCTTTCTTGCATGTTCCAAAAACGCATGAGAACTTTCACAGACCGCAGGGAGGATACAATTTCTCTCCAGAGGCATCTTCTTCGACGACGAACGTAATTAAGCTGGTCACTGACTCCGGTTGCCATGTTACTTCTAAACAAGGTAGGGGAAAAAACCCTGGATTTTCATTCTCCAGGAGAGTGAATTCCTAGAGGGGCGCTGCAGGGAGGGCGCCACCTGGAGCCCACGGCAGTTCAGATCCGCAGCCCCGGCCTTGGGATCTTCGTCAGGAAAACAGCCGGCGCTGCGCCCCGTCTCCTTCTCCGCGGGGAGGCTCTCCGGGCTGCCGGCTGGTTGGGAGAGGGAGGCGTCGGGGTGGACTTTCCCCCTGGGCATGCGGGTCTACATTTCTTCAGCTTGGGGTTGAGGGGGTGGTCCCCGGAGTTTGTTGATACAGGACTTCCAAATTAGGGCTTTCCGAGCAACTTCCCTGCAGGGGCTCCCCTAGGAAACGGTCCCATCCTTCTGAGGAGAACGCCTCCCTCGCACTCGTTCTCCCGCGGACAAACGTTCTGCTTTCCAGGCTAAATGGTGGTCCCGGGAGATCCGTCCGCTCCGAGTCTGGCTTCCGGAGCTCGCGGAGCGGGTTCGAGCTCCAGGGGGTGAAGGCAGCGGTCAACCGCTCATTCATTCAACACATATTTATTGCGCGCCTGCTGAGTGCCAGGCACCGGCGGTGCCCCGGGGCAAGAAACGGCTCTCGCGGATCCTTTCCGCTCCCCAAGGGCCCGGCGCGCGCCGTGGGAGCGCAGCCCGCACTCCTGGCCGCCCGGCCCGCCTGGGTGCGCCTCGCGCCTCCGGAGCAGCCCTCTGCCGGGAGCCGGACCCCCGGGACCCAGTCTCCGGGTATCCGCCGCGTGGGGAGGGCGGGGGAAAGGCAAGGCACCGCCAGCGCCAGAGCCCCGCCGGCCGGGGAAGCCGCTCCTGGGAAGCGCGCGAGGCGGAGCCGCAGTCGGCCCCCGCCCGGCAGAGCGCGGAGAGCGGCGCAGGCGGGAGAGGCCGGGCGCCCGCGGCTCGGAGGCGGCCCCGGCGGACGGAGGGCGCGGCCGGCGGGAGGGGCCGGGGCGGCGCCGGGAGGGGCGCGCACGGCCCAGCAGGTGACCGCGGGCGGCGCGGGCACGGGCGCGGGCGACGCGGCGGGGAGGCGGCCCGCGGAGTCCAGCGAAGTTTAGCGGAACATGGCGGAAGTGCCCGGGGCACGCAGGGGCGCGGCGCCGCGGCGGCCAGAGCCCGAGGAGCTGTAGCCGCCTCCGTCGCCGCTGCTGCCGCCGCAGTCGCCGCTCCACCGCCGCGGGACGAGGTCGCCGCCATGGCCCGCTGGATCCCGACCAAGAGGCAGAAGTACGGGGTTGGTGAGTGCGCGCCCCACCTCGTCCAGGCCCGGCCCACCCGGCCAAGTTCGCGGGCAGCGGCCCTGCCAGGCTTGCGGGGAGCCCCGCGGAGGACCCCGGCCCGGACTCGACCCAGCCGCCCTCCCGGCTGCGCAGCTCTGGGAGTCAGGGGCGGTCGGAGCCCTCTCCCGGGAGCGCTGCTGGGGAAGTCGCCCAGGATGTGGGGACTCCGAGTGGTTCCAAGTGCCGCTGAGCTTCGGGACCGTAATCCCGCGCCTGCATCCCAAGCTCCGGCACTTCACACCCGAGAAACGTCAACGCGAGGGGGGCGCGCCTGCTGCTCATTTGGGGCCGCAGCCCTGTGGCTTGCCCCTGTTCGCCTAGCGCGAGTTTCACCCTGGAGTAGGTGGCCAGTCCGGGTCGGCACAGGGACCGGCGCTCAGGGTCCCAGTGCTTTCTGGCCTCCCTTTTCGTAGGTTCAACTCAGACGCCCCTAAGTGAGGAGTTGGGGGTGGAAAGCCGCCCTCCCCTCTTTCCTCCAGGGACTGGGATCTTGATGACAGTTGTGAATTGGATGGAAACTAGAGTCGCGGTGTGGAGGTGATGGAAGGGACAGGAAGTTGTGGCACGGGAAGGGGGTGGCTGGCCCCTGGGGCTGTTTGTGCGCACTCATCCCTTAACGGAGCCTGTCTGGAGAGGGTGTAAGGCTGCCTTCCGGATCCTGAGTTTCATCCTGGAGACGAGAAAAGGACATTTTATTAAGGAAACGGTGCCAGGCCCTGTGCTGGGCACTTGGCATTCAGAACAGCGGTGCTGGAGAGCCCCGGGCTTGTGCGCAGGGGTTGCTGCTGGTGGTGCTTTGGCTCCCTGACAATGGATGTGCGGGGGCTTTGACCCAGGTGGAAAGTCAGGCTCCTTTTAGCATTTTATCAAGGAGCGAGGTTGTTAAGGTCCGGTGGGAAGATTTCTGCCCTGAGTGGGGTGATTACAATGGCAGTTAGCCTGCGGTGATTCGCTACCATAAACACGGCTGAGTGTGTTGAGAATTTTATCACTTCCTCTCAGGTCCATTCATCTGGCCTGTTTGTAATTTAATCTTTGACTTTACTCCCGTACCGAGGTCCTATTTTTCCTCACCTCACTGGTTAATGAAGTGGAGTCTCAATTAAGAGATACTTAACGTGTCTAGGGGCTTTTCAACTCTGTAGCCAGGAGTCAGGATTTTTTCGTTTTGCTTTGTTTTGTTTCTTAACAGTATCATATTTGCTGTTTTTTTTTTTTTTAAGGTTGTGATCCGTTATATATTTATGATTATTCTTTGTTTTCCCTGAATTCAAAAAACGTTTTCTTTTTTGCTCTCAGGTTACTTTTAGATTCTTAGTCTCTCCCTTAGTTGCACCTCAGAAATGGGTAGAGATGTTGCTTCAGCCTCAGGGTCTGCGTTCTAGCGATTCTCCTGTCTCAGCCTCCCAAGTAGCTGGGATTACAGGCATGCATCACCACATCTGGGTAATTTTTGTATTTTTAGTAGAAACAGGTTTTGCCATGTTAATCAGGCTGGTCTCAAAACTCCTGACCTCAGATGATCTGCCTGCCTTGGCCTCCCAAAGTGTTGAAACTACAGGTGTGAGCCAACTCACCTGACCCCTAGGTGAAAGCATATTTAACAGTGCCTAGTAACTACAGAAATGTTACCAACTCTTACTTTAACAGGATTAAAAGTTCTCTGCAGAACTATTGAGTTGAGCGTAATTAATGCAAACATGTTTCAAAAATGTGGTTTTTCTTGCCATAGACCTAGGAACAAGTATAATATGTTTTTAAGTTTTTGTTTTTATGTTCTGGAGTCAGTTTACTGTGTCACTTATCAGTCAAGAAAAATATTTGCACCAGGTGCAGTGACTCACGTCTGTAATCCCAACAATTTGAGTGGGAGAGGCAGGGGGATTCCTTGAGCCCAAGAGTTCGAGACCAGCATGGCAACTTAGCAAAACTGCCATCTTTACAATAAATATGAAAAAAATGTAGCTGGGCGTGGTTACCTGTGCCTGCGGTTCTAGCTACTGAGGAAGCTGAAGTGGGAGGATCGCTTGAGCCGGGGAGGTTGAGGGCGAAGTGAGCCACCATCGCTACACTGCACTCCAGCCTGGGTGATATTATGAGACCCTATCACAAAAATATATAATTTTATATATATATAATTACATAATATATAATATACATATATAATTACATAATATATAATATACATATATAATTACATAATATATAATATACATACATACATAATTATATACGTGTACCACCATATATAATATATATTATCTATGTATATAAAATGTATATACATATATATTTTATGCGCACACATATATGTGGAAATGTGTGTGTATATACAGTGTGTGTGTGTCAGGGGAAGGTAAAATATTTGGATTGCATTTCTAGGGCCTAGGTGTTAGGCAAATTGTCCCAAGATATAATGCGGAACACTTATTTCCCCAGGCATAGATTCTGGTTGCTCTGGGTTTGACAAAAGGACCCCCAGTTAGTATAAATTAACTGAAGAGAGAAATCTCTGTTGCTTATTCCTAAAACTCACTGTTGTTTATATCACCTCCTTGCTTACATTTATGTCACCTCCCAGCTTGGAAGCCTCTCATGGTCAACAGGATAAATTCTGAGCCTCACTTCCAAGGTTCCTCTAATCTGGTTCAACCTGTCTTCATCAGCATTCTCTCTCAAGGCTTCTTTGGCTAATTGACCCATGCAGACTAGCTGCCCTTCCCACTGTTGTGCAATCTACCCTGTAGAGTCCCTCCTTTGGGACTTTGCTCCCATTGTGCTTGTCCCTGCCAGGAGTGCCCTCCCAACTCTGCATGGGACAGCTTACCTTTCCTTGAGGGTGCAAATCCATTCCTACTCCCTCCTTCACATTTGCTATTTGTCAGAATGTCCCAAACCTTCAGGCCCCTTCCTTACAGCTCCTGGACTGTGCCATCCTTGGGTTCCGTGAATCATACCATTATGGTTTTGTATCCCTAGCACTCAAGAAGTGTACCAGGTATAAGTTGGTGCATTCAATCTGCTTGTCCTTGATTTTGGGGTGCCGATCTAAATCACACCGACTTAGCTTCTCTGGTGATTTAATGCAGTTGTTTCTTTCTTTTTGTTTGTTTGTTTGTTTTTGAGACAGAGTCTCATTCTGTCACTCAGGCTGGAGTGCAGTCTCACGATCTTGGCTCACTACAACATCCGCCTCCTGGGTTCAAGTGATTCTCCTGCTACAGCCTCCCGAGTAGCTGGGACTACAGGCATGCCACCACGGCCGGCTAATTTTTGTATTTTTAGTAGACACGGGAGTTTCACCGTGTTAGCCAGGATGCTGTCAACCTCCTGACCTTGTGATCTGTGCGCCTTCGCCTCCGAAAGTGCTGGGATTACAGGTGTGAGCCACCACACCCGGCCGAATGCTCTTCTTTTCTTTTCTTTTTTCCCATTAGGCATTAACATCTAAGTCACCCCAATATGAGTTTAGTTTTGTTTGGTTAGCTAGGGGAAGGGAGAGTGCCTACTCTCTTTATCTCTGCAAGTAAGAGAATGAGAGGTTCTGCTGAGAAAACAAGGAAGCGTGGAGCAGACAGACTTGCTTAAATATAATTGGGAAAATTGGCTTGTTGGACTTTTCTGAGTGTCTGCTGGTCAGGTTTGGTTTCTGAGTGAAGGAACCATAGGCTAGTCATTTGGAAGCATTTGGATGACTCAGAGCTAGCTATGACTTTGCCTGTTGTGCTCTAAGAGGAGTGTGCCTCTGCAAAGCTGCTCTGTGTGAGGATAGAGTGTTGGACTCAGTTCGAATGGTGCCTGCTGAAGCTGGGAGTCACTCCTGTCATATTTTATCTTGGTGCCACTATTTGCTGTTCCTGACATATCCTAGACGTTTCTACAGGGACTGAAATGCAGCCTGTCTGGGCTTTCTTAGTTCTTCAACAGCAGTGTTGGCTCAGGGTTTAGCATTAAGTCGCCTCAATGGTCTCTGTGTGTCATCAAGTGAGGTGACCCGTCTATTTGATTCCTTTTTTTTTTTTTTTTTTTTTTTTTTGTCGGGCACGGTGGCTCACATCTGTAATCCCAGGTTGAGAAACCCCATTTGATTCTTTAAATTTGTGGTCCTCTAGTAGTACTCCAGCATGAAGTGCTCAGTGGTAAGTGTTCTTTCCTGGAGACATGGAAAATGTGCTTCCCACCCACCGCTCCCCCGCCCCGCCGTCTTTTTTCTTTCTTTGTTCTCTCTCTGCCTCTCTCTTTCTGTTTGAGCATATGAAGATATCAAACAATTTAAAGCAAACATTAGTAATAAATATCCAGGATAGTCTTCTGATTATGAAAACATTTATTTTTAAGTTTGCTTTTACACAAGCCATTTGTGTAAAGAGCTGCCCCAGATTAGGTTGACTATGGAGTCTTTGCAAAGTTTTTTTTTCTTTGCTTTGCTTTTTTGAGACAGGGTCTGACTCCATAGCCCAGACGGGGGCGCGGTGTGATCATAGCTCACTGCAACCTCCCACCTCCGCCTTCCAAGTTGCTGCAACTGCCGGTGTGCACCACCATGCCTGGCGTAAGATTTGATTTTTTGTTTCAGTTTTAAAACAATTTTTTTTAAAGACAAGTTTTCACTATGTTGTCCAGGCTAGTCTGGAACTCCTGACCTCAAGTGATCCTCCAGCCTTTAGCCTCCCAGTTGCTGGGATTACAGGGGTGAGCCATGAGCCTGGCTGATATTTTTTTTCTTTTCTTTTCTTCTGAGACAGTGTCTTGCTCCATAACCCAGGATAAAGTGCAGTGACACAGTCGTGGCTCACTGCAGCCTCAACTTCCTGGGCTCAAGTGATCCTCCAGCCTCAGCCCCCTGAGTAGCTGAGACTACAGCTGTGTGCCACCACCCCCAGCTGATTTTTGTATTTTTGTGTAAAGACAGAGTTTCACTGTGTTGCCCAGGTTGGTCTGGAACTCCTAGGCTCACACAGCCTTTTCGCCTCAGCCTTCCAAAGTGCTGGGATGACACGCCTGAGCCACCACGCCTGAGCCACCACGCCTGGTCTGAGTCTTTGAAAAGTAGCTCGTTGTTGCATGTTGGGATTTGTGATCACATATATTTTAATGATGTAACAAAAGAGAGTTTTGAGAAATAGTAATAGTTGCTTTCACTGTTAGCTCTTCAGGTGTTTACTTGTTTAAAGCTCTTTAGTTGTTTAGATGTATCTAATTCCACAGAGTAGCTCTTTGAACGTTGGTTTAATACTGACTGCAAACTTGTAGTTTTTGTTTGTTTTTTTGAGATGGAGTCTCACTCTGTCACCCAGGCTGAAGTGCAGTGACGTAGTCTCAGCTCACTGCAACCTCCGCCTCCCGGGTTCAAGCGGTTATCCTGCCTCAGCCTCCCGAGTAGCTGGGATTACAGGCACGCACCACCATGCCCAGCTAATTTTTGTATTTTTAGTAGAGATGGGGTTTCACCATGTTGGCCAGGCTGGACTGTAACTCCTGATCTCAGATGATCCATCCTCTTTGGCCTCCCAAAGTGCTGGGATTACAGGTGTGAGCCACTGTGCCTGGCGCAGACACATGCTTTTTGTTAATGTCCTCAGGTATGTGGTTTCCCATCTGATTCTTCTCCACTGTGGACATCATATTCCATATACTGTAACTGGAATGGTAGAACTGGGAGCGGTTTAGGGAGTAAGCATCCTCTCCTTTTAAAGATAGGAACTTTGGTGCCTGCAGAGGTTACGTGAATTGCTTAACACCAAGGGCTGTTGTCTTTTTGGTCACATGTATCCTTGGTAATTTGGGTAAGCCAGTTAACCCCTTTCTCAGAATGTTTGTCAGTGCCTGAAGTATGATACAAAGTCCCAAGTCATTGTAGAAATAAAATAAAGTAAAAAAAAGAATCGAAAAGGAAAGCAGCTGTATTCAAGTACAGCTGTGAAGATGTTATTCAAAGTTCATGATACTGCAATATATGTACTTCTTTATTAATGCATAAAGCACCAAGGTCTAGTGACAGATCAATAACTATCATAATTTTGAATTAGTAATGAGCATACATGATTTTTCAAGATATCTGCAGTAACCATAATATAATATAAAAATTCCAGGCCGGGCGCGGTGGCTCACCCCTGTAATCCCAGCACTTTGGGAGGCCAAGGCGGGTGGATCCCGAGGTCAAGAAATCGAGACCATCCTGTTCAACATGCTGAAACCTCGTCTCTACTAAAAATACAAAAAAAAAAAATTAGCTGGGCATGGTGGTGCGTGCCTGTAATCCCAGCTACTCAGGAGGCTGAGGCAGGAGAATTGCCTGAACCCAGGAGGCGGAGGTTGAGGTGAGCCGTGATGGAGCCATTGCACTCCAGCCTGGGTAACGAGAGCGAAACTCCGTCTGAAAAAAAAAAAAAATCCCTATGAATTTTATTTTATTTTACTTTATTTTTGAGACGGAGTCTCACACTATCACTCAGGCCTGAGTGCAGTGGTGTGATCTTGGCTCACTGCAACCTCCACCTCCCCAGTTCAAGCTATTCTCCTGCCTCAGCCTCCCAAGTAGTTGGGATTACAGGCATGCACCAGCATGCCTGGCTAATTTTTTGTATTTTTAGTAGAGGTGGGGTTTCACCCTGTTGGCCAGGCTGGTCTTGAAACCCCTGACTTTGTGATCTGCCTGCCATTACAGGCATGAGCCACCGCACCCAGCCTCTGTGATTTTTGTTGGTGACAGTATCATGGGCACTGCTAGTGCAGCTGTCATTTATTGCTTACAGTCACAATTAAAGTAAGTGCTGAATGTCAGAAAATAGAGATGTAACTTTTTTTCCTGATTCAAATCCCAGGACCTTGATTTGATAGATTAAGTATCCTTGGCTGAGGATCACATTGCTAAGTAGTTACAGCACTATCTGGGCAACACGGTGATACATGTTGACCCCCTCTTAATATAACACATAACACGGTGCCAGATATTATACAATTATAATGACCTGAAGAAGGCCTGGCCTTAATGTGTTCATGTTTTGACAACATTAAGGCTGAGAACAAAAGGAAAAGATCATTAATGTTCATTGAGAAATTTCCTTGTGAGGTACTGTTCAGAACCCTTTAATTTAGTATGTTCCAGGGAGATGTGGGGTCTTGGAGACACGTTCGGGGCGGGGGGCGGGGTGGTCCATGAAATGAAAACTTTCTCTTTGCAGTAATACTAAGACATTACTGGCCTGTTTACATTCTCATTCTCTCATTACCGTCTTGTGGAGTTTTCCAGAGGCTTTGCAAATTGCTATGTGGCCACAGATCGAATGCAGAGGCGGCTATAAAAATCCACCTGCCTATAGTGAAGTCAGACATTAAAGAAACGAGAATGCAGAGCGTCACTTTGCTTACCCTCAGTGAGGGACTTGTGCAGGAATATTGGTTTTGAGGTTCCATATACATTTAAATGCGTAGGTGAATTTGCAAATATGGAGTCCGTCAGCAATGAGGACCTACTGTATTTCCATAAAAGGATAATTGAAGCCAGGTGTGGTGGCTCATGCCTGTAATCCCAGCTCTTTGGGAGGCTGGGGTGGAGTGGATCACCTAAGGTCAGGAAATCAAGACCAGCCTGGCCGACATGGTGAAACCCTGTTTCTACTAAAAATACTAGAAAAATTAGCCAGGCATGGCAGTGCATGCCTGTAACCACAGCTACTAGGGAAGCTGAGGTGGGAGAATCGCTTGAGCCCAGGAGGTGGAGGTTGTGGTGAGCCAAGTCACGCCACTGCACTCCAGCCTGGGTGACAGAGCCAGACTCTGTCTCAAAAAAAAAAAAGAAAATTGAAAATGGAATCACTTCCTTTCCCAATGTGTCTTTGTTCTCAGATTGGATGCAGTTGACTTTATTTTTGGAAACATTTTCTTCGCCAGACTTTTGATCCTGTTTCTCCATGGTTTTCCTCCCATATCACCACCCTCCCTCCTCCTTGCCTTCCCTCTGCTTTGCCAGAACTTGGAGTCTTACCGTAGCCTGGCTGCTTTTGTGTCTACTTTATCTACCTGCTACCAGGTGATCTCATCCCCGGCCCTGGCTCTCATTCCCATCCATTTGCCGCAGCCTTCCATAGTCCTAACCCCAGACCCCTTCCTTGTGCTTCGGAATCGCATCCAGCTGTGCACTGGGCCTCTCCCAGTGACTTTCTTTTCTTTTCTTTCTTTATTTTATTGTATTTGGGCTCTGGGGTATGTGTGCACGTCCTGCATCTTACAGGATTGTTGCATAGGTACGTACATGCCACGGTGGTTTGCTGTCTCCATCCCTCCGACCTTCCGTGGCCTACATTAGGCATTTCTCCCGGTGTTATCTCTCCCCATCCTCCCCGCCCCCACCATGGTCACCGGCTCCCTTCCCCTCCACCCCAACCACCTAGCTCTGTGAGTGTTGCGCTCTTCCCTGTGCCCAGGTGTTCTCATTGTTCATCACCCGCCTATGGGTGAAAACCCGTGGTGTTTGGTTTTCTGTTCTTGTGTCAGTTTGCTGAGAATAATGGTTCCTAGGTGCATCCATGTCTCTAGGAAGGATACAAACTCATCTTTCTTTATGGCTGCATAGTCTTCCATGGCGTATATATGCTACATTTTTTTTGTCCAGTCTATCATTGATGGGCATTTGGGTTGGTTCCAGGTCTTTGCTTTCATAAACAGCGCTGTAGTGAACATTTGGGAGCCCCAGTAGCTTTCTTAACAGGCAGTCCCTGCTTCCAGAACGGGAGTTTGGATGCTCTCTACCCCCAGACATGCACTTCTCCCATTCTTTGCTCTCTGCCCAGTGTCCTATGCAGAACACTGGGAGTCACCCCACATTCCATCTGTCATCAAGTTCATTTGGTCCTTCCTCCAAAATACGTCCTGAGATTACCACTCCTATGTTTCCATTTCAACACAAGCTTGCATTAGCTTCCGCAGGGCTACTGCAGTGATTTTTTTTTTTTTTTTTTTTTTTTTTTTGAGACAGAGTCTTACTTTGTCATCCAGGCTGAAGTATAGTGGTATAGTGGGGCAATCTTGGCTCACTGCAACCTCCACCTCCTGGGTTCAGGTGATTCTACTGCCTCAGCCTCCCGAGTAGCTGGGACGAAAGGTGTACATCACTCCACCCTGCTAATTTTTTACATTTTTAGTAGATATGGGGTTTCACCATGTTGGCCAGGCTGGTATTGAACTCCTGACCTCAAGTGATCCACCCGCCTTGGCCTCCCAAAGTGCTGGGATCACAGGCATGAGCCACTATACCCAGCTGCAATGGTCTTCTAACTAGAGTCCTTACCACTTTTTTTTTTTTTTTTTTAGATGAGGGTCTTTCTTTATTGCCCAGTCTGGTCTTGAACTCCTGGCCTCAAGTGTTTCTCCCTCCTTACCCTCACAAAGTGCTGGAATTACAGGCATGAACCACGAAGCCCAGCCAAGAGGAACTTTCTAAAGGCAAGAACCTGACATTGCCACGCCCCTGCTTTCCCCTTGCAGTTGGAATGGCACTGAAGTTCCTGGCCATACCCTCTAGGCCCTGTGGGATCACACGTGCTGCCTACCTCTTTTCCTCCCTGCCTTCCAGCCGTACCAGCTTCATTTCTGGTTTTTGAACTTGCCAAGCTCAGTTTGACTCAGGACCTTGGCACTTGCTCCTCCCTCTCGTGGAATGTTTCCCTAGAGCTTTAGATGTGCAGTTCTCTGGTTGTATTTAGGTCTTCCTGCAGGTATTTCCTGCTTAGAGAGAAGCTTCTCTGAGAAGTACCCTAGCTGTATCATCCCACCTCCTTGTCGACACCTCAGAATATCTAGCCCTTTTCCTTTATTTATTCATTAGTGTTTACTGTCTGTCTCCCATACTAGAATGTAAAGTTATGAGGACACAAACCCTTTTTTGTTTGTGTTGTTTTTTTTTTTTTTTTTTTTTTGAGACAGTCTCCCTCTATTGCCCAGGCTGGAGTGCAGTGGCACAATCTTAGCTTACTGCATCCTCTGCCTCCTGGGTTCAAGTGATTCTCCTGCCTCAGCCTCCCAAGTAGCTAGGACTACAGGTGTGTGCCACCATGCCCAGCTAGTTTTTGTATTTTTTTTAGTAGAGAAGAGGTTTCACCATATTAGTCTGGAACTCCTGACCTTGTGATTCGCCCGCCTCAGCCTCCCAAAGTGCTGGGATTACAGGCATGAGCCACCGCGCCTGGCCACACGAACTCTATTTCATCAGCGTGTCCCAGCCCCTGGATCATAGTAAGTGTTCAGTAAATATATACCGTATGAATACATGAATGCTGACCCGTCATCTATTTAAGTTTATCTTCCTTACCATCCGCAGGATTTTGCCCACACTTTGGAAAATACTGCTCTGTGTGTGCTTCCCATGAGAGAAACGTCAAAGGCATAGAGAAAGGGACATTCAAGTAATTGAGAAAGTAGATTTAATAAGCTACGTACGCAAAAGATAACGTGAGTCATGTGGGGTGGGAGAGGACTTAGAATCCTAACTGTTGCATTATCAGATGGAAGAGCTGGGATTTGCTTTTTTATTCTTTGATTATTATTTATGGAGGCTTTATGGAGGAAGGAGCATTGCAGACTTGGCTACCTGGAAAGAAAATGCTTGTGCATGGCGGTCACGTGATTTGGGAGTTTCTGAGTCATTGGATTGGTGCTGTGCTGAGCACGTGAATTGGAGAGGAAAGAAGTTGCAGTCTCATGGAAGAAAAAAGACATCTAGATTCGTCTGTTATTTCCCCTTTCCATTACACGGAGCTGAGGTTCCTTGCAAAAAGATCCTATGTACTGTACACTCAATAATTAAAGAAAAAAATCTGAGAGATCACAAGTAATTTGGAGAAGAAGAAGAAGTAACATAGAATACTGGCGAGGGGCTTTGAAGTTGTGGTTACTCGAACATTACTCTGTCTACATTTTTGTTGTGGCCTTAGCTGCCATATAGCTATCATGTTCGCTGACAATATAAATTAATTTGTGTTTTCTCCTCATCTAAATTTCAAGAGACAAATCAGTGGGGTTTGAGTGTAAGGAATTAAATATCATTGTACTTGATTTTACCATAAAGCAGTTTTTCTAACTTGTAGCTTATTTCCAGCAGTATTCAATGCAGTGACATTATCATTATAATTCAATGCATATAAAAGATTTTAGTACTTTCAAAAGAATGAAAAAAAAGGAATGATCTAGTTCTTGGGAATGAGTTGTAGCAGAATTGAACCATGTGTCTATGGTCAAGGAATACGTAGTTTGTTTTTCACTAAATATTTCAGCTGGCTGAGGTCGTTCATGCCTGTAATCCCAGCACTTTAGGAGGCTGAGCCTGGAGGATTGCTTGAGCCCAGGAGTTTGAGACCAGCCTGGGTAATATACTGAGACCACGTCTATTATTTAAAAAAAAAAAAAAATCAGTAGAAGGAAAAATTGTTTTTTCCTTCCTCAAATAGGTGGAATCACCAGGAATATGCCTGCTTTCTGTGTGGACACTAAAGGACATAGTAAGTCGTTTGGAAATCCTTTGACTGATTTATAACTACACCAGCATACCTCAAGAATAATGGGGTTTTTATTGTCAAGCTTTAAAAAAGTGTTTTTTGAGAAATTATTTTGAGGCAGAGATGTGGATGAGCGTGTTAATTGTATTTTTCCAAGTAATGTTTGGGCCATGTCCTCTCAGAGCCCAGGCTCACTCAAACGATTGTCCGAATGCTGGCAGCCACTTCCCGATCAGGAGACAGAAGTGGGCTTTGTCTGTCAACAATGCTCTGTGCCATTGCAAAGCCACTGTTGTTCGAATGGGTTCACGGTCATTATCCACCTTTTCCCAAATGTGCCATTTGCTCTCACATTTCCAAAGCTGATTAAACCCTGTTATTGTCCACATCAGATGCTAGTTGGACCCCAAAGATGCCCTCTCTCTAAGGATGGTGAGAGTGTTTGTTTTTGTTTTTTTTTTAAGATGGAGTCTTGTTCTGTTGCCAGGCTGGAGTGCAGTGGCACAATCTCGGCCCCCTGCACCTTTCCCCTCCTGGGTTCAAGCGATTCTCCTGACTCACCTTCCCAAGTAGCTGGGACTACAGGTGCATGCCCAGCTAATTTTTGTATTTTTAGTAGAGACAGGGTTTCACTGCATTAGCCAGGATGGTCTCAATCTCCTGACCTTGTGATCTGCCCACCTTGGCCTCCCAGAGTGCTGGGATTATAGGCATGAGCCACCATGCCTGTGTCTTTGTCTTTTAAAGCAGCTTGAGGGAAGGAAATCACAGTGGAGATTAATTCCTTCTTGAAAATAACTCCTTGCTGACTCAGCCAAGGTGCATTAGAATGCACCCTCCTGACGGGTTTGTTACCTGTATACTTGTAACAGGTTGCATCGTATTTGATGTGTACTTCCTGTGAGCCTGGAACAATGGTGGCTCTCATGACCCAATCTTCCCTGCCAGAGACCAGTTGTAAGACTAACTCACGGCTGGACATGGTGGCTCACACCTGTGATCCCAGCACTTTGGGAGGCTGAGATGGGTAGATTACCTGAGGTCAGGAGTTTGAGACCAGCCTGGCCAGTGTGGTGAAACCCCATCTGGACTAAAAATATAAAAATTAGTTGGATGTGGCAGTGTTTGCTCATAATACCAGCTATGCAGGAGGCTGAGGCACAAAAATCACTTGAACTCAGGAGGCAGAGGTTGCAGTGAGCTGAGATCGTGCCAGCTGAGATTTGGGCAACAGAGTGACACTCAATCTCAAAAGTAAAAAATCTAACAGTTTTGCCCTCTTGCAAATGTAGAATCAGAAGCTACTAAGAGCTGGAGTTTGTAAGCATCACCTCTTGGCTAACACCCTTGTTTTATCAGAAGAAAAAAAGCCCCATAGGTATCAGATGACTTATCTGAAAGTTACACAGCTAGTAGCAAATTTTTGTTTCAACTTGTTTTCTAGCTGCTCTCTTTCTCTTTATTTACAGCTCTGGAGAGAGCAGTTTGTTACAATCAGATCTCCTTAAAGGTTCCAAGAGTAAACTCTCCCCTCTCTATTCAAAGGAGAAGATGCCTTTGTCTCCCTGGATTTTTTTCCAGGTGTAAGTTTTATTATAAGGAAGGTTCAACTGTTAAATATCTTCCCCTTTTTAAGAGTTCTGGGAAGGAAGTATGTTTGGGGACGTTTGAGCCTGCAACGTGGAAGTGACACGGTGGGTTTCACAGTTTGGCCACTGACTTCTCAAGTGGTTTCAGACCTTAGCACTGTGGTATGGACGTGATATCAGTTGCAAAATTAATAAGTAATGTGGCATTGTCACTACATCACAGGCATATTTGAGAATGAACATCATAAGGGGTGAAGAAAGGGACATGTATTGCTAATAAAGGATTATAATAGTAACCTGAAAGTGAGAGAACATTTCTACTTTTTCAGACCTGTATTTCAAAGAAAATGCGAGGCCATGTTCTGAAGACTTAGGAAAAGTTTGAGGAAGCGCCTTCTCCTTCAGCTTCCATTTCTGCTGTATTCTCTCTTTTTTTTTTTTTTTTTTTTTTTTTTTTTGAGTTGGAATTTCGCTCTGTCACCCAGGCTGGGGTGCAGTGGCACCATTTCCGCTCACT
Source organism: Saimiri boliviensis (assembly GCF_048565385.1). Classification (NCBI taxonomy): domain Eukaryota; kingdom Metazoa; phylum Chordata; class Mammalia; order Primates; family Cebidae; genus Saimiri; species Saimiri boliviensis. Next base: position 100,476,238 of record NC_133461.1, read on the forward strand.
GCAACCTCCGCCTCCTGTGTTCAAGCGATTCTCCTTAGGATCAGGCAAGCCTCCCAAGTAGCTGGGATTACAGGCGTTTGCCACCACACCCAGCTAATTTTTGTATACTATTAGAGATGGGGGTTTCACCATGTTGGCCAAGCTAGTCTCGAACTGCTAACCTCTCGTGATCCTCCTGCCTCAGCCTCCCAAAGTGTTGAGATTACAGGTGTGAGCCACCGCACCCAGCCGACTTCTGCTCTGTTCTCTTTGCTGGGAGCAGACAGCTTTACCATAAAGGAGTAGATGCAGCCTCTTCTCATGCAGAGACTACCACTGTCATTCTCCATCGGAAGCAAACTCTTGAAATGGGGCAATATCTACCTGCATAGAACAGAGGTGCTAGTGCTGGGCTTTGAGCTTCTTTCAGAGCAGAAATAGCAAGCTGCCCTTGTTGTTTACCGTAAGCGGAGGCGGCCTGTCTGTCGTGTTATGATGGCATAATTTGTTATAGATTATGAATTTGCAATGGTTATATATACTTTCAGTCAGTGGATACGGAAGCATCGTTACACATTTGAGGTCTTTTATAAAAGATTCTTAAGGGCTAAAAATGTTGGGAACTTTGGTGTAACTGCAATGGTAATGTGCCGTATCTTACCATAATACTTTGGAGTTCACTGTGGCTTGAGAATTCCAGTTAAAATTGGTATAACTTCTATCATGTATTGATTAAAATAAAAAATGTGCATACCCTTTGACTTAGCAATTCCATTTCTTGGAGTTTATCCTACAAATATACTGCACATATGGGGAATAATACATGGATAAGGTTATTCATTGCAGCATTATTTAAACCAAAAATGTGGACACTTGTTAAGTGTTGACTAATTGGGGATGGATTTAGTAATTTATAGCATATACATACCATGGAAAACTATACAGCCATTAAAAAGAATCTGGCTCAGGGATGGACAAAGTGTTGACAAAGGTGACAGTTGCATGTAGTGGTTGAAGGATGATCTTTTCAAAAAATGGTACTGAGTTGTTACCGATACTGAACAAAATGTGTCAGGACCCCACTTAATACCATATTAACAATTGATTCTAGCTGTATGAAAGATAACACAGTGAACACTCTTAGCAGAAAACATAAGAGCACATCTTCAGGGCCTTAGAATAGACCATCTATAATTTAATACATTTTGCTTTCTGCCATTCAGTTAATTCCTTATAACCATCTCTTTGTTAATCATCAAAAACCAGATCCAAGATGTTCCTTCAATAAAGGGCAAAATAAAACATACCTGTGCTGGTCTCATCTCTTTATGATTCTAATTTTTAAAACTCATAGAAATACATTTATTAATTGTAGTGTTAATTTGTTGGTTGTTTAAGTATCTAAATGGCTATTTCATGGTGAATAAACCATTAGCCTCAGGCATTGTTTACTCTCTCTGTTCGAAGATAATAAAGTATAATGTGATTATGTTACTTTGATAAGGTAATACTTAGTCCCATGGTATATAAAACACTTGGTCTAGCATTACATAAAACAAAGTATTTCAGTAATGAAAACATTTAAATATAATTATGTGTATAGTCCAACAGTATCACTAATATCACATGTTTTTAAAAAATATGTCTGAGGCCGGGCTTGGTGGCTCACACCTGTAGTCCCAGCACTTTGGAAGGCCAAGGTGGGTGGATCACAGGGTCAGGAGATTGAGACCATCCTGGCCAACATGGTGAAACCGTGTCTCTACTAAAAATACAAAAAAATTAGCCAGGCATGGTGGCACGCGCCTGTAGTCCTAGCTACTTGGGAGGCTGAGGCAGGAGAATTGCTTGAACCTGGGAGGTGGAGGTTGCAGTGAGCCAAGATTGTGTCACTGCATTCCATTCTGGGTGGCAGAGCGAGACTCTGTCTCAAAAATATATATATGTGTGTATGCGTGCATGCGTGTATGTGTGTGTGTGAGTTACCGAAGGAGATTGGGATACAGATGTTGACTTGTTCAGGGCAACAGGTTAAGCTAACATGAGAACACTGGCTACTAATTTTACTCCTCCAGGCTGTGGAGCCAGGCAGCCAAACCATGCTTGAAATCAGAATTGTCAAGTAGACGCAAGAGCCACAGGCTGCAGAGTGAAGTTCTGGAGAGTAGTTGCTTGTGGCTGGGATTTTTGAAGTGCAAGTCTCCTAACTTTTATTACTCTTTGCCTTATGAAGTCATAGAAGGCCGTAAGCCAAGTAAGAAGGTAGGAATAAGATTAGCACACTTCCTGGTACAGTGGGCAGTACCTGATTGCTATCTGAAAGTTTGCTCAGTTGCAGCCTCCCTGACAGTACCCTTGCTGGCAATCAGGTGGCTTTGTTTGCAGAGCAGGGCTGATTACCAAGTAGTTAATATTGGTTGGCTCAGAACCTATCCTCAAAGTTCAGAATAGATTTGAGTATATTTTTAATTTAGAGCCTTATGGCCAGAAATAGTCTTACCGTGCAAGAGTCTTCCATCTTCCTGGAAAAAAATATATATGTATTTCTTTTTGAGACAGCGTCTCACTCTGTCATTTAGGCGGGAGTGCAGTGGTACCATATCAGCTCACTGCAACCACCTGCCTCCCAGGTTCAAGTGATTCTCATCCCTCAGCCTTGCTAGTAGCTGGGATTACAGGTGTGTGCTACTACCCCCAGCTAGTTTTTGTATTTTTAGAAGAGATGGGGTTTTGCCATGTTGGCCAGGCTGGTCTTGAACTCCTGGCCTCAAGCAATCTATCTGCCTTGGCCTCCCAAAGTGTTGGCATTGCAGGTGTGAGCCACTGTGCCTGTCCCTGGAAAATATTTGAATTCCCAGGGATCTCTGGGTGATGGGACTCTTGCTTTCTGATCCTGTGCTTTTGTGGGGATACTCACTGGCTTAGAACAGCCTGGGACCCTAAGAGGAAGGAATGAATGAATGAATGCAGACACAACAAACTAACATGAATGTTCTGAGTCATGCCACCTTGAGTGTGAATGCCCATTCACTGCCACTAACTTACCTCACTGCTCTGAGGAAGCCCATGTTCACTGAGCACCTTCTGTGTTCCAGGGACTCGCTGAGCTGGATGGTGGTGAGGATCACACGGTAGTCCTCCCTTATCCTGAAGGGATGCCTGAAACTGCAGATAATGTGTGTGTGGATTATACCATGTTTCTTCTGTACAAATATATCTAGGATAAGGCTGAATTTCTTATTGGGCACAGTAAGAAGTTATCAACAATAACAATAAAAAAGAATGATCAAAACAATATGCCAATATTACCACTCTTGCACTTTGGGGTCATTATTAAATAAAATAAGGGTGACCTGAACATCACTGCAATACCCCGGCAGTTTTTTTTGGAATTTTTATTTAATATTTTTAGACGTTGGGTACCTGAAGCCATGTGACACGGGGGACACTGGGAGACGACTGTGTAAGATAGAGTCTATAGAAACACACATAGAAGCAGGAGGCAGGGCTTCATAATGCTGCTTTTCTTTTCTTTGGCTTGATAAGAGTGCTATAAAATACATCTCCATTGTTATGAATTCATGGACGTGTGACCTGTAGCTCTTGGTCAGCTATTTCGTGTCTTACCAACCGGATTATCATAGAATCCGAGGACAGGCATCCGTTGATGAGAGAATCCTGAATGACTATCTTATGTACCTGAAAGCCTGCCTTAGATCCAAGAATACTAATGTCTTCTTGAATTAAAGAGTTGCTTTCATATAGAATATCCTGGCATCACTTTTCAGGAGGTCCTTGCATGGCTTGGCAGAGGGTAGCATCCAGTTTCTCTTTGGCAGGAGTAGAGTTGCTGTTCAAGATTGTTTTCAAATTGTTTGATAGCTTCAGGGAGGTCCTCTGGTGAGCTCACAAATTCAGAACTGGTTTGAGGCTACAGAAGAATTCTTTTCATGTTTGAGCTGTGATCTAAGCCAAGAGCCTTGGAAATTTTGAATGTCTTATATTTTCTTTCCTGAATGAGAAATGGGTATATGTGCTCAGCCCTGATTTTGACAACATGACTTATTTCAAAAACAAATACTCACTCTGTAAAGCAAACCCTGTATCCCTCTCCTCTGGTGGCATTTGATTCAGTTACAGTGTGGTGGCATGGGGATAGATTTTAGACCAGGGAAAGAGAGAGCCTCTCATGTGTGCCCAAAAGACTCTTTTTTAAAGATCAGATTGGAGTCTGTCAGGGAGGTTGTATGCACATACTGATTTTTGCTTTTATTTTCTCTCCCCCCACTTTACTTTTGGTTTAATTTCTTTTAGGGTCCAAAGTACAAAATTCCATGTAGAGGAGATGTTAGCTAACAGTTGTAAAACCTTAGGAAAAGTACAGCATCTCAGTGGTCCTGTCTTCCTAAAATTGCTCCTATCAAAAAATACAGATGGAGGAAATAGAAATATCTAAAATCAAACATGTTCATTCGTTTTAGATATCTTTATCTTCTTGCTTTATCACCAGCCTTGAGTGACAGGGTTTTATACTTCTGGAAGATTAGAGATTTGGTTTGTTTTTCCTGCAGAAATAGTTACTTATAGCATGTTTGTTTGTCTGCCTCAGTTCTTAGAATTCTTTGCCAATTTAATAGCATGGGTTTCGATGAAGCTTCAGGAATTAATTGACTTCATAGAAATCACTTGTTTTAGGGGCATTTAGGTTTTTGGAGGATAGCGCATGGAGTGAAACTAACAGAGAAGTACTGATACCGGGATTAGGAAGTTGGGTTTGTATTTTAACCTCTGTTACAGTGGCAACCAAGTGGTTTGACTCTTTTTAGCTTAGTTTTTTGCATCTGCAAAGCAGAGATAATATTTTCTTTTACCTCCTAGATTCTCAGAGTGTGATGAATTTTCAGTTGTTGAACATTTCTGCAAATGAATTAAGTAGTGCCTGTAAGGCCACATTGATGGACGAAAAACTGCTAAGATCTAAAGTTGACATGCCATTGAACTTTCTGGCTGAAGACTTACTCAGGAGACTGTCTACAGAAGCTTTGGTGCAAAGAACCCCATTACTTTATGGCCAGATTTTCTTCCCATGCCAATGGTAAGCCAGTAGTTTTCCTGCTGACTTCTTGGTGGCTTTCATATACTCTTCAGACTGGCTAAGTCATACATAAGAGGAAGAACTAATTTTCTCCATCTGAGGCTGAACTTGTGATCTTTTTCATTTGGTTTCCAGGTCTCAGATTTCCCCAAATCTCTCAGTCGTCTTTCCCAAAGTATTTAAATGGAGACTGGTTTTAACAGGGTGCTATGGACTGAATTATATCCTTCACAAATTCCTGTATTGAAGCCTGAGCCTCTAGTGTGATGGTATTTGGAGGTGGGGCCTTTGGGAGATAATTAGGTTTAGATGAGGTTGTGGTAGGGCCCTCATGAGGGGATTAGTGCTTTTTTTAAAAGACTTTTTTAAATTTGATATTAAAAAATTAATAGAAGTACAGGCAGTGTCTCATTATGTTGGCCAGGTTGGTCTTGAACTCCTGGCCTCAAGCAATCCTCTTGCCTCAGCCTCCTGAAATGCTAGGATTACAGATGTGAGCTACCATGCCTGGTTTCTTTTCTTCTTTTATAAGAAGAGAGCTCTCTCATGTGCTCTCTTTCTCTGTTTTTCTCTCTCTCTTTCTCTTTCTCTTTCTGTGCCATGTGAAGATGCAGTGAGAGGGTGGCTATCTACAAGGCAGGAAGAGAGTCCTCACCAGAAACTGACCACGATGGTAGCTTGATTTTGGACTTATAGTCTCCAAAGCTCTGAGAAAACACATTTCTGTTACCTAAGCCACACAGTCTGTGGCATTTTGTTATGGCAGCCTGAGCTGACTGAGACACAGGGAGTTGAATGTTATTTGAAATATGAGCCCACTGTTGCCAGATCAAAGTTTAATCTCTGTGGTTGAACCCTTGATTTCCCCCACTCTTTTACAGGCATTTGAATCTACTGAAAGTAATTCATACACACATCAGATAAATGCCTTTAGCAACTTTTTGAAAATCCTGCTGTTACTGATTCAGTTTTCAGGGCCCAAAACAGTTTGGGAACTCATGAGTTCGCAGGTCTAGAATTGCAGGTGTGGGAAGGGGAGAGAGACATGGATGGGTTACTGGAGGCTCATGCAAATAAGTGCTCTGTGTTCATTCTTTACCTGTTCACCAGGTATCTGAATATCAGGTATATGCTCAGCACTTGGAATACTCAGGGATAATGCTGTTGCATTATCTCTTAACACTTAAGAGAAGTGGACACAAATTCTGTTTGTGGGAAGTTTATAATGAATTAAAAGACCCCAATGTATAAAGCCATAAATAACTCCAGGGAAAGGAAGGCTGAACATGAAAAAAGTTGCAAAAAAGTTCAGTTGGGGTTATGGGAGTTTAGAGAAGCTGAAGTTTTTCTAATTGAGTGAGTTGGGGAAGCTTCAGAGAATAAGTTGAGCTTTATAGGGATGGACATTGGGTTTAGGAAGGCTGAGGACCTGGCACCGTGGGAGCCTTGGCTCTGACACAGGTATTTTTGCTAAGTGGATAATGAGGAAGTTGTCCATTATGGCTGAAGCAAAGGGTGGGTGAAGCAGAAAAGAGGAAAATGATATAGATTGTGTCAGATTGTGGAAAGACTTGTTTACCTTGATTTTTTTTTCTTCCTCTTTAAGCATTCGTGCTGCAGTGGTGAGCTGGTAAACTCGCTCTCTAGAGTGGGAGAAAAAAAAAAAACTGAATTTGTAGCATTTCCCAATATCTGTGGTGTAAATACTCCCACAGGGGCCAATTTCAGACTAGCAGTGGATTAACAGATAGCTCACAGAATTCCTGAAAAATTAACATGTGGCCCTCACAAACTAGTACAAGTTTGCTCCAGCATTCTGTGAAAAACCTGGGCTAGTTTTTACATGATTCATAGTTACAGTACCTGTGTGCCCACAGCCTGGGCAGAAGACCCGGGGAAGGCCTAGGTAGCCTTGTTTTATACCATCTAAGATTCCTATGGCCATCCCTGATTGTCCACGGGTGGACACACTACCCAGAGGCCATTCTGTAACCTGGACAATGACATACGGTTTGACCCAAAGAAATATGTGCTCAATCAGGTTCCTTCTCCTGGGAATTTGAAAGAAGGAATCCCAATACATTTTGCCATAGGAGCAAAACCTAAAAGGATGTCACCTGGGAGTTGAGTCAGTGTCAATCTAAAGTCATGTGGAAGCCAACATTATGAATGGAAACCACAAGGAAGCTTAAAAAGCTGATTAATAGAGAGAGGGGAGCAGATGTGGAGAAACCCTACAGCCCTATAGTGGCCCCAGTATTTAGCAGCTTTCCAAGTCCAGGTCTAAAACATCCCTTTTCTGAGGCAACTCGAGTGAGTCTCTGTTCCTTGCAATACAATGGCATCACTGAAAAAGTTTATGTGGCAACTTAGGGTACTTAGCAGCACTTTCTGTGAATGCAGGCGTATCTCCTTCTAGAGCAACTCACTTTATTCATTGACCATAAGATTCATGGTTAATCAGTAAAGCAATGGTTCATGAAGTTTAATGAAAGAAGTTTAAGGAAAGATGCCATTGCCATTGCATAGAAGTGCAAGGTGAGGCAGCACGTGCTGATAGAGAAGTTGTAGCAAGTTATCCAGAAGATCTAGTGAAGATACTGATGAAAGTGGCTACACTAACAGTGTGTTTTAAGTGTAGATGAAACAGCCTTCTATTGTAAGAAGATGCTTTCTATAACTTTGATATCTAGAGAGGAGAATTCAGTGATGGTCATCAAAGAATAGGCTGACCCTCCTGTTAGGGGCTAATGCAGCTGGTGACTTTAAATTCAAACCTGTGCTCATTCACCATTCTGAAAATCTGAGGGCCCTTAAGAATTATACTAAATCTATTCTGCCTGTGCTTTATAAATGGAATAGCAAAGTCTGAATGACAGTCCATCTGCTGACAGCATGGTTTACTGAATATTTTAAACCTACTATTGAGACCTACAGCTGAGAAAAAAAAGATTTCTTTCAAAATATTACTGCTCATTGGCAATGCACCAGGTCACCCAAGGGCTTTGATGGAGTTGTATAAGGAGATGAATGTTTTCATGCTTGCTGATACAACATCAGTACTGCAGCCCATGGATCCAGGGATAATTTGAACTTTCAAGTCTGATTATTTAAAAGAATACATTTCATGAAACTGTGGCTGCCATAAATAGTCATTACTTTGATGGTTCTAGGTATGGTAAATTTAAAACCTTCTGGAAAGAATTCCCCATTTTTGATGCCGCTAAAAATACTGGCGAATCATGGGAGGAGGTCAGAAAATCAATGTTTGTAAGAGTATAGAAGAAATTGATTCCAGTTCTCATGGATGACTCTGGGGGCTTCAAGACTTCAGTGAAGGACATCACTGCAGATGTTGTGGAAATGGCAAGAGAACTAGAATTAGAAGTGGAGCCTGAAGATGTGACTGAATTGCTGCAATCTCATGATAAAATTTGAGCAGATAAGAGTTGTTTCTTATCAATGAGCAAAGAAATTGGTTTCTTGCAATGGACTCTGTCTTGGTGAAGATGCTGTGAACACTGTTGAAATGACAACCAAGGGTTTAGAGTAATCCATAAACTTAGTTGACAAAGCAGTGGGCAAAGTTGGAGAGGATTGATTCCAAATTTGAAAGAAGTCATACTGTCGGTGAAATGCTATCAGATAGCATCACATGTTATAGAGGAATATTTTGTGAAAGGAAGTATCAGTTGATCTGGCAAACTTAATTGCTGTCTTATTTTAAGAAATTGCCACAGCTGCCCCAACCTTCAGCAATTGCCACCCTGATCCATGAGCTGTTATTAACATCAAAGCAAGGCCCTTCACCAGCAAAAAATTAGGAGTCCTTGAAGGCTCAGATGAGCATATGCATTTTTTTAGCAATAAAATATTTTTCAAATTAAGGTCTGTACACTTTTTAGACATAATGCTATTACACGCTTAATTGACTGTAGTGTAGACATAAGTGTTATAGGAACCGGAGAACCGAAAAATTTGTGTGATTAGCTTTACTGCAATATTTGCTTTATTACACAGTCTGGAAGCAAATCCACAGTATCTCTTAGGTATGCCTGTATAGCAAATTTCTTAAGAGTAGAGGACCAATCATGTGCATCTGATTGAGGTTAAAATATGCCCCTGACCTTCATTTCTTTGCCTTCCCTCCCTCCCTGCACTCCTTCCAAATGGCTTGTGATTATTATTTTTTCATTCTTTTTCATTCCAGCAGAGCTGGTTTGGAATTCATGCTACTGAAAGAATAGCCAGTAGGAAAATGTGGTGGGGTGATGTTTTGTTGGCATTTACCATTACAGAAAATCACAAGAAAATGGGAGCCATTAGCAGCAGGGAAAGGCAAATGAGTTCTTTATCTGCGGAGGGCATCTGGTGGGGAGGGTCTGTGAAGATGCCAGGGGTGCATGGCTCTAGTATGAAATGCCATTTGAAGGAGGCTCAGAACACATTTGCGCCTTCATCCCTGTCTCATGTTCTCACCACACGCAAGTTTGTGAATAATTAAATTGTTAGGAAGGGGAAAGTCACGTGTAGTGGTTCTTGCCTGAGGCTTAGGCAGACACACAATGAGGTCGCTACTTTGGGAGGCCAGTGGTCCAGGATGCCAGTCTGGCAGTGCCAGGGAAGGAACCTTCCTTTCAATATGCAAATATTGTGAGGGAGTGGGATGGAGGCAAGAGACCACTTAGAAATCAGCACATGTGAATTCCGCTTCAGACTCTGCTACTAACCAGCTGTTTGCCCTTCCAGAAGTTGCTTCTTCATCTATAATGAAGGATGTTGCCAAGAGAATTTTAACTTTTTAAGAGGTAAAGGTCCTTTGAGACTGTAATGAATGCTGTAGATTCTTTCCACAGAAAATGGTGCATGTGTGTCGATGACATTCCACATACAACTTGAGCAAGTTTACAAATCTTTGGGGACTCAAGGATCCCAGCTTAAAAAGAAGTCTTGCAAGAGATGGTGTCTGAGGTTTTTTTTTTTATCCCTACAATTGCGTTTTTCTGAGACATTGGATCTTGGAAGGAACCCAGAATGTCAGGTAGGCTCTCACGTCTGCCCTCAACAACAGGCAAGCCTGCCCTGCCAGCATTTCATGCAGAAGGCAACATGGGAGACTCATGTGTTTTCCTCAAAAGACTCCATACTTCTTTTTTGTTAGAGACAGGGTCTCAGTCTCACTCTGTCATCTAGACTAGGGTGCAGTGGTGACCTCATAGCTCACTGCAGCCTTGAACTCCTGGGCTCAAGTGATCCTCCTGCCTCAGCCTCTTGAGCTGCTGGGACTCCAAGTGTGTGCCACCATGCCCGGCTAATTACATATAGTAGAGATGGGGCCTCGCTATTTTGCCCAGGCTAGTCTTGAACTCTTGGCTTCATGTGATCCTCCTGCCTTGGCCTCCCAAAGTGCTGAGATTACAGGCATGAGGCACTGCACTGGCCCTCTGTAACCTCTGGATGTGTTCATCCTAAGTGGGGAGAAACAGTTAATAAATGCAAAGTATGTATGGCATGATGTCAGCAATCAAGGCTTTGAAAACATTGATAAAGCACAGTAATACCATAGACAGTGATGGGGCGGGTGCTGTCATCGAGTCAGGGTGGTCAGATAAGGGCTCTGAAGAGGGGACTTGTGGGAAAAGATGTGAATAAAAGATTGAGGCTGGGTGTGGTGGCTCACACCTGTCATCCTAGCATTTTGGGAGGCCGAGGTGGATGCATCACTTGAGGCCAGGAGTTCAAGACCAGTCTGGCCAAAACATGGAGAAACCCCATCTCCACTAAAAAATACAAAAATTAGCCGGGTGTGGTGGCATGTACCTGTAATTCCAGCTACCTGGGAGGCTGAGGCACAAGAATTGCTTGAGCCTGGGAGATGGAGGTTGTACCACTGCACTCCACCCTTCATTACTGCACTTCATCCTGGGCTACAGAGCGAGACTCTGTCTCTTAAAAAAAAAAAGAGGGATTGAACCATGCAAATCTAAAATAAGAGCATTATGTTCCTGGAGCTGAATGAGGGGAGAGGGAGGGGCAGGTGGGAGACAGGTTTGAGGTATTGGCAGAGCTGGGGTGGGGGTAGTTCTGTGTCTACTGGAAAAGCAGTTGTCTATACTCAAATAACATCTAATAATAAAGGTTAATTCATGAGCCACCCATTCATTTCGTAGAACCATTCATTGGTTCATTACCAACAATGGGTTGCTTTAGTAAGACAGTGGTCCTCAAACCTGGTTGTGTCAAAGGCACCTGGATAGCCTGCTTTCTAGAGAATCATTGGGATCTCATATCCCTGTCTTTAGGGAGCTTAACAGTGGAGCATAGGGGATAGGATTATGTCTCAATTATTTTATTCACGTAGGAGAATTGCTGGTTTCATAAGAGAAGCACAGAAAGTGCCACACAGAGTTTCAGGAGAGGAAGTAAGTACTTTCTATTGGAGAGGTCAGGCAAGGCCACAGGGAACAAGGCCAGTTTTATCACCCATGCAGTGGGGATGTTATTAGAACCTCCCACAGCATTGGAAGGACAGTGTTTGAGAACCTAGAAAGCTTTCCACACAGGGCCTGGCACACACCTAGTAAGTGCTCAGTGAAAGGGAGGTGAGCTTTTGACTTGGGTCTTAAAGAAGGGTGAGGATTTCTGAAATATAGAATGCTATCTATGGCCAGGCACAGTGGCTCATGCCCGTAACTCCAACACTTTGGGAGGCTGAGGTGGGAGGATCACTTGAGCTTAGGAGTTTGAGACCAGCCTGGGCAACATAGCGAGACCGCAGCTCTGCAAAAAATTGAAAAATTAGCCTGGGTTAGTGGTATATGCCTTTGGTCCCAGCTACTCTGGAGGCTGAGGCAGGAGGATTGCTTGAGCTCAAGAGGTAAGGGCTGCAGTGAGTTACAGTCATGCCAGTGCACTCTAGCCTAGGCAACAGAACAATAACCTATCTCAATAAATGAATAAATGAATGAGCAAATGAATGAATGAATGCTATCTACATAGGTTATCATCCAGATTTTTTAGAAATACAGTTTGCATCTAAGGAACTATTCAAATCAAAGCAGCCTGCTATTTTTTTTTAAATCTGGCTGTTAGCTTCATGAATAGTCTTAACTAACAAGAGGATCAAGATTTTTCCAAATCCAAATCCGTCTGTATAACCTTGTTCAGGAAACATTTTGTTCTTTACTTTGGCTTGTGTTTAATCTGATACATTTTAACTGTCTGTGTTATTTATTACTTTATTAATCCGAGCAGCTTTTAAGGACCAACTGTGGGCCAACATTGTGCTAAGGGCCATGGCCAGGTTTTGTGTGGGGTCCTGAGAGAAGTTACATTCTAGTCGGGGAAATAAGAAGTCTGCACAAAAGTCAAATTATGTTGAGTCTTCATTATGTGGGTACCACCTAGGAAGGGGACTGGATGTACCTCTGCTTACAACATCTGGATCCCATTTCACTTGCAAAGTCTGTTTTGAAAGGAAATATCCAGATGCGTCACATGACTGTGACCAATTGATCTGAAGTGATTAGAGAGTGTCTGAATAATTTTATTTCAATGCTTGCAAGAGAGAGGGTCAAAAACGCCTTGATGCTGGACTCCCCTTGGCAGGGGAGCTCTGTGTCAGGACAGCTTGATTCTAGACGGGGTGGACACTATCCTCTACCCCTCCTCGCCATTGCATGGAAGTGCTTGGAAATAGATTAAGGCACGAGGGCTTGGCATTGCTTAATTGACCCGACGTTTGACTGCCAAAACCCTGAATAAGGATGTATCTGCTGCATGGAGAATATTCCCTGAGTGATTTAAAGGCTAGTCTCTTGGTTCCCAGAAAAAGGCAAGGTTAATGGTGAGCAGAGTCTTGGAGGTGACCCACAGTGGTCGTGGGTGGGCGAGTTGGTTGGAAAAGCCCCCGTGACTGGACTCTCCGTGGAAGGGCAGGCTGTGTTTGTTGGAATGGAAATTGGAAACTTAAACCTTGGGCTCAGCAGGCATCTAATCAGGAGAGTAGTTTCCTGTGCATCAGGGCCAGACCTCGAAGACAGGGGAGGTCTCTGTGTTTCCAGCCTCAAAGTCATGGGCACCAGGACGGGCCGCCCTGACTTCCCCGGGTCTCTCTGATGTCCAAGGCTCTCCCCACCCAGACGTTTTTGTTTCCCAGTAAAGTCAAGAGCCTCCTGAAAGCAGGCATGAAAATGTAGCAAAAAAAAGCTGATAATCTCTAGGTTTCAGCCCCTTCGGGCTGGTGAAGCTGTTTGTAACTTTTCCTCTGTGTGCATCTGGTAGTGTCCCTTTTCTGAAGGCTCTTAACATGTGAGAAACTGGAAACCTGGTTTTTTTATTTTTCTTTTTACTAGTTTTTACTCTTGTTTAGGGTCTGGCATTTTCATTTCCCTCATGTTACATGAGGGTTTAATTAGCGACTGTCTTTAAAGTAGCCCTAGGGAAGAATAAACTTTCTTTGTGAATACCTCCTTAACCCCTCACAGAACGAAGCAGTAATGCAAATTAAATGCATATCCAGAATTGCCATCGCTCTAATCCTGGCATCATAAACACATTTGTTCTTGGAAATGACTGTGGTGGAGCTGGACAATTTTATGCTTCTTACTGTGGCCTTGGCAGAGTGGCGTCTTTTTTTTTTTTTTTTTTTTTTTTTTTTTTGAGACGGAGTTTCGCTCTCGTTACCCAGGCTGGAGTGCAATGGCGCAATCTCTGCTCACTGCAACTTCCGCCTTCTGGGTTCAGGCAATTCTCCTGCCTCAGCCTCCTGGGTAGCTGGGATTACAGGCACGCGCCACCATGCCCAGCTAATTTTTGTATTTTAGTAGAGACGGGGTTTCACTATCTTGACCAGGATGGTCTCGATCTCTTGACCTCGTGATCCACCCGCCTCGGCCTCCCAAAGTGCTGGGATTACAGGCTTGAGCCACCGCGCCTGGCCGAGAGTGGCCTCTTTAGATGCAATAAGAGACCGCAGAGAGTTTGAAGCTTTGATTAGTAAACCTCTTAAAGGTTGTGTATCCCGTATCCAAAATGCTTGGGACCGGAAGTGTTTTGGATTTTGGATTTTAGAATATTTACGTATACATACTGAGATATCTTGGGGATGGGACCCAAGTCTAAACACAAAATTCATTGTTTTCATATATACCTTACACCACATAGCTTTAAGGTAATTTTATACAGTTATTTTCAATGATTTTGTACAGGAAGCAAAGTTTGTGTACATTGAACCATCAGAAAGCAAAATCGTCACTCGCATAGCAATGCTCAAACAGATTGAGATTTTGGAGCGTTTTGAAGTTCAGGTTTCTGGATTAGGGGTGCCAACCTGTAACAGGTTCTGTTCTCGCCCCCACCAACCGACCCCTCTGCTTTTACAGAACAAATTCTCTGCTTTGCCTGTTTCTCTTTGATCTCAACGTTGGATATTTCCCTCTGTGTCTTGGATGTTTGGTATCCAGGAGGTCACAGAGAGGTGAGCTGTGGCTCTGTGTTGGGTGTCTTGGGGTCAAGGGATCGTGGGCGTGTGAGTGGGAGAGCCATTTCTGAGTACCTCTGATAAAGGGGAAGTGGCATTTTCACACCAAATGTAGGTTGTGTCTAATCTGGTAGTTCCCAATTTCAATCTCCTGTTCACCTCTTCAACATCCAGGCTTTTGACACACGCTGTCAGTACCCCTAAGTATACACAGTGATTCCCATACCTTCACTGTAAGACTCTGCCACCTGCCAACCCCCTGAGTCCCTGACCCCCAAGTCTCACTGCCACTTCTCTTAAAGTGTGCCTTCAGCACCATCCCCGGGTACTGCTTTTATCCTGTGGGAATAGAGTCTTATCAGTTCAGTGGTCTTTGGTTGGTCATTCATCTTCCACAAACCACACACTTTGTCGTTGTGAAAGGGGACAGAGAGGATCAGGATGTCGGGTTGTGACACATAAGAGAGGCCCATCTGTCCCCGGCCGCTCCAGTGAGGTCATGGCACAGCACAGAGGACCAGATGGGATGGCTAGAATCTGTGTTCTACCCTAACTGTTTTTATTCCCACACTGGCCAGCTGCAACATTGCTCTTGCCAGCTGAGGCTGGGGCCTGGAATGAAAGACTTCCTATACTCCTGGCTGGACATAATCCTCCCAGGCATCAGCAGATGAACCTTTGGAAGAACGAGACATGATCTGTGACTAGGGGATCTGGGAAAACGTACCTGTTGTGGAGCTGGGGGAGTCCGGGACTCCATTTAGGAGAGGGAGTCATCCAGCCCCCATTGGGATATGATGCTTCAGGCCCGGGGAAGGCCCTAACAATGGCTCAGCTGGACTCTTTTGTCTGTTTGAAAAACAGGGGAATTGGGTGACCAGTTTGATTTCAACTTTAAAGCATGGGTAGGCTAGGGTGACATTGCCGTCAACATATTCCGTGGGAACAGAGGGCCTTTGAAGAAGGCAGTGTTCCTGGGTGAGGGTAGGATGGGGGTGGGGGCGTGTCTTTTCTCCCCTGTCCTGGATCCGTAGAGGCTGGGGAGAGAGAGGAACAGAACCTTCAGTGCTTCAAGTGCAGGAAGTGTTTCTTCTACACCCCGCCCCCCAGCACCCTGGCCATCGTCAGAGGCCGAGTAAGGTCACCAGGACAACTTGTCCACGATGTGATGGTTGCCATTCGTTGTGAGGGTGGGATAGTGACTCTTGGGAGGGCACAGATCAGGAGAAAGGAAGTCTTCCCAAGCAGAGCAGGAGAGCAATTCACAAACTACTCAATCCCCTGGACATTGTGCTATTTCTGTTTCTAGCAACAACATTGCTGACAACAGTATGTATGATTTAGAACCTTTAAATATATAAAAAAAAACTTTATTAAAGCAGTATTGTTCTGTTTTTAATGAATATATAATTTCTATTACAATAATAACAAAGTCATAGCTATTAACTTTGATATTACTTCCCCCAGTTTGGATACTAAAAAAGGTTATTGTCATTTTTATATTAGACAATGAAAAGTAATACATCTCAGATTTTTTCTTAATCTTTTCAAACCATGGAAATATATATACATATATACACACACATATATGTATGCAATATTATATATGTATATGCAATGTATGTGTGTATATGTATATGTGTATATGTATACATATATGCATATTTGTGTGTGTGTATATGTAATATTCAATTTCATATTAGTGGGAGATTTTAAAAACTAGTTTGTGTCTAAGCAATTAATTATATTGGAAATCTCTGGCCACCTTAGTAATGAACAACTTAAAAAGGTGGAATTGTAGTTAGGGGTTTGAGTCATGAGTTTACTGAAGTTACTACCCGTGGGACTTGCCCTGGCCGGTGGGATTCACTTGTTGGAGAGTCTGAGATTCTACTTTCTGTGTCAGCTGATACCAGCATCGCATGTGCCAGATATCCGGCAAACAGTGTTGTTCTAATGCCTTTAGTTTCAGTGATCCAGAAATCAGCAGTCAAGCTCAGGTGCTTTTTGAGTGCGTTATGTTGGTGGAGAACAATGTGTTAAGGTTGATGGGAGACTATTATTGCCTGAGCCAGCACCTGCAAAAAGGAGACCATGTCTGTGATTTCAGAGAGCCATATGGTAGTTTTAGAGGGTGCAGTATGCGTGGCATTAATCTGACATTGAATTGTATAGTGAGGAAATGATTCTTTTAAAATTCTCTTTCAGTATTTCTGGTTTTACTAAATAGAATGTAACGTGTTAACGGGTCTCTAACCTTTGCAATCCCAGTCTTGCAGGCCACTGCAATTACTAAGATTGTTCTTTATTACCTTTTATTCAAGGGGAGTGGTGCTGGTTTTCCAATTACTGTAAAGAAATTGGCCGGGCGCAGTGGCTCACACCTGTAATCCCAGCACTTTGGGAGGCTGAGGCGGGCGGATCACAATGGCAGGAGATCCAGACCATCCTGGCTAACACAGTGAAACCCTGTCTCTACTAAAAATACAAAAAATTAGCTAGGCATGGTGGCAGGTGCCTGTAATCCCAGCTACTCAGGAGGCTGAGACAGGAGAATCGATTGAACCGGAGAGGGAGAGGTTGCAGTGAGCCGAGATCCATTGCACTCCAGCCTGGGTGACAGAGCGAGACTTTGTCTCAAAAAAAAAATTTTTTTTAATTTACATTGATTTCAAATAAATCTAAATGATGTACCTATAAGAAAAACAGTGAGTTTGTTTAACAGGATAGTATCACAGGTGGCATGCCATTGGATCTGAAATCATGGACATAAGTACAAAAACACACAGAGCCTGGGAGATCCTGACCCAGGTTATTGGTGTCTCTGGAATCTGTTTTCAAGTGGGTTTCATGAATCTTTTCTTTGGTGAAAGTTATATTTTTGTAGGCTTTTTTCAGAATTCTTACGACCTGATTAAGTGACAGGGACTCTCCTGCCTTTGTGGATAAGAATGGAGTGTGGAATGCCCAGGTACTCTCAGGTTGGCCACAGAGGCTCTGATTATCATAGGACAGACCTGTAGGGCCCAGCGTGGCTGCAGAGGTCAGCTTCTCCCTGGTTACCACACACATGCCACCACAGCCACTGTGCCCTTACAGTTCTATTTCATGCTGCTCTCTTCTGTAGTGCCTCTCTCCTGTGGTGTCTGGATCTTGCCATGGTCCAGGGACACCTGGATTGTTTCAAGGGGGCATCCCCAGTGTCACCTTACTGGTGGCTAGGAGATGTTCCGTATCCCGGACAAGGAGGATCCTGTGGTGTTTATGACACAGTCAGCTGTATGCTGGGGACGTGGAGAATGCAGGAGAAGGTGATAGCATTGTTCACCTTCCCATTGTAGGGATGCATCTAACAAAGAAGGAAACACTAATTGATTTGTCACAATTAAGGACTGTCTTGTGTGGTGCCTCTGTGGCAGTGCTGTGGCTCTTCTAAGGAGAGGCTTGAACGCTAGAGCAGGAAGGTAGGTTTCCAGGAAGAGAGCTTAGGTGGCAGGGCCTTGAAGGCTGGGTAACTGAAATAATAATCATTGTAATCAAAATAATGCAGGCATATAGTTTTTAAAATCCAAGAAGCATTAACAGGCTTATAATGTATAAGATAACACTTTCCTTCCTCTCATTCTCACCCAAATCTCATTGATACTCCTTTCTAAAGAGGGTTCTTTTGGTATTCATATTGTTGACTCTGAACATGCTTATTTTGCTGTCTTGTGATTCACCAGTTTTAGGCATTATTTACTGCTATCTGTTACCTGTTGGGAGATGAGTATTTGCTCTTCTACCCGGCTACTTCCCCTTCCCTCTGAGTCACAATTTCTTTGTTAAATTCACATTCCATGTTTATGATATTAAGACTATGCAGATCTTCTTGGCTGAATAAAGTATGTATTATGACTCTGAGCCCTTCCTTGTACAATTACCTTTTTTCTGGAGTTAATAATTGCTTCATTTCTATGTCATCCAATACATCCCCTCTGATAATCTAATGTCAGTGGCATTTTTTTTTTAATTAAAAACCTCATTCCTGGAACACTTTTCCTGTTATTTCAATCTGGCATGATTGCTCTTTATATCTGTCCATGACTGTCATCCGAGACCTCCTGTCCTCATTTTGGGAACTTCCTTTTCGTACCTCCATTGTTGGATTTTTTCCTTTTTCTTCTTGGTTTATTTATTTGTTTTTCTGGATTGCATCCTGTAGTAACTCTTTGAGGAAGGGTTCCATGGTAACTTTTGAGAGCTTAAATGTCTGAAAGTATCTCTTTTCCACCTTCCACTTGCTTGATAGTTTGCACATAGAACTTGAAGATGATTTTCCCATGGGAGTAATGCATATGTAGTAATCTATTGTCCTCTAGGGTCTGTGTGTGTGTGTGTGTGTGTGTGTGTGTGTGTGTGTGTGTTTTGTTTTGTTTTTTGAGATGTTCACAACCACCCTTGACTTTCTATCCCCTTCAACTGTGACCTGGTTTTTCTTTCTGGAAGATTCTAGAATCTTCTCTTTATTTCTGTGTTGGCATGCCTTGAGAGGAATCTTCTTTCAGTTATTTGTGTTAGGTGTTCGTTGATTCCAGAAAATGGTGCTCTTTACCTGAAAACTATCTTGTGTCATTTAAAATAATATTTGCTTCTTACTCATTTTGTGTATTCTTTGTGAAATTTCTAATAGATGTTGGCCTTTGGAATTGACTTAGTTTTCTTCCTTTTTTTTCTATTGTCCTTCTCTTTGTTTCACAGACATGACATTTCATCTTCTCTGCAGATATCAATGCTCATTTCGATATTATTATTTTAGTTTTTCCTATAATACTTACACTATGTCTTTTTTCTGCTACGTTTTTCTTTTCTTTGTGTGTGTGTGTGTTTGTGTGTGTGTGTGTATGTGTTTGTATACTTCCTGTTAGAGAATTTCCCCCAATGGTTTCCTGGTCCTTGGCCGCTTGTTCCTATATAAAGGCCAGAAACTGAAAATTGATTGGATGCTCTGTGTATGGCTAGGTATGTTGATTGGTGGCCTGTACACTTAACTGCCTCCCCCCTTCTTTCTCTGTCTCTCAGGACTTTTCAAATGTCTTTATCTGTAGAAATTTCTCTGGGACAATTCAGATTCTCCAGGAAAGATTTTCTAATTTCATACTGAGGCAGAACACACTGGCTGCTAGGGCTCTTGGTCTGCAGCGGGAGAAGCTGGGGTCTCAGCACATTTTATGTGTCCCTGAGACCAGAATATCTCTCATTCAGTTTTTTTTTTTTTTTTTTTTGCAGGGAGTGGGCAGAGCCTTGCTCTGTTGCCCAGGCTAGAGTATGGTGGCACAATCCTGGCTCACTGTAACCTCTGCCTCCTGGGTTCAAGCTATTCTCCTGCCTTAGCCCTCCCAGTAGCTAGGATTACAGGTCGGTCATCATTCCTGGCTTATTTTTGTATTTTTGTAGAGATAGGGTTTCACCATATTGACCAGGCCAGTCTTGAATTCCTGACTTGAGATTATCCTCCTGCCTCGGCCTCACAAAGTGCTGGGATTATAGGCATGCGCCACTGCACCTGACCTCTCATTTAGATTTTTACAGAGGATAAAATTTCCTGTCTCCTGTGGGGGTGGAGAAGGAATTCTTTATCTGGATATGTGGAGAGGGTGGGCAGGGATGGCAGTCATATATCCCATCTCTCAAATTTCCCTGTTTTTTAGCCATCTGCCTCTCCAGTCTGTCCCTAATTGGGGCCATTCTACCTGTGTCACTTCATTTCTACAGTTGATTTTTCAAACGCCCTGCTATTGTTCGGTATTTAGCTTGTTTGCTGTTTCTCCCAATTATTACTAAACTTTGTCTTTAATTCACCTTGTCTATTTCCAAAGGAATATATCTAATAAGTGAAATTATTAGATCAAAGAATAAGACTATTCAAAATACTTGGAGCTTTTTAAAAGCTTCAGCTACATTCTGCCAAATCTTAAGTTCCACTTCTGCTACCTATCATCACCATCATTCCCATCACCATCCCATCATCATCATCATCATCATCATCGTCATCATCTCCATCAGCATCCCATCATCATCATCATAATCTCATCATCATACCATCATCATAATCATCTCCATCACTATCCATCATCATTGTCATCTCCATCACCATCCCATCATCATCATCTCCATCACCATCCATCATCATTGTCATCTCCATCACCATCTAATCATCATCATCATCATCATCTCCATCACCAGCTCATCATCATCATCATCATCATCATCATCATCATCTCCATCACCATCCTATCATCATCATCATCATCATCATCATCATCTCCATCACCAGCCCATCATCACTGTTGTCATTATCTGAGTCCTTCCTTACAGGGACCTTTATGAGTACTTTTCATTCTCATCTCATTTAATCCTCACAACAATCAAACATAAAGTTTTTCCCCAGATTGGCAGAGGAGAAAATGAAGACTTAAAGAAGTGTAATATTCTTTCCAGAGTCCCAGCGTTAGTGGGTGCTTGGAGCTGGGATTTATATCCAAGCTCGCTGATGGCACAGTAACGCCAATCCTATCAGCTCCCCACTGCCAGGGCTGTGCTGACCCATGCCAACCAAGATGCATCTTCAGGGCCTTTGGTAGTGAAGAAAGTGCTCTGAATCTTACCTTCTCTCCTGCTCTCAGCCATACAAGATAACAGAGAATGTTGCTTTTTGCTAGGGATTCTGTTACTTCTAAGGTTACTATTTTCTCTGAAGGAAAAAGGATGAGTTGGTGATCTCACTTTCTTCCTGCACTGTTATTAGATAGAACAGCACTGTGCCCAAGGTCCTGGCTTATGGTTAATGCTTTGGTTTGCTTTCTAGGGTGGCTGTGGATTTGTCTTGCTTTGAATAATTCCAGTATTATTTCAAATGGGATCTGAAAGGCAGACCATAGTCTTGAGGGCTGTGCCTTATCACTTATGAATTGTTCCCAAATGCTGCCTTTAAAATAAATGGAAATATAATTCAGTGGATCATATTATGTTCACTTCTAGGCTGGCATTGGGGGGGAGGTGGGATATGAGAGCTCTCCTAGGAGTCAGGTGGCCTGAACTGGCCCCTGACTCAGATGGTCCTTTATTTTCTGAGCTATGAGTAAAACCGCGATATGCACCGTCTCTAGCTGTTTCACAGGAGTTCCATGAGAATAAGTAAGAAGATCTCTGATTCATTCTTTTACCCTCTAATCTGATAGGATGAAGACCAGGAATCATAATTATTGCCGCATTAACACACTGAGCACATTAGAAATCCTTCCTTCCTTTCTACGCCCCCTTTCTTCCACCTGTTCTTCGCCTCCAGTAGGGGCTCCTGGCTGCCCTGGGCTGTGTGTCCTCATCTTCAGCAAGCACCATGCCCACAGCAGCTCAATGAGACTTTCATAGAGGCTGTAGGGCTCAGCATTTCCCTGCCTGCAGGCAGGTTCCCATGGGCAGTGAGGGCGCGGTGTGTGAAATTTGCCAAAAGTGTCTTGCACACTTGGTTCCCTTGTCAGCTACGTGCCCAGCAGATGACACCCCAAGTAACCCCCTTCCTGAAGGACCTGTCAGCCTACCTTGAGAACTGCTTGCCCAGGTGCCCATGAAGTACCCCCATGGAAAGTCCTGCAACTGAGGAGCTAATTAATCCATCCTTGCTTGGGCCCAGTGGCTTACCTGAGAGATGAGATTTGGAATAGGTATTCAGGGTCTCAGTCCTGTAAATAAAGTACATGTGCTGGAATGTTTTGTGACTGGGAATATTAATATGTGAAGGTTATTTTTTTTTTGAATTTTATGTTAAATATAGAGACAAGGTATTACTACATTGCCCAGCCTGGTCTCGGACTCCTGGCCACAAGTGATCCTCCCACCTTGGCCTCCCAAAGTGCTGGAATTACAGGCATGAGGCATTGTGCCTGGCCCTAATCTTCTTTGTCATATCTGTATGTAGACAAGTATCTCTTTTTCACTGTGTGGCATATATTATGAACATTCTTATATCCATGAAAACAAGTGCAAGGAAGTATGTCACTCTGAATCTTACTAACCTGTAGGTGGAAAAGGTACAAATGAAGTAAGAATACTTCAACTAGAGGAGAGAAACTAAAATAGATATGGCTGAGGGACAGTGGACTAGAAATTGAAGAGGTTGGCTTGAGGCTCTTCTCGGCATTGAAAGACATGGCATCGTATTTTCTTCCTATAATGCATTAGATGTAGAAACAGCCATAAAGGCAACCGCCATGTGTTTTATAACAAATTAAATAATACAGAAATGTATAAAGAAAAGGTTACTGTGTTCATTGGCCTCACCTCTGCTCTGGGCCACCCTGGCACCATTCTCAGGAGAACGGTGTTAAGAAAGTCATCTGCCCTGCAGCTTAACCATCAAAAAAACCTCTTAACTCAATTAACAAATGGGCAAAGGACTTGAAAAGCTGTTTCTCCAAAGATATGCAAATGGATACAAGCATATGAAAAGATTCTCTGCACCACTAAGCAGTATGGTAATGCAAATCAAAACCACAATGAAATATCGCCTCACATCCATTAGAATGGCTGCTATTAAAAAAAAAAAAAAAAAAGTCATCCAGGATGTGGAGAAATTGGAACTCTTGTGCACTACTGGTGAGAACGGAAAATGGCGCAGCCTCTGTGGAAAACATTGTGGTAGTTCCTCAAAAAATTAAAAATAGAATTTCCATGTGATCCAGCAATTCCACTTCTGGGTATATCCAGAAGAACTGAAAGCAGGGTCTGGAGGAGCTATTTGTACACTCATGTTCCTGGCAGCACCATTCACCATAGCAGAATGTGGAAGCAACAGAATTGTCCCTGTAAGGATGAATGGAGGAATAAAATGTGATCTGTACATACAAAAGAATATTAT
Organism: Saimiri boliviensis; assembly: GCF_048565385.1. Classification (NCBI taxonomy): domain Eukaryota; kingdom Metazoa; phylum Chordata; class Mammalia; order Primates; family Cebidae; genus Saimiri; species Saimiri boliviensis. Next base: position 100,499,689 of record NC_133461.1, read on the forward strand.
TCAGCCTTAAAAAGGAAGGAAATTCTGACACATGCTACCACATGGATGAACCTTGAGGATGTTATGCCGAGTGAAATAAGCCAGAAACAAAAAGACACTGTGTGATTCTACTTATGAGAATTATGAGGTCCCTAGAGTAGTCAGATTTATGGAGATTGAAAGTTAAAAGGGAGTTACAGGGGTTTGCGGGGGTGGGAGTCTGGAGAGTGAATGGGAGTTATTGCTGAATGAGTATAGAGGGGCGGTTTTGCAAGATGAAAGAGTTCTGGAGATTGGTTGTGCAACTATGTGAATAGACGTAACACCACTGAACTGTACAATTGAAACTGTTTTAAGATGGTAAATGTTATGCTATGTTTATTTCATGACAATTAAAAATTAAGAAAAACTGAAGTCATTTAGCAGGTAAAAAATAAAACAAGAAAAATTGAATCTGTTTATCAACTAAAATGAAGAGATAATAAAAATTAAGAAAAAAGTAAAATAAAATTTAAAAAGAGGATAATATGTATCCTCCACACTAATCGTAATGCTTATACAAGCCAAATATGTGTATAGGCTGCTTTTTGCTTCCTGTTGACTTTTAACATAATTTTAAAAGGATCATATTACATACATTAGTCAGCAGCTTCCTTCTCCCTCACCATTTTTTTTTTTTTTTTTTTGACAGAATCTCACTCTGTCGCCCAGGCTGGAGTTCAAGTGGCATGATCTCAGCTCACTGTAACCTCCATCTCCCAGGTTCAGATGATGCTTATACCTCAGCCGCCTGAAAAGCTGAGATTACAGGCGTGTGCCACCATGCCCAGCTAATTTTTTGTATTTTTAGTAGAGACAAGTTTTGCCATGTTGCCAGGCTAGTCTCAAACTCCCAACCTCAGGTGATCTGCTTGCCTAGGCCTGGGATTACAGGCGTGAGCCACCACGCCTGGCCTTCCCCCACGTTTTAAATCCATACCATGGGCTTCTTTCGAGGTCAGCAAATATAGATCTGACTCACTTGCCTTTAAAAGGTGACTAATTATCTATGGGATGTGTGTACCATGATTTATTTCATGTTTCCTTTTTCTGAACCTTCAGGTTATTTCCAGTTTTGTTGCCTCTACAAACAGTGCTACAATTAACAGCGTCTTGTTGTGGTTGCTCTGACTTCTGCCAAATTTCAAAAAGTGTTGCTAGGTCAAGAGTAGTGCCAGATTATTTTCGAAAAAGTCCAGCGCAGCTCTTGTTCATACCACACTTCATGAGAAGCCTGCTTGCTGACTGCCTGCAAGGGCCAGGTACTGAAATCTGCAGGTGCAAAATGGCTTCCTGTGATCTTTCAAACATGTAGTTAGGAAGTTGAGTAGCCTTTATAAATTTTTTACTTAACATGCATTTTTTTTTATATGATAAAAAATAGGGAGTCTAATTTTGCTTTCTTCTGGGTGAATAGCCAGTTATACGCTTGCTGTTTATTAAATCATTTTCCCACTAATTTAAAATACATGGTTATATACATTTGAATACTTTCTTATTTGATTCCATCGATTTATTTTTTCATTTCTGTGTCAATGTGAGATTGCTTTGGGTATATAAACCTTATAGAAAATGTCTTGAAAGCAAAATCCCTCGCCATTTTTCCCTTCTCAAAACATTGTCAACTCTCAGATATTTTTTTCTTCTTATGAACTTTTAAACCATTTGTTGAGTTATTTTGAAAAGTCCGAATGAGGTTCTAATCCTATTTAAATCTACGACCTATAATCTGGTGAGTGTATATATTTGTATGTCTCATTGTGTTTTATGAATAAAGATGTATCCTCATCTTCGTCAAGCAAAGTATAAAGTATTAGATAATGCTTTCTCTAGTTTTCTAAGTGCCCACTAATAATTTATAGCTGGGACATGAAGGTGTTTCTCTGTGCTTTTGTTTTGTTTTGTTTTTTGATACAGGGTCTCACTGTGTCACGTGGGCTGGGGTGCAGTGGCAGGATCATGGCTCACTGCAGCCTTCACCTCCCAAGCTACAGTGATCCTCTCACTTCAGCCTCTTGAGTAGCTGGGGCCACAGACACGCACCCCCACACCTGGCTAATTTTTTGTAGAGATAGTGTTTTGCCATGTTGCTCAGAGTGTTCTCAAACTCGTGGACTCAAGCAATCTGCCCACCTCAGCCTCAGTGCTGGGATTACAGGTATGTGCCACTGTGCCTGGCCATTTTCTGTGTTTTTGAAACACACATTTAATTATTTAATGAAAATAGAACATAATGTACTAAGATATTTCAGCATAGTTTTTTCTACTTAGGAAAAATTATGGCAATTTTATAAGTAACTGTCTAATGTAATACCCATACGTAATGCAGGGCAGGTGTGCTCCCAAATTGGGGCTTAGCCTGGGAGGGTTCTTCTGGCTTCACCCAGGATGGAATTTGAGGGCTAGCCAGTGGTGTTAAACAGTAACTTTGATTGAAGTGGCAGTGTACAACAGTGGCAGAAGGACTTTTCCTCATGGCTACCCCATAGGCCATGTGCCCAGAGTGGCAGCTCTGCTTATGCAGTAATATTTATACCTACTTTTAATTATAGACAAATTAAGGGGCAGAGTATGCAGTAATTTCTAGAAAAAGGGTGGTAGCTTCTGAGCGGTTGTGTTGTCTCCATGGAAAGGGGCAGTAACTTCCAGGTGTTGCTGTGGCAGTGGTAACCTGATAGAAATATGTCAAGGCAGGTCTCCCTTTGATTTTTCATTTTCAAGCTATTTAGGATTGTTTTTAACTTTTTCCCCACGTTTTTCCAGATACATTTTGTTTCCATTTTTGTATAATTTTCTGAAAACCTTTTAAAATTTCAATTAGAATTTCAATTAGTCTATGTTTTATTTAGAGATCTGAATTATTTATAAGATTACTTTTTTCCTTGCAGAAACATGATGTGTGTCTATTTTCTTGGGTCTTCTTTCAATCTTTTAAACAAAAATATTTGTGAGCTGGGTGCAGTGGCTCACACCTATAATCCCAGCACTTGGGGAAGCCAAGACAGGAGGATCACTTGAGCCCAGGAGTTCAAGACCAGTCTGAGCAATGCAGTAAGACCTCATGTCTACCAAAAAAAAAAAAAAAAAAAAAAAAATTATGATGCAAGAATTTTAAACTCAGTTGAACTTGAAGGCAATGAAAAGTCACAGGTATAAGAACCAGAAAGAATGCCACACATACGTTTCTTGACTAAACAAATTACTTGGAGCCAGGTGTGGTGGCTCATGCCTGTAATTGCAGCACTTTGGGAGGCCTAGGCAGTGGGATCACCTGAGATCAGAAGTTCAAGACCAGCCCGACCAACGTGGTGAAACCTCATTTCTACTAAAATTAGAAAAATTAGCTGGGCGTGGTAGTGCTCGTTTGTAATCCCAGATTTTCAGAAGCTAAAGCAGGAGAATCTCTTGAACCTGGGAGGCAGAAGTTGCAGTGAGCCCAGATCATGCTACTGCACTCCAGCCTGGGTGACAGTATGAGACTCTGTCTCAGAAAAAAAAAAAAAAAGAAAAAGAAAGAAAAGAAAAGAAAGTGCAGTTCAGGTGAATTTAAGTTTTCATTTCTTCTAAAATTAAGTCATAGAAGTAGTGATTTACCTTTCTTCAGACTGGAAGAAGAAATGAGATTGAAAATAATTTTCCATATCTTTGCTTTGAATTGGTTGCAACTAATTATATCTTGAAAAGAAAATTATATTTGGTTGCTAACATTATATATATATATATATATATATATATATATATATATGTGAAGAACTTAAATGTTTCAGAGGGTCATGCTAACCCTCTGATATATATGTATTATCATTCATTCTAACCCTCTGATACATTCACATATAATAATTAACAGACTTGAATTTATGCTTTCTTATTTGACTGATTGACTGATTTATTCATTCCTTCATTGCATAAATGGTAATTGGTCATTTGTTTTTATTCTTCCACTGTTTTTATGGTTTACTTTAAAAGTCTTATTTAATACAGGGTAAAATTTATTGTAGGGATCACTTATGTGGTCCTTGAAAAAAATGGTTCCAGCTTGCTCATCCTAGACTGCCTCTAATTCTCTGTATGGTTTTAAGCAAGCTACTTCATTCAGGTCATAGTTTTCTTACAAGTGAAAACAGCAATTGGATCTAGAATTACCTTCAATAAGAATCAGCAAGTATAGAGCCAGGGTTGGACATAAACAGTCTGAGTCCAGAGCTTGTATGATTAAATATTATGTAATACTGCAGGCCTCTTAATCTCTCAGAGATTATGTTTCTTTATCTATAAAATGAGGACCATGAGCTCTTTCTTCTCTGCTGGTTTGTGTGAGGCTCACGTATAGTAATGCAGGGAGGGGTTTTGTAATGTCATCTCTGAACCAAGAGTGCCAATGGTATCTGGGAATGTGCTACAAACACACATTCTTGGGCCTTATTCCCAACCTACTGAATCAGAAACTGGGTTTGGAACCCAGCAATCTGTGTTGGAGCAAGTCTCTCGCGTGATTCTAATGTGTGCTAAATGTTGCAAAGCACTGGAATAATACCTATATGTAGGTTTGTGTTAACATGCAGTCAATTATGTAAACGGGATTTTTTTTTTGTCATGATCCTCCCCTGCACATATATATATAAATATATGTCTAACTGTTTTTTGTTGTTTTAATTAAACGTTGAACGCATAAAAAATACTTAAACCAGGCTGGGTGCAGTGGCTAATGCCTGTAACCCCAGCACTTTGGGAGGCCAAGGTGAGAAGATTGTTTGAGCACAGGAGGTCAGGACCAGCCTGGCCAATGTGGTAAAACCCTGTCTTTACTAAAAATACAAAAATTAGCTTGGCATGATGGTCCACGCTTGTAATTCTAGCTACTTTGGAGGCTGAGGCAGGAGAATTGCTTGAACCTGTGATGGGAGGTTGCAGTGAGCCAAGATGGTACCACTGCACTTCAGCCTGGGCAACAGTGTGAGACCCTGTCAAACAACAACAACAACAACAACAACAAAAACTATTAACACCATTTTCAAAGAATATGAAGAAAAACAGTAGTAAAAGCGCCTACATATCCATGTCAAATGAATTGCAAAAAATGTGGTTCTCAATATATTAACCCTATATTCATGCTCTTCCCTAATTGTCTGATATCTTGGCCCCCACCCAGTATGCAAACATACCTGCAAATTAGTATATTTCATTTCCTCATTTTTTTTCTGTAGTTTTATCATCCATACACATATGTATAGGCAAATTCAGTCCACTTAGTTTTCTAAGATTTTGTATTGTATTTAAAGGCGGCATCCTGTGTGTATTTTTTTCTGTAATTTTAAAATTTGCTCTACATTTTGTTAGTGTCATGCATGTACTCATTTTCCCTGCCAAATATAATTCTGTATCTCAGTATGCCATAAATTATCTCAGTATGCTGTTTTCCTTTCCAGAGACATTGGGTTGATTCCCATTTCAAAGGGCTGTCACACACACTGCTTCCGTGAACTTTCTTGTGCATATTTCCCAGTACACTTGTGAAGGTGTTTCTCTGGGGCAGCAGTAGTCTTCAGATGACTACACCTGTACTTCATGGGTAGAAATCCACTTTTTATCCTAACCAAGCAATTTCATATTGTTTGTTGTAGTATAGAGAAATACAGTGGATTCTTATACACTTACCAAAAAATTGGGCCCTGAAACTTCCCTAAAAATTCTTGTATTCATTGTATTAACTTTTTTTGTTAATGCTTTAAGATTTTTTTTTTATATAGGTGATCAGGGTATTTTCTCATAAACACAATTTTATGTTATTGTTTCCAATGAATAAACCTTTTATTTCTTTTTCTTGCCTTATTGCACTAGCTGGACCCACCATTAAAATGTGAAATAGAGTGATTCAAGTAGGTGTCCTTGCTTTGTAGCTAGTATTAGGGGAGCACATTTAATATTTAACAGTTCGTTATGGTGTTTGCTATATGTGTATCATGGATTTTTTTTCTACTTTGCTGATAGGTTTTTATTATGAATAGAGATCAGATTTTACCAAATGCCTTTTCTGGATCTATTGAGATGATCATATTTTTTTCCTTTTTTTGTCATAATGTGTTGAGTGATGTTGATATTGGAATGTTCCTTGATTTATTTAGAGGTGTGTGTTTAGTTTTAAAATATTTTGAGGGTTCCCAAATATCTTTCTGTTAGGAATTGGTAATACACTTCCGTTGTAGTCAAAGTAAATGCTTTGTATGATTTGCATCCTTTTAGATTAATTGGGACTTGTTCTTTTGCCTGATCTATGTCATTTCTGGGTCTTTTTCTAAAAGTCTCTTTTCTCCTAAATATGAATGATATTTTTCTTCTTCTTTGGCTGCTTGGTAATCTTGAACCAGATGTCAGACGTTGTGAATTTAATCCTCCTGGGAGTTTGAGCCTTGTTCTGCAATGCACATGCAATGCCATGCAGAACAAGGCTTAGCTAGTTTTTGAGAGATTTACTCAAGGTCTGCATTTAAGTTTTGTTATGCAGGACTGACACAGCCTTTATTCTGGGGCCAGTTTGACTACATGTGTAAGTCTTTTTGGGGTGCTATAACAAAGTCCCATAGACTAGGTGGCTAATAAACAACAGAAATATATTTCTCACAGTTTTGGCAGCTAGAAGTCCAAGGTCAAGGCTCCAGCATTGTCAGGTTCTGGTGAGGGCCATCTTCTGGGTTGCAGAACTTACCACTGGGTTGCCAACTCTTCACTGGGTCCTCCTATGGTACAAAAAGGGCAAGTGAGTTCTCTGGGATCTTTTGTAAGAACACTAATCCCATTCATGAGAGCTCCACCCTCATGACTTAATTACCTCCCAAAAGCTTACCTCCTAATACCTAATACTGTGGTCATAGATGTCAACATAAACATTTGAGGGGACAGGAGACAAACATTCAGTCCATAACACTGCACTGCCGAGTACTCAGTATCCTTCTGATCACTCAGCCCAGTACCCTCATATTGCAAGCTTTCTCTACTCTGGGTGTGGGATCTGTAAGCTGTTCTTATCCCTGTGTAAGGGTTGGGAATGATGCCTACTGCTCTTTTCCAGTGATTTTTTTCTTAGCCTGGGGTATTTTCACGTGCATGCACTGACCAGTACTCAGCTAAAGACTTGGGAAGTCTTCTGCACATCTCTAGCACTCTCTGAGCAGCCCTCTTCTCTCCCGTTCTCTGCCCTGCACATTCCAGCCACCTTGGCCTCCCTGAATTCTCCACCCTCTTTCCTCATCTCCGGGCGACCACTGGCTGCCTGCACAGTAGCCTGGAAACCCTGTTTGAGCAGTCAGTGCAGGCAGGTGTAGACTTCACTCATCTGTCTCTCTCCTCTCAGATACCATTCCCTGCATCGCCTGCTGTTCAGTGTTTGAAAACTGTGTCGTATATTTTGCCCAGTTTTTAATGCTTAAAGCAGGATAATCCATCTGTTCCCTGATGGGATGGTTCCCTGGTCCCCTTGGGCAACAAGTAGAATTGAAATATGTGTTTTTTAGATAGAAAAAAAAAATCCCAGATTCAACCTGATATTTCCAATCCAGATCGTCTCAGAATCAGTTAACTTTTTTGATTATGTACTTATCTTTCATGTGGAAAGATTTTGGTTCCAAAGACATAACCAATAATTGCTCGTTTTTGTTCTCATTTTATTCTTGACCAGAAGAGTTTGTAAAGCATCAGTTTGCATTATTGATGAGGGAACAGAAGCCTGCAGAGATCAAATCACTTGCCCTGGAGTCCAGGATGGTAGTTTTTTGGCCATGCTATAGAAAATATCTTCAGTGTCACAGCTATAATTTTGTTTCACCTTGGTCTATCACCTTTCTTTCTTTTTTAAAATTCTAGATTTTTTTAATGTTTCACTTAAAATTTATTTATTTTTACTTTATCATTATTATTTTTTTGAGACAGAGTTTTGCTCTGTCACCCTGGCTGGAGGGCAATGGTGTGGTCTTGGCTCACTGCAGCCTCTGCCTCCTGCGTTCAAGTGATTCTCCTGCCTCAGCCTCCCGAGTAGCTGGGATTACAGGCACCTGCCACCACACCCAGCTACTTTTTCTATTTTTGGTAGAGTTGGGATTTCACCATGTTGGCCACATTGATCTCGATCTCCTGACCTCATGATCTGCCTGCCTCAGCCTCCCAAAGTGCTGGGATTACAGATGTGAGCCACAGCCCCCGGCCTATTTTTAATTGTTATAGGTACATAGTAGGTGTGTATATTTATGGGGTACATGAGATGTTTTGATGCAGACACGCAGTGTGAAATAATCACATCAGGTCTGTCACTTTGAATTTCATGCATACACACAGGTACGTACACATGCCCTTCCATTTCCTCACTACAATTTCAGTAGGGTGTGATTCTGCCATGTATAAATTACACAGGAAGTTGAGATTTCAGTTCTAAAATTTTCCTGAATAGGATCTAGAGGTTAAAGGAGTCAAGCCAGAGCTTGTCCTCAGGCTGGCCCAGGGCCGAAAGCTGCTATTGTGGTTGCATTTTTACGTTGATATTTTCGAAAGTAATGACCTTTGTATCCTGGTTGTGGATCTTTACTCACTGAAATGTGTTTGCCTCATTCATGTACACATGGAGAAAGTAATCAGTGACTTCCACGACTATCATCTGAAAATGCTTTTTCTAGATTCCACAGCAACCTCTGACATTTATCTTCAGATTCTCTATTCCTCAGTGATGATCTCTGTCTATAACAGAGTCTTAACTCAACAGAGTCTTAGATGTGACCGTCTTAATCTTAGATCGGTTCAGCTTTTGTTTAATAAGGATGTGTACCAAGAAGAATCTGATAAGGATATGTCATTTGCTTTGGAAAAAGTGTTCTGCTCTGGGTAGTTATTTTCCTTCATCATTAAAGCCCTGCAGTAGTTCCCATCCGATTTTTTTCTGTTTTACTTTTTTCCTATTTTGCTTAATAAGGAAGATATTCACTGAGAAAAATAGATGCCAATGGAACTATAGGCTTAAACAACATTAGCATGTGTATCATTGATATTATATACAGCCTGAGGGTACTGTAGTGAGTACATAACTGAGGCCATCTTTAATATTCTGAGTAATATCCTGGTTCCTCATTGAATTGTGGCAGAAATGCCCCGAAGGGACAGCAAGAAATGATGGATGTATTAAAATATTCCCTGCGCCTGGTGGTGCTTCTTAGAGGTGCTTTGTACTTAGCTGCCTGAAATAAAATGGCTTTGCTCTAATCAAGGACACCTGCATTTCTTTGTCCATCTGCCGTTGCCTTAGAAGGACCATTGAGGCTGATTTGTTCTGTGACCTCTTCAGTCCGTCCTGATTCACAGTTTTCATTGACCAACTCCCACTGGGTTCATTGATGACGGTGTGGTGTCCATCTTCACCATGCCCCAAATGGGAAGCTGGACAGGGTGAGAAAGGGGAAGGAGTGGAGAGGAGGAGACTACTCTTTACTCACTGTCTGCCCGGTGTTAGTCATAGTTCTAGTCCCTGCCCAAATTCTCCATTTGGGGCTTCACAAAACCGTATGAAGAATGTACTGCTGCCTCCCTTTTTCAGATGAGGAAGCTGTGGGAAAAAACTCCTCATGATTGTATACCATAGACTTTTTGTTCTGTAATTTTGTTTTTGTTTGGGACTAGGTCTTGCTCTGTTGCCCAGGTAGTACAGTGGTAAAATCACAGGTCAATGTAGCCTCGACCTTCCAGCCTCAAGCCATCCTCCCCCCTTACCCTCTCCCTCTCGGGTAGCTGGGATCCCATGCACAGGCCATTATGCCTGGCTAATTTTTATTGTTGTTGAGACAGGGTCTCCCTATATTGCCTAGGCTGGTCTTGAACTCCTGGGGTCAAGCAGTCCTCCCACCTCAGCCTTCCAAAATGCTGGGTTTACAGGCATGAGCCACCATGCTGGGGCCTTGTTCTGTGATTTCGAATTCCCTTGTTTATGCTTTCCTGCTTTAAGCATTTCGTGTAAATTTAATCTCATATTTGTGTAAATGAGATGGCTTCTAAGGCATCACTTGCTGCCAGTGAGACAATCAAGAAACCGTGGTTGAGTTTATATCTGAGAAATATCCTTCCAGTTCAAGATACTTACCTATTCCATTCACAAATAATATATAATCTATACAATAGAGATTTTTTTCTTTTTCTTTCTTTCTTTCTTTTTTTCTTTCTTTTTTTTTTTTTTTTTTTTTTTTTTTTTTTTTTTTTTTTTTTTTTTTTTGGTAACAGAGTCTCACTGTCATGCAGGCTAGAGTGCAGTGGTGCCATCTCAGCTCACTGCAACCTCCACCTCCTGGGTTCAAGTGGTTTTTGTGCCTCAGCCTCCCGAGTAGCTGGTATTAAAGGTGCATGTGCCATGCCTGGCTAGTTTTTATATTTTTAGTAGAGATGGGGTTTTACCATGTTGGCCAGGCTGGTCTTGAACCCATGGCCTCAAGTGATCCACCTACCTTAGCCTCCCAACGTGCTGGGATTACAGGCATGAGCCACGTCACCTGACCAACATAGAGATTTCTAAATAATAATGAATGCATTGATTATAAAATCCTCGCTTCTCGTAAACTTTCTAGAAAATAAAGTTAAGAATCGTGTAAGAGCCTGCTGTTAGGGAGTACTGTTGGTGAGAAACAAAGCTGATGTCCTAACCTGATAGCCCCTGTCATAGATAGATCTGAGCAGAGAGGTGGTGTGATGGTCATCTCATTGTAGAAAGACTGATTTGGAACCTACTTGTAATTATCAGCCTAAAACCACAGATTTTACTTCTTGGTGTTATACCTATTGTTGAATATGATTTTCTAGTCCTTATGGTCCAATGTAATTAAAGAGCACCAGAAAATGAAATGTGCTTGGCCTTCTAGGACATCATTGCAATAAAGCCAAGATGAAGATAAAAGATGAGTAATGCCTCTTTAGTTTTTATAGAACACATATCTGAAACTAGGCGGATCAAGATCATAATGGAAAAGGAGAATTGTAATCATCTGTTTTTTTTCTTTTTTGAGACTGAGTCTCATTCTGTCACCCAGGCTGGAATGCAGTGGTGCAGTGTTGGCTCGCTGCAACCTCCACCTTCCGAGTTCAAGCGATTCTACTGCCTCAGCCTTTTGAGTAGCTGGGATTACAGGCGTGCGCCACCATGCCCAGCTAATTTTGTTTTGTTTTGTTTTGTTTTTTTAATTTTTAGTAGAGATGGGGTTTTACTGTGTTGGCCAGGCTGGTCTCAAATGCCTGACCTCAAGTTATCCACCTGCCTCGGCCTCCCAGAGTGCTGGGATTACAAGCATGAGCCACAGTGCCTGGCCGTAGTCATCTCTGGAATATTATGAATAGTATACGCCTCCAATTGGGATCTCATTCTGTGTTTGCTGGATCTTTTGTAGATTCTATCAGGTGACTATTAAAAAATAGAATGTTGCAGTTACTCTTCAGGGGATTGTGATTTGAGGATTCATGAAATAATCTCATTCATTAGAAATATTCATTACTTGGCCGGGCTCAGTGTTCCATAGCTGTAATCTCAGCACTTTGGGAGGCCAAGGTGGGTGGATCACATGAGCCCAGGAGTTCGAGACCAGCCTGGCCAACATGGTGAAACTTCATCTCCAGAAAAAAAAAAATTAAAAATTAGCCGGGTTTGTTGGCACATGTCTGTAGTCCCAGCTACTTGGGAGGCTGAGAATGGAGGATCACTAGAGCCTGGGGAAGTCAAGCGTACAGTGACCCACAATTGTGCCACTGTACACTGGCCTGGTTGACAGAGTGAGTCCCTGTCTCAATCATTCGATCAATTTAAAAAATAAATATCGATTACTTACTAGCCTACAGACTTTTCATCTTCAAAACTGATTGCTCAGTTTGCCACCCATAAGTCTGCTCTGTTGGTTTCTTATTGCATAATCCCAAGACTTAAGTTTTCTTCCCTCACGTAAGCCTGGTTTAAAAGAAAAAGCCAAATTAGGATTCAGTAAAATGCAAACTATTTTGTCTTGTCTACTTGGCTCTGCAAAATTATACTTTCCTGTTATAAACAGTAAGCTGCTTAGGGAAGAATTCCAGCAATTTGTCTCTCCCGTGCTGTACATGGCAGCCAGTGAGGCAACGTATGTACAGCAACTCCCAGTTCTTGTTTAATTTCCTCAGTCAAAACAAGAGATGGTGGTGGTGCCTGCTGGTTCAAAAATGGCACGTGTTTCTTTTGCCTCTTCTTATTACCCTGTGAATCAGAAGATGTTAGAGCCAGAGGGACCTTTGAAGCCAGTTCTGTTTTACAGATGAGAAACAGAGGCCCAGGCCTAGTAGCTCATTCAAGGTCGCACAGCGTGTAAGTGGTAAAGTTGAGTCTTGAATCCATTTTGCTTACCCTAAGGTATTTCTTGGTTTTTAGTTTCTCTAGCTTTCTCTGCAACAGTTATTCATGTTCTAGAAAGAAACTGTGGGCCTACTAAGTGCATCTGTTGTATTCTTGTTCTTGAAATAGCATCAGACTAGCAGACAGTGTGATCACCAGTCACTTAAGTGTAGGAGAAAACTTGGTTTGGGAATTAGGGTGGGTCATTTAAAGAGAGAAATCTAGGCTCTTCCCTTTGCTTCTGGGCTATTCCAGGGCATATCTTCACCATTATGGACTGGCTTTGTTAAATGTGGTGAACAGACCAGCTTTATAACAGCTTTGCTGCTTGCAAGCTGGGTTTTACCCTTCTGAGCCTCAGCTTCCCCATTAAATAATGCGACACTTGGCATCCATGCTATACATTTGCAAAGATATATATGAAAGTGAACTATGAAATACACTGGAACTATGAGGTGTATTAAGATCTAGAGGGTATGCTACCAAAGACAGGAGCTGGAATGAATAGTTGGATGATGGCTGTAAGTGATGAGAAATCTTGTTTGTGCTTTTGCCCAGAGACATGAAACAGATTGTACAAACATCTTCTAAGCAGTGACTTTTGACTCCAGTGAAAGGCATTGTTGGAGGGATGTGCTTCTAACATGAATCTCTTTGGAAGCTTAGATTGGAGAGGCAGATTCTCTCTTGTGATAAACCAAATGGCTGGTGAAGCGATTTTAGTAACCCTTTCTTGAATGGTGGGAAACCACAGCTGCTTCTCTGGTGGAAAGCAGAAGTGTGTTTGAGTTTGGGGAAGAAGTGGGGAATAACTGAACTTTTTGATAGTTTTTTTTTATAGAAGGAATAAAAATATGTGTTTTTAAAATATATTCTTTTCTAAAGTCATTATTATATCTTGAGTACTTTCTTTGGGACTAAGCCTGTGCCTTGTAATGAGAAAGACACAAAGGTAATATGTAATGAAGTCCCCAATTATGGGGGGTTTCCTTCTAATTAATGGCAGACAATTATACAAGACTGTCTGTGATTAAAAACCCAAACTGCACTGGAGAGGGAAATTGTTATGGGATGTTAGACAAGAAAGAGATCCACACATGTAATAGGGAACTAGTAGCCATTTGTTGAACTGAATTGTGGATGTTGAGATTTGGATTGTTACTAAGTCAAGACAAGCCCTTGTTCTAGGTGGGAACAAACCATGGACCGAGTTCAGAATTGAGAGGAGAACATATGAATCTTCACTGGAGACTAGGTTGGAATTTTGCAGATAGTGGAGACAAAGATGGATAATTATGGATTGGGACAATTTTGGGGGTACTTTCAGTTAGGCCTAGAGATCTAGGTTTTTTTTTTTTTTTTTTTTTTTTTTGTGTGTGTGTGTGTGTGTGTGTGTGTGTGTGGTGTGTTTCCAGCAGACCTTGGTAGGTGTTCGAGCTTGGAGCTTCTCGTGCAGGGTGCTGCCTGTGAGAGCTTCTGCTTACTTCCTAATGGCCAGAACCAGGAAGAGGTGAAGCTTGCTCATTACACAATGCATCGTGACTCAGTGACCTCACTACTTCCTGTTTTCATTTGAGAAGGGGGTCAGTGGAAGGGGGCCTTTCAGTATAAGGCCGTGAATAGGCACTAGGAGATGTCAAAGATGTGAGGTCTATCAAACTAGCAGGCAGAGCATCTGCATAAACCAGCGTACCAGTGAAGGGATTGAACTTCAGTGGAATAGCAGCGGTGGCCCAGTGACCCATGAACAGGTCTAGGAATTGGAAATAACTCCTGCTTCTGAATCGCATGTGATGTCTCCTAACCTATGTCACCAGCCAATCCTGGTTGTGAATTCGTAGTCTAGTCCATAAGCTCAATAGTAAAATAAATTCCGACATACTTTGTCCTGGGTGCCAGGAGTGCAGGAGAGCACTACTTGGATGACTCTCTTTGTCAAGAAGAGGCCACTGGAAAAGAGGTGGCTGGACGTGTGCTCCTCCCTGCTCACTGATAAGCTGACCATGACATAAGCCAAGCTGCAGGTCCACGGTGCACCACAGGCTCAGGGAAGTGCTGGGAAGAGCTGGGAAGAGCTGCCACTGGCAGTGACAGGGATGCCTTTCTTCCCTGTGGGATATACTGATGGATTGAGTGACTATCCATTCATCAGTATGGATGATCACTCATCAGGCCTGCAGAGATAGGAGCCTCATGAGTTCCTTGGATTGTCAAGTCCGTAGCTGGAGCAGAAGGGGGTTCATTTTTCCTGGATAGATCCCTCATTAGTAGAATGAGGGTAAGAAGGAAATCTACTTTAAAAAAAAAAAAAAAAGCTTCCATCAGTCTAATTTACATACCATAAGAGCCACCCATTTAAAACATATAATTTAATGATTTTTAGTAAATTTACAGACTTGTGTAAATATCACCAAACCTAGTTTTAGGATGTTTTCATCTCCCCAAGGATCTCCTTAGGGCCTTTTGTGGTCAACACTATTCCCACCCTGCAGTCCCAGGCAACCAATAATCTCCTATATTGCCTTTGATAGATTTGCCTAATTCTGGACATTTTGAATAAATGGGATCATAAACTATGTGGTCTTTTGCACCTGGCTTCTTTCCTTTAGTATAATGTTTTGAGGTTCATTCGTGTTGTAGTACGTATCTGTATTCATTTCTTTTCATTGCTGCATAGTATTCCATTGCATGGATATACTGTATATCATGTATCCTTTCATCAGTTAATAAATTATTTCCATTTTTTTGGCGGTTGTGAATAATGCTACTACAGTGGAATTCAGTGGCTGCTGTGACAAATTACACACTTGATGTCTTCTGACAGTGGAGGTTTATTCTTCCACAGTTCTGGAGACAAGAATTAGGAAGTCAAGGTGCAAATAGGGCTGTGCTCCCTCTGGAGGCCCCTGGGGAGATTCCATTCCTTGCTTCTTCCAGCTCCTGGTGGATACTGGCCTTATTTGACTTGAGGTCTCATCAGTTTAATCTGAGCCTCCATCTGCCCATCACCTTCTCTCTGGACATTTTGAATAAATGGGATCATTATTTATTTAATGATCAAAGATCATTATTCAAAGCTGTATCTCTCAGCTTTCTCTGTTTCTCTCTTATAAAGATACATGATTACATTTAAGGCCCACCTTGATAATTCAGGGAAGGCCGCTCCTCTCAAACTCCTTATCATTGGTCATTAGAGAAATGCAAATCAAAACCACAATGAGATACCATGTCACAACAGATAGAATGGCAATCATTAAAAAGTCAGGAAATAATAGATGCTAGAGAGGATGTGGAGAAATAGCAATGCTTTTACACTGTTGGTAGGAGTGTAAATTAGTTCAACCATTGTGGAAGACAGTGTGGCAATTCCTCAAGGATCTAGAATCAGAAATACCATTTGACCCAGTAATCCCATTACTGGATATATTCCCAAAGGATTATAAATCATTTTATAAAGACACATGCACATGTATGTTTATTGCAGCACTGTTCATAATAGCAAAGACTTGGAACTAACCCACATGCCCATCAATGATAGACTGGATAAAGAAAAGGTGGCACATATACATCATGGAATACTATGCAGCCATAAAAAAGGATGAGTTCATAACCTTTGCAGGGGTAAGGGAAGCTAGAAAATATCATTCTCAGCAAAGTAACACAAGAACAGAAAACCAAACACTGCAAGTTCTCATTCATAAATGGGAGTCGAACAATGTGAAGACATGGACACAGTGAGGGGAACATCACACACCGGGGCCTGTTGTGGGGAGAGAGAGCATTTCTCCTAATGTAGATGACGGGGTGATGGGTGCAGCAAATCACCATAGCACGTGTATACCTGTGTAACAAACCTGCACATTCTGTACATGTATCCCAGAACTTAAAGTCTTAAAAAAATTAATCTTTAACTTAATCACCTCTTTTGCCTTACAAGTAACATACACAGGTTCCAGGGATTTGATGTAGATTTCTTTTGGTGGGGGAAACTTTTCAGTCCACCACCACAGCTCTGAACATTCATATAAGGTCCTTATGTAGACGTATGGCTTCATTTTTCTTTGTAGATACCTAGGAATGGAATTGCTAGGTCCTATGGTAAATTTATATTTAACTTTTTGCGAAGTTGCCCAGCTGTTTACCGGAGGAGCATTTTACATTCCTACCAGCAAGGCAGGAGAGTTCTAGTTTCTCCACATTCTTACATTCTTGTCAATTGTTTGCCTTTTTTAAATTTTTTTTTAAAAATCATAGCCATTCTAGTATGTGTGGAGTGGTATCTCACTATGATTTTAATTTGTATTTCCCCATGATTAATCGTGTTGAACATCTCTTCATGTGCCTGCTAGCCATTCATACATAATTTTTGGTAAAATATCTATTCAAAGCTCTCGCCTGTCTTAAAATTGGGTTGTCTTCTTTTTTCGAGTTATGAGTTAGTCTCTTGTTTTGCACAACCTGGCCCAGCCATTGCCAGCCCTAAGGACTGTGGTGGCTGAGGTCACATTGATTAGGAAGTGCCATGGTAACCCAGTTCTGCAGGGCACCTTGGGCTGGGGCCAGTCACCATGGTTGCAACATGCCCTGTGTCAGTTTGTCACTGGAGGTTGCATGGGCCTCACAGGTGGCCTCTTGGCATCAGATTCTGTGTCATGGAAGCCAGGACATGGCTCGTGTGTGTCCTAGAGATCATCAGTTCAGTGGTCTTGCAGGCTGGCATTATCTGATGAACAAGGGTCCTGACCAACAGAATCCTACAATGTATTCTCATTGTAGCCTGATTCTTTCCTAATACTTACCACAATTTTAACTAAATAGTTATTTCTGTGATTATGTATTTGGTGTCTTTCTTCCTTCTACTAGACTGTTAAGTTCCCTCGGGACAGGGGCCATGTCTATGTGATTTGCCCCTCTATCACTAGTCTCCAACACAGATCATGATACGTAGCAGGCAACTGATGGATATCTATTGGATGGCAGAAATGAGTGTCCATTCTCTGCTTTACAATGGATGATTCACATTAAATTATTAAATACAGAGTTGCTTGTTGAACAAGTTGTTCGCGAATCCCTGCATGTGCCTTTAGTGACATGCATTCTGATTTCCCTTTTTTATTTCTCATTTCCAGCAATCTACAACTACAATGCTTCTCAGGATGTGGAGCTCTCCTTGCAGATCGGTGACACAGTTCACATCCTGGAGATGTACGAGGGTAAGTCTGGCTGGCTTTCTGCCAGACAAGGGCAAGGGAAAAACAGTGCAAGTTATTTATTAAAAAGACACTTAGAACAGACATCAACATGCTTTACTTCCTGAAGCAGGGCTCGTGAAAATTCGGGAAGTACTTGGGTGACACAACTGTGAACGGAGTGTGATTTCAAAACAGCCGGCTGAATACATGAGCACAAACATGCACAGACACCAGGGTAAAACCTCATGCATATGTGAAGAGCGCTGGTGTGGCCCGGCCACTTGGGCACAGCAGAAGGATCAGCGACGGAGCTGGCTCGCGAGGAGACACTTGGGACATTGGGCTGGCAGTAGCTCAAAGGAAGCACTGCTGATTAAGGGTCCCTTTCTGTTCAGCACTAAATGTTCCCAGGTTGGGGGAGAAAGTCTTTCTGGTGTTGCTGAGATTCTTTTAGAAAAATTAGGTCAGGACTGCAGCAGGTCCAGAAAGCCTGCTTGTATATTTCCTTCAACTAGGTCAGGCGAGGGTGGTGGTTCCGTTAACCTGTTAGTGAGCTGCAGGGTCGTACTCAGGACTGCATGTTTGTGTGCAAAGCACCAGTCATGTCTGTACCTACTCCACCGCAGGCTTCTAACTTCGCCTTGGGTGTCTGTAAATCCTAGCAGAAGGCTTCCTCCACGGATCCACATTTTTAATCCAAACCTCCAGAGCACGACAAAAGCATAGCCAGACCACTGAAATTAAGACCAAACCAAGAACAACCTTTAGGGTCCAGTTATTCTCTCTGAAGGTTAGGGTACAAACGAGGTGGAAGTTAGGCAGATTTGACAGGGGCTGTGCATTTTCCTGGTCTAGCCCCCATGTAAATCCTTGTGTTGGTGAAATGGCAGAGATGGTCCTCCAGAGCCCCATGCAAGTTCCTAGGGCAGGACAGGAGAACACAGGATGAGAAAGAGGAGACAGGAAGGCAAGAGGAAAGGAAGCAGGATTTGTCCATAGAACAGCTAAATTATCTGGTTGCACCGAAGACTCTGCTATTACTGCCACCTCCCTTTAGTTTTTGAGAGAGGCCTGGGGTTTCACATTATCCTTTTCCCTTCCACACAAGTCGTTGTAATCTTGTTGTTCCCAGGGGCAGAGAGAAGACAGACAGGGCTGTGTGAACTTTTCCCTTTTCATTCTCTCTCTACTGCTCATCACCTCAGGCCCGCCAAGCATGAATTCAGAGTCTCCAAGATACTAGGGACAATCGCCTTATCTTTTCCAGATTCCTTTGCTTATGGAAACCACAGCTCTTCCAGTCTTATCAGTTCATACTTCTTTTGTCAGGAGGCCAGGTTAATTCACTCCATCTAGCCTCAATGGATGCACATTTTCCTATTGTGCAGATAAAAAATATATGTTCAGTTTTTCTAACTCTTCCATGTGGGCTTGGAAAGAATGTATATTTAAGGATCATTGGGTACAAAAAGTTCTTTTTTTTTTTTTTTCTTTTTGAGCTGCAGTCTCACTCTGTTGCCCAGGCTGGAATGCAGTGGTGCAATCTCAGCTCACTGCAACCTCCACCTCCCAGATTCAAGCGATTCTCATGCCTCAGCCTCCTGAGTAGCTGGGATTATAGGCATGCATCACCACACCTGGCTAATTTTTGTATTTTTAGTAGAGACAGGGTTTCACCATTTGGCCAGGCTGGTCTTGAACCCCGAGCTCAGGTGATATCCCCATCACGGCCTCCCAAAGTGCTGGGATTACAGGCCTGAGCCACTGCGCCTGGCTGCAAAGTTCTGTGTATGACAATTAGGTTCTAATTTCAGAATCATTTTTCAGGTTTGCTCTATGCTAATTTGTTTTCCTGCTTTTTCTTTTACTGATAGAACTGTGTTAACTCTTCAGCCATGATTGTAGTTTGTGTCTGTTTATGGTGA
Organism: Saimiri boliviensis; assembly: GCF_048565385.1. Lineage (NCBI taxonomy): Eukaryota > Metazoa > Chordata > Mammalia > Primates > Cebidae > Saimiri > Saimiri boliviensis. The sequence goes on from NC_133461.1 coordinate 100,519,194, forward strand.
TGTCAGCTGTTGGCTTTATGTATTCTCAGTCTTGTTTTTAGGTGCCTGCTATTTTAGAATTGTTGTGTTAAGCAGTTCTAAATTTTAATTCTTGTTTATTAAACCTTTTATCATTGTCTTCATCTGTAGCAATATGCTAGTTTTACTCTCTGTTGTGTAAAATTGCAGCCAACTCACTGGCAAGTCCCAGGGCTTCATTTTGTGTCCTCCTGGCTTCACAAGACCATCAGAAATGCTGCTCAGCTTCTCAGCTACTCAGGAATCCTTTCTCTTTCTTTTGGAGATGGAGTCTCACTCTGTTGCCCAGGCTGGAGTGCAATAGCACGATCTGAGCTCACTGCAACCTCCGCCTCCTGGGTTCAGGTGTTTCTCCTGCCTCAGCCTCCCAAGTAGCTGAGATTATAGGCGCCTGCCACCACGCTTGGCTAATTTTTGTATTTTTAGTAGAGACGGGGTTTCATCATGTTGGCCAAGCTGATCTCAAACTCCTGACCTGAGGTGGTCTGCCTGCCTCGGCCTCCCAGAGTGCTGGGATTGCAGGCATGAGCCACTGCGCCCAGCCAGGAATCCTTTCTTAAATCAGCAGGTGGATGTCCCAAGTGGAAAGCAGCCCCAGATGCTGGGCTGCTCTTTTTAGGTTTTGGTCTTTTGCAGATTTTGACCTGATAATTCCTTCACTGCTGTGTTAGTTCTTGTGTTTGTGTGCATGGCGGGGTTGGGGGAGGGCGGTGGTTGTATTTGTGTGTATTGTTTTGTCAGGCTTTTGTAATTGTCCTACAGAGTTTGGGAGGGAAAAATGGAGAGTTGGTCTGAAATAAAGTAGACAATGTGTATTGTTGTTGTTTTTTTTTTTTTTTCTTTGAGACAGAGTCTTGCTCTGTCACCCAGACTTGAGTACAGTGGTGTGATCGTAACTCACTGCAGCTTTGAACTGCTGGGTTCAAGCTATCCTCCTGCCTCAGCCTCCCAAGTAGCTGTGATTATAGGCATGTGTCACCATGCCTAGTTAATTTATGTATTTATTTATTTTAGTAGAGACAGGGTCTCTCCAAATTGCTCAGGCTGATCCCAAACTCCTGGCCTCAAATGATCCTCCTGCTGAGGATCATAACCCCAAAGTGTTGGGGTTATAGGCGTGAACCACAGTGCCTGGCCTAGATGATATCTTTTAAATATGTCTTATAATTCTTTTTTTGCTTTTATGTGACCTCAGCATATTTCTAAAAATAGTAAATTGCAGCACTTTGTCCTGTTAGGGTTCATAGCAATAGTAATTTTAAGGATGAGTGCAGAAGCTTACTCCTTAATCCTAGCACTTTGGTAGGCCAAGACAGGAGGATCCCTTGAGGCCTGGAGTTCAAGACCAGCCTGGGCAACATAATGAGACCCCGTCTCTATAAAAAATTTAAAAATTAGGCAAGCATGGTGGCGTGCACCTGTAGTCTCAGTTACTTTGACGGCTAAGGTGGGAGGATTGCTTTAGCCTGAGAGGCAGAGGTTGCAGTGAGCTGACCATACCACTGCACTCCAGCCTGGGGAACAGAGTGAGACCCTGTCACAAAAAGGAAAAAAAAAAGTGCTTTTAAGTGTGCTCACTATTTATACTTTACCCAGAGTTCGCCATTTGGCTAATGAACATTCCTCAAGACAGCATCCCTATGCGTTGAGCTAAGAAGGTTCACTAAGCTTAGTTGAATATAAATGTAAACATAGACACATTTTGAATATCATGCACTTGAGTCCAAACAGTCCAAAACCCACAGTGCTTCTAGTGTATTATAGTTCACACTGCAGGATGCTTGTAGGATGTACTGGCCCATTTGATAATCACACAAAAATGGCTCATTTCTTCAGTTATGATGGTCCAGATACTGTAGTCCTGCTGGCAAGAAACCGCCCTTCTTAATTGCTACCATAACATTTTTGCTGAGTCAGTCATAGAACTTTTCATCTCAAAGGATGTCAGTGCCTATTCTTTAAAGTGAGCGCATGTCAAGGTGTGAATGGCGAGGGAGATTGAGAACACTGGAGCCGGCATCATGAGCTTACTAAGTTGATTGACCACCGAGTGGGAGGTCAGCTTGACAGAGAGGTTACGATATTGCATTATATTTTTAATAGTGCTTATTTTATGGGATTAATTTTTAAAAGCATGCCTACTTTGACAGATGCCCTGTGATAGGTCCTTGTATCTGCTGAGCACTTAGAATTCTTGGCTGGATTCTCAAATTCCTTTATTATTTAAGGCAGCTCAGGACTAGGCAAGGGCAGGAGTGCTTTGCAAACATGAAACGCGATGGGAGTGCTGAGTAATCACTTGTCTTCTACCCTTCCTCTCTTAGTCTCTCTTAACTTTAGAAAAATAAACAGAATGAAAACACCAACAGTCTGGCTGGGCGGAACTGAAGGATGACACCGGCACTGTGTTATGGCCCTGGGATTCGTGTCTTCCAGCTTCCTGTCTGAGCTGACTTTGGGGCACTCCCTCTGCCCCCTACCCCACCCTGCCCTCGAGATGTCTGCATACCAGATCTGTGTGTGTTTTTCCAGCATAGACATGAATCCACCCAGACAGGAAAAATGTTTTTCTGCCCACAGCCCGTGACAGAATACTGCTTTTTGATTCTCCTTTTTCTGTTTCCTGCTTCATGGTTGGTTGCAAAATTTCAGAGCATGATGGCTCCTTGAAGGCAAAGCCTGCTTCTCCCTTATCTGCAGATATTGTGCCTCGCTAGCTCCTGGTATACGCAGGTGCTTAGCAACAATCTATTGAATGATGATGATAAAACAGGAGACCATGGCAAGCTGGCGTAGAGAATAAGGCGGTCAGAGGTCACCTCCACAAAACCCTGGATATTACAAGGCAAAGGTGCTGTTCCTTCTCTACGAGGGAAACACCGAGGGTGCCAATGTTTTTCTGTCCTCTGCGATTGTAGGAGGATTTAGTCATTGCTTAAGTTTTTGTTTTTATTTTATTTATCTTTTTTTAGAGACAGGGTCTTGCTGTCTCCCAGGCTGGAATGCAGTGGCATAATCATAGCTCACTGTAGCCTTGACCTCTTGTGCTCAACGGATGCTCCTGCTTCAGCCTCTTGAGTAGCTGAGACTACTGGTGCATGCCACCATGACTGGCTAATGTTTTTACTCTTTAAGGAGAGATGAAGCCTTGCTGTGTTCCTGGCTGGTCTGGAGCTCCTGGCCTTTAACGATCTTTCCACCTCGGCCTCCCAGAGTGTTGGGATTACAGGCGTGAGGCATCGTGCCTGACCTTGTAGGGTTTTTTTTGTTTGTTTTTAAATAACAGCTTTCTTGAGATATACTCCAAACACCATTCAATTTACTTACTTAAAGTATACAATTCAGTGGATGTTTACTAAGTTCACTATACAGAGGGTTGCAGAGGGTCAGGCAAACATCATCACTGTCTACTCTCTGAACGCTTTCATCATCCCATAAAGAATCTCTGTACCCATTGGTAGTCGTACCTACCCTGGCTCTAAGCAGTTTCAAATTCATTTCATTTAAGTGGAATCACATGCTGTTTGGTCTTTTGTGACTGGCTGCCTTCATTTAGCATCACGTTTTGTATTCGTACTTCATCTTTCTCTTTTTTTTTTTTTTTTTTTAGAAAGAGGGTCTTGCCCTGTTGCTCAGGCTGGAGTGCAGTGGCATGATCATGGCTTACTGCAGCCTTGACCTCCTGGGCTCAAGGCATCCTCCTACCCCAGCCTCCCGGGTAGCTGGGACTACAGGTGCACACCATTACACCCAGCTCAGTTTTTATTCTTTGTAGAGACAGGGTCTTACTCTGTAGCTGTGGTTGGTTTCAAAATCCTGGTCTCAGGCAGTTCTCCTGCCTCAACCTCCCAAAGTATTGGGATTATAGGCATGAGCCACTGCACCCGGCTCAACTTCATCTCTTTCCATTGCTGAATAATATGTAATGTGTAGGTACATTATATTTTATTTCTTTTCATCAGCTGATGGACATTTAGGTTGTTTAGACATTTCAGCTACTATGAATAATGGTGCTGTGAAATTCGCATGCAAGTTTCTATGTCAACATATGTTTTCATCTCTCTTGGATAGGTACCCAGGAGTGGAATTGCTGGGTCATAGGGTAACTAGGTGTTTAATCTTTTGAGGAACTGCCAGATTGTTTGACCTTTGGCTGCAAAACAGGAGACCAGAGTCCAGATGTGAGAGCTTCTGTCCATCATCATCTCTCACTCATCTGATTCTCTGGCCTTGCCCCTGAGCTTCATTTGTTACTAAATGAAGGAAAGAAGCAGAACTGACTGAGAAGCTATCTACTGCTTATTCATTACAAGTCTCCAGGAATTATTAGTCTTCAGTTACTTTATCAGGAAACAGAACTCCTTAAGGATGGAAGCGAGTGTTCTTGCTTTTCTTCATCTTTGGCACTGGCTTGCCTACCGTCATTTGTGTGTCTTTGCTTCTTTCACTGTGGAATGTATTTGGCAGCGAGGTAGCCGTTTATTACTGTGAACCTTCCTTTCCATGGCAGAAAGCATGCTGACTTTTGAAGATGCCCTGTGGTGAGGTCATTTATTCATTTAACATTACTTATCACCAGCTGTGAGCCAAGTACATTTATTGAGCGTGAGAGATGTTCACAGTTCAAAAATACTGTGGTTTTTTTGAGTGACAGAATGCAAGTTCCTGCTCTCATAGGGTTTACATTAGAGGGATAGACATAAGTAAACAAAACAATTGAGATAAGTGCTTACAAATGCTATAGAGAGAAGAGGGTGATACTGCAGAGGCCGGAGGTGGAGGACAGCCATGGAGAGGGAGAAGAAGGGCTGCTCTAGGTTAGGTGGTTTCTTCTTTGTCTAGGTCTACTGTCCCTGGGCAAGACACTGCAGCTGTCTTTGTGACAAGGTCATTTCATCTAAATTTGAGTCACTTTTTGAATAGAAATGATCAAATGTAAGTGCTTTGAAAAGTGCATAGTGTCTGGTGCATGTCGGGTTTCAGCAACCTGTTACCATGGAGCTCTCTCTCCTGTGATTAACCTCGCTCCAGTCACAAGTGGTTTTAGGCCTAGGCTCTGAGGTTCCGCTAATGCTGGTTTCCTGTGTTTAATTCATATCCATCTATTAACTCTTTTTCTGCTCCATAAATCACTCAGAAGCTCACGAGAAAGGGTGGCTGGTGTGCTGGGGTTAGCGGGGATTTCTGGGGTAAATGCAGCACAGTTGACTGCTGTTGGAACAAACACAATGAAATGTCTCAAGGGTGACCTGAGCTGTACAGAGGCAGGCACAGCACATGGTTTTATATTATTTCAGGGCAATTTGTAAAGACTCAAAGGATAGCACAAGTACTTGGACTAGAACCAGAGGAAATAGGCAAGCCTGAAAAAAGAAACAAAAAGAAGCGTTTGTATATGTACAGAAGTTCCCCAGAACCCCCATGTTATTTCTTCTATGTAGAAGGAGGCCGGTTTTTGAATGCCCTTTAATCAAAAAATCTACTCCCTTCTAATATGGAAAGGAAAAAAAATGGATTAGGACTTGAGCTGTATGTGTTTTGAATCTCATCTTTATAAAGCAGGCCTGTGTGAGTAGGGACAGAGAGCACTGTTATGACGGGTAAGTTACATGGCAATGAATTTTATCTGCATGTTTGCTAAAACTTTTTAACAGAGACATAAAAAAGAAGAGAGTGGACCGGTTGTGGTGGCTCACACCTGTAATTCCAGTACTCTAGGAGGCCAAGGTGGGCAGATCACATGTGGCCAGGAGTTTGAGATGAGCTTGGCCAACATTTCGAAACGCTGTCTCTTCGAAAAACACAAAAATTATCCAGGTGTGGTGGTGCACACTTGTAATCCCAGCTACTTAGGAGACTAAGGCACAAGAATTGCTTAAACTCGGGAGGCAGAGGTTGCAGTGAGCCAACGTCACACCACTGCACTCCAGCTTTAGAGAGAGATTACTTTTAAAAGATTTTTTCAAGCCGAGGCTTAATAATCATCCTTCTGAGATGTGGTAATAGGAACCTCACAGTGTACTATATGATATATGATGGTATCTAATGTTTTGAGAATGTGCTTGTTATACTGTGCTGTTCTCCATGACAATCTGGTGACAGTGAAATCTCTTTATTGTTCCTCCTTACTACTTGGTTCTTTCTCTCCTTGGTCATCCATGCCCAGTGGTCAGAAGCCAAGAGAGAGACAAAAGGTTCAAAATTACTATTAAAAACCAGTTCTTAATAGAACGTGTAAAAGCTTACTGAACATAAGCTTCAATAGGGGCGTCCATGGTATTCGTAACTTTTGTTTACTTTTGTTACCTACTCATTAAGCTAATCGAAGTTTATTGTAATTCAGAATCTATACAGTCTCCACGATCTAGGTACAGAAGCACTGCCTTTCACATACATAAATGGCAGTGAGCCTGACAGCTTGGATTTTATGACACTGTAAGCAAACATTTTGGCATTAGCCTGGAAAGCAGATAAGGCCATGTGGCATTTTGTTGAGTGTGCTTGGTCACTTCTCACATCTGTTTGACCTTTACCTTAAGTACAGTTTGTTAGCTACTACTGCTGGTGACATATGTTCCTGAGATGTGTTTTTCAAAAGATATGTGTGGCAGTAGGAGGGTGTTTACCAGAGAAATAAATTAAAAGGAGTGCAGTGAAAAGCCTTATCTCAGATTTAATCTTTTAAAAAAGCGAATGGAGAAGCCCTATCTCTAATAAAAATACAAAAAATTAGCCAGGTGTGATGGTGCATGCTACTTGGGAGGCTGAGGCAGGAGAATTGCTTGAACCTGGGAGGTGGAGGTTGCAATGAGCCAAGATCGTACCATTGCATCCAAGCCTGGACAACAAGAGTGAAACTCCACATATCCAAAGGATTATAAATCATTCTACTATAAGGACACATACACATGAATGTTCGTTGCAGCACTGTTTACAGTAGCAAAGACCTGGAACCAACCCAAATGCTCATCAATGATAGACTGGACAGGGAAAATGTGGCATATATACACCATGCAATACTGTGCAGCCATAAAAAAGCGATGAGTTCGTGTCCTTTGTAGGGACGTGGATGAACCTGGAAACCATCATTCTCAGCAAACTGACACAAGAACAGAAAATTAAACACCGCATGTTCTCACTCATAGGTGGGTGTCGAACAATGAGAACACATGGACACGGGGAGGGGAGCACTACACACTGGGGTCTGTTGGGGAGAAATAGGGGAGGGACAGTGGAGGGTGAAGAGTTGGGGAGAGATAGCGTGGGGAGAAATGCCAGATATAGGTGATGGGAAGGAAGGCAGCAAATCACACTGCCATGTGTGTACCTCTGCAACAGTCTTGCATGTTCTTCACATGTACCCCAAAACCTAAAATGTAATAAATAAATAAATTTTTAAAAAGCAAAACGAATGCCTTCTCCTATTTTTCTTTTTCAGATATGTTTCAATTCCATCTTTATTTGTTTTTTTGAGACAGTGTATCACTCTGTCTCCCAGGCTGGAGTGTAGTGGTGCCATCTTGGCTTACTGCCTCCTGGGTTCAAGCGGTCTTGTGCCTCAGCCTCTGGAGTAGCTGCAATTATGGGCATGCACCACCATGCCTGGCTAATTTTTGTATTTTTAGTAGAGACATGGTTTTGCCATGTTGGCTATGTTGGCTAGGCTGGTCTCAAACTCCTGGCCTCATGTGATCTGCCTGTCTTAGCCTCCCGAAGTGCTGGGACTGCAGGCATGAACCACTGTGCCCCACCCTAAAATTTCATCTTTAAAAATGTACATGATTCAGGTATAGGCGTGTATAGAATTTTCTACTGTAGAGTTCAGAACTATTTCCTGAGTGTTATCTTCATTCAGTTGTTCTGTCATGAGAAAGTATTTGGAATTCTATTTGGGCAGCTCCCATGCACCTAAGGAGGCAAACTCAATCTGAAAGCAAAGATGCTTTTGTGGGTACTCGGGAGGAATGTTCCTGGGAGCTTTTAGCATTCCATAGAATTTGGACCACAGCGGATCTTGGTTGCATCAAGGAGTCAAAATGGGATCAGAGTCCTTCCATCCTATGCACACACATACCCGCTCACAGCTGTCTTCACACCCCTGATTGCTGGACCATTCACGTTATTTGGTGCATAACCTTTATTTAAAAAAAAAAATACCTTAGATTATCTCCATATAACATCACCGTTGAGCTGGCTAAGCCTCAGTGAAGGATTAGTGTAAGGAGAAAGCCTTAGAAGAAGGTTTTTTTTGTTTTTTGTTTTTTGTTTTTGAGACAGAGTTTCGCTCTTGTTACCCAGGCTGGAGTGCAATGGCGCGATCTCGGCTCACCACAACCTCCGCCTCCTGGGTTCAGGCACTTCTCCTGCCTCAGCCTCCTGAGAAGCTGGGATTACAGGCACGCACCACCACGCCCAGCTAATTTTTTGTATTTTTAGTAGAGACGGGGTTTCACCATGTTGACCAGGATGGTCTCGATCTCTTGACCTTGTGATAACAAAGTTGGAGGACTGGTACTACTTGATTTCACAGCTTACCCTAAAGCTATAGTAATCGAGACTGTGGTATTGGCAGAACACTAGACAAACAGGTCTACTTGGACTGAAGAGAGAGCTCAAAAATAGACCCACACAAATATAGTCAGCTGACCTTTGACAAAGGAACAGAGGCAATACAATAGAGAAAAGATCGTCTTTTTAACAAATCGTGCTGGAACAATCCAAAAAACACATGCTGAGATAAGAATTTAGACACAGACCTTTCACCCTTGACAAAAATTAAGTCAAAATGGATTCTAGACCTAAATGTAAACTATAAAGGTATACAACTCTTAGAAAATAACATGGAGAAAAACTTAAGTGACTTTGGATCTAGGGGTGACTTTAGATACAACACTGAAGGCACAGCTATATGAAGGAAAGAAGTGATAAACTGGACTTAATTAAAATTTAAAACTTCTGCTCTGTGAAGGATAATGTCAAGAGAATGAGAAGTTGAGCCACAGTATGGGAGAAAATATTTGTGAAAGAGACATTTAATAAAGGACTATTATCTAAAACGTAAAGATTTTAAAGCACTTTACAATCGAACAATAAGTAAACAAGCCAGTTAAAACTATCCTTCAGGATCTGCACAGGTACCCCAAAACAATATAATAAGAAATTATAATAAAATATAATTTAAAAATGGGCAAAGACCTTCACAGAAACCTCACCAAAGAAGATATCTATATATCTATATGGCATATAAGTGTGTGAAAAGACATTTAGCATCATATATCATTCGATAATTGAAAATTAAAGCAGTGAGCTGCCACTGTGTACCTATTAGAATGGCCAAACCCCAGAACACTGACAACACCAAATGCTGACAAGGATGTGGAGCAACAGGAACTCTCATTCACTGCTGATGAGAATGTAAAATGGTACAGCCACTTTGGGAGACAGTTCGTTAGCTTCCTAGAAAACTAAACACACTCTTATCATATGATGCAGCAGTTTCTGCCCTTGTTTTTTTCCCAAAGTAGCTGAAAACTTATACACACACACACAAAAAACCTGCACGTAGATGTTTGTAGTAGCTTTATTCATAATTGCCAAAATTTGGGAGTAAACAAGATATCCTTTAGTAGATGAATGGATAAGCAAAGTGGTACATCCAGACAATGGACTGTTATTCAGTGCTAAAAAGAAATGAGTTGTCAAGCCATGAAAAGACATAGATATGCATGTTACTAAGTGAAATGCATATCTATTATTAAGTGCGTATTACTAAGTGGAAAGAGTCAATCCATATGATTCCAACTATATGGCATTCTGGATAAGGAAAAGCTAGGGGGATTGTAAAAAGATTAGTGGTTGCCAGGGGCTAGAGGGAAGGAGGGATGAGGAGGTAGCACACAGAATTTTTAGGGCAGTAAATCTACTGTGTATGGTACTGTAATGGTGGAATCATGTCATTATGCATTTGTCCATACCTATAGAATGTAGAGCACCAATGGTGGACCCCAGTGTAACCTGCAGACTTTGATATTGATGTGTCAGTGTAACTTTGATTGCAACAAATGTACCAGTCTGGTGAGGTAGATTGAGATGTCCAGAGGCATATGATAACTTTCTGTACCTTCTACTCAGTTTTGCTGTGGACTTGAAAATTAAGAGGTATTAAAATTTTTAAGCATGTAAGGAGACTTCCGTGTCATAAATAATAACTCTGTGCTTGAGTACTTCTGTTTCACTCATGGAGTTGAGTGATTCAACAGAAATGACCATAAGTAGCAGGAAACAGACTGCCTAAAAAACTTGTGTGTTATAGATGGGACCTAGAAGCCCATGAACACTTCATTTCTCCTCCTTGCCTCATCTCCGTGTATAATTCAAGCTACAAATAAGAATGGACAAGGCAAGACAGGAAAGTTTCTCATTACAGAAAGATTCTTAGTCTTACATTATATTCTGTGTATCTGTTCCCAATGTTTGGCATGCAACCAAGAATCTTAAATATATGTGTGAATGTAACTTTGGCAATAGGAATATAGGATTTTAAACAACTGTATCTAGCAATTTGGTTAATCTTCTAAATGTCAGGAACAATGAGTATTGCATTACTAACCTTGAATACTTGTTTAGTTTTCACCAATGCCAGTCTAAGAATCTGTGGTAGGCTGGGTGCAGTGGCTCAAGCCTGTAATCCCAGCATTTTGGGAGGCTGAGGTGCGTGGATCACTCAAGGTTAGGAGTTCGAGACCAGCCTGGCCAACATGGCAAAAACCCTTCTCTACTGAAAATACAAAAACTGGGTGTGGTGTCGTGTGCCTGTAATCCCAGCTACTTGGGAGACTGAAGCAAGAGAACTGCTTGAACCTGGGAGGCAGAGGTTGCTGTCAGCCAAGATTGTACCACTGCACTGCAGCCTGGGTGACAGAGAAAGACTCCGTCTAAATAATAATAATAATAATAATAATAATAATAATCTGTTATAGTTGGAATTGAAGGATACAAAGGGGTGAAATTTTTTCTTAGTGTCAGTTTCATTGCTGACACTAAGTGTTTAATCAGGCCTTAGATAGCCAGTTTTGGTAACTTTTGAGTTTGGCCGCATTTGGTCTCTGCTGAGGCCGTGGTTACTGATTCCCAGTTACTCTAGCCACAGTCTTAGAGTTTTTCTCTCACTCAAATTGTTTCTTCTTGACTTTTTTTGGTCATCTTTCTTTTAAAGTTATCTTTTCTGCTATCTCCTTGGACGAGTGAAGTTATCATGTTGGAAAATAAAATTATGTCTTCATATTAGGCACTACAGTCGGGACACCGCTGGTGTGGTATTCTAGCTGTTTTATATGTCTCAGCTTTGGTTGTTGTTAGTAATTTAAGCAGTTGAGAGAGAGTCTGCTCTTTTTGAGGAGCACAGACACATTCTTCAAAAAATAAGTAAAAAAGCACTCCAAACAGAGGGCCCCACAGTCAGCAACACAGGAACCAGAAGACAGCCCTCAGCACTGCAAGTGGTCCCTTCACCGTGCCATTGGGTACCTTCAGTGTCTGACATTTTACATCCCTGTCTATGCCAGGCATTGAGCTAAGTCCTCTCATGTACTGACTCTCAGTTCTTACAGTCCTAGGAGACCAGAGTTATTCATGTTCTTTTGATCAATGTGGAGATTTAGGTTAAGAAACTTGAAGAAATTCATGCAGCTATTAAATGGCAGAGCTGTGCTCCCTACCAGGGTCCTGTGGAATCCTAGTATATTCATTCTGCAAGGTACATCCCTTCAGTAAATGACGTTTATACTTTGGACATAACATAAAGTTTTCCAAAGGGGATGGAGTTGTTTTGCCTTTGAAACAGCCACCTAAAAAGTTTAGCAGCATCCCAAATGTGTCTGTATTGCACTGAGTTGTCTCTGAACTTTGCTTCCTCCACAGCTCTTAGCACACAAACTTGCCATTCTCACTCAGTGGTCTCCTCATTGCCCTGAAGAGCAATCAGGGATTGGGGTTATACTCTCAAACTCTTTGAAACCCCATAGCTTCTACCATAAGTCTTTATGAAAAGTGGACCTCATTAAATATATTGTGGTTGATTAATTGTACCTCTCTCTTGTTTTTTCTCCAAACTCATGCTGATATAACGAAACCAACTTAAGAATGAGTTGGAGCAAATTCATTTCTCCTACTGGTAAAACCACATGCTGCCACCGGTCATCTCAGCTTTCTTGACTGGTTGGGTAAGTTAGAGAAATGCATCACACAAGAGGAAAGTTAGACTTTTAGTGAGAGGGACTAACCATTGGCAAGATTACTTTGCTTTAAAAAGGAAAGAAAGAAGAGCCATGTCCAGAAAATATTAAGGGAGTTGGCCAACAAGTAGATGATATTGTACAGGCTACAGGAAGTGTTATTTCCTTCCTCTCACTGCACTTCCAGAGCTCTGTGAAGGCACAGATAAAGGTTTTCTCATTTTGCACTGGAAATTTGGATCTATCATCTCTCTATTTTGCCAACTGTGATTTGGTCCTCTTCCTCGCCCCTCGCTGCCTAGGCCAGTTCTCTCTGCTTGTCTCAGAAGGTATTTGCTGATTGCAAATAGGAATCTCTGCCATTAGGCTCTATTACAGGCAACCAGAAGAAACCTTGACATTCTTGGCTAGAGTTAGATTTTATGGGGTAACAAGATTAAACAAATATGTAGTGTTTTTGTGGAAAGAAATGTAAGAGATTGAAACCATAATTGCTTAAAATTGACAATGGAAGAAATGGAGTCCCCCAGAGCTTTTGTGGAACTAGGATGGAGAACCAGGCCTTTTGTTGTCAGACAAGTTCTCTTTATACAGAAGCAGCGCTTTTTTATTCTGGACATTCTGGCCTCCTAGGCAGGGTGCTTTAGCCCTGCCTGGCTCTGCCCTCTGGGCATGGGATCCCAGGAGAACAAAGAAGGGTCACTCAGACCCTGCTGTCCAAGTGTGTCTTGTGGGTGCAGGTTTCATTGCATATTCCTTGCAGGAGTCTATTCTATACCTGGCCAGTGGCTCAAGAACACCATCCTTTCTCATTGCTCTATTCATCAGATGTTTACTCAGTGACTCCTGCATGCCAGGCACTGCAAAGACAGTTCCCTTCTTTGATCATTAAAAAAATAAAATACGCCTGGTGCAGTGGCTCATGCCTGCAATCCCAGCACTTTGGGAGGCCAAGGCGAGTGGATCACTTGAGGTCAAGAATTCAAGACCAGCCTGGCCAATATAGTAAAACCCTGTCTGTACTAAAAATGATGAAAATTAGCTGGGCGTGATCATGCGCGCCTATACCCAGCTACTTGGAAGGCTGAGGCAGGAGAATTGCCTGAACCCATGACGGGGAGGTTGCAGTGAGTGGAGATCACGCCATTGCACTCCAGTCTGGGCGACAGAGATTCTGTCTCAAAGAATGAATGAATGAATGAATGAATAAAGATAGAAGGCTTACCTCCTTTTTCACTTAGATGGTGTTCCTATGCGTGTGTGTTTTATACTGATAGAATTCCATGGTCTAGCTCACCTGACTTGAGAGGTGGTGCATTGAGAAAGTGTCATGTCTGCTGTGCCCCACGGGGCCGTGGGCCAGCTTGGTGTAAGGGAAAGCAATGAGCTGGCAGGAAGGAAGCCTGTGTTTGTATTCCCAGCTCAGGTAGGAAGCGGCTAGGTGATAGGGACAAGGCTTTTCAGTTCCTTACCTATGTTTTCCTTATTAAATTATTTACTTTTTATTTTATTTTTTAAGAGGCAGTCTTGCTCTATCACCTAGGCTAGAGCACAATGGCACCATCATGGCTTACTGCAGCCTCAACCTCTTAAGCTCAGATGGTTCTCCTGCCTCAGCCTCCTGAGTAGCTGGGACTACAGGCATGCACCACCACACCTGGCTGATTTTTGAAATTTTGTCGTAGCAACAAGGTCTCACTATGTTGTCAAGGCAGGCTGGTCTTGAGCTCCTGTTCTCAAGCGATCCTCCTTCCTTGGCCTCTCAAAGTGCTGGGATTACAGGTGTGAGCCATTGCACCTGGGCTCTTTTCTTTTAAGTAAGAGTATTCTATGTCAGTGAGCTCTGAGTTTGGTTCAATATCTGGCTATCTCAAATCCACAAAATTGAGCTCAGATAATTAACCTGGAAGACTGATTTGTCTCACCAAGAAGTATGAAAGAGTAGAATCCTGTTTTACCATCTTTACAACCCTTGACTTTCTGCCTAACTTATTTTCAAAAGCCCCAGTGAGATGGTCAGTGCATGTGGAGTGTGGACATCATGAGACCCAGGGCTCAGGAAGGTGGTGGGTATTCTACACACAGGCAGAGGTTCGGCCACTGTCTGTCTGTAAGGAAGGATTTTAGACCTTTGTCTATCCTGTGATGAGTTTGCACCCAGCTGTTTCTGTTCACTGACTTCCCAAGGGACAACCAGTTTCTGTTGGAGGGACAGCTCACTAGGGTTGGGAGGACAGGCAATGCGCATGGAAACCTGACAAGTTTATCTGGCCCACAGGGGATGGAGCCTTTGACCTTGGCCTCATTAACTGTGTTTTATCCAGCAAGCTACCAGACCAGCAACACTTAAAGGAAAAACAACAGGATATAGCACCTGCTCCTTTTCTGGAATCGCCGCCCCCTTGCCCCCACAAACACACACACAATGTGGGTGTATAGAAACATAGCTCCTTGTCTATGTCTTACCTTTAATTCCTAAGAGGTTAAAAAGAATTTATTGATCTTTTATGTGTGTATTGGGGTAAAACTAATTTATCCTGTGATCAGAAAGTAGGGAGAGATAATTTCAGCATCTGAATGATGATGTCGTTGTTGTGAAATCATGAGTCCCTTTCAGTAACTGCTTCTGGGTCTTCAGCATATTCATGACTTTCTCTTTTGTGTGCCAGCGTCTACAAGCATTACCACTAAAAGCCCTTTTGTTTTTAGTTATTTGTTTACAGATCTGTTTCCTTCCTCCTTGAAGACAATGTCTGGCACACTGGTGTTCAATAAGTGTTTTCTTGCATAATGAATGAATGACTGCATTAATAATGTAAATCCTCAGCCTAAATGTACATCCTCAGAGACAGACAATTTTCTTTCTTTCTTTCTTTTTTTTTTTTTTTTTCCTTAAGGATTAAAATCTTGCTCTGTTGCCCAGGCTGGAGTGCAGTGGTGCAGTCACAGCTGACCGCAGCCTCCAACTGCTAGGCTCAAGGGATCTTCTGACCTTGGCTTTCCTAGTAGCTAGGACTACAAATGTGCACCACCTCACCTGGCTAGATATTTTATTTTTAGTTTTTTTTTTTTTTTTTTTGTAGAGACAGAGTCTCGTCCATGTTGCCCAGGCTCGTGTTCCACCTCAGCCTCCCAAAGTGCTGAGTTTATAAATGTGAGCCACCACGTCCCGCCTCAGAGAGAATTTTCTATGTTTTCTAAAGTAGCTCCATTCTCAGGAGTCACCCTCTCCCAGGTTAGTCTCTTTTATTCCTTCATAACTTTTAGCCCGATATGAAATTACTTTTCTTGTTTATATGCTTGTGTGTTTACACATAAATATTTTTTCTTTCCATTATTAAGTAAGATTTAGGGCAGGCGTCCCCAAACTACGGCCCGCAGGCCGCATGCGGCCCCCTGAGGCCATTTATCCGGCACTTCAGGAAGGGGCACCTCTTTCATTGGTGGTCAGTGAGAGGAACACAGTATGTGGCGGCCCTCCAACGGTCTGAGGGACAGTGAACTGGCCCCCTGTGTAAAAAGTTTGGGGATGCCTGATTTAGGGCATGGAGACATTGAATACTCTGCTTTCCTAACATCTGTAACTGGTTGTTCATGGGATAAATGAATCTCCCATCTGTAGCTGAACTTCTGGAAATAGCAAAACTCATTCAGAATGAGTTTGGGAGCATGCAGTAGCAATTAAGAAGAATAATGTCTTTGGGAAGACACAATACCAAGTAAAGTAATGGAGAAATAGTTCTGTGTTTTTTCACACATGACTCAAACCCGTTTCAGAGGCATTTTCAAACAAAAACATTCAGTCGTATTTGAGCAGTGCGATTCTGTGTTACTTTGAGGTGTTTACAGAGTAATATTCATTTGACAGTGACAGTGTTTACATTTTTAAAAGTTGCACTAAAATTTATATGTAATGGGGGAGAGTTCTGATTGCTCCATCTCCTTACTGGTGACCGGCACAGTCAAACTGTTTAACTTTAGCCCTTCCAGTGGGTATATAGTATCTCACTGTGTCTTTTTTTTTTTCCAGTTATAATTTGCATAGAGTAAACTTCACCCTTTTTAGTGTACAATTCTGCAGGTTTTGACAAATGCATGCAATCATGAAACACAATCCTGGTCAAGCCACAGAACCCTTCTGTCAGCCCCCATGTTCTCCCATGTCCCCTTTCAGTCATCCCCATGCCACCTTGAGCACTTGGCAACTCTGTTTTCTCTCCCTATAACTTTGCCTAGTTCTGGCCTACCAGGATTTATCAGCTGTATATTTTTTAAATTTTATCAGTCATATATGTTTGTAAATTTAAATAGCAAGACCAGTTCTACAAGGTTTATAATGAAGAACAGGAGACCCTTCTTAACTCCTCTTGAATTCTGAGGAGTTTCAACTTTTTCATAAGTCTGTCAACTCTTTCAGCTGATTTTGGTAGCATAAATCTCTGCATTTCTAAACTCACTTCTTACTATGAAAGGTAAGGGTTTCACTCTCTACCAGCCATACAGATACTCATGAATCCCTCATAGAATAGCAAATATAGATAGATCCTAATGTGGTTTTTTGTTTGTTTGCTTTTGAGACTGAGTCTCACTCTGTCTCCCAGGCTGGAGTGCAATGGCATGATCTCAGCTCACTGCAACCTCCACCCCCCAGGCTCAGGTGATTCTCCTGCCTCTGCCTCCTCAGGTTTTTTTTGGATTACTATGTCTATGTAGTGTAAGCAGCAGAGGCTGTGGGATTTACTTTGATTACACTTCCTTTCTTGAATAATATGTATTTCTAGAGCTAATTCTTTTTTTCTTTGTTCTCTGTGGACATCCTTCTGTTTCATACACAAGGTTGCTGACAGAAGTGTTGACGTACCTTTTAATATGTTCAGAGAAGTAGGATCATTTCTCAGTTTCATTTTTTTCTTGAATTCATTCCTCATGGGACTGTCTGTCTCCTGCCTCGTTTGGGACTGGTTGTGCTTTCCCAGTGACGTCTCTCTTCTTCTGAGAGCTCCCTTTATCAACTGTCTCATGGACAGAAAATAGGAGCTAACTAGGTAATTCAACAGAGCTAAGGGTAGTATGTATTTGTAGTTATATAAATTAATACCTGTTAATTTTGACTGATCCATGTGTATAAAATATCATAAATTCACGTGGATACCTTCAACTGCAATCCAGTAGCACAGGGTTTATTCTAGTTTTTACCTTCTGGAGCTTATAACTCCCTGCTATAACAGTAAGAAACCTAGCTTCCCCTATTTTTAATAGAGTTAGTTATTTGATCAGTTCCCTAGTATGTAACTGATCACTCATCTTTATTAGCATGCTGTCTTCCATGGGAACACCCCCTTCACCTCATTCTTGCTCTGATATCTGAGGCCAGTGCACCACCCCCAAGGCCTATGTGCAAGTACCCCCTTGCCTCACTTAGGCTCTGACACCCCATCTGCTCCCTTACACAGATGCCCACCTCATTCTCTGCCATGCCAGTCCAGACCCCTCTGGGGATGTGCAGCCCTCCCCCACTGCAAATGCTCAAGTCACCCTGCTTCATCCCATGGCTCAGGACTCACCTGCCCAGGAGGGAGGACAGAAGGGCCAAGATCTATCTCCTGATTCTGTCCTGATTCCCATTTCCCAAGGTTTTCCTTTCTTCAATCTTCCTATACCAAAGAATATTCTCCTCCTGTGTGCTTAAGCCCAAGATACAAATACCTTTGAGAATTTGCCTTTCCTGCCCCATTCATGGCCATCTCCAGCGAAATCACGAGCAACTCCTGTTGATTTATGTATATCATGTGTCCGGGTGCTGTGGCTCACACCTATAATCCCAGCACTTTGGGAGGTCTAGGCAGGCGAACCGCTTGAGCCAAGGAGTCTGAGACCAGCCTGTCAACATGGGGAGATGCTGTCTCTACAAAAAATGCAAACATCAGATGGGTTTGGTGGCGTGTGCCTGTAGTCCCAGCTGTGAGGGGTAGGGGGGTGGAGCTAAGGTGGGATCTATTGAGCCAAGGTGGTGAGGTTGCAGTGAGCCGTGATTGCACCACTGCACTCCAGTCTGGGTGATGGAGTGAGACCCTGCCACAAGGAAAAAACAAAAATTAAAATTAAAAACCTCACAAATATATACATATCTTGCATTTTTTCATCCCTCCTCTTCTTCACTGTACCTACCATTCCTCTCTAGTGTTCCTCTTTTTTTTTTCCATTCTCTTTTTGAGATAAAGTCTTTCTCTGTCATCCAGGCTGGAGCGCAGTGGCACAATCTCTGCTCACTGCAACCTTCACCTCCCAGGTTTAAGCAATTTTCCTGCCTCTGCTTCCCAGTAGCTGAGATTACAGGTGACCACCACCATACCTGGCTAATTTTTATATTTTCATAGAGATGGGGTTTCATCATGTTGGCCAGGCTGGTCTTGGACTCCTCACCTCATGATCCGCCTACCTTGGCCTCTCAAAGTGCTAGGATTACAAGCATGAGCCACCGCACCCGGCCTGGTATTCCTTTTTCTACTGCACCTCACATCCCACAATACATTCCCACATAGCAGCAAGGATGCTCTTTTAAAAGATTAAGCCAAGCACAGTGGCTCACGCCTGTAATCCCAGCAGTTTGGGAGGCTGACGCGGGCAGATCAGTTGAGGTCAGGATTTCAAGACCAGTCTCCCTAGCATCGCAAAACCCCGTCTCTACTTAAAATACAAAAAATTAGCTGGGCATGGTGGCACATCTCTCTAATCCCAGTTACTTAGGAGGATGAAGCATGAGAATTGCTTGAACCTGGGTGGTGAAGGTTGCAGTGAGCCAAGATTGTACCACTGCACTCCAGCCTGGGTGACAGAGCAAGACTGTCTAAAAAAAAAAAAAAAAAAGCATAACATGATGACATTTGAAACCCTCCAATGCTTCCTGCTGTAATTAGAATAAAACTTTAATTTCTCCATGGCTTATAATACCTATGTCTGGTAATTAATCTTGGCTACACATCAACATCACCAGGGGACCCTTATAGAAGCATTAAGTTCTGGGCCTTACGCCGATCCAATTAAATCAGAATATTTGGTGGTGTGGCCTAGGCATCAGTATTTGTAAAATTTCCCTGGTGGGTCTCATGGGTGCTCAGGGTTGAGAATTATGACTCCTCTAACTACCTTCTTACTGCCTCTCCTCACCTCAGTCTCTTGCACTGATCTCTGGCAATGACCATTTTCTTCTCTCTTTGAAGTCAGCTTACTCTTGCCTCACAGCTTCCTCGCTTGGTATGTTTCTGTCTGCAAGATTCTTTGCCCAGCTCTGTTAATGTCTCATTTCTTTTAGCTTCTTAGGGTAATCTAGTCCTTGATCACCATATCTAAAATAATGTCCCATGTTATAACCGTTGTCTGCCATGCTGCTTTCCTTGCCCACTTTACACTTCTTCCTCTTAGCATTGTCATTATCTCAACTCATGGTTTTTTTTGTTTGTTTTTATTTTTTGTTTTAGACAGAGTATCACTCTATTGCCAGGCTGGAGTGCAGTGGTACAATCTCGGCTCACTGCAATCTCCGCCTCCCGGGTTCAAGCGATTCTCCTGTCTCAGCTTCCCAAGTAGCTGGGACATGGCCCATGCCCCCACACCCAGCTAATTTTTGTATTTTTAGTAGAGACGGTGTTTCAACATGTTGGCCAGAATGGTCTATATCTCTTGACCTTGTGATCTCCCTGCCTCAGGCTCCCAAAGTGCTGGGATTACAGGCATGAGCCACCACACCCGACCACCTGTGTAAATTTTAACATTAGAGTATAATCTTCATGAGAACTCTTCCTTTCCACTACATCATGGTTCTTAATTAGTGCTTGATAAAGATTTGTAGAGGGCCGGGCGCAGTGGCTCACGCCTGTTATCCCAGCACTTTGGGAGGCCGAGGCGGGTGGATCACGAGGTCAAGAGATCGAGACCATCCTGGTCAACATGGTGAAACCCCGTCTCTACTAAAAATACAAAACACTAGCTGGGCATGGTGTCGCGTGCCTGTAATCCCTTCTACTCAGGAGGCTGAGGCAGGAGAATTGCCTGAACCCAGGAGGCGGAGGTTGTGGTGAGCTGAGATCGTGCCATTGCACTCCAGCCTGGGTAACAAGAGCGTAACTTTGTCTCAAAAAAAAAAAAAAAATTGTGGAATGTCTGCATGTAGTGAAAAGAATCAGGTTAGGAATCTGCTGGACAGAAAGTGTGTCAGAGCCAGAGAGACATTTGGATACATGAAGTGAAATGGAGCAGGTGAGAGTTCTGACTGATGGAGATTACTTGAGAAGCCAGATATAAAGTGAATAATTTTGACAGTGGAATAAGCAACTCTCTATTATTTTCAATTGGAGAAGACAGATTTTTATTCTGGATTAGAACAGTCCCAAGAAAGCAGAAATCACTTGTGAACCATAAGTTGGTGTTCGCCATGGTTGTTATGAACTTGGTTTTTGTGACTGTCATTTCCCCTAAATATAGGCAAGGGTAGCCCTCTGGACTTAGTATTCCCTCACTACTCCCTTTATTTTAATAGTATAATAACTTAAGAAAGCATCTGAGATCCTGCTGACCAGTTCAGCTACCTATTGATTGTAGCTATTGATATGCCCATTGCTACCTCTTGGCATGATGCCTTCTTAAGCCTCATAGCATGCTGTATTTAATTATAATTGTCTTACGGTAAACATGTGGGATTAACTGGAAAACTGCATTCTTGGTGGTATGACAACCCAGGTTTGTAAAGTGGAAATGAGCAAACATACTCATGAACTATTACCATATTCTGTCCAGTTATTAAAATTGAATTTATGGAGTCCTGTATATGCTTAAAACTCCAGAGATAGGCCGGGCGCGGTGGCTCAAGCCTGTAATCCCAGCACTTTGGGAGGCCGAGGCGGGTGGATCATGAGGTCAACAGATCAAGACCATCCTGGTCAACATGGTGAAACCCCGTCTCTACTAAAAATACAAAAAATTAGCTGGGCATGGTGGCACGTGCCTGTAGTCCCAGCTACTCGGGAGGCTGAGGCAGGAGAATTGCTTGAACCCAGGAGGTGGAGGTTGCGGTGAGCCGAGATCGCACCGTTGCACTCCAGCCTGGGTAACAAGAGTGAAACTCCGTCTCAAAAAAAAAAAAAAAAAAACTCCAAAGATAGATCTTTTCTCTTATACCTGATGCAAGGAAAATGAACATTCACATTTACAAATTCAACATGATAATTTTGTGCCTTTAGATAGGGCACATACACACACCACAATTCTAGAGAAGACATAGGAAATTAAAGTTTTTTTCAACAATGACGGGTTTAGGAAGCATAATTCTATGATGAATGGCTGTGCAAAATACTGTTTACAGAAGTACAGATAAATTCTTCTCTGAAAGGGGAATGAAGTTTGTACTATGACAGCTTGGCTTCATAAGGCATAGAATGATGAAAACTGTGTGGAAAAGATGAATATCTTGTTTCTCAGCCTGTCCCACTGTCACTTTGCCCTTGTCCCATGGTGAAGTTGAAGCCATTTATTCATGCAAAAGCCATTTTCATTTTTTCACAGAACCAAGCAAGTATATACAGATAGCTGCACACTTGGGGGAAATGCTTAGCTTAGCTTAGTGTCCTTATTTCCGAATCTCTTACACCTTGGCATCCTAAATTGGGGGAAGTATTTTCTGTTTCGGTATCTTTTTTTTCAGCCGTGTGCCTTGATGCAAACCACAATTTCACAGCATAGTACCCCACACCTCCCTGTAAAACGTAGCAAACCCTTTCAGTGTTTGAATGCCACAGTTAGAATATTTGTGAAATATTACTTGTAAAGTATTTGTGAAAATATATACACCCAAAGAAGGTAAATCTAGTTTTTTACCTGTAAGATGTACAGAATAGAGTATGTGTCTATTTTCTAGTTGATTTCATGTAGAACAAATTACAAGAGAGTTCTAGGATCCTATTGGCAGATGCCTGAAGTTTTAATTACAGTTTGCATCTTACTCATTGTGTGTATAGGGTTACCTTATATGTGTGTGCCATTGCTTTCAGTGGCAAAAAAAACAGTTACTTTTGCACCAACCCAATACCACGAGGCTTACCTGGGCAAGATGACCACATCGATGTTTCAACTGATGGGCATGGAGAATGAGGGAAATTATTCCAGTGAACTTTGTATAGTAGGTGTTCAGCAAATATTTAATATAAAAATCTGTTTATGGACAGATTAAACTGTACACTCTCTCTACAAGATAGAGTGTTGGAAAATATCTGTAGGGGTGTGTGCCTTTATTGGAATTTTAAAAACAAATGTAAAGCCTTTACTTAAAGCATCAGCAAGCAAACAGGTAAGGTCTTTTTATTGAGGGGGGTTGCTTTTAGCATTACCAAGAATTGCACACAATTTCGTTTTATTCTTTCATTATTTTGATTATTTTCGAAGTGCAAATATTTGTCTTCAGGAGATTTGCTAGTTCAATTTAAAATTATTCAAGAATTGTGGTTTTTAACCTGGGAACTCAGAAGAGTTACAGCAAATATAAATTATTTATTATCTGTTTTAGTAGTATAAGGTGACATATAGAAAGCATATATACAATGGAAGTCCATATATATTCATGCAAAAACATTTATTAAATGACTGTAAGGGATTAAGGTGATAAGAAATGGGCTGTCTTGGTTTCTTGTTGTTGTTCTATTCTTCCTCCAGTGGAGTAGAGATGAGGCTAGGTTCTAAGTGAATTTTAAATCCAATTGTTATTAAGAGAATGCAGCTCTAAAATACAGTTCAATTTTTTTAATTGCCTTTTAGGTTTTGGGGTACATGTGAAGAACATGCAAAATTGTTGCATAGATACACTCATGGCAGTGTGATTTACTGCCTTCTTCCCCATCACCTATATCTGGCATTTCTCCCCATGCTACCTCTCCCCCACTCTCCACCCCCTGCTGTCCCTCCCCTATTTCTCCCCAACAGACCCCAGTGTGTAGTGCTTGCTCCCCTCACTGTGTCCATGTGTAGCACTGTTTACAATAGCAAAGACCTGGAACCAACCCAAATGCCCATCGATGATAGACTGTACAGGAAAAATGTGGTACATATACACGATGGAATACTATGCAGCCATCAGAAACAATGAGTTCGTGTCCTTTGTGGGGACATGGATGAACCTGGAAACCATCATTCTCAGCAAACTGACACAAGAGCAGAAGATCAAACACCGCATGTTTTCACTCATAGACGGGTGTTGAACAGTTCAATTTTTATTGTGTAACAAACTAAAACATTCATCTTCTAACATACTATCTGTTGTCTCTATCAATTGTTGCATTCCAATATTGCTAATAGAACATGAGAATGTATATTGCTAATACCTTTATGATATCCCAGAAAACATAAAATATTTTGTGTTCTCTTTTACTCTGACAGGTTGGTACAGAGGATACACCCTCCAAAATAAATCTAAAAAGGTATGACGTATCATCCACTTTTTATTTCATTTGAAATCTGTCTGCTAGTTTTGTATTGTGCTATCTGATTCGCTCCTCTGGTCTCTGCTGTCTCTAGACCTAGTTTGCTTTCTCTTTGATGGCTCTTCTTTGGATTTGAAAGCAAATTCTTTAACCTCAGTGCTTAAATTTAATAGTGTAATTCCCATTGACTGTATTTCTCACCAGCCAATTCAAGGAGAAACTCCTGGAAGACTTCTTGCTTCCTGTCCCTCATATTAAGCAAGTTGGAAACACATTCATTGCTCTAGTGGGATCTCTCTTTCCAGGAGGGATGGATGGATGGATGCTTCTCCCTTCATCCTTTACTTCCAATGCTAAGATTCCAAACTAAAGGATCTCCCCATTTCCACATGATCCTTTCCTTCATTGTTCATTGGATAAACAAGAGTGGTTTTCGTACTGTGAGCCTCATACCCCAATAATACATTATGAAATCAATATGGTGGATTATAACAAATTTTTTTTTCCAAAAAATGAAACCGAAAAGTAGAGAACATGAGATGCAATGGTAAGTATTGTTTCATGAAACTTTTGTTTTACATATATACTTTTATTTATTGTTTTTGTTATATTTTATGTATTTCATATCTAATACTGGTTGCCATAAAAATTACTGTTCACCAGAGGCACAGTTTGAAAAATACTGACCTAAATGGTTCCTTTTGCCAGTGCCAAAACTACTAATCATCAGGCTAAAGAGACTCTATTAATTATGTTAATACCCCCCTCAGTTTCTTTTAGGTCTTGTCAGCACTGTTCCTTTGATACTGCTTGCTGGGGCAGCATGACATGTCAGCACTTTCTTTTGAAAAAGCAGAGTTGATAGGGCCTTATTATTTCACTGTTAGTTCACATGCCAAATAGCAAATTAGGAAAGAGATAAGAGAAACGTTTTAGAATTTATCAAAAGAGGAGTGAAAAAAGAAAGCCAGACCCACAGTTCTTATTCTTCACGGACAGCAGGAGAAAGATGTAATCCTGCACCACAGGCTGATGTTACACACCCAACTCTCCAAAGGGTATGGGGCCCAGAAAGACACCGTTCTACATGGTATCGTTCATAAAACATCAGGACTGCTTCTGCATTGCTGATGCTTAAATCACACTCAGCATTTGCACATGTATGTGCACACATACACATGTTGTTAACTTTGACAGTTTACGAATCTAGCAAAATAAAGGAATGTTTGCTTTTAATGTAACTCCTACAATTTTGGTCCTTTTTTTCTCTCCCCAAACCAGAAAATGAATTTTTCTACCCACAGTTAGATTCATATACCACATGTCTTTATTTCAAACCAAATTATTTTCATTTAATCTCTTACTGACTTCAGTTTTTTTGGGCCAGCAAATAGGGACCAAGAGTGTAGTCATGGCAGAGTGAATGAGAGCATGATAGAATTAAAGTGAAAACCTTTCTTCTGGGATCCTCAGTGACATAGAGTACCTGGCTATGGCCACTCTTGCTTTTTAGCCCTATTGGTGTTCATTTTACTCACAGTTATGGAAGTGGTAGTTATTTCAAAGCACAATTAGAGTTAGCAACTTTGATGTTCTGCATTTGTTAAACAGTAAGAATACTTATGTCAGTTCCCAATTCTTTTTTTTTTAATGTTAATTTAAAAGCAATAAACAAAAAACCACTCTCAAAATTATGTGATGAACTTAAGGAACAAACACAATTCTTGATTTTTCACTGGGAAATGTCAATTATGTTCAACCAAGGTCCTAGATCAGGTCTTCCTTTTCATAGACTCTACAGTATGTAAGGATCATTTTGAACATGGAAGACCTTGCTTTCTAAAGCATCCTATGATATTCTAATACAGTCGTTTCTCAGTTCCACAGGGGATTGGTTCCAGGACCCCCACAATAACAAAATCCACGGAGGCTCAAGTCCCTGACATAAAATGGCAAAGTATTGGCATATAACCTCTGTGCATCCTCCCGTGTTCTTTAAATCATGTCTAGATTACTTGTAATATCTAATACAATGTAAATGCTATGTAAATAGTTATTATACTGTATTGTTTAGGGAATAATGGCAAGGAAATGAACCTCCTTTTACTTTTTCCCCCCTATATTTTCCATCATCGGTTGGTTGAATCCATGATATGGAGGGCTTGGTGTATGTAAAAATCAATCTAGCTAATAGTGCCATTGTTGTCAGCTTTGAACAGTAGATAGGGTGCCCCACCGGGAGCTAAACGATACATTCTGGATGTGTTTTTAATTTTTTTGTGTTCATTAAAGAGTGCTTAAAACTTTTAAGTTTAAAATCTCACCCTTTGGAAGAAATCTTTCAGTAAGAGTTTTTCTTTGTTCTCTGAATAAATAAAGGAAAACTTTGTAATTCAGTGGAATGATGACACTAACAAGGGCCATGCATTTATTTGATGATTGTTTTAAGTTAAAATATCCTTCTTGTGGAGAGATCCAGGGAAAATATAGGGAATTCAAAATCAGTTGCCATGAATTCTGCTCTGCTTTTGACACCCTTTCATTAAGAGATCAGCTCATTAAAAATGCTCTTCTAATGCCTAAAAACAATAAATAATCCCCCATTTCTCCGTCTGTAGGGGAAGAGCTACTTGAAAGGCCTATTGATTTAATGGAAATTCTTGGTGTCATTTATAAGCTGACCCAGCCATTTAGAGTGATGATAAAAGGAGCTAGAGGTTTTATAAATTGAACAGGCCGAGTGCTTTTCTGAAACTGATTATTGATCCTGGTGGAATTGTGAGAGTGTGGATAAGGCCAACATCTAGAAATCATTAGTGTATTTTTCTACTCAAGTGAGTGGGTTGCGTTGAGGAAAGAAAAGTAGCATTGAGGAAAGAAAAGCAGAATTGACAGCTAGGCTGTAAATCAGAAACACATGACCTAGGTTTACTCTGACTTTCTGTATATATCCTTTATGATAGGAGACATTCTATAAGCATCAGGTTTACCAGAACAATTCTATGACTGTAAATGGCCAGGTGTCATGTAAGTGGAAGGGTGAAGCCTACAGATGACAGAGTGGCAATATAACAAATACACACATGCATGCATGCATACATACATACATACATGAATACATACATACATATATACATACATATATATTTGACATAGGATCTTGGTCTGTTGCCCAGGCTGGCGTACAGCGGCGTAATCATGATTCACTGAAGCCTTGACCTCCTGGGCCCAAGCAATCCTCCTCCCTTAGCCTCCAGTGTAGCTGGAACCAACGGCATGTGCCACCAAGCCATGCTAATTTTTTTAGTTTTTTTGTAGAGATGGTGTTTCAGTTTGTTTCCCAGGCTGGTCTTGAACTATTGGGCTCAAGTGATCCTCTTGTCCTGGCCTCCTAAAGTGCTAGAATTACAGGCATGATCCACTGTGCCCTGCCTTAAATATTCTCTTAATATGAAAATCATCATGTCTGAACACCCAGTATAAAGTATCTGCTTATGATCTGCTTAGATGCCACAGAATTCATCAGCATGCATTTATTTTTTCTGAATACATCTATCTTGAATGTTTTCCACTTGTTAGGAAGGACTCCTCACCAGATTGCGAATGCATGAAAATTTTAATTGGTTGTTTACCTTCTAATTTGAAAAACCTTCAGCAAGGATGTTCCTTTGTAGTAGCAGTGTTACATTCTGCTTTTGACTTCCAGATACCAATCCTTGTAACTAAACAGTTCATCCCTACCCAGCGCCCTACCCCCACCCCTGCTTTTTTATGAGTTTTGGACTTTTTAGTGTGGTAAAAATAAATATAACGTAAAATTTACCATCTTAACCATTTTTTGTTTTTGAGACAGAGTTTCGCTCTTGTTACCCAGGCTGAAGTGCAATGGCATGATCTCGGCTCACCACAACCTCCTCCTGGGTTCAGGGGCCTCAGCCTCCTGAGTAGCTGGGATTATAGGCATGCACCACCATGCCCAGCTAATTTTTTGTATTTTTCATAGAGACGGGGTTTCACTATATTGACCAGGATGGTCTCCATCTCTTGACCTTGTGATCCACCCACCTCAGCCTCCCAAAGTGCTGGGATTACAGGCTTGAGCCACCGCGCCCGGCCCCATCTTAACCATTTTTAAGTGTGCATTTCAGTGGTACTAAGTACATTCTCATTGTTGTACAACCATCAACACCATCCATCTCCAAGTGTTTCATCTTTCCAAACTAAAATGCTGTCCCCTTTAGATACTAACTATCCATTGTCCCTCCCCCAAGTCCCTATGAACCCCCATTGTACTTTCTGTCTTTATGAATTTGACTACTCCAGATATAAGTGGAGCCATACAGTATTTGTCCTGTGTGACTGGATTATTCCCAACATCCCCGTTTGGGTTCCCACAGAGATGATAGTGAACAAATCATTTACCGTGCTACAGTGGCACAGCAGGCAGAATAAACACCCAGAGTTCCTTAGGCATCCTAGGCACAGGCCTAGAGTTTCAGAACTGGAGAAATCAGACCCCAGCGGAATCACACACACATTTAATTTCTGTTTTCAATTATTCGATCCATTTTCCAAAATGCTTCCTAATTCCACCTCCATAATGAAAGAGGTCATTGTCACCTTTCGTCTGTGTGTGTTCTTGGTCTCATCAGTGACAGGATTAGAATCATGCTTTCTCACTCATATGCCCCATGTCTGCCCCCTTCTTAAAGCAAGGAGGAGAAGGAATGCACTTTTTATCTTGGGGCTCTGTGTCTGGTGGGAAAGCACATCCAGGATCTAGTGCAAGGAGCAGCTTAATCTCAAATGTTCTTGCTGTTTCCTGTTTTCCTGGCAAAGGATTAAAAGAGAAAAAGCAAAGTATTGTACAGACAAATATAGCACATGCAACTGGACACAAGAACAACCCTGTCAATGTTCGCTGGTTTCCTGTCTGAGTGGAGTAAGGATCAATGGGTATATATGCTTCCGGGTAGTGGGACATCCCGTCCCACCTTTATGATCAGCCACCCCTGACGTGTCATGTTCATGGAGTTCACACCAGCTCTTCCAGGAGTAGGGCTGGGAAGCAGTTCGCCAACAGTGCCAGCTATAAGTTGCATGTAAGTTACCATGAAACAGAGCAGTAGCGCCATTTCCAGAAGGCATCTCCTCTGTGTATGAGCATATCACACAGTAAACAGCGGAAGCTTTGGCATGCATAAGAACACTGTCATCTGGGACTTGCTTTCTGTTGGTTAGATCTGATTCTCCATTCTCCGATTGTTACCCATCAGTTTCTCCTCTTTCTCTTAGGTCTTTCCATGCCTAAGTCTTCCCTAGGGGCAGTGTTACAATACTGATATAGGATTGCCTCTTAGGGATATAGAATGGAAAGCAGTTTGAGACTGTGAGGTGCTAAAAATAACCAGGTAACTAATACTCATTGATTTTTGAGTGCATTTGGTTTAAGTGGGAGTGTTGAGAGGAATTACTTTAGAAAAATTACTGTGTAGTTCACTCATGAAAAAATGTGGTTTTGAACTGTACAGCACTTACACATGGATTTTATTTTTTAGCCAAATGCAGAGCAAACTTACTATATTCCTGGGACATGAAACCTGTGTAAAAGTACATGCGGGTTGTGCAGGGCTGCATGCCACATTCGAGTATGTGTGGATCTGGGTATGTGCTCTGTGGAAGGGAGTTCCTGGAACCAATCCCTTACGTATTCTGAGTGATGACTTATTTTATGGGCTACTAAGTCCTGCATAGCTTCCATGTCACCCCTTATGTGAAAACCTTACGGGAAGCATCTCCTGGCAAGTAGCATCTGAGGGGTTTAGGAGCTCACATTTACACTCTTTACCATTATGGTATCTCTGAGCTGACACAGCATGTTTGCCTCTTCATTCTCAAAATATCCTATGCTCTCTGAACCCCAATTTTAATTTCTACCTTTTTGGTGTTTCTACTATGCTTTTGTTGAGGTAGCCAGTCAATGTAAGTGAAGTCCTACAAACCTGATGTCAGGAATTTAGCTATTGCCCAGGTGTTCTCATTCATTCTTGCTATCATTCATTCTCTTTACTTTGTGCTGAGGTGGTTTTTTTTGTCTGTTTTTTGTTTTTTGTTTTGTTTTGTTTTTATGGCCATATAACCGAAGTTCTTCTCTCTGTAGGGCATTTTCCCTGAAACGTATATCCATTTGAAAGAGGCAACTGTGGAAGACCTGGGGTAAGTTCCAACCTAGGAAGACTCTCAAAAGTGGTGAAGATGTAAGATTATCATTAATGATCATCTTAAGGCATTAGTGCCTTATGTATGTTAATAGTTCTCTCATCTCAGGCCGGGCACGGTGACTCACGCCTGTAATCCCAGCACTTTGGGAGGCCGAGATGAGCAGATCATTTGAGGTCAGGAGTTCAAAACCAGTTTGGCCAACATGGTGAAACCCCATCTCTACTAAAAATACAAATATTAGCCAGGCATGGTGTTGGGCGCCTGAATACCAGCTATCGGGGAGGCTGAGGCAGGAGAATTCCATGAACCTAGGAGGCAAAGCTTGCAGTGAGCTGAGATTGCACCACTGGACTCCAGCCTGGGTGACAGAGTGAGACTCTGTCTCAAAAAAAAAAAAAAAAAAAAAAAAAAATCTCTCATCAGTTCTATGAGAGAGAAATGAAGAAAAACTTTTAATTGATATAATTCCTTCTTCTTTCTTCTATTTCTATAATTGTTCCTCCTTTGCATTACTTCTCCAGAATGCTAAAAGCAGAAGTAGCAAACCAAGGGTTTTTGCCTCTGTATTATATTTATTACCTCTTCACTGATTTTGTATGTGTTTGTGTGTGTGTTTGTACACATAAACATTTGGTACTCTGTCTGATAAGATCTGAGAAGCCCCCACTTTAGGATCTTTGAGAGACAGATGATTAAGTGACAGCCTGCACTTACCGGCTCTGAGCCTTGGATGAATCATTTAGCCTGAAGTATATTTTGGATTTTTCACAGCATATTAGGGGAAAACATTCTGGCCCTACTTGAGCTTGCCTTGAGATTCGAATGAGGTAACTTATGCAAATGTGTTCTGCAGATACTATCTGGTACATTTTGGGTATTCATATTTCTTGCCCACCTCGTTTGTCCTGGGAAGTACTGCCTCTGTGGCAGCTAAGAAGAGTGAGCTATTTAGTCTTTTGGGAGAGAGAGGTCACTTAGGTGGTGGTGAGTCTCTGGCCAGGAGAGTTTTGGAGGCAGTAAGGAGAGGCTGGGGTAGGACTGGGACCCTGGGGCTGATAGAGTGGGGCCGAGGAGAGAACGGACAGCTGGGTCACAGAGCCACACAGCCTCGCAGCTAGAAAGAGCATTCCCACCATAGTTCAACACCATCATTTCTTTTCTTTACTTTTTTTTTTTTTTTTTGAGTATGGGCAAGCTTTATTATATATGAAGTTGATTTCATAGAATTAGAATGGCAATTTTACTTAAAATTAACTCATTAAAAAGTGTAAATGTCACGATATAGATATGTTTTCCAAAACTCCAAAAGGTAGTGAAACTGGTACAGATACTGTTACTCGTCTTTGGACCAATACAACAACAGAATCGATGAATCTGGTTCCCAGACAAGCATGTACCACTTGCTCCTGTGCTGTAGGGAAGCGAGGATGCTGTAACAACAGAGGCATTATTCATGCAGTGACTCATGGATAGTTGCTCCTCATTAACACTGCTAAAATTAGGTTCACATGTTTTACTTCATGTGGGCCCTGATGCTCCTGTCTTTTCGTTTTTTGAGTAATATCTTTCAAGGTATTGCCTCATACACACTCATTGCAAAATGCATCACAGATGGGAATTGAAGCCTCTTCACAAAGCACACTCCTGGAAACTCATAGGTAGTATGCATCAGTGGTCTGTAACTGATCTCATAATATGGCAACACCATTTCTTTAGAACATAATTTTCTTGATTCCACAAGACGTGACAGGATAGGAAAACGCGTAGTTAAGTGAGAACAGTCTTGTTACAGGACGGTTATCTCCCAGGTGTATATTGCCAATTCTGATTTCCGTGTTGTTATTGAAGGGCCTTATTTTCAATCATCAGAACACATTGAAACTCTTGCTGAGTCAAGTCCCAAAGAATCCCAAAACAGTAAAAAAAAAAAGAAGGAAGGACCCGCCTACGAGGACACAGGTCTTCGTCACTCCAGACTCCCAGACACAGCACAGGGAGCAAGAAATGGCAGCACTGTCATTTCATAGACAAGTGGTCAAGATGTCCTCAAAGCCATATAGCTCTTTGGTGGCAAAACCAAGAGCAAAAACCAGGTCTCCTGCCCTGCTGGAGAAGTCCTCTTTCCAGTGGGCCACGGGCACCGTGCCCTGTCACCCGCCATGTTAGCGGAAATGCAGGTGGGGAGGCACATTACACCCATTAGGGTTGTACAGCATGCTCGTTACATTTGCAATTCAAATAGTAATTTTTCATGGTAAGCATTTCCCAGCTATTTTGTAAGTTACACTAATTCTAAAGAAATCTTACTTTACCAGAAATTCAAACTTAAGTGGGCCTCCTATATTTCTCGTTAAGTCTGGCAGCCCTACCGCCAGTTCCCGTTTGTTTTCCTGCTCTTGATTTCTCCCTTTTTCTTTTTGCTAATCGTAAAAATGCCAGAGAGGATTTATGTGCATAAACGTAGTACCTACCTTTATGTGAGTCTTCTGTGAATAAGCGAGGATTTTGTGAACTGTACGTTTTCTAAGTTGTGAAACTGCAGATGAGAAGAAACCATGGGACTTTTCCAGAAAGGGGTGCCGCCTCTGCATCCCCAACCTCCACCCTGGCCCCTACCCTAAGCAGGTCCTGGGTGGAGTCACAGCCCCAGGACACTTGTGCCACACACACCTATCCACGCAGCCTCCCAAATGAAACAGCTGTTTGGTGGAACTAGCTAAAATGCTGCATATTTTGCTTCCATCTGAGAATCACTGAAGCCAGCCTGGCTCAGTCATTGAGCCTCCTGGAGAAATCCAGACTGGGGAGGTCGAGGTTGGGATTCAGTTGCAGGAACTGAGCCTGTTTTGAGGACTGCACTGTCTCATTCTCCTTCTCCTCGCCCAGATGCTTGGATATGATAAAGTCCCCTACACAACTCCTGACCCCATGCCCAGATAGCTTTCTTCTCATCCTTGAGTGTTAAGGAGTCTGACCCCTATCAAGTAAAGCAGTGCCAATCAGTCTGGAGTAACATGACCCTCCTTTGGTTCTTTGTAGGCAGCACGAAACCGTGATTCCTGGTGAGCTCCCCCTGGTGCAGGAGCTCACTTCCACTCTGCGAGAATGGGCTGTCATCTGGCGAAAGCTCTATGTGGTGAGTTTCCCCTTGCGGCTTGGAGCCCCAAGGTCACTCTGGGTCCTCAGCCTGTAGCTCCTTTGCAGGGTGTTGGCCCCTTATTGGCTGACTTCATGGAGTGGGATGCATCTTTCCTGGACCACACAAAGGCTGGTAAGCAGGAGATTCTCATTTCCCCGGAGCTGGATCATTGATGTGGGGTAGTGGAGTAAGTGGGCATCATCATTCTAGCAGTCTTTTCTCAAGTGACAAACATGCTGATTGTGAAAGTAGTAATGATAATCATCACTGCAAACACTTACATAGTCTTTCCTAAGTGCCAGAAACTATGAATCCTTACAACATTCCTATAACGTAGGTGCCATTATTATTATCAATTTGTTAATAAGGAACCTGAGTCATGGTCTTAGCTTCTTCATGTATGCCACTAGACTGAAATTTGTCAACATCTCAGGGCTCAGCCACATGAAGATGACATTCTTTGCCTTGTCTCATGTACCTTACAGACTCAGAAACTTGAATAGTGTTAAGTCGTGGTCTGAGAATTGCCTTTTTTGGGCAGACTCACAGTATTCTTTCTCCCAACGCTATTTGACCTCAGAATGCTAATACAGTGTGTCAGTTCACAGGGAAATGATGAGGAACCAGCGCACCCTCTCCATGATAAACAGTAAGCACAAGTTATACACAGGAATCAGGACCAATTAAATCTAGCATTTAACAGGATCAAACTGAGAACAGCTGTGTTGTAAGAGACCAAGGATGTTCAAAGTTTATTGGCAGCAAGCCCGCCTCATCTCCGGCATAGAAAGCTCTCTTCTTAATGTTGGAATCCACAAAAACTTATTTATTTATTTATTTATTTATTTATTTATTTATTTATTTTTTTATTTATTTACTGAGACAGAGTCTCGTTCTGTTGCCCAGGCTGGAGTGAAGTGGCACGATCTTTGCTCACTGCAACCTCCACCTCCCAAGTTCAATCAATTCTGCTTCTGCCTCCCTAGTAGCTAGGATTATAGGCATGCGCCTCCACACCCAATTAGTTTTTTTATTTATTTTAATTTATTTTTTTAGTAGAGACGAGATTTCACCATCTTGGCCAGGCTGGTCTTGAACTTCTGACGCCAAGTGATCCACCTGTCTTGGCCTCCGAAGTGTTGGGTTTATAGGCATTAGCCATTGCACCCTGCCCACAAAGACCGTTTATTCTGAAGTTGCCTCTTTGCCTGGAACCTTTGTAATTAAGCATCACTGGGTCTTGCCTCTGTTAGTGGGCTCCAGTCTTTTGTGGCTCACCAGGAATTCCTATGGCAAATATATTTTCTCCTGTTAGATGTGTGCATGAGTTCAGAGAGGTCGTAGACCAGACTTAATAGTCTGGGAACCCTCCTCTTTTCTTCATGTGGCTTTGTTTATCCAAATTTTTGTTCAGCCATGTGTTGATTCATTTTAACTCTGAAAGGCCAAACTTAATGAGTCACTGAGAATACCTTACTCTAGACCCTAAGTACTGAAGGCAATAATCAAAGGCTTATTTTAGCATAACTTCTAAGAGTTCATGGAAGATATTTCATTTTCATTCAGGGCTGTGGTGTCCCTTGGTTAGTCACAGCATTGGAAATCACCAACCCCTTTGGTGGAAAAGCACACACTATTTCTCTACTTGCTCATCCTTCAAGACCTTGTTTCGGTACTTTCTTCTTCATATTGTATCTAAACACACCAATCTATAATCTTTCCCTCTGGACCATAGAAGCACTTACTGCTGAACACATAATCTGACCCTTGGGGCACACGGCCTCATAATAAAGGTGATCTTTTGATCTATTTACGTTTAGTTGAAGAGAGAAAGCATGTTAAGTTCCTAAATCACAAGGAGGATGGAGACACTACTGTCAGCCCTGTGGCCGTCATTGATCATCTTGCACTTACATTGAGAGTACTCTCTGGTTCTGGTTTATTGATAGGTTGGTTTGGTGGATGTAACAAGGTTGATGGATGAGGAATTGCATGTCTGTGGGTTGGTTCCTTAATATGTTCTTTCTGGAGATTGATGAGTGTTGAAATGCGTTAGATAATCGGTATTGGGAAAGGAGGGTTTAAAAAAAAAAGAAAGATTTATGAGAGTTGGGAGTATGAGTGAGGCTGCCTTTTTTTCTTGCTAAAACACAACTGGTGTGCCCAGTTTATTATCTGTGTCCTCTACACATCCACAAGTAATTGTGCCAGGTCAACCATTGAACAGAACTGAGAAAGAAGTGAATGAGGGCCAGGCTCAGCGGCTCAAGCCTGTAACCCAAGCACTTTGGAAGGCCAAGGAAGGCAGATCACTTGAAGTCAGGAGTTCGAGATCAGCCTCTCCAACATGGTGAAACCCTGTCTCTACTAAAAATACAAAAATTACTTGAGTGTGGTGGCTTGTGTCTCTAATCCCAGCTACTCAGGAGTCTGGGGCAGGAGAATCACTTGAACTCAGGAGGCAGAGGTTGCAGTGAGCTGAGATCATGCCATTATAATCCAGCCTGGGGCACAAGATTAGAACTCCATCTCAAAAAATAAAAAATAAAAGAAGTGAATGGGGATGAAGAATTAGGCCTCTTGTATTTTGGCTGCCAAAATCTCTTCGTAGTAAAAGGTGATAAGGTCTGGTTGAGCATATCCAAGGTGGGAGAGTTTCACAGTGTAGTAGCAGAATTCGGTTAAAAAAAAAAAAAGCTAAATATAGGTGATGGGGAGGAAGGCAGCAAACCACATTGCCATGTATGTACCTATGCAACAGTCCTGCATGTTCTTCACATGTAACCCAAAACCTAAAATGCAATCATATATATACATATATATATATGTATGTCTGTATATATATGTGTGTGTATATATATATATATATATATATATATATATATGCCATCCCTTCTTCAAGGGCAGCACATTTCCTATTTTAATTTAGATATCTAATAACATAATTATTTTGGTATTTGTGAATACTTTAAAATGTCTTATAGCTGCTGTTGATTGACTAAAAGACATTCATTGTAGGAATTCTCAATTAGTTGATAGGACTAAGAAACCTGCTTCTGCTTTTGATACATGCTCATCTAGCAGGGAATAATCCATCCACTAAGATTTGTTATTAAGGTTAGTGCAAAAGTAATTGCAGCTAGTATTAATTGCGGCTTTCTCTTTCTTTTGCCTGTCCCTTGCTAAACCATTGACAGTTCACTTCAGGCAGAATTTCTGAACTTCTTACTGAGAAATTTCTGTATCAGAGTAGCAAACCTCAATATTATGTTTCACGGGGAAACAAGTAAAAAGTATGCAAATCTCTAGCTTTCATGTCTCACCTCCTTTCACCCACCATACGCTTTTGTTGATGTTTTTGCCTTCTGATTCTGTAAGTTCCTTTAGTCCAGGTAAAGATAAATATAGATTTTACTAGTATGTAGCAATACTTGTATTATTTTGCTCTTGCATTTCCCCCTGTAGATTACAACACCAGGCACTCTGATGTCTTTAAAGACACCTGTGGCCAGCATAGTGACTCATACCTGTAATCGATCACATCCTCTTAGGAGATCAAGCCTGGGATATTATTTGAGTCCAGAAGTTTGAGACCAGCCTGGGTGACATAGCAAGCCCTATCTCTCAAAAATTATCCAGGCACAGTGGCACACACCTGTAATCTCAGCTACTCAGAAGGCTGAGATGGGAGGATCACTTGAGCTCCAGAGGTCAAAGCTGCAGTGAGCCGTGATTGTAGCACTGCACTGTAGCCTGGGTGACAGAGTGAGACCCTTTCTAAAACAAAAAAAGACACGTATGATGTGTTAGAAATCCCATATTTCTATAGCGCATTTCCTTGTTCTTTTCTTTTCACTCTGAGTTCATCAGAAATGTACATTGTGGATCCATAGTCTCATATGAGGGGAAAATGCAATCCACTAACCAGATTAGACCCTGGTGATTATTCTAGAAATGAAAAATATTTGTCTAGCTGTGATTTATTTTTAGCAGTTATATGGTAACCATGTAGAATAATCATAAATATGTCTTAAAGGGGAGGGCACTGTGTACACTGGAACAGAAATGACCCCACTTATCCAGAATAGAAGAGATGACTCCCCCCACGGTCCCCCTGTTCCTTTGGTATATTATTTTTGTTTTCTATTGGATTATCTTCCCCGGTGAGTGTTGCCCTTATGCTCAGGAGAGGAAGTGGGCTTTAGGAGGTAGACACTGAGCAGCAATTAGGAAGCTGGGTGTCCTGTGCAGGCCCAGTCCTAACCAGCTCTGTGGTCTTCGGCAAGTCACTTGAACACCTCAAGCCTCCTGGATGTTGTTCCTCTGCAAAAGCTGATGTAAAAGCTGCCTTGTTGGCCTCATAGAACTGTGAGAGTATGAAAAGAGAGAGCGTCTGTGATCTGTGCTGCTGGCAAGACCGTCAAGGACTCTGCCAATGGGAGCATGTGCTTTGATATTATCTTAGCTGGAAACAGTAGCCATTCTGGACACCCTCCCCCTGGGAAGCCTTGGCATAGCTCCCCTGTCAGCTGACTGCCTGCCAAAGACTCTGAAGGTCCCTTCTATATGGCCCCTTATCCAAGGCCACTTCCTTTGGAACAATCGTCTTAGGCAGAGTGGCCTTGAGCACTCAGCAGCAGAGCTAAATTTCTTACCATACATAGAGAACCTGCTTGGTTTCAGTTCAAGTCCAGGAGGCCTGGATCATTCCAAAATGCAGAGAAACTGCAAAGTTACAGCAGTTTCTGATGGGCTTTCCCTATATGGCTGTGCCTCAGTTGGAACTGGTTACTGGGTGTGTTTCTTGTGGTTGTTCAAGAAAGGAGGAAACAGTGTGATCAAGGAGGCCACCTGGTGACGTGCAAAGACCTTGGACATTGGAGTCACACAGGCTGACTGGTTCTTAAGTTCTGGCTTCTCCCTTACTGGGTTTGTACTTTTACACTCAGAAAAAATAACAAACCCAGTAATAGTTCCTGAAAATAAACAAACCCAAACAGAAAGAACTTGGATGCAGAAGGCTACTAGCCGATCCTGTACCTAAGACAAGTCCCTTGATCTCCTTAAGTTTTTGTGTCTTCTCTAAAGTGGAGATTTTATGTACTATATGCCTTGCAAACTTACTGTAAGACTTTAGTGGGATAATCTGTATAAAACCCAGTACCTGTCACACTGTGGTCAATACATGACAGTCCCTGACTAACCCCTCACAACTCTGTTCCTAGAAAGAGCTGATTGATAATGAGAAGTGTGAGAAAATAGCTGGATCACACGAGAAGATTTAGTGACATTGGCCTTGAGGTCATGTAAGGGTACAGTTGCCCAGCTACTGTGGTTATTCCCCATCTTGCAGCTTTGGGCAGAAGGGGTGGGTATTTTTATTAGAAAAGGGGTTTCACCACGTTGGCCAGTCTGGCCTCGAACTCCTGACCTCAGGCGATCTACCTATCTTGGCCTCCCAAAGTGCTGGGATACAGGTGTGAGCCACTGTGTCCGGCCAATCAAGTGAATCTAATCGCTAAAATGTGGTTTGTAGAAAGGACTGCTCTCCCCTCGTCTAAAATTTGCCCCCAATAAAGAACCCTGTGCCAGTCTATAGTTCTGGAAAACTCAGGAGCATAAAAAGTGCCTATAACTAGGGTAGGAGTGGGGGAGCTCGCAGAACACACTGAATGGCCCTCTTTTTTCATCATCGCATATCCAGGCAGTTTAAAGCTGCACAAGTCTAATCTCGTTGAACTGGTGGTTATGACCGGCTGCTGGAACCTAAGTTCTGAAGTATAAGTAAGCTGCTCTCATGGTTTGAAACCAGCATCTCATTGCTAGTTACCAAGGACAGAAAATTCCCAAAGCAGACGTTGTCCTCTTGTCAGGGCATTTTACCTGGGAGTTGCAAGCCTGGCTTCCATGTGGCTCTAACAAGAGAGCCAAGATAGGGTGTGGGACTGACTGACAGGCCCCAGACGTGGGTGGGGCTCTGGATGTTTTTCCAGTTTTGATTTCCTCTGACCTGGTTGCCTGGCTTTTAGGATTTCTGTTCCTTCTGGAGGCTAAAATGGCCTTTAACTTGAATGGTTTCTTTAAAAATCAGACCTTTACTAGTCAGACTGTGCTTTTTTTTTTTTTTTTTTTTTTTTTTTTTTTTTTTTTGAGAAGGAGTCTTGCACTGTTGCCCAGGCTGGACTGCAGTGATGCAATCTCAGCTCACTGCAACCTCGCCCCCCCCCCCCCCCCCCCACCGCCGGCTTCAAGCGATTCTCCTGCCTCAGCCATCCGAGTAGCTGGGACTATAGATGTCTCCCACCATGCTCAGCTATGGGGTTACACTGTGTTGGCCAGGCTGGTCTCGAACTCCTGACCTCATAATCTGCCTGCCTTGGCCTCCCAAAGTACTGGGATTACAGGCATGAGCCACCGCGCCCAGACAGACTTTGCTTTTATCTGACGCAGAGAAAAGGCACTAGAATGGATAGGAACCCTGTCTGGAGCAGTGGGAATTCTCTTCTTCTCAGGGTCCCTGGAGTCAGTGTAGCTCAAGAATACAGCAGGACCAAAACACCCCATCTGGACCCAGGTTTTGCAGCTATGTGGAAAAGGCATGTTGATTGCAAAGAAATCAATGTTGATTGCAGCTATGTGGAAAAGGCATGTTGATTGCACCAGGAAAATTTCTTTCAGCTCCAACGGAGTATGCAAGGGAGTGAGGAGTAAGATCCGAGTCAGAGGCCGTCAGTCAGGAAGTTGCCTGGGAGGAGTAATTGAGTTTAATGTCTCAGTCAGAGACTTAAAGACACTTATCCTGGGAATGGATTTTAGTGCCAGTCTATTTTTTTTTTTTTTTTTTACAGATGAGTTTACTCAAAAGGGAATAATTTGCCCAAAGCCACATGTCAAGTTAATGATAGAATTCAAGCTAGAGGCCAAACACCCATACTTTCAGCCAAGGCTATTTCCAAGTCATAAAATCTGCATGGCAGACGAAAGGTTGGTGAACAGAGTGAATATCAATTCTTTTATAAACTGAATGGTAGAAGACCAGAGAAAGCGTTTTT
The DNA here is from genome assembly GCF_048565385.1 of Saimiri boliviensis. Classification (NCBI taxonomy): domain Eukaryota; kingdom Metazoa; phylum Chordata; class Mammalia; order Primates; family Cebidae; genus Saimiri; species Saimiri boliviensis. The sequence goes on from NC_133461.1 coordinate 100,559,323, forward strand.
GACTGTGGTCTGCACTGTTTTTCTGTTTTTTGTTTTCAGAGATAGGGTCTCATTCTGCCACCCAGGCAGGAGAACAGCGGTACAGTCACAGTTCACTGTAGCCTCAAACTCCCAGGCTCAAGCAATCTTCCCATCTCAGCTCCCTCAGTAGCTGGGACCACAGGCATGTATTGCCACATCTGGCTAATTTTTTTATTTTTTGTGGAGACAGAGTCTTGCCATTTTGTCGAGACAGAGTCTTTAGTCCAGGCAGGTCTCAAACTCCTGGGCTCAAGCAGTCCTCTCACCGTAGCCTCACAAAGTGCTAAGATTATAGTTATGAACCATTCTACCCAGGCCTCTGATCTGCAGTCCTTGAGAAAATGAAGAATAGAGTCCAGATTTTCTGACACCCACTGCAGCAGGGCCATGATCTAAATGGCTCCTCAAATTTCTATAATACTCAATGAATGACTCCCGCTTTCTGCTCAGTATTGAAGGCAAAGCTGTTTTTTCTTGTGACTTTGCATTTCTCTCTAGACATTCTAAAAAAAGGAGAAAAAAGCTATAAACATTGTGAGGCTGAGACAGGAGGATCATGTAGGCTCAGGAGTTCAAGACCAGCATAGCCTACATGGTGAAACCCGGTCTCTACTAAAAATACAAAAATTAGCCTGGTGTGGTGGCACATGCCTGTGATTCCAGCTACTTGGGAGGCTGAGGCAGGAGAATCGCTTGAACCTGGAAGGCAGAAGTTGCTGTGAGCTGAGATTGTGTTACAGCACTTCAGCTTGGGCAACAGAGTGAGACTACAGGTATAAATATAAGGTATAAATATTTTTAAAAAGGTATAAATATCTGGACTAAAACTATAAAAATTGAGGCCTTGAGGCCTCAGTTAGCTACAAGTAGAAAAGAGAGAATTTATTCTAAGCAAATGCAGAAATGTCTTTGCTATCTTAAAAAAAAAAAAATTAGATTCATTTATTTTATGGAGTCTTTCTTCACTCACATTGAAAGCAGAGTATTATAGAGTGTTACTCTAAATTTGAGAGGTCAAAGTTTGTTTTTGAGTCTCTATTGTTTTAGGATTGTGCTGTCTTTTGTGGAGAGGGTCATAGAAATTCTTGGATGATGTGACAATGGCTGATAATGCAGAAGAGGCTGGAGTGGAGACAAGAGATAACTGAGAAGGCTTTTGCAAGAGGCGGGCCTGGCCAGTGTAGGATCAGAAGAGAAAGAACGGAGGGCAACTGGAGAGAAAATAGAGCCTCAGAGGAGCTTAGCCCATATATATTTTTTAATTTTTAAATTTTTTTGAGATGAAATTTCGCTCTTGTCACCCAGGCTGGAGTGCAATGCCGCGATCTCAGGTCACTGCAACCTCTGCCTCCCGGGTTCAAGCGATTCTCCTGCCTCAGCCTCTTGAGTAACTGGGATTACAGGTGTCCACCACCACACCCAGCTAATTTTTGTATTTTTAGTAGAGACGGGTTTTCGCCCTGATGGTAAGGCTGGTCTTAAACTCCTGACCTCAGGTGATCCACCTGTCTTGGCCTCCCATAGCGCTGGGACTATAGGCGTGAGACACCATGCCTGGCCAGCCCATGTTCTTTTGGTGAGTGTTTGCTTTTCTCTTTGCTTGTCCTTATATCCTTCCTCCAAAATCCATGAAGTGTTAGGGACCAGCTATTATGCAAAACATCTTACTTAGAACACTCTTAGGAATGTGTTAACAAAGGCCACCTCCTTGAAGTAAATGGGGAAATTGCTTCCTTTCGTGTGTTCTAGCTTGTCTCTTCATAACTCACTTGGCACAAGGAATCAAAGAAGAATGGCTGTCTTCATCCTTCCTTGGGGGAAGAACTTGGCAGACAATGCTGGTATGGACAGGCAATAATTAAATTGCCACGGATAATGTCTAATGTAATTGAGACTAAGAACTTGTGCACATGTGCCCCAGACAAAGCACTGTCTCACACAGAGAATCCTCTGAGCCTTTGAACCCTTTCTCCACCATATTATGAGAAGCAGTATCTTTACAGTAGAAAACATTTTAAATAGCTAAGAGTGGAAAATGCGTTGTAAGAAAGAAAAAGAGAGACTCTTTCTGCCTAGCAGTTTTGAAAGGCAAAAACTGATAGGCTTAATTACTGACTTCTTTTTCCAACTTTGAAGAAAATAACTGGAAACATTTTATATAGGATTTTGAAGGGGAAAAGCAGGGTTTTTACCTTTGCTTATTAAAAATAGTATCTTTAAAAGCTTCTTTTTTATGTTTTACTACAGACTGGTGGATGAGGAAGAGGCAATTAAGAAAATACTCAAAGCAGTAAATGTAGATAGTTTTAGAATTTTAAACATGCTTTGCTTTCTTTGTTTTGTAAGATCGGTGGTGTTAAGAGAGCATATTGTAAGCTGGGCACGGTGGCTCAAGCCTGTAATCCCAGCACTTTGGGAGGCCGAGGCGGGTGGATCACGAGGTCAAGAGATCGAGACCATCCTGGTCAACATGGTGAAACCCCGTCTCTACTAAAAATATTTTAAAAAAATTAGCTGGGCATGGTGGCGTGTGCCTGTAATCCCAGCTACTCAGGAGGCTGAGGCAGGAGAATTGCCTGAACCCAGGAGGCGGAGGTTGCGGTGAGCCGAGATCGCACCATTGCACTGCAGCCTGGGTAACAAGAGCGAAACTTCGTCTCAAACAAACAAACAAACAAAAAGTACATTGGTTCCAAGAGAGGCAGGACAACTTGAAGTAGGAAGAGGTGGCAGGAGAGGGACTTCCATACTGTAATCACAGAGAAATGGATTCTTCATCTCTTTCCTTTGTGTTGCTAGAGGACTTTGAACTACTGTTAGGGTTTTATCACACTCTGCTAATCTTTGTTTTGTTCATTACCCCCTACTTTATACCTAGGGCTCTTCCCTAATCATTTATTCTTTGTTAAGGAGTTTTCAGCCTTTGTTTGGATGTTTTCAGCCTGTTTCTAGTCGATACTTGGGTCTAGGCATCTCTGTCCTTGGGATCATCATAGAAGAACATCACTGGAGAACATTGTACGGCTGTCAGCATCTCTCTGTGTGTGTGTGTGTTGTTTTTTGGGTTTTGTTGTTTGTTTTACAGAAACAAGATCTCACTGTGTTGCCCAGGCTGGTCTCAAACTCCCAGGCTCAAGTGATCCTCTTGCCTCTGGCTCCCAAAGTGCTGGGATTACAGATGTGAGCCACCATGCCCAGCCAGTGTGCTTTATTTTTATAGCAGATAAGAAGAATGTTTTCTAATAATTTCAAAGTATATCATTAACTAACTATATTATGACTTTAAACTATAAAGAAGAAAGAAATGGATTCATACTGTAAGTGGATTGAGTGGAATTCTGTGGGATTTTATTTAACTAACTTATCTCAAAAGAGATACACAAAAGACTTTTCTCTGAACACTACCTAAAGTAACACCCTTCCCCTGTATAGGCAAGATTACCGTATTTATTTTTCTTCTTGCAGTTTTCATTATCAAAAATTATCTTATGTGTGTATATATTATATATAATATATAATAGGATATGTAAAAATATATACCGTATATGTTATATCATAACATATATGATATGTATGTTATATCATATGTTATATCATAGCATATAGGGTATATATTTACTTAATATGTAACATATATTTTTATAATATACATCCAAAATACTCATTATTATATATATTATATTATTAATATTTTTATATATAATATAAACTTATTTATATATGAACTGTCTTTCCTTGTCTAGAATGTTAGATCCTTGAGGGCAGGAAGTTTATAACCAGCACATAGTGGATGCTCAGTGACTTAAAACAAAATTAATACAGGCCAGATGTGTTGGCTCACGCCTCTATTCCCAGCACTTTGGGAGGCTGAGGCAGGCAGATCACCTGAGGTTGGGAGTTTGCGACCAGCATGACCAACATGGAGAAACCCCATCTCTACTAAAAATACTAAATTAGCCAAGTGTGGTAGCACATGCCTTTAATCCCAGCTACTTGGGAGACAGACAGGAGAATCGCTTGAACCCAGGAGGTGAAGGTTGTGGTGAGCCAAGGTCATGCCATTGCACTCCAGCCTGGACAACAGGAGGGAAACTTTGTCTCATAAAAAAAAAAAAAAAAAAAAAAAAAAATTAAAAGGAAGTAATCAATCATTTAGATCAGGGATATTCAATCGTTTGGCTTCCCTGAATGATACTGGAAGAAGAATTGTCTTGGGCGACACATGAGATATACTAACACGAATGATAGCTGATGAGCTGAAAAACAAAAATTGCAAAAAAATATGATAATGATTTAAGAACGTTTACGAAGTTGTGTTGCGCTGCGTTCAAAGCCGCGCAGGGCCGCAGTTTGGACAAGCATGATTTAGAAGGTTGTGATGGCTTAGATATAAAGTGATTGATTATTAAAATGATTGAAAAATAGGTGATTGGTTAGTTGTAAGGTAATTTGCTTTGGTTACAGTAAGTTACTAGTGAAACCAAGATTAACAGTTTCGTATGTGAATGGTCTTGCAATTGTCTGGGGAAATGGGAACTTTAAAATAATATTTTAAATTTTATTTTCTAGTGTTCCTCATCTCTGAAATTATAATTATTTCTCTATTCATAATTCACTCATTTAGTACATTTGCTAGAATGCCTACTTATACCAGCTATATACTAGGGACACACAAATTAACAAGCTTTCTGTCCTGTAAGGGCCTGCCAGCTAAGTGGGGAGGCAGATGAGCCAGTGTCACCCAGGGTTCTCCTTGCTATCATGGGACCAAATTCTGGGCACTGAAGGTGGGACCACTAACCTGAAGTTAAAGTTTCAAGGTAGACACATGTAAGTTGAGACTGAAGAAGTCACAATTACCAGTTGGCAGAAGGTGTAGTGTGAGTCAGAAAAGGATAGGGGTGGGGGTAGGTTTGGAGGAAGAGAGCGAAAGAGGAAATAACATATTGGGAGGATCTGGAGCCTCAGAGAGAAATGGATGTGACTTTGCATGGAAGGAACATAGATTGTTGGGGTGGAGACTGGTGTGAAATGCAGCTGGGAATGTGCGTAAAAGTCAAGATACGGAAGGATCGTGTGTGATCCACTGTGGCTGGAGGGCAGTGAAACTCACTGGAGGGCTTTAAACCCAGAAGGGGCATGGCTAGAGTTTTGGGGTACATGGATGATTTGATATGTGTGTGATTTATGACCCACTGTTCACCCTATGATCACCAGCTTCCACAGTTGGAAGAGGGGAGGGTGTAGAAATGGCTTGAGACAAAGCCATCCCTATTAATGTATTTTTTAAAAATCCTTGGATTCATGCAGCTGACTGTATGACACGATTGATTAAATAACACCTTATAAAGAATCAGGCCAGGCACAGTGGCTCACACCTGTAATCCCAGCACTTTGGGAGACTAAGGCAGGCAGATCACTTGTGGTCAGGAGTTCGAGACCAGCCAACATGATAAAACCCCGTCTCTACTAAAAATGCAAAAAGTAGCTGGGCGTGGTGGCCCGCACATGGAGTCCCAGCTGTTCGTGAGGTTGAGGCAGGAGAATCACTTGAACCTGGGAGGTGGGGGTTGCAGTGAGCTGAGATCGTGTCACTGCACTCTAGCCTGGGCAACAGAGCAAGATTCCATCTCAAAAAAAGAATCAGCCAAAAGATGTTCCCTCTCCTCTGTCTGACATTCCTGTTCAAAACAAACAAATAAACAAAGGAGGTTCCCATCATCTCTCACACCTTTTTTTAAGAATCTTTTCTCCATCTTGTTTTCTCAGAACAACAAGCTCACCCTCTTCCGCCAACTGCAGCAGATGACGTACAGCCTGATCGAGTGGCGGTCCCAGATCCTGTCTGGGACGCTTCCCAAGGATGAACTGGCCGAGCTCAAGAAGAAAGTCACAGCCAAAATTGATCATGGGAACCGGTAGGTAAAGCAGGGATGTCTTTTCACTGAAAACTTGGCAAACAGGGGGCCCGTTCACGCTGATGACACTATTTGCAGTAGACTTTTGATCTTAGAGTTGCCAAAGAATAATGCTTACTGCTCTCATTTTGTCTTTGAAGACATTTAATTTTGTTGAAAAAAATGTCACAGTCCCCTCCATGGCCAGGCCCTGTGTTGAATCTCTGATCCCATGGAGGTGACAGATGACCAGAAAAGACGGGGCTTGGATTGAAGCTGCTCTACTCCAAATAAAGAAAACGAAAACAAATAACCTGTCTGGGCACAGTGGCTCACACCTGTAATCCTAGTACTTTGCTAGGATTTTGCTTGAGTATCGCTTGAGCCCAGTATTTTGAGACCAGCCTGGGCCACATAGTGAGGCCCCATCTCTAAAATAAATATTTGAAAATTAAGTGGGTCTGGTCATGCACACCTGTTGTCTCGCCTACTCGGGAGGCTAAGGTGGGAGGATCACTTGAGCCTCGAAGTTCAAGGCTTCAGTGAGCTATGATTGCACCCCAGCACTCCAGCCTGAGCAACAGAGTGAGACCCTGTCTCAAAAACTAAACTAAACTAAACTAAACTAAACTAAAAACACTGAAAATGGCCAAGCATCTGAAGTTGACGTTTTCAGATACTTGGGACTGTATCTATTTTTATTCTAACAGTGGATTTTAAATCAATACCAGACTCATTCTCTTTCTTTCTCTTTATCTCCCCCTGACTAAGACCGTTGTTTACCGTGTATGAAGAGCAGGCTTGCAGGAGTGGTATAACATGTTTGTAGCCTGTGGATCGTGTCTGCAATCACCTCTACAGAGTTAATCACTTCATTATCTTCTGATTAGCTCAGGCCTATATGTAGGCTCCGGATACTACCACCTTTAGGAAAACGAGAAATTCAGTCATTTTTCCAAAGGGATGGTGGCCTCGGATTTTTGCCTCCTGACCAGCTATTTTTTAAAAGGCAGAAGTGGTTCCTTCATTAGTTGTTATTGGTGATTCTTTGGGAATTTAGTTTCGTTATCTACGTTTCTTCAATACATTTTCCTTCCTACATTTCTTTTTCCTTCTCCTCTATCCTACATTTCCAATCTCAGAATTCTTGGCTATCCCTCAGAGACCTATTAAAATGCAGATTATTATCCCACTTATTTAAATGTCATAGACTCTGACAACTGTATTCTGAAATAACTGAAGTGAAATTGACATGCAAGATTCAGATTCAACTAGTATTTAGGAAACACCTTCTATGTGCCCCCTTTCATATCCATTACTTGATTATAATCTTAAAACATAGGGTTGGGATTACTGTTATTATTTCCATTTTATGGATAAAGAAACAGACCAAGTGAGTTTAAGTGATTTACTTTCTAGTCACATAGATAATAAATGGGAAAGGTTAAATTTGAACCCCATACTTTTGACTCCATGTCTAATGCTATAATAAATGGGAAAGGTTAAATTTGAACCCCATACTTTTGACTCCATGTCTAATGCTGCCTTCTTAGGGTTAAGAATTAACAGTTCCAGGGGCTGGACACAGTGGCTCACAAATGTAATCCCAGAACTTTGGGAGGCCGAAGTGGGCGGATCACAAGGTCAGGCGTTCAAGACTAGCCTGACCAATATGGTGAAACCCCATCTCTACTAAAAATACAAAAAAAAAAAAAAAAAAAAAAAATTGGCCAGGTGTGGTGGTGCTAGCCTTTAGTTCCAGCTACTTGGGAGGCTGAGGCAGAAGAATCACTTGAGCCCGGGAGGCAGAGGTTGCAGTGAGCCAAAATTGCACTATTGCACCCCAGCCTGGGCAACAGAGCGAGACTCTGTCTCAAAAAAAAAAAAAAAAAAAAGAGAGAGAAAGAATGAACAGTTTCCTCACCTACCACTTGACCACCCAGAAGACCATACCAACAGTGGCTACACTGCCGCTGTGTCAGAGGACTTACTGAATGGGCAATTAGACTGGGTGAGGTTGCTTATGCCTGTAATCCCAGCAGTCTGGGAGGCTGAGGTGGGCACATCACCAGAGGTCAGGAGTTTGAGACCAAGTTAGCCAGCATGATGAAACCCCATCTCTTCTAAAAATACAAAAATTAGCCAGGCATGGTGGCATACGCCTGTAATCCCAGCTACTCAGGAGGCTGAGGCACAGGAATGGCTTGAACCTGGGAGGTGGAGGTTGCAGTGAGATTGTGCCACTGCACTCCATTCTGGTGACAGAGTGAGACTCTGTCTCAAATAAATAAATAAATGAAATAAATAAATAAATAAATGAAATAAATAAATGAAAGGCCAATTAAGTGGGATAAGGCAGTTCCCCACTGTGCATAGGACACCTCTGTCATTTGATGTCTTGCCATGACATTGGCCTGGAAGTTACATGATCTCTGGCACAGGATGTTTACACCCCATAAATGGCAGAACATGCCTGCCTTCCCATTCCAGCTCTTGAAAGTAGCTCAGGAAATGGAGCTTCTATGTCAGTGCCTTCCTGATCCAGTCTCTGAGCAGCCAGCATGAGTCTGGGTGGCCTGTGGGTCTGGCCGCCATGAAAAGGAACCTGCCAGATCAAATCAGTTGACGGAGTTGCTGTAAAACAGGGAAGAGGGAAAGGAGGCATTTTTGCTTTCTTCCCAAAGACTTGGTGTATTTCAGGCTTATTGCTGAGCGGTCTTGCTGTTTGGTGCCTGGAATGCATGCTGGGTATTCGGATAGCACTATCCTGTTTCCACCACAGTCCTCAACTTCTTGAGCCTAAGCAAATTTTTTCTACTTCTGTGTACACATTGGCACAAAAGCCTTGAGGAAAGGGGTTGCACCCACAATATGGCCCTTTCTGTTCCCAAGCACATGCAGAGCTACAACTTCACACACAGCCAGGTGTTTGCTTCTACCAGTTGCTACAATAAGAGCTGTATTAGTCCATTCTCACACTGCTATAAAGAAGTACCTGAGACTGGTTAATTTGTAAGAAAAGAGGTTTAACTGGCTGATGGTTCTACAGGCTGTACAGACAGCATAGCAGCTTCTGCTTCTGGGGAGGCCTCAGGGAACTTATAGTCAGGGAAGCAGGCATGTCTTACATGGCTAGAGCAGGAGCAAGAGAGAAAGAGGTGGGATGGGCTACAGAATTTTAAATAACCAGGTCTCGTGAGAACTGTGTCATGAGAACAGTACCAAAGGGATGGTGTTAAACCATTCATAAAGGATCCACCCCCATGATCCAGTCACCTCCCATCAGGCTCTGCTTCCGGCATTGGGGATTATAATTGAATGTGAGATTTGGGTGGGGACACAGATCCAAACCATTTCAAGAGCTAACATTGGTGCTTAAACTGAGAGCTTACTGTATGCTAAATATTGTTTTAGGTGCTTTACATTCATTATCTCATTAAATTCTCATAACAGGGCCAGGTGCGATGGTTTATGCCTATAATCCCAGCACTTTGAAAGGCCAAGGTGGGAGGCTCACTTGAAGCCAGGAGTTCCAGACTAGCCTGGACAACATAGCAAGACCCCCATCTCTACAATTTTTTTTTAAATTAGCTGAGCATGGTGATGTATTCCTGTAGTCCCAGCTACTTGAAAAGCTAAGAGAAGGGGGATTGCTTGAGCCTAGGAATTTAAGGTTGCCTCTAAAAAAAAAAGTAAAAAATAAAACAAATTCCTTACCTTGAAGAATAAGGAATATATACAGATAAAGAAACCAAAGTTTTGCAGAATTAAGTAAATTCTCCAAGGTCATAGCGGTGGCAAGTACTCAAGCCAAGATTCAAATCCTGGTCTAAATGACACCAGAGCCCATGCTCTGGGCGTGAGATAGCAACAAGCCAGGACTTACTTCACTTATCTTCTTTATGACCACCTTGAATTAAGTAAGGAAATGAAGGCAAACCCTCAAATGATTATTCATTGGTCTTTCAGAGCAATGTAATAAACAGTGAGGCCACACCTACTTGGTCTGTTTCTTTACTCATGAAATGGAAATAGTAACAGTTACCTCCACCCTACCTCATGGTGTTAAAATCAATCAACGTATGTGAAATGTATATAGGAGGTATGTATGTATGTATGTATGTGTCTATTGTTTCAGACAGGGTCTTACTTTCTTCGAAGGCCGGAGTGCAGTGGTGCAATCTTGGCTCATTGCAGCCTCAACTTCCTGGGCTCAAGCAATCCTCACACTTCAGCCCCACAAGTAGTTGGGACTACAGGCATGTGTCACCATACCTGGCTAATTTTTGTATTTTAGCAGAGACGGGATTTCACCATATTGCCCAGGCTGGTCTTGAACTCCTGGTCTCAAGTGATCCACCCGCCTCGGCCTCCGAAAGTGCTGGGGTTACAGATGTGAGCTATGGTGCCTGGACAAAGGAGATGTTTATTAAACACAGGTTGAATCTGAGTTTTGTGTGCTATATTTACTTCATTTCATAGTGCCTCTTTATAGTAACAGAAGATTACACGTAAGAAGCATTAGTCAGAGGAATTTAGTCAGAATTAGTGTCGATTTTACTTTTCCCTTGAGGGTCTCTGGCCCATAGTTGCATATCCTTCTACGACTTTGGCTAACGTCATCTGATGAGTTTTCTGACGGTGCTATGTGGAAAGGTGGCGTAAACTGAAATGAGAAAGGTCAGTAAAGTTGTGCTTCCCTGGGCTTGTCCGGCACCTCCCTTTCTAGCTATGGATCCTCTGGGCTCCTTGATGAGGATTCTTCAGTAAAAAGTCTGCCCCTGGTGAGGAGAACCAGCTGACTGCTCCTTTCTCTCCAGAATGCTGGGGTTAGACCTGGTGGTGCGAGATGACAATGGGAACATCCTAGACCCCGACGACACCAGCACCATTGCCCTCTTCAAGGCCCATGAGGTGGCCTCCAAAAGGATTGAGGAAAAGATCCAAGAAGAGAAGGTAGAGTTCCCCACACGTGAAATTCTGCCCCATTTTTGCATTGGGTTTTAATGAAAGACGGCAGAATCATTGACAAGAAAACTACTTCTGGAGTTTTGTCCTCATTTTTAAAGGGAAGCATAGCAGAAAGGATGAGGCAGGTACATGTATGTTCTGATATGGAAAGATTGTAAAGATACATAGTAAGTGAATAGATGAGGATGCAGAATGGTGTATATAAAATGCTATTATTAATGTTTAAAAAAAGTATATAAATCTATGCCTGCATATATATAGACTAATTCTGAAATAAGAGACAAGAAATAAATAATTATTAATGGATACCACTGGGAAGGAAAACTGGGTGGGAGGAAGACTTTTTAAAATATGTAATCTCTTGCACTCATTGCATATATTGCAATTTCCAAAATAAATAATTTTTTTTTTTATTTACATATTCATTTTTGAGACGGAGTCTTGCTACACCCAGGCTGGAGTGCAGTGGCACGATATCAGCTTACTACAACCTCCGCCTCCTGGGTTCAAGCAGTTCTCCTACCTCAGCCTCCCAAGTAGCTGGGACTACAGGCGCCTGCCACCACACCTGGCTAATTTTTATATTTTAAGTAGAGACTGGGTTTCACAATATTGGTCAGGCTGCTCTGGAACTGCTGACCTCAAGTGGTCCACTCGCCTTGGCCTCCTGAAGTTCTGGGATAACAGGCGTGGTCCACTGTACCCAGACTAAAATAAATAATATTTTTAAATAAAGTGTTTGAAAGACTTCAAAAGTAATAATTGGACATTAAAGAAAAATTAGAATCCAGGCATGATGGGGCTTGCCTATAATCCTAGCCCTTAGGGAGGCTGAGGTGGGAGAATCATTTGAGGCCAGGAGTTCAAGACCAACTGGGCAACATAGCAAGATCCCATTAGAAAAAAAAAATTTTTTTTTAATTAGCTGGGCATGGTGGTGCATTACTATAGTCCTAGCTTCCCAGGAGGCTGAGGCAGGAGGATTGCTTGAAGCCAGAAATTTGAGGCTGTAGTGAACTATGATCATACCACTGCACTCCAGCCTGGGCAACAAAGCAAGACTCTGTGCCTCTTAAAAACCAACAACAGCAAAAACCCTGTTATTCATATTTTGATTTCTCATACCCAGACATAGTGACATTTTGGTATGTGTTTTTCTCCCAGTCTTTCTGTTCTAATGAGTAAAAGATTTGTGTCAGTTTCTTGGGTTTGTTGGTTTGTGGTGTTTACTTCTTTTGCACGGTCATAATAATATCTGTGTTCTGAATCCAGGCCTCAATGGCAAACCACGCCTGAAGGTAAAGCCGTTCCAGTGGAATGGTTTGTTTTGAATGAGAGTTACTTCTGTGTCCAGGATAGTAGATCTTGTTTTTGCTTTTGAGCTTCATTCAGAAGCTACTGTATAAGACAAGCACTTCTGGGAGCTACCAAATCTCTGGAATTACCCGCTTTAGACAGCGTTTTCTGAATGGCTTGAGTGCAAGGCCCTGAATAGGACAGTCGTGATTACTAAAATTATAATGGTTACATTTTGCTCACTGCATTTGTCTACTTACATGCACTTTTTCTCAGCAAATACACTTCCTCTTAGGTGTTATTTGACTGTGTTTTTTTCCTTGTTATTTATTGATTAATCAAGGGATTGATTGAGACAGGGTCTCACTTTGTTGCCCAGGATGGAGTTTAGTGACTCCATCATAGCTAACTCACTGTAGCCTCCTGGGCTCCCAGTTAGCTGGGGCTACAGGCACAGCTAATTATTTTTTTAAGTTTTTGTAGAGACAGAGGCTTGCTGTGTTGCCCAGGCTGGTCTCAAACTCCTGGGCATCCAAGAGCACTGGGATTACAGGAATGAGCCACTGTGCCCAGCCTTTGTGTGCCATTTGCAGGCAATATATATATTATTTATTTATTTTTATTTTTTATATATTTATATATTATATATGTATTTATATATATATATATATATATATATATATATATATATTTTTTTTTTTTTTTTTTGCCAACATTTTCCGTTTCCTGAAACCAAGGTGTTTTTTTCTGTTCCCTCTTCAGTCAATCCTGCAGAACCTTGACTTGAGGGGCCAGTCCATCTTCAGTACTATCCACACTTACGGCCTCTATGTGAACTTCAAGAACTTCGTCTGCAACATCGGGGAAGATGCAGAGTTGTTTATGGCCCTCTATGACCCAGACCAGTCCACTTTTATCAGGTAGCAGAGACCCAGATCCCAGCTGTTGACCTGACAAAGATACCCAGACTTCCCCTGATTCCCACCTGGGCAGCTCTTTACCAGATTGGAGAAGAGAAAATAGGGAAGCAGGGAAGATTTCTAAGTAGTAGGATGTAAAATCCTTTGGGCCAAGAAGCCTTCATATGTCACTACTGGCACAATGTGGCCAGTGTGTCTACCCCCAGGGGTTTAGAGATCACATAAATCTCATCAGGACTTGGAGATACAAAGAATTCAAACGGCTGCATGGGAGGGTGAGAGAGGGATGAACAGGCAGAGCACAGAGGGTTTGTAGAGCAATGGCACTATTCTGTATGACGCTATAGTGGTGGATGCGTGTCATTATGAATTTGACTCAATGCACAGAATGCGCAACACCAAGAGGGAACCCTTATGTAAACTGTGGACTTCGGGTAAATGATGAGTCAATGCAGCTTCATCAGTTTGAACTAATGTTACCGCTCTGGTCAAGGGAATGTTGATAGCAAAGGAGGTTGTGTTTGAGGGGAGAGAATATGTTATGGGACTCTATTTTCAGGTCAACTTTTCTGCAGAGCCACAACTGCTCTAAGAAAATAATGTCTATTCAAAAAAACATTTTTTTAAAAGACTGTAAGAAATGGGAATTGTTCAGCCCTAGAGGAGTACTACTAGCAGCTAAGAAAATGGAGAATTTATTTTTGAGAAGATAGTTAAAAGTAATTGCTGACAATTTATTTCAAAAAATAATTTTTAAATGTCATAATATGGTTTACAGGGGATAGATTTGGAATGACTGTTACAAAATTAAATTCTTATTTATTTATTTTTTATTTTTTGAGACAGAGTTTCGCTCTTGTTACCCAAGCTGGAGTGCAATGGCGCAATCTCGGCTCACTGCAAACTCTGCCTCCTGGGTTGGCGATTCTCCTGCCTCAGCCTCCCGAGTAGCTATGATTATAGGCACCCGCCACCACACCCAACCAATTTTTGTATTTTTAGTAGAGACAGGGTTTCTCCATGTTGGCCAGGTTGATCTTGAACTCCTGACCTCAGGTGATCCACCTGCCTCAGCCTCCCAAAGTGCTGGGTTTACAGGCATAAGCCCCCCATGCCAGTCTAAAATTAAATTCCTAATTCAGCAAAGCTGAAACTTTTATTCAAAGATTTTGAGATGGAAAGACGACCCAGACAGTAGCATCCCATAAGCTCTACGGTGTCTTTGCCCATCGGGAGCAGGGCATGTCCTGTACCTGTATGGGGCGTGCCTTCCTGAGCCACAGCAAGGACATTTCTCTAATGCTGGGATACCAACAGTGGTCATCTGTGTGGGCTGAGTTCCTAACTCAGTTGTCTTCACACTGGCCTGTTGAATTTCACTGAGCATTTCTGGCCCTTCCTCCTTCCCTTGTAAGTCTATACTAAGGGCAGCCTCACCTCCAGCCCCAGGTAGCCTCTCATTAAGAGTAATTTTTTTTTTTTCCTTTGCCAGTGAGAACTATCTGATTCGTTGGGGCAGTAACGGGATGCCCAAGGAAATAGAGAAGCTCAATAACCTCCAAGCAGTGTTTACTGTAAGTCCTTCCTCTGTTCAGTCATTCTCTTTGTTTATGGCATGAGCAGATTCACATAATGAATATGTGGAAAACATACAAAATGAAAAGATGAAAAAATCATCAATCCCCCTAGAAGGAATAATCCACCCATTTATTTAACATGTACTTACTGAGCACCTGTTAGATGCCACACACTGATTTAGACACTTGAGCCACATCCATGAAAAATCAGGAAAAAAAAGCAGCTTTTGTCCTGATGGGTAAGACAGACAATAAACAATAATCAATCCAGGCATAGGGGCTCACGCCTTTAATCCTAGCTCTTTGGAGGGCTGAGGTGGGAGGATCACTTGAGCCCAGGAGTTGGAGACTAGTCTGGGCAACATGGTCAAACTAAGTACAAAAAGAAAAAATGACCTTAAAGTAAAGTACAAGAGGATTGATGCTGGCAGTTCGGATATGCCAAAGACAAGCACCAAGTGCTTCCTTTAAGTGAAAAGATAAACCTTTATAATCATGTATGTATAGGAAAAAACAGCACATAATAGGGTTTGGCCCTGTCTTTGGTTTCCGGTATCCACTGGGGGAATATATTCAGAACATATTCATCACAGATAAGGGGAGACTGCTCTATGAATATGCCACAATTATAGTGTAACCATTCGCCTGGAGTCTTTATTTTTCTATTCACAGAAGCCTTGCAGAACCTAGAGCAGAAATGCAGGGTGGATGTTATCATTGATGTATATTCCTATCTTGGAGACCTGAGTTAACTACATGACAGGGGCTGGATTTGGAATGAGTATTTTAAAAGTGATTCTTGCTTCAGTAAAGAGGCCTCGGGCAACTGTTTCATATAACCAATTTGAGATGTGATTAATTTTTTTCTGAAGCTGAGTTGAATGAAAGATATCAGCTCATTCCTGGGTTTACTCACTCATCCTTAAGAATACAAGTAATGGCCGGGCACTGTGGCTCATGTCTAATGCCAGCACTTTGGGAGGCCACAGTGGGTGGATCCCTTGAACCCAGACGTTGAAGGCCAGCCTGGATAACATAGGGAGACCTTGTCTGTATAAAAAGAAAAAAAAAAGTGATGCAAACAAATGTAGAGCCCTAGCTACAAGAGAAATGGATATTTCATCGACACATCTGTCAGGATTCTGTGTACATGGATAAGCTTTCGATGGAGACCTCTTATAAATCAGGTGAATAATCCCATAAAGCAGTGCCTGTCTTATAGTTGCCTCACGGGCTTGTTTTGAAGAGGAAATGAAATGTCACAGACGTGTGCGGATACCAGTAAATGTCAGTGTCACACAGGTTTTTATTTCATTTGAAGCTGAAGTGCATCTTATGCTGAGATTCGTCCAGGAAGGATGTGCAGTCACGATGATGAGGGCCCTGGTTTTTCAGTACCCTCCTTAACCTCATGATCTAGAGACTTCCAATGGACTTGATCTAATTTGTAAATTTGGAGTAGTAACTGGGGAACAAAAAGTCCCTTGTTTACAAGCACAAAGTCATGTTCTCTGAAGCCATAATAGCTCTTGGAGGGAGATGGGGAAGAAAAGAGTCTTTCTGGTATTTCGGCATTGAGAAATAAGGTCTGAACAGTATTTCGTTGCAGAGGGTAAAGATAAGAGAGACGCGGGTGACAGAGTGGCCCACCCGCACCTCCTCTTGCACTTTCTCTGCCCCTTTAGGACCTCAGCAGCATGGACCTCATCCGGCCCCGTGTCAGCCTCGTGTGCCAGATTGTCCGCGTTGGCCACATGGAGCTGAAGGAAGGCAAGAAGCACACCTGCGGACTCCGAAGACCTTTTGGAGTGGCAGGTATGAGAGAGACCTAGAGACAAATGTGAAATAGTGCAGCCCTGTGGAGACCAGTATGGCGATTGCTCAAAAAATGAAACGTGGAACTAGCAAATGATCCAGCAGCCCCACTTCAAAAGAATCAAAAGCAAGGTCTGGAGGAGATATTTGTACATCCAAGTTTGTAGCAGTCTTATTCACAAATAGGGAAAAGGTGGAAGTAACCCAGGTGTCCATCAATGCATAAATGGGCAAAGAAAATGTGGTGTGTATGTACAATGGAATAATACTCACCTTAAACAGGAAGGGAGTTCTGACACATGCTACATACAGGGTGGATGAACCTAAAGGACTTTACGCTAAGTAAATAAGCCAGACACAATAGGACAAATATTGTATTATCACACTTACATGAGGCACCTAGAGTAGTCACATTCATAGAGACAGCACAGAACAATGAGTGCCATGGACTGGAGATGGGGAATGGGAGTTAGTGTTCAATGGGTGTGGAGTTTCCATCTGGGAAGATGAAGATGAAAAGGTTCTAGAGATGGACGGTGCAGATGTTTGCACAACAATGTGAATGCTTTTAATACCACTGAACTGTATACTTTACAATAGGCTAGATGGTAAATTTTATGTTATGTGTGTTTTGCTACAATTTTGAATATAGAGAGAGGGAGGTAAGGAGGAAGAAGGGCAGGAAGAAATAGTAAGAGATGAATCACGTTGTCGTCCTCAGTATCAGGCGATGCCTGGCACTGCCAGTTTTTTTGGCATGGGTTGTGTGTCCTCACCTGGCCCACAGTCTTTGCTTTCTCCTGTAGTGACCAACGCTGTGTCTTATACACAGTAGAGCCTTAGTTGTGGCTGTCAGAATCCTCCCTGTCTCCATCTGCTGAAGTCTGTGGTTTTAGGGGGATGAAATACTCTCTGGGAAGTGTTTTGCCTGTCTAGGAAATTTACTCTTTCAAGACAATATTGTGTTTGTTTCTGAATTCTTTCCAAGAGGCTTCTTGGCTTACATCAAACCCCAGAACCTGCCTCTATAATTTGTTCAGTTGAAGAAATGCATTTTGGGCCTTACATTGACATTTTGGTTGCTCATAGATCGAAAACGATCAAGGAAATGTAATTCTGCTTCTGCACCCTTGTTCCAGACTTACTAAAAAGTAACCTGCTGTTAAATTTCTCAGGAACTTAGCAACTCAGGCTAAGTTTGTTTGGCTCGTGCTTGTAATCCCAGCACTTCGAGAGGCTGAGGCGTGTGGATCACCTGAGGTCAGGAGTTTAAGACCAGCCTGGCTAACACAGTTGAAACCCTGTCTATACTACAAAAAATACAAAAGTTAGCTGAGCATGGTGGCATGCACCTGTAGTAGTCCCGGCTTCTTGGGAGGCTGAGGCAGGAGAATTGCTTGAACGGGGGACATAGAGGTTGCAGTGAGCCAGTATCACGCCACTGCACTCCAACCTGGGCAAAAGAGCAAGACTCCATCTCAAAAAAAAAAAAAGGAATTTAGCAACTTGATCTTGTAGAGTTTGAAAGTGGGTAGTCTGCAAAATTGATCCAGTAAAACCCAGACCCTCAGCATCTCATGAGTTGCTCTTTTGCTGGGCTGGGTACACTGGGAATCATCATTGGTAAAGAAATTTTTTTAAAAAGTCCCTGCTTGTTACCTTTCTTCCTCTAGCATTTTATGTTCGCTTATACTGTCCTTTTCCATAGTGACTTACTGAGGCATGAAGCAATTAGTTTCTTTAATGAAGTTTATCTTTTTCCTAGTGATGGATATTACTGATATCATACATGGGAAGGTGGATGATGAAGAAAAGCAGCATTTTATTCCCTTTCAGCAGTAAGTACTTTGGCATGTATCCCAGGTGACTTGAGACCTGGATTAGCCATTCAGTCATGTGTTAACACAGAAACAGGTGCTAGAAACCATTTTCTGAGAGAAGGAACTATTCCAAGCTGAAAGATTGTCAGATAGGAGCTGGACAGAAGACTTTATTCAAAGTCCTTGATGTTGGACTCCCATGGAAGAGGGTAAACTGAGCTTTCCTGATTCTATAGAGAGGACCAAAGGAATATGAAAAGGGCAAATATCCGTCTGCCCTGGAATGCGGAGAGTGGTACTGTCTTTGCATCAGAAATGCTGAAGTGTCTGTGGAGTCGATTGCATGAAACAGGCACCGTGGAATACTTGGAATCACGTGGGGTAGCACAGGGCTTCTCAGACTGTGTCATGTATGTGAATTGGGGGAGCTTGTTAGGCTTCAGGGGAATTCTGCCTCTGACAAGCTCCCAGGTGATGTGGATGCAGCTGGTCTGAGGGCCACACTGTCTGTAGCAAGGACTGAGGAAATGAGAGAGTGAGGGGCTGACCCACCCATGGGCCAGTGTTCCTGCATGTCGGGGGAAAGCCAGCCAGGGAGTGTGTGAAGGGATCCCTGCAGAGCTTTACTGAGGCTCTCCATAGTGAGCTGCAGGAGCTGGACCCATGGGTAGGCCACTGGGTAGCTATTGGGAGCAAGACTTGTCACTCTGAAGAAGTGCAGATGTGAATGTCGTGACCTGTTCCAGCACCTGCACAGGCGGTAAATGCCTAGCAAAGGCCGAGAGCACTGCCGGGACCAGCTCTCACCAGGGGCCATCGTGCTAGTCAGAGGGCGTCAACTCCGCTCACTTGCAGCTGCCACAGCAGACAAGTAGAACAAACTGAGAACTCCAGAAACAGGCCAGAATCATGTATTTGAGTTAATATATCATTTTTTACAAATGATATCACAAATTAGTGGAGAGAGATACCTTATGCCAAAAAAAAAAAGTGCCGCGCGCAGTGGCCCACGCCTGTAATCCCAGCACTTTGGGAGGCTGAGGCGGGTGGATCACGAGGTCAAGAGATCGAGACCATCCTGGTCAACATGGTGAAACCCTGTCTCTACTAAAAGTACAAAAAATTAGCTGGGCATGGTGGTGTGTGCCTGTAATCTCAGCTACTCAGGAGGCTGAGGCAGGAGAATTGCTTGAACCCAGGAGGCAGAGGTTGCGGTGAGCTGAGATTGCGCCATTGCACTCCAGCCTGGGTAACGAGTGAAACTCCGTCTCAAAAAAAAAAAAAGTGTTTGAAGAACATTAGCTACCTATTTAAGATCCCTAAGTTAAATTCCAGTCTCATAACTTAATGCCAATCTAAATTTTGGATGATTAAACATATAACTGTAAGAGCTAGAATCTTAAAATATTAACAAGAAAATAGAAGTTTTATATGCCGGTAATGGGAGGGAGGCCATTTTCAAGATTCAACCAGAAAAGAAAAATTGATAGGTTTAACCATCCAAAAATTGTAAAGAACTTATACATAGAAAAAAATCAGTGCAATCTTTGCAATGTGTATGAGAAAGGATGAGTAGTTGTAATATGTGGAGAATTAATAGAAATCAATAGGGACCTAAAGGGGAATACAAACACACACACACACACACACACACACACACACACACACACACACACACAGAAATGGTGCTGTACATTTATTGAGGATGAGTGAAATGCAAATTGAAACATCAAGGTTTAGTTTTGATCTTGATCAAGTTTTAGTATTTGGTTAGATATAAGGAGACATACATTACTTACAGGAATATAAATTGTAACAATGCATTAACAGCCTTTAAATTTAGATATTTCAAAAAATATACTCCATGATTAACAGTGGTTATTTCTGTTGGTGTAACTCTTGGTGATTTTGCTCCTGTTTCTGTTTTCCTGTTGTCTATTTTTATACAAAGTATTATGTGTAATATATAAAACATAAAAATATTACTCTTTCAATGTGAAATCTATACCTTTGGACCAGTTTCTAAGCATAATAGTGTGGATAGCTCACGCTAACTAGTACTTCTCTCTTTAATCCAGAGGCTGCTATGGATTATTTTTAAAATATGGCCTTTGCACTCCATCCTGGGTGACAGAGCCATACCCTGCCTCAGATAAAATAAAATATGAAGTAAAAATAGGTAAAATAATTTAGAGAATAAAATGCACTTACCATGTGTGCTACCACCTATATATTGACCTTCCAAAATGAGACAAATGTTTTCTGTAGCACAGTGCTAATATTAAATATGTGATGACTTTCATCTCCATGAATGCTGCTCGTTTTGTTTTGTGTATAATATAAAACACTGTATGCACACACCTATATAAATATGTATTGTATAATATATAAATATGTTTAAATAAGTATATTTAATAAATATGTTAAATTTAACACAAAGTTAATATAATTAAATTTATAAATATATTAAATATAATACGTTACATAAAGTACAGTCATGCATCACTTAATGGCAGGAATACATTCTGAGAAACATGTCACTAGGCCGTCTTGTCACTGTGTAAACATCATAGAGTACACTTAGACAAACCCGGAATGGATGGGCTGCTACACACCTAGGCTGTATGGTATAGCCTTTTGCTCCTAGACTATAAACCTGTCCAGCATGCTACTGTACTGAATACTGCAGGCAATTGTAACACAATGGTATTTGTGTCTTCAAACATATTTAAACATAGAAAAGATAGTGAGTTGTGCTGAGATGTTAAAACAACTGT
Organism: Saimiri boliviensis; assembly: GCF_048565385.1. Lineage (NCBI taxonomy): Eukaryota > Metazoa > Chordata > Mammalia > Primates > Cebidae > Saimiri > Saimiri boliviensis. The sequence goes on from NC_133461.1 coordinate 100,580,417, forward strand.
AACATCACTAGGCAATAGGAATGTTTCACCTCCATTATAATCCTTTTATTTTGATATGGGATTTCTCTCTTGTTGTCCAGGCTGGAGTGCTGTGGCGTGATCTCTGCCCACTGCAACCTCGCCTCCCGGGTTCAAGCGATTCTCTGCCTCAGCCTCCTGAGTAGCTGAGATTACAGGCACGCGCCACCACATCTGTCTAATTTTTGTATTTTTAATAGAGACAGGGTTTCACCATGTTGGTCAGGCTGGTGTCGAACTCCTGATCTCAGGTGATCCACTTGCCTCGACCTCCCAAAGTGCTGGGATTACAGGTGTCAGCTACTGTGCCTGACCAGCTCCGTTATAGTCTTATGGGACCTAGCCATTTATGCAGTCTGTCATTAACTGAAACATTGTTAGGCATATGACTGTATATTGAATAAACATAAATAAATATAATAATATAAATGTTGTACCACATATATATAATAGTACTATAAATGTGTTACGTTTGCATTTAAGATTATATGTATGTGTATATGTAGGTAAAAGGAGTTGCATTCATGGATTTGAAAGGTGTCCGAAACAGTCATGTGTATATTTGCTGGTGGTGATGTGCTTCCTGTTTAATTTCTGAACCAGCTTTCCTCCAGCAACTATATCCCAGTACTTAGTCCTGAGATTGTCCTCACCATATAATCTGCACTTTGAGTCCCTGACGAACCCCCACTCTAATGTTATTACCGCTCACTGTGCAGCCAACAGCCACAATGAAGTATTGACTGTGCAGACTGCAGCCTCTGGCAGTGAATGCCTAAGATTTATGGCAAGTTCTGCCATAACCTACTTCAAAAACTTTACAGTGTTTTCCAGTAGGAGAGTTTTGTATGTGTATCCTGCAAGTCCGTTTATCAAAAGTCATGTGTAAAAAACAGGAACTCAAGACTAGGAAATCCCATTTGCCAGTCACATATGGCAGTGTGTCTTATTGTCAGGGTACAGGGAACCCTGCAGAGAAAATTGGCCTACATACAGTGGAGAGAGAAGTCAGGAGACTGTTGTCCTTCACCAGGCTGATGTGCAGTTGCTGATAGTGCTTCTGCCCTCAGTAGAATGGGGCTGTGTTTGCTGCTTTGATCACCCTTTACGAGCCGCAGTCTGATAGGATTCCTCAAGTAGAGGTTGTTTGGCAGCACCCATGCCAAGATCTAGCTTGTCATCACATGGAAACCTGAGAACCTCTACCACACACCAGGCGTACACACTGCGCTCGTACATGGAGGGGCTGACACTAGACAGGAGCCTTAACAGGCAGGCGATCTCAGCCCATCTCTTACAGGTGAAGAAACTGAGGCCCAAAGGGCGATTCTTGCAGAGCTCACTCAAGTAGAAGTAGACCTGGAGGCCAGGGCTCCTGCCCTTTCTATGGGTGGTCTGTCTTTAATTCTATTGCAGCAGCCTCTTCTGCTTCTGAAAAAGCCTGGAGCATTGCCTCTGATTTTAGTTGTTAACCTTTGATCACCAGTTTTGTGTAGTCTTGGTTTTTTTTTTCTCTCTCTGTCATTTCCGAGGTGAATTTAGTATTTAAGATAGCCCGTCAATGGAAAAATAAAGGAAGGATAGCAAGATAGGTGTAGTTAGTGTTGATATTTCCAAATCATTCTCATACGACTCACCATTATCTGAGGTTGTGCTGCAGAGACTTCCTTTCTTCCCCTCCCACCTTACCTCTTATTTCTCTTTCCCAAGAATTGCGATGGAAACCTACATCCGCCAGAGGCAGATCATCATGTCGCCCTTGATAACATCACACGTGATTGGGGAGAATGAGCCACTCACTTCAGTCTTGAATAAAGTGATTGCAGCAAAGGAAGTGAATCACAAAGGGCAAGGTATACAGTCCAGTGCCGGAGCTGGGAGGGACTCTGCTGAGGGTGGGGGACATTCACAGCTGGGTCTTTGGACTCCTGCCCTTTATTATCTTTCTTCGATATGAAACAGCCTCCGCTGGGGACCATCCTCCTCAGCTTCCTACCACAGGCTTTAAATACTGAACTGACTTGAGATGCACCCAGCAGTGACTTTGATCACAGTTGTATTTTATAAATTCTGTGGAACAAAGTTTTATCCCATGAGTCTTTTCTTTTTGAGATGGTCTCATGCTGTCACCCAGGCTGGAGTACAATTGCATGATCTTGGCTCACAGCAGCCTCCACTTCCTGGGTTCAAGCAGTCCTCCTACCTCAGCCTCCCAAGTAGCTGGGACTACAGGCATGCACCACCATGCTTAGCTAATTTTTAATTTTTTCGGTAGAGATGGGGTCTCACTATATTGCCCAGGCTCTTCTCAACTTCTGGCCTCAAGTGATCCTCCCATCCTGGCCTCCCAAATGCCTGGAATTATAGGCATGAGCCACCACTTCTGGCCTCCACATTTTTGTCTAATCTTCATTCCCAATGCTGACCCTAGTTAATAATTATACTCTAGTCTGATCCCATCACATTTTTTAAAATCGAGGGAAGGAAACCAAAGTAATGTAAATGAATATGTATTAATATAGAATAATGCAAAAATTATAGTTTTTAGCACCTCCTTAACATGTTCTATTGATGGAGTGTTTTAACCAAGAGAAGTTCTGCTTATTGAAATTGCATTTTGAATCAAAACAGTTTTAAGATTCAAATACCAAGATGGTGGCCATATTTGTATAACGTCTAAGATTGAATACTTTGATTTTCCTTAATATTTTATAAATCTTTCACCTTCTACTGAAGATTTCCGTGGAGAGGAACCACTCTGAGCTTTAACCAGTTTTTTAAGGCCTTGTGTTTGCAGAGGTTATAAAATTAGTTTTAAAAAATTAAGCAGTGTTGCTTTCTGGGGTTTGTTGTCTTACGCCAATAAAATGAAGGACGCGGACACACAGAGTGAGTTTAGGAGTGGAGGTTTAATAGGCAAAAGAAAGAGAAAGGAGAACAGTTCTCTCTCTCTCATGAGAGATAGGGGCTTTTGGATTTTATAGGCAGGCTTGAGAAGGTGTGTCTGATTTATGTAGGGCCCACAGATTGGTTGGACCAGGTATGACATGTATACAGCACGCAAGGAAGGCTGGTCACCGCACCCTAATCTTACAGAAATGGGCTTTCCATCTGGCTGGCGCCATGTTATGTGCTTCTTACTGCACACTTGGCTGGCAAAGAGAAGGGAAAATGGAGCCTCCATATTGGACATGTCTAGCTCCAGGTAGCCTTTTCCTATTGGCTGGCATTTACCCATGCAGACTTCCAGCTTGCTTGTCTGTGTCTGCAGCCTGATTTTGCAGGAAAAGAAAATTATTCAGGGGCTGCTTTTCATTAAAAAGGAAAACCTTACTGAGGATTTCTTTACCCTCACTATCTGCCTAAATAATTTCTTAACTCCTGTATCAAAAATAAGTAGAGACTGAATCAGCCTGTATGTATCAAAAATACATAGAGACTCAATGACTTTTTTTTCACTACCCTATTACTGTCTTCCAAAATGGAAGCAATCAGAAAACACATGATTTTCATTATATTTAGTTTCTGATGTATTTGAAATTATCCTGTGTAGGAAAGGCAAGCAAGGAATCAATAAATAATCTGAAAACAAGTAACTAAATTTTTTAAAAATTTTTTATTTTTTTGAGATGGAGTCTCACTCTGTCTCCTAGGCTGGAGTGCAGTGTCTCAATCCTGGCTCACTGTAACCTCCACCTCCTGGGCTCAAGTGATTCGTCTACCTCAGCCTCCCAAGTAGCTGGGATTGCAGGCGCCTGCCACCACACCTGGCTAATTTTTGTATTTTCAGCAGAGACAGGGTTTTAGTATGTTAGCCAGGCTGGTCTCAAACTCCTGACCTGAAGTGATATGCTTGCCTCAGCCTCCCAAAGTGCTGAGATTACAGGTGTGAGCCACAGCACGCACCCTATTTATGTTTTTTAGAGCTCTTAACTAAGTATTACTTCAGTTGCAGTGGAAAACACTTATACTAAACAGATTACCATCTATGGATAATTTATTTAACAAAACTGAAAAAGAAAAGTCATTTCCCTTCTTGCTGCCTAACAACAAAACAAGCACTTTTCATTCTTTTTTCTTTCTTTTTTTCTAAGTACTATACTTCATGCCAAACAAGCACTTTTCAAATGTTTTTATGTTCTTCATGAGTATTTTTATGACTGCAGAGTATTCCAGTGTTTAGATTTAAGAAAAGGGACTCTCCTAGATAAACACTTACATGCTTCTTAATTTGTCATCATTACAAATATAAAAAACTCTGCTCTATCTTTTTTTTTTTTTTTTTTGAGACGGAGTTTCGCTCTTGTTACCCAGGCTGGAGTGCAATGGCGTGATCTCAGCTCACCGCAACCTCCGCCTCCTGGATTCTGGCTATTCTCCTGCCTCAGCCTCCTGAGGAGCTGGGATTACAGGCACGTGTCACCATGCCCAGCTAATTTTTTGTATTTTCAGTAGAGACAGGGTTTCACCATGTTGACCAGGATGGTCTCAATCTCTTGACCTTGTGATCCACCCGCCTCGGCCTCCCAAAGTTCTGGGATTACAGGCATGAGCCACCACGCCCGGCCCTCTGACTATATTTATACATGAAGTCTTTTCCATGTTTGAGACTATCTCCCCAAGAAAATTCCCGGAATTTGGATTTGTGGGTCACATGCTGGGAACAAGCCTACACCTGGAGAGATAGATATGCCAAATCACTTGCCATGGATTTCTGTTGTGTTCCAGTGTTTATCTTACTGTACTCTTGGTATGTTGTGAACTGATTTTTAAAAATCATTAGGGCTGGGTATGATGGCTCACACCTGTAATCCCAACACTTTGGGAGGCTGAGGGAGGCAGATTGCTTGAGGTTAGGAGTTCGAGACCAGCCTGGCCAACACGGTGAAACTCCATCTTTACTAAAAAAAGAAAAATACAAAAATTAGCTGGTGTGATGGCACACACTTGCAATCCCAGCTACTGTGGAGGCTGAGGCATGAGAATTGCTTAAACTCTGTAGGCAGAGGTTGCATTGAGCTGAGATGGTGCCACCACACTCCAGCCTGGGCAACAGAGTAAGACTCTCAGTGAAAAAAAAAAAAAAAGAAAGAAAGAAAGGAAAATGGTTTCTTCTTTTCTTCTCAGAGTTTTAATAACTATGTACTTTTTTTCTTTTAATGTTCTGCCTCTTTTTTCTGTTTAATTCATTATTAGGAATTTATTTTAATGATAATACAAGATGATAAATTAAATTTTCTTAAGTAACAAGAAAATAATCCCAGAATACTCATGTAATGATTGGATTTTTTTCATGATTTGTTATGCCTCTTTTGCCATATATTAAATTGCTGTGTATTATAGTATTTCATTGTTTTATGTATATATCATATTTACCACTAGTATCACAAATTATTGTAGCTTTACAGTATATTCTGGTATCTGGTAGGGGTTTCTTTATCATCTCTTCCCCTAAATTTAGCATCTGTTCACATCTCCGTCATATTTTCAAAAGGTCCTGTTGTGGAAGTGTGATTAAAATTACAAGTCAACTGGGGGAGAATTTACATCTTTATAGTAAGGTAGCTGGTTGTGACTCTACAACTCAGATGTTCTTTTCACCAGTTATGCATGTGTTACTTAGATTATGTAGAGAACTAAAAGTTTGTCTTTTATTTCTTTAAAGGACTTTGGGTATCCTTGAAGCTATTGCCAGGTGACCTCAGACAGGTTCAGAAGAATTTTTCACATTTGGTTGATAGATCAACAGCAATCGCCCGGAAGATGGGCTTTCCTGAAATCATACTACCAGGTAAGCACTTTGCATGACTCACCTGTTTTGCTTCCTCCTGTACAGCCATTACTTCTTTTCTTTTCTGGAGCCTTGCTCTGTTGCCCAGGCTGGAGTGCAGTGGCATGCTCTCGGCTCACTGTAACCTCCAGCTCCTAGTTTCAGGCAGTTCTCTCTGCCTCAGCCTCCTGAGTAGCTGGGATTACAGGCACCCACCACTACACCTGGCTAATTTTTTTTGTATTTTTAGTAGAGACAGGAGTATTTTTACCATGTTGCCAGGCTGGTCTCAATCTCTTGACCTTGTGGTCCGCCTGCCTCGCCTCCCAAAGTGCTTGGATTTCAGGCGTGAACCACTACACCCAGCCTATAATGCTTTTAAGCATAACTCAGATTTTCTTACTCTCTCTTTTACACAGACTCTGAAATAGCACAGCCTGCTCTGTTCAGGAGACTAATTGGCCTCACTTGTGTGTCCCTTTTCTCGTTATGATGTTCCCAGCATGCGGGTGTCTTGCTCTCACCATTCTCTGAAGTTCCAAAAGCTCTCTGGCTCTCCCTTTATTGTCGTGATGAGAATGTCAGCTTTTTGCTGTTTCATCTTCTTTCTGGTGATCTGCATATGTGTGTGTTCTCTTGAATTCACTGACTTCACCCATTTAATTTTAATCTCCATACCAAGAAAAGAATAAATCTCTCAAGGAACTTTATACATATTGCCATAACCTAATTGCTATTAATAGGAATTCTAGAAAAACAACCATGCCGTGTTAGAAAAATTCTAGAAAACCAACTTATCTACTGCACAGAAATTTAGGTTATTTTAGGCCAGGCACGATGACTCATACCTGTAATTCCAGCTCTTTGGGAGGGCAAGGGAGGCATATCACTTGAGGTCAAGACTTCAAGACCATCCTGGCCAGCTTGGTGACCCTGTCTCTATTAAAAATACAAAAATTAGCTGGGTGTGGTGGCGGGCACCTGTAATCCCAGCTACTCAGGAGGCTGAGGCATGAGAACCGCTTGAACCCAGGAGGCAGAGGTTGCAGTGAGCTATGATTGCGCCACTGCACTCCAGCCTGGATGGCAGAGCAACACTGTCTCAAAAAAGAAAGAAAGAAAGAAAGAAAGAAATGAGGTTATTTTTAAGTAATACAAGATCTTGTTTTTCCTTTGAGAAATTAAGGGGCACTGATAACTTGCAGCCACCCACATTGTTGCATGTAGTAGGTTTTAAATGAATATTTGCGGAATGAATGAGTAAAAAAGTTTTAAAATGGAGATTACTCTTTTTTCTTTTTCTTTTTTTTGAGACGGAATTTCGCTCTTGTTACCCAGGCTGGAGTGCAATGGCGCGATCTCGACTCACCACAACATCCGCCTCCCGGGTTCAGGCAATTCTCCTGCCTCAGCCTCCTGAGTAGCTGGGATTACAGGCACGCGCCACCATGCCCAGCTAATTTTTTGTATTTTTAGTAGAGACGGGGTTTCACCATGTTGACCAGGATGGTCTCAATCTCTTGACCTTGTGATCCACCCGCCTCGGCCTCTTGGGATTACAGGCTTGAGCCACCGCGCCTGGCCTCTTTTTTCTTTTTCTTATAGAAGAAGAAAGTTTTTTGCTCATTTTGACCATTACTTAGCTATTTCACCCTGATACGCAGTCATCAACATTCTGGGAAAATGTTTTATCTTCTTATTGTTAAGGGTGAAAAAAAACTTTTAGTAATATTCTCTACCTGAAGGTGGTTTCACTGCTACAAGACATGAATCTAAAAAAATTAAGTAGAGAAAGTTTATTCTTTGATCACGGTGACAACAGGGTTGGCTTCTCTTGAGGCCTTTAAGTAAGGTGAGTGTGCCTCTGAAATCTGGTTTCTAAAAGAATATTAAGGTTTTTTGTTTGTTTTGTTTTTAGTCAATAGGATTGGTTTATAGAAGGCCAAGGGCAAATTAGGTTTTAAAATTCATCTAGAATATGGCCAGGCAAGGTGGCATACATCTATAATCCCAGCACTTTGGGAGGCCGAGACAGGCGGATCGAGACAGGCGGATCGAGATGGCCAGCATAGTGAAACTTCGTGTCTTCTAAAATACAAAAACTAACTGGGTGTGGTGGGGTGCACCTGTAGTCCTAGGTACTTGGGAGGCTGAGGCAGGAGAATTGCTTGAACCCATTAGGCGGAGGTTACAGTGAGCCGAGATTGCACTGCTGCACTCCAGCCTGGCACCTGGAGACAGAGCGAGACTCTGTCTCAAAAAAAAATAAAGAACCCAGGTGTGGTGGCTCACGCCTGTAATCCCAGCACTTTGGGAGGTCAAGGTGGGTGGATCATGAGGTCAAGAGATCGAGACTATTCTGGTCAACATGGTGAAACCCCGTCTCTACTAAAAATACAAAAATTAGCTGGGCATGGTGGCGCATGCCTGTAGTCCCAGCTACTTGGGAGGCTGAGGCAGGAGAATTGCCTGAACCCAGGAGGTGGAGGTTGCAGTGAGCCGAGATCGTGCCATTGCACTCCAGCCTGGGTAACAAGAGCGCAACTCCGTCTCAAAAAAAAAAAAGAAAAGAAAAGAAAAGAAAAAATTAGCCAGATTTGATGGCAGGCACCTGTAATCCCAGCTATTTGGGAGGCTGAAGCAGGAGGATCACCTGAACCTAGGAGGCAGAGTTTGCAGTGAGCTTAGATTGTGCCACTGTACTCCAGCCTGGGCAACAAAGTAAGACTTGTCTCAAAAAAGAAAAAAAAAATTCATCTAGAACAATGGTTCCCAGTGCTAATCTTTGGATCAGCTAATCAGGATCTTCTTGAACATGCAGATTCCCAGATTTCTAGAGACCAATTCAGAGGTCCCAAGGTGATCTGGTGGTGAGTCAGGTCTGAGAAATTCGGGTCCAGGCCCAACTCCCTCGGCTCGGAACTCCTTCCTGTTGTCCCATCACCCTGGGACCTGGTTCCAGTTGCCTCCTAAACTCTTCCCTGTCCCCCTTTGCCCTCTAGCAAGGAGCTCCAGCTCCCTGTCCTCAGCATCACAGGAGTGATTCTGTCCCCTGTTCTCTGCTCTCACCTCTGCCGGGCCGCCTCCCGCCTCTCCAGAGTAGCTCTCGTGAGAGTCACCCATGATCATGGTATCACTATGTCTGATGGGCGTTTTCCAGCCTAGTGATCGGCTCTGACCTCTCAGCAGCATCTGACATTGTCAGAATATTTCCTTCCCTTCTCATTGGTGACCCCCTCACTTTCCTCTGTGTCTCCATTTCCCTTGGGGCCTCTGCAAGGACCCTTTAGCCACCTTCTCATATTCTGCTTGACCTCTAAATGTTGAAGTTCCTTGAATTTGGTCCTGAGACCCTGTGATAGTGTGCTTGGGCTGCCATAGCAAACACCACAAACCCGGGTGGTGTCAACAACGTTTATTTTCTCGCAAGAAAAGACAGGAGACTGGAAGTTCAAGATCAAGGTGACAGCAGAGTTGGCTTCTCCTGAGGCCTCTCTCCTTGGCTTGCAGATGGCCATCTTCTCCCTGTGTCTTCACTTGGTTGTCCCTCTGTGCATGTCTGTGTCTTAATCTCTTTGTATGATGACACTAGTCATATTGGATTAGGACCCACCTGTATGACCTCATTTTACCTTAATTCCTCTTTCAAAGGCTCTATCTCCAAATATGGTCATATTCTGCTTTACTAGGGGTTATGGCTTCAACATATGAATTTGGGGAGGCCACAGTTCAGCCCATAACAGCCCTCTTTCTTTCTCAGCTGTATTTTCTCCCTAGAGGTATCATCCACTCATTTGGCTTACATCTACCCATCACCTGCAAATCTGGAGCTTCAACACCAAGACCTCTTTATGAATTCTAGGGCCATATAGCCAGCTATTTCTTGCCTCAGGACTCCCCTCTCTTTTTTTTTTTGAGACAAGATATTGCTCTGTCACTTAGGCTGTAGTACAGTTGTATGATCATAGCTCACTGCAAGCCTCAGTCTCCTAGGTTCAAGCAGTCCTCCCACCTCAGCCTCCCAAGTAGCTGGGACTACAGGCATGAGTCACCACACCTGGCTAATTAAATGAATTAGTTTTGTAGAGACCAAGTTTCCTTATGTTGCCCAGGCTGATTTCAGGATTAAGCAATCCTCCTGCCTCTGCCTCCCAAAGATTACAGGCAATGAACCACAGCCCTTACTTGATTTAATTGGCTAATTCTTATTCAGCATCCCCATTTGGACCTCATAATTCTGTGCATCTAGGACTGAGGCACCTCTCTTGTGTTTTATCTAAGAGAACAGCACGTCCATTCATTTGTCCATCCATCCATCCACCCACCCACCCATCTACCTACCCATCCAGCTGTCTACCTATCTAACCTTTATTCATCCATTCATTCATTCATCCATCCATCCATCCGCCTACCCAACCCCTATCCACCCATCTATCCATCCACCTACCCAGCCTCTATCCATGTATCCATCCACCTACCCATCCACCTGTCCACCTATCTAAACTCTATCCATCCATTCATCTATCTGTCCATCCATCCATCCATCCATCCATCCATCCACTCATCCAATTACCCAACCCCTATCCACCCATCCACCCATCCACCCATCCATCCATCCATCCATCTATCTACACACCCATCCATCCCCCTTCCCATCCGTCCACCCACCCATCCATCCACTGCGCAAGCCAGAAAGTCACCCTTGATATCTCCCTTTCCTTTGCAACTCACATAAATTAGTGGATAAGACCTGTCAGCATTACTTTTGAAAGGACCCTCAAATCTATCCCCTTCTCTCCATCTGCATTGCTACTAGCCAATTTGGAGCTAGGATGGCCTCTTCCCTTGACAACTACCATAGCTTCCTACCTGATTTTCATGTTTCTACTCTTTCTTCGCTCATTTCCTCTTTTCCATATTGCATCCTGAATGTTCTATTGCGTAAGCACACTTGATCTTACCCCACTCCTTCCTCACTGAAAACATCTTACTGACTTTCGTTTATGCTTAGGGTATATATATAAATTCTTAATATCCCCATTGGCCTCAGTGGGAGCTGGTTTATTTCTGTCTCTCTAGCCTCATTTCACACCAGATGCCCCCTCACTGTGAGGATGTCAGTCAGGTTGTCTCCTACCTCTAGGCCTTTGCATAGGCTACTCTCCCGGACTCTGCTGCTAACAGCTGAAGGGAAAGATTCCCACACCGCGCAGATGAGGTCAGAACTTGGTGTTGTGCATTCACAGAGCCTGCCATGTGTCTCCATTGGTAATGGTGGGTTTACTCGTGCAGGTTGTTTGACTGGTGCTTCTCTCCGGCACTAGACTGTAATCTGAGTTGGGGCAAAGCTGGTGCATGGCTCACCATTGCCAACCAGACACCCAGCACATGCCTGCTGCAGAGTAGGAGTTCAAGCACTTTTTATAGTGAATATTACCTCCGTCATCTGATTGTACCATAATTTATTCAACTAATTCCCTGGGCTTGGAAATCAAGAATGTTTCCATGTTTCTGCTTTTATAAACACCACAATGAATATCCTTACAGATAAATTATTGCCTACATTTTTAATACTTTGAGACAAAAATTACCAGTGGAATTGCTGTATTAAGGCTTTTGACACATTTTCAACATCTCCGTCGACAAAGAGTGTGTCAAGTAATATTTTAAACTGTGCTGTGTGAATAAACCCCTTTTTCTTCATTCTCAGCAACTATAAGTGGAATCTTATTTTTTTCCAGTTGGGGAAATGATCAAAATGATCAGTGCTTTAAATATGCACTCCTGTTTTCTTATAATGTTAAAAGGTTTTGTTTTTAACATTGGGAGGCAGTTTAATACAGGGCAGGTGTTGGAGTCATTTTTTCAATACTTTTTTCATCTAGGAGTTTAATAAACTTTCCATTTATTCCAAGTTTCAGTTCTGTAGCTCAATAACATTTAATATTTTTATCCAATATATGAGCTATGCATTTATTAAATAATTTTTGTTTTTTTGGCTGGGTAACCAAAAAAAAAAAAAAAACACAAGCAGAAAGCAGACTTTCATTGATCAAAGCAAGTAAACCAATTTAAAGAAATATAACATACTCTAGGCCAGGCTTGGTGGCTCACACCTGTAATCCCAGCATTTTGGGAGGCTGAGGTGGACATATTGCTTGAGTCCAGGAGTTCGAGACTGGTCTGGGCAACATAGTTAGACTCCTTCTCTAAAAAAATTAGCCAGGCATAGTGGTGTGTGCCTGTAATCCCAGCTACTCAGGAGGCTGAGGTGAGAGGATCACTTGAACTCAAGAGGCCAAGGTTGCAGTGAGCAGAGATCATACCACTGTACTCCAGCCTGGGCAGCAGAACAAGATCATATGTCAAAAAAGAAAAGAAAAGAAAAGCATACTCTATAAGCTTTCAGAAAGAATATCTATCTCATCAGGTTGTTCCATAGATTAACAAGTTAATCGATAATTGATTACATTAATACATGTAAGATATTTTGACCAGTGCCTGACACAGCACATAATAAGCATTCAGTAGACAATAGCCTTCATTATTATCAGATGTTTTCAAAATATCACACTCTCCAAGGCACTATTGAAAAACCATCTACCAGGAGACTGAGGCAGGAGGCTTGCCTGAACCCAAGAGGCGGAGGTTGCAGTGAGCCGAGATTGCACCATTGCACTCCAGCCTGGGCAACAAGAGCGAAACTCCGTCTCAAAAAAAAAAAAAAAAAAGAAAAAGAAAAGAAAAACCATCTACCATATTGTTAGGTTACAACATCTACATATTGTAACCTAACAACATACAATATGTATTTATTATTAGACAGCAATTTTTAATAGAGAAAATTGCTACTGAAAAGTGTTACTTTTCTATAAAACTACAGTGCAAAGACATCTTGGTATGCGTGGAAAGGTAAAATGAGAGACGCCGAAGACGACCAATGCATGAAAGCCTTTTGTCCGACGAGTAGTTCATTATGAAACCAGACCACTTCATATTGTTTGTCTTATATGTCATACGACATACTGAAACTTAGAATGACTTCTCTCACCCGCACTCACAGCGTGCTTGTCATGTTACAGGAGATGTTCGGAATGACATTTATGTCACCCTGATCCATGGCGAGTTTGATAAAGGGAAGAAGAAAACGCCAAAGAATGTGGAGGTGACGATGTCTGTGCACGATGAGGAGGGCAGGCTCTTGGAGGTGCGTGGCATGGCCCAGAAATCCTGCTGCCCTCACGTCCATCTTTACAATCACGATTGGCTTTTGGTCTTATTTTTATTCTTTGCATCAGGATGGGTTTGTTTTTCCTAAGAAAAGAAATATAAAGCCTGTTAAATTTGTAATTAGCAATGAGCAGTTTCACTAATGAAACTATCTAGACTCTTATTTTTGTATTTCTCCTGTGCTAAGAAATAGTTCCAGCCACTAATGATTTTATGTGTAAGTTTCCAATGCAGAGGTTATTTATCGTTTTCAACTTACTTAGCCACTTTCAAGCTTGATCAGTTCCTCTAGGGCTTCAGCTAAGTGGCCTGGGTACTTGAATGGCATCACAAAGCACGTTTCCTTCCCTGAGTGAGCAGAACCAAAGGAGATATGCTCGTTAGAGACTGAAACCGGAAGAGCCCTTTGGTAGGCATTCGCTACCACTGCTCTTTAGTTTTAATGAGCAGGAAACTATAAGGAACTTTAAAAGGATGAGTTATTTTCTCTGAAAAACACAGAAGTTAGTGGCAGAGCTGGAAGAGTATCCAAATATCCTGAATTCCAGTCCAGAGTTCCTCCAGCTCTGGCAGATTTTCTTTTCTTTTTTTTCTCTTCTCTTCTTTTTCTTTTCTCGTCCTTTCCTTTCTCTTTCTTTTCCTTTCCTTTTCTTTTTCCTTCTCTTTTCTCTTACTTTTTTTTTTTTGAGACGGAGTTTTGTTCTTGTTACCCAGGCTGGAGTGCAGTGGCACAATCTCAGCTCACCGCAACCTCCGCCTCCTGAGTTCAGGCAGTTCTCCTGCCTCAGCCTCCCGAGTAGCTGGGATTACAGGCACTCGCCACCTGCCCAGCTAATTTTTGTATTTTTAGTAGAGATGGGGTTTCGCCATGTTGGTCAGGCTGGTCTTGAACTGCTGACCTCAGGGAATCTGCCTGCCTTGGCCTCCAAAGTGCTTGGATTGCAGCCATGAGCCACCACTCCCAGTCTCTTTTTTTTTTTTTTTTTTTAATTAAGAGAAGATATAAAGCAAGTATCTGCCAGATTTCTGCCCATATAAAGAAGAGTACTGATTCTGACGTCAAAGAGGATAGGCAGAAGGTGGTCACAGGAGGCTGCATGGCCTCTGCTGAACTCCAGCTCCTCTTGTATGAGCCATAGTTACCTGCTTTGGTAACCAAGGACCAAACTCTTGATCGATTTGACTCACTGAGTGTCCTGTTGCATAGTTGTTTGAGGCTACAGTGAAATACAATTTTATCACTTCCCATGGATGTTATAATCTAGTAGGGATGCAGACAGCCAGAAAATTTACTAAGTCAAGTTGTATTCTACATGAGAGGGATAAACTGAGTGCTGTGAGCCACTGTATGAGAATGTTTTATTTGTGCTGTTGATAAGAGTACATGAGCTCATTTCAAGTAGACACCTTCTCCTGGTTGGTCATTTTGTAGCTTTGCTAACTCGTTGGATAGTGCCCCACCAAGGCCTAGTTCTACTGAGCTAAGTGGTTCATGACCAAAACAAGATGCAGCCCTGAGTTTGAGTGAATATGCTGTTCCAGTGCCCCAAGTCCCTAAAACAGAAAGTAGACAGGAAAGATAAATGCTTTTCTGCAAATGGTGGCACGTCTGCATGTGTCACCTAATTTCTAGTCATTGTCATGTTCCCTGAGAGAGAAACGAGGAAAGAATCAGAGGACAATGCATGCCTGGGGAAGGAAGAGAAAATACAACTTATAGGAAAGAAGGATTTTCAGGTGCTGCTGGGTTCCTTAGCAGCTACCAGATTTATATTATAGACTCTTTTTTTTTTTTTTTTTGACACGGAGTTTCACTCTCGTTACCCAGGCCGGAGTGCAATGGTGCGATCTCGGCTCACCGCAACCTCTGCCTCCTGGGTTCAGGGAATTCTCCTGCCTCAGCCTCCTGAGTAGCTGGGATTACAGGCACGTGCCACCACGCCCAGCTAATTTTTTGTATTTTTAGTAGAGATGGGGTTTCACCACGTTGACCAGGATGGTCTCGATCTCTTGACCTCGTGATCCACCCGCCTCAGCCTCCCAAAGTGCTGGGATTACAGGCTATTATAGACTCTTGAATAAAGTGGTAGAAATTCGGTCTTCTCTATTCTTTTTTTTTTTTTTTTTTTTTTTTTTGGAGACGGAGTCTCGCTCTGTCGCCCAGGCTGGAGTGCAGTGGCACGATCTTGGCTCACTGGTCACTGCAACCTTCACCTCCTGGGTTCCAGCAGTTCTCCTGCCTCAGCCTCCTGAGTAGCTGGGATTACAGGTGTGCACTACCACACCTGCTAATTGTGTGATTTTTTTTAGTAGAGGCAGGGTTTCACCGTGTTGGTCAGGCTGGTGTCAAACTCCTGAACTTGTGATCCACTTGCCTCAGCCTCCCAAAGTGCTCGGATTACAGATATGAGCCACCGCTCCCAGCCCAGTCTTCTCTATTCTTTATCCCCCAAATTTAATCAGCTGTTCAGTGCCAGTGTAGGGAATGTATGGACGTGTTAGGGGATAAGGGGCTTGTGTATGGTATATGGGATCCTCTTAGTTTTCTAAACAAAATTACTCCCTTCTAATTTTTGCTTTCTGTTTGAAGAAAGCAATTCACCCTGGTGCTGGATATGAAGGCATTTCAGAATACAAGTCCGTAGTCTATTACCAAGTCAAGCAGCCCTGTTGGTATGAGACTGTCAAGGTAAGAATGAGTCATTTGTAACCCCTATTATCCCTTAAACCTCAGTTAGATTCCTGTCTTCTGTTTACCCCCAAATTATTCCTACTTTATTTTGAAATTTTTAGATAAGTTGCCTATGGTGTACAGTAAGAAATAACTTGGTAATTATAATTCTGTATTAAGAGCATTTATTGTTAACAAACTCAGCATTCTTCAATAATGTTCTAATTCATGTATGAAAATTTGAAGAGCAAAGTTTGTGGTTGACGTGATAGATATGATAGACTGCCAAGATGGTGCAAAACCAAACGGAAATTTTCACACTGTGCAAACAGTTTCCTAACATTTTTTTTCTTCTTGGCCTCTCACCAAGTGTTCTGGGCCTCTTTTCAACTTCAATATGTGTATTACACATTCCAAAGTGCTTTTCAGATCAGTTATTCTCCTTTGAGCCCCACGGCAGCTCAGCACCTCGAACACGTAGGTCTTGTCATGGTGTCTTTCTGATTAGGTACTGAGATCCGAAGTTCAGTAACTTCCCAAGATCATAGAGCTAACTGATATCAGGGCCTGAACTAGAGCCCACTTCTAAATCCCAGGCTCCATCAGCAATTTCTGGTTGTTGAAGTCATATGAGTTCTTCATAGAAAATTTTTTAAAAATTGCGTTCATATATCTCAATTTAGAAGTAACCATTTTCAACAGTTTTATATAGTTCATATGTTTTGAATGATGCTGTTGATACAAATTTATATTGTGCTTTTTGAAACGACTTATCTCAAGGCATATAAATTCTTCAGATATGTATTTTTAGATACTTGCATGTTTCAGTATATAATCATGCCATAATTTAACTGCACACCACAAATCTCTGCTCGTTTCAGTGCCCTGAGGCTCTGTTTCTTCTCTCCCCTGTAGATATGTAAGCAACAGAAAGCTGCTTTATGGGCATTAATCATTACCTTTTCCTCCTCTATATAGAATAATTATGTCTTATAGATTTGATTATTACTATATTTATACACATCTTGCAGTCTGAAAGGTCTTCTATAGACCTCTGTGAAGTATTACTGTTTCACACTAATGAAAATGCTAGAAATTCATAGTATCTCCATGCTCAGAATCTGTGATAAGCAGCAAGATGATCAGAGATTCTTTTGATTTGAAAATAGCTTGGTCTTCTTTGAATCAAACCTCTATCAAGTCTCACTCTATAGTAATTTGTGCTGTGGAAAGTATAAAATTGAGCCTAATTCCATAAAATAAATCATGCCTGCAAAGTACCATGTATCTGTAAACTACCAATTTCTTACTGTGACACAGGTATCCATTGCTATAGAAGAGGTCACACGCTGTCATATAAGGTTTACTTTCCGACACAGGTCATCTCAGGAATGTAAGTATTAAGAGGTCTATTATATATTTCCACTTAAAAAAATTAGTTTTGCTTGACAGCCGTCTTGTGAATCTGGAGAACAAGGTATTTGGAAACTAGATACTTGGCAACTTTATTTCATAACTCACTGGTGCTAAGGAAGTCAGCATAATGGATTTTTCTGGGCTTGCAAGGTCTCTGTTATCACTCTATATTCGGACTTTCTTAAAATGTGTTTTGTGAACACTGATATTCTCAAAGACAACAGACCTCAATTTTTGGTACCAGGGACTGGTTTCGTGAAAAACAATTTTTCTAAGGACCAGGGGTGGGGATGGTTTCAGGATGACTCAAGCACATTACCTTTATTGTGTTCTTTATTATTACTACGTTGTAGTATGTAATGAAATAATTTGACAACTCTCCATACTGTAGAATCAGTGGGAGCCCTGAGCTTGTTTTCCTGCAACCAGACGGTCCCATCTGGGAGTAATGGGAGACAGTGACAGATCATCAGGTGTTAGATTTGCACAAGAAGTGTGTACCCTAGATCCTTTGCATGAGCAGGTCACAATGGGCACAATAGGATTCGGCTCCTGTGAAAATCTGATGCTGCTGCTGATTGGACAGGAGGCAGCGCTCAGGTGGTATTGTGAGCAGTGGGGAGCAGGGAGCAGCTGTAAACAGTTTTTTTTTTTTCTTTTTTTTTTTTTTTTTGAGACAGTCTGCCACCCAGGCTGGAGTACAGTGGCAGGATCTTGGCTCACTGCAACCTCTGCCTCCTGAGTTCAAGCAATTCTTCTTCCTCTGTCTCTCAAGTAGCTGGGACTACAGGCGCGCACCACCACACCCAGCTAAATTTGTGTTTTTTAGTAGAGGCAAGGGTTCACCATATTGGCAAGCCTGGTCTCGAAATCCTGACCTCATGATCTGCCCGCCTTGGCCTCCCAAAGTGCTGGGATTACAGGTTGGAGCCACCATGCCCGGCCATGAGCAGCTGTAAATACAGATGAAGTTTTGCTTGCTCTTCCACCACTTACCTCCTGCTGTGCAGCCCAGTTCCTAACAGGCTACAAACTGGTACGGGTTCGTGGCCTGGGGTTTGAGGTCCCCTGCTCCAAGATGCTACTAGATACTCTATAACAAAAACTATTTCACAATCAAATAGGTATAGGAGAGACTATATATACATTGTATCTCCCTCCTAGACATTCACAATGCATGTTGCCACATTGCAGCAGCAATAAAACTGTTTAGTCACTTGTCCTCCCAAATTTTCATTTTTCTCATGAAGAAACTCTTTTCACCAGGCATGGTGGCTCATGCCTGTAATCCCAGCACTTTGGTAGGCCAAGGCAGGCAGATCAAAAAGTCAGGAGATCAAGACTATCCTGGCTAACATGGTGAAACCCCATCTCTACTAAAAATACAAAAAAAAAAAAAAAATTAGCTAGGCATGGTAGCACGCACCTGTAGTCCTAGCTACTCAAGAGGCTGAGGCAGGAGAATCGCTTGAACCCAGGGGGAGGTTGCAGTGAGCCAAGATCGTGCCATTGCACTCCAGCCTGGGTGACAGAGCAAGATTCTGTCTCAAAAAACAAAACAAAAACAAAAAAACAATTTCAAATTTTAGGTCACAGTTCTTGAAATGGCTCCACTAAAGTGTGAGCAGAGAAGAAAATTGATTGTTTTCAGATTGATCACAAAATTTCTAGAAGCATCTTATTCTCATTTAGTGCTGCATAAAAATGTAACCCCTCCTTCCAAAAATGCATGTGTTGAACACCATGTACACAACAGGCTGCAGGTGAGGCCCTGGTATATGAGAGGCAGCTGGACACTGCCATGCAGACTCTCTGTGGTCTGGTTAGGAAGATGAATGAAAAAGTGAGTATGTACAGAATAGTGTGATATGTAGATTACAGGGGCAAAGACTTGTAATGGATGCGTAGTGCAGCTTTTACCTAGTCTGGGGGATTTAGGTGTATGACTTCCTGCATCTTAGCTGAGACATGAAGGTGGGTAGAAATTAGCCCAGTGAAGGGTGATTGGGGGAAATGTGTTTGGAAAACCTAAATGAGCTCAGAATGGCTAAAGCAGACCAGTGGAGCAATAATACTATCAGGTCGAATCATTTGAAATTGCCATTTTTTTTAGGTCTAAGTGGCCAAATCTCAGCCATTTCATATGGTTCTGCATAATACAGAACTAACAATTATTAAGGTCTTAGTTTGCATGAGATATTCTCTGAAGCTATGTTTGCACATGGTCTGTTTAGGATGCACAATAACATAATAAGGATAATAATATAATATATATAATTATTAAAATATTATATATATAATATATAATTTATATATAATATTTATATATATAATTTATATATATAATATTTATATATATAATTTATATATATAAATGCATAATTTAGGATGCACATAACAAAATAATTTATCTACATTTATACACAAAGAAACTAAGGCACAGAGAGATTAGGTACTTGCCTGTGGTCACAAGGTTAGCATATCAGCAAGCTGCTTTGGCACCCAGGCAATGTGATTCTAGCTAGGCTGGAGCCAGGCCATGAAGGCTGAACATGCTTTTCAGCCTTGTTAAGGAGGTGCAGTTCAAGGGTGGTTTCTGGTTTTGAGGTTTTGGGAGGGGTTGGTGTGTGTTCGTAACAGCTTTACTCATAATACTCCAACACTAGCATAGCCTCAATCCCCATCAATAGGAGAACGGATAAACACATTGAGGTATAATCATACAATGCCTGACTACTCCACCAGTGTGGGGACCCAAGAGTCACAGCAGACCACAGAACCGTGCCTGTGATAAGAACAGGTCACAGGTTGCCCCAGTCAGAGCCATCGAGGCAGGGGACCTCGTGAGTTCAGAAACTGGCCCTGAAGACCAAGAGAGGGTACTGCCTCCTCATTAAGCCACACCCTCTTCCCAGCTGCTACAGGGCATACAGATCTTCTTTCTGGCACTGGAACTGATATTCTGGGGAGGAAGGGG
Organism: Saimiri boliviensis; assembly: GCF_048565385.1. Taxonomy (NCBI): domain Eukaryota; kingdom Metazoa; phylum Chordata; class Mammalia; order Primates; family Cebidae; genus Saimiri; species Saimiri boliviensis. Next base: position 100,600,499 of record NC_133461.1, read on the forward strand.
GAAGAAACCTTGGGCAGCACCATAAACCCTAGTGTATAATAAGTATCTTGCAGAGTCTGGGCAGGCATGATGGCTCATGCCTGTAATCTCAGCACTTTTAGGAGGCCAAGGTGGGTAGATCACAAGGTCAGAGTTTGAAACTAGCCTGGCCAACATGGTGAAACCCTGTCTCTCCTAAAAATACAAGCCTGGCATGGTAGCAGGGCACCTGTAATCCCAGCTACTCAGGAGGTTGAGGCAGAATTGCTTGAACCCAGGAGGCAGAGGTTGACCACGCCATTGCACTCCAGCCTGGGTGACAGAGAAAGACTGCATCTCAAGAAAAAAAAAAAATATATATATATATTATATATATTATATAATATATATAATAAATATTGCAGAGTCTGTTTTCGAGCAACAGAAATTGAGACCTTCCATTCAAGATTTTGAAGCAGGGTGGTTGACATGAATGGATTGGACTTTGGAAACCTCATTCCAGCATAGAGAATGCATTGGCTGGGAGAGCCCTGGAGACAGAGAGATGCATTGCAAAGGTTCTGAGGAAATAAAGAGAAGAGTTGAAGGTGGCCTGGACTCAGGAAGGGACAGCAAGATGGAGAAAGAAGAGACAGGCTCCAGAGCTATTTAGGACATGGAGGTGACATGGGGTGGAGCTTGTGTCAACACCCATGTTTCTGATTTGTCTGACTGGGCAGACACTAGTCTCATTTCTTAGGGAACATAGGAACAGGAGCGCATACTTGGGGGTGCCAGGCAGTTTCAGTGACACATGGTATATGGCTTATTGCAACCTGCTGAATTGTGCTTATTAGAATATGGTTGAATATCACAACCCTGAGCAAAATGTGGAATCAGCTGTCATAGCCACCGCCTCCTGGTGTCTTTCTGCACTGCCCAGACATGTCTTTCTGTGTTTTCAGCCAGAGATAAATCGGAACGAGCATTTGGGGTGGCCTTCGTGAAGCTGATGAACCCGGATGGCACCACTCTTCAGGATGGGAGGCACGATCTGGTGGTTTATAAGGTGGTGCTAACAGAAAATGACTGAGAAAAATATTTACTCCCTTTCAAATGGGCGTTTAAGGCTCCTTTTACATTTATTTACACAAACATCAGAAACCTTTCTAGAGCTACACGTACTTACCCATTAAAGTCTAGAAACCCAAAGGGCTCTGGGACCTCCAGCTGCGTGGTTTCCCATCTCCTTTCTGAAGAGAGTGAGTTGCATTATTACTAAGTCTTTTTTTCTTTCTTTTTTTTTTTTTTTTTGAGACAGAGCCTCACTTTGTCACCCAGGCTGGATTGCAATGGCATAATCTTGGCTCACTGCAACCTCCACCTCCCAGGTTCAAGCGATTCTCCTTCCTAAACCTCCAGTAGCTGGGATTACAGGCCTGTGCCATCACACCTGGCCAATTTTTGTATTTTTAGTAAAGATGGGATTTCATCATGTTGGTCAGGCTGGTCTTGAACTCCTGACCTCATGATCTGCCCTTCTCAGCCTCCCAAAGTGCTGGGATTATAGGTGTGAGCCATCGTCTCCGGCCGCATTATTACTGGGTCTTCTGAGGAGGCTCTCACCCTCTCCTGTGAATGGTGTTCCCTAGCAGTGAACAGTAAGGGGCCGGCCTCTCACGATGTGCTCTCTTCATCATCCTGCCCGGCATGTGGACAGGGGCACTGTTGGGCTTCAGTAACAGTGGATGTGGTTTTCCTATCACCGTGAGCCATCCATGTACCGTCTCTCTGCTCTGGGGGTCTTGTTTCCTTCCCTCAGACTTTGTCTTTGCTGTCTTCCAGTTGGTGCTGAGCTCCCACTTCTACTGAGATTTTAGAGTATGAAGTAGTTGTTGGAAGATCTCATTTATCCAACAGTGTCTGGGGTTTTCCCCACAGTTAGCTGCTCTTTTGAGATGCATCTACCTAATGAATATTTTTCTTAACATCTTAGTTTATGAATTATTTTGGAAGGGATGGCAAGCTATTTCTTTTTCCGTCAACCCAGGCAAGTGTAATTGTCCCCATTTAGTGATTGAATAAAATAAAATTTAACCTTATTCTGTAATATATTTATTTACTCTAGCAGAGACTATCATATTCTGGTTTCTGATTTACAGTTTACTCTGTTTCCATTCAATCATGAAATTATTTCTGGGCTCAATGTCAGTAGAAAGATAGGTATCTCAGAGTTGGAAGGGATCTTCAGGATAACTTGATAAAGCCACGCTTCTCATGCTGGAAATGCATGATACAGTTGTTTTTATTTGCATATAAGAGATGTTGGCCATCCTTTGGTGTTCCTAACATGCTTCCTTTTTAGGGTGACAACAAGAAAATGGAAGATGCTAAATTCTACCTGACCCTGCCTGGGACCAAGATGGAGATGGAAGAAAAAGAGCTTCAAGCATCCAAAAACCTGGTTACCTTTACACCAAGCAAGGATAGCACTAAAGACAGCTTTCAGATAGCCACCCTCATCTGCTCCACAAAGCTCACCCAGAACGGTAGGAGTGGTGAATAGGTTGACACAAATGAGCTTCCTGCTGAGCCTTCCTGGGCTCCTTGGTTAGACTCACAGGGCTGGACCATATAGGGATGGGTCTTATTAGGTAGGATGTTGGCCAACTGGATTCTGTGCTCTGCTTTTCAGGTGATGTTCTGGGTAGTACTGATCACATTGCACAGCTTCTTCTGAAGTTTCACTGTCCGATTTAAAGCAGGATGAAAAATATCTTAAGCTGGGTACGGCGTGGCTCACACCTGTAATCTTAGCACTTTAGGAGGCTGAGGTGGGCAGATTGCCTGAGCTCAGGAGTTTGAGACCAGCCTGGGCAAAGTGGTGAAACCCCATCTCTACTAAAATACAAAAAAGTAGCTGGGCGTGGTAGCATGTGCTTGCACTTCCAGCTACTCAGAAAGCTGAAGGAGGAGAACTGCTTGAACCTGGGAGGTGGAGGTTGCAGTGAGCCAGGATCTCGCCACTGCACTCCAGCCTGGGGGACAGAACAAGACTCCATCTCAGGAAAAAAAAGAAAAGAGGAAAGGGAAGGGGAAGGGGAAAGGAAGGAAAAGAAGAAAGGAAAAGAGAAAGGAAGAAAAGAAAAAAAAAACAGTATATGATAAAACCTATAAATGTATTCATTAACAGCACCTGTAAAATTCAAAAGCCACATTCCCTGATAGTGCATTCTGTATAGTATGTGGAGAAAGAGATGGTGGTAATAAGGGGAGGAGCCTGGCAAAGAAATATGATCAGCCTCCTGTCCAAACAGGTATGGTAGGGCTTCCTGTTTGAGTTCTGTCTTTCCTTCGATTATTCTCCTCTTCCCAGTTTTTTTCCAGGCAGTCAGAGATTTCCCATAAATTCAGCTGAATAGTTCAAAGAGGGCTTCATTTGGTTTTTCCTTCAAACCTCTGATACCAGTTTTAACCTCTCTCATGTAGGTTATGGCATTTGATAGCCAATATCAACTTCTTACTTGTTTAGCTTCTGTCATGTGTATGGAGTCCTAGTGAGTGTAGTAAACCAAAAATGTGCTACCCAGCAGACTTGTCCCAGAAATTCTGTCTCCCATATGCTGTGTAGAGACTGGTGCCTTTGGCCTAAGAGACAATTTGAGTGAGGAACAGGCAAGAACTCTCCTGTAAGGAGGGCAAAGACAGACAAAATAGGGTAGTTATAGGACAAACCAAGAGATCAGGTCCTGGTTGATCTTTAGAAGGGCTCGGTGTTAGGTTTGTTTTGACAAATCATGGTTGACGAGCAAATAAGGATTGCATTTCAGCTTGGACAAGCGGCCAGACTCAATAGAGTGAAGGTTAGGATAAATCCGTATGTGTAAGCAAAAGCAGGTTCACTAAAAATTAAGCCAGAAAACATAGAAGACATGACAAACCATCAGTAACTTATCCTTTATTATGGAAAAAGTGAATATATTAACAATAAATTCCTGGTAGGTTAATGGGTACAATATTTGTGGAAGATAATGTAGAAGGCATAGAAATGATTTTAAATGTCTTCAGACCCATTCAGCCTGTGATTTGACTCCTAGAAGTTGAACTTAAGTAAACAATGAGAGATGTACACAAAGACTGATATACAACGGTATTGTTTCCCCATTATTTATAACAGGGAAATTCTGGAAACAACCCTAATGTCTGACAGTTGGGGTCAGTTTAACTACATTTTTAAATATAATTAAGTGACAAAATAGATGCAGCTGCTAAATATTGTATTTCAAAACATAGTGAAGGATATGGGGAACAGTTTAACACTATATACAGGATGATTCCAGTTTTATTTAAGTATATGTAAGCAATCTGGAACCAGATTATCTGGCTTCAGATCCCAGCTCTGCCACTTCCTAGCTGTTTCATCTTGGGCAAGTGATTTGATATCTCTGTGCATTGGTTTCCTTGTCTTTAAAATGGGAGCAATAATAGTATATATTTCAGAGAATGCAGTAAATTAAGTAAAAACAAAATAACATTCAGTCTGTATAGGAACACTATAGAATTTTAGCTATCACTATCATCACCATCATTATTTGTGCACAGAGAAAGACAAATAGGACTACAAAAGTTTGCTAATTGTTGTTTTTTTGATTATTTTTGGTGTTTTTCAAATTTTTAACTATGAAATGTCAAAATGTTATTTTTAAAAGTTGAGTATGGTAGTATACTATATAAAGCATTAATGTTCTTTTAAAACTGTGAAGGGATATTTGAGAAGGATAACACTTACTGAACATCTAGTAGATTATCTTTTCTGGACTGGAGATCAAAGAAGAATAAAGAAAACAAAAATAAAAGTTTGTGGAATTAACTAGTAATGAAAAGCAAAAGGAATTTCTGTTAGAGATAACCATATCGTTACATTGTTATCTCCATGTTGAAAGTTTAGGGTTTCCTAACAAGTTGCAGTTTTCAGTGTAGCCCCTTCATTTGCTGATATATGTACTTCATCCCAGCTCTTGAATGTTCTTTACTAGCCTGTACTGCCCTGATACAGTAACCCCCAGACACATGGAGCTTGTAAAATTTAAATTAATTAAAATTGAAGAGTGGGGAGATTGGGGAGAAGTTGGACAAAGGGTACCAAAGTTCAATTAGACAAGAGAGATAAGTTTGAGAAATCTAGTATCTATTTTTGTGGCTATAGTTAATAATATAATGTATACTTGAAAATTGCTGAGAGAGTAGATTTTAAGTGTTCTCACCACCAAAAAATAAGATAATGTGTATGTTAATTACCCTGGTTTAGCCTTCCACAATGTGTGTGTATATGTGTGTGTGTGTGAGTGTGTGTATTAAAACGTCATGTGGTACATTTTATATATACAATTTTTATTAGTTAATTAAGTTTTATTAATAAAAATAGGAATTAGTCCACTAGTTGCCCTGGTCACATTTTAAGTACTCTGGTCTCCTGCAGCTGGTGACTTTTGTGTTGGGTAGACAGATGCACATTTCCATCATCGCAGAATGTTCCTTTGGTTAACACTGTGTGCTTTACTTTGTCATCCTTATTCCTGATGTTTCGATTAAAAAAAAAAATTCATCTTAACACACATTTAAGAAGTCAGAAGTCATACCTACTTGCAAAGAAATCTTAAAAAGGCAAGTGTCATCTAAATCAGAGAGGAGTGACCTGCCATCCAAATGGACCGAGAGTAAGTAGAGGGAACGGGACAGAGAGGGAAAGGCGGAGACTTGGCAAGACGTCTCAAGCATCAGGGAGAACTGGGTATTCCAGGGACAGATGACTGTAGATGATTCATGCATTTGCTTTCTTCTGACTTGATGGAAATTATAAAGAATGAATTCGATTTAATAAAAAGTTGAAGAACATTAATAAGCCACCAGCTAACTGTATGAGGGCATTTACTGAGTAGAGAGCGTAGCTGTGTTCTCACTTGAGAGGGTGACCAAAGGCATTCCTCCTTCGCCTGAGGAGGGCTATTCAGACTCAAAAGGTTAAAAGCCACTGGACTTTCAACATCTTGGAGACTCTCTTTTTGTTTACTTGAATTATTTTTTAAAAACTAGAACAGACCGATTTGTGTGGGATCATTGGTTGCTGGGCCCAATGGAAGGGAATAGATTTGTTTTTCTAGGGAAAAGAGAGGGATGTGCAGGTCCCCAGAGATGCATGCCTTTGTGCCAGGAGGTTCATACTCATCAGTCATTTTACCCTCCAGCAGCAACTTCGCCATGATCATCTCCAGTTTACTGATTAAAAAGGTGAGTTTTAAAGTGGTAAAAAGCCTTTCTTAAGCTTCTAAGTGGTGGACTTGGGTTTTTAAAACAGCTCTTTGTAGCTCCGAACAGTTTATAGTTTATTGTTTTGCAGTTACAGAGTCTCCAAGATCTGTTTATTATGAACTCCAGTGGCTTTTAACCTTTTGAGTCTGAATACCTTTGTCATTCTTTTCTTTTTTAAAGTATGTGTTCTGGCCAGGCGCGGTAATCCCAGCACTTTGGGAGGCCGAGGCGAGTGGATCATGAGGTCAGGATATTGAGATCATCCTGGCCGTGGTGAAACCCCATCTCTACCAAAATTAAAAAAAAATGGCCAGGCGTGGTGGCACACAACTGTAGTCCCAGCTACTCAGGAGGCTGAGGCAGGGGAATCACTTGAATCCGGGAGACAAAGGTTGCAGTGAGCCAAGATTGTGCCACTGCACTCCAGCCTGGCAGTAGAGCAAGATTCCATCTCAAAAAAAAAAAAAAAAAAAAAAAAAAAAGTATGTGTTCTTAAATTCTTTCCCTTATGGTAGAAGGCAATTACTACCCTGAATTTGGGGATTGTCATGCCTTGCTTCTCTTTATAGTTTTGCCACTTTTGTAGCCTTTAAAGTATATTGTTTTATTTTGCATTGTTTGTATTTTATGTAAATAAATTATGAGTCAGTCCCTTAGTTGCCCTAGCCACATTGCAGGTGCCCAGTAATCTCCTGCAGCCAGTGACTTTTGCATCCCAACTCCCTTATTTTTTGGTGGTAAGAACACTTAAAATCTATTCTCCTGGTTGGGCGCAGTGGCTCACGCCTGTAATCCCAGCACTTTGGGAGGCTGAGGTGGGCGGATCACCTGAGGTCAGGAGTTCAAGACCAGCCTGACCAACATGGAGAGATAAGAGAGATAAGTTTAACCCTGTCTCTACTAAAAATACAAAATTAGCCATGGTGACACATGCCTATAATCCCAGCTACTTGGGAGGCTGAGGCAGGAGAATCACTTGAACCCAGGAGGCAGAGGTTGTGGTGGGCTGAGATCACTCCACTGTACTCCAGCCCGGGCAATAAGAGCGAAACTCCATCTCAAAAAAAAAAAAAAAAAAAAAAAAAATCTGTTCTTTTAGCAATTTCCAAGTATACAATATACAGTATTAGGTAGTCTACAGTATTAATGTAGTTAATAATTGAACTGTCTGGTTGAAATCTTGTGTCCTATGTGAATTCTTTTGTAACTTGCTCTTTTATTCAGCATTACTGAATATTTGAAGTATCCTGAATTCTTACGCATTTGTGACAAGAATGTAAAATGGGGACAGTGACTTTGGATAATATGGTTGAAGATATTCTTCCTGATGCCCGAGAAATCCCACCTTAGTTTTCTGCCTCAGAGAAGCTGTTTTACCTGTATACCAAAAGATATATGAGAATGTTTATAGGAGAATTGCTTATGATCATACAAAACCTAGAAACAACCCAAGTTTTACCAGCAGCAGAGTGGGTAAACAAATTGTGTACACTCGTACAGTTGAAAAGACACTGCACAGCAAGAAAAAAAATTAACTAGAGCTACACAGATAAGCCTGCATAAATCTTAGAAACACAGCAAGCCTGGGGCTCTTTATGTAACCCTGTGTCACTCCTCTCCTGGCCCTAAGACCTTACAGTTCACCAGATGCCAAAATATATTCCTATGTGAGCAGTGGTCTGGCATGCAGGTATCACTGGGAAATAGACTTCTGGGCTGATAGATGAGGGCTTTGCTGGGGCTGAAGCTGCTGGATGAATATTCACCCCGAGGAAGGGACTAAATCATTTTCATCTAGCAACTATGAGTCAAGTGATGGAATGAGTAATACCTTCGACTAGCCTGTGGCAGACGTAAGAGCTGGAGAATATGGAAGTGGATGGTGCCTAGTGGAAGGCCTAGCATTGTACCTATTAATTACTTGCTGAATGAATGAATGCATTAATGATTGGACTGAGTATATTACAAGCTTCCTAAGGGCTACTGGTTCCCTTTCCATTCATTCATTCATTCCTTCATCAAACATGTATTGAACACCTAATAGATGCCTACTACTATGGCAACATAAAAGAATGAACACTGTATGGTTCCTGCCTTCAGATGGCTCAAAACGATGGGAAGAGTCAAGGAGACACCAAGTACATCTTACCAAATATATAGTATTTCTGGGTATCTCAAGCAAAGGGAAGAATAGACAGGCAAATCAGGTGGCTATTTTAAGGAAAAGGTGGAACAGATTCATAGCCCTTAGTGTAAGTCTGACATAAAAATTTTAAGGTGTCTTTTGATTTACAACACAGAATTGTGAAACTTTAAGCCACTTACAGCTTTAAGAATTGTTGAGCTATTAAAAATGTCAAAGGGGCTGGGCGTAGCGGATCACACCTGTCATCCCAGCACTTTAGGAGGCCAAGATGGGAGGGTCACTTGAGCTCAGGAGTTCAACACCAGTCTGGGTGACATGGAGAGACCCTGTGTTTATTAAGAAATAAACGTGTGTGTGTGTGTGTGTGTGTGTGTGTGTGTGTGTCAGAGAATCCGCAGTTATCTGAACTGTTAATGTATTATTACCTCATCTAAAAGATGGAAAAAATAAAATCTGTGTGGTCATGATGTTGAAATAAATTAATGCATACATACACACGCACACACACACACACACACACACAGAGAGAGAGAGAGAGAGAGAGAGAGAGAAGGGGAGAGGGAGGGAAAGAGGTATACATACCTATGTTCCTCTTTCCCTCTGAATCTGCCCAGACATAGATAGTGATAAGGGACATGTTAAGTAAGGCAGCAAATTAAAAGTAGGAAGGTTACATAAGCATGCTTCTTTACCTCTTATGACCATGATGTCATTATTTGAGAAATGTTAGTTTCAGTCAAACATTCTTTTAAGTTCTTACTCATTAATCATTAATTTTTTTCTCTTTGAAGAATGGAAGAGGACCACAAGGTTTTCTCTCAGATAGGAGATAGTAACTTAAAAGAATCTGTAAGGCATCTTAAATTAGCCACTATTAAGAGCAATTATCTGTTCCAGAGAAATCTTTAGCTATGTCCTGAAATGGTCTGGATTGTTCTGTCTCATTTGTGTTTTTTGGTCATTCTTCCTAGTTGACCTGTTAGGCTTGTTAAATTGGCGTTCCAACTCCCAGAACATCAAACACAATCTAAAGAAGTTGATGGAGGTGGATGGAGGAGAGATTGTTAAGGTATGTTTGTATATTCATAGTTAGAAATATACATATATATGCCTGTTTTACCAATTATACCTAATTGCATCAACATTTAAAACTAAACCATTCATTGTAAACATAAAACTTACCTACATTGCTAAACAAGTGTGCCTGTTTTTTAAAAAATGCTATTTTTAAACAACTTCGATTTAAACCTAGTTGTCCCCAGATTTCTATGGTATGGAGCTGAATGAAAGCATCCGAATAAACTGTCTGTTTTTCTTATCTTCAGTTTTTGCAGGATACACTAGATGCACTTTTTAACATAATGATGGAAATGTCAGATAATGAAACCTATGACTTCCTTGTGTTTGATGCACTGGTAAGTGGTTAAACATACTCGCTAGTGTTTATTGTTGCAACTGTGTAGTTTTCAGTATTTCACTATTATAAGTAATTGCGTGAATATCTTCTCACATAAATATTTGTTTACATCTCTCTGGTTACTGTTTTAGGCTGATCCTAGAAGTACAATTAGAAAAAAATGACTGATGTTTCAGGCCTTTATCTGTTTGTTTCCTGTTAGATCTCATTTTTTGATCTACTCTCTCTTTCTCATTAGAGAAAATGAGATGTTTTATCTTTGTTACCAATCAGGAATCATTTTAACTCACATTATCATTCTCTGGTTGTAAACCAGGTGATACCATCAACAAAGAAAATTGTTATGTGTTGTGTGTATGTGTGCACTGGTGTATTTATTGTGCAAGGGAGACTCAATTCACAAGTCAGAGGTTAATAATCGTAGCCTCATTAGGCTGTAAACAGAATAGTTAACCCAGCAGACAATTGAATATGTCACACAAATCACTTAGACCTACAACGCATTCCAAGAACTGAAATCAGAACAGAGAGAAGTAGTATCAGAATCTGGAAAGGCCAGAGATAAAGGTGGAGGGGAAGAAGCTGAAAGGCCCAAAGCAAGCATCATTTTCACCTGGGTGGGGTGAAAGTTCAGGGAAGGATTTTACCTGAATGCCACAGTTGAGGAGGAAGGTCAATTGCAGTTTTAGGTGATTCAACAGCTTGGAGAGACTAGTCAGTTTAAGAAATGATCAGGCCTTAAAGCTAAGGTTTAAGATAAAGAAAATGCCGCCTGGTTGAGATCCAACTGGTTGGACTCAGGTTTATGGGAAAGAGAGACAGTGGTTATGGATGCTGCAGGACAAGGTCTGGAAACAGATTCCTTGGAGCAGGGCAGCTGGCAGTGGGCACTGATTGCTTTTGATCTCTCTGTCTTAAGCAGAGCAGTGTGGCTAATTTTAGGTCATGTGCCTGATGGCAGTGCAAGGGAGCATACAAGGGGTAATTGGCAGATGAAACTCTAGTGAAGTTGTTATTAGGGGCACTCACAGTGTATTCAGGAGAAAAATATGGAATGTTTCATTAGCTGCATCCTTAGATTAGAGAAAACCCATTTCCAGAGCCTCGTTCCTGCTGTTCCTTAGGTTACCTGGGTACCAATTCCCCTGTCTTAGAGATAGTCAGCTTTCTGAGGCCAAGGATGCTGGCTTGAATTGGTTTCTTCCCAGCATTTAGCACAGCGCCTGACACGTAATAGTCTCTCTCTTTATGTTAAATAAATACAATTCTCAAGACTTGACATCAGCTCTGGAATAGTGGAGTGGGTATGCTGCAGAAATGATCTTGAGAAAAAAGGAGGCACCGAGATGTTAAAATCCAGCTTGTTAACAGGGTGCTTGGGATTGTGCAGTGCTGCTATTTCTGTTTTTCACTTTTGGCAGGTATTCATTATTTCACTGATAGGAGACATCAAGTTCCAGCATTTCAATCCTGTACTGGAAACCTATATTTATAAGCACTTCAGTGCCACTTTGGCATACGTGTAAGTATGATCTGAGGGAACTGCGTGTTGCTGGATCTTTGGATTTATACTCTTAGGGCTGGATTGCTGAGAAACAAGAGGGACCTATGTTCAGTGCATGTGTCTGTTAAGGCAGAACTCCATTCTAAGCTTCCTCATGGTAAAAGGGAACCATGTAAGTATTCTAACTCTGGAAAGGAGGTCAAGATCAGAGCCTTCCTTCTGGATTAGGTGAAATCTCCTTAAGAATCCAGAATATGTCAGGCATGATTGTTCATGCCTGCAATCCCAGCACTTGGTAGGGCTAAGGTGGGAGGATTGCTTGAGGCCAAAAATTCAAGACCAGCCTAGGCAGCATAATGAGAACCTGTCTTTACAAAAAATTAAAAAGTTAGCCAGGTGTCTTGGTGCACACCTGTAGTCCTAGCTACTCCAGAGGCTTAGGTGAGGGGATTGCTTCAGCCCAGAGAGGTCAAGGCTACAGTGAACTATGATCATGCCATTGCACTCCAGCCTGAGCAACAGAGCAAGACCCTGTATCTAAAAAAAAAAAAAACAAGAAGCAAAATCAATGACAAATGACCCAACTCAGGATCTTAGAGGTTAGATGTCAGTGGGATCAGCGTGGAGGCATCAAAGAGATCAAACCACTAATTAAACAAGACAAAGTTTGATAGAAGAAAAGATCATGTCCTCAACCTGTGCCACAAATGCTTTATAAAATGTATTACTTCCAAGACACAAGAAGATTTCACTTTCCCATCTTTTGCATAAGAGGCAGTGGTCTCTACGTTTTCCATAGTGCAGCCTTCCTCTGTCATTGATTAATGGGTCCCTGATAAAGGAAAGCAACTAACTTCTAGTCTGCGTTCCTCTCCAGAGCACTCAGCTTACCGTGGCATTGTATCTTCCTGCCACACTAACCCCATTGCCTTCCAGTTATTGTGCAGAATGTGATTAACCGTGAAAGGAATGTAGCTGGATTGGTAAATGATGTTAGGTTTTGGCTTAGGCCAGATCCTGTAGATTGCTGCCCACTGACCTGTCAGTGAGCGCACCAGTGACAGTGCCCTTTCCACCCGCAAGACTCACATCCAAGTGGGCAGTAGCTACAAATGAGGAAATCCTCACTGAGCCAAATGCAGCAATCCGGTGGTTGTAATCTGGACTCACTTTCCAAGTCTTGATCAATTCTGTATGTTTCCTTCTTTAAAAATAGTGATTCTGGAAAAGCTCAAAGATTCCCAGAAGGAAAGTTTAAGACTAAAATATCAGTACCCTCCAAGGTCTAAGGCAGGCGTCCCCAAACTTTTTACACAGGGGGCCAGTTCACTGTCCCTCAGACCGTTGGAGGGCCGCCACATACTGTGCTCCTCTCACTGACCACCAGTGAAAGAGGTGCCCCTTCCTGAAGTGCGGCTGGGGGCCGGATAAGTGGCCTCAGGGGGCCGCATGCGGCCCGCGGGCCGCAGTTTGGGGACGCCTGGTCTAAGGTATAGCACAAAATGAAGACCATTCCTAGCCCCAAAACTCTAGAAAGTCATAAAGAGCAACCTAAAACCAAAGGACAGTTTTATCTGTTGAATGCTTAGAACCATGAATGTTGTGGAGAGTTTGATTGAGTTCCTCTTCCTTCACTCCATGAAATTTCCATCTGACTCCATATTGATGGATCTCAAAGGGTTTGGGCAGAATAAAAGGAATCTGACATATTTTAAGTCAACGACTTTAGACAGACATAATCACTCCCTTAAGGGAGCATCTGAAGATGTCAGGATTGCATACAAGAGATTACAATCTCCTAGTGATTTGGGTCACTTAAACCATTTCATTTCATAACCTTCCCGTTTAATTCTGCAAAGGGAAAGGAACCTTCTAGTATTTCTCAACAGAAGAGTAGTTCCAAATGTAGATGGCAGATAAGGAAACTTAATTGGAAAAGTGTCAGTTTTCCTCTTCAGGTCATATTCTAATTCTAGAAGAAATAGTTATGACTTCTCCTTCCAGTATGCCAAGTTCCCCTCTTAGATAGCTTACCCAAGCCTCAGAGTACCCTGTTGCTCATTGGATTGATTTTTCTTTCTCATCCTTCTAAGGAAACTCTCCAAGGTACTGAATTTCTATGTGGCTAATGCAGATGACTCCAGCAAGACAGAAATGCTTTTTGCTGCGTTGAAAGCCTTGAAGTACTTGTTTAGATTCATCATCCAGTCTCGAGTGCTCTACTTGAGGTAATGTTAACTGCAGTTAAGATGTTTAGGTTATCAGCTCTCACTCTGTGTAGTTTTTCCCTCACTCCCCACGCTGGTGTTCAGCTCTGTGAGCAGTTAGTTCTTAGAATTGCCTTATTTCAGAACTACAGGGCTGAAGATGGAGGTGGACTATGTTTCTGTTGGAGAAGATTCATTAGAAGTTTATGTAGATCAGCAAAATTCTGGGGCAGTAATAACCTCAGGACTTGGGGAAGCAGGTTCCTATGGCAAGATTGTACCTAATACAGCAGATGACTTCATGAATGTTTTTTGTGTAAATCTGGGATCATGATCTACTGTCACTAGCAGAAGAAGCATTCATCTCAGGGGAGGTATTTGCTGAGATCAGTGTTTCCTTGTTGACAATGTGCTTAGCTACGTGGGCAACTAAACACTAGAAATAGGATCATTCCCTGTTTGGATTTCTAGCATAACATTTCCATCCAAAATAGAAGAAACCATGGAAGAGCAAATAGCTTTGCAGGGAACACCCATGACCCCAGTGACTTTCCTGCCCATCAGAAATAGCTGTATTTCCAAACTGTTAAAATTTGTTTCTAAGGCAGTAAGAAATTTGTAGATTTGAGTATATGTATGTTGAAAAGAAACTTTGTTTATAAGTGAGTGTTGAACAATGAGAACACATGGACACAGGAAGGGGACCATCACACACTGGGGTCTGTCGGGGGGTGGGGGCTAGAGGAGGGATAGCAGGGTTGGGGAGATAGGGGAGGGATAACATTTAGGAGAAATCCCTAATGTAGATGACGGGGGATGGATGCAGCAAATCACCATGGCACGTGTATACCTGTGTCACAAACCTGCATGTTCTGCACATGTACCCCAGAACTTAAAATATAATTTTAAAAAGGTTTGTAGATTTTAGCATTGTGTATGTTTAAAAGAAACTTTGTTTATTGAAAAAATAGAATTACAGACAAAAACCTAGGAAAAAGTTTACATATAGTACAGATGAAAGGTTGATAGCTTTTCTCAGTTAAAGCCTTTGTAAGTCAATAAAAGAGTGATACACAGCCATAATAGAAAACAAAAACAGGTAATTTACAAAAGAAAAATTTAAATGGTTAATAAATTTAAAAATTTTTTCATTCTCACTATCAAAAGAATTTTGATACACATGCACACACGCAGCATCTTTTACCTATACATTTGAAAAAGATTAAAAATCTTTGTCCTTTGATGAGATTAGGCAAAAATTGTCCCTGTATTTGAATTCTGATTCTAATGGAGATATAAATTCTTTACAGTAGAAATGGACAGTAAGAATAAAAAGCAAGCAAGAAATCTTTTTCATCTTTGATATTGTCCTGCCAAATACCTTTTTTTTTTTAAAAGAAAATTGCTTTTTTTTAATTGTACTTTAGGTTCTGGGGTACATGTGCAGATCATACAGGGTTGTTGCATAGGTACATACATGGCAAGGTGGTTTGCTGCCTCCTTCCCCCCATCATCGATATCTGGCATTTCTCTCACATTGTCCCTCCCCACCCCCACTGTTCCTCCTGCAGCCCCCTCCCCAACTGACTCCATTGTGTGATGCTCCCCTCCCTGTGTCCATGTGTTCTCATTGTTCAACACCCACCTTTGAGTGAGAACATGTGGTGTTTGATTTTCTGTTCTTGTGTCAGTTTGCTGAGAATGATGATTTCCAGATTCATCCATGTTCCCACAAAGGACACAAACTCACCTTTTTTTATGGCTGCATAGTATTCCATGGTGGATATGTGCCACATTTTCTTTGCCCAGTCTATCATTGATGGGCATTTGGGTTGGTTCCAGGTCTTTGCTATTGTAAACAGTGCTGCAGTGAACGTACGTGTGCATGTGTCTTTATAACAGAATTATTTATAATCCTTTGGGTATATACCCAGTAATGGGATTGCTGGGTCAAATGGAATTTCTATTTCGAGGTCCTTGAGACATCGCCACACTGTCTTCCACGATGGTTGAACTAATTTACACTCCCACCAACTGTGTAAGAGTGTTCGTATTTCTCCACATCCTCTCCAACATTTGTCGTCTCCAAATTTTTTGATGATCACCATTCTAACTGGCGTGAGATGGTATCTCATTGTGGTTTTGATTTGCATTTCTCTAATGACCAGTGATGATGAGCATTTTTTCGTATGGTTGCTGGCCTCATATATGTCTTCCTTTGAGAGTGTCTATTCATATCCTTCATCCACTTTTGAATGGGTTTGTTTGTTTTTTTTCTTCTTGTAAATCTGTTTTAGTTCTTTGTAGATTCTTGATATTAGCCCTATGTCAGATGGGTAGATGGCAGAAATTTTTTCCCATTCTGTTGGTTGCTGGTTCACTCTAATGATTGTTTCTTTTGCTGTGCAGAAGTTGTTAATTAGATCCCATTTGTTGCCATTTATTTTGGTGTTTTAGTTATGAAGTCCTTGCGTATGCCTATGTCCTGAATGCTTTTGCCTAAATTTTCTTTTAGAGTTTTTATGGTGTTAAATCTTACGTTTGAATCTTTAGTCCGTCTTGAACTAATTTTAGTGTAAGTTGTTGGGAAGGGGTCCAGTTTCTACTTTCTGCACATTGCTAGCCAGTTTTCCCAATACCATTTATTAAACAGGGAATCATTTCACCATTGCTTGTTTTTGTCAGGTTTGTCAAAGATCAGGTGGTTGTAGACGGAAAATTTTTAAGGAAAAGGAAAACATGTCACATTTGTCTAATAATACCCCATCTACAAATTTATCTAATGGAAAAACATCTATCAGGTATGACAAAAATGAACATGAAAGTATGTACAGTCATTTCAAATCTATAGCATATTAATGAGGAAAGATCACCATGATAGATTCTTTTTTTTTTTTTCTTTTTTTGAGATGAAGTCTCGCTCTGTCGCCCAGGTTGGAGTCCAGTTGCATGATCTTGGTTAGCTGCAACCTCCACCTCCCAGATTCAAGCGATTCTCCTGCCTCAGCCTCCCAAGTAGCTAGTACACAGGCACGCATCACCATACCTAGCTAATTTTTTGTACTTTTAGTAGAAACAGGGTTTCACCGTGTTAGCCCAGAATGGTCTTGATCTCCTGACCTCGTAATCCGCCTCCCTCAGCCTCCCAAAGTGTTGGGATTACAGGTGTGGGCCACCGAGCCTGGCCCAATAGATTCTTAAATGATAAAGGTATTAAGCATGAGTACAATGTGATCTTCCTTTTAAAATCATACAGATTTGAAATATTTATAGTAAAGAAGATTGGGTAGATCACATGCTAAAGTGTTGTTGTTGTTGTTGTTGTTGTTGTTGTTGTTGTTTCTTTAGAGTTTTTTAGGGTTTTTTGTTTTTGTTTTTGAGACAGGGTCTGGCTTGTTGCCCAGGCGAGAGTGCAGTGACACAATCTCAGCTTGCCTCACTCTGCTTTCCAGGCTCAAGCAAGCCTCCCATCTCAGACCCCCAAGTAGCTGGGACCACAAGGGCATGCCACTATGCCCAGCTAATTTGTATATTTTTTGTAGAGACAGGGTCTCACTATGTTACCCAGTCTGGTCTCAAACTCCTGGGCTCAAGGGATCTGGCCACCTCAGCCTCCCAAAGTGCTGGAATTACAGGTGTGAGCCACCATGCTTGGTCTGAAATATCAATAATACTGAAACTTCAGGTGACAGAGTTGTAATTTATTTTTTCATTCTTTATGTTTGTATTTTTTAACCATTTTAATTATATTTATTATTATATTTTTATTTGCTATTTTTTTCTATCCTTTTTGAATTTTTAAGTGAATATTTACCTTTCTAATTGTTTTTTAAAAATGTTTAATGACTTAAAAACCCAGCTGGCTGAATGACTGTTCCTCTTTCCCAGGTGGAAGCCAGCGGTGTTTTCCCCACATATAATTTATGCAAAGTCTCTGTATTTGCTTTCTTTTCAGAAGATCTTCTTTTAAAGTTTGTTCATTATATTTTCTAGTTATAGTACATTTCCATATATTCAGAAATGGCTGGGGCATGGAGTGTTCTACCAAAGGAACATTCTCTTATGCAAAACTTTGTTTGTAGAGTAAACCCTGATGTCCAAAAATCAGCATCACCTTTAAACCACAGAAAGAAAACCTGAGTGTGAAATTAAAGTGTATTTGCTTAGGGTTGGTCCACTAGTTCCTTTCCTCTTTATTTGCCAAAGCACATCAGGGTCCTCTTTCTAGACACCAGATAGGACAGTAAAGGATGGTAAGTGTGGAAAATGAAAGCTTTGGTCAACACAGGACCCATGAAATTGTCTAGGATAAAGTTGCCTTATTGCGCCTTGTCCGGGACAGGTTACGTGTGGTTACTTTCTCCTTATGTGTGATTAAAGAAGAACCTGAGCTGGGGAAGAGACTGGCAATGTGAGTCCTCCGGTTGCTTAGACTGAATGGTCTCTTCAGTGCACTTGTCCTGTCCAGAGGCTGCAGTGGAATGTCACCTGGTCCCTAGTACCCCTGTTACCTTCATCAGAGCTTAAATCTCTCTTATGAACCCATGACCTGGCTGGAGTTCACCTCAATCAGCAAAACACCAAGAGGAAATTGTAAAGTGCCTGTAACAGGATATTGAGAAGCTTGATCTTAATTCCTCTGTTCCCTCTCATTAGTACTTAAAAAAAAAAATTAAGTCACATACACAGAGTGCCAAGTATTCTGCATTGGTGCAGGGCCCTTGCAGCAGATGTGACCAGGCTCCCACTGTGATGATGTGTGTGGGTCCCATGGGGTTCAGGGAGACATGGAGTAAAGAGATCGCCCCCTAAATGAGGGTAGTGTTAGGGTGATAGAGCCAACAGGGAAGGCTGCCCGAGCTGAGCTGGGTGGAGAAGGAGGTGGTGTCATGTCAGCTGAGACTGAAAGATGAAGAAGCGGCCTCCAGGGATGTCAGGTAAGGGTTAGTGAGAACAGGACCTGCCCCAGGCTGGGACCTATGGGACACCAAGTGTGCATGCATGAGGACTAATGAGAATCCAGTGTCAGGAGAGAGGGCGGGAGTGGCCAGCAAATAATAAATGATGTGGGGCCTTGTAGGCCACAGTGAGGAGTTTGGATTTTATTCCAAGTGCACTGGGAAGCCATTGGGAGACAACTAGAGAAGTAATAAAATCTGGCTTATATTTTAAATGATCATCTCCTCTCCCAAATGGAAAATGGATTATCAAAGTCTAAAAGTAGAAGCCAGTGATCACTTTAAGAGGCCACCGTGGTTCAAGTGTGAGATACTGCAGCTCCCTCTCAGAGGCAGATGGAGAGAATGGACTGACTCGAGCTCATAGGATTTGCTGTTGGATTTGATGGGGCAATGAAAGAAATGGAAGAAGCATAGATAGCATCTAGGTTTGGGGTGGATGGTAATGCTGTTTGCTGACACTTGGAAAACTATGCTGAGCTGGAAAATCAAGTGAGTTCTGTTGTAGGTGTGTTAGTTTTGAGATACTTTGGGGACTAAATTGCAAATAAAGTTCTTTTCTAGTTCTGCAACATGGATGAATTGAGAATTACCAGTAACCCTCTGACTAATTAACTACCTCAGTGAGGTACATAGTCTTTGGGTACCATATAAGGTATAGGTGAATGGAGGAAACTAATTTAATATCCTTGAGTGTGTTTGAGTATGTGAAGTTCTGAATTCAAGCCATCCTATTCTTGAGCAGTTGGTGGTGAAATTGCCACCCATTATCTGTGTATATGCACTATCATGTGGGACTAGTGTATTTTTTGGAAAGTGCCCAAATATCTCTTGATTCCTATTTATGAGGAAGAACCCACTTTTGAGTTGAGGGACAGATCTTTTGAAGACAAGTAGAATACTTTAATTAAGGCAAGCATGTATCAGTGAAGACTAAGGGGTCTTATGTCCTGGAAGGCCCTTGTGGTAGAGCAGGCCAGCATCAGCATGGGCAGTTCGGTGGCCAGAATGGAACAAATGGTTTTGCAGGCTGGGTTGAGATCAGAACCTTCCTGGGTTGAGCAGCTTCTCTAATCCATTCCTCGAAACTTCAGACGCCTGGGGCTTGATTAGGTGAGTCAAAATTATGAGGGTGAGACAAGGAAGGAGAAGCGAAGGAGGCAACAAACCTATTTTAAAATTTATTTTAACAATGGAAAGTCCAACTGCTCTTCTCTTTTTTCCTGCTAAGATTTTATGGCCAGAGTGAAGATGGAGATGAGTTTAACGATTCAATTCGCCATTTATTTCTTTCTTTCAATACGCTGATGGACAGGCCTCTGGAGGAAGCCGTCAAGATCAAGGTCAGCCTGGTGTCATTATGGGTAACTCTTCTTAGGCTGTGATGAAGATGTTTTGAGACCACTTAGAATCGGCCATCATACAGGAGAAACAAAATGAATCATGGTTCATGGATAGCTTATGGATTTTAGTAGGATTTACAGAAAGTAAAGGGGGAAAAAACCCATTTTAACTTCTTTAGACCCTTGTATTTTCAAATATCAGTTTTCCAAAGACAGGCTACCCAGTTAGACATGCCTTGAAAGA
This sequence comes from Saimiri boliviensis, assembly GCF_048565385.1. NCBI lineage: Eukaryota > Metazoa > Chordata > Mammalia > Primates > Cebidae > Saimiri > Saimiri boliviensis. Next base: position 100,620,585 of record NC_133461.1, read on the forward strand.
CCATTGTGAACCCTGCTTGACCCTGTGATTTCAGCAAACTGATCCCGGTGCTACTACTGGTGACAGTCTTTTATTTTTTGTCCCTCATTTTACCAAGAAGTGCAAAGTCACCATCTTAATTATCGTAAATATGAAATATATAATCCCTCAAGACTCAAATATGGACTTCACTATTAATATTTATTTTTTACTCTTTATGGCCACGTTGTAAGAGATACTTCAAGAATTTAATGACCTCCTTAGAGAAATGAACTCCAAGTGGACAGAGCCTGCTCGCAGTAGGAACCAGAAAGCTGTACCCCCTTGCATCTTTAGGAAAAGCATTTTAGGAGATCTTGTAGAACAATGCCAGCTTTCCTTTTTGTTGCAAGGGTATCTGTGTCCAGTTCCCTGTTTAAGTTCCAAGCACAGCCTTTTCCTCCTGGGATCAAGCAGTAAATGCTGTTTTTGTCTTGCCTGGCAACTGAATTGCCTTTGGTGTTTGTCTTACAGGGGGCAGCTTTGAAGTACCTTCCTAGCATAATTAATGACGTCAAACTTGTATTTGATCCTGTTGAACTCAGGTAAATAGCAAAACAAAATTTTGTTCCCCAACTCTAACCGAGAAACAGCTCCCCTGCTTGGCTGGAGCCGGGCTGCTACACGTGGCTTTTATTTTTCTAAGAAGTATTAACTGAATACCTTTTATGCTCAGTTCTATGGAAGATACAAAAGAACATATAAAACCTGCTCGGAGAGAGGTTTGCACTTTCTCTGGGAAAACAAGACATGCAGACATAAAATTAACTACAAAAGATAGTGCATAATGACATGCTTCCAGCCCTGTCCCTAAGGATCCCAGCAGTGCAAACTCAGACTTCAATTGACATGAGAGTGGAGTTAGCCGAGAAAGCCATTTTCACAAAGGCAGGTCTGGAATGCAATGATGGACATGGTGTTCTTTGGCAGTTTAAATACTCAGTTCTAAGGCAGAGCCCTCCAGTAAGTGAGGATAAAGTCTCCCTTGCTGCCATGTCATAAACTCTCAGGTCATTTGTAGTTTACCAGGTAAATCTCTCCATGCTCAAATCTCAGAGTGGAGGAGAAAAATGTGTAATGATGCCTTCAACTAATGAAGACATGATTAACCCGGAGGTTTCTCTTCCAGCGTGCTCTTCTGCAAATTCATCCAAAGCATTCCTGACAACCAGCTGGTTCGGCAGAAACTGAACTGCATGACCAAGATAGTAGAGAGCACTCTTTTTCGACAGTCAGGTAAGTCTCCTTCAAAAATTGCTCTATGAGGTTGCAGTGAGCCAGGATCGCACCACTGCACTCCAGCCTGGGTGACAGAGCAAGATTCCATCTCAAAAAAACAAAAACAAACTGCTGTGTGCTGAGCTGCCAGCCCCAATTTCTGCAGCTAACACCTGATTTTTTTTTTTGATACGGAGTCTCACTCTGTCTCTGAGGCTGGAGTGCAGTGGTGCCATGTTGGCTTACGGTAATTTCTACCTTCCAGGTATAAGTGATTCTCTGCCTCAGCATCCTCAGTAGCTGGCATTACAGGCATGCAGCACCACACCCAGCTAATACATGTATATATTTTTTGTAATTTTAGTAGAGATGACGTTTCATCATGTTGGCCAGGCTGGCCTCAAACTCTCAACCTCAAAAGATGTGCCTGACTCGGCCTCCCAAAGTACTGAGATTACAGGCGTGAGCCAGTGTGTCCAGTCAGCACTTGGCTTTTCTTTTTTTAAAATGTTATTAATATTTTGCCAGTTGTTCGTTGGTATGGAAGGACCTCCAAGGAGAGTGGTTTTAAGGAGAAACTGAAGCCAGCTCAGTGTTTCCAACAGTTCCTAAAAGAGCAAACTCATGTGTTCTTTAATCTTTAATTAGAACAATCTGCAAATGGTTCATTAATTAGAGAGTTTTGTCTTTAAAACAGGAACATCAGGAAGCAACAAGGAAGTACGAAAAAGATGATTCTTTTTAAAGAATTTCCTCCTCTTTAACCTATGCTTATTGCATGACCTTAAAACCCAGGCACAGGGAAGCAGCAATGTGCTGGATCCCACAGGAAAGCTGGTTACGTGCATGCTTTCTCACCTCCTCATTCAGTGATTCCACTTTAGTAACGGGAAATTGACCAAGGTGGAAGTATTTACACCAGGGAAATTGACAAACATATAAAGCAAGCCTTTCCTTTTCTTTTTCTGACATGGAGTCTCGCTCGGTCACCCAGGCTGAAGTGGAGTGGTGCAATCTTGGCTCACTGCAGCCTCTGCCTCCTAGGTTCAAGCTATTCTCCTATCTAAGCCTCCCAAGTAGCTGGGACTACAGGCATGTGCCGCCATGCCTGGCTAATTTTCTTTTTGTAATTTTGATAGAGACAGGATTTCACCATGTTGGCCAACTAGTTTCAAACTCCTGACCTCAGGGGAATCACCTGCCTTGGCCCCCTCAAGGTGCTGGCATTATAGGCATGAGCCACTATGCCTGTTCAAGCCTTTTCTTTGTGGTGGGGATAGGCTGGCAGAAGCCAGATTACTAGTATATTACTGGGAAAGGAGTGGGGCATGGAGGAAAAACCTTTACACTGGTAAAATACTTTTCATTTTGTCAGTAGAGTCTAGCAAATAGCCACCAACTGTTTCTGCCCCAAAGCTATATAAGGAGGTCCAGCAGCTGGGCCTTCCCCATAAATTCAAGGCATGTTAGAGTGGGGCAGCTGTAGAGGCTTCTTTTGGGGCTTACCTGGTCAGGGGCTCCCAGAGGGTGACCTCATGTTATGTGTGTATATTTCCTGGGGATTTAAAGACCAGCAGGACTCCTCAACATCGAACAAGTTGAGTGGATCATTGGTCGGAGAGCCTTCCTGGCCTTGTCCCTGGCTAGTTATATAACTGGACAAATAAGTGACCTTCTGTAAGTCTCAACTTCCAGCTCTGTGGAAGGAAGAACTTGAACTAGATCATATCAGTAGCCTCTTTGGGTTCTGATATTTTCTGACTCTATAAATTTGTGCTTAGAAATTGCAGATGTTTCTGAGACACAATTGGAGGTAGAGGTCATGACTGCAAAAAGCTAGTGAATGCCCTTTGCTTTTCGGGTTTTTTGTTTTCTTTTTTTGAGGTGGAGTTTCGCTCTGTCGTCCAGGCTAGAGTGCAGTGCAGTGGCCTGATCTCAGCTCACTGCAAGCTCCGCCTCCTGGTTTCAAGCGATTCTCCGGCCTCAGCCTCCTGAGTAGCTGGCATTACAGGCCCATGCCACCATGCCCAGCTAATTTTTGTATTTTTGGTAGAGACAGGGTTTCCCCATGTTGATCAGGCTGGTGTCAAACCCCTGACCTTGTGATCCACCCGCCTTGGGCTCCCAAAGTGCTGGGATTACAGGTGTGAGCCAGCATATCCGGCCTGTGAATGTTCTTAAGTAGAAAACAGATATTTCTAAAGTAAGTTATTACTAAACATTTTAATGTGCTTTGATAACTTTTGCTTCTAAGGATACAGAAAAGGTAATTGAGATAGTAGGTAAGATGTTTGAGCTGAAGAGCAAGCACGCACTAAATAGTCTGATTAGAATGCGATGACTTTAACAGTCACTTCTGTAGCATTCAGAGTACCTGAACTCATTATAAGATGTGTTAAAATAGCAAAGCTCTCAGAAGACATAATAGATCATACCTTACTTTCTGAAATCTGCAGGCCTGCACAGACATGAGCAGAATCCCTTTGAAATGTACTAGGGAAGCTCAGTATTTGTAGGAACTTCTTTTAGTAAATTTTCTCCATTAGATGAAAAAAATTTTTGAAAAAAAAATCTGTGGCTTGCTTGGTTTTATTTGTTTCAGAAGGCCTTACTGTCACGTATTAGGTTGGCATTTTTAAAAGCTAGAGAAATTGTTAAATAATTTACACATTTTGCTAAGTTCGCACCTTTACCTGGGGAAGAGGTCATTTTCTTAGTTTGTATAATCCAGTTGCAAAGATGAAGTTCTTTAAAAAAAAAAAAAAAAATCACTCATCTACACACTGAACAAGGGTAAAGTTCCACATGCCACCACGCCTGGCTAATTTATTTTATAATTTTAGTAGAGACAAGGTTTCTGGTGTTTGTGGGTGGCCTGGAGGGGCTGCATCGCTGCAGGGCTGATTGCAGAGCTTGGAGCCACTGGAACAGGTCAAGAGAGAGTTGCAGGAAGGGGAGGCGGTGCACGCGGTGGCACTGCAGTGTGTAAGCTGTCTGTGTTTTCCTTCTCAGAGTGCAGAGAAGTGCTCCTGCCGCTGCTGACAGACCAGCTCAGCGGCCAGTTAGATGACAACTCCAGCAAGCCTGACCTTGAGGCAAGCTCGCAGCTTCTGAGCAACATCCTGGAAGTGCTGGACAGGAAGGATGTGGTGAGTTGACTCATCTCTGATGCTGCACAGAGCTCACACTGGCCCCTTTGCACCCAGACAGGAGTGACTCCATGGCCTTTCTCTTTTCCGGTAGTTTCCAACTCAGGTATTAAGGCAGATTTTGTGCCCATTTTAGAGATAATTAAGGAGGTGAGAGCCTCCAGTGCAAATCTAGGTCCAGGCGAAGTCAGATTACTTCTCATGCCTTCCACGGGCTGATTTTCCTGGCTTGCCCAGTGTGCGCACCATTGAGATTCCTGTGACTATTCTTAAGAATCAAAGACCTGGCTGGGCATGGTGCTCCAGGTCTATAATCCCAGCAATTTGGGAGGCCAAGGCAGGAGGGTCAGTTGAGCCTAGGAGTTCAAGACTGACCAGCACTTTGGGAGGCCAAGGCAGGTGGATCACGAGGTCAAGAGATTGACACCATCCTGGCCAACATGGTGAAACCCTGTCTCTAGTAAAAATAAAAAATTAGCCAGGTGTGGTGGCGCATACCTGTAGTCCCAGCTGCTCAGTAGGCTGAGGCAAGAGAATCACTTGAACCTGAGAAGTGGAGGTTGCAGGGGTGAGCTGAGATCGCACCACTGCACTCCAACCTGGTGACAGAGCAAGAATCGATCTCAAAAAAACAAAAAACAAAAAAAAAGACCCATGACCAGCCTGGGCAACTTAATAAGACTCTGTCTCTACTTAAAAAAAAAAAAAAAGTATCAAAGGTCATTCTGTTTTTATGAAGAAACCAGAAACCTCTTCCTTCTTATCCTCTGATGTCTGACCACCTGCTATTTCTGAGCCACTAAGAAGTTCTCATTTCCATATCCTATTGGACACTGATGCTTTCTATGGAAGCCTTGTGGAAATTATGTTTTCTTATCTGGCGTGACCTGGCCCCTATCCCTCTTGAAAACCTGGGGCTGAACTTGCCTGTATTCATCGTGTCCTAGATGTGCCTAACTAGATGTGCAAGTCACATGCTGTGCCTGTGGGCACATGTCCTAGAAATAGTGCAGCCCACAGGCCTCGCGGAGCCCCCACACAGGAAGCTGGAGAACTTTGCAGAATGCGTTCACTTGAACAGTTAGGGCTGAAAAAGAAAAGGTATCTTGCCGCAAATCATAGTCACCACGTCTATGGTGGTTGCATGCCACAGCGCAGGGAAACTCCTTTGTCTTTGCCTAAACTCTTTATCTCTACAGTATCTTTGAGTTCTGTTCTACCAAAGGATATGCATACTTCACCTTTTCCCATAGGGGAACCTTAGTTCACCTGTCAGAGTCCACCACCAGTTGACCATGGCCTACCTTTTCTCTCTACCTTTTCTCCTGCTCATGATTTGCACAGACACACATTTCTGTGAACCCACACTGCAGCCTCAGAAGTGTGTGAGAGTACCATTGCTGTTTCTTGCCACTGCCCCAGTCTCTGTGCCTCCATTTCCCTAAGCCCCTGTATCCCACTTACCCTGTGCACTGTTTATTTGATGTTTATTCAGTATAGGTCATTCCCCCTTTTTTTATTAAGTATGTTTATAGAAAGCACATTATAAAATGAAATAAATGTTCCCAAAGCATGTTGTGAGTGGTGATTTGGTTCCTAACCAAGGACTTTGCAGCAAATACATAAATGTGACCAATCATGTCATAAACACAATACTTTTGTTTTTAAGTAACTGTTATAACTCAGTAATTATTTAAAATGATAAAGTAAAGCTCCAAGCCCCATAAATTTGGCAGCAATGTACCTAGCATGTTGGTTTAGGCAGGAATCCATTGTTCTAGAAATCATGTGTTTGTGATCCAAAGTTAATGTGAAGCACAAGAATTGAGGCTTTGGAATCTAGTCCCATTATTACTCCTCTGTAGCTATTTGTCTTTAGGCAGATATCTCAGTGCCTCAGTTTTCTATCCAGTTCCTTGTATATAGGAGTTGTTCTAGATGACTTCTTAGGTCTCTTCCACTTCTGACCCTATTTTTTAATATGTAGCATCTCTACCAACCTCACCACACAGAAAAACTCTTTAAAAAGACTCTTGAGTGTATTTAAATCCTGTGCAAGGAGACTTAAATTAGCTTTTTGTTTCAGTCTTCCCAATATTACGTTCCCTGTAAGGAGAAGAGACATGCAAAATTATTGATCTTGGAGCTCTGGTAAAGTAGTAAGTCCAATAATTTTTTGTCAGTCATGGTGGTATTTTTTTCCCTCCATAAACATTTTGAAATGTTTGCATTGGCTCAATATCTCTTCCCTTGTCCTCTCATCTCCTAGGCTAATTCAAGGCTCTAATTACTGACATTTGTTCTTCCCGCCTTATTGCAGGATTCCCTCCTCTCCCAACAGCTCTGTTTTGGAATTGGACTCATTCTTTCAATTCCAGCTGCAGTAGGTGCCTCTGTGAAGTTGTCCCTGGTGTGATCCTGCCAAATTCTACCGATTAGGGAATCAGTGCTCCTCATGCTCCCCTCGAGTTTCTTTTGAGGATTTTATCACTTTGTACATTGAGTTATGAATGCAGCTCACAGTAGTCGGGCACAGTGGCTCGCACCTGTAATCCCAGCATTCTGGGAGGCTGAGGCGAATGGATCACCTGAGGTCAGAAGTTCAAGACCAGCTTGATCAACATGGAGAAACCCCGTCTCTACTAAAAATACAAAATTAGTCAAATATGGTGATGCATGCCTGTAATCTCAGCTGCTTGGGAGTCTGAAGCAAGAGAATCACTTGAACTCGGGAGGCGGAGGTTGCCGTGAGCCAAGATCGTGCCATGCACTCCAGCCAGGGCAACAAGAGTGAAACTCTGTATTAAAAAAAAAAGAATGCAGCTCACAAATTTTTGGGAAACTGATGGCATGCTCCAGGCACTGGGATAGGCTAGGATTATAGCAGTGAACTAGAGAAGCAAGCACCCTGTCCCCAGGAGCCCACCTTCTAGGGGATCCTTGTGTTATGCTTATTTAAATTTATGTCTCACTCACCGCCCTCCCCTCCCCCCCACAATATCTCTTAAGGCTCAAAGGAACCTTGTTCATTTCATACCTCCCCACAGGGCACAGCATGTGACTTGCACATCTAATTAGTTATGTAATGGAAGTGAAAGCTGCATGTCCTAGAGAGGCTGATTTTATGAATCACTTTCATTCAGGGAAATGGGAAACAAGTAAATGACTAATAAAAAGCAAAGGAAGGAGGGAGAGAAGAAGGAAGGGACAGAGGGAAGCAGAGAGGGAGGGTGGACCCAAAATACTTAGTACTGTAACTGAAATACATATAGCCATACTATGATTAAGAAGTCAAAAAGCGGCCAGGCACGGTGGCTCACGCCTGTAATCCCAGCACTCTGGCAGGCTGAGGTGGGTGGATCACCTGAGGTCAGGAGTTTGAGGCCAGCCTGGCCAACATGGTAAAACCCCATCTCTACTAAAAATACAAAAAATTAGCCAGGTGTGGTAGTGGGCACCTGTAATTCCAGCTACTCAGGAGGCTAAGGCAGAATAATTGCTTGAGCTCAGGAGGTGGTAGTTGCAGTTGCCCAAGATTGCGCCACTGCGCTCTAGCCTGGGTGTAACAGAGCAAGACTCTGTATTAAAAAAAAATAATAAGTCAAAAAAAAAAAAATAGATGTTGGCATGGATGTGGTGAAAGGGAACACTGCTCCACTGCTGGGGGGGAATGTCAATTAGTACAACAACTATGAAAAGCAGTGTTGAGATTCCTTAAAGAATTAAGTAGAACTACCATTCAATCCAGCAAACCCACTCCTGGGCATCTACCCAAAGGAAAATAAGTCATTATATGAAAAAGACACATGTACCTACATGTTTATAGCTTGGCAATTTGCAATAGCAACAATATGAAACCCACCTAAGTGCCCACTGGCCAGTGAGTGGCTAAAGTGTGGTATATATGCATCATGGAGTACTACTCACCCTTAAAAAGGAACAAAATTATGTCTTTTGCAGTAACTTAAATGGAGATGGAGGCCATTATTCTACATGAAGTAATTCAAGAATGGAAAACCAGATATTTTATGTTCTCACTTATAAGTGGGAGCCAAGCTATGAGAATGCAAAGGCGTCAGATTAATATAATGGACTTTGTGGGGGAAGGGAAGGAGGTAGGTGACGGATAAAGGACAGCACATTGGGTGCAGTTTACACTGCTTGGGTGATGGGTACATGAAAATCCCAGAATCATCAATACCATGTAACCAGAAACCACTTGTACCCCAGAAAATATTGAAATAAGAAAAAAAAAAACATATAGCCATAGACACATCCTACCTGATCTCACTTCTCTAAGAATCTGAGGAAGTTAGACTCCTAGAGGCAGAGAGTAGAACAGTCTTTACCAGGGGCTGCAGAGCGTTAGGGAGCAGGATGGGGAGATGTTGGCCAAAGGGTGGAAAGTGTCAGTTATAGGATCAGCAAGTTCTGGGAATCTAATGTACAGCATGGGTGGCAATGAATGTGTTAATTTGACCATGGAGGTCATTACACAATTATGTATATCAAGTCATCATGTTGTACATGCTTCATAAATACAGTCTTTGCCAGTTAAATTTGTAAAAAATAATAAAACTGTTAAGCAAAAAAAAAAAAACCCATACATATAGCAATGATTTAGTTATTTGAAGTATTAAGCAGGAGTTTCAAAATACCGTTCATAAAGCAGGGACGGATAGAGGTTATGAAAAGTCAAGTTGCATATGGGTACATTGGAGCCAAATGAGTGTAATATCTAGCTACAAAAAAGGAAAGAAGGTGAAAGGAAGAATATGCACTTAGCACACTCATGGACGTCAGCCCTACTAAGTCCTGTAAGAAAACTGTTACTGTCCCCCCTTTGCAGCTACGAAAACTGCAAGCTCAGCGAAGTTGGATAATTGCTCAAAGTCACACATGACAGAGTCAGAATACAAAATCCTTGCATTAGTCTGCTCAGTCTTCATGACAAAATAACACAGACTGTGTGGCTTAAACTACAGATATTTATTTTCTCACAGTTCTGGTGACTGAGCATCTGAGATCAGGGTGCCACGATGGTTAAGTTTTGGTAAGGGCTCTCTTCCCTGCCTGCAGACAGTTGCCATATTGCTGTGTGCTCACGTGGTGAAGAGAGAGATCAAGCTCTGTGATATCTCATTTACTAAAGGCATTCATCCCATCAGTCCAGGGCCCCACCCTCATGAATTCAGCTAACCTTCATTACCTCCCAAGATCCCCATCTGCTAATACCATCACACTGGGGGTTAGGGCTTCACATATGAATTTGGAGGAGACACGAGCATTTACTCCATAGCAATCCTCTTGACTTGAATTTCTTGTGTGTGTGTTTTTTTTTTTTCCTCCAACACAGAAGGTGGCAAGAACTTTGTATTTTGGGCTTTCATTTCCCACACTTGTGCCTTATTGACCTGGGCAGTTCTAATCTGTTCATCCTCAGAGCAGAATAGGTCATGCTAATGAGGGTCCCCCAAAACTATTTGTTGAGTCAGTGGCCACAGTAGGCTCTCAGTGAACATGAGCAGTCTGAATTACTCAGAAGGCACTCATCCCTGCATACCACCTTCATCTTTTAAATGTTATAACTGATCATTTTCAGTTGATTTTCTTTATAAAGCTATTATTCTGTGAGACCATTTTTCCCTTTTGGACAAGAGATTGCTTTGTAGGGAAGAGCCAGAAAGAGATCTAAAGACAAAACCCATCTATCTGAGGTTCCCTAAAGAAAAGTAAAACTGAGTCAGAAGAAATGGAGTCAAATCCTGTGTTCCCCCCCAGGGCGCCACTGCGACACACATCCAGCTTATAATGGAACGGCTGCTGAGAAGGGTCAACCGGACAGTGATTGGGATGAGCCGGCAGTCTCCCCACATCGTGAGTATCTCTTTGGTGGATCCCCGGCTGCTCCTGCTTCTCTGTGCCCCCTGCCTATCAGGAGGCTTTTGGGGCCAGTGGCTTTAGGCTGTTTTTCACATGGACCTCTCACATCGTGGGCTATTGGTTATAATCTTGAGCAGATCTTGGTTCTGATGTGGATTTTCCATTAAGAGAAAATGATTTAGCCTAGGCAATATAGTCAGATCCCATCCCTACAAAAAATTAAAAATTAGCTGGGCATAGTGATGGTGCGTGCCTGTGATTCCAGCTACTCAGCAGGCTAAGGTGGAAGAATGTGAGAAAGATAAATAGCCAAAAAGTTCATGGACAGACTGTTTAATTCAAAGAAAAGGAAATGAAAATGCAAAGTGAGATTAAATAAGCCTCTAATACCCAGATTAGGCAAGGTCCTGGAGAAACAAATCGTGTTAGACACTGGTGGGAACATAAGCTAGCTGATAATTTGGCAATATATATATCAAAGGCGTTAGTGCAATAAATTTACACTGCTTTGTAATTGAAAAAATAATTTTTTTTTAATACAGGCTGTGGCACTGTCACCCAATTTAGAGTGCAGTGGCGTGACCTTGGCTCACTGCATCTCTTACTCCTGGGTTCACACAGTTCTGTCTCACCCTTCCAAGTAGTTTGGATCACAGATGCCCACCCCCATGCTCAGCTAATTTTTGTATTTTTAGGAGACACGAGATTTCACCATGTAGGCCAGCTGGTTTTGAACTTCTGACCTCAAGTGATCAGCCCGCCTTGGCCTCCCAAAGTGCTGGGATTACAGGTGTGAACCACCATGCCTGGCCTAAAAAATAAACTTTTTAAAACAAAAGAGACAGTCTAAGGCATATGTTCAGAAAGAGATGGACATAGACAGTCTTTCATTGTTCTGCTTGGGGGATCTTTCCAGAGGGAAAGATTATTGTGCTAAATTCCTTTGTTCATTGAATTCTTGTTGATCTCTGTTGTGCTAACTTCCTTTGTGTTATTTTCATAACTAGATGAATATAGGAGGTTAGTACCCCTGGATCTTTATCCCCTGCCTAAAAAAACAAGTCTATAATTCAAATATTTTTGGACTAGGGGAGAGAACCTTGAATATGTAATTCCTGAACTCACAAATGGAAGCAATGTTAATTAATCATCTAGTTATTAATTTTGTCTCTTCAAGTCAGGCTCACAGTTCATGTGGGTAATATGTGAGAACAACTGGCTAAAGGGCTCTGGAGTTGGAGAAGTGGTATCAGGTTGTATTAGTCTGTTCTCATGCTGTTGATAAAGACATACCCGAGACTGGGTAATTTTATAAAGGAAAGAGGTTTAATTAACACACAGTTCAGCATGGCTGGGGAGGCCTCAGGAAACTTACAATCATGGTGGAAGGGGAAGAAAACACATCCTTCTTCACATGGGAGCAGCAAGAAGTGCCAAGCAAAAGGGGGAAAACCCCTTTGTGAACCCATCAGATTTCGTGAGAACTCACTCACTATCATGAGAATAACAGAGGGTAACTGTTCCCACGATTAAATTACCTCCCACCAGGCCCCTCCCACAACACATGGGGATAATAGGAAGTACAATTCAAGATGAGATTTGGGTAGGGACACAGGCAAACCATATAGCAAGGAGATATCATCATCATTGCTTGCCCTCCTCTCCACCATGATCAGTGTTGCCACCTCTTTTCCTGCTAGCCTTCCTCCCGACTCAGATTTGTTTAACTAATATAAGTATTTCAGACATTTCTCCATGGAATTCTATACTACAGCTCTGTCTCAACAAGAGACCAAAAGCCCCACAAGTTGTTACATCTTCACTGGTAATCTCAGTGAGGTGTCCTGTCTGTAGGAATCCACACTCCATAGCTGTTAATGGGATTCCTTCACTTAGACATGAAAGGAGGTAGTTTGAAGCAGAAACAGCAAAGCACGTGGCCTTTGGACCTTTAGAATGCAGTGTGTTTCCAGAGTGATGGGGACCTGCATGGCTCATTTAGTGGGAAAAGCCAAGTTCATGGGGTCACATCTTATTTTTATCTGTTGGTGGTCGAAGGAGTCTTGGATTTGTGCTTTCCTTTTCCTTCCAGGGGAGTTTTGTGGCTTGCATGATTGCCATCCTGCGGCAAATGGATGACAGCCACTATGGCCACTACATCAGCACTTTCAAAACCAGACAAGACATCATTGTAAGTTGCCTTTATGGGGTCCTGGTAACCTGAAGACTTCTTATATTTGGTTTTTAAAAAAATGACTGAAACTGAACACCATGAGTCCAGGGATCTCTTCCCACCCACCTCCAGTGCTATGTGGCTGTCCACAGTGATTATGGAAAGAAGAGAGCTGATTCCTACTTTCCTTCTTTGACAGGGTTTGAAAAAGAGTACAAGACATATATCAAGAGGTTATCACACACCTTAATCTCTCTTGAGCTTAGAGAGAACCCTTATTTAGCAACATTTAGGAGATGTTTTTTCTCTGAAAAGGGGATATTGCTTAATATGTGGGTACAGTAACTACTGATGCTGTGGCAAGGATTTTAGAAGGCAGGGGTGTGCAAAGTCTTCTAAGACGTGGTTGATACCATTTGGAAGACGGTAATAAAAAGAGATAATCTCTGCCCTTTACAACGGGTACAAGTGGGCCAGTGAGTATTAACTCCTGAGCTCCGCCTCCTGTCTGATCAGCAGAGGCATTCGATTCTCATAGGAGCGGAGTCCTATTGTGAACTGCATATGGGAGGGATCTAGGTTGCCAGCTCCTTCTGCAAATCTCACTAATGCCTGATGATCTGAGGTGGGACAGTTTCATCCCAAAACCCCTTCCTGCCCTCATCAGTGGAAAAATTGTCTTTCATGAAACCAGTCCCTGGTGACAAGAAAGTTGGGGACTTCTGCTTTAAAACATTTATTTTTCTTTTCTTTTTTTATTGCATTTTAGGTTTTGGGGTACATGTGAAGAACACTCAAGATTGTTGCATAGGTACACACATGGCGGTGTGATTTGCTGCCTTCCTCCCCATCACCTATATCTGGCATTTCTCCCCATGCTATCTCTCCCCAAAAACATTTATAAGTTATCTTCAGTTGAAAATATTTTGTTCTCTTAAGCAGGAAAGTTTTTCTCCTAGTTGCTATAAAGCATTCATCTAAGAGGCTGAGTTAGGCCTCTGGCTGTGACTTCACAATGCCTTCCCTTCAGGCCATTGTTGGTGGCCCTTCATATTATTTATATATATAATTATTGCTATATATGTTCAGATGTCCATGAAGGTGTTATTAGACTTTGCAGAGCAGTGGACTGAATGTGCAGCTGAATTAGTGTACTGATGTCATGTGGACACTAGTCTTTGGATAACTTCCCATCATCTGTGCATATTCTAGTCTTTTTGTTCTGGATTCTCCACTTTCTGCATCTGTCATGCTGAGTAGGTGGCCAGTGCCCCTGTGGATTCGCAGTTCCTTCCTTGCCCATCACTCTCCTTTCTGTGATGCCCACCTGATGGACAAACATACAAGGAATTGGAGGGAAAGTGCTGTTTGTTATCAGTTGGTCCCATGGTAGACTCTCAGTGATCGACCACATGACTTGAGCCAAAGGTCTCCATGAGCTGCCACTTGGGCCACCCTGGCAGGCAGCATGTCACAGGAACCAAAGCAATATGTAGGTGTGCCTGCGGAGACCAGGAGCGAGAGGACCAGGATGAGAGGAAGGGAGGGGAGGGGTAAGGCCAAGGGTGCCAAGGGTAGCTGTGTGTGAGATCTCTACAGGCAGGTGGTATAGCGGGTAAGAGCACAGGTTTTAACACCCAGCTCTGGGTTTGAATTCTCATGATTCTACTTCCTTGTATGCCCTATGGGGCAAACTGTTTAACCTCACTCTACCTCAGTTTCCTCACCTGTAAGAGTACCCACCTTGAGGGTAATTTAAGTGTTACTTGGCTCCATACATGGGAAATGCCTAGCTTCCTGCAGATTGGCATGTAGCTAATGCCTATGAGGACAAGCTTTTTATAACAATCATCATGTTGTTATTGCTATATAAGGTAAAATTAACATTAAACATTTTAGGGATTTTTTTTTCAAATTTCCTTCAGAAAGCAGGCATGATAGGGAAGCTTTAAATTCAAACCCTAACAATTTGGCTCCATTGTTAAGTAAGAAAAAAAGGGGCATACCTCCTGTTTGCCAGCAAAATGGCAAGCTCCTCTACCTATATTATATAATTAAAAGAGGATCATTATCCCCACGAGGGAACGAAGGCCTTGGGAAATGAGGGAACATGCCTGAATTTAGTCTCCAGTGGGCGAGCTACCGTGCACAGCCAGGCCTTTGCCTCCCAATGGCCGTTCCTTTGACTCCTTCATGCTGCCTTCTGAGTGAACTGCATAAAGGCCATTGGGAAGTGGTGGATAAAACGGAGCTTTGGGATTCTCTGTGAGTTTCCTTTATCATGCTGTCTCATTAATTTAGATTTCTAGGAGTTCAATGGAGAATCTGTATCTGAACCAAATAAGAAGTATCTAAATTCAATCCTTGCTTCACAAGCCGTGAATTCCTATGGATTTCAAAGAAAGGTTAACAGAATGGTTAATAAATTGGGGGAAGCACTTAAAGTATATAATGAGGCCAGATGTGGCAGCTCACACCTGTGATTTCAGCACTTTGGGAGGCTGAGGCAGGTGGATAACTGGAGGTCAGGAGTTTGAGACCAGCCTGGCCAATGTGGTGAAACCCCATCTCTACTAAAAATACAAAAATGAAAAATTAGCCAGTGGTGGTGGCAGAACACCTTGACACCTGTAATTCCAGCCACTGGGGTGGCTGAGGTGGAAGAATCTCTTGAACCCAGGAGGTGGAGGTTGCAGTGAATTGAGATCATGCCACTGTACTCCAGCCTGGGTGACAGGCAGAGACGCCCTCTCAAAATAAATAAATAAATAAAATATATGATGAAACAAATTTTGAATTCATTATGTCAGGGATTTCAGAAATGAGGGTGGGTATGTCTAATGCACCATGAAATCAGGGGAAAATCTGCAGTTGCAGGCATACTTGCTGGCCAGAGAGAGCCATTCCCCATGCCGTTCAGCATCCAAAGTGTAGGAAGTTACCCAGCTTGACCAGCATCTCAGAAAAATATGGTTAGCAACAGACTCAGGCCTCCTGCCTCTCACATACTGTTTTTACCACTGCACAATATGCAGGTGTCCAGCCGGAACTGTGTAGGTTAGTGCCAGAGAAACTGGACAGTACTTTCAGGAGTCCCACTGGAAAAAGTCTACATTTAGCTAACTAATAAAAATGCCTTCAAAACATTTTAGCTTTGCTTTTAACTCTGATTGTTCTATTTCTGAATTAGTTTTGGCTCCCAGTCCCCTTTGGAGCAGAAGAGCCAAGTTTCCTATTCTGTGCTCTGTATGCTTATGTGATTAGTTATTAGTCATCACCAGTCACTGTTAGGATCCCTTTCTAAGGACCATTTAGGACCCTTCTTCCAGGCTGCACATGATAATGTCCCTGGCACAAGAAGAATCGCGATTCTGCCTCTCATGTGTATCACATTGTCCTGTTCTAACCATAAAAAGGAGGATTGAACTGAAATCTATTAAACGTACCCATTTACCAACAATTATTGGTGAGTTATGTTTAAGTGTATGAGATACATTCTGATAAGCTATGGCAGCAGAGGATGAAAGAGATAAGAGTTTCAAACTTGAGGTTCAAAGCCCCAAGTTCTCGTCTAGCTCTTCTTCCTGCTTCCTTTTTTTTTTTTCTTCTTTTTGATACAGAGTCTTGTTCTGCCCCCCAGGCTAGTGGAATGGAGCAATCTCAGCTCTCTGCAACCTCTACTTCCCAGGTTCAAGTGATTCTCCTGCCTCAGCCTCCCAAGGAGCTGGGAGTACAAGCAGACATCACCATGCCTGGCAAATTTTTGTATTTTTAGCAGAGACGGGGTTTCACCATCTTGGCCATGCTGGTGTTGAACTCCTTACCCCTTGATCTGCCCACCTCAGCCCCCCAAAGTGCTGGGATTACAGGCATAAGCCACCACTCCTGGCCCTCCTTCCCACTTTCTATGCCCTTAAGTGAGTCCTTTAGTTTTTCTTAGCCTGAGTTGTATCATTTGTAAAATGTGGATGATTCCTTTTGTCCTCATCTTCCTCAGGGTCCTACAGTACAAAAATCAAATCACATCATAGCTAGCTGTAAGAATGCTTTGTTATTCCTACAACCCTGGAAAGATGGGCCATTACTGTGAGACTAAGGATGTCCTGTTCTGAGGTTGTGGTTCTGCTTATGTGCATGCTGGAATAAAGACTATGAATGGAACCCAGTTTTCCCCCAACCTCTCCTCTGCTCTCCACAGGACTTCCTCATGGAAACTTTTATCATGTTCAAGGACCTGATTGGAAAGAATGTCTACGCCAAAGATTGGATGGTGATGAATATGACTCAAAGCAGGTAAGACAGCCCGCGGCCAGCCCTGAGGCATTTGTCTGAATGCCTGAGGCTGCTGTGTGAACTTTGGGAAGTGCCGTTAAATCCCTTTGCCTCAGACCCATTATCTGTAAAGTGAGGATCTTCCTGCTGCAGAGGACCTAATTTATGTGCTCATGATCCTGATTTTCCCAGGGTTTTGCCTTTGCCCACCTTGGGCTCTCGCTCCCTTCTCTAGTGCAGTCTCTTCAGTCCTCTCAGGGTCATCGTCCTCTCCTCCTCAACTCTGCATTGCACCTTTCAGTGGCTCCACATGGCCTGGCTTCATCCTGACATTTAGGGCTCACCTGTTCGTGTCTGTTCTATGACCAGTCCATGACGTATTTAACCAGATTCTTCTTACAAACATTTAGATTCTTTCCATTTTCTATTATGTGAAATAGCACTGTGATAGCCTTCCTTGCCTTAAATATTTAAAAACAACCATGGTTATTTTATCAGGATCAACTCCTAAAAGAATTTACTAGTTCAAAAGTTTGGCAAAATCATAGGGCTTCCGATACGTAGTGCCCAATAACTAGTCGCTTCTGCTACCTCCCTGTGTGTGTACCTGTACTCCAACCAGACTGGCCCCTGCCGAGTCCCTGAACACATGGTCTGCTCTGCCTCACACTGGTCTTCCGCCAGCAGTGCCTTCCCTATAACCTCTAGCTGTCAGTGTTTCTGCCATTCCATAAAGTTCTTCTCAAGCGTCACCTGCAGAGGAAGCCTTTCTGGCCTGGATGCCATCTCTTCTTCCTTTGATTTTCCATACCCCATTCAAAACTTCTCATAGAATCGTTTTCAGATTCCATGTTGGATAATGGTTAGATGTACATATTGTTAATTTCCCCAAGTTAAATATTTCTTAAGACCAGAAACTGTGTCTTTCCGCACAGACCTGAGCCCATGCCTTGCAATTGTTGGCCCACAACAAATATTTGTTGAACAGAAGTGAAATGAACTGAATACATATTATATTAAAAGATTGTTGGAATTCAATGAGCTAAAGAAAGCAAAGTATTATTGTAAGCGTTATTGTTAACTCTACATGATACCCGATTTTGAGTAATTCTACTCATACCTGATTAGAAGAAGGCTTCCCTGCTAGGCACAGATTAGGTTTTAAAAATTGCATCAGAAACCTAAGCTTAAACAGAAGCATCATAATAGACTCTGTATTTCTCTGGTTTGAGGCTTAAGAAGCCTGGTTTGCAGTCTCAGATCTGCCGTCAATTACCTACATTGGGACGTGGCCCTGAGTGGCTCGTCCTGTTAGTTCTGTAAACTGAGCTCCTGTGTCCCGTCTGCAGGTGCTGTTGTGCTTTTGGTCCCCAGGACACTGTAAGATTGTGCGGTCTTACAATGCCAGGTTCAGGTTTGATTTAGTTTTTAACATTGGTGGGAAAAGGTTTCAAAGGGCAAAAAGTTGCCTTCTTTACCTGGTGTTTTTCTTCCCCAGGGTTTTTCTCCGTGCTATAAATCAGTTTGCTGAAGTTCTCACAAAATGCTTCATGGATCAGGCAAGCTTTGAACTTCAGGTAGGCATGTGACTCACGTACATGCTTCTGGAATTCTTGACCCATGGCAAGAGAACTATATGAATTTGGAAAATGTCTCCTCAGATTTCACCATTTTCACGTGAACAAGGTTTACCTGTGTTTTGTCATTTTCTAAAGCACACATAGCTGTTCCACTGTCCTCTAAACACAATAAAATAGGGGTTGTTTCTCCTTTCTATAAAGGTAACACATTTTAAAAAAACAAAAAAAAAATTTTAAATAGTAGAAGATCAAAAATACAAATAATCCTCCTTGTCACTGTAAACATTTGGAGTTGACCCTTTGTATATTTACACAAAGACACATAGACACACATAGCTAAAATAAGGACACAGGTAACTCTCCAACCTACAAATGGACAGTTCTAAAGAACAGTTTGTATACACAGTTTGTGAAAGTCTAAAGGAATTGCAGAACAGATTATAGCACTAGCTCTATCTTCATTCACTCATTCGTTGATTCATTAGCTCTGTCTTCATTCACTCATTCATTGATTCACTCATTCATTCATCCATTTAACAAATGTTCGAGTACTTATATGTACAGGGCACTATTTTGTGCCCCAGTAGGGGCATTTCCCTGGTGAAGGCGGGTAAGTTTCCCTTGCTCTCATGCTGCTTACCTCCCAGAGTATTCTGCATTTTGTGGGTGATGTGCTTTCTGTGTTCTTTGTCTTTGTATCTGTGGAACTGTTATCAGTGGAGGTTCTTGACTACAAATTGTCCAGGTTCTTGGCATTTTGAACAAGGAATCGGACAAAATGCACAAAGAAAGCAATGAAAGAATGAAGCAACAAAAGCACAGATTTACTGAAATGAAAGTACACTCCACAGAGTGGGAGCGGGTTCCAGCAAGTGGCTCAAGAATGCTGGTTACAGAATTTTCTGGCATTTAAATGCCCTCTAGAAGTTTCCCATCAGTTACTTGGTTACACACTATGTAAATGAAGGAGTGGCTAGTGACCAGTCTGATTGGTTGTGGGAGGGGACCAATACGTTGAATTTGTCATCTGCCACATGGTACAAAGGGGTAGTCTCTGATCCTTTTGTTACTTGGGTATGGAGAGTGGGGGTTTCCTTTTGATTCAGTTCTAAGAAGTCATTGTGAATTGGCCTTAGGTGCCCTGCCTCCAGGCCATGTTTACTTGCCTCAGAACTTTAAAATGGAAACTCATCATAAGTAGAGGAAATTACACACACACACACACACACAAACACACACACACACACAGATGCATACACATATGAATATATATTATATGTATGTATATGTATATATGTATATTTTTGCCAAAATGGAATTGAGTTGTGCGGTTCTTTGGTACCCTGTTAAACTATTTTCCTTTCTCAGTTATCTGTGATCTTTTCAATAATGTTGAATATTTTTATATTTTAATGGCTGAATACTGTCTGTTCTATGACTGGTCCATGATGTATTTAACCAAATTCTTATGAACATTTAGGTTGTTTCAATTTTCTATTATGTTAAATAACACTGTGATGGATTTCCTTGCTTTAAATATTTTAAAATGTTCATGGTTGGCTGGGCATGGTGGCTCACGCCTGTAATATCAATACTTTGGGAGGACAAGGTGGGCAGATCACCTGAGGTCAGGAGTTCAAGACCAGCCTGGCCAGCCATGGCGAAACCCTGTCTTTACTAAAAATATGAAAATTAGTCAGGTGTGGTGGTGGGCACCTGTAATTCCAGCTATTCAGGAGTCTGAGGCAAGATAATTGCTTGAACCTGGGAGGTAGAAGTTACAATGAGCCAAGATGACGCCTCTGCGCTCCAGCCTGGGTGACAGAGCAAGGCTTTGTCGCAAAAGAAAACACACACACACACACACACACACACACACACACACACACATTTGTGATATTTATCTTTATGTGTATATACGTATTCGTGGTTATTTCATCAGAATAAAGTCCTAAAAGTGTTTACTTATTCCAAAGTTTGGGAAAATCGTAGGGCTTTTGAAAGATAGGGCCAAACAACCACTATAAATAGATACACTTCTTGACAGCAGTTTTCCTTTATCCCAGGAGTAAAGAAAAATATAATAGTCTAAATCTTTTTTAAGCTTAATATGAAGTCCCAAGACTTTTAGGATTGAATAATCAAAACCCAGGAAAAAGAAATCTTGTCGATTGTATTTTGTTGTTTCATTAATCCCTGATTAATGACTTTTTACCATGTGACACTGTTTTATTATGACCCCTATTCATGTTATTTTTCATTTCCTTTTTACCTACACAATTAATTTTGAACAGCTCTGGAACAATTACTTTCATTTGGCAGTAGCATTTCTCACCCACGAGTCCCTTCAGCTTGAAACCTTCTCACAAGCCAAGCGCACCAAAATTCTTAAAAAGTAAGTGTCCGTTTAAAGTTAAGATTGGGAAGGGGCTTCTTCAGTTTATATTGAGAGCAGTATTTTAGGTATCACAGAAATTACTGTGTAGTGACTATCCATGTTGTTAGTGAGGTAGGCATTAAACTAATTACTTAATGGACCTCATATTACCCAGGTTCACCTCTCTTTTCTTAAGGCCCAACCATCTTCCCATCAGTCATCGAAAGCTTTTTATCAAATATGTACCTGGAGAGGGACCTCAGCTTTCTGCATGCCCCTCCCCAAGAACAGCTGCGCCTCTGCTTGCAGCTTCCCCAAATTGCAGGCATGGTACCTCCTCGCGCATAGTGCTTCGCAAACCACACTCCAGCACAGTGGCTCTACCTCCCTGTCGTTTCAGCAGAGAAAGTCAGGACTCAAACATTGCAGAAAAATACCCTCGAGGTTCCTGGCCTGAAATTCAAAATGGAATTATGTGCAGGAGTGATAAGAGATTTAGGGAAACGTTTCATTTCATTTAGAGACAGAAAACCCAAAGGCCGTGTTGTTAAAAAATAACTTGAGAAATGTATTATTTGAAGACTTCGAAATTTTAGTTCTGTTCCCCTTGTTGGGATCTCTGTTATACCTAGGAGAATTATTTAGTCTCTTCTACCTCTGGTTCCTCCCTCAAAACCTGCCAAAAACTGCAAAGTATTTTTTGCTCCCAAGAACCAATTTGTATCCCTTTATGAGCGGTATCAGTCCCATTGAGAGTGCATGATGTAGAGCCTTCCAATGTGAATACTTTGAAGAACACACTGGAACGGATGTATATTCCCCAAATATAAGTCTGTAAAGTAAATAAGTATTGAGTCTGCCTGTTAGACTTCAGTCACATTACTGGATAATCATACTTTGTTCATCTTCCTTTTCATCAGTGTTTGCCTTGTTTTGTTTGGCTGTGTCTGTGTCTCACTCTTCTCTCTGAAGTGAGTTTGTTAGTCTCATCTTCTCAGTTATTTTTCAGCATTTTTATTTGGCTTTTTATGCTGTCAGGGTCCCCTGGCCTCTGTGTGCCCCATTCCCTTTGGGTGCTCGTTTAGGTATGAACCTCATTTCTTAAGGCTGGGCCTTAAGAGTGACCAGTGGGACACAGACTATTTTTACTTTCTTTCTTAATGTGTTTCTGTGATTCATTTCCACTGTAAATCCTCCTTCTGGTTTATGATCTTCTTCCTAGATACGGGGACATGAGAAAGGAAATCGGCTTTAGAATCCGGGACATGTGGTATAACCTGGGTGAGTGTCTAGCCTTGAACAGGCCTGATCACAACCTCTGAGTCATAAGCATCCCATGATGAATTCTTTTTTTTTATTTTAATCCAGATAACCCTCAGATGTATTTGTCTTTGTGTCTGAAAGTGAAAGTTGATTTGTAGATTTCATTGACAATGAACTGCCTCTTACTCTGGCATCCACATGTTATCAGAATATAATATTGAGTCGCTCACTTCTGAATTGAGTTGATTTTCCCACATAAACCTTTTTTTTTTTTCTTATGGGCCCTGTGGAGGAAGATTGTAACACTTTCCTTTCAGTGAAATAGTTTTTTAATATCTTTATTCACTTTAATTTCAGGTCCCCACAAAATTAAATTCATCCCATCCATGGTGGGTCCGATTCTGGAGGTCACTCTGACCCCCGAAGTAGAGCTCCGGAAAGCCACAATCCCTATTTTCTTTGATATGATGCAGTGCGAGTTCAATTTCAGTGGAAATGGCAATTTCCATATGGTAAGAAGTGGTAGACCCCGTAGTATTAGTAAATGCACATATAGTCAACTCATAACTCATTTCTTTCTATGTCGAGAAGCAGTAACCTAAATAGTGTAAGTCCACATTGATCTGAAAATTCACTGCATATTTCATTTTGTAAAGCAATTAGAGATCAAGTCAGGTAATACAGCCCACAGCCTGGAAGATATTTTTTGCTACATGTCTTTCCTAAGGCAACACCCTGTCTCTGGATAATTCAAAAAACTTAACTACATATATTTTAATCCTGGCTGTTTCAGTATAACCCAGAGAGTATTGAATTTAAAAACCTATCTAATATAGTACAGCTGAAAGCAGTGCAGTGGATTAAGTTCTAATCCATTACTCTATAGCTTTGAGAACGTCTTTTTCCTGATATGTCTTCTCCATGCCTCTGTTTTCTTATCTACAAAGTGTATTAATATTGAAAGGACCTTTTAGCGGCTGTGAACCTCTGCAAAAGCAATCTCACTTCAGAGACTTGAACATGAAACTAAAATAAAGTAGAAAAAGGAGAATTATTTTTATTTTTGTTTTTATCTTTTTAGATGGAGTATTGCTCTGTTGCCAGGCTGGAGTGCAGTGGCGCGATCTCAGCTCACTGCAACCTCCGCCTCCCGGGTTCAAGCGATTCTCCTGCCTCAGCCTCCCAGGTAGCTGGGATTACAGGCGCCTGCCACCATGCTCAACTAATTTTTTGTATTTTTAGTAGAGACGAGGTTTCACCATGTTGGACAGGATGATCTCGATCTCTTGACTTCGTGATCTGCCCTCTTTGGCCTCCCAAAGTGCTGGAATTATAGGCACGAGCCGCTGCACCCAACCTGAGAATTATTATTCTACTTTTACATGCATAGTTGTAACAGAAAGCAATGTTTTGGATAATAATAATTATTTTTTTAATCAAATGTAATGCAAAGCACAAAGTAACATGCGACTACGTTAGAACGTTTTGATAGGGTCTTGGTGCACAGTTTATGTGTGACCCTCTGTGATGCCCCCTATCTGTGCTGGAAACAGTTCACAACTTCATCAGTGGGCTGACCAAGTCTAGAAAAGTTGGCCATGTTGTCTTCTACAGATGCAACATTTTCCTGTGAAACTCTGCCTTTGCTTTCAGTTTGAGAATGAGCTGATCACAAAGCTGGACCAGGAAGTAGAAGGGGGCAGAGGAGACGAACAATACAAGGTCCTTCTGGAAAAACTGTGAGTATTTCAGGGACAAAACTTTAAGTCAGTGGTGTCATTTTAGTAACAGAGAATAACAAGGGTGCTGATGCAATGACAGTCTCAGAATCGCCGAGGCCACCCTACCCTGTGGTCTTCGGTGTGGTTATGGGGTGTGTACTGTCCACGGTTGACATTTTTAATCTAGTGGGAGTCAAATGTTGGTGTCTTCTGGCCAGCCTGGCCCTGGAGAACACAGCAGATGGAAACGAGGAGGAGGTGCACAGAGCAGTGGCATTTTGCCCAGTGTTTGCATTTTTGAACTTCAACAAAAGTCTTAGCACCTCTAATTATAACTGCAAAGCAACAATGTAAAGGAAGAAATATTTCAAGGTCTGCTGTATATGTCACAAACACCTTATGTCCCGTAAAGGACATAAAACCAGAGCAGTTCTGTCTCCAGCCAGATTGGTCTTTGCCCTGCCCTGTCATCCACCTCATTCCACACATCTATACCTCTCTCTGGGCTCCCATTGTCCCCACTGTCCCCCCTTGCCCCACACCACACTCACCTATAACCCTCTTGCCCTCGTCATCCTCCTTCGTACCTGTGGAGTCATGAAGACTGGGAAACTGATTAAAAACCCTTAGGTGCTGGCCTCAGCGAGAGACTGAGCTTCAAACCCTGTTTTCGCCACATATTAAGAGTTTGGCTTTAGTCCAGTGATTCTGCTTATCCAACACCTCATTTTTCTCCCCCTCTCCAAGAATAGCATCTATTTTTTTAATATTATTTTGAGGATTACAGGAGATGATGGGCTAACATAGCATCTGTTGCAGAGTTCATGCCTATTAAGTATTGGCTGCTCTAGTGTTCATGGTTGTCACTATTACAGTTTGTTGTGTATGTGTATGGCTTTTTTTTTTCTTTTTTTTTTTTTTGAGACGAAGTCTTGCTCTGTCACCCAGGTTAGAGTGTAGTGGCACAATCTTGGCTCACTGCAACCTCTGCCTCTGGGTTCAAGTGATTCTCTTGCTTCAGCCTCCCAAGTAGCTGGGATTCCAGGCACCCACCACTGTGCCTGGCAAATTCTTCTATTTTTAGTAGAGACGGGGTTTCACTGTCTTTGCCAGGCTGGTCTCGAACTCCTGAGGTCGTGATCCACCCACCTTGGCCTTCCAAAGTGCTGGGATTACAGGCATGAGCCACCATGCCTGGTCTATGTTTGTTTGTTTGTAAGAGATAGGGTCTCTCTCTGTTGCCCAGGCTGGAGTGCAGTGGTGCCATGATAGTTCACCAAAGCCTTGAACTCCTGGGCTCAAGCAGTCCTCCCTCCTCAGACTCCCAACTACTAGGACTATAGGCATGTGTTGCCATGCCTTGCTGTTTCCTATTTTTATTTGTGTAGAAAAGGAGTCTTGCTTTGTTGCCCAGGCTGGCCTCAAAATCTTGCTTTAAGTGATCCTCCCACTTCAGCCTCCCTATTAGCTAGGACTATAGGCATGTACCACCATGCCCAGCCGGTTATTTTTATTTTTGTAGAGATGGAGTCTTGCTGTGTTGCCCAGGTTGATCTTGAACTCTTGGCCTCAAATGATGTTCCCGCCTCAGCTTCTCAATGTGCTGGGATTACCGGCATGAGGGACCCCGTCTGGCCTACTGTTATTATTATTTACAGGCCTACCCTTCATTCAGGTGGTAGCTACTCTAGACCATTGCTTTCTCATGTCCCCTGACCTTTTCTGATGTTCACCAACTGCGTCTCCAAGTGAGTACTTGCCTTGGTCACTACATTACTCACCTGTTTGTGGATGAGGATCTGTGTTTAAGCACAGGACTCCCAAATGTTTTCGTTTTTGAAGATTCCTTAAGGAACTAGCACTCTGAATACTTAGCAATAGAATTAAATTGATGAATAGTCTGTATTTTAAAGGACCAGAAGTCTTTCTTCTTTTGTTTTTAATGCTGATAAGAACTTTTGTTGGTCTTTTTATCCTGTTTCCATTAAGTCTTTCCATTTGAGCTTCAAACCTCCCAGTTTATATCTTTTGCAATTCTGATGTTACGTGGAATTAGATGGTTATGTGCATATACACCCAATATTTACACATGATAGGCTACTATTTTTAATCCTACAGCTGATTATTTTTACATAAGGATCTTACCTTGTTTTCTTCATTCTTCCTAGATCACTAACTCAGAAAAAATACAGATACATAGGTCTCCAGTGCCCAATAATAACCCTAAATCTGGACTAATGTTTTGGACCCATTTCTTTCTCTTTCCCTCTCCCTCTTGTCCCAGGTTTTCTTTTAATTACCTAATCTAATAAGCCCCAGAATTTGGCTCTATGTGCATCCAAAGGGACAGGATTTAGACTGAAAGTTTAGCCTCAGTTTGCTTCTTCATAACTCTGCATTTTTATCTGAAGCTCAGACTTTAAAGAGCCATGTTTCAATGTTTCAGGAGGTGTGCTAGGTATCTCTAGGCTGGACATCCATCCAAGGCATTCCAGAATGTTTGAAGGATGTCCTGAGTGCCAGTCCTCAGGGAGAATAGAGACAGGAAGAAAATGGTTTCATAGGGCTTGATTCGAGTCCTCAGAGAGCATACATAAGCCTTTTGAGCAAGGGTTTGTTGACTGAATAACACACAAACACAAAAGACATTGAAAGAAGGGCACTGTGGGCTGGGATTCTAAGTGATGGTGGGACTTAAGCTGAGTCCTAAAGGAAACTGGAACTCGAGTCAACAGAGAAGCGCAGCGTAAGCGAAGTTTCCAGGACAGGAAGGTGTTGCCTGAGGTGTGTGTTGGCGTAACTGTGTCACTGCATATCTAAGGCTGACATTCTGTGTCATCAAATCCTGCCCCAACTGCTGCTGAGACCCTGGTCAGTGCTGCTGGAATGACAGTGTGGGACCTGGGCTTTTGTCTCTCCCTCCGCCCCTCCAGGCTTCTGGAACATTGCCGAAAACACAAATACCTCTCCGGCTCTGGGGAGGTCTTTGCCCTCCTGGTCAGCAGTCTCTTAGAGAACCTGCTGGACTACAGAACCATCGTCATGCAGGATGAGAGCAAGGAGAACCGCATGAGCTGCACCGTGAACGTGCTGGTATGTGACACGCCCCTGGGATGGTGGGACGGCACTGCCAGGCTGCTCCTGCACCCCACAGCTCAGCTCTAGGTAGATCTCACAAACACAGAGGCGCCCTGGGGCACTTTTATAGAGCCGAAGTCTTCCTGAGTCTAATTGGAATGGCTGGCTCAGCTCACAGGTATCAGCAGCCACAGACCCTGAGGGTAAATTTGGTGTGTTTTTTGTTTGTTTTCATTTTGATTTCAATAGGTTTGCGAGTACAGGTGGTCTTTGGTTACATGGATAAGTTTTTTAGTGGTGATTTCTGAGATTAGACAGCACCTGTCACCCAAGCACTGTACCCAAAATGTAGTCCTTTATTCCTCACCCCCGCGTAACCTTCCCCGCTGAGTTCCCAAAGTCCATTATGTCATTCGTGTGCCTTTGCTCCCTGAGGATAAATATCCCCTTTTCTTGTGGGGATATTTTTTAAAGGGAAACTGAACTCTTTGGAAAAGTTAAACTGTGGGAAAGCGACAATAGTGGTTTTGGCTATTTTTGTGGCCAGCTCGTCAGTAGCTCTTGATTTATGTTGGGATTTTATGATCCTCTTTTTTTTTTTTTTTCTGGCAGAATTTTTATAAAGAAAAGAAGAGAGAGGACATATACATACGGTAAGCTGAAGGAAACATCTTGCTTCTGCTATTTATTTCATGGCTTTGTGATTGATTTCTTCAGTAAACAAATACCGTGCCCAACACCATGTTTGCTGCTTGGAGAGAACCCTAAAAGTACAGCTTCATTCACCCTGAACAGAAAAACTCTTTTAGACAGATACATGAGTAATTACGACCAGAAGGAGTGCATAAGTGAGGTCATGACAGGGATCCGGGAGAGATACACAACTTCTCTCTGCCTGGGAGGGCAGGAGAGGCTATAGAGGGAGGGGCTGTGTAGGGAGAGGCTATACAGTGAGAGGCAGGAAAACCTGCCAGAGAGTCCTAGCATCAAGTCTGCAAGTTCCTGAACATAAAACAAACTTGTACCTAACCAATATGCATGTTCTTGAGGAGAGACTCCATAGCTTTCATTAGCTTCCCAAAGGGATCTAAGACCTAAGATTTAAAAATATTAAGCATCACTACCTTAAAGAAAGAGGAGAGGTCGGGCACAGTGGCTCATGCCTGTAATCTCAGCACTTTGGAAGGCTGGGATCACAAGGTCAGGAGTTCGAGACCAGCCTGACCAATATGGTGAAACCCCATCTCTACTAAAAATACAAAAATACAAAAATTGGCCAGGCATGGTGTTTAGCACCTGTAATCCCAGCTACTCGGGAGGCTGAGGCAGGATAATCGCTTGAACCCAGGAAGCAGAGGTTGCAGTGAACCAAGATCACTCCACTGCACTCCAGCCTGGGAGACAAAGCGAGACTCCATCTCAAAAAAAAAGAGGAGAAACTCTGTCTAGTTTAGATGGAGTCAGAAAAATTTGGAAGCAGGAGGCTGCACAGTGTATTAAAGAAATGGAGAGGAACCAACTCCTTGGCTCAAGAGGAAGGAAATGCTTTCGTACAATAATGGGGAAGGGGATCAGGCAGGGAAGCAGGCTGGGGTCTGGTTATGGAATGAGCTGAACACTAGATCAACTCTCGAGCCTGGGCAACATGGCAAAACCCTGTCTCTATAAAACATATGAAAATTAGCCAGGCTTGGTGGCACATGCCTGTGGTCCCAGCTACTCAGGAGACTGAGGTGGGAGGATCACTTGAGCCCTGGAGCTCAAAGCTGCAGTGAGCTATGATCATACCGCTGCACACGCCAGCCTGGGCGATACAGCAAGACACTGTCTCCAAACAAAACAAAACAAAATAAACAAAACAGAAAACTCTTGAATGACAAAATGCTTCCTTTCTCCTCTTCTTGCCAGATATCTATACAAGCTTCGAGATTTGCACCGAGACTGTGAGAACTACACAGAAGCTGCCTACACGCTTCTCTTGCACGCTGAGCTTCTGCAGGTGAATGGCTGAGAGCCTTTTTCAACAGGGTGGAGTACAGTGTCCTTTCAGACTAAATGCTATACCTTTCAGGAATTTAATGGGAAAAAACCTTATTCCAGGGATATCCTTTTATACAAGTTGGTTTTTTTAAAAAATTCTTTTTAAATAGGCACAACTAGTTTGCAGATCAAGTATGGGAAAATTCCAGTTACCTTTTATTTAAAAATCCGTGTAAAGCAGACCATGACTTAGGAACCTTTGGTAATTGACACTCTAATTAAAAATAAAACACACATTGATGAATACATCTAAAATACATAAAATGCAGAAAACTGCAGAAAGATGAGTTGTAAGTGAATATAATACCATAGAAGTACTCTACTATTGATACTCTCTCCCTAAATAGATTTATGTTGTGGCTGGATATAAATACATCTATATGTTATGGATCTCAAGTAATTATTTCTGGCCCTGAGTACTTCCTCTAACTTTGGATTGTTGTATAAACTTTGACTGGCTAATACGTAACTCAGACTGAACAAACCAGTAACAAGAACCTTGATTTCTCACTCTGCTCCTCCCCAGCCCATCCTACCGCACCTCATTACCATGTTACTAATAACATTCCCATCTATTTAGTTGCTCAGGCAACCTCATAGTCATCTTTGATTTCTCTCTTTTACTCACCACCTCCCACATTTCTTCACAAGCAAGAGATGTGTCGCCTCTGTTCAGAACATGCCCCTAACCTATCCACTTTTTTTTTTTTCTTAAGAGATGAGTTCTCCCTATGTTGTCCTGTCCGGTCTTGAACTCCTGGGCTCAAGCAGTCCTCCCACTTCAGCCTCTCAGGGTGCTAGGCTTACAAGTGTGGGCCACCACACTGGCCAGTCCACTTTTCTTCATCTCCCTGGATACCACCTTGGTCCATGCCATCAGCCTGTCACACCTTGAGGACTATAGCAGCCTCCTGTTGGATCTCTCTGCCTCCAGTCTTGTTCCTAGCTATTCATATTCTTTTACAGTTAATTTTTTATTTTATACTAAAGTAATATGCATGCATTGTCCTAAGATATGAGTTAAAAACAGGATTCCTATGCTTCACCACTTCCCAAAGGAAATTCACAATTCATATTTAAGTGGATAATGGGTCAGACACGGTGGCTCATGCCTGTAATCCCCACACTTTGGGAGGCTGAGGCCAGCAGATCACTTGAGGTCAGGAGTTCAAGACCAGCCTGGCTAACATGGTGAAACCTATGTCTACTAAAAAATACAAAAAATTAGCAGGGCATGGTGGCACATGCCTGTAGTCCCAGCTACTCAGGAGGCTGAGGCAGGAGAATTCTTGAACCTGTAAGGTGGAGGTTTGCAGTGAGCTGAGATGGTACCACTGTACTCCAGCCTGGGTGATAGAGCAAGACTCTGTCTCCAAAAAAAAAAAAAAAAAAAAAAAAAGCTTATTGTATATAGCTTAGAAGGTGAAGCTATTGACTATGGGTTTTGCCATTGCACGATCAGAAAGAAATCCCCAGTGTCTGTAACTGTAGGTCTTTTTATTTGGGCAATTCAGTAACTGTCCTATTCTGGTGTAAGGTATGAGGTATAAATGTAGCTTTTTTCCCCTTAGTATGCTATTAAATAGAGATGCTGTTTGTTACGTATAGGTCACATTTTACTTATTGGTATAAGATTCCATCTTTATTACTAAATCCTTGTTTTTGTGGGGAGGGAATCTCTTTCTAGATTGTATATGCTTTTACATGGGTCTCTGTCTATTCATGTACCAATACCACACTGTATTAATTATGAGTTCTTGATAGTATGTTTTATTACCTGGTAGTTACTCTTGGTTGCTCTTCTTTTTCAGAGTTTTCCTACCTATTCTTTTTGTTTCTTTTTCCATATGGACTTTGGAAACATGAAATTTAAAAATTAATTTAGTGAGAATTTACATGTTTATGAAATAGAGTTTTCTTATCCAAAAGCATGGTATGACTCTCCATTTGTTCGAGTCTGCTTTTGTGCCCTTCAGTGGCTTGTGAAAGTTTTCTGCATATAAGTCTTGTGTATTCCTTGTAATGTTCACTCTTAGAAATGTTATCTTTTTGGACTTATTTTTGTTTGGTTCTGTTCTTGTATTATCTTCTGTATATTTAGTTTCCATGTATCTGAGGTCTCTTTTAATCCAAGTATATTAATGTTTTTCCTGCTGCATAACTTAATTCTCTTATTGCCTATAGCAGTTTGTTAGTCAACAGCCTTGCCTTGTGAGGAATACAACCATAATGCTTGCAAATTGTGATAGTTTTACCTCTTTCTATTCATTTTTATACTCCTAATGTGTTTCTTTTAACTGACTATATTAATGACGGCCCAGTACAGCGATAGGCATGCTGGTTAGCGACCTTCTCTTTATCGCTGATTTTGTGGGGGATTTCTGCGAGTGTTCATTCATTTGGCGTGATAGTTGTTTTTGAGCTGGCATGTGTCTGTGTGTGTGTGTAACTTCTGAGTTTAATACATAAGCTAAAATACAATGTCAATGAGTCAAATATATATGCAATACCATCTTGATTGTGAGGAGCGGAATATTTGTCGTATGAACTGTGTTGCCTTCCTTCCTTTTCAGTGGTCTGACAAGCCCTGTGTGCCTCATTTGCTTCAGAGGGACAGTTACTATGTTTATACTCAGCAAGAGCTTAAAGAGAAGCTGTATCAAGAAATCATATCGTATTTTGACAAAGGCAAAGTGAGTATTGGATTGTTTTTGTACTGGGGGAACAAGGACGTGACTGCAGTATCTCGGTGCAATTCAGATGCTCACCGCTTAGAGTTATCACTGACTACGCAGGTTCAGGGCACCGTCTCCAGCGAGACTGTGCCCTCTTTAGATGCCATCCGCAAGTTTTTAGGGGTCCCCAGTCTCTTCACAGTTCTGGGCCACTGGCTATAAATTTGGGGGGCTCCCACTACCCCCTCAGGCTTCATAGTCTACTAGAACAACCAACAGAGCACAGTTAAGTGCTATATTTAACGATTCCAGCTTCATCAAGAAGGATGTAAACTGGGGCCAGCCAAATGAAGGGACCCATAGGGAACAGCCTGGGAGAGTCCCAAGCACGGGACTTCTGTGTCTTCCCCCCTGAAGTTGGGGCACCTTCCCAGCAAATCAGTGTGTTCCTCAATCAGGAAGCTCACCCAAGCAGTGAGTCCACAGAGTTTTCATTGAAGTTTCTTTTTTTTTTTTGGTAGATATGGAGTCTCACCAGTTGCCCAGGCTGGTCTAGAACCTGGAACTCCTGGGCTCCAGTGATCCTCCTGCCTTGGTGTCCCAGAGTGCCAAGGTTACAGGCATGAGCCACTGTAGGGCTTCATGATACAGACATAATTGATTGAATCTTTAACTACATGATGAACTTGATCTTTAGCCTTCCTTTTGTCCCTGGAGGTCAGGCTGATACCACGTGGCTCACAGCCCTAACCTTCTAGTCACGTAGTTGGTATTTCTGGCATGGTAGCCCCCATCCTGAGACTAGCAGGCCACCATGAGTCACCTCATTAGCATAGATTTGGGTGTGATCCTGGGGTGGTGGCACCAGGAAAAACAAAGACTCTTATTATGTGAGAAATTCTGAGGGTTTAGGAGCCACCTCACTGGAACTCAGGACCAAGACCAGATACATTATTTAATATAGAACAATAACAACTGCTGTTTATTCTCTCCTTGTGTATCCTTGAATTCTGAGATTTCAGAGGGGGACAAATTTTGCAAACAATGACTTTAAAAGATTTAATTTTGAAGTGTTTCACAGTGGCTTGTGGGCTCTGCACACATTCCTTCAGCAGCCAGAAATGATGGAACATAGCACCTTGTGAACAGGAATGAAGCAGGAAGTGACCCAATGCTGTGGGTTGAATAGTATCCGTCTAAGAGACAGCTCATGAAATACCAAAGGGATTAAAAGGCTCAATCTGGACTGCTAGCCTCAGACACTGAGGACACGTGTTGGTCTGTAACTTCCAAGGTTATACATGCTTGGAGGCATTTCCTAAAACTCGCATCTACTAAGTGGGGGAATCAGTGCCCGGCATGTATATGCAGATTGCCAAATTCCACACAACAGTACTGTGAGCTTTTTCCATCCCACAAGCATCGTAACTACACCTACACACACACACACGCCCCCGTACACACGCACAAACACACACGTTTCTGAGTCCCACTGAAGCTTCCTTTCCCCCTCCAACAAGACTTGCATGCTCTCCAAACCTCGGCTGACAATGGGTCCTCTCTACTTTCAAGCGTTGTAGGTGCTTTGCCTGTTAAATGCAGTATTGCTTTTTGGGGGACACATGGTACTTACTCTTAATGTCCTTGCAAACCGAACTACAGAAGCTGCCCCTGGCAAAGCTGCCAATCTACAGTATCTTTATGATGTCATAAAATGAAGGTTTCATTGATCCAAGGGATAAAGCAAGTGAGGAATATTTACCAAAACTCAACCCCCCGACCACTTGATCATTCCCAGTGACTTGCCTGCGGCTTTTGCCGCTGGATCAGTGACTGCCTTGTTCTCCACTTTAACCCTACTTTCCTTTTTCTGAAGATGTGGGAGAAGGCCATCAAACTGAGCAAAGAGTTGGCTGAGACTTACGAAAGCAAAGTATTTGACTACGAGGGCCTTGGCAACCTCCTGGTGAGTCTGGGTCCAAATCTGTTCAGCCTCCAACAGGGTTGCTAAAATTGGTGCTCATGAAAATATTTCTGTAAATCAAAAGGATGAATTGTGTCTTTAACAGTGGGAAAGTAAACTTTGCTTGAAATGAGAATGAAAAAGAAAAGATACAGTGCAAAGGCTACATCAGTATTTCTGCAAATTATTCTTCATGGGAGGCTCAGAACTTCCCTGGAAGTGGAATGGGGTTGCCTTGAAAGTGTAGAATATTGAGTTTCATATAATAGTGACTCACCTTCCACATCCCTCAGAATCTCCGTCTGCAGCTCTCTCTTTCTTCCTGAAGCAATTTTTCTTTCTGTGGACCTTCCATATTCCCAGCCATCAGTAAAGCAAAACAAAAATGAATGCCCAGTGGAAGACAGCTGCCATTCCGAGTGCCCAGTGGAAGGCAGCCACTATTCTGAATGCCCGGTGGAAGGCACCCACTATGCCAAATGCCCGGTGGAAGGAAGCCACCATTCTGAGTGCCCAGTGGAAGGCACCCACCGTTCCAAATGCCTGGTGGAAGGCACCCAGTATTCCAAATGCCCAAGAGAAGGCAGCTACTATTGTAAATGCCTGATGATAGACAGCCACCATTCTGAATACCCAGTGGTGGCAACCACAATATTGCATTCAGTAATTTTTAGTAGAGGAGATAGAAAAGATCAGATCACCCATAGTCATGAAATTATCATTTGTTTGAGGAGCCATGTGTCAAGATAACTTTGTAAAAAGTCTACCACTGTACTATACCAGCCCCTGCTGTCACGTGCAAAAAAACTAACATATTAATATCATCAACTAGGCCAGATGCTGTGGCTAACACCTGTAATCCCAACACTTTGGGAGGTTGAGGCAGATGGATCACCTGAGCCCAGGACTTCCAGACCAGTCTGAGCAACATAATGAGACCCCATCTCTACAAAAAATACAATAAATTAACTTGGTATGGTGGCACGTTCCTCTAGTCCTAGCTAATTTTTGGGAGGCTGAGATGGAGGATCACCTGAGCCTGAGAAGTCAAGGCTACAGTGACCTGTAATCATGCTACTGCACTCCAGCCTGGGCAGCAGAGTGAGATCCTGTCTCAAAAAAAAATTTTTTTTTCATCAACTGAACTGAGCTGAAATACTAGTAATGCAACATGTTACCAGTCTAAGAAAATAGTATTTTGACAGAGCCCGTCACCTAGATAGAAGAGTAACAGCATGCTAAGTATTGTGGGGATGGGGCTCAGGTCATTGCTCAGAGCTTCCCAGGTCTGGCTGGCTATTTTGCTTTCTTTAAGGCCAACCCTGTGAGTCAGAGCTGGGAAGCCCCTCGTCCTCTGCAGAATTAAAGATAGAAGTGGTAGCAAGTACTGAAAAACAGAACATCACCACCACCTTCTGGGCACTTACAATTCACCAGAAAATTTCATCCAAACCACCTGCATGGACTGCACAGTTCTTCTTTTAAAAAGTTATTTATTATTAGAATGTTTTTGAAACAGGGTCTCACTGTCACCCAGGCTGGAGTGCAGTGGTGCAGTCATGGTTGCAGCCTTGAACTCATGGACTCAAGACAACTTTCTGCCTCAGCTGCTGGCTAATTTTAAAATTTTTTGTGAAGATGGGGTCTCACTATGTTGCCCAGGCTGGTCTCAAACTCTTAGCCTCAAGCAGTCCTCCCACCTCTGCCTCCCAAGGTACAAGGATTATAGGTATGAGCCACTGTGCCTGACCTTGGAAGGAAGGTCAGGAGGAAGAATCTTCTTTATCTCCTCCCATGGGTTTCTGGTGAAGTGCAGCCACCTTCTGTGAATCTCAGAATGCACCTTTTAACCTTTCATAGGTCCCGAGCCCAGTTTGAGAAATTGCTCAAGGTTGTGCACTGCCCTGTTACGCAGAAGAATTTGAATGTGCACACACTTCTGTGGAAGTGCATACACCCTCAGGGAATCCCAGCCCTCCAACACCCATTCATGGAACCCAGGTCCATAACCTGTGATCCGAGAACAGAGTCACCCTTTTCCGCCCATAGGGTGTTGTCCAAAGACCTTTCGTTGCCCTGCGTTACATGGGAAACAACAAAACAAAGTCTGACTTTTTCCCCCCCAATCGTGTCCTTACAGCCTCCCCTTGGAATGTCTTGTTTTGTTTTGCAGAAAAAAAGGGCCTCGTTTTATGAGAACATCATTAAGGCAATGAGGCCTCAGCCTGAATACTTTGCTGTTGGATACTATGGACAGGGCTTTCCTTCTTTCCTACGGGTAAGAAACCTGATGGTGGTCTCCCAGGCCATTAGGAGGAGGGAGGAGACTCATTTCTTTTCCAGATGGGCAGCAGTGTGTTAGCAGCTGCCGCCCCGTGTTCTCGCTGTGGGCGGTAGGGGAGGGAAACCACTTTCTGAGCGGCCGGCCTCTTCACCCCACACCCCCGGACACCCCTGGTGTTCTGGCAGGTCTTTTGTGAAATGACTTTTCCCAGGTGCAGTAAAAAAGGGAAAAAACAGAACCATCCCCTGCACTGGTCAGCTGCCACGGGTCACACCCGGGGCGGGGGGGTGGGGGTGGGAAGTGTGGACTGATACATTTTGTTGTTTATTTTGTTCCTAGCCAGAGCTAATTTGAAAGTAGGTATCCCAAGAACCAGACTGCAAGAGTCTCTCAAATTAAAACATTTTATTATAATAATAATGACAACGATGGTATTTTCTTCCATTTCAAAATTGTCTGTAATGCGATATTCATTTTACAGTTTAATAAACAAAAATTCTTATCTGTTACTAAAAGAAAGTTTCTCTTAGAGCTGAGCTTTGCTTAAACATTTATTATCCATCTCCTTTCTCCTAATTTTAAAACAAGTAGTAAAGCAAGCAACTTACATTCCTAAGAATGCCTAATGAAGAGACAGTTTATTCATTCAGTCAGTAAATATTTATTGAGTGTCTACTCTGTGCCAGGCGTAGAGAAGGCATTAAAAATATCTTGGTGATTACAATCAAACATAGTTCCTACCCTCATGGATTTTACAACCTAAATTAATGAGGGGAGATTTTAATCACACATGAATGTAAAATTTAAACGGCCGGGTGCAGTGGGCTGGTCTGTAAGCCCAGCACTTTGGGAGGCTGAGGCAGGCAGAACACTTGAGGTCAGGTATTCAAGATCAGTGTGGACAACATGGTGAAATACTGTCTGTACTTAAAATATAAAAATTAGCCAAGCATGGTGGTACATGCCCTGTAATCCCAGCTACTCAGGAGGCTGAGGCAAGGGAATTGCTTGAACCCAGGAGGAGAAGGATGCATTGAGCAGAGATCACACCACTGTACTCCAGCCTAGGTGACAGAGCTAGACTCCGTCTCAAAAATAAATAAACAAACTGTAACCAAGAAAGATATCCTGTACTATAAGAATCTGTAACCAGGAAGTATTTACCAAAGTGAAATAAAAACTTACCCCTTTACAAAAAAATGTACAGGAATGTTTATAGCAGCAGCTTTAATCATAGTCACCAAAGACTGGATCCAATCCAAGTGTCCCTGATGTGGTGACGGGATGAACAGAATGCTGTGTATCCACACAACAGAATCCTGCAGCAGCCACAGGCAGCAAGCTCCTGAAATGCACAGCTGCAGGCGTGATTCCCACATGCATCTTGTGAGGCGAAAGAAGTCAGACTTAAAAGGCTGCCGACTCTGTGGTTTTACTTATGTGAAATTCTTGCCAAGGCAACACTTCCTATCAGGGCAGAAAATAGATCAGTGGTTGCTGGTCAGGGGGAGGCTGGCTGCAGAAGGGCCTGGGGAAAGTTTCGGTGGCAATGAAACTGTTCTGTATATTGATTGGGCTTGGTTATGTTTGTCAGAACTCACAGAAATTTTACACTCAAAGGGGTCCATTTTACTCTATGTAGATTATGTCTTAATATTATTTATTTATTTGTTGAGACAGTGTCTTACTCTGTCATCCAGGCTGAAGTACAGTGGTGAGATCTCTGCTCGCTGCAACCTCTGCCTTTTGGGTTCAAGCAGTTTTCAAACCTCAACCTTCCAAGTAGCAGGGATTACAGGCGTGCACAACCAGGCCTGGCTAATTTTTGTATTTGATAGAGATGCAGTTTCACCGTGTTGGCTAGGCTGATCTGAAACTCCTGACCTCAGATGATCCACCTGCCTTGGCCTCCCAAAGTTTTGGGATTGCAGGTGTGAGCCACCACACACAGCCTATGTCTTAATTAAAAAAAAAAAAAAAACAATCAGGGCCTGGAATAGTGGCTCACACCTGTAGTCCCAGCTACTCAGGAGGCTAAGGCAGGAGAATCACTTGAGCACAGGAGGTGGAGGTTGCAGTGAGCCGAGACTGTGCCACTGCACTCCAGTCTGTGCTACAGAGCTGGACTCTTGTCTCACAATAAATAAAATAAAACATGAGGAAAGGCTTTCCAGGGAACTTCTGTTTCAGCTGCAATCTGAAAGGTAAGGTTGGAGTGGAGGAGGTAAAGTGAGTAGGAAAAAGGACTGCAGGCAGAGGAAGCAGCAGGTAAGAGCAGGGCAGTGCCTGGGAAGGAAACAGTGCCAGTGCAATAGGCACAAAGAGAGCTGGGCTGCCAGTGGGGAGGCGAAAAGCCCTGGAAGAGCCTGCAAGGCCTTGGGGTTTCCTGGGGTGTTCCGTCTGTATCCTGAGGGCAGTAAGAGCCACCACAGATTTTTCGTGTTGGAAAGGTCATCTGGCTTTGGTCTCCATGGTCATCCATGGAAAATGGACAGAAGGTGCTTGAGAATAAACCGCTAAGAGACCATTGCACATGTTCAGAAAAAAGATGACAGGCTAGACTTGGGAAGTGGGGGTGGTGGCTTTAGAGAGAAGCGGAAAGACTCGAGCAGTGGAGATGAAGTCACTGCATCTGATGATTGATGGGCTGCGTGGGTGAGGAAGCGAGAGGTGCCGAGAATGATTTCTGGGCTTCTGTCCTGCGTCATTGGAGGGGGTAGTTGAACCCCCATTTACTGGGACAGCACGACCAGAAAAGGCCAGAGTCATGGAGGAGAGAATGAATTTATTCCTTGAGTAATTATTTATTAAACTCCTACCATATACTTGGCTCTAATACAGGCATGGGAGCGAGTCAAAACAAACCAAAATCTTGAAATTATCAAGCTTGGAGTGATCAAAAAATGAGATCAATCAATCAACTATTTAGTATGTCAGATGGCCTGGAGCACTGTTCAGTAAGTATCGTGGAGAAGAGGTCTTAGGGACGGTGACTAGAGAGGCAGGTGTTGGGGATGGAGTTGCAGTTTTAAATAGAGTAAACAAGAAAGACTTCCAAAAGAAAATGACATTTAAAAAAAAAAAAAAAAAAAAAACAGAAAAGAAGTTAAAGAGTAAGCCATGCAGCTCTCAAGAGGATGAGCAAGGGTCCCAGACCTGGAGAATAGCAGGTCCCAAAGCTGTGAGGCTGGAGTAGTGTGTACAAGAGGGTGCACAGGAGAATGGGGCCGATGGCTGTGGCTACCAGATAGCAGAGGGCCTCCCAGGGCTTTCTAATGTATTTGCCAAAGTTTGGTATTGCACATACTCAAGGGGAGGTAGAGTTGGAACATCCAAAAGGCGCAAGTCCACCATTAGCTGTATAGATCTGGAACTCAAATGAAGTTACAGACAGGAGGTAAAAGTTGGTGAGTTACTTAGATGTAGTTAAAATTACCATGGATGGGGATGAAATGGATCAGGCAGAGGAAAGACAATAAAGAGTGGAAGGTCTGGAGCCAAGCATAGCGACTCATGCCTATAATGCCAGCACTTTATTAGGCCAAGACAGGAGGCTCACTTGAGCCCAGGAGTTTGAGACCAGCGGTTCAAGACCACCCTGGTCATCATAGCATGACCCGATCTCTAAAAAAAATTTTTTTAATGAGCCAGGCATGGTAGCATGTGCCTGTGGTCCTAGCTACTCAGTAGACTGAGGCAGGAAGATTGCTCGAGGATTGGAATTAGAAGCTGCAGTGAGTTGTGATCAAGCCACTGGATGATAGAGTGATATATCCTGTCTCAAGAAAACAAAAATTAAAAAATAGAAAAACTATAGCCTCTAAATGCATCAGGGTCTAGTGTTAGCTCTAGTTTAATCCAGGTCAACATAAGAGAACGGGTACCCCAGCTGTACTTGTTACATATGCCTGTGTGTTGCATGAAATCAGGAAATGTGACCCCAGAGACAGCCGTGGTTCCATGAAATCAAGAACACCAGACTTTCAACTGGAAAGCATTCTAGTCTAAATCACCTCCTGAGTGAGTGTGTGATTTTGGTCAATCACGTAATCTGTGAGTCTTGATTTTCTGATCTGTAATTTAGAAAAATAATGCCTATATCACAGGAAAGTGTTGAGAATTAAATAGCATATAGGAGTGCTTATTAAACTGTTAGATTATAGCCATTAACATACCTCAAAGTGTACTATAGAATATAAAATCGTTAGGAGTGATGTAACCTCAGTTGCCCTTCCATTCTATGGGATATTTCTCCAAAATCAGAATATATAAAATTAGATCGTCTCTTTCCAACCCAATGAGATCTCATTATCGCCTTTGTTTCCATCATGGGTACCAGTGTTCTTCCTACTCCAAGACCAGTGACTTTTTTTTTTTTTTTTAAGAGATGGGGTCTTGCTCTGTCATCCAGGCTAGAATGCAGTGGTGTAATCACAGCTCCCTTCAGACTTGACGTCCTAGGCTCAGGCAGTTATCCTGCCTCAGCCTCCTGAGTAGGTGGGCTAACAGGCATGCCCCACTCTTCACAGCTAATGTTTTTAGTTTTTCTTAAATATAGGGTTTCTCTGTGTTACCTAGGCTCAAGACCAGTGATCTTTGAATTAGCGTCAACTCTCCTGTCTGCCTTCTCTTCTCCCAACACCCAAGAGGCAAACGCTGTTACTTTTCCCTCTCCTGCTGTTACTTTTCCTTCTCCTGCTCCGTTCAGCCTGTGAGCCTTCAGTTGGGCATGGATTCCACTGTTGGCTTGCATTGTCTACACTTCTTTCGTCATGCGGCTGCCGCCTTCCAGAACCTCCAGTGAACATGCCTTTGAGACTTTGAAACCCCTGTGTGCTATGCAAGACCATTCATAGTGTGGCTCATTCTTCCAGTCCAAGTTCATCTCTTCTCCTGGAACTCTGATCTTTCTGCCCCTGGGCCTTCCCCTTCCCACATACCCACCTGGTCCTTCTCACCCCTTACCTTTCCTCATCTCATTCATCTGTCTTATGTCCATCTAAGGCCCATGATTCCCTTGAAGCTTTCTCCTTCCAGCTGAGCTAATTCTTGCTGACCTGCTTCTCTGATTCCTTTGACAGTTACCGTCTGCATCATACAACTAGCGTTTTATTATCCTCTGATCCTTTGCCCACCTTGTTTCATCTGAATGATAGAATTTCAACAGGCTTAAGTCCCATAGAGTTTTCCTAGCTTGGAAAGTGTTACCATGTATTCCAAAAGATCCAGCAGTCTTTACTCACGTCATTCAGTGTTTGCCTGGAAAGTGTAATTGCCTTCACGATACTTACACTATCATGTTTACTTATTTATTTACTTGCCTGTTTTTTATTCTCTCCTCTAGCAGGTAAGTTCTGTGAGAGGAGAATCACCATTATATTCCTATTTTCCAGCTGATCTTCTGTTTGCTCAATAAATATTTGTTATATGAACGGACAAGTGATTTTCAAAGACATTTTAGAAGACAACCTGGGCCCAAGTCTTGGTTAAAAATGAAGCATGTGTGTGCCACCCATCCAAACTACTCATTTCATACGTGGCTGTGTTTGCACTTGCCCAGACAGCCACAGCTGTGAGACAAATTACTCCCATTCCTGGGGCCTAGGAAATTTCTTTGGGAAAAAAAAATTGATTAAACAGATTAAATTTACAGTTTCGAGTGCAGAAAATAGTATTTAATGCAGTGATTTCTATCAGACTTTCTGGATTGGCTGGAGACTGTGGTCCATTGCTCCTGTTCTCTGTGACTCTGTCTGTGCCAGAAGACACTTAGGTAGTGCTGTTCAAGTGCTGGTCCACAAACTGTTCCTGGATCATCATGAGATCGTTAAGGAGTTCCTCAGTGTAAATTAATGCACTTCCTTCCTTCCTTAGGAAGATACTTTGTTTTGCCATGAAAATATCAGCGTGCCTGGTCATGCCATTGATTTAAACGAGGGCACAAGTTCCTTATTTCCTTGCAGATGGATCCTGACTGTTTACAGACTGGCCATGGTCCTTGTACCACACTGGAAGAAGCACTGGCCTAAGTATTTTTCATGCCTATGATTTAACTTCTGAAATAAACCACAGCTCTTGTAAGATATGACGGTTACTGCTGGGCATGGACTAGATATTCAATGAGAACTCGATGGCGTGGACTGAACTTTGGCTAGGGAGTGCCATGTCTCCCTCAGAACCCAGAACGCCAGTTGCCTCTTCATTCTTCTTATTTAATGACTTCCCTTGCTGTCTCTCTCCTGCAGAATAAAATCTTCATCTACCGGGGAAAGGAATATGAGAGGCGAGAGGACTTCAGCCTGAGGTTGCTAACCCAGTTTCCCAATGCGGAGAAGATGACCAGTACCACGCCTCCTGGGGAAGACATAAAGTCCTCTCCCAAGCAGTGTATCCTTCCTGTGGGGAATACGGCTCTGAGGCTCTTACGGCTCTGCACAGCCCCAGCTAAGCCAGTGAAGATAGGTGCTACAGTCCCATCCTCTCAAACTCTCTGATGCTGGTTCCCATTCCATGTATAATCCTTGGGACCCTAGTAGTGTTAGCTGGTGGTGATGACATAGCAAAAGAAGAGCTAATAGACAAATGATGGATATGAAATATACTTCCTAGCCAGATGGCGAGCTTAAGTGGAACAGAGACTTCCTATTCTGAATTCTGGATTCTGTTGCAGACTTTGAAACAGTATCTCTGCACTGGTGGGTTGAGGTGCTAAGACTTTCTAAGACTCCATCGTTAAATCAAACCAGGTGCCGTTACCCTCGAGCAGGTATTGAAGCCTAAGTTAACCACTTACCACTTGTGTGATGTTGAATTTTAACCTCTCTTATCTTCAGATTCTCCACCTGTGAAAAGAGAATAAATAATATCCCTCTTGCAGAGTTGTTGTATTAGAGATAACATATTAAAAATACCTAGCACAGTACCCAGCTGTGGCACAGGGTAAACAGATGGAATCCAAAGATAAAAGCAATTCCTGTTGCCTGGGCTCGGAGTCTGGTAATTTCAGAGAAATGCTTGTCCCAATAAATTGTTTAAATTCACTTCTAAGCACCTATTTCCTGATATTGCATTGACGTCTATTTCCTTGTGGCAAAGGTGTTGATGTCTGACCAAAAAACAAATAAATAGATAATAAGAAGAAGGGTCCTAGGATTAATTGTAATCATTGACTAAGACATTTTGGTGATACATAAAGGAACTCCATTTTCAATAGAGTCCTGGCATTTGGCTCAAAGGGAGTGATTGGTGCTGGTGGCATTTCTGGCTGTGAACCAGGAGGAACAGGGGCCTTTGCTGTCTGACATCTTGGTGGCCCTAGCCCTTCTCCTTTCCTTAACGAGCTCCTCAGACATGCAGTGCTTCACCGTAAAGCCAGTGATGAGCTTGCCGCCCAGCTACAAGGATAAACCAGTTCCAGAGCAGAT
The DNA here is from genome assembly GCF_048565385.1 of Saimiri boliviensis. Taxonomy (NCBI): domain Eukaryota; kingdom Metazoa; phylum Chordata; class Mammalia; order Primates; family Cebidae; genus Saimiri; species Saimiri boliviensis. Next base: position 100,663,703 of record NC_133461.1, read on the forward strand.
CTTAAAGTAATTGGTTTTTTATTAAAAGAAAAAAAAAAAAAAATCCTTGTCTAGGCACAGTGGGTCACATCTGTAATCTCAACATTTTCCAAGGCTGAGGGAGGAGTTTTGCTTGAAGCCAGGAATTTGAGACCAGCCTGGGTAATAAAGTGGGACTCTGTCTCTGCAAAAAAGAGAAAAGTTGGTTTCTCTCTCACACTTGTTTGGAGTATATCAAAACCAAAGCCTTATATTTGTTACAGTTTGCAAGACCTACTGTCTTTTCTACTTTGAGTGTAAGATAAAAGCTTGGTAATTCACAGGGATGTGGGGTTTTGTTTTTTTAGGCAGAGGAAATTCAGGAACTTCTCTCCTAGCTTTCATATTCCTGAGCATTTGTTTTCACCCAGAACCATCACGGAGGAGTGGCTGGTCCCCAGTGATGGAGGGCCTTATTTCCTCTGTTGAAAAGCTGAATGCTAATAGGGTTGATAGAACTCTTATAAAACTGTACAAATGAGATGACAAACATAAGTATAAGTGCATACACGTTTTTGCAGGCAGAGTCTGGCTCTATCACCCAGGCTGGTGTGCAGTGGCATGATCTTGGCTCACCGCAGCCTCTGCCTCCCAGATTCAAGCAGTTCTCCTGCTTCAGCCTCCTGAGTAGCTGGGACTACAGGCATGCCCCACCACGCCCAGATAATTTTTTGTATTTTAGTTGAGACAGGGTTTTACCATGTTGCCCAGGCTGGTCTCATACTCCTGAGCTCAGGCAATCCACCTGCTAAGAAACAGGATCTTGCTGTAACCTAGGCTGGGATGCAGTGACGTGATCATGGCTTACCTCAACCTCAAAACTCCTGGGCTCAAGAGACCTCCCTCTTCAACCTTCTGAGTAGCTGGGACATGATGTGCCATGACGCCTGACGTGTGTGTGTGCGTGCGTGCGTGTGTGCATGCGTGTGATCTTGCTGTGCTGCCCAGAGTAGCTGGTCTCAAACTCCTGAATTCAAGCAATGCCTCCCACCTCTGCCTCCCAAAGTGGTAGGATTATGGACATGAGCCACCACACCTGGCCACGGCCACGTATACCTTTTAAAACCATGTGCTTTCACTGGGGTCTGTTGGGGAGTGGGGAATAGGGGAGGGATCGTGTGGGGTGGGGAGATTGGGGAGGGATAGCATTGGGAGAAAACCTAATGTAGGTGATGGCAGGTGGAGGCAGCAAACCACCATGGCATGTGTATACCTACATAACAGTCTTTCAAGATCTGCACATGTGCCCCAGAACTTAAAGTATAATAAAAAATATACAAATAAATAAATCAATAAAATTGTGTGCTTTGACTTTGGGAGGCTGAGGCAGGTGGATCACTTGCAGTCAGGAGTTCAAGACCAGCCTAGCCTACATGGTGAAACAGGATCTCTATTAAAAAATACAAAAAAATGAGCCAAACATGGTGGTACATGCCTGTAATCCCAGCTACTTGGGAGGCTGAGGTAGGAGAATCACTTGAACCCAGAAAGCACAGGCTTCAGTGAGCCAAGATGGCACCAGTGCTCTCCAGCCTGTGCGGCAGAGTAAGACTCCAACTCAAAATAAATAAATAAATAAAAATATAATAAGATTGTGTGCTGTGAAATAAATTCCTAAATAATATAAAAGTAAGACATGAAATCAAATCAGATTGTGCGCTTTCTCAGGCCGTCATATGGAGGCACTATTGATTGTGAGACAGCTTAGCGGGGAACACTCAGACCCGGCAGATGTGTTATAGGTTTTGTTGAAGTCAAATCCAGGAGTGGTTATTCTGAGAGAGAAAATACAGCTTTGCTGTGTCCTTCTGCAGCTACTACAGAGCCAATGAAGTGCAGCAGTTCAGGTACTCCCGGCCATTCCGGAAAGGAGAGAAGGATCCAGACAATGAATTTGCTGTGAGTTCACCCCTTTTGTCCATTAAGAGGTAAAACTGCCATCCCAAGTGGTCTTCCACCTACCTAACCAGCTTCCCTAGGAAAAACGATAGCATCCCTGGGAACAGGGGCTTCCCCTGCTAATTACCTAGCCAGCCACCTGTCATCTCCATGGAAAATGCTGGTGCAGGAGTCCAGAATCTGGACTCTTCCTGGGGCTGCTTCTCCTAATGACCTTGGGCAAGTCGCCCCTGTCTGGACCTCACATTTCCCTCTGTAGGGTGAGAAGTCCCAAGTAGATGATCCCTTTCAGCCTTACACATCCAGAGTACTTGGATTTTATGAGAAAATTTGGCTCATTCCCTACGAGGCATTTGGGAATAGAATCTCGCTTAATTGAAACAGGGAGTTTTGCTGTTTTCCCTGGGAATTGACCAACAGTCTATGTTTTCCTCCTGGGAATTGACCAGTATTTCACGTTTTCCTTCTTGCCACCAGACGATGTGGATTGAACGGACCACATATACGACTGCATATACCTTTCCTGGGATTCTCAAATGGTTTGAAGTCAAACAGATTTCAACAGTGAGTCATTTGAAATCGGCACTTAGAAAAAAACTTTCTGTCTCCAGATATAATCACAGGCTTTGTTGAATTCCCACTGCCGTTCACACCAGCTTGGCCAGACGACTCTGGCCAACTTTGTTTTTCAAAAGAGAAATAAAAGGCATGCTTGTATAGCAGAGCTCCTTTGTAACACTGATGTGACAACACCAGCCCTAAAGGTCACTCACAGTGAATGGCTCTTTTATGTCCAGAGGAGTGGTGTCTGCTCAGCGATCCAGCTGGCACCCAGAAACATTTTTGGAATGCCGCTTTGGAGTTTCCAGTCAATTACATCTTCCCTCCCAGAGCCTTTTCTTTTATTCTCAGTTAATCATGTCACCAAACACCCTAGACTCCTCCCTCTTCACCTTTCCCAAAAGCCACTCATTTTACCTGTTTAGTGTTTATTAAATCTACTTTGTTTCCTACCTCCTCAGTGGCCTCCCTGCGAGGCATAGCCTTCTCAGGTCCAGTTTCCTCACGGCCTCACTGCCTCATTGGGAATTCCATTAAGGAAACCTTGCCATTTCATCCACTGTCATGCTTAACGCCCTTCCACGGCCCAAGTACCTGGAGTATAAAGTCCGTCCTCCTTAGCACATGCACATACAGCCTAACTCTTCCGTGTCATCTCCTAGGCAATCTGTTGCAACCATGATGCTCATCCCATGCTAATAACAGTCCTCTGTGACATTGGATAATTTTCTCTGCCTGAAACACACTCTTGCAATTTCTGCACCTAATTAACTCCCGTCAAGGTACCACTTTCTCAGTGAATCCATCTCTGGAACACCCAAGTTGGGTGACCTGCCCTTAGTCTGTACCCTGTGGCACCCTGGTCATGTTTCTGACCTACCACGTTTACATGTCCTGAGATCCTGCTAACACCATCAGCTCCTCCAAACCATGAAGTACATGCACCTTAATCACTTTTGTATATATGGTGCATAGCATGGCCCTTAGCCTAAAACAAGAAGTTCAATAAGTGTTTCCTGAACAAATAGGAATTGAAGTTTGATGTGTTATAAGTCATGGCTAGGTACAATGGCTCATGCCTGTAATCCCTGAACTTTATGAGATCAAGGTGGGAGGATCACTTGAGCTCAAGAGTTGGAGACCACCCTGGGCAACATAGCAAGACCTCCACCTCTACGAAAAGAAAAGCTGGGTGCAGTGCCATGTGCCCGTCACCCTAGCTACTTGTGAGGCTGAGGCAGGACGATGGCTTGAGCCCAGGAGTTGGAGGCTGCAGTGAGCTATGAATATTTTCACTACTGCACCACAGCCTGGTCAACTGAGGAGACCCTGTCTCTAAAAGAAAAAAAAATTTTTTTTGCTATTATGCCTCAGGTATGAATATGATTTTTGGATGGAGACTTTGGGATTCAAGTCTGGAATAGGAGGTCATGTTGGCTGATAATGGGTAAAATGAAGAAGGAGATAATTTTTTTTGAAACCTTATTTTGAAGGCATTTCCATAGGAAGAGCTCTCTGAATCTGTACTTTGTCTTACTTTCTTTTCATCCAAAATTCAGCCTGTAGATTCTAATACATCCTATTACTTCTGACTTCCAATAACCATGGAGTTCATACTAATATTGTGTATGGTCTGTATGCATGGCCTCCAAGATCACTTACCTCCTTTCATTGAGGAAGCATCAAACGTTTTGTCACTGGACAAGCTTGGTGGTGCAGAAGTGACTCAGAACTGATATCCCACTATTCTGTTGTCATTGATCTTCCCAAAGGTCTCCAAGGAAGCATTGCCTAAGAAACGATTCTTACTACAGGTCCAATTCTTTTCTTTCCAAATTTTCTGTAGACATTTTGTCCAAGGAATAATTATTACCATAGTTCCCATTTTTAAGTCATCATTCTACTTGGTAAGGTGATTTTAAATACCTTATTTTGCATCTTACCACAATTCTAAAAAATTGTGGTGTCCTTATAAGGTGGTGGTCCCCAACCTTCTTGGCACAGGGACTGCTTTCTTGGAAGATGGTTTTTCCATGGACCTGGGGTGAGAAAGTGGAGGGTGTTGGGGGATAGGGGATGCTTTTGGAATGATTCAAGCATATTACGTTTATTGTGTACTTTATTTCTGTTATTATTTTATTGTAATATGTAATGAAATAATTATGCAACTCACCATAATGTGGAATCAGTGGGAGCCCTGATCTTGTTTTCCTGCAACTAGACAGGCCCATCTGGGGGTGATAGGAGACAGTGACAGATCATCAGGCATTAGATTCTCATAAGGAGCATTGCAACCTAGATCCCTTGCATGCACAGTTCACCATAGAGTTTGCGCTTCCATGAGAATCTAATGCTGCCACTGATCAGACAGCAGGCGGAGCTCAGGTGGTAATGAGAGTGATGAGGAACAGCTGTAAATACACATGAAGCTTCCCTCACTCACCTGCTGCTCACCTCCTGTTTCCTAACAGGCCACAGACTGATGCTGGTCCATGGCCTGGTGTTTGGGGATCCCTGTTATAAACATAACCTTGATAAGCAAATCTTCCCTTTTCTATAGCTTGTGGGTATTTTATACCTCTTTAAGGGAAGAGTTAAACCTTTTCAGTCTTTCCTTGGAGCTGATAAGTGTCCTTGTTCTCCCATGCGCTCTGTCACCCAGGAGGAGATCAGTCCTCTGGAGAATGCCATCGAAACCATGGAGCTGACCAATGAGAGGATCAGCAACTGTGTTCAGCAGCACGCCTGGGACCGGTCCCTCTCTGTGCATCCCCTCTCCATGTTGCTCAGTGGCATCGTGGACCCGGCTGTCATGGGGGGCTTCTCCAACTATGAAAAGGTTCGCTTGGTCCCAGAACCCCCTAAGGATTCACAGACCTGGGTGTCTTTGTGCCTCCCTCTGTGCCATTTGCCACTGACAGATTCGTTTCCTACAGCTCCTCTAAGAGATGTTCACTTTCCCTTCTGGCAAGTAAAGTCAACGAAATGATAGTCCCTGACCTCTTAGAGACTATCAGCAACCTAGCTGGTAGAGAACATTGCGTAGTAAAACATCCCAGGGGAGGGGGAGAAATCCAATATACATCTGGCCAATGCACCTGTTAGTCTGTCTCTCCTGAGTGGTTTAAAGCTAATGGGTGGACCTCAGAACCCAGGACGCACTGGAAATGAAGCAGCATCTCTGGGGATGGCAGAGCCGTAGTCTCTTCAGAATTAGCTTCTAGGGGCCGGGCGCAGTGGCTTACACTAGTAATCCCACCACTTTCCAGTCAGGCAGATCATGAGGTCAAGAGATCTAGACCATCCTGGCTAACATGGTGAAACCCCTCTCTACTAAAAAAATACAAAAATTAGCTGGGCGTGGTCACGTGCGCCTGTAGTCCCACCTACTCGGGAGGCTGAGGCAAGAGAATTGCTTGAACCCAGGAGGAGATTGCAGTGAGCCGAGATTGTGCCACTGTACTCCAGCCTGGCACCTGGTGACAGAACAAGACTCTGTCTCCAAAAAAAAAAAATCAGCTTCTAGGGGCTGGGCACAGCAGTGGTTCATACCTGTAATCCCTGCACTTAGGGAGGCCAAGGCAGTTAGATCACTTGAGGTCAGGAACTTGAGGCCAAGCTAGCCAATATGGTGAAACGGTATCTCTACTAAACTGATAGAGGCAGAATCTTTCATTGCTGTGGTATGTTTTCAGTAGCTAAATATTTTTTGAATATAAACTTTTTAGATATAAATCCATGTTTGGCAAGGAGACCTTTATAGAGCTGCCTGGAGAGTGGGTAGAAATTAAAGCAGCCAGAGGGGAATGGCAAACAGCATTAACTGGGTGGTGCTTTTGTGTCTGTGTGTATATCTGTGTGTGTGTGTGTGTGTGTGTGTGTGTGTGTGTGTGTGTGTGTCTGTGTGTGTGTCTTCTTGGAAGAGCAGGGCTTTGAACTCAGTTGCTCCCCGAACCCAATGCTTCCCATTGGCCACTGTGTGCTCTTGGCAGCATGCTTCACCTCTCTGAGCTGCAAAGTGGGAAGAATGCCTGACTTGGCCAGGCACGGTGGCTCACACCTGTCATCCTACCACTTCGGGAGGCCAAGGTGGGAGGATCACCTGAGGCCAAGAGTCCAAGACCAGCCTGGCCAACTCGGCAAAGCCCTGTCTCGAATAAAAATAACAAAAAATTAGCTGGATATGATGGCGAGTGCCTGTAATCTCAAGAGGCTGAGGCACGAGAATTGTTGAAACTGGGAGTCGGAGGCTGCAGTGAGCCAAGATAGCGCCACTGAACTCCAGCCTGGGTGGCAGAACACCACTTCATCTAAAAAAAAAAAAAAAAGAAAGAAAAATGCCTGACTCGCAAGGTAGATCACAGGATGGACTGGAAGATTAAGGGAGACGTCCTTTATAAAAGGAGCATCAGACAGTGCTTGGCATAGAGTTGAGGCTTTGCCAATCTTGGTTTTCTTCCTGCCTCCTCCTGCCTACTTGGAGCAGATGGTATAATTTGAATGCTTTTCATAGGTGGTGACTCTGTCCTCTGTGGCTGCCACTGTGATCATCTTTCTTACCCTTTTTCCCAGCCTTTCAGCCTTCTCTAACCTTACTATACTCAGCAGCTGGGAAGGACTCCACACCAGACAGAAATTCTGATTTGTCCATGTTAGGTGCCATAGTAATATCCAGTGTTACAGTGACAGTCAATATAAAAATAGGATCTAATATTTTAAAAATATTTAAATATTTCAAATATTTAATATATTAATATTTTTAAATAAAAGTAATTTTTGCATACTGTAGTGCTTTCAGTGTGTACTTTTTGTATGTAGTCTTTGGTACTAATCTTCATGTGTTTTTTCCAAGTATTAATTTTTACAGAATGCCCCCATCACAGATTTAGATATGCCAGTATCTGTGAATAATACATAATTTCATATGAAGTTTTTCCAGTGTGACAGTGTTCTAATTAAAATGAACAAAAAGCAAGGATATATAAATAAATAAATACGTTTCAGGACCTTTGGCTTAAAATACTAAGGTATTCATTCAATTAATATGTATGACTGCACGTTTCTAAACGTAAGAAAAAGGTCAGCTCGCTAATCACCATGACGTATTGCAGTCAATTGGGAAGCCCATCATTATATATTTGATGTAGGTAAATATTCTAAACCAGCTCTTTATTCATCGTCAAAGTGATAAGAACACAGAAGCTGTGTGCTGTAATTCATCACCCTTTCTGTTCTGAGGCACAGCTCTGCTAGAAAAATGAATTTCAGGGCACTCTGCTCCAATGTTTCCTGATCTAACCAATACTTGGAAAATTTCCATGGATTTTATCATTTATCAAAAAACAATGATTATAACTTTCAAAAATTTCAAGTGCTTGTACTTGAAAGGTAAAAGTCAAGACTCAAGTAAATAGTCCTTTTTCATTTATACAAACAGTTCCTCTAAATACAACTCTGGCTAGAATGAGCTGTTTTGCTAATGCATGATATTATCATGCTTATTTCTGTCATCATTGTTTCCTATATATTCAGATTCTCTGTTTCATTAGTTTGTTAGGGCTGCTGTAACAAAGTCCTCCAAACTGGGTAGCTTAAAACAACAAATTTCTTATTTCACTTTTCCACAAGGTCCAAAATCAAGGTGGTCACGGTGTTGATTCCCTCTGAGGGATTTGTGGGAGAACATTTCATGTCTCTCTTCCTGGCTTCTCGTGTCTTCTTAGTGGTCCACGGCTTGAGGATGTGCCATACAGCCTGTCAGTGGCCATGCTCTTGCATCTCTTCACATGGTGTTCTCCTAATGTTTGGACTTGTGTCTCCGAATTTCCCCGTTTTATAAGGACACCAGTCATATGGGCTTAGGGCCCCACCCTACTCCAGTATGTATGACCTCCTTTTAACTAATTAAATCTGCAACAACCCTACATCCACATAGGGGCACATTCTGAGGTACCAGGGGATAAGACTTCAACATAGGAATTTGGGAGGGATATAATTCAACCCATAATGTCTGGCCACAAAGTAGACTTTGCACATATTTTGTTTGCCACCAAAATAGGCCATTCACTTCGTAAGTCTGTCCTGTTGTTCCAGGAGCTCTTGGTTTTATATAGTGGGCCAGTGGGAGGGGCGGGTGTTGGCTTTCACGGCGGTAAAGCAGAAGACTGAAGGGGAATCTGAAGGCTGGTCTTTGAAAGCACTTCCAGAAATGAACGTTAAGGTCTGAGAAGAAAACATGTCACTCCTATTTTGGACCCTGTTGGAAACGTTTACTGCAAGCTTGTATTTCTCTTTCCTAATAAATTATCTCTTTAAAACAGTACCCTAGGTAAGGCCTGTGTTTGGAATTCAAGTTTTGGGTTTTATTTACCTGTTACAGGGACTTTGCTGGGGGGTCATGAGTGTTTACTGACGAGCATGGTGCTGATATGTAATAATAAGGGCAACAAGCATTTAATATTTTTGAAACGTCTTCATATGTATATCTCATTTTGTTTCTAAAATAGCATTTGGGATAGGTGATGAGTAAGAAAGTACAGGTATTAATCTTCACTTAATATAGGGAAAAAAACATGATATAGCCAATATCACAGGAAGAGAGGAAAAACTCATTTCCATCTCCTGCTTGTTAAATTTTACTCTTTCCTTTATAATATCTATGCACTTAATTTAATGATTAGCCTTGAGATACTGTCATTTGGCCTTTGCTTTGTTCTTTGGGAGAGTTCTTTTAATGAATGACATTTCGATTTGTTGATGTCGATGATTTGATGAGCGCCTGTGTGTGGTGGGGTGGTGACTGCCGAGAATGTAGTGTGCTAAGAATTAGCTACTTTAAGGAAAGATCACACAATAGCACACACTTTTTTGCATTGCCCGACATGGTTATAAGAGCTATCCCAGGAAAGGAATGCATTTTTAGTTAGACACACCTGGTTCTTCAGCACAGGAGACATGTTTCACCCTTCCAGGCTTTCCTGCACAGATAGGAATGTGTCCTAATTAACGCTTGTATATGCTCTGCCTTTAGGCTTTTTTTACGGAAAAGTACTTGCAGGAACATCCTGAAGACCAGGAGAAAGTTGAGCTGCTAAAGCAACTCATAGCATTACAGGTACAGGACGGCTTTCCTCTACACTCCTGGGGAGGCGACCATATGGGACACCCAGTATTCTCCAGGGCTTAAGTCAGCAAGCCCACTCACGGTTACTTTGCTTTCTTTAACCCTTATGGAACCACAGCCTATCTATGTATTTGTTTGCTTGGCAGACAGTTAAGCTGCCCAGGGTTGACGGAGGCTTCTTAAAACTGAGATGAAAGTTCATCAGTTGGGGCTGGGCTCTGTGGCTCATACCTGTAATCCCAGCACTTTGGGAGGCCAAGGTGGGTGGATCACCTGAGGTCAGGAGTTCCAGACCAGCCTGGCCAACATGGTGAAACCCTGTCACTACTAAAAATACAAAATTAGCCAGGCATGATGGTGCATGCCTGAATCCCAGTCATACAGGAGGCCGAGGCAGGAGAGTCATTTCAACCTGGGAGGAGGAGGTTGCAGTGAGCCGAGACTGCGCAACTGCACTCCAGCCTGGGCGACAGAGCGAGACTCCCATCTCAAAAAAAGAAAAAAAAAAAAAGTGCATCATTTGGTTTCCTGGCATGTGTTTCCAACTAAGATAGGCTGGCCTCATTTTTTTCTCTCATGACTTCAGGGGGCAGTGGCAGAAAAAATGACTATCAAATTGGGTCTGAGACTTAAACCTATCAGTTGTCCATCCATGGAAGTGCCCCAGGGCTCTGTTAGATTTGCCTCATCCAGCAGCCCTTCCCCAGTTTAGGGCCAACCTATATTATTGGTGTGCACATTTTCCCACATCATTGACCAAAGTCCATCCAGGCCACAAGCCCTACACTGAGAAGTGGCCTTCCCATAGCCCAGCACTAAGTCTACCAGTTTGCCTGTCCACCGCCTCCCTCCCTTCCCCAACCACATCAAAACGATTCCTCTTCTCAAAGTACATTTCCCTCCTTGTTTGGCCTTCTTTCCAGATGCCCCTGCTCACAGAAGGGATCCGCATCCATGGGGAGAAGCTGACAGAGCAGCTCAAGCCGCTGCACGAGCGGTTGTCTTCTTGCTTCCGAGAACTCAAGGAGAAAGTAGAAAGGCGCTATGGGGTTATAACACTGGTAAGCATGATCTAAGTGGCCGCCATGCTTTTTTCTAGTCTCCTTGACCTTTTATGATACCGATTCGTTTTTCAGATGCCAAATGAGTTGTGATAGCTCAGGTATGACATGGAAATACTGGGACTGGTGGGAGACAGCATGTTTCCCTTTGGTGACCTTGAACAGTCCTTGTGCTGGACAGAGGTTCTCCAACTTGAACAACCATTAGAACCACCCAGAGTGCTTATGAAAATACAGATGGCTGAGCCATAACCCCAGAGTTTTTGATTCCTCAGATCTCAGGGTGGGGCCCAAGTATTTGCAATTCTGAGAAGTTCTTGGGAGATATTGATGCCACTGGTCTGGGGACAACACTTTGAGAACCACTATACTAGAAATCAAAACCACTCTACTGGAAATTAGGGTTGCAGTGGCTCTCGCCTGTAATCCCAGCACAAAGGGGCCAAGCCGGGCTGGTCACTTGAGACCAGGAGTTTGAGACCAGTCTTGCCAACATGGTGAAACCCTGTCCCTACTAAAAATACAAAAAAATAGCTGGACATGGTGGTAGGCACCTGTAGTCCCAGCTACTTAGGAGGCTGCAGCAGGAGAATCACTTGTACCCGGAAGGTGGAGGTTACATTGAGCCAAGATTACACCATTGCACTCCATCCTGGGCAAGAGAGTGAGACTGTGTCTCAAAACAAAACAAAACAAAAAAACCCCAAGTTTTTCTGAATCCCAGACACTGGTTATTCTTGGCCTGTCTGGCCAAATTCTTCTATTTTTTCCTAATCTTAGGAATAGTATCTATTTTGATGAAAAGTGTACAGTTTTCACTCCTCTGAAGGGAAGAAGCAATTATGAATTACATTTCATATGCATGTAGCTGCTTTCCTAATTGTTTTTGACAAGCTCCTCACAACTACAATTTTCTTTTCTCCTCCTGAGCAGTTGAGTGAATAGTGCAGGTACTAACCTTTTCTCTCCAGTGGGTGAAGGTGCAATACATTCTAGCTTTACTTATCTGCAATTTTTTCTTTGAATTCATCCTGTTCTCTTTAATGGTCTTATTGTTTTTGTTTTCTTTTTATTTTTGAGACAGGGTCTCTCTTTGTCACTCAGGCTGAAGTGCAGTGGCACAATCATGGCTCACTGCAGCCTTGACTTCCAGACTCAAGCCATCCTCCCACCTCAGCCTCCTGAGTGGCTAGGACTACAGGTGTGCTCCACACCCAGCTAATTTTTAAAAATTTTTTGTAGAGATAGGGTCTTGCTATGTTGCCCAGGCTGACCTTGAACTCCTGGACTCAAGTGATCCTCCTGCCTCAGCCTCCAAAAATGCTGAGATTACAGATGTGAGCCAGTATGCCCAGCCCTGTAATGGTCTTATTCTTAAACCCTTGACTGTAATATTATTTCCTGAAACAAAGCTCTGTGTTTCTTTTCATGTTCTTTTCTCCCTGTTTGCTGTCTGCCCACCTTCAGTACCGTTTCCTCCAGGGCATCTTTTGACCGTCTCTTTCAGCTGTCGCAGTGCTCAGTCCTGCCTTCTTCCTAAGACTGTGCCTCCTAACGTTCTGCTACTCAAGGGTTTCTTCTAGCTCGTTTCTCTTTTGCACACACATTCCTAGACAGCAAAGACTGTGTCTTCAATTTAATGAACTTAGTCATTGTTAGAACTAGGCCAGTATTAGTGAGTCAGTTTCATATGGTGGCATCTGGGGATAATCCTACTGGTGACATTTCTAGAGAACGTAGGATTCACCAGGTTAAGCTGCACGTCTACGGTGTCAATCTAAAAATTTTCTCTTACCTCAATATTGCATGTTTTAAAAAGCTGACAGAAGCTGACCTGGGGAAGCAGACAAAGGTTTTGCTATTTATTGGAGAGTCTAAGGAACATCTTAATTTCCTCCTTTCTCATGTAGGTGGCAGAAAATTATGACAACTTTGTCTCTAGTCTTAGAATCTGAGAGGTTTAACCTAAGTTGTACCCACAGCTAACAATATCAATATCTGCAGTATTAAACAATACAGGCAGCACAGGCACCAACCTGTCAGAATTGAGTGCCAGCCAATAAAGATGGTACTGTTTAGCCACAAGCAAACAGGGCAGCTGTGCCAGTTCATAGGGGCTGAATTCCAGGCCCACTAACTTTTTGGAGTTGTGTATTTTCAGCCACCCAACTTGACGGAGAGGAAGCAAAGCCGCACAGGGTCTATTGTGCTCCCCTACATCATGTCTTCCACTCTGCGGAGGTTGTCCATCACCTCAGTCACTTCCTCTGTGGTTTCCACCTCTTCAAACTCATCTGACAATGCTCCTTCCAGACCGGGATCTGATGGGTAATGGTTTGATCTTTCAGCTGCAGGGAGGGTGGGGTAATGCCTTACTAATGTTTGCCTTTAGCCACACATAACCCCACTTAAGAAAAATAGCCTTTGGGTCATTCCCATTGTTTCCCTAATGAGGAATGTCAGGATTAGCAGAATAATAACAGTTAGTAAAAATGAAGAATGACAAAAAAAAAAAACCCATAATCTCACCACACTATTACATACCTATAGTCATTACCTATTTTTTTCATCGTTTCCATTTTAAAAAATAAATGTTTACATTTATTTTATGAATCGGTTTTATAATCACATGATATGAAATTCTGAAAGTACCAAAGGATATATAACAACAAATCTCCTTTTAATCCCAGACTTCCCACTACAGTAGAGCCCCTGCAGTAGCCCACCCCCCACAGCCAAATGATGCTTGCATTCGGGTTCTTGGTACCCCATGGCAGCTATGTATAGGTTCACAGGCATCGCCTAACTGTATGTTCTTCCCCACACTTTTTTTATATGAATGGTAGAATTTACTTTGCTTTTTTCATTTGCTATTATATCGTGAAACTCATTCCATTTCAGAACATAAAAAGCCCCCTCTTTATCTTTCTGTAACTATATATCTCATTGTATGTATGTGGCATGATACAGGTAGAGTATTCCTCATCCACAATGCTTGGGACCAGAAGTGTTTTGGATTTCGTTTGTTTTAGGATTTTTGGATATTGGCATAACACCAGTTCAGCATCCCTAATCCCAAAACCCCAAACCTGAAATGTTCCAGTAAACATTTCTTTATAGTGTCATGTCAGCATTTAAATGCTTCCCATTTTGGAGCGTTTTGGATTTTGGGATTAGAGATGTTCAGCCTGTATATTCTACCAGTGCCTACTGGTCATGTAGTTGGTTTCAGTCCATTACTGTCACTTCAGCGTGACAGTGAATAATCTTAAACACAAGTTATTTTGCACATATACAAGTATATCAATATGGGAAAAGAATCCCACATGTGAAATTTCTCTGTCATAGCTGTGTATCTGCAATTTTGAAAATTATTCCTAAACCGACGTCCATGAAGATTATACCACTTTACACTCCCACCAGCAACACACAGGAGTGCCTAGTTACTCACACCGCAGCCCCCAAACTGTACTCAGGCTTTTTAAATGTTACCAATCTGGTAGGTAGAACATGCTTTCTTGTATAAATTTTTGGTTTGTTTGTTTCTGGTTTTTGTTTATTTCTCTTGTTTGGCCTGAAGTTGAACCTCTTTTCATTTGTGTATGTTTTATTTCTTGTGATCTGTGGTCAGATACTTTTTTTCTGTTGAATTGTTGGCCCTTTTTCTGCGAAATAAGTTGAAATATTTTCTCCCAGTTTCTCCTCTATCTTTTGACTTCTAATTTGTTGCTTCTAATTTTTTACCGAGTTGTGCTGATTTTTTTATATAGTCATATAATCAATTTTTTATTTTATGAATTCTGGATTTTATTTCACAATTAAAGGCCTTTCCCACTCTAAGATAACAAAAAACGTATTTTTTTTTCCATTGACTTTTAGGGTTTCACTGTTCACAATTTTGTCTGTAACCCTTTGGAATTCATTCTAGTATAAGATGTTAGGTATGGGGCCAACATGTTTATTTCCAAATGGCTACTCAATTCTTCTTAAAACATTCAGTGAGCAAGTCATCTTTTTTTTTCTAATGTCAATCATAACACATTAAATTTCTACATACTCTTTAGTCTGTTTGTGGACTTTTTTTTTTCTATTTGTTGGATATACCTGTCTATTCATGTATCAGACCTATTTAATTACTATAGATATAGAACATTTTTTATTTTCTAATATTCCTTTTCAGAATGTAATCTGCTAGTGATGCTCACTGCTAGTGTTGCTGTTGGATATTGTCCAGAAACCTATTACTTTTTATATTAGGACCATGTTAAATGTGTGGACCAACTTTAGGAAGACTGATGGCTTTTTGATGCTGAGGCTTCCTTGCCAAAAACACAAAATGCTTTTCTATATGTTCAAATTTAAAATATTTGAAAGGAGTTAATTTATAGTCGTGTTCTTTCTGCCTGAGATTACTATTTTTAAATAATATATTGCTAAAGTACTGGAAACTTTTAAAAGAAAACAATGCTTTATAACTTCATCACTCAAAGATAACCACTGTTCAAGTTCAGTTATATAATACTAAAAAAAGTGTGTTTACTTTTTATACAAGTAGAAAAGCATTGCGTCTATCCTTTTGTGGCATAGTGCTTAATAGGATATAGGTGGTGAGTATTTATAAATCATTAAATATTTAAGCTACTGTTGAATATAAGTCACCAGTTGACTCACCGTTTATTCACAAATGTTTAATTCCATAATTAATAATTACATCATAAAAATAACCTACCTGAATGCCACCCTACCTGGAAATCAAATATGTAGTATTTCTTAAATTGTTTATACATCCTTTTCATTGATATACATATCTTTACATAGTTCCAATTATAGCATAGATATAGTTTGGTACTTTGCTGTTACCTTCTCATCTTTTTATTACAAGCATTTTTCATGTTGCTGTGTAATCTTGATTATTTTCAGTTTGTACCATCATTTTTGATGGCAGTGGACATTATATCATACAAAAGTGCCATGATTAATTCTTCTCCTACTATAGAATATTTAAGCTGTATCCTTCTTTCTAAAGAAAAACTTCATTTTAGATTTTAATACAAAATATGTAACTTGTATCAGTGTAGAATATATTTTTATTGAAAACTGTAGCAAACATATTTGTACATGTAGCTTTCCTATTAGGATGCATTCTTAGAAGTGCTGGGATTACTTCTAGAATATAGTCATCTAGATTACTACATTCTAGTAGTATGTAGTTTGTGGGTAGAATTTGAACACAGGCTTTCTGGCTCCAGAGTTGTGCTGTTACCCACTATATAAAGGCACCTATTGAATCTCTTTCTTTGAGGATTCTGTCTCTGTCTATAAATTTGAATTAAGACCTTCTCTTCCTGGGATAAAATACTCACTAATATTTTCATCCAGTCATCTGATGGTCTTGTTTCTGTACATTAACACCTTGAGACGTTTGTTCACTTGCAACTAAAAATTTAGATTTAGAATCAGAGTGAAATCATAGGTCCATGCCTCTAGTCTTAGCACTTTGGGAGGGTTGAGGTAGGACGATCGTTTGAGCCCAGGAGTTTGAGACCAGCCTGGGCAACATGGTGAAACCCCATCCCTACTAAAATATATATATATATACACACACACACACACACACACACACACATACATACACACACACACACACACACACACACACACACACACACACAAAATTGGCCAGGTGTGGTGGCTCACGCCTGTAATCCCAGCACTTTGGGAGGTTGAGGTGGACAGATCATGAGGTCAAAAGATAGAGACCAGCCTGACCAACGTGGTGATACCTCATCTCTACTAAAGAATACAAAAATTAGCCTAGAGTGGTGGCCCATGCCTGTAGTCCCAGCTACTCAGGAGGCTGAGGTAGGAGAATCACTTGAACTCGGGAGGTGGAGATTGCAATGAGCTGAGATCATGCCACTGCACTCCAGCCTGAGTGACAGAGCAAGAGTCCGTCTCAAAAAAAAAAAAAAAAGAAAAAGAAAATTAGCTGGGCATGGTAGTGCACACCTGTAGTCCCAGCTACTCAGAAGTCAAGGTTGTAGTGAGCTGTGATCCCACCACTGCATTCCAGCCTGAATGATGGGAGTAAGACCCTTTCTCCAAAAAAAAAAAACAACAACAAACAAAAAAAAAAAAAACAAGAAAAGAAAAGTAGGCTGAAGAGTCATAACTGCTTGTACTTTCATTGTGAATTTTGATTGCAAGGTGATCAGTGTTTGTGATGTTCGTCCTTGTTCCTGGCCAATAGCTCAATCCTGGAGCCGCTTTTGGAGCGCAGGGCCTCGTCAGGTGCCAGAGCTGAAGATCTGTCCCTCAAAGAGGAGAACAGCGAGAATCGAATCAGCAAGTGTAAGAGAAAAGACTGGAGTCTGAGCAAGTCCCAGGTCATTGCAGAGAAAGCGCCAGAACCTGATTTGATGGTAAAAAAAAATAAAGAGAAAAAGAAATCTCTGGAGGCTTGCCCCCCACCTTCCCTGGATCCAGGCACCTCACCATCCCCTCCCAGATAGCAGCTGGGCTGTGGCTTGTCTCAGGACTCAGCAGCCTGGGTTAGCTATGGCTTGTCTCGGGACTCAGCAGCCTGGATTAGTCATAGACCGCAGGTTGTGGTAAGGAAGGCACATTCCAAGGAGTTCCAGTCCATAAATCAGTATCGCTGAAGATCTTGTACCCACAATGTAAACACATGGGTTGATACTTAAAGCTGCGGTTCTCACCACTCTGTCCCCTGGGTCAGTGCAAACATTGTCATTTCTCTTCTTTAATTTTTTTAAAAAGGTACTTTTCTTCCGTAAGCCACATCATGTTGTTAAATGTGGGAAGACCACCTTTTCCTGAGAATCAGGGTGGCTGATTTCCAACTTAAGTGACACAGTCCAACTGTGATGGAAATCAGGCCTGTGGTCAGCCAGGAAATCATCTGTGGTTCAGTGGTTCTAGTTAGTGCCTGGTCGGTGGTGCCCACCATATGACAATGTAACAAGTTTAAAAATTGCTCTTTGAGTTAAGTCCTTTCCAAGTGTCTGCTCAGAAGAAAAGGCTGTTGAGAGCATTGTTGAGCTCAGCCTTCCACACTGTGAATATGTTGTGCTGTCTTTTTCTCTGGTTCTAGAGCCCAGCCAAAAAAGCACAAAGGCCAAAGAGTCTCCAGTTGGTGGATAATCGGCTATCACCATTTCACGGTTCTTCACCTCCTCAGTCAACGCCCTTGAGACCACCTCCACTCACTCCCAAAGCCACCAGGACCCTAAGTAAGTTTTCCTATATCCCTGATGGTCTTTTCACTAGGGTTTGGAGTATGTGTATGAATCTGGGCAGTCTGTAACTAAACCAGCCACAACATATGTAAGACCATTGTAAAACTGGTTCAATTCAGTGGTCGTGGGTATAATACAGTTGGACTGGAGTTTGGCAAGGTGGCCACTAGGACTCATTAAACTTTTCTGGGTAAGCCGGGTGCAGTGGCTCACGCCTATAATCCCAGCACTTTGGGAGGCTGTGGTGGGTAGATCACAAGGTCAGGAGTTTGAGACCAGACTCATCAACATGGAGGGACCTCAAGCCAGGTGTGGTGGTGTGCGCCTGTGATCCCAGCTACTCAGGAGGCTGAGGCAGGAGAATTGCTTGAACCCAGGAGGCGGAGGTTGTAATGAGTGGAGATTGTACCACTGCACTCCAGCCTGGGCGACAGAGCAAGACTCAGTCTCAAAAAAAACAAAAACAAAAACAAAACAAAAAAAACACTTTTCTGGAGAGTGATCCAAAGGGCGTTAGTGTGCATTTTATAATTGTGAAGGTATAAATGAGACACATCTGCTCTAGGACTAGACAGATAACAAGTAACTGACAAGCTAACCATTAGGTTAGGTAGACCTCAGCAGGGACCAGAAGTAGACCCATTCCATCTACTGCTTACCATCTGGCCTGGGGAACCAGCAGTGCACAGCACTTCAGAAGAATTGCAAGGTGCCCATAGTCCAGAGACATGGTGGAGGGACAGGTTTCTCAGAGCCAGATGGGAGACAGCTGTCAACCAGGAGTTAATCAGTTACAGTTTCCTGGAGGAAGTGAGTATTTTCCTAAGCACTTGGGCTCTATCAGGGAACACAATAATACCATACGTTCCAGAAAATGTTCTTATCTTTAGCTTAATTGCAAAACCCTGAAGAAAAAATAAAGTGTTTGCTTCAGAACATCTTGTGAAGCTCTTGAAACTTTCTCGCGAGGGTATTACCTGTGTAATGTGGGGTGAGAAGTCTTCATTCTGTCCACAGAAACCACAGAATGTGGCTTTCACGAGTTAGTTGACCAGGTTGGCTTAGGTGTTACGGTGCCAGCAGCATTTCTGTGAGTTTCCTTGCTCAGTGCCTCTCTCTGCCCGTGTGCCCTTTGTGTCCTTTCTAGGTTCCCCGTCGTTGCAGACAGATGGACTTGCAGCTACTCCTGTCCCACCGCCACCTCCCCCCAAAAGCAAGCCCTATGAGGGCAGCCAGAGGAACTCCACCGAGGTAGGGAAACCGCAGCTGGCAACTATGGCCAGGGAGTGCCAGTCCTGGCAAGCAGCATCGGGTTTTCCAGGCTTTCTAGTGGGCAGGTTTGCTCATAGACCTGTCACTGCAGTCGATTCTTGGCTCATTCCTGAAACCACAAGAGATAGAGAATTTTTCAGTGGGAAGGACAAACATTCAAGCACATGATAAAGGTAGAGCAGTGTTCTCTGTACCTCATCCTGGGTACCTGTGAAATAAGTTGTGAGTTCTAGTTCACTTTTTTGGGGGGATGGGTTGGGGGTGGGGGCAGGGTCTGGGTCTGGCTCTGTCGCCCAGGCTGGAGTGCAGCTGTGTGTGTGTGTGTGTGTGTGTGTGTGTGTGTGTCTGATTAGCTCACAGGAAGCAAGGAGGACAAATGAGTGTAGTTTTCCATTTCACATTGCAAAGCTTGGGTAGATAAACTCAGATCAATGAGAAACTAAAGCAGAATGTGGGAAATGGAAGGAAAAGGCAGAGTTAGGAGGAAAACTGAGACCTGCTTCTAATTTTGTGTTTCTGCTCCGGCAGCTCGCTCCCCCACTGCCTGTCCGAAGAGAAGCCAAAGCACCACCTCCTCCACCTCCAAAGGCTCGGAAGTCCGGCATCCCTACTTCCGAGCCTGCATCCCAGTAAGGGTTTTGCCCTCCCTGCAACACAGAGTGCCTTAGACAGCTGCTGCCCAAGAACTGGCCTCCAGCCAGTGTCCTCATTCCACGGGGCTCCCTGCTGACTGCATTTCCTGATCCGGGATGACGTTTACCAGCTCAAAACCAGTTAAGTTGTTCCAAAAGCTTCTCTTTGATAGATGTTTGAGGCCGTGTCACCTCCCTTCCAGTCCACATGGAATTCCTGAACAGCCACATCCTCTGAATTTTTCAAAGACGAGATCGCGTTCACCATTGTTAAATGTCAGCCTGTACCGCAGAGACATGGTGGTCTGCGCAAGCCTGGACGAGTTCTTCCACACTGATGGTGGAGCAATGCCTGTAATCTACTGCTTGGAAGGATTTTTTGCTTTGCCTATGAAAAGCTGTGCTTGAGACTTAGGTATTTTTCTCGTGCGAACACATCCATCCCATCCCATATTGCATCTTGGAAGATATGGACATCAAATACACTTTGGTAGCTGAAATAATCATGTCTTTCTGATGTCGACTGTGTCCCCTTTGAGGAAAAGAACATACGTTTTTAATGGAGATGGGCTGCTTTCAGGTACGTGTGGCTGTCATTATTGAAAGAGCACGGACTCATGTGAGCCCTGAGTTCTTGCGTCCTCCCATCTTCAATCTTCTTGTGGCACGGGACAGCTGCCGTCTCCCTCCCCCACCACACTCCTGACTAATGGCCTTCTACACACTGCAGCCACTCCTTCCCCATGGACTTCTTTGAAGCTCTTCCTTGTGCACATGCGGTTTTTTTTTTGTCCTGTTACCTCCTCTGAGCAAAAATCACTGGCTACAAGGGACTTAGTGGTCGGATTCAGCAGTTTCTTTTCCAGACCCCATTTGGATGACTCAGCAGCCCCATCTGCTACCTGATTTTACCCTGGAGAATACAGTGCAATATCTCCCTTCCATTATTTATTCCTCTTGATTGTGGAATTAATTTGATTACTTGCTAATGGTACTAATCGTATTCCTCTCAGAGGAAAAAAATGGAGTGATTTAGGTGACCAAATATTACATACATAAATAGCCACATGAAGTTTTAGACGTTTGGAGCTAGAAGCCTCAAAGATCAACCAACCAGCCCCCTTACTTAGTAGGTAAGGAAATTGAGGCTACACACAGAAAATTGTACTGCAGATTCTAATAACCCAGCTTGCTGAATTAGGCTATACCCAGGTAACTTCTAGAAGACGACTCTTGAGAAGCTCTTGAATATTTACTCCCGGTTGGAACAATATTTTAAATGTCCCAGATAGTTCTATGCTACTGAGATATTTGTGGCAAAGCAGAAAGCTTTTTGACTGTGAATCCAAAGGTCATCACTGGGCGAAGCTCGATAGTGGCCTCTTCCACAACCTTGCCTACAGTCCTTTCCACTAAGGAAGTGAAGAGAGCAGAGAAAGAGATTTCCGCTGTCAGAGCTGGCATTTGCCTGCCGGATTCTCTGTGTTCCCTGTTTCGGCGCCACCCTTTCAGTTCATCACGAAGGGCAAGGAAGCAGAAAGCTTTCAGATGTGTCCAGGGTGTTACTTCAGAAATGCGTATGCAGGTTTTAGAAGGGTTGTGGGAAAGGTGATCCTTTACCCCCACCCAGGAGAACCTGCAGTGTGCTAGCACAGAAACATCACTGGCTTTGGAATTAAACCCATTTGTTTTCAAATCCCAGCTATGACATCTATTAACTTGGCAGACAAACACAAATTATTTGAAATTATCAGAGTCTTCATTTTGTTACCTTTCAGAATGGGGGTAATGCCTCCTGCGTGAGTTATTGTGAGGTTTCAGTGAGATGAAATATGGGAAAAGATACTCACCTGATGGTCCTTGCTTTTCTCTGCTAGGCCTGAGTAAGAACTGGAACTTTCTAAGAGCATTACTGATACTTTTTTTTTTTTTTTTTAATCTTCCAAGGTAGTTTGGAATGTGAGTGCCAGTTAGTTCTGCACATACGGCCCCTCCAAAGGGTGGGTTTGTTTGGAGTCTTTTACATGATTATTTATGACTAGAGACAAACTTAATAAGAACTCAAGAGGATTTTACATGGAAAGAACTTAAGCTGTAGAGAAAGGATGAGCCAACAGAAGGGACAGGTAGGGCTTACCTCGAGCCCGGCACGACTTCTGAGAAGTCACTCAGCAGACCGGCTTGGGGGGATTTGTACCACAGTCTATTTTACAGGCTGCCATTAAAATAGAAAGATATAAACGGGGTCACCAAAAAAAACCAAACCTCAAGGCTGTCCTTCCACAGGAGTAGAAATGAGTCCCACAGCCTGGTCTTTGAGCAGAGGCTTGGAAGCTAGGATACATCTGGATACCTTCTCTTTTTAATAGAACATGTTATTCCATATGATTCTCTTTCTACCTTAATGGAAATAATAGCTCTCTCCTGCCTGAACAAAAGGGATTCCAGGTAGTATTGTGACTTAAGAGGTTACAGCGGATGATGGAAGGTTCATTTTTTGGGGAAGCTGTTGGGTAGGAAGTCAAATTTGACAAAGAGTCCTAAGTAATGTCTGTCCTGAAGTCAAAGAGGAGGACTGCAAAGAAACACCTCATGGTTACATTGAATATAGAGAGATAAGGAGCAGGGAGGAAAAAAGAGACTTGGTCTTTGTTTTTCTTGCTAAGAACTCTCTAGAGCATTGAAAGACATTGAAAGGAGCCCGAAAATTGCCACCGCTTTTGTGAATAATGGTGTATGGTTGGAGGTGTTGTTTTTAAATCTTTTATTCCTCTATCTCTGTTCTAGTGACTTGTCTTGTTTTGAGACTTTTTAAAAAGAATTGTTTTATTCAACATATATAAAGTTCTTATGGAATACCAATCATGGTACTCGCCCTTGATAGGTAGCAGTTGAGCGTGTTCAAATATAAAAAGACAGTTCACTCTGGTGTGCAGTAGGATTGGAACTGGAATGTTATCAGATGAAAATGAAGCCCTAAATAAGATTGCTGGGCCATGGGGTGCTTCCTCCTGCTTCAGCTTAACCTTTTGATTCCAGAATTGCAGTCATTTTCTCCTGCCAGGGAAACCCATTAAAAACTGCAGCCACACTGCAAATTCATCATGAAAAACAAGATGTAAAGCAGGATTTGAGACAACAATCTACCTTTGTTTACTCTTTGCAAGCTGGAAGAGTCCTTCTCCTCTAGTTGCCCCTGTGTCACTGGCTGATTTCTGATTTTGGCTCATGCCTGTAATCCCAGCACTTTGGGAGGCTGAGGTGGGCGGATCATGAGATCAGAAGATCAAGACCATCCTGGCCAACATGCTGAATGAAACCCCGTCTCTACTAAAAATACAAAAATTAGCTGGGGGTGGTGGCACATGCCTGTAATCACCGCTACTGGGGAGGCTGAGGTAGGAGAATCTGTTGAACCAGGGAGTCAGAAGTTGCAGTGTCTGGCTTTTACAATTAAATTAGAAAAGGTAAGTTTCTGTTTGGGTGGGTTAAGAGTTGAACCATCAATTCTAATCTACAAAAGGAAATTCAGGACTTCATTCCGACACCTAGGATCTAGCCAAGGCTGATCTGCAGTATCAGCTGTTGAGATTCATCTCTTCACCATATTTTGTGAGTTGTTCATCTAAACTTTGTCAAAAATGCCTTTGCCATGATTTTGTTACTAGCTGGGTTTCAAACATGGACAGTTAGGAAGATGTGCATTGAAGTAGGAAGATTTTGTTCAGATTTGCTGTTATTTATTTTTTAAATTAAAAATGGAAATGTATTTTAAAGTTTATTGTGTGTTTAGTTTGTTATTGCCCTTATTTTAATGAAATGAACTCATTCCTGAACTTTGCAGTTTTTCCTTATCCATGCCTCCTTCACGACACATTACACCCAGCATTTTTCTGGCTTGTTTCCTTACAGGTCCTGTTAGGTTAAACCTGCACTGTGGGGTCTCAGAGTCATCTTTGCTTGGAAATAAGAAAAATTACAAACCACTTGGTTCTTTTCACCCCTTCCATCTATTTTTTTGCCATCCTGCGTGACAATTTTCTGATAGCATTTCATTTAATGTACATAGGTTCTGTTCTTTACCTATTCCCCAGAGATATTTAGACAAGAGAGAAATAAAAAGGTTAAAGGGGATATCTTACATGAAATAACTTAGATGAAAATGATAGGAACTGGTTCTAAAATGGTTAAATGTTTGTATCACCTGGGGTGAGGCCACTCCCAGATCAATTACATCAGAATTTCTGAGGATGGGGAGTAAGATCAAGGCATCTATATTTCTTTACAGTCCCTCCCATATTATTCCAATGTTAGGCCAAGGTTGAAAAACCACTACATAAAGGAAATAAAACTTTAGAAAATTGGTATTTAAGGTGCGTTTCATAAAATCTCTTGCTAGTGGTGGGTCAGGTTGGAAAGAGGGAAGGGGGCAGTCACACCTTTATTAGCACCTCTGTTTAGTTCTGAGCTTGTGCTTTTGATTTTTTTCTCCCAAGAGAAAAAAAAAAAAAAAAACACTGCTCCTGCTCTGTTCAGGAGTGGTGGCTCAAGCCTGTAATTTCATCCCTTTGGGAGGCCAAGGCAGGAGGATTGCTTAAGCCCCAGAGGTCGAGGCAGTAGTGAGCCCTGATCATGCCAGTGGACTCCAGCCTGGGTAACAGAGTGAGACCCTGTTTCCTCAAAAAATTTTAAAAAATTAGCTGTCACAGTGGTGCATGCCTATACTCCCAACTACTTGGGAGGCTGAGGGAGGAGGATCACTTAAGCCTGGGAGGTCAACCCTGCAGTCAGCCATGATCATGCCACTGCACTCCAGCCTGGGCGACAGAGTAAGACCCCATCTCTATAAAAAATAAAAATTAGCTAGGTGTGGTGATGCATGCCTGTAGTCCCAGCTATTTGGGAGGCCGAAGTGGGAGAATCATTTGAGCCTAGGAGGTCAAGCCTGCAGTGAGCTGTGATTACGCCGCTGTACTTCAGCCTGGATGACAAAGTGAGATCCTATTTAAAAAAAAAAAAAAAAAATGTGTTCCAGTGCTTTGCTTTTTAGAAGCAATAATGCTTCACTGTGCTCATATAATTTGTAAGAATCACTGCTTCTTTAAAACACCCTAGCATTTGGGCCCTAAATACTAGATTGACAGACCTGGGTAATCTTTCGGCTCTAGGATCTCCATAGAGAAATACTATGGAGTGTCTTCCTCTGTCCAGATCTAAGTGCTATTATCTTATGTAGTGATTCTTGGCCTTTTTGTAATCATCTGTAAGCTACTGCAAATTCTAAAAGTTTTGCTATAATAGAACTGTTTTCAAACCATTCTTTTTACTACTTGATCATTTAAAGCCATATACATTTGAGAACTCATTTCATTAAATGTATCATTTGATATATTTCCCTACCCTTTATTATAACAGGCTTAGGATTTTTTTTTTCCTTAAAGCTACATTGATGAGTTAGAGTTATTCAGATTCAAGGAAGTGTTTATGATTTCTGTAAGGAGACCATTTTCAGTTTTCAGATGGAGTCTCGCTCTGTTGCCCAGGCTACTCAGTGTTGCAGTCATGGCTCACTGCAGCCTCAAACTGGGCTCAAGCAAGCCTTCCGCCTCAGCCTCCTAAGTAGCTGAGACTGCTGGTGTGAACTACCATGCTCAGCTCCACAGGGGCCATTTTCACTCTCTCCTCCTCCTCAGTCATTTTTGGGCCATTTGAGAATCAAGGGTACCTCCTGAAAGTCTCTTAACATCAGCATCAGGCAGTTGGATGAGCATCTTTTTATCCCATTCAAGGGAGGCTCACAGCTGCCCCTAAAGAAATTGTCCCAAAGACAAACTTTGGCTAGGGAAATTCGATGCTTCAAGCAGATGTGTAAGTTAAGTGGGAGTGTGTTGCTTTTTGTTAATGTGTTAAGTAATGTGAAGATTGTAAAGTATACTGTTTTCATTAAAAAAAAGTCACCGAGTAATTAGCTAATGGAAGCCTCTCATCTTGCTCACATGTATTAATAATACAGTTTTGCTTTTGTTTCATAAAGCAGATTGTGGATCACATCATTGCCTAATTTGACTAAAGAAGGAGTGAAGAAATTATTTGATTCCACTTTAGAGACTCTTCCAATGAAGGTATTTGGGAAATTGATCATTGTGCTGTAGCAAATATTTGCGTTAAAAAGGGGCGGTTCCCCCCCTCCCCCGGGATGTTTCTCACCCCTGTTCAAATTTCTTAGCATAAGTCTTTTCCTTTTTGAGGGAGCCTGGGATCTCTTTTGTTAACAACAGACACTTCATCTCATCTGCCTTCCCATCTGCCACCTGTATACAGACGTGGAAGGCTCCCTTTGGTGGGCTTATAGTGCTCCTTCCCCCAGAGTTCTGAGATGGAGAAAGATTTAACATGTACGCCACTTAATCCACAACACAGCACTTTATTATGGAATGTGTGTGCCTTGGTATAAGGATTTCTGAAATTAAGACAATTTACAGGTATTTAGTGGGTTATAAATGTCAATGTCAGAATTATACTTTAGTCACGTTAGTAATGGTGACTCCTTCCGGCCCAGTGGATTTAAATCTTCTTCTGCCGAGTTTCCTCTTCAATCAGACTTTCCTGAAAAATATATAACAAATATATCAAGGCTGACTTTACCAGCTAAATTTAATTACATTTTTAACATTTTAATTTCCAAAATATCAGTCTAGAAGGAATTGGTCTGTTTGATTTTTACTCTAGTTAGTGCTAGGGAGACACAATAAGTTCTTTGTTTGTTTGTTTGTTTGTTTGTTTGTTTGAGATAGAGTTTCGTTCTATCACTCTGTCGCACCGGCTGGAGTGATCTCAGTTTATTGCAACCTCCCCGTTCCAGGTTCAAATGATTCTCGTGCCTCAGCCTCTCTGGTAGTTGGGATTACAAGCATGTACCACCACATCTGGTTAATTTTTATATTTTATTAGAGACAGGGTTTCGCCATGTTGGCCAGGCTGGTCTTGAACTCCTGGCTTCAGGTGATCAGCCCACCTCAGCTTCCCAAAGTGCTGGGATTACAGGCATGAGCCACTGTGCCCAGTTGAATGGGTCTTTTTAAGCTACTTAATATTCATAAAATCTACATTAATAGTTTAAGGATGAGCTGTGAGGAAGGAAGTGAAAAAATAGTCTGGTCAATTACTTGGCTATTAAACCAGCCTTTGCTTCAATTTCTTCATAATATCATGTTTGGCAAATTTCACTGCTTGCTATTTTTGTAATGCGATAAGCAAGATTAGAAAAAGGAAATAAACATGTCAGCCCACTTTTTTCTTTGTCTTGTGGCATATTAAGTTGAAGTCACTGGAGACAATTAAAATTATAGCTTATTTTTATATATGACTTTTTTGGGCTTTCCCAGCTCCTAGGCATTAACTGTAATGCCTTCTGATTGCTGCAAGTAAGTGGACAGTAGAGCTCAGACAATATCAACATTGAATCCAAGATTCAACTTAAGTCAGGCAGTGTGGCTCGCACCTTTAATCCCAGCACTTTGGGAGGGTCACTTGAGGCTGGGAGTTCGAGACCAGCCTGGGCAACATAGACCCTGTCTCTACAAAAAATTAAAAAATGAAATCAGTTGGGTGTGGTGGCAAGTGCTTATAGTCCCAGCTACTAGGGAGACGGAGGCAGTCTCGAGAACTGCTTGAGCCTGGGAGGTTGAGGCTGTGGTGAGCATTGAGTGCACCATTGCACTCTAGCTGGGGCAACAGAACAAGATCCTGTCTCAACAAATAATTTTTTAAAAAGATTCAATTTATACATCCAATTCTCTTTATATTTTTTCATCAAAACCTTAATATGATTAGTGTATTTCCATTTGGGGTGGAGGGGATTTGGAGGTAGTTATAGTCCTATCATAAAACATTGGCATTTTTCATTCCAAAGGAGGAAAAAACCCATCTAGATCAGCGTTTCTCATGTCTGTATTCCCTAGGGTTCTGGAAACCCATGTAATATAAAGTACAGTTGCACGATCAGGTAGAGGGCTGTGGAGTGGCCTGGAGAGTAGTCGTCTAGGGTGTTTGGTGATTATACTTGGAGAACTGAAATCCAGCAGCGGGAAGAAATTTGTTTTGTTGGTTATCCCAAAGGCTAGAGCCAGGATTAACGGATACAATTTATAGAGAGATTTCAATTCAACTTCAGAAAAGAAAACAAAAACGTTTCAGCCCCCAGTGTTGTCTTACGGACTGGGATTGCCATGAAATACAGTCCTACCACAGGAGTTATCACAGGAGTCAAGAACATAAGCCCGGCAGTGGCTGGGAGGTGGCTGTCCTAAGTGATCCCTGAGGGCCAATCTACCTCTAAAGCTCTATGTTATGATCACTTGAGCTTACCAGAGCTCCTTTCAGGTCCCGAGGGGGAAAACGTGGCTGGTGCACGGTGCATTCGAAGTGTTGGGTTTCTTCCAGTTGACCAACCTCTTTGACTATCTGAAGAAAGAGAATGTAATTCTTTGAGATGTAGATAAGGAAATGAAATGATGTTTTCTGTTTCCACCAAAAAATTGTGGAGAGTGGGGTCAAGGGGGCTGTGGGGCTGAGGGGGACTGGGAAAGTTGTAAGATTAGCATAGGGACTTTAAGCACACAGATCTGCCATCTGCTATTTCTGCAAAATGGCATGGGGATCTGGACATAACGGTGACAGTAAGAAGAGATCATATTTTCCTCTTAGAGATGATAAGGTGCTTTGAGTCTTAGGAGAAACAAGAGAGACCAAAAACAAAAAACCGCTAGAGAGTTTACAGTTGTAAAAAGGGTTGGTTTTTATTTTCTAGGTTTTACTAAACATGCTGTAGTTAAATGAGATTTGTTTCATGTATAACCTGCAGAAAAGAGGCTTCAGATTCTGGGGCTTCTTTAATACTAAATTATATTTATTATTTCTCAAAAAACAGGTATTTCTTTCCAATGATAATGAAATGATTTAAAAATTTTCTCATTCTTAGCCCTGGGTTATTTTTTGGGCTAATCAGCTAACAAAGATGGCTTCTCTCCCTCCATGACCCTGAGAGGTTATATTTTATAAATAAAAAACCTTCCAGCACTTTGGGAGGCAAAGGTGGGAGGATCCGTTGAACCCAGGAGTTTGAAACCAGCCTGGGCAGCATAGGGAAACTCTATCTCTATAAAAAAATTTAAAAATTAGTTGGGCGTGATAGTACATGCCTGTGGTCCCAGCTGTGCAGAAGGCTGAGGTGGGAGGATCACTCGAGCTCAAGAGGTCAAGGCTGCAGTGAGCTGTGATTGTGCCACTTAACTCCAGCCTAGGTAACACAGCAAGACCCTGTCTCAGAAAACAACCGCAAAAAACAAAAAAGCAAGGACCACATGTTAGTGTTTGTGCCGTTCTATAATCTAAGCTACATGATATTAAATCCAGCATGTCTTCCACTGTACTATTTTATCATCTTGAGTTTGCTAATTCCTGTATTCTACTAGTCTCCAACTTTGCTTAAATGCCCCATCAGTGAAGTGAAATTATAGGGTGTGCATCCTTGATAAGGATGCTCATTTATAAATTATGCCAATCTACTGACCTAATATCATAGATATTTTTAAAAGATGAAATGAGAAAAAAAAAAATTAGTTCTTTTTTTTTTTCCAAATCCCAATGAATCATCTTCTGATACAGCCCTTGACCCTATCTGATCATTTCTAATTCCTTTAGGAATTCCATACACTCAGAGTATGACGCACTATCTCATACTTGTTGCTATTCTTTTGGAATTTTTCTGGCCCTTTTGTTTCTTCAGTCTGTTTGAATTGAAAGTAGGAATAAGACTTCTACTTTGTAAGCACCTTATCTCACCTGGAGTATCTAGGGTACAACATCATAGAACGTTGCCATTGGGGCTCATCCTGAATGTTTAATATAGTTAAATTGAATCAAATAGCTGTGTCTTATTCTGAAGCTGAGAGAAACTTACCTCTTGGAAAGAATCAATAAAATTTTCGGCATCTCTCTTTCCTCCGGGGCGCAGTCCATAGGACCAGTGCTGGCTGGAGCAGCCCGCCACACACAAAGTCAGCAGAATGAGGCCAGCTAGGAGTTTTGGAATCAGCTCCATTCTAAGGCACATGAATGCACAATCAAATTAGATCCACACAAGGTTGAGTAGAAACTAAAGACCTCTTCTGTGAAACGGCTAGCATCTCTATCATTAACCCTGTAGAGGACAAAGTCAGAGTCCGTTTTTACACACAGACTGAAACTCAGTCTCAAGAAACTCAAGAGTCTCAAGAAACTCAGAAACTCAAGGCAACACCTGCTGGTTTGCCTTGAGTTTCTTAGCCACTGGGGACAAAATTAGTACTTTAAGCTGACGTGTTCAGGACTTCTTAGTGCTAAAACAGGCTATACTTTTATTGTTTGGTTATCCAAACCCCGTAATTCATCCCTTATCCAATTCACCATTTTTGGCTTAACATTCCCCCTGCTGTGGATTGGTCTTCAACTCTTTCATTGCTGAGATAAAGGGAACTGAGCCATCTGTTAAGAAAAGTAGCTTCTACTAGGAATCTCTGGCTAGTATAAAGATGCTTGACATTAAATGGCTACCCCATGGTACTAATGACATTTTTCTGTTTATCCTTCAGTCTTCCTAGCATTACAGCTGGCTGGACCATCTGTAGGAGAGAGGACTGAACAGTAGTCCCAGACCAGATGCCTTCCTAGCCAAGTGGACCTGAAATTATCTAACGAAATGTGTCTCCAAGTTAATTTTCATTTGATGGCAAAAGAGGCTAAAGACTAAAGCAAATACTGGTCGATAAGCTGTGGGATCCCCCAAAGGCTGGATCTCTGTGACTGGTGATGGCAAGGACAGTGAAGGACAGAACTTCCATTAGATAATGTCACACCTGGATCTAGCCTTTGGGCCGTCAAATGCCCTGTAGACATACAATAGCATGCAATCTAAAAAAGAAAAACTCGTGCTAGAAATAATACAAAGACTGTTACCTGTTTAGAGGCAGAGAGCTTCTTAGAGGCAAAAACCCTTCAAGATCCCCTTGAAGTATGTTGAGTACTGTGACTTTTCTAATTTCCTATCTTCCTTTTTATAGGGAACTTTTCCAGGACATTTGAAATCTTTCCTGCTGGTAAATTATACTGCACGTGGACTATGCTTTCTTTTTAATGGTAATTTTTTCAAATCCTCACATAAAGCCCTTTAATGGTGTATGTAATTGGAACACCCCCTGGTGTATCTGTTAAATTTACTTAAGTGCAGCCATTAAAACCTCTGCTAAAACTTTTATAGCTGAGGCCACAATTCAAAGAGATTAAAATCCAGCTAGGTTGGATTCCCTTGAGGAAACCAGCAGACCTATCAAGAGTTCAAAGAAAATAGATGTCTTAGATTAAGTGAAGTCAAATGCATACATAAATTCCACAAAGGAGGCTATGCAATCAATAGGGGATATTGAGTCAGGATGTCTGAAAGCTTCTGGCTCTTGGATTCTTCATTTGTAAAAGGAATGATGTAGACTAGATAGACTAGATGATCAGAGTTGCTTCCAGTTTTAAAAATCAGATGTTTAAATAAGTGATTATTGACAGTACATACCAAGTTCATGTAGGATCCTAAATCAGATAATATGTGTTTGAAAATTCCTCATCTACTCATCACGTTCCCGGCTTACTTTGAAAGCCTTGTAAAGCATCAAAAAGGCAAGAAACATATACCAAGAGCAAGACCATATTGAGCATACTTACATCAACAGATCAGTTCATTCAGTAGATGCTTATTGAGTTAAATATGCAAACCACTGTTAAGAGAAGTGGGAACAGAAAGATGAGAAATTATAGTTATTTAATATATAGCCCATGTATAAGAGCGCTCATTACAACAGCCCTGCAAAATGGATATCATTATCAAAATTTTATAGCTGTTCCAGCCTAGAGATGCAACCTTGAGGGGACACACACACACACACACACACACACACACACACACAGAACCATTACTCTTAATTACATTTATTTGAATACCTTGTTGTCTTCTCCTAATTTAACCCTAGGCTGAAACCTATAATAGTCAAAGATCCCATCTTATTTAAATGTCTCTTAATAAGCCCCTGGCATTTAGTCAGTATTCAGTAAGCATAGGTTTGAATGAATGAATGAATGGCAAAAACCTTTTAACCAGATAAGGCCTAATGCTGTCTCTATTTCTGCATCAAAGATATGCTTTATCTGACACAGAATTAAACTTTCATGTACAATTGGCTGTAAATCCTATTATATTAGCTAAGTTGTAAGATGGCTAAAAAAAAAAATAATACTAACTGGATATTTGTTCATTTTACAGCTGGGATTGGCCGTTTCCCCGCAAGTAGGATGCTAAACCCTATCAGTCAATGCCCAGTGTCCTCTGGAATAATTACATTTGCAGGGATTTCAGAGTAATGAGAAATGGTGTCTTACCTTAGTTTACCCTTGCTTTGTCCAGCCATCTCTGTGGAGGCTGTCCAGTCCTCGTAAGAGGATAGAGAAGGGGATACACTTTAAAGTATAATTGCAAATAGAGGATAATTTAAAAATAAAACATTAAGTATTGGACTTTGTTCCATGCAAATTATTTCATTTAGCCATTGACTCATATAGGTGCCATTCTGACATGAAGATTGGAATCTCTTCTCACTACAAGATACAACTAGGGACAGACTATTTTTCAACAAGAGTTCATTATTGTTGAATAGTGCTAGTTTAAATTGTCCAATTGATTTGTGTTTGCTGAGAGATGTGCACCTAAGTATTGCTTAAACAGAAAATGTGGTCTCTGGATAGGACTAATAAAATGGGAGTTAAGACTTGTGATGCCTATTGTCAGGTGAATCACTTATCCCTGGGTAAGTAGGCCTCATTGGATTTCGTGTAGGTTATTTCTATCAGTTAGCATTAAATTTTTGACAAGTGCTTTGAAATTATTAAGATGAACACAACAACATTGTATTAGTCAGTGTACTCTAGAAGGACAGAACTGATCTTTGTCTCTTTTTCTGTCTATGATATATATATATATATATATATATATATATATATATATATATGACTATATATATCACATACACATATATATATACACACACACATATATATATAGGGGAGTTTAAGTATTAACTCACACGATCACAAGGTCCTACAGTAGGCCATCTCCAAGCTGAGAAGCAAGGAAAGCCAGTCTGAATCCCAAAGCTGAAGAACTTGGAGTCTGACGTTCAAGGGCAGGAAGCATCCAGCACAAGAGAAAGATGTAGGCTGGGAGGCTAGGCCAGTCTAGCCTTTTCATGTTTTTCTGCCTGCTTTATATCTGCTGGCACCTGATTAGATGGTACCTACTCAGATTAAGGGTGGGTCTGCCTTCCCCAGCCCACTGACTCAAATGTTAATCTCCTTTGGCAACACTCTCACAGACACACCCAGAATCAATACTTTGCATGCTTCAATCCAAGTTGACAGTATTAACCATTACGAACGTGGTCTATGAATTCATTATTTAATGAATATTTATGCTGTACGTCCTTAAAGTCTCCATTAGCATTGTCTTAGGTCACACAGATCTCAAGGCAAGAGTCAACTTTGTTTTGTCTTACTTTCTATAGCACCAAATAGGTTATCAAACAACTATGCAATTAATGAGTTTTTGATATTGAATGACAAACTTTAAACCATTTAAGGATTCTATGGTGAGGCCAATTTACCAAAAAGTTAAATATAATTGGGTTTAAATAATTAGATTTTATAGTTGTCATATTTTTTCTAAATTTGAAAGAATGGCTTTAGAGAAAAAACTGCTTCATCAATATCAAAACACCTAAAAATTATGACGATGATTTCATAATCTCACTGAAATAACAGAAATGAAATATATTTTCTTGCCCTAATGTAGAATCTCAGCAGGAAGCACTCAAGGTTAATTCCTGCTGACATGTCTAATCAGGTTGTGAAAGTGTTGCAGAGAATTAATCCTTGGATAAGGTGCTTTATACTGAAATAATGTAACTACTTTTCTTTGTAGTAAGGAACCTTTTAATCTTAAAGGTACTTCTTCCTTGGGGACTTAATGCAATTCCAAGTTTTTTTTCATATATTAAAGATGATTTAAAGATGATATAGGCCAGCTTTACAGTACACACAAGAGTCATAAAGAGAAAATATTCCAAGTTTGATTTATAATTGAACTCTTCATAAGAATATTGAATTTATAAGATTTTCTACTAAAATTTCCTTTAGACTGCAGTTGAAAGAACTAGACTACAATAGATAGTATTGCTTAGACAGTTACTTGAGTACCAAATTTTGTTAATACAGATAATTTAGCCAGTTTAGTTTAGATTTAAAACCTTTTCCCTGTCATAACAACAACTGTATTTTTACCTATGTGTACAGACATGTTTCATCATTAAGGTTAATGGAAGTTTTACTATTTTGAGTTTCCTCCTTCCTTAAAATTCTCTATCCTAGTTATCAGGCAAAAAATGCTTTGGGGGCATACTATTTATCCAGTGTAATAAAGCTAACTGGTAATATTCATCACCTAAAGAGTGATGAATTTAACACAAACAAATAAATTCTTGGGGAGGCAGTCTTTTGTTCAGAATTCATAAGGTTTGTGTTAGGATGGTGTATTTTAAAAAGAATGATAAAAATAATCATGTTTAAAGAAAGAAATTTAATGGTACTTTCAAAAAGACTAATGCATAACAAATTAAGTTATACTGTATTTCCTTTGCTACCCAGAACCACAGGGCTGGTTGTCAACACATACTGAAGAAATGTAAGCAAAATACAGAAAGTGATGATTTTCAAAAGCAAGAGAAGAAACTCCTTTTCAACACTTTATATTGTTTATTAATGCAGTATACATTAGATCTAAAATCTGCAGTTTCTAAGCACACCATGTTTAGATCTTTCAGATCCTTCTGCAGTTTTAGGTTATTTCTATGGAGGTACCTTTAAGTGAATGAATAACACATTCTATAATTCCTGAAAATATAGTACAGAGTGAAATGATTTAAATATAATTTAGGCACATATTGATTATGAAAATAGATTATCTCTCAATACAATACTTCTCTGTCTTGGTAAAAATAATAAAGCAAAGAAAATAATTCATTTCTGAAGTTGCTTTCCTTCACTTGTAAAGGTCTGATCTCCTCCCACTATGCATATGTACCCTTTACTGTTAAGGAAAGCTTTGCATATGTAGATATAGAAGAATAAGCTACGTAAATACTAAAGATATGTCATTCTCCCAAAGGAGACAAAAGTGGTTTTCAATGATTCCTTGCCTCATGTTGATGAGTCTGTAGAATTCAGAACCCATTTGGACACAGCTAATATCCCTGCTCTTGGGGTAGACGTAAGGACACCAGGTCATTGGTAGGGAGGTACAGGCCCTTCTTCTGCTGCTGCAGAGAGATAATGACTCAAGAAAATTGGGCTAACATTTGTTTAAAAAACAAATAAAAATAAAATAAGTTAAAGAATCACAGGTGCTGACTGATGGTTACATCTTGGACCAGCCAAATGCCTTTATTTTTACTTTAGATGTGTTTTCTGGTGGCTATAATCAAATGTCTGTTTAAAATTCCTCATTCCTCACTATAGGGTTCTAGCTGCAATTATATTAGATTGCCTTTTAACAGGCAACTCTACCATATTCATTCATATTGTATAAGCTTTGATTGCAGTAGATCTGGATTTAGTGTCTATTTCTAAGCTGGCCCTATGTAAATTATTTGGTATTTGAATTAAATCAATGTTAATGATGCACCTTGGTTTTTTGGTTTTGAAGTATCTTCCTATGTTTGTGCTGATTGTATGAGAAAACTAGGTTTACAGTGTAAACAGAATTGCTTGGTCTGGTGTTGAGTGGAATTTGCCTAGAATGAAATTCTCAGAAATGCTCATTTTTAAGTGTTGAAGTGATAGGTAAGTTCTTCCTCCATCTTGGAGTTCCACTGTACCTTTGGAATGAGTGATGTACAACGATGTCTTTCTTTCCACTCTGTCTCAATCAGTAAGAACTGAATATTACTTTCATTTAGCTACTGTTTTGTTCTTAAAAGTAAACATTATAAAAATGAACCTGAAAAGAGTCTTAGGGAGTCTGATCTCACCATATTCATATGGTGTGACAGGTATTTAAAGAGGGAAGGCGTCACTAAAGCTATTTATAAACCTGAACAACTTTTTCAAAGTTTTCGTAAAGTTTTAACAATTTAAATATCCGCACTGCATCTAGGTACTCAATAAATATAATTGCATATGTTGTGCTTTCCATAAAATTAAAGTCCTCAAATGCATCTCAAACCAAGATGGTATTTCCACATCATGCCTATTTAAAAGCAAATATAATAGATACTATTCCTGGTCATAAAACCAGGTAAAACCCCCTACCGCATTCAAAAGGCAGCAATATCTAGTTTCCCTACATCTATTAAATGAGTGCTTTTCTGTTAAAAATCAGAATATGGAAAAAAGTCAATTTTTTTCCCTTATGCACCGCTGAGAACAAGCGTAATCCTCTAAATGTTTTTTTTTTAATTTCCTTACAGTGTTATTTCTTCTAGACAACTGAGTGGGTGGAGAAAGAAAAGTGGTAAGGAAAACATTTTCATCTTGTACATCTTCCTCCAGCCCCTAAAATTCTCATCTGACACTTTGTGACATGTGTAATGGTGTCAGCATCTCTTCAAATATAGCTCCCTTCACGTTGGACCCTCTCAGGTTGGCTTCTTGAAGATCACAGCCAGACAGATCACAATTCTGCAAGATGAAAACAATACTCATGTAATTCATGTGGAGATTTCAGGTCTTACCTGTTTCCTCTCAAAATGATTTCTGGGGCATATTAGGAAAATGTTCCTATACAGTAAAACTCAGTTAACTTCTGCAAAACTGATGATACGCCACCCTAAAGTAAGATGTTCTTCTATCTGTATGTTACTTCTAGTTAATGTTCAGGCTGATCACCATAAATATGTATAAACAAAGGTTAACGAGGAAGCATGTTACTTGTGCTTCCATATTTTCTAATGAGACATTGAAAACAGGGGTCCCCAACCCCTGGGCCACACACCCATACAGGTCTGTAGCCTACTAAGAATCAGGCCACATAGCAAGGAAGTCAGCAGTAGATGAAGCTTCATTTGTGCTTAAAGCCACTCCCCGTATGGCTCAAATTACAACCTGAGCTCCACCTCCTGTTGGATGACCACGGTATTAATTAGATTTGCATAGGAGAGTGAACCCTATTGTGAACTGTGCATGCCAGGGATCTAGGCTGCACGCTCCTTATGAGAATCTAATGCCTGATGATCTGTCACTATCTTCCATCACCCCCAGATGGGACTGTCTAGTTGCAAGAAAACAAGCTCAGGGCTCCCACTAATTCTACATTATGGTGAGTTATATCATTATTTCATTATGTATTACAATGTAATACTAGTAGAAATAAAGTGCACAATAAATGTAATGCACTTGAATCATTCCAAAACTACCCCCCAACCCTGGTCTGTGGAAAAACACTTCCACGAAACTCGTACCTGGTGCCAAAAAGGTTGAGGACCATTGATTTAAAATACAGAATGGATTCTAACATAGTAATATATATATATACACACACACATAATTTCTTTTTTTAGAGGAGATTCATTCTTATTGCCCAGGCTGGTGTGCAGTGGCACAATCTTAGCTCACTACAGCCTCTACCTCCCAATTCAAGCTATTTTCCTGCGTGAGCCTCCCAAGTAAGCTGGGACTACAGGTGCTTGCCACTACGCCTGGCTAATATTTTGCATTTTTAGTAGAGACAAAATTTCACCATGCTGGCCAGGCTGGTCTCAAACTCCTGACCTCAAGTGATCTGCCCACCTCGGCCTCCCAAAGTGCTAAGATTACAGGTGTGAGCCACTGTACACGGCCCCAAGGTAATAAAGATTATCAAAACAATTTTACTGTGATCCAAGAACAACAACAACAACAACAACAACAACAACAACAAAAGGCATGAGATGGGAGAAGACTGTTTTTTTTAATCTGAAAAGATTTTACTTAATCAAATTGTAGAACAGATTTTTCCATTCCCTAGACCTACTATTTTCTTTTTTTTTTTTTTTGAGACGGAGTTTCGCTCTTGTTACCCAGGCTGGAGTGCAATGGCGCGATCTCGGCTCACCGCAACCTCCGCCTCCTGGGTTCAGGCAATTCTCCTGCCTCAGCCTCCTGAGTAGCTGGGATTACAGGCACGAGCCACCGTGCCCAGCTAATTTTTTGTATTTTTAGTAGAGACGGGGTTTCATCATGTTGACCAGGATGGTCTCGATCTCTCGACCTCGTGATCCACCCGCCTCGGCCTCCCAAAGTGCTGGGATTACAGGCTTGAGCCACCGCGCCCGGCAAGACCTACTATTTTCATAGCAAGGAACTGCCCTTGTTTTTAATGCCTCGTATAATACAATGAGTTTTGATAGATGTACAGAGTAGTGTAACTACCAGAATTTGAAGCTGTTTCTTAATTTCTTTTTTTTAATTTTTTTGAGATGGAATTTTGCTCTTGTTGCCGGGCTGGAGTGCATCTCGGTTCACTGAAACCTCCTCCTCCCAGGTTCAAGAGATTCTCCTGCCTCAACCTCCAGAGTAGCTGGGATTACAGGCATGTGCCACCATGCCCCAATAAGTGTCTGTATTTTTAGTAGAGACGGGGATTTCACCATGTTGGTCAGGCTGGTCTCGAACTACCAACCTCAGGTGATCTGCCCGCCTCCTAAAGTGCTGGGATTCTAGGCCTGAGCCACTGTACCCAGCTCTTAATTTCTCTTGAGATCACAGAGTGATAGATAAGATGGAGATTCTAGTTAAGTCCCTGGATATGACAGGGGAAGCATGGTTAGAGAGAAGGGTGACTAAACATAACCTGTTAGGAGAACAGACCTCAGGAGCTCTCCCCTCAATAGTCAATCTTATCAGTCTTTGCAATCAGTTAGGCAGAAGTAGGTTTTTGGTGCTAAGCCACACTGACTACACAGTATACTAAAACCTACGAAAAAAATATAATCTTAGATGGAAGTAATGTAACAAATAATAAATAATTGTGCTTGTGATAGGATCACAATCTTGGGTCATTTCTTTTTGCCTTCAAGGTGAAAGAGGCCTGCTCCTCTGCTACTGAGAGCTATCAAGAGATCTAGGCAAAAGCATTAAGAAAAAAAATTAATAGCAAGCTAAAATTTGAAACACTGTTCTCTGCAATCCAATTTATGCCGGATTTCATAGCTACTAGCCACATGTGGCTACTTAAAGGAATTACAATTAAATAAAATTTAAAAATAAACTTCTCATCTGCACTAGCCACATCTCAAGTGCTCAACAGCTATCTATGGCTAGTAGCTGCTATACTGAACAGCAGATATAGAAAGTGTCCCTCCTGCACCAAGTGCTACTGGATGGTGCTGGTGTAGACCTGTCAAAAGCTATCGAGTTTGGTAGCTAAACTGGCAAATTAAGAAGACATACAAATACAATTCTTATAAAAAAA
This sequence comes from Saimiri boliviensis, assembly GCF_048565385.1. Classification (NCBI taxonomy): domain Eukaryota; kingdom Metazoa; phylum Chordata; class Mammalia; order Primates; family Cebidae; genus Saimiri; species Saimiri boliviensis. The sequence continues at coordinate 100,703,107 of NC_133461.1, forward strand.
AAGATGAGTAGGCAAAATTACAATCTCAAGGTGAAAACCAAAAAACATATGGCTCTAATGTTAAATAGACTTTTCCTGAACCTGATTTCAAACCTGGATATCATTTAAATTTCTTAAGTAGTTTAAGAAGTAATCTAGCCCATTTAATTCTGTTCAGAATTATTTTTTTATGGAAAATGCAATATATTAGATTAATAATGCATCTATCAAACTTATTTACTTAAGAAAAACTCAAGGAAAAGGAGAGAAATGAAATCAACCTAGACTGAATGTCAGATGAGTCTTCCAATCCACAAGTGGCATCTATGACTTAGGTAAGTGAATCCTGCTCTGGAATTCTTATTTGTGTAAACACACAAATCAAAAGAAAACATCCTTCCCGCTGTGTTGGCATGTTACCTGGCAGTTTTACCAGCCAACTACTTTGTTTTGAATTCAACAAATTTTGCATGAAATACTTATTAAGTCTAGAGTAATAAAAACTCTTAAAATGTTGGTGAACTCACCTCTAAATCAGTTCCTGCCAGAGTTGCTCCTCTCAGGTTACAGTTCTTCAATTTTGCATTTTTTAAGGTAGCCACTCTCAGGTTAATCCCTGTCATCTGACTTCCTTCCATATCCACACCTTTCAGATTAGCACCTACAGTGAACACATTCTGGGAGTAGCTTAACTTAAAAATACAGTTATCCACCGTCAATAAAACTGCAAGATGACTTAATGGGGGTGAATAATGACAGCTTCCTTTAACTTTTGGAAATGAATCTAAAATCTTGTCTCTCAATAAACTTACATATATAAAGAGTTCACTGATGAAAGAATGCTTTCATCAATACTTTTGAAGGAAGAAATGTAGTTCTGTTTTATGGTAGTTAGCACTTTCATAATGTGCCTCTACAGCTCTATGATAAGGGAGTTAAGTAGTCTCCTAAAATATACAAGTAAACAAAGTGGTCAGTCACAGATATAACAAAACAATAACAAACTAAGAATATATTAAATCTAAAAATGATTTTTTACAACTCCCTGGCTTTCTGCATATGAAATTTTTCCTTTTGATCAGTATAAGAATATTTTATTCCATTTGAAAGTTTAAGATGTTGATATTTAATTTTCGAGCCTGTATTTCTTCTGAGTCCTCAGTTTAGATTAGCATTTGATTGAGACCAAATGGAGGTATGTACCTCTTTGGAAGTTCTCCAGATATGATGACAGAAGAAACATATCCCCTACAGCTATCCTGTTTCACCCATAACAATTACTTTCCAGGGCTTTTTCCTTTATGGTCTGCTTTCTCCACAAATAGCTATTTACAGATAGGATCTCACCTTCTAAATTGGCTTTAAGACCAGAAGGATCCTCAAAATTACACAGTTTCAGGGATGCTCCTTCTGCATTAGAACAGAGCATTTTCACTCCCTGGAGATTTGCACACTGCAAAGAAAAGAGAAAAGCCCTGGTTATGAGGTTCATAATTTTGTTCAAATTAGCTGAAACAGTAAAAGAAAAAAATAGAAAAAGGGAAAGGGCTCTACTCAACACACTCATAATCAATTATTTTCTGTTTATAATAAAGGCTTTTCTAATTAAACCCAGTAAGAACTAGGAACATTAAAAAAATTTTTTTTAAACGACTGTTTTTTAAAAAACAAATGCAAATTAACAGCAGCATGTTCATTTTACATGAAACATAATGGTTTAGATAAAAAAGTTGGGAGAGTCAGAACTATGAAGGACATCTCTATCTCTATTTTTATAAACACTCATATGCATGACAATGAAACAGTCAATTGTATGAGTAAGGAAGGCATAGACTTGTTAGGGATATGGATTTTCTCTTATTACTGTAGGAATCATGATGTTCTATGTGAAATTCTTGATATCCAAAGATGCTCCTACTGCCTTCAACTCAGAGGTCAGAATACGAATGCCAGCATTTAAAGGCACTATTTAGCTACAAAACACTAGCAGGATGCTTGTTGGGTCTTTCTGCACCAGCCATTGCAACATTATCAACCCTGAGCAGCCAAATCACAATGCGTAATGCAGAACAGAGAGTAAAATGGCAGAAAATACATGTCTTAAGATTTTATTGTTTTGTTTTGTTTTGTTTTTTTGAGACAAAGTCTCACTCCGTCACCCAGGATGGAGTGCAGTGGTGCTCTCTCGGCTCACTGCAACTCCACCTCTCAAGTTCAAGCGATTCTCGTGCCTCAGTGTTCCAAGTATCTGGGATTACAGGCGTGCACCACCATGCTTGGCTAATGATTGTATTTTTAGCAGAGATGTGGTTTCACCATGTTGGCCAGGCTGGTCTTGAACTCCTGACTTCAAGTGATCTGTTTGCCTTAGCCTTCCAAAGTGCTGGGATTATAGGCATGAGCCACCACACCCAGCCAAGAGTTTTAAATTATGTTCATTTATCTCAAAGAGTTTTTGACAAAAATCTTTTTTTTTTTTTTGTCCTTAACATAAATAAAGCTGCCTCTATTTAAAGACTAGGCCCTTCATACTTTTTTTTTTTGATGATGTTAATCTTTTTCCTATTTTGCTACCAACCTGACTCTTCAAGATAAGACAGAATAAGGACAGTGAAAATAACTAAAATGTGTATTTGGTAGATTTTGTTACTAGCTCTGATACAAAGCTTCATGGAAAAATAAGCTGCAGCTGAGTAAACCCAAATTATAATTCAATAAATGACTGCCAAAAGCAAGATGCTATTGATTCAAAAGACATATAGACATGGGCCTTGGTGGTAAGGAACTTACAGTTGTTAAAAGTTAATAGATTTCATTGTTGGTCTGCATATATCCTCTAACTTCAAATAAACACAGATACTATGTATATATATGTATGTATTTATATTTGAGGGAGGGAAAAGGCCACTGAGATGTTAACTTCCAGACTGATGCACACCATGTTTATTTCAAAATATCTCTGCCAAATTCTTCTTGAGCAGTAACATTTTCCCATTCCAGAAATGAGGTTGAATAGATTTCAAGGTTCCTTTCAAATTTAAAGGTACCTTTAAAAGGTACCTTTATAATTTGCTGAAAATATGAGTCCTGATAAATAAAGTACAGTATATCAAGGAGTTCAGGAACTAATTCCAAGACTTAAATTCTTATTAGTTGCTAAACCTTTCAGTTATGTTTAAGAAAGGATATCAAACTTGCAAAACCAAATCCATTTTACTTTCAGACCCTTCAGTCTTATATCAACATAATAAATTATCTGTTTTCAAATAAAAGCTCCAGTAAAAGATAGTTATAATTCCTGTCTCAAAGGCTCTTTGAGACCATTCAATAGACTAAAAATTTAATTTTCTCTTGTAGCCTAAAATGATACTTACGTCAAGCACTGATCCAGAGAGATCAGCTCGTTCAAGATTTGCACAGCAAAGATTTGCATGTGCAAGATTACAGCGACTTAAATTGGCCATTTTGAAGTTTATGTATCGAAGGTCCAAACGAGAAAGATCAGCACCACTGAAGTTCAAACCCTGAAATAAAAAAGCACAAATTGTCACTATAATTAAACCGTCTGCATTAAATTTAATTACTATAGCTAACCACCAAATTGTTTTTAGAAGCAAATGACAGTTCAGTCATTTGGAGTTTATTATAAAACATGATCAAAATGGAATTTAGATACATAAAAGAAGTGTTGTTAAATAGGTTCCTCATAAAAGAAACTCTAAGTATATTAGAGTATAGCCTGGCTGTAATTCATTTATCTGTAGAAGTTTCTAAACAGGGATCCCTGTTAGTCCTCTATCTGCTAGTAAGTGTTTAGTTAAACCTAATTATATTAAAATTATTTTATTACTTCAATAAATCAAGACAATTTATTAGGCAGAAATGAGTACCGTGGTCTTTAAAAATCTGAAATGCTACAGTACACATAAATAAAAGTACTTGCCACTGATCAGCCTGTACATTGCAAATGTACAAATATTGACTTTTAAAAAACTGCTGCAATTTCCATGCATGATTCACAAACTGCTACATGTGATATAATTAGACAATTAAAAAAGGCTATTATTCCATCTCTTTTTGGCTAACCATTTCAGAACTAAATCAATGCTGTGACTCATAATTAAATTATATCTTGCATGTAAAAGGAAAATAAAGCAAAAAAAAAAAAAAAAAACCCAAAACATTAGAAGAATGTAAAATTTTATTCACAGATTTGCTGACAGAAATAATTCATACAAAAGTCTGCTTTAATTACCTGGCATCGCAGTTCTGACTTGGTTGGAGTTGCTAGCAAAAATCGGACAAATTCCTTTCGGGATATTGGTGAATGATCCTCTGGTGGTTGAGAATTCTTGAAAAGATACTAAGAAATTAGTAGAGTCTTTTGGGAGACAGCTACAATAAATTTAATAAGTGGCTAACGTAAAACCAGGCTTACCTTTATTGCCACTTCTAGGTGTTCAATCAATGAGTCAATACCAAAAAATCTTGCTTCTTCTAACACACCTATCAGAACAAAAATGATTCTGAAACAGTAACTTAGTGAATGTATTACATTCATTGTGAATGTAATAAAATATGATTAGTTCACATAATCTTAACATTTAAGTGACGTTTTAGATCTGAAGGTTTGCCACAAGTATCTTTTACATACTGAATCAGAAATGATGGCTTCACAAAAAATGTCAAAAGTATAATTCAGAAATATTTCTTATAGCAGAATAAAATTTAAAAATAATTGTAAATAAAAAGGGTTTCATCTATCATTTACTTGGTAAAAAAAAATATGTATATCATTCAAATGACTTGGTATTTTTACTTATTCTAATCTGTTAATAAACATCAGAATGTGTGGGAATACATCTGGGCTCCATTATCTTTCAAATGAGAAAACCTCAATCATTCAGTTGGCTGTCTACCTGGTAAAAAACTACTTAGAACTCTGGAATTACAAAGAAAGTATCAAACATAATCCCTCCCTTCAAACACTTACAAGCTAGTAAGGGTAACTAGATAGAGAAAACCAGTAACTTCGGAAGAGTAATACAGTCTTTTCCATGAAAACCAAACTCTGTGGTCAATAATCCAATTGCAAAACAAAGGTCATCCAAGGTATAGCATCAGGTTGCCACTCTGGCATACGCAGTCCAGATTTCCGTTTCAGGAGGAATCCAGTCCAGTCAGAGTGGCATAATCTTTAGATTCTTCCTGAAGGGGCAGGCACACTAAGATAAATATCCCTGGTGGAAACCAACATATTATAAAAGAGATTCTTGTGGGCCACACTCTCAATTTGCTACTAGCTACTATCTAATATGTTTCTAATTCTAGGTTTAGAATTAAACCTTTAAAACTTCCAGAGAAGCCTTATAAATACCAAAGACAGGCCGGGCACAGTGGCTCACACCTGAAATCCCAGCATTTGGGAGGCTGAGGCGGGCAGATCACTTGAGATCAGGAGACCTCGAGACCAGTCCAGCCAATATAGTGAAACCCCTCTCCACTAAAAAAAAAAAAAAAATACAAATATTAGCTGGGCATGGTGGTGCATGCCTGTAATCCCAGCTACTAGGGAAGCTGAGGCAGGAGAATCGCTTGAACCCAGATGGCAAAGGTTGTAGTGAGCTGAGATCACACCCTTGCACTCCAGTCTAGGTGACAGAGTGAGATGCCGTCTCAAAAAAACAAAAAAAAAGAAAAGAAAAGACACACATGAAGAACAGCAGATAGAAGAAAGGAAGAAATATTTAGTATATTTTACTATTAGCACAAGTAAAATCCGGATTTGAATACTAGCTCTGCCACTCACTACTTTTTGGTGTCAGTGAAGTTACTGTACATTGTTTTAAACCATATAATTACTTGAGGCAACCTGTAGGCAATGTAAAGAGTTTGGATGGAAAACTGTACTAACTAAAAACAATTCTTTATAAAATGAATCCAGCGGAGAGCTCTGCTTTTTGAACACTTGAACAAATAAAAGAAATGGTTGAGAAACATGAAAAAGAAAAAACTAGCAAATCTTGGTAATAGCTTGGTTTGCAGATGTGTGACACAGCATGGATATATGTATTTCTAACATTATTTTCTAGACAAGTTCAATATAAAATGCTATCAATAATTTGAGGAAAAACGAAAATGGGAGAAATAGAAAGCAACCAGAATTTAGTTATAAAGTTATAGAACTAGCCAAAATGGTCAAATAGTGTCATTTCTTTTTTTGGCAATAGGTACCTTTTAAAGGGAATATAAAGTTTGATATAGCAACACTAAAAGTTAGTGGGTACTTTTTATTTCACTACAGAAACTGTAAACTAGCAGTCCTCAGGCTGATTCTGATGTGTTCAGCATGTCATGTTTTTAAAATAAAAATATTTCACATAAAATTTTAGATACCCAGGTTTTCTTTAAAAACCAAGGTTCTGGCACTCGGCATCTGTCCATGTTCCCACATGGCAGTGATCTGCTGAAGTTGGCAGGCGTGTAACCTCAAGATTGCCAACTGCCTACCACTCCTCAAGTACTAACATCAGATCAACTTCAGTCACTTGGAGGCCTGTTTGCTTCCAAATGTGCAAACAGTGTTTTATAGGGGCTTTTGTCTACATCCCCTCTATGAACCTTCACAAAAATCTTGTGATATAGAAAGGGGCAAGACACTCATTTTTCCAATAGGACTCAGAGAAATTTTCCCCCAGTTAGTTTCCCCAAGTAAGCAAGGTGTAGAGTCAAGACTCGAATGCAGATTTATGACTGCGAAGCATGATTTCCCCTCTTGACTACTCTAGTTCTCACATAATGTGAAGAATATCCATAACTTGGAGCCAAGTTACATTCACAATTCAATTCTTAAAAAAGGAGACAACAACATCCTTTCAAGTCACTTGTGATAGAATCTAAAGCAATTTGGAATATAGAGTTGAAGTGCATGGGTTAGATATTTATCCATATGTACAAAGACTACCTACCTGGAGGACCACCTGTGCTAAGTCTATTTCTACACCTACAGACACTGATATACATGTGAACACATTTAGTTTACAAAATAGAAAAAAAAGTATGGAAACATGCTGAGTGAAACAAAATTAAAATCTTACAAACTTACAAAAATGTGAGTAGTTAAGAGAATTATATTGGAAGTCTTCATAAACTCACCCAGTAAGTTAATGCCATCATTTACAATGAGCTGTCCATGACGCAGGTAGTTCAAAATGGGTTCAAAGTACTCAGGGCTTCGGTCAATTAAGAAAGCTCCTCTATGATCCTGCTTATTTCCCCAGACACCTGTGTTACCACATAATAAAGAAAGTCCCCCATAAACAAAAAATAAAGTCAGAAATGTATGAGGAAAAATTTGCTTAATATACCAGTAAGGTTTTACTCTTAAAACTGAGATTATTAGGTTAGAAGTTATAAAGTCAGTACAGATACAAAACAGGTAACAAAGAATGTGAAAACAATGTGTTACGCTCACCTTTGTCCTTAAACATGTGGGCCAGCATACTGTCAGGTTCTTTATTCACTAAAGTGCTCCTAAGAATTCAGGGAAAAAAATTGATTTCTCCATTTGTCTTTATAAACAAACATATTTAAGTCAAGAGTATACTCGATCCCAGCTGCTCTCTCAAAAAGATGCATGCTACAACCTGGTAGGAGTAACGCTGGGGAACAAAAACGTGCAGTAAGTTGCCATTTATCAGATCCCTTCTAATCGGGTACTTCCTTTGATTTAAATATTGTTTTATTTTCCTTTGATTTAATTACTTGTCTATCTTGTTAGCAAGCTACTACATAATAATATTCTTGATCTTCCAAACTTATATTTTTCTGCCCTTTAACAAAAGCAGTTGTAGTCGCTACAAATTTTAGTAGTGTTAATTTTTACTTGTATTGTGTGTTTATTACTCAACATCTGAAAAGCATGTTATAAAACACTGAAGTGATGCCTTTTATGCCTTCTCTGGAATGAACCATGTTTTTACTTTTTTCTTCAAAAAAAGTTATAAAAAATGGCTTCAGATCACATAGTATATTTAAGCAGCATCTGAATCTATTTTACAGAAATCAGCAAGTTGAAGAATAAATGGTACACAGTATTCCTTTTGCGTTTTCTTTCTCTCTAACACACACACACACACACCTACCGTGTAGTTGTAAAGTACCGCCCTCCAACATTTAATGTTAGCCAATCTGTGTGGAATCCTGACAATCCTTCAGGCGGCTTAGAATCTGTCTGAGGATCTAGAGATGATATGTAGAAAATAATAAAAATATTAAGATTGAGGATTCCGGGAAGATGGCAATGGCATAATTTTTTAAACTGAACACACACATAATAAAAGCATACCAGAGCTACTAGGACAGCAATACCCAAACCCATAGACTGCATCTAAAACAACACTAGGTGATAAAGTAGTCCCACCAATACCAACAGCTGTAAGAGCAGCATGCTTTCAGCGCCTGTGAAAGAAAAAGCAGAGAGAAGCGACAGAGTATATGATGAACCCACGAATGTCAAAGCCATCCACAGATACTGACTTCATTGCTTAGTAAGTCTAGCTGAGAACAACAGATTGAGATCACCCCAAAAATGGGTGATGCAAGTAGTTTGCAATAAGATCTGATAGGGCTAAAAATAAACTCTCAAAACCACATGGCTGAAACTCCCTTCTAAGGACAAAGCTCCATATCAATAAGATGCTGGGAAAATAATCCAAGTCGAATGCAACAAAGAAAACAGAGACCAAAAAAAAAAAAAAAAAAAGGAAGGAGTCCAGATGAAAGTTAAGAGGTCTAAAAGACCAGAATATATCAGAAAATCAGTTCTGTATTTTTTAACACTTCCCAAAAACAATGGAAAAGGGAACTCTAAAGCCATGAAATTGGAAAAACTGTCCTAAGTCGGCCCTCTTTTCAAGTTAAGAAAAACTAGTCACATAAAAATAAGCAATACAAAGAGATTGATCAAATGTCATACAAAGGTGTTAAAATAATAATGTCCTTATAGATAATGAAAGCATTCCAGAAATACCGACAAAGTAGATTAAAATTATAATCTAATATTCGGAAACATGCTAAAATAAGTTTATACAAGGTATAAAATAATATAAATCAGAATTTAAAAATTCATAAATAGCAAGAACTCAGGAGAGAATTAGAAATAAATGAAAAACCATTTTAAAAATAAAGATTAAAGCAAAAGAAATACAAGAGTGATTAAACATAATAGACAATGACTTAAGGGAAAGAAAAGGTATAAAAGAGAATAGCTTGAAAAATTAAAAGGAAATGGCCAGACATGGTGGCTCATGCCTGTAATCCTTTGGGAGGCTGAGGCAGGGGGATTACTCGAGCTCAGGCATGAGAGACCAGCCTGGGTAACATGGCAAAACCTCATCTCTACCAAAACTGTAAAAAAAATAGCCGGGCATGCTGGCACACATCTGTAGTCCCAGCTGCTTGTGGGGCGTGAGGCAGGAGAATCACTTGAGCCTAGGAGTTCAAAGCTATAGTGAGCCAAGATCACATCACTGCACTACAGCCTGGGTGATGAAGTGAGGCCCTGTCTCAAAAAAATAAAAAAAAATAAAATAAAAAATAAAAAGAAAGGAAAAAGTTTCAAATGTAAAAAACAAGTGTAAAAGATCCACCACACATTTAATACAGTGATGAAAGAAGGAAATCAAATCAAAGTGAACAAAAAATATATGTAAACTTCAAGAAAACTTTACTGAAATTTAAAAATATATACACTTGAAACTATATATTGAAAGGATCCATCACATACTAAGAAAATCAATGCAGAACAACTCAGAACACCAAGAAATATTCTGCTAAAATTACTGTACTTTAAAGAAAGAGAAATGTCCTTTGGGTGATCCATGGAAAATAATCATATAAAAAAGATCAGATTTTTTGAGACCAAAACTTCAAGGCAGAATAAAATGCAGTAACACATTGAAAATATTCAAAGGAAAATAATGTGAACCAAGGATTTTTCAATAGCTTTGCTGAGGTATAATTAACATAAACTACATATATTAAAGTTCATAATTTGATAAGCTTTGACATATACTGTTATATCAAAATTATATAAAGATGGTGGAGGGCAATGGTATCTTGCCATTGGAAGATGTCAGAGAATATTATTCTCATAGTTTCTTGGAGAGAAATCTACTAGAGAACAAGTTTCAGATAACCTCCAGCAACATAACAAAAGGATTGGAGGTAAGTGTACACTTGAAGTAAAATTAAATGAGGGCATTAAGGGAGACAGTATAATATACAATGGGTATATGTTCTGACAATGCAGAAACAATACACTTATTTTTTAAGTAAGAGGAGAAAGGATTTAGCACATGAAAAACATTTAACTTTTTAGTAATCATATTGTTACTGAAAGTATTAGGTTTGTTACTCTGACACTTTTAGGTGTGTTCTGTGAGGGGCAAAGTAAATGATTATATGACTTTATAAGTCTATTAGTACCTATGCCCCTGAAAGTCAGGATTATTGATAAGGAAGAACGGAGACACAGATGTAAGTTAGAAGAGGATAAGTAAAACCCTTATAATCCTAAATATAAACTTTAAGTATACATATTCTATCATATATGGCATATAAACTTTATAACCTATAATATATATTATATACAAATTGTATCTCTACCTGCATATTTTCAATTCTGTCCACCAAAGGCATAGCAACAATGATGGACCCAATAGCAAAGAGCCTCCCCAGCACCCAGATTTGTCTTAGAATGACACTTCCCACTAAAAGAAATCAAGGATTGTTGGAAAAATGTTGATCCAGGTCTGGGACAGGAAAAGGTTAAGATAAACACCTTTTATTCCAGGTAATAAGCAAGCTATAAAATCCAACAGGGTTGTGTTAAAAAGACCTGAAGAGATTTCCAGTGGCCAAAAGTTAATCTGAACATCAATAAATGCAGAGGATGAAAACATAACAAATATTTTAAAATCCATGAGTTAATAACAAACTAAAATCTTAATTGATCACTTTTTATTGTGTTTGTATGCAGTGGACCAATTAAGAGACCACTGCCTGCCAATCACTGTTAGGCCAATGGATAGAAGAAGATGAGGAGTTCCTGCTCACAGTTTTAAGGTAAAGACAGACAGACAAGAGTATGCACTTCTCAGCTGGCAACTTCCTGTGCAACTATCCTGAAAACTACTTCCACTCACCAAATGCAATTAGTATGATGCTTTAAAAATACTTAAATATTCAGTGTTGACTGTATGGAGTGAAATAAATCAAATACTTTATCTTACTTTAGGCCTTTTATTTTAAGATATAAAACTATAAGCTTTCTTCCAAATCAAAGGATAGTGTATTTGCACACCTGTGTGTATATGGTTGATATCAAGTCATTTTTTGACTGATTTGATCACTGTGAAATATTGTTAAACACTACGTATGCAAGCAGTATTTACTCACAAATATGTGATACAACACTTAGAGAAATTTTGACATTTACTAGCAGAGAAAAAATTTTGAAACAAAACAATTGTTTCTAAAATCAAAACTACCTTACCAAGTTAAAGTTAATGAATATATACACCTCGAGAGCACTTTAAAGCCATGTAAAAGACGAGGCATCCATACTAAAATATGATCATATAAGAAAAAATTTAATATATACACATACATCCAGTGCAGAATCAAAGAGTATGAAGATCTGAATACAGCCATCAGATCATTTTTAATGTTTAAGCTTAAGGGCCTCATTTAAAATAACTGCCATTCCATCCTTTTTTTATTATTATTTTGGCAGATAAAATTGGCTTTTAAAGAAGTCACTTACCAATAAATGGCTCTCCTTCACACACAAACAAAACATCATCATCCCTGGGGAAATCAAAATTTAAAAAGCCACCATCAAAATCTAAAAATCACATTAATTATCTGTTGTTTATAGAAACTGTTCCTTAGAATTATATAGAAGATAGGTTTTGCTATAAATCTAGACTGTAAAGAAGCTAAGTTTCCAATGCTTTATTTAACCCTCTGAACGTAATTGTCTTTGAATTTAAATTCAAAAGTAAGATCTTGCACATCAAAGTACTTTTGAAATGGGGGAAAAAAAATCCCACTACACAAATGATGTGAGTTCAGCTTTCTTATCAATTGAGAATGAATAATTATGCTCAAAAGATAGATTAAAGCCACAGCCAACTCTTTTTTCTTTAATTTTTTTTTTTTACCCCTAAATCATTAGCTGTTGTATGCTTCGGAGATGAAATAAACTGTCATATTAAATCTAGAAAAAATAAAACTGGAAGTAACTCTGCTATCAGTGTATACCCACCACACATCTACCACACACACAAATGTACATGGTTCCACATAACCCACAGTTCTGGACAATCAGTATACATCCTCTTCCCTAAGCAATTACACCAGATACTGTATTGTGAACCAAAAACAAATAAGATATTTTATAGCTCAGAAGGCTTCAGTTATGACCTTCCACTGTAGACGTTTTTATTTCCTATAGGACTCATAGGACATGCTGAATTTTCCTAACAGGCAGAGTTTGTGTTTCTTAAGGAGAAAATTAGATTGATGCAGATCATCATCCAACAATATGACTCAGCTTTCCTTATAAACTGAAAGAAGCTGGGAGATACGTATTGAAAAACTAATTATCCTAATTTATTTGGATTTAAAATGTAGTGTATAATATTTCCTGCAGTTAACTTTTTCAGTTTGGCATAAAAATCTGTTTTCTTTTCATTAACAAAACCCAACGAGCTGTATGACCTAGGTAAGTCTCTCAATTTCACAGGTAATTAAGTTTCCTCATCTGTAAAATGAGGGGTCTAGAACTGACTAGCTTCAAAAGCAGTATTATTATACTGAAAGGTCATTTTGATCTGGATTTATATGGAGATAAACAGTATATTACTGCTGTAAGTGAGAGCATCATTATCTTCACATCATCAATAAAAAAACCTCATGCTTTGCAAATTAAATGGTACAACTCAGACAAAGCAATTATAACATAACTGGTATAGTCAATACTTAATTTGTGTTCATTTTACCATCTTCTTTGTTAAGCATCTTTCTGCTCCAAAATTCTCTGACCTTGTGAAGATGAAGTAAGGTAAACTATACACTTTTTTTTAAGAGATAAATCTGCCTGGGAAATTTAAATAACAAACAAGCCTAAATTATGGTGGATCACTGGTGCTATCTCTACTTAGAATTCTATCATATTTATAAAGTTTTCACAAAATCTGGCCTCTGTAATGTTTATAAAATGCAAAGCATGCTTAAGAAATGATTAATAAGCAGGTGCCTATAAAAGTGAAGAGATGAATTAGATTTTTTAATGTTAAAAACTGCATGTCTTATTAGATCCTTCTCTAGTACCACAGAGAAGAAATTTCCTCATAGCCACATATGAACTATGCAGAAACACTATCAGTATACTGAAATGTACTAAGAGTTTTCTATCTGATCAATACACCTTAAGCCCAAATGATTTAAATTCCAAAGAGCAACTTCTAGGTCATCACTAGCCAAAATCCTGTATTAACAGTGATTAAATTACTACTTAAAGGAAACAGCATAGCACCAAGAAGTTGAGGTACACTGTTGACAGCTTATAAAAAGGTGAAGGTTACCTGATCAAAGCAATATCATCAATCAGTCCACCTTTCCCATTATACACACTGGTGGCTTTTATGCCGAGTTTACTGCTGGCCACAGAAAGCAAATCAGATAAAGTTCCATATACAGCAACCACCTGTAAACACACCAGATGAATATGAACAACTTATTTAATAAATTTTATCCCCCGCAAGTTACAAACCATCACATTAAAACAGGACTAGAAAATCAGGTTATCTTATGAAAGGAGACTTCAAGAGGTTCTTAACAGTGCCCCCTTTTCTTATATGACTCATTTATTCACTTAGTGCCTAATACTGCAGACTTCTAAACTAGATATAAGAAATCATCTCTGACCAAAAACAATCTACAATCCTAAGGTGAGTTAAATAGTGCTCCAGTTCTGAGGTAAGATAACCTATACTTCAATCTAGAGTCTGACACTTTCTAGCTGTCAACTTGAGTCAATCTATTTAAGCTTCTGTTGCTTCAACTAGAAATGAAGAAACCAGCAGCACCTACCTCAGAAGGTTATTACGAGTTCATACATAAGAGCTTAGCAAAGTGCCTGAGACCTAGTAAGTCCCTATTATGTTGCCCTTTTATTATTTATTTAATAAATAAATTCATCCTTATAACAAGAGTGCTCTGGTGCTGTTCATCCTTAGAATAAGAGTGCTGTGGTGCCGTTTATCATACCATTAACTACATCAACTATCACAGAAAAGGTAACTTCCCACCTCATTTATTTAATTCTTCACTAAGCCAGATTTTATCATCTAACATTACAAATAGAACACATACCTGGGTGACAGTGAATTGATGTGTCCTGCTTTGAATCAAGTAGTCTGATATATGCGCAAGAAACATGCAACTGTTTAAGCAGAGAGCTGAGAATCTCTACACATAAATGAATTTTGTGCCCCGGTCCTAAATGTAACTATGGGTTCCCAGCAGCTGAGTTGCACAGTTGCATCATTATCAGTTATGACCTCTGAAAGTTAGGAATAAAATGTAGGTGAAGGTTGGGCACAGTAGCTCATGCCTGTAATCCCAGCACTTGGTGAGGCTGAGACAGGCAGACCACTTAAGGTCAGGAGTTTGAGACCAGCCAGGCCAACATGGAGAAACCCCATCTTTACTAAAACACAAAAATCAGCCAGGTGTGGTGGCACATGACTAGATACTCCAGAGGCTGAGGCACGAGAATCGCTTGAACCAGGGAGGCAGAGGTTGCAGTGAGCCAAGGTTAAACCACTGCATTCCAGCCTATGTGACAGAGTGAGGCTCTGTGTCAAAAAAGCTACAAACACACACACACAAAGGAAAAAAGCAGGTGAAGAGCTAAACATGAAGCACAATCAGTGAGCTCATGGATGTCCCTAGATTATCATGTCAAGATACCATATGAAGTGAGCACTAAGGCTGGTCCTCTGTCCACCAGTGACTGCAATACAGTGGACAGTTACTAGTTAAATAAATAAAGTGAACAGAGAACATGGGAAAAGTTGCTCAGTAACACAGGAGTGTGCAGATTTCCAAAGGCAGAGTACTCAGATTCCAACTTTTTTCTCTTGGATTAGAAGGATGAAAGCCAGAAGAGTGTGGGGGCATTTTGCAAAGCATTGAAGGCAAGAAAAATTTAAGCAGAACTAAGTTCATTATAAAAAATAAAGTACAACCCAAGTGTCTATAAGCAGGTAATTGTGTAAATAAAATATGGTATATATACATACAATTGAATATTACTCAGCAATAAGAAACAACGAGGCCAGGTACAGTGGCTCATGCCTGTAATCCCAGCAGTTTGAGAAGCTGAGGCAGGTGGATCACTTGAGCCCAGGAGTTTGAGATCTGCCTGGCCAACATGGTGAAACACAGCCTCTACCAAAAAATACAAAAAATAGCCGAGCATGGTGGCATGTGCCGGTAGTCCCAGCTGCTTGGGAGGCTGAGGCAGGAAGATCATCTGAGCCTGCGAAGTCAAGGCTGCTGTGAGCCAAGATCAGGCAACTGCACTCCAGCCTGGATATGATGGGATGGAAAAAAAAAAAAAAGGAAAGGAACAAGAAAAGGAAAGAAAAAAAAGGAAAGCAAGAAAAGAAAGAAAGAGGGAGAGGCAGAGGAGAAGAGACATGAATTCTGACACATGCTGCAACGTGGATGGACCTTTCTGACGGTATTCTAAATGAAGTCAGTCAGTCACATAAAAGGACAAATATTCTATGATACCACTCACATGGAAGTACCCAAAACAGGCAGATTCATAGAGACAGCAGAATAAAGGTACCAAGGCAGAGATGGGAATGGAGAGTTACTTCTTAGTGGGTACAGTTTCTGTTTGAGATGATGACCAAGTACTGGAAATAAACAGTATGGTGATGGTTACATACACTGTGTATGTAAAAGATGTCAATGAATTATACATTTTTAAAATGGTTAAAATCATAAATTTTGTTGTATTTTTTACCACAATAAAAAAATAATGCAAAGCTCTTGGGACAGTGTCTTACAGCAGGTTTGCCATATATAATTAAAGCCTGAGCAAAATATGTCCCATATTTCTTAGGACTGTTCACCTCTGCATCACCGTGAGGAATTCTGTAACTGTGCTGTACACATTCCTGGGAGAAAGGGAAGAGGAAAAACAGTACCTAAAGCATTGCACACAGCAAAGCTAGGGTTCTGTTAAGGCAAGGAGAGAAAAGACTGAAGACAAGAAGAGAGCAGCAAACATGCAAAGGAGCAGGAGACTGACCAAAGCAGATACGCAACAACTACTGCAGTCGGGAAGGTGCCCTGAGAGGAGGGTAAGCAGCACCTCTTTTCCAATTCAGTGTTCTTGGCATAGCTGCCATTATACAAAGAATTTTCTAAATCTTTCTTTTGCCTCTTATTTACCTGTGCCTCTTGTATCTCAATGTGGCTTTCTTTTGCCTGATATCCCCTCCTTGCCCTAACATCAAGTTTCTCTCTCAGCATCTCTTTCACTGCTCTCTTGGCCATGCCGTAAAACAGAAGCAAGTTGAATCCATCTGTCTATACTTCTGTACTTAATGTAAATATTAGAGAGCTTACAGTCTTATATGACTTATTCAAAATACACTAACTTGAATTGCTGTCTACTTCCATATGATTGACTTGGCTTTTCTGTGGATTAGTTGCGTCCCAGTGAAAATAAAGGCCACCTTCCATGTTTTAAAGCTGTGCTGTCCCATGTGGAAGCCACTAGCTGTATGAGTTTATTTGAATTTTAATTTATTAAAATTAAAAGTTAAAATGCAGTTCATTCACACTAGCCACAATTCAAGTGCTCAACTGCCACATTAGCTAGTGGTTACCATATTAAATAGCCCAAATTTCCATTATCTCAGTAGTTCTATTAGACAGTGCTATTCTAAAGAGTAGAAAAAAAGGAAGAAAAAAGCAACCCTATTTTAATTCTATTAGGCTTTCCCATGATATAGGAACCCAAAGTAACAAACTGATGAAATACAACTCAAGACCTGTTTTCTGTTTTATTTAGAGGGTTGGGATGTTGCCATCTTCCCTTTCTTCCCCATTGAAGTCAAATTTGACCACACGATAGAAAAAAAAAATAAACACACACACATACTGTTTGGAAAGAACTATTCTCAAGGCAATCAAGGTACAATAGGTATTTCCTTGTAGGCTATAAACTACTAAGGAGCACAGTCTAGGTACAAATTGAATTGAACTTTTATTTTATTGGCGCTTAAATCAATCCTAATAAAGTATCAAAAACAACTTACCACATCACTAAATATTTTCTAATCTGGCTGTCTGCCTAGATCCTAAGGTTCAATAAAGAAATTTTAATTTACAAAAAGTTGTTATGAATTCTGTGAATAGAGGTGACCAATTATCCCTTGGTAAAGCTGATGAGCAGCACTAAAGAGGTACATCCCTGAGTTTTTCTACTAATAACTGCCATAGGTTTAAATGAAAGGATCCATCTACCTAAATGGTACATTACCTGGCTTATAATAGGCCTTTGATAAATACTTCTTGAATGTTGAGTGTTGAACTAGGACACACCTTTTTTGTATGACAATCAGTCATGTTCATTTAAGTCTCTTACACTGTAATTAGGGTAAAAAACTACAAGGTATAAATGTAATTCTAAAGTGATACTAAGGTCTGGCGTGGTGGCTCATGCCTGTAATCCTGGCACTTTGGGAGGCCAAGGTGGGCAGATCACCTGAGGTCAGGAGTTCCATACCAGCCTGACCAATATGGTGAAACCGTATCTCTACTAAAAATACAAAAATTAGCCATGTGTGGTGGCGCACACCTGTAATCCCAGCTACTCGCAACACTGAGGCAGGAGAGTTGCTTGAACCCAGGAGGCAGAGGTTGTAGTGGGCCAAGATCATGCCACTGCACTCTAGCCTGGGCGACAGAGCAAGATTCTGTCTCAAAAAAAAAAAAAAAAAAAAAGCGATATTCATAAAACGATTGAAAGTGACTGTCTTTGGATAATGGAATTATGGTTAACTATGACTTTTTTGTTTTATTCTGTTTGTTTTCCGAATTTGTTTACAACAAACCTATATTAACTTTGCTATAAGGCAGGAAGTTTTAATTTATTTTAAGGTCTCCATAGCTCCAGATACTAGTTCTACAAATACAATTATTTTAGTAGTTTGCAACCTAGCAGTTGGCAATTTCCTTTAAGTGAAATAACCAAAGGGTGGTCAGTTAGAGAAAACAGAATTTAAAGTAATACAAAGAATCTTATAGTTCTACATATTTGAAAATTTCCCTTAAGTTGGGCCAGTAAACTTGTTTTCACTTGGAGGGCTATTCTTGACATTTGTTTTCCAACTAATCATTCAAGCATACTAACAATACCAAACAAATAAAAAGGAGTTATGTTGCAATAGTAATATTCAAATATTTAAAATCTCTGTATTTTAAACTAATTAGAAACCAGATTTAAAAATACACATATCAACATAAATTTGTCATACATATGGAAAAGATGATTAAGTTAATGAGAAAGTTTCAAACAGACTGGCACATGCACTCTTCTTTACCTAACAACTCTGCTGAGAAAGAGGAACAATGAAAATCTTGTATATCATGGACTTAAGCTCCAGTCAGTATACTAAGTTTTTCTTTGTCTTCCTACTGAGCCAAAGAAATCATAAAATGATAGTGCTTACAAAGGTCATTTGCTTTTTATGTGTTACTTCCGCCATGTGGACCTGATGTTTCCAAGTCACTGTGATTATCTACTTTAATAACTTAGGCACTAAGAATGGAAGCATTTTACAGAGTAAATTGAGAGGCATGTCTATTTTAATGATGACTGTATTATACTACTGTTCAGAGTCAATTCTTTTGAAACTTCAGATCCCATGACAAGTGAAAGCTATCTTTGAGTTGGGAAAGGAAATGGTACACCATGCCTAGTAGAACTGGCTAGTTTTAATTTGCCTTTAAGCAACATTTTCAAATTGTAACCTATATTATTAAAATATATTACATTTAAATTTGAAAATTGAAACCTGCACATGTATGTAAAATATTTTTTCTTCTATCCCCACAAGATTTATTACATAATACACGATAAATACATAAATACTTGTTGAATTTGTGCAGGCTGATTTACCCAACCAAAGCACTGATCATAATTAATATCTAAATGTAGAACTCAATTTTCTCTATGTATACTTTTAGTCAAATACATTTTAAATATTTACATGATCTTATTCTTTAAAAGATGACCTAATTAATTCTAAAGTAAAAAATGAAAATATTAAAAATGAAAAATTCTGACAATACCAAGTGTTGGAGTGGATGTGTACCTGTGGGGAAGGTTTATGCAATGCTGATACGAATATAAATTACTGCAATGACTTTGAAAAACAATCTGACATTATTTTGCAAAATGGAATATTTACATATTTTAACATCCAGTAATTACAACTACCTGTCTATACCTTGGAGTGGTGGTTCTCAAATGTGTGATCCCGTTAACTGCAGCATCTGAATCAACCTGGAAATTTCACCTGCAAATTAAAAGTGCACATTCCTACCTCACCCTAGACCTACTGAATATTACCCTTTGGGGACGGAGTCCAGCAGTTTTCTCAAGTCCTCCTAGTGACTCTGCTGCATGCTAAAGTTTGAGAACTACTTCCCTAGAAAAATGCTTGCTGCTGTGCACCAGGATACATATACAGAAATATTCATGACAGCATTGTTAATTTAACAACAAAATATAAAGAAAATAAACAGCCTAATGTTTGTCATTAGGGTAAAAAAAATACATGGTATAAATGTGTATGTAGTAGACCTAACATCTACTGACAGGAATATCATGGTAGTATTTGTATAGCATGTACTTTAATAAAGCAGTAAAAATGAATAAATTATCACTATGTCAGAAATTATGATTGGAACAGAATTATACTGAATGAAAAAAGCAAGTTCTGGCCTAGCATGGTGGCTCATGCCTATAGTCCCAGCACCTTGGGAGATTGAGGAAGAAGAACTGCTTGAGCCCAGGAGTTTGAGACCAGGCTTGGCAATATAGGAAGACACTGTCTCCACAAAAAACTATATACAGTATCATACCAATTTGAGGTACAGTATTTCCCAAAGCTGATTTTTAAAAAATGTAATTTAGTGGCCAGGCACGGTAGCTCACGCCTATAATCCCAGCACTTTGGGAGGCCAAGGTGGGTGGATCAAAAAGGTCAGGAGCTCGTGACCAGCCTGACCAACATAATGAAACCCCATCTCTACTAAAAAATACAAAAATTAGCCAGGCATGGTGGCACATGCCTGTAATCCCAGCTAGTCAAGAGGCTGAGGCAGGAAAATCACTTGAACCTAGGCGGCAGAGGTTACAGTGAGCCAAGACTACACCACTGCACTCCAGCCTGGGCAACAGAAAGAGACTCCGTCTCCAAAAAAAAAAAGTAATTTAGTTCTGCATATATATGTGACAAAACTACTCATCTAAAAACACATACACACAGCAAAGAGAAAAACAAAACTCCCGACAATGGCTGCCTTTATGGGGAGAGGAAGAATGAACACATTATGTTATTGGTAACATGATACTTCTTCAGTTGTCTGGCAGATTTACAGGTATTTGTTATATTATGTTCCTCTTAATGTTTATGTATATTCTTTACTATAGTCTTTTCTGAATATAAAATATATTAGGAAATGTTCAAGCTTAAAAACTGGGACTTCACTAGGTTCTTATTAACGTTTAGACTTAAGAGGCAGAGGTTTACATAAATTTTCACCTTTCTCCAACTCTAACAACATAATGGATTCAAACCTGCCTGGATACTTACTATCAGCAACATTATTTGTTTTTCATTCTTTGTTGTTGTTGTTTTAGACATGGGACCTCACTATGTTGCCCAGGCTGGTCTTGAACTCCCGAACTCAAGCAACCCTCCTGCCTCAGCCTCTCAAAGTGCCGGGATTACAGGCATGAGCCACTGTGCCTGCCCCCAACAACATGTTTCTGACCTAATACCAAAACGTGAAGAAAAGTTATTTCTTGGACTGAGAATGCAAACATGGTATAGAATGAAGATATTTCCCCACTATGTTTGCCATGCTTGGCATGATGCCATGTACTCACATGGCATTTACTAAGTGTTCACTGAGTGAATGAATGATGAATGAATGAATCAGTATACAAAAGGCATATGCCCAGCTCACCATTCAATATTCTGAAGTAAAAAAAATTCTGTATTCAAGATGTATAGAAACTTTGCACTGACATTAAGCTGCTTAGAAGTCACATACTGCATTCAGAGGTACGAGTCCCCATTTCAATTTCCTTAATGACAACTCTTAAAGGGACTATTAAAAAAAGAATAATGAAAATGTTGAGGCACACGAAAAAAGGGTGGCAGGTACAACATAACTCTTTGGGAGTATTTTTTAAAAACAACAAAAAAATCCTCAAAATTGAAAGATTCCAGTGTTTGCATCTCTGGCCTTCAAAAGTTTCTTACCACACACCCCATTGGTAACACACTTTTGGGCATGGGCTCAAACATTTGTATATTTATATAGTTACAAGCTATATTCCACTGTCAGAAAGTACATGTTTTCTCAGATGATGAGGACTTTCAGTGATTCAGACTATGAATCAACCAGCAAGAATCTCCTAAATATTTATCATTAAATTTGGTGAAATTCTGGCAAATACAGGATTGACTTTAAACATTAAAAGTGAAAAACAAACAAAAAAATCAGAAAAGAAAAAAATCTGAAGCCATTTGTCTTTATGTCCTAGAGAATATTTCCAAATATCTTGCTAACTAGTGTGACTCATCCTGTCAATGGCTAATATTTCAAATAGCACACACTTAGGGAGAGGCTGATTATTAATAGCAATTAATAAACAGGACTTCAAATAGTCTTCTTTAAAACTCAGCACAGTTTGAATGTCTCAGTTCAAAAGAGATCCAATCTGTTTTTAGTCTCATGGTTTATACGTACTAGGATAAGTGGCAGCTCCTGACATTTCATCGTTTACTTCTGCTTGCATAATTAATATTGTCTTCAAACTGCAGTTTCTTTGATGTAATCATTTAAGATCACTTATCACTTGCCATTTTGGTGAGGGTTAATTTAGTTAAAACTGGATATAAATCTTTTTTTTTTTTTTTTTTTGAGTTGGAGTTACACTCTTCTTGCCCAGGTTGGAAGTGCAGTGGCAGGATCTCGGCTCACCGCAACTCCGCTTCCTGAGTTCAAGCAATTCTCTTGCCTCAGCCTCCCGAGTAGCTGGGATTACCGGCATGCACCACCATGCCCAGCTAATTTTGTATTTTCAGTAGACAGGGTTTCTCCATGTTGCTCAGGCTGCTCTCAAACTCCTGACCTCAGGTGATCCGCCTGCCTTGGCCTCCCAAAGTGCTGGGATTTCAGGCATGAGCCATCAAACCTGGCCTAAAACTAGATATAAATCTTAATGTGGCAGTTGTTAAGTTTCCATATCACAATGTCAATGACAACCGATTAGTGAAGAAGCCACTATTAACCTTTTCACACAAGAGACCTGAGGCCAGCTGACATGTTCAGTGACTGTAAGTACAAGTTTCTTTTTAGATCTAAAAAGTCAAGTTTCCATATATTTTATATTTTTAAGTGTAAGATATAAGTAAAAGGTATATTTCTTCCTAACCTCCAATAAATCGTCTTGGAAACTGTCTGTTCTCTGGAAACCACTGTTCAGAGAATGCATAGCCCTCTCTACAATATCAAATACACTCAGTAGTTACAATTTTTCGACATACAGAAAATTTGTGGTGAGCATATAACACAGCACCCTGGGAGAATTCTGTGCCTTTCCACGCCCTTCCCCAGGCTTTGTAGCCCCAGAGTCTGGTAACCACTAAACAAGCTATGAGAGGGAAACTTATTTGAAAAAACAGAAATTATTCTTATACCAAGTAACAAAAGCAGAAGCTAGGTAAAGGAGATAAAAGTAAGTGGTATAGATATTCCAACTGGTGGATGGGAAATCAAATTCTATTCAATTTGAGTAGCACTTTCCCCAGCGTGTTCTTAAAGAACATTTATGTCGTGATCATGCCAGTCCAATTAGTCACTTTATATATAAAAATGCAAGCTCTTTTGTCAAATAAGAGTAATTATAAAATTTTTTAATCAACTGAAAGGAGTGAAAACGCTGTCACGGTTGGCTTAGAATGTGTTGTCAGTTGAGTAGTGAAGATCATTACTTTGTTTCTTTTCAATCGAGTTCTCTCCAGTTTGGAGTTTTATGATCCTTGTAACATAAACAAAGTCATATTTAGTTATTTGAGATGCATTTTACCCAATCTTCTGAGATTCTCTAGCAGAATAGTTTTAAAGTAAGTAAAATTTAGATCTAAGAATCTAATGTAGTCAAAACTAAATAGCTTAAAAAAAATTCCTGTGAACAACAATATAGAAAGACCAACCCAGTTAATTTTTGCCAACTAAATTCAGTGGATTTGGGAGAGATTTAGAGCATAAATATTTATGACTGACTCTAAATACCTGACTTCCATGAGTAGCATAGCAGAGACATTGCATTAAAAAGGTCAATCGGAAGTTTCTGAGGAATATGACTAGTTTTGCATACACTAAATCTTTCTTAGATTCTTAGAGTAACGACGTAAGTTTTAGATAGTAGTAGCTAACTACCGGTTTAGAAAAAGGCAATAGATGTAAATGTAAACTTTGTGAAACATATTTTTGAGGTAGCATTCACAACTCAAGAACTCAAATTTATACCAATTCTGTTTTTACGTGAGTATTAAATCTCTAAGACCAGAAGAACATAAAATTATAGTGAACAAACCACACTCTGATTCGAATTTTCAGAGAATGTTTACACTGAAGCATAATTGGAAAGCCATTTTTAATACCACTAGACAATTTCACTATTTAAAAATTTACAATGTTTCCCGAATGTGCAGGCAGCAGAGTATTTCGGCAACTAACACAGCGAGGCCCATTTACCTTTACCTTAGACTCGTAAAGGCTGAGTTACTTCTGGGTATCATTTAGCCACGCAATAAATGTCTGCCTGGAACAGTCAAAATTTCCCAAAGTAGCAGAACAACTTTGATGGGTGGGGCAAGAGGCTGGGAAGGAAGAGAATTCGTTTTGGCTGGCTCCAGCGCTGGAAGAGCATTTAGCACCACACCCTCCGCAAAGGCCTAACACAGCAAAGGCGACTGTCAAATCGATCCCTTTTGGGTCTGCTGTCCCCGTCCTCTAAGGAATCAAAATAAGGCAAAAATAATAAAACGTGTACAGAGAAGTTCGGCGGCGGCGGGGCTTGGGGGCTTGAGGCATGTCAGCGAGGAGGGCAAAAAATCCACAAGAAAATGACCCCGTGTTTAAAAATCCCGTCTTGGACCTCGGACGGGAGAAGATTCTGTTGATCCAGGAGCAGTTGACTTCTGTGTCCCCGACCCATCTGCACAGGCTCCGGTGCTCGCCGCCACTTTCTGAGCAGATCATTACTCAGCACCGGAGCCGGCGGGTCTCCTGCGTCTGGAGCGGGGTCTCGGGGAGAGGCGGGACGAGGCGCGACCGCCCGGGCGCCCAGGTGACCGCGGCCCTCCCCGCGCCCCGGTCCCCGCGCCCCCTGCACCGCGCATCCGGGAGCTCCGGAGCCCCCGGCCCGACCCGAGCCGGCCCCAGGGCAGCTGCGGCGCTGAAGGGCGGGCTCGGGCACCGGGGTCCCGAGGGTCGGGAGGAGGCCGCGGGGACCCCGCGCTGTCCCCGGGCGACCCCAGCCCGCGCACGCCCACCTCCCAGCCCCTCTGCCCAACTTCGCCGCCGCCCCGCCAGCCGGGTCCGCACCGGCCGCCCTCGCCCCGACCCGCGGCCCGCCGCCACCTCTCACGCCCCCGTTACCTTTCCGTTCTTGGGGCTGCCGTTCAGGAACAGGGTCACCCGCCTCATCGCGCTGCCCCCGCTGGGTCCTGAGTGAGCCGCCACCCTCCCACCTAGTCCTCCTCCCACCTTTTTCTCTTCCCGCCCTTCCCCTCCCTCCACCCACTCGGATTCGCCTCCCTTCGCCACCTTCCTGCCCTTGGGGACACACCACACACACGCACTCTGTCTCACACCCAGGGCTCGGCCGGTCCTCCTTCCCACCCCGCCCCTAGGCTCCCCAGCCTGCCTGGGGCCCTTCCCCCACCTCTCCGAGACTGACACTCAGCCGCGCCAACCAACTCGCGTCACCGGCCAGGGCCCAGCCAACCAGCACCCAGCGTCGGGAGGGCTCTGGCTAACCGAGCCGGGACGGAGGGAGGGAAGAGACACTGAAGGCTAGTAGATGGGAAGGGGCATCAGCCAATCAGAGCGACTCCTGCAGCCGGACGGCGGCTTCCAACGTTACTGAGCAGGCGCATACTCAAGTCTAGGTAGCGCTCATCTGCATACGGAGGCGGGGTCTACGGTAAGGAGGTGGAGCTCTAAAAGAGACCCACGCACCAGTCAGCCCCTCCTCCCGCGCTAGCCCCGCCCACAAGCTAAGCCAGCGCGGAAACGGCTGCAGTAGGGACGGACTGATTGGGTAAGAGCCAGCTCGTCGCCCTGTTAGGATTGGTCAAATGAGTCTTTTCGAAGTTTGCAGCACCCAATCGAAAGGTGGGAGGCGGAGTTAAAGAGCTAACAGAAGCGTTACTCCGCGAGACACTCCCGATAAGTAGTTCCCACGGTCACAGGTCAGTAGCAGATGTCTGTGGTCAGAGGGTTGACTGCAGCTCGCGGTGGCTCCTCTCCGAGCCCAGGAAGCTACCCCCGTGCCGAGGGAGATCCCTGGGAGCGCTCGGAGTGTACGTGGACAGGAGGAGGGGGCGGTGGCGGAGTGATTCGTAGATGAAGGCCGGGGCGGAGGGGCGGGGTTGGGGATTTGAATCGGGCGGCGGGCAGAGGCGGCCACGGCGCGGGTCTGCGAGTTCAGGTGGGCCTCCAGGACCCCGGGCTCCAGGCTCGGAGAGCGGCTCCCGGCTGCGGGTGCTTTGCCCGGAGAGCCCTTCCAAACCGAGGAGCCGGTGTCTGGAACGAGCGGCCAGCCTGACGCTCGCCTGCCACGGGGTTGTGGGAGTAAGCCTAGCTGCCTGGCGGGCCTCCAGGTGCGGCGTGAGAGGTGGGATTGCAGCCTTGCTGCGCGGGGCTCTTTCTCCGCGGCGTTTCTCCGGAGTTTGTTCGGCTTACACTGCAGCACGGAGTTTGTGGTCCTCTCCGGTGCTGCTCTGGAGCAGGGGTGAAGAGGGGTGCATCCGGACCTGCTGAGCGACAATTTCCGGAAACGTACAGAGAAGTGCGTCTTGAGCGGAGTACCCTGACGATTCGGGTCTTCGCTACGGTTAAAAAGCCATGGCTTATCCCTTGGGGTCTGCTTTTGGTGTCTACTGAACAGCAGTTTCCTCCATTTCTTTATATTTACTTTGGCTTTAAAAGTACCCGCTGAGAGTACAAGGATGGTTACCAGAGGCTGGGAAGGATAGGGGGATGCTTAACAGGTACAAAAACATAGAATGAATAAGATCTAGTATTTGCTGGCACAACGGGGTGACGGTCCGTAACAATTGTGCATTTAAAAATTAAAAGTCTAATTTGGTTGTTTGTAACACAGAGTATAAATGTTTGAGATGGTGGCTACCTCATTTACTTTCATGAGATTATTACGCATTGCGTACCTGTATCAAAATATTTCACGTACGCCGTAAATACCCACAGAAACTGGAAAATGACACCTGTGACATGTGCTTCTATGCCAGTATGGACTGTATTACAATTCCGTCTTGAATGAGTTTCGTGATCGAATCACATTCATTTTGCTGGTGGGGTTATTTTTCGTTTTTCTTCTTGTTTTTCTTCACCTCTTAGATGGATGCCAATTCAAAAGACAAGCCCCCTGAAACCGAGGAGTCTGCAGTGAATAATGCCGGTATGTGATGATCTCCTGCCTCCTTGTGAAGTTGAAGGTTTAGGTAGAGAGTTGTTCTCACCCCGACAATATGTTGTCTGTTTCAGGAAACACCTCTTTCATTTTGGGACCTGGGAATATTGTGACTCCTCAGAAGCATGGCGAATTACCTCCTAATCCTTGCACACCAGATACTTTTAAATCGCCTTTGAACTTTTCCACAGTAACTGTAGAGCAATTGGGAATTACACCTGAAAGCTTTGTCAGGAATTCTGCAGGTAAGGGAAGTTGTCATTCTATTGTAATGCTTTTGAAGTTTATAACTTTAATATAACTCAGCTTTTTCTTTTCTTTTTTTTTTTTTTTGCCTATATGTACTGCTATTTTATTTTAGGTATCTAAATTACCTACTCTGCAAACTTGCTTCTTCAGGGAGACTTCTGTGCACGTGCACGGCTCATTTAGCATAGCAGGGATCACAGAATTGCAAGGCACCCAGCATGATGACAGTGTTCCAAAGTCAGTTGTGCTTGATGCCAATACTAGAAAAAAATGTGTGTGTGAGTCACTTTTTGACCTGACACATGGGATACAAGAGGGTGTATGATACGAATCGTAATAAAGCATTTTATTTTCATGTATGGCAAAAATAACAATGTTTAAGAGCAATTAAGAAAATATAATGTTGAAAGATTAGTGTATGCCTCCTTTAGAAATCACAAACAGGGCTGGGCGCAGTGGCTCACACCTGTAATTCCAGTCCTTTGGGAGGCTGAGGCAGGTGGATCACCTGAGGTGGGGAGTTAAGAGACCAGCCTGACCAACATGGAGAAACCCCATCTCTCCTAAACAGAATTAGCCGGATGTGGCGCAGACCTGTAATCCCAGCTACTCAAGAGGCCGAGGCTGGAGAATTGCTTGAACCTGAGAGGTGGAGGTTGGGGGTGAGCAAAGATTGTGCCATTGCCCTCCAGCCGGGGCAACAAAAGAAAAAGTCCGTCTCAAAAAAAAAAAAAAAAAAAAGTCACAAACACAAGATTGACTCCTGCAATTTCCTTCAAGGGGTAGAAATGAAGTTTACCTGTGAAGTTTGACTTAAATGGAAAAGAAGGAAATACTATGAGAATAGAATTGTATTAGGGAATAGCATTTAGAATTGGAGGATGATGGAAGACTCAATTGAACATCACAGGGCACTAGACCAGGTAATACATGGCTAAGACAAGACGAAAGTAGCAAGCCACCCTCACTTTCCTTCTCAAGAACGTCACTCTTAGGCCTTTAAAAAGCTGGATTAATTTAGTGAGCTTAGGCATATATCCAAAATTCAGGGCAGTGCTGATGTTGGGTATCTGTAAGAAACAAAATCATCTTGAAGAATTAAGAACCTGAGACCGCATGTGCCTGGGTGGAGATCTTACCTTCAGTTGTTGGAGATAAAACTGACTGACTTAGAAAAAGAAAAATACTGAGGCAAAAGCCATCACCCACGTCTCTGTAGGAAATATGGAACAAAAATGAAAACAATTAAAATGTGTTCATGTATTTATTCAACATCTTTTTTTTTTTTTTGAGACAGTCTCATTTCGTCGGGCAGGCTGGAATGCAGTGGTATAGTGGCCCAATCTCCGCTCACTGCAACCTCCACCTCTCCAGTTCAAACAATTCTCCTGCCTCAGCCTCCTGAGTAGCTGGAATTACAGGCATGCGCTAATTTTTGTATTTTTAGTAGAGACGGTTTCACCATGTTGGTCAGGCTGTTCCCAAACCCCTGACCTCATGATCTCCCCACGTTGGCCTCCCAGAACCAAAACTTTTAATAACTGTTCTATGTACCAGGCACTGTTCTAGGAGCATAGACTAAGTCAGCAGACTTCCACTGATCGTGCATGAATGACTGTGCCAGTAACATTCTACTGAGTTTTCTGTAGCACAAGTTTATCCTGTTTTCTCTCTAAGGCTGGTACATCATGACTATTGGATGTGATTACTGATGATTGTCTTGTTTTGTTCAAATTCATAAGAGAGTTTCATTACAGGAAAGTCATCATCCTACCTTAAAAAATCCAGACGACGCTCTGCAGTTGGGGCCCGGGGCTCTCCTGAAACAAACCATCTGATTCGTTTCATCGCTCGGCAGCAAAATATAAAGAATGCTAGGAAATCTCCTTTGGCACAAGATTGTCCTTCCCCGGTATGATTTTCTTCTTAGTTCTGTCGTGAATTCTCTTATGAAGCCTCCATGCATTCTTTACACCTCCACCTCCTCAAACATCTGACGTGTTTCAGATCTGAAGAGATATTTTTCTGTGTGTCTTAGAGAATATGCAGTCAGTGGCCAGGCATGATGGCTCAAGCCCGTAATCCCAGGATTCTGGGAAAATGAGGCGGGCGGATCACTTGAGGTTAGGAGTTCTGGACCAGCCTGGGCAACTGGTGAAATACTGTCTCTATTAAAAGCATGAAAATTAGCCAGGCTTGGTGGCAGGTGCCTGTAATCCTAGTTACTCCAGAAGCTGAATTGCTTGAACCTGGGAGGCAAAGGTTACAATGAGCTGAGATTGTGCCACTGCACTCCAGTTTGGGAGACAGAGTGAGATTGTCTCAAAAAAGAAAAAACATAAATGATGATCTCGACCATAGATGATTTTTCCTTTTTTTGTTTTAGAGACAGGATCTCAGTTGCCCAGGCTGGAATGCAGTGGTGCTCATAGTTCACTGCAGCAGTGAGCTCCTGGGCCCAAGGAATTCTCCCACCTTAGCCTTCCAAGTAGCTGGAACTTTAGGCATGTGCCATGGCAAAGGGCTCAATAAAAAACAATTTTTTTTTTTTTTTAAGAGATGGGGCCTCACTATGTTTCCCAGGCTTGTTTTGAACTCCTGACCTTAAGCAATCCCTATCCAAGTGCCAGGGTTACAAGTGTGTGCCACCGTGCCCAACCCAAACATGGGTATTTTAAGAGTTATGAGACCCTTGATAGAAACAGCTTTCTAAGGGAGCTTTCTATTTTATTTTGCAATTTTTTTTTTCTAGTTCAGTTCTAATTTTCTATGAGGTGAGATACTACTACCTTTTTAAGAGCTTATCTGTAAGTTTCTAATTTTTTCATGACTACTGTGTATTGACCTATAGGGTTAAGGGCCTCCTGGGACAAAATGTGTTTGGGACAGCCTTGTGGAAAGGAGCACATTATTTATCCACTGATAGGGATATATTTAGCTATTTTTTCAAATTTTTATTAAAATAGTACATGCCCTTAAAAAGTCAAATACAGTCATGTACTGCATAATGACATTTTGCTCAATGGTAGACCAAATATACAATGGTGGTTTCATAAGATTGTAATGGAGCCAGAAAATTCCTATGACCTGGTGATGCAGCTAATATTACAGTGTGCAGCAGCGCTTGACTCGTGTTTGTGGTGATGCTGGTACAGTTTGTTCTGCAGTGCTGCCAGTTGTATAAAAATCGAGCACAAAAGATTGTCTACAATACATAATACTTGATAGTGCTAATGAATGACTGTGTTCCTGGTTTACATGTTTTCTATAGACTTTTTGTTATTAATTTAAAGTGTACTCCTTCTACTGATGTGTGTGTGTGTGTGTTTTTTTTTTTTTTTTTTTTTTTTTAGAACCTTAATGTAGTATATGTGTTGTCTGGCAGCAGCATCATGCATCTTTCCCTGATCCATTGGGTATCCCACAGAGCAGTGAAGGAGACGTATTCATTTAAAGTAGAAATCAAATCACTCACCCTGCTGCTCAAAACCTTCCTGTGGCTTCCTGCAATCCCTTGAATTAAACCCACACCGCTTCCTGATGCAGCCTTATGCCCACTCTGCTCTTTTCTCCCCATCTCCTTCCACTCACACGGCATGCTGACCTTTCTGTCCCATCCCGTCTCCACTTGGGGCCTTGCCTCTTGTTTGCCTTGTTCTTGGAGAATCTCTCCCTCCTGCGACATCTTTCCTTAGACCACTTTCTCATTATTTTGATTTCAACTCAGATTTTCCTAAAGCTAGAGGTCTGTCCTGATTCTAGCTAAACCAGCACTTCTAGGAACTCAGCCACGTTACCGTTTTATCTTCTCAATATCACCTCTTGTACCTGTAACTACGTTTACATGTTTTCAGAGTTTCACTCTGGACGGTGATTTCCCTGGCTGGGTACGGTGGCTCTCACACCTGAAATCCCAGCACTTTGAGAAGCAAAGGAAGGAGGATTGTTTGAATCCAGGAGTTTGAGACTGGCCTGGACAACATGACAAAACTCTGTCTACAAAAAAAGTTTTTTTAATCAGCTAGGTGTGGCGCCATATGCCTGTAGTCCAAGCTACTTGAGAGGCTGAAATTTGAGGATCGTTTGAGCCCAAGACATCGAGGCTACAGTGAGCTGTGTTCACGCCATTGCACTCCAGCCTGGCTGATAGAGAGACCTTGACGCAAATAAAAATAATTTTCCCTGGATCCTGAGCTTCTCAAACAGTTTGTGGGGCATGGAAGGAAGGTGGTTGACTGACCGACACAATTCCTAAGACAAAAACATAAAAAAAACAGTACCTTTTGAATGTTTCATTTGCTTTGTATGTAAACATTGTTCTCCTTCTCCAGTAGAAAATAGAGAAAACCCAAGTTTGACTAGAAAAACTGAAAATTTGTTTTGAGCAGCATTTCAAAGTGCTGCATGTTCCTTGGATATTAAACCTGCCCCTACTGTGTGCAAATATGAGTACAAAAAAAGCATGTTCAAAGTAAATTATATGAATTTAAGATAATCTTTTTCCATCATTCTTAAAGATGAGTTCACCACAAGCCTTTTATGAATATGTGCTGTTTATGTTGTAAAGGCTTATGTCCTCAAGGATATTTCAATGTAAAGTGTTCTCTTATATCGTAGACAGTTCACTTTATGAGTATATTTCACTGAAAAGAGAATCAAATGTGTGAACAGATTGCTGTCAAACATGGCTTCACAATATTAACTGCTTTTACTGCCTATGATATCTTTTCTTTTTTTTCCTTAGACCAAGTCTTGCTTTGTTGCCCAGGCTGGAGTGCAGTGACATGATCTTCGCTCACTGCAACCTTTTTATCCCAGGTTCAAGCGATTCTCCAACCTCAGCCTCCCGTGTAGCTGGGATTACAGGCATGTTCCACCCATACCCAGTTAATTTTTGTATTTTTAGTAGAGACAGGGTTTCACCATGTTGGCCAGGCTGGTGTCAAACTCCTGACCTCAAGTGATCCTCCCACCTCGGCCTCCCAAAGTGCTGGGATTACAGGTGTGAGCCGCTGCACCCAGCCTACTCTGTGTGATATCTTAAAGGGAGATAATTTTTACTTCACTTTTGCCCATTGGTATAATTTTTAAAAATTGCCACAAACTTCGTATCAGTGGAAATACTAGTAGTCCAAGTAATAAAAAAAATCTAAATAGAGAACTTCATTTGTAATTTATTTTTTATGTAAACAGAAGTCTTAGTTTTCATATTACTTGCCTTTATCTGGCACTTCTAAATCCCTACTAGTATAGATTTTATTTCATCAGTTTTTGGCTGGGACCCTGTTAACTGGGCTTCCAGAGAAATTGCATGCTTATACCATCTAACCTTGTGTTTTGAGAGAATGACTGGCTTTCAGCCCTAAGAAGTAAACATCGTCCAGGTCCTATACAATGAGGAAAATTAGCTGAGAAGAGCCAAAAAAAGAGAGCAGTGCAAGTGTGGTATCTGAGCATGTATGGAACTTGTGTGTCTTGTCCTGGCCCCTGGGCTGGAGGGCATCTGTAGACAGGCGCTGAGCAGAAACATCTTGGACTGAAGGAGGTATGCTGAGGCTTAACCTGGGACACAGGAAGCAGATGGCTTCCTATGGATACATCCAGCACAATGCTTGGTAAAAATTGCCAATAAACAGGTTCCTCCTGTCCCTTCTTCCTTGCACCATCCCAGAGCGCAACGGTTTTTTGGTACCTTCCATATAATCTTAGGCTGGCCTCTCAACATTTTATGCTAAACTTAACTTTATTCAAACTGAAAATGTGTAATTCCAGGGTGAGGAGGCCCTGCCACACTAACTCCTTACCACTGATCTTCAGAAAGTGTACGTATACTCTATTTAATTTTGGATTCAATGGGTACAGGCCTGGAATACAGGAAGTATGAATTGAGGCTTGGTACGGTGGCTCATGCCTGCAAACCCAGCACTTTGGGAGGCCGAGGCGGGCGGATCACTTGAGGTCAGGAGTTTGAAACCAGCCTGGCCAACATGGTGAAACCCTATCTCTACTAAAAATATAAAAATTAGCTGGGTGTGGTGGCATATACCTGTAGTCCCAGCTACTTGGGAGGCTGAGGCAGGAGAATTGCTTGAAGCCAGCAGGCAGAGGTTGCAGTTAGCCAACATCACGCCACCGCACTCCAGTCTGGCGACAGAGTGAGACTGTTTTAAAAAAAAAAAAAAAGTATGAATTGATTTATAATACCCCTTGTATTTTTTGTACTTTCACAGGGCAGCCCTGCGCTATATCGAAATATTAACTCTTTAAGAGAACGAATATCCGCCTTCCAGTCAGCTTTTCACTCCATAAAGGAAAATGAGAAAATGACCAGCTGTCCGGAATTCTCAGAGGCAGGAAGAGTGTCCGAGGTGACAGACTTGAGTGAGTAGGAATGATTCATTAAGTTTTCACTCCTATATTTATAAAGACAAGCTTCTGAGATACGAAATGATTTAGTGTGAAACTAATCTTTTTCAGAACACAGGTTTATTTCTAAAATAAGGCTAATATTGAAAATTGGGGACATTACACAGAAAAATAAGGATTTCTGGTTTCTCTTGGGAAAAAACCTGCTATCAGACCTTCCTAATCCTGTAGTTCCGCATGGTTGCAATCAAATTTTAAGTTTTTAAATGTCAGAGCAAATTAGCTAATTTCACCTTTACCGTAGAGCTTGTGGCAAATTTGAGTTTACAAACCTTGATTTTTTTTTTTTTTACGGGATCATTATTAAGCTTGGCAAGCATTTAATAAATGAAGTAAATTTGTGTAAATTTTATGTGAGTACCCAACACCTAACCCTGATGTTAAATCAAATATATCCAGTCTGATAATCTGCTATATTCTTTAACTCTTGGATTGTAATAATTCATTTGGTTGTGTTTTCAGTCTCTTTTTTTTTTTTTTCCAATCACAAAGCATTTCAAACACCAGAATGTGACAAAATCTTGGTCTTACTGTAATCATTATAACTGTTTCTCTGGTACTTTACATGCTAAGATTTTAAATGATTTTGTTTTGAATTCTTGAACTATCTTCAAGCGCATTTCACCACCACCCATGTGCATTGCTCTGTTAGCCCAAGAGAAGTCTCACTCGTCTAGAGTCCCTGATCCATTCAAGATTTCCATTTAGATTTGTACTTTGTGACTCACTTGTTTCAGTTTTTTCCTGGGTTTTAAAATTTATTTACATCATTATAGTTCTGCACACAATTTAATTCCTTTTTTTAGCCAGAAAAAACTGAGGCACATTGTGATGGCCTTTTTCACAAAGTCATAGAGAGTGTTAGAACATAACCACATCTTTTAAAATAACAGGTGTCACCGGACACAGTGAATCATGCCCGTAATCCCAGCATGATCATGAGGCAGGCAGATGATGAGGTCAGGAGTTCGAGACGAGCCTGACCAACATGGTGAAACCCTGTCTCTACTAAAAATACAAAAATTAGCCCAGGAGTGGTGGCACATGCCTGTAATCCCAGCTACTCAGGAGACTGAGGGAGGAGAATCACTTGAACCTGGGAGGCAGAGGTTGCAGTGAGCTCAGATCGCACCACTGTACTCCATCCTGGGCAACAGAGCGCGACTCCATGTCAAATAAATAAAATAACAGTTGTCATCATACATTTAAAATGTGAGGTACTGTATTAGACACACAAAAG
This sequence comes from Saimiri boliviensis, assembly GCF_048565385.1. Lineage (NCBI taxonomy): Eukaryota > Metazoa > Chordata > Mammalia > Primates > Cebidae > Saimiri > Saimiri boliviensis. Next base: position 100,738,119 of record NC_133461.1, read on the forward strand.
TATTTTAGTATATCTTTGCATGTTTTAAGGTCTGAAAAAACTCAGTTCTAATGATTAAATTTATTATCTTTTCAATAGGCATGTTTCATTCCTTTCAGTTAGATTTTTTTTTTTTTTTTGGTATAAAAAATTGGGCTAGATTTTTCTTTTCGTTGATAATTTAGACTCAGGCACTAGATTTTACTAGACTTAGGCTCTTAGATTGTAAGAAAATTGTGATGATGCACAATGGCCAGGCATGGTGGCTCATGCTTGTAATCCAAGCACTTTGGGAGGTTGAGGTGGGTGACTCACCTGAGGTCAAGAGTTGAAGACCAGCCTGACTAACACGGTGAAACCCCATCTGTACTAAAAATAAAAAATTAGCTGGGCCTGGTAGTGTGAACCTAAAATCTCAGCTACTTGGAAGACTGAGGCAGGAGAATCGCTTAAACCCAGGAGGCGAAGGTTGCAGTGAACTGGGATCACACCATTGCACTCCAGCTTGGGCAACAAGAGCGAAACTCTGTCTGACACACACACACACACACACACACAGACTATATATATATATACACACATGCACACACACGTATATGCTTATGTATATGTGTGTGTGTATGTATGAAAATATTTATGGCTGTGTCATTTCGTTTTTGTTTTGTGTTTATAGCCGTAAAGGCAGGTCTTAGCGCATGCCAGCAGCCTGGGTTCCCTGCAGCATTGGCCTCCAAACGTCGGAGAATTTCCTGTCAGAGGGACTTTGATGAAGATCTAGCGGACCCTGAAGGAAAAGCAGTTGATCTGCAGACACTCAGTATTGATAGAGACAGAGGATGTGCAGTTGAAACTTCTGCAGATCTTTCCAAGGTAATTCACTTAACTTTACACATAGGAAAAAAGAAGTTTTGGTTTTCTGCATAGGCAGTTTTTTTTTTTTTTTTTTTTTTTGTTTTGTTTTTTTTTTTTTGAGACGGAGTTTCGCTCTTGTTACCCAGACTGGAGTGCAATGGCACGATCTCGGCTCACCGCAACCTCCGCCTCCTGGTCTCAGGCAATTCTCCTGCCTCAGCCTCCTAAGTAGCTGGGATTACAGGCACGCGCCACCATGCCAGCTAGTTTTATTGTATTTTTAATAGAGACGGGGTTTCACCATGTTGACCAGGATGGTCTCGATCTTTCGACCTCGTGATCCACCCGCCTCGGCCTCCCAAAGTCCTGGGATTACAGGCTTGAGCCACCGCGCCCGGCCTGCATAGGCAGTTTTAAAGCTTTCAGTGCCGTTCTTCAATTTAGTACCTCATTCTGCCCTGTGGTAGCTGGGTGGGTGTGAGAGAGAGAGAGAGAGAGAGAGAGAGTGAGTGTGTGTGTGTGTGTTTGTGTGTGTGTGTGTGTGTTTACTACTTGTTAAATGTTATGGTTTGTTGTTGGTATTCATCACTTCTTAGAAATAGTTTGGGTAGAGATCTCACTTTTGACTGCTGACCTTATGAAGAGAATAAACCCTGTGGTCTTTTGTGTGTGAGATATTCTATAGGGTGATGCCCCAAGAAGGGAGGAAGTCACAGTCCTGCCCTCAGGCAGTATTTTTTCTCCTGGGGAGCAGGTCATAAGCAGCTGGCTTCATTGGAGCTGGTGGATCGGGTGGAGATTGTGTGTGGGGTGTACTCCACAGGTCTCGGAGTCTTGTACTTCCTACTGCCCCTTACTGCTTTCCTACTGACTGGAATTCAGGGTGCCATTCAGCAATTGCTCCTTTGCACTGCTCACTTCTTTCAAGTAGCTCTAGGGATTTTTGTGGCTTATAACTACCTAAACCCTGTCAAGATGATCAAAAGCTGATATTCAGAGAAAAATCATACTAGCGAAGATTAGGTGACCTTCACGCACGTGTGAACAGGGAGCTGGTCTTTCATGATGGACTTTTCCTGCTTCATGTTCCTTGTTCTGGTTTGACACAGTAGCTTCTCATGTCCTTTGTGAGAGGAGACACCTAATACCATTACAGTTGGAACTCTTTGTGTACCTTCTCTGTCACTTAGATCCAGTGCTCATCCTATTCATCGGATGTGGACTGGCAGAATAAAGGTTTGACAGTTGTTAGAGATTCTTCAGGCTCCAGTGGGTTTCCTTTATATCTCAGTCACCTGTAATCTTGGCTCCCTCTGCCTTATTCAGGTTAATGTGAAATCCCCATCTGACAGGAACAATAGTCATTGTTTGTAGGCAGAACTTTGGTTAATTGTTTGAACATACATCATGTTTCAGACATTATTTCTGAATTAATGTGAATGTGTTTTTTATCTTAGCCTTCAATTTTTTCATATCTTAGTTATTGATAATGTTTGGCATTTGATTAATAATTATATTAACTTGCCTTTATTTTGAGAATTTTTTCTAAAGAACTGTAGATACAACTGTCTAGGCTTTAACAACAAAAATAGGTCCTTTAAACGTTTCCTGGGGAATTAAAAGTTGATTTGTGGGCTGTTTAGGATGCAATTAGTATGAATACTTCATTGTTAGATTCCTGTATACTTTGAGTTTATGAGATAATGAAGGTGACTGATTGAATACCAAATTTCCAGGTAATCTATAATGTTTACTCAAATCTTCAAAAAGGTATTAGTAGTACTGTAAGTAATAAAATTTAATACTCTTTCAATGTTTCCTCAAGAAATCGTCTAGATCTGGTTCAACACAGTCTGGATTTTTCGTGGAAGAGTCTCTTCCCCTTTCAGAGCTCCCAGAGATTTCAAATGGTAAGTATTTAACTTTGTCTTAGTACACAGCCAGTTGCCTGATTCATAGACATTTATGATAGTGTACCTATTTGCTAAAATTTAGGGCAACTGAAATGGTTCCCTACTTTTTAGGGGCTCATGGCCCACTAGAAATGCTTCGGCTCATGGCCCACTAGAAATGCTTCCGAATTCTTTTTTTTGAGATGGAGTTCCACTCTTGTTACCCAGGCTGGAGTGCAATGGCACGATCTCGGCTCACCGCAACCTCCGCCTCCTGGGTTCAGGCAATTCTGCCTCAGCCTCCTGAGTAGCTGGGATTACAGGCACGCGCCACCATGCCCAGCTAATTTTTTGTATTTTTAGTAGAGATGGGGTTTCACCATGTTGACCAGGATGGTCTCAATCTCTTGACCTTGTGATCCACCCGCCTTGGCCTCCCAAAGTGCTGGGATTACACGCGTGAGCTACCACGCGCGGCCGATAATTTATTTTTAATTGGAATATTTAGCCTGTTAACTTTTCAAGTAATTACTTAAATGGTTTTATTCACATCTGTCATTTTATAGTATGTTTTCTATTCCTAATTATTGCTCTGTAACCTTTCATAGTCTATGTAGATAATACTGTACAATTTCACACAGAAGCTTTACAAACTCTACAGATGAATTTCCTCTCCCCGCCAGCCATGGCTTTTACGATCCTTTACAGATACACAGTTACTTCATTATAAGTCCCACAAGATCTTACCATTTTTGCATTAAACAGTTAGATGTGCTTTTCTCTTTTTCCTTTCGTTTAGGCAGTTTTTTACTCTGTCACCCAGGCTGGAGTGCAGTGGTGTGATCTCGGCTCACTGCAACCTTCCACTTACAGGTTCAAACGGTTCTCATGTCTCATCCTCCTGAGTAGCTGGGATTACAGGTGTGCAGCACTATGCCCACCCAGTTTTTGTATTTTTAGTAGAAACGGGGTTTTGCCATGTTGACCAGGCTGGTCTTGAACTCCTGACCTTAAGCAATTTGCCCTCTTTGGCCTCCCAAAGGGCTGGAATTACAGGTGTGAGCCACCACGCCCAACCAAAACAGTTATATGTGCTTTAAACAGGTTAAGAGGGGAAAAAGAGTCTTTTATATTTACCCAGATACACCATTTCTTACGTTCTTCATTTTTTCCTAAAGATCTGAGTTTCTCTGTCTTATTTTCCTTCAGCCTGAGAAATAACTTCTTTAGCATTTTTTGTAGTGAGCATCTGCTCTGACTTTTCATTTTAATCGTAAGATAAATAGGTGAATGTTGGCCCGTATGGTCCTGCTGCGCAGGGCCAGGTTGTGAGTTTGTTACCACGATGGAGTAAGGTGCTCTTGCCTTCAGCAGTTTAACAATTCTTTTTCCTTTGCTTTTACGGGACTTTGCTTAGGAGTGACAGATTCTCTCTGACAGTGGTTATAGATTGAAGTGTGGTGATTAACAGTTGTCATCATACCAAACACCTCACTCTACAATGTGAAGCATTGAAGTCACAAGGGTCAAAGTTTCATTTCAGCATGCCATGAAGCCCTACTCAGACATACTGTAATAAGACAGGAAAAATAGATCTACCGTAGTAAATGGGGCCTCGATTAAAGGAGTCTGGCATTGATTTCTGTATTTTAAACTGTGTGGTTATTTGGTGGCATTCCCAGCAGTGCAACTTTGGAAAGAATAAAAAGATGTTGTAAGATGGAATGGAACGTCCCTCGTTAAGAGGGAGCGTGGGAAGGACACCTGCATGACACCTTCCATCTCTCCTTTACCCGCTCTGCTTCCTCTGTCTTACTTTCTAGCCAGAAATCCAACTCAGTGAATGTCTCCACCTTCTCTGCACCTGCCCCAGAGCTGCTCCTATTTGGTATGCTGATAGCCTCAGTTGTTCAACTCAAATGACTCTGTGCTGGTTCTTTTTTGTTTTTGTTTTTGTTTTTTGAGACAGAATCTCACCAAGTTGCCCAGGTTGGAGTGCAATGGTGTGATCTCAACTCACTGCAATCTCCACTTTGCAGGTTCAAGCCATTCTCCTGCCTCAGCCTCCCGACTAGCTGGGATTACAGGCACCCGCCATCAGGCCCGGCTCGTTTTTGTATTTTTGTATAGATGGGGTTTCACCATGTTGGCCAGGCTGATCTTGAGTTACTGTCCTCAGGTGATCTGTCTACCTTGGCCTTCCAAAGTGCTGGGATTACAAGTATGAGTCACCACTCTCGGCCCATCTGTGTTGTTTCTTAATCAATTCACACACTTTCACACCTTATTTTTCCCTTAAAGTAGCCAACACTCCCTCCTTTTCTTTTGAAAATTTAGATATGTATAATTTATGTGGCTTTTTTTTTTTTTTTGAGACGGAGTTTCACTCTTGTTACCCAGGCTGGAGTGCAATGGCACAATCTCGGCTCACCGCAACCTCCGCCTCCTGGGTTCGGGGAATTCTCCTGCCTCAGCCTCCTGAGTAGCTGGGATTACAGGCACATGCCACCATGCCCAGCTAATTTTTTGTATTTTTAGTAGAGACGGGGTTTCACCATGTTGACCAGGATGGTCTCGATCTCTTGACCTCGTGATCCACCCACCTCGGCCTCCCAAAGTGCTGGGATTACAGGCTTGAGCCACCACGCCCGGCCATAATTTATGTTTTAAGCAAATAATTTTATAGTGTATGTGTCATGTAATTTTGTTTGGTTAAATTTATTACTATTTTTGAATGATAAACCGTAACTATACATTTATGGAGAACAGTATGATGTTTTTATATATTTATACAATGTGGCATGATTAAATCAGGCTTATAATTAACATGTCCCTCACTTGACTTACCTGTCATTTTTTTTATGGTGAGACATTTGAAATTTACTGTCTTCGTTACTTTGAAACACATAATACACTAATATTGCCTATAGACCCTCTGTTGTGCAATAGATCTCAAATCCAAATTCCGCTTGCCTATCTGAAACCTTGTATTCCTTGACCAACAACTCCCCATTTCCTTCCTTCCACCCCCTTCCGCCCCTGCCCCCAGGCTCTGGGAACCCCTCTTTCAACTCTTTCCTTCTGTAAATTCAACCTTGTTAGATTCCTCATGTATGTGACATCACGTGGTTTTTGTCTTTTGTGCCTGGCTTATTTCACTTAACAAAATCTCTTCCAGATTCATCCATGTTGTTGCAAATGACTCTGCCCGCTTTTAAGGTAGAATAGTATTCTGCTGTGTGTATATACCATGTTTTCTTTATCTGTTCACCTATTAATGGACATTTTTCATTGATAAGATTGATGTTAGCAACAGGTTTGTTATGTATGTCCTTTATTGTGTTGAAGAACTTTTTATTCCTAATCTGAGAATTTTTATCATGATACTGTGTTAAATTTAGTCAAATGCTTTTTCTGCATTTGTTGAGGTGATCATATGGTTTTTGTTTTTCATCTTTTTTTTTCATTTTTCAAGAGTGTTTATTAAAATAGGCAATAATCAGTACATGTGCATCATATGAGCAGTTATTCAAAATCAGCACTTGCAGGAGAGGGGCTATATAATAAAATATCAAAAGTACTTCCCTAAAGTACACAGACATTTCCCTAGTAGTCTTGGTACCAGTCACAGAGTATAATTACTAAACATCTCCAACGTGGTTTTCATTACAAAGAAACATGTTGCACATAAAAGCTTCATAATATAATCCAGAGACAGAATTTATGCATGCTTAAAATTTGAAGCCAGGCTATTTCTGATATATTTTTTCGTTTCTTCCAGTTTTTTATTTTTATAAATATGCACCCAGTTTCCTACCAGTGTAAAACACACACAGGAAACACTGCTGAGAGCAACACGATTGCCTTACAGTAGCTTCTTTGAAACACTATCGTAATGCAAGGAGGGGTGTACTGACTGCTATTCTGACATTCTCCTTTGCCCAAATCCTGATAGTGTTGACCAGATCCCAGCAGTTGTCAGATACCAACAAACTGGGCAGAGGGCCATAGCATAATGAATGAATAATTTCACAATGATCTGGTTAAGAAAACACACAGAAAATGGTGATCATATGATTTTTTAATTTTTCATCTTATTTATGTCATGTATCACATTGATTTGCATGTGTTGAATCATCCTTGCATCCCAGGAATGAATCTAATTTGATCATGGTGAATGATGCTTTTAATGTGTTCCTGAGTTGGGTTTGCTAATATTTTGTAGAGGATTTTTGCATCTTTGTTCACCAGGAATATTGGTGTATAATTTTCTTACACACTTTATTTATTTATTTATTTTTTTGAGACGGAGTTTCGCTCTTGTTACCCAGGCTGGAGGGCAATGGCACGATCTCGGCTCACCGCAACCTCTGCCTCCTGGGTTCAGGCAATTCTCCTGCCTCAGCCTCCTGAGTAGCTGGGATTACAGGCGCGCGCCACCATGCCCAGCTAATTTTTTGTATTTTTAGTAGAGACGGGGTTTCACCATGTTGACCAGGATGGTCTCGATCTCTTGACCTCGTGATCCACCCGCCTTGGCCTCCCAAAGTTCTGGGATTACAGGCTTGAGCCACCGCGCCCGACCTCTTACACATTTTCTTAATAATTTTCTTATATGTAGCAGGGTAGTGCCAACCTTGTTAAATGACAAGGAAGTAGTTGGAAGTATTTCTGTACTTTGTTTTTTTTTGGAAGTGTTTGAGAAAACTTATTAGTTCTTTTAATGTCTAGTGGAAGTCAGCAATAAAGCCATCTGGCCCAGGGCTTTTCTTTGGTGGGAAACTTTTTGTTACTAATTCAGTCGTCTTCTTTTTTTTTTTTAAATAATAAATAGAGATGAGGCATTACCATGTTGGCCAGGCTAGTCTCGAACTCCTGACCTCAGGTGATCCACCCATCTCGGCCTCCCAAAATGCTAGGATTACAGGCGTGAGCCACCATGCCCGGCCTAATTCTGTCTTCTTACTCACTACTGGCCTTTCGAGATTTTCTATTTGTTCATGATCATTTCTTTTAGGTTATCCAATTTGGGTTGTTTAATTATTCATAGTAGGGTCTTGTGGTCCTTTGTATTTTGGTGTCAGGTTCTCTGGTAATGCTAGTTTGCTTCCTGTGCTGTGAAGTTAAGTGATCTTGCCAGCTGTACCCTGTGGTCTAGTAAGATCACTGGCTGGACTCTGCCTTCTCGAGGAGCTGCTCTCTGGCTCTGTGATGGTCTCTGATTTGGCAGAGTTGCAGGTTGTCTTCCTTCGCCCGTCAGTACTATTGTTTGGAATCTAGTTGGGCAGAACTATGTGATGGGCTCTGAGACTGCTGGAGGTTGTTGCTTGGCTCCATAGGGTGGACAGGGCCTGAAGCTGTACTCCACAGATGTGTGTAGATTTAGGCTTGCCTGCCAGCTTAGAGTTAAGCAGAGCACTGAGGTTTGATAGAGTCACTGCTCTGCAGCTGGGGCTGGGCAGGAACAGATGCTCCTTCCGCAGGTGATCACCCACACAGCCTGGTTTGGGGAAGACTTAGTGATGGCACAAGGGCTTGCTTTGATCACCTTTCCACTGCTAGCATTCAGTAGGCCCAGATGTAGCTTTCATGGGCAATTGCTGACCTACAGTTGCTCCCGCATGGGGAGGACTTAATGCAAGCACCAGAACGTCTTGTTGGCTCACATCTTTACAGTGAGAGGGCCAGACGTTTCCTCTGTGGGCAATCGCTGACCTGCAGTTTCCTCTCGACCTGGGGAAGACCTGATGGAAGCACCCAGGCTGTGTAGGGAAGCTGGATGGGATTTTAACCTGGAAGACCCACTAACCATGTTTGCTGCAGCTTAATACTGCTGGCTGGCTTCTCTGGTGTGGCACTTCCACTCGCTGAAATGCAGCCCACCAGAATTTGCTCTTTGGTGGCCGCAGTCCCCATTCCATGTCCTTTGTTTTCATCTGACCCTGTTTGGGGCTCATACTCTGTGTTTGCAGTTGGGTGTGATGATCTTTTTCTTATTCCTGCCACCCTCAGATGTTGACATGCCTGTGAATTTAGCAATAAAGTTGCTTGTTAGTCAGTGCTGGGCTCAAATTAGCTTTTATGGTCCAAGTAATAGGTGCCGTCAGTATAGGCACACTAATAGTATATAGCTGATTCATGATACCTTCTTTCAACCTCTGACTCAGCGATTTCCTGGGGAGCTAAATCTCCATACTCACTTTACACTTCATACTCAGATTTGAGGTAAAAACTGACCCTTGCTACTTCTTTACCTCCATTCTGCTTTCCAAATGAAATCCCAGATGTTACTCTTTAAGCAGATTATATTAAGTTTGAATTTTTCATAGCACATTGTTATCTTTGTAAATACATAATGTGTTTTTGGTCTAGAACAAACACATTTAAGAGATCTTCCACCTCTCAAGTTTCCATGTTTGTCTTGAAGCACTCAAGGTTGCTGGCTCCGTAGTGGACAAAGGATCAGACAGTGCCATTTCGCCTGACACGTTCACAGCAGAAGTGAGCTCAGACGTAATCCCTGATGTCAGGGCACCATCTCCTCCAGTGTGCAGGAAGGACCTTCCCTCCCCTAACACCTTTATACTTCGTTCTGTTCTGAAGAAACCCTCTGTTCCGATGTGTCTAGAGAGTTTACAGGTAAGAAGAGAGTTAAATTTCCTAAAGCAAATGAATAAAAATGCATTTTGGTTCAAAGTAATAACTCTGAAATGTCATATCATACTGGTTTAAAAGGAAATGTCTTACTATAAATTTTTTTCCTCCTCTTATTGACAACACTATGTGTAGTTTCTTTCTGTTCTTATTTTTTTAAAATTAAGTATAGTATATAGTATGCAGAGTTTAATATAAGTAGACTGTAGTTTATAAAGGGTCATAATCTTACTGCACTAACATAATTGTGTCTTTCTGATTAATTTTATAAAATTATATAAGTGATACTAATTAATCATAATTATTGTGTCAATCTGTTAAACTCATCATTGCACCCAAAATATTTGGCCTTAAAACTATCTCTTGGCCGGGCTTATTGACTCAAAGCTTGTAATCCCAGCATTTTGGGAGGCTGAGGCGGGCAGATCAGAAGGTCAGGAGTTTGAGACCAGCTTGGCCAGCATGGTGGCACACCTGTAATCGCAGGTACTGGGGTGTCTGAGTCAGAGGCATTGCTAGAACCCGGGAGGCGGAGGTTGCAGTGAGCTGAGAACGTACCACTGCCCTCCAGCCTGGATGACAGAGCGAGGCTCCTTGTCAAAAAAAAAGAAAAGTACCTCTTAGAGCCATCCCATCCTTTTTACTCTAAGCTCCGTGAGTATGAGGAAAGAGGAAGTTGATGAGAACTAGCTGGCATTTATTGAGCCATTTTTACAGTTCTGGCATATATACAGCAACAGTGTTTCGAGAAAAGTGTAGGACCTGTTTGACATACACTTAGGCTTGTAGGTTGTTCAGTAAACCCAGATATGTCTGCTATTAAAATTCATGACAGGCTCTCAGTTCATGAGAGGTTGAGAGTTTAGCCTCGGGAGTGAAAATGCCAAGTTTCAGATCCTGACTTGGAAATGTAATCACTGAGCAAGTTATTTGACCTTTCTCTCCTTATCTATAAAAGTGTTAAGTTAGTAACTAGTTTTAGAATAATTTGAGCATTAAATGGGATAGTATAAAATCAACAAGACTGTCTGGCACTTCAGAAATACAAATCTTTTTTTTAATTATTATTATTCTTGAGATGAAGTTTTGCTCTTGTTGCCCAGGCTAGAGTGCAATGGTACGATCTCGGCTCACCGCAACCTCTGCCTCCTGGGTTCAAGCAATTCTCCTCCCTCAGCCTCCTGAGTAGCTGGGTCACTACACTTGGCTAATTTTGTTTTTTTAGTAGAGATGGGGTTTCTTTATATTGGTCAGGGGTTCTCAAACTCAGGACCTCCTGATTCGCCCTCATCGGCCTCCCAAAGTGCTGAGATTACAGACGTGAACCACTGCGCACAGCCCTTTTTTTTCAAACCATAAGCATTTTAACACACAAGTATGGCTGCAAGTCTGTTCTGAAGCCAAAAGGAACTAAATTACCTTCTATTTACATGGATGGTTGATGGTCAATTGCTATTTGAAAAGCATTAATAACTTTTTTTTTTAAATTATTATACTTTAAGTCCTGGGATACATGTGGAGATCATGCCAGATTGTTACATAGGTATATACATGCCATGGTGCTTTGCGGCATCCGTCCCCACCTCCATCATCTACATTAGGTATTTCTCCTAATGTTATCCCTCCCCAATCCCCCCATCATCTGCTATCCCTCCCCTAGCTCCCCCACCCACCAACAGGCCCCACTGTTTGATGTTCCCCTCCCCATGTCCATGTGTTCTCATTGTTCAACACACACTTATAAGTGAGAACATGCAGTGTTTGGTTTTCTGTTCTTGTGTCAGTTTGCTGAGAATGATGGTTTCCAGCTTCATTCATGTTGCTGCAAAGGACATGAACTCATCCTTTTTTATTGCTGCATAGTATTCCATGATGTATATGTACCACATTTTCTTTATCCAGTCTATTATTGATGGGTATTTGGGTTGGTTCCAAGTCTTTGCTATTGTAAACAGTGCTGGAATAAACATACGTGTGCATGTGTCTTTATAATAGAATGATTTATAATCTTTTGGGTATATACCCAGTAATGGGATTACTGGATCAAATGATATTTCTTTTTATAGATCCTTGAGGAATCACCACAGTGTCTTCCACAATGGTTGAGCTAATTTACACTCCTAGCAACCACTGTAAAAGTGTTCCCATTTCTCTACATCCTCTCTATCATCTATTGTCTCCAGACTTTTTAATGATTGCCATTCTAACTGGCTTGAGATGGTATCTCAATGTAGTTTTGATTTGCATTTCTCTAATGACCAGTGATGAGGAGCATTTTTTCTTATGTTTGTTGGCTGCATAAATGTCTTCTTTTGAAAAGTATCTGTTCATATCCTTTGCCCACTTTTTGATAGGGTTGTTTTTTTCTTGTAAATTTGTTTAAGTTCTTTGTAGTTTCTGGATATTAGCCTTTGTCAGAGGGGTAGATTGCAAAAATTTTTTCCCATTTTGTTGGTTGCCAGTTCACTGTAATTATAATTTGTTTGCTCTACAGAAGCTCTTAAGTTTAATTAGGTCTCATTTGTCTATTTTAGCTTTTGTTGCCATTGCTTTTGGTGTCTTAGTCATGAAGTCCTTGCCTATGCCTATATCCTGAGTGGTTTTGCCTATGTTTTCTTTTAGGGTTTTTGTGGTATTAGGTCTTACGTCTAGATCTTTAATCCATCTGGAGTTAATTTTTATATAAGGTGTAAGGAAGTGGTCCAGTTTCAGCTTTCTGCACATGGCTAGCCAGTTTTCCCAACACCATTTATTAAATAGGGAATTCTTTCCTTGTTGTTTGTTTTTGTCAGGTTTGTCAAAGATCAGGTGGTTGTAGATGTATGGCATTGCTCCCGAGGCCTCTGTTCTGTTCCATTGGTTTATATCTCTGTTTTGGTACTAGTACCATGCTGTTTTGATTACCGTAGCCTTGTAGTATAATTTGAAGTCAGGTAGCATGATGCCTCCAGCTTTGTTCTTTTTGCTTAGGATTGTCTTGGCTCTGTCAGCTCTTTTGGTTCCATATGAAGTTTAAGGTGGTTTTTTTCCAGTTCTGTGAAGAAGGTCATTGGTAGCTTGATGGGGATAGCATTGAATCTGTAAATTACTTTGGGCAGTATGGCCATTTTCATGATACTGATTTTTCCTAACCATGAGCATGGAATGTTTTTCCATCTGTTTGTGTCCTCTTATTTTCTTGAGCAGTGGTTTGTAGTTCTCCTTGAACAGGTCCTTTACATCCTTTGTTAGTTGTATTCCTAGGTATTTTATTCTCTTTGTAGCACTTGTGAATGGGAATTTCTCATGATTTGGCTCTCTGTTATTGGTGTATAGGAATGCTTGTGATTTTTGCACATTGATTTTGTATCCTGAAACTGCTGAAGTTGCTTATCAGTTTCAGGAGATTTGGGGCCCTTCTAAATATACAGTCATGTCATCTGCAAATAAAGGTGATTTGACTTCCCCTTTTCCTAATTGAATACCCTTTCTTTCTTTTTCTTGCCTGATTGCTCTGGCCAGAACATCCAATACTATATGGAATAGGAGTGGTGAGAGAGAGCACCCTTGTCTAGTGCCAGTTTTCAAAGGGAATACTTCCAGTTTTTGCCTATCCAGTATGATACTGGCCTGGGTTTGTCAAAAATATCTTTTATTATTTTGAGATACACCCCATCTATACCTAGTTTAATGAGAGTTTTTAGCATAAAGGGGTGTTGAATTTTGTGGAAGGCCTTTTGTGCATCTATTGAGATAATCATGTGGTTTTTGTTATTGGTTCTGTTTATGTGATGGATTACTTTATAGATTTGCATATGTTGAACCAGCCTTACATCCCTGGGATGAAGCTGACTTGATTGTGATGGATAAGCTTTTTGATTAGTTGTTGGATTTGGTATGCCAGTATTTTATTGAAGATTTTCCATCAGTGTTCATCATGGACATTGGCCTGAAATTTTCTGTTTTAGTTGTTTCTCTGCCAGGTTTTGGTATCAGGATGATGTTGGTCTCATAAAATGAGTTAGGGAGGATTTCTACTTTTTGTATTGTTTGGAATAGTTTCAGAAGGAATGGCACCAGCTCCTCTTTGTACATCTACTAGTATTCGGCTGTGAACCCGTCTGGTCCTGGACTTGTTTTGGTTGGTAGGCTATTAATCGCTGCCTCAACTTCAGACCTTGTTATTTATTCAGGGATTCAGCTTCTTCCTGGTTTAGTCTTGGGAGGGTGTATGTGTCCAAGAATTTATCCAATTCTTCTAGATTTACTGGCTTATGTTCATAGAGGTGTTTATAGTAATCTCTCATCAGAGTTTGTAGTTTGTATTTCTGTGGAATCGGTGGTGATATCCCCTTCATCTTTTTTTATTGCATCTCTTTGATTCTTCTCTTTCCTTTTTTATTAATCTGGCTAGCCGTCTATCTACTTTTTTGATCTTTTCAAAAAACCAGCTTCTGGATTTATTGATTTTTTTTTTTGAATTTTTTTTTTTTTGTGTGTCTCTGTCTCCTTCAGTTCTGCTCTGATCTTGGTTATTTTTGGTCTTCTGCTAGCTTTTGAATTTGTTTGATCTTGCTCCTCTAGTTCTTTCAATTTTGATGATAAGGTATTGATTTTAGATCTTTCCTCGTTTCTCATGTGGGCATTTGGTGCTATAGATTTCCCTCTAGACACTGTTTTAAATGTGTCCCAGAGATTCTGGTATATTGTATCTTTATTTTCATTGATGTCTAAGAACATCCTTATTTCTGCCTTCATTATTTATCCAGTTTTGATTCAGGAGTAGGTTATTCAGTTTCCATGTAGTTGTGCACTTTTGAGTGAGTTTCTTAATCCTGAGTTCTAATTTGATTGCACTGTGGTCTGAGAGACTGTTGGTTATGATTTCCGTTCTTACGCATTTTCTGAGGAGTGATTTACTTCCAATTACGTAGTCAATTTTAGAGTAAGTGCCATCTGGTGCTGAGAAGAATGTATATTCTGTGGATTTGGGATGGAGAGTTCTGTAGATGTCTGCTAGGTCTGCTTGGTCCAGATCTGAGTTCAAGTCCTGGATATCCTTGGTAAGTGTCTGTCTCGTCGATCTGCCTAATATTGACAGTGGAGTGTTGAAGTCTCCCAATTTTATTGTGTGGGAGTCTAAGTCTCTTTGTAGGTCATTAAGAACTTACTTTCTGTATCTGTGTGCTCCTGCATTGGGTGCATATGTATTTAGGATAGATAGCTCTTCTTGTTGCATTGCTCCCTTTACCATTATGTAATGCCCTTCTTTGTCTCTTGATCTTTGTTGATTTAAAGTTTGTTTTATCAGAGACTAGGATTGCAACTTCTGTTTTTTTTTTTTATTTGTTCCCCATTTGCTTGGTAAGTCTTCAACCCTTTATTTTGAGTCTACGTGTGTCTTTGCATGTGAGATGGGTCTCCTGAATAAAGCACACTGTTGGGTCTTGACTCTATCCAATTTGCCAGTCTGTATCTTTTGATTGGGGCATTTAGCTTGTTTACATTTACGGTTAATACTGTTATGTGTGAATTTGATCCTGCCATTTTGATGCTAGCTGGTTGTTTTACCCATTAGTTGATGCAGTTTCTTCATTGTGTTGATCGTCTTTACCATTTGGTATGTTTTTGCAGTGGCTGGTACTAGTTGTTCCTTTCCATATTTAGTGCTTCCTTCAGGAGCTCTTGTAAGGCAGGCCTGGTGGTGAGGAAATCTCTCAGCAATTTCTTATCCATAAAGGATATTCTTTCTCCTTTGCTTATGAAGCTTAGTTTGGCTAGATATGAAATTCTGGGTTGCAAGTTCTTTTCTTTAAGGATGTTGACTATTGGTCCCCACTCTCTTCTGGCTGCCAAGAGATCTGCTGAGAGTCTGATTGGCTTCCCTTTGTGAATAACCCGACCTTTCTCTCTGGCTGCCTTTAGCATTTTTTCTTACATTTTAACCCTGGTGAATCTGATGATTATGTGCCTTGGGGTTGCTCTTCTTGAGGAATATCTTTGTGGTGTTCTTTGTATTTCCTGGATTTGAATGTTGGTCTGCCTTGCTAGGTTGGGAAAGTTCTCCTGGATCATACTCTGAAGAGTGTTTTCCAGCTTGGATTTATTCTTCTCATCACATTCAGTTCCACTGATTAAGCGTAGATTAGGTCTTTTCACATAATCCCATATTTCTTGGCGGCTTTGTCTGTTCTTTTCACTCTTTTTTTCTAATCTTGCCTTCTCCTTTTATTTCATTGAGTTGATCTTCAATCTCTGACATCCTTTCTTCTGCTTGATCGATTCTGCTATTAAAACTTGCGTTTGCTTCGCAAAGTTCTCATGCTGTGGTTTTCAGCTCCACGAAGTCATTTATGTTCTTCTCTAAGCTTGTTATTCTAGTTAGCATTTCTACTAACCTTTTTTCAGGGTTCTTAGTTTCTTTGCATTGGGTTAGAACATGCTTCTTTAGCTCAAAGAAGTTTGTTATTACACAGTTCTGAAGCCTGCTTCTGTCATTTTTTCACATTCATTCTCTATCCAGTTTTGTTCCCTTGCTGGTGAGGAGTTGTAATCCCTTGGAGAAGAGGCTTTCTGCTTTTTGGTGATTTCAGCCTTTTTGTGCTGCTTTCTTTCCATCTTTGTGGATTTATCTACCTCTGGTCTTTGAAGTTGGTGACTTTGGGATGGGGTCTCTGAGTGGGCATTCTTTCTGTTGAGGTTGAAGCTATTTCTTCCTGTTTTTTAGTTTTCCTTGTAACAGGCCTCTCTGCTGCAAGACTGCTAGAGGTCCACTTCAGACCCTGCTTGCCTGGGCATCTCCCGCAGGGGCTACAGAAGAGCCAGGATTGCTGCCTGTTCCTTCTTCTGGTAGCTTCATCCCAGAAGGGTATCCACTAGATGTCAGCCAGAGCTCTACTGTATGAGGTTTCTCTTTGGATATACGAGGGTCAGGGAGCCACTTGAGGAGGTACTGTGCTGGGAGCTCTGTTGTTCCATTCAGAGCTGTTGGGCAGGGATGTTTAAGTCTGCTGCAGTGAAACTCACAACCGCCCCTTTTCCCAGGTGCTCTGTCCCAGGAAGGTGTGGCTTTATTTATAGGTCCCTGAGGGGCTGCTGCCTTGTTGTCAGAGTTGCCCTTCCCAGTAAGGAGGGAGTCTAGTCACAGTCTGCCTGCAGAGGCATTGCTGAGCTGCCATGGGCTCTGCCCAGCTTCCCTGTAAACTTCCATGCGTTTTTGTTTACAGTGGCAAGATTAGAACTGCTTCGGTAATGTTGGACTCCCCACCCTGCACCAAGCTCGACCATCCCAGGTGCAGCTCAGACTGCTGTCCTTGGCTGTGAAAGATCTCTAGCCAGTGGGTCTTTTCGCTGGTCTTTGTGGGGGTGGGACCCACCGAGCCAGATCACTTGGCTCCCTGCCTTCAGCCTCCTTTTTTTTTTAGGAGAATGGGCGGTTGTGTCTCGCAGGCTTTCCAGGCGCCGGCTAAAACGGCTGCCCAGTTTTGTGCTGGAAATCAGCTGGAAACCCGTGGCGCTTGTGTTGTCGGAACTGGTGGGAATCTCCTGGTCTGTGGGCTGTAAAGACCATGGGAAAAGTGCAGTATCTGAGCTGGAATTCCGGAGCGTCCAGAAAATCGCAGATGGCCTCCCTTGGGTAGGAGAGGGTTTCTCCAGCCCCTTGCACTTCCGGTGTGACGTAGTATCCCACCCTACTTTGATTTGCCCTCCTTGGCTACACCTGTTGTCCCACTAGTCCCATTGAGATTAACATGGTACCTTGGTTGGAGATGGGGAGGTCACTCACCTTCTGTGTTGCTGTTGCTGGGAACTGTGCTCTCAAGCTGTTCCTATTTGGCCATCTTGGCGGGAGTCTCAGCATTAATACCATTTTTGGTTAAAGAGCAGATCTGGGGCAAGGCATGATAGCTCACACCTGTAATTCCCTGACTCTGGAAGGCCAAGGAGGAAGGATCACTTGAGCCCAGGAATTTGAGACCAGTCTAGGGGTTAAAAAAAAAAAAAAAAAAAAACTGATTTGGATGTATGTATGCACTGCTTGTTCATATCTTCTCCTAAAAAAGACTTAACATCTGAATGATCCATGGAACTCTTCTCTTTTCTTTTTTTCTGAAACAGAGTCTTGCTCTGTTACTGAGGCTGGAGTGCAGTGGCGCAGTCTCAGCTCACTGCAACCTTGGCCTCCTGGGTTCAAGCGATTCTCCTGCCTCAGCCTCCCTAGTAGCTGGGATTACAGGCACCCACTGCCACACCTGGCTAATTTTTTGTATTTTTAGTAGAGAAAGGGTTTCACCGTATTAGCCAAGATGGTCTCGATATCTGGATCTCGTGATCCGCCTGCCTTGGCCTCCCATAGTGCTGGTATTACAGATGTGAGCCACCGTGCCTGGCCAGAACTCTTAGTTTCTAACAATATGACACAGCAAGTATCAAGTCCTGTCATTAGAATCATATGAAAACATTTGCAGCTAATGATCTTTGTACTAACACGGTGATACTCATAGGTGTATAAAATCTGAGTTGTTTGCTGACTCATTTCTGATTGTTTTAGTGAACATAAATCTAAAAGTAAACATGACCTCTGTTGTCTAAGTTAACTTACTTTGCAGTATTGGTATATACATTTTCCTGGTCAGAAAAACGAACTGACTTTAGAGACAGATTAAGGAGGTGTGTTTGGGGCAGGACTATTTCTAAGAGCAGGTACTGTTCTTAGAATTGGGTGTGTAGGAGAAAATGAGTCATTCTTGACAAGAAGGACTGGTCAGAGGTTTAGGTTGAGGCTGGACAAGTAGGTGGTGATTAAGAGGGCACTTGGAGGCCAGGCATGGTGGCTCACGCCTGTAATCCTAGCACTTTGAGGGGCCAAGGCAGTTGGATCACGAAGTCAGGAGTTCAAGACCAGACTGGCCAACATGGTGAAACCCCATCTCTCGTAAAAAATAAAGGAAATAGCTGGGCATGGTGGCTCGTGCCTATAATTCCAGCTTCTTGGGAGGCTAAGACAGGAGAGTTGCTCGAACCGGCACCTGGGAAGCAGAGGTTGCAGTGAGCCAAGATCACACCACTGCACTCCAGCCTGGGCTACGCGGAGCAAGACTCCATCTCAAAAAAAAAAAGAGGGAACTTTAATCCAGTCTGAAGGCCTGGCGCTCTCTTGCTGAGCTCCAGGGACCCTGGGTTTATAGACTTGTTCTGTCTTTTTCCTCAGGGCTTACAGTATCCCTCTCTTCCTAACTTGCCTATACTGTAATCTTCATTTGGTGAGACCCTCAGGGACAAATGCTACCTTCTTTCCTTGTTTCTTCCTCAAGAATATAATAATGTAAAAAGATTTAAATACTAAGAATAGGTGTGGTTCCCACATTTAAAAGAACACGATGTCATACCATTTAACTGTTGTCTTTTTTCTTGTCTTAGTGCAGTTCTTGTATCGCAGATCATTTATATAGTGTTCCTCATTTGATGGTACATGTAGCCTTCAGATTCGTTGGACTGAACTAACCAGAGATCAAAAATTACCAGGGAAAAAAAAGTCAGAAAACATAAAAACAGTACCATATAACAGTATTGTACCATACATATTAACAGTGTAATATGACAATGTCATTTAGAAGTGTTCTTTTAGGTTGGGCGCAGTGGCTCACCCCTGTAATCCCAGCACTTTGGGAGCCCAAGGCATGCAGATTGCTTGAGCTCATGGGTTCAAGACCAACTTGGGCAAGATACCGAAACCCATCTCTACAAAAAATATGGAAATTAACTGGGCATGGTAGTGCGCACGTGTAGTCCTAGCTACTCGGGTAACTGAGGTGGAAGAATGGCTTGAACCTGGGAGAGAGGTTGCCGAGGCCTGAGATTGCACCACTGCACTCCAGCCTGGGCGATAGAGCCAGACCTTGTCTCAAAAAAAAAAAAAAAAAAAAGAAAAGCATTCTTTACGTGATATTTACATTGTATTAGGTATTACAGATATTAAAGTGTACAGGAGGATGTACACAGATTGTATGTAAATACTGTGCCATTTTATAAAAGCGACTTGAGCATCCATAGATTTTGATATCTTTGGGGGGGCCCTAAAACTAATACCCCGTAGATACCAAGGGATGACTGTATTTATTATTCATTTGTTATTCTAGCTACTCACGTTTTCCTTTGCTTTATTTGCCAGATCAAACACAGAATGAATTTGACCCATGTTTGTTTATTTCTGTGCTTTAATTTTAACGTAAAATGCTGTTTTCTAAAGTAGTATCTAGGGGACCTAGTTTTGATTTGTGCCTGATGTAATGGTTTTGAGCCAGAACAATAATGAAAATAAAGGTAATCTTTAATACTGGAGTATCTTCAGTTGACAGAGAAAAATGAAAACTGTCATTCTTAATGATGACTGTTTAATTCTATACGTAAAATTATTCCTTGATGTTTATTCTATTTAGGAACGTTGTGACAGCCTCTGTGGTGATGAAGATGGAACTCATCCGAGCGTAATCCCAAGTCTCCAAAACTGTTGTAAAGATAGAGAAGTGGGTAAGAAATTCCTATTTGTTTTTATGCTTGTAGATCATTTTCTTTTTAATAAAACCTGTTATAATGCACGGAGTTTTCAGTGGTCCATTAATACCTTGATGCGTCTGAAATAACACGTGAATGAAGAACAGTGGAGAGGGATAGCATCTCCTTGGAGAGCCTCAGAATTGGTCTGTCCATTTAATGAATCCAGTTTAACTTAGTGGTGGAATTTGTAAAGAAAATTTATGTTTCAATTTTATAAACCTTTAAGATGTTCATGCAGAATTTTACTTGGAAATCTGTTACCATATTTTAATTGGAAATGTGCTTATCTTCTCCATTTTGAATTTGCTCTGCCAACAGCTATTCTGTAGCTCTGCTTTGCTAGCTGTTATATAAATAATCGCTGAATATAATCACATTAAAAGATTCTAATATATGCCTTTTAGATAAGAAATCTAGCTGAATTTTTAGAAGTTACTCTCATTTATTATCTAATTATAGAAGATGAAGAAAAGTTGGAAGCACTGGCCTTTCTAAATATGAGGAAGAGGAAGAGAGTTACTTTTGGAGAGGAGTTAAGCCCAGAAGTGTTTGATGAATCTTTGCCAGCAAACACTCCATTGCGTAAAGGAGGAACACCTGTCTGTAGAAAGGACCTGAGTGCTCTCAGTTCCCTGCTGCTTGAGCAGTCACCAGTTCCTGAGCCATTACCTCAGCCAGATTTTGATGACAAGGGGGAGAATCTTGTAAGTGTGAAAAGTGTTGAACAAACTTGCCTGTATTTTCGTCAGACTTACCCTGCTTTGCATGAGCAATAAATATGCTTTGAAATAAGGTAGACTAAATGATATGCCATGGTTTAAATTAATCTATTTCGTATGTAAGTTTTTATGAATTTTTCCCCATTAGACATAATACTTCCCTGACTCCTTGTACATATTGAGCAGCTTTATGCCAATGAATTTGACAAATTAAGTAAACTGGATACCATCCTTGGAAAACACAAACTCACTAAAGGTGAAATAAATTAGCTCAATGGCCCTATATCAACTTAAGACATTTAAACTGTAGTTAAGATCTTCCCACAAAGAAAACTCTAGGTATAGATGATTTCTTTCTTTCTTTTTTTTTTTTTTGAGATGAGGTCTTACTCTGTCACCTAAGCTGGAGTGCAGTAGTGCACTCATGGCTCACTGCAGCCTCAGCCTCTCCAGGCTCAAGCTGTCCTCCTGTCTTAGCCTCCTGAATAGCTGGGACTACGGGCACACATCACCATGCCTGGCTAGTTTTTTATGATTTTACTGATGAATTCTACCAAACATTTGAGCAGGTTAAAATACTAATTCTACACAAGTTTTTCCACAAATTGAAGTGGGGGGTTAATTGAAGTCAGCATTGTGATTTCAGCATTAACCTGGTACTGAAATCAGACAGGCATTACAAGAGAAGAAAGCTTCAGTTCAGTATCCTTGTAAGCATAGCAATATATAAAAAGATTACATCATAGCCATGTGAGATTTAGCCTTGGCTGCAATGTTGTTTAATGTTTGAAAACAAATCAGTGTAATTCGCCTTGTTAAAAGATTCATACAGAAATGTGATCATCTGAGTAGATACAGAAAAAGCATTTAACAGAATCTCATACCCATTTCTCATTTAAAAAACAAAACAAAACCTCTGAGCAAAGTGGTAATAAAAAGGAATTTCTTTAATCTGATAAATGTCTATGCAAAAGCAACAGTTACTATCTTACCAGCAATTATGTGGGAAAGATTTGCTATCTGTATTTATTTGCCATCTTATCTTGGAGTTCCCTGAATAATATCGTAGCATTAGACTGTGTTTATGAATGAACTTTTAAATTTTCTTTGTAGGAGCTAGAAATTTAGCAGTGGATCATTTTTTGTACTTTCACTTAAAAATTGTCTTAGTATTTTGATGGATTGCAATAAGTAAATATGATTGCATTGCAAACATGATTGGTAAGTGATATAATTACATATATTTTTATATTCAGTCTCTTTGTTTTGCTTTGACTTTCAGAATCTTTTTGATTACCCATCTTTATGCTTATTATAGTTTCTCCTACCAAAATAAGTTCTTATTTTTCTTTTTGGCACATTATATATTCACTGAATTTAAAGATTTAATTTCTATTCTTTTTTCCTTGTTTAGGAAAACATAGAACCACTTCAAGTATCATTTGCTGTTCTGAGTTCTCCTAATAAGTCATCAGTCTCAGAGACTCTTTCAGGTAGTAACTTTTGTTTATCTTAAAATCATAAATGTGATTTCCAATATGTGAATACATTGAACTTTTAATTTTCTTTTAAAAATTTTATATTTGTTACCACAGCATACACTTGGTTTAAAAAAAACCTAATAGTATTGGAAAGCTGATATGAAGCCGTTCATTCTTCCCTTTCCATTCCAAGCCTCATACTTCATGTCACCCACAGTTCACTTCCTCAGCTGGGATCCCCATTTTGTTAGTTGCTAGAAGCAGTGGAGTTAGCCTCGCACCTCTTAAGTATCAATGACAAGCTGCTATCCACAGTTTGCAGAATTGACATCTGGATTGTAAGGATCGTTCTTAGATATCCACACATTTTCCTCAATATTAGTGCAGCATTTTAGCACGTGTGCTCTCTAAAGTCTTTGGCTTTGTTATAATTGTGACAAAGCAACAGAGATTTCTCCCAGCTTTTCTGACAAACCAGGACTTAGCTGGCAGATGTCATGGGATGGGCACCTTTATTCAGCTGTCTACCCGGGCAGAAACCCTTTAATGGCTTCTTGTTGACAGAAACCAAATGTAGTAGACTCCAAACCATGTGTTACTAAGTTAGGGCTAAAATTTGAACTGCGGGCTGTTATGTTCCAAAGCCCATACCCTTAAACACATACCGCCTTTAATTTATATCATTAAAAGTCATCTGCCAGTCATGGTGGCTCCCGCCTATAATCCCAGCAATTTGGGAGGCCAAGGCAGGTGGATCACTTCAGGTCAGGAGTTAAAGACCAGCCTGGCCAACATGGTGAAATCTCGTCTCTACTGAAAATACAACAACAAAAAAAGCCAGACATGATAGTGGACGCCTATAATCCCAGCTATTTGGGAGGCTGAGGCAGACGAATCACTTGAACCTGAGAGGTGGAGGTTGCAGTGAGCTGAGATCACGTCACTGCACACCAGCCTGGGTGACAGAATTACACTCCATCTCAAATAAAAAAGTGGTCAAACTAAAATTTCTATACTTTACATAAAATTTAAAACAAAATAAGTATTTTCATGGTTGTCTTAATATCCTTTTTGTGATTTCAGTTTACAAAATATATCTTGGAATAAATGGAGTTTTGTGAAAATAACATGCATTTATTGTAATGTGATTTATTCTGCTATCTTAGCTTGGTAATATATTAAGCAGTCACCATGGAAAGTTGTGAAAGTCTGAGTATCCAGTAAAGTTTTTTTTAATGAAAAAAAAAAATTGGATTTCAAAATTTGTGCCACTTGGTTCTTATTTTTGTTGAGATATGGCATTGAAGGTGAATATCCTAAACAGAGTGTTTCCAAAGGAAGATCCATGTTAAAATTTTGTGTTTCCTACTCTGATTCGGCTTTTGTCTTGTTTATCAGGCACTGATACCTTTAGTTCTTCAAATACCCATGAGAAAATAGCTGCTAGTAAAGTCGGTAGAGTAACAAGGACTTCTAACAGAAGAAATGTAAGTGTTTGTGTTTGGCACAACGTATTGGTTTTTAAATCATGCAGTATACCTTTTCTGTTTTCATGGTCAAATGATAATGGGTGAAATCTTGGTTTAATCAGTGTCATTAAGAAGTCATACTTAGGCCGGGCACAGTGACTCACACCTTAATCCCAGCACTTTGGGAGGTGGATTGCCAGAGGTCAGGAGTTTGAGATCAGTTTGGCCAACACGGTGAAAGCGCTTCTCTACTAAAAATACAAAAAACTTAGTCCAGCATGGTGGCCTGCACCTGTAATCCCAGCTACTCGGGAGGCTGAGGCAGGGGAATTGCTTGAACCAGGGAGGTGGAGATTGCAATGAGCCATGATGGTGCCAAAGCTACTACTTTATCCTGTCTAACATGTAACATACAAAGTGATTACGTATTTCTGATTTAATTTTAATTCTATTAGAAGAAAAATCTAATAAAATGAGATGCTTTCAGAGTTGTGTTAATGTAAAAGTTAACAAAATTTGTTTGAGATCTATATGATTTTATGAATTTCATTGAGGTGAAATTGCCATTTTGTTAAATTAGATAAAATTTGAGTTTTTGTTTATAACATCGTAAAGTATAAACATATACTGTCATAGGGTATTTTGCTTATATGGTTGGATGTTAAACCCAGGATTCAAATCTAGATAATCTAAAAATTCATGTTTTTTTTTTTTTTTTTTTTTCCCCGTAACCCAGCAGTTAGGTGCTAAATTGTAGGTTCTTGATGAGTAGTTGATGAATAAATGAATTAATGAATTCTTAAGCTCTGTTTCTTTCTCCCGTAATATAATTGGGTAATGTAAATATGCTTCTGGGTCTGCATTTGATATTTTAGAAATTGGCAATTACCATTTCCACCAATTTTCATTTAAGTGCTTTTAATAGGATTTGTGAATTAAGAAATGAGATCTAAAGTGGTAGAAATATCCTGGGAAGCACAAGAGTGAGAGCTGCACATTAACGCGTAATTGCTGTGGTTTATGGTATCCTCACTTTAAACTTTCTTTATAACAGTTGGTCAGTTTTGCAGAAGAGAGTGTTTGCAACTCACTGAATATAGAAGTTCAGCCTTATAAAGAAAAGAAAATTAATAGGAGGAAGTCTCAAGAAACAAAGTGTACGAAGAGAGCACTTCCTAAGAAGAATCAGGTAAGCATGTGTTTAAAGATAGAATACAGAGTAGGAAGTGGTGTATTTCCTTATTGTATGATTAGGAAAATAAAGAAAAAATTTTTTTCCAGTTGACATTGGACCAAGATTATTAATGCAGTCTTATGGAGTAGTATGTGGTGCGTGGGGTGGGGGGCTATATACTTAACTCTGAATTACCTAAGGGATACTTTTGCATCTTCTTTATCATCTGTGTTGTGTATGTCCTGCACAGTAAATTAATAGGCACTCAAACCTGAAATTGATTCTCCTCTTTGAATCTAACGTCTCACCCTATTGGGAATCCTGAGGTTTTTAGGCAGGGATGAGTGCACCACGTGCTACTTGTTAGATTCTCTTCTTCCAGTTGCAGAATCCAATTTTTCCCTGTATTTAAGGAGAAATGAAGAAACTAGCTCTCAGTCTTTCTTAACACTTCTCCTCACCTCAAATACCCTTACCGTCCACATGGTTAACCAATTTAACACCTTAACCCAGTTCCTTTTCCTTCTCCGGCTCAGTGATCTGGACCCCACTACTCTGAATCCACCTACTCACTCTTGCTTCGTTTCCTACAACTTCTTAACTGCCTAACCCCTTTCCACTTACAGCAAGGCTCATTCTCTGACCCCATCATCCTGTCCATCCATCCTACTCACTCCCTTACTCTGGCCTGCCTTCTGCACTATGAAGCTTCCAGATACACCTTAAGTTCACCTTTGCCTCTTCATCCTGAACTGAGTGAAATGTTTGCATCTCTTGTCAGGAATCTCAATTCCAGATCCTTTTCCTTCCACCTCATCCATCCAGCAGTATTTCCAGTTAGACTGAGTTATCCTCTCCCCCATCTGACAGAGACACTCACACAGGAGTTGGGGGTAGAACTCCTACACACTCACTGCCATCTGGCCTTCCTCTTCACCACTTTGCCACTTCACTTTATTTTTAACACTAAAGCCAGTGCGTGCTTTTCAGTCCTGTTCTTATTGGACATCATAGCGTTTGACACGGTGGAACACTCCTGTATAGTCTCTGTCTAAGGTGTGTTTTCTGTCCCCCATTGTTATATGTTTGTATTTTCCAGAATTCTCCTCTTTGCCTTGTAAATTATTTATTTTCTGGGTAATTTCATATACAGCATGGTTAGTGAGCATATATGAAGACCAGAACTTTCTGTTCTTTAGATCTGTGTTCAACTACCTACTAGGCATCTGTCTTTAACCATGCTATGTCAAAATGAACATTTCTAAAAGCAGACTTACCGTCCACACGCATACCCAAAACATTCTATAAACTTCATTCCTCCTCCATGAAATAAAAATGACTGCTCTTCTTGGCTGAATGGCGCAGATATCCTTAAGTCATAAAATCCAGAAGAACGTGGGTGTTTTTCTGCTTTCCCTTTTTAGGTCACACACTTCTGATAAAATGATGAAAGATTATCTTGCTATTAAAAAAAAAAACTATTAATTCAAAAATACGCATACAGCTTACTACATTAGAAATCAGTTTTCTTCGTGTGTGTGTTTGGGTGTGTGTGTGTGTGTGTGTGTGTGTATACACACACATATACAATTTTAAAGCACTGTTAAAAAGAATATGCACCTATTTATTCATGTAAAATTACGGCCGGAAAGTACAAAAAGGATTGAGCATTAACTCACTGCCATCCCTCCTTGGACCTTTCTGAATTAATACAGTTTATGTAATAAAAAGAATAGACTTAGACTAGCAATGAGAGGAGGAAAGGAATGAGGAGGGGTATTAAGCAGCAGACAACAGCCTTCAGTGAATTTGTAGATGATCAAGCAGATGGGAATATGTTGACAGATTAAAAAGGTGGAAAGATTTGCAGCTCAGAATGTGCTAGGAAGGAGCTACAGAGGAGCTGGGAGCCGGCCTGTTCATGGGAATCCCAGGAGACCCTGGCGCAGAATTGGCAGGTACGATGGATGGTGAGAGTGAGAGGTGGTACTGAAACACCGAGGTATTAATTGAAGTCCTGTATGTGGGACAGTGTGCACCAGTTGGCATGCCATCCCCCTCCCACCCTGATGCTCAGAACAGATGTTGTCATCTAGGTTAAAGCCCTCATTCTGGCATATGGAAAGTCCCACAGTCTTGACAATCAGCTCCTGCCTTAAGGCAAAGCCTGACAGTTGACACCCCTCATTGTGCCCCGACCTGCCCCACACAGAATTCCTGGGAAGGATTTTCATGCAGGAGAGAGACTGAGCTGGAAAGCGGAGGAGACCTCTACCAACTTACCAATCTTAAATAAGAAACAGACAGTTGAATAGAACAAATGCCATGAAAGAGATGTTAAGGTTAAAGACTGACTTCAGA
Organism: Saimiri boliviensis; assembly: GCF_048565385.1. Taxonomy (NCBI): domain Eukaryota; kingdom Metazoa; phylum Chordata; class Mammalia; order Primates; family Cebidae; genus Saimiri; species Saimiri boliviensis. The sequence goes on from NC_133461.1 coordinate 100,765,236, forward strand.
GAAATAGACTATTCAAAGAATCGAAGGAAATTTTATATAAATAAATACTATATATATTCCACTTTAAGAAAATATGACCTGAATAAAAGTAAGATCTTATGAAAAAGGAATTGCAAAAACATAAAATTTAGTAGTTGGACAGAGAATTAAAGTTAAGGAATGTCTCCCAGAAGGTAGATCAAAAGAAAGACTAGAAGCAAGAGAATCTAGGAGACTTTGTAGTTAAAATAAGATCCGTAGGGTGGGCCCCAATCCATCTAACTGGTGGTGTTATAAGAGGAGGAAATTCAGACCCATAAAAGGACACCAGGGAAGCATGTGCGTAGAGAAATGACCGTGTCAGAACCCAGTGAGAAAACGGCCATCTGAAGGCCAAGGAGAGAGGCCTCAAGAGTCACCAGGCCTGCCAACATCCTGATCTTACACTGTCAGCCCCCAGAACAGAGAAAATTAATTTCTGTTGTTTAAACTACCTAGTCTATGACATGTATTGCAACAGCCTTACAAACTAATACAGTACCCTTTGTCTCAGAAAGTAGAGAACGTTAAGAAATAATAATGGTTTATGTATATACACACACACATATATAAGGTATTTTAATTTTTGTTTTAAGTGGAAGAGTAAGCCAAAGAGAAATAAAAAAAACTGGCTATAGGGAGAAGGGAGGAGACAGGAGAGAATGGGAGTGCAAGCTAGACTTGGTTAAGTATGTACTGTGTTTTGGTTTGGATTGTGGGACCACCGTGTAGATGTTTTACCTGACTATGAAATAAACCAAAACGAGGAGAAAGAGAACAGTCTCTAAAAAGTGAATGCAAAATTTGACCAATTAATCTTACTATGTTGGTGGCTTCCGAAGAGAAAGAGAACAGTCTCTAAAAAGTGAATGCAAAATTTGACCAATTAATCTTACTATGTTGGTGGCTTCACCTCATTAAAAATTTTTTTCAAACCTAGAAATTTGAATATAAGGGGGATAAATCTTAAGGACAAAAATAAGTACGAAGAAATTATAAACAGTATGAAACACTCAATAGAAGCACTCAATTTAGAATAAATCAAATAAGCATTTTTCCCCTCATTAAGAATCAAGATGTTAGCTAAGAGACAAAAGATAAATTTTTAAATCGAAGAAATTTAAAACTTCGTTAGACTGAATTTGAATTAAAAATAAGAGTAAAAACTCATGTTATTTTACATTTAAAAGAATTGTCCAGCCTTGTCCGCTGATAAAGCTTAAGATTCATGAGCATCCTTGGTGCATAGACTGTCATTAGACTTACCAGTTAAAAGGGATTAGGGTCCCTTGGTGAAATGGCTGCTTTCAGATTTATAACAAATCTAGAAAGCTAGCCTGGCTGAGTCTGTACCAGAGTACAAGGAATGATGTTAAAAAAAAACTAATGGTGTTATGTTAACAGACAAAACCATCTTCAAGGGGCTTCCACTGACCAGATAAGACCATCAGCACTGCAAGGCATTAAAGTACAATCATGAAATAACACACAAGTTTGTTATCACTTCTTTTAAGGAATGGCCACTGTAGAAGTTTGCCAGGCTACTCATTTTTTTTTTTTTTTTTGTTAACAGGAAAATAAGATTTGAGCTCTATTTCGGTTAAACAAATAGTTGATGAGGTAAAAGTTGTTTATAGAAGAATTTCAGCTAATAAATAAAACATATTCAATGAAGCTACTGAAACATTAGATAAAAGGCTGATGTGACATCATAGTAGCAGTCAACAGAGGAAAGAAACACCATATAGAATGGGAGAAGATACTGTAACTACAAACCATACATCTGATAAGGGGTTAATAGTCAGAATATATAAGAAACTCAAACAGCTCAATAGCAAGAAAACACAATTTAAAAATGGGCAAAGGTCCAGAATAGGCATTTCTCAAAAGACATGCAAATGGCTAACATCACTAATCATCAGGGAAATGCAAATTAAAACCACAATGAGATATCACTGGCCATTATCAAACAGATGAAAGATTGCAAGTGCAGGAGAGGATACGGAGAAAAGGGAACCATTGGTACACTGTGGGTAGGAATGTAAATTCCTGCAGCCTGTTTTGATTGGCAGAGTCAATCAAAATAAAAATACAAAGCTAAAAATAAAAATACAAAGTAAAAATACAGAGCTAAATCTCTAAACAAAATGTTTTATTTGGGAAAACATAACTGCCGTTTGAGGCATACACACAGGCTGAGGTGGTGTTTGATATGTCTGAAGAACAAAACAAGTTGAGATGTTTAGTACAAAGAGAAATGTTACATATTATTTAGAAAGAAAACTCTCTGGCTCTAAGCAGAGTTTTGGGGAGCCAGTAAGCTCTGACTGGTGAGTGATGGTGGTAGTTAAATCTAGTCTTACAATCCCAAGTATTTTTTCCCCCAGTCTCTGGACTGTAGTTGGTTATGACATGACAACTCCAAATAATCCATTTTCACAAACCATTATGGAAAACAGTATGGGGGTTCCTCAAAAAATTAAAAATAGAACTACCATATGATCCAGCAATCCCACTTCTGGTTATGTATCCGAAGAAGATGAAATCAGTATATCAAAGAACGATAGCCAAGTTATGGACTCAAGCTAAGTATCCATCAACAGATGAATGGGTAAAGAAATATGTGTGTACATACACAAGGAAATGCTATTTGGTCTTAAAGAAATCCTGTCATTGTGACAGCATAGATTGACCAAATAAATGTCAAGGGAAGTAAAAGAAGGAGCCATAGAATAAGAGAGAGTAAGACATATTCATAAAATGGGATGTGTGGTGATCTTACTGGGATCCTGATTAGACTAACTGTTTAAAAAAAAATTATGGGCCAAGGGAGAAATTTGAACTTTGAGGAGATACTAGGGAAAATTGCCATCATGGTTTTTGTGTTTTGTTGAATTACATTTTGTTTTGTTTTTTGGTGGGGGACAGATGTTGGCTCATTGCAGCCTCTGCCTCCCGGATTCAAGTGATTCTCCTGTCTCAGCCTCCCTAGTAACTGGTACTCCAGGCATGCACCACCATGCCCAGCTAATTTTTGTATTTTTAGGAGAGATGGGCTTTTACCATGTTGGCCTGGCTGGTCTCAAACTCCTGACCTCAGGCGATCTGCCGCCTCCCAAAGTGCTGGGATTACAGGCATGAGCGTCGCCTGCTGTACATTTTTAATTTTGCCATAATTTTAGATACACGTAATGTTCTAACAAGTAGTGCAGAGAGATCCCGAGTACCCTTTACCTAGTTTCCCCCAGTTGTGACATCTTGCAAAACCATAGTTACAGTGTCACAGCCAAGATTGATACAGTCGAGATCCAGAGAGCGCTCACATGGCCTTTTGCAGCTGCATCCACTTCCTACTCATAACCCCACCTCATCCCCTGGCAACCACTAATGTTTCTCCATTGTTACAGTTGTGTCATTTCAAAAAGGTTACCTAAATGGAGTCATGCACTGTGTAATTCTGGGATTGGCTTTTTCACTCAGCGTAATTCTCTGGAGGTTTGTCCAGGTTGTTATGTATGTCAGTAGTTCTTTTTGTTGTTGAACCATACTTGTAATTGTCTTTAAAGAAAAAAAACCTTTAACTCTTCAAGATACTGTAGAATTTTCAGATGAAATGATGTGTAACATCTGGGATTTGCTTTAAGATAGTCTAGAGCTAGGGAAGTTTAAGTGAATCATTTCTATATGTTAGTAATTGTTGAAGTTAGCTGATGGGTACATGGGATTCAATCAACTGTTCTCTGTACTTTCTGGGTGTTTGAAATTTTCCATTATAAAAAGTTAAAAATTAGCAGTAGGAGCTCCTTAGAGAGAGGGAGCTAACTGCAAGAGCTACAAGTGGACCCAGTCGATAAGTGAGCACCAGGGGCAGGGAAGCATGTGCTTGATCACTGGAAGCTTTCCTGTACGGTGTGATTTGTTGCCATGTCTGTGAATTATTTTTTTTTTTTTCTGAGACAGACCTCCTCTCTCTCACCCAGCTTGGAGTGCAGTGGCGCCATCTCAGCTTACCGCAGCCTCTACCTTCCCAGGCTCAAGTGATTCTCCTGCCTCAAGCTTCCCAAGTAGCTGGGAGTACAGGGCGTACCATCACACCCAGCTAATTTTTGTATTTTTTGGTAGAGAAGGGGTTTTATCACGTTGCCGAGGCTGGTCTCGAATTTCTGAGCTCCAGCAATCCACCCATCTCTGCCTGTTGGGATTAAAGGCACAAGCCATCGCTTTGGCCTGACTTGTTTTTAAATAATTGTAAAGCTATTCTCTGAAAAGAATTTAAAGAAGTCTTAATTATGAAAATAAGACGAAAGATGAACATTTACTTCTGCTCCCTGACCTCCTTCACTGCGTGAGAAGAGGCATCAGTGATTTTGGAGTAAATGGAATTGCTTTAGGGACAGCCCCTGCAGTTGTCCTTTGTCTGTTGTAAGCCATAATCCATCCTAACCATTTCTCGATCAAATGGCTTCCCGCGAGGAGTTCCAATTGTATATAGTTGCTTCTGTGTATCAGACGATCAGCAAGGCTTTTATACTGTGGTAAATTCAGATTTTGATAAGTTTCTGGCCTTTGATAAAATCTCAAGACTGAGGTCAGCAATGCCGGATACGTTTTCAGGACGGACAGAACTGAGGTGCTTTAATTGTTATTTCTGCAGGGTGAGGGGATGGTAATATACTTCTGTTGGCCCATATCCATGAAAAAACAAGTTCAGTCTTTCAATCACGTTGAGCCAATTTTATGTAAGTTTAACTGTATTTCTTTGACCATTCATTCCTTCATTCATTCTTGTTTGTGGAGTAGCCGCTGTATGTTAGGCACTGTTGTAGATTCAGCGACATGATTTCCAAAATCACATGGAAGTTTTTTTTTTAAAATCCATAAATCAGAAGCTATTCTGGAGGTTATAATCTGGTGGCAGTGCCTACGATGTATTAACTGACCACAATGGCCCTATGCCCTACAGTAATACTAATGCATAGTTTGATCTTAGAAATTAAAAGTATGTGAGTTAATGGATATGTTAATTGATTTAACCATTCCACAGTGTATACATATATTAAATCTCGTGTTACATGCCATACATATAGTCAGTTTTTGTCAATTAAAAAAATTTTTTTTCTGTTTTTGTTTTTTTTTTTGAGATGGAGTTTCACTCTTGTTACCCAGGCTGGAGTGCAATGGCGCCATCTCGGCTCACCGCAACCTCCGCCTCCTGGGTTCAGGCAATTCTCCTGCCTCAGCCTCCTGAGTAGCTGGGATTACAGGCACACGCCACCATGCCCAGCTAGTTTTTTTGTATTTTTAGTAGAGACGGGGTTTCACCACGTTGACCAGGATGGCCTCCATCTGTTGACCTCATGATCCACCCGTCTCGGCTTCCCAAAGTGCTGGGATTACAGGCGTGAGCCACCGCGCCCGGCCCTATTTTTTCTGTTTTTTAAAAAGGGTCACTCTGTTGCCCAGGCTGGAGTGCAGTGGTGCGATCTTAAGTCACTGCAGCTCACCCTCCTGTGTTCAAGCAGTCTCCCACCTCAGCCTCTTGCAGAGCTGTGTGTGCCACTATGCCTGGCTAAAAATATAAAAACCTTTTCATATTTTTCCTCATATTAACTCTCAAAGTAATGGAAAAGAATTTAAAAGAGCAAGATAGCTTTTACCATGGGTCAGGCCTCCGTTAACCAACTATATTACATGTCAACTCATTTAATACTCACCACAGCTTTATGTGAAGTGTGCTGTTGTGATTCCTATTTTGTAGAGGAGAATGAGGTGCAGAAAGGTGACGTAACTTGCCCAAAGTTATAAAGCACTTAAGTAAGAGAGTCAGGACTTTAACATAAAGTGTCTGCCACCAGAGGCCAATTTTTTATTTTTCAACTTATCTGCGAGCCCCAGGTTCAGATTTTTATTTTCTCTTGGCTTTCAGGTTCATTGACCAAGCCAGCATTTCCCCAACTGTTCCCTGGAATGTCAACAGATGTGCCATGAAAAAAATATTTAATGGAAAAAGATTTAACCCGGCATTTTCCTAATTTGTCTAGAGATTATTTATACTGTGGAATTCTCAGAGAATTTCATGTTAAATGTATACTGTAAATCACCAGGAAGAACATTCATCTTGTACAATTCTAAAATTATTTTTCTGTGGAATGTTTTGTTTTCAGAGGACATCTATAGATATCTCGGGGAGCACATAGTTTCATGCCATTTCTGTACTCTTGAATCTCACCATTAATTTCACCTAAGTATTCTGTGCTGTCATCCAAATGACCTTTCTTAAATTTAAGGTCAAACGTTGACACTCCCGAAGTCGCTATGTGGTATGCCCTCGTTGCTTTTCCTCAAGTCATCGTGACCAGGGCTCTGTTCCTGCCGCTCCCCCATGGATCCCCTGGCCGCGTCTTGCTGCATGCAAGCTCCGCACCTGTGCTGTGCCGTCTCACTTTGAGCTGCTGCACGTGGCATTCCCTTCTCTTTGAAAAGCCCATTATGGGCCAAAACAGCCCTTGCTTGTTTGAGATTTGCCTTAGACGTTACGTTTCCTGTGGCACCAATCTCGAACACCTCCTGCAGGCCTGGTACCATCTTCTCGGTTCACACAGTCTGGCATGATGCATACATATGTAACTCTTTTCCTTCAGACCAGCAGCTCCTTGAAGAACACATTCTCTTTGCTTGTAGATGCGACACCTGGCAAGTCATTAGCCGGCAAATGGCAGTCTCAATAAATTTGTGAATGAATTCCACATGTATTTTCAGGATGTATTAATTGTTAATATGTGTATGCTAGCCCTAAAGTCTGGTTCTCTCCAACATTATCACATTGAATATATCATTCCTTTTACTCATAACAGTTTTTCTTTCTAGCATTTCAGGACAGCATTTTGAGTTTCCCTGAAGTCTTTTTCATATGAAATTTTTTTAAAAAAACATTCTTATTGCTGATGTGGCACTCAGAATTGAATGTAATACTGCATTCTGGATATTGTTAAGCGACTTTCCGTTTTTATGGAAACCTACATTTTCCATCAATTAATTTCAGACCTTTGTCTTCCATCTTCTGCTTGTGCTTGTTAAAAGGCACTTTGTTTTGACTGAATCTTGATTAATTCATCTGTTGTTTGAATCTGCAGATTCAGCTAGCTTTGTGTTTTCTTCATATTTTACATACACACCTACAGTTTCTTCATCCAGACCTAGGAACATAAAGCAGTCTCCATAGCTTGCAGCATATAACTCACACTACGTTCATCCTGTGTCATCATAACTATGTGCTTCTTACAGATATCTCACGACATACATCCGTGCAGTTAGTTCTAAAGCATCTCATATATTTTTAAATTTATCCAGCTCTTGTTTTGGCAAGTACTTGTGGAAATGTAGAAAGCCTACCATACGACGTATAAACCGAGTTCTGCTTTGTCGTTTATTTGACTTTGTGACTTTGTGGAAGTTACCTGACTCCCTACCCTCAATTCAGATGCTTACAATTTTAAATGCAATATAAAAGTTATCTATTAAATAAAGCACTGTATAAACAATAATGAAAAATATTATAGAAGTTGAAAGGTCAGGCTGGGCATGGTGGTTCACACGTGCAATCCCAGAACTTTGGGAGGCTAAGGCAGGAGGATTGCTTGAGCTTAGGAATTCAAGACAAGACTGGGCAACATGATGAGACAGGCGCCCATCTCTACCAAAAATAAAAAATAAACAGACATGGTGGTGTGCACCTGTGTGGTCCCAGCTACCCTGGAGGCTGAGGTGGGAGGATCGCTTGCACCAGGTGTCAGAAGTTGCAGTGAGCCGAGATGGCACCAGTGCACTCCAGCCTGGGTGACAGAGTGAGATCTTGTCTCAAAAAAGTTAAAGGGTCAAAATTTTACATGGTACTACATCTCTGTCAATTGCAATGTTTTAATGCATTTTCTCAGGTTTTAAAAAGTTGCAGAAAGAAGAAAGGAAAGGGAAAGAAAAGTGTTCAGAAGTCTATATATGGGGAAAGAGACTTTGCTTCTAAGAAGCCCCTCCTCAGTCCTATTCCTGAGCTGCCTGAAGTCTCTGAGATGACACCTTCGGCTCCAAGCGTCCGACGACTAGATTCAGGTATGCTGTCCTTTTCCCGGGAGTTATATTTTATCTTTTCTCTTTGCCCTCTTCATTGCTATTTCACTTTTTTCAGTTTTTTCACATTCACTGTGTAAAGAGTACATAAATTAAAAAGCAGCATTTCCTCGCATTAGCATGAGAATTTCAAGTGGAAGAAAGTGACTTGTAACCTGTAGGTGGCTGAGATCCTTTACAGACTCTGATGGAAACTCTGGTTCCTTTCCCCAGAAAAACTGAGACACAAGGTTTTTGCATATAATACTAGTAATAATCTCTATGCATCCTGTTTCCTTTGGCTTTTTAAAGCATTTTGTGAAAATAAATTCCACTGGGTGGGGTAGTCCATCATTGAAAGTGAATGAGAGCTGGAGCGCCCACCTGTAATCCCAACCGTTTGGGAGCCTAAGGCGGAAGAATTGCTTGAGCCCAGGATTTCGAGGCCAGCCTGGGTAACATAGCAAGACCCTGTCTCTTAAAAAAACAAAAACAAAAAAAGTGAACGAGGTGATAGTTCAGTAATAGATACACCTTATATGAGTTAAAGACAATGTTTTGTTAGGGTCGGCTCTACTGAGCATTTTCTAAAAAGAATACATATAAATTGATCTTGATTAACTTGAAAGTTATTTTATTAGCAAGTCAGTTGATATACTGGGTAGATAAAAAATGGATTGGAATTGCTTCTGGTTTCTAATGCCAACATTTTAAATGGACTGACTCTTGCTGAAAATCATAAGGATTTTTTTTTTTTTTAGTAGAGATGGAGTATCCCTATGTTGCCCAGGCTGGTCTCGAACTCCTGAGCTCAAGCGTTCTTCCCACTTTAGCCTCCCAGTGTACTGAGATTACAGGCATGACCCACCCTGCCTTGCCTGGAAATGATGATGTGTGTCCACTTGGTGTGTTGATTTTGTATAGAATCATTTTTTAAATGGGTACCTTTGTCAGTCATTAGATATTTATAGCCTGCCTCCTATTTACAGTATACTATACAAGATTAATAATAGATTTGAGGGTGAGTGAGGTACATGCCACCATAGACTCTTGGCTTCCACGTCTGCTTAACATTAGGATAGCGCAGGAGTGTAAATAAATAACCACCTCTCTGTCGCCACACCGTGGCTCACACTCCTCTTCAGCCATGCTTTCTCACAGGCTGCGTTGCAACAGAGGACCCACCACTCTAGCTTTTTAATCTGGCCTAATGTTGCTTATCTTCCAGATTTGGCTGTACTATCTGTTTTTCCAGGAATACTCTGCAACATACTTCCATCCATCACCTGGCTGTATGATCTGTTTTCCGTGTTCCCCTGATCCCTAAAACTTCAGTCTCCTTGACAGTGGAAACTAAGTCTTATTTTCATTACATCTCTATTTCCTAATAGGAAGTTTCCAAAAGATGTTTAAACAGTGATTGTGTGGTAAAATTTTCCGTCTTGCGTCCTATTAGAGAATTTCTTTTTAAAAATACCTGAAGCATTTTTTATCTATATCCAGTGGTATCACCAGCTGTATGGGTTTAAAGCAATTCAGTTCCTTCCTTCCTTTATCTTCTCTCTGTTTCTTTCTTTCTCTTTTTTCTTTCCTCTCTCCCTATATCTCCTTTACCTTCCTTCTCTAGTATGTTGGATTTTATGCAAAATATATAAATATCAATTAATTTTTTTTGAGATGGAGTCCTGTTCTGTTGTCCAGGCTGGAGTGCAGTGATGCAGTCTTGGCTCACTGCAACCTCTGCCTCCTGGGTTCCAGCAATTCTCCTGCCTCAGCCTCCTGGGTAGCTGGGACTACAGGCGCATGCCACCATGCCCGGCTAATTTTGTATTTTTAGTAGAGATGATGTTTCAGCTGATGGCCTCAGGTAATCCATCCACCTCAGCCTCCCACAGTTCTGGGATTACAGGCGTGAGCCACTGCGCCCAGCCATAAATACCAATTTTTAAAGCTGTCTAAAGAGCCCAACTAACAGTGGTTGGCATTGAGAGGACACTCACCTGTTTAATCTGTAGCTTTAAGTGACATGATTTTAAGTACCTTAATTATATATGAATTTTTAAATGGAAACATTGTTTTTCAGACTTTTGGCTTGCGTTACGTTTTGTGCATCTTTTAGTTTTTATTTTGTTTAAAACACTTTATTCATCTGACTGTCCACTTAAAAACATTATCTGCGATGACTAAAAAGATTCCATCTAATAGATCTAAGATTTAGAACTCATAAAGCCTGAATTCATGTGGGCTATGTTACCATTCTGAAGAACCTGGATGACGGTTTTCCCATCTCTGATGTGCCAGAAACACATGAAAGGCTACCCATGGGTGTCTTCCTAGAAGATAATTAGTCAAAGTCTGAGGAATTAGGGGTCGATGTTGAGAATACTGAAACAAACATGGTTCTGTCTGAGAGTCCAGTGCACTTATAGTTTTTAACAAAGGGCATGAGACCTGAGTGTCTTCAGGTATGCTGTTTTCGCACATTAGTCCTCAAATAACCCAGAATGCCAAATTTTCCCTTCTCTGTTTCAGAGGATACATTGATAGAAAGTTTCAGAAGCATCATGTTGCCTGTTTTCAGGGAAATGGGTAAACGTTGCTGTCTTGTGCTAATGGACCTTGTAGCAGGGGAAAGATTAGAATGGGGGGAGCAGTATCGGATGCCATTCTCATTTTCATGGTTTGAGGTTATATGCTTTATTAATTCATGCATTGAATACCCATTTTCTTAACCCGTGAATCGTGGAAGAACTAAAAGAAGAGGATGGTGACGGATGGCCGAGAACATTGTAACTTTTGTGGGTCTTGTAAAAGCTGAAAATACCAAAACAAAACAGGGCACCTGATGATTTAATAAATGTAAAGTTCGTTCCCATTGTTACTTTTTAATTAGATTTAAACTTATTTACCTGCCCATAGGTTATTTCAACTCAAATGGCAAACTGGAAGAAGTGAAGGCTCCTAAAAATCTGGTGAAAAGAAAGGATCTTTTGCCTCAGGACCCAGATTTGCATATGCATCAAGGCTTTGATAAATATGACGCCTCTGAATCCTCCTCTTATGTAAAAAGTTCGTCATCACTTGGTAATACTGCATCTGATGAAGATCCAAATACAAATAGGATGAACAGTGATGAAAATAAAAATATTCCAAAAAATAAGTCGGAAAGTGAAAATGAACCCAAAGCTGGAACTGATGGTCCTGATTGTTGTGCTTCTGTAACTGAAGAACGTGTGGCATTAGAGAATCCCAAACCTGCTCTGATCCTGCAGCAGGGTCAGGAATTTGCTGCTGCTGGTCAAAATGCGGAGACCCTTTGTCACATCTTCCAAATTTCACCAGATCTAAACATAAAGTGTGAAAGACAAGATGACCTCTCAGTAGCTGCAGAAGGAAAACTCCAATGTAATCATTTCATGCCTAACTCACAAGTAGACTGTCATTGTTTAGGAGATGTCTTAATTGAAAATAAGAAAGAATCTAAAAGCCAAAGTGAGGATTTGGGAAGAATACCCATGGAAAGTAGCAGCATTACGAGCTGCAGAGACAGGAAACATAGAAGACGCTCCACGTATTATTCTGATGGTCATAGTTTACCTTTGGAAAAAAATGGAAATCGCACACCCTCCTACAGTGTGGGCAGCTCTGTAGAAATGAGTTTAGAAAATTCTGAACTGTGTAAAGAGTTGTCTGACACCATTGAGCAAACCTTTCAGAGGAGAAATGGTGAAATCAAAGTGCGACGTAGCATGAGGCTACAGAAAGAGTTGGAAGACGAAGGGCTTGCATGGATTTCACTTCGACTTCCTTCCACTTCCCAGAAAGCTAAAAGAAGAACAATAAGTACATTTGACAACAGTGGATTTGATAGTATGTGTCCCAGAAAAGAAACTGTGCCCTCCAGACAAAAACTAGGCATGGCATCTCCCGTCTCAGATCAAGAAAACAGCCAGGGCCCTGCTGCTGGTTCTTCTGATGAACCTGGTAAGAGGAGGAAGAGCTTTTGTGTGTCTACACTTGCAAATGCTAAAGCTGCTTCCCAGTTCAAAGGCTACCGGAGAAGATCCTCTCTCAGTGGGAAGGGAGAGAGCCCTCTGACTGCCGTGGAAAGGATTGAGCGTAGCAGAGGAAGAAAGCAGTAATTGACATTTCCTGCAAGAGCCTGTGACAAGCGGGAAAGTAAGCGTCTGTGCCAAAATGATCTGTCTAGTTCCCATCCTCTGTTCAACCTCGGTGTTTCAGAAGTTCCTAATAAATAAACTCATTTGAGTTGAACCTACTTTTAAGTAGAAATAAATAAACTTTTTCATCATTCAAAAAGAAAATATTCTATTAAATATACCCCTTCCCCCAGAGAGTGTTTTATTATTACGATTTTGCTAAAGGGATTATTCTTAGACCCACAAAACATCTCTAAATTTTTAGACCTTTTTTTTTTTTAGTATATATATATTTAATTACATATTTACCACTGAAGGTTTAGACTCTGTTGTTAGAAGCATCTGTTAGAATCAACTGATTTTATCTGGAAAAGAAGTCCCCTACCCTCCGCAAAAGACAAATTGATATAATTATGGGACTTTATGAAAACTGAAGGAAATATAAACTTGAAGACTTAAAGTGGGTAAGATAGGTGTTTTTCTTTAAATAGCAAAAAAAAAAAAAAAAAAAAAAAAAAAAAAAAAAAAACCTGGCTGTAAATCTTAACTAACAAAAGTTGAAATTACAAAACTTATTTTCCTTTGGTTAAATTTAAGAGAAGCGTTGATGGCTTGCTTTAACTGTCTCAAATGAGATTTTTATTTTAATAGATGAAATCCTAAATAAGAAATTTCAGAAAATTCTTTCAATAACCACAATCTTATAAATTCGTCGTCAATGAATATATAATTTAGAAATAACTCTGATCTGAAACTGCTCACTCCTTCAAGATTCCTGTATGCTTTGTTGTGTGTGTGTGTGTGGGAGGATTTTTTTTTTTTTTTTTTTTTTTTTTTTTTTTGGTGAAAATACAGCAGCTCAGTTACAGACCGGGCTCTGAGATTATTCTAATGAGGCACAGGCAGTTTGGGACTTAATTCATGGTTTTCTATTATAAAATTTTGAAAACCAGAAACTCACTGAGAAAGTTAGTTTACTACCTTGAAGTGTGGTGGTAGGTCACTGATTTCTTTTCTTAACACTGAGTTTTCCAACAGTTCTTTTTCTCTTGTAATATCTGGCACTTGACTTGATTTCTCTAGCTTTTACAACATCTCCTGTGGCTGTTTGGGTGATAGTCTGAAAAACTAGATTGCTATATATCTGGAATTTATGAATGTATGTAAATCATTGTATCATTAAACAATTGTCTTTGAAATCCTTTAAATCATTAAACTTTCCCTCTCCTTGATAGCAGAAACATGTTAACAAATAGAGGTCTCTATAAATAACACAGCAGGGAAGAAAGCTCCCGCTGGGCGCCCATTTCCCCCTTCTTAGATAGAGACTATTTGTTACCTTCTTGGCACCGGCAGGTCTGGAACTCCTGCTGCTAAAGACTAATGTATTTTACATTAACACTCAAAGTGATCCCCAATTTCTTCTGCTCAACGGTGGATTGTTTTTAAAATTCTTTTATCTTTACATGTAAATTATTTATAGACTTCTTTTTTTCCCCGTTTCTAGTTTGGTGTGGTTGGCAAATCACTACCACTAAAAAAACAAGCTCACCGCTCCCCCCCACACACAGCAAAACAATGAAAGAATTAGCTTCTCTGAAGCTTTTTCATTTTGCCTGATTTTAAAACTTTCTGAAACCTGATAAAATTGTTTTGCATTTCTACCTTGTCTGATATGAAGACTGACAACTAACGATTCTAATTTCACTCCCTGTTTTTCTATAATGATCTATGATCTCAATTGTATTTTAATTTTTTAAATTTCACACGCTTTGTTTTATTTCTCAAAATGCTAATGAGAATGAGGGAGACATTTCCGATCTGTGATTGGGCATGGTTTTTCAAATGTGAAATGTCTCTTTTTCTAGCAGCAGTTAAAAATGTAAACACACTCTTAGTTTCAGAATGTTTCATTGTAAACATGTTGTTGATGTTTGCCAATAACAAATAGGCATTTTTCCTGAAAAGAACAGATCTGAAAAAGCAACTTAGAAGCAGTTTTTTTTATCTACCAGGTCTCATGTGTACGAGATTTGTTCTGTATTCGGTTGTTATTGCATGTTGGGGTTTTTTGTTGTTGTTTTCTTTTTTCACAATTTGTTTTCATTAATGGTTAAATCAAAAACTTGGCTTCAAAATGTTTTTTTTCCCCCTGCCATACCTCGTTCACTGCCGTAACTAACCCTTGCTGTTCTTAAATCGTTTCTGTTCCTGTAGATTCTTGTTTCTTCCAGAAGATGGCAGTCCAACCTCTGAAGTTTTTCCTTCTCTGCATAACCTAATGGCTGTGGCCTGGGTGGCCCTCTATTTTCACTTATTTTTCTTCCATAAATAGTACGTATCTATTGAAAAACAGTACTGTACAGGATTTAAAAGTAGCAATATGGCAGCTATCTTCCTTCAATTCCACATCGGCATCATCCAGCCACACCCTCCTCTCTTCAGCTCTGTGCAAGCACTTAACACCTGGCCTGCGCCTTTCAGACCTTTCCTGTATAAACTCTCGTGCATAGTTCTGTTGTTTCCTAACAGGATCACTCTATGTGCCGTTGTGCCACTTGGTTTTTCTAATTCACCAAAATGCCCTAGTCTCCTTTAGTCTTTTCATGGATCGCCCCAGTGCTGCTACTTCAGTCTTTTTTAACCGCTGCGTAGAGTTATATACCTTGAATATAAGGTATTATATTATAAGGAGAAGGTGGCCATCTCCTTACTAATGGATGAATGTCAGTGTCTCTAGCTTTTGTGATTAAAGCAGTACATATCACAGCAAATACAAAGCCATATTGGGCTTGTTGAAAATACCTATAAGAAAAATTTCTTGAAATTAAAAGAAAACTATTATGTTCTCTTCTGTGGATCGTAACCGGCACATTCCCCTTACAAACTGTGTAGTATTCTTGCCTTCTTTCTGCCTCTCATTTTCTGTTCCTACTACTTAATGCCATTTTGCTTCCATCTTCTGTCACTACTGCCCCTACTTCCACTTAAGCTGCAGAACTGAGGGTGAGGCTTAGATCTGGCATAAGGAGAAGAGAATGATTAATTATGCCTGGTTTATCCTTTAGGAGAGCTACTTTTCAAAGTCAGATTTATTGAGGTATAATTAACCTACGGTAAAGTTTGGTTTTTTAAAGCATCCAGTTTGAATTTTGGCAAATTTATAGTCATGTAACCAGTGCCACAATCAAGTAACAGGACATTTCTGTCACCCCAGAAGAAGTTTCCTCATGTCTCTTTGTAGTCAGTTGTCTACCTGCCAACCCCAGGTCTTCACAACTGCTGATCTAATTTCTAGTGTTACAGTTCTGTCTTCTTTAGAGTATCATACAAATGAGATCATACAACATATACCCCTTTGTGTCTTTAGCTTAGCATGATGCTTTTGAGATTCCCCCATGCTGCATGCTGTAAGTAGTTGATACTTGTTTATTGCTGAGTAGTATTACATTTTCTAGATGTACCAGAATTTGTTGATCAGTTTACCACTTGATGGATATTTGGATTATTTCTGATTTGGGGCTATCATGAATAAAGCTGCTATAACCATTCGCATATGGATCCTTTTTTTTTATAGACACATGGTTTTATTTATCTTGCATAAATACCTAGTGGTAGGATTCCTGGGCTGTATGGTGGTAGTATTAATATGTTTACCTTTTTAAGAAACTGCCAAACTTTCCATAGTGGCTGCATGCTTTTGCATTTCCTCTGGCAACACAGGGTTTTGTTTGTTCCACATCTTCACCAGCATCTGGTATCGTTAGCCTTTTTTCATATTAGCCATTCTAGTATTTTTGCAGTAGTTTCTCTTGGGATTTGGTTTATATTTCTCTAATGACTAATGATACTGACCATCTTTTTCTATGCTTATTGGCCATCTTTATATCTTCTTTGTGGAGCTGTCTTTCCATGTTTCTTGGTGCATGTTTGTTGTTGCTGTTATTGTTGTCTTACTATTATTTACTTAAAATAATCTGTACATTTGGATACACATCCTTCATTGGCTATGTCTCTTAAAATATTTTTTTTTCTCATTTTGTGGCTTATCTTTTTATTTGCTTAGCAGTGTCTTTTGAAGGACAGATTTTCATTTTAATGAAGTCCAGTTGACTTGTTTTTAATTGTTCATACTTTTTGTGTCCTAGCTAAGAGACCTTTGCCTAACACAAAGGCACGAATATTTTCTCCTCTGTATTCCAGTTGTATCGTTTTAGCTCTCAGGCAAGTGTTAGATTCACGTTAATTTTCTTGTGTAAGGTGAAGGTAGGTTTTTTTAAATTTTTGATGAAAATCCTCCAGCACCATTTGCTGAAAAGATTTAACCATTTCTCATTGACTGACATTGGCACCTCTGTTAAAATTATTCAACCTTACATGTGTAAATTTCTTTCTGGACATTATTCTGTTCATCTGTTTCTTCTACCAATATCGTGCCACTGTGACTATAAAAGAAGTTGTTAGATTTTTTTGTTTTTAAATCATAGTTGAAGTTTTTTCGTGGTGGAGTGAGGAGGCCAGAAGAAGCAAAAGGTTGACTAGCCACATCAGTCTGGGCCGTTCATCATACCCAGCCCTGTACTACCATTTGGGTGCAAGAAGCCAAGCCAGCAATGACAGTCTCTCCTAGACACAGTGAGGAAACCAGCCTCTCTGGGTGCCTCTGTGTTCAGTCTGGTCCTCTAGAAACTAGTTTACTACAGTTTATGATTTAAAATTTGACCCTAAGTCACTGAAAGATTCAGTCATCAAGAAATAATTCTCTTTTTGGACACCGTACTCTGTATAGCAGTAAAAAAAAAAAAAAAAAAAAAAAAAAAAAAAAAAAAAAATAGGTGAATTAAGGTTCAAAATTAAATTGCTAAAAATTATCTAATACGCATGGCTCGTTTATTTCCATAAATTGAAGATTTTATTATAGTTTGGTTTAGTGTAAAAATTATTATCCAGGCATGGTGGCTCACACTTGTAATCCAAGCACTTTAGGAGGCTAAGGCGGGAGGGGAGGATGGCTTAAGCCCAGGAGTTTGAGACCAGCCTAGGCAACATGATACGACCCTGCCTCTACACAAAAAAAAAAAAAAAAAAAAAAAAGCTGGGCATGGTTGGTTTTAGTTACTCTGGAGGCTCCAGCAGGAGGATCACTTGAGCCCAGGAGGTCAAGGCTGCAGTGAGCCATGTTCGTGCCACTGCAAACCAGCCCGAGTGACAGAGTGAGACCCCATCTTAAATAATGAATGTCACTGTCCTTACCCAGTAACTTAGCATTTGAGAATGATTTCCTGTTGTAGGAAAATTGTCCTGCACCAGCTCATTCTAGGTAGGCAGATTATGGACTCATTGATAAAATTATTTGCCAGCCGTTTATTCAGCAACTACTATGTGCCAGGCATTAATTTCTAAATTGCTTTCAAGATACTCGGTTTTCTTTCTGTAAGGGGACAAAATTGCAATACAGGGTATGATGAAAAAGAAAAACCCTGACCTGTTAGCCCTCTCGGATCACATAAGTTTAGTTTCCTTCCAGAAGAAATGATGCTTAAACAAAATTCACCGATAAGCGTTTTAGAGGAATGGGGACCCAAAAGCCACATCCCATTCCAAATCTTTGATTGTTATTCAGTAATTATTAAATAATTTCATTATTCATTAAACTAAGACTAGGCTTCATCTCGTGTTTTTCTTTTAAGTATTTTTTAGCTTTCATTATTTTCTAACCTGTAAATACATCTGGAAAAAGCATGAATTTGAAATTAGACTGCAAGTTATGAATTGTGCCTAAAACTTTAAAGACATGTGCTGTGCTCTCGAATGCTTAGGCATTCCTGTCTCATACTCTTGGGTTTCTGTGAAGTGTATCTAAAGGGTTTCACTGTGGGTTTGGAGTCCTAGACCACGTAAGTGGAATTGGGATAAAATTAATTTACAGCAAATAATTGTATGTCCAAAATGTAGCAAACTTTTGTTTATTTGAAGATTATTACATAGCTTAGTCTTAGCTCTACAATGGGTTAACTAATGTACTATGGCCTAATAGTTTCAAGTGTATCTCATATTGTGCAGGTGTGTTCATTTTTGCATATTCTTTGATACTTTTCTGTTTATGAAATTGGGATACAGATTGCAAGTAACATAATAGCTTAAATGAGGTGAGTAATTAATGCCTTTCAACTGGTACATATTTTTGTTCCACATCTTCAACCAAAATCATACTTAACCTGATTATGATGTGACCTTAAAGATTTATTAGAAGGGTTTTTAGAAACTCCTAGGAAATTGAGAAGCAAACATTTTCTGAAACTGCTTTTATTTTTTGATACTTTTTAAGCATTATATTTCTTACATGAAAAGAGAAAATTGAGCATTTACATTAAAGAAGAATACAGGTTTGCATTTTCTAAAGGGTAGGTTGGGATTTCAGTACAGAATTTCCAGTGACCACCTAGAGAGCTGACTTTTTTAAGTCTTTTTTTCTCATTTGTTGTCGGCATACAAATTGGCTAGCTTAATTTATGTTCTGTGATAAAAAGCTGGCTTCAGGAATGCATACAGCTGAGATTTCGGTTTTAGAGGTAACTGAAGAAATGTCAAATTATCTAAGTTGTTGAAGTTTCTCATTCTTAAGTGTATGTGTGAATTTTTAAGCTCAGAATTTAAAGGTAACTTACATGTATTTGCTATGTCTAATAATTCTCATGGTTTATTCACTCAAAATTTGCTTTCAAACTTCTTCCACTTTGATAATATTTTGTAATGTCAAATACAGTGATCTGATAGGGCATTCCTTTTGCCTTTGAAAAGCAAATTGCAATTCCCAGTGTTCTGATATCCCAGATGCTTGTTGGTAAACAAGGAAGTAAATGTCAATTTCTTCTCCTTTTTTTCACATCACATAACTGCTAAGTATCAGGTGCTTGCAAAAATAGGTTCATCCCTATGTCTGATTAGAACATGGGAATAATTTTTCATTATAAAATGGGTGTCAAACAGTTGAAACTTTATAGAGAAGATGAGTAAAATAGGAATTTTTTCACTTCAAGTACATTTAGTTTAGATGCCAGGCACTTGAATGTAAAATAAAAGATTTTCTGCCTAACAGTTGTATAAAATACAATATGTACGTTTTATAATTGCTCACAACAGAGCAATCATCAATAACCTAAAGCAACCAGTCTTGTCTTTTCTTGTTTTAAGTAAACGCTGCGAATGAAGATTTCAGAAGTATTCCCTAACTCAAACCTGAAAAACCTGGTGTTAGTCTTGGGTGATTTCCAGTGACCCTCTGCCTCCCTTCTTCCTGCCCCCTGTGTAGATTTGGAACTGGGCAGCCATTTTTGTTTTTGGAAGGGAAAGGAGACAGATATAATGAATGACTTTTATTGTGCAATATTTCAAACTCTCTTGAATGCATTCGAAGGGATGGAAACTGTTCTGCCCTGTGTCATAGCCAAAACAAACAAAATATATTCCCTAAACCTGGATGTGTGTTTCTCTCAAACTGGCTGCAGTTAGAGTTTAGCTCTCAAGCAAGAATTTGGTTTGACAATTTTTAGCCCTTGTTCAACTGAGTATTAGGATAGGTCACAGCCAAAGCAAATACTGTGGGGAAAAATTAATGCACATATTTACAGCTTGCAGGTGGCATTCTTAAAAGTTGGAGATTTGTCTTAAGGAATTGCATTTGTGGTAATACTTTTAAATAGACTACTTTTTGTGAATTTTTTTTAAATGAACTCTGATAATAATGACTCTGAATGTAAATAAATTCTACAGAGGTCCCTCAAAAGTGATAAATGCTTGAATTTAAGTATTTAAACATTTAGGGACCACTAAGAATCTGAGAATTCTAGGAATATCGGACCCAGCAAATATGCACTAAAACCCCCTTGACAGTAGCCTTCTAGTGTCCCCAAGACATCCACTCTAGGAAGCATCAGTGGCTCCTTTACGACGCAACCCCCAGCGTTGTTTACTGACTCCAGCCCCCTGACTTAGGCTGGTAACTACTCCCTGCTTTGGATCTGTGGGGAGAAGCGATTCTGCACCATCAAGATGATTCACTGGGTGATGTGCCATTGTGCTTCATGACCCCGACAAAATACATTTACTGGTCACAATAATAACTTTGAATTTATACCAGCTGGCTCTCAGTTTGTTTCTTAACCGAGAAATATGGGAAACAAATTGTAAGCCAGACAGCTTGCCTTGCATAATGGTAGCAAAGACTTCAACCCAGCGTCATCCCTTTGCAATAGAAAATTCTAGCCTTCATTGAAGTTTTGCTGAACATATTAGACATCTGTGTGAATGGAAATAACTGGAAATTCCGTTGGCTGCTACTTTTCCATCTAATAAGCACAGCAGATGAAAAGGTCCACCTCTTGCATCTCAGAAGCACTGCATAGCCGTGGAAAGATAAGCTTTTCCCAAGTACTCTGAGATCCAGTTATATTCCCATAAACCAGCCTGACTGGCACATCCCGTGCATATAAAGGGTTTCAAGCAGTGTGTGTTGAGTGAGGGTTTTGTAGTTTGTCACGAGTGAGTACGTGGGTATTGCCAAGATCCATGGCTCAGGCTGTCAAGCTAATGTGTGAGGGAGGAGGCACTAGCATCTTGTGGGGAAAGCAGGCCCCTTTTCAACTTGTACATACTGCTTTCAGTTCTTGGTCTTACTACTTAAATGTGGCAGGTCATAGAGTTCTTTCTTTGGGTAAAAGGACTAATTGAACACTTTGGTTTATCCAAGTTCTACCTTACTGTTTTTTTAAACCCTGTGACAGCTGAAGGGATCCCTTTAAACCTAAATAAAATTTTCGGGTTTAAAAACAATTTACCTTCTCCAAGTTCCACTGTGGCTTTCTTTCCTCTTAGAGAGAAATACCCGGCTTTTCTTTTAAATAAATATTCCACCCTTCCTTGTAATACTTAATCTAGACTTTGTGCCCTTCCCATCCCTTTTTTTTTTTTTTTTTTTTTTTTGGGGTGCAACTCCTGTAGTAAAACATACAAAACATCTAAGGTCTTGTCAGGTATCTCCCTGCCTCTGGAACACAGAGGGAGATGTGCTATTGCTTCCATGTTTATGAATGAGACAGCCAGAGGGAGGTGCTTGGAGGAGCGGGGCACAGAAACGCTGGGAAAGGCTGGAGGCCTTTGACCCTCCACTTGTGGTTTATTTCCCTGCCTCAGCTGCCGCCTCCATCTTGCAGCTGCCCCAGCTTCCCATGTTTGAGGATCTCAGGCCATTTGGATACTTGTTGGCTGCTCTTTCAAAGTTTAGTTGGGGGATCCAGGGAAAGCGACCCACAACAGAGTTTTGAAGCCAACCAGAATCTCTCAAAAATGATCCAAAGTCGCATCTGTTTTCTTAACTGAATGATGAATGTTGATTTACATTTTCTTCTCATATTTGGAGTGCGGGAGGGGTTGGGAGCAGGGAAGAAGACAAAACCAGCATTATTTAAAGCAGAAGTTGGCACAGTGGCTCATGCCTGTCTTAATCCCAGCAATTTGGGAGGCTGAGGCAGGAGGATCACTTGAGGCCAGGAGTTTGAGCCAGCCTGGGCAACATGGCAAAACCCTGTCTCTACTAAAAATACAAAAATAGGCCAGGTGTGATGGCACACTCCTGTGGCTCCAGATACTCAAGAGACTGAGGCAAAAGGATCCCTGAGCCCGAGAGTTCGAGGCTGCAGTGAGCTATGATTACACCACTGCACTCCAGCCTGGGCAAGAGAGCAAGAGCCTGTCTCTAAAAAAGTGAGTAACCCAGAAGTCAGCACTGTGTCTGCCTTCCAATGTCAGCACTCTGACTAAGGAGCATTCTCAGCTTACTCCTTAAGGGTTTGTGCCCAGTGCCCTAGAGCTGTCCTATAAATGTCTGGGTGGATCTCTACCCTGTATTTCTCAAAGAGAAGAAAACAGTCTAGCCATTTCCCTGGCAGTTTTGAGGCGTGTGCCCCTTTGACTTTCCCTCTTGCTCTGCCATCCACAAGCAACGCCTGTTTCCACCAGGCCAAAAGCTGTAACAATATTAAGATGTTTTCCTCAACCTTGTCTCCAGAAAGATACTCTGTTTCCAGAAGATTGTTCTCCCTTGGGCATTACATCATGAATTGATTCAGTTCTTGGAGGAAGAAATTGGACAAAATATAATAGATGACCTTCTGGGAAACATACTTAGGTTGTTAAGTATTCCCATCAGAAAACTAAGAAACTGCTTATATATTACTACTCTGTCCACATTTAAACTTTCACCTTCTTGCAGCTGAGCAGGGTGCTTTTTTCTGTAAGGGTTTTTGTTTTACTGGGGGTCAAAGAGAACATTTCTCCTTTATTTTTTTAAGGAATACAAGTATTCTTTGTTTTTTGCCATAACCCTCCCTTTCTCGGTTTCAGGAGCCGGGGCACGACACTAGACCCTAGGGCAGATTGGGACGGAGCAACCTCAAAAGGGTGTCCCCCCCACCCCCAAGTGAGTAGGGAGAAGAGAAGGGGTGCCGCTGGGGCATCGTGGCCATCAGGAAAGGGGCAACGTTTGTTGAATGTTTGGAAGAGATCAGCACAGTTGTGCAGATAGCGGGGCTTCGTATGCAGCATTCGTGCTGGAGAAGAGGCTCAAGTTCCTCTTTCTTGGGAACTGGTTCTCAGGGAAAGACGTTAATGACTGATGAAATAACTCCCATAATAAACAGTGCAGTAAGAAGTGTGGGAGCTGTTTGCTTTTCCAAGTTCACAAGCTGGAGTGGAGAAGAGACCCAGAACTGGCTGTGTGCGTCTGCTGGCAGCGGACGGTGGTCACTGGGAGGGAAGAGCTGAGAAGCGGGAGGGTCTAAGCAATGAAAGTGACGAGCCTTTCATCGCCAAATGCCCAGCTAGTGACTGGCAGCTTGCCGGTGTCCGGCGCCTGGTTAACAGATTGAAGCGCCGGGAGCGAGCTGACTGCCCGCTTTGGCAGGATGGTTGAACACTAGATTGGTAGGGCGGATTTCTTTCTTGGAGGCAGGAGCATGCTAACCATGTCGGCCAATCTCAGCATTGTCTTGTCTTCTAAATCTCCAATGGGAATAGTAGCACAGCTCTCCAGCTCACTGAAATCTAATTCCTCTGTCCTAATAAAAGCCCTCCTGTGGCCCCAGCCAGGTCCCTGCCTCAGCCTCGGGGAGGCCAGCTCTTTTCTGAGGTGTGCAGGTGAGGAAACAGCAAAGCCCCTGCTGGACTCTAGTCGGGGGAGATGCAAGGATGGAGGAAACTGGATGAGGGGTACAGGGGACTCTGCTATTTTTGCAACTTCCTGTGAATCCATCATTATTTCAAAATCAGTTTTTAAAAAGTGCTTAAAACAACAAAAGTGTGAGTCTCAGTTACTTCATCTGTAAAGTGGGACTAATAGTGATGCTGCCTCCTTTATGGGACCTCTGTGAAAATAACACAGATATTCTGAATTTGCTTTTATCAGCCCAGCATCCTACACCTTGCTATAGAAACCTATTTCCTTGATCACAGGGTAACCAAAAGAGGATAAATACTCCGTCCCATTGTTTATCCACAGTGCTGTCACTGCAGCAGGGGTGCTACCAGGTGCCTTCAGTTTATGTGACTTCCTGATACACCCACATTACTGATAAGGAGCTGAGACTTTTTTTTTTAGGTGGAGTCTCGCTCTGTCACCGGGTTGGAGTGCAGTGGTGCGATCTCAACTCACTGCAGCCTCCGCCTCCCAGGTTCAAGCCATTCTCCTGCCTCAGCCTCCTGAGTAGCTGGGACTACAGGCGCGTGCCACTACACCCACCCGGCTAATTTTTTGTCTTTTTAGTAGAGATGGGGTTTCACTATGTTGGCAAGGATGGTCTCAATCTCCTGACCTTGTGATCCACCCATCTCAGCCTCCCAAAGTGCTGGGACAGTCGTGAGCCACTGCACCCGGCGGAGACTTTTTTTTTTTTTTTTTTTTTTATGAGACAGGGTCTCACTCTGTTTCCCAGGGTGGAGTGCAGTAACAGGATCATACGTCACTGTAGCCTTAAACTTTTGGACTCAAATGATCCTCCTGCCTCAGTCTCCCAGGTAGCTAGGGCTACAGGCATGTGCCACCACATCCAGCTAACTTTTTCTTATTTTTTGTAGAGATAGGGTCTGATTATATTGTCCAGGCTGATCTCAAACTCCTGCCCTCAAACGATTCTCCCACCTTAGCTTTCCAAAGTAGGACAACAGGCATGAGCCACTACACCCAGCTGAAAGCTGAGACTTTTAAGAGGTCATGTGGCCCGCCCAAGGTCACAGAGCTGGTCGGTAACTGAACTGGAAATAGGAGTCTGTCTTCCCCTCAAGTTCATTCTCCTTTGATGAAAATGCTGTACCTGGAGAGGCAACAATTTGGGATCTGTGAAAGAGGAGAATAGAGCCTCATCTATTAGAGAGATTAGAGTTTTCTCTGTGCGAGACTTGTCAATGTCCTCAGAAATAGAGAGTCGCCCTTGCCACATGATTGGAGATACAATGACCACGTCTGGCTCCTTTAGAGGGGCGTGTTTCCCGTCCAGTCTTACTCTCTTTCCTTAAGCCATAGCATTATCTTGCATTTCTACCCAAAGAATCCATCCCATTGGTACTGACACGTCAACTACCACCACCCCCCGCCACTGCACTCCTTACTCCTAGTTTAGATTTGTCTGCATCACGTTGTGAGGAAGTTATATGGATCCAGTGAGGTCATTTATTGTGTCATCCTCTATTGAATACATTAGCTTTGGCTAAAACTTTTCACCAGCCTATCCGTAGCCTTACGCTAGCCTGTCCCTAGCAATGGAAATCAAAAACCATCCATGAATCTTTCACCATGTTACCGAAACTCAGGTTCAGTCCAGGTCCTGCTGCTCACCACACTGAAAGCCAGTCACTGAGCTGACGATGATTGCCAAGGAAGGAGGCTTTAATCAGGTGCTGCAGCCATGGAGATGGGAGCTGAGTCTCAAATCCATCTCCCTGACGAGTTAAAACTAAGGGGTTTATAGCCGGGAAGAAATGAAATAGTATGTAAAAAAAAAAACAGGAACTAGGGAGGGGCAAGGAAGCTGCATTCATCGTGATGACTGAGGAGTTGAGCATCTCATTGTCTAAATATGGTGATCTGATGAGTTTCAGTTCTTCGATAACTTTTTGAGAGGCCTGAAGGTCACTTCCTAAAGAAGGAACTCAGATAAAACAAATACAAGTTTTAAGGTTTAAGACCTGAAGGGTCAACCAGGCACAGTGGCTCACACTTGTAATCCTAGCACTTTGGGAGGGCAAGGTGAATGGATCACCTGAAGTCAGAAGTTCAAGACCAGCCTGGTCACCATGGTGAAACCCCATCTCTACTGAAAATATAAAAATTAGCTGGGCATGGTGGCACATGCCTGTCATCCCAGCTCCTGGGGAAGCTGAGGCAGGAGAATTGCTTGAACCCCGGAGGCAGAGGTTGCAGTGAGCTGAGATTGTGCCACTGCACTCCAGCCTGGGCAACAGAGTGAGAGTGTCTCAAAAAATAAAAAGACCAGAAGGGTCAATTTTTATGTTTAGTCTATGGGACTATTAAATCAGTTTCACACCCAAATATGCCTGCCTATGGCTTAACAGGAGGGGTCAGGTGTGCTTGTCAGTGAAGGAAGGACAGGAAGATTGCCAGGAAGTTCTCTCTGGAGTCTGACAAAGAACGGTTTCTATCAGGGAGTCTTGCCCTGTTCTCAGGATAGTTGTAGGGAGTTGAACGCCCTTCCTCCCATTCACCTCAATTCCAGGAAGAGACCTGTCTATACTCTGGGCAGCTGTTGGCGTTTCTGCTGGGAGGTCTCGAGGGGAAACTGGCGCAGGTCCTGTTTTGGGGGCTTAGGACAGCAAGTGCAAAAAGTGTTTATTAAGTGATAACTAATTACCAGACGGTGAGTAGAGCATGATTTTAGTTGGCACACTGAAGTTATGAGACTTGTTAAGGGCTTTCTCTGTCTCTTTGCTCTAGTTCTATACAGAAATTTAGGGGAGAGAATGGGAATCCCCTCTTGTAGGAGTTAACTTCCAAATTTGGAGAAAGCCACCCTCCATTCCCCAATAGTTTTTCCAAAGAATCAATCATTTAACCTGAAGGATTATAAATCATTCTACTACAAAGACACATGCACACATATGTTTATTGCAGCACTATTCACAATAGCAAAGACTTGGAACCAACCCAAATGCCCATCAGTGATAGACTGGATAAAGAAAATGTGGCATATATACACCATGGAATACAATACAGCCATAGAAAGGATGAGTTCATGTCCTTTGCAGGGACATGGATGAAACTGGAAACCATCATTCTCAGCAGACTAACACAGGAACAGAAAATGAAACACCACGTTGTCTCACTCATAAACGGGAGTTGGGCTGGGTGGGCGCAGTGGCTCACTCCTGTGATCCCAGCACTCTGGGAGGCTGAGGTGAGCGGATCATGAGGTCAGGAGATCGAGACCATCCTGGCCATGGTGAAACCTCATCTCTACTAAAATACAAAAAAAAAAATTAGCTGAGTGTGGTGGTGGGTGCCTGTAGTCCCAGCTATTCAGGAGGCTGAAGCAGGGGAATCACTTGAATCTGGGAGATGGAGGTTGCAGTGAGCCGTGATTGTGCTTTTGCACTCCAGCCTGACGAAAGAGCAAGAATCTATCTCAAAATTAAATAACTACATAAAATAAACAGAAGTTGAACAGTGAGAACACATGGACACAGGGAGAGGAACATCACATACCAGGGCCTGTTGCCGGGTGGGGGTTAGGGGAGGGATAGCGTTAGGAGAAATACCTAATGTAGATGACAAGTTGATAGGTACAGCAAACCACCATGGCACATGTATACCTATGTAATAAACCTGTATTTTCTGCACATATATCCCAGAACTTTAAAAACAAAATTACAAGATGATTGAGATGAAAAAAAATTAGGACTATTTTGTCCAGCCTTCTCACTTTACAGATGAGGAAACTGATAACAAGAAACATGGGGTACCTCGCCTAAGGTCACAGCTTCCAGCCTCAAGGCTGGAAGGTCTCTTGATCAACAGAGCAGCTGTGTTTCTTTTCTCCACATTGCTCGCGTTGCTTGTGTGTGTTACGTGATATTCTATCACCCAACCAGCTTCTAACCATCTTGAAATGGGAGCCAGCTAGGCTTTCTATTGTGTACCAACCCCAGCAACCAGCTTCCTATTGGACACAGAGGACACATTTAATAAATGCTGATTGAGGGATTGAGGGGTTACACTACTACCACAATGATGTGCCTGACCTGCGGGCTGTGACAATTATTTCTGGTACATAAACATGTAATCCACATGAGTGCTATAACCTTGGGAGAGTCATAGGGACAGAGTAGAGTAGGGTAGATAAGGAGTCTCAATCATTTCAGTATTTCTAAAATGTGATCCATTTTAAACAGGGAACTTCGTTAAAATGCAGGTGAAAACAATGTTGTCCATTTTGTCTAAAGACAGTGTCTCTTTTGACTCAGTGCTGTAAACACCACTGGACCCTGGGTTGCACTGACTTTTAAATTATAGCCATTCTGACTGACGTGAGATGGTGTCTATGGTTTTGATTTGCATTTCTCAGATGATTAGTTGTTTTGAGCATTTTTTTATATGTTTTTTGGCCACTTGTATGTCTCCGTTTGTTGTTTTTGTTGTTTTGGAGACAGAGTCTTGCTTTGTTGCCCAGGCTGGAGGGCAGTGGTGCGATCTCAGCTCACTGCAACTTCTGCCTCCCGGGTCCAAGCGAGTCTCATTTCTTAACCTCCCTAATAGCTAGGACAACAGGAGTGCAACCACCATGCCTGGATAATTTTTGTATTTTTAGTAGAGATGAGGTTAGACCGTGTTGCCCAGGCTGGTCTCGAGCTCCTGGTCTCAAGTGATCCACCTGCCTCAGCTTCCCGTAGTGCCGGGATTAAATGTGTGGAGCCACTGTGACTGGCCCATATATCTTTTTTTGAGAAGTGTCTGCTCATGTCTTTTGCTCACCTTTTAATGGAGTTATTTGTTTTTTGCTTGCTGAATTAAGTTCTTTATAGATTCTGGATATTAGACCTTGGATGCACGGTTTGTGAATATTTTTTCCCATTCTGTAGATTGTCTGTTTACTCTGTCAGTAGTTCGTTTGCTGTACAGAAGCCCTTTAGTTTGATTAGGTCCCACTTGTCCATTTTTGTTTTTGTTACAATTGCTTTTGAGGACTTTGTCATAAATTCTTTACCAAAGCTGATGTCTAGAATGATGTTTTCTAAGTTTTCTTCTAGGATTCTTATAGCTTGAAGTCTTCTTACATTCAAATCTTTAATCCATCTTGAGTTAATTTTTGTATACAGTGAAAAGAAGGGCTCCAGTTTCATTCCTCTGCATATGGCTGGCCAGCTGTCCCAGCACCATTTATTGAGTAGGAAGTCCTTTTCCATTGCTTATTTTTGTCAACTTTGTCACAGATCAGATGGCCATAGGCGTGCAGCTTGATTTCTGGGTTGTCTACTCTGTTCCATTGCTCTACGTGTCTGCTTTTGTATTAGTACCATGCTGTTTGGGTTACCGTAACCTCATAGTCTAGACTGAAGTTGGGTAATGTGATGCCTCCCACTTTATTATTTTTGCTTAGGATTGCTTTGACTATTTTGGTTGCTTCCATGTGAATTTTGGAATAGATTTTTTTGGTTTTATGTGAATGTTAGAATAGCTTTTTCTAGTTCTGTGAAGAATAGCAATGGTAGTTTGATAGGAATAGTGTTGAATCTATAGACTGCTTTCGATAGTATGACCACTTGAATGATATTAATTATTTTAATCCATGAGCATGGAATTTTTCCGTTTGTGTCATCTGTGATTTCTTTCAGCGGTGTTTTGTAGTTCTCCTTATAGAGATCTTTCATCTACATGGTTAGATGTATTCATAGATACTTTATTTTCGTGTGTGTGTGGCTACTGGAAATGGGATTGTTCTTGATTTGCCTCTGAGTTTGACTTTATTGCTGTGTAGAAATGCCAGATTTTTGTACATTGATTTTGCCTCCTGAAACTTTTCTAAAGTCGTTTATCAGTTCCAAGATCCTTTTGGTGGAGTTAAGTTTTTCTAGGTATAGAATTATATCGTCAGTGAAGAGAGATAGTGTGACCTCTTATTTTCCTATTTGGATATGTTTTATTTGTTTCTCTTGCCTGGTGGCTCTGGCTGGGACTTACTGCTTAGTCCTTTTGACGTAGTAACCAGTGGGACATCTTTGAGTTCAGAGTGTGGGATCTGAGGTCAGACCTAAGTGTAAATCTCAGTGCCTCAGTTACTGTGGTGCTTGCTAAATTATGTAACTTCCCTGAACCTCAATTGTCACATCTTTAAAATGAGGGTATTCCTAATATTTTTCTGTTACAATGATTGTGAGTGTTGAGTTATGTGGTGAGAATGTGTGTAAAGCTCCTTGTTTGGTATTTTGTATGAGATGGAGATGCAATAAGGTTACATTAATTTTTTACCTCTTATTGTGACACAATTTCAGTCTTTAAGAGAAGTTGCAGAAATAATACAAAAGGATTCCCCAAATATTAGCATTTTATTGTATTTGCTTTCCCTGTATCTATATATCTAGGTAGATATATGGTTTTTTGGTTTTTTTTTTTCTGAGCAATTTAAGTAAAGTTGTAGACATGATCCCTCTTTACTCCTAAATATTACAGGCTGAGCGTGGTGGCTCAAGCCTGTAATCCCAGAATTTTGTGAGGCTGAGGTAAGCAGATCACTTGAGGTCAGGAGTTCAAGACTAGCCTGGGCAACATGGTGAAACCCCGTCTCTACTAAAAATACAAAAATTAGCCAGGCATTGGTGGCACATGCCTGCAATCCCAGCTACTTGGGTGGCTGAGGCAGGAGAATCACTTGAACCCAGAGGCAGAAGTTGCAGTGAGCCGAGATCCCATCACTGCACTCCAGCCTGGGTGACAGAGTGAGTCTCAAAAACAAAACAAAAAAAAACTCAGTGTATATTTCCTAAAAATAAGAGATGACCTACTTAAGCTGATTACTTACTTGAGGTATTGTAATTATTGCAGTGGAAGTACTTGGAGGAGTTCCATGATGTTTCTGTAACTCAGATTCACATCGTGATCAAAGTAAAATTGACTGAATGCATATTATGTGCCCAGCATAGTGCTAGATGCTCTAAAATATATTCCGTTGAGCTCTCTCAATAGCCCAGTGAGGCAGCAGATTAGTAACTCCAGTTTGCAGATCATAGCAACTAAGACTCAAGGAAGTTAGTAAATTGCCCAGAGGACTTCAGTGAAATGGTGAACTGGGATTTGAACCCCATTCGCTCTAGTAAAAACGGTGCTCTTTCTTACCTGATAGATTGACCACAACATTCAGCTATAAAAATGAGAAAACTGGCCAGGTGCAGTGGCTCATGCCTGGAATCCCAGCACTTTGGGAGGCCGAGGTGGGTGGATCACCTGAGGTCAGGAGTTTGAGACCAGCTTCGCCAACATGGCAAAACCCCATCTCTACTAAAAATATAAAAATTAGCCAAGAGTGGTGGCAGGTGCCTGTAATCCCAGCTACCTGGGAGGCTGAGGCAGGAGAACCACTTGAACCGAGATGGCACAGGTTGCAGTGAGCTGAGATTGTGTCACTGCACTCCAGCCTGGGCTACAGAGCGAGACTCCATCTCAATTAAAAAAAAAAAAAACAAAACGAGAGAGAGAGAAAACTATTTAAGGAAAACAAGAGACAACTCTATTGGGGCCCCTGAGTCAGTGAGCACTCATTGCCACTAAACTGTCACATACATCTGTTGCCTGAGCTGCGGGGGTTTGGTTTTCACCATTCTTTCTCATTCTGAAGTACTCTTTAGAACTTCATTTCAAAATAATTGTTATCCTTTTACACATTTTGCTGTTGGCTGGGAACCACATCTTTTGTCTTCAAATACCTTTAGTCAAGTTTATTTTTGAAATGAAGGTTTATTTTCCCAAGAAATGCTGAGGATATTGTTAACAGTGTGATGGTTAAACCTCGCTTTAGAACAAGGGCATGTCATCTGTTTTCAAGCCTCTTGGTCTGCTTTGAGATTCTAGAAGCAATTATGAGATGTCACCTTGTTTTCTCGGCTCAACTGTCTTCTGACTAAGCAAAGAGAACAACAAATAAACAACATAATGCATTGGGGTGAAATATTCTTTCCTAGATATTTTTATATCTATCCCTTCTTAGATATCTTTATATCTATATAAAAAACCCTAGAGATTTTTAGTACTGAAGAATTCCAGTGGATCCCTTTTAGAACCAGCATTAATTCTACTTAAATAAAATCCTGTAAGTGAATCAGTGGCCTTGGCTATCAGTTGTATTAAAATTCAATGGGAAAAGCATCTTAATTCACAGACCATGCACTTTAATATTTAAAGAACTCCAGCCAGGCATGGTGGCTCACTGCTGTTATCCCAGCACTTTGGGAGGCCAAGGCAGGTGGACCACTTGTGGTCAGGAGTTCGAGGCCAGCCGGCCAACATGGTGAAACCCCGTCTCTCCAAAAAAAAATGGAAAAATTAGTAGGGCGTGGTGGCACACACCTGTAGTCAGAGCTACTTGGGAGGCTGAGGCAGGAGAATCACTTGAATCTGGGAGGCAGAGGTTGCAGTGAGCTGCAATCATGCTACTGCACTCCAGCCTGGGTGACAGAGCAAGACTCCATCTCAAAAAAAAAAAGAACTCCAAGTAGCTTGGAAGCCACCAGTTAGAATGTGTGGCCAAGTTGAGAAAGCACCTGGGAATATTTGGGACCTCTGCCCATGGAGTCTGGAAATGGGGAAACTCCCCCATAGAGGTTCAGCACTTGGGATCTGGGGTCAGACTGATTCGGATCCCAGTTCCTCCACTTGACTGTGTGACCTGAGTAAGTTAATTTAAAATTTGTTGTCTGAAATAAAAACAGCACCTACCTTTCAAGTTATTTTTGTGAGACTTAAACAGTATAAATTAAACACCTAGGATAGACCCTGATCCTTAGCAACTTCTCATGAAAAGTGGCCAATTATAATAAACATAAATTTGAATAGGGCAAAAAACTGATTTCTGTTTTGGTTTTTCTTTTTCTTCTTCGCTGCTTTTTCTCTCCCTTCTTGATCATTCCCTACTCTTGCCACCATCCTCCTTCCCTCCCCCTCCTCAGTCCCACTCTGCCTGATCCAAAGAAAGAGGTTAATTGTAAAAGAACATCCGGTTCTTGGCATTCTGTGTAGAAAAGAAACCCAATGATATTGAGGGCTCTGAAGAGAATCACTGATTTCATTCAGGCCTAATAAAAGTCAACAATCAAACAAAAGCTTTTCCCCCCTGAATCATCATATTCTGTTGTTCCTGAACATCTGGGCAGAGCTGGGGACAGCCTTTGCTTGGCCCTCCTCACAACACAGCTCCTTGGGCTGCAGTCTCCGTCTGTGTTTCTGCCTCATTTGGAACATAAGCCATCAGTCCAGGATTCTCTTTCTGGAGCTGCCACTAACTACGTGGGTGAATTATTTCCTAACTTTGAACTTGAGTTTTCAAAATCGAGCAAGTCAGATGAGACTTGCTGTAATTGATGAAAGTCGATAAACATACCACTCAGATTTAATGCTTCATCCTATACTCTTCGGTGTTTCCTGCATATTCATCTCTTCTTGACAGCAAGCTCTTGAGGCAGGGAGACGGGTCACACGCCATAGGAGAGAGCTTAAGATTGAGAAACAGAGGCCTGGATTCAAACCCCAGTGCTGCTTAACCTTCGGTGAGTCACGGAACCTCTGAGCACTTGGGTTTCCTCCACTGTAAAATGGAGTTGATGTCCCTGAGACATGGGGTTCTCTAAATAATCATTAAATAAGGTAATAATTAATAGGATAATACCATACTTAGTAGGCTAAACAGATGTTCATTTTTGTCCTTTTTATTGTCCATGCAGTTTACTACCATGCAGTATGTATAAATTTTTGTTGAAACCCACCTGTTTTAAGGCCAGGTGCAGTGGTTCACACCTGTAATCTCAGCATTTTGGGAGGCCGAGGCAGGTGGATCACCTGAGGTCAGGAGTTCAAGATCAGCTTGACCAACATGGAGGAACTCGATCTCTACT
Source organism: Saimiri boliviensis (assembly GCF_048565385.1). NCBI lineage: Eukaryota > Metazoa > Chordata > Mammalia > Primates > Cebidae > Saimiri > Saimiri boliviensis. Next base: position 100,798,679 of record NC_133461.1, read on the forward strand.
AAAAATACAAAATTAGCTGGGCATGGTGGCACATGCCTGTAATTCCAGCTACTGGAGAGGCTGAGGCAGGAGAATCGCTTGAACCTGGAAGGTGGAGGTTGCAGTGAGCCGAGATCGCACCATTGCACACTGGCCTAGGCAACAAAAGTGAAACTCTTCTCAAAAAAAAAAAAAAAAAGAACAAAGCTAAGACTTTTGTTATTATTGATTTTAAAATCACTAAAGAATAATAATGTTGGTATATAGTTAGAACTGATTTCATATCCAATGCAAAATTTTTAAACATGAAAAAGGTGCTCTCAAAACCAATAAAGGCTTTGAGTGATGTTTTGTAAATGCTATCTATGTTAATAATCTCTAGGCGATTTAAGATTTATGCAGTAACAATAAATATCAAAATTAAACTTGAGTGTAGTATGAATGTTTGCAATGGGATTAATTCTGTCAGATTTTCTTTGCATAATACAAGGTTCTTCTTACATTTGTGTAGGTAATTTTTGAAAATTATTTTCTTTTTCTTTTCTTGAGACAGGGTTTCACTCTGTCACCCAGGGTGGAGTGCAGTGGTGCGATCATGGCTCACAGCAGCCTTGATCTCCTGGGTTCAAGCGATCCTCCCACCTCAGCCTTCCAAGTACCTGGGACCGCAGGCACATGCCACCATACCTGGCTATTTTTTGTTTGTTTATTTGTTTGTAGAGACTGGGTCTTGCTCTGTTTCTCAAGCTGGTCCCAAACTCCTGGGCTCAAGCAATCCTTCGCCTCGGCTTTCCAAAGTGCTAGAATTATTAGCGGAGCTGCCATGCCAGCTTGAAAATTATTTTCTAATTATAGAAATAACACTGATAGCAAATATGTAAGTGCAAAACTAGTTGTGGGAAAGTCACAAATGTTTCCATATGCCTTTGATTTTCCACTTATAAAACAAATATTTAAAAATTGCCTTGAATATATAAAATATACTGTTATTATAACCAAATAAAATGAACATGGAACACAACTGCATGTCATGGCTTCCAGAGAAACAGAATTAACAGGAGATATGAACATATGAAGAGATTTATTAGAAGGAATTAGCCTACACGATTGCAGATGCTGAGAATTTCCAACATCTGTAGTTGGCAAGTGGAGACCCATACGAGCCTATGGTGTACGTTCCAACATGAGTCTGAAGGCAGTAGAAGATTGATGTCCCAGCATGAAGATGTTCAGCTGGAGAGACTCCTTCTTATCTAGTCTTTTTATTCTATTCAGGCCTTCAACTGAATTGAATGAGGGAAACCTGCTTTTCTCCAGAACCTGCTTTTCTCCATCTATGCATTCACATGTTACTCACATCCAAAAACACCTTCACAGGCATTCCCAGAATCATGCGTAACTAAACATCTGGGCACTCTGGAGCCTACTGAAGTTAACACACAAAACTGACCCCACACGTGTAGAATATCTGGGAAATGCAGGAAAGAAGCCAAAACTCCCCCAAGTTCTGCCACCGAAAGAGAAGCATTGTTAGAGTTGGCACATTTTCTTTTCTTTTGTTTTTTAATGTGTCACAGATCAATTTTTTAATCACCCATTCTGTTTGACTAGAGATTTCATGTTGTTTCTTATTTACTCGTGAAAATCATGAAGATTTCTATTATGCCTCTGATTTTCCACTTACAAAACAATTATTAGAAAACCTGCCTTGAATATATATAAAAGACATGTTATTATGACCAAATAAAATGAACATGGCCCATGATTCTGTCTCTCCTCAAGGAGGAAGAAATGTTTTTCTTTCATTTCGTAAATACAGCAACCACGTTAAGAAGGCGGTGAGGAGGGTGGGTGTTCGCAGTTCCTGAAAGACACCGGGAAATTCTGTCTGCCCCCTCAAAGCTTATGCCCACTTTAGGGAAACATCCCCAGATGCCCAACCTGTTTGATCATCCCCCAATGCAGCACTGAAGGTGTTAATCACCCCTCTCACCTTCTGTATGTCCCAAGGCTGGAGGTGTGAGTGACTAGGGAAGCCCCCAGTAAATTAAGGTGGCAGCCTCTCTGAGGAGGGAGAGGCAGCTTGTTCAGCTTTATGAGCCTTTTAGCTAGCGTCCTTTATCACTGATTGATTTATTGGATATTTATGCAGCAGGCAGGGGGATTTGAAATATAACATAGGCGCTTCCTGAGATGTCAGTACTCTAATGTTAGTGGTCTGAACAAGGATGTAATTCATATCTGCAGGTGCTTACTCTAGTATCAAATACTTCAATAACATCATGCCTGTGGAATCCACTGCTCCCAAGGGCCCTATTTGTATTCTGATATGCCCGTGTCTTTTCCTATGTGTGTTTTCCTTTCTTAAGGAGCGCTCATTTCCTTCAATAGGATATGTTTTATTTCATCCCTTTTCCTGCATTTACTCATATTAATGTCACCGCGTTCACTGGTAATAGCTGGGCCTGGAGCTAACTAACCCGCGTAGCCACGTAAATACTAGCCTGAAACGGAATGCCTGGAGTGCATTATTAAGAAAGAATGGAACGGAGCAGGGTAGAAGTCAGGGTTTCTTTTGGAGTTCTAACTCAATGTAGCCCAGTGAGAGGGGACAGGAGGGGAACTGTCCCGAGCACTTGGTGGCATCTCCCCAGAGCTGGCAGAATTGGGAGACAGGAGGGAAAATTTAGGAGTTTGGATACTTATTTCCAGCAGGGAAGTTCTTGGTTGATTGACAGAAGCATAGCACAGTTAAAACATCCTTTGGAGTTTTCTATTTCTCTTATTCCTCTGTCGTAGCATGATCACTGATCATGCCAACTGGCCAAAGCGGACCTCTGCATTTATGGAAAATGTTAAAAACTCCAGGGTCTGCGGGGCTGGGCGATGGAGATGACACGATGTCTTCTGGGCAAGGTTTGCTCCCCTTTTCTCTCTTCAGGTTCTTATTTATTTGTCTAGAAGGTTGGTTTGTGCTGGCGACGCAGTGTTGCCTAGAAGAAGAAAACTCTCCTCTGGGCCTCTGGAGAATGTGTTTGTTTCGTTTACTTTCTGAGCCCTCCATTTTTCATCTGTAAAATGGAGCTAGCAATCTGCCTGTTGTTTATGTCAAAGGAAAATATGGAGAGAAAATATTTCTTGGCATGTTATAGGATATAATATGTTACAAGCACATTAAAGGAAGTAAGGGTCGTGTTCAAAGTCACTTAGAACAGAAAATGGAGCCTGTAATGCCAGCCAGTAGGGAGGCTGAGGCATGAGAATCGCTTGAACCTGGGAGGCGGAAGTTGCAGTGAGCCAAGATCAAGCCACTGCACTCCATCCTGGGTGACAGAGTGACAGTCTGCCTCAGAAAAAAAAAAAAACAAAACAGCAAAAAACCACACACACAAAATGATGTTCCCCAGAAACTATTTACAATGTGGAATCCAGATAATTACTACATATCTCTAGTATTAACGTGTATAGATTTAAGGATGCTTTCAATGAAATGGTATAGGTTCCATCTTTCCTGTAGCTGTCAAATTCCTATTTTATCTGCTGTTATAAATGTTGTATAGGGGACCCTCATCTTACTGTTAAGAACAAGGACTCTGGGTTGATGTCTTAGAAAATGCCTAAGGCACCCCATGCCTTAGATAGCCCAGGCAGCCATTCATAGGCATGAGCTGTTAATATTTCAGCTGTTTATAAGTCAGGGATAACCACACATAGTGTGCTATATTATAGATTATGTGTAATATGGGTATATCATATTATATTATCTACGTGTGTGTAAGAGTGTGCGCGTGTGTATCATATAATACGATACAGGCTGCGATCCCTGGGGGTTGCTGTGGGTGGGCAGTTTCCCATCTTAGCCTGCTGGTTTAGAAATATTCCCTTTTTGCATGAACTGCTGCAGTGTAAGTTGGGAAAAGACATGTATAGATACTGTGAACTTGAGCCCTGCCCAAGAATTAGTCTTGGGAATCTTGGAAACTTTGATGAAAAAATTAATTTAAAAGATGGAGTCTTGAAAGAACTTCAGGACAAATATTTCGTGACTGTGGGAAGACCAGCTCAGTGGAAACTTGCTTTTGCAAATGTAATCTAGCAATTCTTTTCTTCTTGGAAAGGATAGTTTTTAAACTACAGGCTCTAAGAAGATAAGCTGTTCTTTCTTCTTTGTAGGCAAAGTTGTATCTCCAGAGATTATTTTCTTTATTAGGGAACAATTTTTCCTCCTATATAGATTCAGATAGTCCTCTTGCTGAAACTGATTGTGGTTCTTGATAAAGCCATTCCTCAGGCCATGACTGGGGCAAGCCGAGATCATGCTGATGGGGGAGAACGTGAGATGACCCAGACTGGGCGCTTAACACTCAACCTTCGAAGCCCCACAGGAATGTTATTCCAGGTGCAGGGATCCAGCCCATCAGCAGTGTGGATTACCTGGTTCCTACAGGCGCGGGCAGATTAGAGTGAAACACCTGGACGGGCACAGTGGCTCACATCTATAATCCCAGCACTTAGAAAGGCCAAGGTGAGCACATCACTGAAAGTCAGGATTTCGAGAGCAGCCTGGCCCACACGATGAAACCCCATCTCGACTAAAAATACAAAAATTAGCCAGGCATGGTGCCATCTTGGCTCATTAGAACTTCTACCTACTGGGTTCAAGCCATTCTTCTGCCTCGGCCTCCCGAGTAGCCAGGAGTACAGCAGCCTGCCACCATGCTCAGCTAATGTGTCCCATTTCACTCAGCTGTGCTCTAGGAAAGGAGTCTAGCCAGCCTTTAGCCACCCTCTCCACCCTGCCACTACATCAGAGAGGATACCAAGCCCAGGGATGTTGGGGTCATCTTTGTTGCCCTGCTCACAGTCTGCTCCCTTTACCCCTAGTCCAGAGGCCAAGACCCCTGAGCAGCACTCACAGGACCCAGCATAAATGTCCTGCCTGCCTCTCTCCCAAAACTGGCATTTGACCGTATCTTCTACCTGACGCAGAATGTTAACTGTTCCTGGAGCATGGCAGGCTCTTGCACCCCAAGTTCCTTGCATTTCATCCATACTAACCTTTTTTCCAGTTCCTGGCTGCAATCTCTTTTGTCGCCTGGCCATGGGACGCCGTTCCTTCCTTCAGGGCCGCTGCTCTGCTGCCCGCTTCCTGCTGCCACACTCTGTTACTGTCTGCGGCGGCCTCTAACTTGTCCATCAGACCCCCCGGAAGCTGCCTCTGGTGCTGTCTTTCCCCCAGCATCTCAGCCTGAGGCCCTTTTTATCCAATGTGCCTTCCACTCCTCACTCTTTCCACAGATGTCAGAAGCCTGCCTCCTCCTGCTCCCTGTCTCTTTTACCCTTCGTGGTATTTCTAGGATGAGTCTCAGAAACTGCTAGTTTTATCCTGGCGTCTGCTTCCTGGAGCACCAGAACTGATCCAGTTCTTTTCTGCCGTGCTGCGGTATTGAAAACCTTTCCCCCAGACTCCACTCTCCCTTCTACCTGTTCCTTTCCTCCATGCCCATCCCTCGCTTTCTTTGCCGTATCAGTGCAAGTCCAGGAGCTCTTGTGCAAAAATGTACAGCTGCACTGCACCTGTCACGTGGCCGTGTAAGGGCATTCCATAGTAAAGGCAACAAATATATATGTGTTTACGTGTGGTATACACAGCGAGGTTAGTGTGCCTGTGTTGTCCAGGATGGCATGGGAAGTTTAAAACTTTTTACTGCTTTATCAATTTTTTGGTTTGTTTGTGTGTGTGTGTGAGTGTGTGTGTTTTTGAGACAAGGTCTCACTTTGTCACCCCTGGTGTGCAGTGCAGCAGTCTCAGCTCACTGCAACCTCTGTCTCCTGGGTTCAAGTGATTCTCCTGCCTCAGCCTCCCAAGTAGCTGGGGCTACAGGTGCATGCCACCACACCTGGTTAATTTTTGTGTTTTTAATAGAGACTGGGTTTCACCATGTTGCCAAGGCTGGTCTCAAGTTCCTGACCTCAAGGGATCTGCCTGCCCCAACTTCCCAAAGTGCTGAGATTTCAGGTGTGAGCCACTGTGACTGGCCTGATTTATCAGTTTTTTTAGAAATAGGATCTCACTCTATTGCCCAGGCTGGAGTACAGTGATACAATCACAGCTCACTGCAGCCTCAAACTCTGGGCTCAAGCAATCCTCCCCCATCAGCCTCCCAAGTAGCTGGGACTACACGCACAGGCCACCATGCTTGACTTGGCTTAGGAAGTTTTATAATTTGAGGCTGCAACAGAACTGTTTATGTTATGTTTTCCTCCAAGACACTTTCCATTTAAAAGTTAAATAATTTATTTGGCTAGCAAATATTAAGGACTACAATATGAAAGGAATTATGATAAGTATTGGGGATATAAAAATTAGTCCTTCTGGGCCAGGTACGGTGGCTCATGTCTGTAATCCCAGCACTTTGGGAAGCTGAGGTGGACAGATCACGAGGTCAGGAGTTTGAGACCAGCCTGACCAACATGGTGAAACCCCGTCTCCATTAAAACTACAAAAATTACTCGGGTGTGGTGGCACATGCCTGCAATGCCAACTACTTAGGAGGCTGAGGCAGGAGAATTGCTTGAACCCGGAAGGCAGAGGTTGCAGTGAGCCGAGATCGTGCCATGAACTCCAACCTGGGAGACGAAGCAAGACTCCGTCTCAAAAAAAAAAAAAAAAAAAAAAAATTAGTCCTTCTGATTCACTGAGGATTGTGGTCTTTCTCCTCAATAAGGTGATGATCAGGTGGGATCATGTGAGTAAACAGTAAAATGTATGGTGCCAACAGTCAATGCCTAGACGGAGGATGTGGGCAAGCTAGGGCTTTTAAGAGTCTGAGACATTTGTGCTGGGTGCAGTGGCTCATGCCTGTGATCCCAATGCTGTGTTTTCCCCTTCTTACCCACTCCCTTCTTGAAGTCCTGGAGGCTGAGGTGGGAGAAGCACTTGAGACCAGCAGTTTGAGGCTTCAGTGAACTATGATGGTGCCACTGCAGTCTAGCCTGAGTAACAGCACAAGACTCCTTTCTCAAAACAAAAGCAATCTAGAGAATTTGGGCACAGAGAGAAAAATGAAAATTTCAGACGGAGAGATCAACTTAAGAAAAGCCTTGACAGTCAGAAACTTGCCTAGTAAGTTTGAGAGATCTGAGACAATATCAGTTTCATTAGGGTTCCCTTTGGAAGTAATGGGAGGTGAGGTTGGCCAGATAAGGGAATGTCTCAAATGCCTTGTAGGTAGTGAGGAGACCTTCTTAATTGAAGGAATAATAGAGAAGATCTGCTTCAGATAGCCAAGGCCAAGGCTGAGATTTGAATGCTGCCTGGTCTTAGCATCTAATGACTGAGAGAGTTCTTTCCCTGGATGAAGATATGTTCTTATTTCAATTGGTTCTTAAAGTGCTTTTTATAAATATTTATTAAGGACAGTTAGCCAACTACTCATGCAGTTTAGGTAGTTACATTAGGGTAATAAATGTTTCCCTCTTCTTCTCATCCACCACCTTCTTGAAGTCCTAGAAATCTAAGGAATGGAAAGAGGCCCTTGGTAGCTACCTCAAGGTCCTTGGTAGCTACCTACAATGAAGATATACATCATCCAACATAATAGATACAAATAGGAGGAGGCTAATCTTCACTATATAAAAGGGTGATTATGTTCCAGATACCGTGGATCAGATGCAGAAAGCGATTCTTCCTGCCATCAGTGCTAAAGGCAGATCTCAACCTAAATATAATCTAAAAGGAGGTGGGACTTTGGGGCAGGCTTCAGACTGGAGATGAGGGGTGGGGCTTAGGGGAGAGCAAAGGCCTAATTAGATGTGGGGGTGTCTTAGTCAATTGTGTGTTGTAAAAAAAAATACCATAAGCTGGGCAATTTGTAAAGAAAAGAAGTTTATTTAGTCTGTGATTCTGGAGGCTGGGAAGTCCAAGAGCATGGGGCTGGCATCGTGAGAGTCCTCCCATGGCAGAAGACAGAAGCAAGCACATGAGACAGAGCAAGAGCACAAGGGCAGACTTGCTCTATAACAATCCATTCTCAAGGTGATTAAACTGCTCAAAGATAATGACATTCATCCATTCATGAAGGCTATGGTCCCAAGACCTCCCACCAGACCCCACCTCCCAAGACTACTACGCTGGGAATCAGGTTTCCAACACATAGATTCTGTATGACAAATGCTCAGACCATAGCAGGGGAGAATGAGAGCACTGAAAGAGACCAAGAGTACGTCTAGGGGAAATGCTCTCTGCTGACTGTGATTTGGTCACAGTATGTGTTTTGAGAGTTATAGTCAATATATTAAGTCTCGCACGTTTTTTGTCAGATTTATCCCTAAGTATTTTTGTTGCTCTTGTAAGTGATATTGCTTTTACATTTCAATTTCTAATTGCTAATTGCTACTATATAGAAGTAGAATTGATTTTTGTGTATTAATTTTTCATTCTGAAATCTTGCCAAAATCATTTATTATATTTAATAGTTTTCTTGTATTTGTTCTAATAGATTTCTCACTTTGGTTCTTTTAAAAATATATTCTATGACTCTATTTAGCTTGTTCTACCTTTTCTATAGTATCTTGAATACACGGAATACAATTATAAGAACTATTAACGTCCTTCTTTATTGATGTTATCATCTGTGTCAGTTATAAGTCAGTTTTAATAGATTTTTTCTCTTTATTATTGGTTGTATATTTCTATTTTGCTTGCCTAATAACTTTTTATTGAATGCCAGACATTTATGAATTTTATATTATTTTGTGCTAGGCCAGGTGCCTCTACCTCCTAGGCTCAAGGGATCCTTCCTCCTCAACCTCCCTAGTAGCTGGGACTACAGGTGCGTGCCTGGCTTATTTTTGTATTTTTTGTAGTGATGGGCTTTCACCATGTTGCCCAGGCTGGTCTTGAACTCCTCAGCTCAAGCAATTCTCCTGCCTCAGCTTCCCAAAACATGAGATTACAAGCGTGAGCCACCACACCCAGCTGAGACTGGGTAATTTATAAAGGAAGGAGGTTTAATGGGCTCACGGTTTTGCAGGCTGTACAGGAAGCATAATGCTGGCAACTGCTTGACTTCTGGGGGGGCCTCAGGAAATTTACAAACATGGCAAAAGGTGAGTCTTACAAGGCAGGAGCACGTGCAAGACAGAGAATGAGGGGGAAGGTGCTATACATTTTTAAATGACCAGATCTTGTGAGAACTCACTATTAAGAGGATGATGCTAAATGTGAACTTCACCCCCATGATTTAATCGCACCTACCAGGCCCCACCTCCCACATTGGAGATTACAATTCTGCATGAGATTTGGGTGGGGACACAGATCCAAACAATATCATAAGGTCACTATCTGTGACCTTGCGTATGCTCTGGGTATTGTTTCCTCTAATCCTTTTGAGTGGCTCATGTCCTGAGCTCAGGTAGTTTATTCATACACTATTCATCTGAATACTCACTGGGGACCCTCTGAAGGTCTCCAGAGTTCACTCTGTGCAACTCTCACTTCTCTGGCACTCTGCCCCATGAACTCTAATTGCTTTGGCTTTCCCAGACTTCCAGCTCCATTTCCTGAATTCAGGGGAATGACAGGGCTCTTCCTGGATTTCCTCTCCCTGCGATGAAGATCAGAAACTTTCTCCAAGCAGTAAGTTTGGGCTAACATAAGGCTCATCTCATTTGTTTACCATCAGGCAGCCATCACCCACTCTTTATTTTCTTGAGAACCATCACCTGTAATCCCAGCTACTCAGGAGGCTGAGGCAGGAGAATTGCCTGAACTCAGGAGGCAGAGGTGGCGGTGAGCCAAGATCGCACCATTGCACTCCAGCCTGGGTAACAAGAGTGAAACTCCGTGTCCAAAAAAAAAAAAATAAAGAGAACCATCACTTAAAATATATAGTCTAGTGTTTTGGTGTTCCATGTGTGAGGGTAAATCTAGTCTCTTTTACTGTTACCAAAACGGCAGAGTTAAGTCTAGGTCCTGTGGCTCATTGCACAGAAAGCCAATCACTGAGACAGCAAGCATTGCCAGGGAAGAAGGCTTTAATTGGGTGGTGCAGTGGAGGAGATGAGTCTCAAACCATCTCCTTAACCAACTAAACCAGATCAGTCTCAAGCCATCTCCTTGACCAACTAAAATCAAGGGTTTATATAGCAGGGCTGAAATGTAGTACATACAGGAAAACATGAATTAGGGAGGAGTAAGGAAGAGGAATTGGATGCTTAGGCAGTCATGATGGACAAGGGGTCTGGCTTCTCAATGTCCAGATGCAGCGATCTGGTAAGTTTCAACTCCTTGCTACTATCTGGGAGGCCTGATGATGGGTTTCATATGGAAGAAACTCAGATAAGATCATTTTAATTTTTTCAAGTATTAAGACTGGGAGGGTCAATTTCTGTTTGTTCCAAAGAAACCGTGAACATCAGTTCTATGCAACAATTGGGCTGCAGGGAGTGAACACCCACTCTCTCAAGGGTTAGGGCTACACAATTCCATCTCCTTTCTGCTGGTGACGACTAGTTGTATGGCTCCACTTGGATACAATGAGGGTGAGGAGTTCTCGGCTAAACAGTTACTTCTCAGCAATAACTCTGCACTAGAAGAGGGGAAGCATGACTTCTGGTGGCCAGCTAGCTGTCTCTGCTACAGTATTTTGTTTAGTTTTGCTTTGTTTTGAGATGGTGGAGTCTCACTCTGTCACCCAGTCTGGAGGGCAGTGGTGCAATTTCAGCTCACTGCAATCTCTGCCTCCTGGGTTCAAGAGATTCTTCTGCTTTAGTAGCTGGGTCTATAGGTATGCACCACCACACCCAACTAATCTTTTTGTATTTTTAGTAGAGACTGGATTTCACCATGTTGGCCAGGCTGGTCTTGAACTCCTGACCTCAGGTGATCTGCCTGCCTTGGCATCCCAAAGTGCTGGGATTACAGGCGTAAGCCACCATGCCCGGCCATGCTACAGTGGTCTTATCCTTGTCTTACAGATGAGCAAACTGGGGCACAGTAGAGTAAAAAGAAGCCTCAACTGAGAAAAATTATCATAGTGGTGGTCACAAGTGAGTGTGCATTTGCCGATCCTACAGGCTTTAACCTCCTAACCCATTTTTCTGTTCAGGAGATTCTGAAAGCCATAAAATCAGTAGACCTCACCAACTGTTAGAGCCAGGGGTTCTGACTGTGAAAACAGTTATCTCAGTATTCCACACGGGATTGCATATGTGGTAAGAGAAAATTTTAAAACAAAGTGGAGTTCAATTTCTAGGGAGCCAAGCTTTGTTTTCTTTGTCTGACTGAAATCTCAAGTAAAAGAAGAGAATGTAGTGGGAATAATTAGCCACGACGGGTGGTATAAATCCAAAGAGAAAAATAATTCATCAACTTTAAAGCAACTCATTTAAAACTGGGAGTGTGGTTTATTTGACCTGCATTTGGGAGCAAATATTAATGAAGAAGTAAAGGCAGCTTACGGCTTTTTCAGTTCTTTCATTTCCCTCTAGATGTCTTTGATAGAAACTAATTATCAATGCTCTTGATTTAATTTGGAAAAAAAAATTGGATGAAGGTTTTTCTTAAGTCCCATGTCAGTGTTCATAACCCAGGAGAACTAAAATTCACCTCTGATCCTTCCTCAGTAACTGCTTTAGTCAGTGGAGTCCAAGGAGTCCACTCTGGAAAACAAGAAAATTATTATTATGGTGATTATTATTTTTTAAATAAAAGTTTCTTGTGGGAATGCAGAAAGACCAGAGGAAATTTTCCCAGTGCTTAAGTTGCTTTTATTAACCCATTAAGCAGATACAACAAAAGTTTCATTAATTGAAACCCAACCAAATTGAACCCATTTTTTTAATGCATTCTTCTTTCAAGAAAAAAAAAAAAGACTTAGTGGCAAGAAAACAAGATGCCGTCAAGAACTTATCTCAAAATCAACTTTCAATACCATATTTAGGATCCATTAGAGATGTAGCCCAATCACGTATACTTTCTACATTTTTATCTGCAGCATACATATATACTTTTTTGAGACAGAGTCTTACTCCATTGCTCAAGCTAGAATGCAGTGGTACCATCATGTTTCACTGCAGCCTCGACCTCCCCAGGCTGAGCTGATCCTCCCACCTCAGCCTCCCAAGTAGCTGGGATTATGGGTATGTGCTACCATGCCTGGTTACATTTTTTTTTTTTTTTTTTTTTTTCTGTAGAGGCAAGGTTTTGCCATGTTGCCCAGGCTCGTTTCAAACTCCTGGGCTTGAGGGATCGGCCTACCCTGGCCTCTCAAAGTGTTGGGATTACGAGTGTGAGCCATCGCATCTGGCCTGCAATGTATTTTTAATTATTGATGTTCTCCAGGGTTATATCTTCAATTCTCTTATCTTTTTTAGTAGTATAAGATTGGGATTAAGAGTGTGGGTTCTGGATTTGAATCCTAGAACCATTATTTATAAATTTTGCAGCATCATCTGTAGAATGGGCAAAATATCAGTACCTACTGATAGAACTGTTTGATTAACTGAGTTAATACGTGTCAACTGCCAGATCAATGACTATCATGGAGGAAATGCTCAGTAAATATTTGCTATTATTATTGTTATTCTACATGACATCCCTGGATGGCACTTTTCCGCCTTGATATCATAGCGTCAGCTTTCATTTATTTGCTAATATTTATGGCGTCTAAACAGAAGTATAAAGATATACATGTGTATATATAACTGGCTTTGTCCCATAGTTAATCTACTGGAACTTGCTTTTTTAATTGACCTTCACCCTTGAGGGACTCACAGTATCATTTCTAAGTAGTCAGCCTTCTATGTGGGATTCTACATCTTATTTTGTTTTGAGACAGCATCTTGCACTGTCACCCAGGCTGGAATGCAGTACAATCATAGCTCACTGTAGTCTCAACCTCCTAGGCTCAAGCGAGCCTCCTGCCCCCTTCTCCCAAGTAGCTGGGACTACAGGCATGTGGCATCATACCTATTTCTTTAAAATCTTTGTAGGGACGGGGTCTCACTATGTTGCCCACCTAGGTTAGTCTCAAACTCCTGGGCTCAAGTGGTCCTCCTGCCTCAGCCTCCCAAAATACTGGGAGTATAGGCATGAGGGGTTCCACATCTCTTTATATTCTACCACTGCAAGATCCTGTGGTACTACCCACTGCGAGCCCCTGTCTTTAGCTTTGATGATTGCTGTTCTCTTCTAGTGAGGTTAGAATCGACTCATCCCACAGGCTAGTCCTGTTTGCCAGTGGAACCCACCCAGGCTCTACAAGCCTAGAGGCCCAAGTGTCCCTGTGCTCACTCACCAAGAGGTTGCTGTGACATGCCCCTTTAGAAAACTCACCACCAACGAGTCCATCGTGCCTCCCTTCCCTGTTGCCCTTGGTTACCACTTTGTCTCTGCTTCTAGCTCTCTGGTTGCTCTTCTCCATCTTACCTTCTCACTGCTCTTTTTCTAAGCTTTCCACTGCTCCCATAGTAAACGGATTCTCAGCATCCTCAGCCTTTTCACTGAAGGCTCCTCTGTTGCCCTGCCTGAGCCGAAGCTGGGCTGGCTCCTCTGGACACTGCTTTGCCCTGGGAGCCATCTTAAATGGGTCCTTTTCATTTTCTTACTCCATGCATGCCTGAAGGTGGGAAGAAAATTCCTGCTCTCGCCCAGTTTTTGCCATAGATCTCTCCCTCCTATTACTGCCACTCACTGTCTGCCCGAAAAATATCCTCCATTTAGGGAAGTCTCTGGCATGGGGCTCAGGCTCCTACTTTCCACCCTAAGTCCTGCTCATCTCTGTGGCATTTTCTCTGCTGTTCCTCAGCCACCATTTTCACAAACATATCCTGTACTTTATCATAACCCATAACTGTCTATCCCCACAAGGGTAAGTGTGGACATGCCCTCCGTCAGCCAGGGCCTCTTAATGTTGTGGCTCCCTCATGCACTCATGCCCGTCCCACGTGTTTCCCGACCCTGTGGTCTGTTGTTATTGTCCCTTAGTCCCTGGAGGCTCAGCTCTTTCCCTACCCAGTCTTCACCTTATTTTCTACCCCACTTAGACTTTTTGATTCATTGTGTCCACATTTCCCTTGCTGATGTGGTTTGGCTGGTTTGGCCCACCCAAATCTCATCTTGAATATTAGCTCCCATAATTCCCATGTGTTGTAGGAAGGATCCAGCAGGAGATAATTGAATCATGGGGGCGGTTTCCCTCATCTTGTTCTCATGGTAGTGAGTCTCACAAGACCTGATGGTTTCATAAGGGGTTTCCTCTTTCACCTGGCTCTCATTCTCTATCTTGCCTGCTGCCATGTGAAACGTGCCTTTTACCTTCCACCATGATTGTGAGGCCTCCCCAGCCATGTGGAACTGAGTTCATTAAACCTCTTTTTCTTCATATATTACCAAGTCTCAAGTACGTCTTTATGAGCAGTATCAGAACAGACTAATGCACTTGCCAATTAACTTCTTTTTTCTTGTTACATCTGCCCTGAAAACCCTGGATTGATGTTTCCCAAAGCCCTAGGATTATAGGTCATTTTGAGTGTCTGACTTCATCTTGCTTAAACCTGGACTACTGTATTTCTAAACAAAAACAAAAACATATATGTGTGTGTATATATATATATATATATATATATATATATAGCATTATCATATAGACTGGTAGGCTCTAGATTGATTTTTTTTTTTTCGAGCCCTAACTGGGCTGAATTCTCTGAATTAATGATTTTAAACCTTTTTCATTCTCCTCAATGGCCTTCAACACCCTACATTGCAGGCCCTCCATTGCTTCTCTGGCCCAGCCTCCTACTGCCACCACACATGCTCACGCCTGTCCAGCCTTGTTGGCCTCCCTGCTAAATCTGGAGTGGATCTGTGAGTCTCCATTTGTGTGACAACTTGACTAAGCCATTCTCCAGTTATTCAATTGAGTACTAATCTAGGTGTTGTTATGAAGGTACTTTGTAGGTGTAATTAAAGCCCATCATTAGCTGACTTTAAGTACAGGAGATAATCTCAGATAATTTTTTTATTTTTTTGAGATGGAGTCTCTCTCTGTTTCCCAGGCTGGAGTGCAGTGGTCCAATTTCAGCTCACTGCAACCTCTGCCTACCGGGTTCAAGCAATTTTCATTCCTCAGCCTCCTGAGTAGCTGGGATCAGAGGCACACACCACTACGCCTGACTAATTTTTGTGTTTTTAGTAGAGATGTGTTTTCACCATGTTGACCAACCTGGTCTCGAACTTTTGACCTCAGGTGATAACGCCAGTCTCAGCCTCCCAAAGTGCTGGGATTATAGGTGTAAGCCACCTCGGCCAGCTCCCAGATAATCTCAAGAGGCCTGATTCAATCAGTTGAATGGCCTAAAGAGCAGAACTGAGGCTTTTCTGAAAACTAAAGCCTCAGCTCATACCTTAGAATTCTACCCTGCCTTTCCTGTTAGCCTGCTTTTCAAACATTGGACTTTCCTAGCAGCCTCCACAATCACATATGCCAATTCCTTGCAACAAATGTCTTAATGTATCTTCCACTAGTTCTGTTTCTCTGATTGAACCCCAGCATGGATTTTTGTACCTGAAAGTGAAGTGCTACTGTAAAAAATACTTAAACATGTGAAAGTGGCTTTAGAATTGGGCAGTGAATGAGAGGCTGGAAGAACTTAGAGAAGCATAATTGAAAAAGTCTAACTTGGGGTCAGGAGCAGTGGCTCATACCTGTGATCCCAATGCTTTGGGAGGCTAAGGTACAAGGATTCTTTTAACCTAGGAGTTTGAGGCTGCAGTGAGCTATGATTGCACCACTACACACCAGCCTGGGTGACAGAGTGAAACCCTGTCTCTAAAAAAAGAAAAATAACTTAAAAAGTAAATTGCCATACAGACCGTTAGTAGAAATATGGATGTTAGACTCTTTGAGAGGTCAGAATGAAGTGGGGATCATAGAAAAGAAAGCCTAAATTGTGTTAGCGGATACATAAATTGTCAGAAACAGATGGTTGGTAGAAGTATGGACATTAAAGGTGCTAACCTAATGGCTTGGATTAAAGTAAAACAAATAATTTTTTTAAAAAAAGAAAAATAGTAACTCAGAAACAAACAAAAAAAGGTGCTAACCTTGAAGACCCAGAATGAAACAGGGAATATATTTTTGAAAACAGGAGAAAAAGAGATCCTCGTTATATAGAGGCAAAAATACTGAGTTGAATTGTGTCCTACAGGTATACAGAATGGAGAACTTTTAAACGATGTACTTGGATATTTAGCTGAGGAAATTTCCAGGCAGGGTATTGAAAGCATCGCCTAGTTTCTTCTTGGTACTTATAGTAAAAAGTGAGAGGAAAGAAATCAATTGAGGGAAGAACTGTTGTTCTTTTGTTTTGTGTTTTTTGTTTTTTTTTTAAATCGAGTTTCACTCTGTCACCCAGGCTGGAGTTGAATGGCACTATCTTGGTTCACTGAAACCTCCACCTTCTGGGTTGAAGCGATTCTGCCTCAGACTCCCGAGTAACTAGGACTACAAGTGTGTGCCACCATGCCCAGCTAATTAAGAATTGTTAATCAAAAAGGAACAGGACTTGATGATATGAGAAATCCTCAGCCTATCCAGATTGCAAAAGATGCTAAAATGATGAGATCCACTGTCTGGAAAGCTGTGCTCTGGAAAGAAGGCCAAAGGTGTGGGTGGACAGCTTTTTGCTAGTGCCTGGAATGGATAAAAATTCAGAATATTCAGTCATAGGGAGGACTCTGAAGAGATTAGGCATATGAGTCATAGGTCCCCTTAGCCATCTCAGCAGAAGCCAGGAATAATAATGAGATTATCAGGAGAAACCTGCAGAAGAGTCTTTGGTCTAATGGAGTGGATTCCCATGTTTTACATAGTAGACCCACAAGGCTTTTGAGATTTGTAACAGCAGAAACACTGAGTTGAAAGAGAAGGCTGAAAAAGAGGACCAAATGAAAGAAAGCTGTAGGACTCCCCGTCATCTACAGGCAGAACAAGCTGATAAAACTGCGCAACCACAAACATACACAGTCTTCTCTAAAAAAAGGAAGCATGGCCCAGAAGGTAGAACCCTGGGCCTGGAGGGTGGAGCCTCTGGCCACAGAGAATTATTCACAGGCCTTGAAAAATGGAAAATGCCTTGCTGGATTTCAAAATTGTTTAGGACCAGTTTTATGTTTTTCCTTCTGTTTTGTCCTGCTTTTAATGGGAATAGCTGCAACTGGCATCCTGTCCCATCACTGTATTTGCAGAGCAGATAATTTGTTTTCTTTTTTTTTTTTTTTTTTTTTTTTGAGACGGAGTTTCATTCTTGTTACCCAGGCTGGAGTGCAATGGCGTGATCTCGGCTCACCGCAACCTCCGCCTCCCGGGTTCAGGCAATTCTCCTGCCTCAGCCTCCTGAGTAGCTGGGATTATAGGCACGCGCCACCATGCCCAGCTAATTTTTTTGTATTTTTAGTAGAGACGGGGTTTCACCATGTTGACCAGGATGGTCTCGATCTCTTGACCTTGTGATCCACCCGCCTCGGCCTCCCAAAGTGCTGGGATTACAGGCTTGAGCCACCGCGCCCGGCCCTAGATAATTTGTTTTCTAATTTCACTGGTACATAGAGAGGAATTTTGCACAAGGACTGATCATATCCAGAGTCTTACCTATACCTGAGTTAGATGATTTAAATATTTAATAAAGTATCTTATGATATTCTTTTTTTTTTTTTCTGTCACCCAGGCTAGAGTGCAGTGGTGTGATCGTAGCTCACTGCAGCCTCAAATTCATAGGTTCAAGCTATCCTCCTATCTCAGCCTCCCAAGTAGCCTGGGATTATAGGCACATGCCACCACATCTCACTAGTTTTGTTGTAGAGATGAAGTCTTGCTATGTTGCCCAGAATGGGATATTCTGTAAAATATATAAAAATAACTGCAAAACTAAAATGTAAAATAAACACTTGATTAGGAGACAGGAGACCTGACTTCTGCCCCACTCTTTTAACACCTTACAGGTGACATTGGATAAGTCACTCAATTCTTTCTGGGCCAAAGTATCTGTACTTGGTAAATCAGCACTATGAATAGTACCCTCCCTACATTCCAATGCTGTATGAATCAAAGTAGGTCTTGGGTATGACCATGCTTAAAATTGTGTTAAGTCTTGTACAAATATATAGTAGTATTTTTGCTGAGCGTGGAAGTAAACAAAAATAATCCAGTGGTTAAGCAGGAAATATCAAATGGTCTGAGTGACACAGCTCATATCATACCTTGACCTCAACGTTACCAGCCTTGATTTAGATAATGAGATTTGAGATTTTTGAACAGATAAAGTTTAGATGAAATCTTGGTCTTTGAATTGGTGCCATAATGCATTAAGATGTTGGGATGAGGTGAATGTATTTTGCATCCTGGATGGTTGTGAATCTTTAAGGTTCAGGAGATGAGTGTGGTAGACTGAAGACTGGTTCTCAAATATATTCAGGACCTAATCCCTGGAGCCTGTGAATATTATCTCATGTGTCAAAAGGGACTGTGTGCAGATGTGATTAAATGAAGGATCTGGTTTTGAGACTGGGAGATTATGCTGGATTGGCCTGAGAAGCAGTAATGTAAGTGTTCTGACAAGGGGCAGACCAGGGAGACTTGACTATAGAAGAGGAAGTAGCCAGTGTGAGAACGGAAGCAAGAAGTTGGAATGGTACAGGGAGGGGCCGTGAGCCAAGAATTGTAGGCAGCCTCTCCAAGCAGGAAGAGGCAAGGAAACGGATTGTCCCCTGCAGTCCAGCCCTGCTGACACCTCAACTTTAACCTTGTGAAATTTTGGCTTCCAAAACTTATAGGAGAATAAATCTATGTTGTTTTCAACGACAAATTTGATGGTAATTTGCTGCATCAACAATAGGAAGCTTTCACACTATCCAATATGCTCCCACCTGTGAACTTCTGTGCTGGCTATTCCTTCCTCCTCAGATACTTTCTCTAGACACCCATCTGGCTGACTCCCCCACCATCTTCAAATGTTTGCTTACATATGAAGCCCATCTTTGCCTCATCACTTGACATTGCAGTCTTCCCTCTTCGCCCTCCCCACCAGTACTCTTCCTTCTCCTCACCCTGCTGTTTGCTCAAAGTACTCACAACCTTCTAGCATGCTGTGTAATCACTTATTATATTCATTGTAGATTATCTGTCTTCCCACCTTGGAATACGAGCTCCACAATGGCAGGGCCTTTGTCTGCTTTGTCCATTCCTGAATTCTATGTACTCAAAATAATGCTTGGCGCATGGGGGATACCCAGTCAATATTTATTGAATGAATAAAACTTCCTATCCAGTTGCCTCACTCATCACCTCAGCAGATGATTTTACTTCCAATTACATAGAAAGGAAAGTAGAAAGCACCAGGGTGGGCACCATTAATCTTGTGTGTCTGCCTTTCCACTGCCTTCTCCCCATTCTACCTTTTGCTTCCCTTTCTCTTCCAAGTGAATTCCTTCCCTGGGGTTTTGGTTTCCATGACTCCTCCCTAGTCAGAAATATTGAATATTAAATTATCCTCTTTGTTATATTCTTTCTTTTTAGACAGGGTCTCACTCTGTCACCCAGGCTGGAGAGCGGTGGCACATTCATAGCTCACTGCAGCCTGGAACTCCTGGCCTCAAGCCATCCTCCTGCCTTGGCCTCCCAAAGTGTTGGGATTACAGTGTGAGTCGCCATGCCTAGCTTCTTTTCTGCTTCTCTAATTGTGCGTTCTTAGTTATCTTTTTTTTTTTTTTTAATTTTTATTTAAGATGAAGTCTCTCTCTGTTGCCCAGGCCAGAGTACAATGGCATGATTTTGGCTCACTGCAACCGCTGCCTCTCAGGTTCAAGTGATTCTCCCGCCTCTACATCCCGAGTAGCTAGGATTACAGGCACCACCATCGTGCCTGGCTGGCTAATTTTTGAATTTTTGTAGAGGCAGGGTTTCAACCATATTGGCCAAGCTGGTCTTGAACTCCTGACTTCAGGTGTTCTGCCTGCTTTGGCCTCCCAAAGTGCTGGGATTACAGGCATGAGCCATCGTGCCCAGCCTTCAGTTACCTCTTTAAACTCCTCTTTTTGTGCCCTCTAAATGTTGCTATTTCCCAGAGTTTTGCCCTAGTCTACCTAGTCTTTTTGTATTGTACGTTCTTTGAAGCCCATGGATTCAAGAACCATCTATAATACAAGTACTCCCAAATGCAGTACTTCATCAGGTAACTGTCAGCACTGCACTAGGTGCTGTGGCTATAGCAGTGAATAAGATGGACATAGTCTCATGGAGCTTCTACGTGGGGTCTGAAGGCAAAACGAGGAAAAAGTTTAAAAGTTAAATAAGATCATTAAGAATAATAGAAGTGCTATTAAAACTAACTCAGGGTATGGCTGGGCATGATGGGTCATGCCTGTAATCCCAACGCTTTAGAAGGCTGATGTGGGAGGATCCCTTGAGGCCAGGAGTTCAAGACCAGCCTGGGCAGCATGGAGGTCTTTTGTAGAATCTCTACAAAAAAAAAAAAAAAAAAAAAAAAGAAAGAAAATTAGCTGGGCATGGTAGCACACACCTATAGTCCCAGCTACTCAGGAGGCTGAGACAGGAAGATCATTTGAGCCCAGGAGTTCAAGAGTACAGTGAGCCATGATCATGCCACTGCACTCCAGCCTGGGCAACAGAGCAAGACTGTCTTCAAACAAAACAAAAAAAAAAACAAAACAAAACTCCTCACTCAGGGTAATGGAAAAGAAGGTAACTGGGCAGATGCAGGGTTGGAAGGCTAGTCTGGATAGAGGGGTCAGTGAAAGTGTCTTTGAGGCCTTTAAGCTGAGCAGGGCTCAGGTGAAGCTAGTGAGCACAGATTTTCAGGGGGCACCAAAATATCAGTAGCCAAAATAAATACAATTTTTTAGTGCAGTAATTTACAAAAGCAAAACCAATGCCAAAAACATTAGGAACACAATACCAAAACTTAAAGTACTAGTCAGATGAAGTTAATACAAATTATTTGAGATCATCACTTAGTCAGGAGATATGGTGAAATATGACAATCCACTCAGTTAAGAATGAGATAAGCCATGAAATCAATTTTGAAAATGCTATTGACAAGTTTACTTCTGCTGAAAGCAGAAAAGGAAAATTACATTAAATAAAATTACATTAAATGGTTTTGGTGTAGATAAAATCTTTAAACTTAAAATAACATTGTGAGTTTTAACATATTTATTTTTAAATTTTTTCTATATTTTTTTCAACTACTTTAATGTTCTGGAAAAATATTGACCATTTAAATGATACATAAAGATGTATATAGGGGAGCATGTCTTTCTTTTTGTCTCAGGCTCCCATGGTTCTGTACAGCACTAAGGCTAAAACCTGAATGACAAGAAGCCAACCACATGGCCATTGTTTGGGGATAAAAGGAGCTGAGTAGGGCCGGGCTTTGTGGCTTATACCTGTAATCCCAGCACTTTGGGAGGCTGAAGCTGGTGGATCATGAGGTCAAGAGATCAGGACCATCCTGGCCCACATGGTAAAACCGCATCTCTACTGAAAATACAAAAATTAGCCAGGTGTGGTGGTGGTGCCTGTAGTCCCAGCTAATCGGGAGGATGAAGCAGGAGAATAGCTTGAAAGTGGGAGGTTGCAGTGAGCTGAGATCCCACCACTACACTCCAACCTGGTGACAGAGCAGAGCTCCATCTAAAAAAAAAAAGAAGAAGAAGAAAAAAACGACTATATCAAGAGCAGGACCAGAAAAGGTGAAAGGCTGGGTGCAGTGGTTCATGCCTATAATCCCAGCACTCTGGGAGGCCGAGGCAGACAGATCACTTGAGCTTAAGTGTTCTAGTCCAGCCTAGGCAACATAGCAAGATCCCATCTCTACAAAAAATACAAAAATTAGCCAGGTGTGGTGGTGGGTGCCTGTAGTCCCAGCTACTCTGGAGGCCGAGGCAGAAGGATCACTTGAGCCTAGAGGTCAAGGCTGTAGTGAGCTGAGATCATGCCACTGCATTCCAGCCTGGGCAACAGAGCTGAAGACTCTCTGACTCTAACAAACAAACAAAAACTGTCTCAAAAAAAAGGAAAAAACTCTGTGAGAATGGTTAAGAGGTAACTGTACCACTGCAGCTGAGAGGAGAGGGGCATGTCTCCAGCCATGGCCCACATGTCCCTGCTCAGTCCAAGACTCAGTAACTTCGCTTACTGGGCAGCTCCTCAGGATTGCCCCCGAGATTTAAATCAACCACACCAATCTGAGTTTACCGTCTTTTCTCATAAACCAGCTCCACCTTGCTCTTCCTCTCGTTCAATGGGTCCCTGTCCACCTAATTACTGAATCTAGAAACCCGATCCCTGACTCCTTCTCACTGGCTCCCCAAATCCAATCAAGAATTCACTTCCTTTGAAACCAGCTTCTAATTCAGGCCCCCCAGCTTTCCCATTTCTTTAGGCCCCCTGCCATCTCCGTAATTCAAGCTGCCAGCATTTCCCTTCCATTGCTGCACAGCCTTCTCACTCTGCATCCTCACTTGCTGTTTGATTTGTTCCTATCCAGTCTCCATTCTGTAACTTAAGTGGTCTTTTATTTTTTTTTGAGACTGGGTCTCACTATATTACCCAGGCTGGAGTACACTGGCATGATCATGGCTCACTGCAGCCTCAGCCTCTACCTCTTAGGCCCCAGCGATCCTCCTGCCTCAGCCTTCCACGTAGCTGGGACTACAGATGTGCGCCACCATGCCCAGCTATGTTCTTCATGGAGATGGGGGGTCTCACTGTGTTGTCCAGGCTGGCCTTGAACTCCTGGACTCATGGGATCTGCCCGCCTTGTCCTCACAAAGTGCTGGGATTACAAACATGAGCCACTGTGCCTGGCCTCAAATGGTCTTTCTAAAAACAAGTGTAATTGTGTGTCTTCTGCCTAAAACTCTTGAATGGCTTCTCTCTTCCCTCACAGCGAAGCCTAGACTCGTAATGGTGTCTGAGGCCTTGAACAACTCTCTTGCCTCCTCATTCTCCCCAGCTCATTCTCTTCTCTACTGTTCTAATCTCACATCATTTGACTCGCTGGCCTCTTCTTGACACTGATCTTATCTGCTCGCGATTTGCTCTGGCTTCCCTACTCTTTCCTTATCATTCTACTTAGGTTCTAGGTTTCGACCTTGACATTATACCGTAGCAAGCCTTTCTCAAACTCAAATCCAGATTTGTGGTTTCTTGGCACCCTGTCTTCGTTTATCTCGGCGTGTTGCACACCATTTCACGGCATTCATGGTCATAGCATTCACTTGTCCACAAAACTACTCCTCGGTAAGCTCCACAAGGGCAGGGAGTGATTTCCTTATTGATATTGTACCGCGAGCACGCTGGTTCAGTCTCTCTATAGTTTCTTGTTGTAATTTTTTTTTTTTTTGAGACAGTGCCTCACTCGAGTGCAGTGGGGTGATCATAGCTCACGACAGCCTCGATCTCCTGGGCTCAAGTGATCCTCCCTGCTCAGCCTCCCAAGTAGCGGAGTCCACAGGTGCATGCAGTCACACCTGGATAATGTTTAAATTTTTCATTTTTGTAGAGATGGGGGTCTCACTGTGTTGCCCAGGCTAGTTTCAGACTCCTGGGCTCAAGCAAGCCTCCCAGTTCTGTCTCCCAAAGTGCTGGAATTAGAGGTATGAGGCCAGGGTACCTGGCCCTTATTCAAATTCTGATGGGAGAGAAAGGTCAACCTAGCAAACTGCCTATTGGGTGGAATGTTTTATGCCACACCACCTTACTGGTTGGGGACCAGCCTACAGATTGGCTAGTATTGGAGCAGGTGGCATTTCTGGTTTCTCTTGCTCAAGAAACATCTGATTTCATCACTTCGGTACTATTGGTGCTGAAGTCCCCTTAAAAAGAGCTGATGAGTTTGTTAAGCAGTCTAAGTGACACATTCAGCATAAACAGCAGCTTTGGAACAAGGGGCTCAGCTTGATCAGCCCATCTGTTTATTTCATAGCATTTATCCTCCCCAAAAGACCAAAAGTATTTGGTTGTATCAGGTTGCTACCACACAACCTAGAGCATTTCTGATGAGCAACATTTACCTCCCAATCCACCGCAGCCCTCCCCATGCCTGCAGAATGGGTTTCCTGTGGTTTGCATTGATCTCTGGTCCCGTGTAACCCATGTGAGTTTATTTAACTGAGAACACATATGCAAAAGTGCAGCAAACTATGTAGGGGAAAAAAACCTTCCTGGGGTTTACTTCCCTCCCCACAAAGGAGACAGTGTAAATGGCAGAACTCTGAGCATCCCTGGCTCCCTGACACACTCACTTATCAGACATCATTAGAAAATGAAGGATTCTGGGTCAGGGAATCTTCCAGACAATGGAACGCATTCCATTTTAAAGAGCAAAACTTAAGAACAAAACATTTAAAGCTTCTAATGAGAATATTGCTTTTCTGCTTTCATTAAATAAGAACACAGGCGGTATTTAACTCTTGGAATGATGCCCTGCTGTCCTTGCTGTGGGCATCAGTCATTGTTCTGGGCCCTCGGGGCCTGTTGAGCTGCGAAGAGCTGTTTGCTTCAGCACTAAATGGTCTCTGCCTGTTGACTTTTATGGCTTTTATATATGCTTTTGATCATTATCCAATATCATTCTAGACTCTGGGTCTTCCTCTAACATCTCTTTCTTGCCACCTCCTCCTCTCTTCAGTTGGGCTGCCCTCCATGTATTGTTGGCTGAAAATCCAGATAACGAAGACTGGACTGGGAGAAGTAGCTGTTGAGGATTAGTAATTTCTTTTGTTGTTGTTTTCTTGAGACTGGGTCTTGCTTCGTTGCCAGACTAGAGTGCGGTAGCATGACCACAGCTCGCTGCAGCCTCCACTTCCCGAGCTCACGGGATCCTCCTGCCTCAGCTTCCCATGTACCACAGGTATGCACCACTACACCCAACTAGTTTTGTACTTTTTGTAGAGATAGGAATCTCACTGTGTTGCTCAGGCTGGTCATGAACTCTTTGGGTCAAGCAATCCGCCAGCCTTGGCCTCCCAAAATGCTAAGATTACAAGCATGAGCCGCTGTACTTGACCTGGTCAGTGATTTCTGAGTTACGAAATTCTCTAGTCCATGAGAACTATGACTTTCCAGCCTAGAGGTATTGCCTTCCTACTTGCTTACCTCCTTTTGTGTTGGGTCTCAGATCCTGTGGCCTATACCATATATTAGCTATGTGCTGACTTAGAAAAACTAAAAATCATGGTGTCAAAGTCCAGCTTTAAAAGGGTCTCTTAGGATCACCTGGTTTCACCTCCCTTCACCTGTGGCTCTCTCTAGAGCATGCCCTGTGACTAGCTAAACATTCCATATTCTTTATCCTGGCTTGTTTCCTTATCTGTTAAAGTAACACCCAGTCTACTTGGCCTGCCCGCCATTCTCAGCCCGTTGCAGGAAGGAGCACGTGGGCATGAGTGAGTGAGTACAAGATCTAGCCAGCTGCTCCCAGCGCTGACACAGAAGCAAGCTTTGTGTGGGACCCATGGCCAGACCGGGTGTGTCACCTCAAGGGGAATGTGGCAGCACCTGGGTGAGGGTGCTCGTGACCCCGAAGCCCCAGGGAGGGTGTTACAGTGCTCTCTTAGTTCCACCATCCATGGACAGTGGTGTGTTAGCAGCTCAGCTGGCCACTGGCCTCATCTTGGGGGGTGTCTGCCTTCCGCCGATGAGAGCAAAGGGCCAGTGTGAAAGCCTTTCTGGGTATGTACCCACACTTGGTGGGTCCTGTGCTCTTGTCTGACGTCCAAGGAGGATGAAGTCACGCTGACAATTGAAGGATGGTGAGGGCAGATAATTTTATTGAGAGATGAAAACAGCTCTCAGCGGAGAGGGGAGCTGGAGAAGGAATGGGAAGGCAGGTAATCTTCCCCAAAGCCAGGTGGTCTCTTCTCCTAAGTCAGGCTGTCTTCTTCTCTACGGACTGAGTCTGGGGTCCGGAGAGGGGAGCTGGAGGGGGAATAAGAAGGGTAGGTCATCCTCCCCAAAGTCAGGTTGTCTTTTCTCCTATGTCAGGCCACCTCCTCCTCTACTAACTTGAGTCTGGGGTCTTTATAGGCGCAGGATGGGGAGTGTGTGTTGATTCGTTTGTGGGTATTCAAGAAAGGTTAAAGCAAAGACACCAGTCAAAGCTGGCCATGACAGTGTAGAAAACCAATTAGGAAAGGGTAGGTATGTGTAAAATAGGTGAAGGGTGCAGAGGAAAGCAGTCCAAGCAGGAAGACAAGTTCTCAATCCTGTCTGAGGATTTAACTTGTAGCTTGGCTTTCAGGCTTTAAAATGTCTTCACTTGGAGGTCGGGTTCTACCAGCTACCCACTCCTAACCGCCTGGACATTATGCTTTCCCCCTGTTGCTATCGAGATGATAACAGTAACACTTAAGATAATCATCCCTTCCCTGTCTGAAGGTAATTGTCTGAACCAGATCTTCCTCTTCCAGGTAAGAGATGTGTGGTTTTGGATAGAGATGCTACTGATGCAGACATCCTGTCATTCGGGAAAGACGGCCCAGAGGCATGGGGGAGAGGTAGGAAGTCACCTTACGCTGTTTGACTGGAGAGACAGACCCACATATGAAAGCCCAGCAGTTGAATGGCCATGGGCTGACACAGGGAAATGAATGAGCCTGCTTCGCGTCATCCATGTCCTCACTCCCTCCTTTCTCTGTTCCCCTTCTTATCCTTTGACAAGGCAGAGGGAATTGGATCATCGGTGTGGGTTTCAATGACTGAGTAAAGCAGGCTCCTCCACCACACTTGGCCGCAGTGTTCTGGAGTGCTTCCCATCTGTGAAAAGGAAGGCTTGGGAGAGATATTGACCTGTTGTCCAGATTCTGATAAGAGGACAGGATTGAGGTCATATTTCAAAGAACTCAAGGGAGTTAGGTTAGAGGCTAGTGTTGTTACAAACAATAAGGAGAATTTTGGAGACCCCAGCAGATATTTACCAGCTGTGTCTTCAAAGAAGAATTAATCTTGGTCTTCCCTGTTTTTTCTTTCTGGCCTTGCAAACCTAAAAAGAAACATCATATATCTTCTTTAGAATATATTCTTGGAATGGTAGATGAGGAGAATTAGGAAATAATAGCCCCAGTGAGATCAGATCTATAATTATAAAATCACAGGTCTAGGGTCTAAGGGGCCTTGAAGATTTTCTAGTTAACTGCACACTGATTCATGCATTTCAACTGTAACATTACATTTAGCCCTCTCTTTTGGAGCACCTGAACAGCAGGGAATTTAGAACATCCTGAAGTAGCCCAGACAGGTATTGGACAGTTCTAATTCTTAGAGATTGCTGTAAGAAATTGGATTACCTATAGATTTCACCTACCGATGTTTGCTTTGTTTCATAGAATAGTGCCAATCCTTCCTCACATGCCAGACCTAAAATTTATGGATAACTATTATAATCCTTTCAAAGCTGAAAATGCAAACTTTCCAACTTTTTTGTTTTGTTTAATTGGCTTCAAGCCTCTTAACTATGCTAGCCACTTTTCTCCAAGGAAATTTCAATTTGTTAATGGGCTCGCTATCTTTGATAGGAGAGCTCAAGATCACATTAGATTTTGCACAAGCTACTACTGTTCCACTGCTTTTTTATTACTGGTTTTTGAACCCAACAAACCTTGTCATATATCACAGGGACCTTAGTCTCAAGGCCTTAAGGTGCAAAACATCATTGGCTGTGACCTTTATTTTCATTATCATTTTATTGTGTTGTACTTTTTAAAGAGATGAGATCTTACTCTATGGCACAGGCTGGAGTGCAGTGGTGCAATCATGGCTCACTGCAGTTTCTAATCCCTCAGCTCAAGCCATTCTCCCACGCAGCCTCTGAGTAGCTGGGATCACAGGCATGAGCCACCATGACCAGCTGCTGAGAACTTTAGATGACATCAGAGATCAAGATGAGTGCCAGGCCAGTTCTTGAAATCTGCGTATTGATGGGGTTGAAGGGGGCTTCTGTCCTCAGTGACCATCTTGGGTTTGTTGTGGGGATCTGCAATAACCTCTGTCCAGCAGGCTCAGCTTGACTTCTGATGTCATCTAAAAATGTCAGTCACTGGGTGCAATGGCTCTCACCTGTAATCTCAGTGCTGTGGGAAGCCAAAGTGGGAGGATTGCTTGAGCCCAGGAGTGCAAAACCAGCCTGAGCAACATAGTGAGACGCTGTCTCTACAAAAAAAAATTTTTTTAATTGACCATGTGTGGTGGTGCAGGCCCGTAGTCCCAGGAGGCTGAGGCATGAGAATCCCTTGAGCCCAAGCCGAGAGTTGGAGGCTGCAGTGAGCTATGATCACAATGCTGTACTCAAAACAGAGTGAGACCCCATCTCCAAACAAAAACAAAAGAATTGGCCTTGTGGCTTCCTCGCCAAGAAGGGGAGCAAAGTGCTGCAGGCTATAACTGGGGGTTGAGACTTGGAAACTTCTTTCTGGGGAGCAGGGCACCAAGACAGGGGATGGAGGAGTCATCCTGGAGGCGAGTCCTAACAAGAGACCAGGGATGAGATAAGAGGCGTTGCGCATGTTATGCTGACCGCAAAACAAGACTGGCCAAGAAGAGACTGGAAGGCAGATTGTTTCTGATGCCTGATCGCGGAAAACGGTGGAAACCGGGCTTTTAATCACTCAGGAGAGTTTTTCCTGGCTTTACCCTATCTAGTCTTTCAATGAGCTGAAAGCGTATTTGTCATTGTGAACTACGGCAGATCCCATGTTGGCCCATCTCAGATTGTTTGAGCAGATTTGAGGCCTGAAATCTGTTATCTGTTCCTCCTAGTTCCCTGTCATCTGCTGATTTAATGAACATACCGTCATTGTCCTCATGTAAGTCACTGCAAATGTTTCGTGGAGGAGGCCAAGGACAGATAGTTCTATGGCACGATGTAAAAACCTCCCTTCAGGTTGACAGTCATTTATTAATCAAACTCTTTGAGGAGAGCCATCCAAGTGCTTGCTAATGTATCTAATGGTACCAGCATTGAGCTCAGATTTCTGAATCTAATCCAGAAGGAGCTAATGAGAGACTTTGTCCAATGCCTTGTTGAGGTGTAATTTAAGTGTTTTGCAAGTCTGTGGGCCGAAAGCAGAATGAAAGTTAGACTGGCATGTTTTATTCTTAGTGAACCCATTCTGACTCTTAGTGATCACTGTTTTCCTTTCAAAATGTATCAGCAATCCACTCCTTTAGTCCACTGGTCTTTAGTTTACAGAATCTTTCTTTCCATCTTTTCTTGAGAAGTGGGAACATATTTAATCCTCTCCAGCCTACAGAGACTTACCCTCATTCTCCACAGTTGTTCAGAAAGTATCTGTAGCATTTCACCTTTCATTATTTCTTCAAGACCTTGGTGGTATAATTTATTTATTTATCTATTTATTTTTGAGACAGCGTCTCACTCTGCACCTAGACTGGAGTGCAGTGGTGCCATTATAGCTCACTGCAGCCTTGACCTCCTAGGCTGCTCAGGTGATTCTCCCGCCTCAGCCTACCTTGTAGCTGGGACTACAGGAACACCCCACCATGCCCAGCTAACTTTTTTGTATTTTTTTGTAGAGATGGGGTTTCACCGTGTTGCCCAGGCTCAAACTCCTGGGCTCAAGTGATCCACCTGCCTTGGCCTCCCAAAGTGTTAGGATTACAGGCGTGAGCCACTGCGCCTGGCCTTTGGTATCATTGGTGTAGACCTGGGGATCTGAAATCATTGAGAGCAATAATAATCAACTTTGGCTTTTCTCTTACAATGTTTGTATTATCTTTCCAAATATGAAGATCAATCGCCTTGAGATAAGATAGAAAGAAAAAAATAAACTAGAGCTGAATAGTTCTATTTTCATCTATGATCAATTAATATTCAATCTCTGTCCCAACACAAGGCTTCCTTAGTCTTCTTGCACTTGATATACCTTTAAACCCCCATCTGCTTCTTGGTTATCATTGGTACGTATCTAGGCTAAAACCCAGAAAAGTATTAATACAGTTTTTATAGACGTCTGACGTGGAGTCCTTTATTTTTTAAGTAATTGTTGAAATTTATTCCAGAACCACCTAGTCATGGGGAGACCTAACTTTGTTAAGCTCCTGATTTTGGAGACCCACAATATCCTACCCTCTGTATAGAATGATTATAGACTTTCTGTACGCCTCCTTTCAGCTGCTTCCATCATTTGCTTAAACTAATGAGAGCAAGTCTCCTTTATAATAATCAAATGGGCCTAACCAGAACCACTAGCAACCTTCATGCTTTGTTGCTGTGGCCTCCCGAGATCGTCCATTTTAAGGAAGTCTTCATTTTTGGTTAAGGCACTCCTTGTAGAGGATCCTCCGTTCTCCCAAAAAACCACTGTTTGCCAACCAGTGTTGGCCAGTGTTTCCCAGATCCCAGTGGTGGTCACTGTCATGGCCATGCCTCACAAAATGCTGGCATTTGTGAGTGCTCAAAATGCTTGCTTGAATGAAGCAATGAGTAAAGGGAAGTCTCTGGCCCCAGAAAATACTCTCTCAAAAGCCAAAGAAAAGCTCCATGGAGTTAGCAGACAAAAGAAAGAGAGAAAGAGAAAGTCGACCCAACCGTGAATCTCTTCTCCCTCCATCTTTCTTCCTCTGCTTCATTGTCGGAGGGAGACTTAGGGCTGTGCTGGAATACAAGTCACAGAAGAAGGAAGTGGAGAAGGAAGGGGAAAGGCAAGGAAAAAAACGGAAAGGGACATTGCCATAAAAGAGGGGGAGTCACAGTGTTTCAAACCTAAAAGGGACTCAAGTGTCCATTTGGCCTACTTCCTTCATGTCACTGATGAAATATGAGCATTTCATTTGGCATTTAATACACATGTGCTGGAAAAAAAGTGAAGAGATTGAGGTCGGAAGACATAGGTTAAACAACTTGTCTAAAGTTATAAAGCTAGTGTCAGAGTGAGGGCTAGAAGCCAGCCCACCTATCCAGTAACCTCCCTCCACACGGCTCTCAGGGTGGCCAAGAAGCAGGTAGAAGAGAGGGCAAGAGAGGGGAATGTGGGGGCAGGCAAAGTGGGAGGAGAAAAACTAACTTTGTGCGTTGGCCGTCGGCCTCCCTGGTGAATTGCTTTTCTCTGAGCAGAAGAAGGTTTACAGCCGCATCACCTACTCAATCTGAACTTCACGGTTTCCCCATCCCACCAGAGAGCTTATAGTTGGCTGGAGGCCTGGTCGAGACGGCCCTGTGACACAACTAGCTAGCCGCACAACCAGGGCAAAATACTGCTGGATTAACCCAGACTAACAGGTTACATGTACTTAACAATCATGGGTCCTTCATAAGCCTGGTCCAGATCTGAACTGTTTTTGGAAACATCTTGGACTTCCTAGAATTTCACCTACCCTAGAGTATGGAAACACACTGAAACAGAACCGGGTAAGGATTTTAAACAGGACTTGCAAGTGAGTTCATCACATGCCTACCGCCAGCCTCCCCACTACCTCCTGACCCAAGATGATGAAGAACTGGAGCAGAGTTTTGAAAATGTTTCACACTCCCTTTACTTCTCATCTAGAAAACTCTGCAGATCAAGAACTTCGGGACTGGAGTATGGAATTGGAGGTCATGCAGACCTGATTTCAAATGCAAGCTGTCCCATGGTTGCGTTACAGTGGGGAGGGGACATACCATCTTGGAGAAAATTGAGATAGTAACAGCAACATGGAAAGGGTGTGAAGACACTCATTGTTATATGGGACCACAGCGCCTGGAAAACATCACATGATTCATACATGTTGATTACACGTGTTGCTTGAGGGAGGTCCTACGGGCTTGAATCCTGACACCCTCACTCTCCAGCAGTGTGAACTTGGAGCAAGTTACTTGATTTTCTTTTATTTTTAATTAACTATTATTATTATTATTTTTTTTTAGAGATAGGGTCTTACTCTGTTGCCCAGGCTGGAGAGCAGTGATATGATCATAGCTTGTGATCATAGCCTCACTATAACCTCAAACTCCTGGGCTCAAGCAATCCTGTTGCCTCAGCCTCCTGAGCAGCTAGGACTATAGCCATGCACCTCATGCCCAGCTAATTTTTAAAGCTTTTTTTTTTTTTTTTCCTTCCGTTTTTAGAGAGATGGGGATCTTGCTATGTTGTGCAGGCTGGTCTCCAACTGCTGGCCTCAAGTGATCCTTCTGCCTTTGCCCTTCAAAGCATTGGGATTACAGGCATGGCCAGTGTGCCTGGCCTTACTTGATGTCTTTATATGTTAGTTTTCTTACCTGTAAATAAGGATATCTAATTGCAGATATCTTATAGAGATACTAATAGTGACTGCCTTGTAGATGTGAGGATAAATGGAGATAATGCCCGTGCACTGCTTAACACAGAAGCTAGCAGATGATCAGCCTTAGCTCTTGTGATTATTTCCTGATGTCATGTGATTTCTTGATGAACGCCTTGGTGTCTTGGGGGGCACCAAGTAAGCTGGTTTAAAGTCTGTGTTCAAAACATCTGCCAAGGGCAGCCTGGCACCACACTTGGGATAAATGTCTTCACTCCAGCACAGCCTCATCTGGGCCAAGGGAGTCAAGCATCAGGTTTTATGGGTCTGACGAAGATATTTGAAATATTGTAGGAGACTGTCAAAGAATACTTATACCCACTCCAAAACAGGGCCGTTCTTAATTTTCATCTTTCCTGCAAGTCAGAAAGATATATATTCTCCAAATAATGGCAGTTTCCTCGTCCTGAAGTTATGGCAGCTTGGTGATACAATAAACAGCACCCTGTCATAAGGACCGCATAAAACATGGCCTGACATTTCTTTAAAAGTAAAAAGAAACACAACTGCAGCAGATGACCTTTCCTGTGAGGGCACAGCTGTTTTGTGTGGTGAGAGGGACCTGCGGTCTCGTATTTGGGGGCTACGATATACGACTGGCTTTTCACAAAGTGTTTCCATGAGAAATTACAGTACGTTCCAAAGGGGAGCACCAGCTCACATCAGGCAGGGAGGATTTTTTCCCCCTCTTGATGTTTTCCAAATGATATTCGTGCTGCATATTTTTTATTAGAAACTTCTTTGGTGTGTGATGAGTGGTATCGAGAATACCAAGGTGTCTTTTGCTTCCTGGGAGAGTTTGATGATGGGCTTTCTGCTGTGTTGGTGGCCCAGCATCTTCGTGGACCTCTTCACTTATGAGGAGTCACTCAAGACGTGGTGCTTCTGTGGGTCAGGACTGGAAGTTTCTGGGGAAAATTTAAAAGAGTCACTTTGTTAGAGAGGGCAGGCAATTTTCATTTTACCTAAAAATGTTTATTCCTTGTGTTGAATATTATTTGTGCAATGCGCTAAAATAATGAATGTGTAACAAATCCAAAAAAATGTCTAGTTGTACATGCATTGTGTTGGTAAGACTAGATGTTTTCTTCTTTTCCTCGTTCTCTAAATTATCTTTAACATGTTTTTATTTACCTCATGATAAAAAAAATGAAACTAAAAAGAAGTGTCACATCTCCATTCAGTTTTCTGATTGAGTTCTCCTGGACATCGGTGGTAACTGAAAACATTCCTGTTAAAGCACTAGGCCCCCTCCCCTCAAAATCTCTATCCTCTAAATTAGAATAATAAGCCCTTTGAGATGGGAGTTTGGCAGCCTCTCCACAGGATGTGGAGTAGCATGTGCCAATTACTGATGGCCATGGTGCCCATGTAAAAATGTGGTCTTGCTGCTCACATCCAAAATCCTGCTACTGACCTGCCAACAGCAGGGCACTGAGGGCACGTCCCAGTATGGTGGGAGATTTGTTCTGATTTATCTGTGGTCTCTCACCTTGTCCCCTGTGTGACCAAAGCTGGGCATATGCAAAATGGCTGGCCTGGTTGAGAAGTACAAGCTGAGGCCCCAAAACAGTTGACTTATTGGTAATTAGACCACACTGGTATTGAACCCATGACCTCAGCCTCATTAGAGCTGCACTCGGGCCAACTGAGTTGACCAGAAACAGATTCAGAACAGTGAATGATAGAGGTCTTTGGTGCAGGGTCAAAGGCCTATTTACACTACTCAAGAGCATAAGTGGGTTCTTACTCTACCATGTTAAAGGAGCGGCAGCAGACAAGATGGTCCAGCGGGTAGGTCATGGTTCCCCGCTTTATAAATGTGCATCGTACAGCATTGCTGCTCTGGCCAACTCCCCACTTCCTTTAACTAGGTCTTCATGTAACTCAAGGGTTAAAAAAGAGAGAGACAAGTGTTTTAACAGGACTCTTCCCTCCCCCTGCCGAGTGTTGCTAATGGCTTATAGCAACGAAAACAGTGGAACTAAAGTCCATTTCTTTAGGAAGGAGTTCCTTTGAAATGACACTCTAAAGAGTGTCAATTTAAAAATTAAAAATATCCAAGTCTAAAATGGTGTCTGTGTTGAATTATTATTTTCATCCTTTGCTCTTCAAGGAGATCTAAACACAGCTGACCAGTGCTCACTTTGGATGGGAAAGGAATGGTTTCCCAGTGGGAGAGCAGATACATGGAAAAGGCAAGAGGTGGGACCGATGAGACCCATGTGCTACATCAAGGGAACGGAACAGAAATACAGTCAATATATGACAGAATCTTGTGTGGTAACACCGGCACTTCAAGTCAGTGGGAGGAGAATGGATTGCTTAATAATGGCCGGCCATTTAATTAAGACAGTTTATAAAATCTCGCCTTCAGACCACACCCAAAGTAAAACAAATGTGAAAATGTTTAGATGTGAAAACAAAACTTCACAATTCTAAAATATAATTAAGTAATTTTTTAGTAATCTTGGAAGGCTCTTCTAAGTGTGCTGAAAAGTACAGATATCATAAAGAAAAAGATGAGATAATTTTATTCAGTAAAAATGTATTATGAAAACTTACGTATGTATCAAATACTAAATGTTATTAAAAGGCATACTGGGTGACCATATTTTTGGTGCCTATGGAAGAGTTAACCTGAAGATATCTATAATGCAGATAGAAGATTTAATAAAAAAGCATTTAGAAATCAACAAGAAAAAGATGAACAACTTAATAGAAAACAGATGAAAGAAATGGACATCTTTTCACATCAGAAAAGGATGTAAATGGCCAGTAAGTCCATGAAAACTATATTTAATTTCCTTGGTAAATGTCAAGAAGTACACATTTTAAACAATCGAAAGGTAACTTTTTTCCCAAAAAGTTGGCCAAGATAAAAATAAAATCACTGACAGTGTTGTAGGGCAATTAGTATATTTTTATACCACTTGTGGCCATATAAATCACTATAACTTTTCTAGAGGGTTATTTGACAATGCAGAAGAAAAGTCTTAAAATTTTACGTGTGCCATGACCCAGAAATTCTACTTGTAGAAATAAATCTGAGAGGAATAATCATGTATATGTGCAAAGATTTTGCTATTAGATTGTTGATCAAAGCATTATTATAATAACTACAAATGGAAAACATCTTAAGTCTCTTATAGGTTACATATATCACGGTGTATGACATATGATGGACTTCATGCAATCATAACATGTTCTAGAAAAACATTATATCTCATATGGAAAAATATTCACCAATGTCTTGTTAAAAAAGTAGCTTCAAAATGATAATATTATAAATTACATATGCATAGCAAAAGATGATAGATAATATATATCACATGTATCAAAATGCTGAAATGGTTTTTCTCTAGGTGAGGAATTATAGATATTTTTTAATGTTTCTTTTTATCAGATTTTTTTACAGTGAATATTTGTAGCACGAAAGTAAAGCAATATATTTTGTTTCAAATATTATAGCCGTCACAGTTTAATCATGGAGATTAAGTGGGATAATGTAGAAGAAGGTCTGTAATACAGGATTGGAAAGATAAGGGGGCCTTGGTACTAGAGATCTGAATTTGAATCGAAAATGTTACCAAGTAGTCCAAGAACTTTCGGCACTCTCCATTTAAGATCGACTTCCCTAGTTGGTAAATTATATGAAACCAAATTGACTCTCTTTTGTTTTTAGACTTTCTATTTCAATGGCTCACATATCTCTCCATAGATGGCAGGCAAGAAGCAGAGGAAAAGAAATAACTTCCCCTCTGTCATTTTAAGATAATTCCATCATATTCATCTCCCTCACTGTACCGTAAAGCATACTGTAGTGGGACTCCCTTCTTTAAGGCAAACTGAAGCAATGAGTCTTCCTTCTCCAGCATTACTGGGTTTAGTAGCAATTGCTGTATTATCTTTTAAGTTACACAAAAATAGATGCTATCTGCATGCAAACAAAACATCAAAGTGAAGCACAAGGCTTATGACCAAGGGATTGGTTACGAAAGTACAGAGGTTTTGGCTGACAGGGAGGGATGGGGCGTGGGGTCGGTGAGGTGGGGGCTTAGGCGGTGGGAGGTGGAGCTGTGGTGGAGCTGGCTCTCTGTCAGCACCAGAGTTCACATCTGGGTCTATGGGAAATAAAAAGAAGGGAACTCTACATATGGGAATGGAAAATGTGCTCTGAACAAAGGATCTCCTTAAGATTTGGGATATAACACGTCTCTTTTTTGGGAATCCTTGTGAGAGACCTTGTCGCCGGGGGCCTGTGTGTGTGTACACATGTGTGTGCATGCATGTGTGTATACTCACAGGGTATGGTGCTGGTGGCTGAGTGGTTGCTGTAGGTAGGCGTTAGGAGTTAGAGGGAGATTCTTCCTTACTCCATGGAGCGTGGTGCTGGTGCGATGCTGGAAGCTAAAGGACTCAATGGCAATAGTTTTTGGTGACATTAAAGGGGCAGTGAAAGAGACAATGGAAGGAAACTTATGGAGGTGGACGCGACACTGTGGTTGATGGGGCTTGTTCTTGTGGATTGTAAAACCTCCTTTGAGGCCCTGAGACGTAACACTGGGGAACTGGTTAGGGGATTGGATATTCCATTACAGCAAGTAGGGTAGGAACACTCAACAAAATATGGATTACTACTGTTAATGTAACTTTCCTTTAAATCCGGCCTTAAGTGTCCTGGGAAAACACGTGTGACATAGACAAGTGCTAGTTTCTGTGATTGATTGAGCTGGCTAGAGCTTGGCACTAATGAGACCAAGGCCAAGGCGCTTGGCTATATCCCCATAGGATCTGTTAGTGTCTCATGGCTCCAAATCTGAGGTGACACCCTTTACCCTTGCACATATTGGGGATTGGGTGAGAGAGTATCGTGTCTGACTCCATTCTAATGCTATTCCAACACCATGCTTTCCCCTCTAACACAATGCCACTTATCTGAGTACATGTGTAGCAGACTTGTGTAATAGGACAATCTAATCAATGACGTTGTCTCCAGAGACACATTGCACTCAGAAAGCAGAGGCTGCCAGAATGAGGGACAGCACAGGTTTCTGGTCATTTCAGTGGATCCAGGTTGTTTTACCAACTGGTAGTCATAGGCAAATAGAGTTTTAAATAAACCATGCCCAGGTTACCCCGTTGCCCGAGAGTTTCACAACAAACCTTGGTTCTTTCTCTGCCTCTTAAGAAGTAGTCAGTAATCTTTAGCCATGTAAATGCTGAAAGGAGTCAAGTCAAATGCTTTTCCCAGATGCCCTGAATCTTCCACCTTGAAGTGTCCCGTCACTTTAGGATCAATGTGTGGGACCAGTCAGTTCAGAGCTGGGTGATACGGTTTGGCTGAGGCTCCCCATACAAATCTCATCTTGAATTGTGATCCTCATAATCCCCACCGGTAGAGGGAGGGACCTGGTGGGAGGTGATTGGCTCATAGGGGTGGTTTCCCCACGCTATTCTCATGGTAGTGAATGAGTTCTCACGAGATCTGATGGTTTTATGAGTGTTTGATGGTTCCTTCTTTGCCCACTCTCTTGCCTGCTGCCATGTAAGATGAGCCTGTTGCTTCTTCCACCATGACTGTCAGTTTCCTCAGGCCTCCCCAGCCATGTGGAACTGTGAGTCAATTAGACCTCTTTTCTTTATAAATTACCCAGTCTTGGGCAGTTTTTCATTACCGTGTGAGAATGGACTAATACACTGGGACTCAGAGTAAAGCCGAGCCTTGTTATCTTGCTCATATGGGCTTCCTGGGGCCTGTGTCACAGCATTGGGTCAGAAGGAAAAGAAGGGAGAGATCAAAATTCAAACCCAGCCTGGGGCTCCACTTCCACTTAAGATGCAGAAAGCCACAAGAGACTATTGCTTCCACCCTAACATTGAGCAAAAGCTGGACAATCTACAAAATCGTTACTTTATTTCGAGCCTATCAGAGAGCTGAGGTCACAAGGCAACCTGAACTGAATTCCAGTGTTGGGGCAGTAAGCGCATCTGAGGAGACCTGGGACACATGAACTGCTGTGCTTTCTGCAGGGGATGGGAAGTGGCAACCAGGAGCAACTGAAATGTTAGCAGATTCTCAAAGGCCAAGTGTGGGCTCATGGTGCTTGCTAGTGATTTGACCATTGACAGGGTGCTGGTCAATAAGCTAAGCAGGGACTTTTCTGAAGCAGTCAGCCTCGTTTGCACCCTTTTTCTTCAACAGTAATGGCAAGTGGGTATCTTGATTATCTATAGCCATCTAACAAATTACCCCCAAACTCAGCAGCTTCAAACAAACATTTATTATCTCCCCGTTTCTGTGAGTCGGGAATTCTGGTGCAGCTTAGGGTTAAGATGGAAGGGACCAGAGTCATAAGAAAATGGGAGAAGGAAGGAAATAAACATGTATCACATGCTTTATGTATGTCATCAGATGCTCAATACCAACCCCTGTAAAACGTGTTAACCTCATTTCACAGATGAAGAAATCAAGGCTCAGAGACGGTAAGTGCCTATCTCAAGATTATATGGGTATTGTGATGGTTGCACAACTCTGTAAATATACTAAGAATCATTGCATTATACACTTAAAATAGATAAATTCTATGATAATGTAAATTATATCTCGATAAGCTATTTTTTTAAAAGACCATGCAGGTAGTACGTAGCAAAGTAGGTAATTTCAAACCTAATTATTTTTGACTCTGTATTAGTTTGCTCGGGCTACCACGACAAAGTGCCACAGTCTGGGTGGCTTAAACAATGGAAATTTATTTCTCATGGTTCTAGAGGTTCGATGTCTAAGATCAGGGTGTTGGCAGGTTTAGTGTCTTAGGAGGCCTCTCTCCTTGGCTTGCAGACGGCCGCCTTCTCTTCCCTGTGTCTTCACATGGTCTTCTCTCTGTGTCAGTGTCCTAATCTCTTCTTATAAGGACACCAGTCCTGTTGATTAGGATCCACCCTAATAACCTCATTTTAACTTAATTACCTCTTAAAGGCCTTATCTGTAAATATAGCCACATTCCAAAGTACTGAGTGTTAGAACTTCAACATACGCATTTTGGAGGGACACATCACAGACTCCAGCTTATGTTTTTCTTCTGTATACACGTTTTCAGACAACAGAGGTCCATTGTGTTTGTTCATGAAATCTGCTCATAAACGTCAATGTATAAAGAGGAATTTTTACCCCTGGCTTTATTAATATAATATTTGTTTTGTTCTGGTAGAACAATATTGGGGAAATTGTCATTTCTACATTGGCAAATGGTAACAGTTTAAAATAAACAGCTCATATTGCATTCTTTGGATGCTCCTCAAATATGTTGATACAGAGACCAAAAGAGAAATAGCTGGATAAAAACAAAACAAAACAAAAAAAAACCTTGGGTTGAATTACTACCAATATTTAACATCTGTTAATATTCTTTATCACTAAGAGATAAACAAAATAAAAAGTATCCAAAAATGTATAATAAATGTTAGCAGTATTGATAATACGATGTTATCCCAAGCCTTGTCATCTCTTTCCTGGTTACTATACAACTGACAGATGCTGGAAGACACGTCCTCTGAACAGATATGCATGAGTACAGTCAGTTCATGTTAAAAGAACGTACGTGGCTGGGTGCAGTGGCTCATGCCTGTAATCCCAGCATTTTGGGAGGCCCAGGCGGGTGGATCATGAGGTCAGGAGATCGAGACCAGCCTAGCCAACATGGTGAAACTTGTCTCTAGTAAAAATTCAAAAATTAGCCAGGTGTAGTGGCACATGCCTGTAGTCCCAGCTACTTGGGTAGGCTGAGGCAGGAGAATTGCTTGAGCCTGGGAGGCAAAGGTCACAGTGAGCCAAGATCGAGCCACTGCACTCCAGCCTGGTGACAGAGCAAGAAACTCTCTCTCAAAAAAAAAATCAAGGCCGGGCGCGGTGGCTCAAGCCTGTAATCCCAGCACTTTGGGAGGCTGAGGCGGGTGGATCACGAGGTCAAGAGATCGAGACCATCCTGGTCAACATGGTGAAACCCTGTCTCTACTAAAAATACAAAAAAAAAAAAAAAAAAATTAACTGGGCATGGTGGCACATGCCTATAATCCCAGCTACTCAGGAGGCTGAGGCAGGAGAATTGCCTGAACCCAGGAGGCGGAGGTTGTGGTGAGCCGAGATATCGCGCCATTGCACTCCAGCCTGGGTAACAAGAGAGAAACTCCGTCTCAAAAAAAAAAAAAAAAAAAAAAAAAAAAAAAAAAAAAAAATCAAAAACAAAACAAACAAAAAAATACATGCATGTACAATGTTATATGCAGAGTCATGCGTAGGCCTGGGTTTGTAAAAAGTCCAGACACACAGGCTACCTTATTGGTATCCAGTGTGTTAAAATTTGACATGTGAGACAATCAATAGTGCATTTAACTTTTTTAAAAGTAAAACTAGTTTAAGATACGTGATTCACATCAGACCCTTGTGTAACCTAGGGTTCGGGGTGCACATTTTGAAAGTGCCTGCAGTATCTCAGGGCTCTCCACACCTCCCATGTCATCGACCACTGACCCTCAGGCTGGTCGGGTTCAGACACCACGGATGGCTGGCGGTCAGTTGACATAGGCGGGACCTGGCTTGTGAGCTTGTCTCAGATGCAACCGAGCATAAACCGGAGGATGGGAGACCCACTGAGGGAAAAGCCAGGTATGTGCTTGGAAGAAAAATTCTGGGATGATTTGAGCTTCCTTCTGGGTTCACTAACCCATGGACTTAAAGGGCCATGGGCGAATCCCTCTTATCTGTTCTCCAGATCAGCCACAAACCTGAGCATTCCCCAGGAAGAATCCAGTGTCACTTAAAGGCAGCCACTGTCTTTCTGTCTGCTTCCTCCCTCAATTAGAGCAGCCTTTGTAGCACTGAGACCAAATGAGTCAATAAAAAGGGCTTATTTACCATTTGGCATTCAGAAGGGAGCCAGGTCTCTCAGTCTCTCCCTGGTCCTCATTTATTCTCCCTCCACACCCCTCGCCCCATCTTTTAAACCAATTAAGGGAACTGCAGATTTGGTCCAAGTGCCACAAAAGCTGTTCTTTTTGAGTAGTGAGTTTTTCAGTCAACAAGGAGAGGCCGGCCAAAACCCCTTTATCTCCAAGACAAACAAAGGAAGCTAATGAGGGAGGTGGGAGGAGGAGGGAAGAAGGGACATTCTGGAAGCTTTAGCAATTCTTTGGAGGAGATAATGTGATTTTATGCAGGCTGATGCACGGAACCTTTCAGCGAAGAATCTCGCGATCATGCAGCGTTTA
Source organism: Saimiri boliviensis (assembly GCF_048565385.1). NCBI lineage: Eukaryota > Metazoa > Chordata > Mammalia > Primates > Cebidae > Saimiri > Saimiri boliviensis. The sequence continues at coordinate 100,840,285 of NC_133461.1, forward strand.
TCCACTGGATGGCGACAGAGAGCCATCTATGCCTGCGTCCTGGCTCCTGGAATGACTTCACCTCAACGTTGCTGAAGTTTAAAATGCCTTTTCTTTAGTGAATGGAACAATACCAAGAATTGTGCTTAAGAGGTGTTTGATTCTTGGCTGTTTAGACCCCGCTTCTCGCTCTGTGCCCATTTTCTATCTCGTCACATCCACCTGTGGCCATGCTTGTTATTTTTCATTCTTAGGAACATAGGCGTGGATATGGATGGTCACTGTTTAAAACTCCTGAGCAAACGGCCAAGCAACATTTCCCACTTTTCCTTTTAGACAACAGCACATGTTGCTCTTTGGAAAAAAAAAATTCTTTTAATTGAGAATTAAGTAGCCAACTTTGCTGGGTATGAAATTTTTTTTTGCCTCCTCCCTGCAGACAATCAGATCTGTCTTTGGTAGACTCCAGCCTAACTGTCTCCTTTGGGCAATTCACTGGGCCTGTTCTGACCACTGAGAAGACGATGTGAGGTTTTGGGGGATGTTTTACAGAAGAGTGAGGAAACTCCAGTGGCTTCCAGCTTGCAAGAGGGAAAGCCTGGGTTATATGGCACAGACAAAGGCCTGTGGGGGTTGCAGCCCTCCTGGGACTTAATTGATGGTGTTGTTCTAGAAACAAAGAATTGGAACAAGACAGAGACAGAAAAAAAACAGGGATTTCTTGATGTAGCCGTGTTGTGAGTTTGGAATGACTGCACATCTCTTTGGCTCTGAGTGCAGTCAGTAACATGTAGGTGTCACTGGCTTGACTATCACACTGGAAAAGAGAGAAGGGGTAAAAATTGAAGAAAGAGAAGACGAAAAAGGAGAGAGGAGAGAATAGAAGAAGAATGGAATGTTCTCATGATAGAGGTCACCTACCGATGCTTCTAAGACGGCCCTTGCTGAAGCTCCCAGAGCCTTCTGCCTCGTGTCTGCGGCCCTGCCTGGCTGTCTGCCCAGGTCGTGTGCAGGACACACTGAGAGCCAGATTCTGACCACTGGGGAGTCAAGGGGGCCATGGGCTGGCTGCAGGGATCCAAGCGGCTGATGGATGTGCAGCCCGAGAATCCGTCCCCTGGCCTGGGACTCAGAGCAGGAGTCCAGAAAAGACCCCAACTCTGTGTCTGTTGAGCTGAGAACTGGAGCCAGATTTCACAACTTCCTCTGGGATCCTGAAACCCTCTCCCACAGTGTCAGCCACTGATTGTCCCTGTAGCCTGGAGCTCCAAAGGAGAGGTCTGCGGCCAGCGGGAGAGGCAGCATGCTCTGAGGCGGCGTACAGGCAAGGGAAAAGAGAAAGGGCGGTCCATGAGTGTGCGCTGGAGCGCCAGGGCGTGCTTATTCAGAGCTCCTTAGGTGGGGAGGTCTAGCGATCAGAATCAAAGAAGGGACTTCTCTGGAACATCTTTTGAGTAATATTGAATATAACCTTATGTTGGGCCTTGTGTGGTGGCTCACACCTGTAATCCCAGCACTTTGGGAGGCTGAGACGGGTGGATCACCTGAGGTCAGGAGTTTGAGATCAGCCCGGCCGACATGGCAAAACCTCATCTCTTCTAAAAATACAATCATTTGCCAGATGTGGTGGTGCATCCCTGTAGTCCCAGCTACTCAGGAGGCTGAGGCAGGAGAATCACTTGAACCCAGGAGGTGGAGGTTGCAGTGAGCCGAGATTGCGCCATTGCACTCCAGCCTGGGCGACTGCGTGAGACTCTGTCTCAAACAATAATAATACTAATCAAACCTAAGCTCAAATACCAGCACTTCACGTTTGTATAAACTTATAAGCAAAACAGAAGAAGGGCATTCTTGGCCAAGAGCATACTGGAAAGACAAGACAGGGAGCTTCTCTTGATAGATGACAGAATTTGGTTCTGCTTTCAGAGTACATATGAAACTTCCTGTATTTGAAAGCCACTTCACACCCATTTATTATGGTCAGAGCATTGTTGATTTCCTGAAGGTAACACGGCTGGTAACAGTGAGGTAAAGGTTCAGTATGAGCTGTGCCTCTCAGACCATTTAATATTTCTGACCTTCCACTGAATTATTTTTGTTTACTTCAACCTTCAACCCTCAGCAAAATAATACCACATATTTGTACAAGACTTAACACAATTTTAAGCCTGGTCATACCCATGACCTACTTTGATTCATACAGCATTGTGATGTAGGGAGGGTACTATTCATAGTGCTGATTTACCAAGTGCAGATACTTTGGCCCAGAAAGAATTGAGTGACTTATCCAGCAACACCTGTAATGTGTTCAAAGAGTGGGGCAGAAGTCAGACAAAACCTGGCATTTATTTTACATTTTAGTTTTACAGTTATTTTTAGATATTTTACAGAATATCCCATCCTGGGCAGCAAAACAAGATTCCATCTCTACGAAAAATAAAAAATTAGCCAGGTGTGGTGGCATGCACCTATAATCTCAGGCTACTGTTAAGTCTGAGACAGGAGGATAGCTCGAGCCCAGGAATTTCAGGCTGCAGCAAGCTCTAATCATGCCATTGTGCTCCAGCCTGAGTGACAGAAAAAAAAAAAAAAAAAAAAAGAGAGAGTGAGAGAATATCATGTTTATAATATACTTTATTAAGTATTTCTTATTTTAATTCAATTTTTTAGTTTTGTTGTTGTTCTCAGCTCTCTTTAAAGTGACACCAGAAAATGGCACATCAGAGAGTGTTGTGATGTCCCATGAGTGTCCTTGGCTGTGTGTGGCAGGGTTTGGTTAGGGAATGGGAAGACGTTAGGGAGGAGATTGGCTATGGGCAAACTGTAGACAAATTTCATCTTCTCAGTACTCAGCCCCATAACCTTCATGGTCCTGGCCAATACTTACCACTTTCCTTCTTCTATGACAATTGTTTTATCTACCTAATATACAGCTTTTATGTATCTTAAAATGACTAGACGGTAAACTAAAAGTGCTTCTTATGCAACGAAATCTGATCTCTAAAAGTCAGAGGTTTTTAACCTGAGGATTAGAAGAAGGAATCTTTTTTTTTTTTTTTAAAGATGAACACACATAAGGTATTATTATCCTGAAGGAATCTTTGAATATCTTTTGATAATTTTTAATGTAATGAGATTGGGAAATCTCTGAAGCCATAGAACTACATTGGCAGGCAGTAAAATGGTTTTTAAATTCTTCAAGTTAGCCAGTCTTTGGTTGCTCTCCTATTCTAACTCACCCAGATATCCAGTGGGATTTAGAACTGGCCCTAATGGAACCTTCGGCAGCAAGACTTCATTACACTATCCCTCATTTAATCTTCTCGCGTAAAATATTCCTAACACCGGGTCCCTTGGCAAACGCCCTAAAGAAGTTTCATTTCAATAATATTGCTTTGTATTTATATAACCTCTATATCCAAGGAGCTTAAAAACACTTACGGCCCATGCTTCATTACTTAGTTTAACCAAAAAGATAGTCAGCCCATTCGATATTAACAAATTTAAGGGCTCCCTTTGGAGATAGGTAGTAATAATAGCACTTGGTATGACACATTTCTCTTCCAAGAAGCTCAAAGTAATTTGGACAATGAAACGGTTGGAGAATCTAAGGAACAGACCAAGCAAGTGTTTGGTCGAAGACAACACAGCAAAAAGCAGGCAGACTGGGAATCAGAGACAGGACTTGACTCCAGTCAGTATTCCATTCACACTAGTTGCAAGTATGCGGTGGTAAATTAGAGAAAAAGGGAAAGGGACTTCCTTTTACTGTTCTTTGTGGCAAATCTTGTACAGTTTTATCCTTTCTCAACTAAAAAGGAAGAGTCTCCCAGGCCTGCCCCTGCTTCCAGATGTGGGGCTGCATTCTTTATCTCCATGTTCTGGCTGGTTCTCCCAAGACGTTGATGGAACAACACAGAACACTGTCTATGGTAAAGTCACAATTAACCCAGTATGCAGAGAATGAGGCATTTTAGTTCTTTGAATTAAACAGTAAACCAATGTCCTGCAGTAAACCCTTCCTCTTTGAATGCTTCGTAATATCTGGAGACTCAGGTTGAATCTCTCCTTGGTGATTCTGGTTCTCTGAGTTCCAGTCCCTATCCAGACCAGCTCCTCATTGTCAGACCTTCTGACAGATCAGAGATGAGAACTGGGAAGGAGACCGTGTTCTGGTGTCTGGGCGGAGCCCTGCGTTGTATTTTCACCCAATACAGGAGAATCCTGCCATGTGTTTCACATTTACCTGTCCCCACTTCTCTCTTTCCCTAAACCCATTCTTCTATCGTCTTGGCATGGTGATGCTTCAGTCAGCAAGGATTCACCGTGGTGTAAAGGCTCAGAGAGTGTGGAGATTGTGTTGGTGAGTGCCGTGGTTACTGCAAATTGTCCTTCTGGGTGTTCAGTTCTATGTCTGTTTCCCCTTTGTACTCCTCTTGGGAAAACTCAGGTTGCAGATCAGGAAAGGCAGAACTCTGCATCACCCTTTCTCCATATTGAATGTTTAAAACCTGCCCTTGATGCCCGATCTCACTCCCTGTGCCATGTACAATTCCTGTGTTTGTTAAACGGCGGGGGGGAATAATATGTTTTCAGTCTCCTATAGATAACATTCATGCCTCTAAGAGATATCTGTCTTCCCAGTTCCCATCAATACCACGAACTGGTGCCTCAAACAGAGCCTAGCATGGAGGAACTTCTTGGGGGCACATGTGTGACTGGCCATGCCTGTAATCTTAGGATGAGTTTTCTTGCCCCAAAGGAGTCTGATTTAAGCTAAAGGGACATAGAGGCTGCAGGATCCATTGTTTAGAGCAGGCTCCCCAAACTTTTTACACAGGGGGCCAGTTCACTGTCCCTCAGACCGTTGGAGGGCCGCCACATACTGTGCTCCTCTCACTGACCACCAATGAAAGAGGTGCCCCTTCCTGAAGTGCGGCGGGGGGCCGGATAAATGGCCTCAGGGGGCCGCATGCGGCCCGCGGGCCGTAGTTTGGGGACGCCTGGTTTAGAGACTCCAGGCTTCTCAGAGTAAACACTCCATAGCGGGAGACCTCTGGGCTGCTTGGCATAAATATGGCAACCTGAACTTGGCCCTGTCTCCGAGTGCATATGGTGTTCCAAGTCAGGATCACACGCAGCAATTTACCATACTGTGCAAGGGGAAAATATTTATGGGATAATAAATGTGAGCAAAGCATGTTTGTGCTCTGTGCATAATTGGCAGTAGAATATGTAGATGAACTGATTTCTTGTATTCCTCTTTAAAGAGATACGGCCAGATGCCCTCCCAGACACGTCTTGGGGCACAGCCTTCAACTCCGGGGCAAGGGATGAGGCTGGGGAAAGAGGAAGCTCTTCACTGGTTTGGGACTATTGCCTCATAATGAATTCAGAGACTTCCAAGTATGATCTAGCTAAATAACAAATATAGATTTTTTTTCTCTAAAAGCATATTCTATATCTTTTATATGTGGAATATGGAGAACCTTATGAAATACGCTTTATGTAGAGCTTTGCCAGCATAAAGAAGAACGTCAACATGATAGGACTATTGTTACAGCAAATAAAGGCAGGAGAAATTGCCCGCGTCAGACAAACTTCTCTGGGATGTAAATCTTTGTTCAGGAATTTGTAGTCAAAGAATTCAGAAAGTGCATTTTTCAGCCGTACAATTGCATTACATACTATGTGATCATTCCAACGTAATTGCAATATTATTGAATAGTTATAGCACCTTTATTTTTAAAGAGGCCATAGAACAATAGAAAATCTCTAAAAACAAATTCCAAGGGTTAAAAATATTTTTTAAAAAATTCTACCTTTAGGAAATATTTCACAACTATATTAGCAGAGGGGCAGATTTATTGAGTAAAAGAAATATTCATCTTTAAGGATAATTTGCAAAATTGTCAGCATAAATTTTTCAATACAATTTAAAATTGGGGTTGCATTTCTTTTTGTGAAAGAAACCTCTCATCATTCTCCTGCCTGCTTGCTATTGTTTTATTGCCGGTAGGTTTCTTTTCACATTCCTTTTGCATCATTGTAACAGGCAAGTCGAAGGCACTGTCTAATGTTAATTCTACACGCTGCTGCCAATTATAATCAGAGCTAGTCAAAATAAACAAATTAAACAAATAAACATGTCAAAACATCTCTGATTTAGGGAAAATAAGCCAAGTCTGAACTCTCCCTGTGTTTCGGCATAAATGATGGGCTGTGGGTTGTAAAACGCTCCATAACATTTTTTCACCTTTGCTAGGGGGAAGGTGGGTCAGTTTAGAATTACAGCACAGCTCAACTTTGAGAAAGGGGTCTGCGACTGAAACCAAATCAAACCCAAATGTTGCTGGCTTCACCTAGGGTAGTAATGATCTGCCGCGTGCTCTAAATGCTTTAAAGAGAAAGAAGGAGAGAAAGAAAAAGCAGTTGATTCTTTGCTGATGCGATGCCAGAACCCCTAAATCACTGGAGAGGTTGAACACAACGCAGGTGAAAATATACCAAAGGCGGATGTACATTTCAATATGAAACATACTGTCACTGTGACATTTCCCAATCAGCACGTTGAAAATACTAGGCAATTAAGTTAGAAAGCTCTACTGGCTTCAAGAAGGAATATAAAACATGACTTTGCTACCCAAGTAGGATGTCTTGGCTAGAACTATGCTTAAATAATGAGACGGGTGGGTAGGGGTGTGTGTGTGTGTGTGTGTGTGTGTGTGTGTGTGTGTGTGTGTGTGTGTGTATTAGTGGTATGTTAACCTATAAAAATGGAGAGAGGTTAAGGGAGAAGGCTGTCATTCTGGCAGGTGGTTCTTGTAAAAAGGTGATCTCTCGAAGTTCAAGAAATTTCTAAATATCTACACCTACTCCTAGGCAGCGAGCCGCAAAGCAGGTGATTTGTATAGACTTCTTGGCGTTCTACCTTCAACCAGTACTGATCCAGCACCAACTGTATGCCGGGGCACAAGATAACAAAAACGAGCAGGACTCAGTCCATGCCTTCAAGGAATCTCCCTTGGTTCCCATTGAGAAGTTTGGTTTTTTATTTTTTTCTTTTGCCAAACAAGAAGTGTCGACCCATTGGGAAGTTTAAATGTTGAGTTTAAGACAGGGCAGCTGGTGACGGGCAGCGAGGAAGAACCAGGGAGACTGGACTCTGACATCGCTTGCTGTTCCAATTTCACCTTTCACTTGTCAGGTAACAGGATTTGGGAAAGGTTATACTCTAAGGAGAGGGGCTTTGCAAAGGAGTGAGAGGAGTGACATTCTACCTCCAGTAGACAGGACTTGATTACTTCTCTCGGCTCCCATGGCTGTTATTTTTAATGTGCATGGTGCTTGGAAGGGAAGGGGCTGGGGTGGAATTCATTGTACCTTTAAAACCTTGTTTTCTGAGGACAGTATATAGAATCTTGGTTATTAACAACCTCTCACAAGACAGTTATTTTTGGAGTGGCCTCTTAGGAGGCAACCTCTTGGAAGTGAACTCATTTATTTTGTGTCTCACTGTCCTGCCATTTCCTGGGGAGAGAGGGGAAAAGTGAAACCACATGTTTTGAGGAGCGAATGGAGGAAATCCCTCCGAAGACAAATGACGACTCCTCTCCCCTGGCAATTAGTCAAACCTGGGCTTCAGGCCAGCCCAGGTGTTCCCGACTGTGTATAAATTTGCCAAAGAACAATGAAAATAGCAGTTGATTGTGCTGACAGATTCTTCTGATAATTTCCTGTTGTTTGGCATCTTCAGGTTACTTTCCCACAATTACAGCTGCTGATGAAGTCTGGGGCCCTTCGAAGTAATTTTCCAACTCTTTCTCTGCCCCTTTCTGTCATCCCACCGACACACAGGCTCTTATGCCCAACTTAAAAGAACAAAACAATCAAAACCAAAACCAAAACCAAGTTAAAAGTATTTCGGAGTTGTGGATATTTTTCCCCTTTCCCAGATGTTTGAATTTAATCCCCTTGCAAAATACATATTTTAATGAGTCTGAATTTAAAAGAGGAAGAAAAAATGATTTGCACCTGCATCATATAGAGTTTCTTGGCAACTGTGAGCTGGGATTCGGGTTCCTTTGGATTCTCCAACTCGCAAGCTGGAAGGTTTCCTTGTATTGTCTAATCGCAGGGACGCTTAGGGTCAGCTGGTGATCTGCTGAGAGAGATTGAACTCAAATTGAGTGCTAATCAAAAGGGCAGCCCTAAACAGGCTTGGGTGTCATTTTGATGCTGTTTCCTGCCTAAGTAACTATCTTTGCTCAAAGACTTCTCCCTGTTCCCTCTCTTCAGTTTAAGAAATTGAAACTACTATTATATGTGGGTGGAAGTTATACTTGTACCCAGAGCATTTGGGGGTAAAATGAAAATGAGGGAAATTGCACACTTTTCTCAAATCTCCACATTATCCAATCTGTCGGGAAGCTATGCATACTTTCTTGGTTAGAGCAACTATGTAAAAGATTTTTTTTTTTTTTTTGGAGGGGCTAGGGAGCTGAAGCTCTTGTTGAGAAGCAGCCAAGAAGCTGGTTTCTTTCTTTTTGCTTCTCCCTTCCCCGGCCCCTCAAACCCCCGAGGAGAGAGTCAACGTGAATGTTGCAGTGTGGGTTTGCAAGAGTTGCTGAGGATATATTAGACTAGAGCAGAATGTATTGAATTTTTCCAAACAGGACTCCATGTCCCCTATTAATCAAGACTTCTAGTCAGGAGAATTGCAAACGAAATAAAAAATTCCAGGATAATCCAGAGCCTTTGAAAAGAAGGTCAAGCTCAGAAATGATCACATCTGAAAAACGTTTTTGAGATTGGCTTTGAATACCCATCAGTCCTCTCAGTTCTAGATGTACTTTCAGTAGAAAGAGAGTCTTTCTTTGTGTGTTCCGGTGAGAACTGTGGGGTAAAATAAAACCTTACTGAACATATTTAAAGTCTGAAAGCAACTGGGAAAACGGTTTTTTTTTTTTTTTAAGATTTGTGGACACCTTAAAAATAAGAAAACATCCAGGCGAAGAGAGGGTTGGAGGACACTGGAAATGATGAGAGACGTGGAAATGTGTTGGTTTCTTGAGACTTGTCAGTAACTCCCCAACCCTACTCCCATACATACACAAGGACCGTGTGTTTGGGGATACTGATAAAGGGAGCTAGTTACATTTTCAGAAAAAAATGCCTTTCATTCATGTTACTTGTTATGCCTTTCATCAAGAAAGCCATTCACTTATTTATTTTTTATTCGTTCGTTAATTTATTCACGAATTTACTTAGCATTTGTTTGAATGGCCTCCATGTGTGGGACGGAAGTCAAAGTACTTTACCTCTCCTATTGAGCATAATTCAATCTGCTCCTTCCCTTTTGTGAAATCGTCCTTACCCTTAAAAGTTCCAATTAAGCAGCACCTCCTCCATGCAGTCTTCCTTCCTTTACATTCTGGTTCTTACTAATCTTCATTTTCTGTAACTACAGCATATGTTCATTCATCCAAAGGTGGTGAAGGGACACTTGAAATTTGCATTGTTCTGGAGGAGAGAATACCATGTGAATTAAGACAATCACAGTTCCTGACCTCCTGGATGTTGATATTATGATTATTGTTATTGTTGTTGTTTAGAGACAGGGTCTTGCTCTTTCACCCTGCTGGAGTCCAGTGGCATGCTCACAGCTCACTGTAGTCTTGACCTCCTGGGCGCAAGTGATCCTCCCCTTTCAGCCTCCTGAATACCTGGGACTACAGGCAGGCGTCAGCACACCTGGCTAATGTATGTATTTTTTTTTTTTTTGTAGAGATGGAAGTCTTGCCGTATTGCCCAGGATGGTCTCGAAATCCTAGGTTTAAGCAATCCTCCTGCCTTGGCCTCCCAAAGTGCTGGGATTACAGGCGTGAGCCACTGTACCTGGCAACCTGGTAGATTTTAAAGTATAACGGTGGTAACAGTCATTTAAATAAATACTTACAATATAGTATATTACATGCTATGATGTGGGAAGATAGCAAGCTGTGGGAACAGGGAGAGAGACCCTGACAGGGGATGTCAGCTAAGACTTGAACGATAGGCAGTAGTCAGCCCACCAGACTGTGTGCAAATGTTCCAGGCAGAGGGAATTACGTGAATATTTGTGAGAAAGAGAGAGAGAGAGAGAGAGAGGCATGCTGGGAGAAGACACATTTCAGTTCTGCAGGACATGGCATAAACTTCCCAGGACACATGGAGGACCAGGAGAAAGGAGAGTGGTAAGACCTGAGACCCTAGCAGTAAGCAGAGGCCCAGTCCCAAGAGGCCTTTAACGCCATGGTAAGAAATGTGGACTTTATCTGGAGGTGGAGCTGTTGAAATGTTTCAGGCACACAAGTGGTCTGATTAGATTTATGTCTTGGAAAAAGTGGTTCTGCCTGAGGTGTAGAATGGATTGGGTGGAACCCTGCAAGTGATGGTTGTCTGAAATGGAAATCACCTACTTTTGTGCTCAGTTCTATGCTGCCTTCTCTTTCTTTGTTCTGTGTGTATTGGCCTTTACTCTAGCTAGATCACAGACGTCTTGGGACCAGGAACCATGTTTTATCCTTCTGTTTATTCTGCACAAATGATAGTAGGTGCTCAGTAGATGCTTGCGGTAGTTTGATTTTGTGTTTATGCTGCTTCCTTTTATGTGTGCTATTTTAATTTCTCTGGCAACGCAATAGTCCTTCGGTGGGCAACAGAGGGGGACCTTTTTCTGGGTGAGTCCCATAAAAGCAATCTCTGAGCCTCAGTTTACCAAGACAAAAATCCACTCTCTGCTTTTTTGCTTTGTTGATTCTCAGGAGAGAAGAGCTGTGGTTTTGTGTACCATAGGCAGCTTCCAACATTCAAAGTTGAAGTACGTTTTCCAAAAGACTGGGCAAATTCCAGTTGTAGAGTTAGGCAGAAAGCGTGTGGGTGTTGTTTGTAAGGCCACAGAGGTACAGACTGGTGGTTAGTTCCCTCGTACTTCCCTGGAAAAGGAGCTCCCCTCCACCACCCACCAGGCACATTCCTCGACATCCACCAGGGAATCTGACCCCGTTAGCACTTAATATTTATGACCAACATTTGCGAATGATTATATTAACAGTCAAATGATTATAATTCTAAATGCAATTGAGTGTGTGTGTGTGTGTGTGTACGCGTTCGCACGCACACACGTGCACTGGCATCAGGAGAGGTTGGTATTCTTGCAGCAAATATATTGTCTCTTTTAAATTGTATCCCCATAAAATCAAATTGGAAATTGTGCTAATGTACTTATTACAGAATGTAGAGGCAAAGAATGTAGTCACTGGAAGGGGTGTGTTCCAGGTGAGGAAATTGAAGGCAATAAAGAGTAAGTCTTTGTTTCAGGCCATGCAGAGACAGCAGAGTTGGAACTAAAACTGGGTCTCTGAGACTCCCAATTTAGTGCTCTGTCCACAGAGCCCCAGGGCTTTTCCTCTATGTGTTTATTGCTGTCACACAATGCTTGTCTGGAATCCAGCCTTGGTGGTTTTATGTTTATCCAGACATTTTATCTTCCCCACACTTCCTTGCCATCTCTTTGGGGATGAGAGGATGCTGCATCCTTATGGGGGCTTGCAGGTGACACCCGCATTCTGTGGTTTTTCCCTCCTGCAATCACTTGGCCAGGAGCTCAGACCCCAGGCATCCAGATTTTAGTTTTGGGGGGGACAAGGACATTTGTTTCCTTCACTAATCCTCTAAGCTTTCTCTCTAGCTTCCCTGACTACCTCCTCTTCCATTCTCTGGAGCAACTTGGGTCACCTGTATTAACTTCTGTCCATCTTCACATTAGCTGTGATGCTCAGTCTTTATTTTTTGTTTTCTGGAGATGGAGTCTTGCTCTGTTGTCCAGGCTGGAGTCCAGTGGAGCGATCTCAGCTCATTGCAATCTCTACCTCCTGGGTTCAAGCAATTCTTGTGCCTCAGCTTTCCCAGTAGCTGAGATTACAGGTGTGTGCCAACACATCTGGCCAATTTTTTTATATTAGTAGAGTTGGGGTTTCATCATGTTGCCCAGGCTGGTCTCAAACTCCTGAGCTCAGGTAATCCACCTGCCTCAGCCTCCCAAAATGCTGAGATTACAGGTGTGAGCCAGTGTGCCAGGCCGATGCCCAATCTTCATTCATTAATTTGTCACTTTCACAAATTTTGACATACCCACATACAGACTGTCTCAATATATTTTCTTTAGATAACCTATTTGGTTTTTTAAACTTAAATACATTTATTTTGAAACTTTATATCATTACTCTAAATGGAAAACCAGTATCATTGGCCAAGAGGGAAGGTAATGATCAAAACATGCAAATGATATTATTAAATTCTATCTAGATTCACTTGCATACTGAAAGCTCTAATGTTGAGCCATGTTCTTTCTTTTGTTAAAAAGGGTGATTAGCAAATGGTGGAGAGGTTGTGAAGGCCGATTCTCCCACTGATTTAATCAGAACGATTCGAAGGTAACTGACACGATACTTTTCCTACCATATGAATGTATATCGTACTGCCTATAATCTGATGGTCCCACTCCTGGATTCATCTTGATCCACTGAGTCATGTTATTCCACGGAGGCTCTGACCACAGGTGCAACATGATCTCATCGAAATGTACCTGCTTTTCCTATGTTCCTCTGCTGCAATGGTGCTAGCAGATCACTGCAGACCGTCGAAGGTTGTACTGGTGCCAAGGATGATGACCTATTTAGATAAGTTTGACATGAATAAAAATGGATCCATGCTCCTGTGTTCTTGATCAGCACAGATTTTATTTTTGATGACAGGAGAAAGCGTAGGTTGTAAACATTTCCTATTACACTCCAACCTCATCTTCTAACGTATAAAATGAGAAGTAGACAGCACTTCCCTTTTCCTTTTCTGTTGTATCACATGTTCCCTAAATATCTTCTGTGTGCCGGACATCAAAATATACAACTTCGCTGCTTAGTTATTTCTAGGAGTCTGACCGTTTCTATTTGGCAGTGGCATGAGTCTGGGCTGCAGTGCACGGAAAAGGGTTTAGGAAATGATATGGATTTGGGTTGGCAAGAGGCAAATGGCCTTGCTTAGTATTATAGTCCCTCTGTATTGTAGTCTCTGTGAAAGGTACCCCTGGGGTTGTGCAGGGCACGGTCAGTGTGGTTGCATGCGGTGGTCTTCAAGGGTAAAGGATGTATGCTGAAGTCTTCTAGTGGAAGCCTGCCAATGCCTTCACTGAATTCAATTTGCCAGTCGTCTGTTCAAACCTCTCCTAATTCTCAGTTTTTCTAGCAAGTAGGGGGAAGCAAATTTGGTGAAAGATGAGCCCTTTGCCCTCAAGAAACTTACATCCTGGTTATATGCACCATGACTCATGAAGAGTATGTGTCAGGTTCAAATCTTAGTTGTGCCACCTATTAACAGTGTGACACTGGACAAGCTACGTAACCTCTCTGGACCCCAGTCTTTACTTAAAGGACAACATAGAGGACATTTGTGAAAATCATATGATAAAATGATGCCTCGGACAGAGTGAGTGCAACAGTAAACATTAATTCTTATTACTGCCGAGAGAACAACTTTGAAGTGAAAAGAAAAATCTCTCCAAGGTGTCTGATACTCCAGTTGGTAACAGTGTCGCACAGAGTATAAATCCAATGCTAAAGCAGTTCAAATCAAGGACAAGGTCACCAAGGCCGGGTGATAGGGAAAAATGTGTCATAACTTCCCTGCATTTCTAGCATGCTTCATTTCTCCCTCAGTTTGTAAAATCGTATTCCAGTGGCTCTCCTGTCTCAGCCTCCTGAGTAGCTGGGGATACAGGTGCTCACCATCAAACCCTGCTAATTTTTGTAATTTTAGTAGAGACAGTCTTTCACCATGTTCCAGAAAATATAATCAGGATTCATGACTAGAAGATGAAAAATTGGAAGGACACTAGTGTCTCCTTCTCACTGAATTATTTATTGTTGTGTGCTGAGGAGCAGAATGATTGCTTTTTGCCCCACTGTAGATGGATTGAATTTTGTTCTGTCCCCATGCAGTCAGGTGAGCTTATTTTAATAAGAACAACTTAATAGTGCAACTATACAGTGAAGCTCTCTTGTCCCTCCAGGACACACCACACTGCACACTCTGAGCTTGGAAAGCTGTTCCGATTATTTTGGGTGTGGAAACTGAGTTATCCTCTCTAGGATGGTTTAGGTGAATATCTTAGAACTGACAATTAAATTCAATCAGCATTTTCTTTTCTTTCTTTCTTGTTTCGTGTTTGTCAAGTGCCAGATACCGTGCTAGACACCTTCAGGACTATGATTACATTGAATCCTCAAAATGATCCCACAAGCTAGGTTTTCTTATTAGAAGCCTACTTAAGAGATAAGAAAGCCGGAGAGAGGTTAAGTAACTTGTCCCGGGTCACCAAGGTGGCATAAGGTAGCAAACACGATTTCAATCCGGATTCTCTGACCCCATACCCATTTCTAGCAATGCATCACCGCTGGAGACGGCCCTTGGCGGCAGCCACCTGCCTGCCTCCCTCCCTCCCTTCCAGTCCTCTTAGTCCTCTGCCCTCCTTCTCTCTCTCTTCCCTTTCCTCGCTTCCTCTTCAGTCCTTTCTCTCTCTTTTCTTGCCTCTTTCTCTCTTGCCTTCCTTCTCTCCCTCCCTCCCTCTCTTTTCTTCTTCCCTCCCTTCCTTCCTTCCTTTTTCTCTCCCTTCCTCGTTCCTTTGGTAATTTTATTTTTCTGCAGAATACTGTTTCTCAGTGGTTCACGACAGGTAGAGAATAAAGTAACAGTGACATTGGATAAAATTCATCAAATTATCAAATGTGTACTTTATTTTTTTGAGACCAAGTTTTACTCTGGTCACCCAGGCTGGAGTGCAATGGTGTGAACTCAGCTCACTGCAACCTCTGCCTCCAGGGTTCAGTGTTTCTCCTGTCTCAGCCTCCTGAGTAGCTGGGGGTACGGGTGCTCACCATCACGCCCGGCTGATTTTTGTATTTTTAGTAGAGATAGGCTTTCACCATGATAGCCATGGCGATCTCAGACTCCTGACCTCAGGTGATCCACCTGCCTCAGCCTCCCAAAGTGCTGGGATGGCAGGCGTGAGCCACCATGCCTGGCCTGTACTACTGATTATTAAACTAAATGTGGATAAAAGATAGGAACTGCAAATCCCTATCCCATGCTGACGTGTGGTAGGCATCAGAATATGCTTTCTAGACGTTATCCCAGCAAACACTCCCTGGAGCTGCGCAGGCATCATCTGTCCCCACGACCGACAGGGCAGGGAGTCCTAGAGAGTCCTGTGACTTGCCTTCCGGCTGCAAAGCTGCAGGACAGTCAGCCTGACTCCAAATCTCCTGTCTCCTTTTGGCTGCAGGATTTTCCCAATTAGACATTCACAATAGCCAGAATTTGGATGATAAGAGATAGGAATTTAAGGAGAGGCTTGTGGGAGTTTGTCCGATGGCAAAATGAGGGACGTTCACAGCCTTAGGATCTGATACCTAGTACCTGGATCCGCCATCACTGATACCTGGAGCTGACCTGGACGATGGAGACAATGGAAAGGTCAGTCAGCACATCTCAGACCAGAGCCCCACACAGAGTCACATGGCCCGATCAGTGAGAGCTGGTGCGGCCAGCCCTCCTTGTGGGCCGTCCGTAGCCGCAGCCTCCCTCTCCACTGACCTCCCGTCTACCCTCATATGGATAAGATGCTGTTTACTTTCCAACCTAAATGATTGTGGTTCTGGGAGCTGTTAAGAAGCCAACATGTTCCAGGCTTCCATGTTAATGGCATGGGGATTAAAACTAACCAAACAAGCATGCATTTGACAATAAATGAGGCTATTGGAAGTGAGTAGTGAGTACAGAAGGAGCGTGTGTTTCCTGCTTGTTTATTGACCCTGGTACTTGGGGCAAGTCTGTAAACCTCGCTTTGCCTCTGTTGTGCTGACTATAAAATGGGAGATAACAGTAGCACATGTCTCTTAACACTCCAAGGTGGTGAGAGGTCAATTACTTAATGCCTCAAAAATCCTTCAGGCTCCACAGCCAGGACCAGAAGTTGGAAGAGGTTTCTTCCCAAACCTTATCAGAATCCTATCCTGTTTTCTGAAGCTCAAATCTTAGAGGGGAGTTGGAAGAAGAATGAAAAAGGAAAGGAAAAAAGAATGAAACAGAGAAAGGATTGGGAAGAGAGGAGGCAGGAGGAGGCTGCATTCAGGCACGTTCTGCATTGCCTTAGATAAAGGGAAATATACCAAAAAAAGATACTCTTGCTTTGCAGACATAAGCTCTGGAGTAATTGCTCTTTGGTGAGAGGTACGTAAATTGTGCTCGTTTTTTACACGTGAGCCCTTCTGTGATCGGGATGAGTAGTGGACTGACTTCTGGAAAGCTCTGGGTCTTAGGATTCGATCCGAGTGCTCCCACTGTGATTCTTTCCCTCCCTTTCTCATGGATCTTCCATCTTCTCCCAGGTCATTTCTGGCCAGACCTTAGATACAGGGCCATACCTGAAGAGTGGGGCATCTTCAGCCCGCTGGTACTTCAGGGAGAATCGGGCCTTTCCTACGGGCAGATTTTCCCTTTGAGAAAAGGCAGATCTCCTGCCAGAGACTCCTGAAGCCAGGTTCAGCTCTCCATGGCCACCCACTTTTGTCCCGTGTTTTCTACTCAGCCTGGCAACTGTGGGTAAGGCAGAAAAGAGAGCTGGGTGCTTTGTGTTTTCTGACCAGAGAGGGAAAAAAATATATGAATATATATATATTTTTTCTTAGAGACAGGGTGTCACTGGGTTGCCTAGGCTGAAGTGCAGTGGTATAGTCATAGCTCACTGCATCCTCCAACTCCTGAGCTCAAGCGACCCTCCTGCTTCAGACTCCCATGTACCTGGGATTACAGGGGCACACACCACCCCTTGGCTAATTTGTTAATTTTTTGCAGAGATGGGGTCTCACTATGTTGCCCAGGCTGACCTTGAACTCCTGGTCTCAAGTGACCTTCCTGCCTTGACCTCCCAAAATGCTGGGATTATAGGTGTGAGCCGGTGAACCTGCAAACATTTTTTCTCTTAACAGTTTTTCAGACAAAATCAATAGAAATTTTATCACAGACCCTAAGAAGTCGTTTTTGTTTTGTTTTGTTTTGTTTTGTTTTCCATTTTAGTCTCTTTTTACAAAGTTCTCTAGTCGATCCATACTTGGACACTTTTCTCACCATGATTTCACCAGGGTGCTAAATAGCTTCTGCAGGATGAAATTTTGCCAAAATAATTTTATGTCTCTATTATTTATATCATATGAAAGTTGGGAGTTTTCTGATGGCTAGATTTTTTCTTATGACCTGGAACATTTCTTTCTTTTCTTTTCTTTTTTTTCTTTTTCTTTCTTTCTTTTTTTTTTTTTTTTCTTTTTAATATGAAGTCTCACTTTGTCATCCAGCCAGAGTGCAGTGGTGTGATCTTGGCTCACTGCAACCTTCGCCTCCTGGGTTCAAGTGATTCTTGTGCCTCAGCCTTCCAAGTAGCTGGGACTACAGACATGCACCATCATTCCTGGCTAATTTTTTAGATTCTTAGTAGAGATGGTATTTCACCATGTTGTCCAGGCTGGTCTTGAACTCCTGACCTCAGGTGATCTGCCTGCCTCAGCCTCCCAAAGTGCTGGGATTACAGGGGTGAGCCACTGCACCCAGCCTAGAACATTTCTTATATGTCCCTCTGTGGTTCCACAAGCCCACACTAAATGGGTGAGACAGTGAGCCATGTGTGGAGGTGATGGGGATGGGGACTTCCATGGCACTGACCTACTAGAACATTCCTGGGTTCTCACCGTAAACTTGAAATAAGGCTTTTTTTCTGAGTGACGCCAAGTAAGTTTTTCTCCCTGACGGATAGATTTATTAAACTGCTGCTTTTTATTAAAGTAACATAGAAACCTTCTTAAAATCCTGCAATACTTGTCAGGGACCGGGCTTTGCAGGATCCCTGGCAGGAGAAGGTCTCCACCTCATCTGCAGCATGTGTATAAGTGCTGGCCGACAGCATCTGTATGCTGAGGTTGCCAGAGAAAGCAGCAGTTGACCTCTGGTGCTTGTTTTGCAACCAACAAAGAGCAAGGGGACACTTTTCTGAAATGTTTGCTTCAGGGTGCGATGATGAAACCACTGTTGGCTTCTCTTAGAAAACCTATTCAATCTGAGAGCAGAAAAATCTTTCCTTTTGATTATAAAAGAGAGGTAAGACTTTGATAATGTCAAATATGGGCAAGGTGGTGGCTTTCTGCGTCCTCCCTGGCAGGTGATGGCAGCTTTGCTGGCAGGGTTGGTGATGCCCGTCCTGACTACCAATTAAACCAGTCCTTTTCCAGCAGCCTGGCCAGGTAAAGAGGGGACCTGGGGTGGCAGAGATCAGTTCCGACAGCGAAGGACATGCACCGGACGCGGCTCCCATCCCAAACAGGCTTGATATAGTTCTTTCCCAGAAAAGATTTAATTAGAAGAGAATGTTTTAAGGTGACTTAAGAAAAAGCATTTTAATGAAACATGAAGAAGATAAATTAAGGCTAAATTAAATCACCAAGAATGGTTAAGGAAGCAAAAAGGGGCCAAATTATACCTAGGTCTGTTACTGAGTTACGTGAAATTTATCTCCCCTTTTTTTTTTTTTTTTTTTTTTTTTTTTTTTTGAGACAGAGTCTTGCTCAGTTACCCGGTCTAGAGCACGGTGATGTGATTTCGGCTCACTGCAATCTTTGCCTCCCAGGTTCAAGCTATTCTCATGCCTCAACCTCCCGAGTAGCTGGGATTACAAGCGCCTGCCACCACACCTGGCTAATCTTGCATGTTTGGGAGAGATGAGTTTTTGCCGTGTTGGCCAGGCTGGTCTCAGACTCCTGACCTCAAGTAATCCACGTGCCTTGGCCTCCCAAAGTGCTGGGATTACAGGTGTGAGCCACCGAACCCAGCATCCTTTTTCCTTTGTTTGAGACAAGGTCTCACTTTGTGGCCCAGCCTGGAGTGCAGTGGCATGAACACGGCTAACTGCAGTCTTGACTGTGATTCTCCTGCCTCAGCCTCCCCAGGTAGCTGGGACTAGAGGCGCATGGCACCACCCCCTGTTAATTTTTGTATTTTTTGTAGAGACAGGGTTTCACCATGTCACCCAGACTGGTCTTGAACACCTGAGCTCAGGCAATCCGCCTGCCTCGGCCTCCGAAAGTGCTGGGATTATAGGCGTAAGCCACCGCACCCAGCCTCGATCTCCTTTTAAAACTTGGTATTCTTTTCTTTTTTTGTTGCGATAAGGTCTTGCCATGTTGCCCAGACTGGTCTCAAAAGTCCTGGCCTCAAGCAATCCCTCCACCTCAGCCTCCCGAAGTGCTGGGATTACAGGTTTAAGCCACCATGCCTGGCTGAAAACATAGTACTCCTCAGCATGGCCACATTAAACAGCTCCAGTCCTAGATGAAAAGCAGGATTCCTGAGCTGAAGAGTATGTCAGGTGAAACACACCTAACGGAAGGCTTCTGGTCAGATTAGGGGGTAACCTGATTGTAGGCACTGTATCTAAGGTGCAGGAAACAGCTGCCTCAATTCCAAACCCTCACTGATGATTAGAGAGCCGTGTTCCAGACCTGCTGGTTGACTGTATCGCCCTGCTGAAGACTGATAGGACATCTAGAATAAGAGAGCCATAAAGTACTTGGGAATTTCCTCAAAGCTGCAGCTGGGCCCTGTGTCTCTGACCTGTGGATACCAGAGAGTCTTGGCCGGCTCTGCAGAGCTGTCCCTGCCTGGGTGGGTTTTAAATGATGTGGGTGAGTAGAGGTAGGCGCGTTTCCCTGGAAATGCTTCTCAAGTTGGTGTGCAGTATGAGTGCCAAGTACCAAGGAAGGAAGGGGAAAATAATTAGAAGTGGGGCATTTTCCCACGTTTCCAGGGAGCTTTGCTGTTTTCACCTTGGGACATAGGTTAATGCAGTTTTCCAACCAGCTACTCAGTGCAACCCAAACCCGGCCTTTGAAGTACCCAGTGCTCATATAGACAATAGACAGCACACCTCAGGAAATACCTCAAGGTATTAGACTTCATTTAGGAAAAAGATTGAGAGAATATCTAGCTATCTCTGAAGTGTTGATGTGGAAATCCCAGCATAATGTTCTATTACTTTTCTTTTTTTTGCCTGATTCCTATTTGGATACACTCGAGTGACATACAACAAGAGTGCAGTCCTACTTTATGTTCATTCGAGACTCGAGGAGCCCAGAAAACAAATAGTCCCCGTGAAGGGACCGTGTCTTTAGGGTGGCCCGCTGGATTGAGGTCAGTTGTCACAGAAGAGACCAGAAAGGCAGAATGAGCTGCTTTGCTTTTTGAAAGTAAAGCAAATTACCATGTTGCCTCGTATTAACATCTACCTCTGTGGGTTCCTAAGTGTTCCCGTTTCTGGGGGTATCTGTATATATTTGTGATTTTATGCCTACCTCTTTAACTTAGGAAAATAGGGAGTGCAACTTGAGATAGTAAGTCCCCAGATCTCGGGTTCTGTTTCCAGCTCTCACTGACTTCGTGGAATGACCTGGGCATTGACACAGGCTGGTTGCCTGCTGCTCCAGTATGTTCTGAGTGGAGGCTAATAAAGTATAATCACAACGTCCTAAAAATGTCAAGTCAGTGCCCCTCGGGTCTCCCATAACTATTCTCATCTGCAAAATGGAGCTGGTAACTCCACGCCCTGCCTTCCCTGCGCAGATGTTAGGAAGCTGGGCTGAAGAACATCTGTAAAGCAGTTTTAGATTTTGGAACATGGGAACAATAAATGAGTATAACAGCTATTTATCATGAAAGAGGAGATGACGATATATTCTATATTTCAAGCCCCACTTTTCTCATCTACTTGAAAATAGTTTTGCTCACAATTGAGGCCATCAGTTAAGGAGGTGTAAGTATACAAAATGCAGAGGAAGGGGGGAAATTATGACCTAAAACTTTGCCATTCTAAGTGAAAATTAACTCTCTCAAAGGATGTGGAGATGCATATTCATGAGCTGAATCTATCAGCGTAGCTTATAAAGAAGAAGAGAATGCTATTGGGTCTGATGCAGAATAAAGTGGGGGTGGCAGGTGTCAAGAATCAGGGGCTCTGACTTGGCCGTAACCCAAGTCAGTTGAACTGGGTTTACTGTTTGGGGACCTTGAGTAGGTCAGGGGGTGACTTAGCAGGCAAGGTCTTCAGAAACAGAAAATTATGTCCTCACAAACATCACAAAATTCAGCAAAGTTTAAATCCTAGAGAATCACGGACAATATTTTTGTAGACCAACTGGCTGATCTTTGACTAACCATTTGTGTTTGTGTGTGTGTGTGTGTGTGCGCGCACGTGTGTGTGTGCACATGTGCACCTGCATATGTGGGTGTCCATCCAAGGAGAAGCAAAACAATTGCTTTCAAAGATAAGTAAACAACAGTTGGGGTTAGCCCATGCCGAAAGTGGTTAAATCAATCATCACATCCTTCCAGAGTCTATGGTCTCATTTATGTAGTCCTCAAATACATGCAAAGTAAAAATATTTACATTTAATGTAGTCAGGTTAGTGCTTTGTTTGCACCCAAGGCACTGAGATGAAAACGGTTTCTGACCTCCGGGAGCTTGCAACTTAGCAGGGGATTTAAGATTTTCCATAATTTGTTCATTTGTCTAATTAAATTAAAATTCTCTCCTGTCTCTTCCCCTATCTCCCACTCACTTTGTCAGAAGTCCAGTATCCCCCTCTTATGGCTCTCTTGCTCCATCCTCAGAACCATCTAAAGAAAAGGCTGGGTGCAGTGGCTTATGCCTGTAGTCCCACTGCTTTGGGAGGCTGAGGCAGGAAGATCACTTGAAGCCAGGAGTTTGAGATTTGTCTGGGCAATACAGTGAGACCCTGTCTCTATAGAAAAATAAAATAAAATAGGTGTGTGGCGGCATATGCCTATAGTCCTAACTACTGGGGAGGCTGAGGCTGGAGGCTCTTTGGAGCCCTGGAGTTCGAGGCTGTAATGAGCTATAATTGCACCACTGCACTCCAGCCTAGGTAACAGGGAGACCCTGTCTCTAAAAGTAATAAATATATAAATAAAATGAATAAAGCTCCGCTAATAAAGGAGAGGGCTGCCCCTGCCTCTGCCATTGCCCCTCCCTGCCACATGGTGCCACTGTTGAATGGGCCATAGTGGCTTTTTTGAGGAGGGGAATTCCACTTCCTAACTTATCCCCTGTGGCCTGTTCTCACTGGGTTTCTAGATGACAGCCCTCAGTGCCCAGCCCTTTGGGTTCTATACAGTATTCCTCCTCACCTTGGGGAGCTATGTCAGGAAGGTTCAGGAGTCAGCTTCCTTCCAGGCTCATGGACACTTCCTTTCACCCAGAGAAATGCCAGGGTTTCTCACCAGTCATTCCACCCATTCCTCCCTCCCTTAAATAAACTCTTTGCCTCAAAGATGTTCCTAGCTATTGGAAACACAAGACATTTGCTTCCCTTCACTTAAAGGAAAGCCTTCTCTATCTCAGAGAATGCGCAGGAATAATCACCAGGACCCCTCTCGCTAACTGTGAAAAACTAACACAGGTCAGTTTCCAGCATGACACTCTGCTAAGCACATAAAGAAATCATTTAGACCGGACAGAACATAGTAGCTGATGGGAGAATTGCAAAGAAAGAGTGATGGGAACACAGATTAGTGAACATTGATGTCAATTTGGAGTAATCTGGGAAGACCAGATGGGGGAGGCATTTGTGCTGACCTTTGATCTGCACTAGGATTTGACAGATGAATGCGGTAGGGAAAGGTATTTGCAAGCCAATGGGGTAAGACAAGCGAATGCACAGAGGTGGGGAAAACACGTGTCGTATTTGAGGCCCAGGGTGGGTGGTGGTAGTGGAAGTGGGGAACTTTGTGTGTTACAGTGTGGGGGCCATGCGGGGAGATACGGAAACGCAAGACTGGGGCTTGGAATTCCCTGGAAGACAAGTAAAGATCTGGCCGACGCTCTGCTTTCCTTTCACGTTACCATATCTGCTGATGAGCACAGATCGAGAATAAGCCAATCAAGGAATGAACACAGAAGATAAAACCGTTGAAAACAAACATTGAAATTGAGCTACCTTAAGGTAGCAAAATCCTACATTTTTATTTAAAAAAAATTCTCAAAGTAAAAAGCTGAACTTGCCGATTTTGGTAAGGTGAAATAGAATGTCTGAGGAATTCCAATAAACCGCTGAATTCATAAGTCTTCTTTCCCCCCATTTTCAAACCATTTCTGTGTTGTGTAAACAGTCAATACTTCACTGTTATGTCCTTGAACTGAGTCCTTTTAGTTTTCAGAAAGAGACATTTAGAAGAAAATGACACAAAAATTTCTTCCTCAAACCACCTTGTTGAAGTTTCTCTGGGGACCAAAGTCAATGATTTGTAAATTCCTTTCCTCTTAAAATAAAAGGCATTTTCATAAAAGAAAAGATGATGGCCAAAGCCAGAAACTGTTACACACACCGACACCTGCTCAGGAGGGAAAAACGTCACAGGGAAGATGTCATTTATTCTCTTCTTCATGGTTCCCGACTGTCTTACATTCAAAAGGATTCTGTGAGGGCAATGACATCCATAAGTAACAATCAAAGCCCTTTTGCAGCCTTTTCAAAGAGTTGTAGGAAGTGAGGATATCACAGTGGTGGTGGCACCATCTTATGCTGTAGTCAGCAGGCTTTCTTACCCGGCATCTCGTTTGCTTCCTGGGTAGCAGTCCCGGGGAAGGTGGTAGGGCAATGATCCTAATTTCTATTTTATAGCTGACAAAACCAAGCCCTTCAGCAGTGACAGAATGGAACCAATGTTTCTTAGTGAATAGATGTGGGGCCTGAAAAGACCAGATCTCTTCAAGCTCACCTGGCCACATTCTCTTCCTGCTGCTCCCAGCTGTCCCACCAGACTGTCGCCCTGCGGGAATGAAAAATTTCTTGAGGGTGGAAATTGCGTCTTAACCATCGTTTTATCCTTCTACAGTACCCTCCCCATAACAGGTGTTCCATAAATGTTAATTAAATAAGGGCTGTAAGTCCTGGAGTCTAAATGGCTCTAAATTAGATTTTCAAAGCTTTCTGGGCCCTTTGCAGATTGCGAGAAAAAAATAAAAAATAAAAAATAAAAACTTTCACTTTCTTAATTTGGCAGTGAAGAAAAAGAATATTAGTTTGTTTCATTTTCTGGGATATTCAGAAACAAATATTGAGGGCTACTGGAAGCTGAGGGTAACATGCAGGATAAACAGCAATAGTGAATGGATCCAGAATACAATTCGATCTCTTGTTTATATACGTCTGTTCCTTCTGGCTCGAGGGTTTTAAAATGACCTTTCCTAGCAAGATCTGGAAATGAATAGTCTTTTCTTTTTTTTCAAGCAGTTCCTGTATTTCCTGAAGTCAGTTACCATGTGTCCTTTGACAAATGAGTTGCTGGAGTGTTGACCTTACCTTGAAGAATACTTTCTCCTGTATTTTTTTACTTTTACCGTATGACCACTTTTTACTCCTGCAGAGTTGGATGCAAATAAGACCCATCCCCTAAATAATTGTGAAGTGGGCAGTTTTTTTCAATATGTGTATTTCTTTTCTTGGCATGGTTGTGGGAAAGGAGAAAGGGGACTTGGAGAGAAAGAAACTTGTGCCGAAGATGAGGTCAGCTATGTGTGGGCGGCAGGACCCCAGGAGGCTGGGCTTGGGTCAGCAACAGCAAGGGGCTGTGTGAGACTCTAATTAGCATCCCCTCGTCTTGCTGCCCTAGACATCCATCAACTTCCATGGCTTTAAACCCAGTATCACCAAGGATTCTACACATTCCATATTCATTCATTTATTTTTTAAAAGAATGTATCATATACATTATTGAAAACTTGGAAAGAGCAGAAAGATGAAAACATTTATGCAAGCCTCACACACGCCAACAGTTGTCTGTTGTAAATACTTTTAGTTGTCAGGTTTTATTTTTTTAGACAGAGTTTCACTCTTGTAGCCCAGGTTGGAGTGCAATGGCATGATCTCGGCTCACCACAGCCTCCAACTCCTGGGTTCAAGTGATTCTCCTGCCTTAGCCTCCCGAGTAGCTGGGATTACAGGCATGTGCCACCACACCCGGCTAATTTTGTATTTTTGGTAGAGACAGGGTTTCTCCATGTTGGTCAGGCTGGTCTCAAGCTCCTGACCCCAGGTGATCTGCCCGCCTTGGCCTCCCCAAGTGCTGGGTTTACAGGTATGAGCCACCATGCCCGGCCAGTTCTCAGTATTTTTTCTAGGCATGAATATTGAGGGATTTCATGAGTGGCTATCATACTGTGTAAGTGATTGAGTAAATTGCTATTAGATGCCTGTATCTGTGAGAAGAGTTGCAAAGAAGATAAAGAAATGAAGTCCTTTCTCTTCATACTCCTAATGCATAAATCTGGTTGCCTGTCTTGGAATAGGTTCCCAGGAAGGATGCTACAGGGTCAAAGGGTATATTTTAGAGGAGAAGTAAATTTAAGTGGGGGTGAGGGTGCAGGGAAGAAGTGTTTCCTTTTGAGTCACCTCCCCTTCATTTAGTTTATCAGTTATTTCGCTCATGCATGGTTTCAGGCAACCACCTCACAGTAAGACCTTTGGAAAGCCTTGCGGTGCATAACCCAGAGCAGTGGCTGGAACAAGGGTAACTCGGCCAGAGGAGCCCCAGGTCTGCAGATCTGGATTGGAGTCACTCACCCTGGAAATTCAGGTTGCCTTCATGAGAGCCACTCAGGAGTGCATATGAGCTGAGCCAAGAAGGGCCTGGGCAGACCCAGCTGGTAGAGGTTTGATTGGGAGATTGTAAATATCTGACCTTGAGAGCTCTTGCCTATAAAGACATTGAGTGTCACCCCTTTTGTTACTTTGGGTTGGTCACCAGGAGACTGATTCCTTCAACTGTCTCACACCATAATCAGTGGATGACTTATTATTCTCTTTGTCCTTATTCTCATGAAGCCTACAGACTCATGGGGAAGCCATTCCTGAAACAATCACAAGCAAATACATAGATTTCTCTAAGCTCTTATCACAGTTCAGGTGTTAGGGAGAAAATGTCCAGGGTGCCATGAAAACGTATAATCAGGAAACGCCACTGGATCTGAGGTGGAGTGGGCTCGAAAGGTTTTCCCAAGGACATTACCACTGAGCTGTATTCTGAAGAATGACAAGGAACTCGTAGGCAGAGGTGGTGTGGAGAAGGGGGTGTAGAGATGGTTTCAGGAGATCAGACAGTAGCTGTGCAAGCCAAATCACAAAGAAGCAGGTTGTCACCACTGCCAGCCACCAGAGAGGTTGGCTTCATCAGAAAGCAGAGTATGTGCCTGGAAAGCAGGATGGCCAACTTGTCCCAGTTGTCAGATTGAAAATCCCATACGGGCCAGGCATGGTGGCTCATGCCGGTAATCCCAGCACATTGAGAGGCTGAGATGGGTGGATCACAAGGTCAGGAGTTGAAGACCAGCCTGGCCAACATAGTGAAACCCCATCTCTGCTGAAAATACGAAAATTAGCCGGATGTGGTGGCACACACCTGTTGTCCCAGCCACTTGGGAGGCTGAGGCAGGAGAACTGCCTGAACACGGGAGGTGGAGGTTTCAGTGAGCCGAGATCATGCCATTGCACTCCAGCCTGGGTGACGGAGTGAGAATCCGCCTCAAAAAAAAATAAAAAGAAAAAGAAAATCCCACATGATGGGCACCTTCCTCAGCCCCATGCAAACTGGGAAGTTGGTCATCTTAAAAGTACCCTCTGATTCATTTTAATGAATTGGTTTTCTGAGTGTCAAGGGTTGTTTATTTAGCCGTTGTCCTGCTCTGTCAATGGACCTCTCTTAGAATGTAAATGCTGTGGGGAGAAGATGATGCCATTAGCCACCCACTTCTTAGTACAAATCAGCTTATCTGAAGTCTAAATCCTTTACCGGTTAGACTCTGGCCCATGAGGGTGCGCTGAGATGTGGAAGGGAATGGGAACATGGAGGAAGATGTTGTTAACACAAAGATAAAAAAAAAAAAAATAAGGGAGCCATGAAGACATTCTTGGCCTGAATCATTATGTTACCTGTCAGTAGGTTACCTTAGGCCTGTACTCACTATGCCTCAGCTCTTAGCTATAAGATGAGAGTAGTGAAGTTCTTGTTCAGGTAAGAAATGACATAGGTGCCTGAGCAACTTGTGGTTCATTCTGCATGAAGGTGGGAACCTTTGTCTCCTGTTCTCAGCTCCAGGGAAAACCTCTCCTCAAAGTAGCCTTGGAATCCATTTGTGAGATGCAAGCAAGTCACCAACAGTGACAGTGAGGGTCTTTCTGCATCTTCCAGAACCTGTGGACTTATCTCAAATTAAACTTCAAGGAGTAGAGAGTACAAGGGCCTATATCTGTACCGGGCTCATAAAGCAGTTTCATTCAAGTGATCTTCTTAGCACACTATACAAATCCAAGAGACAATTGTATCAGCCAACATTTACTTAGCATTTGCAGTGTGACAGTTTCATTCTAGGTGTTTTACTTAAACCAGGTAATTTAATCCTCACAATAACCTGATGAGGTAGATACTATTACTAACCCATTTTACAGAGGAGAAAGCTAAGGCTGGAAAGCTCAAGTCATGTGCTCACGGGCATACAGTTATTAAATGTGGCAGCCGGGAGCTGAATCCAATCCCAATGGTGCTGGGAGGAGGTATGGTTACCACTTCTATTTTACGGTAGAGGGACCCCTGCGTATCTGGGGCCTATCAGGAACTCGTGACTGTTACAGAAGGGCCAAACTCAAGTTCTTATGTTAGAGAGAATCTCCCATGGCCCTGCTGGCCCTTTGCACAGGATGACACATGCACGTTTTGTTTTCTATAAAGCTGCTAGCTGCCTTGTGTAAAGGGACCTCTGAGGTCCCTTGGAAGGGGAAGTATGGAGCAAAGATCCTGGAAAGGAAAAACGGGGCAGAACAGGTTGTGCATTTGCTGCTGGTACATCACACATCCACAGCGAAGAGGGCGAAGGCTGGCTGGTCATGGCTGCAGAGCAGAGAGAACGTGCCCAGGAATAGGTGACAGGGCAGGCCGGGAGAAGCGTGGAGGTAGGACATGCCATCAGCTGTTTCCTTCTACTTCTTGGGCTTAGTTTAGTGGGACATAGCTCCTGTTTCTCCCGTTGGCTTATCAGTGAATGAGAGAAAGGCCTTGGCAGTGCCCTGTGTTAGCAGCAGGCTCAACTCCGGAACTTCGAAGTCCATAAGCACATTGAGTGACGATTCCTGAGTTTGCAGGAGATGACGAGGGGAAGAGAGTCCAGAAGCGCCCCTTCCAGGTTCCTTTACTCTTCTCAATTCTTTTGAAGTCTTAGAACTTTAACCTGCAAATCTAATAGGTGAGATCCTCCTACCTAACGAATGTTCTCTGGCAGTTCCTGGGATCAGCTTGGCCTCTCTATCATGGTAACGCTCTCCATTGCCTTTCTCAGCTGAGAATTAGGTGGATGCTGAGACGTGGCAATCTTTAATATTAGCCTAACTCAGTGTAATTGAAGTGTCAAGACAGAGAAGGAGGAACAGTTGCTTTGTGATGAATTCTATAATATGGTGGGTATCCAGACTATCTCCATGGAAAATTGGAAATTGAGTGTGTAGCCATGTAGAGTCCTGATGAATAGAATAAATATTCCTCTCACTTTCTATGGCTGTCTTCTAGTTTCTGACTTCCGCTAATAACATACATGTAAATGAATGAATACCTAAGCCACTGCCCACTCACGTGATTCATTTGCAGACTGGGTATTAGAGCACTATGTTTTCAGGTGACTTAAATCTCCCTCCCTCCATGGAGTTCATTTGTTTGTTCAAAGTAGACTCTCAGAAGCACAATAAAAGGCTGTGCTCCAAGTTTACAGACTCCAGGTCCTAAGGACTTCAGAGAGCCTTTGATTACCACCAGGAGACACTTCGTAAGAGTTTCCCAGGTGTCCTCTAGGAAGAAATGCCTCATCATTTAGGGAGATGCCCCATTAGAACCTTTGCCCTTTGCTCCTATCATTAGCTTTCCTTTTCTTCCTTTTCTGAAAAGCAGCGAAGTGATGTTTTCACACATTCCTCCGCAGTGCTGTGTACCTGCACACAAGCTGGCAAGAAGGCGAGAGAGGCGGGGGAAACTTAAGTGGAAACAAATGTGAAGGTGACTATGTGATGGTGCTGTGGAATGAAATGCCAGAAGGCAGCCTGGCGGTGTGTCCAGAAATAGCGGAATCACTGAGAACAAGCATCCACTCTGGCACTGGGATAAAGAATTGCTTTTCTATTTTTCACCCCTTTGATGGACTTGTGTTAGTGCTTTTATTTGTGATTAAGCCGTTCATTTCTATCTGTGTGCAAGGCAGTGCAGTGTTTCAGACACCATGGGGGACCTTGTCTCTCCTACCAGAAGTAGTATAGTTCAGGGTTTTATTTTCTTTTTTAAAAATGGTGTTGTGTGGTCCTGAGCAGAGTGAATAGTTGAGCTAATAAATTCCTGAGACCCTTTAGAACAGAGGTGAGAGCTCCATTGCTCACAAGGGTCCCCAAGCCTTGACCTGTTGAGCCCTTTGACACACTGTAGCAGAGTCTTTTCCTATTAATACTAATTTATCATTATTCCATTTAAATGCTCTTTTTTTTTTGTCTGAGAGCGAGAGACAGAAAACATCTGCATATCAAGTAATATTAGCTACAGTTGGTGTCTCAAGTGAGAATCAATCTGACAGCCCATTTATTATATCTGGGTAGGCTTTATTACAGAGGCTCATGCATTTGAACTTTCCCTCTGCAAGATATGAAAGAGTCTCTGATGTATTCATATCTGGCTTTAAAAACAACATTTTGAAATACAAGAGAGATTGCATCTATACATAACATTTCAGTTATAATAAGACAGGCCAAATGTTAGTCGGATTTAAACCAATAGCAACAATCTAGACATTTAAAGGTGTTGTTAGTTACGAAGCCTTAGGGTTCATGTTTATAGCTGTGTTCTTTTGTTTCCAGACTGTGTTGTCAGCGTTCATGTGGTGGTTTTTGATTCATCATATCTACTGCATCCTCCTCCTCAATCATTAAGCTAATAGCTCAGGTCATTTTTAAGAACAATGCCAAGATCCATTTCCCTTTGGGTGGGGCCCACCATTGTTAAAACAAACCAAATTACCACCACCACTACCAAAACCTCCAAATGGACTTTTCCTATCAATTTGAAAATCAGCCATCTGAGACTTAGTGAGGTACACTGGGGTAGTTATAGAAAATGTTTAAAGAATTGACTTATAAGTTAACTTTGCTCATTGCCAGTTAATTACAACTTGAACTCTTACAAATCACAGGTGCCCATAATGGTATATGTATTAATGTGTTTCTCAGGCAGCAGGATGGTTAGTAACTATTATTTCGGTATCTCTGTTTGGTAAAGAACAAGGATGGCTTTCTTTTCCTCTAACTCTACTGAGTCAAATGGCTCTGCAGGTGATCTTGGTGGCCCTGAACCCTGGGATACAGTTCCTTCACTGAGGCCTAAAAACGAAGCAAATTTCACACTAGGTTCTTTCTTTTTGTCTTCCCTCTTTACTTGTGTTATTTTTTAAATGAGTTTTGGTACTCAACACCAGGAAACAGAAAATAAAACAGGGCTGCTGTTCAATGGACTGGTGGTCAGCATGCAATTGTTTATGTAAGTCTGTGGAAGTCCAATCCATTTATTTTTAAATGTCAATGTGTCTTCACATTTCCCATGTGAGCAATTTTTAAGCACACCATTTGCATGCTATAGACTTGATTTTTTTTTTTTTTTGAGATGGAGTCTCATTCTGGGACTACAGGCATGTGCCAGCATGCCCAGACAATTTTTGTATTTTTAGTAGAAATGGGGTTTCACCATGTTGTCAGGCTGGTCTTGAACTCTTAACCTCAGGTGATCTGCCCGCCTTGGTCTCTCAAAGTGCTGGGATTACAGGCATGAGCCACCATGCTCAGCTATAGACTGGAGCTGCAGTCCTCATATTTCTGAGTCAATTAAAGTTAAAATGTGTAGAGAACATTTATGAGCATCCCAATACTCACAGGCCTTTGTCAGTTGCAAACTAAAATGGTTCTTTCTTTCCCTTCTTTGTTAGTCTCTGCCAGACTTCCTTGGGTCCTCTATCACCTTCCCTTAGTGCCCTCAGATTTATTTACTCTTGGTCACCAACTCTTTCATTCTTTATCATATTCTATGCCTGGAACACCTATTTTCCCTAATCCATTGCCTTCCTTGACTTGTTATTTGAAGTCCCTTCACTTTGTTTTATTTTATTTTTTACTTAAAAGACACCAACCTACAATACACACACAGTTCAGGGCACCTAATACTGTAGACAAGAGGTTCAACATGTGTCAAAGATGACTATAAAGGCAGAATGTGATAAATATGAGAAAGATTGAAACAAAGCACTTTGGGAGTGAACATGGGAGAGATCCATTAAATGAAGAACCATCTCTTTTAGAAAATCTAATAGTTTATTCTTACTATTAAAGTAACACACATTTAGAGATGCAGACTAGGAACCCAAAGTTAGTAAAAATATGTGGACCAAAATACTTTTGTGAGAACTCTGGAGACCAGTTAAGAAGTCTAAGCACCCTGACCACCATATGACAGGAAGGGATTTCAGATAAAGGGTTAGGGAAGTTCATAGCACTTTGTATGCTCATCTGTGCTTTGTTCCCATTTCACCTAACACAACACAACTCGAAGAAAACTTCCCACACCAGGGATCCTCTCTTTGAATGAAAATGAAAGAGAAGACCATGTGTACAACAGTCTGACTAGTCTGGGAGCTGCCTCAAGAATTGTTGTCTATCTCACTTGGCTCAGAGGGCTGATTGAGTTCGTGATCTTGTTTGCAAGCGGCTAAAACAGGTTCAATAATCGTGACATTTTTGAGCTGCAGTTTCACAGGCAGGTGCCAGAGGGAGCAACAGATTACAGGCTTCTGAGAAGAAGCAACGACAAGCTGCCATGGGAATTTCACAGGACTAAAAGCATATGAACCTGCCCAGAGAAGACACATTCTCAGAAAGTGGTTGAAAGATCCTAAAATCTCTAGCTAAGCTGATAAGTGAAAGTCTTTTGCATGAAGCCAGACTATAAAGTTCATGAAAAGTGGTTGTCATTTCAAATGTCCAAGTTGCAACATCATCATCAACACAACAAAAATACAAGGCACTCAAAGATTTATGGCCCAATCAGAAGACCAAAATAAAACTTCAGAAACCAACCCTAAAGAAATGAAAACGTACGGGGTGGCTGACAAAGAATTTAAAATAACTGTCATAAGTATGCTTAATGAGCTAAAAAAGAGTACAGATAATGACTAAATGAAATCAGTAAATGATATGAATAAAATGAGACTATTAACAAGGAGATAGAAACTATTTTTAAAACACCAAACAAATTCTGGTGCTAAAGACCATAATAGGTAACCTCAAAATATCACCAAAAAGGTTTAACAGCAGACTTGATAAGAAATCATTGAACTCGAAGACAGGTTATTTGAAATAATCAAGTCAGAGGAACAAAAAGAAAAAAAAAATGAAGAAAGAGTACCCAAGGAACTTATGGGGCACTGTCAAGCAGCTGAATATACTTATTATAGAATTTCCAGAAGGAGAAGAGAGAGAAAGGGTCAGAGCTCTTACTTGAAGAAATAATGGCCAAATATTTTCAAAACTGAAGGAAAAAAAATCAGTGTACAAATTTAAGAAGTACAAAGACTTCAACAAGGATAAATCCCAAAAGTCTCACACCTAGAGATTTTATAATCAAACTGTGAAACATCAAAGACAAAGAGAATCTTGAAGCCAGCAAAAGAAAAGCAGCCCATCACATACAAGATAACTTTGATAAGTTTAGCAAATTTCTCAGCGGAAACTTTGAAGGCTAGAGGAAGTAGAATATTATACTAAGAGTGCTGAAAGAAAAAAGCAAAAACAAAAAGTATAATTAAAAAAAAAACCTGTCAACTAAGAAATACTGTGTCCAGCAAACTGTTCTTCAAAACTAAAAAATAAATTAAGACAGATAGACAAACACAGGTGATCCTGATATGGCAAGAAATGCTGAAGGAAAATGCCTCAAGGTGAAGGGAAAGGATGCTAGACAGTAGCACAAATCTACTCAAAAATATAAAGTTCTCTGATAAAGGTAAATTCGTAGACATTATAAACTTTATTACTGTAATTTTATTCTGTACCTTCACCTTTAATTATTGTATAGAATTTCAATTACAAAAACATTAAAAAACTATAAATCTATGTTAATGGGTATACAATCTATAAAGATGTAATTTATGATAGCAACAACAAGTGGAAGATTGAGCATATAGAACTAGAGATTTTGGATGACACTGAAATTAATTTATCAGTTTAAAATGTAGCTCTAAGATGTTATAGTAACTATAATGGTAACTAGAAGGAAAATATCTTCAAAGTATACAAAAAAGGAAATCAAAGCATGCCAATACAGAAAAATCAACAAAACATAAAGGAAAGCAGTAAGAGAGAAAAAGAAGAACAAAAAGCTATAAGATATACAGAAAA
Organism: Saimiri boliviensis; assembly: GCF_048565385.1. NCBI lineage: Eukaryota > Metazoa > Chordata > Mammalia > Primates > Cebidae > Saimiri > Saimiri boliviensis. Next base: position 100,873,938 of record NC_133461.1, read on the forward strand.
CAATTAACAAAATGGCAATAGTAAGTCCTTCCATATAGACATTTACTTTGAATGTGAATGGATTAGATTCCCCAATCAAAGATATATTGGAAAATTTGATTTTAAAAAACAGGATTTACCTGGGTGTGGTGACTCACACCTGTAATCTCAGAACTTTGGGAGACCAAAGCAGGTGGATTTTTAAGGTCAGGAGTTTGAGACCAGCCTGACCAAAATGGTGAAACCCCATCTCTACTGAAAATTTAAAAATCAGCTGGCTGTGGTGGCACATGCCTGTAATACCAGCTACTTGGGAGGCTGAGGTGGGAGAATTGCTTGAACCCAGAGGGAGAGATTGTAGTGAGCCAATATCACACCACTGCATTCCAGCCTGAACAACAGAGCAAGACTCCATCTCGATAAAAATAAACAAATAATTAAAAAAACACAAACCAAAAAAACCCCAGGATTCATCAATATACTGTATATCAGAAACTCACTTTCAATTTAAGGATATATACAGCTTGAATATGAAAGGGTGGAAAAAATGTTGAAAATGGCAACCAAAATAGAACTGGATAGGCTATACTAAAATTAGAAAACATTTACTCTCAAATAAAACTAAAATAAAAAATAAGAAAAAAAAAAGAAAAAAGAAATTAAAAAAATTAAAAAAAGAAAACATTTACTCTAAGTCAAGATTTTTTTAAATAAATGACAAAGAGGGACATTATTTAAGAATAAAAGGATCAATTGACCAAGAAGATGTAATTCTAAATATTTATGCACCAAACATTACGGATCCTCAGTATATGAAGCAAACTTTGACAGAATTAAAGGGAGAAGTAGACAGCAACACAATAAAAGTAAATTTCAACACCCCTCTTTCAATAATGAATAGAACAACCAAACAGAAAATACATTTAAAAATGGAAGACTTGAACAACAGTATACACCACTTGGACCTAAAAGGCATACACAGAAAAGCCCACCCAACAATAACGAAATATACATTCTTTTCAAGTCCACATGAAACATTCTCCAGAAGAGATCACGTATTAGATCATGGAACAAATCCTAAGAAATTTTAAAATATTGTAATTATACAAAGTATATTTTCTAGTCACAATGGAATGAAACTAGAAATCAACAGCAGAAGAAAAACTGGAAAATCCATAGCTGTGTAGAAATTGAACAACATGCTATTTAACAACCAACGGGTCAAAGAGGAAGACAAAAGGAAAATGAGAAAACGCTTGAAAAAAAAGAAAATGAAAAAAATCCTATCTCGAAACTGATGGGATGCAGTGAAAGCACTGCTAAGAGCGAAGTATGTAGGTATATGTTCACACATTAAAAAAGAAAAATATAAATTTAACAATTTCATGTTGTACTTCAAGGAACTAGGAAAAGACAAAGTAAAGCTACTAGAAAGAAGAATATAATAAGGACTAGAGCAGAGAATAGCACTGTCAAATAGAAAATAGAAAAATAGTAGATAAAAATAAAACTAAGAGTTTTTTGAAAAGACAAAGAAAATTAACAAACCCTTAACTAGACTAATTAAAATAGAAGACTGAATTAACTAAAATCAGGAACAAAAGAGGGGATATTACAACAAATGCCACAGAAATAGGAAGGATGAAAAGAGATTAATTGTATGCCAACAAATTGGATAACCTAGAAGAAATGTATACAAGCCAACACACAATCTATCAAGACTGAATCATGAGAAATAGAAAATCTGAATAGACCAATAACTAGTAAGGAGATTAAATCAGTAATAAAAAAGTTCTTAACAAAGAAGAGTCTAGGACTATACAGCTTCACTGGAGAATTCTTCCAAACATTTAAAACAGATTTAACATCAATCCACGTCAAGCTCTTCCAGAAAATTGAACAGGAGGGAATGTATCAAAGGTCAGTTTACAAGGCCAGCATTGCCTTGATATCACAGCCAGACAAGAATGCTCAATGAAAAAGAAAACTACAGACCAATATTGACGAATAGTGTTGAAAAATCCTCAACAAAATACTAGCAAACTGAATTTAGCAACACATTGGAAAGATTATCCACTGTGACAAAGTGGGATTTATTTCTGGGATGGAAGGATGATTCAACATATGAAACTCAATTAATGTAAACTTCACATAACAGAACGAAGGACAAAAAAAAAAAAATCACATTATTATCTCAATTGTTACAGAAAAACATTTGACAAGATTCAACACCCTTTCATCATAAAAACACTCGATAAACTAGAAATAGAAGGAGGCTTTCACAGCATAATAAAAACAATATATAACAAGTCCACAGCTAACATTATACTCAGTGGTGAAAGACAGTTTTACTCTAAGATCAAGAACAAGGCAGGATGCCTGTTCTTTGCCACTTTTATTTAACATTGTATTGGAAATCCCAGCCAGATCATTTAGGCAAGAAAAATAAATTAAAACTTTAAATTGCGGGGGGCGGAGGGAAGCCCTAAAAGTATCTCCATGACTCTATGATCTTATATGTAGAAAACCATAGAGATTCCATGAAAAGCTGTTAGAACCAATAAATTCAGCAAAATTGTGGGATACAAAATCAGTACACATTTCCATACACTTACTATGAAAAATTACCAAAGGAAATTAAGAAAACAATTTGATTTACAATAGCATCATAACAAATATAATACTTACCAATAAGTCTAACCAAGGAGGTGAAAAATTCATATACCGAAAACGATAAGCTATCACCAAGAGAAATTAAATAATATACAAATAAATAGAAAGACATTCCATATTTATGGATTGGAAGACTATATTTATTAGATGTAAATTAAATAACAAATAAATAGACATTCCATATTTGTGGATTGGAAGACTATATTTATTAGATGTAAATTAAATAATAAATAGAAATTCCATATTTATGGATTGGAAGACTATATTTATTAGACATGAGCATTTTTTGAAGAACTAAGGAAAGTTATCCTAAAATTTATATGGAATTTCAAGGGACTTCAATTAGCCAAACACTTTTTTGAAAAAGAAGAACAAATTATAAAGGGAGGACTGACACTTTCTGAATTCAAAGCATATAACAAAGCTGCAGTGAACAAACAGTGTGGTACAAGTGTAAAGACAGACATAGACCACTGAAATAGAATAGAGAATTTAGAAATAAATGCTCATGTATATCGTCAAATAATTTTTGAAAAGGATGCCAAGACCACTTATTGGGGAAAATGAAAATCTCTTCAACAAATGGTGTTGAGAAAACAGTATATCTACATGTGAAATAATAAAACTGGATTCTTACACACAAAAAATTAACTCAAAATAGATTAAAAACCTAAAAGTAAGATCCAAAGTTATAAAATTCCTAAAAGACATCATAGGGTTAAAGCTTCATGATACAGGATTTGGCAATCATTTCTTGGCTATGATGCCAAAACCATAGGCAAAAAAACAAAACCAGAAATATGGCACCACATCACAATTAAAACTTTGGTTTATAAGTACACCATCAAGAGAGTGAAAAAGTAACACACAGAACAGGAGAAAATGTCTGCAAATTATACGTCTGATAAGGAGTTAATATTCAGAATATATAAAGAACTTCTACTATTCAACAACAAAAATCCAAATAGCCCAATTTTTAAAATGTTCAAAGCATTTGAATAGACAATCTCTTCAAAGATGAAATACAAATGGCCAACAAACATATGAAAAGATGCTCAACATCACTAATCATCAGAGAAATGGAAATTTAAAAAATGAGATATGACCTCATATCCATTAGGATGGCTAATAAAAGAAAAACAAACCCCAGAAAATAACAATTATTGACAGGGCTGTAGAGAAGTTAGAACCCTGTATATTGTTGGGATTGTAAAATGATGCAATTGCTATGGAAATCAGTATGACAGTTCCTCAGAAATGGTCTACCATATGATCCAGCAATCCCACTTATGAGTATATATCCAACAGAACTGAAATAAGGGTACTGAAGAGATATTTTCTTACTCGTGTGCTTCACAGCACTAGTCACAATGGCCAAGAGGTGGAATCAACTCAAATATCCATTGATGTACGAATGTATAAAATGAAAGGTGGTATGTACGTGCAGTGGAATAATATACAACTTTAAAAAGTAAGGAAATCCTGTCATACGCTACAACATGGATGAAGCTTGAGGACATTATGCTAAGTGAAATAAGCCAGTCACGAAAGGAAAAATACTGTGTGATTCCACTAATGTGAGCTATCTGAAGTGGTCTAATTTACAGATACAGAAAGTAGAATTCTAGTTACCAGAGGCTTGGAGAAGGGGCAAAAGAGAGTTGTTGTTTAATAGATACAGGCTTTCAGTTCTGCAAGACGAAAAAGTTCTGAAGATCTGTTTCACAATAGTGTAAATAAATGCTATTGAACTGTACACTCAAATTTGTTAAGATGGTAAATTTAATGTGTGTGTGTTTTTCCCCAAGAAGTTAATTTAAAAAATCTCCAAATATGTATTTATTATAGAAATGGTGGGAAGTACAGAAAACATAAAGAAGTAAAAGAACACGACTAGATTTTCAGCAACTTATATATTAACATTTTGGCAAATAGGCTCTTGGTGTTATTTTCCTTTGTATATTTTTCTTTTCTTTTGTTTTCTTTTTTGAGATGGAGTCTCGGCTCTGTTGCCCAGGCTGGAGTGCAGTGGCACGATCTCGGCTCACTGCAGCCTGCACCTCCCAGGTTCAAGTGATCTTCCTGCCTCAGCTTCCCAGTATGCCCGGCTAATTTTTGTATTTTTAGTAGAGACGGGGTTTCGCCATGTTGGCCAGGCTGGTCTCAAACTCCTGACCTCAGGTGATCCACTCACCTTGGCCTCCCAAAGTGCTGAAATTACAAGCATGAGCCACCACACCTGGCCTCATTTGTATATTTTTCTTAAGTTGTAGAAGTTCCATTTAAAAGTTGATAGCAGCGTATGTCTCTAAAATCTGACATGTTAATTCACTTTTGGAAGATAGCGAAGAGAACATGAAGGGTCCCTTGAGATTTTTGTCTCTCACATATTACCTTTTGTATTTGGTGAAAAATGTAATGTTTAATACATGCAGATACTTAACTATAAAATATTAACTCTAATGGGCTTGTGCAGATGGTGAGTTTAGAGAATTATTTCCTGAGTTTGCAAGAATAATCTAGTTTATACCGCAGTAACAAACTTCCAAATCATGATAATTTTATACAACAAAAATTTATCTTTGGCTTTTACTGTATAGGCAATGAAAGTTGTTGGCTAGGGTCTACTTCACATCATCACTCAGGAATCCCAGCTCTCTGAGGGACCACCATCTAGAATATTGGTGTTTGCAGTGGCAAGGGAAGAAGGAAAGACCAGAGAGTTAAGCAGAGACTTTTTGCTGAATCAGCTTAGAATAAACATAAATCATGTCCATACATTTCATTGACCAGAACTACTCACATGGTGCCACCTTACTGCAAGGGGTTGGAAACTGAGGTTTTCTACGTTCCCAGGTAAGAAAGAGCACTAGATATTGAGGACCACTGGTAATATCTACCATATTTTGTTTATATGGGGAATAGGAAGTATCATATCTGAAAAATTATTGTTTATTCTTATACAGAGGGTGTGTGTGTGTGTCTTTGTTCAAGTGGTTCTCTCCCATGGCTACCTCCTCCCATCTCTGCCTGATGAGATAACTCAAAGATCATCTCCATGAAGCCTTTATGAAGTCTCCAGCCATGGAAGGACTTTGACTTTTCTGAATTCCTGTAATATCTGATCTGCACAGCTCTTATATCATGGTTAATTCTCTCTGTGTCTTTTCTTCTTTACTAGAGACAGGCTGCATCATGTCCTCATCTACTTCTGTGTCTTTCCCAGCACAGGCTTAGGAAGGTTGCATTGAATAAGTGGTTGACAAATGAAGGAGTGAGAATGTGCCACCTTCAAAACAGGATGTCTTATTGCTTCTTTGGTGAGAAATTAGGTCATGGTATTCATAGTGTTCTACATCTTTGAAGTTACCTTTCTCTGATTGCATGCACCTCCCTTGTTCTTTTACTGGTCCCCAACCCAAATGCAGAGCAGTAATCACTTATGAAACGTGAAAAATATACAGATGTCCTAGAGCTATCCCTAAGATTCCAAATCAATAAGTATGAGATGGGGCCCAGACATATGCATTTGTTTTTAAGCTTCAAAGTTTATTCTAAAGCATGTGCAGAAAAAGTAACTTTTTTTTTCTTTTTTTGCGACAGGATCTGGCTCTGTCCCCCAGGCTGGTGTGCAGTGGTGTGATCTTGGCTCATGCAACCTCTACCTACTGGGCTCAAGTCATCCTCCTACCTTAGCCTCCCAAGGGGCTAGGACTACAGACATATGCTGTCATGCTTGGCTAATGTTTGTATTTTTTGTAGAGACAGGGTTTTGCCATGTTGACCAGGCTGGTCTCAAATGCCTGAGCTTAAGTGATCCACCTGCCAGGATTGTAGGCACGAGCCACTGTGTCCAGGCAAGAAAGGTCATCATTGATACTGGCATTGCAAAGAATTCCAGATATCAGTTAATGGATGATTCTGAAAAATAATCAGAAGAATAAAACCTATCACTTCTCTATTCTTATTGCTAAAGCATACCACCAGCCATTTGTTCGGGGGAGAAGTTATAGATGTCAGTCCATACATAAATAATCAGGTCGAAATTTGGGCAAAATGAGTTCATCAGGATGAGAAATTAGCAGGTATGTGACAATAATGGATGGGGCAAAGGGTGGGAGGGTGACAGGGAGACACTTTGTTTTTGGCAACGTAAAAAAATGTCATGAGTTCTCTTATATTTCAAGAGGTTTCATATATTTGTGTGTGTATATATAATGTGTCTGTGTGTGTATATGGGTACACATACACACACATACATACATACCTTTAGTATAGGAAGAACCAAGAGAAACATTAAGTCATGGGAGAGAAAATACACACACACACACACACACACACACACACACACACACACACACACACTCCTAAGCTATGAAGGCAAATGTGAAACACAATAAGTCCACATGGGCTCAAGTGAGAAATTTGCTGCAGGGTAACAATTAAACCAGAAAGTAAACCAGATAAATTACCAAAAGGTAGATAAAGAAAAGGACAGGGGAACTCGGTGTTGTACTTGAAATCTAAAAGGTAAAATTGTTCTTGAAGTTCCATCCTGAGTTGGCTTTACCCTACTGAATAAAGTCCTGAAGGCTGAAGTGTGGGTGAGAACATTTGTGTATTATACATTAGCTAATGGGACCCCATTATCCATGAGTCAGGAGCTCAGCTGGGTGGAAACCATGGGTTAGAAAACAAAGGCAGTGTGAGAAAAATGGCTGAGGGGCCTCAGAAGTTGGGACTGTTTTTTTTTTTTTTTTTTTTTTTTTTTTTTTTTTCCACACCGTGATATTTTAGTCTTGTTTTGTTTTTTTGATCAAATGTAAAATTTAATAATGTTGTGGAATAATAGAGCCATAACTTTTATTTTGCAATGATATAGTTTCCTTTCCCTTATATTCAAGTAAATTACAATTTCTTTTTCTTTGTGATGCTGATGTATTCACTGGGTTGTTATAGGACCACCCCTCCTATCCACCTACCCCACTGGGAGCTGATTTTCAGGTTCCTTATCCTAGGTCCTACACTTCCTCCTTCTTTCAAGCAATCTTTTTTCCCCCTAATTCTCTTCTTGGAATCACAGAGGCTGGAGCTGAAGGAACACAAGTGGCCCAACAGTCTCAGACTGCAAATGAGCAAAATGAGAAAACAGAGGCCCAGAGGTGGAAGTGGCTTGGTTTCTGTGAGAAATAGGGGTCTCCTAGGAGGGAGCCAGTCCAGTCAGCATGGCTAGCTGAATGTCTGTGAAACAAAGGAAGTAATACAGGTGGGAAAGAGGAAATAGTCTATTTTTTTGAAGATCTGGAGAGATGGTAGCCTGTTCGAGAAGCCATTTTGCATCTGAGAAAAACAGACCCAGAAAGCCACCTGCTCACACATAAAAATGCTGAAACTCCAGGAAAGTGAGTGAACAGAACACATTCACCTGCAGCATTAAGGAAACTGCTTTGAGATACAGAATCCTGGAACATATGCGCTAAAAGAACCTCACCAGTCATCTACTCTTATTCCCTTATTTTACAGGTCAAGAAACTCAGTCCCAAAGATCACAAAGCTAATTAGAAGAGAGTCCTGATCGTATCCCCGAAAGCCTTCTCTCCTGTTCTGAGTGGCTACCTTGTTTGCCTTTGAGGAACATCCTGGGATTATTGCTCAGATGTTGATTTATCTGTCCAATTCTGCTTCTTATGAGCTGATTATAACATTTCTTTTTCTTTTTGTACACTAAGGGTTATAGCATTATTCACAGTAGTCAAAATGTGGAAATAACCCAAGTCCATCAACAGATGAATAAACAAAACGTGGTGTATATATGGAATATTATTCAGCGTTATAAAGGAAAGATGGCTGGGCACAGTGGCTCACGCCTGTAATCTCAGCACTTTGGGAGGCTGAAGCTGGTGGATCACAGGGTCAGGAGTTCAAGGGCAGCCTGGCCAACATAGTGAACTCAGTCTCTATTAAAAAAAAAAGAAAGAAAGAAAAATTAGCTAGGCATAGTGGCACGTGCCTGTAGTCACAACTACTCAGGAGGCTGAGGCAGGAGAATTGCTTGAGCCTGATGAGCCGAGATCGTGCCACTGCACTCCAGCCTGGGAGACAGAGCAAGACTCTGCCTCAGAAAAAAAACAAAACAAAAAAAGAAAAAAGAAAAGAAACATGCTGGCACATGCTACAACATGGATAAACTTCAAAACACTGTGCTCAGTGAAATAAGCCAGACATAAAGGACATATATTGTAAACTTCCCATTATATAAGGTACGTAGAACAGGCAGATTCATCGAGATGGAAAGAACAGAGGTTTCCAGGGGCTGGAGGGAGAATGGAGAGGAGAGTTATGGTTTCATGAGTCCAAAGTTTCTGTTTGGGGTGATAAGTTCTGTAAAGGATAGTGGTAATGGTTCTACAACAATGTGAATATGCTTAATGAATTGTATCAATTAAAATACTAAATTGGTTAATTTTAATTTGTATGTATTTTACTCTAATTTTTAAAAATGAAAAAAATTTTATGCCTTTTTTTGGGGGTTACAAACCAGTTGAGTCTCTAGTAAGCTGTGGTTTGAGAAGGTAGGATAGGGTTCTAACGTGAGTTGAATGACATGTCCATGGATAATTTACCACTTGGTAAAACACAGACTTAAATTTTTCTGTCTGGCCAGGCATGGTGGCTCATGCCGTGTAATTTCAGCTCTTGGGGAGGCTAAGGCTATAGGGTTGCTTGAGGCTGAGTTCCAGACCAGCCTGGGCAACATGGCAAGACCTCATCTCTACAAATTTTAAAATTAGCTGGATGTGGTGGCCCATGCCTGTAATCCCTACTTGGGAGGCTGAGGTGGGAGGATTGCTTGAGCATAGGAGTTAGAGGCTGCAGAGAGCTGTGATTTCACGACTGCACTTTACCCTGGGTAACAGAGTAAGACCTTGTCTCCTCATGTCTCCAAATAAAAAAAGTTTTCCTTTCTACGGGCTGACACAGTCCAAAGGAAGTGTAACCCCGAAGATCAAATAATAGATTATCAAAAATACATGGAGTTCCCATTCTGCCCCACTGGATATATATAAAACAGGCATGGGATGATGGGAAGGTGGAAGTGCAGGCTTTGGGGTCAGGCTGTCTGAGTGTAAATCCTGGCTCCAGCATTCAAAAGCCTTTCGCCTCTTGAGTAAATTACTTTCCTCTGTGTTCAATTGCCTCATCTAAAACCAAGGTACTATTGGTATCACTTTATAATTTGTTATAAAGGTGAAATGAGTAGGCATGATAAAGGACTCAGAAGACCACCTGGTAGCACGTGAGTTGTTATCATTATTTTGATCACCTGTTATGAAGGCGGTGGTAGTAGGAGAGGTCTCTGCCTGCTCTCCAGGCAGAGAAAGTTTTCCCTTTCTGGGGAAAACTAGGCTAAGAGTAGGAAACTCTTCGCCAACGTCATAAAGTGGTTTTGACGAGCTGGAGTGATAAGAACAAGCATTACAGGGCACTTGGTGCTTCCCAGCGTTCCTCCGTGTACCCAGGTATGTTTCATCTTCCCAACATCTCGAGAAAGCACAATCCTGATTTTACGCAGTGGAAAGTAAAGACCCAGAATCATTGCTTTGTCCAAGGATTTGCAGCTTGTAAGTGGTAAAGAATAAGAATCTTCGGAACTTAGAGAAAGGAGAAATCAGTGTGGTCTAAACCTCTCAAGGAAGGCATTGTAAAAATGTGACTTGAAAAATGTCTTGAGTAAGATGAAGATAAGGAGAACATCTCGGGCTGGTACATGGATTATAGTGTGAATAAGGTTTGTGTGTGTGTGTGTGTGTGTGTGTGTGTGTGTGTGTGTGTAGAGATGTGCAGTGTATAACCTGTGTAGTTACACAATGCAGCCCTGCCAGCAGAGGCAACCACATTGGCAGGAATGAACAAATTGTCTTCGTAATACAGGAAGAAGGCCTTGTTTGACTGCCATAGAATGGACCTTTAGTTTGGTGAGAAGACCGGTGTGAGAACAGAATGTTTATGTCAGTATTTGGATTATGTTCCTAGATGCTGAGAATTCCTACATTGGAAGGAACTTTGGAACAAGAAACTGGTGGTCTCTCCCTTGCCTTGGCCCCCATCAGCTGTGTGACCCTGGGTAAGTCACTCCAACTCTCTGGGTTTCAACTTGCCCATTCATAGACTAAAAGGATTCAGCTGGGTGGGTCTCATTGTGGTTTCATGCCTGTTAAGAAAAGTCAAAAATCCTGTTTGTATGACACTCCTTGCTTTCATTACTGAAAGAAGAGGAGACTTGGGAAAGGGTCCTTTCCCATTTTTCTTTTACCCTTTGTATTATAGCTCTTTCTCAGGACGAAGGCGCTCTAAAGCCCTAATCTCTGAAGTATATTAGAGAAGGAAGTGTAAACATAAGATCCTTTTGGTATTTTTATTAAAAAATCAACCCAGGATGGGATAGACTTACCCTTTTCTCCACTGAGTAATTAACCTGTCTCCTCTCTTTCCCCTACATGGGGGCAGCAGACCCAAGTATTTTACACTTTTTTTTATCTCATCATTTCCTTTCAAGCTCAGAGTTTTCTACCATCGTTATTTCCCAGGCTCTCTTTGGAATCTGTAATGATAGCAACTTCCGTGCTTATTCTGTAGTCTGCACAATGTTCTGCAGCCCAAAATAGGTGCAAAAGAGTGTGCTGCATTAAATGGTGTTGAATCATACAGGTAAAGAACCAAGATACTTGTCACCACCTTACCTTTGGGGAAACCAAGGCAAGGAATGGGAAAATGACTTCACCGACGTGCACAGTACAGGCCAGGCATGCTACAGAGCTAAAGTCCTTGCTGTTCCCCACACGATGATGACGACAGCAGCACGTGCAGGGAGCAGCCTGCAGGCTTTGCCAGGCCCACCAGATGGGCTTGGAAGCCAAGTCAGAGAGAGGCATTTCACTCTCCACATGTAATTGGCATTTACTAGCATTTGCTTACAACAAGAAACATTAAACAATTTTCCACATTTCCTCTAAATGAATGGGACTCCGCAGGAAAACCCTAAAGGGAAGTGTCTGAGAAATCGGTGGCAGAGGAATTTCACTACGAGGGGAGCGAGCCAGTTCATTCTGTTTGCTTATTAATAGGTTCTGTGTCGCCAGCTCCAGGGGGAATGTCCTCTTGAATAGCTGGCGGGGAAATGCATTCAAGAGCTCTGCTTGATGAAAATAGGGAATAACGGGAAGGGAGAGGAAGGGAAATAACTTCAGAAAGGATTGGAAAGCTTGTCCTCTGGAATGAAAACAAGCTGCTGCTAATTTGAGTAAGTTACTGCTGAGTCTAGGTTCGAGCTCAGCGGTGGCTGAGCCATGTAGAAAGCTGCAGCCCTGCTTTTCCGGCTCCTCTTTGCAATTTACATGCAGCCAATGTTACATCGCATTATTTCACATAAGGCTGCATTTAGAACCCAGTGTGTTTCAGAAGACCAACTGCAGAGGCTGGGGTGTGTGTATGACCTGGTTAGAGAGGAGGTTGCTACTGATTGTGGCTCAAGACATAGGTGAGAAATGTTTCCCTGTGTGAAGCGTTATCTAGAAGCAATACATGGCTATGTGGCTCTCCTTAAGGAACATTCATTGTGTCATCTTGATGCAGGGGAGGTGAGCCTCAAAGTCGGGCTTTGTAGGGCTGTTGGGCCCCACAGGGTTGTGGGGTGTCCCTTATGCTGTGTTGAGGTGCAGGATCTGAGAAAAAAAGAGACAGAGACAGGACACTGAAGAACTGGTGAAGAACAGGTGGACTCGGGGGGCCACCCCACCTGTGAGGGGAGATCAGTGAGGCCCCCCCCATGCCCCGAAGCATCTGTGTTTTTTAGGTACCAGCAGGGGGCAGGGTCGTGAGTGAGGTCATCATCTATAGGCTTAGTAATAGGGCATACATAATCACATGAGTCACAAGCGAGGGGGCCACCCCATTATGTCACTTGGTCAGAGAGGTGGGCCGTGCACAGTTGGGGGCCGTGCCGTGTGCAGTGGTACAGGGTCGTGTACAGAAAAGGGGTCCACCCCCATTAGGTCACTGAGGCAAGGAGGTGGGCTGTGTGCAACGGGTGTTGTGCGCAACACTTCTTATCTGGGGCCTGGAGACTTCAAAGGATTTCTAATAGAAGGATGCTATAAGCCAGTGCAGTGGGAGCTGACAGACTTGTGCTCCTCTCTCAGATATTTATGGGAGGATGATTTGGGCTAGCACAGAAGGGAGAAAAGACTGAAAGGGTGTACAGCCGCTGTGACTGGTCACACCAGAGGGTTCTTCTCCCTCAGTTATTTCCAGGATCTCAGGCCTGAGACCTGCTTTCCACAGGAACTGGATGCAAGGTACTACAACTCCTTTATCAGGAGAGGCTCTTGCTCCAAGCCTGCCATACAGCGTATGCCCGTTCAGACAGGGATGCCACCACCTGGGTTTTTGATTCTTGTCCTGGTCTGACTGTTTCACCATGTACTGCTTCTGTTCTGTGACTGCTCTAGGCATTCTTCCTACTACAAACTGCTATATGGTTATATAGAAGAATTCTATAAACCAACACTAAATGTGTCAGTGCAGCTCCGACTACAATACCTATATGATTATATAGAAAGATTATACAGAACTAAGTATGCTAGATATAAGTATTAAGTATGATTATATAAGCTAGATATATGTAAGCAGTAAGTTATACTTCAGACACTAATTCTGTAAACTAATATATGATTATATGTAAAGGATCATATAAAGGAAATAGTTGAGTAATAACACTATAAGATATTTTTCAGGCACAAATTGTGCCTGGGGTCTGGACAGTTCTCCTTCTTCGGTGCCCATGGGGGGTGTTACCCACAGGGCGTAGCCCACTACGTTTCTTGGCTTCACCCAGGAAATAATTTAAGGGTAAGCCAGTGGGAGGGCAGAAGAAAACAGCTTTCTGGAAGTGGCAGTGTTACAATTCTATGACTGTTTCCTGTAGAGCAGGGCTGCCCCATTGGCAGTGTGCTGACAGTTGTAGCTCAGGGCAGTTTTGCAGTCATATTTTTACCTACTTTTAATTACACGTAGATTAAGGGACAGTTCATGCAGAAAGTTCTAGGGAAGGGGAAATAACTTTTGGGCATCAGGTCATTGCTGTGGAAAGGGGCAGTAACTCAGATGTTGCCATGGCAATGGTAAACTGACATGCACAGTGGTAGGTATGTCTTATGGAAAATTGATTCCACCTCATCCCCATCTTAGCTAGTCCTCAATTTGGTCCAGTGTCCCAGCCCTGCCTCTGGAGTTGAGTCCTAGGTCCTGCCTCAATCTGGTCAACTAACACTTATATCTGTGCTGTCCTGGGATATGAAGCCAGTTGAGTTGTGTACCTGCTTCTCAAAGACAATGATGAAAAAGACAGAAAAAAATTAGACAATTATTATACAAAATATATGCCGTGCAGGGTGCAGACTTGCATATGTTCTTAAGGAAGGGGTCCCTGTCCCAGGCTGAGGAGGGTGGAGAAGGCAGGGTATAGAGGATGCCTGAAGGAGAATTAGGAGTGAGTTGGCTGGTTTTCCTTCCACAATAAGAGGTGTGAGATTTAAGTACTCTGGGACCCGCTGAAATTGTCTGCAAATTTGTGTGTTATGTTATGTACATGTCTGCCTTTCTCTGGAGAGGACACATAACTTTTTATCAGATTCTTAGAGGCCTAAGACCTTCTCTATCCCTAATTAATGATTTATGTTAACTGTACAGTATTTCTGAATATTGTACTGATGCCCAAATAATAGACTGTCTTTTCGTTTCTCTTTGTATATATTTGCATATGTATGTGTGGAACTATAGTAAACATTTGTATAGTTATATCTTTGTGCACACTTTCTTTTTTTTTTAAGTTTTAGAAGAGTTACTGCTTCATCAGAGAAGGTAGACACCTTAAAAACCTTTGGATACATATTGTCAAAATTCCCTCTGCAAATTTGTACAGGTTTATTATCGGCAGAGGTGGAGTACCATTTCCCTGAACTCTTGCCAATGATATTTTATTGCCTTTTAATTAAGAAATATTTTAAGATAAAGTGGTGCAGAAAAAACATGGATACCTATGAGCATATTTACTTGATTTAACAGATACTGACAATTTGCCATTGAGTTTTTCATGTTTTTATAAAGTGTGTGTGATAGCGACAGCAGAAGCCCACTCGTTCCTTCATCTCATGCATCTCCTTCCCTCCCCCAATACCCAAGCTAGCTTGCTTGCTTTCTCCCTCTTTCTTCCTTTCCTTCCTTCCTTTTCTTCTTTTCTTCCTTTCCTTCCTTCCTTCCTTCCTGGTTCATTCCTTGCTTCCTTCCTTTCCTTTCCTTTTCTTTCTCTTCTTCCATAGAGAAAGGATCTCACTATGTTGACCAGGCTGGTCTTGAATGCCTGAGCTCAAGCAATCCTTTCACCCTGGCTGGCCTCCCAAACTGCTGGGATTACACGAGTGTGCTACTGTGCCTGGCCCCCAATATGTATATTTTTCCTAATCACTAGATTACTAGGGATTGGCCCCCAAGGGTTTTTAAGTAGATATGTTATATGCTTTTACCACTCACAAATGTCTTCAACAATATATAATAATGTGCTTCTTGAAAGGTCTATTATACTGAGTACAGTTATTGTAATTTTTTTTTTTTTTTTTTTTTTTTTTTTTTTTTTTTTTTTTTTTAGATGGGAGTCTCACTCTGTCACCAGGCCGGAGTGCAGTGGTGTGATCTTGGCTCACTGCAACCTCTGCCTCCTGAGTTTAAGTGACTCTGGTGCCTCACCCTCCTGAGTAGCTAGGATTATTGTCACCTGCCACCATGCCCGGCTAATTTTCGTATTTTTAGTAGAGATGGGGTTTTGCCATTTTGGCTAGGCTGGTCTCAAACTCCTGACCTCAAGTGATCTGCCTCCCAAAGTGCTGGGATTGCAGGTGTGAGCTACTGCGCCCAGCCGTAATTTTCTTTAAACATGGATTTTTACCTTCTTTTTTTATGTTTTCTTTGCTTCTTTACTTTTCCTTTGCCTCTTCTGCCTCTTTCTCCTCCCATCCCTTGGACTGAATAGCTTTTGTTAACCCCTCCTCCACCTCTATTGGTTTAGAAGTTATACAAATAATTTATCTCTACTCTTTTAGGAGTTACCCTTAAGATATTTTAAATAGCTTTATTGGGATATAATTTACATACTATATAGTTCACCCATTTGATGTGTACAAGTTTTAAGGTGTACAGAGTGTGGCAACCATCACCACAATTTATGTTAATATTTTTATCATCCCCAAAGAAACCCCATAGCCATTATCAGTCACTCCTCATTCTCCCTTCCCCTCTGCCCTTGGAAACCACTAATCTATTTTCTGTCTCTGTGGATTTATCTATTCTAGACATTTCACATAAATGGAATCATTCAGTAAGTGTTGTGACTAGCTTCTTTCATTTACTGTAATGTTTTCAAGATTCATTAATGTCATACCATGTATCCATACTTCATTACTTTTTACGGCCAAATAATAATTATATGCATAACTCATATTTTTTCATTCATCAGCTGATGAACATTTGGGTGTTTCAACTTTTTGACATTAGGAATAATGACATAAAGAACATTCATGTATGAGTTTTTATATGAACATATGTTTTTAAGTTCGTTGGATAGATACAGAGAAATGAAATCACTAGATAATGTGATAAATCAATATTTCGCTTTTAAAGAAAATGCCAAACTGCTTTCCAAAGTGGCTGTCCCATTCCCACCAGGAATTTAGGGAGTTCCAATTTCTCTGCATCCTCACTAACACTGTAATTGTCTCTTTTTTAAAAAAAAAAATATGATCCTTATAGATGTGAAGTGGTATTTATTGTGGTTTGTGCATTTCCCTAATCACTAATGATGTTGAACACCTTTTTGTGTGCTTTCTGGTCATTCTTGTATCTTCCTTGGAGAAAGGTCTACTAAGGTTCTTCAACCATTTTTAAGTTGGGTTATTTATCTTTTTATTACTGAGTTGTAATAGTTCTTTATAGCTTTGGGATACAATTTGCATATCAGATATTTGATTTGCAAATACTTTTTCCCCTTCTGTGGGTTGTGTTTTGGTTTCTTGATGGCGTCATTTACAGCACCATAGTTTTCGATTTTGGTGAAGTCCACTTTCTCTGTTTTTTTTTCTTTTGTCACTTGTGCTTTTGCTGTCGTGTCTAACTCAAGTTCATTAAATTTACTCCTATGTTTTCTTTTCTTTTTTTCTTTTTTGAGACGGGGTCTCATCTCTTGCACTAGAGTACAGTGGCACAAACTTGGCTTACCTTTCTGTCTATGCACACTGTGGACTCCAATTCTCGAGTTCAACTAATTCTCCTCCCTCAGCCTCCTAAGTAGCTGGGATTACAGGCACTCGCTACCACCCGGCGAATTTTTGTTTGTTTGTTTGTTTTTTAGTAGAGATGGAATTTCACCATGTTGGTTGGGCTGGTCTTGAACTCCTGACCTTTTGATCTACCCACCTCAACCTCCCAAGGTGCTAGGATTACAGGTGTGAGCCACTTTGCCCAGACTTTCTATGTTTTCTTCTAAGAGTTTTGTAGATTCCGTTCTTAACATTTATGCCTATTGTCCATTTGAGTTAATTTTTTTGTATGGGATAAAGCAGGATCAAAATTCTTTTTTTGCCCTGCGGATGTCCTATTGTTCTAGCTTTGAATTTGTAACAGACATATTTTACCTACTTAAGAATATCTTAGGTTTTAATGATAAACTTCAGAATGATCAAGACTCATATACCACTTAAATTCGGATCATCCCTACCTCTTTCATGTATTGAGACCTAGTATTTTACCTCTGCCTTCTTTTCAAGGACCCCAGCATTCTTCATGACATTACACTTCATACATATGTGATGTTAATACTTCCTTAGTGTCTTTGCTCACCGTTGCTTTTGCTTTTCACTATTTCCTTCTTGGTTTTTTTGGCTGATACACACACACACACACACACACACACACACACATATATATACACACACACACACACACACACACATATGTATTATCTATATATTAATATGTATGTGTGTGTATATATATATTTTAGGATAGTCTCTCTCTCTCTGTTGCCCAGGCTGGAGTGCAGTGGGGGCAGTCTTGGCTCACTACAACCTCTGCCTCCCCAGCTCAACTGATCCTCCTACCTCAGCCTCCCATGTACCTGGGACTACAAGTCCAGCCACCATGTCTGGCTAGTTTTTAAATGATTTTGTAGAGGAGGGCTCTCTCTGTGTTGCCCAGGGTTGTCTCAGACTCCTGGGCTCATGCAATCTTCCTGCCTCAGCCTCTCAAAGTGCTGGGATCACAGGCACAAACCACAGTGCCTGGCCAGTCTCTTGCTTCTTAACCGAAATACATCCATATTGCCTATGACAGCCCAGGTGAGAGAGTGTAAAACTGTGATTCTGTCTTGTAAAAAGTCAGTAGTTGGCCTCACTCCATATGAACTTTTAATTGAGCTCTCACTTTGAGTATATTCCATTGTTATCAGGCTTCTAAAATTGCTGTTGAAATGTGAGTCTAGTCTGTCTTGTCTTTTAGGGTGCTTTTAAGATGTTCTAAAATTCTGTACTTTCACTACAGTGAATCTCAGTGTGGATTTCTTTTCTTTATTATTATTATTACTACTATTTTGAGACGAAGTCTTGCTCTTGTTGCCTGGGCTGGAGTGCAGTGGTATTATCTTGGCTGACCGTAACCTCTGCCTCCCAGGTTCAAGTGATTATCCTGCCTCAGCCTCCTGAGTAGCTGGGATTACAGGCATGTGTCACCATGCCTGGTTAAAGTTTGCAGTTTTAATAGAGGCGGGGTTTCTCCATGTTGGTCAGGCTGGTCTCGAATTCCCGATCTCAGGTGATCCACCCGCCTCAGCCTCCCAAAGTGCTAGTATTACAGGTGTGAGCCACTGCACCTGGCCTGTGGATTTATTTTCATTTGTTCTCCTTGGGAGTCTTTCTGTTTTGTGAAAATAGGAGCAATTCAGAGAAATTTCTCTAAGTGCTTCCCCACCACATCTACCCACTTTCCTGCATCTCTCTCTATGCACACTACCTTGTTTTTTTTTTGGTGACTTTGGAAGAACAACAGGCCAGGAGCATTGTTCCTCCAAAGTCACAAAAAATGGTAGTGTACATAGACAGCGATGTGAGAAAGTGGGACTCCCCTTCTCTACCACTCACAGGTCTTTGCAGCATCTCCACATCAGTTTTCACCTCTCTACCGCATACAGCATACCAACATACTTTCATCTGTCTCATCTTAGAAGACCCAGCTCTTTCTGTACCTCACTTCCCTCTAGCTGAGACCTCATTTTCTTCTCTGTACAGCAAACCCCCTTTAAAAACTTGAGTATAGTATAGTATAGTCAATGACATTCTCCCCTTCTTCCTTGTACATATTTTTATCAGGAGACCACCAATGACCCCCATGTTAAATTGCATGGTCAGTTCTCAGTTCCCCTCTTACTGGCCCATCAGCGGTATTTGGTCCAGTCAATTGTTGCTCCTAATTAAAAGTCATTCCTCATCAGACTTTCAGGACACCACACTGTTTTAGTTTGTTCTCACACTGCTATAAAGACACTACCTGAGACTGGGCAGTTTATAAAGGAAAGAGGTTTAATTGACTCATTGACTCACAGTTTCACATGGCTGGGGAGGCCTCAGGAAATTTATAATCATGGCAGGATGGGAAGCAGGCATGTCTTACATGGTGGCAGGCAAGAGAATGTGTGAAGGAGGAACTGTCAAACACTTAAAAACTATCAGATCTCATGATAACTCACTTACTATAATGAGAACAGCATGGGGGAACTGGCCCCATGATCCAAGCACCTCCCACCAACTCCCCCATCTACTGTGAGATTATGGGGACTACAGCTGAGATTTGGGTGGGGACACAGAGCCAAACCATGTCACACACTCTCCTGTTCTTTTTCTACCTTACTGATTACTCCTCCTTCATCTGCTTGTTCTTGGTCATCGTCTTAATCTCTTCAGCTTTGGAGAATCCTGGACTCAGTGTACAAACATCTTGTCTGTTCTGTTTAGTGAAATAATCCAAACCCATGGTCTTAAATATCCTTTCCAGTAGTGTCTGCAAACCTACAGTCTGTGCGCCAAACCTGGCTTGTCTCTGTAAGACAAAGATGGTTTTTATGAAGAACATGCAAGAGCAATCATATATGGCTTGCAAAGCCAAAGATACTTACTATCTGGTCCTTTACAAAAGAGGTTTGTTATCCCCTAATAGTATGGTGGTGGCTCCTAAATTTACATTTGTGGTTCAAACCCCTCTGCTGAAATCTGGATAAATTTATTCAACTGTTCACCGGACATCTTTACATCAATGTCTTCTATGCACCTCAAACTTGTCATGACCTAAACAGAGCATTTGAGTTCTGTCTACCTGCTCACGCCACAGTCTCATCATAGTCAATGGGAACACTGTCTTTCTAATGCTTGCCCCCAACCCAAGCATCATGGCTGATTCTTTTCTTTCATTTATACCCCACATTCAGTTTCAGCAAATCATTTTCAAAATACATCCAGATTCTAACACTTTCAGTATTTTTACAGTGGTTGAGTTTCCTGCTTATGTTCTCTCATCTATGTATTGTGACGGTCCCCTACTGGTCTTGCTGGTCTGCCTTCAGTCCATTCTCTGCATATCTCTGAGTTAAAATATAAATTAGATCATATCATTCCTTTGCTCAGAACTCTCACATGGTTTTTCATCTCACCCCAGGGGAAAAGCAAGCCCCACAGTGGCCTTGCAGAGCCACACTCTGGCCTCTGAGGTCTGCCTGTTCTGTTCCACTGCTGTATTCCCTCCTTCACCTTCTGACAGCCACAAGGGCCTCGCCATTACTCCTGAAACCCATCAGGTCTGCCTTTGACTTGGAGCTTTTGCATTTGTTGTTCATCTTCCCAAAACATTCTTCTCCAAGATATTTGCATAATATCCTTCAGGTCTTAATCGCAGATTACTTTCTTTGTGCCTGCCCTGGTCTGCCTATCTAAAATGGCACACTCCCCAGTAATTCCTATCCCCATTCTCTGTTTTGGTTTTCTCCATAGCAATTACTACCACTGAACATATTATGGTAGGCTTTATTTTTTATTCACAATTACTTGTTCCCTTCTCTGAAGGAAGGTTATGCATATCCACTCTTGGTGTGCTTGTCTCTAGTGCGTACCATTGTCAGCTTTGGGTTTGTGACTTGTTTATATCAATAGAATGTGAGCAAGTATGACACAGGTCACTTCTAAGC
Organism: Saimiri boliviensis; assembly: GCF_048565385.1. Taxonomy (NCBI): domain Eukaryota; kingdom Metazoa; phylum Chordata; class Mammalia; order Primates; family Cebidae; genus Saimiri; species Saimiri boliviensis. The sequence goes on from NC_133461.1 coordinate 100,894,924, forward strand.
AGAAACTTTCAGCACAACAGTGTGATTGGCTTTGTGTCTTGTATTTTTGCCCTCTGCCACTAGAAGAGCATGCCCAAGATAGGGGCTGTTTCTTCAGCCTGCATCCTGGAACTCATAGATTAGACCTATAGTCAACTCCCAGCCTGGAGTAGAGCCACAGGGAACCTATAACCCTCATTTAACATGAAGAACAAGTATTGTAAACCATTGAGATTTTGGGATTGTCTGGTTGCAATAGCAAATACTTAGTAATATATCAAATTTTACTTTAAAAATTATCTTTTCTCTTTCCCTAGCAAGTAGATCATTAAAAAAAAGAAGAACCACAAAATTATCTTTTGTTCTTTTAGAAGGTATATGCTATGAAAGCAGGGATTTTTTGTTTTCATTCATTACTTTCTTCTTAGTACCTAAAATACCATGTGCAGGGCACATGGTAGAGCTTCATGAATATATATGGTATTAACTAATATATGCTAGGAAATTCTTAGTCATTTTTTAAAAAAATATTCCTTCTCTTCTTTTTCCCTATTGCCTTTTCCTGAAACTCCTATTAGACGTATGTTGGACTTTCTTATTCTGTCTTCCGTATCTCTTAACCACTCTTTTATATTTTCCATTTCTTTAAATTCCCCCATTATTTTTATTGTGGGTAATTACCTCAGAACACTCTCCTAATGTTTTAATATGTTTTTAACCTGGGACTCATCTGCTTAATTAATTATTTTTTTTAGGTTTTATTCCAATGACTATATATTTTATTTCTTTAAATTCTATTCTACTCTTTTTTCAAACGTGCCTATTTTTATAATGTGCTTTTCTTCAGTATATTTTGTATACCATCTTTTCATCATTTTGACAATTTAAAACATATTTAGTTTATGCTTTTCTGTTGGAAGAATATTATCTGAAGTTTTGAGAGGTGGTAACTGCCACCTTTTTTAAAAAAGCTTATGACTGCTGCTCATAGAAAATTGTTTTTCCTTGTGATTGATAATATTTTTGGAAGTTCAGCCACAGTGAGCATTTAAAAAGTATTCTTGAAAGAGCCACACATGCTCTTTTAAAAAAAATCATTGGCTTGGGATGAATTTTACAAAAAAAAAAAAAAAAAGTGCTTAATTTGTACTTCATGCCTGCATATGGCATAGACTTGAGTTTTCACCTTCTTCCAGGAGGTTTTTGTTTTTTGATCCCCCAAAACTTAGTCAGAGATAATGATGCTTTTTTCTTCCCTGAGGTGTTAAATGGAGTTTTAAAGTTCACTCTTTACTGACAGTGCAGCCTTTTCAGGATCCCTGGATGAACTACAGTGTCCCACAGGGTCCCTGCAGGAGTCATAGTCTGTGTGAAGCCCCACCCTTCACTCTTAGGTCTGTATTCTTTGAGTCCTTTCTCTCCCAACCTTCCACCATCCTCAGCCCTGAGGAATCAGCTTTCAAGCTGCTTGCTTTATCTTTGTTTTGTCTTCCGGAGACTGCTTAGAAAGGTCTTTCCTGCCCTGAGATTAAAAAAACATCTCCATCTGTATTTTTTCTAGGTTTTAAAAAACTACTTACTTTCTTTTTTACATTGAAAGACTTAGGTCATGTGAAATTTATTTTGGTACATGGTGTAAGGTAGATGTAACTTTACTTTTCTCCCAAATGGCTAACCAGTTGTCTAAATGTACCTTATTAAGTAATTCATTCTTACTCTGCATTCACCTTTATCATGAATTCTTATGCATATGGGGTGAGTTTCAGAGCTTTCTGTTTCACTTTAATGATCTGTCTGTCATTCCCTGTGCTATTATCATATTCTTTTAAGTAGTATATCTTTCTAATACATTTTAATATTGGGAAATTCAGGCCACCTTGTAGTCCTATTTTTTTCTTGTCTAGTAGCAGATGTTTATTCTTTTTAACAAACTGAAGAATTATTTTGTTCAGCCACACAAAACATGTTTAAAATTTGATTGCAATGAAACACATTTATAAATTAATTTAAAAATAACTGGCATCTTTATGGCTTTGAGCCATCGCATGAAGAAACAGTTCCTTATATGAAAGTTTTTCATCTAACATTTGTTTTAAAACTTAGTATTTTTTTTGTTTTTCTTTTAAATGACTTTAAAAACACTTTAAGTTGTGGTAAAATAGACATAGCATAAAATTTACCGTCCTAACCATTTTTAAGCATATAATTCAGCAGTAAAGCTCATTTCCAGCTCATTCAGATTTTAATATAACTTCATGTTGCAAGAGGAAAACTCTTTACTCATTAAACAACTCCCCATTCCCTCTTATCACAGAGTGTTGGCAGCCAACATTCTTTCTATTTCTGTGAATTTGACTACCCTGGGTACTTCAGATAAAGTATTTTTCTTTATGGAGTTTATAAGTATTTTTCTTTTTGTGATTGGCTTATTTTGTTTAACATTATCAAGTTTCATTCATGTTGTATGAGTCACAATTAAAAGACTGAATGTTCTGTCATATTATATATATCACATTTTGTTTATCCATTCATTCATCCATGAACACTTAATTGGCTGCCAACTCTTTATACTGTGGGTAATACCGATATAAACTGGAATGTAAAAACATCTCCTTGAGCTCCTTATTTAAATTATTTGGGGTATATATCCAGAATTAGAAGTGCTGAATCACAGGGTAATTCTATTAATATGAATGTTTTATACTGTTATTAGTGGAATTTTCTCTGCATCATATTTTGTAATTGGTCCTTGGTGACATAAAGAAAAATGTATTGGATATTGGATATTTCCTATGTTTTTTATCAGTGGTTCTCAAGCTTAGATGTATATTAAAGGTATCTGGGAGTTTTTAAAACAGATGTGGAGCCAGGCCTCAGTCAAGAACAATTATATCAGAATTTCTGAGGTGAGCCTCAGGTATTGATAGTTTTTAAAAGCTTTCCAGGTGATTCTAAAATGAAGGTTGACAAAGGTATTAGACTCAATCATTGTTTAGTTGATTTTCAGGGATATTTTAGACAAATAATATCATCTGCAAAGAATCATTTTCTATATTTATACCTCATTAATGTGTTTTTGACTTATTGCATTGACCAAAATTTTCTCAACAATGCTAAATACATCTTTGTTTTGTTCTTGATTTTAAAAGAATGCTTTTGCTTTAAGTATATTAGATGCTGTATTCAAAGAGATTTTCTTTTTCTCGCTGTGTGTCTCTTGAACAAGATATAAAAGTAGAGATGATTTGAAGAGTTTACATTTTATCCATGCCTGTGTCTTTTAAAATTTTAGTATATATTTTCCTGAAGCAAGTACAGATAATTTTTCTTTCTTTTGTTTTGTTTTCTGGACAGAGTATCACTCTGTCACCCCAGCTGGAGTGCAGTGGTGTGATCTCGGCTCACTGCGACCTCCATTTCCCTGGTTCAAGCAATTCTCCTGCCTCAGCCTCCTGAGTAGCTGGGATTATAGGTGTGTGCCACCATGGCTGGCTATTTTATTTATTTATTTATTTATTGCATTTTTAGTAGAGATGGGGTTTCACCCTGTTGGCCTGGCTGTTCTTGAACTTCTGACCTCAGGTGATCTGCCTGCCTTGGCCTCCCAAAGCGCTGGTATGACAGGTGTAAGCCACCATGCCCAGCCAATTGTTTTTCACAGAAATCAAATTACAAACGTATTTTCTATTCATTTCACTAATACATTTAGTAAAATGTATATGCAATTATCAGTGGATGCTGACATCCTTCCTTCCTTTTGTGATATTTATGACATCCTTATATGCGTTGTGCATCTGCTATTTTGAAGCATGTTGATGGATTAGCTAGCGTTGAAACTACGGGTTAGAGCTGCTTTCTAATGGTAATATGCTCTTCCCCTCTACTTGGACTGACGACTGTCTCGATTGATGGAATACATAGCTGCTCCGATCCTAGAAGATAGAGCCACCTTGTTTATTTCTACCTCTGCTCCTATTTAAAGAACGCTTTCACTGGGATTTGGCCTCGGCTGTCATATGTTGCTACTTTTTCCCCACATTTCCTGTTCAGAGCGCGGCTTTGAGCACTGGTAGCTTCACCGATTTGTAGATTATCTGCAGACCCCAGACCTCCCCACAGTTCCTGCAGCTGGTGACACCCCCAGGCTTCCAGTCCTTGAAGACTTTGTTGATGACCACAGGCTCTCTGGAGACGTTATAGTAGATCGAGAAGTTGGGGTTCACGTTGACGTGGTGGGCGCCCTCCACCTTCCACAGGTCACTGCCGTGGCCCACGGCCACCATGCAGTTGATGCAGAGTAGCTGCACGTGCTCCATGGGGAACTGCAGCCGCTGGCTCTCGCGCTGGGCTGCCTGGGCTACCCGCTTGGTCATGGCTGCCTGCTGCAGATCCTGGATCTTGGCCTGGTACTCGGCCCGGTCCATTTTCTGCACAGCAGCCACTGCCTGCTCCATCAGCGTCTCCAGCGCCTCGTTGATCAGCTCCCGCTGCAGCTCCCGACTACCCTTAGTTGCTACAAATGAGTACACGCTCTGACCCGCTCGGGCACGACCTCTGGCCTGGACCATGGAGATCTCATTGTTCAGGAGCCCATAGCGCACCACCACATTGCACTGTGGGGTGTCCAGCCCCTCCTCCGCCACACTCGTGGCCACCAGAAGGTTCAGGGTTCCATCTCGTAACTTCTGGATCACTTCTTGCTGGTCCTTCTGGGTCATGTGGGTGCTCTGGCTGCTGTTCCCGGATCCGATCAGTAACTGGGCCCGGATGTCCACAGTCCGCAGGCCCGGCTGCTGCTGGAGCCACAGCAGGAGGGAGTGTGCGCTCTGGCGGGCATTGCTAAATCTGAACAGTTAGAAAACAAATGTTGGGTGAGAATGTGTGACAGAGGGGAACAGTACCTGCTGAGACTAAAAGGTGGCACCTGCACCCTAAGTTTCTGGGTCTTACAACTTCCGGGTCTGAGTCAGGAGACAGCGGTAAGGGAGGGATGACTTATCTTCCTTTCTCTTTTCTCTCTCTTTCTCCTTCTTTTCTTTCCCTCCCATCTTCCTTTCTTTTTAAATGATCTCCTTTTTATGAAGCAAAGACTGAGATTCATGAGACAATAATTGGCCAGATTTTATTTAACAAAACTCTGTTTTACTGTAGGTTCTGGGGATTCCTTCTGGGTTTTAGCATTATTTTGTCTGGAAGATTTTCTTTTCCTTTGGTTGTTTTTAATCTTTTGAGTTGGGTTTTAATCTTTTTTTTTTTTTTTTAAGTGTTTTGAAAGATACTTTAGTGGGAAGTTGGGAAAGATTGAATTAAGGCCCAGATTCAGATACTACTTTAAACCAGAAGCTGAATATCATTTTAATCAAGATAGTGATGTGCAGATCTGGACCGGAAAGGAGATAAGAGAGGAAGCCTTGAGACCCATAAGGAAAGCTAGGATAGCGCATTAAACTATTGGAGGACAGTCTCAGGTGTTCTTCCCACCTCAGCCTCCCCAATAGCTGGAATTATAGTCATCTGCCACCACACTAAGCCAATTTTTTTTTTTTTTTTTTTTGGTATTTTTGGTAGAGATGAGGTTTTGCCATGTCGTCCAGGCTGGTCTCTAACCCTGACTAACACAACTGTTGAGAAGGTCAAGAAAGATGTCTAATTCTTGAGACTATCTGACATTTTCAGTTGTGATTATTCCACATGTAAAAATGAATGGTGTGGGCACTGAGTGCGTAGAAGCACGTGAGGTGTGTGATGGGCTTGGAAGAAAATCAGATTTGGATGGGAGAGGGCAGTGCAGCCTCCAGAGGGTTCCTGTTGGTGGGGGAGCCTCCAAGGGGTTCCTGTTGAAGCCTCCAAGGGGTTCCTGTTTCTGGTTCACGTGCTAAGTTGACAGAATGTTTTGTTTCTAGAAGAAGGAGTAAAGAAGAGGAAATACTAGAATAGTTTTTTTTTTTTTTTTTTTTTTTTTTTTTTTTTTTTGGTCTGGCATGTTATCTTTGTGACTAGTTGTGGTAGGCTGTTCTTGCCCTGCTATAAAAAAAAAAAGACTGGGTAATTTAAAAGAATAGAGGTTTAATTTGTTCACAGTTCTGCAGGCTGTACAGGAAGCATGATGGCAGTATCAGTTTGGGAGGCCTCAGGAAGCTTCCAATCATGGTAAAAAGTGAAGGGGCAGCAGGCACATGATGTGATGAAAGCAGGAGGGAGAGAAAGAAGGAAAGAGAAAGAGAGAAAAAGGGAAAGAAAAAGAGGAAAAGAGGGGAAAGAGAGAGAGAGAGAGAGAGCGTGCGCGAGCGAGAGAGCGCCAGAGAATGAGTGAGAGCGAGAGCGAGAGCGAGAGAGAGAGAGAGAGAGAGAGAGGCAATGAATGTGGTGGGGGAGGTACCACACACTTTTAAACCACCAGATCTTCTGTGAACTCGGAGCAGGAGCTCACTTACCATGAAGGGGTTGGCTCAAGCCGTTCATGAGGCATCTGCCCCCATGATCCAAACACCTCCCACCAGGCCTCATGTCCAGCACTGGAGATTACAATTCAATGTCAGATTTGGGTGAGGACAGATCCAAACTATACCATTAGTCGCAATAATTCACCAGAATTTTCTTATAGAAAGTCTAGCCTTTATGGTGGGGCAGAACTAGCCCTTCAGACTTAATATAGTAATGCAAGGGATAGTACTGAGTCTTGATGAAGAGGTTAAATGACGTACACAAGCCTGCATAGCTTGTGAATGGACAAACTTTGAAATCTACCTACATCTGTGATTCCAAAGCCTGTGCCTCTCCTTGAGTAGAGCTGCCGTGTGTGTGTGTGTGTGTGTGTGTGTGTGTGTGTGTGTGTGTGTATGTGTGTGTGTATGTGTGTTGGCCTTGAATCATATTACAGAGACACACAGGGTACCATGAACTCCTAACAATTGGGATGGTGGAGGTGGGGTTATTTGGAGCTAGCCCCAAACTACAGGGCAGAGACCACTTTGAAAGGTGACCAGCATCGGGGAAGTGGCTGGGGATGAGGCTGGAAAAAGTGCTGAGGTCTCCAGGTCAATTTTCTGTTTCCACATTAGCTTTGCGGGGTAATGACTCAGTTGTCCGTAGGGACGGGGCTTGGAGCTAGCATCTGCCTGCAGATGGGGTGACAGGGACAGAGAGTGGGGAACCTGGGGCAGCCCTGCCTTGCTGTCCTCTGAGCCTCAAGACTCCTAAAGGTGGGGTCCTTCAGCACCACCCTGGAGTTTGTTAAAAATGCAGGCTCAGCCGGGCACGGGGGCTCACGCCTGTCATCCCAGCACTTTGGGAGGCTGAAGCGGACAGATGAGGAGATCAGGAGATCAAGACCATCCTGGCCATAGTGAACCCTGTCTCTACTAAAAATACAAAGAAAAAAAAAAAATTAGCCAGGTGTGGTGGTGCACGCCTGTAGTCCCAGCTACTCAGGAGGCTGAGGCAAGGGAATGGCTTGAACCCAGGTGAGGCAGGTTGCAGTGAGTCGAGATCATGCCGTTGCACTCCAGCCTGGGCGCCAGAGCAAGACTCCTTTTCAAAAAGAAAAAAGATGCAAACTCATGAGCCTCACCCTAGATGACAGAATCAAAATGTCTGGGGGTGAGACCCAGGGTTCCATGTCTCCCCAAGCCTCTCACAGGGAGATTCTGAGAGCTGCTCGTGTGAGGCGTGCTGAGTGCAGCCCAAATGTTCACACCATTCTCTGGCCTCTCGTAAAACTTGGCACAGTTTTATACACATATATATTGCATATATATATATATATATATATATATATATATATATGCAATAGTTAAACTTGCCTCTCTGTCTTCTTAGCTTGAACATTATATACAGGTGGCCGGGTGCAGTGGCTGATGCCTATAATCCCAACACTTGGGGCAGCCGAGGTAGGTAAATAGTTTAGTAGATAGATAGTTTATATAGATAGTTTATAGTTTAATTATAGGCTCACGCCTATAATACTAACACTTGGGGAGGCCAAGGGGGGTAGATAGTTTAGTAGATATACATATCTACTAAAATACATATATTTTAGTAGATATGTATATATTCTCTATTTTATTTAGCTTGCAGGTCCCGTAGGTGTGGTTGCGTTGTTAATAGAACCAAGGAAATTTGATCAGTTTGCTGGGCTGGTAAGAAACCATGCCTTCCTGGAGGTCAGTGACTGTGTTTTATCAACCTTCTAAACCCAATGACTGGCATGATTACTGGGCCATATAGTAGACACGCCGTAAATGCAGTTAAGTGGAATTGAATTACACACAGTACCAAGTGGGGATCTGAATGCACCCACTCTGTCTTTCTCGAAGCTCCATCTGAATCCGTCCTTGAGTCTTGGCCTGAATTTTCTCCTCCAAGTGCTTGTCAGGGAAGGGCACAGACTTGAAGTATTTGCTTACAAGTTAATTTGGAGATAAGCAAGAGTGAGTATCAGCGCTGAGGGGGGTGGAGAGTGATGCCTTCAGGCTGGCGTTCTGAAACCAAACAATTAAGTTCATTAACAGTAATGAAACACGGGGAAGACAGCAGCAGGGAGACGTGCATGGTATAAAGTGAGCATCGAGCATCGGCTCTCCCTTCACCCTCCTCACTTTTTCATTCTCTTCCTCTCAAAATGAAAGTTGCTGACCTTTGGGGTTTTGTGTACCCCTGTGAACTGTGAAACTGTTGCGTTCATGAATAATTGCGACTAACCCTAGGGAAACAGATCTTTTAGAAAGGCCTAATTTAAAGCAGCGTGGTACAAAAAGGCAGATCTTGCATTTCGAGAATATAAATGGATCAATGCAGATTCCAAGTTCCTTGAAGAGCATGACCAAATCATGTTGTGTGTGTGCATGTGGGTGTGCGTTTCTTTCTAGTGCAGTGCAATGCTTGGCATATCATGGGTGCCCAAATTATGCTTGCTGTGTTGCATTAAAAAAAAAAAAAAAAAAACCTCAAGCTGCTGTTCAAATTCACCTCTCTGTTCACGCTCCCTTTCTGTTCCCTGTGGTCAGCGTGGGGTTCGCTTGGCACAATGGAGGGACCTGCAAAAGGCACCCCGCATTTCTCAACCGAAACAGGCCCCTGGAAGTGCACAAGCAAAATGAATTCAGAGCTATGGATAGGCCTGGAGGGGTGGGAGGGAGGGGTGGGTAAGCTCGTCCTGCATGGCTGGTGTGAACTGGGATGGGCTTCTAATAGGCGAAATAAAATTGTAGTCACCGCTGTAAAAGACTTCTGCTGCAATGTATTAATCAGGGTCTGGGGAGATCGATGACACTGAATGATTATGTAGCATTAGGCAAACGTCCCAGTCCTTTGGCATTGCTGGTCTCTGCATGGTCTACAGATGCTCACATCTGCTTTGGTTACAGCCCCAAACTCCTGCAACCTGGCATGACGTTAATGAAGGCCCCTGCACTCTTCCCCACATTCCTTTAGCAAAATTAACCATATCTGGTCAACTTGGAAATCCAATGAGTTAATTAAGGCAGAATGGTCTATGATTTCCTTTTACATTATAACTGCCCCCTCAACCCTCACCCACCCCCACACGGACTCTGTCCCCCTCCTCCCTGCAAACCTAAGCAGTGAAACTGCCTCTTGCCCCATGTGCCAGAATGATTAATGGGGGGACTACAATGAGGTCAATTAGCTAGGGTCGGCTTGAAGCTGAAAGGTGGAGTGTGTTTCTTTATTGAACACTGCATTCACACTCCAAACGGTGACCTGCGCGGCAGTGATTTATTGCGAGGGCAGTCCTCTGATCACTTACCTTCAGTGCTTGTACCTTGGCTTTGAAAACCGGGTTTTCACTGTCAATTAACGCCAGACAAGGAGATCCATTCAAAATCTGAAATGCATACCTAATCATGGAGTGGGGGCAGGGGCCGTGAGGGGAGGGGCCGAGCAGAGAGGGTGGCAGTTCAGGACAGTGGCTCTGTCACCAGCCAGCGGGACACCCAAGCTGTGAAGGGGCTGGGCTTTCCTTTGAGGGCTAAAATGCTGTGGGTTTGAAAGCATGTTACCCTGCTTGGCAACAGAATCTTGAAGGAGTCGCTTTTTTGGCCCCAGAGGGCACACTCTTCTGCTCAGTTTTGTAGACAAGAGAGAGCGGCAGGAAAAACTTAGCAGTTTCTGTGTATTCTGAAAGCAATGATAATTTCTTGCACAGGCCTCTGAAATGGGATTTCAACATGAGTCCCTTGCATTTGGGGGCTTTCCAAACAAGGATTTTTAGCATCTCAGTGTAACACGATGGGTTGATATCTGTATTAAATACTAAGACAAGAATGAGACTTTCCAGGGATGATCAAGAATATGTCGTGGATCAATTATATTTCTTCCTATGATTATTATTATTTGGTTTGCATTTTTTATTGATACTAACATACCTGTTTGTGGGGTACATGTAATATATTGTTACATGCATAGACTGTGTGATAATCAAATCAGGGTATTTGAGATGTCTGTCACCTCTAGTACTTATTATTTCTATATTTTGGGAATATTTCAAGTCCTCTCTTATAGCTATTTTGAAATATACAATACACTGTTGTTAACTTGTACTTTGCTCTCAAACATCAGAATTTATTTCTTCTAAGTGTATTGTATGTTTGTCTCTTTGTACCTATTAGCCAGCCAGTCTGTCTGCATTCCCTCTATGCATACACACCATTCCCAGCCTCTGGTATCTATCATTCTATTCTCTATCTCTGTGATATCAATTTTTTTTTAGCTTCCACATATGAATGAGAACATATGGCATTTGTCTTTCTGTGCCTGGTTCATCTCACCTAATACAATGATGTGCAGTTCCATCCATGTTGCTGCAAATTACATGATTTTATTCTTTTTTATGTATGAATACTATTTCATAATGTGTGTTTATATATCTCACATTTTTGTCATTCATTCATTCATTCATTTGTGGGTATGTACATTGTTTCCATAGCTTAATTATGGTGAATAGTGCTGCAGTGAAGTTGGGAGGATAGGTATCTCTTTGACATACTGATTTCTTTTTTAGATAAACACAGAATAGGAGGGTGGCAGGATCATACGGTAGTTCAATTTTTAGTTTTCTGAGAAATACTATTTTCCATGGTTGTACTGATTGACATTCCCACTCACAGTGTATGAGAGTTCACTTTCTTTATATCCTCACCAGCATCTGTTACTCTTTGTCTTATTAATAACAGCCATTCTAACTGGGGGTAAAATGATATTTCGTTGTGGTTATTGTTCGTTTGTTTGTTTGTTTTGAGATGGAGTCTCACTCTGTTGCCCAGGCTGAAGTGCAATGTTGTGATCTCGGCTCACCTCTGCCTCCCAGGTAATTCTGTCTCAGCCTCCTGAGTAGCTGAGACTACAAGCACAGGCTAACTTTTTATATTTTTAATAGAGATGGCGTTTCACCATGTTGGTCAGCCTGGTCTTGAACTCCTGACATCAGGTGATCCACCCACCTTGGCCTACTAAAGTGCTGGGATTACAGGCCTGAGCCACCGTGCCCGGCCTCATTGTGGTTTTGATTCGCATTTCTCCAATGGTTAGCAATGAAGAACATTTTCCTGTATACCTGTTGGCCATTTATATGTCTTCTTTTGAGAAGTGTCTATTCCTGTCCTTTGCCCACATTTTGGGAATTACTTGTTTTTGTTTTTGGTGTTGCGTTGTATGTGTTTCTGTATATTCCGGGTATTAGTCCCTTCTCAGATGCATAGTTTGCAAATATTTTCTCCCATTCAGCAAGTTGTCTTTTTACTCTGTTCATTGTTTTCTTTGCTGTGTAGAAGCTTTTTAGTTTAATATAGTCCCATTTGTGGTTTTGTTGCTCGTGCTTTTGAGGTCTTGGCCATAAATTTTTTCCCAAACCAAAGTCCTGAAGTGTTTCCCCTGTGTTTTCTTCTAGTAGTTTTATAGTTTCAGGTCTTAGATTTAAGTCGTTAATCTCTTGAGTTGATTTTTCTGTATGGTGAAAGAAAGGGGTCCAGTCTTAGTTTTCTGTGTATGAATACCCAATTTTCCCAGCACCATTTGTTGGACAGAGTGTCCTTTCCCCAATGTTTGTTCTTGGCACCTTTGTTGAAAATCAGCTAGCTGTAAATACATTTATTTATTTCTGGGTTCTCTATTCCATTGGTGTATGTGTCTCTTTGTAATACCAATAGCATGCTGTTTTGGTTACTACAACCTTATAATATGTTTTGATTTTAGGTAGTGGATGTCTCCAGCTTTGTTCTTTTGCTCAGGATTGCTTTGGCTTTTCTAGCTCTCTTTTGGTTCCATATGAATTGTAAGATTGTTTTTCCCGTTTCTGTGAAAAAGGATGTTGGTACTTACAAAGGATCTGCAGATTCAAAGTAATCTGTGGGCTTTGTTGTTGTTGCTGTTGTTGTTGTTGTTTTGGTGGTGTCTCACTGTGTTGCCCAGGCGGGAATGCAGTGGCATGATCTTGGCTCACTGCAACCTCAATCTCCTTGGTTCAAGTGATTCTTCTGCCTCAGCCTCCTGAGTAGCTGAGACTACAGACACCTGCCACCACACCTGGCTAATTTTTTGTATTTTTAGGAGAGAAGGGTTTTACCATGTTGACCAGGGTAGTCTTGAACTCCTGACCTCATAATCTGCCTGCCTTGGCTTCCCAAAGTGCTGGGATCACAAGCATGAGCCACCACGCTGGCCGATCCTTTGTAATTTTTGTAGTCTGTTTTCTCTGGTTCTGCTCTGATCTTTATTATTTCTTTCCTTTTACTAATTTTGAGTTTGCTTTATTCTTGTTTTCCTAGTTCCTCAAGGTACATTGTTAGATTGTTCATTTGAAATATTTTGACTTTTTTGATGTAGACACATGCTGCCATAAAATTCTCTCTTAGCACTGATTTTGCTGTATCCCATAGGTTTTAGTATATTGTGTTTCAATTTTCATTTGTTTTAAAAGATGCTTCTGTTTTCCCCTTAATTTCCCAATTGTCATTTAGGAGCATGTTGCTTAAATTCCATGTATTTGTACAGTTCCCCAAGTTCCTCTTGTTATTAATTTTTAGTTTTATTACTTTGTGGTTTGAGAAGATGCTTGACATAATTTTGACTTTCAAAAATTTGTTAAGACTTGTTTTTGTCTTCTGACATATGGTTGATCCTAGAGAATGTTCCAAGTATGAATGAGAGGAATGTATATTGTGTAGCTGTTGGGTGAAATGTACTGTAAATGTCTGTTAGGTCCATTTGTTCTAATGTGCAGTTTAATTCCAATGTTTTCTTTTTAAATTTTCTGTGTAGATCAATTAAGCTTGTCCAACTCAAAGGCTGCATGCAACCCAGGGCAGCTTTGAATGTGGCTCAACACAAATTCATAAACTTTCTTAAAACATCGAATTTCTTTGCGATGATTCTTTAAATTCATCAGCTATCATTAGTGTATTTTAGGTGTGACCCAAAACAATTCTTCCAGTGTGGCCCATAGAAGCCAAAAGGTTGGACACCCCTGGTAATGATCTGTCTAATGCTGTGAGTAAAGTGTTGAAGTTCCCAACGATTAGGGTATTGAAGTATTTCTCTTCCTTCAGATCTAATATTTGCTTTATATGTCTAGATGCTTCACTATTGGGTACGTATATGTTTAGAACTGTTATATTATTTTGCTGAATTAATCCCTTTATCATTATATACTGACCTTCTTTATATTTTTGTACTGTTTTTGTCTTTTGATCTGATAGAAGTATAGCTACTCCTGCTCACTTTTGGTTTTTATTTGTGTAGAAAATCTTTTTCCATGCTTTTGCTTTCAGTCCATGTGTATCTTTACAGGTGGGATGAGTTTCTTGTAGGCAGTATACAGTTGGATCATGTATTTTCATCCACCCATTCATCCAGTCGATATCTTTTAAGTGGAAAGTTTAATCTGTTTGCATTCAAGGTCATTATTGGTATGTGAAGATTTATTCCTATCATTTCGTTAATTGATTTCTTGTTGTTTTGCATATCCTTTGTTTGTTTCTTTATCGCTTATTGTGTATCATTGTGGTTTGGTGGTTTTCTGCAGTGGTAACATTTGATTACCTTTTCTTCTTTCTTTGTGTGTTTGCTCCACCACTGGGTTTCATAGTTTCATGTGTTTTCATGATGGTAGATATTGTCTCTTGCCTTTTAGGTATAGAACTCCCTTAAGCATTTCTTGTAGGACTGATCTGATGGTGATGAATTCTCTCACTTTTTGCTTGTCTAGGAAAGACTTTATTTGACCATCATTTATTAAGCATAACTGTGCTAAATATGGTATCTTTGGCTGACCTTTCTTTTCTTTCAGCACTTTGAATATATCATCCCATTCTTTCCTAGCTTGTAACGTTTCTGCTGAGAAGTCCACTGTTAGTCTGTTGGGGGTTCTAAGTCACTAGATGCCTTTTTCTTGCTATTTTTAGAATTGTCTCTTTATCTTTGACTTTTAACACTTTGGCTATAATGTACAGTAGAGAAGACCTTTTTGTATGGTATCTGTTTGGGAATCTCTGAGCTTCCTGCCTCTTGATGTCTAAATTTATTTTTAGACTTGGGAGGTTTTCAGCTATTATTTTATCAAATACGTTTTCTAACCCATTCATTTTCTCTTCACCTTCTGTAATATGAAAATGTTGAATATTTGGTTGCTTTATGGTATGCCATATGTCACGTAGGCTGTTTTCATTAAAAAAATTATTTTCTTTGCACTTTTGTCTGATGGGTTATTTCAAAAGAACGTAGAGCTCTGAAAGTCTTTCTTCTGCTTCTTCTAATCTATTTTTGAAGCTTTTGCATGTGTTTTGTGTTTCATTTAATAAACCTTTCAGTTCTAGAACTTCTAGAATTTCTCATTCATATCCTGTAATGTTTTTCTATTTTTGTATTGTTTTTCTGTATGTCCTTGTATCTCACAGAGCTTCTTAATATCATTATTTTGAATTCTCTTTTTGAGGTTTCATAAATTTCTTTTTGATTGGAATTTGTTGCTGGTGAATCATTGTGTTCTGGAGGTGTCATATTTTTGTATGACAGCCTCTGTCACTTTTTATTTGTCCTTACATTAATATCTATGCATCTGATGTAACAGTTGCCTGTTTCAATTTTTTGAATTTGCTTTTGAAGGGGAGGACTTTTTTTTCCTGAAGATGTATCTATAGTGTTGGCTGGATAGGCTTTGATTTTTTGGATTGGCTTTGATTCTGGGTGCATATAGTAGTATAGTCTCTGTATGATTTCTTGTGCCATAAACAATGTTGGTGGTATCTGCTTCCTTTCAGTAACTTAGAGTGTAGCTGTTAGTGAAGCCTGTGATGAAGCTTTGCTGGATATGGAAATAAGTAGGGGGTAGGGGGCCTGTCTTTGGACTCTAGTGATGGGAGTGGTGGCCCAAGTATGCCTATCCTTGGGTCCCAGGGTGTCATATGCTGGCACTGGTGCTACTGAGTTCAAAATGGATCAATTCTTACACCACCAGGTGGCTTTCTCAGGTATAAGTAGTGCCAGTGGTGGCTAAGCAGATGAGCGGGTTCTCGGGCTCCTCGACAGCAAGTGTGACATGGACAATGGCAGCGTAGTGGTGGGACTAACCTCTGGGTCCCAAGTGCTCCATGCTGGTGTTGGTGGTGGCCATGACAGACTGGGTAGTTCAGTCCCCAGGCCTTTGGGTGGGTGCCTGCTGTGGTGGTAGCAGCAGGTTGGGTGGGCCTGACCTCAGGCCCCTGGAAGGAGTGTTCAGGTGCCAATGGTGGTGGACTGAACTGGGTGGTCCCCAGTTCCCCAACAATGTGCTCAGGCACTGGTGCTGCAGAATCAGGCCACATGGATCTATCCTCAGGCTCCCTGGTGGTACATGCATGTGTTGGCTGCAGTAGGAAGGGGTGGGGTGTGACCCTCAGGTCCAAGGCAGCCAATCCTGGTGAGGCAGCTGAGCAGGCTGCCTCATTTCCCTCTCTTTCTTTGCTGTAGGAGTTTCCTGTCACTTCTCTGTTGAATTTCAGCATTCTTTCTTAGATGGTATACTTGAAGTATGATTATTTCCTCACTACTTTGGTTTGTCTTTATGAAGGAGGCGAGTACCAGATGCCTCTAGTCAGCCATCTTGAGGCCCTCCTTTCTTCCTATTCTCAGTCTCAGAATCCTTAGAATACCACAGTGGTCTCACCTTTGGGAATGTCCACAAGAACATCAAATGATTTGGGATCTTATCCCCTGGTCTGCTGCATTCTCTGGTAGATTCCTCCTCCAACATCAGCATAGCTCACCCCTCATCTTCTTCAGGTCTTTGCTCAGGTGGCACCTTCTTAGCAAGATCTTTCTTGACCGTGTATTCAACTTGCAACTCCCCTTTCCCCTTTCTGGTTTTATTTTTCTCTTTAGCTTTTATCACCATCTGACATATAGCTGGCTTTCTGTATCAGTAAGTTCTACATCTAGGAATGCAACTGACTGCTGATTGAAAATAATTGAAAAATAAAAAAAAACAATTTAATAATTTAAAAATACAAATTGAGGGCTGGGAGCAGTGGCTTGTGTCTGTAATCCCAGCACTTTGGGAGGCTGAGGCAGGTGGATCACCTGAGATCAGGAATTTGAGACCAGCCTGACCAACACAAAGAAACCCTGTTTCTACTAAAAATACAAAATTAGCTGGGCGTAGTGGTGCATGCCTGTAGTCCCTGCTACTCGGGAGGCTGAGGCAGGAGAATTGCTTGAACTCAAGGCAGAGGTTGTGGTGAGCTAAGATTGTGCCGTTGCACTCCAGCCTGGGCAACAAGAGTGAAAGTCCATCTCAAAAACAAAAAGCAAAAAAAAAAAAAAAAAAAAAAATCGCCAAATTTAAAATATATAGTTTAACCACAATTTATTTGTCAGTAATCTAGAGATGACTTAAACTATACAGGAGGATGTTCATCAGTTATATGCAAATACTATGCCGTTTTAAAAATTATATTTTGTAGAGATGGGGTTTCACCATGTTGCCCAATCTGGTCTTGAACTCCTGGGCTCAACTGATATGCCTCCATCAGCCTCCCAAAGTCCTGGGATTGCAGGTGTGATTTATGCCATTTTATAGCAGGGACTTGAGCATCTTCAGACTTTGATATCCACAGCATTCCTGGAACCGATTCCCCAGTGATGCTGAGAGATGACCGTACTCTGATTTTTACTAATGTATTTATTCACCATCTGTGTCAACCACAAGAATACAAGCTTCATAACAGCAGACGGTTTGGGGCCTTTTGTTCAGTATTGTGTCCTACTGCCAAGAATACAGGAAGGACTACAGGAACCCTTTCACCCCTGCAAATATTTTCTTCAAAGATTGTGTGTCTCACTGGTTCCTCAGACTGGTTTATGGCTTAAAATTATCTATATTTAATTCTTACATTTAAGGCATCTATAGTTGACAGTTCTAATAGTAAAATATTTTAAATTTTTATATTTGATTACAACTCCCTCTACCTTTTCTTTTTTTTTCCTTTTGAGACGAGATCTCACTCTGTCACTCAGGTTGGAGTGCAGCGGTGTGATCATGGCTCCCTGCAACTCAACGTGCCCAGGCTCAGGAGAACCTCCCATCTCTGCCTCCTGAGTAGCTGGGACTACAGGTGGATGCCACCATGCCCAGCAAATTACTCAATTACTTCCTACACATGTAAAAACACTTCTGCACAGGTCACCTCTTTCCTTAGTTTCCCTTTGTAAAATGGGATAATAAACCTGTTTCATGGCATTGTTGTGTGAATTAACTGAGATGTATGTTTTGCATGCAGTAGGTGCTTAATAACACCAGCTCTTACTGATTTGCATCTGAGCATCAGAAAAATCCTCACAAGAGATACAGAGCAGGACAGTAAGTGATCCACGTCTTTTACATGAAGCAACTACAGTCAGAGGTGTTGAATTACTTGCCCAAAGTCACCCAATGAATCAACATACTGGCTCTAAATTATTCCCCTGATGGAGACCCTTACTCTTGGTCTTTATTTATTTAGAAATGAAGTTACATTAAAAAATAAATTCTATTCAATCTCAGAAATCTAAAGAGAGGCTACTAATAGTATTAGGGAAAGACGTAGTATTAACAATCTGCAGCCAGGTGTGGTGGCTCATGCCTGTAATCCCAGCACTTTGGGAGGCTGAGGCAGGCAGATCCCCTGAGGTTGGGAGTTCCAGACCAGCCTAACCAACATGGAGAAACCCTGTCTCTACTAAAAATACAAAATTAGCTGGGCGTGGTGGCTCATGTCTGTAATCCCAGCTACTCGGGAGATTGAAGCAGGAGAATCGCTTGAACCCAGTGGAGGTTGCCGTGAGCTGAAATGGTGCCAGTACATTCCAGCCGGGGTGACAAAAGCGAAACTCTATCTCAAAACAAAACAAAACAAAACAAAAGAACATGCAGTCACAAATGTTTTCCCATCTGAACAAAAAAGCACCGTGGGCAAAGCTGTGGGTGTCTCCGTGCCATTGACCTTTCCTCAACACCTCTCTATCCTACTCTTGAAAGCATGTTACAGTGAGAATGATGGGACAGTTTTTGAGTTTTCTCTAATTTATAGGAAAAAACATTTGCAAAACTTAATATACATTAACAGTAACAAATTACTCTCCTCATATGCCATGGTAGATCGCAGTGGACCAGTGTCATAGGACCACATTTGAGACTACAGATCCGCGCCAGGAGACTGACCCCCTTCCCATTCTCTGCGCTTGTGAAGTAATAATCCCCATCGTTCCTCTCAAAGTGACGAGTGGAAGGGGCAGCACAGTGGCGGACCACCTCCTCTTCCGGCAGTTAACACTGGTATCTCTCCACTGACTTAGGATATGATAACTCCTATAATGAGGAAATAAAAGAATTAGATGAACCTTTCCCTAAATCGGTCCTGGTTTCTCTGCCCCCTTTCCTCAGGAGACACTTAATGACAGACATGTGAATTTGGAAAGACCATTTTGGTTGTTTCTTTCCTTCCCAATTACAGATTTGTTCCTTTGGAATGTTTCTGGAAGGTTTATCTCACCCTACTTTAAATGCACAAGTCAGTGGGACATCCCTGGATTTCTCTTGGGAAGTCATTCTGACAGCTGGAAAGTCTCTCATGATCAGCAGACAGTAGCTCCCTCTGTTTAGAATTAGCTCACGAATGGGGAACCTGGGGATGGCATTCTGAATCTGTGATATGATTGGCATGCGGGGGCCCTGGCTGACGAGGCCTGATCACAGGCTTCCTGCAGCTTCATGAGGTGACGGAAGCACGGCATTTGGAGGCGAGGTCTGAGCTTGACCCACGTTTCTACCCCTAACCCACTGTGTGTCTTTGAACATTGCTGGGCCTTCACTTTCCTTATCTGTAAGACAGGTTTAATAATACCCACTTTGCGAGAGTGTTTTCAGGAGTGAATGAGACATACTTGCAAAAGCATCTTGACCATGCTGTGGGATGTCAGGAATGGGGCTGGGGGAGAATATCTGCCTACCGCCTTGAAATGTGAACCTTGGAAAGCCAACTGTGTATTGCGAACCTCCAGATAAAAGGGAGTCTGTAGGAGGAGGACAGAAAGGTCTGCAGGGAAGAGGTGGGGGCTGCCGAGACCACAATACTTTGGCTCTGGGTTCAGATGGCAACTGTGTGGCTGTGGCTGCATTGCCTGAATGGAAGTGCTGTTAGGCCAAGGGAAAGCATTCTGGACGAAGGACAGGGGTCTTTTGCAGTTGTCGTGTCCATCCGTAGTCACCATGGAATGCCGGAAGGTGAGCATGAGTGTCCCACGTCTGTGTCTGAGATCCTTCCGCAGACGCCAAGTAGGAACCAAGTCGGGTGTAAGTGAGAGTTTAGGTTTGTAGCTACATGCAAATTGGCCAAAGCTGGATGATGGGATCATACCACGGGATGCCCTGGAGATGAGGGCCATGCTGGGCTTTCTCTTTCACACTAGTGGGCCCCAGGGGTCCTTTAGCAGCACAAGAAATGGGATCTGCATGCTAGATAGGGGACCCCAGAGAAGAGTGGAACATCAAGTCCCAGGGAGGAGGCTGACAGTTAGACGCAGGTCCAAGGTGAAGGGTCAGGTAGGACAGAAAGAGCAGGGCCCCAGACAGAGGACGAAGCATTTGCAATGGTGAGAAATGGGATCCAGAGGATAGGAGCCCATGAGAGGGTGCATAGGCGCGAGGGGACCATGATACTGGCTGCCTCACATAGGACTAATGGGAATGGAAGTAGAAATGGATGGGGTTTCTCCCTTTTCGGTCACATTTGTCCCTGTCTCTCTCTCCCTTCTTGCCTCTCCCATGATTTACTTGCAGCAGTTTAGGTCCAGGGGTGGCTTCTGTTGGCAAAATGCCCTTTTCCTTGGAAAGGGGGAGAGGACAGCTTTTCTCCATTAGTGTCCAAAGAATGTTAAATGAAAAAAGAAGAAATGTTGGGTTATGCCAAGTTATCCTGCCCTGTGAGCTAGGATAGGGCATTGCAGGGCCTCCTATCACCACTTAGCAGTGAGGAGTTAAATTAGCTACCCAAGCATACTCACTTGGTAAAAAGGCAAAGCTGGGTTTCAAAGATAGATCTTGTATAGCTGTGGAGCAATTGAACTCTCTGGGTAACTGTCTTCACAGCTGTGGCTCTAACCTGATATGTACAAGGTGAATGTGCACATGTAGATACATGTCCACATTCCACCCTCCCAAAGTCATGGGAAAATGGAAGCTTTAATAAATGTGGTTGTAGATAAAGGAACAGCTCATAGTGATATTTGAAAGCAATGCTATTAACAATTGAAACAAATTCTCTACACGACTTTGTAAGATGACATGGAATGATCATAGACAAAAAGTGAACTAGTCTCAGAATAAAAGCACTTGTCAGTGATGAGGAGAAAATTCACTGCTCATTATGGGACTGATCGTAGTCGGCTTGTTTCCTAATTTAACCTAACTCTTTAAAATTAAAAATTAGAAGTATGTGTGGGAAGAGAAGTGGATTAAGAGCTAAGAGACTTGGGTTTTCATCCTTGCTCTGTGGCTAATGAGCTGTGTGACACTTGCAAGTGGCTCAGTCTATGAATCTTTGTGTCTTCACTTGAAAAAAGAATGTGTACATTGGATAATCTCAAATTTCCTTTCAGTGCCAAAAAGCTGTAATGAGCTTTTTTGTTTGTTTGGTCGTTTCTGTGAGAAAGGCTCTCACTCTGTGACCCAGATGGGAATGCAGCAGTGCGATGATGGCTCAGGGTACCTTCAAGTGATCCTCCCATCTCAGCCTCCCGAGTAGCTGGGACCACAGGCCATGTCTGGCTAATTTCTTTCTTTCTTTCTTTTTTTTTTTTTTCTTTTTTTTTTGTCATGGAGTCACACTGTGTTGTCCATGCTGGTATCAAACTCCTGGGCTCAAGTTATTCTCCCACCTCAGGCTTCCAAAATGGTGAGACCACAGGCATCACCCACCATGCCCAGCTAGCCAAAGAGCTCTTTAAGAGAACTCATAAAGGTGCCTAGAATGTGTATTTTTATCTTTACCAAGATCACAGGCACCTGCCAAGGTCTATCTGCAAATGCATTATCCACGTTAGCATATTTCCTTTCTCGGGGAGGGGCACTGCTCTTAGGCATGGCTTGGCCTTTTGTCCTGGATCCAGTCCCTTCTTGCTTTTGCTAAGCCCCTTCTCTCCTGGGGAGTAGAGTGTTACCCAAAGTCTGCATCGGGGGTTCTACACGCTCCTGCATGGTTTGCCTGGAACTCCAGATCCTGTTGCAACCAGATTTCCTGTGGCCTCGTCCTCACATCACACACCCTCAGCTTGCCTGATGAGACTTTCCTCCGCTGATTGCTCCTGGGGCCTTCCTCTTTTTACCCATCCCATCTAGCCAGCTTCTCCAACTTAGTTTGAACCACTGTTTTGAGAAAAGCTGAGGTTGCCTTGGGCGGTGTGTATAAATTAGGGTGGCAAGGAATAGCTACACAGGGAAGAGGAGATGGAGATGACGCAGACTCTCCCACCCAGGATACTAGCAAACTTCGGCAGGCATTAACAGGACTTAGACTTTACCGCCTCTGCACTCCACTGGCACCAGAGATGTCTTCCACACCCCCCTTCTCCCTTTCCGCATCCACCCATCCTCTGAGATGCATGTCCAACCTCATCTGCTCATGTCACAAGACCAAGCAGTCTGTCCTCCTCTGAAATGGCATCCCACATACTATCTGTAGCTGCCCCACTCTACACATAGCCCAATTAATTCCTACTTCTTCAGATCGCAGCTGAAAAGTCACTCTTCCTCCAGAGAGCCCTCCCTCGCTACCCAAACAGGCCAGTTCCCTCTGTGTAGATGCTCATGAACCTCTGTTACTTTTCTTTCATCCCACTTAGAAGGTTGTTAATTACATGTTTATTTGAGTGAATAATTGATTCCCAACACTCTGCCACAAGCACAGAATCTGGTCTCTTCCACTCACCACTCTATTCTCCAAGGTCCAGCAGGGTACCACAGGTATACTCTCTCGAACCTCGTTTATGCTCTTGAATGTTTATGTAAATCCTAATTACTTGCCTAAAGATGCTTTCTCTTCTGCTGACTTGCATCCTCCTTGAAGGCAGTTCCATCTTTCTGTTTTACCTTCAGAGTCCAGCACTGTTCTGAATAGATACACATCAATTTGACATTTCAGTTGTAGGAGACATTATTTGATCATTAGTCTGAATTTATACCATCTGACCTGTGAAGGGAACTTCTTCCTGAACATGTTACTGAACTGGGGTCCACTTGCTGGCACAGGAAGGCTAAACTCCCATGCCGAGATTTTGCAGGGAAAGAAAGGAGGGCGTTTATTTGCAGGGCACCAAGCAAGGAGAATTGAGTTGCTCATGCTTAAGACCTAACCCCCTCGATGGCTTACAAGCAAAGGCTTTTAAAGGCAGGGGTACATTTCAGGAAAGCAGAAGTTACAGGTAAAACTGTATATTCCTATCTGGATGTTAAAGATTAGTTTAATATTAAATATTAGTTTATTCCACCTAAAAAGGTGGGTTTAGGTGGGATATCTGGAAGTGGGGGCTTACAGAGCACAGGTGGATTCGGGGATTCTGATTTGTAGATTGGTTATGTAATGGAAGCTCTGCCTAAAATCTTCTAGTCAGCAGAAAGGAATGTCAAGTCCTGGTCTATGGGTGTGCCTCCCTCCCGGCCCCTTAGGAAGAAATGCAGAACAAAAACGTCAGAGTTCAGTCCTCAGTTCGCTGCTTTTTGAGCTCTGTGTGTCAGTGGATTCATTTAGTGGGAGTCTAGGTTTCTGAAAAACACTTCAGAGATGTATGTTACTATGTAATCTTTAGTTTCCATAGGGAGCCAAGTATCTTGTGACTCTAATTTCCTTGGCTTTTGTTTTAAGCTACTGTTACTTTCTTGCTTATCAAGTTACTCATTTGCTTCTCAAGGCTAGCTAGGTGCCTGTAATTTCTCTCCAGGGAACTCAGGATTTTCCTTTATTTCCACGTTTAGGAGGGCCCAGCAGGTCCCTCAGAGGGGGTTCCTGCAGCACGTCAAACTTTCTGTACAGAAAGGAGGTTATTATTGAACATCAGAGTTGTAGATAAATGTGGCATGAGAAATAAAAAGGAAACATTCACCCTGGCTTAAGACTACACGAGGTTCTCAAAACAGGACACTCTCTGGGGACAGCATCAGGATGGGGAAGCTTGTGGGGAAGGGTTGGTCTCGGGGTTTTAGGCCTGATTCCACACTGTCTGCATTCCACAGAGGCTACTCGACCTCCCTGGGCTTCAGTCCTTTTCCTTGCACACAATGCAATAGAGTGGTAGTGCCCAGTGAGCTGTGGCACATAATATATGGGTACAAGATGGTCATTTCAAGGAATCCAATAATATTCAACACTTGCAAGGGTTCTGCATTCAGGCTTCCATTTCTTTTTGCAATTTGGACCAAGTAACTAGATCTGCTTTTTTTTTTTTTTTTTTTTTTTTCCTTTTTGCAAAAGATGGTGTTAGGATGGGGTAGAGGTGAAGAGAAATAGCTGCCTTCTCTCTGCAGAGTTGATGAAGCATCAACTGGGATAATAAATGTGAAAACACCATGAAATGAAAACATCTATTTAAATGCAAGAGGTTGTTATTTACAGTCTTTAAATGATATTTGCCCAGTTCTGGTTGTTGACGTTTAGCATATCCCACAGAAACTGTGGGAACTGCAGAAACCACGGAAAGCGATGATTAAATTCAAAAACTCAATCTGACCCGAGCTGTTTGTGTTGGTAATCTCTCGGTGCCGTTTTCTTGCTTAGTACTGAGGAAGCTTTGTGGATGGTTCACAAGGAGGAGGTCCAGTGGAGCTGGTGGCAGTCTGTGCCTTCAGAGAGGGGGGCCTAGCTTTGGTTATGCCTGCAGATGGATCCCTTGTCAGTTTCAGAGGATTTGGTGGCGCTGCACTTCGACTGCCCCAAACCAGAAATCAATCTGGGACTGTGCAAGGGAGGAACAGTGAACTGTATTTTACAGGACAAGAAAGAATAAGATAGACAAGGAGAGAGATGTTGACTGAAGACCATGAACTCATTCTTTTTCTTTTCTTTTCTTTTTTTTTTTTTTTTTTTTGAGATGGAGCCTCACTGTGTTGCCCAGGCTGGAGTGCAGTGGCCTGATCTCAGCTCATTGCAATCTCCGCCTCCTGGGTTCAAGCAATTCTCCTGCCTCAGCCTCCTGAGTGGCTATGATTAGAAGCACCTGCCACCATGCCCAGATAATTTTTTTGTGTTTTTAGTAGAGATGGGGTTTCACCATGTCAGCCAGTTTGGTCTCAATCTTCTGACCTCATGATCTGCCCACCCTGGCCTCCCAAAGTGCTGGGATTACAGGCGTGAGCCACCGCAGCCAGCCCATGAACTCGTTCTTAAGCATCAGCTCAACAGGCTTATTGATGTATCTTACCAGAAGCCCTAAACAGAAAAGTTAAACATGTAAGATTTGTAGTCAGGCAGGTTTGAGCTAAGATCTTGACTCTACCCAGGAGCCCAGGGTAAGTTACTTCTCCTTTCTGTGCCTTAGTTTCTTATCTGTATGGGAAGAATACAGTCCCTACCTCCAGTGATTATTGTGATGATCATATATGGATATCCAATAAATGTTAGTTTTTTTATTACTGTGGGCAGAACATCTTCTATATTATTAGTTCAACCCTTTTAGTTGTTCAAAATCATTGGCACTTTCTAATCTCAGAGCTCTCAGGAGCAGCATGGTGAACTGGGAGTAGGTTGCCTGAAGAAAAGGGTTCTGATGGATTTGTCACTTACAGCTCTGTGACCTTGGGCAAGTAACTTACTTTTTCTGGCCCTGTTTTCCCAGACAGTAAAAAGAAGGTGCAGTGGCTCATGCCTGTAATCCTAGCACTTTGGGAGGCCAAGGCAGGTGGATCACGTAAGGTCAGGAGTCCGAGATCAGCCTGGCCTACATGGTGAAACCCCTAATTTCAAAAAAATACAAAAAATTATCTGGGTATGGTGGGTGGTGCTTGTAATCCCAGTTACTTGGGCATCTGAGGCAGGAGAATCTCTTGAACCCAGGAGGCAGAGGTTGCAATGAGCCGAGGTCACACCATTGCACTCCAGCCTGGGCAACAGGAATGAAACTCCATCTCCAAAAAAAAGGGTTGCCTATTGTCAACAAATATGTATTTAACACCCAGGATGTTCAGGACATGTGAGTGACTCAAAGAAGTGGCAGCTGCAGAAGTGATGCCCAATGTTGGGGCAGGGGGTTGGTGGGGTTGGCAGAGATAGAGGACTCTGTGTGAAACCCCAGTGAGGGGGCAGGACTCAGACTTTCTGGGTACCCTCTTCAGGGGTGTAGGAGGAAATGGAGAATCAGGTGTAGGGCCCAAAGGGAACTTCAGGGAACTCTGAAGCTTCATTGAAAAATCAACTTGCAAAAGACAGATTAATTGGAGAAGAGACATACAAATTGATTTAATGCATATGCATGGGAGCCTTCAGAATCACACCCATTGAATCACACACGTTGAATTATGGATAGCCATGTAGAAATATGACTGGACAACATGGGTGTGATCTAATGCTAACAGACTGAATAGGAAACCGCGAGGCCTGTCTAGATCTTTCGTGGCCTCTGAGTGTGCGTTCCTTCCTCATGTGTGTGGGGTTGGGGGGTGCAGGCCCTCTCTGGAACAGGGGTCCTATGACCTAAAGTCAAATAAGGTAGGTCAGATAATTTCTTTATGGCCTATTTTTACACAGAAAGGCAGAGGAAGTTTAGAGTAGTATTTTTACGTTTTATGGGTGGCTTTGAAGAAGGGGTTCTGGATTCTATGACTGGCCTGGGGGACAGGAAGGCAGGAGGTGAGAGAAAAACTTCTGCTCCTGAGGCCTTTATTTGGGGATACTGTTTTCTGAGTCCCAACACTGTTGAATAAGTTAACACCCGAATGGCTGAGTTGATTATAAGATAGACATACGTTAAGCCAGGGTTGGGAGCGGGAGGAGTCTGGAGGGTTTCAAGGGTGCAGGTGGACTTGAGAGTCAGCATCCCCTAACGCCCTGGAGGAGTAGAGGGAGGAGGAGGGCAGCAGCTCTGCGGTGATCCAGGAACCCCAGGACAACCCCAATGCACTGGGCTGGGGACTGCACCTGCCACACTGGCGTTGGCCCCAGGTGGGTGGGGTGGGGGCGGGGCGTCCGCAGCCTCGCTGATTGGCCAGCCGCGCAGTCAGGTGCCTCCTGAGCCTCCAGCCTCACTGCAGGCTGGTCCCTCAGCTCAGGCTGATTTCCCAGGCCGAGAGCTGATGCTGATCCCGGAAACCACACACGCAGTCGGGCTCCAGCCAGTTTAATTTCTGGCTGGGAATCAGCGAGGAGACTGTGCTGCCCCCACGCCCCTTTCCTGTAGATGTTGCTCACCGCACACCCAACACACCTTCTCCTTTTCCCGCATTACCCCCTCAGCCCCCCGATCTCCCCACCTTCACCATTTTGGGGGGCAACCCTTCCCTCTTAATGTCACCCCATCCAGTGTCAAGCACATTCTGATTTTTAAAGAGGCGTCCTCTAGGTTGACATCCTGTCATAAAGAGGCAGCGTCTGACCTTCCCTGGTTACCATGCTGTCGATTTGTCTGGTGTGGATGGAAAGGCTCTCACACTCACTCCTCCTTCTGTCTCTTAAAAAAAAAAAAAAAACCCCACCTCCCCTTTCAAATAAAAAAAGAGCTGGAGAGAGGGAGAGGAGGGAGGGAGAATTTGACATTGTATAATTTAAAATTGCACAGCCTAGAGCCCACAAAACCGAGCATGTAATTACACACTTACTAGAGGTAACAGCAGTGCTGATAATTATTCTTTACACAGGAGAGACCCTGCTGATATCCCACAGTCAGAAAGTGGGAACTACAATATCTTTAATACCATCCTCAGAGACCCTCATAAGCAGAAGAGAAGTATGAGAAAGCTCACAAGGTCCACAGCAATATCTTCATCGCGCCGGAATGTCAGGGGCTTTAGCACAACAGAAATCAATAGTTTCTAGTACATTTTTTGGTACAATTTTTTTTAATGACCTAACCTGAGAAAGTACAGGGAAGGCAGAGGTACGGAACAGCGGGAAACAAAACCTCCTTAACCGAAGACCTGTCTGTTTAGACATGTCACGCAAGTCAGTTTAGGAGAGACACGTTCTTCATCTGAGCCACACAACTGTGCAGCTGGACTGAGGTCCTGGTCCCAGAGTGCTTTTGGTCATAGGTAAAGAGTTTTCATTTAAATCATGAACTGGTCCTTCTACCCGTGATTCCTGATTGAGGCAGCACCTTGACTTACTGTTGGCTATAAAGTTATGCAGTATGAAATCTCTAAAGAGAGGAGATTAATATCCAGGCATTTCTTTCCAGGCACTTGGCGCTTTGCTGCTCCTTTCTCCCTACAGACAGAAACTGAGTTGGTTGCATTTTAAAAAATAAGAAAAGACCAAGCATCAGTTGAAACACAGAAATTTAAAGTAACAGTCCATGATGCCACACAGTGAAGTAAAGGGTGTTTGACTTTTTTTTTTTTTTTTAAACCCAAAGTGCAAGTTTAATACTCGAACTTGTTTTCAAAAGGAGACCACTCTGGTGTTTGCATCTCTACCCTAACCACAGAAGGTGACAAATGGTTACCTATTTCTGCTCTGTAACCATAGCCAAATTCTTATGCAGCTGTCTCTTAAAAATGCTTCTTGATTGTTTGCAGGTTTTGCCGACGTCGTGATTTGACAATGTGCATTAATTCAGCCGGGCTAATAAACCAATTTAATTGGGTCCATTTTTCAGTAGAAATGACGCCAATTTTTGCTTGGGGCTTAGGGAAAGGATACTCAGATTGACCGATTATTTACCGTGTGCCAGGCATAAGTGGATAGATGCATTTCTGTATATTAGTCATTTCAGACTCATACTGCTTCTGTGGGCTTTGTAGCAACCTCCTATTTTAAATATGAAAATAACTGAAACTCAAACAGGTGAACTTGGCCAGGGTCACACAGTTAATAAAGATGGAAGAGCAAAGAGTCCACTCAGATCTGTCAGCTTGGTTTGGACAGAGGGGTGTATTACATTGTTTCATTTTACCATTTGGATGATAGGGGCAGGTCAGCGAGTTTAAAGGGGTGGGGAGCTCAAAGCAGGGAGGTCCTTGGAGATGCTTTGGCAAAATGTCTTTTGGTGAGGACATCACATCACAACAAATGAACAAAGAACACAGTGGCCAGAGGAGCTTTGGTGACTCCCCAGGGAAACCGATTCTCGGGGAGGCCGATTCCAGGCAGGTCTGCACCTGGGGCTCAATGAAAGCAGCAGTTAGCTATTAGGCCACCTGAAAAGAGGGAATTGAAGGGCAGACAGATGTTTCCAATGCATGAGTAAAAGCAAAGACACTGGCTCGAGAAGCAGAGAGCTGAAGGCAGAAGTCTGAGGGGCCGAATGGAGTTGCGTCTGCTGGAGGTCTTCAGATTTCAGGTACGCAGGGTTATTGGAACATTTCAGCGATATTAACTGGCGTTTTGGTTTGATCTGGGTGGAGTAGGGGCCATGAGGTCCCTGACTCTGCTAATTTAAAGAGGCTGTATTAGCCGACTCAGGGTGAGGACCACAGGTATGTAAAGGCCTTGTTAGTGGCAGCCACAGACCGTTTGCTCTGAACCTCCCATGGCGGCTGGCTCTGATACTCTGTAATTTCTGCTGCTTTTGTGAAGGGTGCAGGAGACTTACTGGATGAAAACTTAGGGTGTAATCCATCTCCCGGCTGTATTCTTATTGGTAGAAAAGGCTTCCAAGGGCAGGGTAGGTGGCTTACACCTGTAATCCCAACACTTTGGGAGGCCAATCACCTGAGGTCAAGAGTTTACGACCAGTCTGGTCAACATAGTGAAACCCCGTCTCTATGAAAAATACAAAAATATTTAGCTTGACATGGTGATGTATGCCTGTAGTCCCAGCTACTTGGGAGGCTGAGGCAGGAGAATCGCTTGAACCCCGGAGGTGGAGATTGTACTGAGCCGAGATCACGCCACTGCACTCCAGCCTGGGTGACAGAGTGAGACTCTTATCTCAAAACAAAAAAACAAAACAAAACAAAGAAGTCTCAAGCCTTTAGAGAGAGAAGGGTGCATGATAGAGAATGTGATGGATGTGTGGGCACAAGGGACCTTGTCCAGCGTCCTCTCAACTCACGTACTGCTGTAGCTTACCCACTCGGCCCTTTGTCAATCAATCCCCATCTGTGCTTCAAGAGCCCAGGCTTCTGGGGGAGAAACACAGGAGCAAGCCTGCCTGGGAAGGGAGGGGCCTGTGTCCGGGCCTAGTCCGGGCTGAAGGTCTGGAGCACAGAAGTTCAGCAAGGCCGGAAGCTTGACCTTTGCAACCAGAACAGTTTGGGATGCAGCTGCTCTCCAGGCCTGGGCTGTTTGGATCTTGATTCTTTTGTACTTTCTGCCCCAGTGATCAGTGGCCCCAGGAGCTGGGATGGCAGGAGTTAAGGAAAGGGGCAAGGTGAGTTCCTGTTGGGGACTTAGGCCAGGAATGTCTTCAGGTCCCCCTGGGGGAGAGGTCACTGGAGACAAGGCCTTCTAGGGTGGCCAGTTTAGGCTAGTGACTAACGCACAAATCCTCTCTCTTAGCAGATCCACAATCATCTGTGAGAACTAGCAAACTGAGAGCATAGGCTTTGGAGTCAAATACATGTGACTGTGAGTTCCAGCTGGGCTGTTTCTCAGGTGCACAACCTTGGGCATGTTATTCCGACACTCAGTTTTTACCTGTGAAATGGGACTAAGACTCTCTCCTCCTTTGGGGGTTGCTATTAGAAATGAATAATGAATGGAACTTAGTAGAGACTCAATACTGGTTTCTTTCACCTTTTCTTTCTCCATCAGTTTCCCATTCTCCACTTTTCCCTCCCCAAATTACAAGGCATGAAAAATTCAGGAAAAAGAAGAGGGCCGAGGGAAGTGACACACCAGTGAAACGTTGCTGGAGGGAGGAGTAGCAACCTCAGGGCTGGGGTCACCCACCCCACAGGAGATCCCTGTGGCCTGTCTGTTTCATTTCTTTTCTTTTCTTTTTCTGGAGACGGAGTTTCACTGTTGTTACCCAGGCTGGAGTGCAGTGGCACGATCTCGGCTCACTGCAACCTCTGCCTCCTGGGTTCAAGCAATTCTCCTGCCTCAGCCTCCCAAGTATCTGGGACTACAGGCGTGCACCACCACGCCCGACTAATTTTTGTATTTTTAGTAGAGATGGGGTTTCACCTTGTTGACCAAGATGGTCTCGATCTCTTGACCTCGTGATCCACCCGCCTCGGCCTCCCTGCCTGTTTCATTTCTAAACCCAGACGCAAATTAAAGCCATCACAACATGAGAGATGATAGAAATTGCAACAAATAGTCAACGAAATAAAACTACCAATACCTCTTTGCCACCTCCAAGATAAGAGAGGGCACACGGGGAGGAGGGTGAGGAGAGGGGTTATCTTAGAATCATTCACCTTCTGGTTGCTATTGTTAAATAGCACTCCTGGCATTTCAAACTGAAAGTGGTGTTGGCACCCAAGTCTTGCTTTTTTTTTTTTTTGGAGAGACAGTCTTACTCTGTTGCCCAGGCTGGCATGTAGTGGCACAATCAAAGTTGACTGCAGCCTCAACCTCTCAGACTCGAGCAATCCTCCTGCCTCAGCCTCCCAAATAGCTGAGCCTATAGGTGCACACCACGACACCTGGCTCATTTATTTTTAGTAGAGATGGACATCTTACTATGTTATCCAGGCTTGTCTTGAGCTCCTGAGCTCAGGAGATCCTCCCACCTCACCCTGCTAAAGCACTGGTATTACAGGTGTGAGCTACCACACCGAGTGGGGTGCCCAAATGTTTAGGTCATCTGAGGCTGCAGGTCACTCATTCACTGTAACGTGAAGGGAGTGAGGATTATTAACAACGAGAATTGCCCTAGAGCGAAGGGCTCCCTTTTCATATCCATTCTTTAGAAAAATGGAGCTGCTCATGGCCACTTTTTGGTCTTTCTGTGCTACTCTATGGTAGTGAGCAGGTTAGAGAACAAGGTAAAACACATGACTCTGCCATGTCTTGGGTCTTTTCATCCTCTGTCCACCTCCCGCCCCCACCTACCCCCCTCAACCTTTCCTCCTTTGTGCAAATCTGTTTTCGCCACAGGAGCACATGCTGTCTCTTCTAGCTACAACACTACTTGCTAATTCAACGATTCATCTTTAATGAGGCCCCCTGCCAATGTTTAAATAGCATTCAGAACAAAGAAAAAGCAGTATTTCCAAAACAGCTGCTTCTGCTGCATTCTCAAAGCTCCTCTCTCAGAAAACCAAGAAAAATACCTTGACAGATGATGGGAATACATGGCTATTATAGATACACTATATATCTATAGATGGATATAGATAAAATACTCACTTTTATGATGCCAGAGATTTTGAATATAAGCATCCTAGAGAGTTTTGTTGGCTTTAGATAGTGCTACTGTAGGGAGGCTTTTCTTTGTGACTCTTTCGGTTCTTTTCAGAACCGTTTGGGAAACATATTTAGTAGTGGAAAAAGCATGGAGTTTGGTGTTAGCTAAATCGAGGCCCACCTTTGAGCTCTGTCACTGACTAGCTGTGTAAGTGGGTAGATCATGGGAGCTCTCTGTCCATATGTTATTGGTAAAGTGAAGATAATACTCTCTTCCTTTCTGGATATATGTCAGTGTGATTAGCACAGCATTTGGCAAATAGTAGAGATGAAATCATTTTGTTATTTTATTTTATATTTTATTTTTTGAGACAGAGACCTACTCTGTCACCCAGGTTGGAGTGGAGTGGCACGATCTTGGCTCACTGCAACCTCCACCTCCCAGGTTCAAGTGATTCTCATGCCTCTGCCTCCCAAGTAGCTGGGATTACAGGCATGTGCCACCATGCCTGGCTGATTTTTTTGTTTGTTTTCAAGACCGAGTCTCACTCTGCCACCCAGGCTGGAGTGCAGTGGTGTGATCTCAGCTCACTGCAACTTCCGCCTCTGGGGTTAAAACAATTCTCCTGCCTCAGCCTCCCAGGTAGCTGGGATTACAAGTGTGTGCCACTGCACCTGGATAATTTCTTGCATTTTTAGTAGAGATAGGGTTTCACCATGTTGGCCAAGCTGGTCTCAAACTCCTGGCCTCAAGTGATCCACTTGCTTCGGCCTCCCAAAGTGTTGGAGTTACAGGTGTGACACTACACCTGGCAGTAGTTTTAAATTCAGGACTTTCTAAAATCATAAAGTATGGGCAGAGTCTAAAGGACTCTGTGCCTGTGTTTCTAGAGGTGCTGCTCCAGGGGCCCCAACACAGTAAGTCTTCTCAGTTGCAGCCTCTCGAATGTGCTGATCAATCCCACATCTTTGAGTAATACCAGCATCATGTAGAGAAGGAGGCTTGGGACAGCTCACAGTTGTCTTTATCAGTTTTTAAAAGGGAGGTTGAAAATAATAGAGACTAGAAAAACAGTAAATAAACCCAAGGAAACTAGAAGAAAGGAATGAATGCATTTTCTAAAATTAACAAACTCAAACACAGAAATATGGTAGAATTGATTTAAAACCATGCAAGAGGTGATTCTTTGAAAGGGGGAGAAATGTAAACTTTGAAAAAGAATTAAGAAAAAAAAATTAACATTAGGCCTGAGCTAAAACCTATAGACACAAATGAAGTAACTTTTAAATTATTAAGGAAAGATGAGGCAGTGTTGAGAGACATGTGAGGGAAAAGTGAGGGAATGGGAGGCGGAAGAAGCCAGGCTTGTCCCTCCTGCTGCCTGTCTGGTCAGTTCTTCTCTGAATTCCATCTGATGCTTTATTTTCCTTTTTTGCTTTAGCCATCTTGAAGTTGATTTCTACTGTGTACTTGTAACTAACCGACCATGACTAATACAGTTGTGAAAATAGCAAGTTACAGAGCAGTCACTTTAATATGATCCTTTTTTTGTTAGGGAAAATTGTGTGTAGATGTCTGTAAAACAAAGTCTAGAAGTGTATACCCTAAAAATGATAACAATAGTTACATTTGGGGAATGGGATTATGAGCACACTTTTCTGCTTTTTGCTTGTATAATTAATTATGCATGAGCTATCAAGACAAGATGGCTGTTTGGACTGGTGTGGATTAGTGGGTTTGTAAGATTTAGCCTATCTGATTTGTTAGATATCTTTTTTATCTTATTGGACTTAAAAAAAAAAGTGTTAGAGCAATGATAATATGGCTGCATAAGGACCAGACTGTTATATGGCAACCATGGGGTGACCTAAATGAGACAAGAATGGGGAGCACCACTTAGAAAGGTTAAAGGACCAGATAAAGGAGCCAAGCAGGTGAATCCAGGGTTCATAGATCCTGTTAGAGAACTGGTCTTTATGTCTGATTGTCAAGAAACAGGGGATGCCCACAGAGCTCTTGTAATCAGGAATCGTTTAGTTGCAAGGACAGAAATTCCTTCAGGCTTAAAGTTTAAAAAGAAGCCTTCATAAAAGGGATACAGGGACATCACATTGACCCCTAACTGCATAACTACGGCTTGCTACTCTGTCTCTGGCTCTGGGTGGCCTCTCCTTACTACTTTCTGCAGTTTGGATGTCTCTCTGAGCTCTAGAGCTCCCTCCTTGATGAGAGCAGGGAGAGAGTCAGCCTCTCCTACGCTGAGCTTTCATAGCACGTTACACTGGGCTGCAGTTTGCTCTTTTTTCTTTTCTTTTCTTCCTTCCTCCCTCCCTCCCTCCCTCCCTCCCTCCTTCCCTCCCTCCCTCCCTTCCTTTCTTTCTTTCTTCCTTTTTTTCTTTCTTTCTCTGAGCTCATAATGGCAGGAAAAAACTTTTTCCTTTCTCTTTCATCAGTCACCAGAAAGCTGCTCAATAAATACTTCTCTTGACAAATATGACAGAGTGAAAATACTTTATAAAATTAAGTATTTCACAAAGTCATAATCACAAGATAATATTTTGTTGTGTTCTTTCAAGACAGCCTTTCTTGCATTTTTATTCCAGGCCTGTTCCTGGTATAATACCCAGGCAGGCCAGTTACAGAACTAAAATTAAATTTACCAATCCATCTCTTGGCTCGGATCAGATGAGATGAGACACGTGGCAGTTCCTGTTCACATGCCTTTTGCAGAGTAGCTGTTCACAGCTTTATTTTAATGTCCAGAATCTGCAGCGATACCTACCTCTTTGATACTTGCCCTTCCACGTGGCATAGCCCATAGATTGTTTTAATCATGCAGTACGATCTTAATTCTTTAGAAGTCGACTTAGGTAGAAGTAAATCCCCACTGAAAAGGCGATTCCACCATAACCTTGCTCAGTGGCTTTTAGGAACATTGTTCAGCAGGACTCATGGTGGCCATGAAGTTTTACCCATAGAGCCCTAATTCCTATAATTTCTCTCAAGGAGATGTTAACTCAACAAATGCTTGCTGAACATTAAAACATACCCCACTGGGTCTCTGGAGTTGCTCATTTTGTTTTGTGATCACTAAACCAGTACCCCTGTCTTCAGGGGGCTCAGAGCACAGAGGAAAGAATTTGTCTCAAGCCAGCCACGGCAGTGGTGTAAGGTAGCTCACTTGCAGTTTACTCTTCATTTGCTTCTCTCTGATACAACGTGTGGAAAGATCGCAACACACCTTCGAAACTCCCTAGCGGTCTGGGGTGACTGTGTTCTGGCTGCAGCTGTGGTCAGTGAAACATCACGGAAGTGAGGGCTCTTCTTTTTCCTTCCTTCTGCCTGCAGTGAGTGTGGGGCTTGAGCTTGGCAGCCCTCTCTAAGGCTGGCAGAGAGAGAGAGGGGAGAGCTTGGTTCCTCAGTGGCACACACCAGCCCTGGACTGCTGTGCTGATACTGCTTTGCGAGACAGATAAGCCTCTTATCATTTGAGCTGCTGTTTGTTTATGGGAGCTTGCAGGCTAAAGCAGTCTCCACTCATACCTGCCCTGGCACAGGAGCCTTGGCGGAGGGATCTCACTTCACTTAGCATCAGCCCACGAAGTCCATCTAGTGTGAACTACGTTACAGTGGTCAGTCCAAACCCCTCCCCACAGGAAGGGACTGGCAAACTCTAGTTATGAGAAGATCCTTATTTAACAGCAAAAACAATATGTGACATCATTTAATAGGCGGCCTACAAATCAGGGAGAAGCACCACTTCACATCCACAGTTGGCAGATCGCTTTTTCACTCACCCGTTTCCACTTTCCATTTCATTTCCCCCGTGATCCCGGCCTTCCAGCAGAAAAGACTCCGTTTACTCCTGAGCTGTCCACCTGTTTTCTCCTGCTCCTCTTCAGTGTGGCCTTCTTACCTACTTACCTTGCTCTTCGTTTTCCAGGACCCCCTCACCTCCTGTGATATATTTTAGGGTATTGTCTCCCTAGAGGTAGGCTGGCTCTATTCTGACTCTTCAAGTCCCACAGTAACTCTAACAAGAAGGGACCAGTGCTACATTTCCACAGAAATCGGGATCGAGTGCAGGAAAACAGAACTAAGAAGGAATGATTTGTTCCTGGGGTAGGAGCTTTGGGTGGGAGAAAGCTTTGTACAGGATTTAATATTTACATTGAGATGCACAGGGGAGAAAAAGGATTTTTTTTTTTTCATCCTAGACAGAGAACAGAAGAAATAGATCCCAGGTGGAGGAAGGGGTGCAATCTAGATACAGGTGGATGGCATGTTTGAGTAGCACTGGATAGTCTCTTCTACATTCTTCTAGATAGAGACATGAGGAAGTGGTGTGAGATCCCCTGAATATGAGACTAGAGATACTTGGGCCAGAGTTTGACGAAAACAGAAGCTTGAAAGGTTTTTTTGTTTTTGTTTTTGTTTTTTTTTTTTTTAAACAGGTGAATTTTAACAGTCAAATCCTGAAAAGAAAACTAGATAGTATTTTAATCAGGGAGAGGGAAAGGAGCTGTATGTAATAAGTACCAGGTGCCCAGCAGTACGACTTTATTTAATTTCATAGATTAATTTTCTTCTTACAATAAGCTTTGATGGTCTCTATAATGTCATGCTCTCATTTTATAGCAGAATGAAGAACAGCCAGTCAGGTAGCTATGGGAGTAAGTTCACCCCAGAGCTGAGTGGGGGCTTGGGCAGGGCAGGAGCAGTGAGGATAGAGAAGAGGAATTGGGTGACAGCTGTTTTGGGCGTGGAGCCAATAACGAATGAAACCATCGAAACATGCAAGCGGGGTAGTGAGGAAAGTCCAAGATGGGCATGAGCAAAGTTTCAGTGAATTAATTAGCAGGACAGAGACATGTTACAGAGGAAGCCAGCAGCACCTGAATAGAGCTGATGGGATGTACAGTGAGTCAGATTAGATGGGGGTTAATGGGGGTCCCTGCTCTCAAATGTTGCAGGTAGGTCAGTGAAAAGTAAGACTCACAGAAACTTAATGGAGAGATTCTGCACCCTTGAAAGGAAGTGCCCGGAGAGTCAGTGGAAGATAGGAATGGAGATCAGGCGTGTGTGTAGCCTTATTTTCAGGAAGTCTGATGGTCAGCAAAGAGATGTGGTGGAAAGTTCAGCATGTGTGTGAGGGAGGGAGGTTAAGCCTGAAGAAAGGCCCTTTGAAGGGTGGGAGACTTTGCTGAAAAGTTGAAGGGAATGGAATGTGATTAGACGGAAGATCCCAGGTACAAGAGTGGAGGGAGGATAAACATTCTCTGCATGTGTAGAGATTTATACAGTTTACACAGTCCTTTCGCTTTCAGTGTCTCATATAGGGATGGGTGGGACCAAAGTCACCACCCATTTGATAGAGGGGTAAACTGAGGCTCATAGAGATCAAGTGACTTTGAGAGGGGAGAGCTAGGATATGAAATCAGAATGCCGGAAACTGGTTAGGATTTTGTTTTTTGTTTCCGTTTTTATTCTTTGCCTTCCATGTGAGGGAAAAGGTGACTTGAAAAACTACCACTTAAGAGGAACACATTTTTGTGGAGAAACACTCCCATTCATTGCTTGCTTTGAATTTTCCATCACCATTACCCTGTGAGGTTGGCAGAATCTGCACTTTTCTCATTCATTCGATGAGCAAGCTCGGCTCCAGCAAGGCCAAAGAAAGGAGCTTGCATGATGCCACGTAGCTGAGAAATGGCCCAGAAGGGCCTCAGACTCTCATCTTGACTCTTTGATGAACAGTCCTGTTGGCAGTGAGGCTTGTCGCAGCACTTGTGGATGAGAGGAGAGCCTCTCAGTGCTGTGGCAGATAAACAGCGTGTCTCCCTCATGTTTCTGGTTCTCTGCTTCCTCCTAGAACCTGGAGGGTTGTGTATTGCCACGCCCTTGGGTTAGGCATGGCCATCGGATTTGCTTTGACCAGTGCAGCGTGAGTGAATGTGCAGTTTTTCGTACTCTGTCTTCCACTGCCGGGGCTGTTTTGGAAGAGAAGGGGCTGTAAGACGGAGTCATCTCAACACTGGGAGGTTCGCTGCCTGGAAAGTTGCCTAAACCTGGAGCCAACTTTGAGTGAGTGAGAAATAAATTAAAATGCCTTATATTTGGAGATTGTTACAGCAAGACGATCTAGTTTATACAGCTGAACACCAACAAACTCTTCCTAAGGGAAAAAAAGTAAAATCCCAGTGCCTCATAGATAACCCTATCCTAAAGAGACAAGCATCTTCCCAGAGTAACTGGGAAATCAACATCACTAAGTCCCTCTAGGAGTTAAAATGCCATCAAGATTTTTTTTTTTCTTAAGGCTCTATTGGATGTTGACTTTTTATTATGAGGTTGAGTTGTGAGCTTGAGGAGAAATTGTTTTTACAGATGTTCAGGGTGTGTTATGAGGAAATGGCCTTTTACAGGGGTTCAGATTGATGGGCTCTCTAGGGACCCCTTCTGACTACATGCACGGAGGAAGTAGGGAGGGGCCTGAAGAGGCACAGAAGGACACCGTGGAGTCTGAGGAAGACCGGGAAAAGGGGCGGCAGAGCGATGAGCTAGAACAAGATGTGGAGCCGCATCGACTTGGGTTTGAGCGCTGGCCTTGCCACTCCTTAGCCAAATCACGTAGCCTATCTGAGTCTTAAAATGGTTTTCTGTACAATGGGAAAAATGGTACTTACCTTAGAGAGTTGTATTGAATTTAGATAGATTCAGTCAAAATTACCATCACTTTTGTTGTTACTGGTAATTCAGCTGTTCCTTGGTAGCCACCAGGGATTGGTCCCAGGCTCCATCACCAGGATGCCTAAATCTAAGAATGCGCAAGTCCCTTGTATAAAATGATGTAGTACGCACATCTTCCTGTATACCTCGTCATCTGTGGATTACTTATAATACCTAAAACAATGTAAATACTATATGAATTGTTACTGTTTTTCTTTATATTATTTTTTATTGTCCTATTGCTTTTAGTTTTTTCTGAGTGTTTTCCCTCCCTCCCTCCCTTCCTTCCTTTTTTCCTTTCTTTCTTTTCTCTCTCTCTCTTTTTCTTTCTCTCGCTCTCTTTCTTTCGAATTTTGCTCTGCCACACAGGCTGGAGTGCAGTGGTATGATCTCCTGTTCACTGCAACCTCCACCTCCCAGGTTCAAGCAGTTCTCCTGCCTTGGCCACCCAAACAGCTGGAATTACAGGCATGCACCACCATGTCTGGCTAATTTTTGTATTTTTACTAGAGACGGGGTTTCACCGTGTTGGCCAGGGTGGTCTCAAACTCCTGACCTCAGGTAATCCACCTGCCCCGGCCTCCCAGAGTGTTGGGATTACAGGCGTGAGCCACTACACTCATGGTGGCATGGCTGAGTATTTTCTTTTATTAATTTTTAATGTTTTTTAGAGACAGGGTCACTCTCACTGTGTCCCCCAGATTGGAGTGCAGTGGTGCAATCCTAACTCACTGCACTCAAACTCCTGAACTCAAACCATCCTTTTGCCCCTGCCTCTCAAGTAGCTGGAATTACAGGCACATGCTACCATGCCTGGCTTGCTTATTTATTTATTTATTTATTTATTTATTTATTTATTTCCTTCTTTCCTTCTTTCCTTCTTTCCTTCTTTCTTTCTTTCTTTCCTTTTTTTTGTAGAGAGGGAGTCTCACTACATTGCCCAAGCTAATCTTGAACTCCTGGGCACAAGTGATCCTCCCGCGTCAGCCTCCCAAAGTGTTGGGATCACAGGCGTTAGCCAGCCAGCATGCCCAGCCACTATTTTATGAGTTTGGTTATATCCTTACATGTGGAAGCCATGGATATGGATGGCCCACTGTAGCTTACAGTGGGGACTTAATGGTCCACTTCTTGCTGTTTCTCCTGAAGCTTCAAAGCAGTTGCTATAAACTGAATCGTGTGGCCTGAAAAATTCGTACGCTGAAGCCGTACCTCACCGTGTGGTGGCATTTGGAGGTGGGGCCTTTAGGAAATAATTAGGTTGCCTGAGGTCATAAGGGTGGGGCCCTCATGAAGGGGTTCTTGGCCTTGAAGAATTAGTGCCATGGGAAGATAGAGAGAGGGCTGCTGCCTGAAAGCCAGAAAGAGGGCCCTGAGCAGAACCCAGCCATGCTGGCGCCTTGATCTCAGCCTTCTAGCCTCAAGAACCCTGAGAATAGGAAAGCTTGTTGTCTACGTACCCAGTCTATGAATTTTGTTCAGGCAGCCAGAGCTGATACAGAGCTGGGTTTGATGAGGGAGTTAGAAGCTTCTACTTCTTGTCTATTTTTATTGCTGCTTTTGTGACTACTTTTTGCCACGGTGAGACCATGGGAAGTGCAGTTTGGGCAGGGTAGGGTGGGGATGCCTTCTTAGTAGAATTTGCATTTGAGTCTTAAATGCTGAGAGCAGCCAGGGTGTGGCTGGGGAGAAAGGAGTACCACCGCTGGTTGCTTAGAGCTGGCTCCAAGGTCATGGTT
This sequence comes from Saimiri boliviensis, assembly GCF_048565385.1. Lineage (NCBI taxonomy): Eukaryota > Metazoa > Chordata > Mammalia > Primates > Cebidae > Saimiri > Saimiri boliviensis. The sequence goes on from NC_133461.1 coordinate 100,935,336, forward strand.
CTAAGTGAGGAGACAAAGAAGCCTTTCAACTGTGGGCCTTCTGCATTGTCTGGTCTTGCTTGCCAGAAAATGGATTTAGGGTAGGCGCGTGGTCAGTATAAAATAGAATTCAGCAAGCTGAGCATCCTATCAGACACAGCTCTTGGTAGCCCCAGCAAAGTGTGCTAGGCATTGGCATTGGGTGCCAACTAGGGGAGGCAATGGGAACCCCAATATACGACCCCAAGGGAGAATTGGATGGGGTCCCCTTTCCAGAGCCATGACCTCGTACCTGTCACCTCAAGCATTTTTTCCTCTTGCTTGGAAGGTCGTGCAGTTCTAAAAGAGGACATTGGACCTGGTCATCTTTTCCTAACACACGTTTCCCAGTCTTCATTCACATGCAGAATGTCATGTTCTCTTGCTGTATCTGTGAAATGTCTACCCTATTGTTTACTTCCTAATTCCTCAAAATGGACTCATTTTATTTAAACATCTACTTTAGTCTTAGGTTAAGCAATACTATTGTTGAAATTGTGGTCAGTGTTTTCATTTAAGGAAACATTATTTTTTGTAGAGATGGGGTCTCCCTATGTTGCCCAGACTGGTCTTGACCTCCTGGCCTAAAAGAGTCTTGCCACCTTGGTCTCCGCAAGTGCTGACATTACAGGCATGAGCCACCATGGCCAGCACCCCCCCTTTTTTTCCCTCGAATACACATTACAATAAATATGTCACTTAAAATTTTTGGAGAATATTCATGAACGCCCCACCTCACCACTTAGAGGACACAAACAGCACTTTGGGGTACTCACTTTAGGAGCTGAGGGAAGCAGGATGCCTTACAGATGGGGGTGGGACAAGGGACGTTTGCACAGAGCAGCAACGTTCTTGCAGCGCCAGCCCCATGGGTGGCCTCCATCTCGGGGAGGCTCCGTCATGGCGCTGCCATCTGCTTCAAGTGAGCAGGCTTTTGTGAGAAGCTGTGGGAGGATAAGCCTGGCTGATTGGCTGGAGCCATGCCCAGAGTGCCCAGATGTACATTTGCCCCAAAAGAGGGGGCACAGCTGGGGTTCGCTGTCTCCCTGGAGGCCTGGTTTTTCTGGTACAGCTCAACGCCGCCTCCTGCTTTCCTGCGGTGCATTCTGCTCAGCTGGGCGGTGAGGAGAGGACCCAGAGCGGCACCACGAGCTCCCTCACTGCCGTCTGCCTGCCATTTGCTGCCGCTGGGGACCTGAGACGGCTTCCATGGAAACAGAACCATGGATTGTTTTTGCAGAAAACGTCTCAATCTAATTTGTGTAGAGCTGCGTGGTGTGTGTGGACGTCTGTGTGTGTGCTTCAGTCACAGGAGAGGGTGAGAAGTGGGAAGAGGGAATTTGCATAGAACCTGCAATTTTCCTCAGTTCCCAGGGATTTGATGTTTTCAGGTGAGTGGTGCATCCCAGACACCGAGTCTTACTAAGGGCTTGGCTTAGGAAGCAGTCACCGTTCTATTTTCCTGGGGTTCTCCGCAATACTTGAATTCTGCCTTGGTCTAGGTAATTCTCCTTCTGCTGAGGTCTTCCTCAAAGGAGGGAGCTACATGGGGAGACAAAGCGTAGCAGTGAGGAGGACACCACGTAGCATTCCCTCCCCCAATGTAGGACTCTAGAAACTGGGATGAGTCCCCTCCACGGTTTCCCCTATACCAGGCAGGGCAACATAGCCTCAAAAATAACTAATTGGGAGGCCAAGAGTTCAAGACCAGCCCGGCCAACATGGTGAAACCCCGTCTCCACTAAAAATACAAAAATTAGCTGGGTGTGTTGGCATGCACTGATAATCCTAGCTACTGGAGAGGGTGAGTCAGGAGAATTGCTGGAACCCTGGAACGGAGGTTACAGTGAGCTGAGATCGCACTACTGTCACTCCAGCCTGGTTGACAGGACGAGACTCTGTCTCCAAAAATATAAATAAATAAATAGTGTGAACTTTTGTATTTTCCTCTCCACATCCAAATATAAGTCTTCATGTTACATCTGCAATAGAAAAACAAGTCAGGCTCGGCAAAAAGGAGCCCTGAAGAGACAGTTCACTGCTTTGGTGATGAGAAGGGAGTTGGCCTATGCTGTCCCTCCCAGATGCCCTTGACCCAAGAGGAAGGGAGAGAGTGCTTTGAAAGGGGAGAGAAAATAGAGTATGAACAGAGAAAATAGAACTGTTCAGAGCCGTTCAGGGATCTTTACCATTCTGACATAGAGCAGGGAGGAGAAGAGAAAAGATGAATGAACCCTAAGCCTGGGATACCTCCCATGACTGCGACATTGGTATTAAGATCCAGTGTCCGTGTGCCCTGGGACCTTTTGTTGTACAAGGCGCTGCACCCAGTAAAACAATGCTCCATCCAGTACATTGTTCAGGAATTCAAACAATGCAGACCTGAATTTTTCCTCCGTGAAGATGGAATGTCTTGCTCCAGAGGGTGGAGGAAGTAGCAGAAAGAAAAGAGACGTCTCAATCCGCCTCCTCGCTACCCCGCGCAGAGAACAGAGAAGCAAAACTCCTCCTCAGGTTCTTCCTGGTGTCTCTTACTGCCTTTCTCTTTGGACAGTGACTTGGGTTTGTCTAGTATGTCAAGTTGACTGCTGCCACATCTGGCTCTTCTCCAGGAGTGCTCAGAGAAGTAACCCCAGTGGACTAGAATGAGTTGCTTGGAACCTTCCTCGGAGCCTAGCTCTGCATTTAGAACAGGACAGGACACCATGATCTGACATAGTTACAGTTGGGCGGGAGTCTCGGTCCAGAGTTCTGCATCATGTATTAGGGGACTGGAACCTGGTCCCACGTTTTCTGCAGGGGGTTGAGCTCTTAACGAAGTATCAAGCCAGCAGCTGTGCCCTAGTGTCTTGGCCCAAGACAAGCAAATCGTTGTCAAATGACTAAATAGTTCTATTTCCTTGTTATATCCTAGCTGGAGAATTCCTTTCAGAATCGAAAAATTTGGACAATAGCATTATAGTGCCAATTCCTTTTATTCCAGGTTATGACAATATCCTCAAAGAAAAATGCTTCCTGAATGGCCTTCATACTGTCAGATCCAGTTTACCATTAGTTCCTTGGCTTCGTGCCAGCTGCTGCCTTCACTTGGCATGTTTCTTCTCCCCTTCACTCTTCAAACCATGTTTTCTCTCAGGGTCCCCTCAGCCCGAATGTGCTCTGTGTCTTTCTGTCCTGTCAAATCCTGGCTGATCTCTCCCCGTTCACACTTAGGCTACTGTTCTTTTCAGCTCTACTTTTGTGGCGCTTGTTGGATGATGTTACCTTTTAGTATCGGGAGCTGTGCTTTCCCTGCTCACCCACTAGATGAGTGTTCTCCATAGAGTGGAGCTCAATTTCTATTTCCGATTTGAGCCACCCATCCTGGGCAATTTCCTCCCAGGTAAAACGAAGGCAATACTAAAATCTACCTCCAGGTGGGACTGTAAGGACCGGATGAGATGCTGTTGTAAAGCCCATAGACCCCAGCACACAGTAGGTCTTGAACAGGTATCATTCCTTGCCCTGTCCTTTCTGGCAAGGAGTTTAGCTTTGACCTATTAAGGACTCACAGGCAAGTTGTTTTTTAATTCTTAAGGGAGAAAACATGGCATTCCCTTCCTTGTTTTACTGTGGTTTGTGGAGACTCAGAAAAGCAGCATGTGGTTTCACAGTCTACATTGAATCTCCTGTCTTTTCAGAGCTGTGGTTCTTTATACTCTATTTTTGCCTCTTCCACCCCCCAGGGCTGCATGGCATCCATTTACCTCTAAAATTAAACACATTTCCATTTTGTTTCAAGAATGTCTACATACCCCACACATCTCTGGAGATCTATGGGATGGCTCTGGGCCCCAGATTGCGGCGATCGTGGTGGAGCATCAACCATCTTTCCATCCCAGCTCCATCGAGCTTCTGCTTCTGTTAAGTCTCAGTGCACTCCCCGTTGGTACTGGCCACCTGGCGCTCACTGAGGCTGGTCTGACACTTGCTGCTGAGGATGGGGCAGGGACCCAGGCAGGCTTCCCATTCTTTTATGAGCTGGGTGCTGCCTGAAGCCAGCAAACTGCAGCTCTGTTGTAAAGGCTTCAGAGGGCCCCAGCGTGGTGGGGTGGGGTGTGCAGCCTGTTGTAAAGGCTTCCCCGAGCCTTTGGGAAGTGTGTGAGCAAGGAGGGCTGCTGAGAATAAATTAGCTCCTGGCTTTGAGTCCTGCTGATATAATCTCTTGATTTGTTTTTCCCCCACTCTTCAAGTACCACTTAAGTCCCTCTGCTTGCTTCCTCACGAACAATGGAGGTGAATGTTCATTTGTTTGCTTGGAACTGGTTGGGCTTCCCCCCTTTTCAGTTCTAAAGGCTTGAAGTGCTCAGCTGTCCTTTCTCCAGAAGCTGGCCCCCCTTGGCTTTAGTGTCTTCTGTGCTTAATTGCAAATTATTGATTTGAAGGGAATTAATTTTTAGCTCTTGCCAGATTCAGTCGCTCCTGTGTTGAACTCCTCAGCAGGACACCCTGGGGATCCCGGCCAGGGCCGCGGTGGGGGCGGGGTAGGGACCATGGCTTATCGGGGGCTGCTTTGGGCAGACAGCCACAGACAGATCAGATGCCAGGGCTGAGATCATCTAGCCCAATGTCCTGCTTTACTGGAGAGGAAACCGAGGCCCAGGGATCGCCAAAGCCTAGCCAGAGAGAGTAGAGCTCCCGCGTCCCAGCAGGGGCTTATCCGCAACAGTCCTTGACATGCATAGGCTCATTTAGTCCTCGTGCAAAACCTAGGAGGATGGGAACTTGTTCTCCTAGTAGAGTTGGGTTGACACCCGAGATTTTTCCATTTCTTATTTATTACAGAATTTCAACTTTTATTTTAGATATGGGGGTGGGGTACAAGTGCAGATTTGTTACATGGGTATATTGTGTGATGCTGAGGGTTGGGATACGGATCCATCACCCAGGCAGTGATCGTAGTACCCAGTAGGTAGTTAGTGAGAATGTAAACCAGATTTCACATTTCTAACAAACACACTCCCATGGGTGGCTGATGCTGCTTGTCCAAGATTACATTTTGAGAAGCAAGACTCTGAACTGCAGTGCTGGGTCCTAACCTTGTCAGCACATTGGAATTACCTGGGGGTTTAACAAATTACCCATGTTTGGAACCTATCCCTAGAAAGTCTGATGTAATTGTTGTGGAGGACCCTGGACAATGGGAATTTTTGAAACTTCATGGAGGCAGTTTTTTTGCTTTCTCTTTATTCTTAGAGTCTTGCTCTGTTGCTCAGGCTGCCGTACAGTGGCACGATTGTGGCTTACTGCCGCCTCAAACTCCTGGGCTTGGGCAATCCTTTCCTCTCCTCAGACCCCTAAAACACTGGGATTACAGGCATGAGTCACCATACCTGGTTTTCTAGGCTGTTAAGTTTAGCTAACTTTCTAGCTGCCCCCATCTGACCCAGCTTTCCTGGTACAACTCTACATTCGTTTCCATGCATATATGTCTTTTGCAACTTAGAGATCTTAGAACCAGAGGAACAAAATAATAATTACAACATAATTATTTGTTTCCTGAGCACCTATTTTATTATTCAAAATAATTTTACTGCTGGTACCATACATGCATTACTGCCTTAATGTATCACCAAACCCCTACACAGCTGGTCCTGCTGTAATTCCTGGGAAAGGTCAGCTGATTCCCCACTTTTCCATCAGGTTTGGCACCATCCCACCCACTTTATTCATGAGACATCTGAGACTTAAAGATCATTTTCCCCATGTGTCCTGTGGGGCCACTGCCAACCCAGGCTGGGTGAGGGGGTGCTGGAGACATTTTGTGATTGGCAAGGCAGGTGGGGCTTCTGGGGAGCAGCAGGGCTGAGGCACAGCGGGAGCTGGCATGTCAATGACCAGAGGAAGCAGCTACAGAAATGGAAAGCAGAAATGTAGTGAGCAAGGAATGGAGCAATTTCATTAATCTGATTCTTGGGTGTGAATTTCACCCATCAACTCAGTTGTGCAGAATAGAACCTTTTTCTCTGCAACCGAGCCAGACTTAGCTCTTAAGCTCTAGTGTCCATAGCAAAAAAAAAAAAAAAAAAAAAAAAAAAAAAAAAAACTTACCTACTTTGAGATAAATGATCATTGCTAGATTTTTTTTCTCCGTGCATTTGGTATAAATTCTCATATGATCCTGACTTCTTTCTCTCCACTTCTTTTTCCCTTGTACAAAAGCGAGGTTGGGTGGTGAGTGGGTTTATTGTCAGGGTCACATGTGTGTGCCTCTTCTGCCGTACACCTGCATGGCCTGGTCCTATGCTGTGTCTCCTGAAGTCCTCTGCCGCCCCTTGCAGGCTCCTGTGAGTGTCTCCCTCATCCCTCTCCTCTGTGAGGCTCTACCAGTCCTTCAGCCAGTTTGAATAGAGATAGCATTTCCCATGTGCCAGGCTCGGTTATAAGTACTTTACATATATACATTTATTCCATTATCATGAAAAATCTAAGAGGTGGGTATTATTCTCATCCCCATTTTACAGATGAGGAGCCTGGGACATTGAAAAGGGATAAGTAGTTTGCCCAGGGTCACATGGTAGAGCCATGACTCACAATGTCACCTGGCACCAGGACCTATGCTCTTACTGATTTTACATATTTGAAATCCCAGGTATCCAGGGACAGTATAACATTAGTGAAGTGAAGGAATTCATTCTGTTGTTGTTGTTGAGATGGAGTCTCACTGTGCTGCCCAGGCTGGAATGCAGTGGTACAAAATCTCAGCTCACTGCAACTTGTGTCTCCTGGGTTCAAGAGATTCTTATGCCTCAGCCTCCTGAGTAGCTGGGATTATGGGTGCCAGCCACCATGTCTGTCTATCTTTTGTAGTTTTAGTAAGACAGGGTTTTGCTGTGTTGGCCAGGTTGGTCTCAAAGTCCTAACCTAAGGTGGTCTGTCGGTCTCAGCCTCCCAAAGTGCTGGTATTTCAGGCATGAGCCACTGCACCTGGCCAGCATTAGTGAAGGGATTTGATTAGATGATTTCTTCTTACCTTTCAACTCTGATCCTAACCCTAGGTGGGCCAAAAGCCCCATGCATGAGTCCTTCAGCTTCCCTGGTTTATCACGGACACCAGGGGGGTGGTAAATCTGTTCAGATTCATGGCACATGCCTGTCTTCCCCTTGTTATACCCTCTAGGAGGACAGACTACCCTCCTCACTGCTGTAGCTCTTAAATGGCTCATAATTTGTAGATGCTCATCAAATCTTAAGGAACTTGAAGGGTACTGAGTTAAATAGTAGCCCAAAGACTAGGTTTTCTTGAAGGAAGGAAAGGGAGAGGGGAGAGAATTGAAAGAGACGTGGCAGGCTACCCAGAAAGCAATGGCAGGATCCAGTCTGGTGCTTTTTAAAAATTTGATTCATATTTTCCAGATGCAGTTGCTCATGTCTGTAATCCCAGCACTTGAGGAGGCTGAGGTGGGTGGATCACAAGGTCAGGAGTTTGAGACCAGTCTGATCAACATGGTGAAACCCCATCTCTACTAAAAATATGAAAATTACCCGGCCAGGGTGGTGAGTGCCTATAATTCCAGTTACTTGGGAGACTGAAGCAGGAGAATTGCTTGAAACTGGGAGGTGGAGTTTGCAGTGAGCCAAGATTGTGCCACTGCACTCCAGCCTGGGCAACAGAGTGAGACACTGTCTCAAAAAAAAAAAAAAAATCTATTCATATGAACCTTCTGATCTCTAGTAGTTTGGAAGCAGATAATCATAGAAGCATGTTTAAGCATGGCTGGAGCTCCCAAGGCCAGCTTGCTACCTGTGACGTGCTCCTCTTCAGTTTCCCAAAGCAAGCATGAAAGGCTCTGTACCCATCAAGTCCTGAGCGAGGAAGTGATTCACTTTACAGAAGGTTCTTCCTCTCCCCATGCCCTTTCTGCTACAATTAGCACCTCAGAGAGGGAATTTAAAATCAAGTGCTTCTTTTTCAATTACCACTTAGAAAACTGTGTAATAAAACACCACTGCAAACCTGCTTGCTCTTTTTGAAAGTCTAATTAATTCATTTGCGGAGGTTGCCTCTTGCCTGGCACTGTGTCACTTGCTCATTTAAAAAGGTGCCAAGGCTTGGAATCTGTGGGTTACCACTTGAACAAATCCATTTTCACATCCCATGTTTGGAGGCTGACAGACAAACATCGTAGGCTGAGATGGCCGAGAAGCCCATGGACAACAAACATCCTTTGACCAAAAAAAAAAAAAAAAAAACCTGCCTTTGCTTCACCGACCCCACCCTCTACCCTGGGAGTCATGAGACCTGGGTCAAGGCCACGTTTGGTTACTCAGTGGTCGTGTGACCATCAGCGGTCACTACACTTCAGTCTTCTCTGCCTCACTTCCTGTACCCTTAAAAAAATCTTTTCCCCAATTCTAACATTCCAAGTCAGATCAATTTCTAGTTAGCAATTTCTTCCTCACATATACTGTTGTCTTTAGCCAATTAACATGAAGCCAATGGCAATTTTTGCATGTCATTTAAAATGTGCCTGCTTGGTAAGTTTTTGGTGAAAAACTGTAGGCACAGATGTTACAAGAAGTCAATTGATTCACAAAGCTGAGTCTCTTCTCCCTTCCACATAGTTTGTGTGTACTGACAAGATGTTAACCCAGAACATATTATCCAGTTGGCATTACTTTAAGGGTTTAGTTGGCAGTATGAAACTAATATGTGAATAGGGGAGTAGTTTCATTCCCTATAATATCATCTCGTTAAAATTCTCCCACATTATGAAACAGGCTAGAGATTTCTTTTCTACTCAAGCGCGCAGGATATTATGGCCACACACTGAGATGTATGGAGCTGGCTGGCTGAGCAGCTGGAGTGGGTCAGGGCTGTCCCATGCCTGTCCACTGGGCCACAGGTGAGGAAGAGAAGCCAGAAGCCCAAGAAAGTCAATCTGAGCGAGGTAGAGCGCAGGTGCAAAGCAAATCTGGAGACGGCAAGAGCTGGTAAAAGTGAGACAAGCTGCATGAGTCAAGAGAGGCAGAAGAGCAGTCAAAGACCAGGCACAGTATGGGACTGAAAAATGGAAGTAAGAGGAGTCCTAGTGTATTTGCATTTACGAGAGGCCAGACCAACAGCTGTCAGACAGGTGAACACTGTTCCAACACTTCTAATTGTTCTTTGACCTCCTCTTGCTCTAGGCACACCAACTGTGGTTTCAGACACCTTCCCATCAATATCATGTTTCTATCCCTTGAGAAGAACAATTGATCGAAACCTATTCACGTCTACATTACATCATGATTCTAATATCTTAACGTAGACTTCCCAGAAAACAGAACTGGAAGCAAAGCTTATACAGTAATGCCTTACTTGGGAAGTGGACACAGAGGTGTGCAATTTCAGTGTTGTAAGAGTAAGGGAACAGGGAGGTGAGGCAGGAAAAGAGGAAAGGAAGCAGGCTACTTAGCTATATGGCCCTCTTTGCACAGGCTGTCTCTAGTACTGTGTCACAGAACATTTTTGTTAGAGGATAAAGGAGGGAAATTCATTAACTGGATCCTCTCCAAATCCTGCCACATGTTGAGGGTTCATCCCTGTCTCAGTGTTTTGTTGACTGTCCCCCTCAACTGACTTCTGGGGAGGCAGACTGATGCCCAGTCGTGCAGTGTTACATCTAAATCTGGAAGTTAGATGGGGTGGGGAGCCAGAGTCTCTGTATGTCCAGACAGGTGAAGTCTGGGTGTTAGGGCTTGTGTGGCTCTTGTCGCATGTGGCAGCTGTGATGGAGGTTATGCTGTAGCCCACTGCTGATGCTGGGGGTGCTGAGGCAGCCATCGGTGCCAAGAGAAGAAGCAACGGTGACTGCAGTGAGGTCTCTCCACTGGGCAAGGATCAAGGACCGGGGAACACTGGAGCCTGAGTGAATATGACGAGGCAATCGACTAGATCACATGTGCAGTAAGGAATTTAGGGACCAAAACGGTGGTCTGGCAGGGGAAGGGGATTAACCAAGAGCAAATGTGGCTTGGACTAAAGAAGCTGACTTAATTTTAGGTTATTCTAAGACTGTCCCAGTCGTTCAAATGACAGTATTCAAGTGGCAGTGGAATTGTGAGGACTGACTGGTCGCACTGCGTTATTTAAGAGAGTCTTTTAGACTGTCTCTTGGCACTGGCATGATTCACTGCCAGGAGGCTGGTCTCACTGAAGCCCATTTGGATTGGTTGATTGGTCAAAGCAAGATCCAGTAAGGTTTTTAGAGTCCTCCTGGGTCATGTTACTAATAGGCTTGCTAGCTGATTACAGATTCTGTCTGCTATTAGGAGGTGCTGAGATCCTGGCACACTGGGCACTTACTGTTTTGGGACTGAGTAGGCTGAGTTGGCTACTGTCTAGGAGTGCATGGAGGACTTTGCTAGCCTCTTGACCTAGAGAGGTAAAGCATCTCCACCACTGCCGCAGTGGTGGAGCGTTGGAGTGCTGCTAAGGCTGGGATACCCCAGTATTAATGTTGGGCAAGATTGCTGGGGAGAGGACTATTAATTGGAGCAACATAAAGTTTACTCCAGCAAATGACGCCCCCCACCCCTTACTCTCCAACTCGTTTCTTTTTCTTAAAATTAACTTTTTCTTGGAATTTGTTTTTAAACTTAGAAGTAAAGTATATGTATCAGAAATGTAACCATCTCAGAAGACTTTCAATTTCTCTACCACTGAGATACGTGGGTCACAAAGTGGAGGTCCTCATACTTATTTGCCTCTAAAGAGAATGGGTTTGAGTAGTTGGTGTCTTGTAATCAAGGAATCCTTGTAGCCCTCAGGCAGCATGTGGTCTAACTCAGCTTACCAGGGCTAGGGTTCTTCACCGAGTTTTGAAGCCAAGTCTCCAGTGAGAGGTGTCCACTTGTCAGGCTGTATTCTCAGTTCACATGTCTTTTGACCATTTCAAAATGCTGAGCCTGACAAGGCAGACTTTGGGTGTTCTGAACTGTGGGTCCTGGTCAAGTAACCTCTTTCCATCACAGTGTGATTTGTTGATGTATAAGGACAATATTTTGAACTATTAAACAATGATTTTTAATCCTCTCCAAGTCAGTTTATTCCCTCAGTCCCTTTACTATTAAAAAGGGATCACTAGGGAAAGTGAAATGCTGAAAACAGAATCAAATTCTTGGTCTTTGCCATGCAAGATAAACTCTTAAAGCCCCTAGAAGAGCAGATGGTCTTAAAAGCTAAGGTTTGTTTCATTGTAAGAGGTACTTTTTTTGAGAGAATTAAAGGCTTTTGTATACCAAGGACTAAGCATAAAATGTATCTATAACAGCAGTTTTAAAACTTTTTGGTTTCAGGACTTGTTTATGCTTTTAAAGATTATTGAGGACCCCAGGATTTTTTTGGGTGGAGGAGGTGGTAGGGTAGGTTATATATATATGGTATTTACTTTATTTGAAATTAAAAGTGATGAATTAAAAAAATAAAACTATGAAGGACAACAAAATATATTTTCTTCTTAGATTTTCACTTGAGCTTAGGGCAACTTTGGAATTTCAAAATAATGATTTATTAGACAGTAATTAGAGATTATAGCAGATACAGCCAAGGGTATCTGGTAAAAGTTCAGTTGAAGTCCTGAGGAAAAAAGAGTTAATCTCAGAAAACATATTTGTTCATACCCTAAACCTATGACCTTGAAACATTCTAAAAAACTCAACAAAAGAAAACATATATTTTTTTAGGTACCAGAGTAATAACCTCATATATAATGTGGTCTCTGGAACATCTATTGCATACTCCTGAGAAAAAGAGAGTGAAAAAGGCAAATATTACCTTCATATTATTGTAAAACAAATTTTGACATTGTGGACCATTACAGGACATTTTGTGCTATTATAGCAGAATACCTGAGCCTGGGTAACTTATAATAATCAGAAATTTATTTTCTTACCATTCTTGAGGCTGAACAGTCCAAGGTCAGTGTTCAGGGATCTGGTGAGGGCTGCTTGATACGTAGTCTCATGGTGGAAGGCCAAAAGCCAAGAGGCAAAAGCGACTGAACTTGCCTTTTTATAAAGGTATTTATCCTTCTTGTGAGGGTAGAGTCCCCATGGACTAGCACTGGTAATGAAACATACATGTGATCACGTATATTTGTTTAAATGGAACAAATATGTACCTATGTATATTTATTTAAAGTGTTTTAAAGCTGTATATAGAAAGGCAACTTTGCAAGGACTTGTCATTATAAAACACAATTAGAATTTTTCATAATGAGAACTAAAAAAACTCTCAATTCCTAAACCTTCCTTCCACAGGTCAAACTTTTAAATTATCTTTCTCATTTTCTTTGAAAGTCCCTCTGCATGAATATTGTGAAATTAGAATAAAATCCTAAGTGCCCCCCTGACTGACTGAACAGACCCCTCTTGGCCAAGGAGACTCAAGAAAAACTTGAAAAACTAAATTTCCGGAAAGTGACAGGATGGCGAGTCGGTCACACCTCAGTACACCCACTCCTTCACTATACTTTTTTTTTTTTTTTAAATTCCCGAAGAGTTAAATAGAAACCAGCCCTGGAAAAGAAAGAAGACTCACTCCTCCGCAGAATTCCACACACTACCTGATGCTGGGGCCCAACTCCCATCCCTTTTTGTGGTTTTGACATGGCAAGGAACCAGTTTCACAAAGCATTCTTTCCTTACAAATCAGCACTGGCCATGAACTGGTTTGGACTGGTTTACAGAGGCTGCACTGCACACCTAAGTGCTTTTGTGTCCTGAGTGTCACCTTTTAATGTATAGAGCCTAACTTTATTGCTTTTTAATGTTAAGTCTCCACCCCATGTGAACATGGGATGTATGTAACATGTAAATTTGCTTATCACACATGTATGTAACCCCCTTTACGTACGTTTAGCCAGTCCTGTTTAGCATAAAACTCCAGTTCCATTCTCCTCTTCTCAATCTCAGCCAATGGCTCTGCTTCCCAGCTTGGAGGTTGCAACTCTTCTCAGAAATAAAGCTGTCCTTTCCAAATTTAGAGATCTCGTAATCTTTCAGTAGCTAGTATACTTTTAGGGTACTGAATTGTCTTCAGTTCTTTCTGAGTATTCCGGTAGAGACTAAGAAATTAGTAGGCTTCTGAAAAAAATTTTTTTACTTTATACTGAATACTATTTTGCAGTTGGCTTTAAAGGAAAATTTACTGAGTGTTTTTCAAATTCTTACTATATATTCAATATTGTGCTTGGTGCTGTGAAGAAACAGTGGCTGTAGAAGATGTATTATTGTCTTGAAAGAACTTAATTTTTTTTGTTTTTGTTTTTGTTTTTGTTTTTTTTGAGATGGAGTCTTGCTCTGTTGCTCAGGCTGGAGTGCAGTGATACAACTTTGGCCCACTGCCACCTCTGTCTACTTCAAGTGACTCTCCTGCCTTAGCCTCCCAAGTAGCTGGGACAGGCATGTACTACCACACCTGGCTAACTTCCATATTTTTAGTAGAGACGGGGTTTTGCCATATCCAGGCCTTCAACTCCTGACCTCAGGTGATCCACCTGCTTTGGCCTCCCAAAGTCCTGGGATGACAGGTGTGAGCCATCGCACCCAGCTAGTCTTGATGGCGATGTAGGTACACAGACCTGAAATGGCCAAATGACTAAAAGGTAGCAAAATAATTAAATGACCAACAGGATGAGAGAGGTTGAGAGCTAGGACAGTGTAGGGCAGGGAGCACTGGACAGGGAACCTGGAGATTTGAGTTGTACTTCTAACTCCCCAAATGCAGTAATAGCATATTTGTATTGAATTATAAGGAAAAGAAAATGCTTTTACATATTATCTTATTTCATCCCCATAGTAACACTGAAAAGTAGATGGTATTATGATCCTTATTTAACACAAGGACATCAATATTTCTAATGTTTTGTGGTTAATCTACCTTAAAAACACTTACTTAAAAGACATGCAGTCCTCAAACTGATTTTACCTCCACACCTGGATTTCAATCCATTCCACCACAGGTGCCATGTGACCTGACACAAGCCACTAGACCTATCTGGATCTCAGGAACGTAATTTATAAAATGAAGGCTTTGGCTTATATCAGCATTTTCTGAAGTAACAGGGAATACTTACTAGCTGTGCAGGACAGCAATCAGTGACAAATATATTTGCGATATATCAATTTAAGAAATAATAGTTAAGAAATTAAACTTTAATCATAATTTTATTCTATATTTTAATTACATATATATGAAGCATATTTATTATACAATATATTATGATAATTTCTTAATCATAATTTCCTAAAAACTTTTCAGAAATTCTAGTATGCTAATGGACATCATTAATAATTAAGAGACTATAAGACAGTGTCTGGCCTACTTCTTCTGCCACTTTTTTTTTTTTTTTTTTTTTTTTTTTTTTTAGCAGGGAGACACAAACCATCTGAAAGGATTGGTGTACTGCTGTTTAGGGAATGCTGAACTAAGTTATTTATTTATTTATTTATTTATTTATTTAGAGTCAGGGTCTCACTCTGTTGCCCAGGTGGAGTATAGTGGCACAATCTCGGCTCACTGCCACTTCCACCTCCCGGATTCAAGTGATCCTCCCACTTCAACCTCCCCAGTGCCTGGTACTATAGGCATGCCCCATCATGCCCAGCTAATTTTTGTATTTTTTGTTAGAGACTGGATTTCGCCATGCTAGCGAGGCTGGTCTCAAACTCCTGACCTCAGGTGATCTGCCTGCCTGGGACTTTCAAAGTGCCGGGATCACAGGCATGACCCATTGCGCCCAGCCTGAACTAAGTTATTTTTAAGGTCCTTGAATGCATCACATTTTATGAGTCTATGTGAGTAAGTGGTGTTTGAAGTCAGAGGAAAACTAATGCCAGTAAATGGTAATGACAGGGGATAGCTTCCTAGGAAGAGATAGGGTGTAACCAGGATGGAAGATCAGGCTGCGAGAACTAGCATCAGCAAAGGTCAAGAATGTCTGCCTCTAGAAGAAGCCATTCATGGATAAGTGGGGGAGCAGTAAGAGATAAGACGGGATCTTTGGATTGGGGGAAAAAAAAACATGAAAGGCCTTGAATGCCAGGTATATCGGACACTGTGGCTAAATCTTCAGCTTCCTTTTTCCAGTTGGGTGACAAAAAACCTCCCTGGGGACCAGACCTTGGCTTAAGCGGTATGCCTGATTGATGTATGGAAAATATCCACCCACTGCTGATAGCAAGTTCAGGAATGGGTCCATGACCCCAGTGTAGGCTGGAGAAACTGTGGTAGATCTGTGAGTCTTCATAATAATCACTGTCCTTCCTGTGGACCCACTGATGTCAGGCTTGCTGTGGACATACTTTGGCTAATGAAAATGAGCCCAGGGATGGTTCTGGCAATGTCCCAGATAAGAGTTTTCCTTCAGTATGGGTCCTGGAATTAGATGTTAGGAAACAGAACTGCAGCCAACTCACGTCAGACATGCGCAACGAGCAAGAATTAAACCGTTACTGAAGTGGCAGCAACTTTAGCCCAATACAGAATTGAAAGGAAAAGCCTACTAGATTATTTTGGGAAAGGTTTTTTTTTTTTTCTTTTAATCTTTGAAAACACACATACACATCCACCCACCCACCTACACACAGGGACTGCGTCTTTCACCGGGAGTCACTGGGGAAGCGTGAAGCCCTTGATTTCACGTTAGGCAGCTTAAACTGGAGAGATGGAAAGAAGTTAGATCTTTAACAGGAGCCATCAATTCTACTTCTGGATGGCTCTTAGATGACTCCTAGATTACTTTTTTTAAACCAATACAAGTTGGATTTTCTATTACTTGTAGTTGGAACCATCCCAATTAATTCACGGAACTAAACAGCTAGATGTAATTTTGGGGTCACAGGCCACTGAAGGGTTTTGATGGAATAGTAATAAGATACAAGCAATGAATTTAAAAGGTGTCTTAGTCTGTTAGGGCTGCTATCACAAAATATTACAAAGTGGCTATCTCAGACAGTGGAAATGTATTTCTCACAGTTCTGGAGGCTGAGGAGTTCAAGATGAAATCACCAGCTGATTTGGTATCTGTTAAGGGCCTGTTATCTGGTTCATAGATGGAGCCTTCTAGCTGTGTCCTCACATGGTAGGAAGGGTGAGGAATCTCTTTTATAGGGGTGTTAATCCCATTGACAAGGGCCCTGTCCCCATGACCTTATAACCTTCCAAAGCCCCTACCTTCTAATAGGATCACCTTGGTGGTAAGAATTCCAACATGTGAATTTTGGGGAGATGCAGACAGGCCATAGCAGAAGGTGCATCTGGCCTTTGTGAAAAAGGGTTCACAATGGATGAAGAGATAAGAAAGAAGGAAGGCCAATTCTAGAAAAATGACACCAAACCACACAGAGTGCAGTGAGAGCCCACTAGGGAATGCAATGGATGGGGAGAGGGACATTCTCAAGAATGATAGGACTCAGTGCCTGGAGAAGCAGAGGAGGCTTCAAAGGCTACAGAATTGACAGGACTATGAGAATGGTGAGGTCTGGTAGGATAGGGAAGAAGAAAGGAGGAGTCAGTTGAGAATGAAGATGATGATTTTTTTTGGGACAGTGCAGTGGAAGCAGAAAAATAACGTGGAAAAACATACTACGCAGAGTCTCCTATGTGGGAGGTACTGAAGACTTTGAAAAGAATAAGACCTAGTTCATTTCCTGTGAGACTCCCAAAGCCTAGAAGGGAAGTAGTGGCAAACAAATGAATTGTAATACAATAAAAAGAACAGCAAGGTGTAGAGGCAGCACAGGGGTGGGAGATGCAAGGAGACTTTTACCCATGTTCTTGTGGAGATCAAATGGGAGCTTGTGAGAAGCCAGGACTGTCAAAACCCATGCGTGAGCCTCATTTGTAGAGAAGTAATAGATATGACCATGCGAGAGATGAATCTCCAAGGGTAACAAGGTGCGGCGGGAGTAGAGCAGAACAAAAGTGAAGGCAGATTTGGGTGAGTGACTTATTTCTGCCCCTCGCTGGCTATGTGAATTTGGGCTAGTTATTTGTGATGTGAAGCTTCAATTTCCTCCTCCATAAAGGGGGAAAAAGTAGCTATCTTCTTGCTTCGTTGCAAAAATTAAATGATATAACTCATGTGAAGTACTTTGCAGCATATCTAAAATTTGATAAGTGTTTACAGAATGTTAACTTTATTATCTTTATTATCATCATTACTGTTAGTAGTATATATTGCTGCATAACAAACTACCTCAGTGCAACTATTTATTTATTCATGAATCTGCACTTTGGTCAGGGGTCAGTGGGAATGACTCATTTCTGTTCCGTGATTTCAGCTGCCATGGCTGAAATGGGACTGGAGGATTCACTTCCATGACTGATGAGTTAGTACCAGATTTGGGTGAGTGGTTTGGCTGGGGTCCTCACTTCCTTGATATGTGGTTCCCTCCATGAGGCTGCTTTTGCTTCCCCAAGTCATGATGGGGATGAGGATTTTAAAGATAGGAAGTAGGGGCTGTCAGATTTAAGGCCAAGACTCAGAAACTGGCACAGCATTGCTACTGTCATATTTCATTGGCAAGCAGTCACAAGCCCACCCAGATCCACAGGAGGAGGACATGGACCCCACTTCTCGGTAGGGAGGATTTGTGGTCATCTTTCATCTACCACGTAATGGAATAAAAAATAAACTCGGGGATAGCCTACAATCAGGAAGCAGAGGTAGAGTCAAAGACATATTCTTGAAAAAAAAGCGCTTGAGGGAATTAAATAGCAAAGCTCTTACACATTTAAAAGGAACTCTGCCATACCTTTCTATTAATAAGGATCAAATTTGATCAAATGTAGAAGCAGATGACTACTGCCTTTAAAGTTTAACAGAAGAGCTAGGAGATCTGGTTAAACAATGGAACCAGAGACCCTTAGATCTGAAAGGACCTCAGAGACCTTCTAATGCAGGCCATTGTGTACTCACGGAGAATGAAATTGGCCCAGCTGTTGCATAGAACTGATGTTATGGTTTCTTTGAATCAATATGGAAATTGGCCCTCCCAGTCTTAAATCTTGAGGAAGCTACATTTGTCATATCTGAGTTCTTTTCTCAGGAAACCAACCATCAGGCCTTTCAGATAGTATCAAGGAGCTGAAGCTTACCGAGATCACCGCATCTGGACAATAAGACACCAGACCCCTCACCCTTCACGATTGCCTAACCTACTACCTGCTTCCAGTTGACCAGCTTCTCTTCCTTTCCTGCCTTCCCCTCCCCACCAAATTTCTGTTTCCCACACATGGTTACATTTCTTCTCTACTATATAAACTCCTAATTTTCTTTGGTGAGGAACATGGATTTGAGACCTATCTCCCGTCTCCTTGGCTGTGGCACCAGATTAAAGCTTTCTTCCCTGGCAATGCTCATCTCAGTGATTAGCTTTCTGTGTGGCGAACAGCAGGACATAGACAAAATCTCTGGTGTTTCAATAACAGCAGCAGAACCTACTTTTGGGAGAAAGGTTTGTGAGAAACCCCACAGCTGGGGGATGGAGAGTATTTCTCAGTGGGCCATTTGTGTGTACCTAGACAGTCACATTCCATAGTGTAACTGTCTTTCTCTGAGTATCCACTCTTGGAAGTGGGGAGAACAAGGGAAAACAGTTTCCTCAAAGGAAGACATCAACTACAGTTTAATTCATCCAAATATATCAGCTTCTAAAGTATCACTCTGCTTCTATTCCTCACCAAACACTCTTTTGTGCAAAACATAGTATTTCAAACATGGCTTGTTGGTCTAAGGTAATATAGTACTTTCTAAGCTGGTTTGTCAGATTCCCAAGATTTTGTACTAGGAAGACATGTAACTCTGTCCTCTTGCACAGATTTGGCTTTCTAGTCCAAGGGAAAAAATGAAGTGCGATTTTTTTTTTTTTTTTTAGTAGATTATTAAACAGTACTGAATAGCTAGTTGGGAGACCAAGGTTCTGATCTGAGGCTTAGCTTCGACTGTCTCCTGCCTGCATCAGTGAGGCAAATAGATTTCCAGAAAAGTGTTGGAAGATTCCTTCCAATTCTTTGCATCAAAGATTGTGTGAGCAAGGTCACTGGGCAAAAGTGAAGAGTCACAACGTATCCTGCTTCCTGAGAGACCCATGAGTAAACCTCATCACAAAGAGAGCACGTATACTGAAACATACACTGCCAAAGGTTCTTGGGTTTCCCTAAATTCTTTGGACAGTGTATAGGAAATAAGTTGCCTGATTTTAACTGTGCAGGGCCAAAGTGTAATAGATCAACGCCCAGTATTGTGAAAGACATCTCAGCATCTCTGCAAGCAGTTAAGGGCCTTTGTTTGTTATTTTTCAAATAATGTGCTGCTGACTCATGTTTGTCTTGTGCCCTGCTGTGACCCCCCTAGGTATTCATGGCCCTAATCACGTTCGATGTTATTATTAATAATCAGTGCCTATGAAATTATACTACTCTCTGGCTTGTTATCAAGTCCTGGAAGTATGCAAATAGATTAATCAAGCAGCTTCTACGCTGAAAACCTTGAATGGAACTTTAAGGACAGTGGAAGTATTTGCCCTGGCTCTTGGTGTCTCCTCCAATCAAGCCTGAGGTGTGTTTTCCTCGTAACTTTTAATTGCCTGACCTCTGAGAACCTAATTTCCAGAAAATCCATTTATTATTTTAATGCTCATTTGGCATTATTATTTTCCCAAAGCAATCTTTTTGTCTCTGAATCTCTTAGGAGAGTTGAGAAGCAAGCCAAGAAAAGCTTCATTTTCTCCTCCTGGCCCTCAAAGGAAGCAGAAATGAAACATTAAAAATCTTAGTTTCTAGTCGGGGCTGGGGATGGGGGGAAGGGAGAAAGAAAGGAAAGGAGGGAAGAAAGATTGGAAGGCACTTGCCTTGGTCCCAGATGGAAAGCAATCCAGCAGATTGCCTTTAAACAGAATTGTCCCTGCAAATAGGGCACTCTGGCTGTTTTGTGTCACTTGAAAGCATCTTGATATTTTTATAGATTTTATGATACATTCTAAAGCATGCGTCAGAAACAGCCACTTGGAGTTCTGGCAGTAATGAACATTGTTATACTCACAGTCTGAGTAGTCTTTACTTCAAAGGGAGGCGTTCATCGAATCTTTCATCTTCTCAGCTGTTGCTCACCAGCTTCCTTTAAATACTGTTTGAACTAAAAACCCCACATTTCCTGGTTTCAGTGAGCAATTCCCCTGACACTTCTAATCTTCTCACTTGGAAGCTACTAAACTGTGATTGAATGATGCCATTAGCAAGAAGGAGGTAAATACATCTAAACATGCTGCCTTAGACTTTAATAATAACTCGCTTGTGTCTTCACTCCTGCTTGTTTACAGAAATGGGGGCGGAGGGAAGGGGTGGCTTGGGTGAAGGAGAAAGAAAAAATGAATGAATGAATATTGTAAGCAGGCAGTTTGTTTTGATGGTATGAAAAGCGGTCTCACAACCCTTTCAGCAGAATGATAAAAAGAAAAAAGAAAAGTAAGTTTTCTACCCTTTGGAAATGGTGAACCAAATTTTCTGCAAGGTAAATAACTTACCTTTGATCAACCTTATTTTAGGTTACTTTCCCTTAATGACTGTTAATTTAAGCCAGGTAAATGGCTTGTGCACTGATTCCTAAACATTGCTTATTTTCTTTCACCACCAAAAGTTGTTCATATTATGTGACTATTTAAATTTAAATAGAAATAATTTCAAATTAAATACAATTGAAAATTTAGTTCCTCTTTTGCACTAACCACATTTTGAGTGCTCGATGTGGGGTAGATGCTACCATATAGGCCAGTACAGATACAGACATTTCCATCATTTTATAGTCCTGTGCCTAGAGCTGCTCCAGAGACCTATTTCTTATTCTTCTGTAAGTATGATTAAATGGATTAATCATCATCTTCAGTTCATGGCTCATTCCTATTATTGATCCATGCATAGCTTAATATTTATTCATTAGTTTTCATTCTATAAAAACATCCATGAAACCACAACTCAGAATTAGGTTCTTAAAAATAATGTACATATAGTCATGTATTCTTCTCCACATCTCATTGTGCTATTCCCCCACCTGAGATTGCCATTATCATAGTTCCAATGTTGATTCATGCCCTTGCTTTTCTTTTTATGTATATTCATAATTCATGTGCATATATGCACATATATATGAATGTATTCCTATACATAGAATTTTTATTTTTATCTTTATAAAAATAATAAACTAAATGTAATTTGGGAGGACTTGGAAATTTAGCATACTATCGTTACATGTTGCAGTAGTTTGTTTTTTCAGATGTGTAATATGGTATTCACTGTGTGAACATACAGTGGTTTGTTCCTCTACCGTCCTGTTGACAGGTTTTTGGATTACGTCAGTTTTTTGTTACTGTCAACAGTGCTCCCGTTAGTGTTCTAATACATATTTCCTCTTGTAGAAGTGCAAGAGTTTCTCCTGGGTATATATTAAAGAATAGAATTGCTGGTTATAAGATATATGAAGGTTTAACTTGAGGAGATAATGACAAAACTGTTTTCCATAGGAGATTTGCTGGTTTACTCCACAAGCAATGTAAAAAAGATCCTGTGTATCCATATCCTTTCCAGCACTGGTTTGTCATTTTTAGACAATTAAATAGGTATAAAATGGTACCTCCTGGTGGCCTTGATTTGCATTTCTTAGATCACTGATGGTGTTGAACATATCTTCAGATGTTTATCAGTTACAGCCCATTCTGAAATGCCTGTTCATGACTTTTACCCATTTTTATATTGAATCGTTTGTGCTTTTTAAATTGATACATGAGTTCTTTATATCATCTTGATACTAATCCATCGTGGGCATTGCAAATATCTTTTCTGTTTTCAGTTTTTTTTTTTAAATCAGGTTTTGGAAGAACCAGCATTTAAAATTTTAATATAGTCAAATTTATCACTCTTTATAGTCATCCTTTGATGTCTTTTTCAAAAACTTTATTTCATCTCAAAAGTTTTTCCTCTTGTTGTACTGGCCCAAGCATAGAAAGTCAACACCAAGACAAAAGTATGCCAAATTGCAGTCTTTATTGCCGGCAACCACGGAGGACTCACGTCTCTCCAACCCATGGCCCTGAAAGGAGGGTGTCAAGACCTTTTATACCCGTAAAAATCACCTTGGGAGTGAGGGTGAGCGGTGAGGGTGGGGGTGAGGGGCTTCAGACATTCCAAGGGCTAGTGGATTCTGTAAATCAAATTCTGGGCAGAGATGAGGGTGAGAGGTTTCAGACATTCCAGTGGATTCCTGGGCGAAGATGAGGGTGAGGGGCTCTGGACATTCCGAGGGCCAGGGGACTTGTTGACATTCTGATTGTTACTTAAGTGGTTCACAAAAGTCAAGATTAGCATTTGTTTACACATTGTCTGGGTAGCCTGGTGATTACAGTCCTTAATTACTTATTCACATTTGGGTTATAGAGAGCAGTTTCAAAGAGAAAGCTGAGGTATGGTTGAGGTACGCAGTTTTATGGGGCTTTTTACCATGTCATACTCTTTTCTTTTTTGCTAAGAAATTTAAAGCTCTGTTTTTTTCATTAAACTTCTTCATTCATCTGGAGTTGGTATTTGGCCATGAAGTGAGATAGGGTTACATTTGTATTTTTTTCCACATAGATAACCCCTTTTCCCCCCAGTTCCACTTAATGAACAAGAATACATTTTCTTCATTGATCAGACATTCCACCTTTGTCCTAATCCTAAGTTTGATTAATGGGTCGATTTCTGGTCCTTTAGGTCTGTTTCATTAATAAATTTGTCTGTTTCTGCCATAATATCATAATCTTTTAATGGCCAGACTATCATAGTAGGACCTAATACCTAAATAAAGCTTTTTCTCATTCCTTATGCATTATGTATACTTCTTACTCAGAGGTGTCCTGGCTGTTTGTGGCTTTCTACTTTTTAATAAACATTTTATAATATTATCAAATTATACTTTTAAGAAACCCACTCCCTACCCAACATCGTGGTCATTTAAATTGGAAATGCATTGAATCCCTAGTTCAATTTGGGAACAGTCATTTATGTAGTAAATCTCCCTGTGTACGAACATGTTCTCTTTCTCTTTCTCTCTCTCTCTCTCTCTCTATTGCAATATCTCTTATGTTGCATGTATTTTGTTGGCATTGGTTTTTGTATTAATATGTTTTGCATTGCTATGAAGGAATACCTGAGATTGGGTAATTTATAAAGAAAAGAGGTTTATTTGGCTTATGGTTCTACAAGCTGTATAAGAAGTGTGGCACCGGCATCTGCTTCTAGTAAGGGCCTCAGGAAGCTTTCAACCATAGCAGAAGGTGAAGTGGGAGCAGGCATGTCACATGGGAAGACAGGGAGCAAGAGAGGGAGCAATGCCATATTCTTTCAAACAGTTGGCTCTTGCATGAACTAATAGAGCAAGAACTCACTTCTGCAGGACAGGCACCAAGTCATTCATGAGAGATCTGTCCCTATGTCCCAAATACCTACTGCTAGGCCCCATATCCAGTGCTGGAGATCACATTTCTTTATTTCTTGACTTTTATTTTTTTAATAAAGATAAGATCTTGCTATATTGACCAGGCTGGTCTCAAACTCCTGAGCTCAAGCAATCAGCCCACCTCAGGCTTCCAAAGTGCTAGGATTATAGGCATGAACCACTGCACCAGGACTGGAGATCAGATTTCAACATGAAATTTGGAAAGGACAAATATTCAAACTGAATCAGTATATCAGTCATTGATTTTTTTTTCCCCCCTGAGATAGAGTCTTGCTGTGTTGCCCAGGCTGGAGTGCAGTGGCATGATCTGGGCTCACTGCAGTCTTTGCCTCCCAGGTTTAAGTGATTCTCCTGTCTCAGCCTCTTGAGTAGTTGGGATTATAGGCACATACCACCACACCCAACTAATTTTTGTATTTTTATTAGAGATGGGGTTTCGCCATATTGGCCAGGCTGGTCTCAAATTCCTGAACTCAGGTGATCCTCCCACCTTGGCCTGTCAAAGTACTGGGATTACAGGCATTGAGCACCCAGCCTCAATTCTTGATATTCTCTGAAACTATTGTAAACACTATCTTCTCTTTAATTATATTTTCTAGTTGTTTGCTAATGTTTAGCAATACAACTAACCTTTGAATATATAAAAATACATAACTGGCCAGGTGCAGTGGCTCATGCCTTTAATCCCAGCACTTTGGGAGGCCAAGGCATGCAGATCACCTGAGGTCAGGAGTTTGAGAGCAGCCTTGTCAACATGGTGAAACCCTGTCTCTACTAAAAATATCAAAACATTAGCTGGGCATAGTGATGGGTGCTTTTAATCCCAGCTACTCAAGAGGCTGAGACAGGAGAATTGCTTGAACCTGGGAGATGAAGGTTGCAGTGAGCTGAGATCATACCATTTCAGTCCAGCCTGGGCAACAAGAGTGAAACTGTGTCTCAAAAAAAAAAAAAAAAAAAAAGAAAAGAAAAGAAAAAAGCATATATACAAATAAAAATAAAAACTTAGGTTTACCAGCCAATTTTCAGCCCTTCTGTTATTTTAAATAACTTTTCCCTAAATTATTTTGAGTTTTCTTTGTAAATTATCACAGAATTTGTAAATAATGAAGATTTTTCTTTGTTTTTTAATCCTTATGACTATAATTTCTTTTTCATGTCTTATTATATTGGCTAAGCTAGTCTATTCAATATTTCATAGAGGTATAATAAAAGTATTTTGATTTAAAAAATAAATCTGGTGTTTCAGAATTGAGGGTGATGTTTGCTCTAGTGCATTTAAAAAACATCTTTATCAGCTTAAAGAAATTCCCTCCTATTTCTAACTTATTAAGAGTTTTTATGTCAGTACTAAATTTTAACAAGCACTTTTACAGCATCTGTCACATAATTTTTTTTAATTGCTAATGTGATGAATTATATTTGAGGATTTTCTGGTATTAAAACCAACTGCTTTGGTGTGATAAACTCTACTTGGTTATGTTCTATAATCTTTTACATACACTGTTGAATTCAGTTTGCAATATCTTGGTTAGGATTTTCTGCATTTGTATTGAAAGGTGAGGCAGGCTAGTAATACTCCTTTCTCAATGAATTAGTCTAAGTTTGGAATGAGAATTAAGCTGTTTTCATAGAATAATATGAGAAATACTTCACTTTATTATCCTTTTACTGTGAGAACAAGTTTGTGTTCATTGGGATGAGCTGTTACTTGAAAGTTTCATAGAATTTGCCTATAAAATTATCTGAGTCTACTTTTTTATGGGTAATTTTTAACCATCATCTAATCATTTCAATAAATGTAGAATTAATTTTTATTTTCTTTGGTGACAGAGTTTTACTGTTATTACCCAGGCTGGAGTGCCATGGTGTGATCTTGGCTCACCACAACCTCTGCTTCCTGAGTTCAAGCAATTCTCCTGTTTCAGCCTCCCAAGTAGCTGGGACCACAGGTGTGTGCCACCATGCCCAGCTAATTTTTGTTATTTTTAGTAGAGATGGGGTTTCACCATGTTGACCAGGATGGTCTCGATCTCTTGACCTCGTGATCTATCTGCCTCGGTCTCCCAAAGTGCTGGGATTATAGGTGTGAGCCACTGTGCCCAGCCAGAATTTTTAAACTTTATTTTTTCTTGAGTCAATTCTGGTATGTTAGTTTCTCTATGAATTTGTCCATTTTATGTAAGTTTCAAAATGTGGGCACGTAGCAATTAAGTGCCAACATATAGTAAGCAGCATACGTATAGTATTACTAGCCAACATATAGTGTCAATTATATTTTTAATTGCTACATGTTAAGTGCCAACATACAGTAAGCAGCATATAGTATTACTAGCCTGCCTCACCTTTGAATACAAATGCAGAAAATCTTAACCAAGATATTTGCAAATATCTAATATCAACTGCTAACTTAACTGCTGACTTACTATAACACAGCAGTTAAGTGTCAACATATAGTAAGCAGCATATAGTATGCTGCACACATACAATAAGCAGCATCCATACTATGTCTGTGGTCATACACACTTGCAATAGGTGATATTGTTTATTTGAATTCTCTGTCTTACTTGGCAAGTTTTACTAAAGATTGTTTGTCTTGTTTCTAGTTTCAAAGGATCAACTTTTAACTTTGTTGACTAGCTCTGATTTTTTTGGTGTGGATGTCTATTTCATTTCTACTTCTACTTTAATTATCACTTTCTACCTTTTTTGAGCTTACTATGTTGTTCATTTATATAACTTTTGAAGGTGGACACTTATATCATTAATTTTGAAGCTTTCTTTATTTCCATGAAAACTATTTAAGACTATACCTCTTGAAGCACCACTTTTGATGGATTTCTTGCTTGTTATAGTCTAATTATATTCAATTCCCTTCAAGGCTCAGGTGAAATTTTACTTCCTTTATGAAGCTTTGCTTCCCTGCCCATGTTAGTTGGCAGCCATAGATTTAGTTTTACAACCCTGTATTGTAATAAAGTGGAATAAATCCAGGTTTTGAAGTCACATAGATCCAGGTTAAACTCCAGCTCTGCCACTTACTAGCTGTTTGACTTAATGCATAAGATGTCATTTTTCATCTTCAAAATGGAATAGACAAAAGCTACATTTGAGAATTTTGTAAAATTTAATTGAGTTAACCTACATGAAACTGATACCAGTTTCTAGCACACAGTAAATCAGTTAACTCCTTTTTTCTCTCCTTCCCATTCCCTTCCTTCCTTCCCACTCCCTCCCTTCCTTCCTCCCTTCCTTTCTTCTCACCCGCTTCCTTCCTCCCTTCCCTTCCTTCCTGCTTCCTTTCTCCCCTCTCTTCCTTCTCCTCTTCCCTTCCTTCTTCCTCTGTTTCCTCTCTCTCTCTCTCCACCTTCCTTTCTCCCTCCCTCTTTCCTTCCCTCTCTCCTCCTCCTTTCCTTCCTTCCTGGTAAGGTTTATGGCATTCCAGGATTGCTTTGTTCCTTGTGTAGACATTGGAAATCATTTCTGCATGAAAGCTGTGTAATGCAGAGTTAGTGAACTTGACTAGTTTTCTTCTTCCCCACTGGTCTTTATTTCCCTCTGGTAGATATTCTCCACTCCATTTGCTCCTTAATGGAGAGAGTGAAAGCATAGTAGCAACTGAGTAGTTCTGTGTGTTTGTTTGCTTGTTTTTCTTCTGTAGTTAGTGATTTTGATTTCTTCATGACCCTGGAGATTTTATTTGGCTACATTTTGACTTGCTGTTTAAACTCTTTAAGTTGCTAGACCTAGATTCCTGCTAGTTTTATTCATTTACCTAAGAAAGACTTTCCTGCTGTATTAAGTCCATCAATTTATTTTATTTTAAGCTCATTGCTGTGGATTTTCTTCTTCAACTATTCCTTTCCATACTGTCTTACCTAAGTCAGTGAAGGAAAGCCCAGCTGTAATGCATTAACTCCTTAATATTTTCACCTTTCTAAGGAGCTTCTGTTGCTGGAGGCCATCCTTAACCCCCAGCTTTGGTACAAATGATCATCTCATGAATTGCAGTGTGTCAGCAAATACAACTGCACACTTCATAGTTCTAGATGGAGAAATTTCTTTGATATTCCTTGTTCTTGCACCATATTCCTCTCCATGAGATTCCAACACTTGATCCTCATTCTTGGCAGAAAACATATTTGGTTAGACCACTAGAATTAAATATGGATTCATTCACCAGTGGAGAGTGAACAGAATTGTTAATTTAGCAAGGAATAGGCAGTACATGCCCATGCACATTTACGGCTACTCCTGTGTCCCATTTTTTCACTGTGAGAAGTACCTAGCAATATGAGTTTTCAATCGAGAGCACAGTGTGAAATGAAATGACCCATGTTCTCCAAAGCTGTGGGTATTTATACTATGTCAGAAATATCTCGCATAAACTTTGCTGTTACTTACTAGTGGAAACATACATACAAAGTTCTTGGTGAAAAGTATCAACCCTGAAGAATCTTCCACTTATTCCTTAAAATCCAAATGTTCTACCTGTGAAGTCTTGAGATGTGCCAATAAAAATTGCAAGTGGACCTGATATTACTGACTTGACCATCTACCAGTTCCCAGGCAGGCCCAGATTTACTCACGTAGTTCAGGGATGAGCTATTCTATGCTGTTCTCTTCACAACAAATGACAAAGGCACATCACTACAGTTGGGGATGGGATAGGGTTTACAAACAGAACAACAACAAAAATAACCATGTGTGGTAACTACAAAATTCAAAGTGTAGGATCCCACACAAATAATGAGCCACATAGCTAACTTAGTAATGGAGTAGTAAGTGTTCCTGGCAGAGCAGAAGGGCAGGCCCTGGCCAACTGCAGCCTGAACATGCCTACCCTCAGTTCCAGGGCCTTCAGAATAGCAGTCCCCAGTGTATTTTGGTAACAGGGACCGGTTTTGTGGAAGACAATTTTTCTAAACCAGGGATGGTTTCAGGATGATTCATATGCATTATATTTATTGTGTACTTTATTTCTTTTATTAGATTGTAATATATAATGAAATAATTCTACAACTCACCATAATATAGAATCAGTGGGAGCCCTGAGCTTGCTTTCCTGCAATTTCACGGTCCCATCTGGGGGTGTTGGGAGACAGTGACAGATCATCAGGCATTAGATTCTCAAATGGAGCATGCAACCTAGAGACTTTACATCCACAGTTCAAAATAGGGTTCATACTACTATGAGAATCAAATGTTGCTAAATCACCTCATTGTGAGTATTGTTAGTTCACCACCATGTAGCCTGTTCACACCACTGCTTTCTTTTTGTTCCCTTAGTTCTGGGAATGCTGGCTGCTTCCTTCAGTTATTAAGGAATATCTGAGGTCTGGTAAGGAAAGACTGTTGTCTGGCTAATCCAGTTTTTCCCGTTTCTTTTCAGTTTTCCAATACCTATGTAACTATCCCTGGAATGAACTATGTCTATTTGAAGTTTGTGGCTTGGCTTCTACTTGTTTTTTTTCTCCCCCTCACCGTAAAGTACCTGATTACATGTCTTCCACAAAACGTCTTGAAACTTGTGATGATATTACACTGTATGGGCACAATGTAATTTATGTAATCAATGGGTTTAATGAATCCAGCATAGGTTATTTGCATCATTTCTTATAAAATTATTAATTTAACAACTATTTATGTGTATCTTTCACTATTTCCTTAAGGTAAGTTCCTAATAGGGAAATTGTTGATTTAAAGGTTAAGATTTTTATTAAGAATCATAAAATTGTCCTCCAAAAATGCAGTATAAACATAGAGTTTCACTACTAAGGTGTGTAAATTCCATTTTTTCTATGTTCTGATTAATCCCAATGCTTTTCATTTAAAGACAAAAATTAAAACTATTTCATTGTGAATGGCCAAAAGATTGTGTTTTGATGAATTACCTTTAAAATTGTGTGACTTCCTATCCAGTTACATATTTTCCCATGTAATTTCTTCCTAAAATTGTTGCTTTTTAAAATTTATACTTAATAGTTGTACATATTTATGAAATACATATGGTACTTTTATATGTGCATACAATATACAATGATCAAATCAGATTTTTTGGGTTATCAATTGCCTCAAACATTTGCCATTTCATTTCTTATGTTGTGAACATTCCAAATCCTATCTTTTAACTATTTTGAAATATGCAGGAAATTATTTTAAACTATAGTTACCCTACTGTACTGTCAAACGCAAGTCTCACTTCTTCTGTCAATGTATATGTTTACCTATTGATCAACATGTCTTCATCTCCTGTATTCTTTTTCCTTTTCTGTTCTTTAGAAACTATGAATCTATTTCTCTATATTCGAAAGATCCACTTTTTTCCAGCTCCCATCTATGAATGAGAACAAGATTTCAGTGCTTGGCTTATTTTAATTAATATAGTGACTACCAGTTCCATCCATATTGCTGCAAATGACATGATTTCCCTCTTTTTTTATGGTGAACAATAGTCCATTGTGTGTATATCACATTTTAAAAAATTTTATCCATTGATGAGCACTATATATTATTTCATTATATATTACAATCTAATAATAGAAATGAAGTACACAATAAATGTAATGCATTTGAATCATCCTGAAACCATCCCTGGTTTAGTTGATTTTATGTCTTGGCTTTTGTGAATAGTTCTGCAATAAACATGGGAGTACAGGTATCTCTTTGCTATACTGATTTCCTTTTTACTTTGATATATAACCAGAGGTAGGATTGCCGGATCATGTGGTAGTTCTATTTTTGGTTTCCTAAGGAACTTCCATACTGTTTTCCATAGTAGCTGTATTAATTTCAATTTCTACCAACAGTATATGAGCATTCCTCTTTCTCTGAGTCTTCATCAGCATCTGTTGTCTTCTTTTTGATAATAGCCTTTCTAACTGGGGTGAGATATCTCACTTTAGTTTTGATTTGCATTTCCCTGATGATTAGTAATGTTGAGCATTTTTTCAATACCTGTTGGCGATTTGTATGTCTTCTTTTGAGAAGTGTCCATTCAGATCGCCCACCCATTTAAAAATCCCTTTTTTTTTTGCCATTTAGTTCTTTGCACTCCTTACATGTTCTTGATATGAATCTGTTGTCAGATGAATAGTAAAAGTCTTCTTTTATTCATCTTCCACTTCTAGTTTGTTCACACAGAGTCCTTATATTTCTTCTTAAATGTATTCCTAAATATTTTACATTTCTGTTACTATTCTAGATTGAGTCTGCTTTTTAAAATAAATCCTTTGTTTTTCTGCCAATTAAAAATACATACTTATTACTGAAAATCTGAAACAGTGATAAATAAAAACAAAATAGAAACACTTAATTTTTTTTTTTTTTTTTTTTTTTTTTTTTTTTTTTTTTTTTTTTTGAGACAGTGTCTCATTCCATCACCAGGCGCCAGGCTGGAGTGCAGTGGCGTGACCTCGGCTCACTGCAACCCCGCCTCCCAGGTTCAAGCAATTCTCCTGCCTCAGCCTTCCTAGTAGCTGGGGCTACAGGTGTGTGCCACCACACCCAGCTAATTTTTGTATTTTTTGGTAGAGACTGGGTTTCACCATGTTGGCCAGGATGGTCTCGATCTCTTGACATTGTGATCCTCCTGCCTCAGCCTCCCAAAGTGCTGGGATTACAGACATGAGCCACCTTGCCCAGCCAGAAACACTTAACAGTCAAAGATAACCCTTGTGGAATTCCCATGTGAGCTTTTTCCAAGATCATTCCCTGTGTGCACATGGACACACACTTGTATTCTTCACAGAATAGATTCATGCTCTATAGAAAATTGTGTAATTCTATTGGTTTAACTTGAAATCGATAACCAGTATTTTTCTGTGGCAAAAAATTGTTCTAACTACACCATTATTCTTACTAGACCAAAGACTGTTTTATTTTAGCAACTTGGAATTCTTCATGGTTTTTAATTTTTACTATTATAAGCAGTGTTGATATTTTCATAACAAATCTTTGCATACATTTAAACTAATCTCCTAAGGAAAAAAATCCTAAGAAATTGAATTGCTGTCTGTAGGGTATATTATTCATTTAAGGCTTAATATACTGTCTTGCTAAATTATCATTAATAGACAGATTGCTAAATTGCTCTACAGAAGGCCAAATTTACATTTGCATGAGAATAATCAGTTCTCTGTGCCGTTATCAGTTATTGGGTATTGTGTTTAACCAAAAAAAAAAAAAAATGTTTGCCAGTGCCTATAGTTTTGTTAGAATTTATTGTTACAGAGAAGGTTGATAATATGTAATCATTTCCTTTTGGTGAACCACTCTTTGTGTCTTTTACCTATTTTTAAATTGTTTATTTTTCTTTTTCTTTTATTGAGACATTATTATGCTTTAAGGACTTGAATCCTATATTTAGCATGCCTATTAGAAACCTATTTCTAGTATGTTTAATTTTATTTTACTTTGTCATTCAGTGATGACACTTTTACCTACACTTTTAACTGTTTGGATCTATTAATTTTTCCTTCATGGTCTTTGTATTATGTGCCATGCTTAAAAAGCCTTCCCTAACACAGGGTTGTATTAGTATGCATGTGAATTTTCTTTTAGTTTGTAAAATTTAAATATGTATTTAGGAAATGGTATGTAGGAATCCAAGTTTGTTATCAAATTGCTCCAATACCACCTATTAAATAACCAGGCTTTCCTCACTGGTTTTAAATACTCTCCCCCATGGCACATTGAACACACACATTTATCTCTGCTTCCTCTTGAAAGCCCAGTTGCAATGACAATAAAAACATAAAAAAGTGAAACCCACGGTACAGACGAATTGGGAGAAGAGATTACAGGAGTAGAAGGATGTTAACTAGCATGTTTGAAACTAGAAAGCTGGTGGATGGGTGGGAACCCACTTGGCGGATGTGAGAAGATGAATGCTAGCCTGCAAGAGGAAACCAGCATGAAGCAAGAAAGTTCAAGTATTTATACTGTAGACCCTGAAAAGACTTAGGAACTGGAGGCAGCAGATACCTCTAATGAGAAAACTGTGGACAGAGAATTAATTGCATGTTCATATCAGAAGCAACAAATCCCTCTGCTTACTCAGTGCAGCTGGGCCTTTCAGTACCTTGAGAGAAGATGGAAATGTACTTTTTGCAGGGTGGTTAACACGTTGTCTCTGGGTTTGGGGTACCACATACAATGGAGAGCTGAACTGAGGCACAGTAATGAAAAGAGAAGGCCTAAATGAAAATCTATATATCTATTTATGACACACGTAGTCGCTTTTCCCCTTCAGTTCCCAGATGCTGAAAAACAATCTCAAACCACCTAAAAAGAAAAGGAGAGGATTTCTTTCTAGAGAAACACCCATGAGAGGAAGACTCTAAGATACTGATATTTGAGGGTCTCTCAGTGAAAAGGCTAGTTTAAACTTTTATAACTCTGCAGAGAAGTTTATAATTTACACATGTACATGAAGCTTCCAATTAGCATTTTTTTTTTTTTTCTGAAAAAGTCAGGTTCATTGAAGTATAATGTGTATACTATAAAATGTGCTCTTTTTTAGTAGGTAGTTTTATGCATTTTGAAAATACATTTATGTAACTACCATCACAATCAAGATAAAAAAATAGTTCAATCAAGCCCCTAAATTACTAGGTGACTCAGTACAAATTCCTAATCCCTGGCAGCTACTGATTTGTTTTGTCTCTAAATTTTTTCCTTTTTCTAAATGTCATATTTGTGTACTAGTGTAGAAAATAGATTTTTGATTGTGGCTTCTTTGAGATTCACCCATGTTGTTGAGTATCTCAATATTGGGTTTTACCTTTTTATTGCAAAGTAGAATCTCAGTGTACAAATGAACTACAGTTATTTTTATCCATTTACCAGTTGAAGGACATAGGTGTTTTTCTCCATTTTTGACAATTGCAAGTAAAGCAACCATAAACATTGTATACAAATTTTTGTGTGAAAGTAAATGAAAATATTTTTCTTTTTCTTGGCTTAGGATTGCTATGTTACATGCCATATTTACGGTAAATATCAAGCTATCAAGTGATTTCCAAAGAGGAAATATTTCACATTTGCATTTCCAGTTGTTCTTTAGAGCAGAGATAGTTGCAGTTGTTCTGCATCCTCAACAGCTTTTTATTTATTTTTTAAAGCTACTCTAATAATTATTTGGTGATATCTCATTGTGGTTTAATTAATATTTCCCTGATGACATGATGATATTGAACATCTTTCAAATGCTCATTTGTAATACATGTATCTTCTTTGGTGAGTATCTGCTCAAAACTTTTACCTATTTCAAATATTATGTTGTTTTCTCATTGAGTTTTGAAAGGCATTTTTTTCTTTAGTATTTGCTGTATATAAGACATATATCATTTTATCTCAGTCTGTTGCTTGTCTTTTCATGTATCTGTGCTTTTCCAAGAGCAAAAGTTTAAAATGTTCATAAAGTCCTATTAATGTTTAATTTTAGGATTAAGCTATTGGTGTCATATCTAAGAAATTTTTGCCTAACTCAAAATTACAAAGCTTTTCTCTTTCACTTTGTTCTAGAAGTTTAATAGTTTTATGTTTTACATTTAAGTTGATGAATCGTTTTTAAAGTTATTAGTTGTATATGGTGTCAGGTAGGGGATGAAGTTCTTTTTTTTTTTTTTTTTTCCCCACTTGAATTTCCATTTGTTCCAGCATCATTTGTTGAACATACCATCCTTTCTCTATTAGCTTGTTTTTGCACTTTTGTTGAAAATTGACCACATATATTTGTGTGGGGGGATTATTTCAGGTCGCTCTTCTGTTCTTTTTAATCTATACATTTACTTTTTCCCTAATAACACACTGTGATAATTTTTGTAGCCTTGTAAGTCTCAAAGTCCAGTAGTTTGAATCCTTCAAATTTATTCTTTTTTTCCTCAAAATTATTTTAGATTATCTCAGTTCTTTGGAACTTCCATATAAATTTTAGAATTAGCCTGCTAATTTCTACCCAAAAAATCCTGCCGGGATTTTTTTGAGATTGCATTGAGTCTACATATAAAAGTTAAAAAAACTGACATTTTAACAACTTGAGTCTTCCAATCAGTGATGGATGTTCTATCTCTCTATTAGTTTAGGTCTTGATTTCTTTCACTGGTTCAAAGGTAAACCTATTATTATAAATGCTGTTCAGATACTCTATATTCTTAGTGATGTTTCTATCTAATCTGTTTTGTTATTGATAAGCCAGTGTTGAAGTCTCCAACTATAATTATGGATTTGTCTACTTTTCTTTTTCTATAGTTCTATCAGTTTTCATTTTATATATTAGAAAGCTCTATTTTAAGCACATACACAATTAAAATTGTCATGTACTCTTACTGAATTTATTCCTTTATTTTTATGTGATTAAAAAAATTCTAGGTAGTATTTCTTGTCAAAAAATTTATTTTGACATTAAAATAGCCAACTTAGTATTGTAAAATTAGAGTTTTCATGATATATCTTTTCCCTTCTTTTTAATGTCTCTATAATCACTGTGTGTTTTCTTTAAAAACTATCTTGCTTTTTGAAAAATCAATTTCTGCAATCTCTGTCTTTTAATTAGTGTGTTTAAGGCCATTTACATTTAATGTTATGTATTTGAATTAAAATTTATCATCTTGCTACTTTTTTACTGTAGATAAAAAATTTTTTAGAGCAATTAAAAATAAGAAATGTCCTTTCTTGCATTACTAAAAAAAAAAAAAAAAAAAAAATTTCTGGAGGTCTTTTTTTGTTCAGAAAGATTTCTTTCTTTTGTTTTATTTTTGTTCTTAAAAAAATTCTCCCCAAAGACCTACCTTTAACATTTTTTGACAGGTCTGCTTGTAATTTATTTTTTCAATTTTCATTTGAAAATAATCTTTTTTTAAAAATTCTATTTTTGGTTTTGGAGTACATGCAAAGGTTATATAAATAAACATGTCACAGAGGTTTATTATATATATCTTTACATCTTTTAGGTATTAAGCTCGGTACCAAATAGCTATTTTTTTCAGCTCCTCTCTTTTCTCTCCTCCCTCAAGTAAACCCCAGTGTCTGTTGTTTCCTTGTTTGTATTCATAAATTCTTATCATTTAGCTGCCACTTAAAAATAAGAATATGTGGTATTTAGTTTTCTGTTTCTGCATTAGTTTGCTAAGGATAGCTTCCAACTCCATGTTTCTGCAAAAGACATAATCTCATTCTTTTTTATGGCTGTATAATACTCCATGGTGTAAATGTACCACATTTTCTTTATCCAGTCTGTCATTGATGGGCATTTAGGTTGATTGCATGTCTTTGCTGTTGTGAATAGTACTTCTGTAAATGTTAGTGTGAATGTGTTTTTATGGTAGAATGCTTCATATTCCTCTTGATATATACCAAGTAATGAGATTGCTGGATCAAATTGTAGTCCTGCTTTTTTTTTTTAGCTCTTTCCACAATGGTTGAACTAATTTACACTCCCACCAACAGTAGATGAAGGTTCCCTTTTCTCCGAAACCTCACCAGCATCTGTTATTTTTTGACTTTTTAGTAATAGCCATTCTGACTGGTGTGAGATGGTATCTCATTGTGGTTTTGATTTGTATTTGTCTAATGATCAATGATACTGACCTTTTTATCATGTGCTTATTGCCTGCATATATGTCTTCTTTTGAGAGCTGTCTGTTTATGTCTTTTACCCACTTTTTAATGGGGTTGTTTTACTCTTGTAAATGTGTTTAAGTTACTTATAGGTGCTGGATTTTAGACTTCAGTCAGATGAGTAAATTGCAAATATTTTGTCTCTTATTTTGTAAGTTGTCTGTTTACTCTGTTGACTATTTTGCTGCGCAGAAGCTCTTAAGTTTAATTAGATTCTATTTGTCAATTTTTGCTTTTGTTGCAAATGGTTTTGGGATCTTTGTCATAAAATCTTTGCCCTTTCCTATGCCCAGGATGTTATTGCCTTGGTTGTCTTTCAGGATTTTTATAGTTTTCGGTTATACTCTTTTGGGTCCATTCTTGTATATGGTGTAAGGAAGGGGTCCAGTTTCAATCTTCTGCATATGTCCAGCCAGTTATCCCAGTGCCATGTATTGAATAGGGAGTCTTTTCCCCATTGTTTCCTTTTATCAGCTTTGTCAAAGATCAGATAGTCATAGATGTGTGCAGCCTTACCTTTGGGCTCTCTATTGTGTTCCATTGGTTTATGTTTTTTACCAGTACATGCTGTTTTGGTCACTGTAGCCTTGTAGTGTAGTTTGAAATCCGGTAATATAATTTCTTCAGCTTTGTTCTTTTTGCTTAGGATTGCCTTGGCTATTCAGGCTCTTTATTGTTTCATATAAATTTAAAAATAATTTTTGCTAGTTTTGTGAAAATGTTGTTGGTGGTTTGATATGAATAGCATTGAATCTGTAAATTACTTTGAGTAGTATAGCCATTTCAGTGATACTGTTTCTTTCTATCCATGAGCATGCGATGTTTTTCCATTTGTGATTTTTCTGATTTCTTTGAGCAGTATTTTGTAATTCTTGTTGTAGAGATCTTTCACCTCCCTGGTTATCTGTATTCCTAGGTTTCTTTCTTTGCTTCCTTCCTCTCCTTCCTT
Organism: Saimiri boliviensis; assembly: GCF_048565385.1. Classification (NCBI taxonomy): domain Eukaryota; kingdom Metazoa; phylum Chordata; class Mammalia; order Primates; family Cebidae; genus Saimiri; species Saimiri boliviensis. Next base: position 100,972,437 of record NC_133461.1, read on the forward strand.
CCTTCTCTTTCTCTCTCTTTCCTTCTCTCTCTCTCTCTCTCTCTCTCTCTCTCTCTCTCTCTCTCTCTCTCTCCTTTCTTTCCTGGCAGTTCTGAATTGAATTGCCTTTCTAATTTGACTCTGAGTTTGGTTTTGTGGATGTGTAGGAATGCTAGTGAGTTTTGTACATTGATTGTGTATCCTGCAACTTTGCTAAAGTGTTTTTTGTCAGCTGAAGGAGCCTTTGGGCTGATACTATGGGATTTTCTAGATATGGAATCATAAATGTCTCCAAATAGAGATAATTTGACTTCCTCTCTTTCTATTTGGGCTTTTAAAATTTCTTTCTTTTGCCTGGTTGCTCTGGCTAGGACTTCGAACACTGTATGGAATGGAAGTAGTAGAGAGGGCATCCTTGTTTTGTGCTAGTTTTCAAAGGAAACATTTTCAGCTTTTGCCCATTCAGTATAATGTTGACTGTGGGTTTGTCATAGATGGCTCTTGTTATTTTGGGGTATGTTCCTTTGTGTTTCTCTATTAATCAGTGATACTCAGCTTTTTTTTTTTTTTTAATGTGCTTGTTGGCTGCAAATGCATCCCATGAAGGGATGCTTAATTTTATCAAAAGCCTTTTCTGCATATACTGAGATAATCATTTGGGTTTTGCCTTTAGTTCTGTTGATGTAATGAATCACATTTATTGATTTTCATATTTGAACCAATCTTGGATCCTGAGAATGAAGCCTTCATCATGGTGGATTAGCTTTTTGATGTGCTGGCTGTATTTGGTTTGCAAGTATTTTGTTGAGAATTTTTACATCAATGTTCATCAGTGATATTGGCTTGAAGTTTTCCTTTTTATTGTATCTCTGCAAGGTTTTGGTATCAAGATAATACTGGCCTCATAGAATGAGTTGGGGGGAAGTCCCTCCTCATCATTTTTTGGGAACAGATAGTATCTGTAGGAATGGTACCAACTCTTCTTTGTATATCTGGTAGAATTTGGCTGTTAATCCATCAGATCCTAGGCTTTTTTTGTTTGGAGGGCTATTTGTTACTGATTCATTTTTGGATCTTATTATTGGTATGTTCAGGGAATCAATTTCTTTTTGGCTTAGTCTTGGTAGGGTATATATGTCCAGGAATTTATCCATCATTTTTAGGCTTTCTAGTTTTTGTGTGTAGAGGTGTTCATAGTTTCTGATGGTTGTTTTTATGTCTCCAGGGTCAGTGGTGACATTCCATCATTTCTAATTGTGTTTATTTGGATCTTCTTTCTTTTCTTCTTAGTCTAGCTAGCAGCCTATTAATTAAAAAAAAAACAAAACTCCTGGATTTGTTGATCTTTTGAATGATTTTCATGTCTCTATTTTGTTAAATTCACTTTTGATTTGTGTTATTTGTTGTCTTCTGCTAGTGTTGGGATTGATTTGTTCTTGCTTCTCTAATTCTTTCCATTGTGAGGTCAGATTGTTAATTTGAGATTTTTCTAACTTTTCGATGTGGGCATTTAGTACTGCAGTTTTCTGTCTTAACACTGCATTATCTGTGTCCCAAAGATTCTGGTATGTTGTATCTTTGTTCTCATTATTTTCAAAGAAATTCTTGATTTCTGCCTTGATTTCATTTGCTCAAAAGTCATTCAGGAGCATGTTGTTTGATTGTCATGTAATTGTATGGTTTTTAGTGCTTTTCATTGTTGACTTCTGTTTTTCTTAGACTGTGGTCCACGAGTGTGTTTGGTATGTTTTCAGTACTTTGACATTGGGTGAGGATTGTTTTGTGTCCAAGTAAATGGTCAGTTTTAGAGTATGTGCTATGTAGTGATGAGTAGAATGTATATTCTGTTGTTTTTGTGTGAAGACTTCTGTAAAGGTCTATCAGATTTATTTGGTCCAATGCTGAGTTAAGGCCCTGAATATCTTGTTAATCACCTGCTTCAAAGATCTGTCTAATACTTTCAGTGGGGTGTTGAAGTCTCCCATATTATTATGTGAGAATCTGTGTGTGTTTGTAGGTCTCTAAGAACTTGATTTATGAACCTTCCTGCTTCTGTGACAGTTGCACGTATTTTACGGTTAATTAGGTCTTCTTGTTGAATTGAACCCTTTACCATTACATAATACTCTTCCTTGTCTTTTTTGATCTTTGTTGGTTTGAAATCTGTTTTGTTTGAACTCAGGAATTGCAACTTCTGCTTTTTTCTGTTTTCCATTGACTTGGTAGGTTTTTCTCTATCCCTTTATTTTGAGGCTATGAGTGTCATTACGTGTGAGATGGGTCCCTTGAAGGCAGCATATCATACAACTGGGTCTTCCTTTTTTATCCAGCTTGCCACTCTGTGCCTTTTAATTGGGGCATTTAGCCTGTTTACATTCAAGGCTGCATTGATATGTGTGGATTAGATCTTGTCATTGTGCTGATAGCTGGTTATTGTGCTGGCTTGTTTGTGTGGTTGCTTTACAAAGACACCTCTGAGTGTTTATATGTGTTTTTTATTAGCTGGTAGCAGTCTTACCTTTCTATATTTAGTGCTCCTTTCATGGTACCTTGTAAGGCAGATCTGGTGGTAATAAAGTCCCTCAGAATTTGATTATCTGAAAAGGGTCTGATTTCTCTTTCACTTAGAAAGCTTAGTTTGCATGGATGTAAACTTCTTGGCTGAAGATTTTTTTTCTTTAAGGATGTTGAATATAGGCCCCCAATCTCTTCTGGCTTGTAGGGTTTCAGCTGAGAGAACTGCTGTTAGCTGAATGGGAATCCCTCTAGGTGACCTGCCCTTGGTCTCTAGCTTCCTTTAACATTCTTTCTTTGATTTTGACCTTGGAAAATCTGATAATTACGTGTCTTGGTTATCTTTCTGTGTAGATTCTTGCAGGAGTTCTTTGTATTTCTTGAACTTGACTGTTGACCATTAGCAAGGTTGTGGAAGTTTTCATGGACAATATCCTAAAATATATTTTTCAAATTGCTTGCTTTCTCTTTAAGGGATGCCAGTGATTCATAGATTTGGACTCGACATAATCTCATACTTCTCAGTGGTTTTGTTTATTTCTTTTTATTTATTTATTTTTTATTTTGTCTGACTTCTTTCAGAGAATCAGTATTCAAGTTCTGAGATTTTTTTCCTCAGCTTGATTTATTTTGCTGTTAATACTTGTGATTGCATTGTGAAATTTTTGTATTTTGTATTCAGCTCTGTCAGACCCATTAAGTTCTTTTTTATGTTGGCTATTTTGTCCTTCAGTCCTGTATCACTTTACTGTGGTTCTTATTTTCCGTGGATTGGATTTTGCCATCCTCCCGAATCTTGATGATCTTTGTACCTATTCCATATTATGAATTCTGTCGCTGTCATTCCAATCAGTTTGGCCTAGTTAAAAGCTCCTCTTGGAGAACTGGTCTGGTTGTGTGGAGGACATATGACACTCTGGCCATTTGAGTTACCAGAGTTCTTGCATAGTTCTTTCTCATCTTTGCATGTGGGTGTTCATTTAACTGGAGTATAGATTGAGTACAGTCAGTAGACTTTTTTTCTGATTATTTTCACCAGGCTGAGGCTTTGTGTAGGGTCTTTGAAGCTGACTTCTTGTGCCTTGTTTCAGAATGGGGTGTGTTAGGTATTTTTTTGGTGTTGAAGCCTTGGGGTGTGATCCAGCAGGTAACACTTAGGCTTATTGATCAGTGGGTAGACTCTGGCTCAGTTGTGTGGCTCCCCTGTTTCCTCACAGTTGCAGCCATATTCCCTCTCAGTGCTCTGAAAATGTGGGTTTTCTCCCTCTTAAGTCCTGACTGTAGTTCGTGACTTGGCATTTTCTCCCTCTTAAGTCCTGGCTGTAGTTCTCGACTGGGCTGCCCACTGCAGTTCTGGAGCTACCTCAGTCCTAGCTTAGAGGCAGCAGAGGAAGAGATCTTAGTAATTGTGTCCAAGGGTCATTTGCCTGACTCCTGGGGACTCCACTTCAGAGAGATGCAGGTTAGCAATCACTCAGTACAGTCAGCCCAAGATGGAGGGTTTGCGCTGTAGGCCCAAGTCAGGGGTTCCCTGTCTGGTGCTGACATGCGAGGGATGTGAGGGACCCATGTGAGAAGGACTGGCCTTCTCTCCTTAGGCTAACTGCAGTTTGTTGGAGGTGTGAATGAGGCACTTAGGGTCTTTACTCCTTTGTTGGTCTGAGGGTGTCAATGGCAGTTCGACTGGAAAGGAAGTGGCAGAGAGGCTTTCAGTTGCCCCTGGAGGCTCTGTCTAGGGTGTTGCTGAGTTGGTACTGGAATGAAAATGCAATCTTAGTCTACTAAATAATTTTGTGAATAATGTTTATATTAATATAAACAGAAAATATTTATTTAACCAGTGATTGTTTAATTACTGTATGATGAGAATAGAGATAATTGTCCATAAATAAATCCTCACATTTCAGAATTGGTAGTCAGTAGATAATGTCTAAACTTTAAAAACCAAAGAGTAGAGATGTAAGCTTTTAATTTAGAAATAAAAGATCATATAATAACGGCAATACCTAAAATAATTTAAAGTGGTCACTTCTAGGACACGGGAATTGGGGATATGAGCAAGGGTGAAACATCAGGTTTCATTTGAAGTCTTAAGGCTTTACTCAAAATTTCCAATTATGTACATGGTTAAAAATTAAATATAAGATTAAAACTTTTTCATATATTAAGTTATTCTAACACTTCTTTGACAAAACTTGAGGATAGGAAGCCTAGGTTTGAATATAGTTCCACACTTAACAGCTGTTTGTCTGTGGATGGCTGTTACTTAATCTGACTGCTTCTGATTCCTTCTTCTAAGGTGAACATAAAAATAGTACTCACTTCATAGCATTGTGATGAGATAAAATTAGCAAATGCACGTAAAACACTTAGTGCAAGGAAGAAAGAAAGCAACTGTTAAATGCTGGCCATTACTATTTTATTCCAGCAGCAGTTCCTATAACGGCCTAATTAGTATGACTTCATATTGTATTTAGTCTGTAATATAAATGCTTGTATGAAATACAATATAAAGCCATACTAATTTCCTTTGTTTGCTAAATGCCACTTCCTTTGTTTCGCTAAATTCCGTGACTTTCTTCTTCTAAGTTAACTTAAGAATCATTTTATCTTCCCCAACAAATACATTTTATCTCTACATTTATTCAAATTTTCTTTTATGTCCAGGGACAGTGACAATGGCTTTCTTTATCAGAGTCTGCAGGTTTCTTGTTAAATTTATTTCTAGGATCGTGAGTGTATTTGGGTCTTTATATCTCTCTTTTTCTCTTACTCTAATTAAAGAACAAATTGCTAGATCTAGTTCTATATGCACCATTGTATGTGAGATCTTATTTTTAATAATTTCTTTGCATCTATTTGTATATAGAAACAATCTTGATTTTTACCATCTTATTAAACTATCTTTCTGTACTTACGTTTTAATATTTCAGTTGATATTCTTCTCTTTTCTTTCATACAATCATAATATCTGCAAATTATGCTATTTTCTTTTCTTAATATATGACTGATTTTCCTTTTGCTTCATTTCCTTTCTACTTTTATGATATATGAAAGTTGAACTTTCATTTTTTATTGTTACTTTTCTTATTTTGTGATTTCCCATTGTTTTCTTTCTTTGGGTTTATGGTATGCTTTCTATGTTTTTATTCTTTTAGTGTTTTATGTCACATTTTAAATCAAATAATAATAGCAATAATAATTTTGAATTAATGTAATCATAATAGCCATTTATTTGAAACTTGTGTGTACCTGGTGATGTGTTATTCACTTTACATGCTTTTCAATAATACTAATATTACCAATACTCCAACAACAACATAGCAACAACTGCTAACAATATTGAACATTTTCGATGTGCTAAATATGTTTTGGGTGATTTACACGCATTATCTCATTTAGTTCTTTAACTCTCTGAAATAATTGGTATTACTGTCCTAGTAAAATCCTGTGAGGCACGTGCAATTACCTACTTTACGGAAGAGAAAATGCGATTCTTGAGTATAACATCACTACCTAACCATCATACATTGTCTCTCATACTTTGAATGTTCTGAAAGTCATTTTTCTGTAATTTCTTTTTTTTTTTTTTGAATCCCAATTTCTTTTTCTTTTCTTCTTCTCTTTTCTTCTTTCTTCTTCCTTCTTCTCTTCTTTCCTCCTCCTCCTCCCTCCTTCTTCTCTCCTCCTCCTCCTCTTCCTCTTTGTCATCTTCTTCCTACCCTTAATCCTGTTCTTCATACTCTTCCTCTTTCGTGTTCCTCATCTATGGCCACTTTTGCTCACCTTCTTTCATCTTTATGATAAACAGTTTCACTCTGCATGGCTTTCTCCTTTTCCTTCCTCAAAGACCAGTAGTGCAACATCTATTATGTTCACACAGTCATGTAATAGAAAAGGCAGGAAGAAAAGAGAAAAAGGAAAGAAAAGTCGAGGGAAAAAATCTTTTCAAGACCCTGATTTCGGCCGGGCGCGGTGGCTCAAGCCTGTAATCCCAGCACTTTGGGAGGCCGAGGCGGGTGGATCACGAGGTCGAGAGATCGAGACCATTCTGGTCAACATGGTGAAACCCCGTCTCTACTAAAAATACAAAAAACTAGCTGGGCATGGTGGCGCGTGCCTGTAATCCCAGCTACTTAGGAGGCTGAGGCAGGAGAATTGCCTGAGCCCAGGAGGCGGAGGTTGCGGTGAGCCGAGATCGCGCCATTGCACTCCAGCCTGGGTAACAGGAACGAAACTCCGTCTCAAAAAAAAAAAAAAAAAAAAAAAAAAAAAAAGACCCTGATTTCAGGTTATTCCCCATGAAAATTTTCTTCTTTATTCCAAGATCAGGGCTCCTTCCTCTTGCAAGGGCCTGGGGGCAGGTGGTGGAGATGAGCACACATTCAGTATCCAGGGTCTAACAGTTCCCACGCAGGGTAGTTCCTCCTCTGGTACAGGTGCATGAGAACAGTCACAGATGGTGCAGACCATTACTTGCTACCCTCAGGCAGCACAGCCCGTCCCCCATTGTTCCCAGAGATGAAGTACTTAGATCAAGCCAATGACAAAGGGATTCTCTCTGAGCACTAATTAGGCTCTGAATAATATCCAGTCTAACTCCAATTTCAACCATATGTATATACAGATGCAGTTTACACTTTTCCTCCTTTGTCACATTATTCTTACATGCTTTTGCCACCCATCCACAACTCCTGCATCCTTTTTATTCACCAATTTCCCTCCACAGAATATTTAATGTTAACCTGAAACTTCAAAGCTGACAACTTTTGGGATCCTGCATGTGGTCCTACACTTACTACATGGGGCTCTCAGGAACCGTCACTAAAGCTGGGATGAAAACTCAGAATCCTTTTCTTTCTGTAATGACAGTAAACAAGTACAGATGCAGTAGAGGCAGGTACTGCATAGCCCACTGACTCCACTGTGTTACTATTTGTTTTTAATATTTTTTCGTTATTTGAGTTTTTTTCTTTGAGACCAAGTCTTGCTCTGTCACCCAGGGTAGAGTGCAGTGGGTGGCTCATGGTAGCCTCAGTTTCCTGAGTCCAAGCAGTCCTCCCATCCCAGTCTCCCGAGTAGCTGGGACCACCATGCCTGGCTAATTTTAAATTTTTTGTAGAGAAGGAGTCTCATTATGTTGTCCAGGCCAATCTTGAACTCCTGGGCTCAAATGATCTTCCTGCCTCCATGTCCCAAAGTGTTGGGATTACAAGTGTGAGCCACTAGGCCCAGACTCTATTTGCTTCTTAAAATATTTTCCCAAAGTGACCTACAAAGAACACCTTTGTGTTATCTTGAGCACTTTGGTGTATCAGAGTCTGCTCTAGGTTGTCTGAGAAGCCCTTTCTCTTAGTCCTATTCTTTTCATATCAGTGGGCTTCTTGGGTTATGGATTTCTCTAGATGCCTGCACTTGGGTTTCTATTTGACATCAGCCATGACCATGTTTTCAGAGTTTTACTCTGGAAATTTCTGGTTCTTAGTTTTTTTGTTCATGGGTTGACTCCTTTTTTTTTAACAAATTATTTTTCCTTAATATAGTTCCAAAAATTTGTTTCTTGAATTGCGTAGCCCATACTAATTGCCCCCATTCTCTTCCCAGTGGCCATGAATTCCAAGAAGACAGCATTATTCTCCTGTAGACTCCCCTTGTTTCCACATCCTCTATGAGTTTGTCTTAATTAAGGCTGGTGTGGTTGTTATCTCTGGGGCCGTGGGACATGATGGCTTTGGTGCCTGTAGGTCAAGGTTAAAACCTTGGCTCTACTTCTTGCTGGCTGTGTAGCTTTGAGAATGTTACTCAGTCTGCCCAAACCTCAGGCTCTTGACGTTTAAAAATGGAGAGAACATCAGCTGCCTGGTGAGATTATTGCGAGGATTAGAGGTCATTCTGTACATTACGTGGTGTGTGATAGGTATACAGTAAATGAAAATTTGGAGCCAAAGATGAGATTTGAATCCAAGTTCAAGTTCTTACACTTACTACAACTTTTTCTTTCTTTTTTTTTTTTTTTTTTAAGTTTACCACTTTTTGAATCTCAATTTTCTTATCTGTAAAATTGTCGGGGCGGTGAGCAGAGAAGTCCCTGTCTTACAGAATTCCTAGGAAGGCTATAGTTTCCGGCATAGTATAAGACAGTGGTACGTACTCTAACTGACAATTGCTCTTAGCCAGGTGCTGTGGCTCACGCCTATAATCCCAGCACTTGGGAAGGCTGAGGCAGGCAAATCACTGGAGGTCAGGAGTTCGATACCATCCTGGCCAACATAGTGAAGCCTCGTCCCTACTAAAAATACAAAACTTAGCCGGACTTGTTGGTGATTGCCTGTATTCCCAGCTACAGAGGAGGCTGAGACATGACAATCGCTTGAACCTGGGAGGCAGATATTGCAGTGAGCTGAGATTGCACCACTGCACTCCAGCCTGGGTGACAGAAAAAGACTGTCTGAAAGGAAAAAAGGTGTACTCTTACACCTTCTGAACAAAGACAGGCATTGCTGGACACATCTGAACTTTACCTGACATGCCTTTAAAAAAAAAAAAAAAAGAATGAAGCTTTCAGTAGGTATCACACTAGCTTGAAGGCTTTACTTTAGCTCAATAAATTCCTTGTTTTGATATCGTGAATAAGCAGTACCCATTTTTTTCCTTCTGATCAACAGAAATAACGTTTTCATAAAAATTTTCCTTCTGATTTTCACTTTCTACAAGGCTATGTATATCCTTTAACCTTAAGGTATCATTCAAAAAGGAAGGAAGGAGAGAAAAATTAAAAATGGAAGAGAGAAAGCAAGAGGAAGGAAGGAAATAAAAGGAAAGAAATGGGCAACCTACCGAAGGGGACACTTGCAGGTATTACAGAAAACAAAAGTCATAAACAATCCCACTATAATCAAGAAATATTTATGCAGCTTGATGAGCTCAATTTTCACAGTTTGCTAGAAGAAAAACTCTTAACCTTAATCATTTTTTTAAGGATTTGGAAAATGCTCAATAAAAGGGAAGCAGAAAATTGAGGAAATACTGCCTACTCTAGAAGATAAACAAAGATTCTTTCTCCTCACAGGGCTCTGAAGAAGAAATGATACTAGAATGTGAAATGCATCCCATTCTTTGTAATCCTGCAGGAATACTTCCATATCTGATAAACTGGAGGGCATGGGCTTTTTAAAATCTGACATGCCTCAATCTGAATCCAAGCTCTGACATCTACCATCAGCAATGCATTAAGCCTCTGCATGCCTCAGTTTCTGTAGGCCTTTAAAAAAACGGCAACCTAGTTTTTTTTCCTTATGCAGTTTTTAGCAGGAGCAAATAACGTAATTGATGTATGCTGTAGCAATTAGCACAATTCCTCGCATGGAATAGATAATAAATGTTAGTGCTGTGTCTCTCTTTCCTGTAGGCCTATCTAGTAGTGTGAACTTGATTATCATAGATGATCAATACAAGTAAATAATGGGACCTGATGGAAGAATGTATCAGTGGAATTAATCTCATTTTCACTAGTGTAAATCAATTTGGAGAAGCATCTGCTCTTGAGACAAGCAGAAATGACTAAATTGTTTTAATACATGGCATAACTTGATTTTAATTTTGATGAGCAAAATATGAAGCCCACCTGGGTTATGATTATTGATTAAAAATAACTGCCACCATTTGTTGACTTAGTGTGAACCAGATGCTTGCCTTTTAATCTTCCTTAATATCTTTTAAGGAAGAGATTATGTACATTGGACAGATGAGGAAACTAAGGCTCAGGGCAGAGAGGAGACATTTCTCAAGGGTACACAGCTAATGAGAAGAAGAATCAGAATTTTAACGTAGGCCCTTTCTTTTGGTGTTTGAGGTTTTGTGCTGCATGACAACAGTGACAGACCATTACTACAAACATGCACATTATTTGAGTCACAATATAATTTAATCCAGTTCTTGGCCCAGTGTACTGGCTCATGCCTGTAATCCCAGCACTCTGAGAGGCTGTGATGGGAGAATTGCTTGAGCCCAGGAGTTTGAGAACAGCTTGGACAACATGGAGAAACCCTGTCTCTACAAAAATACAAAAATTAGCCAGGCGTGATGGTGCACACCTGTAGTCCCAGCTACTTGAGAGGCTGAGGTGGGAGGATCACCTGAACCAGGGGAAATGGAGGCTTCAGTGAGTCATGGTTCCAAAACTGCACTCCAGCCTGGGCAACAGCGTAAGACCCTGTTTAAAAAAAATTATTATTTTCATATATTCCCTGGAAAACATCAATAATCTCAGGTGTAAAGTAATTTTATTTCTATCCAGTTTCCATTGTGTAACTCAGTTTCATTAAGTTTATCTAGAACAGTGATCAGTGTCCTGTCACTGGATATGAGTCATAGTAACAAATGAGGCCAACCCATGACTGAGGTGTCCAGACTATGTATTTACTGACAAGTCAGGGAAGTAGGAGAATGTGTTCTTCTTTTAGAGTTTCAGCACTTTCAAAGGAAAGTGAACTAACCTTCAAAGTAACTTTCAACCTGCAGTGTAACCAAAACTATTAATACAAATAGGAGCATAAAATTCATCCTCTAATTTAATACAACAATGGGTGAGACAGACATTATTTTCTCTATTTTATAGTGGAGAAATGGAGGCTTTGAAAGGTTAAGTAACTTAGGTAAGGTAAGAAGTACAGGTAGGTTTTGAGCCCCAGACAATATAGTCACATTGAAGAGCTCATTCCATGATGATGCTTATAAATGAAGTGTTGTAGCTCTTTGCTCTAATTTCTGACTTACCTTGACAAGGAAAGCATCAATCATTTTTCCTAGTGGTTCCTTGGCCCACCTCAGGATCAGCCTATCTTTCAATTAAGTAATGTATAAATTGAGGCACACGGATCCAGAATATCTTCAGCAGAGCCCTCACTTTATAAGCTCAGAGTTGGTGGGGGTGAGTGGATAGGGATGGGAATAATGGAAAATGATGTGATGTTGTGGAAATGTAGATTTTGAAATGATTTTTAATCAAGTCAGCCAGGAGAACCTCTCTCCAGGTGTAACCGAGATGTAATCAATAACTGACATTCCTGGCCCTCTTATCTCCCATGTGATTTTATTGAACACACGTTTAATTGACCTGAAAAATAAACTTACTTGTTTGGAAAGGTGTGTGCACTGCCAGCAAAATAAACCGTCCTCAGTTCTTGCCATGTATGGATGTGTTGCAGGGCTGTTTTACATGATCACTTCTGACAGTAGAAATCTGTCAGGTCACCACGTTGTAAATGCTTTGGAAGCAACAGTCCATGAGGCCATTTTGATAATGAGAGAAAGTATAAAATGTGGTGAGGATTTCCTTTCACTTGGCTTGCTCATTCCAGAAATTGACTTGGATTGATTACGATGGAAAGACTCCACTGCCTCTGTGTTCCAGAGGGGCAAAGTGGCACAAAGGGCTTATACAGTAAAATTTTACCTCCCTTGACGTGATACAGTCCATGAGGACCCTCTCTTAAGGGAGTAGACCAAAAGTGATTGCTCAATGAAAACCCCCATCTGTTTGTAGAATCCAGGTTATGCAATTTGTCTTTATGCACTTTGGTTTCGTCATTTGTGAAATAAAAAGAACCCATACCTTGTCTGAATGGTACAAAGGCTCCTATACTTAGCAACTCAACGAAATTCAGTCAGTGATTTCACCCTGGTCCCCAAATTCTTCTGTGCACTTAATAATACATTGGTGGCCTGAAAAATCTTTCTTGAGCCCCATGTTTTTTATATGTAGAATGAGATTGAGCTAGAATATCACTAGCATTCTTCCCAACCCTAACATCAAATAACAGCACTTCCACCAATATCCTAGGAGTAAGGTGATCTCAAATTTATAAAATATTCTCAGACTCAGAGAGCTGTTTTAGAAATCAGCCATGACACAAGAAAACGACCTTTAGTTAAGAGAGCTGGACTCAAGTTTCACTTTAGCCACATCCTTGTCCTCCCTAAGCCTGAATGTTGTCTTCTACAAAATGAGGATAATAATAATTTCCTCCTCTACATACTTATTATGCAACACATAGTGCATGTCTCTGCTTCCTTTTGTCGCTGATGTCCTGTTCCCCAGAGGAAACCACTGTCAACTGATTTTTTACTTTTTGCAGTATTTACCTCCATGTATCTTGCCATTTCTTGACTTTTCAGTTTTAGGCATTATATGACTTACTCATTAAGGAACATGGAACTTAGCCAATTTTCATCCCTGTCACTCTACTAATAGCAAAAACATGCACAGTTAATCATGTTTCTGTTCTCTCAAATATATATTTTGGCTAGATCTATCAGTGCTTAAATTGAGTACATAAATACTGTTCACAGCTGAGCCACATAGAGTACTGTCATTTTTTCCTTTCTTGAACAAGCATTTGTTTTTACTAGAGTTAGTAATTGTTTTGTTTATGTATGGCGTTTTCTATGGCTTTATCTCTGATTTAGCCCAAAGTTCTCTCACAATGTGTCTTAATATATTAAGTATTTTTATCAGTTGTTTTTTTTTTTAATGGCGTCTTACTCTCTCACCTAGGCTGCAGTGCAGTGGCACAATCTTGGCTCACTGCAACCTCTGTGTCCTGGGTTCAAGTAATTTTCCTGCCTTAACTTCCACAGTAGCTGGGATTACAGGTATTACCACCATGCCCAGCTAATTTTTTTGTGGTTTTAGTAGAGGCAGGATTTCACCTTGTTGGTCAGGCTGGTCTCAAACTCCTGATCTCATATCTGCCCAACTCAGCCTCCCAAAGTGCTCTTGGAGATAGTACTGCTGAAGCATTCTTACCTTTTTAGTCTTGACCGTCAGTTCCAAGCCTATTCACTGCTGCCATCCTGGGGTTATTCTTTGTTGTATCTTAGGGATTTCTTTTATTATATAATACCTCTCTCATATTGAATTCCTCATTACTTGAGCCCAATGTCTACTTCTTTATTAGCTGGTCTTCTTATTTTAAAAATGGAGCACCTTTTCCAGTAGCCTTCTGTAAATGTTCATATTTTGAGAACTTACATGTCTGAAAGTATATTCAGTTTATCCTTATCCTAGGTTAATAGTTTGATCAGTTGTGGAATTTAGGTTGGAAACAATTCTTCCTTACAATTTTGATGTCATTCCTCCAGTCTTACTGTTAAAATGTCCAGGGCCATTCTGACCCTTTGTATGCCCCTGATTTAACTTTGTAGAAGCTTTTAAGATCTTCTGAACACTTCTTTAGAACACTTTTCCCCAGTGTTCTAAAACATCATGGTGTTGTGATCACAAAAATAAGTTTTATTTACAGTGCTAGTGCTAGGATTTAACATAGCTCTATTCATGAGATTCAGTGAGCCACTTTTTGGTAGCTACTTTCAACTGCATAGTTAAACATTCTTCGATGATGCTGAAGACACAGTTCTATTAACAGCTGTTATGGCACTGTTTTATAGTTAGTTGTGTATATCCATACCATATAGTATTACAGATCCCATTACTGAAACTCAGTGGAGTTTGGTTATATAAATGAAAAACAATTACTTATGATCTTCTGGCTGCATGGGCATAGAAGCAAATTATGTAATATGGATAAAAAAATTAGTTATATTGTTTTAGAAAACATACTCCTACTTCAGAAAATTCAGTTTTCTATACATTTTGCAACTTTTTGTAATGAATGACTTAGTTATCAACCAGAACAAATTCTGAATTGCTGTCTGTAACCACTTGAAATTTAAAAGGAGAGAAATAAAAATGGTTTGAGATTTTGGAGGCTTAAGAAGATTTTCAAACCCCCATTGTTTGTGATAATCAAGATGTTTATGATCAAGAAAAAAGGGAAGTGTTCTGGAGACATGCCCTGTTTCCACATTTATGGTGCCCAAAACAAAGATATAAATGGTGGCTCACATATGTATGTCTAAATATTTAAAATTTATAACCCAAGCTTTAAAAATACTAAACAAAATTTGCCATAACCTGGTACCTTAACAGATTTTCATCAGGACTTGGTTAGATTACATTTAGAGTTCTGAGATTTCTTGGCAGCCTGAGAAGAGCCAACCCTCAGCCACCAACTTGACTCTCTTATCTTCTTTCCCTCCCCCAGATCTTTCTGGTCTTCATGGTACCCTGTTTGCATGTGTACAGACACGTTAACATGATAGCCACAAGGCTAAGCTACATCACATGCTCTGCTAACAGCTGCCCTTTAGCCACCCCTTGGGAAAAGGGTAAGTGTGTTGGTGAATCAGTCAGCACTTGGGAGGACAGTGCTTGCCCTAGAAGTGAATGAAAGGCCATTTGGGAAAGACATTCCCATGGAGAGCAGGCATGTTGCCTTGATCCTGGGGATTCCTCCATAGGACAAAGGCCAGAAAGGAGTCCACTAAGTACAGAGTACCTCAGACTCCTGAGGCTGAAGGTGAGACTCCAGGAAAGTAAAAGGTACCCGGCTGTGATCCTTTGGTCAATTGATAGCATATCTGAGAAGGAAACTCGGGCTGTTCTGAAGGATTCCTTTGGCATCTAACTGCCTCCCCACCTCCATGAGCAAGTCCATTAACCAAACTGGAAGGAACTGAGCAAGTTCAGTCCTCTTACTTTTATTTTACATTTTAAAAAATAGCAATGAAACATGATCCTTCTTGATAACTTGTAGTAGTCCAGCCTAGACCATAAATCAGAATGTAAATGTCTTGTGGTTTGAGGTGAGGCCTAAGCTGACGTTATCCTCCCTTTTATGAAGCCGCGGAGGCTCGCAGACCCAGATTTAGTCCTGGTGATTTGGATATTAAAAACTTGTTCTTTTCTCTGCGGTTTACGTTCCACTTCAATATTTCTAGACAAGAAATAAGGGAAATGGTGGGAAAGCTCAAGGTACAAAGGGTGCCCACCCAGGGCTCCAGGAAGGACCCTCAGTGAGACTTTGAAAGCTCAGAATACCTTTGCTTCTAATGGACAGACTTATGAACCTGAAAGAGGTTAAATTTTTTATTTCAAAAACTTTGTAAATAAAAAAATGTCCTAACGTCCTTCCTTCCTCACCCCACCCCTAGTTGATTTTGTTTTGTTTCACTATTTATAAAGCACCTGTAATGGTTTACATTTCTTCAACTCTTTCTACAAGGTCCCAGGAATGCAAAGGGAAAAACACACCAACATAGGCAAGCTTTGGAGTAATTTTTAAATAGTCACTGCTCTTTCAGTGCGTCATGTTGGGTTATTCCTTAATAAACAGTATGCTTTCTCAACCCCTACTCTAGCTCCATTTCCGTGTACTTTATATTAGGACTGCAAATAAATGAACTGCTAATAGTTTAGCTCCCAAGTTGAGTGGGAGACTGGCTCAGGATGTTCTCTCTCAGTGGAAACAAAGGGTCAGCCAGGCAACAGCCTGAATGTTGAAGTCTTGCTTCCTTGTCTTTTTCTAGTGGTTCAGATTGTGGTTTGGGTCTTCGAATCTGTTTCGCCTAGTTGATCTGGTGTGAACTTGGCATCTCATGGTGATCGCCTCTATCTGATCTTGGCCTGTACTCCCCTTACCTACTCAGCTCTGCTTTCCCACCCATATCCATCCCATTAACTGGCGCCTTCCTGCCCTTTGGTAGGTGGGACAGCCTAATGGCACAGTGCTCAGATTGGTTACTGAGAAAGGGTATTACCCACCTCTGCGTTAGAACAAGGAAATGTTTTCTTTTTCAGTTTTTAAGTTTAGGGGGTACACGTGCAGGTTTGTTACATGGGTACATTGCATGACGTAAGGTTTGGGGTATGAATGATCCAATCACCCAAGTAGTGAGCATAGTACCAAACAGGTAGTTTTTCAACCCTCTCCCCCCTCCTCCATCTAGTAATTCCCAATGTTTGTTGTTACCGTTTTTGACTTCATGTGTACCCCATGTTTACTCTCACTTACAAGTGAGAACATACAGTATTTGGTTTTCTGGTCCTGTGTTAATTTAGCTTAGGAGAATGGCCTCCAGCTGTATCCATGTTGCTGCCAAGGACATGATTTTGTTCTTTTTTATGGCTGTGTAGTATTCCATGGTATATATGTACCACATTTTCTTTATGCAGTCCACCATTGATGGGCACCTGGGTTAATTCCAGGTCTTTGCAGTTGAGAATAGTGCGACAATGAACATAGGAATCCTTGTGTCTTTTTGGTAGAAGAATTTATTTTCCTTTGGGTATATACTCAGTTATGAGATTGCTGGGTCAAATGGTAGTTCTGTTTTAAGTTGTTTGAGAAATTTCCAAACTGTTTTCCACAGTGACTAAACTAATTTACATTCCTACCAACAGTGTATAAGCGTTCTTGAGAATAAGGAAAGGTTTTCACCCCTCAGTTCATTACCTGTAGGGTCATCTCATACCTATCAATTCTTATTTCCTTTTCTAGAGTTGTCTTATTTTTGTAAAATCTGATTGCACTACGATAAGAAGTTACTGTAGAGACCTGAGGCTTTTTGAAAAGCAAATATAGCACTTACCAAGTGCCATTGGCTTTGTCCTTTGGTGTCCTTTACTTGTGAAGCCAAGTGTTCACTTCAGTGATGCTGCTTTGCTCAGTACTTTTTAGGAATTGCTTCTTTTTGAAGCTGCCTCAAGAGTTAGTTCTCTATTGCTATTTCTAAGAAATTGAAGTTCCTTGAAAGGAGAAAAATAAACATGGTTAAGGGTGTTCCAGAAAGGAATTTTATATATGTATGGTTCAAGCGTGATATTAGCTAGCTTGACATTTGATCTTTTTTACAAAATTTGGCTTGGCAAGACTTTTGCAATTTGAAAAAAAAAATTGTCTACAAAGGTGTAACTTATGCAGCAACAAATAATAGTATTTAAAAGAACATCCAGAGTTCTGGTTAGCAAGTAGGAGCATGTGAAAGAACTTAACTCCTGCCAAAAGAAGAAGAAATCACCAGAGAAAACAAAAAACGCAATTTTTATTTAGTGTCATTAAAGTGCTATGGACACAAATGTAAAAGAACCAAATTCTAGAGGAATGAGCACTTCCAAGGTGAGCAAGGAATAGAGGAGGCTGCACACCTGAATTGAGTTGCTGAGTTTGGGGGTAAAGTGACAGGGGAATGACGCTTAAGGGAAGGACAGTCTTTACTTGGGTGAGGAGAAACTCTCTAAACTGACAAACTTGGAGGCTGGTATCATCGATTAGATCCTGGAGAAGCCCCCAGTGCAGAAATAATGCTGTCTTCTAAGTAACTCACTAATATTGTTAAGTAAACAGAGGCTGGAAGAGAAGGTAAAAGCAGAAAGAGTTCTCAAATCTAGCCATCTCACAGTTTTTGAAATCTTGTGATCTCTAAGTCTCATGGTTCCAAACACTCACTGCCTCAAAATCTTATCTCATGGGTTTACTCTGTTGAATTCTTGAAAATTTGAGGTCATGAAGACGGGTACTTTTAACGTCTCTTGATCATCCATGCTCACCATTTCTTGGTTCTTAGATCTGGCTATCTTACAGGGTTTGGTCTTTGGACTTTGCCAGAGAATGAGGCCTGTGCTTGCTTTCAAAGTGTTTGAAGACTCTGTGGCTTCAATGTTTGTGGCTTTGGTTAGAATAAGTTTTTATACTTGTATTTAACATCTGATGCATTGCAAGATTTCAGCACCGTAACAATACGTGAGTTAGGGGCGGGGCTGAAAAGAGAGACCAGCTTCTTTAGATTCTTCATACTAAATTCCAATTCTCTGCTGGAAGAATTAAATATGCAGTGCTGCCCCTAAACAATTCAACTCCTGATTGGATCAAGTTGATGAGCAGTCACCCAAGTTGCACATGCCCATTTCTTTAGTCTCTACCATTCTTTTAGACCCAATGTCCAACATAGTAAAATACTGTGAGTCAGGCAACAGAGCATGGGAACATGACACAGATTTTTAAAAAATCAATAATAAAAAACCCAACAACCTCGATGTTGGAATTATCAGACACTGTCCTTAAAATAGCTATTAAATATATTAATAGTTTTTTGATATGTAATACATTTTATTCCTCCAGACTTCATAATCGTCATACACTGTTGATGGTTCTCGTTTAAGTTGTAAATTGTGTTTTTAAAAATGTTTAAAGGAAAAATAATTTATATTAAAGACATGTGTTAAGCAGTTCACAGAAAAAGACGGATTGAGTGGATGAAGAGGTGGGGGAATTTATGGAGAGATTTAGAAACAGTGAAAAAGGGATCCAATGGAAATCCTAAGATTGAGAAATGAATCTGAAATACAAATTTTACTGGATGAGATTAATAGCAGATTGGACAAAACAAAAGAAAGAGACGATGAATTTAAAGAAAGATGAATTTAAATTATTTGAACTAAAGCACAGAAAGAAAAAAGAATAAAAGAACAGGACCTGAGCAACCAGGACACAGTATCAAGTAACCAAATATATGTGTATTTGACGTGTAAGGAAAAGATAAAAGGCAGAAAAGGTTATTGAAGATTGTCAGCTAAAATTTTTCCAGACTTGGATAAAAAATGGCAATTCACAAATCTAGAAAGTTCAATAAACCCCAAGTAGGATACATGCAAAGAAAACCACCAGTAGGCACAGCTTGGTCAAACAATTGAAAACCAAGGGAAAAAAAATCACAAAACAGCCAGAGGAAAAAAGGCACATTACATATAGGGGGCAGTGACTGCTGACTTCTCATGGAAAGCAGGGGAATGATCCAAGAGGCAGACCTAAACTGAAGGAAATGTTAGGGGATGCTTTTCAGGCTGCTGTGAAATTATACCCAATGGAAACTTGCATATAGAGGAAGCTATGAAGAACACTGGAAATGGTAAATGTATGACTGAATATGAAAGATGAAACTTTTTCCTTTTAAAATTCTTTAAAATGCAGTTTACTATTAATATTAGTATGTTATGGGCTTGTAAGGTATGAAAAGAGAGAAATACAACACTATCCAAAGGATGAGAGTGTAAAATGTAAATTACTATGTTGTAAAATTTCTATATTATAAGAGAAGTGGAATATCGTTAATTCAAAGTAAATTTTGGCATGTTAAGGATACATATTGTAGCCAGACGTGGTGGCACATGCCTGTAGTTTCAGCTACTCCAAAGGCTGAGAGGATCACTGGAGCCCAGAAGTTCAAGGCTGCAGTGAACCATGATCACACCACTGCACTCCAGCCTGGGGGACAGAGCGAGACCCTGTCAAAACAACAAACAACCAGATACAAAGGGGTAGCTAAAAAGCCCGTAGAAGAGAGAGAATGGAATAATAAAACATACCTAATTAATCCAAAAGAAGACAGAGAAGATAAAAAAGTGAAGAAAAGGGATGAGTAAAACAAAACAATTGTAGACTGGAGCCTATCAGTGTTGAAAATTACATTAAATAAAACACTTCAAGTAAAAGGAAAATATTGTCAGTCTGCTTAATGAAGTAAAGCCCAACTGTATCTTGTTTACATAAGAGGACCTTTAAATGGAAAGACACAGGCAAACTGAAAGTAAATCATTGAAAAAATACAGACTATGTAAATACTAAGAGTAAGAAAGTTGATTTGGTTCTATGAATATCAGATAAAATAGACTTAAAGACAAGGAGTATTACCAGGGGTAAAGAGAGTAATTTTACAAAAAGAAAAGACATCATCCTTACACAACTGCATGAATATAACCAAAACTATTGAACCATACACTTTAAGTGGTACACATTTAAATTGTATATTTTACATAAGTGAATGACATAGTCTATAACGTGTATCTCAGTAAACCTGTTAAAAATGAAGACAGGTGGTGTAGAAGTTGATTGAAATGACTCTCATTGGCTGATATATGACATCGCTCTTCCACTGGTTCAGGAGTGTTTTCAGCCTTAGTCATGTAATGTATTAAATTGGTCAAAAGCTTAGATACAGTAAAATACTTATCTCTAGAGGTATCAGTTCTTACGAGATAACCATACTATTGTCTATTCAGCTATTCATGTATTCATTCATTTATTTACCTAGGCTGTAAGATGTATGCTATTTAAAGTAGCTTTGTTCAGGTAATAGCTTTGTTTACATACCGTGTTTGCCATTTCAAATAGCTATTTTGTGTTCACCTTTACAATATGTTTAAAGTGTAACAAAATATCTACTTTTATGTTTTGTTACTTGTAATGTTTAAATTTTAAGATTCGTAACATAGGAGAAACTGTTTAAGGGCTACAGCCTCTTATCTTTGCTCTATGACTTTGCCAGTCTTCACATCCAGCGATGAGGCCTTTTTCTTGATCTCTTGGATAATTAATGGCTGGTCTCTTGACTTGCTTGGTTCAAGAGCATGTGGCAGAAGTGATACTTTGTAGGTTTCAGAATCTCAGCCTCAAGAAAGCTTGCAACTCCTACTTCGGTTATCTTCAACCCTGCACTGAGGCTGCCATGGAAGGAGGTCCGTCAAGCCCGCTGGTGATAAGCCACGTGGAAGAGAATCACGTGCCCTAGTAATAGCGAGTGCCAGCTTCCGTACATGTGAGTGAGGACATATTTTACCTCCAGCCCAGTCAATCAGCGATAAACCCCAAGTAGAATAAATGCAGAATGTCATTGAATGATCCCAGCCTAAACCAGCAGAGGAAATGCTCAAACTACAGAATTCTGACAAATAAGAGACAGTTGTTTTAAGCCATAGAGTTCTGCAGTGCTTTGTTACACAGCAAAGGCTAAAGGAAAGAGAAGTTGCTACCTGAAAAGGGGATGCTGTATTGCAAAACCCTAAAACATATGCCACTGGCTTTGGAATCGGGTGGTAGATGGAGGTGGGAAGTGTATGGGAAGAAAAAGGGAGTGAAGATGAAATGGTCACAAGAAAGTTCCTGTGGACACTAGAGAAAGACTCAAGTTAGGCCGTGGTGAAAAGATTAGCAAGATTGTTGTCTTCAGCAATTTGGAAGCTGGAATGTGTGTTTAATGAATGTGTGGATGTGAATAAGGAAATACCTTGGCAGAAAGTTGAAAGTATCCGTTATTTTTTAGCTGTAATGATACACGAAGAGATACATGAACTCAAGAAGGAACGGTTTCTCTTGAAAAGAAAAATTTAAAGACATGCACTAAGTTCAGGACATAAAAAATTAAACAGGCATTTATTAGGTACAAGGCATACCACGTAACCAACCTCCCATAGTGCTGGAATTACAGGCATGAGCCATTGTACCTGGCCCTAAAACTGTGTTTTAGTCCTAGGAACTGTTTTCTACCAGCAAAGATTCTTAAATTAGGAAACAGTCTGAGGGTAAAGATCAAATTAAGGATATAGGTGTAAGATCATTTAGGTCAGAACTACTTAATGTACTTCCAGGAACATGCTCTTCTCTTCACAAAAAACTAAGAACCCTAAGGGCCATGTTCTAAAGCAGCTCCCTGCAAGGTTCAAATAGAGAAAGGCCTTTCCAAAAAGATTTATGGATGTAGCTTTGGGGACATTTAATAATTCCCAATCAAATTCATAGGAAAGCCACAAGTATTTTTAAAGGGTTGTATTAGAAGAAACACTACTAGCTTGGATAATAAGGGATAGAATACCAGACATGTCCTCTAGTCATAAATAATGATACACTGAAAAAATAAATGAGACAACCCTTTTCAGTCTTTGGAGAAGAGGCAGCTCAGGACTGTGACCCTTGAGAAAGGGAAAGTGCAGAAGAGGAATCCCACTGTTTTTCTACCTGGGGCAATTTGCTAATCAGGGCACAAGAAAAGGAGCCCACGTAGAGTATAGCAATCCTGCTAAGCGAGGGGGATGATATGAGTGTAAGGGTCTGCTACAAGACCTGGAAATTTCAGGATGGGATACTGGAGAGGAGAGAACTTACAATTCTCTGTAGACTTCAGAGTACGTATTTCAATTCCTAAAGTTCTCTCTCTCTCTCATGCGTGTGCACGCACGCTTACACACACACACACACACACACACACACACAAGCACATGCTTATAGCTAAAGAGCCAATAGAATAAAAGAACATCAAAAATATTTAACCCAAAAGAAAGCAGGGAGAAAAGAGCAGAGAAACAAAAGCAGATGGCACAGAGTAAATGAACAACCATGTGGCAACATAAACCCAACCAATATAGACAGTTTCCTTAATTATATATAGACTTAGAACTCCAATGGAATGACAGAAATGGTCAGCTTGATTATAAAAGCAAAACTCAACTATATGTTGTGAGAGTAAATATTAGGATACAGATTAGCTGAAAGTAAAAGGAGAAATACATACCATCTGAACAGTAAGCAGGGGAAAGTTGATATGGCTATATTAATATCAACATAGTATATTTTAATAAAAGTATCAATTCAGAAACATGATGTAAGAATTCTAAATGTATATGCTGCTAAAAATAAAACTTCAAAATATATGAAGTAAAAATTGCCAGAACTAAAACAAATCTACGATTACAGTTGGAGAGTTTTAGCACTCTTAGGAATTTATAGAATTACTGGATAAGCAATGAGTAAGAATACAGATGATAAAAATAATACAATCAACCAACTTTACCTAATTGATATTTACGTAATATCCCAATGCTGCCATGTGCATTTGAAACATTTGCCAAAAGAAACCATAATTTCAAAAGATTGAAATGTTTAACCACAGTAAAATTCAATGAGAAATCCGTAATAAGATACCTAGAAGATTGCCAAGTATTTGTAAAATAAATAATCCACATATCAATAACTTATGAGTCTAAGAGCGATATTCAAACTGAATATTTGAAATATTTCAAATTGAATGAAAAAGTTTCTAAAATTGAGTGTAGCTGAGTGCTTCCAATACAATTTATAGACTTAATGCTTGTATCAAAAAATAGATTTAAAATCAATGATCTAAAATTCCATCAGCTAAAAACAAAAGCAAATAACATGAAACATAAGCTAAAACAAAAGCAAATAAAATGAAAACTATAAGGAATTAAATAATATAAGATCAGAAATTAATGAAGTAGCAAACAACAGAAAATGGACAGCCCCAAAAGATGTTTCTCTGAAAAGATTAATAAAATTGGTAACCACCTAGAAAGGCTAATAAGCAAATACAGGCAGTGCTCGACTTACAACCATGGTTGGGACGGCGGAATGGTCGTAACACGATTTGGTCGTAAGTTGAGTAGGCTATATGTACAGTTGAAATGGTGCACGTGGAGATGGTAGTGCTGCCAAAAGCTGTTCTGCACTTTTGTATGCCCAGCTGGGCAACGTTTGTGCTGCGAGATGTGGAGCAGTCGTGGCTAGCGATTGTCGTAAAGTCGAATAGTCGAATGGTCGAATGGTCGTAAGTTGCATAGGTCCTAAGTCTATCGATACCTGTGGAGAAAATTTACATTTGCTTTGTCAGGAATGAGGAGAACAATACTACAGATTGAATAGACATTTAAAAGGATACGGCATATTGTGACCAAAAACTTTTGTTATATGTCAACAACTTTGACAATGTAGATTAAATTGGTAAATTCCTTAAAAGAGACAAATTAGAAAACTGACAGAAGGATAGTTAGAAACTCTGAAAGCCTTGTATCTGTGACAGAAGATGAACTTGTAATTGAACATCTTCCTACAAAGAAAGCTGCAGGCCAAGATGGCTTCATTTATGAATTCAATCAAATATTTCAGAAGAAATATTGCTGATGTCACATAATTCTTTTTTCAAACAGAGGGAATACCTTCCAACTCGTTTTGTAAGGGTAGCATAAATCTGATACGAAATCTGACAAAGATATTAAAATAAACTTACAGACCAACAGCCTAATGAACATAGATACAAATCTTTTAAAAAGTTAACAAATAAAAAACCGTAAATATCTATAAATATATAGAAAGGATACCATCTCATCTACAAATAGGAATGCAAGTTTCACTTTTTTTGAATACATCAGTAAAATTCATCTTGACATAAAGAATCATGTGATATCTCAATAGATACATGTGTTATCTACTCCTGCATAACAAATTTCCCCAAAACTTTGTGGCTTAAAGCAATGAAGATTTATTATTTCAAAATTCCTGTGAATCTGTTAGGTAGCTTGGCTTGCTTCTGGCTTGAGGGTTCTCACAAGGCCACAAACAAGATACCAATTGATACTGCAGTCACCTTTTGGCATTACTGGGGATGGTTCTACTTCTCAGCTCATTCATATGACTTTTGCAAAGATCTAATTCTTTGGGTGGTTGAACTGAGGGCCTTGGTTCCTTGCTGGCTCTTGTTTGGAGCTCAGCCTCAGTTGCTTGTCACAGAGACCTTTTCTTAAGGCAGTTCGCAAATGACCTCTTGCTTCATTGGTGGGAGCATATGAGGGCAAGCAAGTGAAAAGTTAGTCTTTGATTACCTAATATCAGAAATGACGTCTTTATCCTGTTAGCTGTATTACATTCTTTAGAAGCAAGTCATGTGGTTTGGCTCAAACATAAAGGAGAGGGTTACACAAAGGATGTGAATATACAGAGGGCATCAGAGGCCATTTTAAATGCAGCTTGCAATACACCTAGAAAGCACTGCAAAAAATTCAAAGCCGTTTATGATTTTAAAACGTTACCAGCAAAGTAGGAATAGAAGGGAATTTCCTCAACCTAATTAAGGGCATCCATTGAGAAACTATAGCTAGCATTATACTTTATGATAATATAAATACATTTCTCCTAAGATTAGGAAAAAAGCTAGAATATATTATCTTGCCACTTTTATCCAACATTGTACTGGAGTTTAGCCAGTGTAATAAAACATACAAATGCCTTTGAGGGAAAGGAAGAAGTAAAACTCTTTATTCACAGATAATAGAAATCTATAAACAATTAGTTGAATTTATATATATAAGCAACTAATAACTAGAAAACAAAATTTTAAAATACTCCCTTTTAAAATGCTACTCCAAGCATTAAATACTTTGGAATAAAATTAATAAGAGATGAAAAATACAATACATACTTTAAAACATTTTTGAGAGTAATTTTAAAAGACTCAATCAAGAATTATACCATATTCATGGACTGGAAGACTCAACATTAAGTATCACCTCTTCCCAAATTGATCTAAAGATTTAGCATAACACTAACCAAACTCCCAGTAGGATTTTTTTTGGTAGCTATTGATAAACTGATTATAAAATCTATATAAAAATATAAAAGAGAATATACAACACAAATTTGTAAACAAAATCAAGGGCTTATGCTGTCTAATCTTAACATTTAGTATAAGCTGCAGTAATCAAGAAAATATTATATATTATATATATAAATATATAATATATAATATATATTATATATTATATATTATATTTTTATATATAATATATAAATTATATTTTTATATATTTATATAAATATACATATTTTATATATTTATATAAATTATATATATTTATAGAATTATATTATATATAATATATAAATATATATATTATAAATATATTATAA
Source organism: Saimiri boliviensis (assembly GCF_048565385.1). NCBI lineage: Eukaryota > Metazoa > Chordata > Mammalia > Primates > Cebidae > Saimiri > Saimiri boliviensis. The sequence goes on from NC_133461.1 coordinate 100,998,359, forward strand.
AAAGCATATCAATGAAACAAAATTGAGTATAAAATTATACCCACATGTACAAAAGACTTTTATCTAGAATAGATAAGGCATTCTCATAGTTCAGTAATAAACCAGACAACCCAATGAAACAAATGTGCAAAAAACTTAAACAGAAACCTCATGGAAGAAGATTTACAAATGTTGAGTAAGTACGTGCAGGATGCATGCCACCACTCATCATTCAGAAAAATCCAAATAAAGGCAAAATGGGATAGCATTTAATATCCACTAGGTTGAAGTCTTAAATCTGAAAATACCAAATGTTGTAGATGATGAGGAGCACCTGGAACTCTCGTATGTTCCTTGTGGGAGTGTAACATATCTACATCTACTTTGGAAAAGAATTATATACCCATCTACTTAACAACTTGGAAATTCTCAGCCTAGCTATTTTCTGAAGACAAACAAAAACATAAATGCATAGAATCTTGCAAACAAATTTTCACAGCGGCTTTGTTTAAAATAGCCCTAGACTAGAAGAACACACAAATGTTCATCAAGAGGTAAATGGAAATAGAAAACATTGAAATACTGACTTTGAAACAATCTTGGGGAGAAAGATCCAAGATGGCTGATCACTAACAGCTCGGGATTGTAGCTCCCACTGAAAGCGCAAAGAAGGAGAGGACGCCACACCTTCACATGAATTCTTGTTGCTCACGCACCAGGAGATTCCCAGCGGAGGAGCCCCATGGGTCGCCAGCGCGACTCTTGTGACCGGCGAGGCGGTTTTGCCGGCGCCTTGGAGCGACGGTTCTTGGTGCAGAGTCGGAAAAGCACCATCAATCTTAACGCCGCTGATTTGGTCGGTGCAGTGGGTTGCTCAGATTTCGGCGCTGAGAATCAGTAAGTTGGACGTCCACTCAGAAACCTAATTACAAAGACGGTGAATTCAAAGACCACAGATGGATAAATTTATAACGAAGGGAGGAAAACGGCCAAAAAAGGCTGAGAATGCCCAAGATCAGAACGCCTCTCCCTCAGCGGGGGATCACAGTTCCTCATCAGCAACGGAACAAGGCTTGATGGAGAACGAGTGTGTTCCAATTACAGAAGCAGGCTTCAAAATGTGGATAATGAGAAACTTCTGTGAATTAAAAGAACTTGTTTTAACCCAATCTAAAGCAACTAAGAACTTTGAAAAAAGATTTGAGGAAATGTTAACAAGAACACACAATTTAGAGAGGAATATAAGTGAATTGATGGAGCTGAAAAACACAATAGGAGAACTTCGTGAAGTATGCACAAGTTTTAACAGCCGAATTGATCAAGCAGAAGAAAGGATATCAGAGGTCGAAGACCAACTCAATGAAATAAAACATGGAGACAAGATTAGAGAAAAAAGGATAAAAAGGAACGAGCAAAGTCTCCAGGAAATATGGGACTATGTGAAAAGACCTAATCTACGCTTGATAGGTGTACCTGAATGTGACGAAGAGAATGAATCCAAGCGGGAAAATACGCTTCAGGACATTATTCAGGAAAATTTTCCCAGCCTAGTAAGGCAGGATAATATTCAACTCCAGGTAATACAGAGAACACCACAGAGATATTCCTCAAGAAGAGCAACTCCAAGGCACATAATCGTCAGATTCACCAGGGTTGAAATGAAGGAGAAAATACTAAGGGCAGCCAGAGAGAAAAATCAGGTTACCCACAAAGGGAAGCCTATCAGACTTACAGCAGATCTCTCAGCAGAAACCCTACAAGCCAGAAGAGAGTGGGGGCCAATATTCAACATCCTTAAAGAAAAGAACTTTCAACCCAGAATTTCACATCCAGCCAAACTAAGCTTCACAAGTGAAGGAAAAATAAAGTTTTTTTGTGAATAAGCAAGCACTCAGAGATTTCATCACCACCAGGCCTGCTTTACAAGAGCTTCTGAAAGAACCACTACATATATGAAAGGAACAAACAGTATCAGCCTTTCTAAAAAAATTATCAAAAAGAGCATCCATATAATGAAGAATTTACATCAACTAATGGACAAAATAGCCAGCTAATGGCAGTATTAAACTCACATATATTATTATTAATTCTAAATTTAAATTGACTAAATACCCCAATCCAAAGACAGGCAATTTGAATAAAAAACTAAAACCCATCAGTATGCTGCATCCAGATCCATCTCACATTCAAGGATACACAAAGACTCCAAACAAGGGATGGAGAAAGATTTACCAACCAAACAGAGAGCTAAAATAAATAAATAAAAAGCAGAAGTTACAATTAAGCAACAAAGATCAAAAGAAGCAAAGAAGGACATTATATAATGATAAAAGGATCAATGCAACAACAAGAAGAGCTAAAGATCCTAAATATATATGCACCCAATACAGGAATACGCAGACATACAAGACTTATAAAGAGACTTAGACTCCCACATAATAATAGTGGGAGACTTCAACATTAATATTAGACAGATCAATGAGACAGAAAATTAACAACGATATTCAGGACTTGAACTCAGATCTGGAACAAGTAAATGTAATTAACATTTATAGAACTCTCCACTTTAAATATACAAAATATACACTCTTATCAGTACCACATCATATCAACTTAGAAGTTTAAAAGAAATCTTGGTTGGCTCCTTGTTTGCTATTCTCTTCCCTCATTTTCTTTCATGTCTCCATTATTAAGGACAATTATAGGCATACCCATATTTAGACTGCATTCTAGCCCGGGCAATAAAGCAGTACCCCCATCCTCTCTCCCTCTTCCTCTTTCTCTTGCTTCCTCTTCTTTATTCTTTTTCAAAAAAAAAAAAAAGAAAGAAAAGAAAAATACACAATATCCACTTAAATGTGATTTTCAGATAAACAGAAAAAAATGAGTTCTTAGTGTAAACCTGTCCTAAATATTGTAAAAGTCACATATCCTCTGAAAACATATTTGTTGTTTATTTAAAATTCAAATTTAACTAGACATGTCATATCATATGTGACAATCCTAACTATTAAAGTGCCTGAACTATAAAAGGCATTCTGCATTTTTGTTTAGTAAATGAATAAATGAATATGCCATTCCAACCCAGTCAAAAAAAAAAAAAAACTATCTTTTTGGCATACCATATGTTATGGTACAGCCATACAATAGATTATTACTCAGCAACAAAAATGAAGAAATGACTTTCTTCACTGGAGTTAATCTCAAAAAATTAAGTTGCACGAAAAAACTTGACACAAAAGAGTGCATAAGTACATCATTCCATTTACATGAAGGTCTAGGACCAGTACATTTAAGCCATGGCAATGGAAATCAGATCACTGGGTACCCATAACTTGTGAGAGTTGACTTCAAAACAGCCCGCAGGAGCTTTGTGTGAATGACTGAAATGTTCTGCATCTTAATCGGGGTGGTGACTTTGTGGGTGAACTTATTTTCAAAACTCATTAAAGCTATACTCTTAAATTTTATGTTCATCGGATCTTAAATTGATTTTTAAAAAGAATATTTACAGATGCAGGGTTCTACTTTTTTGCATTAATTATTTCTTTTAATGCTTTAAAAGAAACAAAACTTTACAGAAACTACTCTTTTAATGAGTGTCTGTCAGTGTCCTCCTAATTGCATATTTAATGGGCTATTTATTCTTTCTTCCTCTTAAACTTTGGGGAGTATTTCACATTGTTATTGCCATTTTCTTGAAACTCTTTTCTCAATCTGACACTGCACAAACCTACTTTTCCTTCTGTTCCTCTAGTAACTTTTCCTCTGATCCTTTTGAGGTTCTTTCTCTTGCTTGGTGAATGTAATTGTACATCATCTTCTCTTCTCCCTCTATATTCATTTCCTGGGTAATCTGATATTAACCCCATGACTTTATCATTTCTGAATGGAATTTAAATCTATAGCTTCACTCCGTGTCCTTACTTCAGAACTGTAGTTCTACCATTTTAGCTGCTTTCAGATTTATAAATCAGCCCTTTGAAGCCCGACTTGTTTATGGCAAATTCTGGACTTCAGATACCATGTGTCTCCACAGTCTTGCATATGTCAAGTGTGGTGTCTGACTTACAGTCTGACGTAAAATTCATGGGTTTATTGGATGTTAGGAGTGGGTAGGTGGTAAGTATGAAAGATAACTCCTAATTTATTATTTGGATTAATGCAGAGATGATGGTTGTTAACTGAGGTAGGGAATCAGGAAGTAAGAGGCCATGGGGGCAGAGAGGAAAATAAGAGAATTAAGTGAAATTTTGAGCATGTTGAATTTGAGATCTGAAATGCATACTGACGCCAGAGTAAACTCCTAAAGCACAGTTTGATCATGATGTATCTTCCTTGTTCAAAAACCTTCAATGATTTACCACTGTTGATCAAGTCCACATCAAATTCCCTACCATAGAATTTAAGATTTTCCATCTCTGGCTACCACCTAACTTTGTCACACAATCTCAGATCCTTCCCTTCTGGCAGATCAGCTCTTCCCTACCTGCATATTCATTAGACAGCGCAACCTACTGAATAACACCTTCCTTTTGGAGAGCACCCTCTCTCCAGTCTACCAAATTCCTATCTATCCTTTAAGACTTAACTCAGACAGCATTTATACAATTAGAATAGTTTTCTCCAATTACCAGACAGAAGGACTCCTATTCCTGAGGACATAACAATTTTGTCACATGCATTGACCACATAACATTCCTTCTCACTTGTGTTTTGCTGGTTGTGTATGTTTTTATTATCCTTCCAAGACTTAAAGCTTTTAAGCCTTAAATAAAGCTAAGGTAGAGAATGTGTTTCATTCATATTTTCAATCCCTCCAAGTGACTAGCCCATCATGTGACATATAAGTTTAATAAAAATAAAAGATGACAATAGAAATGAATGAGTAATTGAAGGCATGAAGGAAGGAATAGTTTAAGTAGTTGAGAATAATGGTTCCCTGGATGTTTTTACATACTTACTGTGCAGCAATTTCTTAATAACTGTGCAGAATGTGCCAACACTAAAATAAGCACGTGTTCATGAGAAAATGAGACCAAAAAATTCAGCTTGCCTGTATGACCATCAAAGTATAGGCTAATTGATGCATGACTTCGAATTTGTAGCTGTTGGTCCCAGCTAGAATTCCTGTGCCAATTAATAGACTAGACAGAGTGAAAATAGAAGCCAACTGAAATGCTTATACTTCTCCAGTCTCACTATGCATAAATTATTAATGCTTCCTGATACTACATATTCCTTGAATATATTTAAATGTGAATACCTTGGTAGAAGAAGAAAATAAACTTATGTTTCCATTGCTCCAGTGTAATTTATAAAGCTAACTTTATATATTTCTGATTACAAAATAAATATGTGTTCCTTGTAGAAAATTAGCAAAGTGTATAGAATCATAAAGATAAAGATGAAATTAAAATAACCTATAAGGTTCCCTCTGTAATATCAATTTGTTAATATGTTGGCATATAATTTAGGGTTTTTTTTCTGTAGAATGAAATACTAGAATCTTCTTACTTTGTTTTCTTCATGTATTTAGAATATTTTTTCCGTAATCAAGAATTCTTCATAGCATATAACTTTCAATGTTTGCTATATGCTCCATCTTCTCAATAGGTCACGCAGTCAGTTTGTTGTTATTGACCACTTAGCTTGTTTTGAACATTTGTTTTTGAACATTATGTATAACTCTGTGATAGACATCCCTGGACCCAAAGCCTTAGCACTTTTCATTATATTTTTTAAAATTATAGCTATGGAATCACTGAGTTAAGGAAAGCATGCACAGTGTTATGTTTTTTTTTACACATATAGCTTGGCAGAAAGATTTTAATTTTGTTTTTTTTTTAAAGCAGTTTACACTACCATCAACATTATGTGAAATTTCCTGTTTCCCCATATCCCGCTCACCAGTTTTATAGGTAAAAAATTACACATCAAAAATCACAAGCATTCCTATATACCAATAATAGCCAAATCATGAGTGAACTCTCACTCACAATTGCTACAAAGAGAATAAAATACCTAGGAATACAACTTGCAAAGGATGTGAAGGACCTCTTTAAGGAGAACTACAAACCACTGCTCACGGAAATAAGAGAGGACACACACAAAGAAGTGGAAAAACATTCCATGCTCATGGATAGGAGGAATCAGTATCATGAAAATGGCCATACTGCCCAAAGTAATTTATAGATTCAGTGCTATCCTATCAAGTGACCATTGACTTTTTTCACAGAATTAAGAAAACCTACTTTAAATTTCATATGGAACCAAAAAAGGAGCCCACATAGCCAAGACAATCCTAAGCAAAAAGAACAAAGCTGGAGGCATTATGCTACCTGACTTCAGACTATACTACAAGACCGCTGTAACCAAAACAGCATGGTACTGGTACCAAACAGATATATTGACCAATGGGACAGAACAGAGGCCTCAGAAACAGCACCACACATCTACAACCATCTGATCTTTGGCAAACATGACAAAAACAAGCAATGGGGAAATGATTCCCTATTTAATAATTGGTGTTGGGAAAACTGGTTAGCCATAGGCAGAAAACGGAAACTGTACCCCTTCCTGACACCTTACACTAACATTAACTCAAGATGAACTAAAGACTTAAATGTAAGACCTAAAACCATAAAAACCCAAGAAGAAAACGTAGGAAATACCATTCAGGACATAGGCATGGGTAGACTTCCTGACTAAAACACCAAAAGCAATGGCAAAAAAAACCAAAATTGGCAAACGGGATCTAATTAAAGAACATCTGCACAGCAAGATAAACTATAATCAGGGTGAACAGGCAACCTACAGAGTGGGAGAAAAGTTCTGCAATCTATCCATCTGACAAAGTACTAATATCCAGAATCTACATGGAACTTAAATTTACAAGAAAAAAAAAACCATCAAAAGTGAACAAATAATATGAACTGACACTTCACAAAAGAAGGCATTTATGCAGCCAACAAACCTGAAAAAAAAAATCTCATCATCACTGGTCATTAGAGAAATACAAATCAAAACTGCAATGATATACCATCTCATTCCAATTAGAATGGTGATCATTAAAAAGTCAGGAAACAACAGATGCTGGAGAGAATGTGGAGAAATAGGAACACTTTTACACTGATGGTGGGAGTGTAAATTAGTTCAGCCATTGTGGAAGACAGTATGGTGATTCCTCAAGGATCTAGAACCAGAAATACCATTTGACCCAGCAGTCCCATTGCTGGGTATATACCCACAGGACTATAAATCATTCTACTATAAAGATATGCACACGTATGTTTATTGCCGCACTGCTCACAATAGCAAAGACTTGGGACCAACGCAAATGCCCATCAATGATAGACTGGATAAAGAAAATGTAGCACATATACACCATGGAATACTATGCAGCCATAAAAAAGGATGAGATCATTTCTTTTGCAGGGACATGAATGAAGCTGGAAACCAACCCTCTCAGCAAACTAACACAGGAATAGAAAACCAAACACCACATGTTCTCACTCAGAAGTGGGAGTTGAACAATGAGAACATATAAGCACAGGAAAGGGAACATCGCACACCAGGGCCTGTTGGTGGGGTGAGGGTCTAGGGGAGAGATAGCATTAGGAGAAATACCTAATGTAGATGACAAGTTGATGGGTGCAGAAAACTGAAAACCACCTTGGCACATGTATACCTACGTTAACAAACCTGCACATTCTGCACATTTCCCAGAATTTAAAGTGTATATTTTAAAAAATGCATTCCATGGTTGTTTAATTTGCATTTACCTGAGTACTTTGTTAAATTTCCTTCGATCTCATAATCTCTTTATATTTCTTTTTTTGTCACTTGACAGCTTGTATCCTTTCTCTTTCTTTGTGTTTACATTTGTAAGAACTATTTATATTTTACAGATATTAACCTTTTGCCATGTTACCTCAATATTTTCCCAGCGTTTGAATACCTATGAAGTTCATTTTTGTTGATTTTTTTACATATAGAATTATTTGATTGAATGTTGTCAGATGTCTTCTTTTTATTTATAAATTCTGCCTCTACATGTGTATAAGATTAATAAGCTTTTTCATGTTACTTTATTTCAAATATTTTAACCTTTCAACTTATGGTTTATACTGGAGATGTTGTGAGATAGAATTAATACTACTTTATTTTTTTCCTAAATAATTAGGTAACTCTCTTACTGCTATTACTGAGTAATTCCTTTCTTTGAACAATTTTAAAAATCACCTTTACTGATATTAAATTCTTACACATACCTTTGTCCACTCTAGACTTTATCTTTTGTTTCAATTATCTGTTTATCTGAAAGGAAACTTTTCATTATTACAGAATTTTAATGTGTATAAATATTTGCTAATGTCATTCCACCTTTCTTCTTCTTTAGAAGATTTGTTGACTCTTCCATTTATTTTTCTATATAAACTTTAAAAATGATTAACTCAGTTTCCAAAAAGTTCCTTTAGGATTTACTAGAAAATCATTAAGATTCATACATTAAATAATGGCTGGCTGACAACTTGCAAAATCCTATCTGCCCATTCAGAAACATGATTTGCTCCATCTTTTCTTTAGTTAGTAAAGTTTTCTTATGCATTAAGCAATTTTAGGAATTATATTTATGTCTGGGAATCTCATTTTGTTGTTGTTGCTATCATGGATGAAATCTTAATTTGTTATATTTCTAACAGGGTATTGCTAGTATAATACATTTACTTTATAACTGGCCAATTTAGTGAATTCTCTTGTAAGACTTAAGAAGCTCACTTCCTTCTCACATTCTTAGGAATATCACCTACAAATATTTGTTGATGAGTTTTGCCATATTTTTCTTTATGATTTTATGAGAGTCCTTTTGAATTCTCAATATTGATCTTTTATTGGCTTTTAAACATACAGATCCCATACCATATGTGTGTGTGTGTGTGTGTCTATATATATATATAATGATATATGTGTATATAATGTGTATATATATGCACACATGTATATAATACAGTATACATGTGTATATATAATGTATATAATACAATATACATGTGTATATGTAATGTATATATACACATATATATACACATTATATATATATGAAGTATAAGATAGACACACATACACATACATATATATATATATATATATATATATATTTTTTTTTTTTTTTTTTCCTCTCAGTTCTCACCCAGCAACTAACTGCATTCATGGTATACTTCATTGAAAAGAATTCCTTCATTCTGATGTAGTCAATTTCACTAAAATTTCACCTTACAATTCGTGGCTTTAGAGTCTCATTCAAAAGTGCCCTGCTCCACCCCAGGTAAGATTTACTTCAACATTTTTATCGATTTTAAAGTATCACATTCACATTTTGATCTTTAATCCATTTGGTATAGATTTTTCCAAATAGTATGAGGTAGGATTTCTTCCTCCTGTGAGGCTGTTTTTCCAACACCATCAATTAGACAATCTGTTCTTTCTACATGAATTTGTGGTACCATCTCCTTGATGAACCACCAATATATACACAGGAGTATAAAGTTGTTTAAGCTTTTCATGACCTTTCATTCTTACATATAAAATTTTTAAAAAGTTGTTAAGCTTCTAAAACAAATCCTGCTGGCATGGTAGTTCGTCTTGCATAGAATATAGAGACTAGTTTGCTCAGATTAAAATTTTTGTATCATGGGATACTCTCTCATCCACAAGCATGGTAAGTCTCTTTATTTCATTCAAATTTTCCACTCTATCCTGAGTTGTAAAATTTTCTCTACAAAAGTTGTATGTATTCTAGACACTCTATAAAACTTGTTGTGTTAGGAATGATGGCTTGTTTTCTAATTTACTTTCAATTGGTTATTGCTGTTATAGGGGAATACTATAGAAGTCTGGCTGAACTTTCTTACTAGGTCAAACAACTCTTACTAGATTTTCTGTATAGATGATCAACAAATAGTGGGAGTTTTGATTGTTCCCTCTCCTGATTGTCAACCTTTTACATTCAGTGCTGTGTTAAAAGTAGCCGTTATGGAGAAAATGCTTGTTTTATTCTTGATCTTAATAGGAATGTGTTGCTAAGATTTTCCATTGTGTGTGATGTTTGTGTTAGGGTTTTGGCATAAAGTCTTAGTTTCCCCCTTTTTCCTCAGTTCTTTAAGAGACTTAAAAAATCGTATTTTTTATTTTATTATTTTTAGTTTTATTCATTTATTTTTTTAGAGACAGGGTCTTGCTTTGTCACCCAGGCTGGAGTGCAGGCTCAATCATAGTTCACTGCAGCTTCAACCTGAACTCCGGTGATCCTTCTGCCTCAGCCTCCCATGTAGCTGGGATTACAGGTGCATGCTTGGCTAAGTTAAAAAAAAAAAATTGTAGAGACAGGGTCTTGCTTTGTTGCTCAGGCTGGATAAATAAGTATTTTCATTTAATTTCCCAAGTGCTTTCTCTGCATCTACCTTTGATATGGTAAATTTTACTAATAGATTTTCTGATGTTGAATCACCCTTACTAATTAGGATAAAAATCTGTCGATCAAGATTCATACATTAGTGGCTTTAGTTGGCTAATATTTTCTTTAAAATGTGTGTATTTAGGCACATATGAAATGGTTTATAATTTATTTCTCTTTTATACTCATCACTCTCTTCATTTTGTTGCTATTATCTAGAATTTTAATTCTGAGTTGTAGTGGATATATGGTAAATTTATTACAGTCAATCCTTCCTTTATATTATACCATTCTCTTGAACTTCTTTTTTTACTGGAATACTTTCTCTAAGAGTATTTCCAAAGAGGTATTTGTAGCAAAGCATTTACGCCCCCCAAAATCTTTATTCTGTGCTTATATCTAAATGATGGTTTCTGTGGATATAAAATTCTAGGCTTTAAGATAATTTCTTCCAACATTTTGGAAATATTTATTACTGTCTGCCTTTGGTCTTCTAATTAGTTTGATGTCCAAGTTATTCTTGATTTTCAGTAGATGAGCTGTTTCCTTCTTTCTGGAATCTTTTGGATATATCTCTTTGGTTTTCTTGTTCTGAAATTTTATAATTTTGGTGTTTAGTGCAGGAAAGCTTTATATTTACTCTGTATTATTAATCTGAAAGTGATATTTTATGAAATCTGGAAAGTCTAGTTATTTCTTCTCAACTGTGCTTTTTATATTTTATTTTTGTTCTTTCTCTTGCCTCTGGCATTTCATAATGTATATATTTTTTGCTTTATTGATACTTTTTTTTGTGTCTTCTAGGAAGAGTTCTGTAGTATGATCTTAAAATGATTACATCTCCATTCTTGATATTAACTGAATTCTTTCCATTCTATTTCTCATGCCTAATATGTGCAGATGATTCTTATTCATGACTTCTTCCACCCTCAGTGTTGAAAGTGTCCTCCTTTATGTTCCTCTTTCATGTTTGGAACAACCTCTCTTATCTCACTGATGATACGTATTTTAAATTCTTGCTCTATTCTGCCACTTTCTCTTTGATTTAGTTTATCCCGGTTGCCATCTTTCTTATAAGTGTCAGGAAGATGTCTTGTGATTCTTTCCAGCAATCTCACAGTTTCCTGGGGGAGTTTGACCTTCTTGGTTCATGAAGTAAATCCCAGGAAAAGGGTTACAGCTTGGGTCCTAGTGTGTGTGTGTGCTCCAGAGGAGAAACACTTGAGCTCTGTTGCTTGTTTCTCTCTGCCATGGCTGTTACTTTTCAAGAAATGTAATTTTCTAAGTACTGACATGTGGGTGGTTGGGTTTTGGGGGAATCCTGAGTGGTTTAGCTGCAGTCCTTTCTAGAGAGGCTGATGCACTACCCTGATTTTCACCTTTCCCTTTATTGCTGGGCTGTGATTCCACACTGCTCCTATATCTGATGTTACATACTAGGTTCTGCCTGCAGCAGTAAAGACACTATCTCTGGAGAGAGAAAAGCCACATTAAAAAAACTTTCCATCCAGTCTGGCTAACGTGGTGAAACTTCATCTCAATTACGAGGAATTGGCCACTTACGGTGGCACTTGCTGTGGTTCCACCTAATCAGGAGGCTGAGAGGGGAGGATTCCTTGAGCCTGGGAGGTCAAGGTGCAGTGAGCTGTGATTGCTCCACTGCACTCAAATCTGGGCAACAGGTGAGGCACTGTCTCAGCAAAACACACAAACTTTCCCTCATCCGACCTGTGCTATCCAGCCTCCTTTTCATGTTAACTTAATACACTTGCCATGCTGGTTCATGGTGACTCGCAGTTTCACCATGACCTCAATCACATGCTGTTCCTCTGGAGTTTCCAGCATTTTGTTTATTTAACTGCTCTGATGCATCAGTTTCTCCTTAGCTTCTGTGGCATACATATGCCTTTGTAAGAGGAGGCCAACATCATTTGTTAGTGCTGCTATCCTGTCGGTTATGAATTTTATTTTTTATTCTTATTTTAATTTTAAAGATGTGGTCTGGTTCTGTTGCCCAGACTGGAGTGCAATGTCTTCATCATAGCTCACTGCTTACTGTAGCCTCAAACCCCTGGGCTCAAGGGATCTGCTTGCCTCAGCTTTCTGAGTAGCTGAGATTAAGCCATTGTACTCTGCCTGTTATGAATTTTATATGTTGGTCTCTTATCCAGTGTTCTTGCTGAATCTTTATTAGTTTGCCTGCAGATTAGATAGTCAATGTAGAAAATTGTATTTTCTACAGATAATGTGAGTGATGTATCTTCCTTTAAATTCTTAAATTTTTTCCCCTTGTAATTAGAATATCTAGTACAATATTAATAGTAGACTTGATATTGAGAATTATCGTCTTGTTATTGGCTTTAATTAGAATAATATTTGCCTTAGGTTTTGGATAGAGTTCTTAAAGAAATTTCCTTCTATTCTTTGTTTACTAGGATTTTTTCCTTTAAATTTTGAATGCGATTGTATTTGGTCAAATCTCTCTATTGCACTTACTGTGATGATTATGTGGTTTTCCTTCTATAAATTGTTAATATTCTAGGAATATGTCAGTAGATTTTCTGATGGCAAAACATCCTTGCATTCTTGGAATATATATTGAATTTTATTTGCTAATAGCTTAAAATTTTTGCACATATGCTCATAAATGAGTTTGAGTTATAGGATCTTATTTTTGTTCAGTTTGGGACAATTTATATCAAACCTATGAAATAAGTTGTCTAACATCTCCCCACCTACTGAACCTGTTTACATAAGAGAGTATTTATTTCTTGAAGATCTAAAAAAACTAAGCTATGAAACCATTTAGAATGGTAATGTTTCATGAGAATAAAATATTTTATTACCGGTTAAATTCTTTTAAAGGTTTTTGTTTGTTTGTTTGTTTGTTGTTGCTGTTGCTGTTTTTTAGAGGGTCTCGCTCTGTCACCCAGGCTGGAGGGCAGTGGTACAGTCTCGGCTCACTGCAACCTCTACCTCCCGGGTTCAAACGATTCTCCTGCCTCAGCCTCCCGAGTAGCTAGGACAACAGGGATACACCATCACACACAGCAAATTTTTGTATTTTTAGTAGAGACGGGGTTTTGCCATGTTGGCCAGCCTTGTCTCAAACTCCTGACCTCAAGTGATCCACCTGCCTTGGCCTCCCAAAGTGCTGGGATTACAGGCATGAGCCACTGTCCACAGGCATTTAAAGGATATTGACAAATTTTAAATTCTCTTGTTGAGATAATTTTAAGAATTGAGGTTTTTCTAGAGAATTACCCATTTCAACTAAGCTTCAACATTTATTGGCTTAAAGTTGTTCCTAATGTTCTCATGATTTAAAAATAAATTTTGTTACATATACGGTTATGCCTCTTTACACATTATTAATCTTTACTTAGGATTTTTTGGTCATTGTATATTTATAATATATATGATGTATATATTATAATTCATGGTTCATGAATACCAAGCATCATATATCTACATGTCTGGTTGGATATATATTGATAGATACCTAGATCTATACAGATAGAGATGTGGTACTTAATATCTAATATCTAATGAAGATTTAAGAACTTAAGAACTAAATGATCACCAAAAACGCACATCTTTTATGGGCTCCTTTCTAATCCTATTTGCCTGTCTCCCTGCTTCTCAGAAATAATTTCTAACCTAAGTCTTCTTCAATATTCTCCTGCTTTGAAAAGTATTTTATTGCATATATATGTATGTCTCTATAATACATGATTTGATCTTGCTTGATTTTAAACTTTATAAAAGGAGTGTCTTACTATATATAATTATCTGGGATTTTCTTTTTCACATGACATTTTAAGATTCATTCAGGTCATTTATGTGGTTACGATTTTTCATTTTCATTTCTCTGAAATATTTCATTGTGTGAATATACCCATTTAATTTTGTCATTCCCCGCCCCCCCGGGGCCTTGGCTATTTCCAGATGTTGGGTATTGTGAATAGTGCTGCTATGACATTTTTGTACATATCTCTTGAGACACACATACTAAAGATTTTCTTGGGAATATGCCTAGGAGTAGAGTTACTGAGTTGTGGGGTATAAGAACATTGCTTTACATGATAATCCCGTATTATTTTGTAAAATGAATATATTAGTTTGCATTCCCAATAGTTACACATGGGGATCCTATTGACACATATTTTTGCCAAAACAGTATGTTTGGCCAAAAAAAATATCTTAAATTTGATCATCATGGTGGATGGGAGGAAGGACTAGATTGCAGCTCCAGACAGAACAGCTTGAGAAACCTTGCATTGTGAATTTTAGCTCCAGATTGACTGCAAGAACAAACCATCAGTCCTCAGAGGATCCAACATACCCTCTGAAGGAAGCAGAAGAGTTGATTCCAACTCTTTGGTGAAGTATTTAATCTTCTGTTTTCCCTACCTTTATTATCTTTAGCATCATAATCATATTTAAGATTCTTGTGTACTAACACATCTGTATCCCCTTAGGTATGTTTTGGTATCTATTTTTCTGTTATTATTAATCATCCTGTTTCTTGACATACCCAGTAATTTTTAAATAGAATACTATACTCTGTATATGTACACATACATTCACACAGTAGGGGATCCATGTAATGTTAACTTTGTTCTGAAAGAGTTCATCTTTCCTCTGCTAGACAGAGTGGGAACTGATCACCCAATCAGATCAGGGCCTGAACCGATTCAAGGCCAGTTGCACTTTTGAAATGGTGAAGTCTGTCTCTGGTTTACTTGGCTTCTAGATGGATCCTAAACTCTAATCCTTGTGTTGTGGGCATGGTATGACTATGGACAACTTTTCCTTTTTTGTTTGTTTGTTTGCTTTGTTTTGTTTTATAGGCTTCCAGCTTAGTTTTTTAACCTTCTCAGGCACAGCTTTAGATGTTTAATCAAGGTACTGAGCTCTATGCAGTGGCTCTGTGTCCAGCTCCGTGTTCTGGCCCACTCTTTGTTAGTCACTTCACCAGCCCCTCTTCTCACTGCAAATGTCTCTCATAGCTTTTCTGTCGCCCAGCAGCAGCCTTCACTGTGGAAGGCAAATTCCAGATTCTCTGTCTCTTTTCCCATGCTCAGAATCAGTAATGCCCCCAGGAAAAACAAAAAGAAATGCAATCTATTGGTTGACATCTCTGAGCTCTCCTTCGTTTTAAAATATTCCTCCCCTCTGCAGTTCTCATTGTTTGTCAGCTCTCCGATACCTTAAAATGAATTCTTTCATTTTGCTTTTTTTTTTTTTTTTAGCTTTTCTAGTTGTTTTGGGCTAGAGAGTGGTCTGCTGCAAACAACTTCAACATAACCAGAAGCAAAAATCCATATTGTTTTAAAAATGAGTTCTAGGGAGCCCTTGCTAAGGAACAAAAGAGAAGCTACTGGAAGATTCTTCCTCTGCGATCCTCTGGGTGGTGATTTACCTCAACGTATCCGGGACTCAGAATAGCTGGTTGTAACCGTAACTCTTCATTAAGCTGCTGAATAACATAGACTAGCCATAAAACTTTCCCCACTTAAGAAATGAGAACATTATCAATTCTTCTTACTTGACACAATTGTCACGAGTAAAGATTATTCATTCATGTAAGTGTTTTGGAAAGGTAAAGATGATAAACATGATGAATGCAGTCAGGTAGTTCTATGAGATCAGATACGTGTTTGTGTCTGTATAAAGTTTGTGGAATGAATGTCTTTCCCCCAATTAGACCGTAAACACTTTTAGGGTGGGGCCTTTGTCTTCTACTTCCATTGTATTTCCTACAGTTTCACATTGCATGTTATTCACATAACGGGCATCACTTAAATGCCATATGGAAAAAAATCTCTCCTTTTTCTGTATCTGTCCATAAGTTCAGGCTGTCAGCCATATGATCTAAATGTTGTGTCATCCCCACTTTAATATGCTGAAAGCTTAACCTACATGGTGATGGTATTAGGGGTGGGGCCTTTGGAAGGTGATTCATTAATGAAGACAGAGACATCATGATTCAGATTGGCGCCATGCTAAGAGAGCCAGTGAGCCCTTTCCACCATGGAGGATACAACAGAAGGGCTCCATCTATGAACCAGAACTCAGGCCCTCACCAGATTTCCTAGCCTGAAGAACTGTAAGAAATAAATTTCTGTTGTTTATAAGCTACCCGGTTTATGGTATTGTGTTAGAGCAACCCGCCTGGACTAAGACAAGCTTCATTCTTATTTTCAGTCTATGTTGGTAAATACCAGCTTAGGGATTTGCAATTAGAGGGATAATTTTTGATCATCAGCTCTTCCTCTTTCATTTTTTTTTTGCTTTTATTATTTTTAATTGACCCATAATAATTGTACATATTTATGGGATACACCTTGATACATGTATGCAACATGTAGTGATCAAATCAGAGTAATTAGCATATCCATCATCTCAAACATTTATCACTTCCTTGGGAATATTCAAAATCTTGTAGCTGTTTGAAAATATACAATAAGTTGTTGATTATAGTCACACTACACTGCTGCAGAACACTAGAACTTTTACGTCCTATTTAGCTGTAGTTGTGCATTCATTAACCAACCTCTCCCTATTCTTCATACGATACTTTCTGCTGCTATGAGATCAGCTATTTCAGCTTCCACATTAGAGTAAGAACATGCAGTATTTATTTTTCTGTGCCTGGCTTGTTTAACTGAACATAATGTCCTCTAAGCTCATCCATGTTGCTGTGAATAACAGGATTTCGTTCTTTTTTATGGCTGAATGTATTCCGTTGTGTATGTAGACTATATTTTCTTTTTCCATTTTTTTTGTTAATGGGGGCTTAGTTTGGTTCTATGTCTTGGCTATTGCATATAGTGCTGCAATAAACATGGGGCTGTGGATAATCTCTTCACACACTGATATCCCTTCCTGTGGGATTGCTAGATCATAAGGTAATTCTATTTTTAGATTTTTGAGGGTCCACCATACTGTTTTACACCATGGCTGTGCTAATTTGCATTCCTAACAATCGTGTATAAGAGTTCCCCTTTCTCCACATCCTTTCTAGCCCCTTTTGTGTCTTTTTGATAATAGCCTTTCTCACAAGTGAGATGATATCTTGTGGTTTTGATTTGCATTTCCCTGATGATTAATGATGTTTTGAGCATTTGTTCATACACTGGTTGGCCAGTTGTATTTTTGTTTTCTGAGAGATGTCTATTTAGCTCATTTGCCCATTTTAAAATCAGGTTATTATTATTATTTTTTTTGCTGTTAAGTTCCTTGTATATTCTGGATACTAATTCCTTGTTGGATGTATACTTTGCAAATATTTTCTCCATTTTAGGTTGTCTCTTCACTCTCTTGATTGCTTCATTTGCCATGCGGGAGCCTCTTAGTTTGATACAACCCCTCACCATTTGTCTTTTTTTGCTTTTGTTCGGGTGCTTTTGCAGGTTTATCCATAGAATCTTTGCCTATGCCAATGTCCTGAAGCATTTCCCCTATAATGTCTTCTAATAGTTTCATAGTTTGGGATTTTATATTTAAGTCTAATTCATTTTACGTTTTTTTTCTCTCTCTCTCTTTTTTTTTTTTTTTACATAGTGAGAGATAGGGTCTAGTTTCATTCTTCTGTGAAGGGATATTGTATTAGTCCATTCTCATGCTGCTAATAAAGAAATACCCAAGACTGGGTAATTTATACAGGAAAGAGGTTTAATTGACTCACAGTTCAGCATGACCTGTTAGACCTCAGGAAGCTTACAATCATGCTGAAAGGGAAAGCAAACACATCCTTCTTCACATGCTAGTAGCAAGGTGAAATGCAGAGCAAAAGGGGAATGCCCCTTAAAAAACCATCAGATCTCATGAGAACTTACTGTCACGAGAACGGCACAGAAGTAACCGCCCCCATGATTCAATTACCTACAACCAGGTCCCTCCCATGACCTGGGGGGATGATGAGAACTACAGTTCAAGATGAGATGTAGGTGGGGACACAGCCAAACCATAGCATATATCCCGTTTCCCCATCACCATTCACTGAATACACTGTCTTTTCCCCAGTAAAGAGTCTTAAGATCTTTGTCAAAAATTAGTTGGCTATAACTGTGTGGATTTACTCTGAGTTCTCTATTCTGGTCTATTGGTCATTATGTCTGTTTTTATGCCAGTACAATACTGTTTGAGTTACTATAATTTTGTAGTATAAAAATTAGTATATTTTAAGACAGTGTGGTGCCTCCATTTTTTTTCTTTTTGCTCAGGATTGCTTTAGCTATTGGAGGTCTTTCATGGTTCGATATGTGTTTTAGGATTGTTTTTGTATTTCTGTGAAGAATATCATTGATATTTTGATGGAGATAGCATTGAATATGCAGATTGCTTTTGGTAGTACAGTCATTTTCACAATATCATTCTATCAATTCACGAACATGGAAGGTCTTTTCTCTTTTTTTGTCCTCTTTATCAGTGTTTTATAGTTTCCACTGGCAAGATATTTAATCTCCTTGGTTACATTTATTCCTATGTACTTTATTTTTGTTGCTATTATAAATGTAATTGCTTTCTTTTTCAACTGGTATGTTGATAGCTCATAAAAATGCTACAGATGTTTGTGTGTTAATTTTGTATCCTGCAGCTTTACTGATTTTTAAAAATCAGTTCTAGAAGTTTTTTGATGACACTCTTAGGGTTTTCTGTGTGTAAGATCATGTCATCTGCAGATAGGGACAATATCACTTCGTCTGTTCCAGTTTAGATACCTTTTATTTTTTTCTTTTGCCTAATTACCTTAGCTAAGACTCTCAAAGGTCCACTTTTGACATTTATATTATAATTATTTTGTACTCTCTAGTTTCATTGTTTTTATTTTGTTCAATATTTATGCATACTTACAATAAAAGGGCTTATGTCTTTCTTCAGTACTGGACAATTCTCAGCTATTTTCTTAAAGGTTGCCTTTCTATTTTTACCTTTATTCTCTTTTTTCAGAACTCCTATTTAATGGACGTTAGAAATTCTCAATATATTACTCACCTTTTAACAACGCTTCCTTTTTTAAAAAATATCTCTATTTCTCTATGTACAGTATAGAGAAAATATTTTTGTATTTTCTTCAAATTCCCTAATTATCTCTTTAATTATGCCCACTTTATTATCCTATTATCCTGTTAATTTTATTAGATCAACTATGTTTTTCAACTTAATAGTTGTAATTTTAAACAAATTGACTTGTTCTTTTTACATGTCTATTTTATTTCATAATTTTATCGTTATTTGTAGCTATTTCTTCATTTATCTCTTTATAGATCCTAAACACACTTATTTTGAGACCTATTTCAAATTGTTTACTTATTTTTGTCTGTAGTGAACTCATATTTTGATTGTTAATTTTGTTGGCTTTTTTGGTATGTTTTGCTTTCTAGGGAACTTATATTTTTAGGCTCATTTTAAAAGGGTGGATATTTTTGTCTTTCACTCTTTCCTTGTTTTAATTTACTCTTCCTTTAATGCTTTTGACGTGATTCTCTATAGGCCCCAGAGAACCATACCTTTTATTGGTGGTCTAGGACTCATGCTCTGCAGTGAGACTGGGCATGGTATGGCTCTGGCTGGCTGGTGGTTTGATTCTTTTCCTGATCTTATTGCTCGGTCTGCTTTCTTTTCCTTTCTTAGCCCAGGAAGCATTTGGAAATAACTTTTAGGAGGCCCAGAAGTCAACCCCCAAATACATTTTATTCTGTAGTTTCTTAATTGTTAATATCAAGTGTGAAACATTATCTCTTGCCTCCTCCCACTTTACGTGAGTAATTTAGCATGTAAATTCTCCCTTCTCTCCTCCTCCTTGGTTTTGCTAATATGATTTGGGATTTTAAATCAGAATCATTGCTCTAAATTTATTATTTTAAATGGCCAGCTTCCCTCTTAAACTGGGAATGCTTCAATGTAATATAATAGGAACACCCGTGATTCTCTAAACTTCCATAAATGAGGCACTAGTGATCATAAAAAAGAGGAAGAAATTTTGGGGAACTGCCAATTTCCTTTCACTTGGGTGATAATTGTAAAAAATGAAACATAAAAGTGGCCTAACTAAAACAGGCAATCTTGATAGGTCTTTCTAATAGTTATTTCTTTATTTCAGTGCAGTCTTTCTTTCAGTGCTGCTTTTAGCTTATGTCCTGTTTATAAATAGCTTACACAAGAGGCATTAGAAACATGAGAGTGTGGAGGTACTTAAATGGCAAGTATTTGTAGGCACTGGGGTTACACCAAAAACTAAAACCTAGATGACCTGCACTCTCATGGAATTTACGGTCCAGTTAAACTGTGAGCTATTTGTGCTTCCTCATCAAGTTCACCTCCAACACATTTTATTCTGTCTTCCATCTCCATGACTCTGCTAAAGCTGTCCTGGTCAAGGGCACTCAGGACTTTCATGTTGCCAAATCCAATAGGCCTCACTGTACTTCTCTTTTTGGCAACATTCATGAGTTGACTGCCCATCTTAAAACATGTTTCTGTCTTAGTTTTGATGAAATGAACTCCTGTTTTCCTCCAGTTTTCTTGGCTGCTCCTGACTTTTTCACCAATAATTATTAGAGTTTCCAGGGCTTCTTCCTGTGTCTTCTTTATCAATACTCTCTCCTCATGAAGCCTTAACCAGTCCTATCACTTTACATAATGCATAATGAGGATTCTCAGTTCATCTTCAGCTCTAAACCCTCTTCCAAACTGCAAACTCATAAGACTGTTTGCCTGCTTATATCACTACATGGATGTGTAACAAATGTTTCAGACTTAACGTGTCTGAAGCAAACCAGGAATTGTCACCCATCCAGTGGTTCCTTCTCAATCTCCCAACTTCAGTAAATGATCCTATCAGACAGTTGCTAAGCTAAAAATCTAGAAATCTCTTATCACCCTTTCTTTAACCCCAACATCCAATCCATCAGAGCACCTACAGTATACATGTAGAATCTACCATTTCTCTCTATTCCCATCACCACTATGAAAGTTCAAGCCGCCATCACTTCTTATCTGGACCCCAGCAGTTGATTCCCATGGTCTATCTGCTTTATGCACACCTCGCTTCAGTGTCTTCTTTGCATGGCCAGCAAATCAATCTTTTTAGAATGTGAATTGTGTCGTGTTATTCCCCAGCTTAAGACCCTCCGTGATTTTCCAGTGAATTTGGAAAAAGTCTCAATTTTCTTAATCTGCCCTGTTGGACCAAACTTACCTTATTCTCTTCTCCCTTGAGTTCTTTTTCTTTCTAAACATGGCAAGTTTTTCTGTCTTTGATATTTTGTATTTTCTTTTCCCTCTGCCTGGGAGATTTCTTGCCTGACTCTCTGCAAAGTTTTGACATAAATATGACATCCTTAAAGATGTTTCCTCCAACCACACTATCTAAAGTAATCCTCTGGGTTATTTAATTAAGTTAATATTTTCTTTTTTCTCTTTATACTAGTACACGGATTTTTTGTTTCTTTACTATCTGTATCCATTAGAATGTAAGTTCCCTAATGGCAGACTTTGTCTTGTTCATCAGTATAGTCTCATAACCTAGAACTAGGATGAC
Source organism: Saimiri boliviensis (assembly GCF_048565385.1). NCBI lineage: Eukaryota > Metazoa > Chordata > Mammalia > Primates > Cebidae > Saimiri > Saimiri boliviensis. Next base: position 101,020,345 of record NC_133461.1, read on the forward strand.
CATTTAATTTATTTTCCAAACTGGGACACTTTTGTTTGTGCTAAAGTACTATGATGAGTGAGATGGAAGGGTAATAGGTGTAAGCACAGACTACACCAGGCAAATGGGGATTTATAATCAAACTGCCTAGAGCATTAGCTGACATCTAGTTAGCCCTAAAGTGAACTGTTAAAAGCAATTACAGAATCACATGCTGCTAAGTGACGGAAGCCAGTTTGAAAAGGATGACTACTGTATGCTTCTGTTTATATGAGATTGTAGTGAAGACAAAACCATAGCAGTGGTAAACAGATCAGTGATTTCCAGGGCTTGGGGAAAGGAAAGAGTTGAACAGGTGAAGCATGAAGGATGGTTTAGGACAGTGAAACTGACGTGTATGGTGCTGTCATAGTGAATGCATGACATCCTGCCTTAAAATCCCTAGAACTTTACAAGCAATGAAGTTTCTTGTATACAAATTTTTAAAAATTACTTAGGAGGTGAAGGGATCCCAGGATAGAATATAGGCTACAACAAAAGAAGTTAATGTATTATAAATGTATACGATGACCTCAATGAAGGAAGTAGCAGGGTTGGGGTTGGGGAGGTACTGACCTGAGTAACTTTGGAAATGAGAGAAGATGGGAAGACTAAAGCCATAGTAACTGCACATAAGCACTGCTCTATTTGAAGCTTTTCTTTGCCTGGCTCGCTGCAAGGTTTTGACAGAAATATGACATCCTCAAAGACGTTTCCTCCAACCACACTCTCTAAAGTGTCAGTTATCATAGCAGCAAGCTGAAGAATGCTCTAGGCAAAGAGTGCCATGTGGGAGGACCCACAGGCAGAAAAAAACCAGCAGACTGCATTGATGAAACATGAGCAAGTCCAATATCTTATCTCCATCACTTTTTCTTCAGAAGAAAGCTCTTTCTTTAGGAGCTCCTTAAGGAACTATTATCATTCCCATTTTGCAGCTGAGGAAATCAAGACCCCGAGAGGTGTTGGTTTTCCCAGTGGCATACAGCCTGTTGGTGATTAAAACAGAACAGGGAGCTCAGCCTATCCGACTCTAAAACCTGTATCCTTTCCTCTCATGTTACTCTCCATTTGCTTAAGAATTCTTTAAACGTAGGTTGTAGTCAAACAGTTTCTCACGTCTGAAAATGAACAAAACTGAATGTGTATGGAGCTAACATGTAGATCAGCAGGGGGGCTGGGAACACTGTCCATGGCAACCGCTAGTTCTCACTAAGTTGCTCTCACAAGCAGCGTTCTCTTACTTGCCAGGAACCAGAGCCCTATGAAACCAAAGGTCAAATTCCAACCTATGAACCCAAGGGAAATTATGTATCATGAAAATATGGCCTGGGAGCTGGAACCAAAAAAAAAAAAAAAATGTCCTGTTATGGAAATGAGAACAGTTGAAGGAAAGGCAGGGTTGGAAATGGGCTGTGCTGGGACTGGGGTGGTGGGGAGATGGGCAAGGTGAAAAGGTGAACAGCTCAGTCTCCACAAGGCTGGTGCCCCTGGGAAGAATCAAGAGTGGCCCAACGATGCTCATTTAAATGGCTCTGCTGCCACCTCTACCTCCCGCCTCGTTCCTCCTTCTCCACCTCCACTATGAGCAAGCTGCTAAAAAACCAGGAGGCACTGTCCAAACAACCTGGCACCTACCTAAAGAGGATCATAGTTATCTTCTCCCTGGGAACAGGGCAGTATTTTCTGGAGTAGGATAGGAAAAGAGATACCATAGACTGAAAACAAACCCAAGTGCTAGACTTCAGCATTATAGCACTGATAATAAAGAGTCCTTAAAATGCCATAAAAAAAATGGCCCAAATACTTTTCTGAACACCCACACCACTATAAAAAAGCACGCAAAGGGAGCTGAATATTTGGCAAACTAGTTATAATGGATCATGAGCTCAATTGGCTTTTAAGCTGGAGGGCTGGGAGATAAGTTTACTAAAGAAAAGAGATGGCAAGTATAATACTGTCTGATACCCTTGGTCAAAGGAAGGCGAGGCTTGGGAAGGGAAGCTGGTGACCTCTTTTGTCCCTCTGTCCCAGTTCCCAGGTGACTGACTCCTAGGTTCAGCACTGTGGCATCCTTTGTGGCCCCTTCAGCCCTCCTACCCGGGCTCCAGAACTGGGGCTGATTTGTCTTGGGTCCCACCCACCTAGAGGATGGCCTTTTTAGAGTTTGACCTGTTGTTTGTGTGGTCGTTTGATAGAGGGCCAGCATTTTCTCAAGGGTGAATTAAATTTTAGGGATCCAGGTTTGGGGCACACCCAGGGTCTTCTAATGACTTAGCTAAAGAGACTCAGTTTTACCGCACAGATGGAGTCAGGCATGTTGTTCTCTTTCCAAGCAAGCTGGAATCAAAGGGAGGTGTGGTGCAGGCTCAGAACTTTGAAGCTGGAAGCAATTGACATTTGGATCCTGGAGGAGGAAGGGGAAGTATTTGTGGTTCGATGTTTACATTGGCTCAGATAACAGGGCTCAAACAGTTGCGGTCTTAGTTTCTCATCATCACGCCCTTCTGCATCAGCCTCACGGAGCTGGCTAAGTAGGGTCCTAGAGACATTCCTCACTGCTGACCTTTGTCCGGGCTGTTTCTAACACAAGCACCATTAGCTGTCCTGTAGCTCGGGATATGAAATGTCGGGGAGTGGGGGTGGCGTGGAAGTTCACCAGGTCAGCTTGCTACTCTGTCTCTGAGTCCTATATAGCATTCTGTTAATTGTTTGAAGTTTTGTGCAAGAAGGTGGCACCACTCTGAAATATTAACATAGAATGGGGCTACTTGGGGGGAAATATATGAGCTGTATAAGTTAAGTGCTATGAATTACTTTTTAAGAAAACATGTCGGAAGGTAACACTTTTGTATGAATACTTCAAGGTACTTACTGAGGCAAGCTGTATAGTGGTACCATCTTGATCCTAACACAGAGCACACTTTTGGAGCTCATCTTTGGAAATGATCTTGGGAGACTTGCTTCATTCCTTTGCATGCCATCACTGGTGAGTCTTCATGCTCGAAGGATGTATTTGATTTGAAGAAGAGCCAAATTTAATAATAACCTCAATCTAGAATGATATGTGATTTGGCAGAGAATTATTGTTTTGGGTAGAAATAATTATAAAACCTTTTTTTCTCTTCTCACATTTTTCTGACTGACATCACAAGGTCTACGATTTTCAGTTTTGGAAACATTTGGAGAAATAATGAAAGGCATTCCAAAAGAACTTCATGCTGAATGCCATTTGGACAGTCTAAACTCAGACCTGAATTTGGAGTATCAATATCATCTATTCAGGGACGATTAAAAACATGGTATTTCAAGCCAGTAAAACAGTAATACTAACATTTGTGCAATACTTTTAATTTTTCAGAGGGCCTTTGGAACCCATATTTAGTGGTTACCAAGTTCCAATGAGGCAATATTTGATCACAAAGATGTTTAACCCCTTTGGATCTAAAGAAAGGGGCTTAAACTAATGTTTGATCCTCTGACTGGATGAGAATTTAATTTTTTAAATATGTGCTATTAGATTTTATAGTGAAGTGGTTAGAAACCTGGGCTGGGGAGCCAGCCTTCCTGGGTTCAAATCTTGCCTCCATCTACTTGGGTTCAAATCTTGCTTCCATCTACCTGGGTTCAAATCTTACTTCCATCTACCTGGGTTCAAATCTTGCTTCCATAAATTGTATGGTTCAGACTAACCTTTTAGAACCTCAGTTTTCTTCTTTCTGAGATGGAAAGAACAGTGGTACCTACCTCAAAGGATTTTCTGTATATCAAATGAATTTAAGATATATACATTGCACATAGTAAGCACTAAAAAAAAAAGTTCATTGTGATTACCCATTCACACTATAAAAGAGGCAGGGCAGATATTCTCAATCTCAATTCAGTTTGATTGGCACAACAATCTTGACTGAGATGTGAAAATGCCCAATAAATAAAGGGTCAGAGTCTCAAACTTTTTTTAAAACTCCTTGCACCCAAGCTAGATTATAACAATATCTGTTTATCTTTTCAGTTCCTCTAATGAACAATACACTCTGTTTTAGAACACTGTGACTAAATAGGAATTTGTAAACCCTAGTGTTATTTGTTATGTTTTTCTTATCAGACAATTTCTGAAAAAGATTTAATACATACAGATGCTTAAAAAACTGTAAGAATAATGCAGATTTATATGACATATGCATTCTACTGTATGTTCATTCAAAATTGAATCAAATGGTTGCAGATTCCTTTCCCAGAGACTTTTAGAAAACTTTGTAGGATTTTTGGCTATGCAGATAAGTGAAAACGTCTTCCTCAATTCATGATATTAAATTTGGGGTTTAGATGGTAAAATTTAAGGTTTTGGTCATAAATTACTTCATTTTTTAGCCAAAATGCTGTGGTACATGAATGCCTTGTGATTGAGGACAAGTCATTTAGTTCAACTGGACATTCTGGCCAATTTATTCAGTCACTGTAAGTCTAAATTTCCCATTAATAAAAAGTCATTAAAAATACTTAAGATGAGGCTAGGAAAGAATATATGTGAGTGTTATGAACAAATGTCAGGCAGTATTTGCATAGGTATCTCTGTTAGGGAGTGAATTGTTTTGAGAAATAAGAGATAATACATTGAAAATACCTCATACCATGGCTGCCACATTTAAGCTCTCAGTAAAGAAGAGCTGCCAATATTATTATTACTACTGCTGTATGACTACTACTATTCTTCAAGGTTTCATTAAAATGAGCTCATACTCTCCCCGGTTCCAATAAGCAATTTGCTCCTTTATCACGAGATGCTATATTTTGTAGAATAAAAGATGCCTGTGCATCCATTTCCAGCTCTTGGAACATGCACATTTAAGAGGGCCCCTTCTACTGCTCCAAGAGTTAGGGTCTGTGTGTATTCATGAGTATAGTGAAGAAATTTGGCTTGGGCTGGAAGAGAGGAAGGGACATGGAGGGGTTATGACTCATGAGTAACCCTGGCTTTTGGGACATGGCAGGGAACCAACAGAGAGAAACTGAGGGAGGGGAAAATACTGCTTATTGCAGAGTGCTTAAGGCTGAGGAGCCATGGTCATGGGGTAAGGGTAGTGAGCCTTATGCCTCTGTGCCTCTGCACAGGGTGTAGAGAAGTCACATGCAGAGAGAATGAGGGGTGCAGCCCATATGTCTGGCTTCCAACCCACCCAGCTCAAGGCATCAGGGTCTGAAAAAAGAGGGTCTTTGATGAACCCATCCAAGTCCTCCTGGGGATCAGTCACCATCTCCCTACAATGCCTTCTGTCCACCTTCCCCCCCAAGTCACCCCCACAATGAGTCTCATAGCACACTGTGCATCTTAGGGTAATGATACACTATGTAAATTCAACCCCCCAAGGAGACACAGAAAAATGATTCTATTTTTTCCCTGTGTTATGCTCTCAAATACCCTGTATTAAATGTCCCAGAACTGGTGCCTTTCCTCTGAAGCTGGGCATAGGAGGAGGATGGAGGAAGCAGAAATGTCTGCTCTCAGCCATGTGTAGTGGTATCTCTTATACCCCTGCCTCTGTCTGCTTCTATCTCCTGTGATGGGCTTCTGCTGAAACTGTGTTCTGTATGTTGGTGAACAGCAGCATTTTTTGGGGGTGGGGGATGTTCTTCACCAGGAGATACAGGTACCATTGGGTGCTCTTCCTCACTCTCCAAGGCCCTCTGAAAACTAGGAACAGGAGGAATTTGCTCCATGTTCTTGGGCATACAACACCACGTTGCCTTAATGCACTGATGGCTCGCGAGAACTTTCTTCCTTAAAAATCTCAAGATGAGAAGCAGACAGCCCTCCATGCTTTTTCATATGCGCTCAACTTTAGGGAGCCCAGATACAGCTCTCTTGAGTGAGAAAAGTCCATGGTGCATTGATCAGACATCTCCAAAGAAAACTCATGGGTCCCTGAGCACAGCATTCACCCAGATGGGTTGCGAGAAGCCGGATTCCCTTGCCATTTTACATCCCCACCAGCAGTGTGCAAGGGTTCCAATTTCTCCACCAATACTTGTTTTCTGAGTTTTTTTGCTTTTTGTTTTTTTAAAATCAGGGCCATCCTGATGAGCGTGAAGTGGTATCTCACTGTGCTTTTGATACTGTTGTCTTTATTATTGAGTTCATAAGTTGTGTATGTATTCTGGATATAAACCCTTTATCAGACATATGATTTGCAATTATTTTTTCTCATTCTATTTCTCTCAATCACTGTTGATTGTGTCTTTTGATGCACAAAAGTTTTTTATTTTGATGTCCAATTTATTTTTTCTTTTGTTGTTTTTGCTTTTAGTATCATATCCAAGAGATCATTGCGAAATCCAATGTTATAAAACTATTCCTCTTGTTTTACTCTAAGAGTTTTATAGTTTGAGCTCTTTCACTTAGGTATTTGACCCGTTTGAATTAATTTTTATGTATGGTATAAGGCAAAGTTTCCAACTTCATTCTTTTGCATGTGGATATCCAGTTTTCTCAATACCATGTGTTGAAAATATTCTTTCCTTGTATCATTAAGTGGTCTGGGCAACGCTGTGGAAAATTATTTGACCAGATATGGGAGAGTTTATTTCTGAGCTGTCTGTTTTATTCTATTTTTCTATATATTGGTCTTTATGCCAGCACCAAACCGTTTTGATTACTATAGCTTTATAATAAAATCCGAAATCAGGAAGTACGAGACTTCCAACTTTGTTCTTTTTCAAGATTGGTTAACTATTCAGGATCTCTTGAGATTCAGTATGAACTTCAGAATGAACCTTTCTGTTTCTGCAAATAATGATTTTGGAATTTTGATAGAGGTGGCATTGACTCTACAACTGTCTTTGGACAGTATTGATGTCTTAATAATAGTGAGTGTTTCAGTTCATGAACACACAGTATCTTTCCATTTATTTGTGCCTTTAATTTTTTCACAAATGTTTTATAGTTTCTACTTAACAAGTCTTTCTCTTTCTTGGTTCAATTTATTCTTAAGTGTTTTATTATTTTTTATGCTGTTGTAAATTGAATTGTTTCCTTGATTTCCTTTCTGGATTGTTCACTGTTAGTGTATAGAAACACAGCTGACTTTTGTGGGCTAATTTAATCCTACAATTTTTCTGAATTTGTTTATTAATAGGTTTTGTTGTTGTTGTTGTTGTTGTTTTAGTATGGAATCCTTAGTGTTTCTACATATAAGATAATTTTGTCTGAGAATAGAAATAATTTTACTTATTTCTTTCCAATTTTGATGCCTTTAGTTTTATCTTTTTGACTAATTGCTCGGACTGGGGCTTCTAGTACTATGTTGAATAGAAGTGGGAGCAAGTGAGCATGCTTGCCTTGTACCCATTCTTAGAAGGAAAACCTTCAGCTTTTCACCATTGGCTTTAATGTCATCTGTGGAGTTTTTATATACAGCCTTGTTATGTTGAAGTAGTTTTCCTATATTTCTAGGTGTTGAGTGTTTTTATCATATAAGGGTGTTGAATTTTATCAAATGCTTTGTCTGCATCAGTTGAGATAATCATGTCTTTTTTTCGTTCCTTTTGTTAATGTGGTGTATTAAATGGGTCAATTTTTGTATGTTGAACCATCCTTGCATTCTAGGAATAAATTTCACTCATTGTGTCTAATACCTTTAATGCAGTGTTGAATTCTGTTCACTCATATTTTGTTGAGAATTTTTGCACCAATATTTATCAGGAATATTGTTCTGTTGTTTTCTCTTTTTGTACTGTCTTTGTCTAGCTTTGGTATCAGTGTATTGGGCTCCAGAATGAATTTGAAAGTGTTTCCTCCTCTTTGGAAGAGTTTGAGGAGGGTTGGTGTTAATTCTTCTTTTAATAATTAGTAGAATTCACCAATGAAGCCATTTAGTTCTGGGCTTTTCTTTTTTGGGAGATTTTTGATTACTTATTTAATCTCTTTGCTGGTTATAGGTTTATTAAGATTTTTTTTTTTCTTCATGATTCAGTCTTTCTGGGTTGGATGTTTCTAGGAATTTGTTCAGTTAAGCTGTGTTACTCATTTTGTTGGTATACAACATTTTATAGTGCTCTCTGATAATCCATATTTCTGTAAAATTGGTTATAATGTCAATATTCACCATATTTTTATATTCAAGCTGTCCAGTCTGTGTCCATGTTGACATTTTCAGAATTATTTTTTCCTTCCCAAAGTGAGAGCATCAGAAACTCTTTATTGAACTGAATATAAAAGAGAAAAGCCCTGGACCCTTTTCATGATGTGGACAACCCAACCTGGGCAGGTTCACTGAGAAGCATGGACCCAGAAAAGGAGGCAGCAGAGGCAAGGCCTGCAGCCTAGAACTTTGGCCACCAGGGCAGGGCTCCGAGGGCTGACCCTGAATGCTGAGTGATGACACTTGGTGAGGTGTAATAGTGTTTTTAGGCATGGCATAGGTCACAGAGGCACAGCAGTCCCATTCATTAAGGTAGCCGAGAGCCTACAGTGTGAACTTAAACCGGGCCAAGGGGGTCTGAGGGTCCAACTTGCATCTTCAGAGCCCAATTCTGGCAGATACAGAGCTCAGTAGAGGTGCAGTGGATTTATCTACATGGGGATTTGTCTTACAGATCTGAAGCCTGGCCCTCACAGTGCTTTTGGAGAAGCAGAGTCTAGCCAGGGGGTCCTCACTGAGCTTCTTCAGGACAGAATGGAGTTATACCCATTTCTTGCCCTATCATAGTTGAGACCAGGAAGAGGCTATGGAGAACCATGAGTAATATATATGTGGAAGGGAGATGGCCAACTTTTGTCTCATGTAGACTTCCTTCTCTGGTTTTGACCCTGCTCTCACAGAAGCAAATCTACAATTGGAAGGGATGTGTCTTTTTCCCTACTGTGGACAGCAAAATTGGGCACAGTCTGTTTTTTTTCACATAAGAGATGTCCTTCTACTTGCCTAGCATGATTTCAGATCCCTGTTTCCAGTACTTTAATTCCCACCTACCCCTCACCCCACCAAGAATTTCTCTTATCCTCCTGCATTAGCCACTGTTTGCTCATCACCCACAATTCACGCAGGGCTTGGCACTTAGCAGGTGTTTGATTGACAGGTGCTGAATGCTGGATTCGATCTATTAGTGTGGCCCTTCAGAATGCCTTAATTCAGAGAAGAAATGTGTTCTCTGCTGCAATTTTAGGGAAGACCAAAGGGAGCTGTGTGTGTCAATAAGTTTTTTCTCTTTTTCATTCTTCTCATTTTTATTCAACTACCCAGAGACCAGTATTCTCTTTTGGGGCCTTTTGAGAAGGAAGTAAACACAGCAGATGACAGGCAATGCCAGCTAGCAGTTTTTTTTTTTTTTTTTGGTTGTTTTTTTTTTTCTTCAAAGCAGGTTAGCAGGTTCAAATAAAACACGTTGGAGAGGAATTACATAAAACCAAAACGGAAACTGTGAAGTGCAAGCTGATATTTTTAGAAGTTTGTATAATGACAGGTCAGATTCCTGAGGATTAGCTAAACTGGCAAATATAACACCACTTATTTTTAAAAGGGGCAAAAGATATAGCAAGCAATTATAGTTTAGCAGCAGTTGTGGGGGAAAATCAACTCTTCTTGAACTTATTGAGAGAACAGCTTGAAAAGTGTAATTTGAATATGGATAGCCAAACAGAAGATTTCTATAAAGAGGGTTTGGGAAACTGATGGAAAGGGGAGAGGATGGGAGGGGTATTGCAAGAGGTTCATTATTTTCATATTTTAAAGCCCTGAACAGTTTGAAAAAGTGATTGCCAGAGGGGACCAGGAAAATTAGTGGTTGTTTGATTCAGGATCAGTTTTCAAATCTGCCCAGTTTATAATTGTGCAACTTTCGCTGTCATCACTCATGTGACTCAGGCTCCAGATGTTCAGGGTTGAAATGTCCCCAGGGCTTGCCACCTCCCTGGTATGTCCCTGAGCCTCCCTTTTTTCCCTCACCAAACACTTTTCCCCTGGACTTACTTATTTATATCCAAAATACCTGCATGGGGGCTTAAAAATAAAAGGGAAGAAAAAAGAAACACTTAAACCCAGAGTTCAAGCTGAATGTGCATTACTTTTGGAAGAAGCAATGATGACTAAATCTGCACTCAAAAATGAGGAGCCAAGATCTTATTTTTCCACAAGAGCAGATTTTTGTGAGAACAGAATTTTGGGCTTTTGGGGGAATGAGAAAGATATGGGCATGAAAGATAGGACAAGAGCAGATAAGACAAATTTGGATAACCTGATCGTTTTCATAAGGACTCAGTTGTCTGGGTTGTATTTTTTCATTTCCAACTTTTAGAATAATGGGAGAATTTAGAATTGGAAAGAATTTTAAAGATTATTTCCTTAAACTGCGTTCAGTCAACTCTTAGGGTCTATAAACATAATTCACAAGTTCTTTGTGAATTTTAAATTCCGTATTCTCATTTTGTTGATGATACAATTCTATTGTAATATGTAGGACCTCTGAATGAGGACCTGGAGCCATGTGATTCGGGGACGGTGTTTATGTTGGTCAAAGGGATCACCCAAAGAGAACTTGAACGTTGGCTTGTCTGACTGCGAGTAAGTTGACAGGTCCTGATGTCACCATGATGGTTTCCAACCTGGTCTTCTTTGTACTCACACTAAATTCTTTGTCAGTAATAAACACTAGACTTACTTTCCATTGATAATTTTCTATTAATAGACACTTTGATAGGCTATGCTGTTTATTTCTAAAGTTTTTAAATTAATGAACACTTCGATGTCATGAAAATCACATCCTGTAACAGATGACTGAAGGAATCAGGTTTAATAGATAAATTACACATTTTGTACAGTTAAGATTAAATACTCTCAGGTGTGCTACATGAATGAAAATTTCCAGGAATTTTAAAAGAAAAGAGTGATGGAGAAGTTAGTGATTGCATAACAAACAGATGTGTAGCCATACCAAACCCCAAAGTAATTGAGATGTAGCCTTCAATGCTCTATTCATGTTGGAAATAGAAACTTAGTTTCTGCCAAACAATGTTATTTGTTATTTTAAATTAATGCATTTTATTACCTTTTAAGTTTTGTTTTATTCACTTAGTGAATATGACTTTATAGCTGTTTGATACTTAAAAGAAGTTATACCCAGTTTTACATTTGCACAAAACATAAAAATGTGTTAAGTCAACATTGTGGATCTGCCAAAAATTTTTTCCCATTAAAAGTCTGTCTGTAAATTACCCTGGAGCAACACTAACCTAGTCCATTGCTCTCATTTAAAGAAATGATCTTCTTCTGTTTTACGATCATGTCTCAGTGTTGGAACCTCCATTGTCTTTCCAAAGAAAGCCATCTTGTTTACATAAATATAGTTTATTCTATATTCTGCGTAGTGTAATTACACTTCCTCTGCTCCTGTGTTTGCTCTGTTTTTCCTCCTCCTCCAGTGTGCCCCACATCTATTATAGCAAACTCTCTGCTGTGTTCCAAGATCAGCTTGTCAAAAAGACTGCCTGTTTTGTGAAGCCCTTCTTCTTTTCCTGGCATGGTGAATGGCTCTCTTTTGTGTCCTACAGCTATCAGTCTCTGTGTCTCATGCAGCAGTCTTCGAGGGTATTGAAAGTGTCTACTACTCCCGAATGTCTCCATTTGAGCTTCTCAAAGGCATGGACTGAGCCTTACTCACCCTCTATTCTAATCCATGGCTCATTGTGGATACTTAATAAAAGTCTATTAGATAAGTTTTAGATCCCTCTATACCAAAATAATAGATCCTAATAAAACCATTCATCACATCATGCTTTCCCAGACTCAGCCTCTAATGTCATCCTTGCAAGACATTCAAGAGACTTTTATTAAGCTGCTAGAATTATTTTTATTGAACTAGAGCATGAGAGGAATAAAACAGAAATAGGGGGAAAATCCTCCAGCTAGACACTATAAAGATAGTCGGAATTTACATGCAGAAGTGGGTAGAAGGCTGTCTCTAGGGTTCGCTTTTGACCCTTCCATTTATGTTTGAGGAAAAAAGGTTGGAAGTTTATTCTTGTTTGAATCTGGCCTCACGACTGGCCGCACATGGGAGGGCTTTTCTCTGCAGGAAATGATGCCATCACATTGAGGAGTTGTGTTTCTGGACTGGCAAATGGAAAGTGTCCTTAATGAAAACACAGGAATAATCAGTCTGAGCATGGAGGAGAAGCACTGGGAGGAGAAATGATAAAGAATCCATATTAAATAGATGTGCCTACCAGCATACTGATGAGGAAAGGGATTTGGAGGTTATTGTAGGGGAGAAGAAATCTTCCAGTTATTATCCTGATGCTTTTCTGTTGGCTTAAAAAGTGAATATTTGAGATGTGTCTCAAGTGGTAGGAAAATGCCAGTCACTGGTGTCTAAACTAGAGGTGTGGTCGTAATTTTTAGAGTCACGATGGAGGCCGATATTCTGGGCTGTCACCCAGCCCAAGCCCTCAATTCACTTTGACTTGTCAGACTATTTGTCCAAATTTTTGCTTAGAAAATACCGTATCAATACAATCCTATGTGATGATAACCATAGTGGCTCCCATTTACGTGACCTTGACAGGGTGTTCCAAGTGTCTCACTTATTTCTTCCTATAATACTTTGAGGTAGGTACTAACATTTCCCCCATTTTACTCAGGAAATTGAATTACCAAGCAGTTAGGAAATAGGCCCAAGGTCACATAACTAGTAGGGGGTGGGTTCTGTATTCTACTCACACAGCCTAACTCTAGAGCCCGGGCTGTCCAGCCCTGTCCTGTGCTGCCTGCGCACTGGAGATAACATGGGCTTTGGAACCAGTCTGGTCTACATGCACATCGTGACCACTGGCCCTTGACACAGGACATGTTATTTAATGTTTCTGGGCCTCTGCTTTGTCATTGAGTGAATAGGAATCACCATATTTAACTCATGGGGGGTTTTGTGTGGATTAAGTGAATGAATGCACATAAAGTTCTTGGGAGAGTACCTAGAGTAGGTGAATCATTTTCCCACACCTAGATCATCCTTGCTTTAGGAATCCTCAAACCAGAGTCTTCAGGTTTTGGGAGTGAGACATGATATATGAGACATGAGCCTGGTTTCTGGGCAGCTGTCTCTAAGAATGTGTATCCCATGAGGCAGAGGTCCCAGTGATATCACAGAGGGGTTTGTGAGTGCTCAGAGTCAGGGACTAATGTGATTGCTCCCCTGACTGTATATTCTCATTGAGAGGATATGGTTGAGGAAAATGAGACTTTAAACTGCTTCCTCAAGTCTTTCATGCATTCTGCAAATACCTCTATAGCTTGCACAAATTTAGCTTTCACAGGACAAGTGATTCACTCATGTCCTTTGCTAAGCTCATAGTGTCAAGCAGAGGCTGAAGTCTTATCTTCCTGGGGAAGGGCATAGAGTAAGTAACCCCACATTGATGGTGGAAAGTGGATGCCTAGAACCCAGTGTTCTCCCAGCCCAAAGTATCCATATGGAACCACGAAACAGACACCAGTGCTCTGGGAGATTGTTGGAGTCATTTTCTCTATTCTAGAAATTTCAGGGTCTACAGACATAGAGTTGCCTTAATCCACATTGAAGCCCAGAGTGAATGAACCATCAGGTGGCACCGAACCACAGCTTAGACCAGAAAAGATGTAGACTGCATAGCCAGACCCTACCTGAGTGCCTCCAGGTTACATGGGCAGAGTCTGCCTGTCGTTTCATTAACCTTGGGCTAATGAGAGACGGCACAGTACTTGACTGAATTTTTTGGACACCAGTTACATTGCTACGGTTTTTAAAATGTGTGCTGAAGGTCTATTTGGGGACATACATGAAGCACTAGGGATTCAGAGGCAAAATAATAAATACAGTCCCCCACCTTCAAGGAGCTCATGATTGAGCAGAGAGATAGTCAGATAAGCAAGTACAACATGGCGCGGCCAGAGCTGCCACGGTGGGAAGCAGGAGGTGCTCTAGGGCTTCGAGGGAAGCACGGGAGGGGACTTTGAACCACCTCCCAGAGGAGGACCAGAAGGGTGGAAGGGCATTGCAGGAGTAGGGAGAAGCTCGTGCACTGGCCTGGAGGCTTAGGGTTTGCTCCAGGAAGTGGAGAGAAGGAGCATGAGACTGAGCTACGAGCTCCAACAAGGAGAAGCTGGGTTATGAGGGCCCGGAATGCAACAACAAGCTTGAGCTTTGTGCAGTACACACATAATTCTTAACCCTTTCTGGAATGTAGAGTGGAATTTGTGGTCCTTTTCCCTGGGAAAAGAAATGTGCAGTGATGGACACATGCGTGTTTTTACATTTTGCATTCAACTTCAGGAAGGGCTGTAGACCCTCTGGTACCCAGTACGTGTGGTTCCGAAATTTAAAATCCCCAATGGCAGTAGAAGAGATCAGTGAAGATTTGAAGCTGAATAGGGCCATGTTTGTCAGATCACAGGACCTAGGAGCACTGAAATGGGAGCAGGGGTGATGGATTGGAAAAAGGGCAGCCTGTAGGCAAGGCCACAGTTAGAAGCCTGTTGTAATGGCTTACATAAAACCATGGTTTTGTTCAAACTCCCCCATCTCCAAAGCTTTCATTAGGTGATAGACAGGATGCAAAACTCACTTGCTGAACTTAGAGCATTTTCTGCCCCACCCCTATTCTTTCTGGGAAAGGTGCCCTGGTCCTTAACCTCAGCAAGAAGGGAAGGCAGGAGGGCAGGAAGGGAAGCTATGATCTCCAGGTGACATCACCAGTCCCTGGGGACAGATCATGTGTGCTGATACCTTGGAAATTCATCTCTGAGAATGTTTCTGGAGCACCTTGTCTGCTTCTAACAACCACAGTGGTATCTGTCTTGGAGAAGAGGAAGTATTCTGGTCATAGGGTTTCATAGAGTCCTCCTGGTTCTTCTGCATGTGGAAGAGGGGGCCCGGGAGGTGGAGAGGGAAGCATGCATTAGGTTAGCAACCGAGTAGGGATTTAAGGATCTGAACTTAATCTCTGCTCTTCCTGTGAGACCCTGGGAAAGGGTCTCTGTGCTATTCTTCTTGCATCTATTAAATGGGAATAACAATAAAAATGCTAACCTGCTCTGGAAGGAGTAATGAGGAGGGGACTATAAAGCCCTCTGTAAATACCGTATGAAGGTGATGCAGCAGTGATGGGTGGCAGCGTTCGCTTAAAGAAACAGCAGAATTACAGCTGTCCTTGACTTTCTGGCAGACTTTTGATTTCTCCCATCAGAAAAAGCCCTCCCAGAAGCTCTGAGAAGGAGGGTACTCTGCATCTTTCATGTCTTCTGCAGCTATGGATATTGTGAAAGTCAGAGAGGGAAAAAAAATGGGGAGAAACAGTGGGAAGGGATTAGAGAGTTGAGCCAGCCCCATCACCTCTGAAAATAGCTGCCTATGCAAGCCAGGGCTGGCTGCATTGTAGATGTTTTAAAAATATTTCAGTTTAACTGAATTTCACCGAAGCTCAGAGAGCCGTTGGCACTCGCTGTCCACCCATAAAGTGGGCAGGAGCTACTCAGCATGGCTTAGGTTCCCTGAAGTCACATTGTGGTTTACTGATATGCCCATCCATCCAATTCCATGCCTGCTGCTTTTTCTTTAGGATCATTCTTACACCTGAATAATGTGGAAATGATGAGCCCTGTTGGAATGTAAACCAACCTGACATTCCCTTCAGACCCCCCCAGTCTTGCTCCACAGAGGGATGCCTTGTTGGGCTTGAGTTTTTTTTCAAGAGACAGGTTTCTCACCATCTCTGTCAGTTGCTCTGGAATGTAAGAGGAGGGTGGTTACAGGTAACAGATTATTTTTAATTCTGCCTTGTTATTTGGAACTGATTTTCCATATGTTGTTGTTGTTCAATTCCTTGCATGAATTTTCTCAAATATTTGTAACATATGTCATATCTATATGCAGATTTTAAATTATGGATGCCTTCATCCAGTCATTTTCAAAAGGGGAAAAAATCCAAGTCTAATACTCTCAGGCAGGACCACAGTCTCCTGGGCATCAGATATCGTTCAGGTAGACACATCTGGTGAAATGCATCACATCAAATTAGTATCAAGGGTATTGAGACTCTGAGACTACAGCCAGACAATCCTCTTCTAATATACTGCTTTTTAGATTGTTGGGGAAACTTGAATCCCAATTCTCCTGTGAAATGAGTGATACTAACATGCCTGCTCAAATGCTCAAAGTGAAGATCAAAGCTGCAGTGTCCAAATTGGCTTTGCAAACAAAGCAGCCCTTGCTCCCCCCCTTGGGGATACCGTGCTAATTTTATCAACTCTCTCTGGCTCTTCTGCTATTAAATAGCAATAAATAAATGTGTTTTTTTTTTTTCTTGGGTTTGCCAGTGGCTTATTTGTCTGACAAACAAGCTCATTTCCTTTTAAGTGTAGGGTTTTAGTCCAACTAATAGAATTAATCTATTTTTAATGAAAATGAGACTGGCTTTTACTTAGAAATCTACCTACCCGTCTCCCTCTCTGTGCGCCAGGCCCCACCCCCAGCATCTTCTCCGAACACATACATCCAGCCATGAATATTTCAATACATCTCAGGCATTCAGATCAATATGGGCAACTCTCAAGCCCTATCGATTTTCAGAGGTTTGACTCACAAGGGTGATAAAATATTTCTCGGCTTATGAAACCTGAGTTAAAGAGGTTTTGCTGGCCCTTCGACTTTTATCAGATATCTTTGTCTCTTTTTCTTTCCTCCTCCCATATTTCTCCTGCTCAGTCTCCCTCCCTCCCTCACCTGGTCTCCCCTCTCCAATGCTCTCTCTTTCCATACGCAGCCCCGAGATGGAGATTTATGACTAAGCAATAAGTCCTGGAGAAGCAGGCACTATTTCCCCACTGGGTCCATTTCAGGTCAGGAGAAGAGGCCGAGGGAAGAGAGCAGCCCTTAGCACAATTCAGCCCCCATCCATCTCACCTGGGGGACTCTGCCAGCTCTTCTCCTGTCTCTCTGATTCATTTATCAGCACAGCCGACTCCTCCTGCTGCACACCTCTGAAGATGAAATCCCAGAAGGCGACCCTAGCAACATACGAGGAATTCCCCACTGAGGCACAGGCGCTGAGCTTCTCCATATGGGTAGGAAATAAGCTAATTATACAGTCAGCCATGTCCAATGCCAGGATGCAAGTTGTTATAAGTTTATCCAGCCTAGTTATTAAAATTTTACTGAAGGTTTGGTGGTTGATCTACTGTGATATGCATTGGATTAGGTGTTTGGAGATCTGGGTTCACGTTTCTCTAGCTAGCCGTGGGATGTTAGTCAAGTCAAGTCACTTTCCTTCTTGGGCCTTTATGTTCTCATTTGTGTAATATGTTCATCCATGCATTTATTTAACACATCTTTGTTGAATTTGTCCTATGTGCCAGGATTAGGGCATGGGTAGTGAAGAGCATGAATATGCGTGTCTGTGCGTATGAAGCTTATTGTGTAGCAAGGATCAGCCAAGGATGTATGAATGTTGCTCCCTCTGCATTCCCACGTGGCATGCCTCTGGATATTGCAACACAAGCTGGATGTTAGTATGTTACTATAAAGTTTTTTATCTGATCCCTCACTAGACTGCATGTTGCAAGTCAGGACGGATAGCGCCTAAAACGGTGGAGATGCTTATTCACTGGATATTAGCCAAAGAAGTTGGCCCTTTATATTTTGTGTCCCGCCCAGTGTTAAATAGGACTGAGGATGCAGCTGTATACGTGGAGCCTCAGGGAAAACACATTCAATAGCCATTGATCCTGCCCTAACAGTTTTTCATCCCAAGTCTTTGGTAAGGAAAAGCACATAAAAGGACTTACAGTGAGCAATTTATCAAGTTATCAATGTCAGTCAGTTGTAACTGCCTCTGCTATCGAAAGTTAGGAATGGCCAGAATGACCTTATCACTGTAAAGAAGCACCATCCTGTGTTGAGTGAAAATGTGGTAGGATATGTGGGTGAGGAGACAGCTTGTTTCTTACCAGGACGGTGTGATGTCCCTGCTCTCCCTGGGGATTTGGAGCAGCAGCCCACTGAAGTGGAAGCCACACCCCCATCACACTGCGAGTCCTTTGTGAGGGACAGGGGAACTTTGCCTGTTCTGTTGTGACACCCATGGAAAGAGAGAAAAGAAATTTCAAATAGGAGTCTGGGATTAGAGGCCTCAGGGCAGGTGCTCCCAGCTGACTTGCTGTGGAGCTGCTTCTGGTTTGGGCAGCTCTACGGTGTGAGGCAGGGGCTTTACTTGTATGACAGTGAGGGAGACTCGATGATTCTCCCACTGATGTTGGGTGTGGGTGGGATACCAGTTCTCCACTAGAGCAGAATTCCTTTGACATCTGCTGCCTTTGCGCTAATGAGTTCCGTAATAGGTAAGTGTTAGTTGACTATTACACCATGCCCCAAACAATGTAAAAGATCAACTCTCAATGGTAATCTACCATAGATGAGACTTTTACGGCCAAAATGCAGTTTGAGCATTACGTGGTCAAGCCCTCCTATTTTAATAGTGAAGAAACTGCGGCCCAGAGTGATGAAGTGACTTGCTTCAGGTCAGATAATTAGCTGATGATAAAACTGAAGTAGGACAGAGGTCTCCTGACTCCCAGTTTAGTGCTCTGTCCTTTGTTCCAAATATCACACCATCTTTTCCAGGCAACCACAGCAGAATGTAAAAAAAGAATCATCATCATATCATCATAAAGGATTCTGGCCCATTTGGCTGCTCTTCTCTGTAAACAGGGAGCTCATGACACATGTACAAACTGAAAAGTTGAAAGCGATTTGTTACTTATTAGGGCATTATTATTATTATTATTTGAGATGGAGTCTCACTGTTGCAGGTTGGAGTGCAGCAGTGCAATCTCAGCTCACTGCAACCTCTGCCTCCCAGGTTCAACCAATTCTCCTGCCTCAGCCTCTAGAGTAGCTGGGACTACAGGCACCCACCCCTACACCCAGCTAATTTATATAGGTATATATTTTTTAAGCATGAAGAGTTTATTGGAATGGATTGGAAAACAGGAGCACAGACTTTGGGGAGATGAGGGAATTTAAAAAAAGAGCTAAAGACGTGCCATGGGAACAGTCACATGAGAATCTTATCCCCAGGCATAATGCCTACGACCACCAGCATCTCCATGGTGCACCTCACCCTGGACCTTGCCCTCCCTGTACCACATACAATCTCTAGCCTTCCCTAAGATGTGAAACGGGACCGAATTTGCCTTCCATAGGGTTAAAAGGGTAAGGGGAAAGGAAAGAGAACCCCTGCTTTCTGCCAAGAATAGTTTTCAAATTTTGGGCAGCCCAAATAATGTATACTATGAAGACCAAGCTACACCTTTCAGTTGAGGTGACTCCACAGGTATTTGTTGAATTATGTGAGCTTTAGAACCGGTGTTTAAAAGCTTCTCTGGATTTTAGTATTTTTTGTAGAGATAGGGTTTCATCATGTTGGCCGGGCTGGTCTCGAACTCCTGACCTCAAGTGATCCACCCACCTTGGCTTCCCAAAGTGCTGGAACTATAGGCATGAGCCACTGGGGCATTATTGTTGAAACATTTACCCTCTTCTGCCTCCTGGCACCAGGGAAGGAATGCTCTTCCCCACGCCATCCATGAGCGATGCAATGTAACAGGCTAGGGCAATGACATGGGAGCAAATGTTAAAGTACCACCCCAGAGCAGAGCTGTGCCCTTTCCCTTCACCATGAGAATAGGCTCCAGCTTCCTAGGGCCTAAAATAAAAAAATAAAACACAGCCCTGAATCTAGCATGGAGTAGTGCTGCTGAAGGGCTGATCTACAGACCCAAGGGCAAGGATACAGGTTTGCTATTGGAAACCACAGACTCGGGAGGTGTCAGGGAGGGTGTTTATTCTACAGCATTATCATAGCAAAAGCAAAGATGCTCGAGAAGGCCTGGCCTTAGCTATTTATGTCTTACCCTCACTTTTCACACTGCAATGCACAAGTTCAGATTGTCACTTTGCTTTCCAGAGAAGAAGACTGCATCCCAGTCGCATTAAATGCTTTTTACAAGGTCATCCTGGGAAAACATAGAGGCATCGTGTTAGTTAGAATCCATGTGTGCTTCCCGAGTTTCAGAATTTAGTTTCCTGTGTTATTTAAGCATGAGGCTCTCATTGTCTTTGACATTGGAGAAAGAACCAAGCCATTTAGTTTTGCCTGTGTTAACTCTGTCAATCAATCAGTCATCTATTTTCTAAGTGTCTGTGTACCTATCATCTCTGTCATGTATCTATCATCTATAAATCTGTCTAATCTATCTCTGTAATCTAATTTATATCTAATCTAAATCTATCATCTATCAATCTCTAATTTATCTATATCATCTATTTCTATCACCTGTCTCTATCATATTATATTTACCTATCTGTTTACCTACCTACCAACCTACATACCTATCTACCTACTCACCCACCCTCCATCTGTCCATCCAGCTATGTATTTGTTTGAAGTGGGAAAAGAGAATCTGAAAGTCCCACTGTGTTTACTGTTGTGAGGTTGACATTTTAGTTGATCATATTGAGGTTGGTCTGTCTGCATCTGATTATCTTGATTCCAGATCCAAGCAGTTGTTAGTGAAACAGTTGCTGTTTTGTTGACAGAACATTAATTACTTGATCTTAGGACTCAGTAATTGCACAAGCCCCCTCTGTATACATTACTAATTACATTAGCAATTATATGGCGTTTTAAAGACAAAGAAATGACTGAAGCAATTGCAGTGTCACCGGTAACCTGCTGTTAGATTTCAATCACTTGCCTAATGTCTCCATGATGTGCTGAAGCAAGTTCTAGTGGGTCTTGTGACACGAACTTGAAGAAATGGTCTAAGACTTCCTACCTGTGAACCCCCTGCACAGTGGTAAGCCCATCGTCTAGACAGAGGCAATGTGGATAAAGTCTCTTTAACTCTGTAAGCCTCATTTTATTTCTCTATGTAAAAACAAAGCAGAGAAAGGTTGGATAAGAAATTAATTTACTTATCCAACAAATATTTATTGAAGAGATTAAGCAACAAATACTCCAGTAAACGTCTGTAACAGTCAGGGAAATGCTTGTTAGATGCTGTAAACACACAACCCCCTAAATCTCAGGATATTACTAAGATAAAATTGTACTTTTTGCTCACACCCTAGGCAGCTCCTTCCAAGTGGTGACTCAAGAGTCTGTCCATGGTGTGGAATCTTTCTGTTACTCCGAACTCCTTAGTTTTCACCTGTGTGGATAGAAGAGCCAATCAAGGATCTTGTGGGGGATTTAGAGACTTAGAGACTAGATATAGAAGGGAATGCACAATTTTCCTACATTCCATGGCTAAAATTGGCCACAGGGCTGCTTCTTCGCTGCATAAAAGGCTGGAAAATGAAGAGGAAAAGGAGAAATGATCGTTTACCCGGTGCCAGCTCTACTGCATAATTATAAACGATGACCCCTGATGTAAGGGAAGTGTAGGCAGTACAGTGACAGCATGCAATAGGACCACTGGCTACTTTTGTATCCAGCACTCATTCCCTCTTCTGCTACAACTGCCATTATTGCCTTAGGAAAACCGACCCTTCTTCATTGTCTGTAGTTTTTGTGGGGCTGTCATTTAAGGTTCCCGCCACCTCAGTTCCCGCCACCTCACCGCACTCTCGTCAGATGTGGGCATGTAGTATGAGGAAGACCATTTGAATTCTCTCTTTGGACCATAACCTTAACTGGAATGACCCAAAGACACAAGAAAGATTGGATCTGATACACTGCCATCGAAGTGCTGCAGACAGACTATTAGTTCTTGTCATTGGGATCCCTGGATCTCAGCTCCTGTCCTCTTGAGCCTATTTTTCAGCTTCCCCTTTGAATCTCTGCATGGCCTCAAATTATTGCAATCAGTTTCCTTTCTTCCTGGGTTAGCCAGCTTGTTCTGTGCTTGCACCCAAATAACCGTAATTGATACAGGGGTATAATTTATGTTTGTGAGGTTTAGGGAAGGCCTCTCTCAGGAAGTAATATTTTTGCTGGTAAGTGGAGCGTAAGTTAATCAGGCAAAGAGTGGAGAAAATTACTTTCAGGGAAAAGAAGCCATGTATGCAAAGGGCCTGAGGTAGAAAAAGCGTATATTGGAGACACCGAAAGCCTGCCTCGCTGCAGTTTATGGAGTGAAAGAGAAAACAACATAGGATGAGGCCTAGAGGGGTGAGGCAGTAACAGATTCCCCACACTTTGGAATGGTATAGATTTTATTCTTTTTTTTTTTTTTTTTTTTTTTTTTTGAGACGGAGTTTCGCCCTTGTTACCCAGGCTGGAGTGCAATGGCGCAATCTCGGCTCACCGCAACCTCCGCCCCCTGGGTTCAGGCAATTCTCCTGCCTCAGCCTCCTGAGTAGCTGGGATTACAGGCACGCGCCACCATGCCCAGCTAATTTTTTGCACTTTTAGTAGAGACGGGGTTTCACCATGTTGACCGGGATGGTCTCCATCTCTCGACCTCGTGATCCACCCACCTCGGCCTCCCAAAGTGCTGGGATTACAGGCTTGAGCCACCGCGCCCGGCTAGAATGGTATAGATTTTATTCTAAGTGCAATGGGAAACACTGAAGAGGGAAAGAGATATGATCCAATTTACACTTTAAAAAAGCGACATGACAATGGTTCATGCCTGTAATCCCAGCACTGGGAGGCCAAGGTGGGTGGATCATGAGGTCAGGAGTTCAAGACCAGCCTGGCCAATGTGGTGAAACTCCATCTCTACTAAAAATACAAAAATTAGCTGGATATGGTGGTATGTGTCTGTCATCCCAACTACTCAGGAGGCTGAGGCAGGAGAATCGCTTGAACCCAGAAGGCAGAGGTTACAGTGATCCAAGATCATGCCACTGCACTCCAGCCTAGGGGACAAAGCAAGACTCTGTAGGAGACTTACCTAGGATGGGGTGAGAATTAGAGCAGGAAGATAAATAACTCAGCAGTCCATCAGCTTAGATGGGAGGGTGACAGTGGCTTGTCTTGATGACTGACCAAGAAAATGGAGAAAGGACAGACTCGGGATATGTATTGGGATCAAACTGACATTTTGGTGATGAGTAATTTTGTGGAGACAAGAAAAAGGAGGCATCAAGGATGACTTTCAGTTTTGTAGGTAACTGATATGGTTTGGCCCTGTGTCCTCACCCAAATCTCATCTTGAACTGCAGTCCCCACCTGTTAAGGGAGGGACGTGGTGGGAGGTGATTGGATCATGGGACAGTTTTCCCCATGCTGTTCTTGTGATAGTAAGGGCGTTCTTATGAGGTCTTATAGTTGATAAGTGGCAGTTTCCCCTGCACGTGCTTTCCCTGTGACCGTAGGAAGATGTGCCTTGCTTCCCTTCACCTTCTGCCATGATTGTAAGTTTCCTAAGGCCTCCCCAGCCATGTAGGATGCTGAGTCAACTAAACCTCTTTCCTTTATAAATTACTCAGTCTCAGGGAGTATCTTTATAGCAGTGTGAGAATGGACTAATGCAGTAGTATTGACTGAGATTTAAAAAAAGGAGGAATAGGTGAGGGTGGAGGAACTAAGAATGCCTTTTCAACTTGTGAAATTGGAATCGTCCTGGAAACTTCAAGTGATGAGTCAAATGTCAACACATAGATGTAGTGTTCAGAAGAGAAGTCTTGGTTAGAGGTAGAAGTTTGAGGAACTATGTGTATAGACATGGTGTTAGAGGCCATGGGAAGTAGTAAACAAAATATTTCTAAAGTCCTTTCAGCTCTGATAACTTCTAAATATATCAGTCAGGTAAATAAACAGCAGAATTCCACATTTACCTGCACACCTAACCAGCTGTGGGCTCTGTCTTGTCCCTCAGGCCCTGTGCCCATGAAGGGGCCAACCTATCCTACCCTCTTCAGCTAGAGTACTTTAGAATGCCTCCTTCATTCCCTAAACTTGTTCAAAGCCTCGTTCCTGCATAATTTCCCTGCATACTTATAATCCCTTGCCTTATTTTCTGTATGAAGCAGCTCTACAAGCTTGAAGCTGATTGCATTCCTCTCCAGCAGCCCCTGGCTCACCCTTGTCCCTGGCCCTCACTGATTCAGGTTTATGTGTTACTTCTGCTTCCGTAGTTGAGCCATTCTGGTGGCTTCACAGACAATGCCCTGGTTTAGTTCCAACCTTCAAGAAACTGCCTCAGGCCTTTGTATACCTTCAATACAATGGTGCCCTGGCCACTGGCCTACTGCTTGCTGGAGTGGAGGGGATGGGGTAAAGTGAGGAGACAAAGCAGCAGATGCTGGTCTCTGGGACCCCGGCCTGGTGACCTGAAACTGGAGAAGCTCCCCAGACGGTGGGAGAGTGTGAGAGGTCCTCCTGACCTCTCCCCTCCCCATAGCCCTGGGTCAGCTTCTTCTGTTTACTGAGAACACGTATGTGAGGAAAACAGGGCTGGCTGGGCTGGCGAGTTACATGTGAGAGAATTTGAACTTTATTGGTCCTGACATTTCTGCCTCGGTATGTGTGATTGTTGTTACACATATGGATTGCATCAAATGAGATAATTTATGCAAAAGCACTTTGAAATTTTTGGAGAGCTGTCCAAGATATTGCATGTTGTTATGATTACTATTACATGGGAAAGGCTTTCCCCTTCAATATCACCCAAATGTTTGATTAAAATTAGGTGTCAGATTGGCAGATCTATAAAGTGCTTTCTTGTGTAGCCTGTCACCTATACCTACGGTGACCATATGGCCTACATTTTCCAGGATGGTGCAGATTTCACATAGTTCTAGTCTTCACAGCAAAGGTGATCTGTTAAATTCTTAACTAAGAATACTGTAATTATTAAGCTTCTCAAGGACTTCTTCAGATTTATTCATGAGAATAAAAACCTATGCCAGGGCCGGGCATGGTATCTCATGCCTGTAATCCCACTACTTTGGGAGGCTGAGGTGGGTGGATCACTTGAGGTCAGGAGTTGGAGACCAGCCTGGCCAGCATAGTGAAGCCCCATCTCTACTACAAAAATGCAAAAATTAGTCAGGCATGGTGGTACACACCTGTAATCCCAACTGTTTGGGAGGCTGAGGCATGAGAATTGCTTGAACATGGTAGATGGAGGTCACAGTGAGCTGAGATTGTGCCACTGCCCTCCAGCCTGGGTGACAGAGAGACTCCATCTTGACCAGTCAATCAATCACTCAGTCAAACCTGTGTCAGGCCATGTGTTCTAATTTTTTGAGAGATCCACACTTCTGTGTTTATTACTATCCACGTGGAATGGGAAGTACTTGGAGAACTCAGGGCATCCCTATTCCTTGGAGGGTCCCACTGGGGCAGGGGAGGGAAATGAGAGGAGAATCAATTCTCCCTGTTTTAGAAATGCATGAGCTAAAGCCGAGTGGTCTGTGCATTGCTGTGGCATCCTGAGGATGGCCGCTGGGAGATTGCATTTAGGATTTCAGTGGAAGGGGAGGAGAGCAAGGACTGCCTACAGTGCCGTTGACCCTTGTCACTTCTCCCTCCACTGTGGCGTTCTCTCTTGCTTTTGTTGTTCAGCCCTTTCCAATGGGTAGCTCCCTCCTGAAGGGCGCACTGGCTCAGATGGCTGTTGCAGGGAGCCAGCTCAGTTTCCTCATTACCTGATGCATGGGGGTGAGAGGAAGATGGAACTGCCTCTTGGCCACAGTGAGGGGAAGGGGTTGGGGATGGGGGAATGGGGTTGCATAAGCAGCAGCTCTTTTGATTCTTACTGTCCACACATTCTCCATTCCATTGGTTTTAGGAATAAGCCATGAGCTGAAACTAAGAGAATAGGATGGACAGAAGTCCATGAAGGGGCCACAAGCCCTCCATTCCCAGGCTTGGTGCAGTAGGCAGTCTTTTGTTGCCTGAGGGTCTGCTCTTTATATTTATTTTTATTGATTGATCAAGACAGAGTCTCAGTCTGTTGCCTGGGCTGAAGGGCAGTGGCACAATCTTGGCTCACTACAACCTCCACCTCCTGGGCTTAAGCAGTGTTCCTGCTTCAGACTCCCAAGTAGCTAGGATTTATAGGTGCATGTCACTAAGCTCGGCTAATTTTTTTTTTTCAGTAGAGATGGGGTTTCACTATGTTGGCCAGGCTAGTCTTGAACTCCTGACCTCAAAGTGATCTGCCTGCCTTGGCCTCCCAAAGTGCTGGATTACAGGTGTGAGCTACCATGCCCAGCCTGCTCTTCTTTAGAGGAGAAAGGCCTACGGGTTCCTGCCCTGGCATTTTACTTATTGATCTGTTCTGAAGTAGCTTCCACCAGGCCCCTGGGACAGGTTTCATAAATGGCAACACCCTTTTCACTACTTCCTCCCCTTTTCAACACTTTCTGTTTTCGATCAACTTTTACCTAAAATCTTAGCATGGGAGCTGGGAGATACCACCTCTCAGGAGGTGCAGTGGAGAGATGGCTTTTAGTTTGTGAGTCAAGAGAATTTTCGTGAGCCAGAGGCCTTCTAGAAGAAGCATACAGGATTTGCATCCGAAGTTTCAATGAATTCTAGTCTAGACTTTACTACCAATAAGCTCTGTGAGCCACGGCTGGTCAGTGAACTCTTGAGACCTTAATTTTTTTTTTAGCTGTACTGTGAAAGAATATTCGTTGCTTTTAGTTCCATGGAAGAGCTCCAAGAACAGGTCACATTTTGTCCTGGGTAGTCTGTACTGAGTTTCACAATTTCAGCTTCTGTATTTCTCATACAGAAATATCATGCTTCACAGCTACACTCTTTTTTGCTCATATGAATCAGAAGTTTGATGACTTTTAGAATAAATCCTGCTAGGTGCTTGTTATTTTCACATACCTTGTTGATTTTTTCATAGAAACTCATCTTCCAAACAACTGTACAGGAATAAAATGAGATAACATTCACAAATGCATCTAACAGAGAATGAGGACTCCAAATCTCACAGACTGGCGCTTTTTACTTAACATCGCTGATGCGGTTTGGTTGCGTCCCCACCCAAATATCTTGAATTCCCATGTGTTGTGGAAGGGACCTGGTGAGAGGTGACTGAATCATGGGGCAGGTCCCGTGCTGTTCTTGTGAGAGTGAATAAGTCTCGTGGGATCTGATAGTTCTATAAAGAGGAGTTCCCTGCACAAGCTCTCTCTTTGCCTGCCACCGTCCATGTAAGAGGCAACTTTGCTCCTCCTTGCCTTATGCCATGATTGTGAGGCCTCCCCAGCTACATGGAACTATAAGTCCATTAAACCTTTCTCCTCTATAAATTACCCATTCTTGGATATGTCTTTATTAGCAGTGTAAGAACAGACGAATACAGTCACCCTTCTCAGAAGTGGCCTAATTATTATTTCAACCCTGGTATCATGGCTCCAAAACCAGATGCTCTTCCCAATACATTGCAGCAATCCTGTTCCAAAGTTGATGTTCTTAAAAGACACATGCACAAAACAAAAAGGTAAAATCTTATTATTTAAGAATTCCCAAGTCTTCTAAAATTAAAGAAGGTTAGAGATGAGTAAGTCGTTTTGAAAAGTGACTCAACACAGCATTTTTTTATATCGGGAAGATGTTTGAAAAGAAGTAACTAAGATAAGATGGTCACAATTCTGACTTTTGATGGCATTACACTTAATTTCGCTTCAAACAAGTGTGTAGTTTATTCTTCAATATTCGGGCTGGCCTTGGGGACTTTGAAGAAAGTCTACAGTGTAGATGTTACAGAAATAAACTCTGAATTCTGCAAAGGGCCTCATCACAGGAATTTGGTAAAACTCATTCCCCAAAATCACATGTATTCCAATTCATGTTATAGAAAAGAGCATGGATACACAGAGGGCAGTATTTTGAAGACCAAAAGGAGAAAGGACTAATGTTTTTGATTCCTTATATATGCCAGAAAGTGAAAGGGGTTGCTTTCACCTATGTTACCTCCTTTAATCTCCATGAACCCACCTTGAGACAGGTAATAGTGTTCCAGTTTTGCCAGTGAGAATACTAGGCTGGGGAGGACAAGGGCTTACTTACTGATACTTGGCTAGTGGAGAAAGTGGAAGAATCATGCATGGAGCCCTACATTCTGGCTTGAACAGATGAGTGTATGGCATAATTATTTGTTGATGCAAAAACCTCAGGCTGGAAGGTGAGTTTTGGGGGTAAATTCAAACATTTATGTTCGACATGTTGAGTGGAGCTTTCTGGGAAATACTCAGTTCAGCAGCTGCCTGAACCTCAGAAGAAGAAATATAAATTTGAGAGATGTCAGCACTAAATGAGCATTAAAAACCAAGTTCAGGATGACAGGATAAATTGGCACAGCCTTTATAGAGAGGGGCAACCATTTAATTTATCCACACTAGACACTTGTGAGAGCAAAAGGTGTTATTATTGATAACTACATTGAGACAATGTCTTTGGCAAATTAGAGCAATTGGGCATTCTCTTTTTAGAAGGTAATCTGGCAAGACCTGAGAATTACAAATGCACAAATGCATTCACCCACCTCTGGGAACTTATCCTACAAATATACAAATGTGCAAAGTGACACATAGACACAATTAAATATCGATAAGTAGAGGAATGGTAAAATATTTACATTAAAATATATATTAAAATACATAACACACACAGACTACCTCTGGGAAAAAACACAAGAAATTGGTAATATTGATTGCTTCCAAGGAAGGAAATTAGATGGCTATGGGACAGTTGTCAGAAGGAAATTTTTCATTTTACCCTTTTGACTATTTTGAATTTTTAATCATGTTAAAATATTACTTCTTCAAGAAAAAATAAACCATTCATTTAAAACTGAAAATAAATCAATAAAATAAAGTTAAGCTAAACCTTAGCAATCCATAGGAAAACAAAATATATTATGGGACTTGTAGTATGTTAGACTTCTTACAAGGTAAGAACTACAAATACATTAGATTATGCAGAAATAATATCCACTTCTCATGTATGTTAACCAGGATATCTACTCTCAGATGAACAGGGTGACACTAAATGAAAGATGGCAAAATATCATCAACCATCCTTCCCGTTTAATACCCCAGAAAAGGATACCTTGGCATCCAGATGGATAGTGATGACCAACAAGGAGGTTCCATAGACACTTTTAACCAGCAGAAACTAGAAGGGGAGAGATTCCTTCCTGATCATGGATGAGTGAACAGAAAATGACCACAGGGGTCTATAAAAATGTTCTGCAAACACAGAGATTAAGGACATGGAGCCGAAAAGTCAGTGAAAGAGCTCGTCACATTGAAAGGGCTTGTCATGTTGAAAGAAGGATTTTCTAAATAAAAACAAATTTTACATGACATCTTAATTACAATATCAAAACATTATTTTCTTAAAAACTTTTCATTATAATCTCAAAACAATTGTTTCATTGGTTTCAATGAAACCATATATAAATAATTTAGGAAAAAAAGCCTACTTAAAGGGTTAGGCTAAAATTAAATAAAAAGAGTGGCCTAAAAGAATAAGAAACACACACACACACACACACACACACACACCTGCATATCAAAACTCAAAAGCATGAAAAAGTTTCAGTTAAGATGGAATAACTGGTATCAGGTTAGTCCTTCCTCTCTCAACAACAAGAAAACTAGATAAAAACATAAGAAATACCTTTTTAGACATTAGAAACAAGCATAGAAAGACTGTCACAGTGAGAGAAAGGAAACAAAAATTGCAAACCCACAATTGCTGTGGCTTTCTGTCTAGAGGCACTTTTTACTGCAGAATGGTGGAATCTAAGCAGATCATGGCAAGTTGATGAGTGGAGGAAAAAGAGATTAATGTTTAGGTGGTCTAAGGTGGCTGAGAGCTGTGAGAGACTGTTGGAGACAAGCTGGACAAAGAGATAGAGACACAGAGAGATGTATTCAGAAATCTGTATCAGGGTGCAAGTCCAGGAGGCCAAACAAAATCTACTGGAGAGCTGTAAAGACGATCAGTTGGCAGAGCTCCAAAAGACCTTGGGAGAGATTCAAGTTCTAACCAGCCAAAGTAGGGAGAATTGAACACCTGAATATTTAGTAGAGACCCCATAAAGGTCACATCTTAGTGATAGGACAAAATAAACTCTAGAGTCAAGACTAGATTTTCCCTTACAGAGCTTGAGCAAATCCACAAAGGATTATACTGCTCAGCAATTCATTTAACTGCCTTTCAAAATACAAATCAACATTCTAAAGGAAGACAATAAAATCCAAACACTTGGGAATGTTACATTCAAGATATCCAGCATCCAAAAAAAATTACTAAATATATGCAGAAGCAGGACTGTATGATCATAACCAGGAGCAAGATCAGTCAACAGAAAAAGTTCACAATAATGGGAGACTTTAACACTGCACTGTCAATATTAGATCAACAAGACAGAAAATTAACAATGGTATCCAGGAGTTGAACTCAGATCTGGACCAAGCAAACCTCATAGATATCTACAGAACTCTCCACCCCAAATCCACAGAATATACATTCTTCTCAGCACCATACTGCACCTAATCTAAAATTGACCACATAATTGGAAGTAAATCACTCCTCAGCAAATGCAAAAGAACAGAAATCATAACAAACAGTCTCTCAGACCACAGTGCAAACAAATTAGAACTCAGGATTAAGAAACTAACTCAGAACCACACAGCTTCATGGAAACTGAACAACTGGCTCCTGAATGTCAACTGGATAAACAATGAAATGAAGGCAGAAATAAAGATGTTCTTCAAAACCCACAAGAATGAAAACACAGCATAGCAGAATCTCTGGGACACATTTAAAGCAGTGTCTAGAGGGAAATTTATAGCAATAAATGCCCATATGAGAAGCAAGGAAAGATCTAAAATCGATCATCAAAATTGAAAGAGCTAGAGGAACAAGATAAAAAACTCAAAAGCTAGCAGAATACAAGAAATAACTAAGATCAGAGCAGAACCGAAGGAGTTAGAGACACAAAAAACCCTTTAAAAAAATCAGTAAATTCAGGAGCTGGTTTTTGAAAAGATCAACAAAATAGACTGCTAGCCAGATTGATAAAAAAAAAAAAAAAAGAAGCAAATAGATGCAATAAAAAATGGTAAAGGGGATATCACCAATTCTGCAGAAATATAAACTACCATCAGAGATTACTACAAACAACTCTATGCACATAAACCAGTAAACCTGGAAGAGATTGATAAATTCCTAGACACTTACACCCCTCCCCCCCACCAAGACTCAACCAGGAAGAGGTTGAAACCCTGAATAGACAAATAACACAGGCTGAAGTTAAGGCAGCAATTAATAGCCTACCAGAAAAAAAAAAAAAAAAAAAAAAAAAAAAAAAAAAAAAAAAAAAAAAGTCCAGGTCCAGACGGGTTCACAGCCAAATTCTACCAGATGTACAGAGAGGAGCTGGTACCACTCCTTCTGAAACTATTCCAAACAATACAAAAAGGGAATGTTTCCCAAATCATTTTATGAGTCCAATGTCATCCTGATAACAAAACCTGGGAGAGACTCAATAAAAAAAGAAAACTTCAGGTCAATATCCATGATGAACATAGATGCAAATATCTTCAGTAAAATACTAGAAAACTGATTGCACAGCACATCAAAAAGCTTATCCATCACGATGATGTAGGCTTCATGCTGGGGATGCAAGGCTAGTTCAACATATGCAAGTCTATAAATGTAATTCACCACGTAAACAGAAACAAAGACAAAAACCACATGATTATCTCAATAGATGAGGAGAAGGGCTTTGACAAAATTCAACAGCCCTTTATGCTAAAGTTCTCAATAAACTAGGTATCAATGGAATGTATCACAAAATAATAAAAACTATGGCAAACCAACAGCCAATATCATACTGAATGGGCAAAAACTGGAAGCATTCCCTTTGAAATCTGGCACTAGACTTGGATGCCCTCTCTCACCACTCCCATTCAATATAGTATTGGAAGTTCTAGACAGAGCAATCAGGCAAGAAAAAGAAATAAAGGCTATTCACTTAGAAAAGGAGGAAGTCAAATTGTCTCTTTGCAGATGACATGATTTTATATTTAGAAGACACCATCATCTCATCCCAAAATCTCCTGAGACTGGTAAGCAACTTCAGCAAAGTCTCAGGATACAAAATCAATGTGCAGAAATCACAAGCATTCCTGTACATCAATAACAGACTAACAGAGAGCCAAATCAAGAGCAAACTCCCATTCACAATTGCTACAAAGAGAATAAAATACCTAGGAATCCAACTAACAAAGAATGTAAACAACTTCTTCAAGGAGAAATACAAACCACTGCTCAAGGAAATAAGAAAGGACACAAACAAATGGAAAAACATTCCATGCTCATGGTTAGGAATAATCATTATTGTGAACAGGGCCATACTGCCCAAAGTAATTTATAGATTCAATGCTATCCCCATCAAGCTACCAGTGACTCTCTTCCCAATACTGGAGAAACCACCTGCAACTTCCTATGGAACCAAAAGAGAGCCTGCATAGCAAGACAATCCTAAGCAAAATGAACAAAGCTGGAGGCATCATGCTACCTGACTTCAATCTATACTACAAGGCTGCAGTAATCAAAACAGCTTGGTACTAGTACCAAAACAGAGATATAGACCAACGGAACAGAACAGAGGCCTCAGAGGCAATGCCACACACCTGCAACCATCTGATCTTTGACAAACCTGACAAGAATAAGCAATGGAGAAAGTATTCCCTGTTGAATAAATGTTGGGAAAACTGGCTAGCCTTGTGTAGAAAGCAGAAACTGGACCCTTTCCTGACATCTTACACTCAGATTAACTCCAGATGGATTAAAGACTTAAACATAAGATCTAACACCATAAAAACCCTAGAAGAAAACCTAGGCAATACCATTCAGGACATAGGCGCAGGCAAGGACTTCATGACTAAAACACCAAAAGCATTGGCAACAAAATGCAAAATAGATAAATGGGATCTAATTAAACTCCAGAGCCTATGTACCACAAGTGAAACAATCATGAGAGTCAACTGGTAACCAATAGAATGAGAAAAAAAATTTTGCAGTCTACCCATCTGACAAAGGGCTGATATCCAGATTCTACAAAGAACTATAACAGATTTACAAGAAAAAAACAAACTGATTCAAAAGTGGATGAAGGACATGACCAGACACTTTTCAAAAGAAGACTTATATGAGGCCAAGAAACGTGAAAAAAATGCTCATCATCACTGGTCATTAGAGAAATGCAAATCAAAACTGCACTGAGATACCATCTCATGCCAGTTAAAATGGTGATCATTAAAAAATCTGGAGACAATAGATGCTGGAGAGGCTGTGGAGAAATAGGAACACTTTTACACTGTTGGTGGGAGTATAAATTAGTTCAACCATTGTGGAAGACAGTGTGGCAATTCGTCAAGGACCTAGAAATAGAAATTCCATTTTACCCAGCAATCCCGTTACTGAGTATGTATCCAAAGGATTCTAAATGGTTCTATTATAAAGACACGTGCACACATGTGTTCGTTGAGGCACTGTTTACAATAGCAAAGACCTGGAACCAACCCAAATGCCCATCAGTGATAGACTGGACAAGGAAAATGTGGCACATATACACCATGGAATACTATGCAGCCATAAAAATGATGAGTTCGTGTCCTTTGTAGGGACATGGATGAATCTGGAAACCATCATCTCGGCAAACTGACACAAGAACAGAAAATCAAACACCACATGTCCTCACTCATAGGTGGGTGTTGAACAGTGAGAACACATGGACACAGGGAGGGGAGCACCATACCCTGGGGTCTGTTGTGGAGGTTAGGAGAGGGACAGCAGGGGATCGGGAGGTTGGGGAGGGATAATGGGGAGAAATGCCAGATATAGGTAATGGGGGAATGGAGGCAGCAAACCACATTGCCATGTATGTACCTATGCAACAATCCTGCATGATCTGCACATGTACCCCAGAACCTAAAGTACAATAAGAAAAGAGAGATCACAAATCATAGAGAAATGAGATTCGTTAAAAAAACAAACAAACAAAAAAAACAACCTTAGAACATCTATTCTAAATATGTTCAAGGATTTAGAGGAAATCATGAACAAATAAAGATGTTAAAAGGATCACTTGGAAATTTGAGAACTTGAAAATGCGTGATCTGAAATGAAAACATTAACTGAGCTCAGTGTAGTATTGTATACACAGTAGAAGAAAATATCAGCAATCTTGAAGACAGAACAATAGAAACCTCAAACTGAAACAGAAGAACTGGAAAAAGTAGACAGAGCTAAGTGAGTAGTAGGACAACATCAAATGATCATGTAATTAGAGTCTCTGAAAACTATAAAATACTGCTGAGAAAGTTTTTGAAGTATCTAAGTTAGGATATTCAATGTTTACCAGAAGGCTCAATATTATTAAAATGTTCAGTTCTTCTCAAATTGCAGATTCAGCGCAATCCAAATTTCAGAAGGTGTTTTGATAGAATTGATGAGCTAATTCTAAAATGTGTATATAAATGCAAAGTTTTAAAGTAGACAAAACAATTTTGAAAAAGGACCACATCGGAAAACTGATTTCAAGACATACTGTAAAGCTCACTAAGATGTGTGATATTGGCATGAAAGTACACATATAGATCATTGAAAGTAAAGAAAAAAAGAAATAGGTCTACACCGAATATATTCTCACTTGATTTTGAAAAATGTGCCGAGATAACTTAATGAGAAAAGAATAGTCTTTTTAATAAGTGGTGCTGGAATAATGAATATTTTTATAAGAAAGGAGGAAGAGGAAGGGAAAGAGGAGAAGTAGGTCCACCCTTAATGCAAACAAACAAAAAAATGACTTGAAATAAATAAACATAAAATCTAAAACTTCAGAAGTTTTAGAATAAAATGAAAAAAATTATTAAAGCATTGAGATAGAAAAATATTTCTTAGGATGTGTAAAGTACTCTCCATAAAATTTGGAAGATTAATAAATGGGACTTTACCAAAATTTGAAATGTCACCTCTTCCAAAGATGCTTTAAATGGAAATGTGTAGAAAAAAAAAACAACCCTAGACTTCAACCTCAGATCTTGCACAAAAATTAACTCAAAATAGATCACGTATTTAAAGATAAAACATAAAACTTAACAAGTTTTAGGAGAAAACTCAGGAGAAAATCTTCAGGATCTAGGGTTAGGTGACAGGTTCTTAGGCTTGATACCAAAAGTATAATCTGTAAAAGGAAAAATAAATTGACCTTATTAAAATTTAAAAAAATGCTCTGCTAAAGATCCCATTAAAGGGATGAAAATACAGACTACCTACTGGAAGGAAATACTGCAAACCACATACTGACCAAAAAAAATACTATTTTGAATACATACGGAACTCTCAAAAGTAAAAAAAAAAAAAAAAAAAAAAAAAAAAAAACCAAAACTCCAATTAGAAAATGAGCTAAAAACATGAAGAGATATTTCACTGAAGATGGTATTTAGATGGCAAATAAACACCTGTAAAGATGTTTAACCTCATTAGCAATGGGAAAAATGCAAATTGGAACCAAAATGAATATCACTACATACCTATCACAGTGACTGAATTAAAAACATGACAAGACCCAATGCTGGCAAGTATGTGAAGAAATTGGACCACTCACACCTTGCTCGTTGGAAGTAGAAAACATCACCAAATTACTAAAAGCCTAATAAAAAAAGTGTGATATTAATAAATAAGACCACAGGAAAAAAAAAACAGTAGGAAGCATGAATAATTCTATTCAATTTTAAAATTTCAGTTTATGCAGAAAAGTTTAAAGTGGTAATATTGACATAGGATAAAATACAAATTCTTAATTATTCAATAAAAATGGGTAAAAAGGAAAAAGCTGTCAGTAAATTATCTCCAAAAGGGCTCCTAGCCCAGAAGTTTTTATGAGCAAGTTTTAAATTTTTTTCAAGTAAAATAATTATCTCCTCTTATGTAAGCTTGAAAATAACAAGATTTTTCAAATTCATCTTATGATTCTGCAGGTCTCTCAAGAATACAAGCTTGGTACTTATAAAAGTGAAAAATATAAACCAATCTTTAGCAAATCAAATCTAGCAGCTTATTTAAACAAATAATTCAGCATAATCAGGAGTGTAAAAATGGCTTGATGATGAAAAATCTACTGATAAAATTCATCATCTCTATAAAATCAAAGGAGAATGAATCATGATTCTTACTAGATACCAAAATACATTTGATAATTTTCAGTATCATTCCTGACTTTTAATAAAAAATTTTAAAAAGGTACCCCCTAGCCACAAAGAATAGAAGACTTCCTTAGCCAGATAAAGAATATTTATGTCAAATTGGTCAGTAATTAGATTTAATGAGGAAATCTAGATATTAAAGTCAGACCTCACCGTGTGAGCTTGCTACCATTATTACTACTTTTTAGTATTTTCCTGGCACTCTTAGTCAACAGTCAGTCGGCAAAAAGAAACATGAGGTATAAATACTGGAAAGAGGAGAAAAATTGTTATTTGCCTCAGAGATGGCAAAGAGAGTATCTTTGATGAGTTTGAATTTTTGGAAACCAAACTCTCTATATTTTCTGCTTTTTGCCTGTTCTTTCATCCCTGAGGCAATGAGACATCACCTATTACTTGCCTGAAGGAGGGAGAGGAGGAAAAGGGAGGTGAGTTAGGAAGAAAGAAAACAAAAACTAGAAATAGCTCAAAAATACTATATTGTACCTGTATACAATATGTGTGTGTATATGTATATGTATTAACGTATACCCAAAAAATCTGCAGAATAAACATTGAAATGTTAATAATGGCCAGGTGTGGGGGCTCATGCCCGTAATCCCAGCACTTTGGGAGGCCCAGGTAGAAGGATCACTTCAGGTCAGAAGTTTGAGACCAGTCTGACCAATATGGCAAAAACCCATTCCTACTAAAAATACAAATATTTGCTGGGCATGGTGGTGGGCACCTATAATCCCAGCTACTCAGGAGGCTGAGGCAGGAGAATCACTTGAACCTGAGAGGTGGAGGCTGCAGTGAGCTAAGACTACACTCCAGACTCGGCGACAGAGAAAGTCTGTTTCAAAAAAAAAAAAGAAAGAAATTAACAAGACTTATTTTTCAATGGTTAAGATTTTAATTGTTTATTTCTTTATGTTTTTCTACAATTTCCAGATTTTCTACAGTGACCATTTATTACTTGCGTTGTAGAAAAATACACATTATTTTTCAAAAGCCAAAGGTAAACAAGGGGAGGAAAGGTGTTGAAATGACAGCAGAAATGGCTGGTCGGGGGTTGAAAGAAGAATCTAAAGGGGATAATATATGGTTGGGATACAGTGAGGGATAAATGGCTTTGGAAGCAGGAGACTAGAGTTCCATCACTGGTGGCATCCCTTATAAATGTGATCATTCCAGCTAAATCATTTGACTCTGGAGCCTCAGTTTCCTTTAGGGAAGACCCCTACTCCCCTTTGCTCATGTCCCCCATATACAGGGGCTTCCCTGGAGAAATGGGTCTTTGATCTTGTGTCACCTGCAGCTTATGGCTCAACCAACCAGGCAGCACAATTTGCCTGGGACAGTTAATGCTTTTTGTCATGTGGTATTTATTCACCTTTTCCCTTTTCACTCTTCAGAGTCTCCTAGTTTAAGCAATGCATTGATGTGCTTACCCTACTCACGGCAGCTTTGTTTGTGAGAAAAATGGCTGTTTTTAGGCAGTTGTAGACAAACGTGGACTTGACAAACTCTACCTGCTGGAGTGAGCAAACAGGCTGCTGGGGTCTTAGTTAAACCCACTTCATGATGGCTACTGTAAGTACTGCCAGGCACTAAGTAGGCATAGTGAGGCACTGTCACATTCAGGCATCAGTGGGCAGAAGTGTGCTTGCAGCGACGTGGATCTTAGACAGGACTTCAGGCTCAGAGTGTAGATGACATGGTCAGTGCATGATCTACAGAGCACAGAGGTGTCCTGCCTGCCTCGGCCCAGCAGGGCAGGCTCAGGCATCCTGGCCTGTTTCTTTGCATCATGTCTGGATGGGTGAAAAAATGTGGTTGGATTCACATGGCTTGTTTGCACATTCAGGAGTTCACCCCAAATTTGACTCTCAACTTGTTAAATATGTCAGCACTGACCCAAATTTTAGATGTTGGGACCCGAACTGTGGCTTATGCCGTCGATCTTTCTCTTTCCTTCAAATATTGCAGGTGCTCTGGCAACACTCAGTACTGGATTCTCAAAAAAAGCAGTCTGCTCAAAAGCCTGCTTTGGTGGCTGGGGATTTCTTGCAGTTCTGAATTTTGTGGAATATGAGGCTGAGGCTATAATAATCTGATGTGTCCTATTAACTCTTTGAACTCTTTAAAAAATGTGGCTCGTGGCAGGGAGTGGCGGCTCATGCCTGTATTCCCAGCACTTTGAGAGGCTGAGGTGGGTGGATCACGAAGTCAGGAGATCCAGACCATCCTGGCCAACGTGGTGAAACCCTGACTGTACTAAAAATACAAAAATTAGCCGGTGTGGTGGCACACCTATGTAGTCTCAGCTATTCAGGAGGCTGAGGCAGGAGAATTGCTTGAACCTGGGAGGCAGAGGCTGCAGTGAGATTGTGCCACTGCACTCCAGCCTGGGTGACAGAGCAAGACTCTGTTTTTTAAAAAAAGTATATATATATACACACACACACACATGTGTGTGTGTGTCTCATGAGAGGCCATGAAGGAGCCATACCCGTTCCCACAAAAGGCAGTCCAGGCTGGGGCTGCTACAGACATCAGACCCAGGCCCCCTGATACAGACTCTTCAGAACTGAAAATTGGGCCGGGTATGGTGGCTCACACCTGTAATCCCAGAATTTATGGAGGCCAAGGTGGGTGGATCACTTGGGGTTAGGAGTTTGAGACCAATCTTGCCAACATGGGGAAACCCTGTCTACTAAAATACAAAAATTACCCAAGCGTGGTGGTGAGCACCTGTAATCCTATCTATTCAGGAGGCTGAGGCACGAGAATCACTTTAACACGGGAGGTAGAGGTTGCAGTGAGCCAAGATCACACCACGCTTGCTCTAGCTGACAGAGCGAGACCCTGTCTCAAAACAAACAAACAACAACAACAAAAAAACCTGGAAATTGGGAGATGAAATTTTGGACATTGTTTTGTGTATCAAGTCACAGGAAAAAAAAAATTTGTGTAGGACTCTATGTTCTTTGGAATTTGAATCGTACATTAAGGAAATTTAACCTTGGGTTTTAATTCTTTGGAATCTAAACTTTGGACTTTCCTTAGAAGTTGTTTTGATTTTTGGATTTGAAGATCTCACTTGGAATTTCCAGATGAAAGGAAGTTTATATTCAAATTTCGTCTCCTCTGCGATGCTGGAATTCAATTACTGAGTATTTTATATTGTTATTTAATTACATTGCAGAACCTCCCCCCAAAAAATATTAGATGATGTAGCTGAACATTTTGGTGGCGAGGAGGGAGCAAATGACTAGGAAGTGAATTTGCCCTTACGTTAGTTAAATTAATGTATTCTTTGGATCCATCCAGAGGCTTCTGAGGGACGTTCCTTAACTGTCCAGCTTTAATCCCAGAAGGATTCTCCAGAGGAACTGTGGCTAGTGTCAGGGGACTGGACTTGGAAGGATGGGAGTGGCACTGTGAGGACAGAGTTCCCCCAGAGAAATAGCCACGATCTTGGGTGACCATAAGCTTAATGGTTAAACCCAGTGGGTTAGGAGAACAAAGAGCTGGGATGCTTTAAGAGAAATCTCCTTTTATCCTTTTTGTATGCTTTCATGAGTCATGAGTAACACTCTTGGCGCCCTGGCCCCTACCCGACGTCCCCGTGAGAAGGAGGGAGCTGTAGCCTTCGGCAGATAGGATCCGTTGGGCAGAGTTCATCTGGCAAAAGACTGTCAGCATGAGGGATTCGCTCTCTTCCCTCTTGTCTTGTGTTCTTAGTTCATGTGTCTGCTGCGGACCCACACTTGCACGTGGATGGGCCACCCAGGGTCTACGCTAGTGTCTGTCGTGTGTGCCTGTGGGGAGTGGGTTGGGTGTGGAATGTTAACAGGCTCATAGTGTACCTTGGTCATGCTCCCCAGTATCACGTATTAGTAATAAGGTCAGCGTTTTCCTCTTCGTTTGCCCGACTCCTGTTCTGCCTGCCAGTAGGTTCTAAACTTGAGCAAGAACTGGTGTATTCGTTGTTTCCTTTACAGAGCCCACAATGAACCTCATCTTTAAAATCTAAATACGCCACACTGCTACTCCCATCCTACGCAGCTGTATTTAAAGGTTAAGTAGATAGATAATGGATGTAAAAATACTCTGTCAATTGCTTCTCATTCTGTAGTTTGGTCTGTTTTCATTGTTACTTTTATTAGTTCTAAGATAACCATCACCTGTTTCGTAAATCAGAATTTAGCATGATGCTGCTCACTGCAGTGTACTCATAGTGTGAATAGCTCCCACATCTTGACTTCCTGTTCTGTGCTGGGAAGTAAACATTTCTCACTCTGAGCACTTCTTGCTTTATTATCAGTGTCACAATTTTTCTCAGAATGTTGGAAAGGATATGAAGTTCCTGGGGGAACAGTGCAGTGGATGCCAACGGGAGGCCCTGGGTGTCGTCACTCGTTACCATTTTTCATAAATCCAGAAAAGGAATCACCTTTGTTACGGCTATTGCCTTATGCAAGCAGAGTTGTGGGCAGGGGCTACCGCTACTCTGTATTCTTCTTCGAGGTTGGATGGGGGCATAGGGTTACCCGCTTTCTCTCTTCCAGGTGGATATCTCTGTGTGTCAACTTGCCATTAGCCATTCTGTCGACACCCCCAGTACAGTCCCAGCTGCCTGTGAACCCTATCCCCCAAGCAGAGATAATGAGACAGTGTTACATGTCTAACCTGGTCTGATTAGAGTCTTGGATCTTTGCACCTCACCAGCTGTGTGTTGTCACCAATGGAAATTTTTAACTCGTCTGCCAATTCCCTCGTTGCCCAAATAAGTGGCTGAAAGAGTGGCTGCTGTTTCATCGTTTATTAGAACGGAATTTAGGTTCTGATAAACCCTAATGCTGAAAATTAGCTCCGAGGACACTCTGGCTGCCGTTCTGGGTCTCTGGCTGATAGGAACACATTAGAATGTATTCAGGTGGGTTTTGTTTTTTTTTTTTTAAATCCTGTAGCCAGTTCAGCACTCAAATTACTTCTGAGCTATTTTTAAAAACGTAATAGGACCAATACTTAGGAGAGCCAGATGCAGTGTGAGGAGGATCAGAAAGCATCTATTACGGGCTCGACATTCGCTCTCCCACAAAGCCTCGGATGATATTGGAAAAGCTCTTCCTGGTCTTCCCGGCGGCTTAACCGTGTGGCTGGAACCCTCCGGGTGCTCGCAAGACTTGCCGTGGGTGGAGAAGCCATTTCGGCTCACGGAGTCATGTCGGAATTAGCCTTTTGACATCGGGAAAGTCACGGGCGTCACGGGCTTTTCGGACCGAGTTACATGAGATGTCGCCCCCGGGACTCGCGGTGTGCCATCCACCCTTTCAAAATGCGGGCACCTGAGCCTCCTTTTTGGTAGCGTGTTCATCTCATACCCATTTCAGACAAAGGCAGAAAGTGACTTTTCAAGTGCGTTGTAGGATTTTTCTTCTTGTTCTGATACCATGGAGCGTGAAGCCTCTTTTCACCCCCAGTTTCCTCTGATACGCAGGATTCTTGGAGGTTGTCTTTGGTTCTACTCCCTGGGCCTTTCCCTTTTCAGACTAAAATGAGCAACGGTCCGAGCAGAATACACTGTGTTCCCAGCGGGGGAGCAGAAAGGAAGGGGAGGGGCTGGCCATCCGGTGAATAAGTTCTTCCATTTTTCCCCCAGCAGGAGAAATTCTCTTTTTTCTCCCTCAGGCCGTTGCTCAGTTTGGCCATGACCTTCCCACACCTTTCCAAGTTCTCTCAATTCCTT
Organism: Saimiri boliviensis; assembly: GCF_048565385.1. NCBI lineage: Eukaryota > Metazoa > Chordata > Mammalia > Primates > Cebidae > Saimiri > Saimiri boliviensis. Next base: position 101,062,322 of record NC_133461.1, read on the forward strand.
CTTCATTTCCAAAGCTCGGCTTGACTCTCGTATAGAAAAACAATCTTATTTTAAAAGATTTTTTAATTAAAAAACGATAATCTTTTGCTTACGTTATTTTAAAATTAAAGTGGGAAGTGGGCATTGCTTGCGGGCAGGGACAGATTCTGGCTCTGTCACCACTTGGCTCCGAGACTTCTGGTGACATCCCTAACCTGCCTCAGCCTCCATTGCTGGTAAAACGTGGATAGCAATGGCCAATTTCGGGCTTGGTAGGAGCATTAGTGGCTAAGTGTGGGAGGCTCCTTGCACTTTTTTTTTTTTTTAAGTAGAAAGTTAAAAATATCTGAATCCTATTGTTTTTTTATGAATTAAAATGACACAGGTCCATGGTTTTCATCAACAGCAGTAGTGTACACAGTGCTGTGTCTGTTCATTTCTCAGCTCTTCCTAGGCAGGGCGGAGTCTGTCATTCCAGCTCCCACAGCCCCTGGCTCATGCCTGTTACCCAGGATGGGCCATCTTGCAGCCTTGTGTTGATAAAGCTGCCTCTCCCACGCACTGCAAGGCTCTTCAAGCATTGCTGAGCATCCCCGCCTCTGTGTACTTGCATGTTGGCTTTGCCGCTTATGAAGTGTGTTCATATGGCCGTAGAGAATGGTATGGTAAGATAATGGAAACTCAGAAGGGTGAGGAGGTAAGAGGGAGACAATGATGAGAAATTGATTAGTGGGTACAAAGTACATTATTCTACTGATGGATACCCTAAAAGCCTTGTCTTGTTCACTTCGAAATCTGTGTACACCGCAAAAGTGCACTTGGACCCCATACATTAGTACAAAATAAAAAATAAAGCATATTCACAGGCACCGTGACATTATTATCTCATTTCAGCCCTACAGCAATGCCAGGAGCTAGTTCCTTAGGCCCATTTCACAGATGACAGAATGAGCTGAGCAAAATCAAGTCATTTTTCCATGGTCAAAGAGCCCATGAACTAAGTCACTTGAATGTGAGTCTCAGCTTTTTTTTTTTTTTTTTTTTTTTTTAAGGTAAATTTTGTGTTTCTGTCACCTCTCAGCCCCACTGCCCAGGGGTTCTGTTTCCTGCATCTAGCACTGTCTCTTACATACACAGAGTCAACACCCTTCTCTGCAGTCAGGAATTTAAATCATCCTCATGTACTCCTGGGATGCAAGAGAAAAGACCATGTGAGGACAGAGTGAAGGGGCGGTTGTCTGCAAGTCAAGGAGCAAGACCTCAGAAGAAACTCACCCTGCTGACAGCTTGATCGTGGAATTTCAGGCTCCAGAACTGTGAGAAAATACATTTCTGTAGTTTTTGCCTCAAAAAAACCTGTCATCTCCAGGTAACCTGGAAGCTCCAGCAATCCCCAGGTTTGTGAATTCCTGGAGTGCCATTCACTTTGCTGCCAACTCTGATGTAGGAATCAGGGTACAAGACCATGACCTGCCGGGAGAGTGCCAGGTCAGCCCTAGGAGTCTGACCAGCCTCCCTTCTTATCTAACTCTGGGCACCAGAACCTCTTCTGAAATAATTCTGAGGGATCTATGGAAACATCCTGAGTGGTCTTATACTCCCAAACACCACGTGGACGAGAAAAGCATAACTAAGAATGGCCGACGCCACTCAGTGGAGCAGACTCCTGGTCCATGGCCGTGAATAAATCCCTATGGTGGCTCCTGACATGACGCTGTGCTTCCTCTTCCCCGCAGCTCTTAGCATGTGCATATGACAAGCCGGTCTTCATGCTCACCTTGACCATAGCTTTTTTGTACGTTCTGTTCTCCACTGTGTCTGTATCGTCCTCCTTGTCTTTCCTGGGACACACCTGGGTGCTTTTCCTTAGCCTTTGCCAATAGATGGACTTGCTCAAAGTTCTGTCTGAGCAGAAGCTTCCTGCCTGAGTTCTTAAAGAAGCATAGTTGACCCCGCTGTGCTGAGAAATTCTTTCTGCTTAATCATCTATCAGTGAGAGGGAAACAGCTCTTTCTTTTGACTCTTGATCCTATAGTTTTACATTTCGGTTGACCCTGGAAGCTTGTGTTCTCTGACCAGCTGTGCTTGTGCCACAGGAAGAGGACAGATGCTCTGTGTCCTACTCCTTTAGGACAAAACGCTGATTCCAAGATAAATTGATTCCCAGGTTTTTGCAAGCAAGGACACTGCGACATTGTTTCTGTCAACTTTCTTTCTGCTGATAGAAGGCTGGACCTTCACTGTTTTCCTACTTTACCTCTAGTGATGTATGGGCTCACTGTGTGTCCAGGAAGCCATTCCTTGCTGGCATCTTCACCTGAATTAGAGGAGGAATGGGATGCCTCCAGAATACTCAAGGGTGGGCCTGCATCCACTGGGGACGGGGTGTTTCTTTCCATTCCCTGATCTTTGGGCAGCCTAAGGACACCAGGGTAGAGCAGGAGGAAGAAGAACCATGGTGGCAACATAAGCCACATCTGTACTGAGGCTCAGACAGTTTCCCCTTTGGCTTTGCCCTTCTGTGTCTCTTGAAGAAAACACTTGTTAAGGTGAATCAACATATAATTTACACCTATGTAAAGTGCACACTTTGGTAAGTTTGGGCCTGTGTAAATGCCCATGAAACCATCACCACAATCAAGTGATGAATATATTCATCACTGAAAAGTTTCCCTAAGCCCACAATAGAATATAGAAAACTACATACTATATGATTGCATTATAATATAGAATGATTCTATATAATCGATACTATATGATTCTATATAATGGAATGATATAGTATGTAGTATTCTATATTCTATAGTGGGCTTGGGAAACTTTTGAAAGTGATGAATATATTCACCACTTGATTGTGGTGATGGTTTCATGGGCGTTTACACAGGTCCAAACTTTCCGAAGTGTTTTATTTTTATTTTTTAATTTTTTATATAAATGGAATAATATAGTATGTAGTGTTTTTTAAATTATTATATAATTTACAATAAAATTCACTTGTTTTAAGTATATATGTTTGTCAGGACTCTCGAGAGAAACATAACCAATTTGTGTGTGTGTGTGTGTGTTTATGCAGAGAGAGAGAGAGAGAGAGAGAGAGAGAGAGAAGAAAATATTCAGTCTTGTATAGGAATTAGCTGACAAAATTCTGTGGTCCGAAATTTGTAGGGCAGTCCAGCAGGTTGAAAACTCAGGCAGGATTTGCTGTTACAGTCTTAAGACAGAAAAGAATTTCTTTTCTTGGAGACCTCAGATTTTGCTCTGAAGACCTTTAACTGATGGAGTGAGGCCAACCCACATTACTGAGGGTGTTTTTACTGAAAGTTGTATGCCGCTGTCATCCCAATCTAATTTTAGAATGGTCCCATCACCCCAGGGCTTTAAACGCTTTTCCCTTTGGATTTATCTTTCTGTGTTTCTTTTATGCCATTAAGATCAGTACAAAAGGAACTAGACATCTCTAGTCTAATTCTTCAACTCTTATAATCTCATTTTTTCCCCTTTATTTCCTCTAAAAAAAAGGGGGGTTGGGGATACATGTACAGCACGTGCAGGTTTGTTACATAGGTACACACCTGCTATGGTGGTTTGCTTTACCTATTGACCCATTCTCTAAGTTCCCTCCTTTCACTCCCTACTCCCCAAAGACCCCGGTGTGAGTTACTCCCCTCTCTGTGTCCATATGGTCTCAATGTTCAACTCCCATTTATGAGTGAGAACACATGGTGTTTGGATTTCTGTTCCTGTGTTAGTTTACTGAGGATGAAGCATCATCCATGTCCCTGTGAAGGACATGATCTCATTTTTTAATGGCTGCGTAGTGTTCCATGATGTTTACGTGCCACATTTTCTTTATCTAGTCTATCATGGATGGGCATTTAGGTTGGTTCTATGTCTTTGCTACTGTAAATGGTGCTGTAATAAACATATGTGTGCATGTGTCTTTATAGCAGAATTATTTATATTCCTTTGGGTATATACCCAGTAATGGGATTGCTGGGTCAAATGGTATTTCTGGTTGTAGATCCTTGAGGAATCACCATACTGTCTTCTACAGTGGTGAAATTTATGTTCCCACCAAGAATGTAAAGCATTCCTACTTCTCTACAGCCTTACAAGCATCTGTTGATTCCTGACTTTTTAATAATCACCATTCTTACTGGCATGAGATAGTATCTTGTTGTGGTTTCGATTTGGATTTCTCTGATGATCAGTGATGTTGTGCTTTGTTCGTATGTTTTTTGACCATGTAAATGTCTTCTTTTGAGAAGTGTTCATATTCTTTGACCACTTTTTGATGGGGTTGTTTCTTTCTTGTAAATATGTTTAAGTTCATTATAAATTCGGATATTAGACCTTTGTCAGATGGGTAGATTGCAAAATTTTTCTCTCATTCTGTAGATTGCCTGTTCACTCTGATGTTAGTTTCTTTTGCTGTGTGGAAGCTCTTTAGCTTAATTAGAACCCATTTATCCATTTTGACTTCTGTTGCATTTGCTTTTGGCATTTTTGTCATGGAGTCTTTGCCCATGCCTATGTCCTGAACGGTATTGCCTAGGTTTTCTTCAAGGGTTTTTATGGCTTTGGGTTTTATATTTAAGTCTTTAATCTGTCTTGAGGTAATTTTTGTATAAGGCATAAGGAAGGGGGTCCAATATTAGTTTTCTGCATATGGTCAGCCAGTTTTCCCAGCATTATTTACTGGATAGGAAATCCTTTCCCCATTGGTTGTTTTTGTCAGGTTTGTCATAGATCAGATGGTTGTAGATGTGTGGTGTTATTTCTGAGGTCTCTGTTCTGCTCCATTGGGCTATATGTCTGTTTTAGTACCAATACCATGCTGTTTTGGTTACTGTAGCCTTGTAGGATAGTTTGAAGTCAGGTAGTGTGATTCCTCCAGCTTTGTTCTTTTTGCTTAGGATTGTCTTGGCTACACAGGGTCTTATTTGATTATATTTTAAATTTAAAATAGTTTTTTTCCAATTCCTTGAAGAATGCCAATGATAGTTTGATAGGAAATGCATTGAATCTAAAAATTGCTTTGGGCAGTATGGACACTTTAATGATATTGATTCTTCCTATCCATGAGGATGGAATGTTATTCCATTTGTTTGTGTCCTCTCTTAATTTCTTGAGCAGTGGTTTGTAGTTCTCCTTGAAGAGTTCCTTCACACCCCTTCTTAGCTGTATTCCTAGGTATTTTATTCTCTTTGTAGTGATTGTGAATAAGAGTTCATTCATGATTTGGCTCTCTGTTTGCCTATTGTTGGTATAAAGGAATGCTTGTGGTTTTTGCACATTGATGTTGTATTGTGAGACTTTGCTGAAGTTGTTTATCGCCTTAAGGAATTTTTGGGCTGAGATGATGGGGTTTGCTAAATATAAAGTCATTTCATCTGCAATCAGAGACACCTTGACTTCCTCTCTTGCTATTTGAACATCCTTTATTTCTTTCTCTTGCCTGGTTGCTCTGGCCAGAATTTCCAATACTCTGTGGAATAGGAGTAGTGAGGGAGGGCATCCTTACCTTGTACTGGTTTTCAAAGGAAATGCTTCCAGCTTTTGCCTGTTCAATATGATATTGGCTGTGGTTTTGTCATAAACAGCTCTTATTATTTTGGGATATGTTCTATCAGTACCTAGTTAATTGAGAGTTTTTAACATGAAGGGAGGCTAAATTTTGTCAAAGGTCTTTTCCGCGTCTATTAAGATAATCATGTGGTTTTTGTCTTTGGTTCTGTTTATGTCATGGATTACATTTATTGATTTGCATGTGTTGAACCAGCCTTGTATCCCAGGGATGAAGCCGACTCAATTGTGGTAGATAAGTTTTTTTTGATGTGCTGCTGGATTTGGTTTGCTGGCGTTTTATTGAGGATTTTCACATCTATGTTTATCAGAGCCTGAAGTTTTCTATTTTTGTTGTATATCTTCCTGGTTTTGGTATCAGGATGATTCTGGCTTCATAAAAGGAGTTAGCATTGAAAAGAAGAGAGGAGTCCATTCTCTTCAGTTGTTTGGAATAGTTTCAGAAGGAATGTTACCAGTTCCTCTTTGTATTTCTGGTAGAATTCAGCTGTGAATCTGTTGGGTCCTGAACTTGGTTTTGGTTGGTAGGCTATTAATTACTGTGTCAGTTTCAGATCTTGTTATTGTTCTATTCAGGGATTCAACGTCTTCTGGTTTAGTCTTGGTAGGGTGTATGCATCTAGAAATTTATTCATTTCTTCAAGATTTTCCAATTTATTTGTGTAGAGGTGTTCATAGTATCTCTGATGGTAGTTTGTATTTCTGTGGGGTCAGTGGTGATAGCCCCATTATTTTCTATTTTTTCCTCTCTCTTCTTTATTAGTCTAACTAGTGGTCTATTTTGCTAATTCTTTTAAGCTCCCGGATTTGTTGATTTTTTTGAGGGTTTTTATGTCTCTATATCCTTCAGTTCTTCTCTGATCTTAGTTATTTCTTGTTTTCTAGGTTTTGGATTTGTTTGATCTTGCCTCTCTAGCTCTTTTAATTGTGATTTTAGGGTGTTGATTTGAGATCTTTGTAGTTTTCTGATGTGGCATTTAGTGTTACAAATTTCCCTCTTAACACTGCTTTAGCTGTGTCCCAGAGATTCTAGTACATTGTCTCTTTGTTCTCATTGGCTTCAAAGAAACTACCAATTTCTGCCTTAATCTCATTATTTATCCAGGAGTCATTGAGGAGCAGGTTGTTCAATGTCTATGAAATTGTATGCTTTTGAGTGAGTTTCTTAATCCTGACTTCTACTTTGATTGCACTGTGGTCTAAGAGACTGTTTGTTATGATTTCAGCAGTTTTTTCATTTGCTGAGGAGTATTTTTACTTCCAATTATGTGATTGATTTTAGAATAAGTGCCATATTGCACTGAGAATAATGTATATTCTGTTGCTTTGAGGTAGAGAGTTTTGTAGAAGTCTGTTAGGTCTACTTAATCCAGAGCTGAGTTCAAGTCCTGGATATCCTTTTAAATTTTCTCTCTCGTTGATCTGTCTAGTACTGACAGTGGGGTGTTAAAGTATCCCACTATTACTGTATGGGAGTCTAAGTCTCTTTGTAGGTCTCTAAGAACTTTTTTTTATGAATCTGGGTGCTCCTGTATTGGGTGCATATGTATTTATAATAGCTTTTCTTGTTGAATTGTTCCCTTTACCATTACATAATGCCCTTCTTTTCTGGTTTAAAGTCTGTTTTGTCGGAGACTAGGATTGCAACCCTGCTTTTTTTGCTTTCCATTTGCTTGGCAAATTTTTCTCCATTCCTTTATTTTGAGCCTGTGCGTGTCTTTACACACAAGGTGGGTCTCCTCAATACAGCACACCAGTGGGTCTTGACTCCTTATCCAGTTTGCCAGTCTGTGTCTTAATTGGGAGGATTTAGCTCATTTACATTTAATGTTAGTATTGTTATGTGTGAATTTGATCCTATTATGATATTGGTTGGTTATTTTGCACACTGGTGGAAGCATCTCTTCATAGGTGCTTTTTTGTGCCTTATGCCATAGAAATCTGTATGTCCTGGATTTGTCAAGACAGCTCCAGTTTCAGATATATTTATACTTGTCATAAGTTCTTATTGTTGGCTTACAAAATACGATCACCTTGGTTACAGGTGAGCCTGTGCTATGTGAGGTCATTTTCATAACTAATTTTTCTTGGATGGCATCAAACACGACTGAGTTCTACCAAGCTGTATACTAAATGAGTCATATTACTGAGATGATACAGTGCAGTTACCAGGTGGTGCTGGTAATAATTAGAAACACATTTCTATATTTCATAGGACCAAGGAAAGGAAAACATCACCAGGAAAATGTTACATGTGGGGACAATTATTCAATAGGCCCTTGGCTGGGATTTGTGGATATGAACATAATTCAGAGGTAAAGTGAAATACTAGAATAATACCTGGAGATTTCTATTATTGGTACAGAACTGCAGAACACAGAAATCAACTTTCAGCCAAGTTTTGAGTATTCAAGGAATGATGACCCAATTTGTTGATTGCTAAGACTTTTCCTCCCTTTTCTCATTCTCATAGTTGAGTGCTCCTCAAATTTGAGTAATATATTTCAAAAATAAAAATCGAGAATTAAGAAAAAAAAGTCTAAACCTTTAAAAGACTAAGGTGTTTCTTAAATTATTTGTAAATTATTTGGAATTGTATTAAAATTTACCCAAAGCTAAAATTTAAGATGCAATTCACATGTTTTATATGTGCTTGTTTTAATAAAAATAATTCACAAAGTAAAAATCATCAAAACCACTAAATGAATAAGTTCAATATTAACAACATTAATTTGCAGTGATGGATGATGTTTTGGTGGAAGTTTAATCTTCCCATGTGATCAGGGGCAGAGGAGAACCAAATATTGCAAATCAGTGTTGGGGAGTCATAACTTCCAGCTCCTCCACTAGGAGGTAATATCTGTGAACCCCAGCTTGGGGAACATTGCTTTTGCCATTTATGTAGAACTGATTTTCTTCCTCCATCCCTGTATTCTAAGATCTTCCAGGGAAAGGAGACAATAGGAAACCAAAATCCACCAGATACCCTTGCTGTTGCTAAAGGAAATTTAGGGTTATTTGTAGGTTTCTATTAGATAAACTTTTGACCTCCTTTCTGGTTTCTCATTGCCATGGCTATTAAAGCAGGGGTAACCAGTCCCTGCGCCACGAACTGGCGCCAGTAATGAGACCACACAGTTGGAGGTGAGCAGCAGGTGAGTGAGTAAAACTTGGTCTGTGTTTACAGCTGCTCCCCTTGCTTGCATTACTGCCTGAGCTCCATCTCCTGTCAGATCCGTGACGGCATTAGAAACTCATAGGAGCACGAACCCTATTGTGAACTGCACACGTGAGGGATCTAAGTTGGGTGTTCCTTATGAGAATCTAATGCCTGATGATCTGTCCCTGTCTCCCATCACCCCCAGAAGGAACCATCTAGTTGCAGGGAAACAAGCTCAGGGCTCCTCTGATTCTACATTTGGCGAGTTGTATAATTAGTTTATTGTATATTATTAATACAGTGTAATAATAGTAGAAATAAAGGGCACAATAAATGTAATGCATTTGAATAATCGAAAACCATTCCCCTCTTCTGGTCCGAGGAAAAATTGTCTTCCATGAAACAGGTCCCTGGTGCCAAAAAAAGTTAGAGATCACTGTGTTGGCACATTATCCATCTATTGCCTCTTCAGGATTGCCTGACTACTGCATTGGACTGGCTGTAGCACAGCAGGCAGGCACATACCTTTTCCAGAGACTTGCACATTGGTTTTTGAATGACAGGAACACATCCATTAGGCCTGCCTTACATTGTAAGTGGATCCACTTGAAGAAGCAGCCAACTCGTGTATTGTGATGTAAATGGTGCTGTTCTGCACTCAGCACTTTCATCTTCTAAGTGTTTCACAAACACTGGCTAATTAATAATCTTCTTTTTTGTGCTGCCAGGGAGGAGTTGTAAGGAAAGAGTGATGGGTGGCTTTCCAGATAAACACATGTTAATTTTTATCCCAGGCTAAGGGGAAAGAAACATACATATACAGCCGAACACTTACTGTGTCTGCCACTATGACATTCATTATTGTATTTAAACCTCACAACAATCTTGGCAGGCAAAGAATCTTGGCATAAAGGTCTTCTTATCACCATTTTTACAGATGGTGAAATTGCAGCTTGTAAAAATAATTATAGGGATGGAGGTAGGATTCGAACTCATGTCTGCTGGTTTCCAATGCTCACACTCATTCTGCTACTCTACAACGCAAAGAGTGGAAGTTTAGGATTTTCACTGTATTAGTCATTATTATCAACAAGTATTATTAATATTTAATCACCATATTTCAAATTTATGTAGCACTAATTTTTGAGACACTTAGAGTTCTAAGCAACGAATTTGCTCTTTCTTAGTTCAAAAGTGGTAATATTTGGATTTTGTATTAGAAGTCATTTTGGTCTCATTCCTGTTATAAGAGCAATTTTTCATGGGTTTAAACCTTTAGACTTGTGAACATCTGGAATTTAAACAATGCTTGCTTTGTCCTCAAAAGTCATAGCCATGACACACCAGATGTTCTAGTCTCTGATAAAAAATTCCTGTTAACTTTTAATGGAAGAAAATGGACTGCTGGTTAGGACACATCCTTTTCTTCTTCCCCCACCCCCACCCCATATAATCCCTTACAAAGATATGGGACTATGGTTTCTTCTGGCTGTACCACTCACTTCCAAGCACCCTAAGTGTTTTAGAACTATTTCCTGGGTATGGAGCCCATTGTTCTAACCTAATTCTTACTGTTGGATCAAAGGATATCCATGGCCAAATAATGTCCTATTGCTAGTCACTTTTTTGTCCGCAAATGAACTGGGATGCAACCAGTATGTGGACTGCTTTCCTTTTTAGCACCCATCAAATAAGCAGCTGGGGCTACTGAGAGGAAGATGTTAACTGACCCCCAAGATAGGACCACGTGCTAAAGACCTGCCCTTTCAAAGATGATGAACAAGAGAATACCATGTCACTGCTTGGTCCATTTCTGTACTGGTACTGGCAAGTGGGAAAGCCGGGATCCAATTTCAAGTCTGAATCTCCAAAAACCCATGTTGAAGCTGTTCTTGTTGCTGAAATTACTGAACTGCTATCACAGATAGGTATTTTACATACTCAACAAATTGTCAATTTTTTGTTGTGTGCCTGTTTTTGTCAGCTATTATGCTATGCTAGGTGCTAGTAATATAGTAGTGCAGGAAACAGCCAGATAAATAAATTCAACCTTCATTGAGCTTAGAGTCCCTAAAGTACATGCACTTTTAAATTTAATCCTAATAACTATTTGTGTGTTTGCATGTAGTTATACGTATACACACATATGGATGTATCTAGACATATATGCATGTAGTTGTTCTTGTTTTGCACTTGAGAACAAGTATGCAGTGATTTATTCAAGATTGCTTAATTATGGATTGTAGAATTGAATTCGAATCCAGATCTCTGCATCCTGCATAGTTCCAGGTAATTACACGGTCTTCTGTTCATAAAATGAGCGGAAAATAAGGCCTCCCTCCCTGAGTAGGCGATACATAAACCGAGGCCTGAAGGATGAGAAGGCAACGGCCACGCGGAGAGTGAAGGGAAGAACGTCCTTCCAGACAGAGAGCTAGTTTACCCTGAGAAAAGCAAAAATGCAGTGGCTTTCTCAGTTCAGTGTTTGGAAACAGCACTGCATCCACTTATGTGAGGAGGGCAATCCATGTGGTTTGAAGATATCTGTACCCTCCTAAAGAAAAATGAGATAATCCAATTTTAAGTATACTTGTGAATGGAAAAATCACATGTAGGATCCAGTTCTCCTAAGTGTGCTTTGTAAATTTCCCTTTGCATGTCTTTATGTTGTCCTTCCTATCTCGAATGCTCACCACTAACCTCATTCCTCTACCGCAAAATTCCTGCTGCTCTTTGGAGGCCTGGTCCAGCCTTGCCTCCTGTGATGAAACTCTCTCTGACAGCTCCAACCTTCTGTGCTGGGTGTCTTTTCTGAGCCTCTGCACCTGCCTTGTCTTCCTGAGTGAGCTATTGCCTGTGTAGTATTTTCTTCCATGGGTACACATCTCACTTGTTTCCTATGATTTAAGAAGAGACGTGAAGTCTTTGTGTTCTAGCCTGCGATTCTTCACCCAGTGTCTGTTGGCTCAAGTTATAACATATGTTCAACAAGCAATTTCAAATCAGGGGAGACTGCCCACCTACCTCAGGAATTCTATACAGCCAAAATCCAACAGAGCAAATAGGATCCTTTCTGTTTTGAGGGTTTTTTTTTAATGAATTAATTTGAACAGATGGATATATAGATGAATAGGTACAGAAAAATGAACAAAAGTCATATTCTCTCCTTTAAGGGAGTAACTTACTACATATTCCATGTAAGCAAAATCTATAGTAAGATTTCCTCAAATAGAACTCGGGGACCAGTGTTATGAGAACATTCCTAACGTTAAGAACAAATCCCAAACTACCACTCCAAAAAACTAAAAAGCAAAGGTCCACTCATTTTTACAGTACAAAAATTTTATTTTTTTTTTGTTAGGATAATTTAAAGTTTAAAACTGAAGTAGACATATTCATTTTACAAACAAGATACTCTTTAAGTAAGACCATTAAAAACAGTAAACAAAAAAGCTCTTTACAAAAAGCTCTGTGCATAGCAACTTTATACTGTATATAACTGACAAAGCAAAACAATAAAATGAAACTGTACAGTTTGAAAATGAGACTTCACTGTACAAAAGGGTAGAGAAGTTAATGGTTTTAAACCATGCATATTGAAGTGTGCAAAGAAAAACAGAAGAATTACAATGCTATAACAAAAGAATGATATAAATAATGAAGTAAATTGTCCCTTTAAATGAAAAAAGAAATCTTACACAGCTCCTGTTACAAACATAGGATAGAGTTTGTAGTTAACTATAGAAATACTCATATTCCAAGTGGCACAAAAATAACCTGGGGAATGACTGAACAGCAATGGCTAATGAGGACAGGGTAGCTTTGTTTTTAATTTATTAGTACACTAAAAATAATCCTTACACACATTTGTACAATTAAATAGGTATGTTGCTGCCAGGGTTCTAGCTGAATGGTCAAGGATGTCTGGTATTTAGTTACACACATTTTTCGGTGTAAAGCTACCAACAAATTCTACAATCATTTTGAAGACAGTACTGCACTCATCTTCATGCAAGAGGAAAATTCACAGGTTCTAAAAGCAATGCTACTGAAAAAAAACATTTCCTTATGTTGGATTGGCTCAAATCCAGGGCTAAACATGCCTAATTTTGTTCTGCCTTCACTTTTGGAAGGTAACGTTTGTATTCCACACATTCTTCCCCTTCCATCAATCAGTCTCACTGGGGAACTTTTTCTCTTATGTTTCCGTGTATTTTGACGCTTTAAGCCCTGACTATGAGGGACTGTCAGCAGTAGTTACAAGCATGCCAGGTTTCTAAAACCTTGGATTCTCATGTGCGTAGAAATAATATAAGTCATACTGGGTAACTCCAGAATGGATTAAAGGCAAATAAGACTGGTGGGGCTGGATAGGTGTGGGGCTGCATCCATGGGTCAAAGAGAAAGTATGCAGAATTAATGAAGTCATCTAAAATTGGCTCAGATGCACTCATGATGTTTTTCTGTGAGTGCTGTGTCTGTTTCTAATGCTGAAATCCCAACCAAGAACCCCAGACTATCCGTGTATAGACTCTACCGTGGTGCTAATGAGTCGGGAGAACCCCAACGTGGAAACAAGTGACATCCTCATTGGCAATCCAGATATGCCTGGATATGTCTCTAGGATCACATGGGCTTTCAAGAATCAACCACTGTTAGCAGCTAAGGCAAGGTTCTTCCTCCCTAAGAGCTAGTCACAGAAAAACGAAGAGCCCAGCAAAGGGCTGGGTAACTGTGCTGCATAGAACACAGATGCCCCTAATCTCTAGATCTCCCCAAACCGGGTCTTCCCTTTCTTTCAACAAAAGAAGAGGGGATTAGGGCTTTTAATATCCCTCTCCCACACCCCATTTCATTCTTGACTAGAAACCATGACGAGTAGGATAGCTATGTTGTTCAAGAGAGTTTAATGCCATTAAAGAGGAAATTTACAGAGAGAGGAAAAGACCTGGATGTTCTGAGACTGACTCTTAAGAGGCCATGAAACAGAATTATCTTCTCCAAGTCCTGTTTCTGCAGTTCTATGGGGCTATGTACCTCTGTACTGAATCAGGCACCCAAAGAGGAGGGAGTGGTGGGGTTCTGGCAAGGAAAAATTTCCAAAGGGTCCCTTAGTTAAGAGTAGTCTGTGGTTTTGGCTCTGCTAGAAGGTGAGATGCTTCTTTCCTTGGGATGCTGAAAGCCTGAGACACACTCAGACATGGGAATTCTCTGGAATGCTCAGGGGAAAATGTTGAAAGCTAATAGGAATTAAAAAATAGATTCACAAAGCCTGTGGACAACTTAGAAATCAGACGGAGCTGGGAATGAATTGATGGGTTGGAATATTTTTTGCATGTGCTAGAGTCTCCTCTGTTATGTTGTTCTGTTCTTGGGTCAATAAAATGATGGCAATGGGGGGATGCAGGACAGGGGTAAGAATCTAGTAAGTAACTGCAGTAATAATCACACACCTTTAAAACTCGGTACTACATGTTCGCATCATTTTCATTTTACATCAGGAAGAGAAATCGCTTTCTCTTCCAAAAAAAAAAAAAAAAAAGGTCTTAATTTCTACCTCTACTTACAATAAGTTACACGTTTATTTATTTAAATAATTGTAAAACATTTTAAATTTTTTCCCTTTTTTTGTTCATTTTCTGTTTAAAGAGATTAAGCTATAAGCAAACACACATACAACATGTCATCATTCGATTCAGGTTTCGTTTTAACAAAGTCTTCCATGCTGGTACCCTGTTTTGTTCAATTTTTTTTTTCTGCATAAACTAAATTGGTATCTGAAAGGCTTCATAGAAAATAGAAACTTTCAACTTTTTTCCTACAAAGAAAAACAAATAGTATCCAAAATATTAAGCATTAATTGTTTGCCAATTTTTATCTTAAATATTTTACAAACATAGGAAGGTGGTTTTCATAATGTTCATAACAAAGAATTGCATTTCTGCTTTTAGCACTGACTACGTCAATGACATCTTTTGTCCTTGTCCCCAAGAGGGTCAGTTTGTGTAGCCACCATCAGAGCTTTAGGAGGACGTGGGACCAAGATGCCGGCTCCTTGCAGACCCAAGTGTGTCCATCGTGTTCATGTGGGGGCACTGCTCCCCACTTCAAAGAGCTGATAGTGCTTTCTTCATTACTGGTCCATCAGAGTAAGTAGTTTTGTGCTATAAGAAAGCAGGTCTTCTTTACATCGGGGGTACAACGAGTCCAGTCATGGCTGCAAGGAAAGAGTGGCACAGGAATGAGATGTGGTGACTTTTTATGATCGAGGCTATGACACAGAGTGAGGGACATGGGATGGGAATGATAGAGTCTGATGCCATCCAGGGAGACGGTGCCCTCAGCTGATATGAGGACCAGTTCTCCAGGTTTGGTCTAGCAGACAGCCCATTAAAGGCACTGAAGCATTATGGAATCACTGAAGTACCAGGAAACCTTATTGAAGTTTTGCCTGGGAGGCCAGGAGTTACACTGTGTTTTATATTAATGGGTTGTATAAATGAGAGAACAGATGTAAACATGTAAACTAAACTGTAATATATGCATGATATATTTTTTTATTTCACTAAAATACCAGATTATACTGCTTCAAATCACTTAGTTGGAACAGGAAGCGGAAGTCCACGTGCCGAGCCTGTTGATTTACCAGGGCATCATTTATAACAAATCAGGCTTTTTATCCACCCTACGCTTCTTCGGTGAGTGCTTTGCTTTTTTTTTTTTTTTTTTTTTTAAGCTCATCTTCCTTTGGTGCTCACTGCAGATGTGTGATGCTCGCTGCTAATGAATGCTGATTACTGCAATAGAAGACTTTATTTAGTTTATCAATTCCCAGTCTTTTTTTTTTTAGGCAGAACCTTGCTCTGTGACCCAGGCTGGAGTGCAGTGGTGCCATCTCAGCTCACAGCCACCTCCTGGGTTCAAGCAATTCTCCTGCCTTTACCTCCTGAGTAGCTGGGACTACAGGTGCATGCCACCATGTCTGGCTAATTTTTATATTTTTAGTAGAGACGAGGTTTCACCGTGTAAGCAATTCTCCTGCCTTTACCTACTGTGTAGCTGGGAGTACTGGTGTGTGTCACCATGTCTGGATAATTTTTAGTAGAGGGCGGTTTCACCATGTCGGCCAGGCTTGTCTTGAACTCCTGGCCTCAGGTGATCCACCCACTCTGGCCTCCCAAAATGTTGGAATTACAGGTGTGAGCCACTGTGCCCAGCCCCCAGTTCCCATTTTTCATCACCCTATATAAATGCAGTAGTCCAATTATTTCTCCCTCCATTGAGTCAAGAGGATTCGGACAATGCCCATCTGAAGGGAATGACTTCTCAGGGTTTTCCTAGGTGTGGTAAATAAAGCAGCACCAGCACAATGTGGAAAAATCCCACAGCAAAATGTATTCCTCCGACTTCGGCTTTCAGAACATGAGCCCGTGGGATTGTCATGTTCTTGGAAAATGGCAGAATAGTTTCCTCGCATCATAATCTTTAAAATCATATCTAGCGTTTGATTCTTTGCATTTTATTATCTACATTGCACTGAAGGAATTATTCGATATAATAGAAGCATTTTGCCGAGTGTTGCTTACTAAGCTTCCAAGGAAATGGCTGAAATTCTCTCTGTGTTTCTCAACCCTTCCCTCTCTCTCATACTCTGCCTCTCTTTTTCCACATGACCTAGTCCTCTCGGGCAAAATTGTCAGCCATCTCTTTCTCTGCCCATACAGCCTTTATTGAATGTTTGGGAGATCTGGATTAAGGTCTTACACAGCTAGCAAAGCCTTAATTATTTTTGCCTGTATTACTATATATTGAATCAATGTAACTTTTCAATAAAGGCGGTTCAATTCTGGACACTCCCTGATGATTCAGAGATACAGCAACCCTAGTAATAATTATCCCAGAGTGTAAAAGGTTTTTTTTTTTTTTTTCTTGGAGAAACTGGAAAATGAATCATAGTATGTAATATTATCTCAACGATCTATGCTCATCAACTGGAAGTGTCTGATAAATGAGGTAGGAGGTGGAACAATGAATGCTATATGTGGAGCTCTCTGGCAGTGGATTTCTGACTCAAATTCTGAACTTAAATTTGTCTATTCTATTTAAAACTCCTGGTTGGGCATGGGGGCTCATGCCTGTAATCCCGGCACTTTAGGAGGCTGAGGCAAGAGGATTGCTTGAGCCCAGGAGTTTAAGACCAGCCTGGGCAACATGGCGAAAACCCATCTCTACGAAAAATACAAAACTTAGTCAGGCATGGTGGCACATGCCTACAGTCCCAGCTACTCAGGAGGCTGAGGTGGAAGAATCTATTCCTGAGCCCAGGAGGTCAAGGCTGCAGTGAGCCATGATGGCACCACTATACTACAATGTGAGTGACAGAGTGAGACCCTATCTCAAAAAGAAGAAAAATCCTTACGCCATTCCTTTTTCGGGGTGCTCAGAGAGATACCAAAAGGGCTTATGAAACAGCAGAGATGCTCAAAGAACAAGATCCCCTATATAACCCTTTCTAGTCCCACATCCAGACTGGGTAGGCTTGAGTTCTGCTAGGTGGGGACTCTGACTTTCTGCTTGTAGAAATCATAGCCAACAGTCAGAAAGCAATAATCTCCCTTTGAACCAGGTGGAAAGTAGGTATGGGTGTAGGGTAAAGAGAAGAATTTCACTATCACTGTCCTGGAGACACAGTGGGCTGCCAGGGCACAGGCTCTGGAGTCCAGATGTCTGGGTTCGAGTCATCAGATACTTCCTGTGTGGCCTTGGGTGAACCGCTTAACTAGGAATCATGACAATGGCATGAGTTGAAAGAGATACTTCTTGTAAGACACTCAGTTTGGCACCTTGCCTGTAGTGCTCAGGATAGTTA
This sequence comes from Saimiri boliviensis, assembly GCF_048565385.1. NCBI lineage: Eukaryota > Metazoa > Chordata > Mammalia > Primates > Cebidae > Saimiri > Saimiri boliviensis. The sequence goes on from NC_133461.1 coordinate 101,079,916, forward strand.
GCAAGCTGCAGAGAGTATGGGCAGCACATGCCTTTGCACACAATGCTGTCTACAGAATGGCCCCTCCCCAACCTGTGATCACCCAGGCACTCGGCCCCCATTTTCACCCTCCCACTGTCTATCTCTAAAGAGATGGAGCTCCCTGTCCAGCAGGACTCTGAGAGCCCAGGAATTTTTTTGTTCAGTGACTGTGTATTAAACGTCAGCTTGATTTCTTCCCTCTACTCCAGGGAACTTCAAAATGCTGGACATTGAGCTTCCATGCACCTGGTCTAAAACAAGGAAGAGCAGAAGGTAAGATTTCTGAGGACATCCTTCATCAACCCATGCCTCCTCCCGGCCAGGCTGTGGGAAATATCTGTTGTCTTGCCTAGACCTTCACATAAATTAAGTCTGTAACAACCTTTGCGGATAGCTATTGATTTTCTATTTAACATACTGGGAAAATGAGGCTCTGAGAGGATAATGGCATACACAGATTCACACGGCCTGGAAAGAGCTAAACTAGAACTCAGCACATGACTGGTGACGTCATGGCCAGTGCTCTTCCCGTGGCTAATACCTTTACGGTTGTCCTCAGGATTCTCTTTTACTTCTCCACACATCGCTTAATATTTTCATACATTTTTTACAATTTCTTTTTAGGCTGTTGCCCTAAATTGACAGGTGCTTTTATTTCTCTCTTCCCACACCTCCTCCAAAAATTTTGTATTTTAAAAAGACTACATGTGGGGTATAGTGTATACTGCACAGGTAACTGGTGCACCAAAATCTCAAAAATCACCCCTAAAGAACTTATCCACGTCATCAAACTCCACCTCTACCCCCCAAAATTATTGAAATTTTCTTTAAAAATATGAAAGAAATATTTATCTTTTAAATTTGAGGTCTTGCTGTGTTGCACAGGTTAGGCTCAAGTGATCCTCCTGCCTCAGCCTCCCCAGTATCTGGGACCATAGTTGTGTGCCGCCACACCTGGCCGCTTCTTTTAAAGGTTCAACTCACCAGAGGAATGTGGAGGGAACGGAAGGACTCAAATGACGTTCGGAACCTTGCCGTGACTCTAGAAATGAAGCTAGAGCCTAGGGCCTGTGCCTACATGCAACTCACCAAATCATTGCTCCAATAAACCTATCCGTCAGGAACGTGCTGCTCAGCCCAAGCATCCCGAGGGGTGGTGACCAGAAGTTTGGGTAGCTGGGGACCCTGGAGAAGGTCTTCTGGCTGTTTCTGCTGCAGCTGCCCGCAAAGTGAACCTAAGACCAAGCGAGGTTTCCTTCCAGCTCTTTGGGCTGCTTCAAACCTGACTTCAGGAACACCACAGGAGCCTTGCTCAGGCAGGAAGAGGTGGGGTGGGTATGACAGGCCCTGGGAGTCTGTACAAAACTGGTCCTGGCCACCCTGTAGGCTGAGAGCCGGGCAAAACCGATGGAGAAGCTCTGAGAAAACCAGCTCCACCTCCCTGCGAGAGAGGAGGTGGGGAAGGGGTGACAAGCGGAAGTCAAGTATGCTTTTTCCCTTTAAGTGAACCTGAACATATCTGCTAAGTGGCCAGGAAGGAGGAAAGGGTTGCATCCATCCTGTCTTCCTCCCATCCAATGCAGAGGAAAGCCTTCACCCCTCCTTGGTCTGTTCCAATCTGCATTTTTGCCAGTAAGACTAGTTGGGTCTCCACTCAGTTTAAGGTCCATGAATAAAACCAGAGGACTTAAAAAGAGGAAACATCAACAATGAAACGATCGGAAAGTACAGTGAATGTTCAGCAATCATTTTCATTCCCCCACTTGGAGATGAAGGCATCATGGAAAAAACTCTGGGCACATCCCCTAAGAAGGGGATGGAAGCCACTGGTCTTTGATGAAAGACAGAGCAGGTGGAGACACTCACTCAGATACAGGCTCAGCCTGTTTCTCTATGAATTAGACATCTGGGGGAAAATCCCTGCCAACAAAAATCCATCAAATTTCCAGATGTTTTCAACTACCCACACACTGGGTGGCATATAGACCCAGCTGCTTTATCTAGTTAGAAAGGAAAGAATTATCAGCAATGTTTCTGAGTGCTGGGTTTTTCATTCTGGTTTTGACAGTTTCTTTATCATGTCACTTGACTTCCAGAAGACACCATCCTCTCCAATGCTGGGATGGCGCAGGAACCGAAGGTTACTCCCAGAGCTCTGCTCAGCCACAAGAGGAGAATGACCTCTTACAAGTGTCCTAGAATAGTCAGGAACTTACACTCTACCATCAAACCACCAGGCAGATGCCATTCCAAGGACAGCACAGCCCATCCAAGGTTCCCCATCAAGCACTGCTGACCTCACAGTCTTTGATTCATGGGGGGTTAACGAAATCTCTTCCCTTTTTAGTTTTACCCAACGCTGCTTGTTGTAAACGTTTTTGTGTCAAGACATGAGAGGAGCAGCCTAAAGGTAAAGTGGGTTGCAAGTTAGCCCCAGTCCTCAGCAGTTTCCAATTTGCTCTTTGGCTGTTGGCGCCCCTCATCCATGATGAGACGATTTGACTCTCATATACTCATTACATTTGTGTTATGTCATGCCATGTTATATTTTAGAACATTGCTCAAAAACGGGTTTGATAGATGACATTAATTTTTGTTCTTAGAAACTGTATGTCTTTTCCTCTTTTTTTCTCTACTCTCCACAGCCCCCTACTCAGGCACCTGCTATCAATTTGACTTGCATGTAACTAGAATTCGCAGAACTTGTTGGTTGCTCCTGCTGGCTCCTGTCCACATGTGCCAAGAGGACATGCAGGCACTGTGACAGTAAGCAGAAAGCACCACATGGCATCCTGTGGGGTGGGTGACTGAGAGAGAGCAGATTGGCTTCATGGACGGCATAGGGCTAGGAAGTCCAAACACTCCTCAATTGTATGTATGGCTCTACCATGGTTAATTCCATGACCTGCAGAGTTTGCTCATGTCTGTTTTCCCCCATCTTGCTTTGTGTTACTATTTTTTGAGATGGAGTTTTGCTCTTGTTGCCCAGGCTGGAGTGCAATGGCACGATCTCTGCTCCCTGCAACTTCCACCTCCCAGGTTCAAGTGATTCTCCTGCCTCAGCCTCCTGACTAGCTGGGATTACAGCACCCCCAGCCACAACCGGCTGATTTTTGTATTTTTAGTAGACATGAGATTTCCCCATCCTGGTCTTGAACTCCTGACCTTCAAGTGATCCATCGGCCTTGGCCTCCCAAAGTGCTGGGATTACAGGCATGAGCCACTTCACCTGGGCCCATCTTGCTTTTAGATGGAACCCTTGCCTGGCTGTGTGAGTCATTCATGTCCCATGGTGAGAAGAGCAAAGCATCTCTTTGGAGATAAATGGCTGGAGCTATACAATGATGTACTGTTGGCTCCTACTTTGCCAACACTAGGGTACACTGTGTGGTGTGTATCCCCAAAGTAAAACCCTCACCTACCTCTGAATCCATTTCCATTGCCACTGGAGCAGGCAGGTGAAGGGGAGCCTTGGGGCCTGATGACAGGGGCAAAGGCACTCTTCTGTTTGACAGCAGGAAAAACTGAAGAGGAAAATGGGAGGATGGAGGATGTACTGGAAGATCCAACGGTGGGACTCGATGACATGACTGGAAAGCAAACGCACAATCCTCATTTAGAACTTAAGATCTTCCTTCAGTTCACACATTTGGCATACATTTATTGAGAAATCGTTAATTTCCAGGCATTGTTCCAGATTGCAGGGATTAAAAAACAAAAAAAAGTTGAATGTGACAAGATTCCTACCCTGTCCAGTGGGAGGAATAGACACATAAAACAACTAATATGGTAATGATCCTATTAGCAGAAGGTACCCAATGCCCAGGAGATGCAGGCAGCAGAGGGCTCTTCCGCTTCGGAGAATTAGGAAGGTGTCTTCAGGAAGTGATGTGGGACCGGGTCTTCATTCAGGAGTAGAAGCTTGGCAAGAGAGAAGAATGACACCAAACATGCCTGAAAAATCATCAGATCTACCCAGCAATGGAAATCACTTTTACACCCTACAGAAAGTCCTATCTGGGAGCTATGTGCCTCCTCGGTAACTCCTAAGGCTCTAGGGGTTTGGTCTGTAGGGTTAATGTCTTCTGAGAGCGCCATCTCTGTGGGCCACTTCCTCATTAAATGTAAAAGTTTATTAACATTCATAAGATTGCCTTCCTCTCCCATACTTTCAGTGCTCCTGGGAAGTATAGCTGCAAGTCAGTCTCCCCTGACACGATGTTTAGAAAAAAGCACCAATATTAACGACATTACCATTAAAATGACTTAAGGGAAACCAAAAGCTGAGCGCTGTAATTTCCAAGAATAATAAAAGCAGTTTACATGATGGAATACTCCACCAAGTTACATCATGCAAGATGACAATTTTATGTTCTATGTTCAACTTAAGAGAGGGGTAAATACACAAGGGTAAAACTCTTAGATACAACACCTTATAGTATAAGGTCAAGTTTTAGGCACTTGGTTAGCATAATTCCCAGAATTTTAAACTGTCCACGTCACATGACCTGATAAAAGTATTCCTGGAGCATAATGGCAAAGCCCAGCGGTGCTAACTCTAGCTCTGTATTTTCAGTGGACCAGCTGTCTTTGAGGACATGGGCGAGACTTAGGACTGAAAGACCAAGTACAAGGTGAACTAGAGGTCAGATGTCCATGAACAACTCTACCCTAATTTCCCCTCCCTCCCTACAAAAATACGTTTTGGGCCACGTCTACCCAATTGCCTGTATAAAGCACTTAGATATCACACCTCCCATATGATGTCTTTTGTGGCTGAACTAAAATCCAAAGACTTCAAAAGAAGAGCTTTCTCTAAAAACTTCTTATCCTTAAAGTAGTCTTGATTAAAGGAGCTCTGCATGTCAGTACATAGGGGAGCATCACACACTGGGGTCTGCTGGGGGAGCTAGGGGAGGGACAGTGGGGTTGGGGAGGTTGGAGAGGGGATAATATGGGGAGAAATGCCAGATGTGGGTGACAGGGGGATGGAGGCAGCAAACAGCATTGCCACGTATGTACCTATGCAACAAGCCTGCATGATCTGCATATGTACCCCAGAATCTAAAGTACAATTAAACTGCAGACGAGAACAAAGTTCTGGAATAATCTCATACAATACTTGAACATGCAAATGAATAAAAGCATTGTTGGGCTAACAGGACACAGGGTTAAGCATTAGGAGTGGGGCTTATTCATGATTCTGAGCAAAATCTCTTCTAGCCTTGGGTTTGGCATTAGTGAAATAGAAAAACAAAAGACCAAAATAAAAAAAAAAAAATCCAAAGCAGAAAAGCCCCAACTAAGGCACAGAATTAGAGGCCAAAGAGAAGCTGAGGCTTAGTAGGCCCTGATTCTACTATGGTCCAATATCTGCGATACTACGTAATCCACGTGTCCCCCAAATGGTGCCTCGGTTTCTGTGTCATCAACAGCAGAACCTCCTCTCAGACGTCACCATGGAAGAGGTGTTTATGATGTGACTTAGGCATTCCCACACACTCCATTCCATTTCTATTCAGCAAATGACTCACTAGTACAGATAATTATTTTCTAATAACAGATTTCAATGGAAAGTAGGGCCCATTAGATCAAAATGGTTCCCTCGCAGTGGGAGGGGAAACACCTCAAGCTTTACTAAGTAGCGTGAAGGAATTGTTGCTGTGTTGAATAAATACTTGCCTGTTTTAAATATTTCTTACAACAATTTCATAAAAATGCCAAATGCATTCAAATTAAATTTTGATGAAAATATAATAAAACTAGTACAAGTAATTTGAATTTGTACATTTTGGTAAACACAATTACTGTGCTTGTTAACACTGTAAGAGACAGGAAGCTTTGTTTAAAAATTTTCTTACATAGTAAGAAAGCACTTATCTTAATCTGTGAAATCACAGTTGTACTAACACAGAAATAGTTAGATCTTTAGAGCACCACAGAGTTCAGAAACAGACCTGGGTATAGATGGGAATTAATACTTAAGGTGACATTTCATATTAATAGGAAAATAAATGCATGGAAAAATACACTAACCATTTGGAGACTAAGTTTAGAGTACTTCCTCATGTTAAACACTGAAGTAAAGCTGAATAGATTAAAAGGTTATTTTTAAAAGCAGAAAAAAGTGCTAGTAGAGATATTAGGATGGTTAGAAGTTTACAAAATGCATTTGCCGCATAATGAAAAACTTCGACCTCAAACGCAAAAAGGCAAATGACAGATTAAGAAAAATATTTGCAACACTTATTTAGATATGCTCATATCCTCAATAGCTCATAAGTTTTCATAAGTTAACTGGAAAAAGACCACTCCAAGAGAAAAATGGGCAAAGGACATGCAAAAAGAAAATCAGAAATAAAAATGACCAAGAGAGATCCATATAGAAACACTCAAACTGATTCGTAACAAAATGCTAAACAAGACAGTAACAAGATCTTATTTTCCACTTACTAAATACATAAAGAAAAAATTAACAGGGTGGAGAAACATACATTCTTTCCTTTCTGAGGGAAGAATTAACCTCTCTGAAGGGACATTGGCAATATATATCAACATATTTTAAAATGTGCACATCCTTTGACCCACTAATTCAATCCCTAGAAATTAATCCCAAGGAGATAGTCATGACTGTGCCAAAAATAATAGGTTCAAGGGAATTTTTATAATAATGAAAAATTGGGAAGTAAGTGACCCACAATAGGGTACATAATATTTAGTGTATGCAATAGAATGCGATGTCAATATTAAAACTAATGTTGTAGAATACTTAATCACATGGAAATAGACACCTCTTCAGATGAGAAAAACAGATTACATAACACACATATTAAGCTCCCTTTACTTTTTAAAAATAAATATAGCAAAAGTCTAGAAGGATGGGATACACATCCAAAATTTTAGCAATGGTATCTCTGACTGATGGGATTATGAATATCCTTAAATGTATTGCTTTCACTTGTCCATATCTTCAGAATTCTCTACTTGAATATCCTTAAATGTATTGCTTTCACTTGTCCATATCTTCAGAATTCTCTACAACAAGCATATTACTTTCAATACACAGTAGGAGAAACCAGTAAAGGCTATTACATTTTAAAAAGACAAAATCTCTATTTCTTTGGAAGAAATAAATAATACAATCCTTAGCAATAGGCATAATGGCATTTAAAAATAATTTTAACTTTTCTCTTTCACTTACTGCCTATACACAAAGTTGTCTGTTAAACGCTGTAACACCACTCCCCACCCCCTGCCCCCCACCAAGAAAGCAAGAGACAAATAAATCCTCACATTCCTGGAAAACGCTTGATAATTGCAGTCAACTTTTAAAAGCACACATCACTCCTCATATCTCTGTTCCCCATTCTTATGACCCGGGCCCGTATCACTGATGGATTTGATGAAGCCCAGCTTCCTCTCTGTGACTCTGGTAATTTTACTGCTTTTCTTCCACCCTCTCTTTCATTGATGTTATGGCAGAATCTCATTAGTTGTGCATCAGAGCAGACACTGCAATTTTCAGAATGTATCTATCTATGACTGGAAGGCTATCCTTTAAAAATTAACAATGGTTACCTCTGCATAGACACAGTGTGTCATTTTTCTTTCCTCCTTTTTACTTCTATGTGCTTTTCAAGATGTCTGTAATGAGAATATTACTATTTTATTAGGTTTTCCTTTCTGAAGAAGTAGAAATATATCAGAATTCAAAGAGATGGTTCTTACGGTGAGAGTATGCTTTCTTTTAATAATTATTTTCATACGTTCTATGTTTTCTATAATTTTACTATTTTACTATAGAAAAATGTCTTAATATTTTTGAACCTATAAAATGATAGAAGCCCAGAGCATGGTCTAAGCCTCTGAATGTAATGTAGGAATCTATGAGGACAGGTTGGATTCCTGCCTGTATGGATTCTGTCCCAAGCTCTGCATAGGCTTGGTGGCTATTCTGCTTTGGAAGAAGTGGTCCCCATGGGTGTTACAGGCTTGTTAAATAGACAATCTTTTGGGACTGCAGAGAGAACCATTTTAGGAAAGTTGATCGCATGTACTTCCAATTGAGAATTTCTCTGGACATCTATCTCTCTATGGATAGGGGCCAAAGTAAAGGCAAGTATGTCTGGCCCAGAAATCTGTGTGAACATGGGGAGTTAAGGAAAAACCACTTTTCTTTGCACAAGGATTGATTGGCTTGCATAGTCTCGGCTGGAACTCACCAGGCACATATCCTCCTTTGCATCCAGCCATTGCATTTTTTGGAGCTAAGGGGTCTGTCAGCATTTCATTATAACCCCTTATTGTCAGGAGTTTAGAATTCGGCTATAAAAACTTGCACTGAGCTGGAACTTGGCACACTGCTACTGCCAGGAAGTGAAGTTTGTATGTAAAATTGAAAAAACATCTGTTTGGCCATTTTGTGAAGTAGTGCAAGAGCAAAAACAGTAAAGATGCAGGTTTCTGATACTCTACATAGGCTGTCATGCAAGTCAAACTTGACCAAGAAGCTTGGCTCTATTTCTTTCTTTTTTTAGTGTCTCTGGCAGGTATTTGCTCTGTGGCACGGTCCAGCCACGTCAGATGCATTAAAAAAAAAAAAATCATAGAATTGTGTTTTCAGACACAAGCAACTGAATTGACAAAAGGTTTTCCCCTGGGCTTTTCTTTCTTATATTTCCCAGAGAAGTAAAGACTTGGCCGGCTAGAAATACAGGTCAGGTGCTATTGTAATGAACTCCACTGGGTATTCATGGAGTAGGGGAATTTGATTGTAATGAATGCACTGTTTGGAATTTCATTGCTATCTTGCAACTCCTTCAGACCTTCCCTCCAAAAGTGAAGGTGGAAGCCATCACACTAGATCCAGCAGGTACAGGGAGGAGGTCTTTTCCAGTCTCTCCTTCCCTCTCCCAGTTGGGCAGGGTGCCTTCCTCTTTTTTCTATTCTGTGTCCACCATCTCATTTTAATCGGTAATTTGGCTGTTAGTTTTCTTGTGGCAGTGGGTTTGAGTGATCATGAAAGAGCAGTAGAAGGAAGTTGTCACTGATGGGTGTGGAAAGGGTTTCTCTCTACCAAATGAATTATTTAGGAAGAAATATTAAGCAATTAACACCTAACTGTGCATTTTCATTCATCTTTTTTCTCTCCTTTCTTCCCCATTCTCTTCACTATCACACTACATACTGTATTATAAAAGTGATCATTTTTTATGTACAAGAACAATTGATTCAACCTCATTCATATATACATAAATTAGGAAATTTCCACTTTTGTAGACCAAAAATGGCCAAATAGAGGGAATTTCACATGGTTTAACCTAATATTACACTATAAATATGTTAAATATTTCTTATATTATTGAATAATTTAAAAACATAGTATTCTGAATGTGATGATGTATTCTAGTCCCTTTTTTACTGGCTATGAACTCTTAAGTTATTTAATAGCTCTTCCTCTCTTACAAGGGAAAATGATAATGATAATAATGATTGTATCGATGTCACAAGGTTGTTGTGAGGCTCTGACTGGACTCTAGATGTCAACATGCTTTTTAAGCTGTAAAGTGGAATGTAATTAATCTTATTGATGTCCCTACTGTAACACTGTTTACACATCATTTGTAGGAGTTGTTAAAGATGTGGTCTCTTTACCATACCAGACACCTTCTCCAGGAGGAAGCATGGGAAAGACCTCCCCAACATCTCAGTGACAGAAATAGCCACATTTCTCCTGAGTTACTTTGAAAACTAATGTGTGGACATAAAATCTTATAACAAATAGTGATTCTCTCTTTGCTTTAGCCTCTTGTAAACTCAGAATAAAATAAATGGCTCCCTTGAATAGACGAAATGGCATTAATGCTTGCCCTGGCATTTATCTAATTTCCTGAGCCACATTTGTTTCTTTTATCATATTTTCTTGTTAGATCCTGTTTTATACTTTCGTATTACCTATTTGACTGTGAGAATTCCCCCAAACACTTCTTGGAACAAGATAAGGTAAAAACAAATCAAGCAATCAGTTATTTGTCTAGAGTCTAGACTATTGTTATCTAATTAACTTGGGTCATCTGACAAGATCCAACACAGAACTCATGTCTTTGCAGTAAGAAGATTTTCATTGTACTAGAAGAACTGACCTCTACTACCTTTTGCTGCTTGGCTGTGACTTTATCTCATCGTGTAGTGTATGAATCCAACTGATAATCCAGAAATAACTCATACATGTGTGTCCCCAGGGAACCGAAAGTCCAAAGACTATGAAAGGCAGCTTCTGTGACATGTCAGTTCCTAGGCTATGGTGGACATGGCTGTATGCTGCCCTTGACATGTCCTTGCTCTTGGCACAAGGAAACCACTCTGGGCGAAAAGAGGGCAAGGTGCACACTTGCAACAAGACTCAGCATTTCAAGAACACTCTATTCAATCACTTCAGCCTCTCCATTTCAGCTCGTCCCCTGGCCTAAAGTATTCCCTGGGTAGGTTTGAGAACTGCACTCTCTCAGGCTCCTGGGACCATTGTGTAACTTCCCAGCATTACCTCCCAAGGCAAACCAAGTGGGGTTTTCACAACTTCCCAGAGCAGGGACTTTGCTACTAGACCACAGATTAAGATGAAGAGGTTCTGTCTCAACATATCACACGATTGCATGCAGTCAACTTCCACCTCTCTGGAAGTACTGAAGGGAGGGGAAAACCAGGTCGCAAAGTCAAAAAGAAGCATGGTGCGATATACAAAATAACTCAAAGTCATCGAGTCTATGCCCAAATTATTAACCTGCTCTGTTCTAGCTATGTGATCTTAAGTCAGAAAACTGCAGTGAAACCAAACTTCCTAGTCTATAGCATAAAGATCAAGTTCTTATCAGAAAGTTCTTATGGAGATTTAATATCACATCTGCAAGTGCCTAAGAGTACACATATTGTTAACTGAAATGGAATCTTAATTCCTTGCTCCCACTTACATAGGCCACACATGCTCGCTCTTTATAAAAAGGGAATTGTTTCAAACCTTTTCTTTCCCCAAAAGGCCTTGAGTAACCACGTAAGCCAAAGTCCAGCTAAGAGAAAAGAACAAAAAGCAGGAAGGACGCTTCATCAGGAAACTAGGCTGCTCTCTGACAAGTTAGAAAGATTTACAAATGCAGCTTTCTCCCAAAAGGCTGAATAGTCAAGCCCAGAGACAGAAAACCATGGAGGGCCAGAGGGATGGAGAGGTCACTTACTTCCATAAGGAGAACCAGTGGGTGAGCCATTTAGAAATCCTGGTGATCCTGGAACACCCAGGTTGGCCATGGGGACGTTGCTGTAGCCATTCATACTGTTGCTGGAGGTACTGTAATTAGACTGTTGAGGTGTGGAACTGGAAGAGTATCCCCGCGGAGAGATGCTGCTTGTGTTGCGGATGTATCCTTGGCAACAAAGAAAAAGCCCAGGTCAATCAACAGGCATACACCGGCAGGCCACATGTGGCCAGCACAGGTCCACGTTGGTCCCAGACTATAGAATGCCACCAGCTGCCCAAGGCAGTTGTGAGAAGTGTGCAGTCCGTCTTCAGCCTTTTAGACCTTCCTCTCTCCCCACATCTATGCAAGGCCATGCCCTTGACCCTCCTCTTCATTCAAACCTGCACGCAGCACCTCTAGCTCACACTAATGAGCAAATGGCTAATGGCAGTGTGGAGTTCCCTCTCCCAAATCATACTTCATATGACACTGGAGTCCAATGAGATATGATATGATTAGTGTCACTTAGAAAAGCATTCTGTGGTCAAGTTAGGCTGGGCAGATGTTACGCACTGTAGGATTTCTTGACGATTCATGCACAGAAGGCCTAGAGAATAAATAAACTGGTTTGACTTTGCTAGCCTAGTGTTTGCCAGATTTAACATGCCATAGCATCTCTTGGCAGGGCCTGCAGGGGAAGGTACCTTAACCTCTCTGGGGCCAACTGTATTCTATGGAACAGTTTTAGAAATGTTAGTTCAATGTAATTGCTATACCCTAGGTGCAAGTGGGGAATCATTTTCATTCAAAAAGTATTGATGAGTTTTCCTAAAATGTGCTACTCTTTGACCTAGAACTTTGGGGCATCAGCAGTGAGTGTGAGGGACCCAGTCTATACCTGGGAGGAGGAAAGGAGTGGAGAAACCACAGCACAGAGACATCGTGTCATATGTCCTGAAATAAAACCACTTCGGTGAACTGTCTCTAAAACAATTTAGGAAACAACCCAAATTTGTCACCAGATGACAAAAAATTTGATGTTTTGTCTATGGGCCCCATGTCTACAAAAACAAAAGTAATAATATGTCCTATCTACTTTTTTTTTTTGAGACAGGGTCTCGCTCTGTTGCCCTGACTGGAGTGCAGGGGCACGATCATGGCTCATTGCAGCTTCAGCCTCCTGGGTCAATCTCTCCTCCCACCTCAGCCTCCCAAGTAGCTGAGACTACAGGTAAGCACTACCACACCTGGCTAATTTTTGTATTTTTTGTAGAAATAGGGTTTCACCATGTTGCCCAGGTGAGTCCGAAACTCCTGAGTTCAGGCAGTCTGCCCACCTCAGCCTCCTAAAGGGCTGGGATCACAAGTGTGAGCCCCCCTACCTGGCCGACCTACTCTTTTGTAAAAACTTACCCTGGGCAAAAAAATGTGGAATTCTTTTCCAATGAATAAATAAAATTAGAGGGAGAAAAAAACTATCCCAATGTTAAGGACTTCATTAGGAACATTTACTCCTTTTAAAAATGATTCGTGACAGATTTAGACTTAGTGCTTCAATCATAAAATCAATCTCAATGCAAAGATCTTTACATGATCTGTTTCACATGTAAGAGCACAGCTGTCTTTACATTGGTTTGTTGTTATATATTTTCATATGAGATAATGCAAAATAGGAGTTACCAAATAAAACCAAGCCATTAGCCAGGCGCGGTGGCTCAAGCCTGTAATCCCAGCACTTTGGGAGGCCGAGGCGGGTGAATCACGAGGTCAAGAGATCGAGACCATCCTGGTCAACATGGTGAAACCCCGTCTCTACTAAAAATACAAAAAATTAGCTGGGCATGGTGGCGCGTGCCTGTAATCCCAGCTACTCAGGAGGCTGAGGCAGGAGAATTGCCTGAACCCAGGAGGCGGAGGTTGCGGTGAGCCGAGATCACGCCATTGCACTCCAGCCTGGGCAACAAGAGCGAAACTCCGTCTCAAAAAAAACAAAACAAAACAAAACAAAAAACAAAAAACCAAGCCATTCACTCTTGGTTACTAGGAAGAGAACTTTGAGTATCATAAATAATGGCAATAATCAGCTTCTTTCTAGTATTCAGTCTGATAATTACAATAGCAGAAGCATAAATTTCTTTTCAACTAATAGCTCTAAATCTGTTTTCCATAAGCTCAAATCCTTCTAAATTCATAATAGTCAATTCTTTCTTTTTTTTTTTTTTTTTTTTTTTTTTGAGACAGGGTCTTGCTCTGTTGCCCAGGCTGGAGTGCACTTTCACACTGTGTGTGTACTCACATTCAGCCTCAGCTCGTGCACAGGTGTGCCAGCACACCCCACTGATCACTATAATCTCCACTTCCCAGGCTCATGCAATCCTCCTACGTCAGCCTCCCAAGTAGCTGCAACTACAGGTACCCACCATGACACCTGCCTATTTTTCGTAGAGATGGATTTTTGCTATGTTATCCAGGATGGTCTCAAACTGCAAGGCTCAAGAAATCTACCTGCTTCAGAGTCCTAAAGTGCTGGAATTACAGGTGTGAGGTACCATGCTGTCATAATACTCAATCTTCTTAAATATTTCCAGACATTCTGCCTGGTACCTAAGAAGGTCAGACTCTAATAATGTATCATCTATAATCTGGAAATGATTGTACTGCCTATCTGTGGACACACTCTGTTGGACCTTTATGACTCAACCTCTGACTCCATCTGCTCCAGCAGAACTTACTTTTTAAATGAATCAGATATATTTGGATTTTGATTCTAAGAAAAGTGGTACCTTGATTATTTCCTTGTGTTGACTCTGAGATGCTGACCCCAAGCTGGCTGCCATAGGAGTTGATTCCCATCATGCCACTGTGTGCTGGGGAGCTGGAGAGGGCTGGAAGCTGGCTGGGATTCCTGGGGACACTGTAGAGGGCTTCAGCAATGTCTGCGGCTCGCTTCAAAATGATGTCCTACAAAACGTCAGGCTAATGTGAGCATTCTATCCAGCATAAAGTGCAAAACTCAATAAAGGGTAGGATGCGAGTATCTCACCTGGTTATTGTGTGGTGTGCCATAAAGGGCTTCCACTAGATCGGCAGCTCTTTTCAACAGCATTTCCTGGACAACAAGCAAGGGTGGGGTATTGTCAAAGGCAAAATCCAAAACGGCAAACAAAAGAAAATTATAGGCAAAAATGAGAAATCCACACATCCCTCCCAAAATGTAAGTAATTAGCCAAGAGGTCCTATATTTGGTTTGACAGGTAGAATACCATTTTACATATAAATCTCTCTATAAATACACGTCTTTAAAATTTGCCTCTATAAAATGGCACCATAAATGGATGTGTTACCAAAACAAAAAACAACTGAGAATGGAGTTGTTTAAAACAATTGAGAGTGAAGTTTGTTAAAATTAATAATGTCATGGAAGTTCTGTTAAGAGCTACTTTCAGCCCATTCTGTTTTAAAAATCTAGTCCTCTAATTAACCAAATATTCTTAAAATGATTGATGGATTTGAGTTTAGCTGCTTGCCAAGGAGTTGTCCAGAGTACTGAAATTATCTTGGCAATGCCTTCTGCAAAATTTTATTCTAATAAAGATGAATTCTTTCAATAATATTTCCCCCTGTACACTTTAACCAGAGAATTAGGAATCACGAATCCCTTTCCTCTCATTTTGCCTTTTCCACCTCCTGTTTTTTTACAGCCTTTGAAATTGCTATTAACCTACTTTCCAGATAGCATCTAATTTAATAGCGGGACTAGGGATTTTTCCAGGAGGAAAATAAAGGTGTGATGTAGAAGCAGCTGAGGTGCTTAAATTTTATTCACAGCATGGAAAAGAGAACACAGCATTTTCTAATTTGTGTGTTTAAAGTGCAAATACAAATGTGAAAATAGTCATCAGCTAAATGACAATAAACTGATACACTTTTTAAATAAAGCTAACATCGTGAGCCAAATTCGTAATTTTATAAGGAAGTTCACTTGAAAGTGATGTATTTCATAGAAATTTTATACAGAAGTATTTTTCTCCTCATTAGACACCTATGTACATAGTAGACCCTCAGTGAATAATATTGATTGTGGGTCCCTGCAATTATGGGTAAACAGAAACATTTAAATACAAAGGAGTGGAAGCTTATACTTTTAACCAATTATGCAAATATTTATTTTTATAAAGGTGGCCATGTTTTATAAGCTGAATACTCCTGTCGTGTATCTGTTTTATAGGCTCAACTGTTCAAATTTCATATTTCCTCAGAGATTAATAAATACAACCATAATATATTTCATAGTTAGCAGATATTTTATGTGCCTCTTGTATCTAAAGCTTAGCCAAATTTCAAGGCCTAATTAATTTTAATGGGACATAAATGCCGGGATTTGTCTAAGTTTGCTGAAATTCTACACAAATGGCTTCACATGTCAATTTCCAAAGCATGTTACCTTGGCTAATCTCTCAGGATCTCCAGGATGCCTGGGGATGACCTTCTGCAGTCTCTGGAAACCATAGTCTATAGTGGGTTCATTTAATGCTGAAAAAGAAAAATCCTCTCTCTCAGTTTGTATCCTGGCCATAAAGCAAACCTTCTTTTTTTTTTTTTTTTTGAGACAGAGTTTCACTTTTGTTACCCAGGCTGGAGTGCAATGGCGCGATCTCGGCTCACCGCAACCTCCGCCTCCTGGTTTCAAGCAATTCTCCTGCCTCAGCCTCCCAAGTAGCTGGGACTACAGGCACGCACCACCATGCCCAGCTAATTTTTGTATTTTTAGTAGAGACGGGGTTTCACCATGTTGACCAGGATGGTCTCGATCTCTTGACCTCGTGATCCACCCGCCTTGGCCTCCCAAAGTGCTGGGATTACAGACTTGAGCCACTGCGCCCGGCCTAGCAAACCTTCTAATTAATTCTTCCACAGGTGATAAGAAGGTTCTGGATGCATAATGGATGTAATCAGTTAGGGTTTTTGCTGTTGACACTGGTTAATTCACATCTAAATTTAGAATTTATAGTACTTTTATATTTTTCCATTAGAATATCATTTCAAAATTTCAGATTATTACAATGATCATTTCTGCTTTAAGTGTACATACTTAAACTTCTCTGTTCACTATCAAATAAAGAAATAACACAAGTAACCATATCTCAATTTCTTACGAAGTTAATAAACTATTTTTTTATTATTTGCCTTTTTCTCCTTCATCTCCTTCCTAAGTAGGACTGTATTGTCTATCACTTCTTCTAAATATCACTTTTCCTTAATCAGTCTCTTAAATATTTACATTCATACATATATAAACCTTCTATGAGCTTATTCTCATAAACACTGTTTTTATGCATACTATGATTCCACAATTTTCAATTATATTTAGTTACACCCACATCTGTTAAATGTCAGCTCCCCATCCCATCCCCACAAATACTGCAAATTTTATTCCACCACTATGCTCCCATTAAGATAGGGGCTGGCACATGGTAGGCACTTAGTGTCAGTAATTATAAACAAGTGAGCACATTAATGAATGGCATACTTTAGCATTCCCACTATTCTAAAGAGTTTTCAGCATGCTTTTTTTTTTTCTTTCTCCTTCTTCCCTTTATTTTTAAAAAGTTTCTTGTTTAAACTTCATGGTTTTAAAATTAATGCATGATTAAAGCAAAAGATACAAATAATAAAATAATATTCACCTGCATTGCTGTTATGCAAAAATAAACACAGTAATGTGTATTTCCTTTAATCTTTTTTGTATATATTTTATAATGTATGTATGTTGCTATTATTCTATCAAAACAATACCTTTTAAAAAAATATTAAAAACATTAAATATAGAAGAAAAAATTAGCATAAACCCACTTAAGAAATGAGCCGGATTAACATTTTTTGCTTATATCTTTTCAGATTTAAACCTACACATATACTTAAAATTATTCAGAGACATACTGTTCACACTGTGACATAAGCTACTGTTCATCCACTTAACAATATATCATAAACTTTCTCTCGGATCATTAACTATTCTTTTATGACATTATTTTAAATTCCTGCATATTTTTCTATGACATGTTCTATTTTATTTAAATGGCTTCCTAATATTGGGCATTTAATGTGACCCTAATTTCTCTCTATTATAAATATCAGAGAAATAATTATCCCTTGTGCATAACTTTAATTATTCCAATTGCAAAATTCCAAGAATTAGAATTACTGGACCAAAAATTATGATATATATTTTGGGCCTTTCAGACATATGGTCAAATCACTCCTCAGGAGAAAGGAGTTTAGTCTTCCTCCAGCAATGTGTCCGCTCATTTTAAATTATATTTTTTTACTTGAGGTTGAAGAATTTTTTCTTATATTTGCCAATCATGTTAATTTCTTCTTTTATAAACTGCTTATTAATACTTTCTGTACTCTTCTTTCACTTGTAAAAATATATGTTGAGATTTTTAATACTCTGGTATCATGTTGTAATATCATATCCCAATTTATCCTTAAGTATTTGATGCATAGAAAGACCACCTCTACTCCAAGAACTGGTAGGTACACAAACACACATACACATACACACACACACACACACACACAAATGTATATGTATATACACATATGTGTACACATATATGAATGCTTAAATTATTTAACTTAGGCCCAGCGCGGTGGCTCACGCCTGTAATCCCAGCACTTTGGGAGGCCGAGGCGGGTGCATCACGAGGTCAAGAGATTGAGACCATCCTGGTCAACATGGTGAAATCTCGTCTCTACTAAAGATACAAAAAATTAGCTGGGCATGGTGGCGCTTGCCTGTAATCCCAGCTACTCAGGAGGCTGAGGCAGGAGAACTGCCTGAACCCAGGAGGTAGAGGTTGCGTTGAGCCGAGATCGTGCCATTGCACTCCAGCCTGGGTAACAAAAGTGAAACTCCGTCTCAAAAAAAAAAAAAAAATTATTTAACTTATCTTTGCCACAACTTAAGTGTATTTCACAATTTATTGAATGATTTCTGGACATATATTCTGCTTTATTGATCTATGTTTCTATTCTGGGTAAAAAAAATTGCACTACTGTGGTTGTGATACATGTTTAATGTTTGATAGTGTAAGTGCCCTTCCACAAATACACAATCTTTTATAACTACATTTTCTCAACTATTCTGTTTTTTGTTTTTTGTTTGTTTGTTTGTCTGGAGACACAGTCTTGCTCTGTTGCCCAGGCTGCTGGAGTAGAGTGGTGAGATCTTGGCCTACTGCAACCTCCACCTCCTGGGTTCAAGAGATTCTCATGCCTCAGTATCCTGAGTAGCTGGGATTACAGGCATATGCCACCATGCCTGGCTACATTTTTTTGTGTTTTTTAGTAGATACAGGATTTTACCATGTTGTTCAGGCTGGTCCTGAACGCCTGGCCTCATGATCCCCCTGCCTTGGCCTCCCAAAGTGCCAGGATTACCGGTGTGAGCCACCGCGCCCAGGCTTCTCAACTATTCTTACCCATTTATTCTTTCCAGATTAATCTTAAGGAAATTTCCAAAAAAATTTCAGTTGCATTAAATCTACAACTAGAGAGAAAATGGATGGCTTTGCAATAGCAACGGTCCACCTTCCTCTTTAGATCCCTCAGTAAACTGTGTACTGCTCAACGTATAGGTGTTAAGTTTTTTGCTTTCCATTTTAATTATTTGCTGTCTATTTCACTGTGAATATGGCTGTTCCTTAATCATATTGTCCAAGAGTTTTATTAGTGTCTAGAAACACTTTTGTGTTTTACACATCTGTGCAGAAAGTCTACGGTATAGAGATTAAGACAATCAGCTTTAGAGTTGAGTAGATCTAGGGTCTGAATTCCAGCTCCACATTGTCTGTGAGCTGTTTAAAATCCATTTTATGGGTTGGCTGTCAAAATCAAATAATACTGTTTCTATAATGTTCCCAGCACTGCGCTTGGCATAGAAAATATCTTTTTCTTTTCTTTTGAGATGGGGTTTCACTCTGTTGCCCAGGCTGGTCTCAAACTCCTGGGCTCAAGAAATCTGTCCACAGCCTCCCCAAGTGCTAGGATTACAGGCGTGAGCCACTGCACCTGGCCCATAAAAGATCTTAACCAAAGGTAACCATTATTTTGTAACAAAAATCCCTGACAGATATCACTGTGTTTTTTTTTTCCTATTACTTCTGTTACGCCTGTACATTCATATTATCTACTTACAGTGATAATTTTGTCTCCTTTTGACACACATATTATCCCATTTAGTTCACTTAATCCTATTCTTGTGTTGACTAAAACTTCCCAAACAACGCCCCAAAATGAGGATAAAGTTGGATATTCTTGTTTTTCTCTGAATGGGAGTGACATATTTTACCACCAAATGTGATGTTGGCTATTTGAGATAGATATTATTGATCATGTTTCAATAAGGGTTATCAGGACTTCTTGGGGTTTTAGAAAATCACAGTCACAAGAATTTTCTCCTTTAGCCAAATATATATATATATACACACAAACTTTTGCTCTGTTGCCCAGGTTGGAATGCAATGGCACGATCTCAGCTCACTGCAACCTCCACCTCTCCGGTTCAAGCATTTCTTCTGTCTCAGCCTCTCTAGTAGCTGGGATTACAGGTGTGAGCCACTGCACCCAGCCTATATTATATTTTATAATATATTTTCCAGTATTTCAAAATTAAACATTAACTCATGGATGTAATATATGATTTTATTGGTATATATTTGAATTCAGTTTAATATTTCATTAACACAGCTGGCACAGGATTAAATCAATTAAGTTCCTAAGAACAGCACCTGGCACATGGTGAGCATGCAAGTGTCAGTTATTGTTACTGCTGTCAGGAATCTATGTGCACATATTAAAAACTAGGATCGTGTACCTGGCTCTGTCCAACTGATTGGTTTTTATTTTATACCAGCTTTGAAAACTATATTGAGAACTTTTCTATATTTTATCCTATGCTTTATGAATCCTATATAGCATGGATAGCAGCTCTTGGCTAAACACTTGAAAGAATGCTAGTAAACTTGTTCATACTAAAGTCGCCAATGGCATTTTTGCCAAACCAACAGGAACTTTTCCATTCTCTAGATGAAAAAGGAAGGATTTGAACCCCCAAAATTGGTTTCAAGCCAATACCATAGACCCTATGACTTTTTCAGCAAGATATTAGTAAAACAATTACATAACTTTGTCAAAGTTACATTATAGATCAGAAATCTATATATCTTAGTGGCAGCACCAGTTCAACTAGGCCTACAAAATGCTGCATCCCCCATTATAGAAGAACTCATCACGACCACGCCCTTATAATTATCTTCCTAATGAGCTCGTTAGTCCTATATACTCTCTCTCTAATGCTTACTACAAAATTAACCCATACTAGTACTGTAAACGCCCAAGAAATCGAAATAATCTGGACTATTTTATCCGCGATTATTATTCTTATAATTGCCCTTCCATCCCTATGATCCCTATGTATCTTATACATAACTGACGAATTTAATAAAGCCTACTTAACCCTCAAAGCAATTGGTCATCAATGGTATTGAGGCTACCAATACTCAGATTATGAGGACCTAGCCTTTGATTCTTACATTATGCCAACATACTTCCTTGAGCCAGGCGAATTTCGACTTCTTGAAGTAGACAACCGAACAACTCTGCCAATAGAAGCAGATATCCGTATACTAGTCTCATCACATGATGTTCTACACTCATGGGCCATCCCCTCATTGGGCGTTAAAACAGATGCGATTCCAGGATGCTTAAACCAAGTCATATTAGCTTCCATACGACCAGGACTATTTTATGGGCAGTGCTCAGAAATTTGTGGGTCAAATCACGGCTTTATGCCCATTGTACTAGAATTTATTTATTTCCAAGATTTTGAAGTATGAGCCTCATATTTATATATTGTATCACTGTAAAGCCATCTAGCATTAACCTTTTAAGTTAAAGACTGAGAGGACCTCTTCTCTACAGTGACTGCCTCAATTAGATATCTCACCATGACCAATGGTGATTTTATCAATAATTGTGACCCTCTTTTACATTATTCAACTAAAAATACTAAATTTTACCCCCATACCACTTCATTATCAAAATCAATCAAAATACAAGAACATAAAATAACCTGAAAACCAAAATGACCCAAAATCTATTCACCTCCTTCAACATCCCTATAGCCTAAGGAATACCCCTAACAACACTAGTTATTATATTCCCCTCTATACTAATCCTGCCCCCTAATAATAAAATCAACAATTGACTTTCCTCTCTTTAACAATGACTAGTCCAACTTACACTAAAACAAATAATAATGACCCATACCACTAAAGGACAAACCTGATCTCTTATACTTCTAACCTTAATTACTTTTATTGCTCTAAATAACCTTCTCGGACTCACACCCTACGCATTTACACCCACCACCCAACTATCAACAAATATTGGTATAGCAATCCCTCTGTGAACAGCAACTGTGCTCATAGAACTTCGATTTAAAACAAAAGCATCCCTTGCCCACTTCTTACCCCAAGGGACACCCACTCCACTTATCCCCATACTTATTATTATTGAAACAGTTAGCCTCTTCATTCAACCAGTAGCACTAGCCGTGCGGCTAACAGCAAATATCACAGTGGGCCACCTATTGATACATATACTAGGAGGTGCCTCATTAACTCTTCTATCTATTTACCTCTCTTCTTCTCTAATTACTATCATCGTTATTATCTTACTAATTACCCTAGGATTAGGAGTAGCCCTAATCCAAGCCTATGTCTCTATGTCTTTACACTTCTAGTCAGTCTCTACGTACATGATAACTCATAATGACACACCAAATGCATCATTATCATATAGTCAACCCAAGCCCCTGACCACTAACAGGAGCCCTTTCAGCCTTCCTACTAACTGCTGGCCTAATTATATGATTCCACTTCTACTTCACCCCCCTCCTTGCCGCTGGATTATTGGATAGTGCAATTACAATATTTCAGTGGTGGCGTGATGTAGTATGAGAGAGCACATACCAGGGCCACCACACCACACCTGTTCAAAAGGGCCTCTGATATGGAATAATTCTATTCATCATCTCAGAAGTCTTCTTTTTCGCTGGTTTCTTCTGAGCATTCTACCACTCCAGCCTAACTCCAACCCCCCAAACAGGAGGGCACTGACCCCCTACAGGTATCTTACCCCTTAATCCAATAGTAGACTTAATTCCACTTCTAAATACAGCTGTTCTACTAGCATCCGGAGTTACAATCACTTGAACACATCACAGCCTAATAGAAGCTAACCGAGAAGAATCAGCTCAACCATCGCACCAGGAATTTATTTTACCTACCTACAAATATCAGAATATTCCGAAACCTCCTTTACTATCTCCGACGGAATTTATGGCTCTACATTCTTTATAGCCCCAGGCTTCCATGGCCTTCATGTTATCATCGGAACCACCTTCCTTACAATATGTTACATTCGCCAACAACTGTACCACTTCACACCCAATCATCACTTCGGCTTTGAAGCCGCCGCATGATACTGGCATTTTGTAGACGTAGTATGATTATTCCTCTACATCTCTATCTACCGATGAGGATCCTACTCCTTTAGTATAAACAGTATCACTGACTTCCAATCAGTAGGCCTCGACAGACTCGAGAGAGAGTAATTAACCTAGCACTGACTCTACTGACTAGTATCCTACTAGCCCTACTATTAATTATCATCACATTTTGAATCCCCCAACTAAACTTATATGTAGAAAAATACAACCCATTTGAGTGCGGATTTGACCCTACAACCTCCGCTCGTCTGCCCTTCTCTATAAAATTCTTTCTAGTAGCGATCACATTTCTTCTTTTTGACCTAGAGATTGCCTTCCTACTACCTCTACCATGAGCAACCCAAACAAACAACTTAATGCTAACAATTAATATAATTCTTACCTTACTTATTATTCTTGCACTAGGACTAGCCTATGAATGGGCCCAAAAACGATTAGATTGAGTCCAGTGGGTGTATAGTTTAACCAAAACAAATGATTTCGGCTCATTAGATTATGATAAACCGTATACACCAAAGTACCTTTCATCTATATTAATACCGCACTAGCACGTCTCAGATCCCTGCTAGGATTATCAATTTACCGATCCCACCTAATATCATCCTTACTGTGCTTGGAAGGCATAATACTATCACTATTTATTATAACGACACTCAGAACTTTAAACCTACACTTAATACTAATGTACATAATGCCCGTTGCCCTACTAGGATTCGCCGCATGCGAAGCCGCGGTAGGTTTAGCCCTACTAATCCTAATTTCCAACCTATATGGCCTAGATTATGTACAAAATTTAAATCTACTGCAATGTTAAAAATTGTCCTACCAACAACCATGTTACTTCCAATAATATGACTCAAAAAATCACATATTGTGGATTAATATGACAGTCTGAAGTTTATTAATTAGCACTTTTACCCCTGTACTCCTACACATACCAAATAATTCACGTAACCTATCACTAACCTCCTTCTCAGACCCACTAACAGCACCCCTTTTAGCCCTAACAACCTGACTGCTACCACTAGCAATCCTAGCAACACAACAACACCTCTATCACAACTCCGCCCCACGGAAAAAACTATATATCTCAATACTAATCCTATTACAGATCTGCCTAATTATAACATTTACAGCTACAGAACTAGTCCTGTTTTATATTCTATTCGAAACTACCTTAGTCCCTACCCTAATCATTATTACCCGCTGAGGGTACCAACCAGAACGCCTCAGCACCAGCTCATACTTCCTATTCTGCACACTAGCGGGATCTCTCCCACTACTCATCACACTACTCTACCATCTAGACAACCTAGGATCCTTAAATGTACTAGCAATAATAATTGAGACCAAAGAACTATTGCCCTCCTGAACCAACAGCACTATGTGGCTAGGATGCATAATAGCTTTCATAGTCAAAATACCACTATATGGGCTTCACCTATGATTGCCCAAAGCCCACGTCGAAGCTCCAATTGCTGGCTTAACACTTGACACCGCTCATATTCTCCACTTCAAGAAACCCTCCCACCCAATGGCTTCCTGAACTCACACTGCCCCGCTTCCTTCCCATCTCTTTGGCCGTGTCAGATTACTTCGAGAACTGTTCTTTCTCCGCCTCTCTTGTAAATGACGCTTCTCAAGATTGTTGCCAGGCGGTCTTCTGCTTTGCTGCACATTCTCCTGGGCAACTTCACCAATTCCTCATGATTTTCACATGCAGCTGCATGCTAATAGTCATAAATCTTGATCTCTAGACTAGATGCCTGGCCTGAGATTCAGCTTTAAATATCCAACTGGTGGCTAGAAAATTCCACTCAGTTGTTCCATAGATCCCTCCTACCCAAGATACCCAAACTCAGGAGATTCTCTGTGAATTGCATTCTTATCCAGATGATTGACTGCCAATCAGAAACCTCAACTTCATTCTGTTTCTCAATATCATTGTATTTTTTCTAGAAAAAAAATCATCTATTTCATCAGGACTGTAAATGTTTTAGCATAGAATCTACGTTGTATTCGTTTAAAATTTCTCACCTATCTAGAGTTCCCCGACCCCTCATACCACTGAAATGTACACAAATTTATGTATATGTTTAAATTATTTAACTTATCTGGATTTTATTTTGTTGTGTAACATTAAGTACTTACCTTTGCCACAACTTAGCAAATTTCACAATTTTGTGCTAATTTGCTGATTAGTCTTATTTATAATTTTGACTTCCTTTAGTTCCAGAAAGAATATCCTAAACTTTCTAGGTAATTTAGTACTAAATTGTTAATTACTTACTGTAGTCAACTGCCCTGGATTCAAAAAGGTGTCCTTCGCAGTATCTGCCTTTTGGAATGTATTGAGTTTCTGTGAATTAGTACGTATTAGTTTTGTCTGCATTCCTGGGCAATGCTTTAAAGTCTTATTTCATATGTCTCTTTGATCACGTTATTTAACACATCCATTTTTGCTACTGTAAATTTGTCTTCCCACATTTTCATATTTC
This sequence comes from Saimiri boliviensis, assembly GCF_048565385.1. Classification (NCBI taxonomy): domain Eukaryota; kingdom Metazoa; phylum Chordata; class Mammalia; order Primates; family Cebidae; genus Saimiri; species Saimiri boliviensis. Next base: position 101,105,241 of record NC_133461.1, read on the forward strand.
TAATAGTTTTAAATATATATACTTTTTTTTTTTTTTTGAGACAGGGACACAAACGCTGGTTCTGCCACCCAGGCTAGAGTACAGTGGTGTGATCATGGCTCACTGCAACCTCGCCTCCTGGGCTCAAGCAATTTTCCTGCCTCAGCCTCCTGACCGACTAGGACTACAGGCATGCACCACAAGCGTAATTTTTGTATTTCGGTAGAGATGCGTTTTTGCCATGTTGCCCAGGCTGATCTTAAACTCCTGAGCTCAAGCAGTGCGCCCACTTTGGCCTCTCAAAATGCTGGGACTATAGGCGTAAGCCACTGCCCCCTGTCTGTACACACTATTTTAATTTACAGAAGTGTCTTTAGATTTCTCTGAAAATGTTTTATTTTTCCTATTTGAGGTATTGAGTCACTCCATATAGAAGGGATTTTGCTTGCCTTCAATCTCCCCCCCTCTTTCTCTCCACTTACACATTTTTGTTGACAGTTTATCATTTCCAGCTCATTTATTATTCTTAGATTTTCTATGATCTGTACTTTTAGAAACTAATTTTCATGTTTCCACTAAGTCTCATCACCATATTAACAGTAATTTTTTAGACACTCTCTATTTAACTGCTTTCTCTGCCAACCACCAATCCTGTGATACCACAACTTTTCCTGTCTTGAATTCTTCATTGATTCAATTCTCCTGCAGTCAGGCGCTATCAGTAGGAATAAGACTCAAATTCTGTCTGGGCCATTGAAATAAGAGTATCTTTTTGTCTTTCTCACACATGAATGACAACTCTTCTGGATATAGAATAGTTAAGCACATTCTCCCATCTTTCTGCTTACGCCACTAGTTCTCTTTCCTTGAGGTGGGCACTAGGGAGCCCGAGGGTGGCTGTTGATGGTCTCCTCCATCACTTCCTTGCCCTAATGTTCTTTCCTAAGGGGGAATGATGAGGCAAGCTGGAGTTCACATATCCACCAGTATAACCCTCTCTGTACATGCCAGCACAATGGTGCAAAATTTCTCACATTTTAATGACTTTAGCCTAGCTTCAAGCATTAATACCGGATTTCCTTTATTTTTAGGTTTTCCTGAAAGTATCCTCTAATATATTCTGGGGCGGGGGCAAATTAAGCGCTTGCACTCACAAGACCGTCTTACCTAGAAACACAAGCAAGAACAACTGTCTGTTTAAGTAGAATCATTCTGTAAACTTCTTTTCTTCCACTTAGCATTGTCAGCAATTTGGGAAGACTTTTTCTTTAATAGTGTGATTTTTGGTGGTGGTAATATGCAATAATGAAAACCATTATTACCACCATTAGGACATACTGAAGCCTTACTTACGAGTACCCTGCTAAGCCTTTTGGATACAATAGCTCATTTGATTCTGATTGCAACCCTATAATGTGGGTTATATCCACAATTTCAGTGCAGTCTCAAGTGGTAAACGTGGGATCTGTATCCTGCTTCTCTAACTCCAAAACCTGTGCTCTTAACCTTTCCTACTGTGGAACCAGAGACGGTGATCCTTCCATCCCCCTCTGGGCTTCCTCCCCAGCTTCAAGTAAAGAGCTACAGATGCAAGAGCATGAATGAAGCCCTGCCTGGGTTGCCTGACTTCATCACTGAGACCAGAAGGAGACTCCATGCGGTATCAACCGGCAAACACAAACAGCTGCCTGGTGCTGCAGGGCAAACAGACTTGATGATGAAATTCTCAAAATTCATCATTACCTAATTTGTTTTTTTAAATATCCACCATTTCATTACCCAAAGTGCAGATTTTCTTAGAGAAAATAGGAAAATTGTAGATATGGGTACACTCACAACATGCTGAATACAAACTAAACAGATAACCCATTAGGTAGAAAATCTAACCCATCCCTGTCTCTATTTCTGTCCTTGTCCCTTTTCATCTGCGTGGCTGCCACCCACCCTGTCAAGTGCTCTACTTCTCCTAAAAGCACTGTTGGGGGACCAGCCAGGGACCCCAACCACCGCCCTCCTTATCCCTTGGTCCTTCTGGCTGCTTGCAGAGGAATTCTCTGGAGCTGGGCTCTAATCAGTGCACACAGGTGGGATGGAGATGAGTTTTTCTTTAATATAATTTATCACACATTTGCACTCATTTGTCTCCCGACCAGACTGCAAACCACCAGGATACAGGGTCATGTCTGGTTTCTCTTGCCTGCCCTTCCCTCCCCAGCTCCCAAATTAGACCTGGTAGAGTATTGACCACACTGGGTTAGCAATTCATGTTTTAAACTGAATAAATAGATAAGGCACAATTGTCTATTTTTATGTTGTTTCTTGGGAGGTCCTTCCCAGACTTCATAGGCATCAACTATGGGATACGTCTTGTGCATATCTAAGTGAGACAGGGGACAGTACAGATTATTCCCTGTCTGCACAGTTTTCTACGCAGACAGGGAATAATCACACTCACACATACACACACAGAGAATTTCATTTAATCAAATGCTCATTGGAAGTAGAAATCACGAAGGTGAACACACTCGAGCTCTGTTTAGCCAACACTAAACCATAAGAGGGACCTCAGCCTTTACGACATGATCGGGTTTGACAACTCTTTGGTTCCAGACTGACTTCCCAACTGACCAGTTGCTTTTGAGTCTTGTAGATTCAGCCTCACCTTGAATCCCAACTTCCTCCCTCCCCCTCCCCACCTCCCTGGGAGTTCTCTGCTTTTCAGCCCTGGTGTGAGCCAAGCAAAGCTCAATTAGCTAATGAGGTGCCCAAGACCAGCACCAAGACTGTCTCCAAGGGCCAACCAGGCCATTAACTGCCATCATCAGTGTAAATTTACAACCTTGCCTACCACATGGAGTGCAGGGATGCTGTGAAGTTCTGCCAGCCCTTTGGCTGACGGGGATACAGAGAAGTGCTGGCAAGCCAAAAACAGAGTAAATTAAAATATGCTTCAATCTATAGGCTCTATTTATCTATGTCTTTCTTTAGTAATATAACATTAAGGTAAAAGGTCATAGCCCCACTGAAATATAATTTATATTTACCTTTTATTAAATAATTATGGCATAGCATGAAGTTAAATATTACAGAAGCTAATCAAGAGGGAATTCAAGAGAGAAAACTCAGACATGAGAATTTCGTCTTTGCTATACATAGAATGTCTTAATCCTCCACTGGGAGTCATTCGGGTTTGCTTAAGGAGTTTAATAATACACATTTCAACTGCCACAGAATCTAAATCCCATTTGGATCAGCCTTGAAAAACTTTCATCAATACCTTGAGATTTCATAATATTTCTCTTGAGAGCCTGGATCTCATGTGCCATTTCTCATTTTGATTGCGGGTATAATATATGAGATTACTTACATATATCTTGGACCCAATAAATAAACTATAAGCAATGTGTGAATGTTTTTTTTTTAAGTAAATAGTATTTAAGTAAAAATATCTACTGGGAACCACTCTTTAAAAAAAATGGCTGGCTGGTGCTCAATATTAATTTTCCCAAAGGATTAGTGAGAGATAAAATTCTATATGGTTTTAATTTTCTTTCCTTAAGAGGAGGCACAGGGAGCAGATAATGCTTACCCCATCTTATGCTTCTACTTCTGTTTTACAAAAATGAAGGCGACACTGGCTAACATGGAAAGGGGGCTCTTTGTTAGAACCCTGCTCAGCCTTAACAATTACGGCCTTGACGTTGCAGGCTGGAGCTCATTGATGCTCTTGACCAGCAGGGATACTGATCACAAAGATGGCAACATCAAGTCCTGGTTGCTTTTTTTTTGCAAAAAAATATGAGAGAAGATGATGGATGAGGGAAGATCTGAGTTCTCAATGTGGCTGCCACTCTGGGGATGTTGGTGGGTCACACCACTGGCCTCGGTTGCAACTTTACTCACCAGTCAGTCTTCCCTTGGATGCTAGGATTACCATGGAGTCTAGATGGTCATCAGGAGGCCAAAAAAGTGGAAATTCTCATCCTGGCCAGCAGGGTGAAACCCCGTCTCTACTAAAAATATAAAAATTTGCTGGGCATGGTGGCATGTGCCTATAGTCCCAGCTATTTAGGAGGCTGAGGCAGGAGAACCACTTGAACTCAGGAGGCAGAGATCGCAGTGAATCCAGATGGCATCACTGCACTCCAGCCTGGCGACAGAACAAGACTCAGTCTCAAAAAAAAAAAAAAAAAAAAGAAAAGAAAAGAAAAAAGAAAAAGAAAAAGAAAATAAAGAAAAGAAAAGAAATTCTAAACCTAGCCATGTGTTTGTGCATCTGTGCTTTATCTGCAGCAAAGGAGCTTCATTTTATCAGATGTTCACAGAGCCCATGGCCTGGTCTCCTAAGGGTAACACCCACAGAACTGGAGGATCCCTACAGCCTTAACTCTAAATTCCAACTTTCTCCAAGAATAAGGAAAACCACTGAAAGGTTTTCTTTGCATTCTAAGAAACAAAGCAAAAAAAAAAAAACAAAAAAAAAACAAAACAAAAAAAAACAAAAAAAAAAACACACACCTTAAATCTGGATCATGTGACTGCCATATAAACACAAGACCAGAAGATAGACATTGACCAGCAATAGAAGAGAAAACATGCTTTAACAATACCTGCCACTGGCTTTGGCCAAGGAGAATTACTCTCTGTTGACAGCACAAGAAGCCATGAAACGATCTGGCTTTGGGAGGAGTTTAAATAAACACAGACGAGCTTCTGCCATCATGCCACTTTAGGACCTCTTCGTCCTCTTCCCTTACATAGTGCTTTGCTCCCACGTGTTCATTCCCACAGTCTGTCTTCCGTGTGCTGGGATTTTGGTTCCCTTCTCCCTCCCTCCTATTATCCTCCCAATTTCCTTGTCCAGTCATCTCCCTCCTGCCCTATTCCTCAAGTGTCCAGCATTCAAAGGCTATGTTAAATTCACACTTAAAGGCTTCTAAGCTTTTCATTGAATATGACGGTGTGATGGGATAAAGCTGGTCCTAGCTTGGGATCTGTCTTAGTTCCCAGCGCTAACAAATGACACCATCTTCACTGGGTCACTTGGCCAGGTAAGGCTTTGGTTTATTTCTCTGCAAAGACAAAGGATTGGGGTAAATGGCTTCAAAGACCCCTTTCAAACTTTTACGTTTCATGATTCTAAAGCTTTCACTGATTGGGAGCAGTGGCTTTCTTCTCTGAGGAGTAGAGATGGGTGGAGCTGAAGTCAAGGGCTGTGGAATTAAGTTGTCTTTAACCTTGGCTACATTGAAATCTCTCCCCACATCCATTTGTTTCAATGCAGTGAAAGTTCAGTGTCACCAATTTAAAAACAAAAAGGAACAAAGATAATATAGAAACGCATTATTAAGAGGCAGGAGCTGCCTTTGTGGACACAGGAACAAGAATACGAGAAGGGAACCGACAGTGCACAAGCGGAAGATTAGACCGAAGCCTCTGATATTTAATTTTAAATGAAATATTAATTTAATATTTAATTACACTTTGGTTTCCAGAAAAACTGCAGCAGCAAGACAGATTGTTTGAAGAAGGGAATAATATACATGGTTAAGGAGACAACTGTAAAAATTAAAGATAAATTTCAAGGGTAAATCTAAATGCCACAATGGAGCAGTTATAAATACGCTCTTGCTCTCTGTAATGTGTATTTAGAATATTATAGCCCAGCACGCTGGTCCATTAAGGGGCTGGGATGTCTCCAGTGAAACAACAGCCCCCTATTCTGGGGTAGCCATGGACACATCATTCTTCAGACTCAGCTGAATGATGTATCTGAATTTCACAAAAGGTGGGAGTGGAGGCAACGTGGTAAAAGTGCAGGCTGCCAGGAGGGCTATTGACTCAACCTGTCTCCACTCTGAACAGGGAATAGTTGTACTCGGGCCAGTTTCTGATGTCTGAATTGGGTATTTTTAACTAAAAATCAGATTCATTTCTTCAATGGGATTTTTTTTTTCCAGGATAATGCTATACTGGGGAAAAAAATGCGAAGTGGATGAGCTATTAACATTTGAAATCCAGTTTGCACATCTGTGCGTGCAGCTCTATGAAGGCAGGCCCCACGATCCGCGCAGAGCCCTGGGGAGGAGGCTGTTTGGGGTATGACTTGGGGGTGTGTGGAAAAACCCAGGCTTCTAACTTTTCCTCCCAGCTGCTGCCTGTTCTTGCCTTAATCCTGTTGATGAATACTTTCTCCCAAATAATGAACAGGAAAAAAAATTGTTTTTGCTAAAATAAAAGATCAGAAGGGGTTAGTTAGCATGAATTCTTTGGTTTCTTGGTGCGTCTGTTAGCAGGTTGTCTGTATAGACCTCTAAGCTCTCCTGCACACCTTGTCAAGTACCTACTCTGCGTACACCTGGGCCAGCTGGGGCACGGTCAATCTCTTCTACACCTTTGGTCCACCTTTTACTTTTTATTTACTTATTTTTCCTAAAAAGACCTCTGGGTTTCTTTTTAAATTAATTCTTTATTTAAGAAACAAGGTTTCCCTTTGTCATCCAGGCTGGAGTACAGTGGTACAATCATAGCTCACTGCAGCCTCAATCTCCTGGGCACAAGCCTTTCTCCCACCTTGGGCTCCCAAGAGCTGGGACTACAGGCCCACACCACCAGCCTGCCCTTTTTTTTTTTTTTTTTTTTCTTTTTAGAGAAAAGATCTTGCCTAGGTTGGTCTCAAACTCCAAGCCTCAAGTGATCTTCTGGCCTCAGCCTCCCAAACTACTGGAATTTTAGGTGGGAACCATGGTGCCTGGCTTCCACCTTTAAATACCTGCTTCCTTGTGACCCTCTATGTGAGTCCATATTCTCTCATAGCCTTGGACTTCTCTGTCTCCTGTAAAAACCTGGTTTCCAATCAAGATTGAGATACTCATGGCATGATGTGGTAGGTCTTTCAAGAAGAATCCACATTTTCCGGAAGACATACAAAGAAACCAGGCACAGGTCCAACAGCCATGAGAGAGGACGCCACCCAGAGCTTCCCAGAGCTGCATGTCTCTTCCCACCGGATGCTTACAACAGTGAATTGTGCTTGTATTTTTATATTGATATCCATAAATACCTTTGTATATGTATATAATTTTATCTTTCTAAGGGGTAAGTATATCCCCATGTTTTTACCTTAGAAAAACGGCACAAAGAACAGTTGTTGTTCCTGAAAGCTGGAATGCAAATCTCTGCCTCTTCACTCTGTCATCGGCTCTCTTCTATACAAGAGCCTGTCCCAGTGCCAAGTTCTCTCAAGTTTAATAAAAACGTGGAGTTCGTATTTCTCTGCCTCCTGCAACTTCAGTTATTCATGGAGAGTATAATTTCTATGACTTCTAAAGAATTCAAGGCACTTCTCAGACTCTGGGTCTAGCACATCATGCTGACTGGAGCCTCTCCTTCATGACTCCTGCTTTTTGAGTCTTCTAGAAAGTTCCACCTAAGAGCAAGCATTACTATTGTGTTCACAGTGAAAGGACCCAGTCTCATAAGAACATCCCCAGGAGTGAGGTGCTTTATAAGCCAAAAAGTCTCTGCAACAGCCTCAAAAGCAGAACTTTGGGCTTACAAACGTATTTCTTTGTTTAAAATACACATTCCCTAAATTAGTTGAATCACGGTGGAAGACAGTGTGGTGATTACTCAAGGATCTAGAACCAGAATTACCATTTGACTTAGCAATCCCATTACTGAGTATATGCCCAAAGGAATATAAATCATTCTATTATAAAGATACATGCATAAGTATGTTTGTTGAAGCATATTCACAAAAGCAAAGACTTGGAATCAACCCAGATACCCATCGATGATAGACTGGATAACAAAAACGTGGTATATATACACCATGGAATACTATGCAGCCATAAAAAGGAACGACAGCATGTCCTTTGCAGGGACATGAATGAAGCTGGAAGCCATCATCCTTCGCAAACTAACACGGAAACAGAAAATCAAACACCACATGTTCTCACTCATAAGTGGGAACAGAACAACGAGAACACATGGACGCAGGGAGGGGAACAACATGCACCATCTGTGGGGGGGAGGGGGGAAGGGAGAGCATCAGGACAAATAGCTAATTCATGCAGGGCTTAATACCTAGGTGATGGGTTGCTCTGTGCAGCAAACCACCACGGCACACGTAAACCTATGTAACATAACTGCACGTCCTGCACATGTATCCCAGAACTTAAAACTTAAAATGTAAATTAAATAAAATACAGATTCCCAGACCCTCTCAGAAGAGTAGCAAGAAATATTTCCATACTGCAATCTGAAAATCAGGGCCCAGGTAAGGCATCTTCTGCGACCCCTGTTCTCACGTGGCTCTCTCAGTTGTGCAGCACTAAGTTTCACGACAGCAAATTAGGGTTGGCAGAAAATAGACTCGCAAAGTCACATGTGCAAAGAAAATGTGTTGTTTTTCAGAGCCCTGACGTTGTTCGTGCTGTGGTTGGCAGCAGCAACCGTGGGGGTTTGGCTCATTAACCAGGTACACCTAATAGGCTTGGCTCTGTCATGGTGCATCCTAGGATACAGGAAATGTCAACAGCTGGACTATGGACCACAGAGTGTGTGCAGTGGGGCAGGGGTGGAAGGAGGAAAGGTTCTCTTAGGTAGAACTTTCTAGAGGCAGACTCCTGCAGGAGGCTCCAGAGAACCTTTACTACCACTACTATTATGTTCCTGGAGAAAGGACCCAGTTTCATAAGAACCCTCCCATGGGTAGAGTGCTTTATAAGCCAGAAAGCCTCTCCAACAGCCTCAGGAACAGAACTCAGGTTTCCCAAACTCATTACTTTGTTTAAAATACGGATTCTCAGACCCTGTCAGAAGAGTATGATTTGGTATTGTCTGGAATGGCACCAAGCATGATTCTTACGGTTAGCCAAATTAGGGAGGCACCCTTGGGTAACAACATAATTGACAGGAGAGCTTTACAGAGGATGGACATGAGGCTCAGAGAGGTCAGTGACCTGATGAACGTAGGCACGAGCTGTGGACCACACGGCCAACCCCTGAAGGCAGCGGTTTTGGCTGGTCCAATGCTCTCCTCTCAGACCCCATCCTGCTCACAACACTCACTCTGCACCTTTTAAAACCCTCTGGGTTTCAAGTTTGCCTTTTCCTCCAGAACCAGACTGACTGTTTGTCCACCTTGCCATTGAAGCTGAGTGCTCTAGGCCGACAGCAGCCTCAGAGCACTGTCCTGCAGTGAAGCGCCCCAGGCATCCAGAGTGTATGGGTCAGTGCGCCAGGATGGCTGGAAAGACAGGAGGGCTATGGCCTTCTCCTGGGGAAGAGGCCGTGGCTCTCCAGATGACCAGGGTGAGGATGCAGCTCTGAGGTGGAACAGCCTATGTGCAGGTGACTGCAGAAGCCACTGATTCTGGATTGAGACGAAATTGGCCTTTCGGGTCAGTAGCTGCCTATTCAGTGGGAAAGACAGGAGGCCACCAACCCATTTCCTCTGGGGTCTAGAACCTCCATGGATGACATCAACTTCCTGTTTCTACCAACCCCAGTGGTACTTCGCTCAGGAACAGCAGGGTGGAAGTTTTTCTAGAGACTGGCCAGACTCCTAGCTATCCTTCATAGCACTGGTATTTTTTGTTTCTACTTTCTTTTTGAACAAAGAAACTCCTGAGTCTCTCCCCTGCTCACTCTGACCATCAGAGAAGGCCTTTCCTTCTCAAAGGCAGTTTCTGGAAGAAGCACCATCAACTATCAGGCTGGAAATACTTTGGACCTAAAAAATCAAGTTCACTAATATGCACTGTTTCAATATTTAAACGTGTGACACTATACTGTGTCATACTTTATTCTTTAATTTTAAATTTAAATTAGTAACTAATAGAAACAAGTAAACAACCTAAAAAAAATTAAATAACAACACCACTGAGAAACCAACATTGTCAACACCTCGGCACGCAGGATTCTGTACCCTATCATGGTTGTTTGTAAAACTCGATTTTCATATACGTAAAAATTGGGTCATATTATGCAGACTATTTTAAAGCTTCTTTAAAACCCACGTCACAGATGCCTTTCATGTAAATAAATATCCATCCATGGCATTATTTTCAATGTCTTTAAAAAAGTATGGAAGACGTATAATTATTTGTTTAATGAATCCCCTAAGTACAGTGAGGATAATAAACTCCCATGAACAGTCTTCCAGCAAACTCAGTTACGTCCTAGGTGGACCTTCCTAGAAGTAGAATTGCAGAGTCAAAGGGTACATCCATCTTCAAGCTTAGTACTTTTCAGGTTTTCTCTTATCAAATTTACATTCCTTCAGTAGTATCCTAGAAAGTCCCCATTGTCTTTGAATGTTGCCAACAATGAGTATTTTCATTTGTTTAAAAGAAAATCCTTGCTAACTTGATAGGGGGAAAAAAAAAAGATGATCTTGTGGCCTCAATTTGCATTTATTGGATTATTAATGTGGCTGGGATTTTTTATTACGATATGTTTATTGTTTACCCGTCTTCCTTCCTGAATTTAACTCTTGATGTTCACTGCTAGCTTTCTGTTTGGGTATTCATCTTTTCCTTTTTAATTTCTAAGGTATCTAGAAATTAAACTGCATGCTCTCCTCTTTTTCCACAATGTACAACATAGGGGTTAACAAATCGTAGGCACAAAGTAAGTTTTTGCTGAATAAAGGAATAAATCTTTTTTACTTAAGATAATAGGTCACGCGGAGCAAATTATGCTCTCAGTTTGTCTTTTTCCCTTTAATTTCTGGCCCACTGACAACCACTTTCCTTTTCCGTAGCCACATCTTTTGCTGGATGGTGCCTGTCTTCAACCTTAATGTTCACAAGGCTTCAAACAATAATTATTTTTAAAATCTACCATCATTTGAAATGTCTACATTTTAAATAAAAAATATTTAATTTGAATACATTTTAGTTTATATGCTATGAAATTTAAAATCTAACTTTTAATGCTTGACTCGTTGGCTCAACACATTTCTTAAGCCTTCCTTCTTTTCCACGTTGACCTGACCTGGCTTCCCTCACCTACTAATACCCAAGTATTTATACCCTGAATGTGTGCAGAGTGTTTATTTTTTAAATTTTCTCTTCTGTTGCATGACATTTCTATACGCTCCTACAAAGCCCCATATTCTTTTAATTACTGAAACTTAAAATAGGTTTTAATGCCTGGCAGGGCAAGGCCCTCTCATTTTTCAAAATCCTCTTTTAGCACCTTTCCTTCCCAGGTGAACTTTTGGAATGTTTCCCCAAACATTTTGTTGGTATTTTGATTGGCACTGTGTTCCATGTATTCATTAATCGGCATCTTTACAATATTAAATCTTCCCACCTCTCCACCAGCTGGAAGTATTTTGTCCTTCCTCTGAACTCCCTTAGCATGTTATACCTTTAAAAAAAAAATTACTTTCTAAACTATACCCACCCAATTTTTCAACTCTGAAACCTGAGCGTCGAACCCTTCCCTGCCCTCCCCAACCTTCACCCCATCCAATCAATCATCAAGTTGTGTCAATGCTACCTCCTAAATTTTATCCACTTCTGCTTATCCCACTGCCAGCAGTCTGCTTCAAGCTACCATCATCTCTGGCCTGGACCACCCCACTGGCCTCCAAGTGACCTCCCTGCATCCAACCTAGCTCTCAAACCATCCTCTGTACTAGTTCCCTTTTAAAAGGCAAATCTGATGGTGGCAATATTCCCAAAGCTTCCCATGGCACTTGGGGAAAACAAGCCTTGTTGTGATCTGGCCCCTGCCCTCCCTTGCGGCTTGAATGCAGCCTCTCTTGAACTCATTCTTTCTGCTCTGTTCATAAAATATATCCCATGTTCTTGCCCACCCCAGGGCCTTTGCACATACTGTTTCCTCTGGTCTATTCTAAAACCTCCCCATCACCTCAGTTTAAGGAGGCTCAGTTCCCTGGGCATATATTCCCAGCATCCTATGCAACTCCTTTTAGTCCTCATCAGGTTTGCAATTTCTTCTTCAAGTCAGTCTCCATGCTGCTAAAGCTAATGGTAATGATATGGAAGTGCTAGGAAGGGAAAGGCACAGACCTTTAAACGATGTGGAAGCAGGAAGGGAGGTGCCGGGTAGAGGAGGGCGTAGTCCCTGGCTAGGGCTCTACCCCGGGCCTGTGCCCATGGACCTAGGTGAGGACAGGCATTTTTGTTTACCTGCCGAAATGTTGCATCTTCCAAGACCATCCTGGCCTTCCATGCCCCCATCCTGTGCCTACAAAAACCCTGAGACCCTAGAAGGCAGACAGACAGACATCAGCGGAGGAACACCTGGGCGGCTGGACATCCAGAGGAACTCACCAGTAGGCATCAGCACACTTGCAGACCACCGACAGGCAGAACAATGCAGAATTTGGCTGGGGCAGTAGTAGGAGAGCCCGGAATGCTGAGAGGCCGGAGGAAAACCATCTCCCTTCTGGCTTCCCCATCCGCTGAGAGCTACCTCCCCTCGATAAAACCTTGCACTCATTCTCCAAGCCCAGGTGTGATCTGATTCTTCTGGTACACCCAGGCAAGAACCCTGGGATAGGAAAACCCTCTGGCCTTGTGATAAGGCAGGGGTCTGATTGAGCCGACTAATACCAGCTGCCTATGGATGGCTAAACTCAAAGAGCGCCCTGTAGCACACACCAACTGGGGCTTCAGCTGTAAAGATTCACCCCTAGACACTGCAGTCTGTATGTTCCCCGAGAGATGTGAGCAGAGGGGCACTGAAGAGGCGAACCACACCCCCATCGTCTGCCCTGTGACAGGAAGGAGGGAACTTTTCCCATTTCAGTAATAATAAGAATAAAAACAATAAGCCACTTTTTGACTAATAAGATCTGAGCCATCCAATCCACTCTCTATCCCAGGTACTTTCTGGGAAGAGACCTGACTACCAGCTTGGGAAGGCAGGTGGTGACGTTTTCAGGAAGGTTGTGAGCTACTTGAGTGGTAGCTTGAAATCTGCCATGGTGAGAATATCTGACCATAGAAAATGGCAAATAGCATAAACCCATGTTTTAAAAAACAAAGTCTCCTCCTCCCTGGAGAGCCCCTTGTGAAACCTTTGCCCACCCACCACAGTTGCCATGGACTGTATCATTTCGTCCTTGGCTCTGTAGGTAGCCCATATTATAAATGAGGGGAAAAGGAGGTTAACTCACTTGCCTAAGATTCAAGAGCAATTCAGGAGGGAAGCCACGCTGTGAGTCAGGTCTCTAATTCCAGAGCATGGGCAGTTCGCCTTTATGTCAGCGCGGTGTGATGTCAGGAAGGTAGGAGACACCGGTCTGACTTCTCTCCAATAGCCCCAGCACAGAGCTCAATGTTGAGCACAGCGTGCATTGCTCAATAAATACACACTCCATGCAAAAGTCGCTAATGTCTCAGCACATGAAGAAAACGGGGCTATTTTCTAATACAACTTGCTAAAGTAGTATCAGAAAGACACCAGGCAGGCTGGCCAGAAGCCTGAATCTTTGTTCTAATACCATCTTTAATTCAGTGGGCAATTAATAGCAAATCACTTGTGCTTAGCTTTCAGTTTTCTCTTCTGCAAAGGTGGGTCTTTGACCAGATGATCTTCATAGTCCTTTCATCTCTAAAATTACTTGAATTTACATGTAGCTTAATATCAGTTATTTTCACAGGTGTGTGGGCTCCCATTTTGCTAGGTACTGTGTTTCCAAGGTCTGTAGACCACAGCCTCCTCATTCTGTCTGGCCAATTCCTACTTTGCTTCAAAAATGTCACCTATCGCTACCTCCTCTGGGAAGCCTTCCCTGATTCCCCAAAGCTAGTCACTCCCTGAATAGTGTCCCTATCACCCTTTTTTATTTTAGGGGCGGAATCTAATTATTTTCGTGTAACAGTAGCCATCTCGCATTCTTTCTTTATTTTTGTCATCTCCTATTTTAGAACTGTAGGCTGATAGAGGTGTACTGATATTATTGGTTTTGTGTGTTTAGAGCACATGCTTGCTGAGTAAATAAACGGCTAACACTGCTACCTGCGTCCTACCTTCAGAAATTCATATCTAGTTGGTCTGGGGTTTGACCTAGGCACTGATAACTGAAAGTGTGGCCAAAGGTGAGGACCTCTGGATTCACAGGAAGTTCACACATGCACACACACGCGTACATACACGTACACACACACATACACACGTAAGCACATGCATACACACACGTACGTGCGCATGCACGCACGCACACAATACCTGGCTCTGAATGTCTACATCTATGGCTTTACTGATTACTGAGATTGTTCTTTACTTCAATACAGAGTTGAGGATTGCTACAAATATGTAAATATGTAAGTGTTCTGATACCTATCCATCACCAGCTCCATCACCCACAGTCCAGGGGTGTCTTTTGAAACCCTAGAGACACCAGAAGCTCTGCATTCACAAAGTATCTACACGGCTAGTCTCACTCGCTACCTGACTTCAGGGTCAGCGCACGCTCCTGGTTTCCTCCTCCCCTGACCACTCCTTCTCAGGCTGCTTCCAGGTTCCTCCTGTCATCTTTAATCCTGCATGCCGGTGCTCCGAGGCGCCGTATTTGGACTTCTCCACCCTTGCATGGTGATCTCATCCGGTCCTGTGGCTTTAAATCCTGTCTAGATGCTGGTCGCTCCTCTGCTCAACATCTTCCATGTCTTCCCATCGGAAGTCCTTGCCCTGCCTGACTTTCCCAACTCATCTCCCAGCACCCTCTTCCCCACTGAGTCCTCTCCAGCCACACCAGCATTCCTGCTCTTCCCCAACAGCACCAGGCTCCCTCCCACTTCACAACCTGTCATCTTGCTGTACCCTCTACCTGGGACAACCCTGCACCCAGATTCATGGACTGCTAGGCAGTGTTCCAGTGAACACCAGTGTACCAACCAGAAAACCCAGCCCCAGGGAGCTCCTGGGATGGAGGAAGGCAGTGTGGATGGAGGGGAGAGGTGGACGGAGGAAGAAGGAAAGAAGCAGGGAGGGATTCCCACAGCTGGCCCCATCCTGGGATTCAGGTCTCCGATCCATGTCCCCTCCTCCTAGAGGCCTCCCTGACCAGACTGCCCAACCCTCCCTCACTCTCCTTCCTTTACTTCTCACTATCTGAAATTATATCACCTATTTCCTTTCTTGCCTGTCTTCCCCTCTATAATACAAGCTTTATGACGGGGGACTTTACCTTCCTCCCTTCTATACCTCAGAGCTTAGACCGGTGCCAGCCCATGGCAGGCAGGCCATAAATACGAGTTTGAATGAAGAGATGAACTATATCCCTTCGGGAGCTGGAACAGTACTTTCTTTTATTGTGACTGCAATAGAACCTCCCATCGATCTACAGAAAATAACGGAGATGTTATTTCTGTCCTGCTTATCTCAGGACAGAAAATTCAAAGGCTAAATTTTAAATAAATAGACCTAAAAATTACCTCTATCTACTCCTAACTGATAGCTATCCAGACACCGACACTTTACCAAGAGTAGGAATCTGAGTGCAAATGAGAGACTATAGTATCTACAACATAATATTATTAAAAATGTATAATATGCCTGCTATGTTTTCTTGGTTTATGTATTTCTTTCTCTATACTCTTTATTTTCTCTGTCAAACTATAATACCTCATTAATCTTCCTGCCTCTGGTTGTTCCCCCAATTAACGCAGTCTTCGTATCAACAGCATTTCATTTTTGGAAGACAGTATCTTTGAGTTACTCTTCCCTGCAAAGAAACCCTCAATGCCTTCTTATCTCCTGCCAAGTCAAGTCCAAACTCCCTTACAAGGCTTTTTTTTTTTTTAACTTTAAAAAACTGTGGTAAAACACACATCACATACAGTTTACCATCTTAATCATTGTTAAGTGTACGGTTCAGTCAGCCTAAGCTGTTCACACTGTTGTACAACCATCATCACCATCCATTCCAGAACTCCTTTTGTCTTGCAAAACTGAATCTCTGGACCCATTAAACAAATCCTCAATTTCCCCTCCCTTAACCCTTGGTACCCACCATTGGACTTTCTGTCTGTATGAATTTGACTACTCTAGGTCCTACCTAAGGCTTTTAAGCTGTTTTATGTTTCTTTCCCTCCCATGCTGATATGGTTTGACCATGTCCCCACCCAAGTCTCATCTTGAATTGTAGCTCCCATAATTCCCATGTGCTGTGGGAGGGACCTGGTGGGAGAGAAATGAGTCATGGGGCCCTTTCCCCCATACCGTTCTCATGGTACTGAGTAAGTCTCATGAGATCTGATGATTTTATATGGGGTTTCCTCTTTGGCTTGGCTCTCATTTTCTCTCTTGTCTGTCGCCATAAGATGTGCCTCGTGCCTTCTGCCCTGAGTGTGAGGCCTCCCCAGCCACATGGGACTATGAATCCACTGAACCTCTTTTTCTTTCCAAATTACCCAGTCTCAGGTATGTCTTTATCAGCATCATGAAAACAGACTAATACACATGCCTAGCATATCTAGGATAGGTTCTAGTCTAAGTACAAAATGCATTGCCACAATTGTCAGATGAGCCTTTGGTCCTGTAGGAATGTGCTCCCCTCACCCTGTGGCCTTTGCACATGGGAGTCCCACGGTGAGAACATTCTCCCGATTTCTCTTTGCCATCCAAATTCTCCCTGTCCTTAAATATGGTCTTCAATCTCCATCTCTTCCTTGACACCCCACCCCACTACTTTAGTCCACACTAAACTCTTTCTTCCTGAAACCCATATTCCATTCATCGGAAATACCAAACATTTGAGATTTATGAATCCACCAGCTGTTCTTTGCAATATACCTTTGACTTCTTCAAAAGTTTCTAAACTTTCAAATGGGGAAGGGATCATGTCTTATGTGTGATCTATACCTTTCACTTAGGAAAAGCAGTTGATACAAAGGAGAAATTCAACAAATATTGACTAATATGTGATTTTTACCTTCAAGTAGTTTAAAAATACTTTGAATCACTCTCCAACATCAATGGACAACTCTCTTGAATCTTTTCAAGAAAATGTAGTTACAGCTAATAACTGTCTATTTTTTTAACCTGACCACATGGATAAAAGGTGGTTCTAGCATGGTTTCAACAGAGTCATATTTGTAAAACCGTGTTCCTGAAATGAGCTGCTGTGACCATCTCCCAGATCTTGCGGAAGTTAAGTAAAACACTAATTGAGAAGTGAACCTTCACATCACCACTCAACACCTATCACCCAGCTCACTCTTTCTATACTAATAGAAAGACCTAGAAAAATCAAGACCATTATAAAGTATAGATACTGGGAACTAGCTCAAAGGCAAACCAGAAGCCAGCCTCTCTTGGAATCATTTTTTTTTTTCCACCTACCTGTGTAAATGAACCTGCCTGGGGCTCCCTTGCAGAACTGTTTGGATTTATAAGATAATGTCACCTCCACCACGCCAGGGATGTGCCGGGGAGGAGTCTGTACTCTGATGGCATGAGGGGTTATTAGCTGAGGAATGAACAGGCAGGGAAATAAAATACCCATTAGACAAGCTATCACCAAGGACATAAGGTGCACAGCATGTCCCACTATTCTCCCCGGGGGCTTCTCTCTGCTCTAGTCTAACTGAAGTGCTCCTAGCTCCAAATGCACTCTGAACATCACTGTCCTGTCTCTGTCTGTCTGTCTGTCTGTCTGTCTGTCTCTCTCTCTCTCTCTCTGTATATCTGACTCTCTCTCTGTCTCTATCGCTGCTCCCTCTCCCCTACCCCCTTGGAATTTTCTCTCAACCCAACCAACCTACATCCTTTATTTCCTACAAGCCCAGCTCAAGTCCCTCCCACCGCTTGCTGCCAACCCCACCTTCATCCTCAGAATCCTTTTCTCTGCTGAACTGCCATCCTGCTTGCAATTTAAATATTGATTTGGCAAGTTCCAACCCCAACTTAACACCGTCATTTATCTTTTTGTAATGTTTCATATGATGATGAAAGTAAAACACATCCAATTCAGAACACTTGGAAATTACAGAAAAATATTAAGAAAAAATATTAACATCATAGAGACAATCAATATTAACATTTGGTATGTTTCCAGTACTTGTCTATGGATGTGTGTTATATAACTACATTACATCCATAGGCACTGTTGTCCTTATTTTTTTCTGCTTAGTATTACAGTGTAAGCATATCATTTTTCCTGTATCATTAGAATTTTTTGAAAACTTTTTTTTTTTTTTGAGATGGAGTCTCACTCTGTTGCCCAGGCTGGAGTGCAATGGTGTGATCTCAGCTCACTGCAGACTCTGCCTCCTCGGTTCAAGCATTTCTCCTGCCTCTGCCTCCCAAGCAGCTGGGATTACAGGTGTGCACTGCCATGCCTGGCGAATTTTTGTGTTTTCAGTAGAGACGGGGTTTCACCATGTTGGTCAGGCTGGTCTCTAACTCCTGACCTCGTAATTTGCCAGCCTCAGCCTCCCAAAGTGCTGAGATTACACGTGTGAAACACTGCGCCTGGCCTTCAAAACCTTGTTTAACGGTGGAGTGATATCCCATCACTTTACAATTCTAGATTTCTAATTTTTCCCATTTTAAATAATACTGCAATGGATACTTATCTTCTTAAGGAACCCATAAATGAATTATTATGACTTCTATGCTTTTTAACCTTTGGTGTGTGTGCTGCTGATGCTCTAGGAATGACCAGTTTCCCAGATCAAAACAATCTTTGGGTCAAAGGAAATCAGAGTAAGCAAGATGCCTCTGCCTACCTCACTCCATACAAGCATGGTCCCAAACACCACCTGAAGACCATCAAAGAAGTTGTCCCCAATGATGATGACCATGGCTCCTCCTGTGGTCCAGCCCTCACTCGGGCTAATGGCTTTGATGCAGGGGGTAGCTAAGAGGATAGGAAAGAAAAAGTCAGGTTTGTTCTTTCATGGCTGTCCGACTTTTTGGCTTCCCACCACACTTGGAAGAAGAAGAATATAAAATACATCATCTATTTTACATTCTTGAATGTAAAATACATTAATGCTAATGATAGGTGATGAGCAGGAAAAAAAAAAAAGTCCATGCATAATTTTCATGCTATCCCCGCCGCAGATAAGAAAAAGAATCCTTGCATTCAAAGGATTGGGCACACCACCAATAAGCCAAAAAGTCCTTGCATTCAGAGGCTGGACACCTGTGTATGGTTGAAGTTTAGAGTTTTGGGGATGGGCTGCCTTCGAAAGCTGTTGGTCATTCCGAGGAGTTCAAGCTGAGATTTGTTGACTTGACATCATTCCCTAATTGGTTGTTGGTTTTCACCGAGTCATTAAAACCTAATGAGCTGACCATGACGTACGAAAAAGTAAAACACTTAGCTAATTGTGCAAAGGGCGTTTGAAAACCTCTGTTGTTTTTGTCCATATTTTTGTAAGTTGATCACACTGGAAATGTGTAAATCCCCTTTCTCTCCCCACCTCCTCTGCCCTAAGATGTTAAGATTTACAAGGCCTATTAATGCGCTAGAGAAAGAGAGAGAAGGAGAAAGCAAAAATCTATTGTAGATGAAGGTGTTTTTCAGCTCTATCAAGAGATAATTTCTAATCACCGTCCTAACTTTGTAGGAAGGATTTTCCCCACTTCTTCCATATGCTCCAGGCCTCTGGACTTTACATCCCAACAGGAACCCAATATGGTTTTCAGGCCATAACTAAAGTCAATCCATCACTCTATTTCCAAAGTTGACAGGGTCAAAGGCAGAGGAGAACTTTGGCAGGACTCCAAAAACATGAGCCCCCTTTGAACAGCCAGTCAATCACATCCAATCAGTCAAAAGAAACTGGATGGGTTCCTAGTCCTGAACTCTGGGATTTTCTTCTCCCCTTTCAGTTCCCACTGTGGGAGAATTAACACCACTCCAAATTCTTTACTGATTCAATCATTTTCTTTCAGTTCATTAATTCCTGTTTACAGTGATACAAGCTACATTTTCAGGGCTGACTTAGGGTGGGAGGTGGGGGTCCGGGGGTAGCGTATAGCAAAACATCACACTAGAATAGTAGTCTAATTTGACCATACATTCTGTATTACAAGGTCGTTGTATACCAGCGAGTTGGGAAGGGGAACAACTAAAATGGAATTGACTTAGGTTTGTCAGTTATCTTCATCGATATACTTTAATTTTTTGGACAACTTGAAGTTTAACAGTTACCGGTATTTCTAATTACTTTAATGCACTTGGAAAACTACCCAGAAAAGACCATGATTGCTTCTTGTCCAAGCAAACAAAAATCAATTAGTGTCAGTTTCATTCCGCACATTGTTTTGTTTTGCCTACAGTCTGTTTAAGGACACATCTGACACTTACTCATACATGTCTGGCACTGCAATGTTCCTGTTTAACTAAGATGTCATAGGCCTACATTTGCCTGAAATGCCCGTCTCGCAAAAAGGAAAACACAGCACGGAATGGAAGAGGCTGGGAGGCATGAGGATGTGGCATGGGCTGGTAGACATGTGGGACTTGCAATGGAGCAGGCTGGAGTCCGTGTTTACAACTTTGTTAAAAGAAAACCCACATGGTTCTGTGTACTTTCTCTACTCTGATTCCAAGACATAAATATGAAGTTTGAACAAGGAAATTCTTGGAGAACATCATGTGTCTACCATGCTGACTGGAGACAGACCTACCTTCTGATGGGTCAAGTCTTCTTGCTCTCCGTCCGTGCTTGGAGTTGTTGTGAACGAACATATTGTCAGAAACAGCCAGGACGTGTCCATCCACGTTCACTGTTGTTGACAACACAACCTGCATGTTTAAGGTAAAAAGGAGCAAGGGGGTGCAGTGGAATTAGTTTCACATAACACAGCAAATGCACCAAAATTCTGTTTTGCCACATTTCCATATGGCAAATGGGAGATGGGACAGAACGTGGAACTCATTCCTCCTTCTCTAATTACCTCAGAACTTTATGGAAAAAGTGTCTGTCCTTGACCCATGCATTGTCAAGTATTTTTGCTCAAGGCACACCCATGTAATGAAGTGGAGAAAACACCATCTGCCTGCTGGTTCCAGAAACCTGGTTCTCTATCAAAAGACCTGGACTACCATTGCCAGTGGAACCTCCACCACAAGAAGCTGGTTGTGTGCCACGTGGAAGCTGAGATCTCCACAGCAGCTGGAAGGTCTCTTCTTTCCAAACTCGGGAATGGCTTCCTGCACTTCAGATGGGTCCCGATGTCATGCTCAGCTTTGAGATCCTGACTGGTGAATTGTCTGTGTGGTGTTTGCTGCCCAGTAGAGAGCAGTGGCAGGGATGCCTAGACTTTTGCTGAGAAGATAAGGTTGCCATAATTCAGTGTTGAAAATATAGTGTCTTAGTATCCAATCAGGGTGAGGAGAGAGGTAGTGTGGAGCAATGGAAGAACATGAGTTTGGAGTCAGAGAGAACTGAATTCAAATCCCAGGCCTGCTGTCCTCTAACTTGCAACCACAGACAAATTACTTAACCTTTTCTAATCTCAGCTTTTCTTATCTGTAAGACATAAATAACAATGTGTATCCCGCAGTGCTGAAATGAGATATAATGAGAAACAGGCACACATCCCTAGTCAAAGAATCTGAAACCCAAAAATTCTACAAAATCCAAACCTTTTTGAGCACTGATATGATGCTCAAGGAAAACGTTCAGTGGAGCATTTTGGATTTTGGATTTTCAGATTAGGGATGCTCAACCCGTAAGTGCAGAATGCAAACATTCCGAAAACCAAAATCAGAAGCACCTCTAGCTCCAAGCATTTTGGATAAGGCATACTCAACCTGTCATACATGGAAAGCATCTAGCACAGTGCTTGGTGTGTGCCAAACTGGGATGAGTTCACGTCCTAATTGCCTTGCCCATGCTGCGCGTGAGCATCCCATAAGGCAGATGACATTTCCCACACACAGAGGTTCTCCCATGGTCTAAACTCTGGGGGAGGTCCTAGGAAGAGGCAGATAGGAGATAGGTACAGACAGTTACAAGGTATGGTCCCTAACCTCAAAGAGTTTATTTTCTGGCTGGAGAATCAGAATAAACACAGGAAATAAGTAGCGCAAAGACTGGCATTGAATTGAGTTTCAGCATGTGTACTGCAGATCATGGGTCAGGGAGAAGCTCAAAGAGGCGGATATCCGCAAAGGATGGCCAAGCATGGCAGAAGACAGCAGACCTGGGTGGACCTCCCACCGACTCACTTGACGCAGAAGATAAGCCACCCTAGACGTGGGTCTAACTTCTGAGTTCACATAAGTTATGCGTGGCCATTATTATTATTTTTTGAGAAAAAAAAAAAGAACTCGTTATATACATACTCGCTTTTGAGGAAGGACACTAAATAGTTAACAAAATAAGGAGTCATGTTTAAAACTGACTCATTCTGTCCATCCACTCCCAAATGAAAATGGTTGATAGTCTACTTGTAATTGTCCTTCCTTATTTATTCAATACAGGGCAGAAGGCTTGGTCCTGCCTTACCTCTTTTTTTTTTTTTTTTTTTTTTTTGAGACTCTATTGCCCAGGCCGGAGTGCAGTGGCACCACATTATCTCACCGCAACCTCCACCTCCCAGGTTCAAACAATTCTGCTTCAGCCTCCCGAGTAGCTGAGATTACAGAGGCTCACCACTACACCCATCTAATTTTCATATTTTAAGTAGAGACAGGAGTTCGCCATATTGGCCAGGCTACTCTCGAACTCCTGACCTCAAGTGATCCACCCCCTTGGCCGCCCAAAATGCTGGGATTACAGAAGTGAGCCATTGTGCCTAGCCCTACCTTACCTCTTAATATGAAGGAATAAACCAGCATTTAAAAAACTTTTTATTATGAATAATTTCAAGCAAACAAAAGAAACAGGATAGCATAATGAATCCCTTATACTTATCATCCAGCTTTAAGAATTGTTAAAATACTGCCATTCTCATCTCAGCTATGGTAGACCCCTTATCTAAGATGTCTATGGTCTAAAACCCCAGTGGATGCCTGAAACCTCAGAGAATACCAAACCTTATAATATACTATGCTTTTTCCTATACATATCTGTGATAAAGTATAATTTATAAATTAGACACAGTAAGACATGACAATAACTAATAATTAAAATTATAAAAAGCTATTGAAATAAAAGTATATAAATGTGGTTTCTCTCTTTTTCTCTCAACATATCTTATTGTAGTGTACCTTGGGTAACCGAAACCACAGAAAGTGAAACCTCGAAAGTGCGGGGGCGGGGGATACTGTATCCCACCACCCACTCCCAACCCCCTACTCAACAATGATAATAATCACAGGTTTGGGTTTTCTTGTAGGTGAAATTTCCATGCATTGAAATGCACAAATCTTAGCTGTCCAATTCACACTATGATCAGGATGTAGACTATTTCCATCTCCGCAGAAAGTTATCTCGTGTTCCTTCCCAGTCCATCCTACCCCCACTACCAGCAAAGCAAGAGTCTTCTGATTTTTTTCCTTTGCCCTAAAGAGTTTTTTTAATGACATCTTTTAAGTTATTATATATTTTTAGTATAATAGTTTTGGGAAAGTCCCTAAAACTCATGAGTCCACAAATCATCTCACAGTCTCATACTTTGAACACGGTGGTAATATATGCAAAATTTTACATGAATAAGTGAGTTTCAGTCATCCAACCCAACAGATAATTCGCTGATCTTCTAACATGTGACAGGGCCCAGAGATGAAAAGAATAAACTTAAAGGATCCTCAGCTGTCAATATAATTGCTCACAATTCAGGGGTGCAGCCTGTCTAGCTCCAGGTCTATTTTCAGTTGTGTCCATGTTAACCATGTTAGAATCTGGGAAAAGTCCTTCCAGAAAGTTCCTATCACACAGTGGCAAACGTAAGATGGCAGCATCCATCACTCCCCGCAGGTGCTCATATCCTTATCAAAGTGATCTCAGCAAAATACAAGGTCACCTAACAGTCGAAGAGAGAGACAGAGCCTCATGGTCACAGGGTTAAGAGGAACATGAAGGTTCTATTGCCTACCCTCCGAAATTAATAGGAGAAGAGAGAGAAGAAAGAAGAATCAAACTATTGTTACATATGTGTGTGAATGCATTTTCAAAGACATGACTGTCATCTCTGGAAATAAAAAACAGAAAACAAGGAGAGGGTACTTTAAGCTTTAATAATAATAATAATAATTATTATTATTAATTTTTTTTTGGAGACAGAGTCTTGCTCTATAACCCAGGCTGAAGTTCAGTGCAGTGGCCTGATCTCAGCTCACCACAACCTCCACGTCCTGGGTCCAAGCAATTCTTCTGCCTCGGCCTCCCAAGTAGCTGAGACTACAGGTAGCCACCACTACACCTGGCTAATTTTTGTATTTTTGGGGGTTTCACTATGTTAAACCAGGCTGGTCTAGAACTCCTGACCTCAGGTGATTTGCCTGTCTCAGCCTCCCAAAATGTTGGGATTACAGGCATGAGCCACTGTGCCCAGCCATAGGCATTAATTCTTGATGAGTGGTCCTAGACACACTAAGAGGAATGCAGGCCCTGTCTGAGATTATGTGGAGGTAAAGAGCCTTCTCTCTGAGGCTGCTTTAATTCACTCCACAAGCTCCTTGTCATACTGTCCATTAATACTCCTCACGCATTCCTGCCACAAAATATGGGGATTTCACGAGCCAGCTGATTTCATCATTGTCCATTTGGGTGGAGTGAGACTTAGTTCCAAAGTGAACATTTCCCGAATGACATACCCTGATGGTTCAGATGCACTTCATTATTTTCTATTAACAATAGAAATAAATTTTAATCTCTTGCTGGCTCATGCTGGCCTCTCATGACAGCTAGGGAATTAACCTGAATTATGTCAGTGTCTGCAAAATTTATTACAAGATTTTAAATTATGTCCAAATGTATGTGCGTGTGCATGTGTACGTATAGATATGAGGCAAATTCCGGGTTTAATATTCCAAATATCTTAGAAGGTGAGGTAGCCGGAATAGCCTGCCAATTCAACTGAATTTGCAAAATGCGATGGATTTAATTCATAAACTCCACAACGAGAAATCAGATCTGTTTGGTGGTTGTTTCTATACATAGAGAGACACACTTAAATACTGACTTTTATACACATTCGCTTTACTTCTGGAAGAATGAACTACATTATACAGGTGAAGATATATGTGACATAGTCAAAACTTCAAATTTAAGTTCTTTCACTGTTTACTGATGAACAATGACAACGCTGATATGCATCTATTTGCAGAAGTTAAGAGTTCTGAATGTTTTAGGACCAAAGGAAGTGGAAGGCACATTCCAGCATCATCTCACTCCCAGGCCTTCCCCTTCCACAAGCCAACTTCTTTCCCCTAGTGAGTATTTCCTGGGTCACGAAGGCTGACCCTTCCCATCTGGAATCAATCAGTCAACCCCTGACAACTTCCTGAAACACCTCACTCCATTTCCTGTTCTCTCCCCCTTCTCGGTTTCCCCCTGGTTTGCTTCACTCTTCAAAACTGCAGGCCACAGCAGCTTAATGTTAGAGGGTCAGGCACAGTTAGACTCCAAAACACTACACAAGGACACCTTTGACCTTCAAAAATCTTTACATCTTAGCTAAACAAATCAAGGTCAACATTTCTTACCATTACCTTGTTAACTATTTGTATGCATCTCTGCCAAGGGTCTTCTGATCATATAACCATCAATACCACTTATTCATCTAAGATCATACACTGATCGGCTTTCAAAGAAGCAAATGTAGTATGGATAAAAGGTGCCATTCGGAGGTGCCTGAAACTGAAAATCGCCAGCATTATATTACGGAGAGTATTCCATACAAAGGAACTTCTATGCCTCATCCTCTCCTGTCACCTAGACCTGATAACGTGTCTTTTCTAAGGCTGTCAGACTCTCTTGGCACTGCCATTCTGCTGGCATGGCCCTAAGGAATGCCAATTAGGAATACAGATGTCCATAATTTGTGTGGGACGGACCCCCAGTTTCTGCTGACACTGGTGACAGCTTTCATTTATTTCACAGAGTTGATGTATCTGTATTACAGCTCAAAGCTCTGGTAGGAAAGCCTGCAGACTTGAAAACTAAGTCATGGTAGATGATGCTCTCCTCAACTGGTAACATTTCCACACAAAAGCAACAAACAATTTATTTAGGACAAAGTACCCTGAAGCCAAGTTTCCAAGAGAGAGAAATCAGGATCAATTAAAATGGCTTGCATGTTTTTCTAAATAAAAGTGGTTTTTAACCTTCTGCCATTCCTTATTTTGCCTTGATGTGATCTCTCGTTTACAGTAAGACCAACTCAATGAACAGACCAACTGGAGAGCGACAGGGGTAGGTTCCATTTTAAATCATTTAATTATATGGCAGTGTTAGTTGGTTATACAGAAATGGAAACATGAATAAAAAGTCTGTATCTTACCCTGAAAAATACAAGAAAGTTTTAAAAACAGAATCTACAAATATGTTAGCAGTCTTCTACCAGGGCTCAAGAAAACTGACTGGCTTTCTCAAATTCTTTTTTTCTCCTCATTACCCACAAGTTCTCCCGTGTCCTCACTCCAATAATTTATACAAACCAGCAGTTGAGTTGTAAAGGAGCCCTTTCCTGCTCATAAAAGGCCACTGTGGGAGTCACCCTTCGGGTGGACACATCCGTTAATCTGCCTGAACAGCTAATTTTCCAACAGAGGAGTTACTTCTTTAGTTATCAGAATGATAGCATGGGCCATGGAGATTTTTACCAAACTGACTTATTCCCACCCTTGGGTTATTTTTATGCCTCACTCTGAAATATCCCTGGCTTTTTGGAACATCACATGTCTCTGTGTGTTTTAAGTACTTAGCCCTCTCAAAGCTCTAACTGTATGATTTAGTTGAATTACAGAAGTCAAAGGAATGGCCAGTTGGGCCCTACTCCCAGCTAGGCTTTTTCAGCTCCTACCCAGGTGTTCCTACAAAGACCCTAAGTCTCATACAAAGAGGCTAAAAGAAAAAGAAAAGTCAAAATGAAAAATGTGTGGAATGACCAAATGATCTGCTCTTTGAAACAGACGACAATTCCAATGTCTGCAGTCACTAGAGAATAATTACACTGGTTAGAAACCTCCCCATATGGGCCAGGGACCTTGCTTTGAAAACACACCAAATCCTACCATTAGTCAGACACAGTTCCCCACCCTTCCAATGAGGGTCATGCACCTACTAGCTGAATGTGGGGCCTTTGGTAGTTTAATCTCAGAAAGACTAGAACACATAGCATTTATAGCACACTCCACACTGAAGACTCTGATACCATACTTATGAATGTGCATACACTCGGCTAAATAAAATGATCTCGAAAATTCCTGTTATTTTGCCAAGAATGGGGGAAAAAAATTCTTTATGACATTTTACATCTGGAAATGGAATTAAATTCGTGATGTGCTTTTCCCTTATAACTGTTCGGTTGCAATATATGTTATTTCAGCTTTCCCAAAGCATAACTGTTATGTGGGATTTTATTTTCCACCTGTGGAAGGAGGAAAGAGACATAGAAACCATTAAAGGGACAGAGAAAATCGAGACAGACTTCTGGCTATGGCAGGCCACCAAGCCGCGAGTCCATATTGCAAGGAGAAATACATACTGGGTTTTCACACAGTGCCGAATTCTCACCATGTACAAGGTGAATCGAATGACACAGTTTTGCCCAAACCTCCATTAATTCAACCCAGGCTAATAACAAACAAATGGGTACTGCAGTTTGTTCCCCCCAACCACCACTTTATTCTTGGCACACACTACATTTTCAAGCCAGATTTAAAGCCCAGATTCTTATTTGTTACTGGACTCCAGAGTCTCCAAAATTACCTTTAAACACCTACCCCACGAGCATGGATTTTGTCATTTTCTTTAAAAGAAATTCCCAGAACTCTCAGCAATGGCTGTTGTTTCATATTCCCAAAGGTCCATTTTCTGTTCAGCGAAGGAACAAGTCCCAGACGGGAGAACACAGAGTTGACTGCCATAGAGACAGATGTGGGAGGTTCTGGATTGCTCCAGCAGAGAGAGGACTGGGCATTAACGGGATTGCTCCTGAGAAGATGTGTTCTTTTCTTTTTTAAAAAAAAAAAATACCTTTTTTAATTCTGTCAAGTATAAACTGATAGATTTGATGACAAAAGAATATAAACTACACAAACACTGGTCAATTCACTCGGTTTAAAAAAAGAATTTCGTTTAACTATTTTACTTCTTACTATTTTTTATTGTATAGTTTCAAGTTTTATTTTAAATTCAGAGAGTGTATGTGTGAGTTTATTACATGGGATGTTGTGTGACACTGGGGTCTGAGATACAAACGATCCTATCATCCAGGTGTGAGCACAGTCCCTAATAGGTAGTTTTTCAGCCCTCTCCTCCTTCCATTTCTCTCCCTGCTAGTAACCCCTAGCGTCTATTACCCCCACCTTTATGTCCATGGGTACCCAACGCTTAGTTTCCACTTACAAGTGAGAATATGCAGTGTTTGGTTTTCCATTCCAGCATTAATTTGTTTAGGATCACGGCCTCCAGATGTGTCCATGTTGCTGCAAAGGACATGATTTCATTCTTTTTTGTGGCTGTATAGTATTCCACGGTGTCTATGTATCACATTCTCTTTATCTGATTCCCCCCTGATGAGCATCTAGGTTGATTCTATGTCTGTCATTGTGAATAATGCAGCAATGAACATACAAATGTGCGTGTCTTTTGGGTAGGACGATTTCCTTTCCTTTGAGTATATACCCAGTAACAGTATTGCTGGGTTGAATGATAGTTCGATTTTATTTTTTTCATTTTAACTAGAGAAGATACTTTCTTAAGGAACCAGACAGTACTGTGCTTCTCTCAATCACTGAGTATTTACTGAGACCCCCTAGGGACTCTGCTACATGCCACAGAAGCTTATAGAAAACATTGTTGCAGCCTGAAGGAGCCCTGCAGTGGACAAAGCATAGCAAACACTAGACATAATCAGAAAATATTACTGCATGTTAATCTGTCATTGAAGATTGAACTTCCTGGCCACTGTGTTCTCCAGGGGCCAAATGGTGGGAAGAATCAGCGTGAACTGAAGGCAATCACAGCCATTTTCATTAAGAGAGATTTAAGAACAGAGCTTGAAGAACTGAGGGAAAAATGAGTTACACTACTTGAGGTTACTAAGATGATTATTCTGGCTTTAAAAAAAAAAAAATTCTAATTGGTATAAAGGAAGTAGTATGCCCAGGAGCTCTCCACTGGTGTATTTTGGCCAATTTGGCTTTAGAGCAAACATCTCATAGAGCTTGCTTTTAAAAACCTAGTTGAAAAATGTGGAGAAATCCAGTGGCAATTTTTTTAAAAATCGGCTTTTCATGTCATTGAGGAGTGTGAAGATTGCCCATCTGCTTTGCAATACTAAATGTCCCTTCATCCTAAAGGCCACACATAATTGCTACTCCCACCCTACCTTATTTTATTCCATTGAACCCATTACTTTTCTCATCTAAAATTTGAGCCACGTAAGATGGTTATGGTCAAGGGCAATATTTTACAAGCTAAAGTTCTGAAAGCCACAAGGGAGCCATAACATATTTGATACAGTTCTTTATTCGGCTCAGCCATTCTGGTCTACGAAGCTCTAGCCTCAGGGACAACCTAAATCACCTGTGGCCTATCAAAAATCAGGAGCACACAGGCCCTGGAAGCAGCTGAGGAACGACGCACTCTTATTGCAGGACTAAGAACACTTTGCTTTCCAGGAAGTTCTGCATTAGCCCTGGAATGGGTTCAGGACAGGTTTGTGTCCAAATTAGAGTCCCTTAAAATATTTGAGCATGGGCCAGGCACAGTAGCTCATGCCTGTAATCCCAGCACTTTGGGAGGCCGAGGAGGGTGGATCACAAGGTCAGGAGGTTCAGACCATCCTTGCCAACATAGTGAAAACCCGTCTCTACTAAAAATACAAAAGTTAGCTCGGTGTGGTGGTGGGCACCTGTAGTCCCAGCTACTCAGGAGGCTGAGGTAGGAGAATCACTTGAACCCGGGAAGCAGAGATTTCCGTGAGCTGAGATCATGCCACTGCACTCCAGCCTGGCAAAAGAGCGAGACTCCATCTCAAAAAAAAAAAAAAGCATTGAGACTGTGTTTCCAGCTAACTGAAGTCTGACATATTCTCTCCCAAAAGTTCCCCAGGAAACTACCGGTTTTCACTTCTCACCTTGTTCTTTTACGAAGAACTCAAAACTCATGTCCTGGGTGAGTTGATCAAGATTTCTGTCACCCTGATTCTTGTCCCCATTCAAGAGAGCAACATTCAGGGATGGAGGCAGCCAAAGGTTCTAACACCAGAGAAAAGCTTTAAGTCGCTCAAGAAAGCCATCCCCAAGCTTATAGCATTGGACTGAGAGAAAGATCCTCTGACCCTCTAAGGCTTTTTTTTTTTTTTCCCTGACTCCAAATAGATAATTATGATTTCTTAACTTGGACTATCTGGTTTGTTTTATCATCAGATAATGGACTCACCTGCTGATCAGAGAGGCCGTAAGTCAAGTGATTTCCATTATGTGCCTTAAAACTGCTGCTCAGTAGCACTGCAAATTTCAAATGGTAGAAGAATCACAGAGCAGCTGGAGCAGCTCTCACACTGAAAGATGTGAACTGAAGAAACCTGCAGGCAGCTGGAGCTGTATTAAATTTTTACCATTTGGAGTTAATTTAAACTCTCGTTTCCCTCTTCAACGGGTGTGAGAGAAACATTCAACATTTTTTATTTAAGGAAAATAGATGGTGGTGCCATTAAAAGGTTTTATATAAGAGCTGGGGGTTTGAAAATCGTAAGGGGGTGGTGGATGGAGCTTGGCTCTGTTCCAAGATATGAGTAGCCGTGCCCTTTGCTCTCGCGTCGTTTAGTAAACCCGACGAATGGCTCGTGCCCAACTGTGTGGACGAGGTGTCTTTGTCGGAGCCATTCATTTCCCCATCGTTCTTCTGCACTTGTCGCATCCAGCATGTTGCAGCGACGGGCACGAGGCCTCTCACATGATCCAACCACCCTGTGGACGCCAGTCAATCCCAACGGGGCCTCTCTTCCTTTCTCCATTCCCCTCTGGCAGATCTTTCTGACCTTGGTTCCCTTCTTTCCCCTACTGTGTGTGTTTTCTTGCTTTCTCATTGTCCTGTGAGACATGTCAGGTGCGTTTTCAAAAACCTCCAACCCCTTCCCTCGGTTCCTTCAAATCCCCATCAAGACGCACTTCCAGCAGGCCCATGCTGGGCTTGTGTGCAACCTGGAGCCAACTCAGCACCGATGCCTTCCCCCGCCTGATGCCTGGAATGATTTTTCTTTCGTTAGAAATGTGTCTGACTGGCCAGGTGTGGTGGCTCACATCTGTAATCCCAACAATTCGGGAAGCCGAGGCAGGTGGATCGCTTGAGCCCAAGGGTTCGAGACCAGCCTGGGCAACATGGTGAAACCCCGTGTCTACCAAAAATACAAAACTTAGCCAAGTATGGTCACATGCACCTGTATTCCCAGCTACTTGGGAGACTGAGGCAGGAGGATCGTGTCAGCTCAAAAGACCAAGGCTACCTTGAACCGATATTGTACCACTGCACTTCGGCGTGACAGACTGAGACCCTGTCTTTAAAAAAAAGACAGCAAAGGAAATATGTCTGTTCTTCCAAACCTACTGACATATCTCTTGAGGCCAAGGATGGCATGACCTGCACATGTATCTCAGTCCTCTCCCCAGCATGACTTTATACATTAAAAATGATTATTCTGGTGGACCTAATCTAAAAAAGGAGTAATTTAGCGGGTAAATTTCTGTCACCAAACGGTCTTCCAGAAAGGTTCAGTGAATGGAGGTAAGCATCTTTATCTTAATTACAAGCAAGCTGTTGGTTGGCATGGAATTCAGTAAAAATGATAAGGGCTGGGCATGGTGGCTCATGCCTGTAATCCCAGCACTTTGGGCAGCTGAGGCAGGTGGATTACATGAGGTCAGGAGTTGGGGACAAGCTTGACTAACATGGAGAATCCCAGTCTCTTCTAAAAATACAAAAATTAGCTGGGCAGGGTGGTGCATGCCTGTAATCCCAGCTACTTGGGAGGCTGAGGCAGGAGAATCACTTCAACCTGGGAGGTGGAGGTTGTGGTGAGCCGAGATCGAGCCATTGCACTCCATCCCGGGCAACAAGAGCAAAACTCCATCTCAGAAAAAAAAAAAAATGGGCAAGATGAAGAGAGGTGGGATAATGGGTACAAACACACAGTCAGATAGAAGGTTTAAGTTCTAATAATTGATAGCAGAGTGGGACGACTACAGTTAACAGCAATGTATTGTACATTTCAAAATAGAAGAGAGGACTTGAAATATTCACAGTATATGGAAATGATCAATTCACATGTTGATGGATATCCTAACTACCCTGACCTGATGAGTACACATTCTATGCACGTAACAAAATATCATATACACCCCATAAAGATTACAAACATTATGTATCAATAAAAAATTTTAGGCTGGACGTGGTGGCTCGCATCTGTAATCTCAGCCTTTTGAGAGGCCAAGGCAGGTGAATCCCTTGATCTCAGGAGTTCAAGACTGGCCTGGGCAACATGGTAAAACCCCATCTTGATAAAAAATACAAAAGTTAACTGGGCCTGATGGCACACATCTGTAGTCCTAGCTACGTAGAGGGCTGAGGTGGGAGAATGGCTTGTGCTGGAGAGGCAGAGGATGCAGTGAGCCAAGATCGCAGCACTGTACTCCAGCCTGAGCAAAAGAGTGACACCTTGTTTCAAAAAAAAAAAAAAAGATTTCAATGATTTTGAGGTTGGAGATGTGTCAAGGTTACCAATTCCAGAATGCTACTAAGTCCGGAATGCCCTATTGTACAAGCTGGTGCTGCCCATAGGATACAGAACACCCCGGTGATCATGTCTTTTTAAAATGAAGTCCTTTTGAGGCAGAGGGTAAAAACTTGGCATTCAGGCCTCTAAGCTTCCCAGTCTCAAGTAGATCTGCTGGCATTTGTGTCCTATAACAAGTGATGCTGTGGAAATATCAGAAAGCTATTGAGAAGTGCATCAACACTTGCTGTTACTATAATGGTGGGTATCATTTAGCTCCACAAACATCTATACTTGACCAAGCTGCTGAGTTCCAGCAAGCACCACAAACACAGCTGGCACTATGTGGAAGCCCACTGCTTCCAGGAAAGTCACCTGAATGTCACAGAGAAGCAGACCTGGACTATGCAAACCACTCATTTAATTTTTATATCCTTCAACTAGGATGCAAGCCCCTTGAGGGCAGGAATTTTATGATTTGCCCTCTGCTATATATCTCCAGCACCTACAATAGCGCCTGGCACACAGTTTCATTGGTAATATTGGCTGGGCGCATGAATGAGTGAATGGGTACCTCCATGTTTTCACTATGACTTGGAACAGACCCAGTCAGCCTTTCTGTAACAGTGAATTCGCAACAATAAGCTCTGAATTATTGTCAACTCCTAGTGATTTTTAGAATCTGAATGTGGGGAATGACAGTGTGCCTGACTTCCTCCTCCTGGCTCCATTTTCCTTCGGATTTTACAACTGCCTGCCCTCCACCCACACAAGCAGAAAGAAAGAAAGAAAGAATGGGATTCATTATGTCTTAACAGGCCTGTCAGCTTAAACTAGACATACATTTCTTTTCCTTTCCTTCACCGAGCTGTTAATCTGGGGTTTCACCTAACTGTTCCATTTCAAGGAGGGCAGAAGTGATTTTCCACATGCACGACCCATGGATGTAGATACTTGGGGAGCCCTGGAAATCTTAAGCTTCTTTTCTCTTTTTTCCTTTTTTCTTTTGCTCTCTTACAAATTTATTTAATAGTAATCTGTTGAGCCCTACAGAATCCCTACCATTGGGCTACACATTGGCGAGAAATACAAAAATAAATAAAACATATCGATTGCCCTCAAGCAGCACACAGTCTACTGGAGAGACAAGCCAGAACTGCAAGATGATGTGGTAACTGGCAGGGTACGGGCCCGCAGGGAAGGGTGTGTTGGCATGGACCAGGCACCAACAGCTCCACTTGGAAGAGTCAGAAAATGCATCACTAAGGCGGTGACATTCAGGTGTAGTCTTAAAGCAAGAAAAGGAGTCACAAGTTAGAGAGAGGTGAGGAGTTCTCAGGCAGAGGGATGAACATACGGAAAGCTTTCTAGATAGAACAGAAATCAGAGATGGGTGTGTGGTGAGCAGCAGGCAGATGAGAACTTCTGGGACAAGCATGGCAGGTTTATCAGGGTAGAAAGAGGCTGAGTGATCTTCTCAGCTGTCCCTCTTTAAATCCAAGCTTTGTGTCTATGAACAGTTGATATCCATGACACATTTTAGTAGGTGTATATATTTATTTTTTATGGATATGTAGCAGGTGTATGTATTTACGGGGTTCATGAGATATTCTGATATAGGCATGCAATCACATCAGGGTAGATGGGGCATCCTCGAGACATTTTGTTTGTATTTTTTTATTTCTTTATTGTGCTATGTTCCAGAAGCAGGTCTCAAATCCTGGGCTTAAGCTATCGTCCTGCCTCTGCCTTCCTAAGAGCTGGGATTACAGGCATGAGCCACTATGCCCAGCATCATGACATATTTTAAAAGGTTACTCTGGCATTCATGCTGAGGATGGGTTGGGTTAGACAGAGAAGGGATAAAGACAGGGGCTATGGCAGCTTTTCAAAAGAGAGGTGGATTTAACAGATGCTTAGGAGGAGAAAGCAACACTTTGACAATGAAAGAGCAGGGAGTGAACCAAGGAGTAAGCACTGAGTTCTGTTTGGAACACGTGCTCATTAGTCATCCAGGGAAGATGCCCAGGAGGAAGTTGGAGCTCTATGCCTGCAGCTCTGGGGAAGGGAGAAATCTGAGAATATGGATACAGAAAACATCCAGGAACAGAGGGCGTTTGAAGCCAAGAGAGCGAATGAGAGATCATCAGGAAAAGTCCTAAGTGAACAGATCCCGATTGTTAAAGGTTACCTTGCATGAAGGATGCCTATTGGGCTTTAAATGAATTTCATTTTTCTAGATTAGGGTTTATGGAAGCTTGAGATGTTTCAAGAGGTCTGAAGACCACTGAAATTTTAATTAAAACTTTACATGTTGTATTTTGATGGGATACAGACTATAGCTTTCACCAGATTCTTAAAGGGATCTGGGCCAAACACACACACACACACACACACACACACACACACACACACACACGCGAAAACCCAGTGTTAAAAAGGGTTAAAAGGGTTATAACCATTTGTGCTTCACTAAGTATTTTTATGTCCTATACTACTTAATACTTGAATGGAATTAAAGATAGGATTTGGTTCAAGCTTGAAAATAATCTTGATGTAACCATTTTGGTCTCTGGATTTTTGTAAAAACAATCCAGGTTCCATCAGTGTTTGAGAGATAAGGGAAGGAGGAAGGAGAATATTATCGAGTTCAGGATTTGGTTAGAAAGGTCTTGTATTTCTATGCCATTCAGAACAAATCCTCACAAAAGAATTCTGCATATTAAATTTATTATGTTTGATCATATCATAAAAGTAGAGAATTGGAATTGTGTATATGGCTCTAAATGATTATGTTTGTCCTTCTGAGTGAGATATCTATTCCAGGAATTTCTGAAAGTCACTATCCATTCAGA
Organism: Saimiri boliviensis; assembly: GCF_048565385.1. Lineage (NCBI taxonomy): Eukaryota > Metazoa > Chordata > Mammalia > Primates > Cebidae > Saimiri > Saimiri boliviensis. Next base: position 101,140,916 of record NC_133461.1, read on the forward strand.
TCACTGTCCCACCACCAGGATTATGTACTCTCTCTGGTTTTGTTTCATATTTGGAACCTGAATTAAGTTTCTTACTTGACTATGATAGCATAGAGCCAAGTCTTTCTTCATAATAACCATCTATATGAGAGAGCTTTCACTGAAGGTTATACTCTTAGTAGAATCTAAGCACAGTATAAAAATTGCTGATTCTTTTGTGTATCAAAGAACACTATAAAGAAAGTGAATGACAACTCATGGAAGAGGAGCAAATATTTTCAAATCACATGTCTGGGAAGGAGCCAGTATCCTGAATGTATAAAGAACTCTTACGGCTCAACAATAAAAAGATGAATAATGCAACTAAACTATGAGCAAAGGAGTTAAATAGACATTTCTCCAAAGAAGATATACAAATGAGCAATAAGCACATGAAAAGATGCTCAAAATCACTAATGACTAAGGACATGCAAATCAAAACCACAATGAAATAACTCTTCACACCCACAGGATGACTAGAATTTTTTGCAAACAGAAAACCACAAGTGTTGGCGAGGAATTCATACCTTCACACGTTACTCGTGGAAATGAAAAATGGTGCAACCACTATGGAAAACAGTTTGGCAGTTCCTCAAAAACTTAAAGAAACAGTTACCATATGACCCAGAGATTCTGTTTTTAGTTATGTACCCAAGAGAACTAAAAACATGTTCACACAGCAAAACTGTACACAAATATTAACAGTGGCATTGTTTGTAACAGCCAAAAAACAGAAACAATCCAAATGTCCACTAACTGACTAATACATTTAAAAATGTGATATATCCATACAGGGGAATATTCAGCTGTAAAAAGGAAGGAAGTATGGATACGTGCTATCACATAGTTGAACTTTGAAAACATGCTAAGAGAAAAAAAAACAGACAAAAAAAGCCACATATTGTATGATTCTATTTATATTAAATTTCCAAAATAGACAAACCCATAGAGACAGAACGTAGATTAGTGGCTGTCAGCAAATGGGGAGAAACAGGAAATGGGAGACGTGAGATTTCTTTTTGGGGTGATAGAAGGTTCTGGAATTAGATAGTGGTGCTGGTTGCACAGCACTGTGAATGTACTAAAAACCACTGGACTGTAGACTTTTAAATGGTTAAAATGGTGAATTGTATGTCATATGAACTTTATCTCAATAAAAATGCAAACAAATTGACTTTAGCTCCACCCAAGAAAAAGACTATCATAGAATCCACAAAGTCTAAAGCATTCTTTTTGCCCTTGTCTTTGCAAAAGGTCAAATACTTTCACATAGGATGAGAATTATATGCCATTTTGAGATCAGTAATATTTATTCTATGCCAGTGAAAAACTCAGGTACCATGCAAACCCCACTTAAGTAAATAACTAAAGAAGTAGAGGAAATATTCACATGCATTTGCTTTGTGAACGTATTTATAAAATTTGGGAGGGAGAAAATGACAAGGTATTCTACTCTAACAGAAGCCTCTTAACATTTACAAGAGGATCCTCAAATTCTCCAATTTAAAACTCTTTGAAAGTGCTGGTAGAAAATAAAATGGAACAAAAATCCCAACTGCCAACTCTCTTTTTCCCTGCCTCTGTATCTTCTGGAAATGAAGCTAAGCTTTGGTTATGGAGGCACTTGGAATTCTTTTGAATTTCACTCTCTTTTGGACTGAAATTATTTACATTTCTGTTTGGAATACTGAGCACAGCCAACTTCCACCATGCACGAGGTTCCTGTTTGACCCCCAAGAAGGCTGATTTTATCTATGTTTATCTTCACACAAGAAAGCAGGGCCAGGAGCAGTGGCTCACACTTGCAATCCCAGCACTTTGGAAGGCCGAGACAGGCAGATCACTTGAGGTTTGGAGTTCGAGACCAGCCTAGCCAACATGGCAAAACCTCGTTTTTACTAAAAATACAAAAATGAGCTTAGTGTGATGGCATATGCCTATAGTACCAGCTACTCGGAAGCCTGAGGCAGGAGAATCGCTTGAACCCAGGAGGCGAAGGTTGCGGTAAGCCAAGATCATGCCATTGCACTCCAGCACTCCAGCCTGGGTGACAGAGGGAGACTCCATCTCAAAAAAAAAAAAAAAAAAGGCAGGGAAGGAGCCTGCCCAAGAGAAAGACAGGCTCCAACTTTTTTAAGGGAAGTTGGTAATACTGTTAAGTATTATAATGAAAAATGTTCCTGACACAGCAAGATTGATAGCCATGATGGGGTTAAAAAATACTATTAGAGTTTTTTTCAAAGTAACTCTCAATAGCCTTCTATATGGCCATCTCCCCTATTAACTTTTGAATGGCTCTGCTCCTCAACTTCTGTCTGATTGTGGCTAAACCACAGAAGCTCTCCAAGTGACAGGCAGGACCAGCTACATAATTTGTAGGGTCCAATAAAAAATGAATGTCACACTCCTTGTTCAAAAATTATTCACGGTCACATATGGTGGCTCACACCTGTAACCCCAGCACTTTGAGAGGCCGTGGCGGGCAGATCACCTGAAGTCAGGAGTTTGAGACCAACCTGGGCAACATGGCAAAACCCTGTCTCTATCAAAAAATACAAAAATTAGCTGGGCATGGTGGCACATGCCTGTAGTCCTAGGTATTTGGGAGGTTGAGGCATGACAATCCTTGAGCCCGGGGGGCAGAGGTTGGAATAAGCTAAGATCTCACCATTGCTCTCCAGCCTGAGGGACAGAGTGAGACCCTATCTCAAAAAAGGTATATATATTCATTGTTTCAAGAATATAACACCAAAACATAAACCTAGCAGCTAGAACGTGTCACATGCTCATAGTTTGCTGGAAAGAGTTTGATCAAACAAATCCTCCCAGCTCTGGCTCCCGACTCTACCACCTACTTACTGTGTGATAAGGGGCAAGTCATTTAACCTTTCAGAACCTCACTTCCCTCACCTGAAACTTGAGGCTAACGATCCCCATCTCTCTCATGGCTGCGAGAATTTATTTTTTGAAGTCTCAAGCTTGCGTGTGATCGTTTAATATGTTTTTAATTTTTCTATGGAAAAGGAGGTGCCGCATATCTAGCACAAGGTGTGAGCGGCAGGAAAGCCATTTGGTGAATTAAGTATGGTCCTTCAAAGCTCAAGGAAGGGGGCGGGAGGAGCTGTTCTTGCTCTCGTCTTTAGCCTGATACTCTTTGCCTCGGTCTGTTTTTATTAGCTTGTCTCCTCAGTACATCAGTGGCAAGGGTGATGAAACTGGTGGCAGATTTAACTGCCAGGCAGCTGGGTCACTGTCCCGTGGGTCTTGTTGTCACGCTGCGATCTTAAAGTGACCACGCTGCTTGGGCCGCTGCCTTCCAGAAGGCTCAGAGAGAGACCACTGAATAGTTAATCAGTGGAAAAGGGAAGACAGGGGCTGTTGCTTGCAGAAAATACAGAGAAGCTGCTTTGAAAAATCCCAAGGTGGCTGAATACCAAGAACGCGGTTCCTGCTGTGGGCAGCTGTATGTGCAGTGGGCAGCCCGAGGGCTTAAAATCAAATCTCCAGCACCGTTTGGCGCCTCTCCCCATAGGGCTTTGGCAATGGGGGCAGAAAGCTTAAACACTACAGTGCTAGTGGCTGAGGGTCATCGTTTACCATTATCTTCTGTATTGTTAGCAGTAGCAGTGAATAATAATTTTTAAAGAAAAAGAGTGAGAAGGAGAGAGAAAACAGGATGACTTATTTAACAGGAAAAATCTGCAGGGCCCCTTACCTGAAACCGTCTCATGTCCCTTGGGTTTCCTGCTGTTTTCAAACAATTCTGATTGCACTTGAGGAAAAATTTTAAAAAGAATCTGTGAAAAGAAAGCAATGTGTTACATTTTTCAGTAAACATCTTTTAAGGGAGACTATAGCTGCATTCGACTAGATTTGATTTGAAAGAGATTATATTTCAGATCTGGGAAATTTCAACCTACCCTGTCTGTGAAGAAACATTGCTGACCCTCTGCAATTTGCAAATTTGGATGTTTTCAATCTCAAGCCCAGCGCCCCCTTCCCCATCACTGTGGGGGATTGTTAAGTGGTTCACAAGCTGGGCTTTGGTTTGTACATTGGCCTGAGGAGTTTCTAGAGCATTCGTTTTGGGGCGGGGGTGGGTAGAAAAAAGGCTTCAAATGCAGCAGTGACCCCTGCTGTACAGAAAGTCTTGCTCCAGGGTTAAAAATGGCAGGACCTGGCCTAGAATCCCAGGGCATCTCGTCTCTGTGGCTCTCCACTGGCCCCAGACACCATCACACTCATACGTGAAGGTTGCCTGATATATTCAATGTTTACAAAATCAGAAAACGGTATGTTACTCTCCAAAGACAAAGTCTGTCCATACGGGTATATGCCAGGGTTTTTATGATTAATAAAAAGTGTGAATGTCCTCTCAGATAGTGTATAGATTATCCAGAGAAACATGAAAGCACAGAATAACGGTCTGAGGTTAGCATTTGTCAGACGTATTTCTTGAAGCCAGTATCTTCTCTTAAATGACCTATCTGTGCAATGTTAAAATTGGGCTTCTTTCATCGGGCAACTAGGTTAACCAAGAAAAATGGCAGAGGTGGTCTTTCCAGCAATTCACCTAGTCAATGTTTGAAATTTGGTTTCAAAATACAGTAAGTTTTTCATTTATTTCACTTGCAGAGTCCTTTTCCTTAAAAAAAAAAAAAAAAATCCAGTTTTTGCAGTGTTAAAGTCCCAGGTGAGCTAGGCCTATTTCCCTTTCTGTTACTATGACAACGAAATTTTACCGCAGTCCCAAAGTCCCTTCAGAACTCTCACATCCATGCCTTGAATTAGAACTTTAAAGGAAAAGATATACATTTTCCCCAGGATTTACAAACAAAAATAAGTAGAAATCAACAATGTTTCCAAAAAATTCTATTCTAAAGCAACGGTTGATGAAATGCTCACATTGCAATGTTCTAAATCTTATTTTTTGTTCAACAATCACACAAAAGAATTAGCTCTCCAATGAAATGTATTTATCACTTTAAAAAACTGATGAGGAGATAAACAGTAAATGATAAAGGAGGGGAGAAGGGGAATTGGCTCTTCAGAGTATTTTCTGTATTCAAGCCTCTTTTACTCTGTTTGCTGGAAATATTGGGCCACATGCTCCCATGAATAAGGTTGAGCGTGATTGGAAGCAACAGCTAAATATTGTTTTCATGATTTTATAACATCTGCTTTTCCCTTCTCTCTTGCAATCTTTTATAGGGTGGGTGGGAGATTGGGCTTTTGCTTCCTGTGCCCAGGAGGTGTTGGGGTCTTTACAGAAGAGATCCGCGGAAGGACAAGGCAGAGAAAACGTTGTGCGAAGCTCTCCGACCACCGTGTTCAAATTCACAACCTGCTGCTGCTCTCTGAAGGGCAGTGGCATCTCTGCCCAGGCCATCAGAGGGCGTCAGAAAGCACAACTGCTTTTATTTAAGTAAACATTCATCAGAATTCAAACATTTTATTTCCTGAAGGGTAAACATCCCCTCCATTTGAACACTGGTAGCAGAGTCAGCCACGGACCCTCACACTGCATGCTAACGTTGCCTTTTTCCACCCGTGAGTGTTTCTAAACAATAGCCCCCACCGCCACACCACACTGGCCCTCAACCACTCCCAGGGGCAATTTGCAAATTACATTTTCCCCTACTAAACCTGAATAGAGTGCTTTTTCTCATTGACTCCTTGATTTCTGGAAAGTTTTGCCACAACTGGACTCATGTAATGTGTTGTGTGTGTGTTAGACTACCTCCACTCCCTTCTCCAAAATGTATCTGGTGAAAACATTAATGTTCTTGAAGGCATTATTATATGAATGGTGTGGTAGGTGGAAAAGTGCAAAACAGATAATTGTTTACATAAAATCAAATTGATTTAGGGAACCATGCAGCCTGCTGAAAGGCTTTATTCATTTTAAATTAGGACCCTTAACAGTGATTTGAATGGAAAACATCTACTTTGACTCTTTGCTTGTCTGGGGTGCTGAGTTTGTAACCCACACAGCCCCCTGCACTCTAAGGACTTAGCATTGGGCTCATGAAGGAGAAGGGGAGGTTAGTGTAGGAGGGAAAGGGAAGGTGAGTGGGAGAAGAGAGAAAGAGGCAGAAAGTTCTCTTGCTACTTCTAAATGGCTTGCATCAGAAATTATGGCCTGGATTTTTAAATATATGGATCTACAAATTAATTAAAAGAAATACTGGGGCTTACTGACATCTCCAGTTTTTTTCTCTTCCATTTACTGGTGTCTTCTGGGTCTCTGCCCTCCATCCTCTCCATCCATCGTGCTCAAGGTCTTGAGACAAAACCTTCTCTAACTATACCAACGACATAGCCACGGGGTAACTTCAGGGAACAAATTCTCTCCAAATCCCCTGGGTTCAGATCCCTCGGAAAACAGAGCTGCCTGGAAAATGTCAGCACTCTCCACTAAGAAATGGGAAACCCAAATAAATGATGAGATTCAGACCAAATGTGCAGATGCTCATCAGTATGAATTCTATTTCCACTTTCTCCAAACAATGTTGACGACGTAAACATCATCACCATGGAGCATGCTACACACGACAAAGCTTCTGATCTCTCAAGAGCAAACACGAACAACCACAGGTTTTTCCTTGTGTTACGCACAAAGAGGATGGGGAGGTGGAGTCAACGTGTGAACTCAGACCTTCGGAGGGCAGTCTGGTCCTGAGGTCAGTGGGGCAGGAGAATGCATCTGCCCCATTGCTTTGCTCCACAGATCTGTTGGAAATGCCCCAGGGGTTAACCTTGACCTGCAGCTACCAGCTGACCACGACACCAAGTTGCCTCACGATCTTTATCTCTTAACAAAGGAGTTGAACAGGATCTCCAGGGTTCTTTCTAACATTCAGATTTTATGAATGCAAAGAACAATGTGCAGAGTTGAGAACCTTCCAGAAAGGGTTACTTTGGGGAAAGAAACCGCTGAAAACAAAAGGCAATGACTTATTGAAATCCAAGTGTGTATGGCAGAGGTGGGAGTGAGGGTTTCTGAGAGGGAGGTCGAACCCACTGAGATAAAACTGTGAAAAATAAACGAGTGAGGACAGCTGATTGGTGGGAAATAGGACATCCGGGATGACATCATGCCCAGAGTGGGCGGTGCCCTGAGGCTGATGGGCAGATTGCTGGGTGAGTTGCACTGTCCCGTGAGGACCTTTCTCTCTGCTTCTGAGGCAGGGAGGGTGCTTCAGGAGTATCACACATCGGAGCCACCTGTGTCCCCTCTAACCATCCTGCACGTCCAGCAGCTGAAGGGTACAGGGGTCACGGAGCGGAGGGAAACACAGTTTGCTGAGTAGCCACTCTCTGCCTGATACACAACAGCACATTTCGTTCTCACAACAACCCCGTGAGTGACAAATCGTCCCACGGCTGGGAAAAACCAAGGCCTCAAGCATTTAAGAAATTTGCCAAAGATCACAAGCTTGTAAGTGGTAGACACAAGGACTGGAGCCTGGATCTTTGTGGCAACAAGCTCCACGTGACATTGCACGCTTCCCGCACCAATGGCACTGCTGCACAGCTCGGTGAATACAGAGAAACCACCCCATTACACACTTTGAATGGGTGCCTTTTATATTATGTAAGTTATATCTCAATAAATCTGTTTAAAAATCACTTCAGAATGGTCTATAAAGGGCATGCACGCGCGCGCACACACACGTAACAGGAATAAATCACGAGGAAAAAAAAAAAGGTGAAAGATTCTGACTTCTTGAAGAGACTGTCATGTTCCAAGTAGAAAACAGTAGGTCAAAGACAAATGGAAACGTGGAAACAAATGCTTCAGATTGAAAGCTTCTGCTGAATTCATTTATTTTTGAATTTGATCAATATATATTGTGCTCTGTATGCAAAAAGGTTCAGGCACAGTGGCAAACAAAGCCCTTGGCCCCAAAGATCCCCCAACCGAACTATTCAAGTATGTTTCTCCAGCTTCTGAGAAGAGTCTGAAGACCTCTCAATCTATTACTGGGTACCCTCCCCTCCAATCTCTAAAATACTGGAATATTCTGTACTATTCAGGAATGCAGTAAAACTGTCTAAGTGGTTCCCACATGTCTTCCCCCATCCCACCCATCTCAAACTAGATTCACAAATACAGTGCAGAGTTAAGGTTCAGTGGTGCGGGACAGGAGGCCTGAAATCACAGGAAACGTAACTACTTAATATTCTTGCCAGACTCTGGAATTCTCACCAATGGTCTGACTATCACAAAACCCAGCAGAATATTTCTCCAGGATTTATGGAAGAGGCCATTCAATGTACCTCCAGATTGGAATGTAAGATCTAGTCTCTCCTTAAAATGTTTAATACAAGAAAAGTCCATAAGGCCGGGTACAGTGGCTCACCTCTGTAATCCCAGCATTTTGAGAGGGCAAGGCAGGTGGATCATGAGGTCAGGAGTTAGAGACCAGCCTGCCCAATATAGTGAAGTCCTATCTCTATTAAAACTACAAAAAAGTAGCCGGGTGTGGTGGCAGGCACCTGTAATCCCAGCTACTCAGGAGGCTGAGCAGGAGAATCACTTGAACCCAGGAGGCAGAGGCCAGTAAGCCGAGATTGTGCCATTGCACTCCAGCCTGGGGCCATCTCAAAACTAAAACAAACAAAAAAGTTAGACAAGAATGCACATCAAAGGAATATGAACTTAGCAGTCGTTAACAGCAACCATTATACAGAGTCTCACTGTATACCAAATAATATGCAAAATGCCTTTCACTTTGAAAACTTAGTTCCTTACTCCCCTAAAAAGAATCTAATTCTGCCTACCCTGAAAACAACTTCTGCTATAATACGGCCACATCTTATACACCACAGAGATGAGAACACCCCAGACTCTCCAAAGACCAAGAGAGGGGATGCTGTATCCGGTTCTCTTTCTCTGCCATGATGGTCACATAAGCAGGCTAGGTCACTAAAGGCAGAGCCAAGCATACCGTCGATATGGCCTCACAAACCACATAGGGACTTAATCACGTGTGTTCGTTGATTTGGGGAAGGTACTTCTTGTCTGGATTAGCTATTAAACCTCCTTGTTTTCAGCCCAATAAATTAAAATACAATTGAGTTTCACTGTTTGTGCCTGCTTCTGAAAAGGAGATAACCCATTTCCCTTAAAACACTCTCCTATCATTTCTGAAAACTACGCAAAGTAGGGACAGGCTGGGTCATAGAATCACATGTGAAAGGAATGGGCAGCTGCCTTTCTTCTCCCAGGATCCTCTCCACAAGTTTACATCCTTTGAGGGATTAGGCAATCCAAGCTCTCACACCAGACTGGGAAGCCTACTGGGTGGCCACACCCATGAGTTCATTTTCTCACTTTGAGAACGGCACTCATAACAGCTCACTCAGCTTTGCATGGTAGGAAAACTCCCAAGTGATTGGTTTCCACTTAAGACCAGAGAAAACCTCAATGATGGTGTTCTAACTGCAATCTAGATCTTAACTGTAATATCTTCTTTGAGCCTTCCAACAGCAGAGAACATACTTTCCTCCTTCAAGATCCCCCAGCAGAATCTCACCTAGGCAGCCCTAGGGAAGGTGAAGGTAGCAGTGGGACCCAGCCTTGGCGTGGAGATGAAGTGCCCTGGATATATCTATTTGGTTGTTGAGGTGTCAATCCAGGCTAGAAAGGGCCCTGAAGCTTTAAGGATCTTGTGAAGACTCTGACTAAAGTCCACAAGAATGAAGAGACTCTGGGAGGTCAGGCTCCCAATGGGCTCTTGTTACACCCTCAGTAACTTGGGGATGACGCATCTGAGAACACTTGGCTTAGTATTTGAGATCTGCTTGGCAAGATGGCGATGGTTGGCAGAGAAGCCCTGGAAGACTCATGGAAAGGAAAGATGATTTAAAAGTTTTCACTTACTGGCTTCTTTAGGCTTAAACGAAATACTCATTTTTGTAAGCTGATGTTCTATCGAATTCATTTAGTTAAACAACCCTTCAAACTGTAAAAACAAACACATGAACAGAAGAGGCATAGAAGCTTTAACTCCACAGACATTTCTAAGGCAGGGATCTGTTACTGTTAAGGCTTATTCATCCAGATTATTTCAATAAAAGGCCATTTCAGATCTGAAAATTTTAACTTTACAGAAATGTTTTAAGTAATACATTTTCTTATTTCCAACTACACTCAACTTCTCAAATTCCTCTTGGCTAATAGACTATGATGGAATAATAACTATCATTAATAATAGCCTATATTCATTGAGCTCACATTATTTGCCAGGCATGATTTCCTGTAATCAATCCTCTTAACTTTGAGAGTAGGAAAATGAACATCCCCATCTTAGAGAGGAGAAAAACAAGACTCAGAAAGGTTAAATGACTTGCCCAAGGCAAAACAGCTAGTAAGCAGAAAAAACAAGAGTGGAAGTCAGGCTTTCTGACTCTTAGCAAAATGCTGGTCTGGTGGGAGCTTGGCCAAGCTTTGGAGGAAAAAATAAAAGTAAAAAAAGCCTAACTGTGTTGCCAAGCTGCACTGTTTCACAGGACCGTGCCCTACTCATCCACATGGGGGATCCTGTCATTTCCTTCCTCTTCCGCTGGAATGAGAGAGGAGTCCTTCATATTGCAAAACAAAACAAGCAAACAAAAATGTCTACCATTCCTGTCAGGGACGGCACGCTCTAGAAATTCTGTGACTATTTTGGAGGACGCAAAGGAAAAGATAAGCAAATCTATCAGCTATTCAGAAAGCAAAACTTCTCAAGAATCCAAATTGTCCAAAGATGCCATAGCCCAAATAGCTGCAGCCTTTAAAAAAAAAAAAAAATTACTCAAGTGGATGAGAAAGATTTCAGAGCCATTTGTCTATCAAGATGATGGAAGGGAAAAAGCTGAAAATCAAACATGGAATAAAAGTAGTTGAATTAAATCTTGGAAAACATTTTTTGGAAATCCAGTCACCAGGGCTAAATTTTGAAAGCATTTACCCAAGCGACAAAGCAGGATCCCCATAATGGAGATTTTTAAACAGATCAGCAAGCTAATGCATTTGGTAGCAGATAACTTCAGTCCTCTATGTAGTAGCTAACTGGGGTATTCATATCAAGCCCACATGATTTCAAGGCTTCTGCAATGATGATGATACAGTAAAAATTGTTAAGTTACTGTAAAAATTAGGGACTTTCAGTAAAAATTAAAGACCTTATGGCCAGGTGCAGTGGCCCACATCTGTAATCCTTGCACTTTGGAGACCAAGGCAGGCTGATTTGTGAGGTCAGGAGCTTGAGACCAGCCTGGCCAACACGGTAAAACCCAGTCTCTACTAAATATACAAAAATTAGCCAGGTGTGGTGGTGCACACCTGTAATCCCAGCCACTGGGGAGGCTGAGACAGGAGAATTGCTTGAACTTGGGAGGTGGGGCTTGCAGTGAGCCGAGATCATGCCGCTGCACTCCAGCCTGGGCTACAGAGTTGTGTAGCCCCATCTCAAATGAACAAACAAACGAAACGAAACAAAACAAAAAATACCTTTCAAGGCCAGTAGTGAGGACTAGTTATTCAGTTATTCATGCGAAATGTTTGGGTAAATGCCTGGTACAAAGTCAGTCAGCTTCTTCACCTTTTGCTACACACATGCTTATGATCCCTTCCCACGTATTGCCCCTTTCTCCCTCACCAAATTTCAAAATAGCCCATTTTCCAAACCAAGCTATTCCAGAAGGAGCTGCTACAGATTTAAATCCGGTCCTCTCTGCCCTGCTTATCTCTCCAATATGCACAATGTACTCCACTGGAAGAACTTCCCTTCGTTTTCAAGAGAGAGACAGTAAAAGGAAAAGAAAAAAGCATGCAAGTAATTAATCCACTCTAACAGATAACGGGGGTCGGTGGGGGGGGGGGGGGAAATGACAACAACAACAACAACAAAACACCAAAAAATGGTGGATGGGAGTCCTCCTTCCTGTTTTCGGCAAACTCTGGCCAGCCAAAGAATGCAGAGCTACACACGCAGTATGCTGGCTTCTGACTGGCAACAGGCCCCATCCAGTCACTTTCTATTCCATGCTCAAGTCCTCGGAAGTGGTGTTTCGGCTCGGCAATAGTTCCTTCATTACAGGGCACACTGCCTACAGAGTAGAATCTGCTGCATTCATTTAGACACCAAGAGGGAGCTACTTCCCCCACCATGTAAATCTGACTCCCTGACTCCATACCGATAGACTTCATTTCAAAGGAATTTCATGATTTCGTGGCAAGCATTTGACTGTTAACAGCCACTGAACGGCAAAACAAGGGGCCACTTTGATTCTCCACTTATTTCTGCCGAGGACCTGGGGTTAGCTGTCGGGAGGTTTTTGTGTGTTTGTGTATGTGTGTGGGTTTTTTTTTTTTTTTTTCTTGCTTCTATATTCAGAAGCATCTTCATTCTCCTGAATTCTATTCTTTGACACCATGAGGCTCACAGGGAAAAAAAATCTCTAAGGAATAAAGTCCTTGTTTTTACACTCAGATACAAATCTGACACCACTAATGAAAATAATAATTGAACTCTTTGGGCTTGAATTGGAATGAAACACACACTAAGAGCACACTCGTAATTCTAATCGTTCTCATAAACTATCTTTCGAGGGCTCTTTGCAATGCACAAGGTTCTGTCTTTTTCTTTTAAAAAAAGAAACAACCCATAACTTCATCTTTGCCCTTATCCTTTCCTCTGTCTTCTCATCTAGAAAAGAAAAAAGAACTAAGCAAAACTGAATCATATTACAGACTTCCTTGAGAAAAAAACCTTTCCGTGAGACTTCAGAATCAGAATACAAATCTATTTCCCTTTCCAGTACCATGACTCCTCCGTTGAAGGAGAAATGAAGTTATTAGTCAACCATCAGCTTAATGGGTCCTCACCGTTCCATTTCCTCAGCACCCCTTCCCCATCCTTCCTTCCCTATCCTTCCCCTCCCCCTCCCATTCTCTGCCCTCCCGGCAGAGCTCATCTATGCTAGGCTGAGCAGTGAACACCAATTACACCCAGAGCCCTTTGCTGCTGCCTGGTCTGCTGGTTTTACTGTTTTGCCAGATGGTTGAGGCCAATGTGTAAAACTCTCTACCCTACCATTAATTCATAACTCGGTAATAACTTTCCCACGACTCCAGGAAATTGAAGTAGAGTGCAAATGTGGAGATGTTGAAAGGGAATCAAGGTTGGCCAACTATTTCACACCTGCCAGAACAGATACCAGGGAGACAAAAAGATACCCCTGTTTACCCAGCCTGGAGCATTACTTTCCCTGAACTAAGGCAGAATGATTCAACATGCCATGTTGGAGAAAGTGGCGGACAGAGTTCGGAATGCGGACTTCTCCTAGCTTCGCCTTCTCTCTGCTCTTTTCAGCTTTATATACCCCTATCGCACCTACGGGTTCACTCTCTAATGACCTTGAGATTGTGTATCAATGTAACGCTATATTCTTACGACAGATTCATAGATTAGCAGATATGAGTACATTCTCTTGCTAAGACAGGACACCATCCAATGTTTGTTAGCATCATTAAACTAAAACTGACTTTTCACCTGCTCCCATACCATATGCAGCTGCAAATTTTTAAATTAAACTATGAAGCCATGCATAAATTTACATATATTACAGACTAGCCTCTCCATTTAACATGCAAATGTACTCCAATGTTTCAGAACACCTTCTGTCGCTAATTAATTTGCTGAATTATAATTAGACTAATCCTGCATAATTAATAAGCACAGATTTTTTTTTAATTTGTAAGCAGCTTGAGGAGATCATTCACTTCCTTCTATAAACTGCTAAGTAAGTGTTAAAAAAAATCTGGAAAGAACATGTGTGAAAAGGTATGTTTGATGTCACATACAAACTCAAACTAGCGTGGAAGATACAGAAGTCAGTATTGATAAAGGTACATATTTGAAGCCAACATTCAAATAATCAAAAAAAAAAAAAAATTGCATCCAGAGGATGGGGACTAATTCTCCCTTTGTCTCCTTGTATATAATGTTTTATTCTTTGCCTTCTATCCGTCGGATCTTCCAAGATCACAGAGGCGGGAAAGGATTAAAGTAACCGTATGTTGTATTAGGAGAGATAATGATATTAACACTCCACTGTATATCAAAACACTCTGTGCATGCTGGGTGCTTATAAGCTCCTTTGATGGTATTTGGAATCATTTTCATTTTGGCTGCCAAAAACACCCGAGATCCATCTAGTGGAAACAATTAAGTTCCATTAGGACTGTATCCATTCGGTAATGATTACAATGAAGAGTCCCTCTTTAATGCTGGAGAGTGGAATCTCAAAGAAAAGTATGCATCTGTACACTGAAAAATGTGAAAACTATAGAGTTTTTCAACCAAGCACCAAGCTTAATTTTGACTCCCAAAAATAAACCAGGATCGGGAGAGCTTAAGGTTTGGGTTGATGACTTGTTTGAAAATTCAGAGCAGGGTGGGAATCTAGAAGAGCATGGGAAGTTTAGTGGTCATGAAAGTTGGGGAAGACTCCAGAGAGAAAGTGGGAAACGCATGTTCTGGCAAGAAGAAGCCAGTCAACCTTCAAAGAGAGGAGAAATACAACTTTAGAGCAAATAGAGAGCTCCCTGGCCCTTCCACTTAGCAAAATCACTGTACTATCAGTGGCCAAAAGATTGTTAAGTCAAAAAGACGAAGCCACTTGAAATGTGTTTAGCTTTCCATTAATTCAGTTGTTTATAGTGAGTCTATAAATAGAAACTTCTGAAGAATGGAAACCATTTTCCCAGGCTCATTACCGTAGTAAATATACCTTCTCAATACCATGCAGCCCAAAAAAAGAAAAAAAAAAATTTAAACAAAGCTACACGATAAGCTAGCTAGCTTGGGAATTGAGAAAGATGAAAAGTACCAGCACCTCGGAGGCTGTTGGCCAAAGCTGGGAGCTGATGCCAGGGGCACTGTTTCTGCTTCTTCCCTGAAAGACATTCATGTGAGCTGCCTCTCTTCTCCTTATCTGGAAGGAGAACCCGGGACAGCTACCTCCTGGGGCTATGTATTGCAACAACGAACTCAAGTGCGGAAAATATTTTCAAAGCACCTGGAAAAGGCTGTCATAGTTTTTCGGGGCTAAGCAATGTTATTACTTGAGTAGTTTGAAAACGTAACACTTTTGGAGACTTTTTCTTTTTTTTTTTCTTTTCTTTTTTTGAGACGGAGTTTCGCTCTTGTTACCCAGGCTGGAGTGCAATGGCGCGATCTCGGCTCACCGCAACCTCCGCCTCCTGGGTTCAGGCAATTCTCTTGCCTCAGCCTCCTGAGTAGCTGGGATTACAAGCACGCGCCACCATGCCCAGCTAATTTTTTGTATTTTTAGTAGAGACGGGGTTTCACCATGTTGACCAGGATGGTCTCGATCTCTTGACCTCGTGATCCACCCGCCTCGGCCTCCCAAAGCGCTGGGATTACAGGCTTGAGCCACCGTGCCCGGCCTGGAGACTTTTTCTAAGTCAATTCATACCTCTTGTATCAGTCCCCATCTAAAGGGATTTAGAGTTTTTTTAGGCCTCAAGGAAAAATAGCTTTCTGTGCTTCTAAAGTAGCTCCTCGGAAGGAACATGACAACAGCTGGAATAATAAGACTAGTAAGAGGCCAAAATTATTTTATCTCAAAAATATGTGAAATCTCATGGAAATCTTTAATAACGTCCTCACCTTTCAAGAAAAATCATTTGAAAGTATTGTGCTTTTTTTTCAGATTCCTCATCTCCCGTTTTGAGTGGTTATAATAAGAGGCCTGGTTTCTCTGTAGGCAGGAACATGTGTGTGTCTGCTTTTATAAAGCAAGAAAGTGCCTAATGGTGAAACTCACAGGGTGAAATGGATGCTTTCATCACTTCCTTCATAAAGCACCGAGATGGGACCAGAATTGAGAGTCAGAAAGAGCTGGGCAGGTCCTTCAAGCAAACCCCACCTAATGACAGGCAAGAGGTTTGGGTTGGGTTTGGGGCTAGGTTTTGTTTGGTTATTTTCTTCAGCTTTTCCTACCCCATTTCAAACTACATGCTAGTGAGAGCGGGTCCAGAGAAAGCGATTGTGACCCATGCAGAGTTAGTCAGCTTTTGAGTAATTCCTAATTAGCTATGAGGGAGAAAGAGAAATTTGGTGGCATTTAAACAGTAAGGTATAAAGCAGTTAGTTCACAAAGCTGTACTTTGGCTAATGGATTTTTTTTCACTGAACATACACATTCTAGAAAAATTCTCTAATTTTATATTTTGGCAGGAGGATTTTCCTCCGTTCACCTCACTTGTAGGTTGTCCTAGTGATTCAGTCTCTCCGCTTCCTTCTTTCTCGCCTGTCTTGCTCTGTCCCCAGTTTCTAAATTCTGAACGATGTGTTGTGCTTTTTATGTGCTACTTAAAAGTCAGTGTTGGGATGGGAGGGGGGCAGTCAGTGGGAAGAAGGGATGACTGAAATACAGAAACTGAGATGGTAATTACAGGTAAGCAGCTAGGCTCAATTTCATCTGATAACTCTGACGGCTTCCCTCCACTTCAGCCGTGAAGATCCACATTCACAGTTCATGTAACCTTTGTGCCGAAAAAGAAAGAACCTGTAGCTGTAGCGTTAACAGGGAGCAGTTGGTACATACGGAATTATCATTGGCTATTAACACCAGGTCAGGTATCATATTATCCTCTTACAGACTACATTTGCCAAACCCACATAAAAACATAAAATCAGGTATTTCAACATTCTGTCATTCCCTAAGCAAAAGAGGTTTTCTTATAGTACTCATAGTAGAGTCAGCCGACTTTCATTAGAATTTTTTTAACTTTTTTTCCTTAAAGAAGAACTAAACCTAGATGATATAAAAGAGAAACTGGGACAAAAATCAGGTCAAGAATTTGATACGAAAGGCATTCAGATAAGGCTAATAATATTCCAGAGTGTAGTCAATATCGCAGACAATGATCAAATTGGTCTAAGCTCTACCCAACCCCTATGTCTATACAAGGTTCCAGGAATCAGTAATCAGTTGTTTATTTGCTCTTTTTCTCATTCAAACCTTACTGACTGATGTCTCAACTAACTTTATGGGAATTATCAACTTTTTGGAGGTTTCCAAAGCTTAGTACCAAAAGTGAAATCTTTCTTGTAAATATACCCACCACAGAGAATGGTAACTGTTTCACATTTCTTTATTCTCCGTAACACCACTGCATTCTGTGCTAACTCTGGTCATCTTTCAGAAGACACTACCTAATTAATTTTCACTTTGCTCCTAAGCAGATGTCCAGGATCTCTTGTTTCATTTTCTCTTTAGAAAATTGCCGCTCAAACGAAAAGTCTCACGGGAGAACCAGAGCCTACACCAGACCTGAGCATGCTCCCACTGAGAACAGGCACAGCCTCTGGGCACTGCTTCTGTGCCACCTGGAATTCCTTATTCTTCTTCCCACGCCATATCACACTGTTACTCATAAATAGGATGTAGTCTTAGAACAAGGTGAAATTGAACATTTTGAAATCTGATTTCAAAAATGAAGGCGAGGCACAAAATCTCCCATCCCATTTGGAGTCACTAGGATTTCTCACTCCAGGTTCAAAGAAAGGCTAAATGTAAATGGGGCAGATTCATGGGACTCCCATAAATCGCCCCCACTTTGCTGAAAACCAGAACCCGAGTTTATGTTGAAGTTTCAAAAGTACTTGACTGAGCCCAGCCCAAACTTTAGCTTTCCAAATAACTTCCAAACCGATGATACTGTTTTTACTTTTAAAAAAACCAAACTGGTTTTATGTTACAAAATGTCTTATAAATCTGTATTATTTCTAAAAATTTGCATTTATTTTAAGTGCTTATTTCTACCCTTCATCAAATGAGATCGATTCTCAAAGCCTGGTGCAGTAGAAATGTGTTTCTATACAGTAGGTTCACTTAAGATCATAAAGATGAGTCAAATAAGAAAATCTTTTTTGGGGAAAAGAATGTGCGGATTTTAGATATCTACAAAGATCCTAAATTTTAAAATAGTTCAGAAACCCACTTCCTCTGCCAGAACAGATATCATTATTAAGTCAGCACATCCACATCGTTATATGTATTAAGAGTCAGAGTAGCACAAAAAATATAAAAGTTACATCGAGTCCCCCAAAGTTGAGACTTTCAGTGTCTTTGGCTCTGTCACCTCTACTGCCTTTGAAAGAAGTGCTGATAAACCAAATGAGCCTTCTCAAGCTCTTTTTGGAATAAGGCAAAGAGTTAAATAAATGACTAATATTTTAACATCAGTGTTGGGGAAAAGCTCTAATTGACAAGCTCAGTATCCAATCATCTGCAAAAGCCAGAGACGGTTTTACTGACATGATTCTTTCTGACTCTGGAGTTTAGAGTTGGGTTTGTGGTTTCTCCCTATGCCAGTGAATAACGGAATACAACTACTAAAGAAAAAAAAAAAAATTTATCCCTTGGAGAATCAGCAGCTGACCTGGAAGTAAAACATCTCAGCTCTTCACTCAGAGGCCGTAACAGCCTGTTCCGCTTTCTCAAGGAGTTGCCAGGCCTCAAGTGAGCAGCAGGACAGGGTCCGGAAGCATGGGAAAGAGACGGTCACAGGTCCCTTGGGACGGCGCACAGTGGAGTTGCCCCAGTCGCACTGGGAGAAAGGCCGCTCTGCAGGGATCTGACATCAGGCTCTCCCTGGCAAGCCCATAGACGGGATAACCACTCCCAGAAATGGCCCAGAGAAGCCCATGGCCCAACACCATGACAAGGAAGTCATCTAGTCTCATCCATGAGTCAGAATTTATGGGCTGCTCATTGAACCCGAATTGAAACTACAATTCCACCATTCCTCCTGGTAGCACCCTGCCCTGAATTGAGACAGAACTGAAAAATCAGGCCCGTTTTGTTTTTTCTTTTTTGTTTTTTCTTTACCATCTCTCAGCTTGCCAAGGTGACCACATCAAAATCATTTTGAACAAACCACCAGGCATATAAGTTTATATGTGTATATGTGTACACATATACGTTATATGTGTTCATATGTGTAAACATATATACATATTTATGTCTACATAAACAGATTTCATCACTCCTAGTGATATGCCTGCTTCGAGTTTTATTTAGGTTTGTTTTCTGTTTTACAATACAAGTTCTAAACTGATCAAAAGATGTTCCCATCTCCCTGCTTTGTTAGCTAAGGTTGTGGGCTCAGGAGCATTTTTCATTCAAGTTTGATATAATTCAGCCAAAAGGCCCAGCGAAGTCCATTTCATGGTTTTACACAATCTGTCCTCATCTGGAAGTCTGTTATTCTGTTAGGAATATATTCTAACCCAAGACAATAATAACAAAGCCTTTTATGGTAAACAAAGCTAGGCTGATTGACTTTGATCATGTTTTTAAATGATAAAGCAGTTAGCAGATTAATTTTGTTCTTAACTCTTTTAACCTGGGCTGAATGTTTATGCTTCTCCTAATGAGATGATGCATTGAAAAGTGAAGATAAATGTCATCTACTTTCCATGTGATCTATAAAATTAATCTCCCATGCTTATGTTAATACCGATAATGTAATGTAGGAGGCAGTGTGACCTAGAGGATAAAACTTAAGAGGAAGCACTCATGTTCAATTACAGTTTATATTACTGACAGTATTTTCACCTCTCTCTCACTTGCCTACTCTCGTCCCTCATACAAGCTCCCTCACATACCTTCCCTGTAAAATTGGGTAATGCCTCTGAGAGATGCTGGGAGAATTACTTAGGTGCTTTGGGAAACAAAACGCCTTTTAAAACTTTCTTGTGAAATCGCAGATATTGTTAATGTTTCTACTGTAGAATCAGCCTTTGGTAAGTAACCCTGACACACTTCGCAATTGTCTTCCTACTCAGTAAAAGTGATCCTCCCCAGAGCTTAGGCAAGTGACCCTCCACCCACAGGGTTCTGTTTATTTCCAGAAAATAAATGACAAGGAAGGAGGGCGAGATGCACGGTGATTAAGTCACCGAGTTAAGGAGGGATCAATGCTTACACTTTAGGGGTTAAACGAAAAGCTGATTACATCAGGAAGGAATTCAGGTTCTGTATTCAGCTGTAAAATAAACTGGGAGTTTTGTGTTTGGTGTCTGAAACATCTTTGGAAACACTAAATCAATTTAATATCAATAATTGCCACATATATGCTAGATTAAATGAACCAACACAGATAGCTTTGTTCGCAGAGAAACCAGGGCCAAATGGCTTTCATTAGCATGACTAATCCCGAAGTTCTGTGGTTCGATAATCAGATGTCTAAACCTGAATTTTGATTCTTGCAAAGATAGGATTTGGTACAAGACATTGCAAATCCAGCTATTCCTGCACCATTAACATACATGCCGAATATCAGAGCAGCAAAGTGACACGTCAAGTGCCCATACAGCTACAACTGTACCCACTGGCGCTGGGAAACACACCAGATGCACTAAAAATTAAAGAATTCACTCTTTTACACGGGACTGAGCCTTTACCCAAAAAACCTGTTTTTGGGTGCTTTGGAAACACTTGCTTTGGCCCTGGGGAGACAATCTTAACAGGAGTTTCAAAAGCCTGTCCTGTGCTCACAGCTCCCCAGCAATGACCTGTAACCTGTGACCCTGGTCATTTTCTTATTGTTGGGATTACAGAACCGAGTGGGGCAGAGAGTTGGGGGGTGAGCTGGTGGTATTTTCACTGGAGTCCTGAGAATATTCTTCTCTTTTTTTTGGCGATTCTAATATATCTTTTCCCTTCTAACTCTTGCAATTTTGAAGAGCTATACTTCCGACAAATTTTATCCCTAAACAGTCCTGAGAACTTCAGAAAACCCAGGGTGCACAGAAGGAGCTGAGAGGGGTCATCAGAGTGACTTACGAAGGCAAAAACGGGGCAATGGTCAAGAGTCTTGGGTTCTACCAAGAACCTGAAGTAGCTTACCGTGAGTGTATCCTGCAAACATACAGCAAAGTACCTGAAACCTTGCAGAGGAAGCTCTGAGGAATTTAGCCTTTGTCAGCCTTCGTTTTTCTAATCCCGGAGTGGACCCTGTCACCCCCCAACCCACCACCACATCACTTCAACCAGTCCTTGTGAATGCACTTCAGCTGCCTTTCTGCAGTGCGTGAATGTGTGTCTATGCATGTGTGTGTGTCAACTGCCAGGAACACAGAATCGCTCTTCAGGGCCTAATCACTGGGCAGCCGAGCCCCTGGACGGTCTTCTTTGGAGGTCTGTGTAAGTCTTGGGTCAGAGCAGCTGCCTGTGAGTCATGATGGGCTGTGGGGCCTCAAATCCTTTCACAGCCGATTTGTGGCAACGGAGAAAGCATTCAGCTTTTCATTTTATGATAGAAAGGAAGATTTTTTGCAGAGCCTTTATAGCCTGGGTAGGGGATGTCTCTTAAAGGTCAAATGTGACTATCCCTATATGTGGGTTTGGAAATTCACAGACTGTGGTTATAAACGTTGCTGAAGTGCAACTGATATGTGCAGGTACTAGCCATTTCCTTGAAATGCCCCATGTCTATTTCTTTGCTATCCCTCAGCCAGTCCCAGTAGCTGTTGTTGCCTCAAACACATGATCAGCTCAAAGGGCTTAAGAGAAGTGAGCGCTTCTACCATGAAGCAAGACCACCAGCTGAGGGCTCTTTGTCCCCAGGTACCAGTGGGCCACAATACAACGTAGGAGGGGGATCTTGTTGCTCTCGCCATATGGTGACCTGGTTGAGAAGTCAAGGGTTTCTCTGTATTCTCTGGCTGTGAATCCAAGGCAGGCTGGCTCCCCCATGTTCACTGGTGCCATGGGGAAAAGGGTATTTTGGAAACATTGTGTCTGGCCTGGGATGTGTCTCTTCCCACCCCTACCTTTCTAATAATCATCCCAAGTTGGCTAAGAAATAATAAACTAGGCCGAGGTGGGCAGATCATGAGGACAGGAGTTCAAGACCAGCCTGGCCGACATGGTGAAACCCTGTCTGTACTACAAATACAAAAGTTAGCTGGGCATGGTGGCGCATGCCTGTGATCCCGGTTGCTCAAGAGGCTAAGGCAGGAGAATTGCTGAAACGAGGAGCCAGGAGGTGGAGGTTACAGTGAGCCAAGATCACGTGACTGCACCCCAGCCTGGGCTACAGAGCGAGACTACATCTCAAAAAAAAAAAAAAATAAGTAATAAAAAGAAAGAATAAACTATTGCTTAGATGAGATGATAATCAAGTCTCTTAGGAAATAGCCCAGAAAGACGAAGACTCCTCTTTCTGGGGATCAGTTATTACACTTTGACAACGTGGACATATCTTTGACACTATGTGTCACTTTCTCTGACTCAGAGTGTGCAGTATTGAGGATGTCCATTTAGTCAGAAGCTCTGCAAATGATCCCATCTGTATGACACTCATTGATTCCTCCATATATTCCACTTTGTCAAAGTCCAGGTGTAAAAACTCACGGACGCATGCATCCTCTCCACATTCCCCAGCTCTTTCCTAAGAGATTTTACCACCACTCAACACAAAAAGGAGCTGAATTATTTCTCAGCAAGACTTCAGAAGTACATTAGAGAGTTCTATTCTTCACCTTTGAGGCAATTTAAATTCACCAGACTGCCCTGAAGTTCTGAGCAAAGGATCTCCAACAGATCAGATGATCTCCCTGGATTAAAGGAGGAAGTCCATGTGATCTTTTCTGGGCCAGCAAGAGGATTCAGAAGTCCAAGGATTTCACAGGTCAAAGAGAGTTTCAGGATTGTGATGGTTAGTTCTTGTCAACCTTGCTGGGTTCTAGCACCTAGTTACTTAATCCGACACTAACCCAGGTGTTATATTGAAGGTACATCTGCAAATTGTTTGACTCTAAGTAGAGGGACTACCCTTGATAATGTGAGTGGGTCTCATCCAATCAGTTGAAGGCCCTAAGAGCAAACACTGAGGTTTCCTGGAGAAAAAAAAAAATTCTTCCGCAAAGCTGTAGCACTGACTTCTGCCAGGGTTTCCAGCCTGCTGCCCTGTCATGAATGCCAGACTTGCCAACTCCAACCCCACCCCACAATAAGCCAATTCCTTATCTCATATATATCTAGATATCATATATTATATATATGGATATCATATATATTTGTATATAATGCCTATCATATGTATATATCATATATAATATATACATGATATATATTATATCACATATTACATATTATATATTTCCTATTGATCCTTTTTCTCTGGAGAACCCTGGCGGATACAAGGACCTACTGGAAATTTCCTCTCTAGAGAGAACTTCCATCACTATAGAAACTTGGAAACACAGAAACACCTACAAGTACCAAGTAATGTGGCCCTTTCTGCTAGGGTGGGCAACTCCATTGGAGTCCCTGGTGCACATTAAACCTCATAGGACCTTCCCTCTGAGTGTAAGAAGAGGGGACAGGGAGAGAATGACAGAGGAGTCCAGTGATTGGCTTGGCCTTAGAACACCCTTATTTTTACATATCAAGCTAAAATGTACTAAATTGGAACTTCAGTCCTAAACAGTGTGGGTTTATATGATATTGTTATTTTAACCCAGAAATGATTAAAGTGAGTCAAGTTTTGTGTTTTTTTTAAATCTTCTCTGAGAAATCCCCTACTTTTCTATAAGGATTACATAACTCTAATAAGAAAACCTTGTCAAGAATAAAACCTGGCCTACATGGCCTCAGGAAAAGCCCAGAATGTATTTATTCCACTTGATGAAAATAGAAATATATATATATGTACATATAAAAGCCCATCAAATAAGGAACAAGCCTTGTCTCCTGTCCTGTCCTCCACACAAAGGTAGCCAAAATTTCAGATTCTCTCAGAAATGGGTTTCCCCTGATTAAAACGGAAATGGAATAAATTAGAATGTGGTAAAAGTTTTTCTTCAGGTGCAATTCATACTGAAAAAATTAAAAGTGCAGTTAGTGTGGATTCCTGAAACACGCACCGCTCTCTTTAGACTGTTGGCACCTAAGGTACGCAGGCTGGCTTTCCACGAGCTACAGGAAGAGAAGAATCTCTTAGAAACCTGGTCTCCATAAACTTAGGACTTACCTGAGTTAGCTGCAAGAGACAGCAAGAGAGCTCATGCAGATCCTTGACATGCTCCCATCTGACCCATTCCCTGTCCTCCTCTCCCCACAACCACTCCTGCCCCACCTTGGCCCAGAAACCAAATGTGAATTTTCTGTTTCCCACATTAGCACTAGTCCATGCCAGGACACCAGCTGACAATTTCTTGGTTTTATTGTCAATAACTATACCATGTGATCAATTACTGTCCTCACTTAGAACAAAGCCTGAGCCCAAGAATATTTATAGTTTACCAATGCAGTATATGACTGTTACAAGAGAAAAAAAATGAGTTATTAACTTTAACTGTTTAATGTGAATTCAAAGTTTACTTATCGATGGAAATATGCACAAAGAAGCTTCAAATGGAGTATTTACCGACGTTCCTTATACATGACAGGAGATTGGCGACATAGAAAGATGACATTAATAATAAAATGATTTTTAAATGGAAAAAAAAAAAAACAGGGAGATGAAAGAAAAAAAACTAAAGGACATTCCTTTCCACCTTCCACCAGGAAGTGGACCAGGCTTGGCCAAAGTACAAACAGACAAGGAAACAGTCCCTACTTTCCAAGAGGCACTTGCTACACAGGAGGGCCCTACCATGCAGAAAGCTTTCGAGGATTAAATAAAATCTCATGTATTAAGTGCTGACTTAGGGAGGTGCCTCTATCTCCACACTCAATAACCAGGAGTGGTTGGTATTACATTATTATCAGTTCAAAAAGAACTCCACAGACAGACTTCAATGGAAAGTATATTAAAACTAATAACAGTGACTAATACAACTAATGCTTCTTGAGTGTTGAGCAGCTATCTGCTCATGTTGATTCATTTAAATGCTCACGACAGTCCAATATCCCTATTTTACACAGATGTGGAAACTGAGGTTAAGGAATTTTCACAAGGTCATGCAGCTACCAGATGGTGGAGATGGGATGTGAACAGGGCATCCCAGCTCCAGACTTGACTTATTTAAAACACACTGTCCTGATCCAACTCCTGTTAGAGGGAGAAGTAATCAGTGCAAATTTTTTCCTCCCGAAAACATTTTATCAGGGTCTATGATGACTTAGGGCACTTAGTATGATGCTTATGGAGAGCAGACACTCGACAAGGCTTTTTATTGTGGACTTATTCTGTTTTTAAGGCAAGGAGCTTCTCTGTTTCAGTATTTTTTCGCTTTGTGCCTTCACTTCTTCCTACTGGCTACTTGTTTTTTTCCTGCTTTTGAAATCTTCCTTAGTAAACATGTGTGCTTACAAAATCTTCTAAGTTCTATTCCTCTTTCAGAGCACACACAAATTACATCTTCTTTTTCAGTCAGGATCCTTCAGTCCGCAATGACTCCCTCCTTGGGACATCTAAACACACGCAAGGATGGTAATGTTGATCCTGGTTGAGTCTTCACAGCTACCTTGCTCTCTACACACCCACTTCCCCACCACTGAGCTCCCAGGCCTGGCTCAGATCCAGATGTCAGTGGGAAAATGGCAGAATCATGGTAGACAGAGCTAAGGTTTACAAAGGAGAGAGGGAGAAAAACAGAAGGGAAAAGGGTAAGAGGGAGACCTGGGGAAGAAGACAATGGAGAATAAGGGATATAGACTTTACAGTGGCTGATGTGGGAGCCAAATGGAGAATGAGATAATGAGGCAGTATCTTATGAAGTGTGTTTTCTATAATTACTTCAATGCTCTTTGGAAAAGGCAGAGAAAAACTAGAACTGCTCTCAGTTACTTTCAGATGCTGAAAAGTTTGGGTGTGATATCATGTTGTGTCAGGGACATGTGGACTTCTGGTTTTATTCGGGTTCTATCTCCAAGGCTCCTCCAGAATCAGGTATACTTCTTGACAGTATTATTCATTTGGGACACAGCTATCTCCTTTCCAACGAAATGAGGACACTTTTAAGTAAGCTGGCTGGTCATCTTGGTGTGACCTGAACTGTATCAAGTAACATAGAAAAAACAGTTCTGGAAATCTGAAGTAGAGCCTGTTACCTCATAGCTGTGTGACTTTAGAGAAGTCACTGAGCCTCTCTGAGCCTCACTCATATCTACCTGTATGAAAATCTACCTACAAGACGATACATGGGGAAAGCATGTTGGCAACCATAAAGTGCTATGTAAATGTTACCACTGCTTAACGCCTTGCAGGGACTCATTAAATCTTGTTGATTGATTGGCTGATTAATTAACTCCAGCCAGCTTCCTTAAAAGTGTCCTCATTTAGTTGAGAAGGAGATAGCTATAGAAGTCAATGATGTCCAAGAAAATCCACTTGGTTTGACAGCAGCCTGATCCAAGGGATTTTTAGGTTTATAAATGTACTTGCAAACAAACCTCTTTCTGTTGCTCAGGGACTGACTTTGGTTGGGATGATGACATCTGGCAGAAGAAATGAGACTGTCATTTTGGCTACCTGAACATTTGAGGATGAAAGAGGGCTGATTCCAGAAATCCAAGAGAAGAAGTCAGGGATGCCAACCTCCAGGCCAGCTCTGGACACATAGTAGGCATACAGGAAAACACTGGGGATGGGATTGAGTCTTAAATCCAGCGATCCCCCTCTATCACAGAGTATGATGGACTGCCTGGTGAGGTTTTCATGAAACATCTCAGAGATTACACGCCCTCAGAAAAACAAAAATGACTTGAAGTTGAATACAGTTGAAGCAAATGAAACTTCAAACTAAATTTTTATTGAAATTCTCCCCATTGTCAGCCGACATATTCAATTTTCATTTCCCTGCTTCAGCCCATTTTGCCATAGAAACTCGGATGTTTTCATTGAACAGCAGCCAGTGAACACTGGACTGAAGGGGCACACTATAAATTTGGAAAAATAAATAAATGCTTCAGAACTTCCACTTGAAAACCACAGCTAAAAATGAAATCAAATCTGACCCACCCCTTTTCTTTTAAATTGTGGGAACAGACTCAGTCTGACTCAATCTTTAAGCCCATATAAAATTCAGTATTAATATAAGCACCTTAGAGATCAGCGTATGATCTGGTCTAAAGCAATTGTGGAACCCTTGACTCATGCAGCAAGGTTTGGACGTCTTGAACCAGAAGGTAGCATCCTTCCTATGCCATGTTCCTTAATAAACATGTGTGCTTAAAAAATAAACAGGGAAGAAAAATTGGGTTTATGGGCACAGAGAGAATAATTCACTCCAAATTACTCCTTTGATGAATGTGAACAAAAGAATAAAATTTGTCACTCAGCTAATATTACCATCAATATTTTGTCCAGCTACATTCCTTCCAATTTAAAAACAGTTCAATATCCCTTTTACCTTCAAGTAGCAGCACTTAATAAACAGTGATGGATGGTTTTTATTTTTGTTCACTTTTCAGTCTTCCCTGCTTTGGTACAAGGGGACTATTTTGCTTGGGGGAAATGTAGATCTTCCATCTTGCGTGCATTGACATGCACCCCTCAAGGAGAGACGGCCATATTTAATTCATAACGCCCATCGGCTACACAAACATACAACTTCCCATCAATTAGGCAACACAGAGATGTTGTTAAAAATCAATGAGCTTATTATTAAATATATTTTTTCATGTAGTGATAATAGTTATTGCTGCACTATTGTTATCACTGCAATGTCAGCTGTTTAGGTGGCTTTCGGAGAGCTCGATTGGCTTTGATCTTGCTAGCAAGGCATTCTAAGAAACGAAGGATTTGGGTGAGGCTACCCTGTTCTGCCTTCTGCTGTATTTAGAAGCCCCCAAGAGAAGGGGGAAATGTATTCTGCAGTGGAACCAGCCTTGGACTGGAGGCAGAAGACCTGGGTTCTAGTCCCAGGTCTGCACATAACTAGTGCGATCTTAGGTAAGTCCTTCCTCCATTCTAAGCCTTTGTTTTCTCATTTATAAAAATGAGAGGGTTATGCTAAATGATCATGAGGACGCCCCCCATTCTAAATTTTCAGACTCTTTGAGAATTTCTTTTTTAACTAGAAAAGGAAACAGGTTGAAATTGACGCAATTCAGCAACTCTCAATTGTTCTTTATCAAAAGTCTCCTGATTAAAAAGAAGAAGAAGGGGCAGAGTGGGGGATGCTACAGAATCTGGAGCAGACATTAAATTGATCCAAAACCCAAATATGCTACTATTTGTGTTTTCATCTTCGTTGTGTGTTTATTAAAAATAATTTTGATATTTTGACACATGCCACTACGGCGGAAGCCTCCTGCCTACAAACAGAGATGTTAAAACTGTGCCAGCACATGCAAAGGTTAAAAACAACATTGCACAGACTTTGGCAACTACATCATATGCTGTCTGGCCGCAGCTGATCTGAACTGAGTCCCCTGTAATTACAGGAGAAGGTGGAACAGGTTTGCTGCTAATTGGAAAATTCTGCAAATGGCAGCACTGAAGTAAATTGACAGTCGTTAGAATATTAGCAAAATGAGAGTGCTGATTAGTAAAAAGCTCAGAAGCAGACTTTTTTTTTTTTTTTTACTGCTGGAATCTACTGGCAAAATTGATAATAAAAGCTGAACTTAATAATAACAGCTGTTATTTGACCTGGTAATATATTTTTTTAATCTGTTGCTGTTCCCAGACCAATAACACATAAAGAAGGTCTGTATCCAGTGTTGCAAAATTATTTTGAATCCCAAAAGGTATATTCAAACTCAGTGAAAGCAAACTGTGCTTAAAGGGGCAGCCCATCAATAGCACATTCTGATGGAAGCGCATTCACTGGAAACGTTGTGAGTTGTTTTGTTTTCTCCCCCTTCCAACAGGTCTTGCAGGCATGCTGGAGTGTTTGCGTGTCCTTTTTTGAACTGGTCCCGGATTCTATTTCCAGTTTGTTTTAAATCTGTGACTGCTAAAAATGACAAAGTTAACTTACTTTTCACTCTAAAGTGGACAGGAAGGAAAGTGGGACATTGCTGGACTCTGAACTCTATCCGCACTCAGCTGTTGGTATTTTTCAATCGCTGCATGCAGAGAAATACAGGGAAAGCGTTAAGAATGGACGTGTTAATTAGAGATGCTGCCAGGAATCTATGGAAAAGGGACTGTAACTTCACCACACAGACTTCCACCTTATGGGGGCACACAGGAATGTGCCCTGAAGACTTCTATTTTGGGTGCTCTGATCCACTGCTGCTGGTTATATAAATTAGTACAATCTTTCTGGCTATACGGCAATATAGATCAAGTTTTAAAAAGGCATACACCCTTTGACCCCACAATTCTATGTTAAAGATTTGTCCAAAAAAAAGAGAGCCATGGATGTATCCAAGGCTTTATCTACAAAAGATGTTCCTTGCAGGATTGTTTATAATAAATACAATGGTGGAAAACATATTTATCCCAAAATGGATAATTGACTATGATATTCAAAGAAATACTATGTAATTATTTAAATTATGTTGTAGAATAATATCAAGTGATACCAAAATGTAGTCTAGTATTAAAAAAAACACTAAACAGTAAACATAAGATAATCACATTTTTGTTTAAATACAGACAGAGAGAGACAGGAGGCAAACCTGGAATGATTACCAATTATTTCTGAGCAGTAAGTTAATGGACCATTTTCATTTAATTTCATTTGTCCATATTTTCTAAATTTTCTGAAATGATCATACATTGTTTGGGTCAGAAGAAAATACATAAATTATTTTTAGAAATAAAATCTCTCTAGAGGGTTTTGGATGTTTTAAGTGAAAATTCAATCTGTGGCAATGGGAAGGAAAGGCCACATTCCTGAACGGTGTGCTGGCTTCTTGACTTAAAGCTCCACTGCCTTGCAAGATGGAAGTGCACCTCCCTCTGAGGGAAAAAGAACGGCCAGCTAAGGGCAAATCTTAAAACTCCAGGTGAAGAACCAGGCTGCTGCTTATTGTTGACTTTCACATGAACGTGCACATGCGCACGCACATACACACACCCTCCCCCCGATCTTGCTTTTGATATCTGTTCTCTGAAAACATAGGTCAGCAACCCTTCAGGCCCTTAGAGAGACAGAATTCCCTTTATGACTTTTGACTTCACCCTCTGATAATTCTGCTACTTGCTTTTGCCCTTATTATGGTAACCCAGAGCCTCATTTATTCCGAAACAGTACAAGAGGACATCATTGCTGTTTTCCAATTCTGTCTCTCCGCCAGTCTTTTGGAAGAGAAGAGAGCTGCAACACTTGAATCCAAAGTCAGCCCACGGCCTCACAAGACAGACTCTGTCCATGTTGAAGCACAAGTCAAGTTCACTGCTAATAGATGCGATCCTGCCGCACAGGGCCCTGTTCACGGATGTCTGTAGGCTCAACCGAAGGGACAAAACGCGCGTGGCCGGAGCTCGCACGACACTCTCTGTGCTTGAACATCGCCCAGGAAGTTGAGTAAAACTGCAACAGTTCAGAGGTGCCTTAGAGCACCCGTACGTTTGCTGGGGCAATGACGGATGCATCGCGTATCCCATCAGGTCTGCTTTTTAAAAAAGTCCTTATTAATATCCTACAGCGCCAGTACCAAAAAACACCAACTCCCAAAGGCAAATCCCCTGAGTTCTAGCACTGCCAGAACTAGTACCACCAGGCTTTGCTCAGGGACTGCGAACTGCCACAGTTTCTCCCAGCAAGGAACACAAAGCCCACCCCATTAGCTTCAGCCACAGGACCAAGCGACTTGCAAGCTGTTTCTCGCCAGGAGTGTGGGTGGGCAGCGGGCAGGATCCCAACACGACAACTAGACTCAATTGACTGTAACCCAGAATTTTTTTTTAAGTGGCTTTTTTGGACAGCGGTATCCAAGGCCCCCCATCCTTCATTCATTCCTAACAGTTACGCATCAGGAAAACAAAGCAGCGATGAGGAGGTGGGGGTGTTGCTGCAGCCAGTTGGTGCCAAATACAGTTAAGGGTGGAGAGGGAGGTGGCATTGGAAAGGGGGGGAAAGCAAGTCACTTTCAATCAAGTGTCACACCTTTAAATAGTGGTTAAATCTTTGCATTATGCAGCTCATCCCTTTACAACATGGGGTTCCCTTAGAGAGTTCCCTGTTTACACTGGGAATTCCTCCAGGGCCGCATCAATAAAGCTGAACAGATGTCAGGGTGGAATGCCAGCGGCAGTGGCTGTTGTCAGGGGTACTGGGGAGGGAGGCACAGAACAATAAGAGACGGCATCTGCTACACAAAGCCCTTGCGCGTGGGTCAGGTTCTGCCAGTGTGTAGAGATTCCACCCTACCCTTTGTCTGGGCACATCGCCTTTCTTGTTTCTCAGTGACAAGGGTTGACACATGTCACCCGGCCCTATCAGGAGTGTTATTTGTTTGCCACTTGCATATGCACCAGTGTTCCTGACCTGCCCCGCATCTCCGCTGAGTGCACCCAGCAAAGCTGAAACTCTCCAGCTCTGCCCCAATCTACGATTTCATTATGCACTTTGAGTCGAAAGCGGGATGTAGATGTCCTTCTTTTTAATTAAAAACATGATTGATGAGATTTAACTGACAGTAGGAAATGCAATTTAAATATTCCTTAAAGAGGCACTAACCCCGTTTGTGTGGTGAGGCTTGTGTGGCTCTCCAAAGTTGCGAGCGGCAGGAGAAAGGAAATTGAAATAAAAGCCCGTTCAGGTCCCCTCGGCTGTGGAAGGGTGGTAATGTTAGACAGCAACTGCACCCTTGTAACCAGAAACTTCTGCGCATTAGGAGCTCATGTGAAGTGTTACTCGGGAATAGCAGCATTCAGTGTGGTTAAAGGCAGGCAAAGAGTAGAGAAGAGTATGCTATGAAATCATGTGGAAGCAAGAGCGGCTCATTCACCACGTTTTAAAGCAACAATCTGATTCCAAAAGACCTTATACTAAAACTCCTCCTGCTCTGCAAAAGTGGTTTTGCTCCTCACTGCTGTGTTGCTGAATTTCTTAATCTCTGGCTCCTCTATGGAGCTTTCCTTAAACTGAGCTTTTAAAATTAAAAAACTGAGCTTTATAATTTTTAAATTATAGGAAAAGTCCTCAGCACCCCCGATGCTCCAGGATGTGAGCTGCAGTTCTAAGACAAACAGGAAAGTGGGCACCCCTTCTCAGAAAGGCCTTCTCAGATTTGTTCCCTCAGCGACTGCTAAGTTATTAGGGAGAAATTATGTAAGCCACAGGATAGAGCAACATCCAAACCATGGGAACCCCAAATTGTAATAATCAGAGGCAGGAGTAAGTTTTCCTAATGACCAGGACTTTGCACTGGTATTTTCAATCTAGAAATATTGGATGAAGTTGAATATTGGTCTGCACCAAAACAGTATAACTTATATACCAACAAGAGCAGTTTAAATTTTATTTCATAACTAGATCTCTGTTCTCTTTCTTAGTATAATTTCCAAGAGGGTTTTGTTGTACTTGTTTTGTTTTGTCTTCCATGGAAGTAGTTATTTTCTGAGAAGCAATAACTGAATTTAAAAAAGGTTAATACTTTCCTAAATGTATATGTAAGAATAGCCTTGTCTATACTCTAAAGGCTTACTGAAAGTATAATCTTCACCTGTGTTTCACGACTAAAGATTTTATTCTAAAATTTCAAAATCCCTTAAAAAGCAAGAGAGAGCACACACAGTATAGTTCTTCTGCACTTAATTCCTACTAAAGACAGATAGAAAAGAGTTTACTGAAATGCTTGGGTCAGAGGGAATGGGATTACAATTGGAGGTGATTTGGGGTAACTATTTAACTAGCAAAGGTTAATTAGAATTGTAGCAATGGGATGTAAGAGAACAGATTCTGATCAATTGATTAATGAGATGTCAGAAGGTATAAGAATCCACCTTTGGGAGAAATATTAAAAACGAAATGTATTTGCAAAGCCATTCTGCCTTTTCTCTTGGTTTATTAACACAAGCAGCAACCGTGGATGTTTTTCCATGAGTAACAACGTACAGAAAACTACGATCTTCAAGTCGACAAAAAGCAGCACTAGCATGTTATCCAAGTTTCTGCATTCCGAAAGCATCCCCTGCACCCATACAAGGGAACAAACTTTCTAGAAGACGTCAAACCCTCGGCAGTCCTCCCTCTAGTGACTTCCTATCTCCCTTCCATTCCCTCTATGTTGTGTATTCAGATTAATTTAATAAACAACTCACTTCAAAATCCTGCATTTAAAATTATTACAAGAGGACATTATGAAATGCCCATTCTGGATTTGTTTCATCAATCCAGTATCAATTTCACTATCGACATGGGTGATGGGGGGGAGAGGATACCGTACACATTTTTCCTTCCTCGTCTGACTACACTAGTGAGCAAACACATCTTCCTATTTGTGGCATAGATGTTCTTTGTCACAATAAACCACAGTATATTATGTTTATATACGTCCTTCAGGCATGTCACAACAGTTTGCCATTCTGAGTGGCTCTACCACTGTGTACATTAAATAGTCATGTAGTTACATTAAACAGTGGGGAGTTCACACTTCACAAGCACTCAGTGTTTTAAAACAGATGTGGGCTGTCTGTTGTCAGACTCCAGTGAAAAAGCTTAGAAGAGACTTGGTGGGAACACAATCTTCAAACACTGAGGGCTCCCCAAATTTTCCACCCAAGTTCCCTTTACCTCCGTACTAGAGGGCGTGGGGGTAAAAGAGATGTTGCGAAAAGGAAGAGAGAGGGGAAAGAAAAAAGCCAGCAACTTTTATGTCTTACACTGCAGAGATCTGGGGGGAAAAAAAGGGATTCAGAATTCGGAATAGTTTGTGGCATAGAATATTTTGAGCGGGGTGGGCTCGCTGGGGTATCGTGGGATTTACTGACAGGAGAATTTTTGACAGTTGATGGACAGATGAATTCCATCATGGAAGCGTTAGTGGAAAGCAGCAAGGCCAGATGGAAACTCACAGCTTGTCTTTAATATTAATTTTCCTTTTTTTCAAGAGATCAGAATTCCCTAATTCCCTAAAATGTTTCAATGCATCTTGAGGTATTATTTTTCAGATGCCTTTCTCCACCTACTCTTAGTAAGAATGTTCCTTTGTGTTAATGTTATTTTTCTTCCCTTACTTTGAAAAAAGAAAGCTTAGTTTTTTCTTTTCTTTCTTTTTTTTTTTTTTTTTTGCCTACTTGGACAGCTGTTAAAATCCTTCCTTCATTTACAGCAAATATAGAAGACAAATACCTTAACAGTGTAAGGTACTAAGTCTGAATAGGAGAAATACATCTGAAATCATTGTGACTTTGAGCTATGATCATTGACAGGAATCATAATAAGATTTTCTTTGTGCCTGAATGAAAGGCATAATTCTTCATGCTTTCAGAAGGATGGAAGCGACCACTGTTTTTAGGGTGTCCATCTTCCCGACAGTAAGAAGGAAATCAAATACTCTGCTCAGGGATGCAGTAAAAAGAGCCCTGGACTAAGACTACAGGGCTGGGTTCTAGTCTCGGCTCTGCTGAATGGTGGGTCACAAGTCCCAGTGATTTTGGGGGCCTCAATTTCATTGCATGTAAAATATGGTTGGTACTGGGGGGAGCACAGGGAGTCCTAAGTCACCTGCACACCTCTCTCTCTAGGATGCTATGAAATCTTCAAAGCGCAAAGCTCACCATTCACATCAAGGAATCAAGGACTGCTGCTCTTCTGCCTCTTACAGCTGAGCTTCCCAGAGTCCTGGGAATCTCTCCACGGACACTTAGGAAATGGGACAGTCTCTCCCTTTTCCCTGTTGTTCTACAAACTTCACCAATGTGCATTTTTCTATGTAGTGACCTCATGCTCAAGACAAAAATCAAAAACTAAAAAATCAGCAACCAAAGATGATACTCCATATACTACCCAAACAAAGCTCAAATTCTATAAACGTTTCCATTCTGTGAGTTTTTTTCTTAGTTCCTTTCTTTTACATCACTGGACTCACTTGAGTTGAGAACATTGCTTTAAAACTTAGAGATATTTCTTCTATGTTTACGTATTATCTGTTTTCCTGATATTGTTTCAAAGTTAATGGAAAAAAGTTAACATTTGACAGCTTTTCCTAGAGTTTCCTGACATATCACTCTGGTTATATGTTAGGTCTCCGTGTGTGTGTGTGTGTGTGTGTGTGTGTGTGTGTGTGTGGTGTGCGTGTGCACACTTGTGTGATAGTGAGTCAGTCTCGGTCAGCCTGAAAAATCTTTTACAATTAATGTAATGAAAACATTTGGCTAGTCTGGGTGTGGCTGCTCATGGCTGTAATCCCAGCACTTTGGGAGGCTGAGGCAGGTGGATCACAATGTCAGGAGTTCAAAATCAGCCTGGCCAATACGGTGAAACTCGTCTCTACTAAAAATACAAAAGTTAGTCTGGCATGGTGGTGGGCACCTATAGTCCCAGATACTTGGGAGGCTGAGGTAGAAGCCTCAAGAATTGTTTGAACCTGGGAGGCAGGGTTTGCAGTGAGCCGAGATTGCGCCACTGCACTCCAGCCTGGGTAACAAAGCAAGATTCCGTCTCAAAACCAAACCAAACCAAACCAAACCAAAACAAAACAAAACATTTGGCTAAATAGTATCCAAAACAAAGCAACGAATAGTGGTTTGTTGGTAAAATCGAACAGGGACTTCTCTGCATAAGTTCAAAGACTATTACTACATGGCTCAAGAGGGTTAAGAACCCGAAACCCCTAGAGCTCCAAGTTCCCATCATACTCCAGTATGCCCCTCTATGTGACCAAGGACCAATCACTTAACTTTTGTTCCTTCTCCTTCTCTGTGAATCAGGGAAAGAATAATTAATCATGAGAGGAGTTTGGGATGGAGCTGATTACTGATTGCTTTGGAGTGTTCACAGTTCCAGAGACCAGAAATGAGGGCCAGTGGGTAGGATTTACCAGGGAGCAGATCTGGTTCATTATGAGAAAAACCTGTGAAAGCATGCTACTGCTCAAAATCAAAATAGACTGCCTTGTTAGGCATGATTTCTCCATCATGATAACAAACCCATTGTCAAGGGTGTCATAAAGAGAATTTCTGCATGACTTAGCAGGCTGGACCACATGATATATAAGCCCCTTCCAATATATTATACACTTGTTGATTATAAACGCATAGCTAGCCAATAGAGTATTTCACAAAAACACTTGGAAATATCACGATGAAAGAGCAGACTATTAGAACTGGAAGATACCTTAGGGAAAAAAGATCTGGGCAGCCCCTACATTCTGCTAAAGCTAGTGGCAGAGCCAGGGTTGCCATGACTTTTTGAAGAGTATCTTACAAAACAGTTTTTCATATACGTTTTCTGAGCCTGACAATAATCTTCTGAGGTAGGAATTACTAGCTGCACATTTTACTGATGCAGAAAAGGACAGGGAGTTTACGTGACTTGCCTACATCCCCACAGTTAGCAAGCGGGAGAGTCAAGGCTGGAACTCAGGGCAGACCCCACCCAGGAGGCTTGCTCCTTTGACACTTTTCTTTCCAAGATCTCTGAATAGTTCTCCCTTCATCTTAGTTATTTCCTGCCACATCCCAGAGATATGTAACATTATTAGCCATAAAGGTTCATCAATTACCAGAGATAGAAAGGAATCTCTGTGATCATTTCCTCCCATCCTCATTTTACAGAAAAAAATAAAATAAAATAAAAGGAAACCAAGTCTTGAGGCAGTTGTCTTCTTAGTGGGCCATCCAAATGAAAACTTTGATTTCTTCTTGATTCCTCAAAGATCTTAAAATAGGCAACCCGCCCACTTGATCTGGCAGGTAATGATTTAAACCAGGTGAGTGCAAGAATGATTTCATTCATTGCATTTTCCATGTGCCTCCTGAGGGAAGGCGTGTGAAATATGCATATACAGAGAGAGACCCCCAGCCACCAGCGCCTCCCCCTCCCCAAAACACGGTAGACTAGTAAATGTTTGCTAGCTATTTGCAAGCCTGACGGCGGGGATTATTTTTCCCATGTGTCACACAACTTCATCCTACAGGAAATATTTCACTCTGGCAAGATTTTATAACAATTATAAGGATCATTTTTACTGAGAGGGCACTCTATGTCTAAAACATATATTCATGTATTATTTCCAAGGTTTGTTGATGGAGTATGACATCAAACCTCATGGGTGGGGACAGTAGAAAGGCAGCAGTAGTGACCACTCCTCTGCAGTCCCTGGGGCCTCCCCGCCCCCATGCCCCAAAGCGATTGCTCCTCCTCCACCTTTTTTCTTTTTATTTATTTATTTATTTTTTGAGACAGGGTCTCGCTCTCTTGCCCAGGCTGGAGCGCGGTGGCGTGATTTCACTTCACTGCACCCTACGCCTCCCAGGTTCAAGTGATTGTCCTGCCTCAGCCTCCCGAGTAGCTGGGATTACAGGCGGCCGCCACCACACCTGGCTA
Source organism: Saimiri boliviensis (assembly GCF_048565385.1). NCBI lineage: Eukaryota > Metazoa > Chordata > Mammalia > Primates > Cebidae > Saimiri > Saimiri boliviensis. The sequence continues at coordinate 101,178,370 of NC_133461.1, forward strand.
ATTTTTGTATTTTTAGTAAGATGGGGTTTCGCCGTGTTGGTCAGGCTTGTTTTGGACTCCTTGCCTCAAGTGATCCACCCACCTCAGCCTCCCAAAGCGCTGGGATTACAGGCGCGAGCCACTGCGCCCAGCTGTGCTCCCCATCCTTTCTGCTCATCTTTCCCATCTGACTCTTTTTGGGGAATGGAATGATAGTACCACAGAGCAGCAAAGGAGTCCAGAAAAGAAAGGGCAATGGGAACCATGACTCCCCCTCCATCTGAGCCCCTAGTCTGTGCCCTAAGCCAATGGAGGAGCGTGAAAGACACACAGACCGACCAGAAGGGTCCCTCAGCAGTCCCGGACCACTGGCTGCTGTCAGAGCCTGACCCACGCCCATTCCTGCCCCTACAGGTACTGCTCCTCCTCCTCCTTCCCTGCTTTATAAAATCTCCTGCTCTCACCAAATCATTGTTTATGACACCCTGATAAAGGCATAGAAATGCAGTGTGGATGTTCAAAATGAACCATTTCCATTCCTAAGATGGCCCAGGGTTCTCCATTTTAGTCCATGCTGTGGCTTAATAATGGATCGCTTCTTCAGCCAACAAACATTTACTGGAGTATCTATTACTTCAAGCACTGTGCTAGAGGCTGGAAATAGAAAGCCATGTTCCTGTCCTCAGGGAACTCCCTGTCCAGTGAAGACGAACACTGTGGGGAAATTGTAAGAGGATGATGTACTGAGTCCCTAGACAGACGTGGCCACAGAGGGCACCAGAAACACGAAGGGGGAAATGCAAGCCCCATCTGGAAACATGTAATGGTTCTCACATGCCTTCCCATTGGAAAACTAGACATTTAAAATCGACTTCCAGCAACCTGTATGCCTTACAAAAAAAAAAAAAAAAAAAATCATTGGCATAAATGTATAGAGTACATGTGTAATCCTATGAGATATGAATAATGCATAGGGATCAAGTCAGTGTATTTAGGGTACTTAGAATGTCCACACTGCTCCTCCCAGCAAAGAGCAAGTCTTCAGGCTGCAGTATCCTGAATATACTGTTTTCCCTCTCCCTTTGCTGTGAGCAGCATTCCTCCAGCACTTGGGATTTTCACAGCTTTTTACAGTCATTAGTAAATGGACACAAGGTCCCCATGGGGCCTATGCCTCTTAAAGAGAGGCTCCGTGGAGATTAACTGCTGTCTTAGGTCACTGGGGCAGAGTCGAACCCCAGACCCCTCCTCAGGCGGCTTTAGAGTGACATATATGGCAAAGTCATTCCGGCAATGAAAACTGAAAGGCTGGTCCAACTTGACTTCAGCCTAAACTGGAGATTCTGCACACATCTCCTTTCCTCAGCAGTGAAGTGAAGGGTCTGGGGTGGCAAAGGCGCAGAGCAGCTGTGAAAACTGGAACACCCTTCACCCCTGCCCACCGGCCCACCTTCCCACCTCGGGGCTGCTCCCTCCTTGGCACCATAGAACTTCAGGAGCATTTTCATGCTCTTCTGCTGTCCACAGGTCTCTTTGCAGATTTCTGCATGGAACGAACAACAGGACATGTCATGAGGGGTGTGTGGTGCACAGTCTACCTGAGAGCAGTGGTAACCTCCTGGAGCTCAGGATTTCTCTGTGAAACCTATGCAGAAACGAGAGCTTATCCTTATGAGGAAGTTCCCAGGTCTCTTCTCCCTTCAAGCCTAAGCACCATTGTCTCAATTCTGCACGATCTCAACTGAGCAAATAGTTAAATATTTGTTTCTCCTATGGAACAAAATTATTAAACCAGAAGAAACTTCAGAGGTCACCTCTTGAAATATCTCATTTGAAACAAGGCCAGGCAAGATGGCTCATGCTTGTAATCCTAGTGTTTTGGGAGGCCAAGTTGGGAGGATCACTTGAGACCAGGAGTTCAAAACCAGCCTGGGCAACATAGCAAGACCCCTGTCTCTACCAAAAAAAAAAAAAAAAAATTAGCCAGGCATGCTGATGCATACCTATAGTCCCAGCTACTTGGGAGGCTGAGGTAAGAGAATCCCTTGAGCCCAGGAGTTTAAGGCTACAGTGAGTTATGATCATTACACTATATTCTAGTCTGGACAACAGAGCAAGATCTTGTCTCTCAAAAAAAAATTTTTTTTTTTTAAATAAATGTCTAAAACCTGAGGGTTCCTGACTCCCAGTTCTGTGTCCTCTCCTCTATATCACCCTGCTGGCACAGAATCTGGCACCTGGTTCACCCTCAGAAAACATGGTCACTGCTTCAGTTCCGGAGACCTTCCCCATGGGTAAGGTTACAACTCCTCATCCCTTAAAACAGCAACTGTGAAGGTGAGCTGGGGAGCCTGAAAACCCCAGAAAAATACAGTTCTCCCCAGTATAATTCTCAACTGAAACACCAAAACACTATTAAAGGGGCTTATTTTGATTTGGAACATTCTTTTCCTCCCTGAAATTTTTTATAAGAAATACAGAAAGCCAAATAAGATACTAGATAATCCCCAAGACTACCTGATAGCTTGAGGCCTTACAAATGTGTGCGTCAGCTTTCAGCCAGAGGGAGAAAACCTAGGTGACAACAGGGTCCCAGTAGTGTCCCAGACTCGTGGTCTCCAGCCATCCCCAATCCCCAGAAAAGGGCTGTGATCTGAACTGACCAGCTTTGTGAAAGAAGAAATCTCCATTTTAAAAAGTCAACTCCTTATAATTTTCTATTTCAGTTATGCTAAGCACTTGTATATGGCTCATATTTGGTACTTTATGGAGATAAGAGAAAAGGCATAGGGCAGGGTTCCAGCTCTGGAAAAATCTATGAGCTAACAGAAGCAGAAGACATAGATGACAGCGAGCTATAAACAAACTTATATCCTAAAGTTTATAAACATCTGTTTATGACCTAGCATTCCACCAAAGTGATCTCCTTCATCTCTAGACCCATAAGAGCATCTCTCACCTACATCTTCCTTTAGACAGCCATTGTCTTGCCTGGTGGAGCCTGCCCATTCCTTGTGGGTCTGTCTTCACTCCCGTGATAAGACTAGAAGCTTTCGCAGGCAGAGGCCAAAGTATACGGTTGGAAACCCCTTTGGCATCTAGCACAGGGCTTTCTACATGGTTGGCTTTCAAATAAATAGATATTTGAAAATTATATAATGTATATAATATAATATATACAATAATGTAATTAAAAGATTGTATATATTATATTAAATATGGTATAATTATATTACTGTATATAATATTCAATACATAATCATATATAAATTATATGATATATTAATATACAATTGTATATTTATATATTGTATATATAATATATATAATTATATAATTTATATATTTAATATAATTATATATTTTATAAAAATACAATTGTATATTAATATGTAATTATATATTGTATATGCTATAGAAAATATATAATTATGTTATTGTATATCATTATAACATATAACAATTATATATAATTATATATTATATTGTGTATATAACTATGTATACACACACACACACACACACACACACACACACACATACACATACATACACATACGGTGATTTAATTATTACATGCAGTTGTATACCCAGTTACGTAGTCAGTGGCATTCTGATCAGTGGCCCTGGGTAGGACAGGATACCAGTGTTCGGGCCTGCTCTTCATAAAGTTATTTAACCCTCTGGGCTTCAGATTTCTCAAAAACAAAGCAATGGACTAGATTTTAAGGCCAAACGTTTGGTGCCTGCTCTTACCATATGGGACAATTACTGAACTATGAAAAGATTGCTATGTTGCCCCCCCTTTCTTCCCACCCCAGACTCCTATGTTCCAAGCTTCTCCAGGCCTTGTGACCTGAGCTTCGGTTCCTGTCACCTGACTTCATGGCCTACGTGATCCCAACTGCTCCCCCAATTTTTCAGTATTCTGCTGTATCCCCCAAGCTGAATTCAATACCTGTATTTTATTTCACATCAGTTTCTATTAAGCTATATCTCCCCATTCTGTATTTACGTAGTACTATAGTTCAGACCAGAAAATTTCTAACATTTCTTCCCCTCTGCAACTCTGTGGGTAACTGGGCTAAGGGAACCCAGGCAAAGATGCCTCCCTCACCTGCATTTTTTCTCTATTTTTTTCTCGGGCTCTTGGCCTGAATGAAGCATCTTGCATCACCTGGTTAGAGAAGTAAAAAGAATCTCCCCAGGTTCATTCTATACCGAGGGTGTCTTTTGTCCCAAATATCAAAACATGGGAGGAATGGCACCATTCACGTAGAAGCAACTATTTCTTCCTCTCTGTAGGCCTCTTCTGTGTGGGCTGTTTGGTTTCAGGGGTACAATGAGAGCCTGTGGAATTTGTTTCTGATAATGTAATCACTTGAGGGCCCTTGAATAATAGGTCTGTCACTAAAATTATGAAAAGAAATCGCAGACTTCGAGAGAAGGTGTATCTGGTTCCAGCTCTGTTAAATTTTTAATGCTGCTGGAGGGTGGCGAAATTGATCAGGGGAGAAAACGCTTTTGGAGCTTCAGAAGCACTCCGGATTCCTAAATCTACTGAAATAGTCTTTCTTTTATTCCAAAGCTGGGAGAGCCTTTTACTATTCATAAAGAATGCTGAAGTCTGGTCTCAGAATGATCAAGGGGTTGCAACTGGAAGGCCTGTCCAGGGTGGCAGAGTGGCTACCACCTAGGCAGTCTGCCTGTCAGAGCAACAGGAAGTCCTCCCAGACCACAGCCACTTCTCTCACTGCCTGGCACGATGGGGAAATACCTCCATCAGAAGTAATCATTTCTGATGAAGAGTTCTTCAACTTCTAATCTCCTGCTAAAGCTCGAAATTCAGAACAGCCAAATTTCCCACACCTTTCTCATCAATCGCTTCTTCCTATGTGGAATGAGGCAATAACTAAGAAGAAAATCACTTTGGGAGTGGGGCATGGGAGTGTGCACACAGATGAGCAGGCCAGGGAGTGTGCATGGGAAAGAGACCAGCAGGCAGACACCATGGGAGCAAGGCCTGTACCTTCTTCATTACAGTATGCCTAGCATCATCTCTTACCCCAGACCTCAATATGCTTGCTGAGAGAGAAGTGACTAAAGAGAAAATGGAAAAGCACCAAAGACCTCCCAGTTTTCCCAGCAGTCACCTGGTTAGGGGCAGGTTAGGGGCAACTGTCACTAATGGAAAAGATGGATTCTTCTGGATTCTGCAGAGGTCACATCATGTTTACCCTTCTCTGCCCTCCATGCCCCTTATCTCCATTACCCAAACCAGCTCCCGCTCCTAAACTGTCCTCAGTGAATGACAACACCCTCTTTGACCACCTATGCATCACAGGAGAAACCTAGAAGGTAGCCCGGACACCTCCTTCTGCCTCCCTTTCATATCCAGTCAAATCCTGATGATTCATCTTCAAAACCGCTTTCAAACTCCTCCCCTACTCTCAGCCCCTACTGCTACTGTCTTTGTTCAGGCCTCCATCATTTTTGTTTTTCAGTAAACGCTATTGCATCGATTTGAGGCTTACAACATGATATTATGGGACACGTAGATGGTAAAATGGCTACTGTCGTGGAGAGGAGTTATCATCTCACAGTTACTTTTTTTGTGACTAGCACCACTGAATTCTACCTATTCAACAAAAATCCCTAATACAGTAATGCGATTTGATTTGATTCACTTTATTCATCACACATCTCTCCTTGCCTGGATTAGTGATGATGGTCCCTAGCTGTTTGTCCTGCCTCCAGGCTATCTCCCCCATGCTCAATCCATGATCTGCTGATACAAACGGTTTAACTGTGTCTCCACCCAAATCTCATCTTGAATGGTAGCTCCCATAATCCTCACGTGTCATGGACAGGACCAGGTGGGAGGTCATTAAATCTTGGGGGTGGATCTTTCCCATGCTGTTCTCATGATAGCAAATACATTTCATGAGATCTGATGGTTTTATAAAGGGAAGTTCCTCTGCACATGCTCCCTTCCCTGCTGTCACGTAAGATGTGATTTTGCTCCTCCTTTGTCTTCTGCCCTGATTGTGAGGCCTACCCAGCCATGTGTAACTTTGAGTCAATTAAACCTCTTTAACAAATTATGCAGTCTCAGCTATGCCTTTATTAGCACTGTGAGAACAGACTACTACACCCATACTAAAGCCCTTGTCAAAGCGAAGTTCGATCAGGTCACATCACCATGTAGAGACTTTCAGTTCTTGACCACTCACATCCAACACAACTGCATTCAGACCAGCATCCACACACCTTTGCTTGGCCCAGGAGTCCATTGCTGGTCTGGTCCCTGCCACCCTCTGCAGCCTCAGTGTTCTGCGTACCCTTGACTGTACCCTATTGGAAGTGTTGCAATGCAACACACTTCCCTTTTCTGCACATGCACAAGGACAGTACGTTTCTTCCCCAGCTTGGTTCCCTTCTTCCCTGCCCCGGTAACTGTTCTTCATCTTCACCCAGCCTGGGCATCATCCACTCTGGAAAACTACCCAGGATTCTGCTTTTTATAAGCAGAAATGGAAGCCCTTCTTATAAATTCAGTGCAGACCTTGATAAACACTGACATGCTCTTTTGCCGTTTTCAGTTCCTTGTCGGCTTCCCCTGGTCTGTTTCCTCTACATTCAGTTTTCTGTAGAGCAGAAGACAAGGATACACAACTTCATCCCCAGAGCAGAGTCTGACACATGGAAGATGCATAATATATGTGTCCTAAGGCCATATGTGATGCCAGAAGATTCCTTCAAAAGGCTTAGGTGGCCAAGCATTCATTCATTCATTCATTCATTTTTGAGTCCATGTAAGTCATTCATCCATATGAGTCATTCTATAGGCCTCCTGTACATTGGACATTGGATCTTATCAAGGGCTAATCCTAAGGAACAAGTTTCTCTTCTCTTCTTTTCTCTTCCTCTTCTCCCTCTCCCTCTTCTCCCTCTCCCTCTCTCAACAGAGTCTTGCTCTATTGCCAGGATGGAGTGCAGTGATGCAATCTCAGGTCACTGCAACCTCCACCTCCCAGATTAAGCGATTCTCCTGCCTCAGCCACCCAAGTAGCTGGGACTACAAGCTCGTGCCACCATGCCCAGCTAATGTTTGTATTCTTTAGTAGAGATGGGTTTCACCATGCTTGCCAGGATGGTCTCGATCTCTCGACCTTGTGATCTGCCCTCCTCAGCCTCGCAAAGTGCTGGGATTACAGGCATCAGCCACCACGCCCGGCCAGGAACAAGTTGCTGAATGACTTGATTGTTCCTTGGTCTGTCTTGAAGAAACCAAAAACAAGAGAAGCACCGTCTCTCCTGCAGCATACCTCCACCCCAGCACGAGGGCTCTGTGGGTGAATGAAAACTCTAACTTGTTGTTGCTCTGGGGAAGCAAACCAGTTCTAAGGCTCTGAGCTTAGAAGATGCATCTCCTTTTCCAGATGTCCCTCGGATCCAGAGGAAGCAGAACAGCTCTTCGCTTCCCCTTCCCCAGTTACAGTGCCTGGTGAGGGATGGGCCCAGAGTCCCACTCTAATTATACCCTGTTAGACTAGGAAATGGAATTCCTGATCGGATTCCTAAATCTCCAAGTGACACGACATTTATAACTACATTAAAAAGGAAATGCGCTTTGCTGTGTGCCTTCACTCAAGATAATTGCACAGTGGTGATACTGTTGAGGGGCCTGAGGCCCTTCCCAAAATGACAGAACAGAACCATGACTCATAAAGTAAAGGAAACAGTGGTTCCCTCCTTGAGCCCCTGAACCCAAGGGAAATAAACGGAGCCTTAACTGAAAGATGAATATATTTTGCCAAACTCCCGGGTTTGGGAACTCTGGGAACTCCAAAGTCTAATCCTACGTTGACGCTGGCTGCCTCAGCTTTTCCTTATCTCTGCAAAATGAGGCCAGCAAGGGCATGGCTTTAATCCAAACTCCAGCTATGGTTGCAGACCCCGGGCAGCTGTGCGATACTGCGTGTGAGTCATCCAGGAATCCAAATACATGCCAAAAATCATTGGCTGAAAAACTAATAGGCCTTGCACAGATACACACTTGTACTTTTCAAATGTTTGCCGTCATCATCATCATCACCACCATCATCACCAATACCATTTATTGAATGCCTACCATATGCCAAGCAGTTCTCAAACACTATCTACCCATTCACTTGGTTAGTCCTCATAACCACCCCATGAGATTCATTACCATTATTGCTTCTATTTTACGGAGGAGCAAACTGAGGTGCAGAGAGGTCACGTAACTTGCCCACAGTTATACAACTAGAAAGAAGTGGAGCTGTGAGTCAAGCCAGGCCATCTGACCCCACCATATTCTGTAACTACTACGTCATGCTGTCTTTTCCTTTTCAGTAAATGGTTACTAAAAGTACTCCCATAATCACATTGGAAGTTTGATCGCTTTTTAAAATAATCGTTAAATTTAACATAGGTCCTCTTTTGGTTTGGGGGAAACAAACCACTCAAAGTTTAACCGTTCATTAACTACTAATTGGGCTAGATAAAAAGTTTGTAAGAGGTATACCCTGACAAAACACCCTTTCTGCTAATGCTCAAAAGTTACCCACCAAAAATCCCTTCCATGGATTTTGAAGGTGGTTCTCCTCTCCATGAGGTCCTTTTAAAATGCAAATATCCCTAAGAAGGACCATGTAAGAAGACACTAGTACCTCAGTATGAATGAGGTTTCTTTTTTTTTTTTTTTTTTTTTTTTGAGACGGAGTTTCGCTCTTGTTACCCAGGCTGGAGTGCAACGGCGTGATCTCGGCTCACCGCAACCTCCGCCTCCTGGGTTCAGGCAATTCTCCTGCCTCAGCCTCCTGAGTAGCTGGGATTACAGGCACGCGCCACCATGCTCAGCTAATGTTTTTTATTTTTAGTGGAGACGGGGTTTCACCACATTGACCAGGATGGTCTCGATCTCTTGACCTCGTGATCCACCCGCCTCGGCCTCCCAAAGTGCTGGGATTACAGGTTTGAGCCACCGCACCCGGCCTTGAATGAGGTTTCTAAAGCATTCCTTCATTACCAGGAAAAAACAAAGTAAGGACATTAGAAAGCTAGCATTGGAAGTGGAGGGAGGGTGGTCATGAGGGTGAGGGAGAAGAAGGAGAGACAGGTGGCCTGAGAAAATTGAAAAGTGACCACTTGGGGAGGCAGTCAGGAAAGTCAAAAATAAACTCGGCCTACTTCACAGTTTGGCCTCGAGCTGGCCTGCAGGCATTCATCAGTACCATACAGGATGACATTTTTGGTAAAATGTTTTACATCAGGTAAGGGCTAAATGATTATTTCTAGCAATATTAACCTCATCACCTTTAAAACTGAAAACTGTACCCGCAAGCCTGAGGCCAAGCAGATCAGGGATTCTACTTGAGGAAGACAACACTGGCAGAGCTTGTCAGTCTAGAATTCTATTAATGAACATCATCTGGAGACCAGCTTTGGTAAACCATGGACCCCTTAATCAGAGCATCTGAAATGAGGTGGCCCACTGAGCTGTTTCCTCCTTTTATCACTCACTGATGAATAACAGAATGTTCACTAGATTAGATTACTTTTGCAAAGACCTAGCTTCTTTCCTTCTCTCTCTCTCTCTTTCTCTCTCTCTCTCTCTCTCTCTCTCTCTCCCCCTCTCTCTTTCTTTCTTTCTTTCTTTCTTCTTTTTGAGACAGTCTCCCTCTGTCGCCCAGGCTGGAGTGCAATGGTGCAATCTTGGCTCACCGCAAACTCCACCTCCCAGGTTCAAGCGATTTTCCTGCCTCAGCCTCCTGAGTAGCTGGGATTACAGGCATGTGCCACCACGCCCAGCTATTTTTTGTATTTTTAGTAGAAACAGAATTTCACTATGTTGGTCAGGTTAGTCCCGAACTCCTGACCTTGTGATCCACCCTCCTTGCCTTCCCAAAGTGCTGGGATTACAGGCGTGAGCCACAGCACCAGGCCACACCTCTCTTCTTCTAAGCTCATGCAGCAGGCTCTCAAATTCCACATTTTCCTAAAACAAGATGGCTACCATTACTGGTGCCCACCCCATATTCGATTTATATACTTTTACTAAAAGTAATGGAAATGTACAATGAAATTGAACTCATCTCTCGATTCTGGTGAAAGGCTAGAAAGCGCAAGCGGAGTCTTTGCATAAAGGATGCATCTACAATGCAAAAGCCCTCAGAATCTAAATGCTTCCAAGCTCCAGAAAGTTCCTGGCTGCTGAGGCAGATACCCAGGCCGCCATCGGCCACTGCCTTGAGAATCTCATGCAGCTGCATCAAAGACGAAACAAAAGGACCCACCGTTGCACCTCGGTGTGGTTGCACAGGAGTAAGATTTACTGGAGCCTGACTGAAAATAAAAAGATTGGGTCTCCTTCAAGGAAGAATGGGTTAAAGTCTGCCCAGCACTGACCCAGGGTCAAAGGCTTCCCCCAGTCATTCTGTCAAAGGCATGGAACCGCAATCTCAAGAGCTTGGGCAAACTTTAGACCCTCTTTTCATCCCTTGGTGCTTCAAATTATACTGTAAATGCATCATTCACAGGCCAGTAAAGTTGTTTGCTAATGAGGCAAATCCTCTACAGTTTTAACACAAATTGATTAAAAAAAAAAAAAAAAAAAAAAACCGCTGAATTTTAAAAAGAAGTAAAATTTGAAATAAAATGAAGATAAAAGGGCTTCTCCTCCACTTCCTTTTCATGAGCTCATACCTCAGCCCAGGACAAAGTAGTATTTATAGATTTTAAAGGACAAAAAATAAAATATCTCTATAGCTTTCTCCCCAAATGAAAATAAAAAATAGATGTCGTTTCTTGAATCCTTCTGATTTGAAAATTATTTGGCATTTTTAGAAATTAATTTTTCCAGGCCATTAAATTAGCCAGTAATTTGATACCCCCATCTTTTTTCATTATATAGAACGCATGCTGAAATGACACACGAACTCATTTTCATGTATTATTTTTGCAAATTTAGTCCTCATAAATAGGTGTTGGATCAACAGTGCCAGCGACTAGAATCTTCCCTGCTGGCTGGACAGAAGCCGGAGGAGTAGTTATGTGAGCTGGAGCCCAGGCCTGTCCCAGCTGAGATTAGCAGCTGGGAAAGCAAGATCAAGTCCCACAACGTACAGTCCTTTATTCTCTGCTCCAGAGTACTAGTTGGCCCACCCAACTGAACATGATAAATGGTGGCACCACTGGATAGAATCCGCCCCCTCACTTCCCAGTGGCCACCTGGTATTTTCATGACGGCTCTGTCCAAAGAATTTTGAAATACTTTCCAAGTCACCCAACTCAGTGCTCCAATCCTTTTAGACAAAGAAGACTCTCTGAGAACCTGGAGATTCACTTGGAAGGAGAGAGGATACACACACTTAGCTAGGGCAAAGATCAGAGAGTTGTTAGTTCTCTGTAGCTAAGGGTATTTATAGTGTATATTATATATTGTTATTTTCTACCAAGGAAAAAGTGAGCTTGAAGATGTCTTTCGGCTCCATATGTTCCCAGGAAGAAGTGAAGGCATCAATCATTCCCCCCCATTTCATAGACAGGTAAGGAAAGGCACAGAAAGGAGAAGCCATGACTTCAAACAGGCAAGGCCAAGCTGAACATTCAGAGTTCATCAGAAATCATTTTTTGTTAATCATTCATTAATGATAAATATCTTATCGATTATTTTTCAATCATATTAATTATTGTTAGATATGAACATGATGAAAAGTATTCAAAGGAGACTCTGCTAAAAATTACACAAAGGACCAGGTACACTGGCTCATGCCTGTAATCCCAATCCCATCGGAGGCCAAGGCAGGAGGATTGCTTGAGGCCAGGAGTTTCAGGCCAGCCTGGGCAACATAGTGAGACCCTGTAGCTACAAAAAAAAAAAAAATGTTATTTAATTAGCTGTGCATGATGGCGTGTGATTGTAGTCCCAACTACTCAGGAGGCTGAGGCAAGAGGATCGCTTAAGGACACAAGTTAGAGACTACAGTGATCCTTCATCAGCCCTGTACTCCACTCTGGGTAACAAAGGAAGACTCCGGTATGTTCACATGCCTGTTGGCCTACCATAATTATTTATTTATAAATTTTATTTATTTGTTGGCCTAATAATTTTATTACTTTATTAATACATTATTCATTCATTTATAAATTACCCATTTATTTTAAATAAATTTTAAAATATAATAAATAATTTATAAATAAATAAAATAATTACGGTAGATCAACAGGCATGTGAACCGGGACTGTCCAAGGTGAACAGAAACACGTACTCACCTTGTCTATACGGGGATTTTGCAAAATGGCCAGGCAGTCATTAGGTTAGGAGCTCTTACAAATCATTTCACCTTCTGGCTCATGTCCAAGCTGCCCCGCTCACCCCTTTTTGCAGGCTTTGCTAATCTCCCCCTCATGCTTCATGCCTAGACATCCTCCCCGATCAGCACTTCATCTATGCAAGTTTTATGCTCTATTTCAAACCCAAGTGAATGTCCATCTCTTCAACACAGCTCTTTCTGCCAACTGCAACTCATTCTACTTTTCCCACTTTCTGAATTTTTTAGTATCTATTGTACGTATCAAATAACATAGCTTTGAACTACAGAAGAAGGCTGTGGGTTGTTTTTTTTTTTTTTTTTTTTTTTTTCCCCTTATTCTGTAAGTATTGGGTTCTTTTCCCAATTAGGCTTTCAACTTCTGGAAGGCTGAGATATTTCTCATACTTCTCTCCTATCCTCTACAGAACCGCATCACACCTTATTCAGGATGTTAGAACAGAAAAACAAACAAACTTCACAGAGACCATTTGGTCCAGTTACAGATCAAGAAGTTCATCTCCAAAAGAAAGGGGCCTTTCCTAAGACCCACAGCTCTAACGCAGCCTGGAGTCAGGGCCCCTGTTCTGTGCCTCTGTGACACCATGTGTGCTTCACAGCTCTGCACACACTGCTGTGACATTCTTGACCATGGTGACTGGACTGTAATGCCTTGTTTACTTAGCTGTCCATTCACCATATTGGAAATCCCTGTTGGATTGATCATCACATCCTCAATGGCTGGCACACAACAGGCACTCAGTAAATGTTAGTTGAATGAACAATTAAAGGAACGAATGGAAACGTGGTCTTCCTTAAGGTGGTAATATAGGGTTTTATTGGATTTAGTTGCATTTCTAAGCATTGATCAGGAAAGAAGAGAATCTGCTCCTCCCTAGAGAAATCAGGAAACCGATGGAGTGGTTGATTCCTGTCTTCTGCTTGCCTCACAGACTGGGTAGTGGAACCCATTTCCACTGGTCTTCCAGTCCCACACCACAGAGGAAAAAGACAGTGAATGCATTCAGAGTAACTGCAATTTGGGAGCAGACCCTCCACTGAGTTTCTGTGTCACCATCAGCAAGACACTGTGCTTTGAGCTGCAGATTTCCCATCGGTAATAAGAGAAGGCTGACCCTAAGGGCTGCGGAAGCTCCCTCTGGCTCCACTGTCCATTGGCTCCAAAGCCCACTCACCCAGCACTCCTCCAGGTGAATGACAGTCCCCCATTAGGGCAACATCCCACAGAGCAGGATACTCAAAGGCTCTCCAGAGATCAACAGCTTAGTACACAGACTCTGCTTCTCCCTTCAGCTGCCAGGAAACTGAGCCTCCCAGCAGCACATTAGGTTGCATATTAAACAGATGGGATGCAGATTTGGGACCTGCTAAAGGTTGGGGCTTTCCTTTTTTTTTTTTTTTTTTTTTTCTTGTAGGCTGCTGTCAAGGTGTGTTAGTATCTCTTTATTTACACAAGCTCCTTAGTCTTGGTTACACAGTGCAGGGGACTCGGAAAAAAAAAAGTGAGTAGAATAAATAATCTATCATGCTAGCAACATAATTATAAGAACATATGTTAACTCGAACTAGCTATATTCTAGTCATATTAAGGGTATGTGTGGGAGCGAGAAGGATGGCGTGAGTATCTCAAAATAGTTCAGGCGGAGGAAGAGTGGTATCGGGCTACGTGGGAACCCAAACTGCTTTCCTGGAGCCTCCATTCTGGCATCCACAGCATCCCAGAGGGCTGCCGGTTGGTGGCTTCCTGCTGCTAAATGCACCACCTGAGTCTGGAGAGCCACAGGGCACCTTGTCGCTCCGCGGCCCCACCTTCACGGGCAGGGAGATGAGCCCCTTCCTGCTTCACTGGGTGCATCCCTGCCAGGTACAGAGAGCACAGGTCCAAAACGAAAGACCCCTGGAGGCCAAAGGCAATAGGTCTGGGCTCTCACAAATGCTTCAAGCTCTGAGGCACTAAGAAAAAAAAATCCACATATTTGGAGGGCCTTCAGTACAGGGAATCAAAACAGAGGCACCGTCCTGTTTCACCACCATTTCCCACCTGCCTATCTGGATTGTACTCACCGTTCAAGGCTCTTCTCAGGGAATGTACCCCCACTCGCCTCCAGCATCGCCCCAGCCCCTTCCCCCAGGGGGCCTTCAGGACTCTCATCCACATCCCTCCCTTGGCACAGAAAGTCCTCCCGGCTCCCCAGGCCTGTTTGGGTCCCCTAGTTATTTGCTGCCATGGCACCCTGCAGTGCCGGGACACGGATACTCATTGCGCTTTTAATTATACCACAGCTGCCTTCCCCGAATGGCTTGCTGCCTCCGCGAAGGTAGGAGCTGTGCCTGATTTGTTCACCACAATGACTGCGGCTGGCTGGGGACCCGGGGTCGGTGCCGTGAGGACGCAGGCGCAGCGCGCCAGGTGGTGCAGCCGCTGTAAACAAGGCGCCCGGGGTTGCCAGCGCTGGGAGGATCAGAGAGGGTTCGAGGAGAGCACGAGCGCATCCCAAGAACAGCGTGGACTGCAGCCGACACCAGAAACCAGGGCTGACCACAGCGACAGGAGCGTAGCACGCTAGCGCCACAGTCCCCGGAGCCTGGCCGGGCTCACAGACAAGGACCCGTGGGGACTGCTGCCCGCCGCAGGAGCTGGGAGCGGCTGCCAGGTATCAAGCAGAGAGTTAAGTTTGTGCTCTAAGAAGTTAATTCTGGAGTTATAAGAAGGGCCCAGAGGCAAACCGGCTTGGAGGCCATTCTATTCACCAAGGTGAGGGAAAGGCCCTAAATTCGGGTGGGGGCCTTGGGCATGAAAGGAGAGGGAGGAGATCCAGAGGTTCTTTGCGGTTAGCGTTATGTATTTTGTGAGACTCTAAAAATTTTAGAGGGGCCTAAAAATTAATCACCTAATATTGATTTTACCAATATATAAAATGTATATATACTCCTGTGTCCAGGCACATATAAAAAATGAAAATGGTTTTCTCTAAAGGTAGTCTTAAAAGATTGTTATTTTAACACGTTTTCTATACATTTATATAGCCTGTTGATGTTCTTAAAAGAAGAAATAAAGGATTTGAAGGAAGGAAAAAGGAGAGAGCTTGGGAGAGTCGCCTGTTTATGCTCCCAATAGCTTGAGCCCACAAGCCACGGTTAGGGGCACTTGTCCCTAACTACAGATGTGTCGAGGCTTATGCCTTCGAAGTCTCATTCTGGCTCACATTTAAGTGCTACCTTTTGTGTTTGGTGAATATAGTTAACATTTTGGATAAGATTACCTTCTGTGTTTGGAAACATAGCTTGTCCCCAAGGAAACACTACTCTCCCAAGAACTGAGGTATTAGTCGGGTATAGTGGCTCACACCTGTAAGCCTGAGGACAAGAGTTCAAAACTGGCCTGGGCAATGGAGCAAGACCCCATCTCTATTTTTTAAAAAGAATTGGGATATGAATGTACCTTTTTTCCTCCAAAGTATGTGTAGTAACGAATGGGCAGGTGTGTAGGTCTGCCCAAGGATAGGGAGGGAGAGCATGATTTCTTTAAAAAAAAAAAAAACAACTGAATATATTTAAGGTTTGCAAGTACTCGTGTTACATGGATATAATGCAGAGTGGGAAGTCTGGGCTTTGAGTGTAGACATCATCTCAAGAGGTACACTGTATGCATTAAGTACTTTCTTATCCCTCGCCCTCTCCCACCCTCCCAAGTCTCCAGTGACTATTATTCTATACTCTATGTCTGTGTGTACAAGTTATTTCGCTCCCATGTGTAAGTGAGAACAGGCTGTATTTCTTTTTTTTTTTTTTTTTTTTTTTTTTTGAGACGGAGTTTCGCTCTTGTTACCCAGGCTGGAGTGCAATGGCGCGATCTCTGCTCACTGCAACCTCCGCCTCCTGGGTTCAGGCAATTCTCCTGCCTCAGCCTCCTGAGTAGCTGGGATTACAGGCACGCGCCACCATGCCCAGCTAATTTTTTGTATTTTTAGTAGAGACGGGGTTTCACCATGTTGACCAGGATGGTCTCGATCTCTTGACCTCGTGATCCGCCCGCCTCGGCCTCCCAAAGTGCTGGGATTACAGGCTTGAGCCACCGCGCCCGGCCCAGGCTGTATTTCTGATCCAAAATCAGTGGAGAAAGGAGACGGACAGGGACAGAGCCCTACAGGGCAGGTGGGGCTGTTGTGATGGCAACATTTTAATGCTCACCCACCCTCCACGCCTCACCTCATTTTCATTATTCAACGCTAACATTTAAACAGTATTCTCTCCCAAGATGACACACAATCAGAACTGAATATAATCCAGACTATTATGTCAACAGCATTGATATAGAAAACATGACATTTGTGCTTATCCCCAAGGAAACACCGCTCATCTAGGAAAGGGAGCCAGATTGACGCATTACCTACCGCTGTGTACCTACCAATATTCATACTGATAGATTGAGAATATTTGGCAAGGGCCACAGTTAGTGCTGTGCCTTACGTTGCTTTTAAAACCCCGGGACAGACAGGTCAGAGGTGTGCATCAAAAAGCACCCACTTTTACGGTTTGAAAGAAGGGTGGCCATGGAAACTTTGCGTCCAGACTGCCTTCCGGCCTCGAGACACCTCACCTCTTTGCTAACACTGCCATTTCACCCCCAAGAGCAAATCTTTCTTTCACGTAGATAATGAAGATGATGATGCTTTGCATGTGTTAATACAAGATATTCTGCAAAGTGGTTTTAAACCCATGTCCTTACAAGAGTTTCACCAAACAAACAAAGGCTCTAAAATACTCTGGGTAGGTGTTCGTCTTGTTGGGAAAATGAGAAATCGATGTCTAAGGATGGCAGAGTGACTTGGGCCGGCATCCCATCTGCTAGCTCAGAGTTAAAGACCTTTTCCCCTCCCCCCCAGGCCACCTCTTCACCACTTCCCACTGCCTGTGGAACAACAGTGTTTGGAATGGGTCCCTTGAGTCATTTAACTAAATCCAAGGCTAGACATGAAACAGAAAGGACCAGCCAGGTGCGGTGGCTCATGCTTGTGATTCCAGCAAGCTGGGAGCTCAAGGTGAGTGGATCACTTGAGCCCAAGAGTTCAAGACCAGCCTAGGCAACATAACAAGACCCTATCTCTACAAATTAAAATTCACCGGGTGTGGTGGCATGCACTTGTAGTCCCACCTACTCAGGAGGTTGAGATGAAAGAATCACTTCATCCCAGGAGTTCGAGATTGTGGTGAGTTGTGATTGCAAGACCGAGGTACAACTGGAGAGGCTAATTTCAGCCTTCCTGTTACCAAGTAAGATGACGTTTAAACACAAGGACTGCCCTATGATGCACAGACCCTCTTTAGCCAAAGAGAAGTGTAACTGAGCCTTGCCAGACGGCAGTGAGGAAGGCAGGCAGAACCTAGAAGGCCAGGCTTCCTTGCATAGCCAAGGGAGAGGGCACATGTATGCAAGGGGTCAGATCTCTGCTGCATGTCTTCTCATGAGCCTCCTAGACAGATAACAAACCCACACAATGATTCAAGCTTTCTAGAGACACCCCAGTTATTTCTAACTAAAGAGGAACTGAGGGCCACAGTCCCTAAGCAGACTCCAAACGGAGACTCACACCTGGAATCTGCCTGCCCAGAGCCTTCCGGCACACACAGCCCAGTCTGCCCAGACCAGAAAAAGGTAAAAGTAAATAAACGTGGCCTTAATCTCTCCAGTAGATTGGAACAATCTGAACCAACCTGTAATTTCAACCAGACACGCGGGGAGAATAATTTTTAAAGTTTTGCTAAACATAAATGCACCTCCACTCATTATGATTTCCCCGGCATTTTTTTTTCCTTCCTGCCCCTTTCTCCATCTGCACTTTATTCAATGAACACATCTGCATTCCTTCTCTCTTTTCTTGGCCAGAAACTCTATACAACCTTATCACTGACACCTCTCTGCAGTTTCAAATTCCAGCTTTGTGCCAAATCCCCATTTCCTGCTGCTTAATTTCCATTCATTTACTCTTGTTTTTGCTTCTTCTGCCATTCCCAGCATGGACCAACTCCAGCCCAGCTTCTTCTAATTTTTTAAGGAAGGCTCCCTGTTGAGTGCTATTGGAATCCGAGCCTCTGCTCCATGCCAGTGACCGGCCATTGTTTATACTACCTCATGACAGTTGCCAGTGGAAAGGCGGCTTTCCCTTTCTTTATTTCCCTCCCTGAGTGTGTTTACTAAGACCCAGGAGAACTTTTCCCCACATATGGTGACCCAGTGGGTCTAGTTTTATTATGACTTCAGTAGAATCTGAAGTAGCCTCTTTCCATTTCTTTTTGACAGGACAAATATAATCGAAGTCTGGAAGCTTTGTTTACCCGGCTCTAAGTGCCACCATTAGCCTTAGCAAAAGCCGAAAGGCTGCTGTCAGGACTAGGGCTTTGGAAGCCGCACCAGGTGAGGCTCAGCCAAAGGACAAGGACACAGATCCTAGGGTGACGATGAGCTGAGGCCAGACTGCTTGTAAAGGTAGAGAAATGGCCATGCCGTATTTTTGGTGCTCAAGGATTTCTTCAGTATGTTGGGTTATTCTACAAAGCCAGGAGCAACATCAGGTTGGTTTTCTGGCTTCTAAGGAGAAACCATGCTTGCTTAAGTTTTTTTTTTTTTTTTTTTTTTGAGATGGACTCTTGCTCTGTCACCCAGGATGGAGTATAGTGGTGCGATCTCGGCTCACTGCAACCTCTACTTCCCAGGTTCAAGTGATTTTCCTGCCTCAGCCTCCCGAGTAGCTGGGATTACAGGCATCCGCCACCACACCCAACTAATTTTTGTATTTTTAGTAGAGATAGGATTTCACCGTGTTGGTCAGGCCGGTCTCAAACTCCTGACCTCAGGTGATCCACCTGCCTCAGCCTCCCAAAGTGCTGAGATTACAGGCATGAGCCACCGGGCCTGACCTAAGGTAGCTTTTTATAAGCAAATAAATTGCGGTATAAAAAGGTAACTGCCATTTTTCTTCCCACAGTGGGACTGATTCTTGTTTGCTGTTTGGGGGAGGGTTTGGTTTGGGTTTTCTTTTTCCTAAATCCATAGCTCAGCAGCCAGCTGTGTTGGTACTGTAGCCATTTCACCACAAATATCACCAGGTCCTGATGTGTCCGCCCACAGGATCTGTTCCTCATCCTTTCCCTCTGGGTTTCATTACCAAGAATTACATCTCCAGAGTCTCACCCAAAGCATGGCATCCAAAATGGAAGGGCTTACAGTCAGGAATGCGGAGGTCTCAGAAGAAAATGTCATCCAGGGGCAACAAAAGAAAATCATCCCAAATGCTTAAAGGACACTGATATTTCTGATTGTTTCTCCTTCCAGCTGGCTCTGCCATGGACCCCCAAATACAGAGAGGCCTCTCAAAATCCCATGCCACCAAGATTTCTTTGCCCTTCAGGTCTTTGACTTCCAGACCCTGGGTTCTCCTGCACTGCCTTCCTACTCTGAGGGTGTATTCAAAACATTTTGTGGCCATGAGGAAAGTTTGAGTCCACAAAGTGTGCAATGTTCTCAAACACCTTCTTCCTTTCTCCAGCCTGCACAGCAACAATATTACATCTCAGGCCAGGCCAGCAGAGGAAAGCCAACTTCCGTTTTTTTTTTTTTTTTTGAGATGGAGTCTCACTCTCATCAGACTGGAGTGCAGTGGCTCCATCTTGGCTCACTGCAACCTCTGCCTCCTGGGTTCAAATGATTCTCCTGCCTCAGCTTCTGCAGTAGCTGGGACTACAGGCATGAACCACCATGCCCAGCTAATTTTTATATTTTTAGTAGAAACAGGGTTTCACCGTGTTGGCAAGGATAGCCTTGATCTCTTGACCTAGTGATATGCCTACCTAGGCCTCCCCAAAGTGCTGGGATTACAGGTGTGAGCCACCATGCCCAACCAAAAGGCAACTTCTTTTTTTTTTTTTTTTTTTTTTTTTTTGAGTCGGAGTTTCGCTCTTGTTACCCAGGCTGGAGTGCAATGGCGCAATCTCGGCTCACCGCAACCTCCGCCTCCTGGGTTCAGGCAATTCTCCTGCCTCAGCCTCCTGAGTAGCTGGGATTACAGGCACGCGCCACCATGTCCAGCTAATTTTTTGTATTTTTTAGTAGAGACGGGGTTTCACCATGTTGACCAGGATGGTCTTGATCTCTTGACCTCGCGATCCACCCGCCTCGGCCTCCCAAAGTGCTGGGTTTACAGGCGTGAGCCACCGCGCCTGGCCAAAAGGCAATTTCTTATACAGTTTCAGGGCACAGCTATGCAATGCACTTCAAAAACATGACTTTTCATTTATTTACTTTGTATGCCTTTTAAGATCAAAGTTATTCTTCTCATAGAGCAGAACTGAGTTATCCTCCAAACCCAAAGCCAGCCAACAGTCTCTTAAGTGGTATAATTCACACTGTATAACACCAAAGACCTGAGGACATTTCAGGTCTTTGGAATGCTCTAACCTGAAATACCCAGGTTGGTTGGGGGTAGGCTGGGTAGTTCGTCTTGAGAACACAAACAAGAAGGACTAGGGGCTGGGCGTGGTTGCTCATGCCTGTAATCCCAGTCCTTTGGGTGGATGGGGTGAGTGGATCACCTGGAGTCAGGAGTTGGAGATCAGGCTGGTCAAGATGGTGAAACTCCATCTCTACTAAAAATACAGAAATTAGCTGGGCCCGGTGGCACATGCCTGTAATCCCAGCTACTTGGGATGCTGAGGTAGGAGAACTGCTTGAACCCAGGAGGCAGAGGTTGCAGTGAACTGAGATCAGGCCACTGCACTCCAGCCTGGGTGACAGAGCAAGACTCTGTCTAAAAAAAAAAAAAAAGAAGAAAAAGGACTAGGTAGTACAGTCCCATTCTATGGGTGAGAAACCAACAGCTCAGGGGTATATCTAAGGATAAACCTGAGCAGAATAAACACAAATAATCCAATTCCCAGCCTATTTGCTTTTCCTGGCTTCTGGTTGGGCTACCTTTGAATGTATCTATTTCCCTAAAGCAGTGAGTGATCTTCACGTCTCTAAGGAGGGAAGGAACAGGCAGAACTTCACTGGCCACACAGAGAAAATTAGCACCCACCCTTTCTTCCTCCTGCCTTGGGGGTCCTCTGAGTTAGGACAGGCAGACTTCACCCTTGCTCAAAGAGGCAAGAGTCCTCAACATCACGGCTTTGCTTGAGTTCCTGAGTGAAGGAGTAATAGTCAGATGGGCAGTCTATTTCTAAAGAAGTGAGATTCCTACTGAAGAACCGATTCTGCCCTCAGGGCCAGCGGTGGCTTTCTTCACAGAGCTCAGCACAGAACCCCTAAAAGCAAGCTTGTAAAACACGCAGAGCTGGCCATCGTCCCAACCATGGGAGGCAGGGTAAAACCACTGCCTTGGAAAACAATCTTTATGTACAAATGAACAAAGAGCCAGAATAAATATCTATCAGATCTCCCCAGATACTGAATGGGGGATTAACACTGTAGAGGCGCCATTGGTTACATCCACAATCAATATGGTCCCCAGTGAAAATGTTCAAGTTACTGTACATTTCCTGCTTTGCTGGGGGCACATGTAGACTGGTCTCACAGTAGAGGAATCAATGAAAGATGAAATGGCCCACTGAAACCGTTTTGCATATTCCGGAGCCTTTGCTCTTTGATGCTCGTTAGTCTCTGGAGCACCGTTGAAAAGTCTCCAGAGATGGAGCTGTTGGGGTGGCCAGAATTCTTTCTCACAGCTATAAATCACTGCTAGATTCTTCAGAAAACCAGAATCTAATATGTAATTAAGTCCACTTAAAGGTATCTTCCTCATCTCTTTCAATTTCTGTGTTAGACTGCTAAACTTTTGGGTGAGAATAATGCTACTGATAAAAATACATACACATAAATATAAAAATGTGTTTATCCATATGTGTATAAAAGTGTTAAGTATATGTGTATTCATAAGTACCTATATTGATCAATATAAAAACATACCCCAAGGCTCTGCTTTCATTATATGTATGGCACATGGTGAGGAAGAGCTGTGTATTATACCCTATATTGCATTGTACATATGCCTGAAAAAGAAAAATAGCAGAAAGTTACAAGTAAAAATCAAAAAGAAGGTGTGTGAAACATACTAGAATTATATGGTACATATAATTTATATTATTCTCTCTACTTTTATGTATCTTAAAATTTTCTAAAACAGAAGGCTTAAAATTTAAATGTAAAAGATAATTCCATTTCCCTGGTGTAATTAAAATAAATTTTATAATTTGCTATTTATGGGACATTTCAAACAATCTCACTTCTAATATGAGATTTCTGTTGTTGCTGTTTTAAGATGGAGTCTTGCTCTGTCACCCAGCGTGGACTGCAGTGGCACAATCTCTGCTCACTGCAACCTCAGCCTCCCGAGTAGCTGTGATTACAGGCATGCACCGCCACTCCGGCTAATTTTTTTATTTTTAGTAAAGATGGAGTTTCACCATCTTGGTCAGGCTGGTCTTGAACTCCTGACCTCATGATCCAGCCACCGTGGCCTCCCAAAGTGCTGAGATTACAGACATGAGCCACCGTGCCCCAGCCCTAATATGAGGTTTTAAGAAAAAAATCAAATAATCACTAACTTAGAGATGCCCCCTCATAATGCTGGTTTTCCTAAACTGAATTTTTCTTTAACAGAAATGAATTCTGAGAACTTTTGGAAGGAGCTCATGCACCAGGGGCACCCACAGTTGAAAATGAACCAAATGACGGTATTTATTCCCTTTCAGGTGGAAAATACATTTGCCATTATTCTTATCAAGTTAAAAGCTCATTTTTAATAAAATTATCTTTCTGGAAATTACAGCTTCTCCAAACTGTTCTTCGAAAATATATAAATCAAACCATATTTTCCACAGTTGGAGAACGTCCTTCTATGCATTGCCCAACTAAACAATTCATTAGAGCAGCCAAATTTAAACACAAATAACAAGGAGCGGGTGGGGGAGAAACGTGCATTCTGAATGCCACGTACAAATCCTGTTTGTTCTCTTCTCCATTCAGACACGTATTTTGACTTCATGTGTTTCTTTGCATGAAGAGTAAAACAAACAAGCAAAAACCGGGTCCAAATCTTGATTCCAAATCCTATCCAAGACCCACTTCCTTGAAGACTGTAAACAATAGGAGTGCAGGGTGTTGGTAGTGGTGGCTCTCTGACGCACCTGGTTTTTTGTGGACCTCAGTTGCAAAGAGGGCTGTCTCAGATAACAAGTCCGTCCAAGAATAACAATCCCCTCCAGAAGCAAGAAGTATCAGTCCTGATGTAAATATGCTGGGTCCCAAGAGACAGCTTCCAACTTCCAACTATTATCCAGACATATCTGAATCTAGCCTCTGAACCTAAAGCCATCCATCTATTACGGGTAACACCACACACTTTCTTGAATCCACACAGCCTGACCAAAATTTTTAAAAAAAGAAAAGAAAAATCCTGCAAGTGTGTGACATCAACATGTTTTCCTCAGCTAACAAGCTTCTCTATTCACCAGCAGCCAAAAATTTTAAGTGGCTCTTAAACAAAGACAGTCCAAGCGAAGAATAATGATGTCAAACCCAAGCCATAGTTGTGGTGTGAACACAAAATCTACAGGACCCAAGTTAAAAATGATTTACAGACAGTTTGATCAGAGTCAGATGTAACATGGTGTCTTACTGGAGACAAGCCAGTGGCTATCAATCCAAATCCCCTACAACAAGTTATGTCATTAGTCAGAATCAATACATTATGGAGACAATTTTCTCTTTTGTCTCTTGGCCCAGGGAATTTTCCGCGTTGAGTTTCATCACCAGATTGCAAGGTACTCGCATTACAAAGTGGCTGACAGGAATCACAACCGCTAACTCCCTTGTGCGCTCTTCGGGAGGGGCAGGGGAAAAGTTTAAGGAATAAATCCAATTAGACATGGGAGTCTCCGAATCACAAGTCCAAGGCCTTTATTGGCAGGTTTATGTTGAACTTGTGTAGCCCATTCCTGTGGCTGATATCCCTCTCAAGGGCATCAGTTTGGACTCTCAGGTGTGAAACAAACACAGTGAAGAGGTGCTTAGTGCCAGGTCCACCCCAGGAATTACCTGGTCACCTTGGCTTAGCCAACGCATGGGGAAAATGACTCACTGATAATGGCCAACGTCTAGCCTTTGGCCTCTGCCTCTTATTTTTCCCCTCCCTGATACCAGACAGCCCCATTTGGCTGTAACATCTTCACATACCTGCCCTCTTCTTTAATTCCTAAAGAATGGCCATTGTGTTTTTAATACAAGGGCAGTTCTGTAAAATTCTTCCCAAGTGCCCACAGGTGCACAGTACTTTTTCCACCATTAAATGCTCTCAAGGAAATTTTTGCAAAAAGGCTCTGGTGCTATCCTTGTAGGACCTTCCAAACCCTCTGACGGGGTGTGATAGAGAACAGGAATGAAAACATTCAAAAATTAAACAAAATGAGGGTTTCAGTTTCTTACTGCCATCAAGCCCTTACAAAAGAAAAATTCTCTACTCACTCCCATGTGTGACTACAACACAGGATATTTTTCCAGCTCACTGGTATTTCATAAACACCATTTGTTGTCATGTGGTTAAATTAAAACTGAGGATATCAAACATCAAACAGTATGTTAATGTCAAGTATGCTTGAATAAATAGTAAGAGTTCAGTTGAATGGAATATGTGGATTGCTAGCTAATTAAGCAAGAAGCAGGTGTGAAAAAAATCTAATTTAGGCAATTTTTTTATAATTAATAATGTTTACTTGTAGTACCCTTCTAATGGGGCTCTAGTTTAGCCTCTTGTGAATTGCTAGGAGTTTACTTCAGTATTTTAAAATTATAATTGAATGGAGAATTTTACGAGATATCAGGTTTCCTTCCTGCTGATGAAGCGCTGCCTGCAAAGAAGGTTCCTAACAGTACTTTGTATCAATAGGATCAATTAGCAAATCATCCCAGCAATTAAAACTTAAAACACACACGGGCATACCCCACACCTAAAGGTTCTCTTGCACACCCCAGTACAAGGGGAGGTAGAAGTGAATTTGGAGAAATCAATTTGAATGAGAATATGATACTGAAACAATCACTGGACAGGAATGGTGAGAGCTTCGGAGAGTGTTTGCAAAGAACAGCAACAGAGGACATTCTGTTGGGACTAGAAACAAAAAAATTAAGATCATATATAAACTGTCCTGGCCAATTGCATAAAACCAATCAATTAATCCAAGTATACATTTAGGGTGGGTTTTCTTTCCAAAAAGCCAAATGGAAGGAGAGGAGGAGAAAATGACCACAGATGTGAAAACAGACCTGGAATATTTCATGGACATGACATCTCCACTGTATTTAATTAAAAAAAGAATGTATGAGAACAATGTATCCTTCTCAATCCGGGTCGAGGGAACAAAACAGGACTGGATTAGATAGGACAACTGTAATCTCCAGAGACAGTTCCATGTTTAATGGGAGCGCCACATGTTTGATATGTAGGGAAGTAAGTGGGTGTCCTGGACACGGTCCACTATTCATCGTAATACCGCAGCCCCACTCATTCCCAGAGAGGAGATTGGAAACCATGAAACCATATGTAGAATATTAAAAATCATTTAAAGTTAAAATGCACATTAGGAAGGCATGCACTTTGGACAAGGCCACAGTCTAAGAGCTCTGAGAAATGTCCAGTTGTTCAGCAGATAATTGTTGTAAAGGTAAACTGAGTTATCTGTATGTACACACACATGCAGATGTTTCCACACAGGCGCATGCGTGCACACACAGAGGGACTGTCATAGAATCTCAGTCCTCATCTCTTCAATGCTGCCTTTCATCACTCTGTTTTCCTTACTGATTTCTGTAGTGAGGTCAGTATCAATAATTGATGGAGCTATGATATCTAGAGCATCAGCACATTAATTTATAATTAGAGACAAGAAATATCAGTTCTTCTCCCACCACCCATCATTTGGCATTAAAACATATATATCCACATATATATTTAATACATAGCAGATATTAAATTGTTTCTCAGAGTCAGTAACCTTACTATATTTTCATGGACTTTTCATTGCCACTGAATTAATCACAGCCGTGCTCCTAACCACACAGAACTTTATTTCCCATAAGAGCCATGTTTACTTTGCTTTACTTTGTTGGAATTTGAAGTACCTAGTCAGTCTATAAAGATTTTGTGTAACATATTTTGTTAAGCAACATTAAAAGCACTCACTGACAGATCTTGGTTAGACTGCTTTGCTTATATGCAGATTTGGGGTGCTTTTGATCTCATCTAGCTCACCAACAAGGGCAAGCCTGAGTCTAGCTCCTGTGAGCATGGAAATGCTAACGACTTTGGAGATTGAGAGTTCTCTATATTTTCTCAGTTGCCAAAAATAATATATGAAGAGAAAAGTGAATGTAGCAAACGTTAAGCATGCATCCAGAGAGAAATCTGTCAACTTCCAGCAGGAGAGGACAGACACCAGAGATGGTATCAACTCAAACTGACTGTGGGTAGTCTGATTCCTACCATTCCAATTAAAGACACAACAATGGACCACTGCTAGGAAGGCCACCAGAGGACATCAGGGTCCCTTGCTGAAGGGGATGCACCTCACCCATGAACTCATTGTAGGGCCCTAGTGTCACCTCTTGAGGCAGTCCCCACAGCTCTCCCAGGGCGAAAGATGGGGAGGACATTTAATAGAACAGCAAAGAGCAGATCAAGTAGAGGAGAGTGAACCCCAACCATCTCTACCTGGCCAAGGGCAGCAAAGCTGCAATTTCTTCTGCCAGGGCATCAGCAAAGCGCATCCTGCCCTCAGTTGTCCTGACTGCAGTTGGCCTCTGTGCTGTATGAACAAGGAGCCTCTCACCCAGGATTGACTAAATGTGGAGGACTGTCACCTCCCCAGCTGAGCATTTGGGGCATAGATTGTAACAGTGCAAGGTGGAAGAAGTTGAAGGGAAAAAAGGACAGGTAATGTTCAGCTGTCTAGCCAGAGGTACACATTCGACCCAACTCCGGACCAAGCTGGCTCCTTCTCAAAGGGCAAGAAGGCTTTGGCTCAAGGCCCGAGGCTTTAGTGACAAAGAATCTAAAGGCTTAGAAATGATCCCTGCTTGTCAAAGTCAGGGAAGGGGCTGCCTCAGCCTTTGAAGATTTTGATTCATCCCCTGGCACTTTAAGAACAGGTGTATTTGGCATGAGTCACTCAACCCTGCTCCTGAAGGAAGGAGAGGTGCGGTGGCAATGTCTTGCAGGACACTGCTTTTCTTCCCTTCTCTTCCCACACCATCCCAAGCCTGCTCCTAGAAGCTCCTGGGACTCAGAGGAAATCACTTCCTGGACTCTGCCCTCATCCATACCCTTGCAAACAATAGCATATCTCCTTAGGCAGGAAGAAAGGAAACTGTAGATGCGAGAAGGCAAAAGCAACCTGAGAGCCTTGCTGTTAATTCCAAGGGGCCTTTATTCTATTACATAAAGTATAGGGTGGAGGTTTCTGAACTGTCTTTATGAACAAGCTCTGGTTCTTTCTCAAAATCCTAATGAGACAGCGCCTTGGTCCATCTCCTGACTTCCTCAGAAAGACTGAGCCTGACCTTCCTGCTTTCTCCTGTTGCAAACCTTCTTGCCATTTGGGCGATGAGAGTCAGTAAGGCCAGGCGGCCCGCATACCTTTCTCTCCAAACCCAGAGAGCCAGCATGCTGGCGTGTATAAGGAGGCAAGGAGAAGTTCTCCGGACCCAGGCAAAAAAGGTACAACTTTAACAAGCTGTGGTGTCCTTTCTGCCACAAGGTTGGCCAGAGATCCTTTTCTTTTCTTTCTTTCTTTTTTTTTTTTTTTTTTTTTTTTTTTTGAGACGGAGTTTCGCTCTTGTTACCCAGGCTGGAGTGCAATGGCGCGATCTCGGCTCACCGCAACCTCCGCCTCCTGGGTCAGGCAATTCTCCTGCCTCAGCCTCCTGAGTAGCTGGGACTACAGGCACGTGCCACCATGCCCAGCTAATTTTTTTTTTTTTTTGTATTTTTAGTAGAGACGGGGTTTCACCATGTTGACCAGGATGGTCTCGATCTCTTGACCTCGTGATCCACCCGCCTCAGCCTTTCCCAAAGTGCTGGGATTACAGGCTTGAGCCACCGGGCCCGGCCTATACAGACTGTCACTAGAGGGCCTGCCAGACACCATCCGTGAACACAGATAAATCCTACAGCCAACGTCAACAATGCGTAGAAGTAACCATGGAAAAGCCGCCACGGACAGTGCTACAATAAATGGAGATAAGGAGGCTATACACAAATCCATCATCGGAGATAATGCAATGAAATGCAGATGGGTCTATGTATTTGGGAAATCAAAGCTCCAACTAATGGTGCACACAGCATGTTGCCAGAGGGAAGCTGACACTGGGAAAGGCGGGAAAGGAAAAGAAGAAATATGTTTGTTAAACCATTGCTAAGAACAGAGGCTAAGGCAAGAGCTTGAAAATCTGAAGTTAAGCTTTGGAAGATACAAAGAAAAACAGAGCTCTTTTTTGAATAGAGAATTGGGATCTGTGTACGGATACTCCTCAACATACAATGGGGTTATATCCCAATAAATCCAACGTCAATTGAAAATATCACAAATCAAAATGCGTTTAATACATCCAACCTACTGGGCATCATAGCTTATTCCCCTAAACTACTTTGAATGTGTACAGAACACTTGCATTAGCCTATAGTTGGGCTAAGTCATCTAATACAAAGCCTATGTTATAATAAAGTGTTGAATAGCTCATGACATTTATTGAATACTGTACCGAAAGTGAAAAACAGCATGGTTGTAGGGGACCTTGTATAGTTTCTATGGAATGCATATCACTTTCACACCACTGTAAGGTCAAAAAATCATAAAGGTATGTGTGTTGCGGGCAAGGGTGAGGATGCGTTGAAAGATGAGGTTTCTCAATGAGAACCCGCGGACCCAAGAAAGGGAACACCACACACTGGGACCTATCGGGGGCTGGGGAGCTAGAGGAAGGAAAGCAGGGGGTGAGGGGATAGGGGAGAGACAGCATTAGGAGAAATACCTAATGTAGATGATGGGGGGATGGATGCAGCTAACCACCATGGCACGTGAATACCTACGTAACGAACCTGCACGTTCTGCACATGTACCCCAGAACGAAAGTATAATAATAATCATATTCATAATAATAATAAAAGAAAGACTAGGTTCCTTACTCTGTCTCCATGAATGCAGCAAAGAGTAGCAATTCAGACTGCATTTCTGGAGTCAGAATGCCAAGCTTCGAGTTTATGTCCCTCCACTTAAATCTGCGGTAAATTTCTTAATTTGTCAGCCTCAGGACACTCACATGTAACATAGGGGTAAAAACAGAAGCTGCCGAATAGGAGTGTCACTGAGAAGATTAAATGAGGTTGCCAGTAGCCAGGTAAAGTACTTACTATAGTGTCCGGCACACACAGCACATACACGCACAGTATGTACTCAAGAGTATGTACACGCAAACAATATGCACTTACAATATGCAAATTAACAAAAAGAATCAGCATAAAAATGTTTTAAATGTCCACAAAACACAGGCTGTAGGATTTTTTTCTGCACACCAGTGGGTTATTTAATGAAGGACAGGATACTTCAAAGCTACTTAGGAATCTTGGTGAATCATGATCCAGCAATTCCATTTGTGGGTATGTATCTCCCCAGAAGAACTGGAAGCAGTTTCTTGAGAGTCATGTGTACAATGCTCAAATTCACCATTGCCAAGCAATGGAAGCAACCCAAGGTGTCCATCGACAGATGGAAGGATAAAGAAATACACTATAACCATATAGCAAAATAGTTTTCAGCTTTTAAAAGGAAGGAAATACTGACACATGCTACAACATGGATAAGCCCTGAGGACACTCTTGTATAATCTCACTTACATGAGGTTCATAGAGCGGTCAAATTTATAGACACAGAAAGCAGAATAGTGGTTGCCAGTAGCTGGGGTTATGGGGAAATGGGAGTTGTTGTCTAACGGGTACAGAGTATTAGGGAATTTTGTTTGTTTGTTTGAGACAGATTCTCACTCTGTTGCCCAAACTGGAGTGCCGTGGCACGATCTTGGCTCACTGCAACCTCCACCCTCCCTGGTTCAAGCAATTCTCTTGCCTCAGCCTCCCCAATAGCTAGGATTACAGACACGCACCATCACACCTAATTTTTGTATTTTTACTAGAGATGGGGTTTCACCATGTTGGCTAGGCTGGTCTCAAACTCCTAACCTCAAGTGATCTGCTCACCTTGGCCTCCCAAAGTGCTGGGATTGCAGGCGTGAGCCACTGCGCCTGGCAGAGTGTCACTTTTGCAAGATGAAAGTTCTGAAGCTGGATGGGGCTGATGGGTGTGGAATAATGTACTTAGTGCTACTGAACTGAAAGTTAGAGATGGCTAAAGTCGTAAACGTATTTTATCACAAATAATTTCTTTAAAAAAATTAAAATTGTAAAAAAAAAATTTAATTTAAAAAAAAAGCAAAGCATCTCGGTGAATCATACAATCAAAAAGTCCCCTTCAAATGGAGATTAACAGTCATCCATCTCTGGATTCTCTCTGTACTGGAGACCCCTTCTCTTAGGACATCCCAAAGTCAAACCCTGAAGAATAAGGAATTGCCTATAAAGATTTAGGTTCAGGTCTGTGTAATGACGAACTCCATCAATGAGAGTTAGCAAATTCCTCTCTGTCCCATTAGTGAATTCCTTCATTGGTGTCTAAAACTGGCTCCATTTCTTATGCACAGTCTAGGAATCAATAATAAAAGAATTCATGAAGCCCCAAAGGCTAGAAAGGAAGGCTCTAAGATCAATCACCTGTTTGAGAAAATAGACGACAATGGAGACTCTTGTCTCCACGGTTCTCCTGTGCTTTTGAGAACAGGGGTGCAGGCCTGCTGACCCTTCTGAATTCCTCCAGGTCTGGACTCCCTCCTGGGAGACAGGAAATGCAGCACCCACATCTGTGGAGCACCCACCCTGGGAAGATACTTTCTAAACTGAGAGGGTAACAAGGCAAAGAGCACATTCAACGAGAACCTGTTTGCTTCACCAGAGCCTATCTCAGGCCATAGTAGATTTATCATTTTATTATTTGGAATTTCTTTCTCACCCATGAGTCTCCTCTGAGGCAGGGTGGTTCAAAGCTCAGGTCTGGAGTCAGATGGATGCAGGCAAAATCTCTCCTGGCACCAGTTTCCTCATCTAGAAAATGTGGAGGACAGCATTACCTGTTTCTTGGGGCTGGGGTGAAAAGCCCGCAGGATGATTTGTAAGGCAGGCTTAGCACAGTGTCTGACGCATGACAAATATTAGCCATTATAATTTATTATCCCTACCACAGAGCTTTGGAACAGATTTTATGAAAGGGCCATCAAGAGACGCAAGTGACTTGGTTAAGGTAATGCAGTCCCTTTATGTCATTTGCTCTGCTTGATCTATTCTTTCTGGTCTGCTTAGAAAGAGAAGAGCCCTCCTGACCCAGCGAGGCAGTTGCAGAGGGCTCTGCAGCCAGGCAGGGCTGACCACAAGCTCTGGTTTCTGGATAAACCAGGACGCTGCCTCCAGGTTACTTGCTGGCATCCCCATCCTAGGCTGGTACCAAAGCATAAGTGCTCTTCCATTCGATTCGACAGGAACCTTCATCTGCTCTGCCTTCTGGGAGCGTGTGTCGGTCTCAGAGTCTGGCGCTGAAGCAGGTGCGGGCATATTTTAAGCTCCAGCAAATAACTTTAATTGAGCTCTCCTTAGACTTACGAACCCACGGAGTGATTTTTTTTTCTCTCCTAATAAAAAAAGACCCACAACAAACCAGATGGGTCTCAGTCCCTCCCCGACGTCCCCTCCTCACTCTTCAGGCTCCCCTAATAAATCTCTTAACTCTAAAGAAATTACATTCCTTGAAGTGGGCATGTTATTTGGTTGCGTGACTGTACCCAACCTGCCTCTGTGGGCCAGAATGTGGGTCAGAAGGATGCGGGCTGCCGAAATGAGGCCTCCTGGTTCTGACCAGGTTGGTGCTTGCCTTATTCCTTGTCCAGAACTTTCTATCACCCCTTACTTCCCTGTGCCTGCTCCCCTCATGCTGGGTCACTCACTGCTGCTATTCCTTTCCCTCTCTGTTCTTGAATCTGCAACCTCCACTTTATTTGTTTGTTTATTTATTTATTGAGAAAGGATCTTGCTCTGTCACCCAGGCTGGAGTGCAGTGGCGCGATCACAGCTCACTGCAGTGTTGAAGTCCTGGGCTCAAGCGACCCTCCCACTTCAGCCTCTGAATAACGAAGACTACAGGCACACGCCACCATACCTGGCTAATATTTTTAATGTTTTTGTTTAAAAAAAAAAAAGTGGGGAGGGGGTCTAACTATGTTGCCTAGGCTGGTGGTGAACTCCTGGGCTCAAGTGATCCTCCTGCTTCAGCCTCTGCAAGTGCTGCAATTACAGGCACGAGCCACCGTGCCCAGCAAACTGCGCTGCTGGCAGTTTGACCTCAACAAAAATTCCCATCTTGGAGTGGACCTTCCAACACACCTGGCTAATGTGGAAAAATCTAGATGGAATTCCCTCTGCCAAAAGCCAGCTTAGTTCCTTGGCGGCGTGTCCAGAAAGAGTGATGAAAAAAAGCCAACACCTCCTGTCACCAGAAGAAAGTACAGAGGCATCGTGGGCAACGGAGTTCAGCCTCACTGTGCAGACCCGTGTCCTCTTTAATGCCCCGTGGGAAGGTGGCAGTGGGGACGAGAGGGAAACACAACAACGTGAATGGATTCCAGACCCCGCCCCCGAAAAAAAGACCTCAAGAATTGCCCAGGGCAAGAGCCAAGCACGGTACTCTGGGTTCTGATTTATGAGCGCTGAATTATTGGTAGGAGGGCCCAGAAGGAGTCGTTTACAACAGAAATTATTGCAGGCAAATGTTGGTTGGTATTTTAAATCACTCACTAATATTGATAGGTTAATGCCTGTCACACTTGCTTAAGAGTCATGGGGAAGAA
Source organism: Saimiri boliviensis (assembly GCF_048565385.1). Taxonomy (NCBI): domain Eukaryota; kingdom Metazoa; phylum Chordata; class Mammalia; order Primates; family Cebidae; genus Saimiri; species Saimiri boliviensis. The sequence continues at coordinate 101,211,754 of NC_133461.1, forward strand.
ATAAAAAAACCTTTACCTTTGGTTTGTTACTGGCTAAGTATAATGATAGATACACCTTTGTGTGTGTGTGTGTGTGTGTGTGTGTGTGTGTGTGTGTGTGTGTTTGTCCTCGAGCTAAGCCTGCTGTATTATTTATGGTTTTCTGAGTTACTGGCTATAGCCTGCATCTGGATTTTAAAAGGTTGATTTGCAAAAAAAAAAAAACAAAAAACAAAAATAGGGCACCCATCTAAGGAGGCTGGTGGGAATCCGCTCTGCAGCTCGAGGCAGCCCCTCCAAGAACCCTGGGCTGCGAGGTCGGGCGCCTCGGGCTGCCAGGCCAGATGGCCAGGGCGCATTGTTCCCCTTTCGGTGAAACTCCTGCTGTGGCAAATAAAGTTAAATCAAAAGGTTAGTGCTCTGCAAGGGGGTGGCAGAGCTGGCTCCAGATGACAAGGGCCGAGGATCCTGGGCATAGAGTGGGGACTGTGCGGCTGTTCCCCGGAATGCAAACAGAAGAGCTAGGCTGCTAAAATCAGCAGAGAGGAGTATGCTGACCTGAAGAGGGGCTTTCCAGGCCTCTCGTCAGACAGGCTCTCCCTGATGACAGCAACCACAGATCCATAATGTCCCCTCCTTTGCAGAGCCCGAGCAAGCCAAAAATTACAACCTTGGTCCACCCATGACCAGGGATCGAGGGAGGCACCGTCCCTTGCCTTGGGTCTGAGACAGGAAGAGCCACTTCTGACTTACCCCAGGAAACAGCACCTTCCTTCGCGGGTGGCTTTGGTGATAGATTCTGAAGGGGGATGAGTGTGGTTTGGGAGGATCAAATGACCCACCCCTGTCATCAGTGGAAGCAAAGTTTAGAATCTGGGTGGCCAGCGTAGGATTACTCCTAATGGGCACATAACGGCTTTTAAGCCTGGCGCAAAATCCCTGGATTATTTCAGACAGTCAGAGCAAAAAAAGGATTTAAGAGACTATCGAAATTCCTGCCTCATTTTACAGACCAACACAAAGGAGGCCAGAGAGGCAAAGTGATTTGCTGCGGGTCACACAGGAAGATTACGAAGGTGGAACCCACGCACAGTGTCCCCAGCAACTGTGCCCCACACTCTAAGTACATGTAGGGGTGCTAGGGGCCGAGTGGGCCACGGTGTATAAAATCATGGGCAACACAAGCCATGTTTCAAAGACCAGGGAAGATGATATTTCATACGAAAACAAGCAGGTACAATATGCGATACGATGCGGTTTGGTATTCTTTTTTTAATCACCTTTTCTATAAATCATGTTTGAACTTGCCTTACATTTCAAAATAAGCCCCTCTCTGCCCAACTCCTACCCACCCTTATCCCACTCCGAGGGTGGGAGCTTTGGGTTTCCTCGGCAGGCTCTGCCCTGGGCTCTAGCTGGACGGCAGTGTTACTTTTTCACTGCGTTTCCAAAGCACCGTATTTACCCAGGAGGCCTGCAGTTTCCAGGGTATGGAACACAATTAGGCAGCCTACAAAATGTTTGCTATTTACCTGAGAGAACCAGGCTGCCGTTAGGTGCCAACTGGTCTCTCAGGTAAACATGAACTTAGGCAGACTTAAAAAATAAAAATAAAGTGCTGGGCACGGTGGCTCAAGCCTGTAATTCCAGCACTTTGGGAGGCTGAGGGGGGTGGATCACGAGGTCAAGAGATCGAGACTATCCTGGTCAACATGGTGAAACCCCGTCTCTACTAAAAATGCAAAAAAACTAGCTGGGCATGGTGGCGCGTGCCTCTAATCCCAGCTACTCAGGAGGCTGAGGCAGGAGAATTGCCTGAACCCAGGAGGCGGAGGTTGCGGTGAGCCGAGATCGCACCATTGCACTCCAGCCTGGGTAACAAGAGCGAAACTCCGTCTCAAAAAAAAAAATAAAATAAAATAAAATAAAAAATAAAAATAAAAACTTAGCATTAAGATATATATTTAGGGATTTTTAAATGCTGATTCCACCCTTTCAGCTAAGTACCTTTCCTTCTCCCGTCTGGCCTCAGTCCCCTAAACAGAATATTACTGAAGCCATTTCAGTGCCTTTGACCCTGTTCTGATCCAGATCATGTTTACAGGGCAGACCTTTTGTCACCTACCACACTGGACTGGCTTGAATGCACAGTTAAGCAATATTTTTGACTTTCCTTTGAAAATGTACTTCGGAGGAGGTGGTGTTTCCAAAAGTGTGCAAAATCAGTGATGAAGCAAATTTAACTTTTTAAAATGCAAGCTACATTTCAATGTAGCTTTAAATTTAATAAATTGAAAGTCGATTTAAAAGATAATAACTCTCAAATCACATTTCCATCCTTAAATCTGTCTGCTTTGTTAGATTGTTTTTCCCCTTGAAGCTTGTCAGTTTTTCTTTTGTTTTGTTTTTCTTTTTATTTTTCTGAGACAGGGTCACACTCTGTTGCCCAACTGGAATGCAGTGACATGATCATGGCTCACTGCAGCCTCCACTTCCTGGGCTCAAGCGATCTTCCCACCTCAGCCTCCCCAGTAGCTGAGACAACCAGTATGCGCCACCATGAATGGCTAATTTTTGTATTTTTTATAAAGATGGGGTGTCACTATGGTGCCCAGGCTGGTCTCCAACTCCTGGGTGCAAGCAATCAGCCACCTCAGCCTCCTGAAGTGCTGGGATCACAGGTGTGAACCACTACACCCAGCCTAAGCTTTTCATTTCTATTAGAAAACTCATAGGGCTCTCTGCTCATTTCCAGAGAATGTGAGGTCTGAGCACCACATCTCTGAGAATTCCAAACAGAAACAACTCCAAAGATTGTACAATTCTTACCAAACACGCACATTTTAGAGGAGGAAGAGGTCGGTGAGATCATGTTGTCTAACTCTGATTTGACGGATGAGCTCACTAAGCTCTGAGGGGAAGAGACACCGGTCACAGCTGGAGTGGGCAAAAGCAGACCAGGCTCCAGGACCCAAGCCTCCTCACCTAGAGCTCTTGCCAGCATTTCCCACTGACTTCCTGTCATCCCACTGCTGATCTGAGCAACCAGTGACTTCATCCTGTAGGCCTGGCCATCCACAGAAAGAGTAAGTGAGCGATTTCATCCAGGTACGATGTATTCTCCTTGTACTGACTCCAGCTGAAACAATCGCTGGAGAATTAGCCCAGTTATCACCGTGAAAACTCCCAGCCTTTTACCTGATTGAGAGAAGCCGATTTGGATATCAATTAGTGCCTAGAGCCAGAAAACCTGGTAAAATCTTACTTTGAACTTTTAATGTGCTGTGGACTAAACAAACAACGAAGTTAGAATTTTGCTCTTCACTTAAGTGGTTTAAAACATATTATAGTTAGTATTTTAAAAAATATTTCTGACAATATACAAATATAATAACCATAAAGACACTCCAACTTGGACTGCTAGATAATTACCAGCCCCTCCTTTCCTTCCTGCCAAACTCCCACTGCCCCCCATCTTACTCTAGCCAAAAAAAAAATGCAGTTTTCCAAGAACTGCATTTTTCTGACATCCTGTGCATTTTGAGATCCAGGGAGACTTCCCATTTTCCACACTCAGCACTTTGAGGGCCATTGGGGTCAAGGCACCAGTATTCCCAGCAGATCCCTGGTAGCTCATCCAGAACAATCAAGCTACTGGCTGCCCCACCCCTCTTGTTACGAAGCTGACATCAATTTCTCAAATAAGCACTACCTTGGCGATGGTGGCGTTTTCTACCAGGGACACAAAGCAAAAAGATTAGTCAGAGACCACAAAGTTAAAATAGTTACAGCCTCGGCTGGAAATCCCACTCCTAAAACACCATACACCCAAGTCACAAAAAATAAAACGAAACTTCAAATCCTGGCCTCAGAAGCTTCTGTTAACACAGGAACTACTGCGCTGAAAATCACATCCTCTGCTCAGCCCTGCGAGCAGGGACTACAGGGGAAAATGAAAGAAACGATACGTTTCAAATTTTACAGCAGTTTACATCATGCAAAACTGAAAAGGCCTTGGAGGTTTCATTCTCGATGAAGTTTAGTTGGTACAGAAACAACAGCCTCAGTAAAGCACACCATAGGCACCTAATGCAATGTAGACAGACACTGAAAGCAATATCAGAATCCTTATGGCTTCTTTCTGATCGAATTCAGATGCATATTTTTCCAAGTTAAACAGTGCGACAGGGTTAAGTAGATATCTAAGCCTCTATAAGTTAAATAATATGCTTTGCAAGTTATTAATATGCTGATCATATACACTGGCTTTATTAAATGAAATAGTTGAAATGTACAGAGCCTGATTTCATTTTCAGTTTTAAAAACTGTGCTGTAAGAAATATTTTTATATCAACAAGATTCTAAGAGTCTTTCATCTTTTGCTTGCCTAACCCAAACCTGCAGGATTATGTTAAATGAGTGTTATGTTCCCAAGCAACATTTTTAAAAGTTTTATTTTCATTTCTACGATAACTCTACAGTATTCTGAGTGGTAAAAAAAAAAAAAAAAAAAAAAAAAATGACACAGTGCACATGATTACTGGGGAGGGTTAATAGGCAGAAAATTATCCTAGAATCTGAAAATTCTGTTTCAGCAAAGCTGGTAACTGGTGATTTCAGATTTGAATTTGCACAGCTGCCAAAGGAAAGTCAGAAATTACATCTTAAGGATGAACAGCTGTGGTCAAAACTACGCTGCAATCTTAATCTTTATGAACTTCTTTGATAGGATTCAAACAAATGCCAGAAACATCCACAGAAATCCCTTCTGTAGAGTCAGAGTTACCCATGTTCTTAGTTTGGGGTCTTCTTTAAAATAAAATAATATTAAATTTAATTACTATGAAAACCCTCCTCCAATAAAAATTAAAAATTCAACTCTCTTGCATCATGCTTTTTATGAAGATGAATTGAAATGCCTTCATCACTTTTCATGGATGTGGTTGGAATTACTAAATTATTATTGAATCTAGGTCTTGAAGCCACTTGCAGGCTTTTTCCATGTTTTTTCACATGCTGTAATGGAGATCCGTAAAATTCTGCCAATTTAGAAACAGGTCCAATATACGGTTATTAAGCGCTGCTCAACTGTTAAGCTTTCTAACTTCCATAATATTTTGTAGCCCCCTATAGAACCCGAACTACCATTCACCGTCTTTAGAGTCACTCATAACATTCTGGGCAAATCCTTAGGAAAATGACAGAGTTGGGGTGAGCTGCCAAGACACAATATATTTCGGCTGAAGACTAATAATATTTGGAAACGATTTCCTGTATTCCTTCTTTACTTATTTGTTAATCTGAGATCGTTTCCACGGTGTGCAATGCTCACGCCTTTTGTATTCTAAAGAGATGAGGGGCTTTCTGAAAACAAAACAAAACAAAAAAGATCAACTGTGTTCTCTAGCCCGAGTCTCACTTAATGAGGAAGGTCTTTTAAACCTTCTAAGTAAACAGAAATGTGTATACATTCGGGTTGCTTGTGTTGGAAGAAGAAAAAAAATAAAGATTGGCCTTTTCCCGGTAAATACCGACTCTTAAGCCTCTAAATGATTTGCCAAACTGAATCGGATAATAAAGGGTTTAAACTTTGCCACTTTGGGGTTAATGTGAAAGGCTTGTCAACATCAGACTGTTTAGACATTAAAAGGAACGCGCTGTGCACCTCCTTTTAAACTCCATGTTCTCTTGAGTTGCAGCTCCCAGTGAATTTACCCAGCTGTAAGTGATTCCAGATGTGCAGCAGTGACAAGCTTCAGTCTCAGGGTACTTATTCATTTCACATTAAAATCTCATGTTCCCAGGTCTGAGCTGTTATCTGACTGAGATCTGATTAGGGAATACAGCAGAGGCATTTCCAAACCCAGAGCCTGCCCTCATTCCTGGCACGGATCTCTGACTATCAGGCACCTCTATGCAAGGGAGAGAGGTGGCTCTGGGGTGCAGTGAAGGGCAGGGTGGGGTCTCAGAGCTGTCCCCTTAATACATGCACATTGCATGCTCCCCATGGGTCCGGTACTAGGCCAAATGCTTCCCCATAGACTATCTCATTTAATCCTGAACAGAGCAGTAGACACTTCAGCCCAGCTGAACCCAATTCCTCTATCAAACATAAGCTTCCTTCCCCCAGTTAAGCGGGGTAGGGCCTGTGATTTTGTACATTTTCTGCACAGCACCCCACATGCAGAGGGGTTCTTGATAAATGCATGAGGATTGAAGATTGATTTGCCAAGCCACAAAACCCTCCATTTTCTCTCTTGCTCCCAGCTATGTTCAGACCACGACAGAAGGAGGCAAGTAAATTATCAAGAGGAGGAGGAAGAAGAAAAAGGAAGCCAGGAGCATGAAGAAAACACCTTCTTCAAGCAAGCTAGTTACGCCTTTGTTCACGGGCGAGGCAGTGGCGGTCCTCTCTGACCCCTGGCGTGAACAGGGTTCATTCCAAGTCAGCTTTGACTTCCTTGCCTGAAGTGCAGATGTACAAATGCTATTGGCTGATAGTTTCTTCCATGACACACATCAAAGCCACATTTCTCTGGCTACAGAAATATAAGGTGAGTTGGAGACTGCAGACAGAGACTAAAGATAACATAGAGTACCTCCGTGATGCCCACAGGAGGGAGAAAAGTTAGGGATCATTGTTATTTCATTATTTTCTCCTCTAGCTGGACTTCTGGTTTGATTTGGGCTTTACTGTGATTTTTTTTTTTTCTTGGTCCAATCCCGTTGTCACTTTGAAAAGGGACATAGCACCACGAACCACCCCCCCCCAACCCCAGCTGATCAACTGTGGTCACAGGCTGTTGGGCAGCCCCAGACCCGTCAGAAGCTCCTGTCACCGAACCCTCGTCACACCGGAAGCCCCAGAAAACAGGCACTGAAAACTGAAGCCCCCTCCCCATGTGCTCCATCTCCCCCAAGAGGAACAAGAAAGAATCACTCAAACCCCAGATTCAAAACACAGAGGATTAAAAAGTCAGGGAAGCCCCAGGCCCGCCTGGAGGGGGCTCAGATGGGGGAACCGGCCACATGGAGGGAGAGCAGCGGCATTTGGTTTGGTGGTGGGCAGATTTTCTTTTATGACTGCTAAACGCCTGCTTTTCTCCCCAGGCAATTATAGTGCTGTTTCCCATCAAGATGGCTGTTAGCAGCGGATCTCCAAGTCGCTGCAAATAAATCAGGAATGCTATTGGCAGCTGGCTAGAAGAGCGGCCAAGATGGTCATCCTGGTTATCCCACGATGGGGATGAGAGGCATGGCAGCAATTGTCCAAACCAAGCTGCCTCTGGGAGCTAAAGAAAACAGGGTGCAGCCCTCCTGAGCCCCACATGAAAGAAAGAGGAAAGGTGCGCTTAGCCCTCTGGCTGCAGGTTCAAACCCGGAGCGCAGCTAGGAGATATGACCCCCACCCTCACCCCGGCCATGGCATGTACTTTGCCCAAGGAAACATAACCAAGGTGCCTTCCTCCGGCACATGGTGCGGTATCAGATGATGTCACTAAAGTTAATCAGAAGCAACACAAAGGGGCCCTTTGGTGTACAGTGGACACAATCCATGCAGTAACGAAAGCTTGTAAAAGACGATGCCAAAGACATGCCTTAAGACATGGAAGGTAAGTAACGGGTTTAACGTTAGTGGAGGCTCACAGCGCAGCTTGCAGCGGCTTCAGGCTCGAAAACAGGCTGCTCAAACCATGCGGCACCCTGAATCTTGGACCTGGACGGTTCTCCAAATACCACGGCCCATCTGAACACACACCCACGTGAAGGATCCACATAGAAAATGGTGGTGAGATTCCTGTGTGGTTGCACGAATCTCTCTGTTGGCTCTGTTGCTGTCACACCCAAAGCCCACAAAACCATCACAAGTTGCTGTGTGTCCCACAGATGCAAAAAGCATTTCTTCCATGACAGTGTTTGGGGGTAAAAGGAGAGTAAATGATTTGGGCAGGCTGCCAGGGGTATGTGGAGGCCAGGTGGGCTGTGTCCTCCGAGGGAACCGCATGCTGGGCTAAGAAACGGTCCCTGCACGGGACAGGCTCCGTGTGGCAGCTGCAAACCCTCGCCCTGCCCCTGGCCCTGAAGTCACATTGTGTCATGCCACACGGCATTTGGATCAGGAGATGGCTGTGGCGTGCTGCGTAATATTTTTAAAAGCCCATTTCCCTGTTAAAGGGGGAAGCAGGTGGAACACAGGACCCCTGAAGGGCAGATACTCTGAAAGGCCCCATAGGCAATTCTCCAATAAAAGAGCGAGCCGGGCTGGCATATCTCCCAAACTTACAAATTGACCTTCTCTCTTGATCTGGGACTTAATGCCTCCAAACCAAACTAATTCCAAAAGTCACCTTCTCAACTTCTCTGCACAATTTTTTTTTTTTTTAAACAAATGAAAGCTCAGGTACAGCCTCCCCTTGCAGCCCTTCTGACGTCCTTAGCCGCTCAAATTAAATCTGAATGGTTCGTCTCTTTTTATTATACGATGGGCCATATGTCACCAAAATAAAAACCCAGCTGAAATCCCAGTACAGATAAAGGGCATGAAAGGCTGTTCCAGCCACAAAATAGAGACCCTGTTTAAATCTTATTAAACAATAACACCCACCCAACCATCCCCTCCCCCTTCTAGAAAAAAATTCAGGAAGGAAATTGTGGTTAAATCATCTCATAGTTTGGCAAAAACTTCTACCTCTGAAAAATGAAAAGTTAAAAAAAAAAAAAGGCTTCATTCTGTGCTGGACTCACACAGGCTAATAAAAAGCAGGACTGTATTGCTTTGCACTGTAGCTGTCAAATTCTCAGCAATGAAATACAGATCCTGACTCTCTCAGTCCCTTGAGTGCTACCCCCTCAGACCACCAAAAAACAGAGCAGCGGGGGTAGAAGGGGCATCCTTTATCCTCTCCCATTCCAGAGCGAGCTTTATATGTTGCTCTGTTTTACTTTGAATTTTTCTTTCTCGACCTGAACATCTCTCTTCCTGAATAAAGTTCCCACTGTTGTTGTAAACACAGTTAAATGTGTAAGGAGGTGTTGAGGCTGCTGCTTTAAAGAACTATGATTCTTCCTTCTTTTAAAGAAAGTACGCACTGACATTCAGAGAAGTCCAGACATTGCAACAACATAAGCATGCTGGAAAGAAGGAAGGAAAGAAAAAGAAAAAGAAAGATCAAAAAGAAAAAACATTTCCATTTCACAAGGTCCCCCAGTGGCCTCCAATGCTCCTCCTCCACCATCAAAAATTCATAAGGGGGATCAGCATTCTTTACCGAATGGATCCCAGTGGCACCATAGACCTTGTTGGGGAGAGAGGCAATAAATATCGAATTATACACCTCATGGGAAGAAAGCATTGAAGACTCGGCTTCAAGCCCTCCACATGGTCCCAGGGGGAGCTGCTCCAGACTCCAGGTCCAGTGCAGAAAGGAAATGGGTCAAGTGTGTCAATTTCTAGACTGATGACCTTTGACTTGCCTAATGACACTGGGAGGCCACCACCAAAAAAAAAAAAAAAAAAAAAAAATGCCAAATGCCTTAAGGAAAAGCAGTGGGGGAGCGGTATTATTGGGAAACCATGAGAAAACTGCAATCCCAGCACTGCGGTGGGGGGCGGTCTCCTCACCCCCAGAGTAACTGCACCTTGTCCTGGGGAAGAAGGCGTGACCGGCTCAGTGGTAGAAAGTCCATGAGCAGAGCACATCAATTACCACACAATTTTGGATCCCAGTTCCAGGAAAGGCTCTGCTTCTGCCCCAAACTTGAAGACCATTTCTTGTTTGTTCCTCTCTAATCCTTGCTCCTCCCTGCTCTGCCCGCCACGTCTCCTTCCTCACCCACCCCCTCCCCCCGCCCCGGAGGACCCCTGGTTCGGCTGCCGCCACCTTGTGCCAACCACGCAGTGCGGTCTCAGTGCTCTGCTGTCTTGCATTACTCTTTTTGCACATGCGTTTTTTTCATCTCCTTGCTTCTAACTTCAGACCAGAAGGAGTAGCCTAGACCTTGGCCAGATTCCTGTCCCCAACCCATCTTCCCTCACCTAGCACTGTATCAAGGGCACAAAGTCGATGCTCTGTGATTCGTGTCAATTGTTGCAAAGCAAAAGGGAGCATCTGGGCTCCAAAATGGAATGGACAGGGCAATGGGAAGTGAGGGGGAAAAGCACGAACCACAGTGGTCAGATAACATGCATCTGCATTTCCCAGTTTAAAAATCTGTGCAGGGCCCAATGTGGTGGCTCATGCCTGGAATCCCAGCACTTAGGGAGGCTGAGGTAGGCAGATCACCTGAGGTCAGGAGTTTGAGACCAGCCTGGCCAACGTGGCACAACCCTGTCTCTACTAAAAACACAAAAATTAGCCAGCCATGGTGGAGGTGCCTGTAATCCCAGCTACTAGGGAGGCTGAGGCAGAAGAATCGCTTGAACCTGGGAGGCAGACGTTGTAGAGAGCTGAGATGGTACCACTGTACTCCAGCCTGGGTGACAGAGGGAGACTCCATCTCCAAAAAAAAAAAAAAAAAATCTGTAGTTATTCATCCAGTAAAACTGGAATAGATGCCCAGTTCTCCTTTCCTTAAATGGAAAGATCTAAATGTAAACTTTCAAAATAATCTGACAATTAAATGCAAATTAAGAGTGTCACAATTGGATAATATAGTAACATTTTATATGAACCAAAAGCTGTCTGCTAGAGTCTAACACAGCTCATGGTCTAAGCTTTAAAAAGGGTAGCTGGCTGCATTTGTCACAGAGGGAGGTTTCCTGTGATTTCAGCCCCTCAGATTATATATAAAGTTGACCCAATTAGAGTTTGGATTGGGATAGGCATTTTTAGTTCTTTGCTCTCAGACACCTGGGCTTCAGTTCCCATTTATGCTTCAGAAACAGTCGAGGATCTTCTCTCCCATACTCTAATGTTCTGAACGCCACTGCCAATTCTGTGAGCTATTCCTTCAGACATTTGCTAAATGGGAAGCGGTGAGAAAACTGCCTAGAACACCCACACTGAACGGCTGATTCTCCCAGTTCCCAGAACGCTGGCTGGGTGGGACTGAGCCTGACCACTATGTCAGCTGGAGTCCACAGCACCGGCCCCAGCCAGGGAGCTGTGGCCCCACACCCTCATCCCTTCACCCTCCTCCTACTCCTTGCCCCTTGACCCTCCACCAAAAAGTGGTCATGGTGAGTGAAAGGTGAAACTCAGATCATTTCCAGGGGAAGAGTTTTAATCCAAGACTCCACGGGCAGAGTCTTTCAGAAAGAAAAGGAGTTCAAAGAATTGCCTGTAGATTTCATTGGTCTTAGTTTATACCACCTTCCAAGACCATTAAGGGTTCTCTGTGGCCCCCTAACCTTTTAAGAATGGTAATACACCAGTGCTGTCTGATTTTCCCAGCACCTTCTCTCCCCTCTGCCTCTGGGAGGTGGTGGAGGAAAGTGTTATATTCTTTTTTTAAAGTTCAGGGTGATTTAAATTATATTGGTTTTCACACTATAGAACACATCATTTAACAGAAACACACAAGAGTAACATATGCAAAAATTTGTGCTCTATTATTTTATAACATACATAAACATAGTATATCCAAGTGTGTAATTATATATCAATACAGTTTTCTATAGTATTAATATGTTAAGTTTATAAATTTCTATGTGTAAGGCTTATATTTGTCAGTCAAATAGGTATAATAATCTCAATTCTCTAGTAAAAAATAAGATTCGAAGCAGTCCAATGGCTTTCTACGAATCACATAGCTAACCTGCAGCAGAATCAGGAATTACAACGCATCTTCTCCACGTACACGAGCTTGTTCAGGACAACATGTTCACAGGTCAAAAACAGAACTCCCACATATCAAAAATAGCACAGAAATGGTTGCATACATTATGTCACAGCTTCCCACCCAATGGAAGAGTATCTCCCATTTTAAAAAGACGAAGAATCTATGAGAGCATGGAAAAAGTGCATCATTCTATGTGAAAGTTAAAATAACCCCACAAAATCATGTGGACTTGAACATGTGTAAAAATACGCCTGTAAAAAAAGACAGAAAGGGACACACAAAAGTAAAAATAATTATGCTAAAGGGCTGAAAGTTACAGCGACTTTTTTTCTCCTATATTCCAGGTGTTTTTCTTTTGTTATTTCGTTTTATAATTTAAAAGAAAACCTTAAAGAGAGGTTTCCTGACTCGGGCTCAGCGCTGCCTCCAAAGAGAAAATGTCATTCATTATCTTGCCTTCATCCCCAGCTGTCTACTGGGAACTAATTTGGGACTGGGTTGTGGGTTCCTCACACTACCCAGGAAGCTGGAATGACAGGAAAAACCAGGACTCCCAAGTTCAATCCCCAGCATTTACCCCAGCCGGCCCCAGCTTCCTCAGCACAACCCCGGGCTCTAGCTGTGTCTACTCTCTGCTCATCAGGGGCCTCTCTGCTTATGAATTATGAAAACTCGCTGGGTGTGCCCACCGGTGCATATGGATCAGCTGACACCCGAGTGCTGAAGACATAACAAAGGACTGCCCCCCTCCGTATCAATGTTGATTTAAAAATCAGAAGCTTTGCTTTGCGAACTTTATCCTTCCATGTCAGTAGGGTGCTATTTAAAAGATAGCCCCAAGATAACTGTTCAATGATGGCTTCCCAAAAAACGACAAGTAAGCGTTTCTTTAGTAGCGGACAGTGGCATTCCTTCCACGCTGGCCACCCTGCCACGTGCCGGCCTGTCTCCTCTAACAGCACATGCTTGCAGTTCCCAATGTCAAAGAGAGGAAAGCGGAAACCAAAACGTGTGTACCTTTGTGTGAATCCATGTGTACTTATGTGCAAACTAGAATCCAAATAAATTATTTCTGGAATGTGAAATTGAGAAGGAGCTGGGTCTCCCAAATTTAAGAAAATTGTAAGAATGAACCACTGTTTTATGGGAACAATACTGGCTGACTTCATGTGAATGTCAGATCAACACACGGTTGCATTAACTATATAATTAAAAGCATATGTAAATATACCCCCGAAATCCAGGTTTTCCAACATTTACAAGTCACAGAGCCTGAGAAAAATCCGTAAGACCCATTCGCCTGATTGCACCTCAGAAACCCCCAGCTTCCAGGCAATGAAATTTGCCAAGTGTTCTTTGATATCTACATTTTGGGACCAGCCCAGGGTTTTTCCTTCCAGTGGAGGCCTTGAGATTTTTAGATTGAGATCTGCACAGCTCAGACCCGCAGCTACTCTTCCTGGGTGTTCTCAAAGAGTTTTATCCACCCACATCCTGAAACTGAGAAACGTCTTTAAAAACTCAGCTTCTGAAAAAAATAAAATAAAATCATGGCTCTACACTAAGCAAAGGAAAAGGTATCTTTCTTCTCTCTCCAGAAGATCTTAAGGACCGTAAACTCTGCTCTTAAGGGAGACAAGGGGATTGTTTTCTATTTGAAAAGTGATAAAACAGAACTGAACAAGGCATGGGGTGCAAACAAGAAGAACCCTACCAAAGTGGAAATTAACCAGGATAACTCAAGCCTCCAACGAGCTCTCAAAGCCCTCCTGGGCTCCACGCAGCTAGACCTTCCCTCACTTCTCTGCCAACACCAAATGTAAGAGTGCCCTTTAGAATTAGCTGGGAATTTAGCTGCTGCCTTCACTAAAATACCCAGTGGCTACATATAAAATATACAATGCCACAGCAGATTTCCTTGCACATGATATCCACATAAAATTTCCCCATCATAAACCCAAGTGGGAGGCCTCCAGACAGCAAGGCAGAAACAATGGTCTGGGGAAGTAGAGAGGTTTCCAGAGTTAACCTGGCCCTAATGACAATGCCAGGCACATACTTGAGAAGCCAGATTTCTGAACAGAAAAAAACACTCTAGTCCCGTCACTAAATGGCTATGTGACCTTGGGTAAGTCACTTAACCTCTCTGGGTTTCCATTTTCTCTTCCGTAAAATGAAGTGTTTGACCAGATACATAGTAAAGGTCATTCTCAAATCCCTGACATTCACCGAAAGATTATTCGTGGTCCAGCCAGGAGAGGAGAAACTGAGTTGGACACAAAGTATGGGAATCTTGCTGTTTAAACAAGTAAGTGAGTTCAGACACAGTGGCTGACGCCAATAATCCTAATCCCAACACTCTGGGAGGCTGAAATAGGAGTTTAAGACCAGCCTTGACAACACAGGGAGACTTCCATCTCTACAAAAACTACAAAAATTAGCCAGGCATGGTAGCATGTGCCTGTAGTCCCAGCTACTGGGGAAGCTGAGGTGGGAGGATCACCTGAGCCTAGAAGGTTGAGGCTGCAGTGAGCCATGATCACACCACTGTACTTCAGTCTGAGTGACAAAGTGAGACTCTGTCTCAAAAAAAAAAAAAAAAAAAAAAAAAAGACCAAAAAAATGTACCTGAGGTGTTGGGAGAGTTTCATGAGCTTAATGATTACATGTGGCACAGCCTTAGGATATGCATTCCTTCCTTCCTTCCTTTCTTTCTTTTTTTGTTTGTTTGTTTTACAGTGGTGCAATCTCAGCTCACTGCAACCTCTGCCTCCCAGGTTTAAGTGATTCTCTTGCCTCAGCCTCCCAAGTAGCCAGGACTACAGGTGCACACCACCACACCCAGCTAATTTTTCTATTTTTAGTAGAGACAGGGTTTCACCATATTGGCCAGACTGGTCTTGAACTCCTGACTTCAGGATCCTCCTGCCCTCAGGATCCTCTTGCCTCAGCCTCCCAAAGTGCTGGGATTACAGGCATGAGCCACCACACCCGGCCTCATTTCTACAACACATATTTGTTGAGCAACTATTATATGCTGGGCATATACCATGGTTCTTGCCTTCTTAAAGCTTAAGGCTCGGATAACAGTTGCCTCTGACTCTATCACACCTCTTCTTGGATGCTTAAATCTATCAGGCTGGGTTCACCTGCCTTTCTTTTGTTCACACAGTAGCCCCTACCTCGAGTGCCTTCCACCTACTTAAATTCTACCCCTGTTCAACTCCCAGCTCCTTCATGAGGCTTTCCTCTACTATTAATGCAGTCTACTCTGACTTCTCTCTCACTGGGCTGTAGTATTTACAGAAGCATTGTTGACTGTGAAATCATGTAACTTTTGAATTGCTGTTAAGTGCCCCAAACTATCACCCTCCCTAGATTATAAACTCTCAAAGACAGGGGCAGTTCCATCATGTCCACCGTGGCACCAAGCTCACCAGTTTCTCAGTATATACACCTTGCTTGATGCTTGACTGGGTGAAAATCTTGGCTAAACAATGGACTGTTTGCTGGTCATTCAAGAGTTCATTTTTACGTCAACCTTTATTTTGTAAATCTTTTTCAATTGGATTATTCTACTTTCCTCATATGATACACCAATAACAACAACTTTTTTTAAAAAAAGAAAAAAAACAAAATAACTTTTGAAGGGAGATGCCACAGTACTCTATGGTTCATCAATATCACCAACTATACTCAGTTGCAATAGAAATGGGTAGAGACGGTTCCTAAGATAAAAGCTGAATTGATAAGACTAGAGTTGATTGTAAGCCAGCAGGTTTCAAGTTTTTAAGAAACTGAACTCTCTTGTTAAATAAACTCATATAAAGAAGCCCAATGTGGACCAAGTCTCTGCCAAAGGCAAAATGGGGAGCCCAGGCCCCCACCTGGCCATCACATCCTCACCCCCATCAACTCTGTGACACTTTTCTGTAACCCATGAGGCTCTGCTGAGCACAACTCCAAAACAACTGGTCTAGATTTTACCCTGGAATTAAAAAAAAAAAAAGATAATTTGCATCTTTCTCATAAAAGTAGAAGAGGAAGATGAGACTAAAGAAGCAGAGGTGAGGGTAAGGAAAGAGAGAGCAATAATGTTGGAATCGGACTTACCAAAGAGTCATATTTATTAGATAATAATCTTAGTTATAGATGATGTAGATAATACGATGTGTATATGAACATCATAGATATAGGAGTGTTTTTATATTAAACAAAACATGTATTGAGATTTTAACTGTGTACTCAAACACTGGTTGGTACTGTTATTTCCTGCCATTTTACAGTCAAGGAAACTGAGGCACAGGGAGGTTCAGTAGCTTGCTCGAGGTCACACAGGTGGTAAGAAGTATGGGAGCTGACCCCAGGCAGTCTCAGGAGTCAGTCTCTTCATCACCCTACAGCTGACTCTCCAAGTCATTTATGCCTTCAAAACACAGCCATCATATCACCTTTTATGTGCTCAACACTTTACAGATTTCTTTAATTATTTTTAATTTTTTTTTATCGCATTTTAGGATTGGCGGTACATGTGAAGAACATGTTGCACAGGTACACACATTGCAATGTGATTTGCTGCCTTCCTCCCCAAAACCTATACAGATTTCTAAGAGCTTCTATGAGTGGCATCACATCCATGCTTTTCAACAACTGTGAGGAGGATTACTGCCTCGGCTTTTCAGCTGAGGAAACTGAAGCATACAAAGGTTAAGTTTCATCAAGAATAATACAATCAAACCAGAACCCAGATCTCCCAACTTCCAGGTTGAACGCTTCTGCATCGTGCTACTCTTCTCTCACACAAGCTGTGCAAGAACCGACCCCCATTCCAACGCCCTCCAAAAGGCTTTCAATGTGCTCCCTAGAAGCCGTGCTCTCAGGGGCTTCGAGCATTCATCTGGGCTCCAGATAGTATAGCTGCGTGTCTGCAGACACATAACCACACAGGTATATACTACAGTAACATATAAAACTCATCCTTATCTTCATTGTCATGTCTTGAGGAGATCTCCCAATTTGCTAGGTTTTTTATAGAGACTCGCATAATTCACTGAGTTTTTTCATAACACAGGTAGGTGCCAAGGACAGCTTAGTGGTGTTCAAGGGTTTAGCAAAAGATCTAATTCCTCAGGATTGCCAGTCTCTCCCAGCCTGGCACTTCTTGTCCATGGATCCATCTGGTCACTCACCATATAGAAGGTTGGGGAGTGTAGATAGAAGGGAAATAGAGAGGGTAGAGCACACACTCCCACTCTGGGGCTCCTAACACAGTTCTGAGAGCCCTGGGCTCATCGAAGAGCTGCCCACAGAGCCACAATGACCAGAGACAAGCAGAGAAACTTTGATCTTCCCAAGGCTCCATTCGTCCCTATGCCCCAGGCATTAGTGAGCCCCTAATAAGGGTGAATTCCCCATGCACATGTAGAAATATTCGAAGTGATCACACATGCACATGTTAAAATGAGTTTTGTAAGTCCATGGACACAAATCTGAACGTTGATATACGTATTGAGGAGCATAGTTTAATCTGCCAACACTTGTCTCTGGGGTGTTACCACATTATGCACTGGGGAGGAGAAACAAGGGAACTAGGAGGCATGATCTCAGCTTCACTCAATGAATAAATCATCGGCTCATATCTATTGAATAACTTTCATGTAGCTGGCATTATGTGAATTACAGAAACAGAAAAGTAGTGTGATCCAATCCAGCCAGGAATCTGCAATCTAGTTGACGAAAGAGTAACCTTTTCCATTTCACATAAGATTTTCTACTTTTCTAAATGCTTTCTCAAACACGATCCTCCAGCATTCACAAGACATTTGCTACTAGGCCCATTTTGCGGATGAGGAAAACCGAGGCTCAGAAATGATTTGCCCCAAGTCGCATGAAACTAAACAGTGGAAGAGCAAGAACTTCTACGCAGTTCTTTAGACTCCAAATCCACGGCTCTTTCCAAAAAATCATGTTGGTTCCACAAAACAAGACTAATAGGTGAAAACTAAACTAGCAACATTGTACCATCCAATTATATTAAATTAATTATCTGATATTCAAATATAAGGGATGGCAATAGTGTAGAGGAAAGAACACTGGGCTTAGAGTCAGGCAGCCTAGACTCTGTCACTTGCTGACAAAACACTCTGCTTCACACAGATGCCTTAGCCTCTTTGGGCCTCAGTGTCCTATAAAATGGGGCTAACGTTAGCTCCCCTAGAAGGTTACTACAGGCATAAATACATGTGAGAATGCTTTAGAAACAGAAAAGGATGAATTAAACGTGACTCGTTAGGAACGGGTAGTGACGTAGTAGGAACGGGCCCCTCTCTGCTGGGTGTTGACAGATAACAAACTTATAGGAAGGGCCAATGCCACATCACAGCAGCTTTCACCATCTCCCCTGTGACATCAAGGCAAGATTTTGGCTCGCAATACATTCAAATCTGGGTTATAAAAATCTGTGTCATAGCAAACTTATAAAAGGGCAAGACCTCATCTAATCCACTCTAAAGATGAAAAAAGACATGATTTATAAAGCATGTTATTTGGCATAGGCCACTCAGATTCTTTAAACAAATATCCACTTAATCACGGGGTTTGAGAGACTATAGACATGTTACCACTTGGCCTCATATGCCGGAGGCACTTGGGAATCAAAATGATTCAGATATATGACAACGCAAATGGCTTGCAGACAACTCTCCCACATTTACAAGTAGTTTAAATTTCTGACCCAGTCTCTTTCTAGTATGCCTGTAATAGAAAGACATTGTGTATTCCTTGTAAATGACAGGAAGATGGGCACACAAGGCTTCCCTTCCATAAGCTAAGTGGATTTGGCTTTCTGGATAAAAGCCATGGGTGGACTGGGCGAGGTGGCTCATGCCTGCAATCCCATCACTTTGGGAGGCCGAGGCAGGCGGATCACCTGAGGTCGGGAGTTTGAGACCAGCCTGACCAACAAGGAAAAACCCCATCTAAAAACACAAAATTAGCCTGGCATGGTGGTGCATGCCTGTAATCCCAGCTACTCAGGACGCTGAGGCAGGAGAATCTCTTGAACCCAGGAGGCGATGCTGTAGTGAGCCGAGATTGCACCATTGCTCTTCAGCCTGGGCAACAAGAGCGAAACTCTATCTCAAAAAACCAAAAGAGAGCGAGCCATGGGTGGCCTTGCTTCTATACTCACCAGTGAGTAAACATCAGAAGCAACAGCAGCAGCAAGGCAGCCTCACCAGGAAGCCTTCCACTGAGGGCTAATGGCTTTCTTCTCCGCTAGTTCACTTGGCCTAGGGGTCAACTTCTAGAGCCTAAAGCTGCATTAGGATTGGCTTGAGGAATTCAGCCCCTAGTGGCTCTCCCCTGTCATCTCCTCTTCCCAGCCCCAATGGTTTCAGTAGAAAAGGAAACCTGAGATCAGGAAGCAAGATCTACTTTGCCTGCACATAGTAGGTGTACAATGACATCTTGCTGAAACTCTAGTTTTACACAGCCAGCCATGTTACATAAATAAATGTCCTTATACCCCTGCATGTATATAATAAAGAGCTACGGGTTATACAAGCACACAAATGCACACATATAATCAATAGACCCATTTCTACACCATTTCCTCTAAGTTCAAAATATCCTATTTATAGATGTATTGTTATATTACATAATAAAGAAAGATCTATTAAATCAAAACTTTACAAGATTATATGTAATCTTGTTTTAACCAGAAAGCTTAAAATGAGCCATGTTGAGTATAACCCAAGAATCCTCCTCAATGTCAATCTGGGGTGAAAAAGTAAAAGCCTGATTTAGCCAGCTTGGGGCCAAGCACTCGTGTACAGATTCTAAGACTGTGCTGTAAAAAAAATAGCCTGTCCCTCTTATCCCAACAAAATTTACCAGCTCCAGCACAGAATGCAAGTCCTCTGTGCTTTAAGCCAAGAAAAGGGATTGGGGCTGTCCTTATCACCACAACGGACCAGCCTGGAAATACTGAACTGACTCAGCCCACGTCTTTTTAGACACAGCTTAACAACTCTGAGTTTACAAAACTCAGCCAAACAGCATCAGGCTTCAGCATAAACTTTTGCTAACTAGCCCACATAGTTCCCATATGTTATGCGATGTTGTTTGAGCCAACTCAGTACCTTATAATTATAAACACACGTCTTTCAGCTCTTCTGTGTATTCTTCCCAGGCAGAACGGAAATATGTCACTTAAATTAGCACTTGGAGTACAGAGTGGATGCCAAATTTGGGTTAGCACAAACAGGGTAAATAAAGCAGCACCAAATTAAAATGGTAAAATAAACTTCTTTATGCTCCAGTGGAAACTGCTAAGTCCTAGCTGAATGGCAGCTAATGGGTCTGGGAAAAGGATATTCCTCAAACTGTAGCTCTTGGCTTTTGAATACAGTTTTCTCATCCAAGGATCTCGAAGCAATTTCTTGCAAAACTCGAGTAGTGTGAAAAAAAAAAAAGAGGAGATGCTATTTCTTTTGCAAACTCTTCTGCCATCATTTTTCCTCAGCATTCTCTTCCAATAATACTGGGAAAGTTTATATTTTTATCCTTATTTAATTCATGGGGAAAGGAGAGGTTTTAGAGGAATAAATGAAGGCACATAGGTATGAGATCACTTGGCAAAAGCCAAGGAGCAAAATATACCACAGAAATCCAATTACAGTAAGTCTTGCAAAGAGAAGCCTTTGTACCTATTCTGTCTTATCAGAACCACCACCTATTGAGTGCCCACTGTGTGCCAGGAACTGATGTGGAAGCCTTTTATAAATGATCTCACTCTCTTCCCACCACAATCCTGTGAGTTGGAAATTATCACCTCCATTTTACTCACACATTTGGAAGGTATTCTGGGAACAAAGAGAGGAGGGGGCTGGAAATGGGGGCAGAAAATAAAGGACTGCCAGGTGCAGTGGCTCACACCTGTAATCCCAGCAGTTTGGGAGGCCAAGGCGGACAGATCACATGAGGACAGGAGTTCAAGACCAGCCTGGCCAGCATGGTAAAACCCTATCTCTACTAAAAATATGAAAATTAGCCACACGTGGTAGGGGGCACCTGTACTCCCAGCCACTTGGGAGACTGAGGCAGGAGAATTGGTTGAACCTGGGAGGCAGAGGTTGCAGTGAGCCAAGATCGCACAACTGCACTCCAGCCTGAGCAGTAGAGTGAGACTCTGTCTAAAACAACAACAACAACAACAACAACAACAATAAAACAAGGGCTGGGTTCAAGCCATTCTCCTACCTCTGCCTCTCAAGTAGCTGGGATTATAGGCACATGCCACCATCCCTGGCTAATTTTTTGTATTTTTAATAGAAACAGGGTTTTACCACGTTGGCTAGGCTGGTCTAAAACTCCCGACCTCAGGCGATCCACAAGCCTTGGCTTCCCAAAGTGCTGGGATTACAGGCACGAATGCGCCACCATGCGCAACCCCCAATATGATGAATCTTAAAAACATTTAGCCGAGTGAAAGAAGCCTTGCAGGAAAGAATACAGGTCTGTTTGGTTCCATGTTTACAAAATTCTAGAATGAGCAAAAGTAGTCTGTAGTAATAATAAAATACCAAAACAGTGGTTATCTCTTGAAGGGTGAATGGGAGTAGGAATTCGTTAAGAAGGGACATTAAGGAAATTTCTGGGGTGACTGAAACATTCTCTATCTTGATGGGGTGGTTACTCAGGAGTACTCATTCATTAAAACTCATTTGATCATACACTTAAGATTTCTGCAGCTCATTGTATGAAAACTTTACCTTAAATAAAAACAGACTATAAACAAATCTTGAATTCTATTTAATGACCTGCATGCTGAAATAAGGGAGTGTACTGATGACTGATACCCGAAACTTGTTTTGAGAGCATAAAAAAAATATCGATTGATGAATGGCTAGAGAGATAAACAGGTATGTATAAAGTACGTTTAGGAAAATGTTAATAAAATCTGGGTGGTAGGTATAAGGCAGGCGTCCCCAAACCACGGCCCCCGGGCCGCATGCAGCCCCCTGAGGCCATTTATCCGGTCCCCCGCCGCACTTCAGGAAGGGGCACCTCTTTCATTGGTGGTCAGTGAGAGGAGCACAGTATGTGGCGGCCCTCCAACGGTCTGAGGGACAGTGAACTGGCCCCTGTGTAAAAAGTTTGGGGACGCCTAGTATAAGGTATCACTGTAAAATTTATTCAGTACTGTGTATTTCGGTATCTTTGTAATAAAGTATTGAGAAATAGCAGAAGAACAGGAAGAGAAGACAGAATGTGAAGGAAAAGAAAGAATAGGAAAACGGGAGAAGAGGGAAGGAAGATCGTGGACAGAACTCAAAGACAGGAAGGAGGGACGCCAGAGAATAAGAACAGAAATGATGGAGGAAAATAGAAAGGCAAGACTAAATAAAAAGGCAAGTGGACAATATTTATCACAAGAAAGCAGCAAATTCCAGGGAGGTGAAATGAAAGACAAGAAAGGGAAAAGGCAGGCTGAGCGTGGGGGCTCACACCTGTAATCCCGGCACTTTGTCAGGCCAAGGCAGGTGGATCACCTGAGGTCAGGAGTTTGAGACCAGCCAGGCCAACGTGGCAAAATCCCATCTCTACTAAAAATACAAAAAAAATTAGCTGGGTGTGGCAGAAGACAGCTGTAATCCCAGCTACTGGGGAAGCTGAGGCTGGAGAATTGTTTGAACCTTGGAAGTGGAGGTTGCAGTGAGCCAAAATCACGCCATTGCACTCCAACCTGGGCAACAGAACGAGACTGTCTTAAAAAAAAAAAAAAAAAAAAAAAAAAAAAACTAGAAAGAGGGAAGGAAAAAGGCAAAGGCAGCATATAGGCCAAGGACAGATGCAGACCAGGAGTGGAGAAAGTCTCTTCCAAACACCAGCTCAGTGGAGCTGAACTAGGAACTGCACAAAGTGGCTCACGGTTGTCACGCCACCTCCGTTTGGTGGTGCGCTTGGTTAGAATCTACATTAAGAGTGTGCAGAGCGTCAATGTGTAATCACGTTTGATACTGATATTCTTCATATGGTTATGGGGACAACTTACATGTAGTTAGAGATTGATAACACAATTGTTACATTGAAATAGTTTTATGTTTTATTAAAAATACATGCACTGAGGTCTCAAAAAAAAAAAAAAAAAAAAGAGTGTGCAGAGGATTCAAGCGCCTTTTGTATTAAAGCCACAGACCCATCAAGCCCAAAGGTAACAGAATTTCTTTAAATCAAAAATTTCATGTTTAAGGCTAGGCATAGTGGCTCACACCTGTAATCCCAGCACTTTGGGAGGCCAAGGTGGGCAAATCACTTAAGCTCAGGAATTTGAGACCAGCCTGGGCAACATGATGAGACCTCAACTCTACAAAAAATACAAAAATTAGCTGGGCATGGTGGCACATGTCTGTGGTCCCAGCTACTTGGGAGGCTGAGGTGGGAAGATGGCTTGAGCCCACGGGGCAAAGGTTGCAGTGAGCCATCGCCCTACTGCACTCCAGCCTGGGCAATAAGAGTAAGACCTTGCTGCCAAAAAAAAGTCATATTTAGAAATTAAAAGAATATCACAGGCAAAAGGGGAGCTGTGCTGGTCAATGTGTGGGGGACGGAGGACGGGGGTCCGCTTTGTGTGCTGAGGTGATCCACCACCTTTCTCTGCCACCACCTCCCTCAATGATATAATAATTCCAAAGTCCCTCAGACACCAAAGGCTCTAAATACACTGGGATAGTGGGAAATCCACTGCTCTGAAAAAGATAAGATGAGGTCATTATTCTTCCGCTAACTGGAGGCTTCGAGCAAGTCAATCAACAACCCAGAACCTTAGTTTTCTTAGCTCTGTCTGCACTGTCAACCACTCTCAGATAAGAGGTGCAAATTTTCAAGCACTTTACAAATGCCCAGCTATTAGGACTCCTCTTCCCTGTAAATTTGCTGTATCTGTTAGCAGACTTCCAGTTCAAAATGACCTTCAGCTAACAGACCCTATGCAATCTCCCCTGGCTCTTACTACAAGACCTAGAGAGGCAATATAAAGGAAAGATGTTCATAGCAACCCTGAAAATTACTTCTAAAATGCATCTCAATTTCATCCACTTCTTTCCATCTGTTCTGCCACCCTCCTGCTCTGAGCCATGTTAATTTCCCTTTTGTGTCTTTTTAACAGCCACCTTAACTGCTCTCCCAGTTACATTTCTGCTACTTCCTGTCTCAAGCTACTTTCCAGTCCATTCTTCATGCAGCAGCCACGGGGAAACGGCAACCACCGTGCGGAATGCAGGCTTGAGATGCTCTCCCAGAACACAGAGGGGAGAGACAAAGGAATGTAATAGAAGAAGCATAAAAGAATGTAATACAGGAACATTTTTCTGAGCTGAAGAAATGTATGCAAATTTTAAATGTCCATTATGTATTTTTTAGAGGAGCAACAGAGCTTTTTATGTTCCAGGAATAATCGATGAAAATCTGGGTATCCCCAAACTTTCCTATCTCAACATTAAATGCTAGAATATGCTGAACAATGTCTAAATAGTTAGAAAAGGGTATGACTTAAGAGGTTTATAGCCAATATTTCATAAAGGAAGACCTCAGGGGAAGACTCTGAGGTATTCAAAGTGTTAGAAAACATAGCACCTATATACCCTTCTTGACAAGATTATTAAAGATGCAATCCAACACCAGAAAAATAAAGCAAAATTAAAAGCTTAAAATGCAGTTATCATAATATGAAGGGGACTAGTGAAAAACACTAAAACAAATCAAAACAGAGGTAAGCCTAATAATCAGTATGACTATAAAACTTAAAAATTAAAAATAATGATCAAAATGGAAGATATATAAAAATTGATATATTAACCTGGATATAGTAGCCAAATTTGTTATTTTAAAAGACCAAGAAATGGCAACAGAAGAACGAAAGAAAAGGGATGAGGTAAGGCAAAATTTTACAAAACTCTTTGTGTCAAACAGAAATAGGACTTCCACTTATGACTGACACTAATAGAAACACAGGCTAAAATATACTTTTTGGAAAAAAATTTCAGAGTAGTATTAAGAAGATATATATTCTATTCTACCGTAAAGACACGTGGACGTGTATGTTCACTGCAGAACTATTGCAGACACTGAATCAACTTAGATGCCCCAAAATGGTGAACTGGATAAGGAACGTGTGGTACATACACACCACTGAATACTATGCAACCATAAAAAAAGAACTAAATCATGTATTTTGAAACAATGTGGATACAGCTGGAGGCCGTTATTCTAAGTGCGTTAAAACAGGAACAGAAAAGAAAATACTGCATGTTCACACTTAGAGTGGGAGCTAAACATTGCGTATATATGGACACAAAGAAGGGAACAGCAGACACCCGGGCCTGCTTGAGGGTAGAGGATGGGGGAGAAACCTGCCTATGGGTACTACGCTCACTACCTGGGTGACAAAATAATTTATTCACCAAACCCCAGCAATATGCAATTTACCCATGTAACAAACATGTACATGTACCCTCTGAACCTAAAAGTTAGAAGGAAAAAATTTAAATAAATAAATAACTGGAATCCAATTTCAATTCCTTGTAATGCAAGATTATCTCCTTAAAAAGAAGATGTATACATTCTAAAATATTTTAAAAGATTTAAACCAAACACCTTTATACAAAAATACAGCAGATAAAAGAAATGAAAAACAACAAAAATGGAAGAAGACGACAGATTCATGACCAAAAATATAACTCTCCTATTAAAAGGGGATTGAATAAAACATTCATTTTAGATCGGAAATACGTATGCTATTTAAAAGAACATCAGATGTTCCGTAACTCCATGAATCTATGAAAAATCACGGAAGTACACACAGAAATGGATGGATTTTATGGTATGTAAACTACACCTCAATAAACTATGTTTTTAAAACACTCAAATCAAAAATTATAAGTAAAAAGATGTACAAGGGATGAGAAAAAAAACAAAATTAAGTAGAGTTCACAAAACTAATAGACAATGTAAAGTTAAAAGTAAAACATGCATTAACTGGTAAAAGAGCTAATTTTATATAAAAAGAGCTAACATTTATATTAATAATAATACATAGTAATCATAAATATATCAAAATATATAAATTTTAAATTATTAGAATTCCAAAAAAAATTGGCAGAAAAATAATTATAGCTAGAGATTTTAACATGTTCCTTCCTCTTGCTCTTTGGCAAATAAAATAGACTAAAAAATAAACAAGGTGGGGCCAGGTGCAGTGGCTCATGCCTGTAATCCCAACAGTTTGGGAAGCCAAAGCCTGAGGCCGGCAGATCCCTTGATCTGAGGAGTTTAAGACCAGCCTGTGCAAGATGGCAAAACGCCATCTCTACCAAAAAGTAAAAACATTGGCCGAGCATGGTGGCACGACTGTCATCCCAGCTACTGGGAAGGCTGCAGCGGAGGATGGCTTGAACTTGGGAGGTGAAGGCTGCAGTGAGTTGAGATTGTGCCACTGCACTCTAAGCCCGGGCAACAGAGTCAGATCCTATCTCAAAAAATAAACCAAAAAAATTAAAAACCGAAGGTTGAAGATGTAAAACACATGAATGAATTTCTTTCCCCAGCATCCCAAAAGGCAAAAATTGTTCAAACCACTTTTTCTAACCAAAATGAATAATTTAAGGTAGTCTCTTAAATTTTAAGAAATTAAATTAAAAAGTCAATCACTTAAAAATCAGAACTGCAATTTGAGTACTTACAGAAAAACGACAATCAGAAAAAAATTAACACTCATGAAAAATCATGGCCAAAACTGCACACAGAGGAAAATGCATAGCCCAAAGTGATTTCTTTGTTTAAAAAAAAAGAAAAACTGAAAAAAAAAAATCCTAAGAATTTGATCAAAGAAACTTAAAAGTGAAACAAACCCATAGAAAGCAGAATAATGAAATTAACAAAAATGAAAGTAGACCGTAATTAAGCAGAACTCACAATAAAATTAAATAATTGAAATATAAACTAGAAAAACTTCTGCCAAGAAAAAGAGGAAGGAGGATGAGCAAGTGAGAGAATACAAGAACACAAAGGCAATTACCTCATTAAAAATGAGGAATATTCAGAATTTATACCTAAAGGGCAGATTTTTTAACTTGTGAATACTATGTATAATCATATGCTAATAAGTATGAAAATGTTGACTAAATCCACTATTTTTAGGAAAACACTAAATTTCAGAATAAAACTTTTTCAAGATGTTGCAATAATTTTCATAAAACTAAAAGAGTTTTACTTGGCAGCCTATGGGCAAAGATTCTGTGCTGCAAGCAAACAGAAAAAAAACAAAAAACACAGGAGGTGGTGGAGATGAGTCCCCATGAAATCCTGGAGAACGCACAGCTGGAGCACAACTTACAGGTGGTGTTGTGTGACTCCCTCCCTCCTGCCCACTCTGTGCTAAAATCCACTGCATTTCATATTATGTTTTCATTCCACTGAGGCTGGTAAGTCCCAAAGACACATTCTCTCACATTATCACCATTGTTTATGCAATATTTAAGAAAAAAAAACAGGCCACGCTGTTTTTACAGGCTCACGCTTCTAATCCCAGCACTTTGGGAGGCCAAGACAGGCAGATGGTTTGAGCTCAGGAATTTGAGACAAGCCTGGGCAACACAGTGAGACCCCATCTCTATAAAAAATACAAAAATAAACCAAGCATGATGGAGTGCACCTGTAGTCCCAGCTACTCAGGAGGCTGAAGTGGGAGGATCGCTTGAGCCCAGGAAGTTGAGGCCGCAGTGAACCAATATGGTACCACTGCATGCTGGCTCTGGGCGACAGAGCCAGATCCTGTCTCAAATATATATATATCAAACAGACCCATTCTAAGCATCTCCATCTGACATGGGGTATAACAGAAAGAATACTCAAATTGGGGGCTGGAAGCTAGAGTTCTAGAACTGTTCTACCATTAACTATAGTTTCAATGCTATCTTGAAAAGGCAGTTTCTCTCTCTGGCCCTTAATGGATATATAAGGTGCAATTAGACTATGCTGCAATCCCATACAACCAGTTTTCAAACAACTTTGAGAAAAAGAACAGCAATGTTGGTTCCAATAGCACTTTCTTCTGCATAAAACTGGGTTAAAAAAAAACTAATTTTACAATAATAAAAAGAGCTAACATTCATATTAATAAAATACAGTAATCATAAATATTAATAAAAATATATACATTTTTAAAGTATTAGAATTCCAAGGATAAGTTGGCAGAAAAATAATTATATTTAGAGATTTTTTATTTATCCCTCTTGCTCTTTGGCAAACAAAAGGTACTAAAAAATAAAGTTTTTTACTTAATGGACTAAAAAATAAAATTTTTATTTAAAAAATTAAAAAAAATAGAGAAGATGTGAATAACATTAATGAAATTGGTTTTTTAGACCTTTGTAGGCCTTCTTCCCCGTCCCTCCTAGCTGCCATCACTAACCCTTGGCCATGGCACACCTACTCTACGAAATAAGAACAAGACGTAATTCTTCTCGCTAGCTCACAATGCCATGAAGGAGAGATGACTTACAATGTCAGGCAGTGGGAGGGAAAACGAGAGAAGTGACCAGATGGGTGGTTCAGGCAATAGGTCGGAAGGAAACAGACAAGGATATCAGTGTCAAAAGAAGAGAGAAGCTGACCGCACAGAAGCAGCAAACTCAATCTTCCTCGCGCTATTTCAAGCCAAACACGGAGAAGGAATGTCCAACTCTGAGACACCAGCCATAGAAAGAAAGAAAGATGAAGGAAGTGCATTTTAGGTGGTTGTGTTAGGGCCAAACTGTAATTTGAACAATCTCCACATGGTGATTCAGAGAGATTCTTCCATGTAAACTCCGGTGGTGACGTTCTACTTTCTTCCCATTTATTTATAGTACTTTCTGGGTTGTGTTTCAGAGTGTCATTTAATGTCATTTTATGACTCCCTGGTTGTAAGTGTCTGAGTATTACCAGGGCTTAGAGATTTACAGCCTATTTTAAACTCAGATAATGATGTTTAATTTGTTATTGGCTGTGTAAAGGTTAACAAAGAAATAACTCAAATTATCATCTCAGGGATAACACATTACAAGAGGGCAATTAAGCACACTACCTGGCATTACACAAAAGATTGATATCTCGTTACAAGAGCGCAGATGAGTTCAGATTTCACAATACAGGAAATACACTCGTCACCACCGTCCCTTTGAATAAACAAATGTCAGGTCCCACTTGCCAGCGCCACTGAGTAACTAGCAGGGAAAGATAAAACTTTTCCAGAAAAGGAGAAGATTGACGCATGGCCAATTTCTTGTAGAGGAGCTGGAGAAGAAAGAGAGAAACTCAGGATCCTAGAGAAAATTAGGTTGATGTTACTGAAGTGAAAGACTGGGTTCCCTCTTAGTTTTAAACAAGCTTAGAGCAAAACACACACGCACCCAATAGGCCCTTGAGAAGAGAAAACAAAATAAATGAAAGCATGGGAGCCAAATTGTTATTAAATTGTCTCTGAAATGGAAAATGGAAAACAATCTATTGCCACCACCACTTTTGTCTATTTTCTTCTCCTCATGACACATATTCATGATGATTTGATTCGCATTCTGTGGATTTGGGGGCCACTGAAAATATAAATAAATAATAGGTTTAAAAACTCATCAGATAAAGATGTATTTGAATTTTCCAGCTGCCTCTTTCTGGAGTCATTTGTTAAGGCAGCATGTCTCATGTGAAGTCTCATCTGATGAACGCCACGTTCACCTCCCTCAAACAGAACTTGCAGTGGGTTTTTTTTCCCCCTACACTCATTTTTCTTTCCCCTTTCTTTTCTTCCCTCTGCCATCTTGGTCTCTCTACATCTGGGTTTTTAATTTCCTCCCGCATTTCCCTACATATCTTCTGCTTTTTTTTTTTTTTTTTTTTTCATGTTCTTACTCTGGATCTTAGCATTCCCCTTTTTTTTTTTTTTTTTTTTGGCTTTTCCTCCCATCTTCCCGAACCTTCCCCCAGTATCCACACACACCCCGTCCTGGGAAAGTCCTTCCCCGCCATTCTCTCTTTCTATGGTCATGTTCAGTCTGTCCACTCAGCTCTTCTGTTTAGTTTTTCTGTCCTCACATTTCAGCAGTTCTCTATTTCCTCATCGTTTTCTTTGAGGCCCACCTTCCACTAAATTTCTCCAGTACAGCTGTGTAGCTCAAAATCCTTCTCCACTTGGACCAAGACATCAAAAGTCTCTGAAATGGATCTTGCCCTAGTCCATGGGACCTCAGAACTCAGTGCAGTAGCACCAGCAATTCAAGGGGCCTGACTACTGTGGCAGAAAACTCCTGAGCAGCCGGAAACTCCTAATAGCAGGCCATGGAAATTGTAGAAATCACAACTTCATTGGAGTCCTAGAACTTCCTAAGTTACAGTTAAGTAAGAGTCTTCATTTGAGTCCTTACTCCCAAATCCTCCTTCCACAGGGGAAGTGGGACAGACCCAGCCTTCTGTTTGGCTTTCTGTTGTCAAGGGGGAATATGTCTATTTGTCTTGGGGACCACAGTTTGGCTTGCTCAATGACAAAGCAATGCAGTAGCGACACCATCATCATCAATATCGCCAAGTGACCTTTATGAGGCTCAACCATATCGTGGGTCCAGTGGTAAATCTTGGGGCAGATGGAGAAGACACGGTCCCTGCTGTTTCTCCGCTTACAGCCTGGAAACCACCAGCAGCGGCCACAATCACCAGTACTGAGGCCATATTGCATGAGAAAAAATAAGACAAATTCAACAACTAGCCCCTGTTGACACATAAATAAACCCACTATTCATTTGTTCCTTTAATCAACTGGCTGTATCTTGGTTCTGTAACCCCTAATAAATGGAATTGTGAGTATTTCATAAAGATGTGTACCTCCTCGCAAGTCCTGAATGTCACACGAGGGAGCCAAGCCCAGACAGCACTGTCATATGGAAGCACCCGGGATCAGGGATAATGCATTAGTTAAGCAAACTAACCTTGAGCCTTTGGAACTGAAATATCAACAAAAGGATAAAATAAATTTGCAAATTGTTCTTCCCTGTGGACATTAGCCAGACGTTTGTTCTTTAGCCAACAACAATCAACAGGCACGACATAACCGTAAAAATGCCAGCTGAGGAGCTAATCTAATAAATAAAGGAAAATCCTTGTATTACGGATAGACTGCCAATGGTCATGCTGCGGGAAGCAAGCAAGGGATTCAAATTAGACAGCGGAGGTTGGAGCAAAAGTCAAACCTACCTCAACACAGGGCCATACTGCTAACAGAAGCTTGAGATACAGTGCAGTCTTTAGCACGTGGGAAGCAACCTTATGGCCTCTGGGGTACCTAAAAAGATGATGTGCTAACATATAACCCAATGAACACCAAGTACATGCTAAGTGCCAGGCACTGTGCTTGCCAATGGCTCCCTGGGCCTTCAAATGGTGCCATCCTGCCAAGACATCCATCCAGCACTGGAAGGGGAAGAGAAAGTACATATAGTCTGTGTCTGATCCTACCTTTGAAAAAAACTTGAGAGGTGAAGGAGGAGGAGGAATGAGACAGAAAAAGAAAAAGAGGCGATGAAAAGAGATCTAACTAAACGGATTCTTGGAAGACATCTACGAAGACGTCAACATCTAGCTGAACAGATATCTACACATTTGCCAAATATTATTTACAGTTAGTCTTAGCAGGTGTGCTTTCTTTTCTCTTACAAGATCTATAATTCCAAATAATCTCTCCATTAAACATGGCGTACATATAAAGGAAAGTAAGTTTATTTGCATTTTTTTTTTGAGCTGGAGTTTCACTCTTGTCCCCCCGGCTAGAGTGCAATGGTGCGACTGTGGCTCACCGCAACCTCTACCTCTGGGTTCAAGCGATTCTCCTGCCTCAACCTCCTGAGTAGCTGGGATTACAGGCACATACCATCAGGCCCAGCTAATTTTTGTATTTTTAGTAGAGACAGGGTTTCACCATGTTGCAAGATGGTTTCAAACTCCTGACCTTAAGTGATCCACCCGCCTTGACCTCCCAAAGTGCTGGGATTACAGGTATGAGCCACCAGGCCCCACCCCCTGCATTTTTTCTTTCTTTATTTTTTCTTTTTTTTTTTTTTTTTTGAGACAGAGTGTCACTCTTGTTACCCAGGCTGGAGTGCAATGGCGCGATCTTGGCTCACTGCAACTTCCGCCTCCTGGGTTCAGGCAATTCTCCTGCCTCAGCCTCCTGAGTAGCTGGGATTACAGGTACGTGCCACCATGCCCAGCTAATTTTCTGTATTGTTAGTAGAGACGGGGTTTCACCATGTTGACCAGGATGGTCTCCATCCCGGCCCTGCATTTTTAAAAGGAACTGCTCTACCTAAGTTTCCTCCCCTGCACCCACTCCCACACAGCCTCCTGACCCTAACAGTGCTGCTTACATAGGGATCCCAGCATGGGGATGACGGATAAAAAGGAACTGAAATGCGCTGAACTCACTAGGATTGTGATAAAAACTATGAGAGCTTCCTTTGCTGAAGCACAATAGCCAGAAAGGCCTCGGCACCATCCAACTTTAGCACAGACAAAGGGAGCAGAGAGTTCGGGAAAAGGAACGTTTGCTTGCCTGAAAGTGGAATCAAAGGTTCCAGCCCAGGGCCAGGATCCCACTTCTGGGGCTGAGCTTGTGGCCATCTTGCCTAAGGCAACATGAAGTCTGCTGGTGGGGTTAGGGATGGGTAGGACTGTACAGACAGGGATTTTATTTTGTTGGGATGGGAGACGAATTTTATTTTGTCGCTCCATTCTTGGATAAGGGCATAAGGGGAAAAATTATTGATGAACTACTTTGTCATCGTTAAGAGTATTGCTGACACACTCCCAGCAGGCTCACTGCGAGGCAGCCAGCACCGAGCCTACCCAATGCCTTTTGTAGCCCAGA
This sequence comes from Saimiri boliviensis, assembly GCF_048565385.1. Classification (NCBI taxonomy): domain Eukaryota; kingdom Metazoa; phylum Chordata; class Mammalia; order Primates; family Cebidae; genus Saimiri; species Saimiri boliviensis. Next base: position 101,244,464 of record NC_133461.1, read on the forward strand.
CATGTGCTGTGCATTAGGGAAGGTGTGTAAATTATGACAGCGCCAGTTGTTTGCCGAAGGCCCGGGGCTGAGCACTTCTCTGCCTCCTTTTCCCTTTGTGTTCTATTCCCCCACGGCCCCTGCCTCAAAGCAAGTGGAGTTCCTCAGAGAGAACATTAACAGGCAGAGGCTCAGGCTTGGAGTAAATATTGCAGGCTGGAAATGCGGAGGGAATTAGACTTCTTTTCCTTGCAGGCTTTGGAGTGCTGGGTGAGAAATAAATAATGAGGGTAGTAATGGCCCAATTCTTCCCCGCTGCATCTCTCCCCCTGGGTGTGGGGCATCTTCTGAAGTCAGAATGTGGCTGCTTGTGGTTGCAGATTTGATCCTGAAGCCAACGGGATAGGCAGGCAGGCAGGCAAGTGGCCCCGGACAGCTCCCAGACAGCTCTTATCTGGGGAAAGTCTCATCCCTGTTTTCAGCCTCACTTTGCCGACAAGGAGCCCAAGGAACACAGGAAGTTCCTGACTGGTCATGGGGAAAGCAGAATGGGTCACTTGTCCTCAGAGAGGCTATCCAGAGTTGCTCCTCTGCTCCCACTCTGGGAGTCTCCGGGAGCTTTGGGTAGCATTGGACTGGGAGGGTTCCATGGATACCTAAGTATGTATCAGGCACTGGGCCTCTGAGAAAACTTGCAAAAAAGTGGCCAGAACTTCTAGACCCTTTTAGAAAGGAGTTGAATGCCCCCTGAGGGCTGCAGCTTCTTCCCCATCCCTCTTCCGTCACTGCTACTTGATTATTTTCTGTGATGCAGAGTTTCCGAATGCTTCTTACAGCTTCAACTTTTCTTGTTACTCCCAACCGTCTCCCCAGAAGAGGGGGATGAACGTTGTTTACAATGACTTTCATGTTGGTAGGGCAGCAGGGAAGTAGTCTCCTGCAATGGAACTTCTGGAATCAGATCTGGCTTCAGGACAATGGAGCTTGTACTGTGGTTCCTGTGGGAGCACTGGTGGGGTGGGGGCTCCTCTCCCTGGCCTGAGGCCAGCTCAGGTTGAAACCTGATGCCATCTAGGAGGTGACCCCTATCTGAAAGGTGTGACTGAGGAGCTGTGAGGTCATTATGCTTAGAACACTGGGCCATGATTCCTCCAGCCCGGCCACGATCCCCCCCTGGGAAGAGGCGATGGCCGGGTTTGCTGAGAACCAAGAGGGCAATCGTTACTGACCCACTCCACCTAATTCATACATCCTTTGAGCTGAACCATTATATTCTTCTCCTGAAAAATCTCTCTGGTGAAGCACCAAGAGAACAATTAAGGATTAACCAAAGTGCTCTCTCCTGCCAGCAAGAGTCTGTGCTCTCAGGGGACCAGGGGTCGTTTGTAGCAAAGCTCTTTGTCTCTGGAACTCTATCATCTTTGTTTCCTGTCTCATTAGTAGAGGCGTTTTCCTTCCACTTTGTGGAGGAATTCCACTTCTTGGTGTCGTTTGATTGTTAAATTTGGATTTTCCCCATGTCCAAAGATCTTAGGACAATAGTGACGTGTTAAAAAAGGAAAAAAGGATTAAAACTTCTCAAAGTACAATCTCTATGTGGAATTGGTTGTTACCATTCATTCCAGTATTATAAATCGTTTAAATGATGCTTTTCCTGGACCATAATTTCAAGCCCAGTGAATGATCTGTCTCTAAACTGGTTACATTTGGTAAAATTGCTGCAAGAAAAATGAGCAGAGTAGAATATATCATGAATTACATCAATGTTCAACTTCCAAATTGTACTCAAAATGTAATTTACTTTGACTATTAAGATAGGGCTAAAATAAGCCAAGCACAGTGGCTCATGCCTGTAATCCCAACACTTTGGGAGGCTAAGGCGTGTGGATTACATGAGGTCAGGAGTTCAAGACCAGCCTGGCCAATATACTGAAAACCCATGTCTCTACTAAAAATACAAAAATTAGCTGGGTGTGGCGGTAGGTGCCTGTAGTCCCACTTTTTGAGAGGCTGAGGCACATCAATTGCTTGAACCAGGGAGGCAGAGGTTGCAGGAAGCCAAGATTGCCCCACTGCACTTCAGCCTGGGGACACAGCAAGACTGTCAAAAAAAAGGGGGGTGGCTAAAATCAAAGTGGTCACTTCTATAATGCTATCTTTAAAAACAACTCTACAACCAAAATTTATCACATCATCTAAAAAAATCTAACAGTCCCCTTAAAGGCACCTAAACCCTTCGACTTCCAAACGGTAACTTTGTAACCAGGGCTGAGAGATGGGTGCCACAGGTCAAACTGAGCCCCACCTCATCTCATAAAATACAGTCTATTCCTAGAGGATATAACAGAATTATCTTTAATGTATTCATTTATCTAGAACAACGGGGTCCATACAGAAAAGTCCCATGAGGTGGCTAGTCTTCCTTTGAGGTAGACAAGAAATAGGAAGAAAATTGAGGCACAAAGGGAAGAACCACTTGCCTAGAAACACAAGTTCTATGGCAAAAAATCAAATTAAAGTACAGGATTTTCTTTTTTTTGTCTGTTGTGCTTCCTACCAGGTCATGGAAAAGCCTAGAGAACACTGCTAAGAAGTTACTTAGATACTTAGATATCGTGTGTGTGTGTGTGTGTGTGTGTGTGTGTGTGTGTGTGTGTGTGTAGAGACAGAGAGAGGGAGAGGTATTTTCTATATTGATGTCCACAGATGGAGGGGGCCGTGACTCACATCTGTAATCCCAGCATTTTAAGAGCTGAGGCAGGAGGCTCGCTTGAGCCCTAGAGGTCAAGACCAGCCTGGGCAACACAGTGAGACTCTGTCTCTACAAAAAAAATTTTTAATAAGCTGAGGTGGTGGCTGCAGTGAGCCAAGATCATACCACCACACAACCTGGGCAACAGAGCAAAACTGTCTCAAACAACAACAACAACAAAGAGTTTAAAAATGATAGAAAGACTCACGCTTTGAAGCACTGACTTCAAAGCACAAATCATTCCCAAAGTAGCAACAGTTTAATTGGTGGTTTAAAAATGGTCAGGGCCTCCACGTATCATGTCTCCACTGGCACTCTGCTCCTTCCCGAGCACAAGAAAAAAAAAAAAAATCCCCTTTCTGCAGAACAAACATTCATTTTCACAAAGAGCCAAACATCCTCAGATGGAGACAAATGTAGAGTGGGAATAAACACTTAAAACATACTCTAGAGCAGCTCCTCAAAAAGCTGATCCAGGTGTTCTTTCTTTGAAACATAGGGATGGAACATAAAAACAGAAAGTAACATACAGATCCAGGGCCATCACCACACCACCCTCACCGTTGACTTTTTTATTTTCTCTGCTTCCTGCCTGCATGTACGTAGGCACATTTTAGAGGAGTGTCTACAATAGAGATCAACGTATATTCTAGTTTTTCCCCAAATATTTATTTTTCCACATTGCTAGATACTCTAGAATTCTTTTCAATGACTGTGTAATAGCACTTCAAAATCTCTGTGCTAGCACTCACTTAGTCATTCTTCTCTTATGAAATAGGTTGCTCAGGTCTTTGCTATTCTGGATAATAAGCAATACAATGAACATCTTCCTGGATGTGGGGCTGTAGTTTTCTGTTGCATTTTCCCTTATGAGCCTATATTTAAAGAAACAGCCTTCTATATTGTTGCTAATGAGAAACTACGTTGTCCAGCTAACCACATTTCCCTGACACTGTCTCTTTACCAGTGCCCAGCAGGGATTTTTTTTGAAGCAAAAATCAGAAGCCCACTAGCAAGGCTGATGATGTTGGCTACAGTGGGACAGGGTACACTGCCAAGTTCCCAATCCCTCCTTTTAAAGAGACTAGAAATACAACTTCAACTTCTGTGTTGTGTCTCTGCAGAACCACAGTAACGTATTTTCCCTTTAAAGGCCATGGGACTGAATTGTATGAATACAGCAGGACCCATCTGGCTTATACTTTTTGGTCAATAATCCAACGTAGCTACTATCAAAAACACTCCTCTGGCCATATTTACGTTTTCACCTTTCTGTCAGATGACAGCATAGTCTTCCTCACTAGAAGGGATAAATAAGTTTCTGTTACTGAAGGAGCGGGTCCTTCTAGACCGTCACAGAAGTAAAGAAATTGATGGAGGTAATATACACAATCCTTAAGAAATATTCTCGCTGAGATGAAGCATGATTTAAAGAGAACTGTTGCTTCTCCTGGCTCTTTGGAGCCACGTTGCTTCAGTGAAGTTTTCTTCTGTGCTCTGGTCATTTACATCCCTGATGTTTTAAAGTATTGGGTCAACAGGGAGAGAGCCTGGCCTCTTAGTGAGTGGACAGGACGCCAGGCTGTGTATACTGCCTTCAGCACTGACTCACTCCACAGCCTTGAGGGGGCCCCTGAACACCCCCTGTGGCCTCTGACGTTCTTCATTCACGAAACGTGAATCATTTTGGTATCGGGTCCCATTGGGAAACTAGAGATGCAATTTGCTTCATCATGTTTTCCTGCCAATATTGTCATTTACTGCTTGTTCTCCTCTATTTCACTTGAGTTGGGATTTTTTTTTTTAAAATCATCGAATCCAGGGTCTATTTGTAAAACAAACAAACAGCTAGAAAAAGAAATGGATAGAAATTAAAACAGTCTCATTTAGAAAGCAAAAGCACGAGTCGATGCTGCTGGGGAAGGGTTTCACTGAGAATATGGAGAAGTCTAAAAGACAATAATGTTCATCATCCCTGCACGAAGCTCCTAGGCTCACACCAAGCCTTCAAACCACAGAGCGGGAGCCAGGCTGCAATACTGGGATCACCCTGGATTCCTGAATCAGACACAGATTTTGACCCCTAAAGAACCATCACTTTCCCATACACTTGCAACTTTTGCATATGCGCGCGCCGACGCACGCTCTCTCGCTCTAGCTCTCTCTCGCGCGCGCTCTCTCTCTCTCTCTGGAGAAAGCAGCTCGCAATTACAGATATAAACTAGCCTTATCTAACTTGAAAAGTACAGCAGGTTTCCCAAAAAAAAAAAAAAAGAAAGAAAGAAAGAAAGAAAAGAAATTTACCAGATATCTCAGCATTTTTCCCGGAAAAATAAGACATCACTGCATAGTTTCCAAGTGAAATAGTTTTAATGTCCTACATTTGGGCTGTTCACAGAGGCTAATATTTGAATCCACTTGGGAGACTCTGTCCCCAATTCCAATGCAATCATCATGACCGGCAGGGCCTGGGAGATCTTCCAGGTCAGTATTAGTTTTTCACCAATTGCATACAAGATGGACTTCAGTGATATACGGGTACGGGTCTATTTTTCCCAAGCAGCATTTACAGCACACAACTTCTCCCCAGCTATAAGTACAAGGCCAGTCCTTAGGAAGTGTATGGAAAAATCACAAGCATTCCCCTATTTCCTCCCCATTTTACTGCCGTTCCCTTCACGTTGGTTCTATTCTGCATTTGACCAATCATACTGCAAAACACGTCCTGCCTTGGTCACTGTGAGAAGCCTCAGCTGGGAAGGACTTGGTAAGGTCATGTTCCACACCCATTACATTAATGTTAAAGTGGCTGTTTAAGAGCAAAAAGTCAGCCTGGTGGTGCCACAGAGACACACAGTGGTTGGTACCCAAGGACTCCAAGACAGGTATTCATCCCATCAACCTACGACGTTAACCATCAAAGTACCCACTGAGAGCACTGTAATTAATAGGGAAAAATGCCCTATTGCAAAGTGCTAAGTGGAGTTAGAAGAATTAAGGCTTCCCATTTGATTTTTTTCCTTTTGCCTGAAATTTTACTGCCAATATTAAATTAGCAGCATTTTATCATCTTTGCTTTTTATATCCCAGGCATTTGTTTCCTTAGCAACTAAACAGAGAGGAGGAAAAAAGTTACTCTGCAGAGAAATACATAGTTAACTGTCCATGCCGAGAATAACCAAACTACTCTTACCCCTATTTATCAAGCTCTCAGAAGAAAAACAAAAGTAAAGCAGAAATAAAAACAATAACAACACATGCTATGTGTGTACAAAATTGTAGGAAAAGTCATTAACCCAAAAAGTTTGTGATGTTTTCTGCAGCATGCTCACAAACTGAAAACAAAATTTTGATTGCTTATATATTCTGAAGTGTTTCCTGCCTACATATCCTCAGAAGTCCCAGGAGCTTTCGTGGACACATGGAAAATTTCAAGTTGAGCCATTTTTAAGTTATCCATGAGTAAAAGCGAAAGAAAGAAAGAAAGAAAGAAAGAAAAACATGGAGTGGGTGTATGACTTTGTCATAAAAAAGGAAAAAAGTTATTTTTCTTTCTTTCCTTTTCCTTCAGTTACTTCACAATGGCTGAACATACTTTGCCTACTTTTTCTTTTTCTTTTCTTTTTTTTTTTCCAGAAAGAAGAGAATTACCTTTGTGCTAAAGCCAAGTATAAGCAAATTCAGCATGTTCTATACAAGTGAGCACCAGGGAATTCTTAAGGCAGATCTATGCGTAACCATAAAACTAGCATTACCAGACACAAATCAGATCACACATCATAATGACAAATAACTCTCAGAATAAGAAAGCAAGCATGTACTTAGTACTCATCAGCCAAAAAGAATTATATTCTTAAAATTATTTGGAAGAATTATGCAAAAAGTTGATAGCCTTTACTGAAATGCAAACACTGCAAAATACGGGAGCTTGGGTATTGACTCTATTTTGCTTTCTCCAGCCGTGATTCTCTAAGAAATACTGCCCGCAAATTAAAAGTATCCGAGATTCTTGGCAAACGGCATCCGTGTGGTATCTAGTATATTATAGCGATCGCGTGCCAATAACAGCTGGGCAGAGAAATTCTGGAACGTTTAAAGTAGAAGAGCTGAACAAGTTAGAGGGTAGAAGACAAAACTGTTTTGCAGGGAAACACCCCAGTTAGAAATTCAGTGACTGGCTTCATTTCATGAATCTCCCATAAATATCTGAGGAGACTGCCGACATCCCAAGCCAAGAGGAAAAACACGCATTTAAAGAACAAGAAGAGAAGCCAGGACATGGAATAATCATTTCACTGGACGCCCTCCACTTCAGATACCGTTGGCTCGGACTCCTGTTAAGAAGGAACGGAGAAAATGGATAAGAGAGACTGCCTAGCCAGAAAGGGAAGAAACTTTGCTTTCATAAATAACCTTGTCACGGAGATAGGCCACACATCAGAACGGAAAGTTGGGGGGACCAGAAAGAAGAGGAGCCTGAGGTCAGGGAGTCCTCCTGTCTCCTATCTGGGCTGGTACAGAAAGGAAGGAGAAACCCAATATTAGCATTGTCTGGCCATGGCATTTTTTTTCTCCCTTCTCATAATATAACTTTGTGAATATGTTTAAGAGAGTGTCTGCTGTTATTGGTCTAATGAGCTAACTCTGAAATCTGAGCTAAAGACAGCTCCCTAGTGGCTGCTCACTGCTCCACAGACCGAAAGGAAACTCCTTTCAGGGGCCCATCAGGGCGAACCATTGCTGACAGCTTGGAACGGCACAACACACAGATTTATTTCACAGACAGCCACAGACAGGAATTTAGCACCCTGTGCTGGCCTCCTGCTTAGTGGAGAAGGTGTTAAAATGCAACCATGCAGAGCTCTCCGTTGAACAAAACCCAGTAGCGGCTAATCAAGCGGTCACCCGTTCCCGGCAGAAAATACCCAGCGACGCGCAGCTGAGTACGGAGAGGAGCACAATCGTGACAGCTGCTCCCGGGCCGCCGTGCTGCAGCTCAGGAGCTGCCTCGGAAAGCTCTAAATATTTTGCATGACCTTTCAACTTACAAATTAATTGATTTACAAACAACGGCAAATGTTATTTATTTATTTATGACATCTTGGAATGCCTTCCCTCGATACAGAGGGCACCTCGATACGGAGGGAACATTCCCTGATGCCTGCAGATACATCAGACCCAAGGAGCGGCCCTTTCTGCCCCTCATCACTGAGCGTTCCGTGAATGGATATTTATAAGATATTGACAAACATGGGCACGGATGTGTAGCTACTTACCTGCCTGCACTAAAAAAGTCCATAAACATTATTAAAGTGCATAAACTTTTGTTTCATATGTGTGCATATGTGTGTGTGTGCAAATACACACACACACACACACACACACACACACACACACACCCATATCTCTAAGGTAGTCTTACCTTCATATTTGCAGCAAAAGTTAATAACTCCACTGCTTCGGACTCTAAGCAACCGCTCCACAGTTGATCAGCTTAGCACTTTATGGATAAAGGCAAACCACATTTATCAAAGCAATTGAAATTGCATCTTGGTAACTTGGGGTTGTTCCCAAGGAAATTGCATACAGTTGGAAATATTGTTTATATTGATTATGTTGCTAATCTTGCTCTCACTCATACACAATACGATTTCTTATTTTTAGGTTGTGTTTATGAAACAGCTAACTTGTTCTAATAAAAGAAAGTGATAGCCACGACCAAGGAAGAGGAGGAGGAAGACAAGAATCATTTTCCTTTCATTTTTCTGTGTTGGAAACATGCCTCTAGTTCTCTGGTTTTAAATTTCATTTTAAATAGCTTTAAATGCTGTCCTCACCTATTGGATTCCCAATAAACATATCTCCTTAGGTGGCTTTTTTTTTTTCCCTCCCTGCCTCAACTTTTCAAGTTTGCCAATAATAAATACTAATGACCAGGTATTCCTTCCGTCTGATGCTGTGACCAGGGCCATGTCACAATGTCAAAGCCAGAGATATCAGCTAAAATGCAGATCCGCTTCCCAGGAGGTCTTTAGTAAACTCACACAGAAGCAAACATGGGATGGTACCATTGAATAAAAGGAACCTGAGCAAGACCTGGAAATGTGTCTTTGCAGAATGAAGTCTGCATGCACTGCTACCACGCTGTGGTCCTCCTGGGATGATTCTCCAACCGTCAGCAGTCTTAAGAGAGAACGGCATTTACTTGGACTTTTTTTTTTTTTTAAGCAATGTGTTATCATATTTCTGGGACACATGCACAGCCAGGAGCATGGTGACATCAATCATAAATGGATGCCCAGGCAAGGGTCCCCTCCTGGAATGCCTCCCTCTGAGTGAGTTAACCTTTCCCACCTCACTGCCATAACTTAACAAAGAGAGCCTTGAAAGGCCCGAAGTCTGAGAACACTGAAATGGGGAGAGAAACTTTATCACCTTAGGAAGCCAATCCATTCGTTCCTATTCTAAGTCGAAAAAGAAAAAATTATGCCCTGCTTATCTTTTCACTTCTTTGCAAGCATATCCTTTCCCTAGAGTTCTTGTGTCACAGATTTTAGTTAAAGGAATGAGATTTGATTTTGTCCTTAAAGTCTAAAGGTGGGTTAGAGGAGAGAAAGCCACAGGTAAAACATAACAAAGAGATTTTCTATGGAAAATTGCCTTTGCTTAGTATATATAAATATGCATATTAAGGTTCATACTGTACTTACTAGCATAGGGAACATCAAAATAAGTGTACTTTATATGAAAACAGGGATGTATAGAAATACTACACAAGGAAAAATGTAACCAAAAACAACTAACTTTAAATAGCTGGAGAAATATGTCTTAACCCAAAATTAAAAATCATTTCAGTAATTCCTGATACATACTAAGCTTATTTCTCTCATTCTCATTCTTGCCTTCTTCCTAGAGTGAGTATCTCCTATATAAAGCAGGCCCTTTCATTTATACTAAGTGTTTGCATTCCAAGAAGAAATCTATTAAGACCGAGATGAAGTGTTAGCCGAGACGGGCAGATAAGGCTCCTTGCTTTTCCACTAATGGACGGAGTTACCATTTTGTGCACGTTCTGCCTCTGAGACATTTTCCGTATTCACGGTGTTTGCCAGATTTCAAACAGGTGATCCTAGCGAGGCACACAGATGAAGAAAATGCTGTCCCTGTCTCCTTGCTCACAGCATGTGCCATGTATGCTCAGCAGCCCCATACCGCTGACCTTTTCTGTGGAGCATCAAGCAAAGTCTTCCACGGTGCAGACCTTCCGTTACTCACTCGTTAAACAAATACCGATACTTACTAGGTGTTAGGCATTATTCTAGATGCCAGGGATAAACAGAAAGACAAAAATCCCTGCTTGCCTGTAGCAGAGTAGTAGGAGTTGGTGAGGGTTTGGAAATACAGACAATCAACAGGTAAATGAGTAAAATATATGGTATCTAAGTTGATGAAGAGTGTTAGGAAGAAAATTAAGTCGGAAAAGGGGTTAACAAGTGCTGGTTTTGAGAGGACTATCTCCCTGACATTTAAGCAAAGATTCAAAGGACCTCTGACCCCAGACTTCACACTGAAACATACAGTCCCAGTTAATAGATGTGAATTAACTGATGACGATGACTTTCCCATTAGTGTTTATGACTTCCATCAGAGCCAGGGGCAAAACAGCTCTATTTCTTCCCATGTTTCTTCAAGAGACTAGATCACACCTTGCCACACTCTTTTCTGCTGCTTCTCCCACTGACTCTGCCCTCATGAGTTCCTGTGGTCTTCCCAGGGGCTCCGTCAGTCCTTTAAATAATACGTGCTGAGTGCCTGCTCTAAGTGGAGTACAGTGAAGAAGGAACATCAAGGCGATGTGGAAGCACTTCTGTTATGTCAGGCGGCTCTAACCATTTATCTTTCCCCTCCATCCTGCAACTCTCTCTCCTCTCCTTAATTAAGGCAGAAACATTCAGGGCATCCCAATTCAGTACATAGAATTTTTCATTTCAGACACCCCCAAATAGCAAATCAAGGCACTCCAGTTATAACAAGGCGGATTCCCGGGCTTTCTCATCCACCTTCCCCTAAAATCACATTTCCACTCACCATTAAAAAAAAAAAAAAAAAATCAAGGCAAGACACAACAAGATGACTCCATGCAATCGTGTATCACAGGTAAAAGAAAACCTTGTCGATATGAAATCAGACAGTGTAAAATTCTCTCCCCGAGGAATCTGGCATTATTACATCCCCCATCAATCACAGCATTGTTTCTCCAACAACTGTATCGGAGGCAGCTTCCGGATATTGCTGTAACACCCCCCCCGGACCATCAGGCTCTTGCCTTCAAACCATGGAAGTCAGACACCACTACAGACAATACCGGGCCCACCAAAACCTAAGCCCTTCCAAAAGAGTTCAAAGTCCTCATCTGTTTCCAACAATGATCAACTCTCAAAATTCCAGGACTTTCATATTAGGTGAAATGAAAGGTGACTTACTTCTACATTAATGAATGACCTGTACCTACGTGAGAAAACTCTGTGAATTTGATACGGCATATGTGGAGAAATAACACATACACATATACTATTATTTAATGGCATATATTTTAAATCTTAACTCATCAAGGATTCACTTCCAGATACTCCATTTAATAACAGACAACAACTCCCTCCTGCTTGTATTATAAATCTAGGCATTGTTCCAAGTATCCAGGATATGATAAAGAGCTACACCAATGGATCCTGCAAGGCTTTTACCCTCTGATTTTAATATTATTATTATTATTATTATTATTATTATTATTATTTTGGTGAAGACTTTTTGGTTTTGTTTCTTCAGGTACTCCCAAGGTAGGTAAAAATCACAAGATCAAAGTTAAGTTTAAATACAAATACTGGCTGAATGTGAATTTGCCTTTTCTTTATTCCGTTGCACCATTAAAAAGAAAGCATTTCGTTCTCTCTCAGAAACACAAGTATACTGAAAAGTTGACTTTGAGGATTTCAATTTCCCTTAACATTTTCTCTTTGTCCTTGCTACTGATCACCCAAAGCAAGCAACGAGAGGAACCTTCTCATGGCCCGGCACAGAAAACGCCTGCAGTACATTCACCTTGTACACCTTATTTATAATCCTCTGTAAATTTGCCCAAAAGTCATGAACTACATAATACTAATTCTTATAGGTTGACATATTTCCCTGATCTTTCATGAGCCACATGGGGAAACAGTTTTCTCCTGATCTGAATGAAGAAGAAAAACAGTGATCCTAATCAACCATTTGCCCTTAGTGGCTTCCCTAAACAAATCTGGGAAAGCGCTTAAAGGCTTGGGAATAACCATGACCCTGCTTGATGCACTGTAATAACCCTACCTAATTATACTGATATAAAAACTAATTGGAAAGATAGCAAATGTCAGGGTAAGATGCAAATCGTAGGGTGTTAATTGCTGAACAGGTGCTGGAATAGAATTAAATGAGCATTCTGATTAAAAGAGTGGAGGAAACAAATGTGGACCCCCGATACAAACTTGGCCATGTGACTTCTTAAGCAGTCCATTCCACCAGGAAAAGGTCATGGTGCTGTGACCTCTGTTTTCTGATGGGTAGGCCAAGAAAATACTAGTGACCACAGAAGAAAAAACAATCCAGCAACAATATCAACATGACTTCTAGAACCGACTGCTAAGTTTGAGCCCCAGAGACATGCAATGTGTCTTAAGAGTTCATAGAGACAAAAATAAGCCTGGAGAGAATCAAGAATGCGTAAATACTCACCTCTCCCCTGTGGTAAGGCCGTGCCCTTTCATCTTTAACCAGCAGTTTTCACATTGTCTCACCACCCCCACATTGCTACCATAGTGCTGACTGCGACTAGGTGTTCACTATACATTTGTGGGTTGACCGAGCAGTTGATTGATTAACTGAATCAGCAGCCTCGTTTGCCTTCAATAACTTGGGATGGTATGAGAGTAAGAATATTGGGATAGGGTGACACAGAGATTAAATCTAAGCCTCCAACAGCTATAAGCTAGTCGCTCTTGTTGCAAATGGTATAAAGGATATTTATTAACGCTCTAGCAATCCAGACTTTAATCTACACATGCAAAGGAGATGTCCTCTCACCCTGGTCTCTAATGAAGGCCGCTTCTTCACAAACTCCTGGTGACTCGGTCAAGCCTTTGTCCCACCATCATTACATTTCCTGACACATGGCAAAGCCTAGGCCAGTGAAGCCTACATTCTCAAGGGAGAAGAGACCCTGAGGGCAACAGCTATAAGCAGATAAAGCAGATAGCAGCTCCTTAGCCCTGCCCTGCTGTGGTGGGCCCTTCCCAACATCCCAATACCCTCCCTCCTCCTGCTGCCACCTAAAGATGACCCACTCCAAAAAAAAAAAAAAAAAAAAAAAAGGGCTGTAGATCAAGGCCTTAAGGTTTTTCTCAACACACCACCTCAGACAACCTAGAAAGGTTAAAATTATTTCATTCCCAGGTAGGATGCTGAAGCTTGAGTGTTCTTGTCTCCCAAAAGTTCACAGGTCTTTGAGATTTATGATGCCAGAAACCTAAACCAGCTCTTTAGTGCAGCGAGAGGGAGGTAACACAGTCTGACTCTATTCTACTGATTTTTCTCACTCCACCCCATCTGAGCATAGAAAAGCAATTCATTCACTGTGCTCATTCCACTCGGAGACTCCTTACCCAGAGTCTACCAACCACACACCACTCCGTCTTGTCATATTTGGTTTTAGTGATATAGATATCAGCAACGTTAATTCTTCTACCTCAGACCTATGTCTACTAAAACGGGATTGCAAACTATTCAACCCAGTTCACATTTGTTCATTCATTCACACACTCATTTACTTTTTAAAATTTACACCAATTTTCCCTCTACTTATTGGGCCAAAGAAAATAATACAATAGTTATGTTAGACAATACTCCAACTCAGCAATCCAATTTCAAAGTGCAGAGGAGGGCCTGAATGCTTTCAGAGGGAAATGTGGCTACAGGAGGCATGGGTGAGATTTCACCTTGTTTATTTATGCTTTTATAAGGACACTGAGAATAATAATACAACCGGATGGGAAAGAGAAAAATGTTGCTCCAGTAAAGAGATGGGTGGGTAGAACCTCTTCACTCTTTCCCTTCCTTTGATCTCAAGAAAAGCTCGCTCACTCTTGCTCACTCTCTCTTTAAGGAACAAAAATAAACTGTCTCCTGAGTAATAAAGTCAAGACACTTGCCAGTAAAAATTGGTTAAGGTCATCACTTTTGAAGGTTGAACAAGTTTTAGACAAGATGTCATGTGGGATCGCCATTCGGCACATTTCATTAAATGGTTAAAAATAATAAAAAATAATGACAATAGTGGAGTTATATTTTTTTAAAAGGCAGAAGTCAGAGAGAAAATGAGAGAACCAGATGTCTGGAAGGAATGCTGGGAAATGCTGATGAGAAGGATTTCTGCCCCCACCCCAAACATAAGCTTCCCCAAGGAGCTTTCCAGACTCACTGTCAGTATCTGATGCCCATGCAACACTGTATATCTTTTTCCCTTGTGTTTCACCATGCAGTCCCCTTATTTATTTTATTTTAACAAAAAAGACCCAATAGGGAAAACTTTTTTTAAAAAGGATTACAATTCATGTTGAACTCAAAGTTAAGATTTCCCAGGTCCCTCGTGTGCCCACCCTGTCTAAACATCCAAAAGATCCCAGAAGTTATATTGCTCTGAGACTAGTTGGGAAGACAAAGAGGGCAACCTGACAGTCAGTTTCTCTGTAAGTGATACCATTGATTTTAGTGAGATGCCACAATCTACCCAGTTTCTAGAGGAAGATCCCTGATTTTTATGAGATAGAGCATGAATGAGTCAGAGCAAAGGGGCTGTTATTGGATGCAAGTGAGCTCTTATGGGAGGTCTCTGGGGCCCAAAAACAAACGCAGAATCCGTGCTGACAGTTCGGTCTGAGTTCCAGGGCATGTTACATCCTCTCACAGGCCCACGTGGGCAGCCAGGCCTCGTCCTTTTTATAATCCACTTGCTTTTACCGGCCACAGCACACCCATACAACCGAAAACTCTCCTATGCCAAAGGATGCTTGGAAACTCCAGCAAGGCCACTGCTAGACTCAAGTTCCAAGTATTGCTCATTACCAGTGACAATTAGAACAATCTGAAAACGTTCCTCCCAGAAAAATACACTCTTTTTTGTTGTAACAGGGGTGTAAACGCCAGCCAATCTCTCTTGGCACCTAGAGCTATAAGAAGTGGTTTCACTGTGCCACCTCTCGACAAAAACGCCCTCAATGAGCATCCTCCAAGGACGGGCTCTGAAAGGGGGTTTCGCGTATCAGGTTAATGCATGCACTTGGCACGGCCCAACTTTCGCACCAAGGCTCTGGGGTATGGGGTGATAAGAGCCAGGTTCTGTTTGTTAACGATAAGGCAATTATTTCTTTGGTACTTCATAGAAGGGAAGAAAGAAATCTTACAGCAAAGATTCAAACAAGGATCCCTAGGGAGACAACGGACCTCGAAGGTTGGAAAAGTTTTTTTTCCCCTCCCCTTCGCAGGAGCAAACAAATGGGCCATTGAGAGCCGCAGAACAGCCAAGGCTAAGTTACTGACAAACACGCTGTCAGTTGGCTCCCCTAGAAGCTCTGGATAACTTAGGGAGGGGAACATGGGAGCCAGAGGGAGGAGACACAGAAGAAGAAGAAAAAAAAAGACAGATATAAAATGAGAGGAAAGGAAAAAGAGAAAAGGCTGCAAGTGGAAGGGAACAGAGAGACCATGAAGAAGGGAGAGAGGAACAAAGGGCTGGCAATGAATAGGAAGAAAGAGCACCACGTGCTCATGTGTGGTTGGTAGCGCTTCCTATGTGTTTGGAGTTTGAAGAGGTCCACGAACTTGGATAAACACTACATCTTCTTTTCACTGACCCTTAACCAACATTTACCATTTCCTTCCAGTTTAAATACAGACAAGCCACAACTGTATTATGGGTCCATAGGATTCACAGGACCATCAATGGGAGTCATGGCCAAAAAAAAAAAAAAAAAAAAAGGCAAAGAACCCCCAAACACTGGGAAGGTATTAGGCATCCTCTTGCTTCGTAGGCAACAAACCATTTCAGAGGATAGGTATGCATGACTTTCAGTTTGGAAAGGAGAGACTTTCATTTACTCCCTGGGTCGGGCTTTCTGCCTTTAGGCCAAGGTTTCTTAACTTTCCCTGGAATTCTCTAACGTGCAACAAGTTTTGGCATCAAATGCCAAGAAACTTTGAGGAAGCATTTCTCAAGGTCATCCCATTTGATTAACAGCTGAGAGTTAGTTCCACAGCTCTGCGGGCCAGATCCAGCATGATAATTTTGCTCAGCAGGTTCCCTCTGGGCCTGCAAAACTCAAAATTAAACAAAACAAAAAAAAAGGTTGGCCGTGGCGTCCCAACAAAGCATGTTTCTGAAGCCTCGATTTTAGTTTTTTATTAGGGAAAACACTCTGAAGAGGCCCAGATATTTTACCGACTAAATGGATCTCAATCCACGCAACTCAGCTTCTGCTTCTTCCTTTTTGTTCTCAGAATTACATCATAGAATCTCGGGTCCACGGCACTACAAATCCCGACGTCGAGGTAGACTAGCAGCCAGAATCCAATGGACCATTGGCCCCAGGACCCACAGGGTCATCAGCTGATTATGGTCCAGTACAGATGTGGGTAGACAGCAGCTGATCCCAAGCCCTCAGAAATTCCCACCTCTTGTTCCAGCATCTCAGGTCTACCTGGTCAACGGATGGTAATCATGCAAACTCACTGACAGCTCTTTCTCTCCTGGTCTCTGGGTGCTTAGTTATATTAGTTTATGACAGTCACTGATCTGTGTCTGTTTCAGAAGCTTCTAAGCCAAAGCCATCTTCCACCCCAAAAGGCAGGGAGACCTTACCCTGCAACTTGGAGCTACCTTTAGGCTGGATTAAGTCAAAAATCTTCGGAATGGACATCACACTCAAAACTGCCTGCTTTTCCAGGGGTTAAGAAGTGAGGAAGCACAGCCCCACCTTCTCTGCGAGAAGGAATGCTTCTGCCTAACATGAAGAGTTCAGGGGACTCAAAGGATAAGATATGCCCATGGGCAGGCAGGTGCCAGCCATCAGGGGTGGAGCAGGTCAGGCACAGGATGGAGAAAGTTAAGAAAGACATGCCTCAAACCAAACCACCCTCACTCAGGCTTTCCTCACTGTCTAGTTAATTTGCTTCCAGTCTCAGTGATGGGAATTAGACAATTGCTTTAAAAACTCAGAAGCCACCATAAAAATAGAAAATTACTGCTTCCTGTCATGATCAAATATTAAACACAGTGCACACCTAATGACTCTATCCCTCCCCAGGGAAGAAGCTTTATGAACAATAAAATCCCAGCAGACTTCCAGTGTTTGGGTTTGGAGGTTTCATTACGGGCTCACTGATCCAACACAATTTACAAGCTCAATGGACGCCACTTGAAGTGAAAACCACCAGCCCAGAGTTATAAATGGGACACCTACAGTGAAACTAGGGTTTCATTCTTCATCAGGGAATGAAAAGAGGAAAGGGAGGTCTTAGGAGAAAGGCATTAGGGTGCAAGTTGCTAAGGGAAATGTTTCTGATTGCCGGAGTAGGAATCAAGGTTAGACACCCTACTAGAAATGCAAGACAATGGACAGAAAGCAGAGACACAAAAACATAAGACAGGAACAGAAATGATAAACAAAGAAAAAAGAGGGGGATGGAGGCAAGGGTGGTGGTTTAAAGGGAAGTAAAGGAAGCAAAGATGGCGGTTAACTGTGCCATCCCTTTTTCTACATAGGTTGAATCTATGTGACATCACATTTTCAAAGTCAGATTTTTTTTTTCTTCAGTTCACTACATTATCCAGATACACATCTAAAGGGTGGTTACTCTTCCTCTTAGGCCTCACCAGCTGGAGGATAAAATGCATTAGCCACTCTACATTTCCCTGGGCAAGCATCGAGCGGACTGTTAGCGTTAAAACGAAGTCAAGTCTGGCTCCTGTTCAAGCGTCAGCCACAACCAAGTAGGGAGAGTGGAGCTTCTCCTTCACCTTTAACTCTGTGCAATTTATCACTCGAGCCTAAACAATCCCACATGTTTAAAGTGGTGGAGAAGGAGACTTAGGGAATGCTGAACAAAGGCTTTTAGGGAAGTCGGAATGAAAGTGCACAGGAGGTGGACAGCGGACACTAAGCAAAAGCAATCCAGGGGAGGTGACAAGTCCATAAAGCAGGGTCTAGACAGAGCATGAGACCAAGGCACTGAGAAGCGAATAAAAAGGAGGGAAGAGACTGACCATGAGCCTGTGGGGAGAAACTGACAGAGAAGAGGGGAAAGGCCAATGGATCCCAGTCATGCTTTCTGCTCACCTGACTGCCTTTTCGTCAATCTCCTACGTGTAAGAATCGGCTTCCTTATAGACCAGAAGGCAAAAGATATAAACCCCAGATAAAGATTTAAAAATCACTTTAAAAAAAAGGAATCATATCATGTGCTGATTGCCTCTTGAGGCCAGTATGGCTACACAACGTCTCTCTTCCCCCTCTGAGCACTAAGAAAAGGCCATTGTTTTCCAAATACTCACCTAAGAAACTAGGATTCAGATAGGTTTGCCAGATAAAATGAAAGATGCTCAGCTAATTTTAAATTTCAAATAAACAATGAATTTGTTTTTGTATAAGTATATCCCAAATATTGCATGGGAAAGACTTATGCTGAAAAAGGGATTCATTGTTTATCTGAAATGCAAATTTAACTTAGACATACATTCTTTAAAAAAATCATTCATGCTTATCTGATATTTACATTTAAGTGGCATCCTAGTTTTTATTTGCTAGATTTAATGAGACGGAAGAAATGAATGGATGGATGGATGGATGAATGGCAGAGGAGTGAGCAAGGCAGTGCTGATGGCAAATTTTACTACAGTTATTACCACACTACAAGAACAACAGTCACTTCCAGTTCTCAGCCCGCAGGTCATAAATCTATTTCCTACGTATATCTTCTGCAGTGAGAAAATGCTTTTTGCATGTGAGAAACGGGCTCCACACAAAATCACTGACTACAGTAAAGTCAAAAGCCACTGGTTTGCCCCAAGGCATGTGTCTGGAAGGTAATGAATCCTCAAGCCTTCAGTAAATCCTCCAAGTCGTCAGTCCAGTTAGAAGCTCTGTAATTCAGCCACAATCTATTCTATGTGAATCCCACTGTTTCTCTCTTCCCCTTCCTTGCAGAGACCACCTCAGTTTTCTTCTGGGAGCTAGAGACCTTGTCTCTTATCCCAGTTGAGTCTTTGACCCGCTACACGGCTCCTGAAATTGTTGATCTTCAATTGGGTTTTCTACTCTGTAATGTGGGATAACATTTCCAGTCTGTAGCTAAAATGAATTTTGTACATCGTTTTCAACTAATTAGAAAAATGGCCTGTACAACTGTGCATAAAGCACCAAAAAGGCTACCCTTTTGTCTCTGTAGAGACTCACCTTGGGGCTTCTTTGGAGGGGCTACATGGAAGTAGCAGCATTCAGAGACACAACAGCCCCAGCCCTCATCTCACTGTCATCTTGTGAGTTCTCTGCTTTAAAAGTCTTGGCTTCTTACGGGCTTTTTAAAAATAAAGACGTTAGTCCCAAAGTGTTGGTTCTAACCCTGTGAATTCCTCCATTTCTGTTATCACATCAGTGGAGTTAGGAATTTCTCCCCTTAATTCCCTTTCAAAGGCTCTTGTAAAATGGGGTTACCTGCTGCATTTCTCAGCAGCTCTGGCTCCTTGGTGGTCTCTAGGGGAACAGGAAAGTTTGCCTTCACTGGAAGTGTTGAGTTTAGAATAGAACTTGGAGGACAACCATTTCATCAATGACCCAGTCCAGACTGATGAAATGGTGACTGCTTGCAAACTTTAGTCTAGGCTGGCTGACAAGCTTGGAGCCTCTCATCACTCGGCTACTTCCCTTTCTGATCAAATGTCCCCTCCAATTGCAACTCTAGGTCAATGTGAAGAAGACAGCAACACAATTCTTAGGAGACTCTAATTCACAAACAAATCATCTCATCAATCCCAAGTGGGTAGAATACTAAATCCGCAAATCACCTGTGGATGACTTCTTTCTCTCCTTCGTATATGTGTCTCATTTCCCAAGCATTTGGCATGTCAGTCTCTTAGCTGTGTCAAACATAGGCCCAAAGAACTAATTCAGCACTGTTCACTCAAATAGAGGAAGGATGATAACCGGCAGTTTTGAGAGGTCCTCTTTGGGTAAATATGTAGTGTTATCTTAATCTTTCCCAGGCTCCGGGATCTCTGTTTCTCCTAAAGCCAGCTGGATGAGTTTGCAAAGAGATTCCTTTTCATAAAACAAATACCTACTTCTTATTTCTAGCACAGCGCAATTCTAGAGTAATGCTCTTCTGCTCCTCTTGACTCATCCCCTTCCTAGAAAATCTGCTATTTAATCACACCACACAATTTTATAAGGAAGAAGCTGAAAGTTGAAGCATGCCATCATCTGTTCTGATAACCATATATATTCAGTTGGTCCTCTGATTTTTACTGAGAATTGATCCAGAGGTCTTGGGCAAATGCTTTGAATGAGAGAATGCTAGTCATGGTGAATTGGTTTTCATTTTTCTCCCTCTTTTCTAAAGAATTACTTACAAATGGTTTGGATTCTGGCCTCAGAGTTTCTGCTTTCTCACAAACAACCAGGCTACTAAAAAATTCACAGATTGCCAGATGGTATAACAGCAGTTCCCTGCAACGAATCTGAGCTTCCCAGTGAACAAAGAAGACACGTACTCATGGGGACAAGTGGCAACATCAGCGAAAGCTTTGGAGTGGGGAGTGTACTGGAGGAGGGGAAGTGGGGTGTGAAGAGGTGAGAAAAAGGACCTTTTCCCTCCAGTGGCTGATAGCAGAATATTTGGCAGGGAAAAACTGACTTTCTAGCACATTCCCCTACTTCGATTCTCCATTTTCCAATCCATCCTCCAAGTTCTCTCTCCAAAATACCAGCCTGGTCATGAAATGGCACAACTCAAAGTCCTCTACATCTTCTATCACCAACAAAGTAATTGCAAAATACTTTTGTATGGGGCATATAAAGTCCTCCAAAATCTGGGCCCAAATAATCTCTCCAGTTTCTCTTACTGTCTCCCTGCATGCATATCTACCATGTACCTCTAAAACTATGTGCAGGTTTGGGAAGTTCTTCTTTTCCACCTGCCTTTTCCAACACACTTTCTTCCTAGAAGGCCATTCTGCCCCAATTGGTAAATATTCGAGGTACAGCCATCACCCCACCTATCTCTGCCACGATGGAAATCATCTCTGCACTTCAGATCTTCCAGAGTGCGTATCCTTTTCCCTCTTTTACGGCACTTTTCACATTCTGCATAGCATCATAGTCATATCTACATATTCTTTCTTTTTCCATATCAATGGCAAGCTCCTAATGGGAAAGTTTTCTGTCTACTCAGTCTTAGTATCCCTCAGACCCCCTTGCAAGGTCCATGACATAATAGGCCCTCGATATTTACTAAATATAAGTAAGAATTTAATTCTGCTTTACAACACTAGATATCTGTTCTTGGGCCTGTTCTGTACTTATCTGCCACTGGGCATTAGATTGCTAAGAGGCTGTAGAATGCAGGAAGTCACAGGAATGGTCCTATGTGAACTGCCAATAGACTCAGTCACCCAAACTCTTCAATGCTTGGCAGTCAGAGATTAATCTGTGAATTAATATCTATGGAGTGTCTGTAGCATCCGAACCACTGCAAAGATGCAATGTGAGACACAGGATCATAATTGCCCTGCCTTGTTTTAAAGCATCTGTTCTATCATGCCTTATTTGGGTGCCTTACTTTAACATATATAACACAACAACTCAAGGGGAGAGGCAGTATTATTAACACCGTCTCACAGCTAATAAATATTGGCATCAAGATTTAAATGGTATGTGGTATCTTGTATCTGAGAATTACAAATGGAAATGTAAAGCAAGCATGAAATAGGTAACATAAATAAACAAATCATATAAATGATACCCATACCCCTGAACAAGAGTAAGCATTTGTGATAAAAGTCAAGTGAAAAGATTTTTGCTATAAGAATTAGTATCTCTGAGGAAGTGGAATCTGAACTAGGTCTTGAAAAAGGGACAGGATTTATCTTGGCAGAGTGTTTGGGGTAAGTATTCCAGGTGGAAACAGTGTGTACAAAGGGAGGAAAGAGAAAAAATTCAAGATCTGTGTTCCAGACAGGGGGATTCATGGAGAAAGACAGGATAGGCTTCAAATATTGGAACCCAGCTACCATCCATTGACCTACTCTTCAGAGCAATTTTTATATTCTGTAAATATGTATTTACTGGCCAGGTACGGTGGCTCATGCCTGTAACCCCAGCACTTTGGGAGGCTGAGGAGGGCGGATCACCTGAGGTGGGGAGTTCGAGACCAGCCTGATCAACAGAGAGAAGCACTGTCTCTACTAAAAATACAAAACCAAAAAAAATTGGCTGGGAGTGGTGATGAATGCCTGTAATCCCAGCTACTCTGGAGGCTGAGGCAGGAGAATCACTTGAACCTGGGAGGTGGAGGCTGCAGTGGGCGGAGATCACTCCCTTGCACTCCAGCATGGGCAACAAGAGTGAAACTCCATTTCAAAATATGTGTGTGTCTATATTTATTTATTTATTTATTTATTTGGGTGATTATTTACACTGTATGCTCCTTAAGAGTGGGAACCATACCTGTTATATTCCCTGATCTCTCACTGCCATTCACAAATATTTTTTTCTTGATGACTGAATAACGCAAGGACTTACCAAGAGAATGAATGATAGAACAAGCCCATTTATAGACGACTCGGCTAGTTTGCATCATATCCTAAAGCTCCAGTGTCAGGAAGCTGGCCAGACAAGCAGAATAAGTGTAATTCTTACACACGAATCCAACTACATGAGTGAATTTTGCAGCACCACCTCTCCATTCATGAAGAGGAGTCATTTTTCTTGAAAAATTTTGTTTTTTTACCACTTGGCTCCAGTGTCCTAGAGTGAAGAGCTTCAATCCATAGGGACACTTTTTCCCAGCTGCAGAGTTCTTTATCTTACCTGTAATTCCCTGAAAGTCCAAGAGTCTAACAAATGTTTTGCTACGAAATAACAGAATGAGATCATGAAAGAATGATGCATTCACACTGGATAATCTGTGATTTTTTATTGAGAAAATCTAAACCCTCCCTGAGGGAATGAAATTTTCCCTTTAAAAAAGAAATGCATTGAGTATAGCACCCCAGGCCAGTAATCTCAACACTTTGGAAGGCTGAGGTAGTAGGACTGTTTGAGGCCAGGAATTCCTGAGACAAGACTGGGTACAGAGTGAGACCCTGTCTCTACAAAAAACTGAAAGTTTAAAGATAGCCAGACATAGTGGCATACCCATAGTCCCAGCTACTTGGGAGGATGAGACAGGAGGATCACTTAAGCCCAGGAGTTTGAGGTTGCAGCAAGCTATGATTGCACCACTGCATTCCAGCCTGGGCAAGAGTGTAAGACCCTGTCTCCAAAAAAAAGCTTTTTTAAATTGCGTGGGGCCAGGTTTCTGTGGGCTCTTCACAGCACTGGGTTCTCCCATACTGGAAATGAAGAGTCTCGACAGAGAAGATATATATATATTAATAACTCCAGTAAATTATTGAGGAACAGGGATGAATTAACATCCCTGATCCCCAAACTTGAGGCCTCAGTAAGAATCAGAGAAAGTAGAACTGGAAGGTAATATATTAGTCCCCCATAAACCCAAGGTACTTCATTTTACAAATAGGGAAACTGAGGCTCAGAGAGGAGGCTCTTGACCTCTGTAACATTAGACAGCTAACTAATGAATGTACTGTGGTCCAATGCAGTCTCCTGGTTCTAATTTGGGGCCCTTTTTGCTACACTGCACTGCCCACCCCTCACTCATACTAAGGACTAACATTTTGTCAAACCTGTCACACAGTTGTATGTGACTCACACGGTCTCAGAGTTAAATGCTACTTTAGAGGCCAGCGGGGCCCACTCCTTCCCCAAAACCAGGATCCCCCTCCAGTGTTCCTATCAGTTCTTCCAGGTCACACCCACCAGGCCCTTCCATCTTCACGGCTATTAATTTTGCAGTTTTTTCCTATTATACCCAACTCTTTATCTCTGTAATTTCCACCTGTTGACTAAATTCCAGTTTAACAGGCAAACTGGCTATGTGACCTTGGCTGAGTTCTGTAACTCCTTAAGGCTGATTTTTTTTTCCTTCAAAGTTGAGATTTTTATCGACCGTTGAGGATTAACATTATTAGATTATTTTAGTAACACCAATGTCACGGTACAATGCCCAGCATACAGTAAGTGCCAGTTAAGTGTTAGATAAATGTTATTATTGGTTTTATTATGTATCTGCCTCTGAGCCCGAAGTCTTCATTCAGGAGATATCACTATCAGTAGGTCTGGTTTGCCCATTTCTGAGGGGAGTGAGGCAATGGTCACATTGTAGACATGAACCTCACCTGCAGCTCAACTCTAGCTACTACCCAAATTCCATCTCTTCAGTGATTCTCCAAAAGTTTCCATCCCACAAATCGCACTTCACTGGAGCTAAGAAACACACTTGAGAGAGAGAAAGAGCAAGTACGGTCCAGGGGAAAGTAAACCCAAACATATGCTCCAGTAGAACAAGGTACTCCATGAGGCAGAGAGAGGCAGGAAAAGGCTGCACCAGACAGCAGGAGAAGGGCCAATGGCCAGCCTGGACAAGAGGCACGACCAGCAGGTGACAACACCCTCACCAAGATGATGGAAGGAGAAAACATCATCAAAGACAAGAGTCACCCCTTCGGGATGACTACAACAAAAATAAGAAATAACAAGAACCAGTAAAGATGTAGAGAAGCTGGAAGCCTTGCTTGTGCTTACGTACAATATGCAAGAACAATAACAAACTGCCATATTGTTTCCTACAGCAACTGTTCTATTGTACGTTACCACCAGTGTAAAATACCGTTGCTACTGTACATGGCTACCAATGCAAAACAGTACACTGCCTGTAGAAAACAATATGGAATGAAAATATCATTATCATCTAGTCTACCAATTCCACTTCTGGGTATATTCCCAAAAGAGCTGAAAGCAAGGACTCAAACAGATACTCATATTCTCATGTCCACATTAACATTATTTCCAGTGGCCAAAATGTCAAAGCAACCCACTGCCAGATGAATAGACAAAATGTGGATCATCCATACAGTGAAATATCATTCAGCCTTTAATAGGAAGGCTATTCTGACACACGCTGCCACATGGGGAGTCCCTGAGGTGATGCAAAGTGAAATAAGCCAGAAACAAAATGATCAACACTACCTGGTTCCATTCACATGAGGAATGCAGAGTGGTCAACTTTACAGAGACATTAAATAGAAGTGTGGTTTCCATGTGCTGGGCAGTAGCAGAGGGGAAGTGGGAAATGTTCAATGGGTACAGAGTTTTAGTTTTGCAAGATGAAAAGAATTATATAAATGAATGGTGGTGATGGTTGCACAACAGTGTGAATGTATTCAATGCCACTGAACTACACATTTAAAAATGGCTAAGATGATAAATTTTATATGTATTTTATCACAATTAAATTTTTAAAAAAAGAGAAAAAGAGAAAATGGTGTTAGGAAAACCCCTCATGGGCAACTAAACCTCAGTTTAGTCAGATATTTTTGAACCAATCTTTTGAATGAAGGTCATTCTGTTGTTTGGTTTCTCGAGAAAGAAAATAGGCAAAAACACATCAACACTTAAAACAGACCTCCTGGGAAGAGAGCTCAGAAATACATGAGACCAATGTTCCCAAACAAAAGACTGGAATTTTTAGCATGTGAGAAATAGGTTGGACCTGCTTTTTATTTATTTGCTAGAAAATATCCTACCAGTATGCACATGGGCAGCCTACCAAGATTCAAGAGAAATTCTTGCCCTTCCTGTCCATCTGACTTTCTATGTGGCTGATAAGGACAGAAACCACAGGGACTCATCTTCCTTCTCCCACATGAGTCAGACTATCCGTAAAATCCTCTTCTCACAGATCACCAGGTTATCCTGAGTCCCCCAGAAGCTCACTGGATCATCAGAGAAGCTTCCAGATAAAGAAGAGCCTTTGAAGAGAACACAGCCCCTAACAACCAAGTTTGAATTACAGCTTCCTTTCAAAACACAAATGCAAATCCATTCAAGCCTTTTATTTTTATTTACCACACAGGTCTTTACAGACAAGAGCTCAGCTGAAGACCACAGTAAGGATGATGTTTCATGATTGTTTTGTTTTGTTCTGTTTGGGGGCTTTTTCCCCATGATGGGGACTTTGGATTTTGACACTAAAAATTAACAGGGAGACCCTTGATTCCCCAGCAAGTCCTGCTGGGCTGCGTTTTGGGCTGGTCTTTTGGAGAGGGCTGTAATTGTCCAAGAATTCACAAAAGCATACTGAAAAACTGAAAATAAAAGATAAATTTCTATTTCTAGAGAGAGGAAGGCCAGGAGTAATTTCGTATTGGGGAAAAAACTCCAAGTCTGGGGCTAAGTTTTGGGAAATGGAGAACTGAGTCCCTAACGGCGGATCCCCATTTGTAAAGTCCAGTGGTTTTCAGTTAAGGGGCCACATGGTAGCAAAAGCGATTTTTCATATTTCAAGCAGCCTATTGGAAACAGAAGATCTGCCGGGATATGGTCACATGGGCTCACCGGGAAGACACCTTGTTTAGTGTTTGAGCTGGAAGCCTCCCAAGTCAGTGTGGTAACACTGGTTATCTCACCCTGATCAAAAACTCTTTAAATTGGCCGTTGACCATATCAAGGACATTTCTGAGATGAGATGTTTTTCCTTCCCATTTTGTTGTATGTTTTTGATTAATAAAATGAAATCACAGCTGTATTATTACTTGTCCAAAGCAGTTTGGAAGGAAAAATCCTGCCAAACCCTGTGTTCACCCAGGAAGAAGCTTAAGGGGTCCTTAGAGTTGAAAACTTGGGAAACCATCCTCTCCCTCTTCCCAGAACATGTATATTTCAAGGGACTAAACAGACCTGTTCCGAGCCAGAGTGGAGCGTGCCTGTTGTGTGAGAAAACGCAAAGACAGACAGTGTAAATTAACTGCATCTGGTAAGGTTAGGTGAGAAGGGGGAGGAGATAATTAGTTGGCATTATAAGAACAAGGGCAAAGAACAGAGTTCTATATTTACACAGAAGAAATCCAAAATAGACTGCTTTGCACCCATTTGGGGCTTGTGAGGGAACTCCACATGTCCACATTGGCGGATGGACGCAGAGACCAGATGCAAGGCTGAGCCAAACCCCTGGATACTCTAAGCACCATCCTCACCTTCAACAAATGGAAACCTGACTTCATGCCTTTTTTTTCCTCTCTTTTATTGGAGACAGGTCTCGATCTGTTACCTAGGCTGGAGTGCAGTGGCATGATCATGGTTCTCTGTAGCCTCAACCACCTGGGTCCAAGTGATCCTCTCACCTCAGCCTCCAGAGTAGCTGGAGCCACAGGTGTGCACCAACCACGCCAAGCTAACATTTTTGTTTGTTTGTTTGTTTTTTGTATAGATGGGATCCCACTATACTCAGGTTGCTTCCTGCCATTTTACTTCTGAAAATGAAGGCAAGAAGGCTAAGGTAAACCCAAAAGACACTCAGGAGCAATGAGACAAGGTTTCAGTGAGAGAACAGTTATCTTCAAATGAGAGCCCTACAGTAAGCAAGCCAACAAATGCATCTGTTTATACTAAAGTGGGCACCGTTAAAACCTGATACTGGGCAATTGACAGTACCCTTTGCTACGTATGTTTCCGTGTGTAGACATGCAACATTTCGGAAGTAACACATCTTTCAAGTGATGCAGAGACATCACTGGGCTATTGTATTGTGCACAGGATGGTAAAAATAAATGCCACAGTCACATAGAAGTCGTAAGCTGCAGCCAAGACACAATTTCCACTTTCTCAGAAGAATTTAAAGCATGCTAGCACAAACTATGAAGGCACCTAATATGAAAATCTTTTCTTTCTATAGATGCAAGGATACTTTCTTTTGTACATGTGTACTTTTTTTTGTAACATGTGTATTACACAGGAAGAAAACATGAGCATAGTCAGCTTTATCTGTGAATGCAGTTCGATATAGTTCTTTAAAGTAGGAGCTCCTGTTCAATGCAGAGCCATTAAGGTATGCACTTATGAGATCCAAGGTAGAAGTGAGTATTGACAGGTTTGCAAACATTTCTAAAGCTGGTTTAGAGGTATTTATTACAAGAAAGGATATAAATCATGAGGTTAGAGTACCTTCTTAAAAGAGAAACGAAAGATGGTGGAAAAGACTAGATAAAGATTAGTGAGCTCAGTCCACAGGCCCAAAAAGACAGGACCTGGTCTCGGCTTTCTCACACGCTTCCGGTCTCCCGGAGAATCCCTGGGAAACAGAGAAATGAGCAGTTAGGGCAGAGAAAGTGGAGGACGAGGCTGTGGCCATGAAGAGAAGCACAAGTCTGGAAGTAAGGACAGCTCTGTGATTTTTTTTTTTTTTTTTTTTTTTTTTTGAGACAGAGTCTCGCTGTCTTGCTCTGTCGCTCAGGCTGGAGTGCAGTGGCATGATCCTGGCACTGCAATCTCCACCTCCTAGGTTCAAGTGACTCTCCTGCCTCAGCCTCCCAAGTAGCTGGGATTACAGGTACGTGACACCATGCCTGACTCATTTTTGTATTTTTAGTAAAGACAGGGTTCCACTGTGTTGGCCAGGCTGGTCGCAAATGTCTGACCTCAAGTGATCTACCCACCTTGGTCTCCCAAAGTGCTGGGATTACAGGCATGAGCCACCACACCCGGCCTGGAAGGAGAGCTGTATTCCAGCGCCAGCTCTGCCCAACCAGCTGCACAACCACGGGCAAGTCATGTCACCATTTAAGGTTCAGATTTTTCATCTATAAGATGAGGAAGATGACTGACTCCAAAGAATCCTTGCAACTCTGTATAATTAAGCTTCTCTGTACTTTCGAAAAGACCAGAACAACCCTGAATACCTCCCTAAAATACAGCTCACTGGAACCTTCTAAAATGGCAAAGACACAATACACTATCCAACAAACTTTTTTTTCTTTTTTTTGAGACAGAGTTTCGCTTTTGTTATCCAGGCTGGAGTACAATGGCGCGATCTCGGCTCACCGCAAACTCTGCCTCCTGGGTTCAGGCAATTCTCCTGCCTCAGCCTCCTGAGTAGCTGGGATTACAGGCACACGCCACCATGCCCAGCTAATTTTTTGTATTTTTAGTAGCGATGCGGTTTCACCATGTTGACCAGGATGGTCTCGATCTCTTGACCTCGTGATCCACCCGCCTCGGCCTCCCAAAGTGCTGGGATTACAGGCTTGAGCAACTGCGCCCGGCCCCAACAAACATTTTATATCTGCCTATCATTCTCTTTCAAGCATCTCAGAGAACATTGCAAAGCTCACACTGATATTTCAGTAGCCTCTTGAAGCCTGCAGCAGTCACAGAACCACCCCCAACCCACCTTTATACAACTGAAGAACAGAGATGCTGAGTGCGTTGTCCAAGGTCAGAAGCTAAGACAGGACCAGAATTCCAGCCTTCTTAATTCCTAGGCTAGGCTATACTTTCCACGAAGAAACCAAGCTGGCTTTCTGGGAAAAATGCCAGAGGTTCCATTCTCCCAACTGAGAATTTGTTGGGATATTGCAATAACAACTTTGGAGACTGTGGTCTCTCCAATCCATTTCAGGACCTGGCTAGAAATGTGAAAACCCAAAGAAAGAAGCAACAGGGAATTATTCCGTTTTTTAACGAAAGAGAAAAAAAATTAGGGGTGGGAATATGGGGTTTCTTAAAAAATTACATGATTGCTGGAAGTTAATTTGGTATTTCTTCGATGGTTTGTAAGTTCTGTTTCCAATCACAAAAACAGGCAGCAGAGGATGACTAAGTCACATTTCGGTGAATTAGTGTCTTGTCCCAAAGAATCTTTCCCATTCTGAAAATGTAGAACCCAGAATGCAATCCTCCACGGTAGAAAGGAATCTCCCTCAACGCCACAGAGTGCTTGTCCTAATCCCCTAAGCCATGCTCTAAATTGATAATCTTCCAGCCCAGCAGCAATCATGGAGAATAATAAAGCAGATGCCACTTAACTGGGGGCACACCGCCTCTTCTAGCAAACTGACTGAGACCATCCCCTGCCCCAGAGGAGAGAAGCCATTGCTTATATCCTTCACCACACATACTACTTATTAGGCTGAAGTTGGTTCACCTGGAAAAGACTCCACCACAGATTTAGAAACACATGTTCCAAAGGAAGATTCTGGCTTCTGCCAAGAAAGGCCAGCATGAGGAGGACCTTGTTGGATGAGCTCAGTGACTTGAAATAACATGAAACCAACCTGGCAGCAAAGCTCCACGGATGAGTACTCAGAGTTGAGGTTCATGAAGAAAAGAAACCAAAAATGATGGAAAAATCACTTTCTCCCCTACCTGTCAATTATGACCGGGTCCGACGGAGTCTCATTTCGGTTTCCACAGCTTTTCTTTTCGCAGCATCGACTGTAGATTGGGAAGGAACCAAAGGAGTAAAAGAAATTTATTAAATCAAGAAAACACAATGTGCACCTAACAAACAAGAACATTCTATTTTTTTTTTCCTCCCCCACCAAGACAAAGTCTGGCTCTGTCACCCAAGCTGGAGTGCAGTGGCTCAACGGCTCAATCTCAGCTCACTGCAATCTCCACCTCCTGGGTTCAAGCGATTGTTCTGCCTCAGCCTCCCCAATAACTGGCACTACAAGTGTGCACCACCACGCCCAGCTAATTTTTGTATTTTTAGTAGAGATGGGTTTTTACCATGTTGGCCAGGCTGGTCTCGAATTCCTGACCTCAGGTGATCTGCTTACCTCAGCCTCCTAAAGGTAAGCCTGGGATGACAGGCATGGGCTGTAGTGCCTGGCCACAAGAACATTCACAAAGATGCATCTGTCTTACCAGGAACAACACTCACTGGGACCTGCTGCAGGGGCCATGCTGGGAGGGAGAACCTCAAGAAGAAAAGCTAATGGATGCTGGGCCTCATATCTAGGTGGTGAGATAATCTGAGCAGCAAACCACCATGGCACTTGTTTACCTATGTAACAAACCTGAGCATCCTGCACATGTACCCCTGAACTTAAAATAAAGGTTGAAGAATAAATAAATAAATAAATAAATAAATAAATCTGTTCAAGGTACCTTCCCAACTGTAAGCTGCTTGAGGGAAGGATTTATGACCACATTTTATAAAATAAAAAATAACAATACTGAACCTGAATCCAAAATATACTCAAATTCTCACTCTGGGACTTACAAGCTGGCTAATTCTCAGCAAATCAACTTTCCCATGAGCTGTATTTGTAAGCCGAACCATGGAAGGTTGGATTTTAAGATCAATAAGGTCACTTCCAGATTGATGCTCAATGATTTTATGATATTTTTGGTCTTTGTGGCTTAATAAATATTTGAAGAAAGAAGAGGAAGGACAATGTATAAAATAGGCTGTCTGGATTACTACAAAGCTTTTTTACATAACATCTTTCTCCAGAGATCTTGGTATACTTTGTAAACATTTATTCATTCACTCATTTCCGTCATTTTTCAAAGATGAAGGATGAGGACCAGAACTATGGTATGCATTTTAAAACAGGAGGAAAATGAGGCATGGAGCTGTGGGATGATATCGCCAAGGATTTTCACCAAGTCTGAAACAGAAATGATATCCCACTGTTTGTAAGTGCTATTCTGAAAACTCCACTTCCCAGGACATCCCCCATGTGCTGGATACCTGGTAGAAAGACCTCAATAAATGCTGATGGGATTAGCTGAGAGGAAGATAAAGAAGATCCCCTAAGACAATTACAAGAAACAGAAAGTACTCCCTAGGACCTGAGAGGGGGGAGCAAAACACTCCAGTCCAAAGGTATCTATTCAAAAATACCTAGACAAATGTAAGAAGGGCAAAGGAAGCTTGCTGGTAAGAAGTACAGGGAATTCACTCCCCTTACCACCAGGTAGCCCATCTGCTGCTTGTCAGGGCTACAGACTTCTGAATACCTCTCTGCTCATCTCAGGCACATGGTCCACTATCAGCTACAGTTGGCTAAGAATGTAGCCTTGACATGGCTTTTTAAAAAATCCTTACTATCCACACTGGTTGGAGAATATGCCTAAGAAGTACAATCAAATTATACATGAGCTCTGCCCTTCCCATGGTAGTTTTTCTGTAGCCTAAGTTTGATGTGATATCTTATGAAGTTGCTGAACTGGGAATCGGTGTTCTGGTGTCCAAGCCATCAACCAGCTTCACAAATTGAGCCAAACGTCTTTAACCCCTCTTGGCTTTTTGTTTCTTATGAATAAAGTGAAAGCGTTGGATTTGATTTTCTCTAGAGTCCTTTCTAGGTTTAAGTCCATGAGGCTAGGGGATTTCATGAGCACCCTTTGAAACTGGCAATAACAAGAGTTAAAAAGCAAGTCATGTGATAGCAGGAACCCAAAGGCCTAGCACCAACCCGATGCTTGTTTTTGTTTTTTTGAGACAGGGTCTCACTTTGTTGCCCAGGCTGGCACGCCGTGACATGATGATGACTTACTGCCGTCTCAACCTCCCAGCTTTAAATGATCCGCTTTTCTCAGCCTCCCATATGTAACTGAGACCACAGGTACACACCACCACACTCAGCTAATTTTTTATTTTGGTAGACACAGACTGGTGTCATTCAGGCTGGTCTCGAACTCCTGGGCTCAATCTATCTGCCCACCTTTGCCTCCCAAAGTGCTAAAATTACAGGCGTACGCCACCACTCCAAGCCCCAGTCCTAGCTCTGTGGCTCTCTGCAGCTCATTTACCCTCTCTGGTCCTCCACAGAATTAAACATAAACAAACAAATAAATGTCTTAAAACTTTTTAAACCCATCTCTTTCATGCAGGATGTGTGGATTCACCAGTGAATAAGTCTACCATCCTCAGAACGTAAAATGTACTTAAGAGATGCTAAAACATTTGCAGGAAATGGGCACAATGAGGTTTTAAGAAATTTAATCAAATTAGTAGGAAGGAAAAGAAAAATAATCTCAACTTTCTTAAATACCAGAGTTTGCCACTGGGACTTTCTGAAATAATATTTGGCCTTTGAAATTATATTAGATCTTAACTTTTAAAATTTCAATCCATCCCAAGATTAACACCAATAAAAATGCAGGCCAGCTGCTCTCCCACCTCCTAAAGCCCTTGTCTGTCTTCCCAAATCCCTGCCCTCCCACCTTTCCTGTTTCTACAATATTGCTTATGTCAACGTAATACCTTTGCAGCTCAGGCAAACCATTTTTCTTAGCAACACAATTTCAAAAGACCCATACATGCTAGTTACCTAAAGACCTTCAAGCAAGACTCTCCCCTTTGACATCACCAGCCAGTCAACCTAACCCCAAATATGTGTGCAATGCCAGGTACAATTTAATTACAAGAGCGCGCACTGTCAGAATGTGCCAATTTGTTTAGTTAGGGTAGGAATTATTCTGAGGGGGCTGAGTAAGTTTGCAAAATTGTTCAGCTGAATTCAGCTGCCTTCCATGGGGATTTCCTCTGGAGGAAAAGAAAAACAGATAAAAATGTAAGCCTGGTGCCAGTGTAGTATAACGTAGGGAATGAACTTGGGAGGAAATGATATTCAAAGAAAAATGCAGAGAAACTTTAGGATCCAATCCTCCGTTTTCCAACAGTAACAAATATCATCTCTAACATTGATATTCAGCACAGAAAACACATAGAAGACACTCACTTGGCTGAACTGTAACAGAAAAGGTATAAAAATAATAGAACTTGGTTGAATTAGCCCCATTTAAACCTGTCTTAAGATTTTCCTGAGTCTGTAAGTTGGCCAAAGCAAACCGTTTGTTGTTTTTTTTTTTTTTTTTTTTTTTTTTAGAGAAAAGGTTTCAGTAATATGTTCTAGTTGTTCTTTATTTTGTTTTTTAAACGGTGTTCAGTCCTCCTGCCAGCAGTATCAGTACCAGCAATGGGAAATGGGGAACCTGAGATGTTTGTGAACCTACACTCTCCAAACAGTGTGGAACAGCTCAGAAACCAGGTCCCTGAATTACTCAGAAGACAAACTCAATTCTCCCTTCCCTTTGCTGTGTAGACAAAGCCTGGATGATCAGCTTCAGATTCAGCGACTTTAGTTAAAAGGCTTTTAGGGTTATTCTCCAACATGCAAGTCTAAAGTTCATGATAAGTGTTTTCTAAAACTGAAAATGACTCTAAGATTTAAAAAAAAAAAAAAAAGAAGTAAAAAAATAAATAAAGCAAAGAGAAGAGGAAAGTGAACTTGGCAATAGGTTAAGACTGTGTTGGTAACAACCCCAGAGAGACTCAGAGGTGCTCTTTTTTCCTAATGAATGAAAATGAAAGCTGCTCCACTGCTTCTCTCTGCCTTGGTTTGGTTTATTTTATTCTTGTACTTATTTGGAGAACCTTTTATTTGAAACACTCTCAATTTATTCTCCCCATCTCCACCCAGAGCCTTCGAAGGAGAGAGAAAAAAATAAAACAAGTTGGAAGTGGGAGGTGGGGAAATATGAGAAATCTTATCACGATCCTGAATCATACCTGCATTTTTCAGAAAGGGAATAAGAAGAGGGATAAAAGATGGCTGGGGAAGGGAAAAAATTCCCAGCCATGGACAGAGGGCGTCCAGTCAACCAGACTCCAGCTCACGACAAGCGAATGTGTCCCTGTCCCCTCCAAAATCGTTTTTAAAATTCAACCTTCAACTTTCAAAAATCTGTCTCTAATTTCAAACTCAAATAAGCGCACAGCATGGTGGCTTTTGTTTTGTTTTCT
Source organism: Saimiri boliviensis (assembly GCF_048565385.1). NCBI lineage: Eukaryota > Metazoa > Chordata > Mammalia > Primates > Cebidae > Saimiri > Saimiri boliviensis. The sequence continues at coordinate 101,279,208 of NC_133461.1, forward strand.
TCTCCCCAACTCCTCCCTGCGATTGCATAACAAAAGTGTCTAAATTCACACCATCTGGCCGATAAAGACACTGGCCTCACTGCCCGGCTGGCCCATCTGATTAGGGCCCTGTCTAGCCTGCGCCTTGTGGCGAAAAGTCACAGCTGTGGGGTTTGCTCGAGCTCAATACAACTCTGTTATTAGCCAGCTGTAGGCCTTGAGACGACTTCTGTTCAAATTATAATATCTTTTAACCCTCTGAGCATTGAGGGCTCAGGGGTGGCTGGCAGCGACATAACAACTAGATTTCTTCTTGCTAATAACTGGCAAAATGAAGCAAAGCAGAGAAGAGAGGAACAGAGACCATTGGGGAAGGGGGGAAAAAAAGTTATTTCTAAAGAGATTTATTTTGTCTCTGCTTTGTTCCCCGTTTAAAGCTAAACACCAATTTATGAGCCTTTTACTAAAGATTATAGAACATAAAACCATCTGGGGAAGCACCCAGGTATGCCAGATAACACTATGCAAATGAAACTAAGTATATGCAATAACCCTTGAGAAATGGAGCACCTGATTCTGATTCCTCCCTCAATCATTGACTGCTACAACTGGCTCGTAAAATGTAAGAGAAGAAACTTTCCCCCCTTCCTGGAGAATCAACCAGCTCTAACTGGTAGATTGAATGATAACTTTCCTTTTGGATACATTTAATATTTGCCATCACACATCTCATCTGTACACATGTACACATACATGCGCTGCAGACAGTATCCATCCAATGGATCATTTATTTACACATAACTAATATTTATTTTAAATTCTAGTTTGGGAAGAAAACAGCAGAGCATCTTCCCAGGTCTCCAATGCAGAGAAGTTACAGTACATTAAATTTTTATATTGTGTTACTAATGCAGACTAAACTAGAGGCTTTAAAAATTGATGCTGCTACTTAAACAGCATAAAATGAGGAGGATTTGATTGGGCTTAAAAATAAAAATGTCAGTCTTAACTACAGCTGGATGCAGCATGCAAGTATTATTTAAAATGATAGGTATAATTCATTAGACAATGGATGCGTTTTTGGTTTGGTTTTCTTTCCTTTTCAGAAGGTAATCTCTCCAAAGAAAGGCAAAATAACAAACAAACAAAAAAAAATCCTTTCAACTAACGACCTCATCAAAGCATCCTGACTGTTTACATCGAGGTATTATATGAAGCACATCTTAGAATTGTATTTTCTTTCTGAACAAAGTTATCAAAAGTCCCTGGGATACTGGAGTATCTATCGTCTTACTCCTCCCAATGCCTTCCTCCCCCCCTCCCCCCCAGCTACTCCAGTAAGGAAGCCTTCATTGCTTTCAGCTGAAGCCACTGGCATTTGGAAAGTTTGTTTTTTTAATACTTGGTCAAAACCAAAACAAACATGTCTGACTGTTATGGTTTCTTCCTGACTGGGTTGGGGAGGGAGACAGGGCTTCAGGGAGCTGCCCATAAAACAGTCCACACTAAATCAGATAGCCTGCAATTACCCTAAACTAGTAAGTCTGGAGTTGGGAGACACTCACCAAAGCAATAGCCAAGTAAGGAAGGATTGAGGCTTTCCCTCCAATCAGAGCTTTTTGGAGGAAGAAAGGCATGTGTGGAATAGGCATTTAAATTTTCATGATAAAATAACCACACTCTTTCCAGAGTTTCCTATTTATATCCTTTCTTGTTTGCGGTGGGATCTCCAGCACCCAGCCAATACCAGGCACATACTAGGTACTCAATAAACATTTGTAAGAGTAAGTGTGAATGCAATTTCCTCTGATTTTTAAAATTTTCTTCTAGTCAGGCAGAAGAAAGGTGGATAATACACAGGGCTCAAGGTGGAATGGATTGGTCTCTGAAAAGAAGATGGGAAAGGTGCAGAAACGCCAGTAGACAACCTTTCGCGACGCGAACGTCAGAATTCAGCTGCTGCTCCACACTCCGATCTCCCTGCCCCTCCTACGCACTGGTGGGAAATGGACTGATCTTTCTTCCAGGTAGTTCCTTTTGACCTGAGAACCCACACCCCCACTCCCCCCCCAACACACCCGCACGTGAATTCCTAAGAGAACAACTCCCAGGGATGAAGAAAACGCCCCCGCATCAGCTCAGGTTCCTGGGTGCCAGGAAGCGCCCCGGAAATGAGCCGCTGGACCCTCTGGCGGTCCCTCGCCCAGAGTAGGAGTCCTTCCAGGGCTCTGACTCAGTAACTCCACAAGTGGCCCGCCTGGAACTCTACTACGAAAGGCCCGGCGGGAACTCCAGCCGAAAATCCCCGATTCCAAACCCGGCCCGAGTTGCCCAGCCCACTTCCAGCACTACCACTGACCAGGGGACAATGGAGACTTTCCACTGGTCAGAGGAAACTCCTGCGACATCAGAGACGTGGAATCCCGAGTCGTTCTGGGTTTTCTTTCCAGTCCTAAGGGCTATACTCCAAGAAACTTGCATAAAAGGGTTTCCGTGAATCTGCACCCTGGACTCGCCCGTCTGCCCGCGAAGCCGCCCAGCTGCGCGCCCTTACTCCCGAAAATTAGTCCCTGGAACGCGGCGCGCCGGGCGGGGCTCGAGCACCTGCGGGCTCTCCCCGCAGGCCTGGGGAAAGGCGCCTCTTACCTACACATCACTTCGTGCGTCAGGAGAACTCGGCACATTTCCGGATTCTTATTCTGTCCCTCGTAAGCGATGGGCTGTGAAGTAGGTGGGGGCAGGAAGGGAAGATGTGGAGCGGGGTGGGGGCAAGGAAAGAAGGGACTTCAGAAGGCGCACAACATCGCTTTTTCTCCCACCGCGTGCCACCGCGATAGGAATTCCCGCTAGCAGCACTACCTGCGCGTATGAGTTTGGACTCAACTGAAATCATAGAGAAGTTTGCCCCAATGAGAACATCATTCTTAACAAAATGGAATGATTGGGGAACTGCATCTCGCAATAATTGTTTCCTCTCCATCCTTTTTGTTTGCCTCCCTTCACCCCCAGAGTTTCCCTGAGCCAGACAGAACAGGACACTTGATGAGACAGAAAGAAGAAAACATTTTCCCGTGGAGGGGGCTGTGGAGTCTGACCCAGGAAGTCGTGGAGGACAGGCAGTCAGAGACAAACTGGGAGGTTTGGGGGAAGGGGGGAGGTCAGAGACAGACGAAGAGGAATCAAGTGACTTCGGGCTCACCTGCTTGGTGACTGAGTCGATGAGCCTGACGTAGAGGTCCTGTTCCGTACGGACACCTGTGGGGACCCGACAGGCAGGAGTTAAGGGCCGTGGAGCCCCTTCCGGGCACCCCAAACCCATCTCTGCCCTGTGGCCAAGGCCCAAGCAGCCTCTCCAGACTAAGCCGCCCTGGAGACAGTGACCTCCCGATCCCCTGTCCCGGGTAAACCTCCCGCCGCCCTGGTCTCCAAGCCATTCCTGCGACTGATCATAGCAAGGTCTCCGTGTGCGTCCAGGAAGCCGGCTGCTAGGCGCCGGCTCAAGGTTGCTGTAGACAAGCTCACCGTTGCTGTAGAGGAGCTGTAACTTGTAGTGAGTGCCATTGTTGGTCTTCTCGTTGCCTTGTTCCTGAAAAGACAAGCAGCGTTCGATTCCCCTGCCTTCCAGCCCCCTCAAAAATGAGGGAAAGAGGAGAGAGTGAATCCCTACCCCACGTCCCTTCTCCCCATCAAAAGGCAGCTTTGAACAATCACCTGTCCTACCCTAGGTCAAAGGGCATGAGCATCTGCTTGTCCTTGACCACCCTCGGAAACCTGCCAAGACTCCTAGCCACTTGACCTTTTCTGGCCCTCTATCTCCTTTAAAAATGTCCTCAGAAGAGAGACCCTTGAGTTTCGACAACCAGACAACTCGCCAAAGCTACCTTTAAACAGGTACCACCCAACCCATCAGGCTCTGTCTGTCCTTAGGAAGCCCCAAGGCTTCTCTTGGCAGAAAAGTGAAGGGACTTGTCATTTGGAAGGGCAGCATTCGGGCCTATCCTGTGAGGACTGCGCCTGCAGGGCCAGGAGCTCAGAGACTGAGGTCCAAGTTCAGGAGGGACTTTGGGAAGTGCCTGCTCTAAAGCTCATATTGTACATCTGGGGACACTGAGGACCAGAAAAGGGCAAGAGATTTTCCTTCAGTCACACATGGGTTTCGGAAGACTGTCCTTCATTTGAGATCGAATCCAGCCCCCAATTCCAGGCTTGAATTTAGAGGAGGCTCTGACTTGGAGGAAAGAAGGCACAGCCTGAAGGCGGGCCAAGGTTGGGCTGCCGGCTTCCATTTAGTTTTGCAACCCTGCTGGCTCTCGCAGGTGCAAAATAATTAAAATTAACCCCGAGAAGGGGAGCAGTGGCCTTGGGTGTACTTTTTAACTATGGTCTAGTCCGAAGGGCGTTTGCTCCACCGTCAGTCTACAACCAGGCGCTACTACGGGCGCCAGGCTCCCTGCGCAGAGCGGGGAGCGCTCCTTCAGTACCCGGTGGGGAAGTGGGGGTGGGAGGAGGTTCGGGAAATAGACTAATTTAGAGGCTCGGGGTGAGAAGCCTCGATTTGTCATCCCTGATGGTGTGAGTGGAAAAGTGTCCCGAGAGTGACAGATGGAATCGTTAGTGCTTCGCAAAGAGGGAGTTATTAGGCCGCGGAGTTTGGGGGGTAAGTTCCGCTTACTTTGTCGTTCTCCACAAAGTCCACGAAGGCCGTGCGCTCGATCTCCACCGGCTGGCCCTGCCTGTCATAGAGTGCCAGGACGAAGTGAAAGAAGTTGGATTTCCGCAAGTTGGAGGGAGGCTGCTTCTCAAAGTGGGCCCGGGACAGGGCGACCCCGCTGCACAGGGAGACAAACGGGGGACACAGGACAGGGGCAAGGACAAAAAGACGATGTTACTAACCGCTCACAACACTGCAGAGGGGTAAGAGGTCTACTTCTGAGGTCCAGAGTTCTGACCCTTAGGCCTTTTCTCCAATTCGGTTAAGACAGAGGAGACTCCTTAGCGGAGTCACCGTCGCCACGGGGTCTGGGTGACAGGGCTGATGCCTGGGGTCTCTGACACCACCCAGTGATCTGGCATCCCACCGCTGGGCCACCCACCATCCCGTCTTTAGGGGAAACCGAAAGACCAGGGCTGCCCATCGAGGCCCAGATTGGTCCCCTAAAGAGGTGAGCCGCGTCCTACACCATGGGGATGGCTCCATCCACTCCCTCAGGTGGTACTGCTGGGTGTATCAGGATGCAGAGCTGGGACCCAGAGTTAGGAGAATAAGTGCCTCCTTCCCTTCGGAAGAAGCGACCCTTTTATTTCGTATTAATTCGAGTGACCCGTCCTGGACCCAATGCCCACAAGGCCCACAATGCTAACTGGGAAAGTAGTCGGTAAGAACCCCAAGGTGCAGGCAGGAGAGTAACACAGAGTCCACGTCTGGATCCTTGGGCTGCTTGCCTCGCTCTTCCGAAAAGCTGTGCCTGGGACAGAAGCAGCGGGGAATCCTCGAGACCAGCCCCGGGGATCGCTGGCCACCCCAAATGAGATGACCGACATAAGGGACCCTCGATCCCAGAGGTGCTAGGTGGGGAAAAGCTAAACTGTTAAAAGGCGAGAACCTCCTTTCCTGGGGCTGCCGCAATCCCCGCTCAAGCTGCGTTTCCCCTCGGCGCCAGCGGAACCCAGTGACTGTGAAACCCAAGTTAGGGGGCCCTCGAGCGTGTTGAGTGTGTGCGCACACTTCCCAGCCCACGGGTCGCAGTCAAAGCCGACCTGGCCATCAGATCCCATTTCACCGAAGACTTGGGGCGCAGGGGCGCAGGCGAGCGCATAGATTGCGATGCTGGGGTCTCCCAGCCTTGTACCTCGGGGCGCGAGCACCTTCATTCATTCTTTTGAAAGGGGTAACATTTTGGCTAGGATCTCCCCGACTGAGTCTGCCCGTTCCAGCTTCAACAAACTTTGATCCCGGGAAGGAAGGCAGGCGAGGGAGGCGTCTTTAAGGAGCCCGGCTAAAGAAATGCGCGGCGCAGCCGGCTCTGCAATGCCGCCTTATTTCCGTCTGCTCGCCGCCTGGCCAGTCCCGGAGCGCTGCCACGGCAGCCGCCGCCACGCAGTGCGGTCGGCGGGAAGGAAATCCTCGTGCCCCGGGCCGCGGGAGGAAGGGAACCGCCGCCGGCCCAAGTCCGGGAGCGATGAGATTTCTACTTCCTCTCCTCCAAGGGTGGAGACCGGTTCGCTCTACCCGGGACACCTGGACAGTTTGGGAAAGGGATACTTTCTCCGAGTGATGTTGGCAAGTAAAAGTGGGTGGGTGGCCAGGAGGGCAGACGACGAGACGAGGGTCGTGGAAGAAGTTCATGGGCTCTTTGGGGGTAGAAGGGCGGCTTCTCTCGCAGACAAGGACCTGGAGACCGCAAATCCCGACCCAGTCGTGGTGATGATGGAATGGGACCGTAATGTCTTCGTAGGGTAGCACCCTGGACATGGTATTTACTGTCCCAGCACGCGGACGCCTAGACACAAAGTCAACCTCAGGGATCCGCAAAACCAGAAGCTGGTGACGCCTGCGCCTGCCTGGCTGCCGGTCGCCTTTCCTCGCCTCTTTCTTCTTCCGCAACTCCTTCTACCGTGACTCCGTCTTTTCTCTTCTTTTTAATTTCTTCTCTTCTCCAGCTCCCCAACTCCGTGCGTCTGGCTCACCGTTTTACCTTTAAGCCAGGACCCTCCAGCCTGTCCCCTCTCCCAGAGCTCCCGGCCGCCTCGCCTTCCCCGGCAGCCGCTCCGGCTTCTCCCGCTTCTCTCGCCGCCGCCACCCTCTGGCCACGGGCTTCCCGGGCTCCAGGAATCGCTCAGCAAGATGCGGGAGGCAGGCGCTCGCAGGCGGCGTGGCGAAGCCGGGAGTGGCGGGGAAGCCGGCTTTCCTCCCGCGCAGCCACTGCCAGAGCGGGTCCTTACGCTCCGCTCCGGGCCAGGCTGGCTCAGCTCGCAGAACTAGGGACTGAGCTGGGAGATTTGGGTACTACTTTGTCATTTTTCCTTGCAAAGCATGGACTGAGGTAAAGGAGTGGGAGAGAAACGCCAACGACCAGGCAGTTCAGAAACTCCAGTGCTGGCTGCCCGGTGAGCGTTCCCCTGACTGCGGCGTTCTGCTTGCCCGAGGGCGAGCCCCAGCGCGCAGGGCCTGGGCGACAGATGGGGGTACAGGGAGAGAGAAAGCAGGGGAGGGGTGCACAGGGAGAGACAGACGGTAAGAGCGAGAGACCGAGAGCATAATAATTGCGCGGCCGTGTCGTTACCTCTGTGCGGCGACGTTAGCGTCCACCACTCCGACATTCCGGACCCAGGACCTGACCGAATCCATCTCTGCGCCCAGCGATTTCTCTTTCAGAGCTGGTCCTCTTCCTAACGTATCTTGAATCCCAAACATTTAAAAAGTCTGATCCTCTACTGTCGCTTTAAAAAATGAGTTACAGCAATACAGTCCTGACTGTTTCCAACGTTGCCAGCAAATCGTCTCCTCCAAAGCAATCCAAGAAAAGGGATCAAGTACCCAAGTTTGAGTCTTAGGGGAAAAAAAAAAAGATAACCCGTCCTTTGCTTCACTGGCGAGGTGCGGACCGATGTAGCCAAAGTTTGGGTTCTTATCCTCCGCAAGTTCAGATCTGCCGCCTCAGCCCCTCCACCCTAGGTGGCTCGCATCCTTCCAGCTGCAGCGCTGCCTCCTGAAAGTGATCACAATTTAGAAGCATCACCTGTTCTGGGAGAAGCTGGAAGAATTTGATGGCTGCCTAATCTCTCCCCTTCCTCCAGGTCCCCCCTCCCTGCTCCTCCCCACCGTTCCAATTTAGAAAAAAAAAAAAAAAAAATCCCCAACAGGATCAGTTGTAAAAGGAAGGGGAAGACCCGGAGCCGAGAGGAGGCGGTGGTTGCGAGCGCCGCGGAGCCGGGCTCGGGCTGCAGCCGCGCGCGGGCCCCATGAATGGGTTACTACGGCCCTGGCCGCGGGAGGCGGAGCCGCGGCCCGTTAAGGAGCCTCATTTGCATGGACGCTCGGGATTGGCCGGCGCCGGGTTAGCCGGTCCGACGTCCTCCTGCGGCGCGCGGCGCGCTCTGCGTTGCCGGGAGTCCGGGAGGTGAAAGGGGACAGAAAGCTGCGGACGTCGCGTCCTTGCACGAACCCCGTGTGCGTGCGCAGGATTGGGGGGGCCCTGACACCCTGCACTGACTTAGGGTAGCCGGGCTCTGCGGGCTGGGGACGCACGGGCTCGGCCTGGCTGCGGGAAGCCTCGGTGGATCCTGCCTCTAGATGTAGGTGTTTGCAGCCTGCCGGGAGGCACGTCCGTTCCCGGGGTTCGGATCTGTGTGCATGCTTGTGAGCGTGGCCACGTGGGCTTCTGTTTTGTGCAAACGTCCCCCAGAGCACCCAGCTCCCCGAACGGCTCCCGCAGGTCTCCTGGAGTTCCACGGTGATATCAGATGTTGTGTGCGGCTTGCACGAGGCTGAGAGTGGAGGACTAGTGAATGAAGGCGGGGGACGGGGTGGGGGGGACGAGCGGGGCGCAAGTGCTGCTCAAATAAATACAGTGCCGGGGAAAACGGTCCAGGAGCTAAGGAAAACACTGGCGGGCGGGCGCGAGCCGCAGTCGCACCCGTGCGGAGGAGAGGCTGCTGACAGATCCAGGCGGGTTGCGTGCGCGAGCGGCCGGGGCGTAGTCCCGCGGGTCCCCGCGTTCCCGCCCCATCTCTCTGTTCCCGAAGCCCCCGGGAGTGGCGGGGTGGGGGGCACGGGGGAGTCGCGGAAACTTCGCCCACCGCGCGCAGAGGCCGCGGTGCTGGCCGCAGGCTGGTGGCCGGGAGGCGGTGGCAGCAGCCTCAGCGAACAGCTGAAACCCTAGACGGCTTTTTAACTGCGCTGGGCAGCTCGCGGTGCCTATTAAACATCCTCCGGGCTGGGTGTCATTTTCTTGCTTCTCCTTTTGTATTCTGATCTGTGCATAGATCTGCTGCTGAAATCTAGAACACCAGCGCGAAAACAGATTTGAAGACAATGAATGCAAATCTGTGCTCAAAGACCATCTGCTGTGGAGGAGACAATCAGCTCTTCGCAGTTCGAGCGATTGCGCCCGGGTCTCCCGGCCTCATTATGGAGAGGGCATTTGCGAGGGCCTGGGCTGCGTTCAGGGCACTTTCTCCCGTCTTAGGTCTCAGATTTGAGAGACAAGATCCCTTAGGTGTAGGTGAGCGCTCGCAAACGAACTGCGAGGGTTTGCCGCTAGAGGACACAGCGCCTTGCAACTCGTTTGCCCGGGCGGACAGGAAGCTTGGACTTAAAGAAAACCCGGCCCTCCTGAGAAAGAGACCGGTGCGAGCCTCCACCTCCGCCCCCGCGGGACTAACCACCGCGGCACCTTGTTGCGCGCGCGGGATTACTACTATAAATCGCTGCTCCCAACTGCGGAGATTCCCTTGAAAACTGATAGGGGATTAGGGAGTTTGGGGGGTGGGTGCACCGACTCTCTCTGCACAGGCCCCGGGTTCCAGGAGCTGGGGTCATTGATTTGGGGGTAGGTAGAGAAGGTAAATCCCCCTCCTCTGGGTTGTGATGACTCTGGTACCCGGACCCCAGAGCTCTGGCTTGGTCCTCCCTGTTGGACTAAAAGGGGCGGGAGAACAATACAGGGCGATTGGGAAATGGATTGGGTGGCTTGTAAAAGCCAAGTAAGACAGGAGTGTCCTCAGCAAGAAGGGGGAAAGTGGGAGGGAAATTTGTAGGGATGAGATTCACTGCCCTGTTTCAACTTGGCAATTTCTCTGTTACATGCAGGTTTTACGGAAAAGTTCGGTCCCAGCGAAAACTAACCACCCGGAATCTTCTACCATCTCTCTTTATAAATCTCTCCGAACCTCAAGCAACTACCCACCCTCCACCCCCGCCCACACTGCCTTCTTCTTCTAGGGTCTGCGTCCAGCAGGGCCAAAGCCTTGAGTTCCTTGGCAGAGAGTGTGGAACAGCCGTAAGCCCCTTCCAGACAAGCTGATGAGACCAGTGATTTTTTTTCAAGGGGCCTCTGATCGGCTGCACCTCCACATTGCCCGGGAAAGATGCGCAGGGCACCCCAGAGGCCTCTGATCAGCAGTGGGCCTGGGCCCAGCCCCAACAGTTTACCCCTCAGGCTCAGGTTGGCTGGGGTTAAAGGACAAAGTCAGGGTCGAGGGCGCCAGCTTTTCTTGGCGGTAACAGCTGCCACCCAAATTATGCCCCCTCAGGATGCGAATGAATTGTTTTTTTCTCCCAGCTCCCTGCTGCCCGCCCCAGAACAGACAGGCCGCACTCGGCGGGCGCCCCTCCTCCCAGCCAACCCCCAGAGACTAGAGCCAGGGCCGCGGTGCCCCGCTGGAAGGTAATTTAGGGGAGCCTTGGCCCCGAATTTTGACAGAGTGGGGCCATCCCCCTACTCGTGGGCTGCGTTAAGGGCAGCCCGTGCAGTAGTGCTGCTGGGGGTTCCAGGGATGGCTCCCTGGTGGCTCACTGTGGGCGGTGAAGTTCCTCGTTGGTCAGGCTGAAGTTCCTTGGGGAACCTGAGGGGACAAGGGCTGCCTTGGGCCCAGCGTGGCAGCGTTTCGGCCCACCCAGTTGGGCTTGTGTCCTTAAAGGATTTTGGGGGTAATGGAAGCTGAGTCCGACACCCGCACCAAAAACACCTGGGTTCCGGGAGTGAGTGTCGGGAGCTGTGCCTGGAGGGTCGCTCCCACCTCTATCGCCTCCAGCTACACGCAAGCAAACCCCCTTTTCGATCGCGCAACACAAAACCCGCCCCGAGCTGCGCTGGGGCCCGGCAGGCGCAGCTGCGGCCCCGGGAAGCCCAGTCCCTCGGGGCTGCGGAGCCCACACGCTTCTCTGGCTCCCGCCAGCGAGCTCGCTTCTGCTCCTCCCCTGGGTCAAGAAAAATCCAAAATGAACTCTATGATTAAAATTATTCACAATCTATTTATACAAAACTCGGGGTGTCTGTCTTTGACCCTGTCTCCTTCTTCATTCGCCCTTCCCGAATGACCCCCACCCCTTTTTTTCTATGTTTCTGTTTCACGTCTGCAACCCAGTGCAAAATGTTCGATTTCTCTTAATTGGTTTTAAGGCCACTTTGCCCAGTCTCGTCCGGTCCAGTCATCTGGGCGCCGATCAAAGGTTCAGAAATTTTACTTAGAAACTGCTCTCCTTGCTGTGTTCCTGTCCGGCGGGACGCTGGGGTGAATTCAGGGATATCAGAACACACCCCTAAATACGGCCTTCAGCCCCATTTCCAGACACATACCCGCTGCGCTGAAGCACAGAGCCAGACCAGTACCCGGGGAATCCGATCCACAGGAAGAGCCAGCCTGGGTTCTATAAATGGAAAAAGTGGCCGTCCCCGTGGCCTCTCTTCAGAACGGGATTTTCCAATTTTTTTTTTTTAAGCTGGAATCTTTATTCTTTGCCCGACTGCAAAGAAATAGATTTACTCTGCATATCAGAGACCTGCAGAATATTTAACTCAAAATTCTTCGTGAAATGATATTTTAAATATCTAGCTTCATTAACTCTCACACCAAATTGCAACTTTGGCATTTTCTTCCGGAAACTAGATTTGTATGTTCTATAAATGCGAATTCCCTAGAGAGGGTGGGAGAAAATAAACTATTCATAAATGCACAACAGATATCTCAGGAGGCTCTGCCATCGATACCAAACAGCTCCCTTATACGACAATTTGGGTAAAAAGTGGATTCGCTGCTTTTGTTTTCACATAGTGAAGGAGATTCGAGCAGGAACAGCTGCAGAAATACTGAGGCGTGGAGGAACGTTTTAGAGACACTTGATGTCGATTGTGTCCAGGCCAGTCGGGGCACTGCAGTGATTTTACCCAAAATAGATTGGAGGAGCCAGATTCAACTCAACCCTAACACTTGGCAATTCATGAAAGTCTTCCTCCTCGTCCTCCTCTCCTCTGCTCCTCCTCCCTCTAGTATTCTCCTTCAGAAATATCCCTCTTTCCCATCCCCTTATTCCGGGTGCAGAACGAGCGAGGAAGCAAAGCGGAAAGGTCAGGAGAACAAATTCTCCAAGCCGCCGCCGCCGCTTGGGGAGGGTGGGTGTCCGCGCGGGAATGGAGACCTGGGAGGTGTGTGTGCTGCAGGGCAGGCTGTCTGGATAGAGATGTGATGGGGGTGGCTTCCACGTGAAGCTGGGGACCTGATTTCCCGGGTAGGAGGGGTGACTTGTGCGTGAAACCCCTGCTGGGGCCCGTGCTGGGGTGTACAGCAGGGTGGCAGTCCCTTTCAGGAAAAGGAGGCGGTGGCATCTGTCACCACTGCTTAATGGTAGTGCAGCGGATCGGGACCAAACGGACCCACATTAAGAGGCTTGATCACGCTGGCTCCGTGAAAGGGAAGACCCAGAGGAAGGTACTAACGATTGGAAGCAGGACTTGCCCAAGCCCTTTCTCACCCTTAAACTTCACATTTCAAGTGGAATTTGTAGATCTGTTTGCCCCCATTTTACAGATTAGCAAAATGAGGGTGGGAGATAACATTTGGCATCCCAGCTGCTAAATAGGAAACAAGGATCCTCCCCTATCTTCCACTTCTAATACTCCACAATGGTGTGCAACAGAAGGCCTTCAGAAAGAAAAAGTTACATGCGACTTTTTTTCCTTTTTCACCCCCTGCTTCTTAACTCAGTGATAACCGAAGAGCTACTCTGAAATGCCCCCCTTTTCCTGGCGGTGCCCGCCAGCCAGCAGGGGAAAGCCCGTGGGACCTCCCTGCTCCTTCCCAGCTCGCTGCGGAGGTGTGAGCGATGTGTTGATTATTCATATTTTTTGAAGAGCGTACACTGCCGCGGCCGACGCCGCCACATTTCACACGTACACTGACGTGCACACATGCACACGCGCTCATACGGCCCCCCGCACGCGCGCACCGTCCCCCGCGTCCGGGGCCCTCCTCGGATAAGGGATGGGTGACAACAGGTTCCCACTCACCGACACCCCGCCGCCTTTTCCTCCAAGCCCCCACAAACACACCCTTGGCTTTCAGAGCCAACTTTCTTCTCCATAATATACTAGTCTCCGCTACTCCCGCCTCCCGGATTTGCAGGTGGTGGGGGAGACTTTGGGGGCGGGGGTCGGCTGCAAATATGGCACCATCTAGAATTTCATTCCATTTAGCACTAGGCAATCTCCTCCTCCAACACAGACACGCACTCTCACAGCGCTACGACCACCTCCACCCACACTGGCACACCTCACTCAGGTGGCAAGAGAGAAAATCCAGGAAAGTCACTTGGGTAGAGTGCACAGATTCAAGTCGTTTAACGTTTAGTGCCAGTAACGGCGCAAACTGGACTTCTAATCATGGGATTTCCCCAAACACAGCCCAAGGCCTAGAAATTCCCTTTCTGGCTCACAGAACCCTCCACCCCCACCCCTCACCTGCCGGAAGCCAATCATTTCGGGGCTAGTGGGTACAGGGAGCTCGGGACGTGGCACCCGCGGAAACCCTCAGAACCAGCCGGGAAAACAGAAATCCCTCTCCTGGCCGGGCAGCTCCGTGCCACCCTCGAAGGAGGGACACAACGTCCACTTACTCTTTTCTCCCAAAGGAGAGCAGACGGGGGTCACACGGCTTTCGGGTGACCGCGTTCAGACAGTTCCACACCCCCGCGCGCAAAGCTCTTAACAGCAACGTTTAGGGTAGCGCTGGCCGCGCCGCGCAGGGGGCGCTGGACTAAACGCCCAGAAACCCTCACAACCCGCGCACTTTCTGTGGATCTGACACCGGGCAAGTTCGGTCGTTTCTGTTGTCCTCACTCCAAGGAGCAACTTTTGCGTCCGCAGACCCGGGTTAGAGGCTGGCGTTTACTGATGAGGTCTCTGGCATTTGCTCTTACTCCTCTGAACCGCAGTTTCCTAGCCAGTTAAACGGGAATGTTATTCCTCTGAATTTCAGCTTCCTTACTGGTAAAATGGGGATATTTATTCCCCAGAGCTTTGCTTGCCTTAAGAGTAAAACAGCTGAGGCGAAAGTATCTGGCACACAGTAGGTGTTCAATAAACACTTGCTTTCCTTCAGCATCTGCAGGTGTAAGATGAGCATGACCACATCTGCTTATGGAATTCACTGGGTCCTGAGTATCCTATCGGGATGGGTTTCCTCTCCCCGGACCCCTGAGCTCCTGAGGCAGGGATTCTGACTCGGTTGTCTTTGCAGCTCCTTGGCCTGGCGCAGGGACTGGATCGCCCAGTGGGTGCTCAGTTTTTTGTTTGTTCTCATGGAATTATATGTCGGCAAAGTGCTTTGGAAGCTGTTTGGTGCCCGCAGGTGTCAGAGGGCACCGAACGGGGCCTTACTCACCGAGCGGGGCCTTACTCCGGGAGGGAATTCGACTTCATTCCCAGGATGCTGCTCTGGGGGCTCCGTGCTGCGCGCGACAATAGGTAGGGCGCACCCCGAACGCCGGTTCGGTTTGCTGCGCGGCCGCGTGCTGGAATGGATCCTGGAACTCACCAGAGAATTGAAAAAGATCTTGAGGAACTCTGGAACGGTCCTTCGGTTTCTACGACAACCCCCCCGCCCCGGCGTCAATGAGTGGTTCACAGAGAGCTTGGGGAGCTCCTCCCCGCCCTGCGCCCTTCTCAGGAAGAGAGGCGGCTCTCTTAGCACTACAGGTCTTGGTCTCCGGAGAGCCGAGCTCCCGGAGCGGCGCTTTCCCTAGCCCGCATTAAACGAAGCTGGTAGGGAGGGAAGGTGACGGTCGGAAGAACAGAGACAGCACACAGCCAGCCAGGAGGTGGCCGACTGGAGGCTGGGGGGCGCCGGGGGGAGGGGTGGTGGTAAGGGGTGAAGTTCCAAAATTTTCCATTCCACAGAAGCCCTTTTAAAATTTGCATCATCTTTTATGCAAAGGCAATGCATGTTCATTGCAGAAAAATATATACAAAAAGAAATTTATAACAGACTCCAATAGTATCAACATAAATAACTACTGCTAATATTTGGATTTTCTCCCAGCCTTTGTTTTATGCACATTTCTATATACATACTCTAAATGGGAGCATAGACTATTTGCTGATTTGTAACCTGTTGACTCTCTTAATATAGCATATTTTCCTATGCCATTAAATATTTTTCTACAGTAACATGTAATATTGGCATAGTATTTCACTATCCATGCCATAAATTGTTTGATCAGTCTATTGGATTGGATATTTAAGTTGCTCCTAATTATTCACTTCTATAAACAACACTATGCGGAACATCTTTGTAGATTAGTTTTTTAATGATTCTTGCCTTAAGATAAAGTCATAGAAGTAAAATTGCAAAATCAAAGACTTTGCATATTTTTACACCTTGATACAGATTGACAATTTGGCCTCTTGAAGATTAAATGTACACTTTTGTCAGCAATACCTGAGATTACCCCTTCTGCCCTCACCCCTCAACCTTTCTCAACCCTTAAAGTTATGAAAATTTGCCAGTTTGGTAGATTGGAAACATCCTTTGGTATTTTTATTTGTATTTTATTTATATTATGTCAATTTCCAGTAAGGGGAAAATGTTTTTTATACACTTTTTGACCAGTGTGTATCTTTGGGGAGTTAAACATTATTTTATTAAGGAATTTGAATTTTAATTAATCATATATGTTGAAAATATTTTTTTCCAATGTTTGCTTGCCGGTATTTTTATGTATGATAATTTTTTTGGTGGCAGAAATATAGATGTATTTTAGTTACAATGTTTTTGTCTGCAAGAACCAAAATAAGCGACTAAAAGCAATTTAAGCAATAAAATCATTTCATTATCTCACATACCAAGAAGCCTGGAGGTAGATGGCCCCAAGTTAGGTCCAGCACTCACTACTGCCACAAACAACACTGGTTCATTGACTCTTCACCCCACCATGCTTTGCCCGTTGAGTTTCAATCTCACCTCTACTGCCTCCTAGGAGCGGATACAGCAGCAATCATGGTGCACGTTCAAGGCAGGAAGCAAGAGAAACAGAGCCACCAGCAGCTTTTGTCCCAGTGGACTGCAAAGTAGCAGCTTTCCAGAAACAGCCCTTATGCCTCAGGCAAACAGTCCTTTGCCATAACTGAGTCATGTGACCATGCATAGTCAGATGTTAATCTGGAAAACCAAGTGCCTCCATTGTGAAGCACTTCAGGGCTGGTGGAAAATGGCCGTTGGATCAGGCAACTAGACAAGCCCTTTTTGTGAAACCCGGTCTTGCTCTGTTGCCCAGGCTGGAGTGCAGTGGCAACATCTCGGCTCACTACAACTTCCACCTCTGAGGTTCAAGCGATTCTCTTGCCTCAGCCTCCTGAGTAGCTGGAATTACAGGCACGTGCCACCATGCCCGGCGAATTTTTGTTTTTGTTTTTGTTTTTGTTTTTTTGTAGAAATGAGATTTTACCATGTTGTCCAGGCTGGTCTCGAACTCCTGACCTCAAGTGCTCTGCCTGCCTTGCCCTCCCAAAGTGTTGGGATTACAGGTGTGAGCCATCATGCCTGGCCTTAGACAAGCCTATTTTATTTTATGTCCTGCAGTAAGTAGGTCTTTAACTTGTATGTAGTTAACTCCACCCATGTTTTTCTTTATAATATCTTTGTGTATAATTAAAAATAAAAATTTTTAAAGAATATCCTCCTTTTGTGTTGTTCACAGGTAATTCTTCCCCATTCCAAGATAAATATTGATGTATATTTTCTTACTATTTCTTTTTTCATTAAAAATTTTGCCCTATGTAAGTAGATTTGTTCATTACGGTCTTGGTTCCCTTTTCAACAATAAAGACTAAGTTTTAGAAGGCTAATTTAAATAGAAGATTAGCCATAGTTACTGAAATATCAAAATCTCTTTTCGTGTGTGTGTGTGTGTGTGAGACAGAGTCTTGTTCTGTGTCCAGTCTCAGCTCTCTACAACTTCCATCTCCCTCCCAGGTTCAAGTGATTCTTGCTCCTCAGCCTCCCAAGTAGCTGGGATTACAGGCATGCATCACCATACCCACCTAAATTTTTTTGTTTTTAGTAGAAACTGGGTTTTGCCACGTTGCCCAGGCAGGTCTTGAACTCCTGGCCTCAGGTCATCTGCTCACCTCCCAAAGTGCTGGGTTTACAAGTGGGAGCCACCTTACCTGGCCCATTTTATTCAAAACATTTTGATGTTTATTTATCAACATAGTCCCTCTGGAATTTATTTCTGTTTAAGAGGTGAAAATCAATTTTCTGTCACTAAATTCTTAGTTGTACAAATAGCATTTATTAAATAATCCTTAATTTCTCCCAAAATATGAAATGTCACATTCTGGGAGAAATTAAGGATTATTTAATAAATACAATATATTATATATATATATTATATATAATAAATATAATTATATATTATATATTATATATATTATATATAATAAATATAATTATTTATAATATATATATTACATATATAATATATAAATAACATCTATAATAAATATAATATATAAATATATAGAGAACTATGTATATATAAACTATATAGATATTTTTAAATTAGAACTGGAAATTTAGGACTCATTTAGAAACTAGAGAAACCACATGCTTTTTAGTTAGTACATTTTATGTCTTCCAGTAAAACTTGTAGTACTGAGTGGTCTTGGTGGCTGATGTCTGTAATCCTAGTGCTTTGGGAGGCCAAGGCAGGCGGATTGGTTGAGCCCAGGAGTTCAAGACCAACCAGCAGGACAACATCATGGAAGCATGTCTCAGTGAAAAAACAACAACAACAACAACAAAAACCAAATAACAACAACAACAAAAATACCTGTAGTTTTTTTATATAGATTCACCACAAATTTTGTTTGAATTATTCCTAGGTAGTTTGTATTTTTTCTATTACAGTTCCTAATTATTGCATATAGGGAAGTTGTTCATTTATTATACATTCATTACACACAGAGAGATCTTTCTTGGCTCTTATTAATTGTCAGTTTCTTAATTGATTCAGTTAGACTTTTCAGACAATTATATCACCTACTTAATGATAATTTGGTCTTTTTCTTTTTAGTAAAGTAAACTTGATGTCCTTGTTAAGTTTCATCGGATAGAATCTCTCATACAATGTTGAGGAGTAAAATATCAGAGATAAACTTCATTTTGTATAAACTTTTTAATGGATATTTTTATAATGTGTTATAAAATATATATTAAGTTGATGATTGGTATCCGATATTATAAAGTACAAATCTATCTCAGGTTACTGAGAACTTTGATCACAAACAAATGTTGAATTGTATCAAATATATTACTAGCGCTTATTAGGATGATTACAGACTTTTCCTCATCTTTCTATTATTTTTATTAAAGATGTTAATATATTTACTAATACTGAATATTTTTTAATTTCTATAATAAACTCAACATGGTCATTTAATTATTTATGCATTCATTACAAATTTATCAGACACTCACCTTACCAAGGACATGGTGGTAAATACCACCAAGTCCACACCCCTGTGAAACTTATATTCCAGGAAAAGAGGATGATTGATCTGCAATTTTATCATGTAATTCTGTCTCTGCAAGTGTGTTGTATATTTACTCACCTGACACCCATCACTGATGCTCGCACCCTCTTCTGTGCCTTTTTCTCCTGGAGATTTACTTTTTCAGTGTTCGGTGGATCATTTCAGAAGGCCCTGCTTGAAGTTTGCCTTGCCAACTCTTCCAACAATTTTGCAAACTCCAGATTCCCTCTTTTTTTTTTTTTTTTTTTTTTTTTTTTTTTTTTTTGAGATGTAGTCTCACTCTGTCACCCAGGCTGGAGTGCAGTGGTATGATCTCAGCTCACTGCAGTCTCCACCTCCTGGGTTCAAGCGATTCTCTCACCTCACCCTCCCAAGCAGCTGGGATGACAGGCATGTGCCACCATGCCCAGCTAATTTTTATATTTTTAGTAGAGATGGGGTTTCACCATGTTGACCAGGCTGGTCTTGAACTCCTGACCTCAGATGATCCACCCACCTTGGCCTCCCAAAGTGCTGGGATTACAGGTGTGAGCCACCCAGCCTGGCCCAGATTCCCTTTTTTAAATCTCTTTCTTCTATGATGTTTGGGAGGATTTCTATTTATTGCGCCAAATCTGAACTAGCGCATCGGCTCTTGGTATCAGGGTTACACAAGCTCTGTAAGAATAATTTCTATAATTTTAATATACATGTTTAGTTTAAATAGCATAGGATATATATTTTCTTTAAATTAACAGAACGTGACCAAGCACAGTGGCTCACACCTGTAACCTAGCACTTTGGGAAGCCGGGATGGGAGGATCGCTTGAGATCAGGAGTTCGAGACCAGCCTGGTCAACATAGCGAGATCCGCATCTCTATTTAAAAAAAAAAAAAAATTAACAGAACTTGCCCATAGAGCCTTTGATAAGTTATCTAATTTATTTGATGGTTAATGATTTATTCAGGTTTCCTATCTCTTATTGAGTATATTTGGATACTTTTTATTCTCATATAAAATAATCTATATTGATATTTTAAAATGCATTACCATAGAGCTGCACCCTGTATTCTGCTATAACTTTAATTTTCTATATCTGAAATAATTTTCCCATTGCCAGAGTTGAGTATTTTGATTTTGTGTCTTATTTGGATTCCTCCAGACTTTTCTATTTATACTCCCATCAACAGTGCACCAGAAACTTGGTATTATCTGACTTTCTAATTTTGGCAAATCTGATGGGCATAAAGATATATCTTGCTCTTGTTTTAATGTGCATTTCTTTGATTGCTGGTGAAGTTGAGCATCTCTTCAGACAATATTTAACCATTTTCCTTCCTTTCCAATTAACCACTTGTTGATGGCATTTTTCCACTGGATTTTCAGCCTTGGAGGTGGCTGTTGCTGCTGCTTCTGCTGTTGCTGATGTTGATGACTAGCAGAAGGATCTTACATGTTTAGATGTTAATTTTTAGATGTTACAGACATTAACTCTTAATCTGTCATTTGTTAATAACTTGGTCAGTGTTGTCTTTTGCTGATTGAAAATGTTTTACTTTTTTATCTGGTCAATTTCATTCATTTTTGTGCTTTGGAATCTTACTTAAGAAGTCTTTCTGCACCTCAAAATCACACAAATTCCTATACTTTTTATTTTATTTTATATATCTACATGCTTAATCTCATACACATGAGATTAACCTGTGACATAGTCTAAACTAGTGGTCGAGATTCTGTTTTCTCCATTAAATGAGCTATAACTGAACTATTACATCACCAAATGCTTTGTAGCATGGCAAGAAAGAAAATTGTCCTAAACATGGCCTGGGACAGTATTTTCTTTATGTATTTGATGTAATTTATAATTCCTTTTGGAAAATAATTAGCATTCTTGTGTGCATTTTTTAGTAGACTTTATTGAGCTCAAGAGCATCTTCTGCGGAGCTGTCTGTTTTGAGAAGGGTCTGATAATATTAACTGGCACCGCCTTATTGTATTTTTCTATAAACTCCTCTTCCAAGAAAAAAAGTCTGCAATGGCTGGCTCAGGACCTTCTTTCCCCAGGGCAAATCTGAAATAAAGCTTTGACATCAGCTCGTAATAATTTTCTCAGAAAGGCTGCTTTAACAACAGCCTACACGGTCTTCAGTTCTTCTAGATAGCACTAAAGTTCCATATGAAATAATTTCTTTTCCCATTGCCAGAGCTGAATATTTTCATTTTGTATCCTATTTTATTTTTATTCCTCTAGACTTTCCTAATTTATACTCCCATCAACAGTGCACTAGAAACTTGGAATTCTCTGACTTTCTAATTTGGGTGATGGACAGATGAAGACTGTGTGGATGTACCCCCTCTTCAATCGATTCATGCCTGTACTATGCCTTAGAGAAATTCCTTGAACTTTATTATATGAGAATGGCACCTCTCTCTAGTTTCCAGCAAAAATGGGCTTTAAAAAATCATATTTCTGAGTATTTGAGAAGTTTCTTAGAAATGACATTATCATTGGATATTATCACTTTATAACAATATCACTGCTTCCATTACAGTTCTGTTTAGTAACAATTCCTGAGAATTATTTAGAATCTTTAAGTGTTAGTTCCCAGTATTTTTATTCTCATTGAAATGACCATTTTTAAAAGTTGTTTAAAGTGTTATTTTTCCAGTAGTTCCACGATGGTTCGTAAAATTGGTCTGTTTCCTTAAACTGCCAATTCTCTTTCTATGTCTAAGGACTTTGCATATTCAGTGCTCCCTCATCCTACAGAAGGGAGTCAGTTGAATATTTGGTGTGAGCTACTTAACATCTTCATGCTTCACTGTTTTCATCTATAAAATACGATGATGATATAATGTAGCAATTTTTTATTGTTTTTCAGGTAATGGGAGTTGAGACTGAGTTCCAGACGGATTTTTATTGAGATGCTCCAGGCCTCAATGAAGAAAGAAGAGGAAGCTTCAGATTATTGTGCATTTTACTTTTCTATATTTAAGCTCCAGTGGGCTATAGAGAACAGGAAGGCAGCTACAACTACAAGCAGCCGTACAAAGGAGCTTCATCTTCAAGTCCAAGCGTTTTGTTTTGTTTTGTTTTGAGATGGAGTCTCGCTCTGTTGCCCAGGGTGGAATGCAGTGGCATGATTTCACTGCAACCTCCACCTCCCAGGTTTAAGTGATTCTCGTGCCTCAGCCACCCGAGTAGCTGGGACTACAGGTGTGCACCACTATGCCTGGATAATTTTTGTATTTTTAGTAGAGATGGGGTTTCACCATATTAGCCAGGCTGGTCTCAGACTCCTGACCTCAGGCGATCCACCTGCCTCAACCTCCCAAAGTGCTGGAATTACAGGCATGGGCCACCATGCCAGGCCCATGTCTGAGAGTTTTGTTTCTTAGGACAACCTAATGTTAACTGGAACAGTGATGTTTTATTTAGGTTTCCTTTGCCCTCCTTAGGGCCAACCTCTGTAGTGCCCATACCGTGTTTAGATAAGTCCCCAAACAGATAAATATACATGTCAGAGTAGGCTCTTACCCTGAGCTTCTCACTGTGCCTTGTGCATAGCTGGGAGGCACAGGTAGAATTCAGCTCCCCACGCCATCTCCAGATCCACCTGCTCTGAGTTAGGGCATGCTGGTGGAGTGACTCCCCCTGGTCCCTGGGTAGCTTCTCGCCTGTAGAAAACGCATGAAATGAAGGAAAGGAAACACCTGTCTAGGCAGACCCTCTCCTTCATTCATTCATGCCTGTAATATGTCTTAAAGAAACTCCTTGAAGTTTATGATTTGAGAATGCCACCTTTCTCTAGTTTCCAGGAATAATGGGCTTTTAAAAATTATATTCTTTTAGCAGTTTCAACAGGAATTTTAAGCATGGGCTCAGAGGATTGGAATTTCATATTCAACTCTGCATTCCCAGCACCTATTAAAATGTAGTAAGTATAAAGAATGATTCTGTGATGAAGAGATGAATTACCAGGATGGTCACCTAATTTATAGTCTAAATCAGGACCCTTTTGAGAATAAGAGGGGATATTGGCCAGGTGGGTCAACAGATTAACAGGAGTAAAATGGGACAGTGTCCAGACAACCATGGTGTGTGATCACCCTAGCACAGGGAAACAGAAAAGAAAGACAAGTGATAGGGTGAAAGAATGATGGAGGAAAAAATATGCCTCAGCCAGGTGCAGTGGCTCATGCCTGTAACCCCAGCGTTTTGGGAGGCTGAGGCAGGTGGATCACTTGAGGTCAGGAGTTTGAGACCAGCCTGGCCAACATGATGAAGCCCCATCTCTGCTAAAAATATAAAAATTAGCTGGATGTGGTGGCTGCACACCTGTAAGCCCAGCTACTTGGGAGACTGAAGGAGGAGAATCGCTTGAACCTGGGAGGCAGAGGTTGCAGTGATCCAAGATCAAGCCACTGCACTCCAGCCTGGGCAACAGAGAAGGACTCTGTCTCAAAAATCTAATAGTAATAATAAGAAGAAGAAGCCTGGATTCCCTGGGAAACCAACTCAGAGCCAGAGACTGGCATGCAGGAAGTTTACTGTGGACTAATCTTGTCAACAGTAAATAAGAGGGAGTAAGAGAAGTCAGGTTGGGCAGAGGGAGAAGTGAACTGTGATGGACCAGAGAAAACTGAAATGGGGATGGCCCTGCAGTGAAATTCCAAATCAAAGCAAGAAGCCTAGACCTATGTACTCCTGCATCAACTGGTCACAGGATGTGAGCTGACCAGGAGAAGGCAGCTTAACCCTGGGTGAGGCAGGCTCCTTCCATGGAGGTCAGTTCCCTCCTAGGGAGGAAGCTACAGACCTTCAACAGCCAACACACCCAGCAGCTGGAGCAATGAATGCTCAGGTCCCCACAGAGCATCAGGGGAGCTTACTACAGTGTCCACTACAGTCCACCCCTTGTGCCGCTCAATCACCTCTTTCATGGAACGAATTCCCCACATTCTGAGATTCAGAATGGTCTCCATTTCAAGGGAAACACAGAAAGAAGGGGAACGAGTCAAACAATAGGCCCACTACTACGGCTGGTCTCAAGGCCACAGCTGACACACGTCATCTCCCTGCATTCACACTGCCAAGTGTGTACCTATGCAACAGTTTTGCATGTTCTTCACATGTACCCCAAAACCTAAAATGCAATTTAAAAAAAGAACAAAAAAATATCTCCCTCCATTCTAGGCTCCCTCTACCCTCAAATAACATTTCTGATCCCAGCACTTTGGGAGGCCAAGGCGGATGGATCACTTGAGATCAGGAGTTTGAGACCAGCCTGACCAACATTCTACTAAAAATACAAAATTAGCTGGGCATGGTAGCGCATGCCTATAATCCCAGCTACTTGGGAGGCTGAGGCAGGAGAATCGCTTGAACCCAGGAGGTAGAGAATGCAGTGAGCTGAGATAGTACCATTGCACTCTAGCCTGGGACACAAGAGCAAAACTCCATCTCAAAAAAAAAAAAAAAAAGAAAGAAAAGAAAAGAAATTTCTGCATTTTGGGGTGTCTTACACAGTGGGTGACTCAGAGCATGATCCACGAGAAGCTGGAGTCTCTGGAGACCATGCTCTCAGAGCATGTCTGTGGCTGCTGCACTTTGCCAGTTGCCATCAGAATTGGGCAGGGAGGTCCCAAGAAATCACCCTCATTGTATCACATGGGAGCCAAATACATTCCTCCAGCTCCATTACCTAACAGCAGCCCACCTGCTCGCAGGGACAACTACCTAGTTCAGGATGATGACACCTTTCTTTGGCTGTTAGCCTCTTGGCACAGGAAGCCTAGAATAGTCTCACAGTAGCACTAGCTTAAAGTTTAAAGGGATTCTTTCTAGGTCTCTTGATGGAAGTATTTCCCTATCTAGAAATCAGGACCTCTAGGCCCACCTAGAGTTTCACAGAAAAGAAGCTTAAGTTCGTCACAGGGGTCACTGGGAATGAAGAGTATGGTGCCACTCCTGCTTCCATGCCATGTTTTCCAGCCCTATGTGCTCTATGTATTGGGAATGCAGCACCACTTAATGGTTGATTAGAAGGCCTCCCGAGCCCTGGAGGATGGCACCTCAGTCACTCTATAAGGCCAGCAGCTCTGGACGATGGAATGTGCAACAGGGCCAGTGGGTTCCATGCTCAGGCACCCACTGCGATGTCTCCTCTATTGGAAAGTAGGTCCCTGGCCAGATGTGACGTTTTGCAGGAGCCTGCAAAGAGTATTGGTGGATCAATACTCTGTAAACAATCAGAGAGCTGTGCTGATTTTAGCACTACGGGCAGGAAAGGCAAATCCATACCCCAATTACGTGTTCTTTCTAGTCAAGATGAATCACTGGCCATTTTCTACCAAGTGGTTTGGTCTACCTGAGGGCTGCTGATTGGAGGCTCACCGCAGGTCTGTTGTTGGCAGGCAGGACATCCGGCAGTGGCAGTGGCTAGGTCAACCTTCACGAGTGGACACTCACACTGTTGAGCCCATGCATCGCGT
The DNA here is from genome assembly GCF_048565385.1 of Saimiri boliviensis. Classification (NCBI taxonomy): domain Eukaryota; kingdom Metazoa; phylum Chordata; class Mammalia; order Primates; family Cebidae; genus Saimiri; species Saimiri boliviensis. The sequence continues at coordinate 101,304,192 of NC_133461.1, forward strand.
CCACCATGGTCACACTGTTCACGCACCCACTGTGTCAGCCCTGTGGGAGCTGAATGCAGAGGTTGGTTGAGGACAACTGGCTGAGTCATCACATATGCTTGGTTGTTCAGTGCCTCTTTCACAGAAGATGCTCTGAGGTGTGCATTCACATGTGATCCAGAGAGCTTCACCCTTCATACCCATTCCATTAGGTCCAACCACACGCCTCCTTCCCAGTCCTCTTTGTTTTCAATCTTTCTCCTCCCAAGCTTCTGAGAAATGAGCCAGTTCCTTCTACTTACAAGTCCATGTATATTTCTCTTTAAAGGAGCTCCTTTTTTCTACACACGAAATGGATGCCCAGGTACACTGCCCACAGCATTTCCTATTGAGAGGATTTCTCCTGCCAGATTTTCAGGGCCACCCCTGAGTGGGGCCGTAAGGGAGCAGAAGTCCATTTTTGGCTTGTACCACATGCTATGCTGATCCATCTGTGAGCCACACCTGGCCTTTTTCCTCCCCCATCAACTGGTCATAAGGAACCACCCAACCTGATGCAGCTAGAGGTGTGAGTTCAGGAGAGGCGATGGTACAGAAACAGTGGGGAGTTCAGCAGAGGTTGGAGATTTGGGCCATTGGCCCATGCAGCTTTCTGATGCTCTCTGGCTTTGTGTGTGCCCGCCTGGATGTACCACTTCCATCTCACAATATGGTGCTGCTGGTGTCTCCAGATACACGATTTGGTGGGTCTAACAGAACCAAGCTCATAATAGGCAGTTCTGGCTGTAGGATCACTTTTGCTTCATCTCTCTAGGGTCCAGAAACATTCTAGAAGTTGTTTCTCAAACATATAATTCTCTGCTATCGATGGCATTGACCTCACTCCTAAACTCTAAGGGTCTGTATTGTGATTCTCTTGTTAGAGCTTCCATAAACTTTACGTGGCAACTTTTGACCCCACAGATACCACTAATTCCACAGGGTCTGTTGGATTATAAAGGACAATTATTAGCACAGCTTGAACCTCAGCCTGGACCTGCTATAGAGTTCTTTCCAGTTCTGGATACTCCAGAGTTACAGCTGGTGGGAGAGTGGTATTCCCAGTGTGAAATACGCTGCTTTCAGAACCTGAGGCCCACCAGGCCTTGTGCTTACTTCTTAGTGGTAGGAGGTGCAAGATGCAATAATTTGTGCTTTGCTTTGAAGGAGATGTCCCACTGTGCTCCAGATCACTGGACCCTTAAAACCTTTCCTACTGTGGCAGGTGCCTGAATCTTCCATTGGGGTTATCTCCCACCCTCTGGGGCACCCGTCTTATGAAGGCCTTCAGCTCACTTGCCACATCTTGTTCAAGTCATCTGATGAAGGTGAAGTCATTAATATAGTTGGCCAATGTGATATTTGTAGGGACGTCCAGATTGTCCAGGTCTCTTCAGCCTACGTGTGAGAGATGGTGGAAATTAAATGTAGCCCTGAAGCACTACTGTAAATGGATACACTGCCTGTCCCACATGAGTGTGAATTGTTTCTGATCCTCTTTTCTAATGGCAATGGAGAAGAGAGTATTTTCCAGATTAATAGCTGCATACTAGGGCTCAGGTTATCTTAACATGCTCCAGCAAAAGCAAAGGTATTATACTATCTCCAGTGAAGCAGCTGGAACTGGGGCTACTCTTTTAGTGGGTGACTGCCCATTTTCATCCTAAAGGGTGTCTGGTTTCTGTAGAAGCTGGGCTGATGCGATTACCTAGGGATGTAATGGGGACCACCAATCTTCTATCTTTTAGCTCTTTAAGGATGAACTCTCTCCTCCCAACGCAGGATGTGATCTTGGTTTAGATTTACTCTCTTGGCCAGAGGAAAGGTGGAATTTCAGAGGCTGCTGTTTGGCTTTTTCTCAAGCACACACACTGCCACGCCTCTCCCCCATAGGCCAGGGAACCAGTGTGGGACTTCTAGCTCCTAAATATGTCCATTTTCATCAAACATCCAGAGGCAAGGGAGGTGACACCAGATGACTGATGGTGAGCCACTGTGAGCCACACCTAGGACAGAACTCCACACATTACTGGGCTCCCAGTGCCTTCTTGCTAACAGGGGGGGTCCATGCTGACACCTGGGGTGCCCAATCAATGCCAACTTGGAACCTGTGTCCAACAATCCTCCCAATTTCTGAATTTTCACTCTTCCCCAGGGAACAGTTACTGATATAAATGGCCATCGATCTCAGAGAAGGACTTTGAGATGATTATACACTTGTCAGAGTGTTGTAGGACCTCTTCTTCTGAGGATCTTTCATCTGCTTCAGTCAGTAGGCTCCCTTCCTTTGTAGGTTCAGTCAGTAGATTTGAAAATTCGCTCAGGTCTAGAACGTAAGCAAGGAACATGACTTTCATCTGGATGGCTGCCCTCCGCCTCCAGTCACCTCTTTTCGGTTTCTGTTTATTCTATAGGCTGAACAATACCCTTGTTGGCTACTCATCTATCTTGGCTCTAGGGATGCCCATTGTGAATTCAGGAATTTGGAGGCTGATCAGGGAAAGAGATATGACCACTAGATGATAGCAGCACACAATGAACTTGATTTCGGCAATGCTTTGAAAGGACTATGTGTGAGAGAAAGTCCTTCACAGAATGAAACCTTCCCAAAACAAGAGGCCATGCAGAAGGAGAAGAAGGTGAAAGAACTCGGGTGGGAAAGGGGAGTGGCAGAGAAACCTCATGTGTCTAGGCAATGTCACTCAGGGAGTCTCTGGACTGGAGAGCTCCCGGGAGCAGCAGTGGCTTAGGGTCTTTTATAACCCCAGGGCTTGTCTTACCTATGGCTAGCGAATATTGCATACAGATATTTTGCAAGGTATGCAAAGCAGACAGGCTGTAATTAAGTAAAAATCTACTTACTGGGTCTCTATTTAAAGCAACAGGATTCTCTGAAATGAAAACTTTGGGGTTGCCAGGCTTTTGAGCTAATGGTCCCACCCTGCTGCAAAGAAACAATGTAGGGCCAACATACAGGGGCCATGTTTGGCTCCTCTGTGTAACATCATGTTCTATTAGCTGTCTCTATATCTCTCCCTCAGCAAGCCACTGGCTGCCACTCTGATTTAGCTCCTTGTTATACTAATTGCCACCACTTGCCTTTAATGGCCAACTGCTTCCACTGTTGTTAGGGATCCTATCGTCCCCATTGTCGATCCTATCGACTTCCATACTATGGAAGTCCAGTCACCCAACAGCATCTCCTGCCATCTGCCCTGGCCTGCAGAGGACAGCCACTCTTGAATTTCTCAGTGATGTTGGTGCCCCTCTGCCCAGCTCATTTCTTGTGGCTCTCATGAAAAGAATGCCCTCTGGGTTCTCCAGAGGAACAGTTGTCTGGTGAGTTTCCCAGCTATACGTAGCTTTCTGACGTTACTGAATGAATCCTCTGAGCCCTTCTTCTTTTGTCTTTCATGAAAATTCTGAAACTTCCAATTCATTTAGCATCAGCTACTAAGTGACACTAGTATACATGTTTCTCTAAATCATACTTAGTGTGTTAGCAGCATCTCCTAGGATCCCAGAGTCCTGAGGTGCCAGGGTCCTTGCTAAGGTTTAATAATGCAGCATGCCCCCCATATCCACAGGCTCCCTTTACCCAGCTTGATGTTGTGCCCTCTCTACATCTGGCACCCTCAGGAACCATCCCCCTACAGTCTCTCCTGGCATTTGCTAGAACATTTCTGCAAGTTCCAGCTATTCCTTTGGGGCGCAGTTTTCTTCCTATCTTACTGGGTCCAGCACCTCCCTGGCCAGGTCATGTTGGAACCTGATCTTAGTTATTAGTCTTACGATCAAGACTGGAGGTGGGGTCAGAGCCTGAAAGGCACATGACATGGTTTAGCTCAGTGTCCCCACCCAAATCTCATCTCAAATTGTAATCCCCATGTGTCAGGGAAAGAACCTGGTGGGAGGTGATTGGATCATGGGGGCGGTTTCTCCCATGCTGTTCTCATGATAGTTCTCATGAGATATAACAGCTTTATAAGTGTTTGGCAGCTCTTCCTTCCTCTGTCTCTCTCCCTCCTGCCACCTTGTGAAGAAGGTGACTGCTTCCTCTTCAACTTCTGCCATGATTGTAAGTTTCCTGAGGTCTCCCAAGACATGTGGAATTGTGAGTCAATTAAGCCTCTTTCCTTTGTAAATTACCCAGTCTCAGGTATTCTTTATAGCAGTGTGAAAGTGGACTAATACAGGGCATGAGATATCCTGAAAGGTCTAGAGGCCTGCACATTATCTTCAAGCCAATGGGAAGTGCTGACATCTATCAGGGAAGAGTGGCCCACTTCCGCAGGCCCAGAACGTTCAAGGGGCTCGGGAGATCCAAGTTGTTCAAGTGTAGACACTGTCATTCCATCTCTCAAGGTCTCATTTTCGCCAATCAGGGCCCTGGACATCTGAAGCTCTTGTAGGCATCTGCAGGATTTGAGTGTCTCTTGATTTGCTGCCAGAGGACCTCTGGCTTCTGCAGTTAGCTTTTAGCTGGTGATGAATTTCCCTCAGCCTTTCATGGATCTCTAAGGCCTCTTTTGCTTTCAGCAACAGTGATCCAATTCTGTAGACCTTATAATTACCCTACCCTCATTGTTATGGACTGAATATTTGTGTCCCATTACCCACACCTAAATTCATATGTTGAAACCCTAGTTCCCAATGTAATGGTACCTGGAGATGGGGCTTTGGGGAGATAACAAAGTTTACATGAATTGATGAGTGGAGTCTTCATGGTGGGATTAGTGTCCTTATAAAAAGAAGCCAGAGAGTGCTTCTCTCACCAACACCATTTGAGTGAAGGCAGCAAGATGGCAGCCATCTGTAAACCAAAAAAGGAGCCCTCACTAGAAACTGACTATGCTGGCACCCTGATCTCAGACTTCCAGCCTTCAGAACCATGAGAAATACATGTTGGTTGCTTAAACCACCCAGTCTACAGTAGTTTGTTATTGCAGCTGAAGCTGCCTAGAACACTGGTTCACCCACCAGTAACACTGCTCTCACTGTTTTTACTACCAGAGAAAGTTTTAGCAATTGCATAACTGCAGGAGGACGGGGACTCTCTGTACTCCACCTGCCACAAACATGATGGTCCTCACTGCCAGCCTTCCAGCAGGTGATCTACCTCTCCAGCTCTGTTTTTAAGGGTTGCTTCCTAGGACCTCTCCCAGTACCACCTGTTATACATCGTGTTCCCAGGGAAACAAACCCTGGGACTCTAAGAACTGTGGGAACAAGCACTCCATTGGGAAGTGTTCTCAAAACCAAAGCTGGTGAAGAAGCAAGAGAAGTAGACTTGGGTGACAAAGGAAGTTGAACTGCTTCAAGGAATGCGGGATCTGGGATGGCCCTTCAGAGAGGTCTTGAACCAAAACAAGGGGCCTGGCCTTAGCAGTTTTAGGTAAACCAGTCATGGAATGCAGGGGAGAGGGCACAAACTTGGGCAAGATGGCTTCCTTTGACCAAGTATAATTCACTAAGAAGGGCATAGCTGTGAGCTACCATCAGCCAACACTCCAAGCATCTGGGAGCTTGAAGGATGGCACACCACATTATCCATGGCAACCTAGGTCACAGCTTTCCTGCCAAGAAAGCACAAATTCTTCCTTCTCCTGTTCTACTAGGAATTGCCAGGAGGAGTTTATTAGCATATCCTCTAACAAAAAACACGCCAGAGGCCAGGAGTAGGAAGATAGCAGGGACACCTATAATCACCTATCACACCTATAATCCTGTAATAGCAATCTTTGGGAGGCCCAGGCAGGAGAATTGCTTGAGGCCAGGAGTTCAAGATCAGCCTGGGCAATATAGCCAGACAATATTTCTATAAAAACGTGTTAAAATTAGCCAAGATATGGTGGTGCACGCTGTAGTCCCAGCTACTAGAGAGGCAAAGGCTAGAGCAAGCTTGTCTAACCAGTAGTCCACAGGCCACATGCAGCTCAGGTTGGCTTTGAATGCAGCCCAACACAAATTCATAAGCTTTCTTAAAACATTATGAGACCTTTTTTGCAATTTTTTTTTAGCTTATTAGCTATGATTGGTGTCCGTGTATGTTATGTGTGGCCCAAGACAATTCTTCTTCTTCCAATGTGGCCCAGGGAAGCCAAAAGATTGCACACCCAACGGCTAGAGGCTCTCTTGAGCCCAGGGGTTCTAGATTGCAGTGAGTTATAATTGTGCCACTGAGCTCTAGCCTGGGTGACAGGGCAAGGCCATATCTCTAAAAAAAAAAAAGAAAGAAAGAAAGAAAGAAAGAAATGAAAGATGCCCTAACCCTGCCCTTGGGCAGTTACCCTGTTTGTATCTCTTTCTTCAAACGTCCTTTGGATATACCACCTCTCTTCCACACACTCCTTGGCCTTACTCCTCATCTCTTCTCATTTTTTTTTTAACCGTCTCATACCCTTGTTCCTGACAAACATAATTTGCTTGAAGACAAGTGTTATGGGTGAATTTTGACCCCTCTGCCCCACTCTCCAATGTGGTAAGTATCTAAATCCCTAGTATCTCAGCATGGGGCCTTTGCAGATATAATTAAAGTAAGGTCATAAGGGTAGGCCCCAATGCAGTATGGCTGACGGCCCTATAAAAAACAGAAAGAAATGTAGATACGGTGATGCACACAAACACAGGGTGAACGGCAGGTGAAGACGAGAACGGAGAGTAGAGTGGTGCTTCTGCAAGCCAAGAAACATCAAGGACTGCCAGAAGCCAGGCAGGAGGCACTGAACACATTCTCCCCAAGCCTCAGAAGGAACCAGCCCTGCTGATTCCTCGATCTTGGACTTCCAGCCACCAGAGCTGCGAGACAGTACATTGCTGCTGTGTAAGCCCCCAACGTGGTACTTTTTTATGGCAGCCACAGGAAATGAGTACAGCAAGACTGCAGCAAGGAAATAAAGTCAATGTAGAGGGTGAGGAGGGAGCAGATCGGGATGTTTCCCCAGTGAGTGGCTCCATCAAAACTGGAGGCCAGAGGGAGGAGCACAGTTTCCTCAATTTTATGTGTCTGGTTTGAAATGCAGAGTAAGAGGTAACTGTGCCCAGGGCGTGTTTAATAGAGTGGGCCACCCCAGTGAGTCTGTGGGACATCAGTCTGGGACATTCTCATGACCCTGAGTGCTTTGTAAGCTGTGGGACCCTCAAGAATGCAAAGATTTGTGGAAAAGAGAAAGAAGGAAGGGCAGGGCAGGGCAGGACCTTAACACTCATTAAATTCTCTCTCTTTTTTTTTTCTGGAAGGAGTCTTGGACCATCACACAGGCTACAGCACAGTGGCATGATCTCAGCTTACTGCACCGTCTGCCTCCCAGGTTCAAGCGAGTCTTCTGCCTCAGCCTCCTGAGTAGCTGGGATTACAGGTATGCACCACAACACCTGGCTAATTTTTGTATTTTTTAGTAGAAATGGTGTTTCACCACATTGGCCAGGCTGGTTTCGAACTCCTGACCTCAAGTGATTCACCCACCTTAGCCTCCCAAAGTGCTGGGGTTATAGGAATGAGCCACCACACCTAGCACCCAGTCTCTCTTTTTTTTTTTTTTAAGTAAAGTTAGGATCTTACGATGTGGCCCAGGCTGGTCTTGAACTCCTGGGCTCAAATGATCCTCCCACCTCAGCCTCCTAAAGTGCTGGGATTACAGTCATGAGCCATTGCACCCAACTCCCTCTTATCGACACATCTGTGGCCAGCATGTTACTACCTTCGAGAACCAAGTCCTCAGACAGCACTAAGCGTGGAGTTTGCCTGCCCACCAAGTTCCTCGGCTCTCTCCACCATTGAGAGGGTGACATGGGGGGCAAGGGTTCTATGAAGTCAACAGCCAGTACAAGCTCTTCATCATAGAAATGAGAAGGCACCAGCACCAACTCAGCTGCTGTCCTTTCCACCCTCTCCACCTTCTCCAGGTAAAACACAGAGCCATCCGTATTCCCAATGACAGAAAGAACCATTTCTTAGATCACCATTTGTTAAGTAACCAAGAAGCATGGGTGATACTGCAAAGCACAGAAAATTGAGAACAAATTTCAGTTGTATGTGGGTTGCAGGTTCTAATGTAGGCAGAGCACTTCACTTTCATCTGTTATCCCATCTTGACCTCACAATAGCCACATAAGTTATAGAAGGAGGAATGATTCCCATTTAGCAGATGAAAAACTGGATCATAAAGAAATTAAACGGGTATGTCAGACCTAAACAACGAGCAGAACTAGGCTGAAGGAGTTGAACAGTTTTTTAGACCAGCAATTCTATACCCCAACAATGGGTCACAACACACTGTCTTATGAAATAATGGCTTCTGGAATTCATGTTAAAATATTTGTGCTTGCCGGGCGCGGTGGCTCAAGCCTGTAATCCCAGCCCTTTGGGAGGCCGAGGCGGGTGGATCACGAGGTTGAGAGATCGAGACCATCCTGGTCAACATGGTGAAACCCCGTCTCTACTAAAAGTGCAAAAAATTAGCTGGGCATGGTGCCACGTGCCTGTAATCCCAGCTACTTAGGAGGCTGAGGCAGGAGAATTGCCTGAGCCCAGGAGGCGGTGAGCCGAGATCGCGCCATTGCACTCCAGCCTGGGTAACAAGAGCGAAACTCCGTCTCAAAAAAAAAAAAAAAAAAGTTTGTGCTTTCTGTCAACCTAATAGATGTCAGTTAGAAAGGAAAGAACAGAATCAATCATTTTTATAATCTATGATTCCTTAAAGGTGTATTTGGTATTTAAAACACATATCCAAGCCAGTTTTTATTTCTAAACATTACTGGTTTTTTGTTTTTTTTTTTTTTTTTTGGGGGGGGTGGTTTGAGACAGAGTCTCACTCTTGTCACCCAGGCTGGAGTGCAGTGGCAAGATCTCCACTCACTGCAACTTCCGCCTCCCAGGTTCAAGTGATTCTCCTACCTCAGCCTCCCAAGGAACTGGGATTACAGGCATGCACCACCACGCCCGGCTAATTTTGTATTTTTAGTAGAGAGGGTTTTACCATGTTGACCAGGCTGATCTCAAACTCCTGACCTCAGGCGATCCACCTGCCTTGGCCTCCCAAAATACTGGGATTACAGGCATGAGCCACTGAGCCCAGCCACGTTACTGAGCTTTTAAAAGGCTTATGTGTCAAATTTTTGTCTGTAGCAAAAGGTATACCAAAAGGTATTTTAGTGTTTAAAACATAATATCTAAGTGAGTTTTTATTTCTAAACATTACTAAGCTTTTAAAATGTTTATGTGTCAAATTTTTATCTGTAGTGAATATTGCTAACCACATTTTTAAAGGTCAGCAAGAGAACTTTCAGTATATAAAAGTTCATACATAACATCACTTCTTTTATATACAGACAGCAGTTGCAAAGACAGATCTAACTACCTGCACTGTGTTAGTTCCGTCTTTGCAACTGCTGCCTGTATATAAAAGAAAATGTGGTCACTGGGAGTTCATGGAGTCTATGATTCTATTTTGAGCCTTTTCCAAAGGTAATGAAGAAAGTCAGCATTTCTTCAAACTGCCCCAGCAGATTTAACTGACTAATAACTGACAGCCAAAAGAAACATAATTTTGTTCCAGAATGGATCAGGGAAAAGATTCCCCTCACGGCAGTCATGCCAATACACCCTGGCCCACAACTCTATATCCTAGAGGAGATAGGGACGTGGCGCAGATATATTTTAACCACAGTTGAATACACTCCACAGTATTTGTCCCACATTTCTTCTCAGCTGTGTCCTTATGGCCAACAGTCATGACTCTAGCAGACTCCACAAACCCACTGGCTAGCCACATTACATTCTGAAACTTCAGCAAAGCAGTTCTCGCATCTAGTTTGGGTAACAGATGAACAATTCTAGGTGTGGGTAGACGGATGGATGGTAATCATTTCCAACTGCCGTAATTTGGTCTTTATTTAACCAGTGTTAAATAAAGAAAAAATCAGAGTCCGTGAGAGTTATTTAAATAAAAAGTTTGACAATTGCATTTAGTAATGGCAAACTTCAGATGGCAGTCAGGATGGTTAAAACATCACACTCAGGGAGGCCACAGGCCTGAATTTAACCCTCACTGCCCCTGGTGGTTTTCTTTTCCATCAATATTGCTTATAATTCTCCAGCCCTTCTGCCACCTGAAAATGCCAAGTGTCTGGGTGAGAGGTGCCAGGGAAGTCAAAGCAAACCCACCAGGGTGCACGTTCTGCTAGCAATGGCATTTTCCCATACCACAGGAAGAGGAGATCAGGATTTAAAAAAAAAAAAAAAGTCTTTGATTTGAGGTTCAGGGGTACACATGCTGATTTCTTAAAAAGGCAAATTGTGTCATAAGAGTTTGGTGTACAGATTACTTCATCACCCAGGTAATAAGCATAGTACCCAATAGTTAGTTTTTTTGGTTTTGGGTTTTTGTTTTGTTTTGAGACAGGGTTGGACTCTGTCACCCAGGCTGGAGTGCAGTGGTGTGATCTTGGCTCACTGCAACCTCCACCTCCAAGGCTCAAGCAATCCTCCCACCTTGGCCTCCCAAGGAGCTGGGACTACAGGCACATGTCATCACACCTAGCTAATTTTTGTTTATTGTTTTTTTGTTTGTTTGTTTGGTTGGTTTTTTTTTGTAGAGATGGGTTTTCACTATGTTGGCCAGCCTGGTCTTGAACTCCTGAGCTCAAGCAATCTGCCCACCTCAGCCTCCCAAAGTGCTGTAATTACAAGTGTAAGCCACCGCATCCGGCCTAAAGTTATTCAGTCCACATCCTCCTCCCACCCTCCACCCTCAAGCAGATCCCAGTGTCTGTTGTTCCTTTCTTGGTGTTCATGGGTTCTCATCATTCAGCTCCCACTTATAAGTGAGCACACACACAGTGTTTGGTTTTCTGTTTCTGCATTAACTTGCTTAGGATAATGGCCTCCAGCTCCATCCATGTTCCTGCAAAAGACATGATCTCGTTCTTTTTTATGGCTGTTTAGTATTCCACAGTGTATATGTACTGCATTTCCTTTGTCCAGTCTACTGCAGATACACATTTAGGTTGACTCCGTGTCTATGCAATTGTGAATAATGCTGTGCAGAGGTCAGGATTTTTAATACTTTATGCCTATCATAGGTTAAGACTAACTATATAAGAACTTAAATCTCCCCTATCTGATCCACAAGAGGGGCAGGAAGTAGAAACATGGGAGTGACTACCGTGGATTAAGGGGTAATGAGGAGGTAAGCCACACTGTCCAAGATGGTAACCATCAGCTACATATGGCTTTGAGCATTTGTTGTGTGTCTCACACAACGAAGAAACTGAATTTTCAGTATTATTTCATTTTCATCCATTTAAATTTAAATAGACACCTGTGATGGGATAGCATTGAGTTTGAAAAAGAGAAATAACAGAATCAGCAAAATAGTTCACGTTTCTCAGAGACCTTTGATGTAGAGTTTCTCATTTGAGCCTCATAACATCACACGTTGGGCAGGATGAGCAGGTGATATTACCTGCATTTTAAGTAGACATAAAAAAGATAAACGGACTCATTTATAGTCATTAGGTAGTTTATGAGAAAAGCATGCCTCCAACTCACAATTTCTGACAACCCACTCAGAGCTTTATCCATGCTATCTGTATAATAATGATGACAATAATGCATTAAAGGCATAATTAATATTATGGACTGCTTGCTGTACACGAGGAAGCTCGTCACATCTGTGGCTCTGTGCTTCCCAGCCGTTTCCACATTGCGGCTCTCAAAGAAAATGAAACCAGAGATACAGCACACCAGGGTAAGCTGGGGTAAACTACACCCCTCCAGTGTGCCATCCGAAACAATCCATTACACTCAATTTACATTTTATAATTAAGACAAAAATAAAATGCAGTGTAACAGGGTAGATATTCATTGTTGATTTTGTATAAAACTTCCATATGTTTCAAACCTGAGCTTGCTTCTTTGACCATGTCTTTTAAAAGTTACCTTTTACGCTGGAAATGGCTATTCATAGCCAGGCATGATGGCTCCCGATCGTAATCCCAAAACTTTGAGAACCCAAGGCAGGTGGATCACTTAAGGTCAGGAGTTCGAGACCAGCTTGGTCAACATGATGAAACCTCATATCTGCTAAAAATACAAAAACTGGCCAGGTGTGGTGGCAGGCACCTGTAATCCCAGCTACTCAGGAGGTCAAGGCACAAGAATCATTTGAACCTGGGAGGTGGAAGTGCAGTAAGTTGAGATCGTGCCACTGCACTCAGACTAGATGACAGAGTGAGACTCTGTCTCAAAATGAAAGAAAAAGAAAGAAAGAAAGGGGGGGAAGAGAGAGAAGAGAAGAGAACAGAACAGAAGACAACAGAAGAAAAGAGGCTATGCACAATCTCTGACCCAATTTTTCCTAAGGATGACCACTTGAATTTTTTTTTCAGATGGAGTCTTGCTCTGTTGCCCAGTCTGGAGTGCAGTAGTGTGATCTTGGCTCACTGCAACCTCCACCTCCCAGGTTCAAGTGATTCTCCTGCCTCAGCCTCCTGAGTAGCTGGGATTACAGGTGTCCACCACCACGCCCAGCTAATTTTTATATTTTTAGTGGAGATGGGGGTTTCACCAGGGTTTGTCAGGCTGGTCTCGAACTCCTGACTTCATGATCCGCCCGCCTCAGCCTCCCAAAGTGCTAGGATTACGGGCATGAGCCACCGCGTCTGGCCAATCACTTGAATTTTTCATTTTGATGTTCACCTTTGGAGAGAAATTTTGTTCACCCAAATAGGTCACATAATTTTTATACCAGTTTTTACAACCATTCAGAAATGTACACATCGAAATAATAATCTAAAGAAATTATAGCTAAAGAATCCATCAGGTCTTTAACTGACAAATATAACATTGGAATTTCTGTAAGAATGTTGGTTGTATTTGTCTGTTTGCATTGCTATAAAGGAATACCCAAGGCTGGGTGATTTATAAAGTAAAGAGGTTTATTTGGCTCACAGTTCTACAGGCTGTGCAAGAAGCATGGTGCATGCATCTACTTCTGGTGAGGACCTCAGGTGGCTTCCACTCACGGCGGAAGGTGAAGGGAGGTGGTGTGTGGAGACCACATAGCAAGAGAGGAGGCAAAAGAGAGAGGGGGTGATGCCAGGCTCATTTCAACAATGAGGAGAGAACTCACTCATTCCCTGACCTCTGCCGCAGCACTATTCACAACACCAGAGACACGGAGTCAACCTAAATGCCTATCAGCAGTAGACCGGATAAACGAAATGCAGTATATATACACCATGGAATACTAAACAGCCGCAAGAACGAGATCACGTCCTATGCAGGAACATGGATGGAGCTGGAGGTCATTATCCTTAGCAAATTAACACAGGAACAGAAAACCAAATAGCACACGTTCTCACTTATAAGTGGGAGCTAAATGATGAGAACTCATGAGAATGGCATTGAGCAGTTCACGAGGGACCCGGCCCCATGACCCACACACCTCCCTGTTGACTCTACTTCCAACGCTGGGGATCAAATTTCCACATGAGGCTTGGTGAAGCCAAGCAAACCATACACAAATGACGCGGCTATATATGCAATGCATTTATCAGCAGGAAATGTAAGAAAAGATTCAAAGAGCTGCTCTGAAATATATATTTCGAAACACTATCTTGATAAGTTGAAATTCAAAAGACTTTTCTAGTTTTCCTAAATATAAGACACAAACTAAAACACATTCTGGCATATTCATGGCATCTATAAAATATTAAGCATGAAAAGGGACCCGTGTTGACAATTTTTGGCTTATGAGCAGCAGAACCCCATCAAACTTTTCTCAAAGAAAAACTTCAGAATCATGACAAAATTCTCATTTGCAGAATGTTCGTGCATTTTTGGCACGGATATCCTGCAGCTCGCTTAGATGACACTTTAAAAGGGTACCACAGACAGACAAGCATCTGATTTGCAAAAGCAGAGGTTGTGTTTGTTTGTTGTGTTTTGAGTTTGGAGTCAAGGTCTCGCTCTGTCACCCAGGCTGGAGTGCAGTGGAGCAATCACAGCTAACTACAGCCTCCAACTCCTGGGCTCAAGCAATCTTCCTGCCTCAACTTCCTGAGAAGCTGGGACTACAAGTGCACATCATGACTGCCCAGCCAAGGAAGAGGTTTTTGACTGTCACCTGGAACTGGGCACACCAGGGATACCTGTGTCCCCTGCAAGGCTACCTGCAGGACACTCACGTCCCCTGCCTGCACCTTGAGCACCTAGAGCACAAACGCCATGTGGCCCCTGGGGTCCCTGGCTAAGAGGGGCGGAGGAGCCTTCAGCACCTGGCTGCTGTCATCAATTTCAGGTCTTCAGCCGGCAGGACTGCCCTCAGCACATTGCAGCGAATCCAGTGCCTACATCCCTCGCCACGCTCCGTACCTGCAGGCAGGGCTGGCTTCATGGGCTTGCAAGTTGTGACCACACAGGGCCATATGCTCAGAAGGGCTTTGCAGTTACTTCATGCTCTGTTGTCACTGACTTGAAATTCCTGATGATTTTTTTAACAACAGAGCCTGCATTTACTTTTCACCCTTGACCCCGTAAGTTATGCAGCCAGCCCTCCTGACACTGCTCACAACCTAAAACTGGTACCTGGGGCCTTGAAGCAGACCCTGTCCCCTCAGAGGGCTGTGTATCTCACAGCAAAGTACACATCAGCATGTAGGCTGGGAAACTCTGCAACACCTCATTTAATCCTCATGACAGTCCTGTAAGACACCCCCATTCTACAGATGAGAAAATAAACATTTAGAATAGCCACGTAACCTCTCCATGGCCAAACAGAGTCAGCAACGTTTGCTGGGCTCGAGTCGTGGGAGCTTTCACTGACTTGGACACAGCGCTGTGAAGGCCTGAGATAAGATACGCAGACATGGATGCACCCAGTTCCATTCCAACACCACTGTCTGGCTCAGGGACCACATTCTGAAGCCTGCCAACCTTTAGTCCTGGGCTTCATCCACTGTTTCTATTAATAATACTAGAAAAAGTAGCAAAAAAGACAGCAAGCTATTAGCTGGAAATGTGAGAAAAGACTTAAAGGGCTACTCTGAAATATATATTTTGAAAAACTATCTTGATAAGATTGAACTCGAAAGATTTTCCTAGTTTTCAAAAATATAAAACACAAACAAAGATGTGTTCTGCCACATTCGTGGCATGTCTAAAATTTTCAGCATCAAAAGGTGACCGGCATGGCCAGTTTATGGCTTATGAGCATAGAACAGCTTGTCCACCAGTCTTCCAGGGAAGGGACCATAGGGCTCTGACCAACCAGGGGCAGCCTGTCTCCACACCAACCCAGCACACATACCCCTGTGCTCACTGCCACATCTCACAGTCAGCAATATTTGCTGGGCACGAGTCATGGGAGGTTTGACTGACTTGGACATAACCCTGTGAAAGCCTGAGATAAGGCAAGCAGAGACGTAAGCCTCCTCTAGCCATCCCCATGCACGCATGCACACACACACACACATACATGCATACACATGCCCACATACACATGCATGCACATGCATACACACATACATAAAAGCCACATACAGACACACATGTACACAAAATACCTACACACGTGCATGAATATGCATACACATGCATAAACCACACACATGTACACAAAACACCTACACACATGCATGAACATGCATATACATACAAACTACATGCAGACACACATGTACACAAAACACCTACACACATGCATGAACATGTATATACAAACTACATGCAGACACACATGTACACAAAACACCTACACACATGCATGAACATGCAGACACATACAAACTACATACAGACACATACACAAAACACCTACACGCATGCACGAACATGCAGACACATACAAACTACATACAGACACGTACACAAAACACCTACACGCATGCATGAACATGCAGACACATGCATAAACCACACATGTGTACACAAAACACCTACACATGCATGAACATGCACATGTATGTACACACTCACGCGCACACACACACAATTCTGATGGAGGTCAGCCTTCCGCAGGGAGCTGTGGTCAGGGCAGTCGCTTGCCGCAGAGCTCAGCACTCTTACCCTGACCATTGTTCTGTGTACAGAAACAAACTCCCGGCCAACTTTGGCCTTTCTTTCATGCCTGTAACTCCCAACTGAACGTTGTTAGACAGACGCTTGGATTTGACAGACAGCAAGTGTGAGACACTCATGTCACTTCCGCTGTGAGAGCTTTGATGTCCTGAGTGTAGGTCAGTGGCACGGGCCACCGTCAGAGGCCCGAGTCACCCTGTTCCTCTCTGTGCAGCCCTAAGGGAGGAGCAGGCTGTGTGGCAGTGCAGGACTCCGCTCCCTGCTCTTCGGCTCACAGAGTGAACCTCTGCTCTCCAAGCAGCCCCCTCTCCCCGGGCTACTGTTCAAGCCTCCAGACTCTTTCCCAAACTGCTAAACCTTGGGGGAACACAGGCTTTTATGACAAGTTTTATTAGTGATGCCTCCTGTGCTAACTCTCTGAGATGGGTCAATGCTATTAACCCCATTTTACAGAGAGAAGAAGAGCCCCAGAGAGGTCAAACGCTTCCCTCAAGGTCATGCAGCATGTGTGGGGCAGAGGTAATTAGCCCCAGCCTGTCTGTTGGGCCAAGGGACAAGGAGGGTGTGTGATGCAGGGGTCTGGGGAGGCCACTCTTAAAGGTCCTGGAACGTGGACTTTAGGAAACCAGAGCTGGGCATGGAGGTGGCATCCAGCACCTTTGTGGCTGTGTGACACCCTGCCTGTCCCACCTGCTCTGTCCTGCCTCCTGCCCCCAGCCCCGACTTGCCTTTTGCTCTGGAGAATGTCTCAAAGCAACAATGCAAAACTACAAAAGACAAAGAGAACTAGTTTGAGGCGAGGGTAGTAGACCAACTGCTTAAATGTAGCTAGGCTGTGGCTTATCAAAAACTTCAGTGGTTTGGCCAGCCCTCATGGCTCATGCCTGTAATTTCAGCACTTTGGGAGGCCTGGGTAGGAGGATCACTTGAGGCCAGGGTTTGAGACCAGCCTGGGCAACATAGTGAGAGCTTGTCTCTACAAACAAAATTTAAAAATTAGCCAGGCGTAGTGGTGCATACCTGTAATCCAAGCTACTCAGGAGGCTGAAATAGGAGGATTTCTGGAGCTCAAGAGTTTGAGGCTGCATTGAACCATGATTGTACCACTACACTCCAGCCTAGGCAAAACAGCAAGACCATATCTCTAAAAATAAAATTTAAATTAAAAAAAAAAGACAGCTTCAATAGCTATGGGAGCTTCTGGAACCATCAGCCAGAGTCCAAAGGAAGAAGAGTAAGAAACTGGGTTATTTCCATCCTGATTTTCCTCCAGCCGCTGCCAGAACACACAGGTCTCCCCAGACGAACGGCTTGCCCCAAGAGGGCGGGGCGGGGGACGCTGCACTACCCACTCTAGGCTTCTCTCTGCCAGTCCCCAGCACTTTGCATGTGGTTGGACACACAGGAGAGGCTTGTACCTACTTGTGGAAAGGGCATGAAAGAAGGCGGCCAGGCTAAGACTACAGACATGCGAACTGGGAAAACCCAAAAACCAAAGGCCACAAACCTCAGCTCAGAAGGCAGGTCCCCTCCGCCACAGCCTGTGTTTATGCCTGGCTCTCCCCGGGACACTGTCAACCGGCAAAGCTGCGAGCATGTGCCGGTAACAGGGCATCCTGGGAGAGAGCCCAGGCCTGAGTGAGCGCCACTGAGCTTGTGAATTTCGGCTGCCAGAGGCACGTGCCTTTGCCAAATGCAGCTGGCCCCTGCCAGTTCTGGAGGTTCTCAGGAATAGACAGGCCCCAGATTCCCGGGCTTATGGCTGTGCACATATAGGAGCCAATGGGAAAGCCACCTATGGGGCAGGGAGGAGCTTGATGTCTTCCTACTTAACACCGTCCTTCCTCATCCTCCTGGTCTTTCTGCCCAAGGATCCTACTCTTCAGCAAGTCTTTATCCTGCAAGCTGGAATGCAGCTTTATTTTCCAGCTGATTTGAGTAACGTTTCTGTTACCTGCAACCTAAGAACCCCAGTGATTCACCTCCCAGGATCACTGGGAGGTGCAATTGCACACAGAGCACTCAGCACAGAATCTGATACGCGGGAAGCACGTGGTACCTGCCCATCGTCATTGTCTTCAGATTATTATGAATATTGCTGTTAAATACACGTGGATGCATCAAAAAAACTGCATATTGACCGATTCTAATTTTCTGGCTGTGCGCACACACCAACATTCGCTTTAGCTAAGTTCCACCTTCCTATTACAGGGCCAACCTCAAATCAAACCACCCGAGGAGCCCTTGAAAATGACTGTGCCCTCGCCAACCCCTCTCCACTGAACTCTCATCCTCCCTCCCCTGCATCCCAGGTTTACCTAGTGCAGCATGTAACTGTGATAGAATCATGCTGACCAGGGCTGCTGTACATGGATGTAGAGCTGGACACAGCACAGCCCTCTCTGCCTTGTGGAGTAGGCCTGTACGTTCTACCTGGGCTTTCTCTTCCCAGCTAGAATGTGAGCATCCCAAGAAAGCAGAGCCCACTTGTTCTTTTCTTTTTAAAAACAATTCATTACTTTTTTATTTTAGAGACAGGGTCTTACTCTGTTGCCCGGACTACAGTGATGCAATCATACCTCACTGCAGCCTCGAACTCCTGGGCTCAAGTGATCCTCCCACCTTAGCCACCCAAGTAGCTAAGACCACAGATGTGCACCATTCGGCCCAGCTGTTTTCAAAATGTTTCGCTATCTTTCCCAGGTTGGTCTCCAACCCCTGGCCTCAAGCAATCCTCCTGCGTTGGCCTCCCAAACTGCTGGGACAACAGGTATGAGCCACTGCACCAGCTGTATGCTTTCTTTTGTTCCTCTGTAAGATCTAGGGTGATGCTGACAGCATGATAGAAAGGAAACTGATATTTACAGAGCATCCCCCATGAGTCCGACACCAAGCGGATGCTTTACCCATTTTCTCACATTAACGCTCACAGCAGTTCCTCAACAAGGTCATTGTTTATATCCCTCAGGCCACACCAGGGTGGCAATAAAAATAGTCACAGTGAAACTCTTGGAAAATTGTCATCCCTGGCTTCAACCTCACTGCAAACCCCAAACCATGTCAGATGCCGCCCTCCCCACATAGTTTGGAGATCCCCCACGATGCGGCTTACCTGTACCCTGCGGGCCACCGTCTTGGCACTTGCCATCTTCCCTGCCACCACCCACGTCCTAGTGTCTGTCCACTGCTGAGCCTATCGTGGAGTCCCCCGATGAGATGGAGAGCACTGGCCTGCGTGGCTGCCGTCACCCCAGACTCCATGCTTCAGGTGCCACCCCACGGCCCACGTCCTTCCCTGCTGTCCACCCGAGTGCACTGTCTTCCTTCTTGCACCTTCCAATCCCGTCGCTTGTCTCCTGAACTCACTCATGTCTACACCCCACCCTTCCTTGTTGATGACTCTCAACCCAGGGAAAGCCTCTGGAGACTTACTTCATCCCCTCCTTCCCTGGCTGCCTCACATTGTTGAGGAAAAGCCATAAAACCCTGCCGCCGTGACCACCCCCTGCCCATGCTCACCTTAGCCAAGTGCTCTCTGATGCTTGGTCATTCTTTTATTCATTTCTTGCCAACTATTAAACTCTTCCATACCCTGTCCCCTCCTCCAGAGGCACCTGCCTCACCCTTAGGAGCAACTTCCTCTTGTATTTCATTGATGTAGATGGATCTTGCTTTCCCCATTCCTCTCTCCAGCCCCCGAGTCCTTACCCTCCAAGTCCCACATCCCTTTCTAGCCTTGTAGACTTGGCCAAGATGACAGCATCCTCTTGGCCAAAGCCAGTCTCACCCAGCACTTTCTCCTCCTCTAGGACCTCGAGAGCTGTTAACTCTCTGCCCCGCCTCCTGTGCCGCGCCTCACCTGATTCCACCTGGCCCTCTTCACATCTGCAAGGGAGTAGGTTTCCTCTTTGCTTTCATGCGCTCCTTCCAGCTTCTGCTCTTTCCCATTCAGCTTCCAGAAATGAATCACTCTCCCTGCTCCCTCCCTCTCCTTCTTGCCTTCAATCGGGCCTCTCCCCAACGGCTCTCCTGAAACCACTTTCACAGAGGCGTATGACCTCAGTGCAACCCACCTGCCTGTTCCCCAGGACCTGACCCCAGGGAATGACATCCCTTGGTGAGCAGCTCTCCCCGCTGCCCATGTGGCCGTGGCACCCTGCGCCCCTCTAACACGCCTCCACTCTCCCTCCCTGATCCTCTCCTTCCGCAGCAGGTGCCTTCAGAGAAGTGCCTCTTCCCACCCTCAACCCCTTCCCCTCTCCACAGAATCCACAGGTGCCACTCTCTTCTCCCCAGGAAGATGATGCCTGGCTCGGATCTCCTGTCTGACCTCCGTCTCCAGCCCCAAAGCTGCAGCCTGGCCCCTTCCTTCCTGAAGCCACTGCGCTGGTGCCACGTTCCTGCACCTGAATTTCACCACGTTCCCCTCGTGCTCAGTGACCTGCAGCTCTTCCTGTCAACCCACAGAACAGCGTGGGACTGTGGAGTCTAGGAACCTGAAGTTGGAAGGAGACTTTAGGACTCTTATCTTGTTGAAACTCTGATCCAGAGTAGGGATGCCCGTCACAATATTCCTGGACGGATTTCATCGAGTCTTTGCTTACATGTCTGTACCGATGGGAAGCTCACTCTTTCACTAGGTGCCATGTTCTATTTTAAAACAGCTATTAAATGGGCCTGGTCTGGTGGCTCACACCTGTAATTCTAGCACCTTGCGGAGCTAAAGTGGGAGAATCACTTGAGCTCAGGAGTTTGAGACCAGCCTGGGCAACATAGTGAGACCTCATCTCTACTAAAAAAATTTTGTTAAATTATTTTGACCAGGCATGGTGGCTCATGCCAGCACTTTGGGAGGCCGGCGGATCACAACATCAGGAGTTCGAGACCAGTCTGACCAACATGGTGATAACCTATCTCTACTAAAAATAGAAAAATTAGCCGGGCATGGTAGTGGGCACCTGTGATCCTAGCTACTCAGGAGGCTGAGGTAGGAGAATCATTTGAACCTGGGAGGGAGAGGTTGCAGTGAGCTGAGATCATGCCATTGCACTCTAGCCTGAGCAACAGGAGGAGACTCCGTCACACACACAAAAATTATTTTTTAAAATTAGCATAGTTATTAACTGGTTATTAGGTCCATCTCCCACTGGTCCTGTAAAGCAGGCTCCCTTGGCGTCATGTGGTCTGGTTTTCCTCTTCTCCTTCACATCTTTCCCAGACTTCAGCCTCAATGGTTACCCACTGTTGCCCGGAACCTGCCTCCCCTCCTGCGTCCACACTCACACTTGTGCTGATTCTCATCAGCAGTGTCTTGGGTCCTCAGCTCAGCCTTTCCTCCCCTCCAGACAGTGGAGACAGCAGCTCCCCCAGGGATTTTCCCAATCTCTCCAACAAAATTCCCTTCCTTCTCTTTTGAAACCTCTAAGAACTACTTTGCTTATCCTCTTATCTACTTATCCCTCAGTCTCCTCCTCCATTCATTCACTCACTCGTTCGTTCAGTCAGCCAGTCAGTCCACAACACTTCTTGAAGCCACACACTGGCCCAGGCTGCCTGCTGGGCACCAGAGACACCACAGAGAACAAGACATGGAGCCCCTGCCTGGGGGAGGGAGCCTGTAGACACCCAGGGAAGGTAGGTACTCAGTGCCAGGCACCATAAAAATGAGTTGAGAGTTAGCAAAGGAGAACCCCAGGAAGCTCCAAGAGCGTGCGCAGGAGGGATCTAACCTGGCCAGGTCCAGGAGCAGCTGCCTGAGGAAGCACTGCTACCCTGAGACCCAGATGACACAGAATAAGGCAGGTCATCGTTTAAGGGTCTGAAGGAAGTTCTCCATGGCTGGTTCACAGAAGATGAGAGGGACCAGGCCAGGCACGGTGGCTCATTCCTATAATCCCAGCACTTTGGAAGGCCGAGGTGGGTGGATTACTTGAGGTCAGGAGTTCGAGACCAGCCTGGCCAACATAGTGAAACCCCATCTCCACTAAAAATACAAAACTTAGCCAGGTATCCCAGCTACTAGGGAGGCTGAGGCAGGAGAATTGCTTGAACTCAGGAGGTGGAGATTGCAGAGAGCTGAGATAATGCCATTGCACTCCAGCCTGGGTGACAGAGCAAGATTCCATCTCCAGAGGAAAAAAAGAAAAAGAAGTTGAGAGGAGGGACCACAGTAAGAAAAGATGGAGCTCGGAGGACTTGGAAAATTATGCTAAGGACACCATTTTAAACTCGACAGTAACTGGAAATCACTAAAGTGCTTTACTGAAAAGTGGCAGGGTCAGTTTATTATGTTTGAAACATCTCTCCTATTTGGTTTTAACTTTCCTGTACATTGGTCTATGCTCTTTTTCAGCCCCTATAATGTCTGACCTAATGCGTAGGGTAAAGCAGGTGCAGTAATTAATAAATGTTTGTAGAACTGAATTTAGGAAATAAAATATCTTTAGTCACTGTATTCTGAAAGATGAAAGCTAATTAACTCTGTGTGATGATAGTCTCTAAAGCCAAAAATGATAACAATAAGTTAAAGGGACACATTTGTTCATTAAAATAGTAAAAACTAGAAAAGGAAGCAATGTCGAGATCTTAGAGAATGAAAATCTGTCCTGGATCAAAGGTAAATGTTATCCAAGAATGCAGGTATCTATTAAGAGGGCTGATATTTTGAAGCATCTAAATTATTAAAATCAATTTTTCCTCATTGAAAAAAAGTATTAACCCTAGGAAGCACTTCCTTAAACCTCAAGGTATTGGGGGCACATTAGTTAGACTCTCATGATGGGTGTCTATTGGAAGCGGCTCCCGTCTGAACATGAAACTTGGGGTACTCATGTAGGGCCATCCTTTCGGCATCTATATCTCTTGTTTCTTAGTTTTCACAAACATGCAGGATAACGAGAGATGTCAGCGATGGGAGAAACTGCCTTTTCGGGAGGAATACAATGTAACTCACCACTATCTTTGCAACTTTTCTATAAATCTCAAATTAACCCCCACAAAAGTTTAACTTAAGAGAAACAGAAAGGCTGGCAGATCGGGGACCCCCAGTGAGGGCAAGACAGCATTAAATCACAACACAGGATATAAGATCGGCTGGGCCAGGATAGGCAGTGACGGAGTCCTCGGAGATCTCAGTCCCAAGACCCCAGGAGCAGAATGCGAGGATGGCCCTCCTAAGGCCTGGAACCCACTGGGATAGCCAGACTGGTCCTGTTCTCACCTGAAGAAGCAGTTCAGTTAATGCTTAGTTCTTAACCACTCAGTTCATCAGCATGTTTACATTTGGATAGGGTCATGCCAATGGTTTAAAATTCTTGTTGTTTTTTTTTTTATATAAAAGACGTAAACAAATGATTCAATAAATAAGTGCTTGGGAAAGAAGGGGCACCTCTTCCTTAGAGAAGAATTCCGAATAGCACAGGCAGATGCCATCACCTCTAGGAAGCAGAGCTTAGCTCTCCATGATGTTGAGAATGGACTGGAATTAGCGACTAACTTCTGAAGTAAAGGAGGAAAGAGTCACTTGACATGAGAGAAACTTGCAGATGCGACCTCGGCCAAAGGATGCTATTAGCATCACCTGTGATGCTGTGTGGCTGTCACCCCTCAACCCCCGATGTACACTGATGAGAAAGGCACTTCATCTCACTGGTATCTTTTCCGAAATCCCATAACCCCAGCCAAGTCATGACAAAAACCTCTGACAATACAGATCGAAGAGCATTCTACAAAAAACCTGATGGGTACTCCTCAAGAACGTCAAGGTTAAAAAAAAAACAAACAAAAAAAAACATGGAAAGACTGAGAGACGGCACATCCCACCAGAGATCGAGGAGACGTGATGATTAAATGCAAGGTGGTCCCCGGGACTGGATCATGGAACAGAAAGAGGCACGAATGGAAAAGCTGGTGAAATTCAAAGTCTGAAGTTCAGTTAACGGGAATGTACTAAAGTTGGTTTCTCAGTCTGGCAAAGGTATTGTGGTCACATAAGATGACAGCATTGGGGAAAGTGGGTAAAGGGTACGCGGGAACTCTCTGCTGTCATTGTAGCTTTTCTGTAAATCTCGGATTAATCCAATATAAAAAGTTCATTAAAAATAAAAATAAAAAAAACAAGATAACTGGACATGGTTGCTCATGCTTATAATCTCAGCTACTCAGGAGACTGAGGCAGAAGGATGGCTTGAGATCAGGAGTTCAAGACCAGCCTGGGAAACATTGTGAGACCTTATTTTCAAAAAATAAAAATAGGCGGGGCATGGTGGCACGCATCTGTAATCCCAGCACTTCAGGAGGCCAAGGCAGGCAGATCACCTGAGCTGAGCATGGCCAACATGTCAAAACCCCATCTCTACAAAACAAAAATTAGCTGAGCGCAGGGCCATGCACCTGTAGTCCCATGTATTCGGGAGGCTGAGGCAGGGGAATTGCTTGATCCTGAGAGGCAGAGGTTGCAGTGAGCTGAGGTCAGTCCATTGCACTAAAGCCCGGATGACAGAGCGAGACCTTGTCTCAAAAAAATATATAAAATAGGCTGGCACAGTGGCTCACACCTGTAATCACAGCACTTCAGGAGGCCAAGGTGGGTGGATTACCTGAGATCAGGAGCTCAAAGCCAGCCTGGCCAACATAGTGAAACCTGGTCTCCACTAAAAATACAAAACTTAGCCAGGCGTGGTGGCAGGTGCTTGTAATCCCAGCTACTCAGTAGGCTGTGGCAGGAGAATCACTTGAACCCAGGAGGCGGAAGTTGCAGTGAACCAAGATCGCGCCACTGCACTCCAGCCTCAGTGAGAAGAGCGAAACTCTGTCTAAAAAAAAAAAACTATATATATATATGTGTACGTATATATGTGTGTGTGTATTTTTACACACACACACACACACACACACACACATATATATATTTGTGTGCATAAAATAAAAACAAAACCAAGATGTAGAAATAAACAGAAACAGAATGTGATGCTAGGTGTTTTTTCTTTTAATTCTGAAAACGTCAACTGTTTGTAATTAAAGGTCTTTTTCTTTTTTTTTTTTTTTCAGAGGAGACCATTCTGGAGTCCTAGTGAACTCTCTCCTCTAACACCCTGGTAGCAGTGTGACCAGGATTGTCCTGGTTTTGAGTTGTATTTTTTTCTTCAGATGATGTAAATGTTTGATGAAAGTATCTAGTAGGTTTTAACAAGCAGGACGGGAGCTCAGCCTCACTAAAGCCTGTATTTGCAGCCTGGTATCATCCCAGGAGAATATCCTGGTTTCTAAAGCAGAGGCGAGCTGTTTAAGAGACCCAAGGTGCCTCTTGTGAGGAGACGCCGATAAGTAGGATGGCTGAGGATGTCTGTAGTGACACTGTCCCCACCGCATAAATGCCTTCTGACCTCAGTCTCTCTACTTTGCATTTATAAAATTCACAGTTCAAGGAGGATCATTCTAATTGGCAAAAGGACTTTTCTTTACAGAATAAATAAGTGTAGAATGAGCGCCTGTAATGCATTCGAAAACTCATTCATGGATGCAGTCAGCATATGTGCGCTGGTACTCCACCCTGCGCCGGGCATTGACACACAGCCTCTACATTCTAATTGGGGAGGTGGATTTAAAAGTAGAAATAAACAGCCAGGTGCTGGGGCTCACGCCTGTAATCCCAGCACTTTGGGAGGATGAGACTGGTGGATCACAAGGTCAGGAGTTCAAGACCAGCCTAGCCGACATGATGAAACCCTGTCTCTACTACAAATACAAAAATTAGCTGGGTGTGCTGGCAGGTGCCTGTAGTCCCAGCTACTCGGGAGGCTGAGGCAGGAAAATCACTTGAACCCAGGAGGCAGAGGTTGCAGTGAGCCAAGATCACACCACTGCACTCCAGCCTGGACGACACAGCGAGACTCCATCTCAAAAAAAAAATAAAAACAAAAAGTAGAAATAAGAAAGATAATTTCTGGGTATACTAGTCTGCTCAGGTCACCAGAACAACATACCACAGACTAGGCAGCTCTAACAACAGAAATGTATTTTCTCGCAGTCCAGAGTCTGAAAGTCTAAGACCAAGATGTCAGCAGGGTTGGCTTCTACCAAGGCCTCTTTCCTTGGCTAGCAGATGGTCACCTATTGCTGTGTCATCCCCCAGTCCTCCTTCTGCGCGTGTATTCCTGTCATTTCTTTCTTTTCAGGACGGTGCCAGTCTTATAAGACTAAAGCCATACCATTACAACCTCATGTACCCTTAATTACTTCCTTAAAGACCCTACTTCTGGCTAGGCCCAGTGGCTCACACCTGAAATCCTAGTACTTTGGGAGGCCAAGATGGGTAGACCACTTGAGGTCAGGAGTTCAAGACCAGCCTGGCTAACACAGTGAAACCCCATCTCTACTAAAAATACAAAAATTAGCCAGGCATGGTGGCACACTTCTGTAATCACAGCTACTCGGGAGGCTGAGGCAGGAGAATTGCTTAAACCTGGGAGGCGGAGGTTGCAGCAAGCTGAGATGGTGCCACTGTACTCCACCAGCCTAGGTAGCAGAGCAAGATGCCACCTCGAAAAAAACAAAAAACAAAAAACAAAAAAAAAAACAAAGACCTTATTTCCAAATGCAGTCACACTGAGGGTTAGGGCTTCAACCTACAAACTGGGGTTGGAGGGTGGAAGGTACATGACACAGTTCAATCCATAATGCTGGTAGTTATAAATATCATGATAAAAATAAATACAAGATCCCGAGTGAGGTCATGGGATGGAGTTTAGACAGGGTGGTCAAACGAGCCCTCTCCAAGGACAGCCGAGGCCGGGCCCGGGGGACCTGTGTTGGCTGGTGCATCCCTTACAGGACAGGCTGGGAGTAGAAATTCACACAAATTACATGGCCAAAGAGTCGTGCAGTTCAGTTAGCCCGAAGCCCTGATTCTGCAGACTACTGAAGTCAGAGAAGATGAACAGTAACTTATCATTGTTTAATACTTACAACAACAAGCATCTAGTGGAAGTATTTAACTTTTTATTGCAGATTCTTTTAAACATACACAAAAGTAGTCTCCATAAGATCATAAACCTTCACTCATCTTTAAAACTTTACTATTTTTTTCCTATCTCCTTTTTTTCCCCCCTGGAATTTTAAAACATAAATTCCACATCTTGTTTCACTAGTCAATATTTCAGCCTACATCACTAGCTAATGAGATTTCTTTGCTGGCATGTTTTTTTTTTAATAACTAACGAGGTATTGTTATTACTAACTTCAGTGAAGAAACTGAGACCACCTCCCCTGAACTTTCCTAAGACCCAGCTAATGTCAGTACAGAAAAAACCAAGTCCCCAGACTGCCTTCTCAACCCTAACGCAAGGCTGTTTCCACTCCGCAGCTAACATGATAGGAATCACTGCCAATAATGTAAAAATAAATTCCCTAAATCTGCTGTAATTAATTTAAATGACGTTATACACATCTTTTTAGAAACAGTTACATGTGAAATAAATGAGGGAATGTCGATATTTCTTTTTCGCTGCCTTTTTGGGGAAAAAGAAAAGCTAAGTAGAGGGTGTCAGAGAGAAGGGAATTATTCTAGCAGAAACTGAAATATCTAGGTGAAAAATCAATAGGACTTGTGTTAATTAGCCTCCGGGATATTGGCATTAATACCAAAATCTGTCTCTTTGCCAAGACTGGAGGTAATTTGCCTGGGTTCGGGCGCCATCTAGTGACCACTTCCACATCGTCGGTGCGCGCGCCACCGAGCCCAGCCCAACCCTGAACGCAAGATGGCCTGATTCTCCAGGAAGGGCTTTTGCGGTAAAAACGGATTTTAATGGGAAAATCCCATTCTAGTATTTCTTTTTATAACTTCGAAGATACAGCTGCATAACCTAGACCATTTGGATTTGCTTTCCTTAAAACTTCAGTTATGAGTTCTAATTCCTGAGTTTTGTTTTTATGTGTGTGTGTGTGTGTGTTTGTTTTGCAAGAAGTGCCCGTTGTTCCTAGTACAGCAGTTGCCAAGTAGCTCTGAGTATGCACGTGCACTGAGGGCAGAGTGACCAGGCGGCTACCGCGCCCAGAGCAGCTCCTGCAAACCGAACACCCCAAGACAGCCCACCCAGAATGGCGGCTGTCCCACCCAAGCATGTGGCTGGGATGTGTTTCACTTGCTCAAGCCAGGGCTGACGTGGACCTAGCTGGATCTTTCCAGAGGCTCATGCATCCCCTGCAATGGTTGTGGCACTGCCAGGGACTGTGTTCACAGAAGAGTGTCACCTCAGAGGGAGGTTTCCGGACATTTCTAGACTACAGCAGCAGCGGATTACAGTATACTGTAAACCACAGTGTGACTGGAGAATAGGTGATGCCTCTGGCTGGTTAATCAATCTGGTGAATTTTATTAGCACAGATTCTCCATCCAGGGTGATTTTGTAGCAATAACTTCTGAAGCACTTGAGAAGGGAGTAATAAGCACTTTTGTGAACTTCTGAAAAGAACCAAGTCATATTTCTCTAAACCCTCTTGCCTTTCCAAATCTACGTTGTCAGGAGTCATTCAGTGAATAAAATGCTTGCTTGCTTTTTTTTTTTTTTCTTCCGCCAAATCCTATTCAGAGGAGTACATTTGAGTAAAAGGAGTGCTTCTTCTTAGGAGGAATGCAGGTTTTAGAATCTTCTGAGAGTTTGATACAAAATATGGACCCTCTCTCTAGAAAAATATGCTCAAATATATAACATTTTGGTTCACCGCTTGCCCCAAAAAACTTCAAAACTCTATTACTGGAGAAAGAGTGTAGGTAATGCTGAGGTTCACAGCCTTTTCGTCACCCAGAATTTCTTTTCAATTCAATTTTATTCACTAAATCACGGGAGTGCCTGCCAAGTGCCAGGCACTAAGTGAGGTGCTGAGTACAGAAACATAAATAGACATATTGAGAGAGGAGAAAGTAAGAAACCAGTCAGGCAGGCAATTAGGGTGGGTCCTTGGTAAAACTTCAACAAAGAAGAGCCTGAAAATCAAACTACAGGCCCCAAATAAGAAAGGGCCCACTGGCCAGGTAAAGTGACTCATGCCTGTAATCCCAGCACTTTGGGAGGCTGAGACGGGTGGATCACCTGAGGTCAGGAGTTTGAGACCAGCCTGATGAATATGGTGAAACACCATCTTTATTAAAAATACAAAAATTAGCCAGGAGTGATGGTGGCCACCTGTAATTACAGCTACTCAGGAGACTGAGGCAGGAGAATTGCTTCAATCCAGGAGGTGGAGGTTGCAGTGAGCCAACATTGCACCACTGCATTCCAGCCTGGGCGACAAGAGTGAAACTCTGTCTCAAAAAAAAAAAGAAAGAAAGAAAGAAAGAAAGAAAGAAAGAAAGAAAAAGAAAGAGCTCACATCCATCCTTGAATGGAAATGCTTACTCTGTGAACACAGATGAACAAATTACATCCCTTTTTGGACAGATTCATCTCTCCTTGGCACATCTTATTCTCTTACTTTTCACCTATTTTACATATGCCTGCCTTTCTGTAACTGTCTGGGGCTAAGTATTCATTTACATAAGATGAATCATCACTTCAGCCCCTGATTGGTCCTGGGCCAAGCCTTCACCTCTGCTTCTAATTGGTTCTTTACACTATCATACCTCTTTCTGAGTGGTGCTTTCTCCAAGATGGCTGGCAGACCACTGAGCACACTCTGCGCCATCCAGTCCATAAAAAACCCCAGACTCAGCCTCATACCTGACAACTCTCTTGGACCCCCTGTCCACTGAAGAGAGCTTTCCTTTTTCACTTACTAAAATTTCACTCCAACCTTACTCTTGGTGTCCATGGTCCTTAATTTACTTGGTCATGAGACAAAGTGTTCAGTTAAACCCTCAGACAAGGAGACTCTTCATTGACTCTAGACTTCTTCAACAGTCCATGATTTCAAGAAACCTCATAACATTCTCTCATTTTATTACTTTTCCTCCATAGATCTTGTGTCTTGAAAGAAGTTACTCATAAAACTTCAATTGTTGCTTATTCTCTAACCAATGTTACTGCCACGAAGAATCCAGGGCTTTGCATAGAACATGGTACATAGCTAATGTTCAATACATGTTTGATTAGTATATTGAATTGAGTCAAACGAATTCTAATCAAAAGAAAAAAAGTAGCTGCTCCTTTGAGTTTTATCATGAATAAACTTTTTAAATAAATAAACTGCTTTTTCTGATAGGTCTTTTGAAAAATTGAAACTAATCTCTGAACACTCTGTTTAACATAAGAATACCGGTTGTCAAGAGCCATGAACCAGAAGCTCAGAATTACTCTTTGAAAAAAGCTCTTCATCTTTTAAGGATTTTAATTATTCAATAAAAGTTGCTAAGATATTGTTTGGTTAACAAAATTAAAAGCTCATATAAACCTTTCTCTTATGTCATAAGCCAGAATCAATTCTGGAAAGATTAAAGAGTTAAATGTTTTTAAAGAAAGAGAAAAAGAAAGTGAGCCAAGATTGTACCACTGCACTCCAGCCTGGTTGACAAAGCAAGACTCCATCTCAGTCAATCAATCAATCAATCTAGATATCCCTGTATATGAATAGGAAGATCCAATATTGTCAAGGTATCAGTTCTTCCCAACTTGATCTGTAAATTTAATATATACTCAATCTAAAACCCAGTAATTTATTTTGTGGCTATCAACAAACTGATTGTAAGGTTTATATGGGGAGGCAAAAAACCTATAACAGCCAACACAATATTGAAGGAGAAAAACAAAATCGGAAGACTGACAGATACTACCCACCTTGAAGACTTAGTATAAAGCTATGGTAACCAAGATAGTGTGGTCTTGGTGAAAGGACAGACAAACAGATCAACAGAACAGAATAGAAAGCTCAGAAACAGACCCACATAAGTAACAGTCAACTGATTTTTGGCAAAGCAGCAAATGCAACATAATGGAGGAGACTGTGTCTTCAACACATGAGCCTGGCATCACTGGGTATCAACAGACAAAAATAAATTCAATCTAGACACAGACCTTCTACCCTTCACAAAAAAATTAACTCAAAATGAATCGTAAACCTAAGTGTAAAATGCAAAACTACAAGATGTCTAGAAGACAACATAGGAGAAAACCTAGATGACCTTGGGGATGGTAATGACTTTTTAGAAACAATACTAAAGGCATTATTCATGAAAGAAAAAATTGACAAGCTGGACTTCATTGCAATAGAAAACTTCCGAAAGACAATGTGTAGAGAATGAGAAGGCAAGCCACAGACTGAGAGAAATATTTACAAAAGACACACCTGAGCAAGGACTTACCCAAACTGTACAAAGAACTCTTAAGACCCCAAAATAAGAAAACAACCTGATTTTAAAATGAGCAAAAGACTTGAACAGACACATCATCAAAGAAGATATACAGAGGCAAGTAAGCATATAAAAAGATGTGCAACACTACATGTATGAACCCCAAATCTCTGAGACAGGTCTCAGTTAATTTAGTCTATCCTGCCACGGTTGAGTATGCACACTCATGACACAGCCTCAGGAGATCCTGATGACTTGTGGCCAGGGTGGTCAGAGCACAGTTTGATGTTATGCATTTTAGGGAGCCATGAGACATCAATCAACACATGTAAGATGATCATTGGTTTGGTCCAGAAAGGTGGGACAACTCGAAGCAAACATGGGACAGCTTGAAGATGGAAGAAGGATTCCAGGTCATAGGTAAAGAAGAGACAAATGGTTCCATTCTTTTGAGTTTCTGATCAGCCTCTCCAAAGGAGGCAATCAGATATGCATTTATCTCAGTGAGCAGAGGGGTAACTGAATAGAATGGGAGGCATTTGCCCTGTAAGCAGTTCCCAGCTGGACTTTTCCCTTTAGCTGAGTGATTTTTGGGGCCCCAAGATTTATTTTTCTTCTACATGTGTCATTAGAAAAAGGCAAAGTAAAACAACAATGAGTCACCACTATACACCTACTACAATGGCCAAAATCCCAAACACTGACACCATCAAATGCTGACAAGGATGTGAAGCAACAGGAACTCTCATCCATTGCCTGTGGGAATGCAAAATGGTACCACCACTTTGGAAGATGGTTTGGTAGTTTCTTAAAAAAATGAAACATACTCTTATGATCCAACAATTGTGTACCTTGGCTTTTATCAGAATTACTTGAAAACATATTTTCACCCAAAACCCACACATGTATGTTTATTCATAATTGCAAAACTTATAAGCAACCAAGATGCCCTTCGGTAGGTAAATAGAAAAACACGGAGGAAACTTAAATGCATATTACTATGCAGCAGAAGCCAATGTGAAAAGGCTACACACTATAATCCTAACTATAGGACATTCCGGAAAAGGCAAAATTAGGGAGATAGTAAAAAGATTAGCAGTTGCCAGGGATTACAGGGAAGGGAGGGATGAACAGGTAGAGCACAGAGGAATTTATGGGCACTAAAATTACTCTGTATGAAACTATAATTGTGAATGCGAGTCATTATACACTTTCCCCAACCTATAGAATGTACAACACCAAGAATGAACCCTAATGTAAGCTATGGACTTTGAGTAACAATGTGTCAATTAATTGTTCATTCATTATAACAAATGTACTACTCTGGTGGGGGATGTTGATAGTGGGGGAGGCCATACCTATGTGGGGGTAGGGGAGCATGTGAAAAATGTCTGTACCCTTCCCTTAATTTTGCTATGAATCTAAAAGTCCTCTAAAAACTAAAGAGAGCCAGAGAGAGACAGAGACAGAGAGAGAGAGAGAGAGAGAATATCTTATTTCTGAATGAAGAGGAACTTTCTAAGCATAAAAACAAGTAAAAAGAAATCCCAAATTCATTTTGTCAAATGGTGGGAAAAAAAATTCACCATATGACTTTTCAAAAATCTAAAAGGCAAGTTGCAAACTGGGAAATACGTTTACAATTACAACAAACGTAGAATGACCTTAATCAGAGGATCAAAGCCTTCCATGACTAGAACAGATAATCAGGCAAAGGAGATACACGGGTGTGGAGACGCTGAGGCTTAACCTCCCACGGTGCCTCCTGTCCACAGAGATTAGAATGCTGGAAACTACACTTTCTCGACTGCCTTCCCAGAAGGTGTTCATCCAAACAATATATGTAAATGCAAAAAAAAAAAAAAAAAAAAAAGCAAACTACTTAAACGTTCATTATTAATGGATGAATTAAGTAAATTCTAGTGCATCTATAAATATTCTATATGGTCACTTCAAATAATGTTCAAGAAAGGGTTTTGATAACCTGGAACTGGGGAGGCCCTCAGGAAAACTATTGCCATGTAGAATATGATCTTCCCCCAACCTCAACTCCAAAACAGAAGCACCTTTTCTTCTCATGAGAATCAAACAAAACTGATATAAGACTTTGAATATTGTCTTTTCTTCACCATAACTCTATTTTTCATTTCACATTCTTTATTTAAAGGAGCATAATGATTTTCAAGAAACCAACTCAGAAGCCGGGTGAGGTAGCTCACACCTGTAATCCCAGCACTTTGGGAGGTCGAGGTGGGCAGATAATGAGGTCAGGAGTTGGAGACCATCTGGACCAACATGGTGAAAACCCATCTCTACTAAAAATATAAAAATTAGCTGGGCATGGTAGCATGTGCCTGTAATCCCAGCTACTCAGGAGGCTAAGGCAGGAGAAGCACTTGAACCTGGGAGGCAGTTGTTGCAGTGAGCTGACATTGCATCACTGCACTCCAGCCTGGATGACAGAGTGAGATGCTATCTCAAAAAAAAGAAAGAAAGAAAGAAAGAAAGAAAGAAATAAACCAATTCATTTTGTTAACAGTGATTCAGAAATATATTTATGGTAATATGATGTGAAGTAGAAAAGAATAAGAAAGCAACAAATTGTGCTGGAACATCTACACAGCCATATGAGAAAATAAAAGAATTTCGATCAATAGTTTACATCATGCACGAAACCTGAGCTGCGACTTAGTGCTATATAAAACTATAAAAACTAAAACTATAAATATTTTAGAAGAAAATGTGATCTCGTAGTTGGCAAAGATTTTAGATAGGACACAAGAAATCCATACAGCAAGTCCTCGGATAGTGTTGTTTCATTCAACATCACTTTGTTGTAACATTGATGAGAAAAAAGAAATGATTCCTGGCCAACGCCACTGTCTGTGGAGTGTGCACATTCTTCCCCTGTCTGTGTGGGTTTTCTCTGGAAATGCTGGTTTTCTCCCACATTCCAGAGAGGTGCACTGAGTTCATTGCTATACCTAGATTGTCCCAGTCTCAGTGAGTACGAGTGAGTACAGGAGCATGGGTGGGAGTGTATGACTGCTCCCTGCGATGGAATGCTACCCTGTCTGTCCACCGTGAGCTGCTGGAATAGGCTCCAGCCACCTATAACCCTGAGCTGGAATAAGTGGGTTGGAACATAAATAAAGGAATTAATACAAGTTATTGTAAAATAAAAATTCAGGCCAGGCACAGTGGTCCACGCCTGTAATCCCAGCACTTTGGGAGGTTGACAAGGGTGGATCAAGAGGTCAGGAGTTCGAGACCAGCCTGGCCAACACGGTGAAACCCCATCTCTTCTAAAAATACAAAAACTACCCGGACATGGTGGTGTGCGCCTATAGACCCAGCTACTTGGGACACTGCGGCAGGAGGATCACTTGAGCCCAAGGGGTGGAGGTTGCAGTGAGCTGAGATCACACCACTGCACTCCAGCCTGGACAACAGAGAGAGACTCCATCTAAAAACAGAAACACAAAATCATGAAGTCTGTGATTACACAAATGCGTAACAGCATGGTCTGAAAGCACTCAGCAAGCCCTTTGGATTTGCTGTTGTTTCTGTCCTGTGTGGTAGTAGGAGTGCTCTCACAGTGTTCACTTTGGAAACACTTATTCCTAAATTTAACCCTCCACCTACACAACCGTCACCCACTGATTCACGAAACATCAGGTAAATAATGATCTTGCTTGTTTTTATTAATCTTTCTTAAATGTATGTATAGCTCACATTTATTTCAATGTTTAATACTAGAAGTGTTTGGGGTCTTTATTTAGAAGTGTAGTGATCTCTTCCTGGCCAGATACATGCTGTGGGAGCTTAACTTTTGTTACTATCAATTAGCCTCTAGTAAAATTGATTTCCTTTTACATCACTTTGCTTAAAGTAGAAGCATCTATTAACAACAATAAGAACTTACTTTAAAAGGAAAAACCTGATTGAATCAGATTTTTTCAAATTGAATGTCTTATTCTTTCAGGGGAACTATTAAGAAAGAGTAAACACAAGCCACAAACTCGAAGATAATATTTGTAATTCACAAAAATTTTATGTCCAGAATATACTCTTACACCTCAATTTAAAAAACTCATTTTTTAAAGGACAAAAGATTTTAACAGGCACTTAACAAAAGACGAAACATAAGAGATCAATGTCCATATGAAAGATGGTCAATATCAGTAAATCACAATGAGCTCCCAGTACACAAAATTAGAATGACTAGAATTTAAGACTGACAATTGCCAAGTGTTGGCAAGGATGTGATGTGACTGAAATTGTTATGTATCAGTGGTGGAAATGTAAAATGGTCAACTACTGTGGAAAACGGTTTTGTAGTTTCTTCCTTTCTTTCTTTTTTTTTTTTTTTTTTTTCATTTTGTGTGCTTGTTTGAAACAGAGTTTCACTCTTGTCACCCAGCAGGCAGACAATTGCAACATCTCCACTCACTGCAACCTCTACCTCCCAGGTTCAAGTGATTCTCATGCCTCAGCCTCCTGAGTAGCTGGGATTACAGGGGCCCACCACAACACCTGGCTAATTTTTGTATTTTTAGTAGAGATGGGGTTTCGCCAGGTAGGCCAGGCTGGTCTCGAACTCCTGACCTCACATAATCTACCCGCCTCGTCCACCTCTGCCTCCCAAAGTGCTGGGATCACAGGTGTGAGCCACCATGCCTGCCCTGGTAGTTTCTTATAAAGGTAAATATACAATTTACATACAAGCCATTAATTCTACTCTTAAGTATTTCACCAAGAGAAATGAAAGCATATATGTACACACAGACCAGTACACAAATGCTCACAGCAGATTCATTCATTATAGGCAAAATAACGGAAACAATCCAAATTTG
Source organism: Saimiri boliviensis (assembly GCF_048565385.1). Classification (NCBI taxonomy): domain Eukaryota; kingdom Metazoa; phylum Chordata; class Mammalia; order Primates; family Cebidae; genus Saimiri; species Saimiri boliviensis. Next base: position 101,340,430 of record NC_133461.1, read on the forward strand.
CATCAACCGGTGAACGAATAAAAAAAGTAATATATTTCTACAATGTAATACTACTTACCAATGAAAAGGAATGAATGATACACACAATATTTATGAGTTAAAGAAGCCAGACACAAGATAATACATGCTATATGATGTTATTAATACGAAACTCTAGAAAAGGCGAATCTATGGTGTAGTGATAGAAATCAGATCAGCCTTTTCCTGGAACCAGGATTGGGGGATCCCCTGGAAACAGCATAAGGAAACTTTCTGGGGTGATGAAAATATTATAGATTTTGATAGTGGCTACAGAGGTGTTTAAATTTGTGAAAACTCATTAAAATATAAATAGGTGAATATTGTTTCTGGTAACCACACCTCAATAAAGTTGATTTTTAAAAACTGTAATGACATCCAATGTCACACCCACTATAATGACTCTAAATGGAAAAACCGACTGTACCAAAAGTTGGCAGTGATGTGACGTAGCTACAACTCTCGGACGATTTTGGTGGGAGTAGAAAAAGAAAAACCACTTTGAAAAACAGTGTGGCAGTTTCTTTTCTTTTCTTTTCTTTTCTTTCGAGATGGAGTCTTACTCTGTCACCTAGGCTGGAGTACAGTGGTGTAATCTCAGCTCACTGCAGCCTCCGCCTCCCGAGTTCAAGCAATTCTCCTGCCTCAGCCTCCCGAGTAGCTGGGACTACAGGCACCCGCCACAACACCCAGTTGATTTTTCTATTTTTATTAGAGACAGAGTTTCTCCATGTTGTCTAGGCTGGTCTCAAACTCCTGACCTCAGGTGATCTGCCCACCTTGGCCTGCCAAAGTGCTGGGATTACAGTCATAAGCCACTGCACCCAACTGGCAGTTTCTTATAAAATGAAACACATTTACTCTATGATAGAGTAATTCCACTACCAGATATTTACCCAAGAGAAATGAAAATATATGTCCATTTAAAGATTTATTAAAAATTATTTATAGCAGCTTTAATCATAGGATTCCCCCAAAATGGAGACTACCCAACTGTCTGTCAATAAAGATAAGGATAAAAAAATCATGGCATACTAATACAATGAACTACTCTTCAGGAAAAAAATATATACAAGTGATATACTTAATGATATAGACACATCTCAAATACATTATATTGAGTGAAAAAAGCCAGATATATATCCAAGATAATATACATAGCCAAGAGTATATCCTATGGAGTAGAAAGTAGAAGATGGAGAAGAGCCTAGTAGCCATCAGCCTGAGGTTGGAAGACCTGTTTGTTTTAATTACAGTATTTTTTATGATACTCAGAGTGTACCAGTTCTTTGACCTAAGTAGACAGAATACCTCCTGAACATTAATTTTGTGTTGTTTAGTTTCTGTTCTAGAAATAAGGTGATGGGAATGCCTGTGGTACAATGGGAGGATGGAACGTGGTCTTCTGTGATTAGGGGCAGGGAGAAGCAGGCTGGTTGGTAGGGCTGACTTTTGGGGTGTTAAAAGTCCAGGCCCATCTCTTGAGACAATCATGCTCTACCTTCTGAGATAAAGTAAGGTCAGCCTCATGTTTGAGAAGACTTCAGTAGACAACCGGCTATGTCCTGGGGCCAAATCAGGAGAAGGCGTATGGAGAAAGGGAACTCTGGCCCTTGAGCCCCTTCCTGAAACCCCAACTCTGATCTCTTTCTGCTTCCCAGGAGGTGCCAGATCTTTAAAGGACAGTTAGAAAGAAGCATCACCAGGTGATTGAGGCTCAGGATTTCCAAGGACATTTGCAGGTTGTGCACTGCTCAACTTTAGGAGACAAGATTTCCGCTGCAGTCTGTAGAGATGCTGCTCCCTGGACAGGTACAGGGCTGGAACTCACCATCATTTGTAACTACCTAGTCAGGGCAGTGGCAAGGGCAAATGCCAGATTAGAAGGTTCCCTTTCTGGGAGATGACTTGCCCAAGCAGATGGCCATTCTGCAGTAGGATATTGGCCTCTTTCTGATATCTAGAGACCCTATTAGCTAATCTGTTATTCATTGCAATATTATACACCCCAACATTGGCTCTTTTGACTTATAAACTATTGGGACCACTATAAACACAAGTAACACAGAAAGGCAAAACTGGATAGCTGGGGCATCTTACCTGGATGGAGTCAAATTATATATATGGAAGCAGCAATGAAACATGACCAAATAATGTGGCAGGAAGGTCCAAAGAAACCATGGCAAGCTCAGCTGTAATTAAGAAAAACATTAACATTAGGAGTATGGGACATGGACACACCGTGGGGAATACTGGAGACACAGGCAGAGCAGTGTGGCCATTACTTGGCATGAGTCAAGAAGCTCCAGATGACTAGCAAGGGACCAGGACTCCAAGAATAGCATCAGATCCAGCCTTTTCTTACTCCACCTACCTCGAAGCAAGGAACTCACAAGAACTACACAGGGAATCAGGACAATTACCAAGTATTTTTGCTTCTAGAAGAAACTAGCTTCTTCAGGGAGTTTGAAGCAGTAGGTAGAGAAATTGAAAAAAAACTATGAAAAATGAACCAATACAGGATCCCAATAGCATGAATTGGGTCAACACTGGGAGAAAGGAGTTCTGTGAAATGCAGCATGGGTGAGCACCCTGGGCTTGTCCCCATAGAGTGGATTAGATGTTGGGGATAAAGTTGTGAATATAATTCTTGAGTTAGGCCCAGACCTAAGAGGGGAAACCATCAGTCAATCCAGGTGCTAGCAAAGAGAGAGCCCAGGGAAAGGAGTAAGAGAATGATACCACTCATCATTTGGGTAAACACACAAATAATGGACTCAAAGATAAACCTCCAGAGAAGGAAAATGTCATTCGAGAAGGAGGCACAAGAGTAAAAAGGAAGTGGGCCAGGTGAGGTGGCTCACATCTGAAATCCCAGCACTTTGAGAGGCCAAGGTGGGAGGATCGCCTGAGGTCAGGGGTTCAAGACCAGCCTGGGCAACAAAGCAAGACCCCCATCTCTACTAAAAATAAAACAAAATTAGCTGGTGTTGGGTGCGGGCCTATAGTTCCAGCTACTCAGAAGGCTTAGGTGGGAGGGCTGCTTGAGCCCAGGAGTTTGAGGCTGCAGTGAGCTATCATCACACCACCACACTCCAGCCTGGGGGAACAAAGTGAGGCCCTGTGATGTGGTTTGGCTGTGTCCTCACCAAATCTCATCTTGAATTATAGCTCCTGCACTCATAGGCGGGTGTTGAACAATGAGAACACATGGACACAGGGAGGGGAGCACTACACACTGGGGTCTGTTGGGGGGAAATAGGGGAGGGACAGTAGGGGGTGGGGAATTGGTGGGGGATGGCATGGGGAGAAATGCCAGATATAGGTGAGGGGGAGGAAGGCAGCAAATCACACTGCCACGTGTATACCTATGCAACAGTCTTGCATGTTCTTCACATGTACCCCAAAACCTAAAATGCAATTTTAAAAAAAAGAATTATAGTGCCTATAATTCTAACATGTTGTGGGAGGGACCCAGTGGGAGATAACTGAATCACAGAGATGGTTTCCCACATACTATTCTCATGCTAGTGAATCAGTCTCACAAGGTCTGATGGTTTTATAAGGGGAAATCCTTTTGCTTGGCTGTCATTCTCTCTTGTCTGCCAACACGTAAGACATGCCTTTCGCCATGATGGTGAGGCCTCCCCAGTGACATGGAACCATGAGTCCATTAAATCTCTTTTTCTTTATAAATTACCGAGTCTTAGATATGTCTTTGTCAGCAGCATGGAAATGGACTAATACAACCTGTTTCAAAAACAAACAAAAAGAGAAGTGGAAATATCCATGAGAAGAAAGCATTCCCTGTGAGTGTTCATTGCCCTGGAGGGGAATCACAGTATTCTAAAAGAGGAATCTGACTAGAGAGTTATCCCAGCAATTTTAACTGCAAAAGAGGAGAGGAATCAGGAGAAGGGAATGAGAAAGGTTAGAAGGAAAGGAAAGGAAAGAGGAGGAGATGATGGAGAAAAAAGGAGGAAAAGGAAGAGAGAAGAGATGGGAGAGGAGACAGAAATGGAGAATACACATGGAAAGAGATGAAGGCACTCTCTTACACACTAAAAATCTCCCTCTCCTGAAGCCACAGTTGATTTGGGCACAATTCAATGTGGTGTTTTGAAATTCTGTGTATCCTGTATTTTTTAAAAAATAATTTCTTTTAAAAGTTAAAAAAAAAAGAAAAAGAAAAAGAAATATTGTGAAGGCTTCATCGGTTGACACTCTTTTCTTTCCAAATCTCTGAAGCATGGATTGATACTGCTTACAAGAGGTCTACTCAGCCACTGAATGCAACGAATCTCCAGAGTTCCTGGAAGGTGTTCCAGTCCAGCAAAGTGTGACAGCAGATGCTGTGACCGCACCCCACCCCCCGCCAGAGTCCTAGAACATGATGTCTGCTTGGTCCATTTGCTCGGGCTTTGGACTTAATTCCCATTTCCCGTGACTTTCACCCCATTCGCTCTCAAGGTCTGTGTCCTGCGCTAAATGTTGCCTGCTTGGCCATGTTCCCAATGCCTTTGCCAGCCCCTATCATTTCCCTGGGTGCCAAAGCTCACTGCCTACTTCCTGTCATCAGCAGCCTTAGATGGGATGCAATCATGAATGTATCACGTATTCCAGAATCGTGCCACAGTTCTAGCCAATGCCACGGTGTTGCTTGCTGTCTGGAAACTCCAGCTGCCATACACCACCCTGTGGATTAGCTATCTGAGCTTTTGGTTCTTAGCAGAATCAAGCCAGAAATGGCCAAGCATCTGAAATCTGACACCTTACCCTCCGTGTCTGTGTTTGCTGGAATGGCCTCTACAACTGGGCAGGTGCTTCTGCTAACCTATAAGCTATACCTGAGGAAATGGGGCACCTTCCACACTAGCTCACCCCCACCTCTGTGGTCTTGTCACACTGTTCCAGTTCTGTTCTAGATCTCTCTCAAATCATGAGAGCACAAGGGTTACATCTACATTAAATGTTTTTGGCCAGGTGCAGTGGCCCACATCTGTAATCCCAGCACTTTGGGAGGCTGAGGTGGGTGGATCAAGTGAAGTCAGGAGTTTGAGACCAGCCTGGCCAACACGGCAAAACCCTGTCTCTACTAAAAATACAAAAATTAGCCAATCACGGTGGTGGGTGCCTGTAATCCCAGCTACTCAGGAGTCTGAGGCAGGAGAATTACTTGAACCTAGAAGGCAGAGGTTGCAGTGAGCTGAGATTGTGCCATGGCACTCCAGCTTGGGTGACGTAGTTAAGACTCCATCTCAAAAAAAAAAAAAAAAGGAAATAAATTTTAAAATAAATTAAATATGACTTTTTAACAACAACTCAAAAAGTCCTCAGAAAAATAAACAAACGCAACTCATAGTGCTGTATTTTTTTCTGATGGGTGACAATTTCAATTTGGCCAAGTGCATTGATAAGAGAGCACCAGCTGGCAGAAAATGAGCTGCCTATTATGGAGGTGCAGAAAAATAAAATGCAGAGGATGGAATGACATCCATTGCTGTTCTTAGAGATGTCTGAGATTTCATGAGAACAAATTACTCCATTTAAAAAAGAACAGAAAAAAGGAAATCAGGCAAACATACGAAATCATTTGGGAAAAACGATGTTGGAACCTTTTTGGAACAAATTTATGAAGACATTTTCAGATGGACACCATGCACTTGTTAGGATATTAGATAATTGAAATTTATACCCCGTATTTTAAAGGCTAATGTGCAAATTAGAGGTTAAAAGCTCATAATAGTTCTTCTGTAATTGTTCACAGAGGTGAATCATAGTGGTTCTTCACTAGTGCACTTAAGGGCCACATTTTTAAATATGAGAGTTTGTTTAAAAATCCAAATTCCTCGTCTCTAACCCAGGAATTTGGATTCAATGGTCTGGATTGAGGCCCAAAAATCTACATTTTTAACAAGCACACTACGTGATTCTAATGAGTGTGGTTTCTTTACAGGCTTAGAGAAATGTCTTAAGGCATGGTAAGGTGCCACAGTTCCTTCTGAATCATTAAGGAAGAATAAAATTGTTTATCTTCAGATGACTTTTAAAGTTTGGAAAGCTAGTAACCCCTATGTGAGTCACATATAAGAGCTCTTAGCCAGCAGTGTACTTAATAAGACAAAACAATTTAATCCCCAAGCATGTAGGGTGATTCTGCTACCACACCAGAGTCACCTGTTACTAGGATCAGGTGTAGGGAGACTTGCTATTGCCTGACGTCTACACACCAGCTAACCGGGGCAAATCTCAGAACATGTGTGTTCTGGTTTCTCCTCCCACATGGAAACAGCTAACCTCATCTGCTGGTTCCATTCTATGTTCTTCCCAATCACACTCCAGACACCCTCAAAAGAGTCCCTTAGCCCTAGCGGTCAGAGAAATGAGCCCTCCTGACACCTTTAAATGTCTTCCTAAGGCTTTCAGAGCAAACTTGATTCTCTCCAAAGCAAACTGGTAACTCAGCACCAACTCTTGCCTTTTAGCCCAATTCCATCATGCCTTCCTCAGGCAGAGATCTATAGCTGGCCTCCAGCCCCTCCTTCTCAGCCATTTAGAGCAGTGATTCTCAACCTTGGCTTCCCTTAGAATCCTTACAGAAGGAGACCTACCTGACTTGCCACCACCCAAGACTATGCTTCCATAAATTCAATAAATCTCCCTCCCCAATAAATATCATCATCAACAACAACAGCAAAAAGAATCATTACAGAAGCTTTTAAAAATCCCAATGCCTAATTCTCAACATAAACAAAGAATCAAAGATCTAAATGTAAGAATGAATATTATAAAACTCATAAGAAAACAAGGATGTATGTTGAGCTTAGCAAGGGATTCTTAAATATGAAACCAAAAACACAGCCAACAAAATTAAAAATACATCAATTAGACTTCATCAAAATTAAGAATATTGTGTATCAAAGAATACTAGCAAGAAAGTGAAAAGACAATCTACAGAATGGGAGAAAATATTTGCAACTTATACATCTGAGTGTATAAAGGTCTGGTATCCAGAATATATAAAAAGAATTCTTACAACTTATTAAAAATGACAACCAACTTAATTTTAAAATAGGCAAAGGACTTGAATAGACAGTTCCGCAAAGTCATAGAAATGACTGAAAGCAGATGAAAAGACATTCAGCAATAGTCATTAAGAAAATGCAAATCACCAGGCACAGTTGCTATCGTCTGTAATCCCAGCAATTTGGGAAGCCAAGGTGGGTGGATCACCTGAGGTCAGGAGTTTGAGACCAGCCTGGACAACATGGTGAAACCCCATCTCTACTAAAAACACAAAAATTAGCCAGGCATGGTGGCTCACACCTGTAGTCCCAGCTACAGGTGTAAGATTTGCTTGAACCTGGGAGGCAGAGGTTGCAGTGAGTCAAGATCGTGCCACTGCACTCCAGCCTAGGCAACAGAGCAAGACGCAAAAAGATGCAAATCAAAATCACAATGATATACCAACTTACATCCACTAGGATGCAATAATATACAAAAAAAAAAAAAAAGGAGGAAAAAAATAACAACTGTTGGCAAGGAGGCAGAGAAATCTGAACATTGCTGGTAGGATTGTAAAATGGTGCAGCCACCATAGAAAACAGCTTGGCAGTGCCATAGAAAGTTAAAGATAGTTACCACAGTAGGGACATGGATGAACCTGGAAACCATCATTCTCAGCAAACTGACACAAGAGCAGAAAATCAAACACCGCATGTTCTCACTCATAGGTGGGTGTTGACCAATGAGAACACATGGACACAGGGAGGGGAGCACTACACACTGGGGTCCATTGGGGGGGGAATGGGGGAGGGACGGGGGGTGGGGAGGTGGGAAGAGATAGCATGGGGAGAAATGGCAGATACAGGTGAGGGAACGGAAGGCAGAAAACCACACTGCCATGTGTGTACCTATGCAACAATCTTGCATGTTCTTCACATGTACCCCAAAACCTAAAATGCAATAAAAATAAAAATAATAAAAAAATTAAAAAATTTAAAAATTTAAAAATTTTAAAAAAAGATAGTTACCATATGACCTGGAAATTCTACTCCTGTGTATACAACGAAAAGAACTGAAACCAGGTCTTAAAACAAAATTTGTACATGAGGCTGGGCACAGTAGCTCACGTCTGTAATTCTAGCTCTATGGGAGGCCGAAGCAGGCAGATCACCTGAGGTTAGGAGTTCAAGACCAGCCTGGCCAACTTGGTGAAACCCCATCTCTACTAAAAATAGGAAAAGTAGGCTGGAAGCAGTGGTTCATGCCTGTAATCCCAGCTCGTTGAGAGGCTGAGGCAGGTGAATCACTTGAGGTCAGGAGTTTGAGACAAGCCTGGCCAACATGGTGAAACCTCATCTTTAGTAAAAATCCAAAAAAAAAAAAAAAAAAAAAAATAGCCAGGCATGGTAGTGGGTCTCCCAGCTACTCAGAAGGCTGAGGCTGAAGAATTGCTTGAACCTGGAAGATGGAGGTTGAAGTGAGCTAAGATCACACCACTGCACTCCAGCCTGGGTGACAGAACAAGACTCTGTCTCAAAAAATAAAATTAAAATTAAAATACAAAAATTAGCCAGGCAAGGTAGCACATGCCTGTAATCCCAGCTCCTTGGGAGGCTGAGGTGGGAGGATCACCTAAGCCCAGGGAGGTCGAGGCCACAGTGAGCCAAGATCACACCGCTGCACTCCAACCTGGGTCACAGAGTGAGACTCTGCCTCAAAAAAAAAAAAAATTGTACACGAATGTTCATAGCAGCATTCTTCATAGCAGCTAAAAAGTGAATACAATCCAAATGTCCATCAGCTAATGAATGGATAAGCAAAATATGGCATATCCATACAGTGGAGTATTATTCAGCCATGAAGAAGATAAGTACTGATACATGCTACAACACGGATGAACCTTGAAATCATGCTATGGGAAAGACAGCAGACACAAAGTCACATGTTGCGTATGACTCCATTTATATGAAATATCCAGAATAGGTGAATCCATAGAAAATGGAGAGCAGAATTGTTGTTGCTAGTAGCTCTGGGGTGGAGATAGAGAATGGCTGCTTAAGGGGCCAGAATACCCAGGCCATAACTACAGAAGTAGAAAGAGGTGATAGTTGCTCAACACTGTGAATGTATTAAATGACAATGAATTGCTCACTTTAAAAGAGTTCATTTTGTTATGTGAATTTTACCATAATAAAAAAAAAAATCCCGTCTGGAATCCCAGCACTTTGGGAAGCTGAGGATGGTGAACTGCTTGAGGCCAGGAGTTTAAGACTAGCCTGGGCAACATAGGGAGACCCAGTCCCTACAAAAAGTACAAAAATTATCCTGGCGTGGTGGCTTGCACCTGTAGTCTTAGCTACTCAGGAGGCTGAGGTGGAAAGATCACTTGAGCCTGGGAGGTGGAGGTTGCAGTGAGCAGTGATTGTGCCATTATACCATTATATTCCAGTATGAGTGACAGAGTGAGACTCTGTCTCAAAAAAAAAAAAACCTCCCAGTGCTGCACTCCAAACCCATTAAATCTGAATTTCTGGAGCAGAGCCCAGGCATCAGCACATCTTAAAGCTGTCTGGGTGGTTTCAATATGCAGTCTAGGTGAAGAGCCATATAGTCGCTGGCTAGTATATGTCCTGCCCTCCCAAAGTCTAGCGGGATTTGGAACTGGTAGCATTTGTCGGTGCACAGATGTGTCACGGCAACGTTCTTTTTGTGTGCATACTACAGGCCTTTTTCCTTGGCATCCTGGCTTCTCCAGGCCTTGCCACTGCCCCGTCAAGGAGTTAATGTTGCAGAAACCTGCCTGCCCTCCCCAGTCAGCTGCAGCCTGCTTTGTCCTATCAGATGGCCTCTTTCACCAGTCCTGAAGCCAGCACACAGTTGGGTGACTTGGGTCCTGATGGGCTTCTCTGCATTCTGCTCTGAAGGAATTCTCCTCGTGACCAGGCTCTGCAGTCACCTCTCACATGGTCTCTGTCATTCGGCATTTGGGTGGCTGCACAGAATCTAAACCTTCTCCTTGAAGGAAGTCCAGCCTTGTGGATCCTGAAAATGCCAACACTGAAATGCATGCCAGTAGCTGAAAATGCCAACCACTCCCTTGCTGCTAGAGTAAGAGTACGTCATTTGACTTGGCCAGTAATAGGAGACTGTCGCAGACTTTGAAAAGAGCTAGTGATGCAGAAGTGCAAGGAGAGTGGGAGGCCTCCGTGGGGGAAGCTGCTGGGGTCTCAGCGGTAGGTGTTCAGTGCCAGCAAGGTCATTGGTCCAAGCTCTGGGATCCTGTGCTCAGCAAGACAGCATCAATGTCTGCCACTTCAGTGCGTGATGGTGGGCTGAGATCTGACCACATGGCCTCTGGTATTTTCATACGTTCATTTGGTTCTGAAATTAGTCAGTGATATGGTTTGGTTTGGTGTTCCCACCCAAATCTCATGTGGAATTGTAATCACCAGTGTTGGAGGAGAGGCCTGGTGGTAGGTGATTGAATCATGGGGGCAGACATCCCCCTTGTTCTTCTCATGACAGTGAGGTCTCATGAGATCTGGTTGTTTAAAACTGTGTAGCAGCCGGGTGCCATGGCTTATGCCTGTCATCCTAGCACTTTGGGAGGCTGAGGCGGGTGGATCACTTGAGGTCAGGAGTTCGAGACCAGCCTGGCCAACATGGTGAAACGCCATCTCTACTGAAAATACAAAAATGCACTGGGCATGGTGGTGCAGACCTGTAATCCCAGCTACTCAGGAGGCTGAGACAGGAGAATCACTTGAACCCAGGAGATGGAGGTTGCAATAAGCCAAGATGACACCACTGTACTCCAGCCTGGGCAACAGAGCAAGACTCCATCTCAAATGAATGAATGAATGAATGAATGAATAAGTGTAGCACCTCTCCCTTCTCACTCTTCCCCCTGCTCTGGCTGTATAGGATGTGGCTGCTTCCTGTCACCTTCCCCGTGATTGTAAGTTTCCTGAGGCCTCCCCAGCCATGCTTCCCATACAGCTTGTGGAACTGTGAGTTGATTAAACCTCTTTTCTTCATAAATTACCCAATCTCAGGTAGTTCCCTATGGCAATGCAAGAACGGACTACTACAGTCAATGCTGTATGTATTCAGACCTTCCTCTGTTCATCTCCCTGACATCCCCCCGCTTCCCTACCCAACTTTGGCTTAAACTGTTTGGACTTGGCCTTGGTGGTAGAGGGCACAGAGAAATGCCCTCGTGCTCTCTTACATCAAAGTTTCTGCCAGCTCTGAATATCATTAAGTATGGCTTCCCCCTTGCTCTCCAGGCCACCTATTCCTCACTAGGGGACACTTGGGGGACAAGAATGCTAGCCTGAATGCCAGAGCCTTGAAGCTCTCCATGAAAACAGTGCTGCTGGTCAAGCATCCTAATCCACCCAGACCTCTGCCCAGTTCTGTAACCCTTCATTCATTCAGTAGATGTTGAGGCCCTACTGCATGTCACAGACTGTTCTAGGCCCTTGGGTGAAACAGGGAACAAGACAAGGTCCCCGCTCTCACGCCGGTGGTCCCTGGTCCCTGCTCCCATGCCAGAAACAGTGAACAAGACAAGGTCCCTGCTCCCTTCTCTTTTTAGGCAGGAAAGAGAAGTAACCAAATTAATTCCAAATGTTGATGAAAGCTATAAAGACAATCAAAGAGGGGAAACGGTGGCACATGGGAGCGGGTGGAGAGCGCAGACAGCACCCTGGCTACACACGATAGTCAGGAGTGCCATGTGATCTGGGGCCTGGAGCAGGAAGCCAGGAAAATGGAGGCCTGGGAGAAGAGCACTTCAGATGACAGCTCACTGAAGGGGGCCACGTGTTCTTTATGCTTTATTTTTATTCTTTGCTTCAGGGTGTTGCTCTGTCACTGAAGTACCATGCTTTTCAGTACAGTGGTACGATCTCAGCTCACTGCAACCTCGGAGTCCCGGGCTCAAGCAATCCTCCCACCTCAGCCTCCTGAGTAACTGAGACCACAGGCACACACCACCACACCCAGCTTGTTTTTTTTTTTTTTTTTTTTCTTGTGGGCACAGGGTCTCACTATACTGCCCAGACCAGTCTCAAACTCCTGGGCTGAGGCGATCCTCCTGCCTGACCTCCCAAAATGTCAAAATTACAGGTATAAACCCCTGTGCCCCGCTTGCCACATATTCTTTGTCTCTTCCTGTGGAGAGGCAAGTCTATAGTACCCCTCTTGAATCTAGCTGGGCTCAACTGCCTTGACCAATAGACCATGGGAGGATTGATGCTGGGACAGTTTCTAGATTGTAAGAGACCAGTGGCTTTCACCTCCTGTCTCTGGGAACCCTACATCTGGGAACCCTGAGCCGCCAGATGAGAAGCCTGACTCCCCTGCTGGAAAGAACACACACACGGAGTCCCCAAGAGTGCCTGTAGAGGGCAAGGGGTCTAACCTCCCAGAACCTTCCAGACATCCCCGCCAAGAGACTAGCATGTAATGGAGCTGTCTTAGACCCTCCAGACCAGATCCCACCCCCCACTCAGTGCCAGCATGTGACTCACATCCATGCCAAATGGAATAGAAGCACTGGACAGCTAATCCGTGCCCAAATTCCTTACCCACAAAATCATCCTGATAAATAATAATTGTCATTTTAAGCCACTATATTGTGGGGTCATCTGTTCTGCAGCAAAAGAAAACTAGGACACAGTCCAGGGGAATGACAATGCAAAAGTCCCAAGGCAGAAACGAGTCTCAGATTAATCAAGGGATGGAAGTAAGACCAGTGTGGCTGAGGCTCATCACAGGATGGAGAGGAGGAGGAGGTGAGCCGGGAGGGCTGAGCAGGGCGGGGTGCGCAGCCTGGCACCATGCAGTGGGCAGCCACTGGAGGGATTTTAGGAAATACGCGCTGTCTTCTGTGGGGGTGCAGAAGTGAACAGGGAGCAACCAATGAGGTTGCTGCAACTGGTGAATTTCCCTGGGTGGGAATTTGGCCCAGTGTGGGGAAACTTACCTTAGGACACTCATTGACTTCCTGTTCTTTTTTGCGGCTCAAGCAGCTGGTCCTCTGCCTTGTCTCTGTAGCTTATCCTCCGCTTTGCCTCTCAGTTCTGCCAGCGCTCCCTCTGTCTGGCTCAGTTCTCTGGCCCTCCTCTCTTTTTTTTTTGAGACGGAGTTTCGCTCTTGTTACCCAGAGTGCAGTGGCGTGATCTCGGCTCACCGCAACCCCCACCTCCCAGGTTCAACCAATTCTGCCTCAGCCTCCCAAGTAGTTGGGGTTATAGGCATGCACCACCACGCCCTGCTAATCTTGTATTTTTAGTCGTGACAGGGTTTCTCCATATTGGTCAGGCTGGTCTCAAACTCCTGCCCGCAGGTGATCCGCCTGCCTCGGCCTCCGAAAGTGCTGGGATTGCAGGTGTGAGCTACTGCACCCCGCCTTCCCCAGCCCTTCTCTTTGGAGCCAGCCTGTCTGCAGACAGTCCAAGCCTTGCTTCCCTTTCCTCCCAGTGATGAAATAAACCTGGCGTCCATGGAGGAGGCCCAGCGTGGCCCAGCGTTACTGTGACTGGGGATAAGTCCACTTGATTTAGTGTTAGGAAGCTCCCTCACCTACAGACACCAGCCAAATCCTTCAATAGGAGCATTATCAATAAGAAAGATGATGTTTTGGCCTCTGCTGCTTGATTCCTGTCTGTCAATTGAATTCAAACTTGGCTGCAGAAGAAGAGCACTGTTTATTAGGACCCTGAATCCCTAACACCTGAGACCCTGCAGTAATAATCAGCGTGGTAGTCACGCTGTTCCCAGAATTGCTTAACACACTGGTTATTACCTGCCCCTTGCCTCTCTGATGGCGACCACCTGATCACCAACAGGATCCCACTGGATTGTCACATCTTTCCTGTGCCTAGACTCTTCCTTTGTCATGTGACATACACTTGTCCTAATGCCTACCTCTCACTTCTGGCTGGATTTCCTAACAGTGTTGCTGGCTTCACAGCCCAGAAGAGACCACTTAAAGTCTAAAAGTGGGTGCTAGATTTCCCTCCATCAACACCAACTGGGTCGGCTCCTTTAGCTCTGTCTCCATGTGGACTGCAGTGGGTGCGTCATTCACATGCCTGAGTCCCTCCCATTGGCCAAACCCACAGCCTGTTGAGCTCCCAACCTCGCAGCACGGCAGGAGAGAGCCGTACAGAGTTCTCGAGTTCTACCAGGTCCCAACTGTGTGTTCTTTGGCAGGTTTCTTAACCTCTCTGTGCGTCAGTTTCCTTGTCTGTAAAATGCAGATAGCGATCATAGAATCTACCTCGTGTTTCTGTGAGAACGGAAATAAGACCTGTAAAACACTCAGCATCGTGCCTGGCACATAGTAGGAAGTCCACAGACATCAGCGGATACTAAGCAAGCCCTCTCTGCCTGCACTTTCATGGTTGGCTTGGAATATGGCTGGAAGGAGGTGATGGAACCAGAAGGTCAACAGTTACTCAAGAAGAACACAGATTTCGCATTAGGACCAGAGAGACAAGTTCACAGAGAGTAGAGGCTGTGACCTTTCATTTATTCTATCTCCAACATACAGCTTGATGTCTAGCACATAGTAGGTGCTCAATAAATGGTTGCTGGATCATCAGACAATTGGGCATGACTCACAAAAATGCCAGGAATGGGACACTGACCAGAGATGATTTACTCTCCAGTCTCTTCCCTTTTCCCTTCTAAGGGCAGCTAGGGCAGACCCTCCAGGTCAATGGGGCCCTGTATTTTCAGAAGTGGCTGGAGCAGCGCCGAGCTCACCAGGATGTCAGCCCCAGGCTGTGCACCCTCAAAGGCAGTAGGCAGTGCTGTTTTCCTGGAGGGCTGGGCGGGCATTGTAATGAGAAATAGAAACCTGCAAAAAAAAAAAAAAAAAAAAAGTGAAAGTATGCCAGGCCTTCTCGTTTGGGGAGCTGGTGCCATTTCCAATGAGCAGTGTGGCGGTGGGAGATAAGGCAGAAGTGTGAATTGCTATTGTGCTTCACTCGGCAAGCAGTTAGAGGGGTTTTCTGCAGGGCATTTTGTAATACCAGGTGGCAACAATTACCATTAACTCAGAATGGGTGAACAATTAAGTGCTTCCTTTCTTGCTCGTTCCTGTTTTACTTGAACTTTCCTTCCATCCAACAATGCCCACCATTTGCTATCAACAAAAGCCTGCATGTATGAATAGAGAACACGGAGGACGGAGTCTCGGGCTGCAAGGTCTTGGCTCTACTGCCAGCCACTACTCTGGGCTCTGACCAAGCCATTCTTCCTCTCTCTGCCTCAGTTTCCCTCTTGGTGTCCTGAGTGGTCTCCGAGGCAGGCAGAGGCAATGAGGGGTCTGTCCTGGGGTGCAGCAAGGATCAGTTGATATTAATACTATTTTTTAAAAAACTGAGTCTTGCTCTTGTCGCCCAGGCTGGAGTGGTGTGATCTCGGCTCACTGCAATCTCTGCCTCCCTGGCTCAAGCAATTCTCCTGCCTCAGCCTCCTGAGTAGCTGGGACTACAGGTGCCTGCTACCACACCCTGCTTATTATTTTTTTATTTTTAGTAGAGACAGGGTTTCACCATGTTGGCCAGGCTGGTCTCAAACTCCTGACCTCAGATGATTCACCCATCTCCGCCTCCCGAAGCGCTGGGATTACAGGCGTGAGCCACCACACCTGGCCTGATACTAATATCATTTCTCAGCCCTGCTTCTGCCTATCTCCTCCTCTGGGCAATTACCTCCTGCAACCTCTAACAGTCTACCTTCACCTCTTACATCTCAAGGTCCTGGTAGAATGTCCCACACACAGCATGTGCTAATGACACATTTGTGGCTCATTAAGATAAGATTACTCTCCCCTGAGAACCTTGCACCCCCAATTTCAGACTGGCTTCACAGTCTCCAAGCTGTTCACCCATGTCTTCTCCATTTTTGATCTGAGCATGTTTCTTGTTTATTCTTCTCAGCCACCCCCACCTCCACACCTCCTACTCTCCCCTCAGGAAGTTCCACCAGTCCTTGTCACCTGGCAGTGACAGAGGCAGGACAACAGCCAAGGCAGTGCAGAGATTTCCCCTTCCAATGCTGCCAGCAAGGTGTGTGGGTGCAGAGTCGCCCACAGCAGGTTGCACATAGGAATTGGGGTGCAGTGTTGGGCGCTGGCCATGCACAGAATCTGGGGCTCTGCTCACCCTGGAGTTGCTGATAGAAACGCAGGAAGTTGTGGCTGCAGTGCGAGCGGCAGCTTTCCTCCCACTGGTCAAGAACAGAAGCCAAGCCTACCCGTGAGAACTCTGCAGCCTCCATTCAAACACTAATGTGGCAGCTTATCTTCCCTGGGGTCCCACAGGCTACTGGATAGGCTTCCCTCAGGCCGCTGTGTCTGCTGAAGTCAGCTTGCGTAATACTAGAACTGCTGACCCATCTCTGTAAAGACTGCTGTTTCTATGCATAACCAAGATCTGTCAAAACCAAGCACCTATTTAAAATATTTAAATAACTTTTGTTTCATTAAAAACATTGAAAAAATACAAAAAGTCAGAAGGAAGACAAAAGTATCTGGAATCTCACCACCCGGAAACAGCCTGCCAGCAGATTTCTGTCTTTTTCTTCTTTCTGCTGGGTGCATTTCAGTGCCATTAAGCTGGTGCAGAAGCTAGACATGGTGGTACACGCCTCTGTAGTCCCAGCCACTCAGGGCGCTGAAGCGGGATGATCGTTTGAGCCCAGGAGTTTGAGACCAGGGCAATGTAGAGAGACCCCATTTTTACAAAAAGAATAAAAATTAAAAATTACCTGAGTGTGATGGTGCACACCTGTAGTCCCAGCTACTCGGGAGGCTGAGGCAGAAGGACCACTTGAGTCCAGGAGTTCAAGTCTGTAGTAAGCTATAATCGTGCCTGCCCTCCAGCCTTGGTGCCAGAACCAGATCTTGTCTCAAAAACAAATAAAAAGTTTAAAAAAAGATTCTTCAGTATATAAAATTATACATCTTACATTTTAAATGTCATTTTTCTAAATGTAAAAGTAATATATATTTACTATTTTAAAAGCTTGAAAAGCTTTTAAAATGCAAAGAAAAATCATGTGACTTCTGCCCCCCTCCAGAGTTAATCACTGTTAACATTTTGGTTTACTCCCTTAAACTCTGTTTTAATATTACAACATATACTTGTTTTTAAGTGAATGACAAGGAAAGATTCACAAGTCCTAAGCGGACAACCATATAAATAGGGAGTTCATTGTGTAGGAAAGTACATATGTGAGTTGATAAACTAAAATACGAATAGCGGCTGTCTCTTGGTGGTAGGGTTATCTAGTGGTTTTTACTTTCTTCTTTTAGCGTCTCAAAAGTTTCCAAATCTTCCACAATGAATATGAATTTAGTAGTAAGAAAAAAAACACAAAATTATTTAAGAGACAGATATCCAAATTGACAAGTGTGTTTCCGAGCCGGGTTTTCCTCACCCCCAGGTCTTGTCTCTTCTCACGTGTGTCTGGAAGCCAGCCTCAGAGAGAAGGTTTTGCAAGGCTGATGCTGGCAGGGAGAGGAGGGCCAGGCAGCCGGGGCAAAATGTCTTGGCTTCAGGACGCTTTGCCCTACAGAATCTGAAGGGCTCCATGTCCCTCCAGCACACACAGGAGCTGAGGGGCTGGAGCTGTCTTCACAGCCACCCTAGGATTGAGCCAGGATGCAAGAAGGACGGGCAAAGAGGAGCAATGGGGTCACTGCAGAGACATTGGAGGGAAAGGCACATACGGAGAATGAGCATTTTGATGCCTGGGAGGAACAAATTCTGTAGGAGCCTATGGTTGAGTAGATGAGGAGAGTAAATTCATATCTTCTATCTCTGCACACCAGCTATTAGTATAAAATAATAGCGTAGTGTCTGGGCGCAGTGTCTCACACCTGTAAACCCAGCACTTTGGGAGGCCAAGGCAGATAGACCACCTAAGGTCAGGAGTTCGAGACCAGCCTGGCTAACATGGTAAAACACCCTCTCTACTAAAAATACAAAAATTAGCCAAGCATGGTGGCGCATGCCTGTAATCCCAGCTACTTAGGAGGCTGAGGCAGGAGAATCACTTGAACCTGGGAGACGGAGGTTGCAGTGAGCCAAGATCATGCCACTGCACTGTAGCCTGGGTGACAGAGTGAGACTCGGTCTCAAAAAATAAAAATAAAATAAAATCATAGTATCCTCACCAAAAGCATTAACAATATTAAGAAAAAGAGGGACATGATGATTCCTGGGAGGCGTATTTGTCAACGGTTTATTCATTTATTTTCCATGTCATCCTCTTGGCCTTGTTCTTAGAAACTCTTTCCAAATTCAGGCATTAGGCTGATTGTCAATACTAGTTTATGCTGACTGACAAGTTTTGGTCTCGTTCTGTGTCTGCACACACACAGGTATCATTATCTGTACTTGTGCTACTCAGAAAATATGCTGCTTTTTGCAAAAATATTCACCCAGAATTCTCTGTTCAAATCTGAAGTCTGTGATTAGCCATGTGCATGCCTGAACACTGAGCATATGAAGTAGTCCTGAGTGCAGGTTGCAGGCTGGAACATGCTAACATCGTCCTACTCAGTCTTTAGAGATTAAACCCTTCAGAGTTTCCGTGTTACAGTCCCCTGGAGATCTGGGAACACTACCCATCAGTGTCCCAGGACAGATAGAATCTTGAATACTTGTGACCTGTTATTTTATTACTGACTCATTGCTGTACATGCTCACTGCCTGGTATCAAAAGAAAATGTCATTTGTAACTGATCTCTCTCAGTAATGTGGTATACTTCCTACGAAGAGACCCATTGGTGAGTTCATTAACTGTTATGTAACTGATGCTTTATATTGCTTTATTCTATTTAGAAATTCTTAGTGAGTTTTATGTAGGTGTTTTAAAGTATAGTCGTGTTTTTTTTTTAATTTTTAGAATAAAAATAGTTGAGGTTTTTAGGCAGCCAAGAAAGCACTATTATTTTTCCCCCTTAAAAAGATAAGGGTCCCAGGCTCCAAAAGATTGTTATTCAGCACAATCTCAGGAAAGAATTAGATTGAGATATCAAGGGATGACTGTATTTCAGTGAGAAACTGGAAACTGTATTAAGGCTTCCTGGCCAAATGGCATTTTCCCAGCCCTTCTTAAACTGTTTTTCTGTCTTCTCACTTCCTGACTATTACACGAGGCTCCTCCCAGTTTTTGTCTCTGTAATTTTTTGGGACTCTGGGGCTATATTACGGTCTACCATGGTCTCTAATGGCTGATCCCTGCAAGTCCGTTTGACTTCTAGTGGAGGGGTCTACAGGCTGGGCACAAGTAATAAATGATGGTGGTTTGCAGGTTGCACAGTGAAGAACTGAAACAGAACAGAGACTAGACGAGTACCTGTAGGAAAGGAAAGACAGCCCCTCTGCTCTCCCACAGCCACCGTCCCCTCTCTGTCTCACACACATGTGCACCCATAGTTAAATAGCATTAAAGAAACCAGTTGGCCAGGCATGGTGGCTCACGCCTGTAATCCCAGCACTTTAGGAGGCCGAGGTGAGTAAATCACCTGAGGTCAGGAGTTCGAGACCAGCCTGACCAACATGGTGAAACCCTGTCTCTACTAAATACAAAAAATTAGCCAGATGTGGTGGAGCATGCCTGTAATCCCAGCCATTTGGAAAGCTGAGGCAGGAGAATTGCTTGAACCTGGAAGGTGGAGGCTGCAGTGAGCCGAGATCGTGCCATTGCACTCCAGCCTGGGCAACAAGAGCAAAACTCCATCTAAAGATGGAAAGAAAAGAAAAGAAAAAACAAGACAAGACAGACAAGAAACAAAACAAAACAAGTCAATCCTCCTGACCACTGGTAAAGGATATTATCACAGGCATCATGTGTCAGTGATAGCTGCAATGATCTCACTATTCCCTCATCAAAATAGAATGTTCTAACAGTATCACTGGCAGAAATAGCCTTTAAAAAATCACACTAATCAAACAACATCTGATTTATTTTTTAATCAAATATTCATGCTTAGGCCAAAACTGTTAACAGGATTTTGTATCCCCTTTCCCCTGAAAAATCCCACCAGTCAACTTATTTTCTAAGTACTATGTATGTTATAAAGTGCATTTGCTTCTACGTAAAATGTTTGCATGTTAGGCGTTACTCCAAGCAGTGGCAAACCGCAGCCTGGGGGCCAAATTCATTCCACTGACTGTTTTTGTACAGCCTTCAAGTTAAAAATAGTTTTCACATTTTTTAATGGCTGGGGGGAGAAAATCAAAACAGGATTTTATGACATACACAAAAGTATACAAAATTCAAATTTCAATGTCCATAAATAAAGTTTGGTTGGAACATGGCCACGCCATACATTTACATATTGTGTGTGGCTACTTTTGAACTGCAATGCCACAATGGAATCGCTTCAGCAAAGACTAAGCGGCCCGCAAGCCGAAAATATATTTACTATGTGGTTCTTCCCAGGAAACGTTTGCCATCTCCTATGTTAGCCCATTGAAATAAGCAACAAGAAAAATCAAAATGTTGCTTGCATGATCTTAGTAGATTACACATGACCAAGGCAACCATGCCACAGAGCATAAACAATCTCAAATCAAGAATCTGAGTGGCTGGGCACAGTGGCTCATGCCCATAATCCCAGCACTTTAGGAGGCTGAGGCAGGTGGATTGCTTGAGCCCATGAGTTCAAGACCAGCCTGGGCAACATAGAGAGACCCTGTCTGTACTAAAAAATAAATTTTTTAAATTAGCTGAATGTGGTGGCACATGCCTGTGGTCCCAGCTACTCAGGAGGCTGAGGTCAGAAGATCCCTTGAGCCCAGAGGTCAAGGCTGTAGTGAGCCACATTCAGGCCACTGCACTCCAGCTGCGGCAACACAGTGAGACTCAAAAAAAAAGAAGAAGAAATGCCGGGCACAATGGCTCACACCTGTAATCCTAGCATTTTGGGAGGCTGAGGCAAATGGATCATGAGGTCAAGAGATCGAGACCATTCTGGCTAACCTGGTGAAACCCTGTCTCTACTAAAAATACAAAAATTAGCTGGGCATGGTGGTGTGCACCTGCAATTCTAGCTACTCGGGAGGCTGAGGCAGGAGAATAGCTTGAACCCGGGAGATGGAGGTTGCAGTGAGCCGAGATCATACCACTGCAGTCTAGCCTGGGGATAGAGTGAGACTGTCTGAAGAAGGAGAAGGAGGAAGAGGAGGAAGGGGAGGAGAAATGTTGCTTGCATGATTTTAGTAGAATACATGTGCCTGGCAACAGAGTGAGAGGAGGAGGGGGAGGAGAAGGCGGAGGAGGAGGAGGAGCAGGAGGTGGAGGAGGCAGAGGAGGAGAAAGAGGAGGAGAAGGAGGAAGAAGGAAGAAAGAATAAAGGAGGCGGAGGAGGAGGAGGAGGAGGAGGAGGAGGAGGAGGAGGAGAATCTGAGAAATAATTACCCTCTCTTGATTTTGTTTACCTGCAAAGAAGCTCAGAGTCACATAGCAAAAGAAGCTCAGTGACGCGGCAAAAGCTGGGGTCAAAGTCTTACAGAACTCAGAAGAATTCACACACATATCATAGTGAGTTGAAAACTATGTCCAGTGCACTGAGGTACCAGAAGAGGTTACTTCCTTGTTTCCTATAACTTCTACTTCACTGTGGCTTGAAGGAGAAAAGCGATGAGGTGGGAGAGGAAGAGGGTACAACCTTGCCAGCTAAATATAATTCAGTGTCTTCCAGCTTAGCATTGACTTCTTTGAGTTAGTTTGGTCTCCTTTTGGTAAAATCGTCTTTCAAGATTTCCATCGCCCTCCCATCCTCACCTGCCCTTCCATTAACGTAGGGCAAAGATACCATGAGCTTAGCCACAGAAGAGGAAGTCTTGGATGATGCAAGGGCAGGTCTCTTACACAAAAGTCAAAGTTTCTTGTCGCACCTGGTCGTGCCCTCCTCCCAACTCTACCATCTTGGCTCTGACTTCCACTAGTGTTGCGAATGCTCTGAATCTTGACAACGTCCTCCGTACTCTCCTGACTTTGGTGTCTACCCACAGCCTCTGCCACAGGGTCACAGGTGCCCTGGGTGGCCCCACAGCAAGAGTCCTGGCTCTCACTCAGCTCCCTTCTGCGTTCTCCACCAGGAGCCCAGCAGTACCTGCAGGACAGTGGCATCTCCATTCTCTTTGTCTTCACCCTTCATTCCGCCCTTTCTAAGCCACACCTGGGTGGCACGTGCTGGAGGCAGCATTGCTCTGGGACTTGATATTTCGCTAGTCTATACCTGAAAAAGCAAGAAACAAAGCTGCTGCTCTGGGATTCCTCCAAACTACTGGGATGTTTCCAACACTGCCCTTCTTGCTGAAGCAAAAACCAGGTACCTGGTTATTTTACCTCTTGCCTTCTCTTCCCATCCACTCAGCACTTCTCTTATGAAATAACTTGCATTGTCTCTACCAAGGGCTTATATGTCTAAATGCCAGCCCTAACTTTCCACCTATAAAGGGAGCTTTTAAAATTCAGAAAATAAACATTTTCTCTCCCATAAAGTCTGGCTTTCAAAAGTGTTTTTTCAATATGGAATCAACAAAGTCAGCTTTGCAAATCAAAGCCATCAATGACCTTTTTATTCTAAGCACTGCCCACCCTTACCTCCCCTGCAGTTTATGGCTTAACCCTAATGGCGGAAGGCTATGGGAGAATATGATTTATGGGGGTATGAAAAACGTGTCCATTCAATATTTCAAAATATTATTCCTGTCACCCTTGCTAAGTGAAAATCCTTTGTAAACATTTTTATTCTATTTTTAAAATATATATGTATATATATAAATATATATATATAAATATATATATAAATATATATATATATATATATATATATATTTATATATATATAGCCTCAGCATAACTCTTTGGAGTCAGCTGTTAACTTACGGCTTCCATAACAAAATAACCACAGACAGGGCATCTTAAACAACAGAAATGTGTTTTCTCACAGTTCTGGAGGCTGGAAGTCCAAGATCAAGATGCCTGCAGGGCTGGTTTCCTCTGAGGCCTGGCTCCTTGGTTTGTAGATGACTGCCCGCTTGCTGTGTCCTCTGGTGGTCCTTTTTCTGTACCTGCATCCATGGTGTTTCTATTCCTCAATGTCCTCTTCTTGTAAGCACAGATTGAATTAGGGTGCATCCAGTGGCCTCAATTTACTTCCATCACCTCTTTAAAGGCCCAATCTCATGGCCAGGTGTGGTGGCTCACGTCTGTAATCCCAGCACTTTAGGAGGCTGAGGCGGGAGGATCACAAGGTCAGGAAATTGAGACCATCCTGGCCAACATGGTGAAACCCCGTCTCTACTAAAATACAAAAAATTAGCTGGGTGTGGTGGCACGTGCCTGTAGTCCCAGCTACTCAGGAGGCTGAGGCAGGAGAACCACTTGAATCCAGGAGTCAGAGGTTGTGTTGAGCCGACATGCCATCACTGCACTCCAGCCTGGGCAACAGAGCAAGATTCCGTCTAAAAATAAAAAATAAAAAAAGAAGGTAGATTATCATCAGAGCTTAGACAGAAAGAGAGTCCGGCCCCATTAGACCTGCAGAATCATAATGTCTCAGGAATCCAAGAGTTTCTAACTCCCCAGGAGATGCTGATGCTGCATTTTAGGACCACTCCATCACCTAAAGCAGAAAAGGGCACAGGTCACATCTGCTACCTCTGTAATTGCTCAGCCCTCATCTCGTTTAAATTCTTTCCCCACATTAGCTCCCAAGATAGAGAACCTCCCAGGATACACTAACAATATAGTTGGCCCCCGTTTTCAAAATTATGGCTATCTCTCCAACATTATGAATGAACTGTTTGGAAGAGGGCATGTCCCCTCTACACTCTTTTTGAAATCTACACCGGTTTTTTTTCTGACTGAACTTTCTCATAACCTAAAATTTTGCAGGATTTGAGTATGTTGTCAATACAACTCTCCTACGAGTGATCATTTTCACATTCCCCGAAACCAAGAAATAACCGAGATTTGCCTCACACTTGTGTTGCATTCACTGATTTATTTTTATAACAAAGTGGTACTTGAAAGGCGCAAACCAAACAATCTTTTGTTTGTTTGTTTGTTTGTTTGTTTGTTTGTTTGTTTGTTTGAGGTGGAGTCTTGCTTTGCCTCCCAGGCTGGAGTGCGGTGGCATGATTGCAGTTCACTGCAACCACTGCCTCCCAGGTTCAAGTGATTCTCCTGCCTCAGCCTCCTGAGTCGCTGGGATTGCAGGTGTGAACCACCATGCCCAGCTAATTTTTTGTATTTTTAGTAGAGATGAGGTTTCACCATGTTGGCCAGACTGGTCTCGAACTCCTGAGCTCAAGTGATCCACCCGCCTTAGCCTCCCCAAGTGCGGGGATTACAGGTGTGAGCCACTGCCCCTGGCCCAATCCATCTTTCTATATTCATCCCTGTGAGCCTTCTCAAAGCCTACATTCACCAACATCACACAGGCACGACTTTTTTTTTTTCAACAGATCTAATTGACAGGTGAGTTCTAAAGGGAAACAGGACTCTGTCTTAACATCTTTGGTGATTTTAAATGTGCATCTACAAAACAAGACACAGCCAGTTGGATGAGCTGTGGCATGGCCTTAGCTTAGCAAATACAAACACAAACAGCAGTACTTAGCTTCGCTGATGATGTAACCAGAAGCAGCCTCAAAAACTAGTGAGTTTGCTCCCCAAGTCAGAGCATTGGCTTGATTACCATAATCACAGCATGAGATAAAAATCAGTATAGTCTACCATATGAGTCCCTGTATATAATATTCTCAAAATGACAAAACTGTAGAGCTAGAAAACAGATTACTGGTTGCCCAAGGGTAGGAATGGTAAGGGGAGTGTGAGCAGGACCTTGAGGGCAAAGCTTCCAGAAAGGCACCCTAAGGACCTCCGCTGCCCTGCACCTGCATTCCAGCATGGCGTTCCTTGCCATCCCAGCTGTAGATTAAGCAGGATCAGGTGCATCTTGGGCTTCCACTCCAGAGAGCACAAGCGTCCATGTGGTGCTAATTCTGTAGGCTCACAGAGTTCAGAACTATGGTGCTATGGCAGCCTCTGTCTAGATTTCAGAGTGCTATACACAGCTGGGGGTTCCAGGCCAAAACTTGCTGCAGGAGAGGAGCAGCCGCTTAGAGTCCCCACTAGGGCAATGCCTAGAGGAGCCGTGGAGTGAGATGGCCACCGAGGCCCCAGAATTGTAGAGCTCTCAGTGGGCAGTGCCAGCCTGAGAGAGTTGTTGGGTGGACTGAACCCAGTAAAGCCACAGGGGTGGGGCTGCCTCAGGCCTTGGGGGCCCAACTACTCCCCCAAGTGTGCCCACAATTTGGGTCATGGAGTCCAAGGAGCTCACTCAGGCACTTCAAAATGTAGTGTTGTTTTCCTTCTTGGGTCTTGGCTAAACTGGGGAGCTGTTACCCCTTTCTTCTTGTCTATTTCTCCCTTTTGGGATGGGAACATCTATCCTATGCCTGGCCTGTCATTGCATTTTGGGAGTAGATAACTCATTTGATGTCACAGGCTCACAGCTGGAGAAAAATTTTGCCTCAAGATGAGTCGTGCCTTGAGTCTCACCCTCATGTGAGTTAGATGAGACCATGGACTTTGGACTTTTGAGTTGATGCTGGAACACATTCATGTGTTGGAAACTTAATCCCCAATGCAACAGTGTTGAAAGGTGGGACCCTCAAGAGATGATGAGGTCATGAGATCTCTGCCCTCATAAAGAGACAGTGTCCGTGTGGCAAGAATGAGCTCATTATTTTAGGAGTGGCATCCTTGTGAAGAATGAGTTAGGCCTGCCTCCTGAGCATGTTTTCTCTCTCTGTGTCTCTCTCTTTCCCTCTCTCTCTGTCTCCATCTCTCTCACCGAGCAATGCCTTCTACCACGTCATGATTGAGCAAGAAGGCCCTCACCAGATGCAGCCCCTCAATCTTGGACTTCTCAGCCTCCAGAACTGTGAACCATATAAACCTCTATTGTTTGTAAATTACCTAGTCTGTGGTATTCTGTTATAGCAGCACAAAATGGACTAAGACGGACACAGCTTTCACAGGAGTTTCTACTGGTCCTTGTTCAAGAACTTGAGTAGATTGACAGGGATGCGCATGTATGTGTGTGTTGTGTGTGTGTGTGTGTGTACCCGTGTGGTATAAGTTTGTGTTGTGTGTGTGCATGCTGTGTGTGTGTGTGTGTGTGTGTGTGCGTGCGCGCGTGCTCCTTTCTTGAGTCAGCATAATGACTCCTGTCCCCTCTGTGGTCCACAGCTCTGAGAAAATATCCTTCACACAGCATCGCTGTCTTTTGTTTTTACTAGTCCTTCTTTCATACAAGACTTCAAACTCCTTGGCGCTCATGATTGTGTTCATCTATGTGGATCAGCTCCAAGCACGAGCTAGAAAACATTTGAGTGAAGGAATATTGACAGAGGGAGGAAGTGAAAAGACTGCATTATCCAAGCATGGTATTACATCCTTCATATAGTGCAACAGGCAGACAAACTCCAAAGCTCACACACACACACACAACATACAATGGGTTTTAGCAACCAAATTTCAGCCCATTTAAAATCTTGTGGTGTTCTGTTCTCACTCATAGTGGGAGTTGAACAATGAGCAGACATGGACACAGGGAGGGGAACATCACATACTGGGGCCTGTTGGGAGGTGGGGGCAAGGGGAGGGAGAGCATTAGGACAAAGACCTAATGCATGCAGGGCTTAAAACCTAGATGACAGGTTGATAGGTGCAGCAAACCACCATGGCACACATAGACCTATGTAACAAACCTGCACATTCAGCACATGTATCCCAGAACATAAAGTTAAAAAAAAAAAAAATCTTGTGGTGTTATACATTCTCCAGAAAGACTTTGGGGCTGATCTAAAAAAGTGTGAGTATTAAACAGGCAGTTGGTTAGGAAACAATATCTGTAACACTTCCTGCCTTTTTATTCAGAAGAAATCAATATCTGAGTGCTCCCAGCCAGATTCAGGTTAATTGGAAGCAAGAATGTGAAGTAAACACAGTGTGGTCCCAAATTCCCATTTACACGATGCTTAGGATTTGTGCTGGAATCCATCATTTCCTTGAATGCTGAAAATATATCTTCGATTTCAGGTGATTGCCTAAAAATAATCTGATCTCAATTTGTTTGTTTGTTATGCCCATGCCCATCATGAAAGCTAGAAAAAAATAACATTAGCAAGGTCCAACATTGCAGGCAGGTGCAAACATCCCTGCCTGACTCCACTGACCAGACCTAACAGGAAGGTAGTGACCAAAGAGACAAGAGGTTCTATGATTTGAGAACCCTTGTTTGAGGGAGGTGGGACTGGCTGTGTGAGGTTATAAAGGCAAGGCAAGGTTCATAGTAAGTCAACAGCACCTCACTTCCAAGGATATTCCCTCAGGAAGGGTTATTTGTCTGTGACCGTAGTAGATAAATGGCTCTTAGCTCCACTAAGCCCAAAGTTCCCTTTTAACAATAAACATTTATATCACTCCCTTTCCTCATCTAAAATAAAATTAATAGCTTATTTATGCTACCTGCATATAATTTTTTAATCACCTTATTTCTTAAGTTGGAAATAAAAAGCAATGTAAAACATAAAAATATATGAACGCTTACAATATGTGAACATGTGAACACTCGTTAGAAAACATATTAAAGCGTTAAGCGCTTATGACCACGTTGAATGTAGCAGTTGTAAGTGAAGACCGATACATGCAAATTTCATTGATGATTCAAACACCTCACATGTGACCTCGTCACTGGTGATGGTAATTTTCAATATGATGAACAATTCTTGGTAAAGCTTTTGATGAAAACTCTTGTTCATAATCATAGACCATTTGTCTTTTGTTTCATCAACCTACATGAGGTACCTGGAGTAGGCAAGTGTGAAGAGACAGAAGGTGGATTAGAGGTAGTGGTGTCTGGGAAGGGAGAATGGAGGGTGATTGCTTAATGGGGACACAATTTCTGTTTGGGGTAATGAAAAAGTTTTGCAATAGGTAATGGTGATGGTTGCACCACAGTGCAAATGTAATTAATGCCACTCAATTTAAGTAGTTGAAATGGTAAATTTTTTTTTATATAGAGCTTATCGTATTTTTTGAAATACCAGAAAAAAACCTGCAGGAACTTTGTGTTTATACATAAGGTGGAGTTAGTTCTAGCTCAGAGAATTAATAAGACTTGGTGTTTCACCTATTTGAATGTCCAGTGGGACATCTGAAAGCATGCAAGACAATGCTTTGTGGTAGTGAGCTGCCCCACACTTCACGGCGCTACTAGCATCGCTGGCCAACCCTGCTAAAACCAGCAGGGCTCCCCCTTATTGTGATAAAAATGCCCTACCAAGTTCCAGTCGTCCCCAGGAGGGTAATATTGCCCATCTTGGGAACCACTGAGACACGGAAAGTGAGACCCGGGTAAGGCTCTGGGTTCTGGCCAAGTGAACGCCTGCAGTCCTCGTGGCAATCAGAAAGCTCTTCAAGAAACCAGCAGAAATCTAGTTCTTTGTGGGATTAACATGGAGGACGAGGAGATGGGGAGGAAGGATACAGCACCGTCCAGTGAAAGTGGCTTCCAGTTCCCATCCCTGGCCCCTGGTTTCTTGGACAGCAAGAACGCATTGCAGTCCCCTGCCAGAAGGTGAAGCTAGAGAGCCTCGCACGTTTGCCAGTCCTATCAGTTGGCTCAGGATTTAGGCAGGGCTGACTCAGCCCTTAGAGATGACACAGCAGTGCAGCTAACAGCTACTATTTACTAAATAATTGGCATGGGCTTTACTATATTTTTTTCATGTAATTTTAGCAACCAATGATCGGTGAAAACAAGTTCACACAGTTGCAAGGAGCCTGGTCAATCAAAAATCATTGACACCTGGCAGGACACCACCGTCACAGAGATTCCCAAGCAAGAAATGCAAATCTCCCACTGGTGCTGAGTCTCATTTGGCAGCTTTCCCAGTAGGGTGGCCACAGAGCTCCTTCTCTCCCTGTGCCGGTGCGGGCACTTCAGCTGGGGACTTCAGCTGGGGAGCTGAGTGCGGTCACCAGGCAGTAGAATTACCACTTCTCCATCAGCCACTGCCCTCCCTGCACCTGCTCCTCTTTCCTCCCAACACAAGGATGAGATGGATGCAAATCCTTGAGTGTGCATAAGGCACATCAACCCACCCCATGATGCCATCTAAGCCTGACCTGAGAAACAGAGACATCTAACCAGATGCTGGGCGATTCCAGCTTCAGGGCCTGGGATCTCGTACTGCGGGCTGCCAGAGTAACGGTGCTGACAGACCTCTTCTTCCCCTGCATACAGGGCTTACCTCTCTCTGGTTTTGCTTTTGTTTTTTGAGACAGAGTCTCACTCTGTTGCCCTGGAGTGCAATGGCACAATCTTGGCTCACTGCAACCTCTGCTACCTGAATTCAAGCAATTCTCCTGCCTCAGTCTCCCCTGTAGCTGGGATTACAGGTGCACACCACTATGCCTGGCTCATTTTTGTATTTTTTTTTTAGTAGAGACAGGGTTTCGCCGTGTTGGTCAGGCTAGTCTCAAACTCCTGATATCAGATGATCCGCCCACCTTGCCCTCCCAAAGTGCTGGGATTACAGGGGTGAGCCACCAACCACACCCAGCCTGGCTTACTTCATGTGTGTGTGTGTGTTGTTGTTGTTGTTGTTGTTGTTGTTGTTGTTGTTGCTGTTGTTGAGACAGAGTTTCATTCTTATTTTCCTGGCTGGAGTGCAATGGCACAATCTCAGCTCACTGCAACCTCCCCCTCACAGATTAAAGCCATTCTCCTGCCTTAGCCTCCTGAGTGGTGGGGATTACAGCCACACACCACCACACCTGGCTAATTTTTGCTATTTTTAGCAGAGATGGGCTTTCACCATGTTAGTCAGGCTGGTCTCGAACTCCTGATCTCAGGTGATCTGCCCACCTCAGCCTTCCAAAGTGCTGGGATTAGAGGTGAGCCACTGCACCCAAACAGGCTTCTTTTTGTATTCCTGAGGCTTTTTGCTGACAGCTGATTTGGACTATCAGGCACAGAAACAGGACTCAACCACCCTACTGCTACCCTTTTGATCCCTTCACAGGGTTCCTAAGAGCCCACCTGATGTCAGTTTCTTCACCTCGCCACCACCCTAGAGGATCCTGTGATGTTGTCCCATACCTTTAAGCCTTTTTCCGCCACACCCTCATCTCCCAGCCCTTATGGAACTCTACTGCCAGTGAGCACTGGCTGCTACCTCAGTTATCTTCCTCCTGTGCCTGAGATCCTGGTGAGCAGAACCAAGTCTTCTGCATTCATTAAGACCTTGCCCATTCTCCACTGTAATTAACGCAATGATAGTTACATGACACTAATAATTAGGGCAATTGCCTTTTGTTCACACTTTCACAGCATCTCTGTTTGATCCTCACCACAACCTTACCAGGCAGGTAGTATTGTTGCTCCCATTCCACGGAGGAGGAAATATGAGGCCCGAGTCACATGCCCAGAATGCGGCAGAAACAGGTCTTCACTTCGGTCCTCTCACCCCAAACTGCAGTGCCCTCGGCAAAGGACCGAAGCGCCTGCTGGGGAAGCCTTGAATGAGTCTTCTAACAAGTCATCATATAGAAAAGCACAGCGTCCAAAGTACGTTAGCAGTTCCTTTAAAAAGTAGCAAGATACATACTTTCTCCCAACATATTTAAATAATCTCATATCCATGAACCAGTTGGAAGTACAGGATCTCAGTAAGACTCACAGAGTAGGCGTCATGTTTCCTATTTCACCCAGGGAGCAACAGAGAAGATCATTGTTCTCTAAGAGTCCCATCTGGATCTCTGGACAAGAGAGAGTGAGAGAGGCCCTGCTAGGGGTGGCCCAGACCCTTTCGTGCCCCTGTGTAGTATTTGGAACCAAGGAACAATTATAAAAGGTACAAGAGTCTGGGCGCAGTGGCTCATACCTGTAATCCCAGCACTTTGGGAGGCTGAGGTGGGAGGATCATTTGAGCCCAGGAAATGGAGATTAGCCGGGGCAACATAGGGAGACCCTGTCTCTACATGAAATTCAAAACTTAGCCAGCCATGGTGGCACTAGCCTGTGGTCCTAGCTACCAATCACTTGAGCCCAGGAGGTTGAGGCTGCAGTGAGCTGTGATCACACCATTGCTTTCCAGCCTGAGCAACAGATTGAGACCCTGTCTCAAAAATAACAAAGTAAAATTTAAAAAAAGGTAAAAGATACAGAGCTCAGAGGCAGATACACAGATCCAAATAAACAAAGTGGAATCAAAATAAAACAATGTACAATGTACACATTTATAACTGTAGAAATTCCTGGAGTCAGCAGCCAAGAGTTTGGGAGTGCGGTTCCTGGTGGGTGAGATTCAGTGTTTTTCAGGTCCAGGCCTACATGGCTGTCCACACTGCTACCAGGAGCAGTCCACACGGTACCAGGGGATGTCCACACCATACCAGGGGCTGTCCACACTATACCAGGGGCTGTCCACACTGTACCAGGGGATGTCCACACTGCTACCAGGAGCAGTCCACACAGTACCAGGGGATGTCCACACTGTACCAGGGGATGTCCACACTATACCAGGGGCTGTCCACACTGCTACCAGGGACTGTCCACACTGTACCAGGGACTGTCCACACTGTACCAGGGGCTGTCCACACTGTACCAGGGACTGTCCACACTGTACCAGGGGCTGTCCACACTGCTACCAGGGGCTGTCCACGCTGCTACCAGGAGCAGTCCACACTGTACCAGAGGCTGTCCACACTGCTACCAGGGGCTGTTCACACTATACCAGGGGCTGTCCACACTGTACCAGGGGCTGTCCACACTGCTACCAGGGACTGTCCACACTGTACCAGGGGATGTCCACACTGCTACCAGGAGCAGTCCACACAGTACCAGGGGATGTCCACACTGTACCAGGGGATGTCCACACTATACCAGGGGCTGTCCACACTGCTACCAGGGACTGTCCACACTGTACCAGGGACTGTCCACACTGTACCAGGGGCTGTCCACACTGCTACCAGGGACTGTCCACACTGTACCAGGGGCTGTCCACACTGCTACCAGGGGCTGTCCACACTGTACCAGGGGCTGTCCACACTGCTACCAGGGACTGTCCACACTGCTACCAGGAGCAGTCCACACTGTACCAGGGGCTGTCCACACTGCTACCAGGGACTGTCCGCACTGTACCAGGGGCTGTCCACACTGCTACCAGGAGAGGCTGAACCACCAAGATCATCACAGAGAGCAATGCACAGAACCAAGCAGAGAGTCCAAAGCGAATCATGAGTCAAAACGGGCCCAGCAAACAGGAAAATCCAGATGTGGATTTAGCACACCAATGGAGCAAGCAGAGCCCTAGCAGGTGCAAGAGAAGTAGGGCTTGGAGTCATCACCAGTGCCCAGCTCCTGGGCAATGTAGCGTCTCCCCTCTCTCACTGTCCATAGGGTAAGGCTTTGTTAGCCAGGCTGCAGGGGTCAGCACTGTGGGTGAGAAGTTTTAGTAGCTGACTCCAAGGGGACAGACACAAAGTTCACACAACAAATAGGTGATGGCACTCGCAAAAGAGCACTAAACAGTCAGATTCCTTTCTCTATTAGACCCCCTCAAGTTGCAGGAAGTCGGCCAGTTTTGAAGAGGGCAAGTTTCAGATGTCAATGTTCTCATTGGTCTCCAACACTCCTGCTGCGGTCTGAATGTTGGTGTCCCCCCAAAATTCCTATGTTGGAACCTGACCCCCAGTGTGAAGGTATAAATCGGTGGGGTTGTCTACAGCTATACAACCTGAATGCCTCCAATCTCATCTGGTCTTGGAAGCTAAGCGAGGTCAAGCCTGGTTAGTTCTTAGACGGGAGACTGCCTGGGAATACCAGGTGCTATCGGCTTAAAAAGAAAAAGAGAAGTGAGGGCTTTGGGAAGCTTTTAGGTCATAAGAGCTCTGCTCTAATAACTGGGATTAGTGACCTTATAAAGGGGACTAACGGGCATGTTTTTGACCCTTTCACCATGTGAGGATGGAAAAAGAAGGCACCATCTTGAAGCAGAGGTGCTGAATCCACTGGTACCTTGATCTTGGACTTCCCAGCCTCCAGAACCATGAGCAATAGATTTATGTTATTAGGCTGGTCATAGTGGCTCACACCTGTAATCCCAGTACTTTGAGAAGCTGAGCTAGGAGGATCACTTGAGGCCAGGAGTTTGAGATCAGGCTGGGCAGCATGGCAAAACCCTATCTCTACAAAAAGTAACCAAAAAATTAGCTGGGTGTTGTGATGCCTGTAGTTCCAGCCACTCAGGAGCCTGAGGTGGGAGGATTGTTTGAACCCGGGAGGTGAAGGTTGCAGTGAGCCAAGATCCTACACTCCAATATGGGCAACGAAGTGAGACTCTCTCTCAAAACAAAACTATAACAAAATAAAAATAAAGGTTGGTTGTCTATAAATTATCTAGTCTAAGGGTTTTTTGTTATAGCAGCCGAAATGGACTAAAGGCAACTCCACAGTGAGGCATGATTACTCATCCTTCCTGAAGCCTTGGGATTATACGCTGCCACCGTAGAAAGGAAACACCTTTGTACAGCTTCTAAAAATTCAAGCTGGAAATTCTCCCAGAGAATTTAGTACGGTCAACCTCATATCCCTGGTCAGGCTGACCTCCATCCCCCACCCAGCTCGAATACAACCTGAGTTATGTTCAAAGGAGATCTCAAAGCAGGATGAAGCCTTTCATTACTTTCTTCTAATAATTTTTTATTCTTTATTAAATACCTGATATTATAAACAAATTAATAGGCTTCTACAGGAAAGGAAAAATTTGACCCACACGATCAACACTCCAAGTTGAACTGCTTTTCATTGGTTCAAGTTCCTTTTCATTTCATTTCATTGGCATGCATCATTTTTATGTGGCTGAAGTCATGTCAGGTAGAGTAAGATGTATACTATTTATCACTTACAATTCTAAGCACTCTTTTACATTATATGGGGTCCTCACAATTGTTATTGGCTCTGTGTCTCTCACAAGAGGTTATACTGCATAATTCACCCAATCCCTCCTCAAACTGTGTCCTTCCAGATTGCGTTCAGTTTTTCACTGTTGGACCTAATGCTACAATGAAGAGTTCAGTGCATTACTCGGATTATCACTCTAGGGCAGAGTCTGGGAGCCTAAGAGAAGTTGAAGGGGAGGTACTGGCATTTTTTCAGGCACCTCTTTCCACAACATGACATACAAGGGGCATGGTCTGGTTCTGGCCTATTAGAAAGAGAGATGGGAGTCATAGAAAAAATGGAAGATGCTGGGTTGGTTCTACAGCTGGCCTGAGGCAGTGGTACTCATCCTTTTTAGAGAGATGTCAACCAGCCAAAGCAGTTCCTTCTGAGAAAAGATCTTATGAGGCCTGGGGCAAAGATGGGTCATTTCCTGGTCCAGCCGTTAAAACCGCAGTGGCCAGGCACCAGGTAAATACAAAAATGGCCCAGAAGCAGCATTTTCATGTATGTGGGGCAGCAGAGGCAGAGTGAGAGGCCACCCACCGATGGGTTATGGGCTGAGGACCCCACGGGCAGGCTGGAGCAGGGCAGAAGGAGACTTGGTCCTTCCTACATGCAAGACACTGGCCGAAACCTCCAAGAACTGATGGAGAGACTCTGAGGCAGGGGCTTGAGTTTCTGCAGTTATGTGGTTGGCCCAGTGAGTGTGTGGACTGCAGGCATCAATGTTAATGGGTTTTCATCTGTACCCACAAGTCAGACAGAAAAGAGTCAAGGGTTTAGATAGTTTTCCTTTTCAGTTATTTTGCTGGGATAGCTTCCCAGAAGCAGGATCACTGGGTGAAAGGACACCAAAGCTTTTTTCCTGTGGAATTCCCATAGTCAGTTCTCTGCTCCAGCTTCCATGGTCTTCTTGTGTTCCCTGCCCTAGTCCCAGCAATTCAACCACATTTTGGTTTTTATTTTGTTTGTTAGTTTGTTTGTTTTTGAGACAGAGTCTCACTCTCTTGCCTAGGCTGGAGTGCAGTAGTGCTATCTTGGCTCAGAACAACCTCTGCCTCCTGGATTCTAATGATTCTCACCTCAGCCTCCCAAGTAGCAGGGATTGCAGGCATGCACCACCACACCTGACTAATTTTTTTGAATTTTTAATAGAGATGGGGTTTCATCATGTTGGCCAGTGTCGTCTTGAACTCCTGACCTCAGGTGATCAGCCTGCTTCGGCCTCCCAAAGTGTTGGAATTACAGGCATGAGCCACTGCGCCAGACCTCAACCACTTTTATTTTCTCTTTAGTGCCGTTCCCTCTCTCTCCCCCATGGGGAACCCCTCCATCCAAGATCACCTCTGCCCCTCACCCTTGAAATATCTGCAGCAACTCTGTGTTATGGAAGTATTAGTAACAGAGTTACATTTACTGCTAATACTACTGCGATTTTCTTTATTTTTAGCCTAAATGCATAAGAAAAGCAAATGCTAGATCTCTGAGAGAGGTTCATAAAAATGAAGATGTTGTTTCCTATCCCATTTTCTTTGCTGGTTATTAAACCAGTTCCCCATTTTCTTACTCCCCTCAAAACAAACCCTGAGCCCATTTCATTTTAAGCATCACTGCAAGAGCACAAAACACTTGTAACTGAGATATTTAAAACAAGGGAAAAGGCACACAAACATGAAAGTCTTACATCTTACATAGTTTTGAGGGGCTCACTTTTGTTTTTGCTCTTGAGATGAGGTCTTGCTTTGTCACCCAGGCTGGACTGCAGGGTGCAATCGCAGCTCACTGTGGCCTCAAATCCCCTTGGCTCAAGTGAACCTTCTGCCTCAGCCTCCTGAGTAGTTGGGACCACAGGCATGCTGTTAGTCTGTTCTCATACTGCTTACAAAGACATACCTGAGACTGGGTAATTTATAAAGGAGGACGATTTAATTGACTCACAGTTCCACATGGCTGGGGAGGACTCACAATCATGGCAGAAGGCAAGAGCAAAGTCACATCTTACATGGTGGCAGGCAAGGAAGCACTGAGCAAAAGAGGGAAAAGGCCGTTACAAAACCATCAGATTTCATGAGAACTCACTCACTGTCATGAGAACAGAAGCATGAGGGTAACTGCCCCCATGATTCAATTACCTCCCACCTGGGACCTTCCACAACACGTGGGGATTATGGGAACTACAGTTCAAGATGAGATTTGGGTGGGGACATAGCCAAACCATTTCAGGCACACACTATAACACCTGGCTAATTTTTTAAAAATTTTTTGTAGAGACAAGAGTCTACTATGCTGCCCAGGCTGATCTTGAACTCCTGGGCTCAAGCAATCCTTCTGCCCCAGCATCCCAAAGTGCTAGGATCGCAGCAAGCCACATGCCTGGCAATCTCCAGTTTTGATAGTCACAAACTCTCACTTATGATCCCTGATTCTTTCTTGAGATAGGTACTAGCTAACCATCTGAGACATCAGATGCAGTTAACCTGGGTTCCATCTTGAAGAATCAAGGAGTCTATGTTGGCCAGGGTCTGGCTTGAAAAACTAAACACCACCAGTTATGTTAACAGAAAGAATAAAGGAATTGATTAATTGGGTATTACAGGACTGAAAGGCAAATGAGAGATACCACATCTATTAGAAATCGTAACTGCAAGTTGGGCATGATGGCTCATGCCTGTGATCTCAACACTTTGAGAGTCCTAAGTGGGTGGATCACTTGAGATCAGGAGTTTGAGACCAGCCTGTCCAGCATGGTAAAACCCTATCACTGCCAAAAAATACAAAAATTAGCTAGGTGTGGTGACACAGACCTCTAATACCAGCTACTCGGGAGGCTGAGGCACGAGAATCACTTGATCCCAGGAGGCGGAGGTTGTAGTGAGCTGAGATCGCACCACTGCACTCCAACCTGGGACAGAGTGAGACTTTGTCTCAAAAAAGAGAGAGAGAGTTTGAAAACTGTAGCTTTTGTACTTAGCACCTACCTGCAGACACAGAAAGTGCACTTAGCAGGCATTCCTACCAGACCGAGGTTTTGTATTAGTACGTATTAGTATGCGCAGGTTTTGTATTAGTCAGAAGGAAACAGGTAATACCTACTCAGGTGAGTTTTTAGAAAACAATGTTATGAATAAGGCTAATGTGTAGTAGGGTTTAGGGAACCCAGGGAGAGATACTCTGGTACCTGGAGCCATTACCTACATAAGCTTGTATATTTGGAGATTTGTCCCCCCAAATCTCACATTGAAATGTAATCCCATGTTGGAGATGGGGCCTGGTGGGAGATATTTGGGTTATGGGGATAGATCCCTTATGGCTTGATGTTGTCCTCACAATACTGAGTGAGTTGCATAAGATCCAGTTGTTTAAAATTGTGGCACCTCCCACCACCCCTTGCTCCCTCTCTGGCAATGTGAGATGCCTGCTTCCTTTCACCTTCAGTGATGATTGTAAGCATCCTGAGGCCTCCCCAAGGCTGAGCAGATGCCAGCATCATGCTTCCGGTAACAGCCTGTAGAACTGTGAGCCTCTTCTGTATTAATTACTGGGTCTCAGGTGGTTCTTCATTGCAATGCAAGAATGGCCTAATACTGACCTGAAGAAGAAAAGGGAGGTGTATCTAGAATCCAGAGCCTTTGGACAGGGACACAGCCAATCTGAGACCATTAGGGAGGCCAGGAGAGTGGATACTCTTACCACGCTCTCTTCTCACTCTTCAATCCCTTGCAAGTACCACCCAGTGACCAAACCCAAGCAGAAGCCATAGGCAAGGAATCTATTATTGTGGACCCAGTGGTGGGCTGGTAAAAAAATATTTAACCTTTGGGAGGCCAAGGTGGGTGGATCACGAGGTCGAGAGATCGAGACCATCCTGGTCAACATGGTGAAACCCTGTCTCTACTAAAATTACAAAAATTAGCTGGGCGTGGTGGCGCACACTTGTAGTCCCAGCTACTCGGGAGGCTGAGGCAGGAGAATTGCTTGAACCCAGGAGGCGGAGGTTGCAGTGAGCCGAGATCACACCATTGCACTCCAGCCTGGGTAACAAGAGTGAAACTCCGTCTCAAAATATATATATATATATATATATATATATATATATATATATATATATATATTTAACAAGAAGCTCTGAGACACGCATGTGTGCACACATGCTTACTTGTAGTGTTTGCCAGTGTCCACGGTGTAAATATTCCCACCACAGTCACCAAACATGGAGTTAGGAGATGCATATGATCAGTTCTTGCAGGCTCTAGCACGTCACTGAAGTAAACAGACGGGGGTCAGCCTCCCACGGCACAGGAAGAGTAGAGAAGGATGGAGAAGGCAAACAAGACAACCATTGCTGCTGCAGCTGCCAACATCAGGCCAAGCGTTCTGACATACGGACCAAGGACATCAGGGCCTGCACCTTCAACATCAACGTATCTGTCACTTCCAAGGCTAATACAGGATGGTTAAAGAAGATAAGGACTCAGCAAATGAGTAATGTAGGAGAGAGAGGATGAGACAGGGAGAGAAAGGGAGATGTCAATTCCATTCTAGGCTGAGGCTGGGAAATATCTGCATTCTTCACAGAGACCATGTTACCATTCTTCATAGAGACCATGTTGTAAGCACAAAGAGGCTGAGGGTCGGGAGTTGTGCTTCTCCATCTTCCATTAACTGGTAGCTCAACAGTATCTTTCAGACAGCTACGGGTGGATCCCGTGGTAAGAGGAAGAGTGGCACATAGAAATGGTGTTCCAGGCAAGGCCAGGACATAATGTGCCATCTGGCACGGAGCCCCAGGTCTCAGGAAGAGTGGCACACTAGAAATGGTGTCCCAGGGTGGGGACAGGATATAATATGCCATCTGATACTGAGCTCCAGATCTCAAAGGTCATAATATTCTCTTATTAACTGCTGGCATACAAGTGGCCACAGAGCCATTAAGCCAACTATTCATGACGTTGTGTGGGCCCATGTTGGCTGAGCTAAAGAGACTGGGATTCTGTGACATTTAGGACCAGCTCTCTGGGTTCTGGTGCTGTTCTTTTTTTTTTTTTTTTTTTTTTTTTTTTTTTTTTTTTTTTTTTTTTTGCATAGTTTCACTCTTGTCACCCAGGCTGGAGTGCAATGGGGCGATCTTGGCTCACCGCAGCAACCTCTGCCTCCCTGGTTAAAGTGATTCTCCTCCCTCAGCCTCCTGAGTAGCTGGGATTACAGGTGTCCACCACCACACTCAGCTAATTTTTATATTTTTACTAGAAACAGGGTTTCACCATGTTGGCCAGGCTGGTCTCGAACTTCTGACCTCAGGTGATCCACTCACCTTGGCCCAAAGTGCTGGAATTATAAGCATGAGCCAACAAACCTGGGAAGTGCTGTTCTTCTATATGCAGAAACACCCCCAAGTCTCTGGGTAAAAGGCAGTGTGACATAAAAGGCCGACAGCTACCCCCTGCCCACCAGAACTACCACCGCTCATCTGCCTGCCATCACCATTCTCCATGTCAACATCTCAAGTTCTCCTTCCAAGACTAGAAAAACTGGCTTCATAAATTCTTCTTATGGAACGGCAGCCTCCTCATCCTAGGCTCAAGGTGGCAAGTTCATAGAGATGGGAGCCCAGATAATCTAAGTGAGAAGCACTGAGCTATCCTCCAGATAACCTCCCCTTCCCAGGTCCCACCCCCAGCTTTCATGTGGTAATTAAGACAATGGGTTCTTGGATGGGGTGACAGGGGTTTGGACTTGATGTCCCAGGCAGCAGCACCAGGATGTTGCCAGATCAAACTACAGGTGTAGAAACTGGCCCAAACAGAGCCAGGTGCAAAAGATGACCCCTTAACCAAAGAAAAGGACAAAAGTAACATTTCCCTCCCTCTCTTCCACCTACCCTAGCTTTAACAGTCTCCATTTTCCTGTCACAGTTATGCACTGCTGAACTGGTAATGTATATTTTTATTAACACCTTCCCCTCCTTAAGATCTGAGGAGATTTCTAAAGCATCTATCCATGCTGTTTATGGGAAACCAAGGACGCTGGGCAGACCTCCCATCAGAAGATTGTTAAAGGGAATACAGGAGTCATAGCATCTATGAAAATATTCTGGGCTGGACACAGTGGCTTATGTCTGTAATCCCAGCACTGTGGGAGGCTAAAATGGGTGGATCACTTGAGGCCAGGAGTTCGAGATCAGCCTGGGCAACATGGCAAAACCCAGTATCTACTAAAAATACACAAATTAGCCAGGCATGGTGGCGTGCGCCTGTAATCCCAAAGTGCTGGGATTACAGCCACCAGATCTAGTCTATGGTAGTTATGTTTTACAAAGCTACTACAAACACAACTCTGCAAATACTGAGCCATTGCTCCTAGGTGGAGAAAAACAAAACAAAACAGTGTTTCATGCCTATAAGCCTCTCTCTGGTCACATGGTGCATCAACTGATCAGTACATAACCTTGCTTTATGCGTGCTTCTGTTTAGAGACATTTTATTTAATATATGTTGCTGATTCAGTAACCTTGAACTCATGGCTAATAGCACTATAATTTATGCCTGATTGAAGCTTATCTGACACATGTATTTTCTCAATAAGGTACAGTACAACCTTCTTGTGCTCAAAAACACTAGACATCTCTTCAGCGCTATGCTTGGAGACCATCTAAAACAGTGAAATTACCAACAAATGGCACAAAAATGCAAAAAAAAAAAATATGGCACTAAATAGACTACAAAAAGAGTCCTTGTTTACAGTGCGAGAGCTGAAACAAGAAGACAGACTGTTGTCTTGCTCCACCACAGCTGGGAACATGGGTGTCAGGTTACCCAAATGTTTCACTGCTCTGCACATATCTGGGTATGACCATGGAAGCACCATGAGTGTTGACTGATTTTGAGGTTACAAATGCATGTTAGCAGGTGAGTTTGCAAGTACAGAATCCACAAATAATGAGGACCAACTGAACACACAATAAAAGACAGAAAGTAAATAAAGCATTTAAACAGATAATAAAAATAAAATACACATTCGATATACTCAGTGTTTTCAAAGGCAAAGGCAAACTACTGAGATAGCATTCATCACGTATCAAATCATCAGAATAGATTAGAATGTTGGTAAGCATGCAAATATCTGCTAACTCTCTTGAGAGAAGAGTCATAGTGGATAATCAAAAGCCTTAAAAATATTCAGATTCCCCGACCTAGCATTGGAAATCCAGGAATTTTAACCTAAATTAATAGGCAGAGATATACCCCAACATTTAATTACAAGAATATTTATCTCAACAAAATATGTAATAGCTCAAGAGAAATTATAAATAGCCTAAAAGTCCTGTAATAGAGAATTGATTAATTAATTAATTTATGATACCTCTAAAAGGAAGTACTATGCAGTCTTCAGGCAGGGCATGGTGGCTCACGCCTGTGATCCCAGCACTTTGGGAGGCTAAGGCAGGCAGATCACTTGAGGCCAGGAGTTCGAGGCTAGCCTGGTCACCATGGTGAAACCCTGACTCTACAAGAAATACAAAAATTAGCTGGATGTGGCGGCATGTGCCTGTAGTTCCAGCTATTTAGGAGGCTAAGGCACAAGAATTGCTTGAACCCAGAAAGCAGAGGTTGCAGTAAGCCAAGATTGCACCATTGCACTCCAGCCTGGGCAACAGAGCAAGACTCTGTCAAGAAAGAAAAGAAAAGAAAGAAAGAAAGAAAGAAACATTATTCCAGAAATAATACCCCAAGCCATGCCACATATTAGCTTAGTAGAGAAACTGCAGCTACTGATCCCAAACCCACAACACTAGGTCTATCCTTAATGGAGCACAAAGGTATCTCAATGTCTATGTGGGAGCCCTATCAAGGTATATGTATATGCTATACACAGGTAAACACACAGTCATATGGCACAGTGCCCTATAGCATCCCTTCAAATTACTCTGCCACCTCCTGTGCCAGCCTCTCACCCAATGCATTTTCTTCTCTTTCTTTCTTTTTTCTTTTCTTGAGACAGAGTTTTGCTTTGTCACCCAGGCTGGAATGCACTGGCATAATCACAGCTCACTGCAACCTTGACCTCCCAGGCACAAGTGATCCTCATGCCTCAGCCTCCCATGTAGCAGGGATTACAGGCATGTACCACTATGCCCAGCTAATTTTTTTAAAAAAAAATTTTTTTTTTTGTACAGACAGGGATCTCACTATTTTGCACAGGCTGGACTTGAACTCCTGGACTCAAGAGATCCTCCTGCCTCAGCCTCCCAAAGTGCTGGGATTACAGGTGTGAGCCACCGCACACAGCCACATTTTCTTTTCTTGCTCACTTTTCCCAAGTGTGTACGTGGATTGGTATTACCTAGCAGTAAGCTGAAATGTGAAATGCAAAGCATTATTACTTTCTCACAGAGAGCTTTACAAGCCAGGTGTGGCTTACATTTAAAATATCAATCAGGGTGCGGTCTACTTTTAAAACATTAATCATTGTTATTTTAAATTGCTGGTCAGAGAGTGTCAGTCTTGTTATACCTAAGTCTGGTTCTGATGCTCATTCTGTATATTCAAACCGTGGAGGGCTTTTTTGTTTGTTTTGTCTTCGTGTGGCTTGCAATGTTTCGTTGAAAGTGGTTGTGTTATACCGAGTCAAAGGGCCTGCTGTAAATCGACCTTTAGTGATGTGGTGAGGTGTGGAGGGAGGGGAATCGTTCTGTAGTCCCATGAACAGGTCTCAGTCTTTTAGTAAGCTCGTGCCCCTGGACTGTGCACTTCAAGTGTGCTTCTCAGTTTGCCCCACTTAGGAGGGACAGGATGGCGAGAGGAAGCTAGAGTGGGGTATTTCCCTTTCCCAGGTCAGTTAGGCCCTCACGCAAGAGGTTCTCCTGAGGGCAGACTTTGTGAAGCACCAAATGCTCTGACATATTTCACCATGGTTTCTTTTCTCTTCCTGCCGCTGGAGACACGAGAGGATTTTTTTCCCTTTGGTCTTCACTCTGAGAACCCCTTAGAGCACCTGGAGGTAAAACTCACAAAAGTGGGAGTGATCCCCTCTAAGACTGGGCACCCCCCTGAAGCTT
This sequence comes from Saimiri boliviensis, assembly GCF_048565385.1. NCBI lineage: Eukaryota > Metazoa > Chordata > Mammalia > Primates > Cebidae > Saimiri > Saimiri boliviensis. The sequence goes on from NC_133461.1 coordinate 101,383,578, forward strand.
TTTACTCCCAGACTTGGCCACTCTGAGTCTCTAGCAATTCGTTACTTACACTTCACGTTTCTCTACTTGTTTCCACAGAAGTTTCTGCTCATGGGTTTCCCCTGGAGTAAGCTATGGTTCTCTGTACCTGCCTCTCTGTCCAAGCAGTTTGATCTGTGACCTTAGTCATTTGATGGACCCAATAAGTCGTTGAACTGTAGTTTGTTCAGCTTTTTACTTGTTAGGACAAAGTGATGACTCCCAAGCTCCTTACATGCTGGACTGGAAACTGGAGTCTTTTCCAAATGGTTTTCAATGTTCTAAAATATTCCTTTGCCAGGTGGTGATGACTAAAGCTAGATAAACCCCAGTCAACGTGGTGGATTCATTTTATATGTGTTCACTATGTTTTCTTTGAGACTACCTGAAAGATTAGAAATGGCATGGGCTTTGGACTTGGACGGACCTGGTTTGGAACCTTGATGTGACTGATGTCTCCCTTTGTGACACTGGATATGTTATTTAATAATCTCTCTAAGCCTCAGTTTTCTAATAGGTCAAATGGAAATTGGATTATAGTCCTTATGGAATTGCAGTAATTGCTGATGAGCCTCTTCTACCCTTTTGTTTCCTGACATTTCTTTTGTGCTTTACTATTCTAGGTCACTTCTAGTTACTGTCTCTCCTGCTTTTTCCTTCTTCCATGTTAAGCCTTCAGTGTCATTCTTGTCGGCATGTAAGGCTATAATCTACAGGTCAATGCTGTAAATCATGGTCTTAGGCAAAATAAGCATCCAGGAAGCTCTGGCATAAGCTTAGATCTGATTGAAATTTACAAACTGGTGATTTTTCTGTATCCAACCCATTTTCTTTTCTGAATCATGTGAATAATGTGAAACTCCCTTTATGTTCCATTGGTACAAATTAGATGATATTAAGTAGCATCTGGATTTCAATGTCCACATCAGTGTTGGGTTTATTTGTGAGGACGAAGTCATGTTTGGTTATAGAAATTCCACAGCTTCTTTCCCCACAAGGCTTGCTAAGTGAAGTGCTTAGACTCTTGAAGGTTCCGCATTAGGGAGACTCCAGGACACACCCAGATGAGTACATTTCGTTTTCTTCTAGCAAACCTCACTTGTTAGATGAGCTATAAGGTCAACTATTTATTAAGGTGGAGCAACAATGAGGTGATCCCTGGCTGAGTCATGGGCTGGGAGTTAGAACACTTTGAAGCTGGTAATGCCTAGGCTCAAAGTCAGTTTTATTTCTTCCTGTAGCTGTTTCCAAAGGCATGAGGAGAAGAAGAGGAGGAGATGAGAACTAACAGGAAAAAGAGCAAATGATGGATAAGGGAAGAAGACGAAAGGTAAGGAGGAAAGAAAGGCAAGAAGGAAACCTGAAAGTTACTGAGGATTCACTGTATATCAGGAAGTGTCTTGTGCATTTCGCATTGTTCTCTCATTTGCTCCTTAAAGGCACCCTGTAGAGTAGCTATTACTATGTCTATTTCCAAGTAGAAGTAAATATATGTCAGAAAGATTGGTCAAGTGTGGTGATTCATGCTTGTAATCCCAGCACTTTGGGAGGCTGAGGAGGATGGATCACTTAAGATCAGGAGTTTGAGACCAACCTGGCCAACATGGTGAAACCCTGTCTCTACTAAAAATACAAAAAGAAAAAAATAGCCAGGTGTTGTGGCACATGTATGTAATCCCAGCTACTCAGGAGGCTGAGGCAGGAGAATCACTTGTACCCGCAAGCTGGAGGTTGCAGTAAGCTGAAATTGTACCACTGCCCTCTAGCCTGGGCAATGGAGTGAAACTCCATCTCAAAAGAAAAAGAAAAAAAAAAAAGGAAGATTAAGAAAATCACCACCTTCAGTCACTTAGGTAAGTAATGGAGCCAGAACTAGAATTCAGGTTACTGGAATCCAAACCCAAAGCCTTTTTCCTTACATTCTTCCTCTTACTCAATGAAGCTGTTGTCTAATATCTCCTCTGTGTTACACACTGTGTGATAGGTGCAGTGATGTAATTTTGAAGATGCCACTCTCAACTCCCTGAACATGACATGTTAACAGTCTGATAGACAACTCTAACACGAAAATAGTTTCTACACGGAGCCCTGAGTGCCTTAGGTATGTATGAGGGACAAGGGAGATTTTCAGTGAGGAGTAATCAGTGCTGGCTGGGGAAGTAGGTCTACAAAGAGTTTAAGATGAGTGCAGGGAGGTCCCCCAGGTGGAGGCAGCAGGATATGGAACTCATGAGGGAATCAACCATTATTCAAGTCATCGTGGTGAGAACACAAGGAGTGAGAAGAGGAGCAGCTGGAGGTGAAGTCTGGAGTCTGACCATGGTGGGCCTTGTGTGCCAGACCAGGGTGTTTAGGCTTCATGATGAGGGTGATAAGGAAACACCTTAACAGATGAATAAATTCATGAAAGGCATCATTTAGACGAGCTCCTCCAGCAGCATTGCAGAGCATGGGCCAGAAGGAATTGAGAGTAGAGCCTGTGTGTCCAGGTGATACCGGGGGAGGTCCCCAAACGCTGGTGGGACTTGAACACCAGCCAGTGTCCAGGGTCTTGACACCATCATGACATGAGAAGAAAGTCAAGGATAAGTCAGAAAATAGTGAAAGTGTAGAACTGTATTGCAAAGTGAAAAGTACATACTCAAGAAAGGGGAGTGCAGGCATAGTCGAGAGAGTCACACATAAGACAGCTTGAGACTGCTACCTTTATGGGTTTCTTTAACCAAGGTATAGAACACCCATGAAAATTCCTAGAAAAAGATGGAGATTTCTGGGAACTGTGGTGCCACAGCATTTTTACACCAAATATGGGTGTTCCGAGAACTGTCATGGCGCTGGTGGGTGTGTGATTGAGAATGTTAATGAGCATATAATGAGGACCTAAGAGAAACCTAGGTCAAATCCAGCACTGTGTTGGGTCCAGTTGGTCTTAGCCCACTTGGTCCACACCAGTGTTTCAGGGTCTTAAGCCCATAGCCTTCAGCCATGTGAAACTTCTGTCTGAGAGTTTTTATTCTCCATTGACAACACTCTATCGTTCCTGTCTCATAAGGAGAGTTCTGAAGCTGGGATGAAACCTCAGAGTTGTCCCAAGTAGACACAGATCAGGCCTTTGTAAAGCACATGGGTTGAAGTTCAAGAAGAAAGAAAGAAACTTCAGGAGGGCTTGAGAGACTCCAGTTACCTGCAAGGTTCGTCACATGACAGACAATAGGCCCTGAAGGAATCAAAGTACTTTACCCCAAAATATATTTCTTTGACATATTCTGAAATGGTCTCTTGTGAGGGAAATTTGCACCCTGTAGAGAATCACCTTCCCTTACTAGGCCTTTTCCCGGAGAGTCTAATATTTTGGGGGTCTGATAATAGACATTCACCATGTATTCTCTCTGCAGCCTGCTACCTGGATGCTTCATCCCCCTTATCTAAACTCAGGCACTTCTGGCCAGGTGTGGTGACTCATGCCTCTAATCCCAGCACTTTGGGAGGTCAAAGTAAAACCCCATCTCTACTAAAAATACAAAAATTAGCCAGGCGTGGTGGCTCATGCCTGTAATCCCAGCTACTTGGAAGGCTAAGGCATGATAATTGCTTGAACCTGGGAGGTGGAGGTTGCAGTGAGCTTAGATGGTGCCACTGCACTCCAGCCTGGGTGACAGAGTGGGACTCCATATCAAAAAGTAAATAAATAAATAAATAAATGCAAGCATTTCTTCATGCTGAACTCAACTTTTGAAGCAGAGCTTAACTCTTTCACCCATTTGCTAATCAGGAAATCTTTGAATCCACCTATGACCTGGAAGCCCCCATTCCCCCCCACCATTTTGAGATGTCCCAAATGAAGGTATACCTTGAAAGTTTCTGTCTCACTAAAATATATAAAACCAAGCTGTATCCCAACTACCTTGGACACATGTTCTTGGGACCTCCTGAGGCTGTGTCACGGGCCATGGTCCTTAAACTTGGCAAAGTAAACCTCTAAATCGATTGACGCCTGCTCAGATACTTTTTGGTATACCCTTAAAAGAAGAAAAGTTGTGGAAAAGGAGAAAAGGAGGAGGCTGTGGTCTTGGATGTGTCGGAGTTTAGGGTTTTAGAAGCAGAGCCATTCCTCATGATGAAGGGGCCATGATGACCATGGGAGTAGGTTTCAAGGAGAAGGAAGTTGGAGTTTATTGCCATTGAGTTAAAGCATTAAGAGGCCAGGATATTAGATATGTTGCCCATACAGATATTAAATTTATTTAAGATGTTAGTAGATGCTAAGGTGGGAAGAAAGACTCAAACGGGTGTTAAAGTGGTCAATGAATATAGAAGTATGATGCTCGCCGTGGTAGAATATTAATGAGAAAGGTAAAAGGAGGAGTAATCAAATGGCTGGAACCTAAGAAAAAAAAAAAAGGTCATTTAGTATGAGGAGGTATAATAAACAATGTCTTGATAAAATTATCAGGGAGTTGGGGGAATGTAAATACCACCACTGGTTTCCAGATGAGAGAATGAGCAGCTTCCATTAAAAATGGTTCTAAGGAGGCCGGGTGTGGTGGCTCATGCCTGTAATCCTAGCACTTTGGGAAGCCAAGGTGGGAGGATTACTTGAGCCCAGGGGTTTGAGATCAGCTTGGGCAACACAGTGAAACACTGTCTCAATAAAAAATAGAAAAATTAGCCAGGTATGGTGGCATGAGCCTGTAGTTCCAGCTACTCGGGAGACTGAGGTGGGAGAATTGTTTGAGCTTGGGAAGCAGAGGTTGCAGTGAGCTGAGACTGTACCACTGCACTCCATCCTGAATGTCAGAGTGAGACCTTGTCTCAAAAAAAAAAAATTAAATTAAACAGTTCTAAGGAATCAATATGCTTAGGGTAGAGACAGGGTTCAAAAAGTCATGAGAGTAGAAAGAAAATTCAAGAAAGGTAATGTCATCTTGGAGGTTATCTATACTACATATGGTGCTTTCTCTTCTGTTTCTTTTACTATTTTTCTATTATTGTACCATTAATATACTGTTTAAATTATCACAGCTTTATAACAAAATTCAATTACTGGTGTTTCAAGTACAATTTTGTTGTTCTTATCCTGCCCCCCACCCTCAATTTCTTGGCTATTTTTACTTAATAAAATTATTTTATTGTTATTCTGATAAGAAATTGCATTAAATGTGTAGTTTCACTTGGGTATCATTGACACCCTTATTCTTTGTCATAGGTCAAGTTCCCTGGGAAGCCTACTCAGAAGGAGATTTGTACAAGTAGATGTATTAGGAAGAACCCTTGAGATTAATATGTGGGAGTAAGGAAGTGGGATCAGGCAGAGGAAGCATTGAACTGTAATAATGTCACAACAAAGCAGTTGATCCCATGGAGATGGGATTCTGGTGCTGAAATGGAATTGTGTAGTTGTCCCAAACTGAGACAAGGGGACTAGACCTTTGTAAAACTTCCTTCCACCCATTCATCAGTCTCACTAGTTGTGAACTATCCAGCAAGAAGAGGCCTTAAGCTTAAGAGAGGTGGCTTTCTTCAGTTGAGGGAGATTCCTGGAGAACAACCAAGCTACAAGCCATTGGCAGCCAACACTCTCAGCAGCTAAGAGAATGAGTGCCTTGGCCTCATTCCAAGTGGGGAATCTCAGTGGCACATCACAGCATCCACTACATCCATTTAAGTCTCTTCATCTCAGAGTATATTGTGTCTTCTTGTTTGTTCAAATCTGTTTTTTCTGAAGATTTTCAAAGATTCAAATTGTTACAAATATAATCTCCTGAGGGGTTCCTCCTGCCACTGAACAAACAAAACCAATTCACTAAGACTGTAGTATTGCAGTAGAGAAAAAGTGTAATTAAAGTAAAGCCAGCCAAGTGGAAGGACAGGAATTTTATTATTACTCAAATCAGCCTACCAGAGAACTCAGAGGCTAAGGTATTTATGAATAATTTGGTGGGCAGGGGACTAAGGAATGAGTGCCACTGATTGGCTGGGGATGAAAGCATAGGGGTGCAGAAAAGGGTCCCTGTTCACTGAGTCTGCCTCTAGGCGGAGGCCTTGGGACCAGTTGAGTCATGATTCACAGGTCCATGTGCGGCCAGTTGATTACCAGAAACCAATAGTCTGAAAAACATCTCAAAAGACCAATCTTAGGTTCTACCATACTGATATTACCTATAAGAACACTTTGGGAATTCACAAATCTTGTGACCTCTGGCCACGTGACTCCTTAGCCGTAAGAGATTATAGAAACTATGGCTACATTTTAGCAGAATTCAGCTCCCCAATAATCCTAATCTTGTGGTCCTTCATTAGCTTTATAAAGGCAGCTTCAGTCCCTGAGCAAGAAGTGAGTTAGTTTTAGGGAGAGACTATTATCATCATTACTTTTAACTTAAACTGCACACTAAATTTCTCCCATGGTTAGCTTGGCCTATGCCCAGGGATGATCAGGAACAACCAGCCTGTGCAGCTAGAAGCAAGATGGAGTCAGTAATGCTAGGCTTCTCTCACTGCCATAATTTTTGCAAAGGTGATTCCACAATATCTTACATAGACTTTTCCAGATAATGTCTATCATGCTGCTTATTAAACTTATTATAGATTGTTTTGTATTTCATATAGGCATGGTGAATGAAATTTTTTCATTGTATTTTCTAACTGGTTATTCCTAGTGTGTAAAAACAGTATATAGGCTACTATATTCATTTATTTGTCTATTTACTTTTTTTAGCTTCACTGAGATATAATTGACATACAATCAGCTGCACATATTTAAAGTGTGTACTTGGATGAGTTTTTGACATATGGATGTATTTATAAAAATATCACCACAATCAAAATGAAAAACATATTCATCATCCCCAAAAACTTTCTTACGTCTCTTTGTCATCCATTCCTTCTCTGGCAGCAGCCCCTGACCCATGGTAACCATTAATTTGCCTTCTGGCCAATTAGTTTGCATTTTCTAGGACCTTTTTAGGGCTAAAATCATACAGTACATATGATTTTTCTGCCTGTCTTTTTTGCCTGTCTTCTCAGCATAATTATTTTGAGATTCATCCATGTTGCTTCATGTATCAATAGTTCATTCCTTTTTATTGCTGTGTAGTATCATAGCATACCCATTTGCCTGCTGATGGGCATTTGCTTGTTGTTTCCAGTTTCAGAAAATTACAAATAAAGATTGCATTATATTCATTTACAAGTCTTTGTGTGGACATACTATTTCTTTTCTCTTGGGGACATACCTACAAGTGGAATGTCTAGGTCATATGAGAGGTATGTATTTAATGTTTTAGAAAACTGCTCAATCATTTTCAAAACAATTGCATCATTTTACATTCCTACCAGCAGTAACTCAGAATTCCAGTTCTTCCATATCCTTTGCCAATGTTCAGTGTGGTCAGACTTTTAAATTTGAGCCGTTCTAGTGGATATTGCATTAGTATACTGTATTAGTCCATTTTCATGCTACTGATAAACACAAACCCAAGAATGGAAAGAAAAAGAGGTTGGACAGACTTCCAGTTCCACATGGCTGGGGAGGCCTCACAATCATGACAGAAGGCAAGGAGGTGCAAGTCACATTCTACGTGGATAGTGCTAGGCAATGAGAGAGTTTGTGTAGGGAAACTCTCATTTTTAAAACCATCAGATCTCATGAAACTCATTCACTATCATAAGAGCAGCACAGGAAAGACCTGCCCCCATAATTCAATCATCTCCCACCAGGTTCCTCCCATGACACATGGGTATTGTGAAAGTCACAATTCGGGATAAGATTTGGGTGGGGACATAGCCAAGCCCTATCATTCCACCCCTGGCTTCTCCCAAATCTCATGTCCTCACATTTCAAAATGAATCATGCCTTCCCAACAGTCCCCCAAAGTCTTAAATCATTTCAACATCCTCAGAAGTCCACAATCCAACATCTCATCTGAGACAAGGCAAGTCCCTTCCACCTATGAGCCTGTGTATTAGTCCATTTTCATGCTGCTAATAACCAAGACTGGGAAGAAAAAAAGGTTTAATTGGACTTATAGTTCCACATGGCTGGGGAGGCCTCAGAATCATGGCAGGAGGTAAAGGGTACTCCTTACATGGTGGCAACAAGAGAAAATAAGTTAGATGCAAAAGCAGAAACCCCTGATAAAACCATCAGATCTTATGAAAGGTATTCACTACCATGAGAACAGTATGGGGGAATCTGTCCCCATGATTAAAATTATATCCCACGGTGTCCCTCCCACTACATGTGGGAATTATGAGAGTACAATTCAAGATGAGATTTGGGTGGGGACACGGCCAAATCATATCAGCCTGTAAAATCAAAAGCAAGTTAGTTTCTTCCTAGATACAATGTGGGTACAGACATTGGGTAAATACAGCTATTCAAAATGGGAGAAATTGGTAAAAACATAGGGGCTACAGCCTCATCCAAGTCAGAAATCCAGATTTTGAAATCAAATCTGAAAGCTCCAAAAGGATCTCCTTCGACTCTATGTCTTACATCCAGATCACACAGATTCAAGAGGTGGATCCCCATGGTCTTGGACAGCTCTGCCCCTGTGGCTTTGTAAAGCACAGCCTCACTCCCAGCTGCTTTCACAAGCTGGTGTTGAGTGTCTGCAGCTTTTGCTGGCACATGGTGCAAGCTGTCAGTAGATCTATGATTCTGGGGACTGGAGGACCATGGCCCTCTTCTTACGGCTTCACTAGGCACTGCCCCAGTAGGGACTCTGTCGGGGTTCGAACTCCACATTTCCCTTCCGCACTGCCCTGGCAGAGGTTCTCCATGAGAGCCCCGCCCCTGTAGCAGACTTCTGCCTGGACATCCAGGCATTTCCATGCACTTTCTGAAATCTAGGCAGAGGTTCCCAAACCTCAGTTCTTGACTTCTGTGCACCCACATGCTCAACACAACATGGAAGCTGCCAAGACTCGAGGCTTGCACCCTCTGGAGCTGTGGCATGAGCTGCACCTTGGCCACTTTTAGTAACACCTGGAGTGGCTGGGCTGCAGAACACCAAGTCCCTAAACTGCACACAGCACAGGGACCCTAGGCCTAACCCACAAAACCGTATTTTCGTCCTAGGCCTCTTGGCCTATGAAAGGGGGGGCTGCCAAGAAGACCTCTGACATTGGAGACATTTTCCCCATTATCTTGGGGATTAACATTCAGCTCCTCATTACTTATGCAAATTTATGCAGCCAGCTTGAATTTCTCCTCACAAAATTAAATTTTCTTTTTTATCACATTGTCAGGCTGCAAATTTTTCAAACTTTTATGCTCTGTATCTCTTTTAAAACTAAATGCTTTTAACAGCACCCTAGTCACCTCTTGAATGCTTTGCTGCTTAGAAATTTTTTCCACCAGTTACTCTAAATCATCTCTCTCAAGTTTAAAGTTCCACAAATCTCCAGGGCAGGGGCAAAATGCTGCCAGTCTCTTGACTAAAACATTACAAGAGTCACTTCTGCTCCAGTTCTCAACAAGTTCCTCATCTCCATCTGAGGCCACCTCAGCCTGGACCTTATCATTCATATCACTATGAGAATTTTTTTCAAAGCCATTTAGCAAGTCTCTAGGAAGTTCCAAACTTTCCCACATTTACTTGTCTTCTTCTGAGCCCTCTAAACTGCTCCAACCTCTGCCTGTTACCCAGTTCCAAAGTCACTTCCACATTTGGTGGTATCTTTCAGCAGTGCCCCACTCTACTGGTACCAATTTACTGTATTAGTCTGTTTTCATGCTGTTGATAAAGACATCCTTGAGAGTGGAAAGAAAAAGAGATTTAATGGGCTTACAGATCTACATGGCTGGGGAGGTCTCACAATCATTGTGGAAGGCAAGGAAAAGCAAGTCACTTATTACATGGATGGTGGCAGCAAAGAGAGAGCTTGAGCTTATGCAGGGAAAGTCCCATTTTTAAAACTATGAGATCTCGTGAGACTCATTCACTATCATGAGAGCAGTACAGGAAAGACCCACCCCCATAATTCAATCACCTCCCTCTGAGTTCCTCCCACAACACATGGGAATTGTGGGAGTTACAATTCAAGATGAGATTTGCATGGGGACACAGCCAACCATATCACCTACCCCACTGAAACATGCTCAGAACACTTTAAGCACAGTATCCAATAAATTAAATGACATTTTCAATGCTTTATTATAAAATAGGCTTTGTGTTAGATGATCTGGCTCAGCATCGCAAGAGAGTATTATTCTGTATATCACTCGTCTGGGAAAAGACCAAAAGACAACTCAAAAAGTGTGGTTTCTACTGAATGTGCCTTATATCTGCACCACTGTAGAGTTTAAAAATTGTAAGTTGAACCATTGTAAGTCGGGGATTGTCTGTATATATGCTAGGTCAAGACTGGAAGTGAACTATAATGAAAGTAGTTGTTTTAGGAAAGTGAGTTTATATGTGATTTTTTTTTTCTTCTGCCTTTTTCCTTCCCCTTCCTATCCTGAAACACAATTCAGTCCTAAAGCAATTAGGAGGGGCAGAATAAGGTAGGTGGGACAACGTGGGTGTGGGGATGGGGGCACCAGGGCAGAATTCAGAGCCCAGCAGGAAAGAAGCCATGCATGTTTGGCATAGGGTGCCTAAAAGGAAAGAAAAAACAATTCTGTTTTTATCTACCCTCAACACTTCTGACAACAAATATACGGGTTTTTTCCACACCAGGCAATTCTCCACTTCTCAGCAGAGACACCAACTAGGTGTCCTTCAGTTTTGAAACTAATTTTCTGGAGTTAATATCTGCTGTGGTTTATTCGTCCCCACTAAAACTCATGTTGAAACTTGATTGGTGTTGGGCATATTAGGAGATGTCTGGTTTCTCCTCATAAACAGATAACAACCTTTCCTGGGGTTGGGAGTGGGTGAGTTCTCACTCTGCTCTGTGAGAATTGGTTGTTAAAGAGAGCCTGGCACCTCCTGCCTCTCTCCTGCTTCCTTTCTCCCCACGTGATCTCTGCACACACGGGCTTTCCTTCACCTTCTCTGTGAGTGGAAGCAGCCCAAGGCCCTCAGCAGATGCAGATGCTCAATCTCAAAAAAAAAAGACTGAGGCAAGTCTCAATCAATTTAGAGGTTTATTTTGCCAAGATGAGATGTACCTGGGTTGTAGGGGACAGGGGCAGTGACCACGAATCACAGGAGCATCTGTGATCCGTGACTTTTCTGAGAGAGTTTTGAGGACTTCAATACTTAAAGGGGAAAGAGCAACCAAGAGGTGAAGGAGGAAAGAAATAAAGGAGGGAAGGTAGGCAATGAGGCAGGTAGTTACATTCTGGGAAGGCTTTGACTAGTGCTCACTGAATCTACATTTTACATGTGAAAAGAGGAGGTAGAGGAACGTCAATTATGCATTCATCTCATGCTCAGTAAATCTATATGTTACATAAGATAAACAGAGTAGAACAGTCAATTATATATTCATCTCATGCTCAGTAAATCTACATTTTACATAAGATAAACATAAAGTAGAGGAAGCAGTCAATTATGCATTTGTCTTGGGTGGGTGGAGGGATGGCTCCAGTCTTGTCCTTGTCCTGTATCTGTGAATACGAGCTATTAATTTATATTGTCAGGATGAGATTCAACAAAACTCTGTTTTAGGATTCATTTACTGAAAGATTTGAGGGCCCACAACGAACTTCCTTGTAAGCAATTTGTGAAACCACTACCTGGGGATATATGCAGGCTTTGATCATTGCAGTTAGACAGATAGTTCAGGAACACACAGAAAGGCAAGGTTTTTTGTTGTTTTATTTTGTTTTGTGGGGTTTTTTTGTGTGTGTAGCTCAGTTTCCAAGCTTAACTGTCCCTTTGGCATAGTGGAGTGGGGTTTCAAGATTCTGTTTTTCTTTCACAATGGCAACACAAAATGGACTAGGGCAGCATCAAATCCTGTGAGTTAAAGAGCTCAGTCTCACAAGACTGCCCCCACTTCAGATGCCAGTCCCAAGTCCCAGGTTAACACCTGCACTTCTGACTCAGTTGGCTACATATTGGGATTTCCCATGACCCCCTCCTTAGGTCTGATCATTTGTTATAAAAGCTCACAGAATTCAAGGAAACATTTTTGCTAACTATTACCAGTTTATTCTAAAGGTTATGATTCCGGGACAGCCAAATAATTATCGAGGGCAATATCCTTGCTTGTAGGAAACATCCACTTAAATACAATAGATCCCCTTTACCATGGTTTCACTTTCCACAGTTTCAGTTATGATCAACAGCAGTCAGAAAATAGTAAATGAAAAATTCCAGAAATAAACAAGTTATAAGTTTTTAAATAGCACACCATCCTGAGTAGCATGATGTGCACCATGCTGTTCCATCTTCCTCAGGACGTGAATCTCCCCTTTATCCAGTAAATCCACACTGTAGACATGCCCCACCCATGAGTATCTTAGGAGCCACCTTGGTTATGAACTGTCACAGTATCCCACTGCTCGGGTTCAAGTCACCTTTGTACTTAATAACATCCCTGAAGCACAAGAGTAGTGATGCTGGCAATTTGGATATGCCAAAGAGAAGCCATAAAAGTGCTTCTTTTCCATGAAAAAGTGAAAGTTCTTGACTTAATAAGGAAAGAAAAAAACCATATGCTGAAGTTGCTAAGACCTGTGGTAAAAAAACATATCTTCTAGCCATGAAACTGGGAAGAAGGAAAAAGAAATTCATGCATAGTACACATAGGGTTTAATACTGTCTGTGATTTCAGGCATCCACTGGGGGTCTTGGAACATCTGTCCTGCAGATAAAGAGGGAGTACTGTATTGTATTAGTTAGCTTGGGCTGCGTAACAAAATATCACAGCCTGGGTGGCTTAAACAACAGAAATGTATCTTCTTAAGTTATGAACAGGATCAAGGTTCTGGCAGGGTTGGTTTCTCCTAAGGTCTTTCTTCTTGGCCTGCAGAACTGGGAAACTATCACAGTATCCCACTGCTCGGGTTCAGGTCACCTTCGTACTTAATAACATCCCCAAAGCACAGGAGTAGTGAGGCTGGCAATTTGGATATGCCAAAGAGAAGCCATCAAAGTGCTTCTTTTCCATGAAAAAGTGAAAGCTCTGGACTTAATAAGGAAAGAAAAAAACTATATGCTCAAGTTGCTAAGACCTATGGTAAAAACATATCTTCCATCCATGAGATTGGGAAGAAGGAAGAAGAACTTCGTGCGTAATATACATAGGGTTTAAGACTATCTGTGATTTCAGACTATCTGGCTGCCTTCTCCCTGTGTCTTCTCACCATCTTCCTTCTGTATGTGTCTATGTCCCAATCTCCTCTTCTTATAAGGATACCAGCACGTTGGATTAGGGCCCATCCTAATGGCCCCATTTTAACTTAACTACCTTTATAAAGACCTGATCTGCAAATCCAGTCGTATTTGGAAATACTGAGGGTTAGGGCTCTAACCTATGGATTTTGGAGAGACACAGTTGAGCCCACAAGTATCAAAAGGCTGACGAAGCTTTATGTCAGCAATTCATTCTCAAATGGTTCAGGAAAGATAAATCATCTGCACTTTACTTTCAGCTTTCCTGTAAGCTTGTTTTGGACGAAAACAAAGAAAAAAATGTGCTTGAAGGTTGTTCTTATATTCTTTAATACTCTAAGATAAAATGAAGGCAAGAGAGTAATCACGTTTTATTAAAATGCAAATAAAAAGTGTTAACTCTATCTGAAACATGATAAAGCTCTGTTATTTAAAAAAATGCTCTTCAGTAGCATACTTCATGCCTTGGAGATACCGGATGTAAGACATATGGTGTAATAGATATGCTTTAATGCCAAATAACACAATCACAATGGACTCATCTATTTCAGGTCTCTGCTGGATTTCCCTCACACAGTTGAGCTCAGGCACTGTGCAAGATCAATGTGTTTATTTCTAAAGTGGCATCTTCCATCATTTTACGGCTCCTTCAACAGGCTACCAGCTGTGTGAGCCTCCCACATAACCACAAAGTATATTAACTAGCAACAGAAGGAAGTGGATAGGGAAAGGACATGGAAGGGAGAGTTCAATTTCACATTACTGGTTTTTGCCAAATTATAACATTATGCCATATGGTGTATGTACGAAAGTGCTGGATCTGGAAAAAGCAGGTGGAGTTAAAAGCAGAGGAAGATGGGACAGGATGAAAATCAAAGAGTTTCACATGCCTAAAGGGACCGCAGTGAAATGCAACTTGCTGGTGAATAGCAAGATTAGCTGCAAAACCATCAACCCCAACTCATGCCTTGCCAATAGCCTCCTTCCCTCTGCCCCTTCACGGTCAAAGTCCTTGATGCTCACCCACCCACTGTGACCTCATGTGCTCCAGCAACATTCCCTGGACTAAAGTATGTTCCTTAAAGACCTCTTGCTCAAAGTACAAAATTCCACTGTAAAAGAGGTAATTAAATGATTGAGTAAATTACTATGTTGGCCCGGCTTGGTGGCTCATGCCTGTAATCCCAGCACTTCAGGAGGCCAAGGCAGGAGGACTGCTTGAGGCCATGAGTTAGAGACCAGTCGAGGGAACTTAGGAAGACCCTATCTCAACAACAACAACAAAAAAATTGTTTTAAACTAGCTGGGTTTGGTGGTGCATACCTGTAGTCCCAGCTACTCAGGGGCTGAGGTAGAAGGATTGCTTGAGACTGGGAGGTGAAGGCTGCAGTGAGCCATAACTGCACTGCCCTCCAGCCTGGGCTTCTCAATAAATAAATGAATGAATAATTTAAAATGATGTAAATATAATAAGAAAAATAGGGAATTAAGACTTCCATGGGTTCAAAAATACAATTAGGCAAAAGAAATAAGATCTAGTGTTCAGTAGCAAAATTGAGTGACTACAGTTAAAAAGAATTTATTGTATTTTTCAAAATAACCAGAAGAGTAGAATCGGAATGTTCCTAACACACACACACACACACACACACACACACACACACACACAGAGTGATAAATGCTTGAGGTGATGGGTATCCCAATTACCCAAATTTGATCATTACACATTGTATGTTTACATCAAAATCTCACATGTACGCCCATGAATATGTACAACTATCATGTACCCATAAACATTTTTTTAAATAAGTTAAAGAGACTTTTGCTGCCAAGTCATCTTAGTGTGAATAAGTTTATGAGCACAATCTCTGCAGAACAGCTGCCTGAAATCAGGTCTGAGAGAAGATCAAATCACATTTAGTAAGCGTCAAGACGGGTTCCAGCATACACTCTGGACAAGTGCCTCTCCTCTCCTGAGAAGGGAGAAGAGTAAGCCTTCTCCTGTTCCCTGCACCCACCAATGGTCAGGGAGGATGCATCAGGCAACATTCTGCCAGTATCATCTGTCTTTTCCAGGTCTTCATTCATTCTCTTTTATACTCCATCATGACCCATCTCAGTCCAATTCCTAACTCAATTAAGATTTCATCTGTTAAGATTCAACTAAAATGTCACTTGTTCTGTGAATTCTTCTCCCATCCACCCCCCTTTTCCTACCTTTTTTTTTTTTTCTTAATCTTTTAGCATCTTATTTCAGCATTTAGTTGTGTACTTGTCAATTCTCTCATCAGACTGTAAACTGACTTAGGACACGAACACTGTCCTCCTCCTCCCATACTTAGTACCTGCTGCACTGCCTGGAATATGCAAACATTTAATAAATGTTTGCTGAAGCAAATAGACTCCAAGTTAATGAGACTTTTGATTTTCCAGGGCTTTATTTACACATTCTTTTCCCACTGCAGTATAAAAAGTTATCGAACCGAACATGCATGGGAACAAGGCTCTTGATGCAGTTAAACAAGTTTCAAAAACGTTAATTAAAGAGCGTTTTCCCATTAACAGGAAAGAACAGATCCAAAGGCAGTAACTCCATCCTCACATCCCTAGTTGGTTAAAATGCATATGCTTTTGCGCCATGGATTTGAGAGTCATAAACTTGAAAATCAGTTCCCCTTAGCTCTGTGAGCTCTGAATTATATTTCCTTTCCCATTTGCTTAACATCAATGACACCCAGAACAATACCGGGAAAGTGCTCTGGATGTTATCAGCTGCGGCAGGGGAACCAACCTAGGAGCCTGAACTGGGGCCTGGCCAGAACAGAAAGTACATTTTAAAGGACTGAATCTATCACTCTTATTTGTTGTTTGAACCAGGCTCTGTAAGATATGATTCTGGATTAAGGAGATTTTTTTTTTTCTGAACCAAAGCACTAGAATTTACAATAATCGAATGTTCTCCCCTCCACAGTTCACATGCTGATTCCACGTTGCTCACAATGGTTTGAAATTTCTCTGTGGGTTTGCTTCCCATTTGTGTCATATGAAACTGTCTTTTAAATCCAAAGAGGACCTGGCACGGTGGCTCACACCTGTAATCCCAGCACCTTGGGAGGCAAAGGCAAGCACATTGCTTGAGTCCAGGAGTTCAAGACCAGCCTGGGCAACATGGTGAAACCCTGTTGCTACAGAAAATACAAAAATTAGCCAGGCACAGTGGCACATGCCTGTAGTTCCAGCTTCTTGGGAAGCTGAAGCAGGGGGATTGTTCATGCCGGGGATGCAGAGGTTGCAGTGAGCTGAGATCATGTCATTGTACTCCAGCCTGTATAACAGAGTGAGACCTTGTCTGGGGGAAAAAAATCTGAAATAGCATCTTCCATTGGGGTTACTCACATCCTTTCACTAGATTTCACTCTAAATGATGTGGAGCCGATTTCAAAAGTGAAGTCTACTCTGAAATGACAGTTATGACGACTAAAAATAGTGAGAGAATACACATCTGACACTGCCATCTACAGCAAGTGTCACCTTGGAAGAGGCATCCAGGGTGCCAAGCTGATGTTGTAAAGGGGGACAGGACTCATTTAGATATTCCAAATTCTGGCTTTTTTTTTCCCCCTAAGACAGAGTCTTACTCTGTTGCCCAGACTGGGGTGCAGTGGCACGATTTTTGCTCACTGCAACCTACACCTTCCGGATTCAAGCGATTATCCTGCCTCAGCCTCCCGAGTAGCTGGGACCACAGGCACGTGCCACTATGCCCAGCTAATTTTTTATTTTTGTATATTTAGTAGAGATGGGGTTTCACCATGTTAGCCAGGATGGTCTCGATCTCCTGACCTCATAATCTGCCCATCTCAGCCTCTCAAAGTGCGGAGATTACAGGTGTCAGCCACTGCACCCAGCCTCATATTCTGGCATTTTATTTATCAGTCAGGCTCCTCCCCTTCATAGGTAAAATGATCTGCAAATGATGATCCCATCTCTGAAAGAAAAAACAACACTCTATAGGGATTCAATAAGAAGGAGATGTGAAAAGGTTTTGTCTCTGAAGAGCAGGGCATCATTTGTTCATCATTCATGTATTCACTCAACTCCCATTTACAAAGCATTGACTCTACGCAAGGGTTGCTCTGGGAACTGAGGATATACAGAAGCATGAAGAGGAGTTCCTGCCCTCTCAAAGTGTTCATAGGCTGGGAAGAAACACACTCTTTCACTCTAGAATGGTTACACATAATTCTTCCGAAGTCTAAGAGAGTGAAACCTGATAATATATACAAACAGCTATATAGTTAATGAAACTAAGTCGGCATTCTATTTTCTCTGCAACAATGTAAGACATCCTTGCAACCCTCCTGGAAATAAAAACTAAAAATAAATAAAAAATAAAGACATACCAAGTTTTTGCCAACATAGGAGTAAAGATAAACAATGTTTGCCTCTCCCTGGGTCAGACTATCTGCTGAATCAGACTGTCCCCTGCTAACCACCTCCTTCCCCAGTCCAGGCAGGGGCTTTGCTTGTAATGTGGGGCAGAAGTGGGTAGAGGCTGGGCATTGTTTCTGCCTTCCAATAGTACTTCCTAATAGGGAACTGTCAATTAGCCTGGTCCTCACCCTCGATCCACCTCCTTCTCCCTCTGAGGTAGCAGCACTCACTGTCCCAGGTCTTAGTCTAGAGTCAATCCCACAAGTAACCCAGGCTTATATCTATGAGGGCTCAGTTATGTCCTTGTTCATCGGATGTCTGCACTTGCAAATTATTCTTTCAAGCTAACCACCAACTTGTAACAAACTTAACATACAACCACACCAAGACACTGGCATTATGTTGCTCGTTTTACAAATACAAAAACTGAGGTTCAGAAAAAACAATTACCCAAGATCCCATAGTCAGAAAACCATGGAGTCAGGATTTGAATCCAGGTCTATCTCGTGGCAAAGGCCCTGCTTCCTACTCTACTTCTTCTGGCCTCCCTGTAACTCACTCTGTGACTCCCAAATAAATTACTTCACCTCCCTGGGCCCTATTTTCCTCATCTGCAAAAGAAAAGATCCACACCAACATCTGTAAAATTATTCGTTCATTCTGTGCTCATGTCCACAAGTTCATAGGTACAGAGCAAAAAAGTGGGGACAGGGAGATTTTACAGTCAAGTACATTGGGGGAAACTGATTTCAACAAAGGTCAGTATATTTGTTTCCTTCAGGACTTCTCAGAGCTTTTAACATAATGATATGTTTGCGAAACTTTTGAGAAGGAATATATATATATATACACACACACACTTGAGACAGGATCTCATTGTCTCACCCAGGATAGAGTGCAATGGCACAATCATAGCTCACTGCACCCTCAAATTCCTGGACTCAAGCAATCCTCCCACCTCAGCTACCCAAGTAGCTGAGACCACAGGCGTGCACCACCACACCTAACTAATATTGTGGTTTTTAAATTTTTGTGTAGAGATGAGGTCTTACTATGATGACCAGGCTGGTCGGTCTTGAACTCCTGAGCTCAAGCAATCCTCCTGTCTCAGCCTTCCAAAGTGCTGGGGTTACAGGGTTGAGCCACCATACCCAGCCTGGCTAATTTTTTATTTCATTTTTTGTAGAGACAAGGTCCCACTATGTTTCCTAGGCTGGTCTCAAACTCCTGAGCTCAAGTAACCCTCCCACTTCAGCCTCCCAAAGTACTGACCAATAAGGGCCATATTCTTATTTCCTTTATTCGTTGCGGAACACCATTACCTTAGAACACCAGTGTTCCTCAGAACCAGTTTGGGAAACACTGCCTGGGGTAACACATAAGGGGTTTCCAATTCCTGCATTCACAGCCAGGACCCCAGAGCCTCTGATTCTTGCTCTAATCCTGCACATATTTAAAGACCTCTAGGGAAGCTAAATCTATGATGTCTCTCATGGCCTCCACTAAAGATGCAGAATTTGTTAGGCTAATTAATAGTTACTAGCTAGTTCATTCTTTAGTTAGCACAAACAGGCTGCCTTTCCATTTCTTCAGTGATGGAGAGAGTAAAATCCAAGGCAGAGCTGCTTGCACGGGCCCTTTTCCTACCTAGACAACTGTCATTGGCTTCATGCCACTGTTTACACGCGGTCATTTCTTTCTCTCCAAGCACTTAGACTTGGATTCGTTTTCATAAACTTAAAGCTGCTATTTGGGGATTTGTTTTTGTGACTCTAATTTGACTTAGTTCGCAGTGGAATACTCTTTATTACATCTTTCTAAATGGAGAGCTGCCCATTTCTTTGGATTCAGCCCAAGTACAGAGCTGTCTAGATGGAGGGGGTTGGGCTGAAACTTTTAAAAGGGCTCTTCTAAGCCCAGGATTTGGTAATTCCCAGTTTTTCATCCCACTCTTCGTGTTTTTCTAGCTCCCTCAGAAACTTAGAAAATTTAAAAGAGAGCTAGAAAAAGAGGAAAATGAAAAGGAAAAGAAGGAAATAAAGTTCTGGTTTTCCTTCCTTCCTATTGCTTGAAGCTTCCTAGCCCCTTTATTAAAAAGTAATAATAAGGGAAGCTGTTAAATCCAGGGTATCCCTGGCAGCAAGATGAGAACCACTGTTTTCGTTGTTAGGAGGCTGGATTCTATTCAACTTGCCCTTAGCTTTTTAAAACATAATGGATTCGCCACAACAATTTCATCTGTTTCCCTAACTGTAAAATGGGATAATAATCTCACTAACCTTCTCCTTCCATCCTGGAATTGTCCCTAAGTTGAAATTTGATCCTGTAAACTTGCTTCAGTGAAAGGCACTATGCAAACAAAAGTGGTAATTATAGAGTTGCTTGGTAAAGCAGCTTTGCAATTGTAAGTATGTGAACCCACCCCAAACATCACATTGGATTCTGCTCGTTTGTTTAACCACCACATAATAGATAAAGTTCCCCGTTTCCCACTGAGAGAATGCAGGGCTCCTTGGAGAAAATGCTGATGTCAGGTCTGGAGCATCTGTCACAAGAAGATGGTGAGGAAATTAATAAAGACTAAGAGATGTTTCAAGAATTCAAGAGAGGGTCCAGTGTGGTGGCTCACACCTGTAATCCTAGCATTTTGGGAGGCCAAGATGGGCATATCACTTGAGGTCAGCAGCTCAAGACCAGCTCGGGCAACATGGCAAAACCTCATCTCTGCTAAAAATACAAAAAAATTGGCTGGACCTGGTGGCATGCTCCTGTAATCCCAGCTACTTGGAATACTCAGGAGGCTGAGATACAAGAATCGCTTAAACCCAGGAGGTGGAGGTTCCAGGGTGCAGTGAGCTGAGTCACACCACTGCATTCCAGCCTGGGTGACAGAGCGAGACTCTAAACAACAAAAAAGAAAGAAAGACTAAGAGAAACCAGGCACAGTGGCTTTTGCCTGTAATCTGAGAATTTTAGGAGGCTGAGGCAGGTGGAATCCCTTGAGTCCAGAGTTTGAGACCAGCTTGGGCAACATGGCAAAACCCCATCTCTACAAAAAAAGAAAAAAAATTAGCCAAGTGTCATGGCATGTGCCTACAGTCTTAGCTACTCAGGAGGCTGAGATGGGAGGATCACTTGAGCCTAGAAGGCTGAGGCTGCAGTAAGCCATATTGAACCACTGCATTCCAGCCTGGAGTGATGCAACCAAAAATCTGTCTCAAAACATAAAAAATAAAAATGAAGGATAATCGTAATAAGCTCCCATTGTTCCAAGTTGGAAAAATTCAAGCTCCAAAAAGAATAATAACTAAAATGGTAGAAAATACACACATGTTGAAATTTACCAGTTTAGGCAGGCACAGTGGCTCACGCCTATAATCCCAGGACTTTGGGAGGCCAAGGTGAGCTGATCAGTTGAGGTCAGTTCAAGACTAGCCTGACCAACATAGTGAAACCCCATCTCTACTAAAAACACACACACACACACACACAAATTAGCTGGGCATGGTAGTGCATGCCTGTAATCCCAGCTACTGGAGAGGTTGAGGCAGGAGAATCACTTGAACCTGGAAGGTGAGGCTGCAGTGAACCGAGATCACACCACTGCACTCCAGCCTGGGTGACAGAGCAAGACTCCATTAAAAAAAAAAAAAAGACAGCTTGTAAGCCCCCTGAAAACAAAAGCTAAAAACTAAAAATAAATTAAGAATAAAGACATCTCAAGTTTTTGCTAACATAGTAATGAAGATGAACAATGTTTGCCTCTCCCTGGGTCAGACTCCCTCCTGAGTCAGACTCTCCCCTACAACTTCCACTGTCTCCAGCCCAGGCACTATGCGTATAATGTGGGGCAGAAGGGTATGCAGCGGGACCTAGATAAATAAATATAAATAAACAAATAAATAAATTTACCAGTGTATAATAATACTTTTAAAACCTAATTTGTGAGTAATATGTTCATTTTCATGATTGGAATGATGGTTTCACAGGCATATAGATTTGCCAAAACTCATCAGTTTACGCACAGTTTATGTCAGTGAGACCTCAATAAAGCTATATTAAATAATTTAATTGGTTACTGTTAACTGATAACTAATAAACCAACTCATTATCTTGAAAATTAGTAAATAAGAAAACTAAGCATTTTTCTTTTCAATTCAAAATGTACCTCAGAACAACCATATAGTAGATGAAGAAAAGTTTCTCTTTATGGATATAATCCCATTAATAAGAAATGAAGTAATCTCTAATAAATTAATGACTTTGAGTATAGATCATGAACAACTGCTAACAGCACACAAAAAAAGTCAATCAGACATTGTCTGCCCCCAGATAGAAGAAAACACCACCACCTATGAAGTTGTCTTGCCAAAAAAATCAAACCCCATTCTAATCAAGCCTCCAGATCTAACTATCAATTTGCATAAAATGCAGAGATGAGAAGAATCTGTTAAATTATACATGAGGATTCAATCAGAAAAACTCAGTGTGAGAGCTCCCCAGAACAAAAGACCCAACTCCACCAAATAAATGGCAAGAGAGAGAGAGACAACCTGTAAGTTTAAAGAGATGTAAAAGACATATCAACCAAGCACAATATGTCAGCTATATTTAGAGCTTGATTCAGAAACACAAAAATTTTAAATCTATGATGATAGTTATAGAACAACCAGAAATTTTAGAATGGATTGACTATTTGCCATTAGGAATTTATTGTTTATGGTGTGATACTGCTATCACGGGTTTGTTTTTTTTTTAAGATTCTTTATATTTTGGACATATTGAAATATGTATGGATGAAAATGTATGATACTCAATATTTGCATCAAAATAATATGGGAGAGTAGAAGTGGGCAAAACAAGGTGAAAAATAAGTTGATAGGTGGATAGTAGGTACGTTGATGTTCATTATGGTGTCCTCTATACTTCTGTATGTGTTTAAAATATTCCATAGTAAAAACTGTCTTTAAAAAATCATAATCCACCCTCTTGGCAAGTTAGCTAACTCTTGTATTTTTATCCAGTAGAGAAATGGATCCAGTAGCAGCAAAATCCTGGTGCTGTTCATGTCTATTAGCAGTTAGAAAATGCTTTCAGGTTTAAAGATGAAAGATATCATATAACTGTAATAGATTATTTCTTTATTAAATTCAATAAATTACACAGTAAATTTGGAAATCTAGATCTGATCATCATCTAACTCAAAATGTGGGTCATGTGAAGAATGAGCTTCCTGAGAAATGTCCACAAAGGGCCAATGATCAAAGGGTGATTCAATGACATTCTTTCCTATGTATGACATCCTCTTAGAGCAAATCAGAAGCAAACGTACAGAGAAAATCAAGTTCACCTCCGTGCCCTGCTCCATCTTCATTTTCAGGACACTTATTCTGCTTCTCCTATTTTCTCCCCTAGGCTCCTGATAAATCCATGCTAGACCTAAACACCCAAAATTCTGCTTCCACTTAAGACTTCTTTCATTCATTTTCATTTATCCATCCATCCATCCATCCATTCACTGATCCATGTTACTCAACAAACACTAATTGAGTGCCTACTTTGTGCTGGTGATGTGGTTTGGATTTGCGATCCCACCCAAATCTCATGTTGAATTGTAATCCTCAATGCTGGAGGAGGGACCTGGTGGGAGGTGATTGGATCATGGGCGTGGTTTCTCCCCGTCACTGTTCTCATGATGGTGAGTGAGTTCTCAGAAGATCTGGTTGCTTAAAAGTGTGTAGCACCTCCCCACTCTATTGCTTCCTCCTGCTCCAGCCATGTGAGGCATGCCTGCTTCCCCGTCACCGTCCACCGTGACTGTAAGTTTCCTGAGGCCTCCCCAGCCATGCTTCCTCGGCAGGCTGTGGAACTGTGAGCCAATTAAACCTCTTTTCTTTACAAATGACCCAGTCTCCAGTATTTCTCTATAGCAGTGATAGCAGTACAAGAACGGACTCTTATAACTAGATATACGGATACAAATAAAGTCCATCCCAGAAGAGCTTGTAGGCTATCAGGGCAGCAAGACATTTAAATGCATAATTACAGCACAATCACATGAGCTACAAACAGCCTGCAGTGGGACCAGAACAGAGTCGTTACTAACTCTTTCTGGGAAGATTTAGGAAAGTCTTACAAGGGCAGTCCCATTTAATCTGTCGACAGAAAGATGAATGGGGTATAGTCAGAGGAAAAGGACATTCAAGGCAAGGAAGTAGCACAACCAGAGTCACGAGAGACCCTGAACACAACTTACTTGTTGAGAGAAGGTGAGTTTTCAGGGTCAGGGAGAGCCAGATCTTGAAGAGCCCTGTACCCTGCACAGTGACCTTGAACTTGATCATGGGAACCCCAGGATGCTTTCTAAGGAGAGAAATGCCTCCTTCTTGCTGTGTCCATGTACTTGTTTGTGGATCATGTAAGACTATAAACTCTTTGCATGGACCTGTTCTGTCTTGAAAACCCAGTTCCCAGCACAGATTTAGACCTTTTGCAAGGGTCAGACTTAAAGTCTGTAATTTCCTTTTTCTTTTTTTAAGACACAATTATAAACAATGCTTTGGAAAGAAGCCCGAGGAAGAAAAAAAATAAAATAAAAGAGGGCTCTTTCCTTTCAGATAAGTCTAGCTTGGCAATGTGAGTTAGTTCAACCTTCATTCTCACTCAAAATTCCGGGATGCCCCCTTTCATAAGGGTCCTTTGAGAAAAACTAAAAAAGGAGCTAGAGGTCAGGGGTCACATCCTGGACACAGAAATTAAGATTCTTGTACAAAGGAGAGGAGGAAAATGTAAGCTCCAAGTCCTTCAAAAAGTGGGTAAAGGGAGCTCACCTTAACAGCAGAAGGATCTGCACCGTCACTGTGGGATTTGATCAGGGGAGGAGGGTCACTGGTGCTGTGCAGAGCAGTACTTCCCCGAGAAGCCTCCTTCCTGCCTCTTGGTAATTTGTTCTAAGTCGCTAACAAAGGGGGCTGTACGTCTGAAAGATCAAGACTACTCCCGGGAGTTTGAAAAGAACTATGCACCCTAAGAGAACCGAGGGGCAGACTGGACACAGCTGGCAGGAAGGAAGTCCCAGGTGGAGAGGAGCTTCCGTGGCGGCTTGGGTAGAAAGAATGCTGACCCTCAGGAAGTGGGTTTTCAGGGTCCAAAGAGCAGCCATGACTTGGGGTCTATCAGGCTTCAAGAGAAGACCAAAGACATCCAGCCTTCTTTGTGGGCTTTTCTGGGTCTCCCCTGAATTTGGAGGGATACAGCTATGGAACCTCTTGTGGAGAAGAGGCCATTTCTGAGGTCCAGGAGGTGGATGCAAAACTGGTGAAGTCCCAGCAAAATCAGCCGGCACTGGATTTCCTGCCTCTGAATCACAGTTTCCCAGGAGAAGGTTTCTTAGATGTCTCTAATGCTAATTCTTGGCTGCAGTTTGTACACATTAATGCCAGCTCAGACCTGTTGGACTACTGACACTTTTTAGCTCTCTGATAATACAATCCTGTCCTACCCACTCTTCCTCCAACAAACTATTCCACCCTGGATTCATTGCCAATGTCTAGCCTTAGCATTTGAAGCTGCTTTAAACAGAGATAATATGACCTTAGGTAAAAACCACACATGTGACAATTTCTGTTTCTCTAAACTACCTGCCTAGGTCCTTTGGCACAACTTGATTTCTATTTCCTGCCTTTATTATTCTCCTTCCTATTAGTAGACGTTTTGGAAATGTGTGTGACTGTATTACTCTATTAGCAGTTACTGACCAAGGATAATTGTTTTTTTCTACTGTTTCATCATTGA
Organism: Saimiri boliviensis; assembly: GCF_048565385.1. Lineage (NCBI taxonomy): Eukaryota > Metazoa > Chordata > Mammalia > Primates > Cebidae > Saimiri > Saimiri boliviensis. Next base: position 101,409,116 of record NC_133461.1, read on the forward strand.
TAGCCATCATCTGCTACCACTACAGCTTACTTACCAATCGCTGGTGTAGACACCAATGTGTGCATGAACAACTTGTACATTTTTATTGGTTGAATCCTGGTTCAACTATCTAAATATCAATCAGTGATGTATTCACAATTGGGCATGATAATCACTCATAAGTTGAAGTTGAGATGCACAGAGTTTACATTTTACATTGCATCTAACAGCGTCTTTAAAATTCATTTATACTCTCTAACCTTCAACAAAGCTGACAAAAGCAAGCAATGGAGAAATAACTCCCTATTCAGTAAATGGTGCTGGGGTAACTCTGTAGCCATATGCACAAGATTGAAACTGACCCCTTCTTTACACCACATGCAAAAATTAACTCAAGATGTATTAAAGGCTGAAATATAAAAAAAAAACCCAAACATAAAAACCCTGGAGGACAAGCTAGGCAATTCTGGACATAGGAACTGGCAAAGATTTCATGATGAAAATGCCAAAAGCAATTGCAACAAAAGCAAACATTGACAAATGGGATCTAATTAAACTAAAGAGCTTCTTTACAGAAAAAGAAACTATCAACAGAGTAAACAGACAATCTACAGAATGGGAGAAAAATTTTGCTAACTATGCATCTGACAAAGGTTTAATATCCAGCATCTGTAAGGGACTTACACAAATTTACAAGAAAGACAAACAACCTCATTAAAAAGTGGACAAAGGACAATGAACAGGCACTTTTCAAAAGAAGACGCACATGTAGCCAAGAAGCATATGAAAAAACACGCAGCATCACTGATCATTAGAGAAATGCAAGTCAAAACCCCAGTGAGATACCATCTCACACCAGTTAGAATGGCTATGATGAAAAAGTCAAAAAATAACAGGTGTTAGGTTGTAGAAAAAAGAAACACTTATACATTGTTGGTGGGAGTGTAAATTAGTTCAGCCATTGTGGAAAACAGTGTGGCGATTCCTCAAAGACCTAAAGACGAAAATACCAATTGACCCAGCAATCCCATTATTGATTATATACCCAAAGGAATATAAATATGTCTATCATAAAGACACATACATGCATAGGTTCACTGCAGTACCATTCATAATAGCAAAGACATGGAATCAACTTACATGCCTATCAATAGTAGATTGGATAAAGAAAATGGGGTACATATCTACCATAGAGTACTATGTCACCATAAAAAAGAAAGATCGTGTCTTTTGCAGGAACATAGATGCAGCTGGAGGCCATTATTAGCAATGCAGGAGCAGAAAACCACGCACTGTATGTTCTCACTTGTAAGTGGGAAGTAAATGATGAGAATACATGAATACACAGAGGAGACAACAGATAATGGGGCCTACCAGAAGGTGAGGGATGGGAGGAGGTAGAGAATCAGGGAAAATAACTAATGGGTACACTACATGTGTGGGTTTGTTATATAGGTTATTTACATAACAAATCCACACATGGACCCTGCACTTAAAACAAAAGTTTGAAAAGTAAAATGTACAATAAATTATAGTTAACCATTAAAAAAAAATACTATTTCTATCAAGAAAAAAATTTTAAATTCTTAAAAATAAAATTCTGTTGTAAACATGTTGGAATGTCACATATCTAAGATGTTTAAAAATTTGTAATAAAACAAACTCAAAAGATTTTTTTTAATGGATGGGAATTGATCAAATATCTCATCATTGCAAGCAAATGTTTTCCTTTCTTCTGTGATGGGTCTACATTAGAAATACAAAGGACTCAGGGATCTGGAATGAAGTGTTTAGGTTACTTCAGTGCACAGCAACCTTTAATAAGTGTTCTTGAAATAGTACTTACAAGGGTCAGGGAGGAAAGAAAACATACTACTCTCTGAGTGCGATACACAGTATGTATGTGGGAGTGGGGGTAGCCCAGAGAGTTGAGATAATGATCCACAAAGAATTTTGAACTAAGAGCATAATATATTAGTTGGCTATAGATCAGTAACGGATTACCCCAAAACTTAATGGCTTAGAACAGGCGTCCCCAAACTACGGCCCATGGGCCGCATGCGGCCCCCTGAGGCCATTTATCCGGCCCCCCGCCGCACTTCAGGAAGGGGCACCTCTATCATTGGTGGTGAGTGAGAGGAGCACAGTATGTGGCGGCCCTCCAACAGTCTGAGGGACAGTGAACTGGTCCCCTGTGTAAAAAGTTTGGGGACGCCTGGCTTAGAACATCAACAAATATTGTCACACTGTGTATCATTTCTCATGGTTTCTGTGAGTCAAAAACACAGAAGCACATCAAGTAGGTGTTTCTGGCTCATGGCTCACGAGAATGTGGGTGATACTGTTACTTGAGACGGCAGTCAAGTTGACAACCAGCACTGCAGTCAGTGAAGGTTTGCCTAGGGCTAGAGGACATGATTTCAAATCTCATCATTAGCAAACTGGCGCTTCCTATTGGTAGATCTCAGTTCCTTGCCGTGTGGCCCTCTCCGGAGGACTGCTTGAGTGTCCTCACAACGTGGCAGCTGGCATCCCTAGAAGGAGCCATCCAAGAGATAGCAAGGTGGAAGTCACAATGTGTTATTATTTCCTAGCCTCGGAAGTCCCACACTATTAGCCAGGCATGATGGCTCATGGCTGTAATCCCAGCACTTTGTTGGGGTGTGGCAGATCACCTGAGGTTACGAGTTCAAGACGAGACTGGCAAACACAGTGAAACCCTGTCTCTACTAAAAATACAAAATTTAGCCTGGTGTGGTGGTGTGTGCCTGTAATCCCAGCTACTCAGGATGCCGAGGCAGGAAAATCTCTTGAAACCAGGAGGTGGAGGTTGCAGTGAGTCGAGATCCTGTCACTGTACTCCAGCCTGGGTGTAAGAGTGAGACTCTGTCTCAAAAAAAAAAAAAAGAAGAAGAAGTCATACACCATTATTTCTGTAATATCCTATTCATTATACAGGTCAGCTCTATTTAGTGTGGGAGAGGACTGGACAAGCGTTTGAATGCCAAGGGGCAAGAATAATTTAGGGCCTCTTTAAAAGCTGGTTACCACAATAGCGCAGATACGTATCAGCCCCTCAATATTTACAAGTCTTCTACCTTGCTAGAATTTTCTTGCCCTTCATAATATAATTTTTTAAATCAGCTCAAACACTCATCCTAGATATGGTACTATACATGGCCTGAATGTTTTTGTTCTCCCAAAATTCATATGTTGAATCCTAATTGCTAAGGTGATGGTATCAGGAGGTGATTGGAGGTGATTTGATCACGGTGCTACGGAGGAAGGTATCAGGAGGTAATTGGAGGTGATTTGATCACCTTCGGGAGGTTATTGGATCATGAGGGCAGAGAGGACACAGCGAGAAGGCATCATCTATAAGTTAGAAGGCAGGATCCCACTAGACACTGAATCTGCCAGTTCCTTGATCAGGTACTTCCCAGCTTCCAGAACGGTGAGAAACAAAATTCTGTTTTTCATAAGCCACCCAGTCTATGGCATTTTGTGATTGTAGCCTGGATGGACAAAGACAGAAACAGCACTGAGAAGTGGGGGTGCTGCTGTAACAAATACCTTAAAATGTGGAAGTGGCTCCAGACCTGGGTCATGGGCAGAGGCTAGAAGAGCTTTGAGTTGCATGTTAGAAAAAGCCTACTTTGCAATGAATGGACTTAAAGGGTAATTCTATTGAGGGCCTAAAAAGGAAAAAAGGAGAGCTGTAGAGAAAGCTCCAAACTTCTCAGAGTATATTCAAGCGGTTGTCATCAGAATGTTGGTAAAAATATGGATAGTAAGAACCATTCTGATGAGGTCTCAAATGGAAATGAGTGACATGTTCTTAGACAATGAACAAGAGCCTATCTCTGTTACAAAGTGGCAAAGAACTTGGCTGAATTGTGTTCACACCATATTGTTTCGTGGAAGGCAGAACTTGCGAGCAATGAAATAGTGTATTTCGCTGAAGAAATCTCTAAGCAATGTGTTGAAGGTGTGTCTTGCTTTCTTTTGAATGCCTATAACAAAATGCAAGAAGAGAGAAATGATTTAAAGATGACAATTTTAATCAAAAAGGAAAGCATAATTTTAAAATTTGGAAAATTCTCAGCCTATCCATATGGAAGGAAATGAGAAAGTATGTCCAGGAGAGAACAAGAGTGTTGTCCTTATTGACCAAGCAACTAATAAGGACACTGGTGTGGATCTGCCGTCTCAATGGAGGCCAGGTGTTATTTATCAAGGCAATGGAAGAATTGACCCTGAAGGCATTTTGGAGATCAGTGGGGTTGACCCTTTTATTAAAAGCCCAGAGTGTCAGAGTTTAGGATGGGACAGAACAATTTCAAGGCTCTGCTCCCGAACGCCAGCACAGTGCTGCTCAGCCACTCTAGGAATGGCTTCAGTAAGCCCAGTTGCAGTAAGAGCTGTGGTGGTTACCACTCTGGAGGGCACAGAGCAGTCTCCCTGGGTGGCACCTGTATGGTGCCATCTTTCCCAGCACTTGGCATGCATGAGCCATGAGGGCAGGGCTACCTTCGCTTAGATTTTAAAGAATAGAGTCTCTTGGGTATGTGACTCAGGTAGAGGGCCACTGTGAGGGCAGGGCCACCACAGATAGTCTCCACTAGGGCCACGCCCAGTGGAGCCGTGAAAGCAAAGCTGCCCTCATGACTCTAGACTGACAGACTCACGTGTTTGCAATTCCAGTATGAGAGCGCCACAGACAGGCAACTCCAACCAGTGTGAGCTGTGATATGGGATGCACCTAGCAAAGCCATAAGGGTGGGGCCGCCTGGGACCCAACTCCCATGACAGTGTGTTTAAAAAGCAGGACATCAAGTCAAAGAAGAAGATTATTATTATTAATATTTTTGAGGCAGAGTCTGACTTTGCTGGCCAGGCTAGAGTGCAGTGGGACAAATACTGCTTACTGTTGCCTCAACCTCCGCGGCTCAATTAATCCTCCCATCTCATCTTTGCAAGTAGCTAGCACTACAGGCATGCACCACCACACCCAGATAATTTTTTTATCTTATTTTTTGTACAAATGAGGCCTCACTATGTTGACCAGGCTGGCCTTGAACTCCTGGCCTCAAGCAATCCTCCCACCTCAACCTTTGAAAGTGCTGGAATTACAGGTCTGAGCTACCACACCTGGCCAAGAAGATTATTTTTGAGCCTTAAGATTTAATTGTTTGCCCTGTTGGGTTTTGGACTTACTTAGGACCTCTTACCTTTTTCTTCTTTCCTATTTCCCCCTTTTGGAACAGGAATGTCTGTCCTATGCCAGTCCCACCATTATACTTTGAAAACACATGACTTGCTTGATTTCACAGGTTCACAACTGAAGGGAAATTTACCTCAGAATGAATCATACCTTGAGTGTCACCGTATCTGATTCCGATGCTATTTAGGTAAGTCTTTGGTCTTAGACTTTAAAGTTGAAGCTGGAACAGGATTGGGGATTATTGCGGTGGAATGAATGCATTTTGTATGCAAAAAGGACATGAATTTTGGGGAGCTGAGGATAGAATGCCATAGTATGAATGTTTGTGTCCCCTCCAAATTGATACATTGAAGTCTACTCATCCATGTGATGGTGTTAAGAGGGAGGCCTTGGAGAAGTGATTAGGTCACTAGGGCAGAGCCCTCATTACTAAGATTAGTGATCTTATAAAAGAGGCCCCAGAGAGCTGCCTTGGCCCTTCTATCAGTTGAGAACACAGAAGGAAGCCCAGGAGGATGAGAAAGGAGGCCCTGCTGGTGCCTTGATCTTAGACTTCCAACCTCCAAAACTGAGAAATAAATTTCTGTTGTTTATAAGGTTCCCAGTTTATGATATTTTGCTATAACAGCCTGACTAGACCAAGGCATGTGTTGTAAAACCAAGCACCCATCCCAACATCTGCAGGGATTCTTGAGTGGGAATGGGAGGTGACGCAGCAGGCTCAAGTTTCTGCTGTTCCCTGTGGCTTACAGGGCTCAGAAGTAGGAGCTCTGCCTTGCATTTTGCCTTCATCCAGCTCATCACTGCTGCCATGCTGCCAGTCCACAAGGTACCACCAACTCATAGCTGTGTGAAGGACATGCCAGAGGAACAGGAAGCATGGTGGGCTTCATGTTTTATGGGATGCCACAAATAGTCTAAAATTGAACATTAATCTCTTCAGCTCTTTTCTACTGCTTTGAGGCAGGGTCTCGTTCTGTCACCCAAGCAGGAACACAGGGTTATGATCACGGCTCACTGCAGCCTCCAACTCCTGAGCTCAAGTGATCTTCTCTCTGAAACCTCCCAAGTAGCTGGGACTAATCTCATAAGTTCTTAATGCTCCCTTAGACATTACTACGACTGAAGAACTGTCCCTTGCAACCCTCTGCTATGATCCGAATGTTTGTCCTCACAACTCACGTACTGAAGCCTAACACACAGGATTAGGCTTGTTAGGAGGAGGGGAAGCTTTGGGAAGTGACTAAGTCATGAGGGTGGGGCCCTTGTGAATAGGACTGTGCTCTTATCTCTGGATACTAGAGTTGCCTTGTCCCTTTTGCCCCTTCCACCATGTCAGGACACTGCAAGAAGGCACCATCGATGAGGAATAAGCCCTCACCACACACTGAATCTGACAGCACCTTGATTTTGGACTTCCCAAGCTCCAGAACTGTGACTGATAAATTTCTGCTGTTCTCAAGTTGCCCAGTCTAAGGTGTTTTGTTATGGCAGCCCAAATGAACTAAGCACCCTCCTAGTCAGTCTCTACTTTCAAAGCCCCAATGCCCCACATTGGACCCAATGACGCGCAGCCCAGATCACCTGAAAGAAAAGACCTGTTGTCCCCACTGCTGAGAACGCCGTGAGTAGACAACCTCCAGCAGTCATTTCCTCCATGGTCTGCCTCAGCTGCAGAGCCACTTCACCGAAGGTACGCCCACGGTTATCACATGAGGTGGCTCACATCGAGTGACTGGTAGAGGAGGGCATATGAAGACCCAGCCATATCAGCCCAACTGGAGGCAACTCCGACCGGCCATTTCAGCCCTAGATGGCCCCATAAGGTCTCCTGAGGTTGTGGGACTTGTAACAAGGCTCAGCCTCATTTCTCCTGTAATCTTGATCCCAAGGGCCCTCTTTAACTAATACCCTGGTCATTAAACTCTCTCTCAGGACCTAACTCCTAGAAAACCCAAACGACAGGCCAGGCACAGTGGCTCATGCTTATAATCCTAGCAATCTGGGAGGCTGAGGCAGGTGGATTGCCTGAGCTCAGGAGTTTGAGACCAGCGTCGGCAACATGGTGAAACCCCAACTCCACTAAAATATAAAAAATTAGCCAGGTATTTAAAGATTAGCCTGTAATCCCAGCTACTTGGGAGGCTGAGACAGGACAATCATTTGAACTCGGGAGATGGAGGTTGCAGTGAGCCAAGATCACAGCATTGCACTTCAGACTGGGCGACAGAGTGAGACTCCATCACAAAAAGAAAAAGAAAAAAAAGAAAACCCAAACTACAACACCCCCTGCTATGGTCTGAAGGTTTTTTGCCCTCCCAAAGTTTGTATGTTGAAAGCCTAACCCCCAACATGATGGTATTAACAAATGGGGACTTTGGGACCAGGCACTGTGGCTCACACCTGTCACCCCAGCACTTTGTTGGATCACATGAGGTCAGGAGTTCGAGACCAGCCTGGTCAACATGGTGATACCCTGTCTCTACTAAAAATACAAAAGTTAGTCAGGCATGGTGGTGTGCACCTGTAGTCCCAGCTAGTCAGGAGGCTGAGGCACAAGAATCGCTTGAAGCCGGGCAGTGGAGGTTCCAGTGAGCCGAGATCACAACTTTGGGAGGTGATTGGGTCCTCGTGCATGGCATCAGTGCTTTTATGAGAGATCCCTCTTCCCCATCCACAACAAGAAGGTGCCGTCTGTGAACCAGGAAGAGATCCTCCCCAGACACTGATCTTAGGCTCCTCAGACTCCAGAACTGCAAGCAATAAATTTCTGTTGCTTATAAGCCACCAAGTTCATGGCATTTTGTTACAGCTTCCTGAACAGACAAAGACATCTTCTTTTCCCTAGAATCCTGCCAGCGTTTTCTCACTCCTCAGACCCAAAATTTCTGTTCATTTCCTTGCAGCCAAATTAATGGAGTCTAACTTATGCCTTGCCCTGGCCACGTAGGCCCTCGATTTTATTATTTTTCACATTCAAGCAGGTCCCTCGAGGTCTTTGTTAAGTAGACCATTCTCTTCCCCAAGGAATTCTAAGCTTGGATGTTAAAGCAGTGATATTTTGGCCCTCCTAACTTGAGGAGGAGGAAAGTGAAATAGGAATGTCTCCATGTGACTTCCAGGCCTCCCACACCCTGTCTGAACATCAGCCTCTATTTCGTCTCAGTTCCCAGTTATACCCAGTCCCTGCCTTCTCAGCCAGCCAGCCCTCTCTTCTCACCTTACTCCCAGGACACCTTGCTTACCCCTATTTGCATATGAATTCTGACACCTGCTCCTCTCCCTCTGCATCTGCCCCTCCCCACCTCCCTCTCCAGAGCTGAGCTGACCACTCTGCCTTCTTGTAGCCTCAGCCTTGCCCAAGCTCCAGAGCTCATCCCAACTGAGGGGGGAAAATAAAAAGGGCAAAAAGGACTTTCATGGCTGCAGCCCCTTAGCATGAAGAATTCTTCCAATTGCATGAATGTGTGATGGTTCAGGGTGAAGCTAGCCCCAGCTCACAGCATTTGAAGCTGGTTTTTATCATACATCAGAGATCCGTGGATGAATCTTTGCTCCTGATCCCTTTTTCCAGTTCTATCTCTGCTCCAGCCCTGTTAGACTGGGCCGAGCCTTGTTCTTCCAGTCCCTCAGCCAGGGTGTGGGCTCCTGCTCTGCTTCCTGTAGGAAGACCTGAGAGAGCCCCCTTCGCTGCCTGCCTGCTGAATTCTCAAGCAGGGGCCAGTTCCTGCATCCTCCATGGCAGCAGTCTCTGAGACAGTAAGCTCTCCTGGTAGCTTGCTTTGGACCTCTGGTCCTGACGTCGAATCTACATTGCATACAGCTGTCCCTAGGCCAATGTATTCAGACTCCTTAGCTAATCCTGTGCCTCACCCTCCAAAGTAGGCCTCCAAGAAAGAATCACAAGTGAAGGCTGCTTCATCCCCTTGCGCACGATTGGTGGAAATGAAAATTGATGCGACCATTATGGAAAGGTTTCTCAACAAAAGTGAAAACAGAACACCATACGATCCAGCAATCCCACTAATGCGTATCTACCCAAAGGAAATGAAATCAGTATACCACAGAGATACATGCACTCCCATGCTTTCTGCAGCACTGTTCACAATAGCCAAGCTGTGGAAGCCAACTAAGTGTCCTTCAATGGATGGCTGGGTAAAGAAAATGTGGTATATATACATAATGGAAAACTATTCTGCTTTCAAAAATAAAGAAACCATGTTATTTGTGACAATGTGGATGAACCCAGAGGAACATTATGCTAAGTGAAATAAGCCAGGTACAGAAAGGCAAGTACTACATGATCTCACTTATACAGGGAGTGTAAAAAAAGTTAAACTCACAGAAAGAGAGAATAGAGGGATGGTTACCAGGAGCTGGGGATAGGGAAAATGTGGATATGGGGAGATGTTAGTCAAGGGTTGCAAAGTTTCCATGATACAAAAAGAATAGGCCAGGCGCGGTGGCTCACGCCTGTAATCCCAGCACTTTGGGAGGCCAAGGAGGGTGGATCCCGAGGTCAAGAGATTGAGACCAACCTGGCCAACATGGTGAAACCCCATCTCTACTAAAAATACAAAAATTAGCTGAGTGTGGTGGTGCATACCTATAGTCCCAGCTACTTGGGAGGCTGAGGCAGGAGAATCACTTGAAATTGGGATGAGGAGGTTGCAGTGAGCTGAGGTCGTGCCACTGTACTCCAGGCTGGTGACAGCGCAAGACTCTGCCTCAAAAAAAAAAAAAAAAAAAAAAAAAAAAAAAAAAAAAAAAAAAAAACAACAACAATAAGTTCTGGAGATCTAGGGTACTGACAGTCACAGTGACTCTAATTGACAATATGGTAATGTATATTTGAAATTTGCTGGATGGGTAGATCTTAAGTGTTCTCCAGACAAAAAAGGAAAGAAAATGGTAACTATGCGTGAGGGCAGATATACTGATTAGCTTGATTGTGGTGATTATTTCACAACATGTGCATATATCAAATCATCACATTGTACACCTCAAATATATGCGATTTGTATGTGTCAATTACACTTCCACAATGCTGGGAGAGGGGAGGAAAGAAACTCTTTCCTCCTCCTAAACTGCCTTCCTTCATTCCATTCAAAACCCACCCATTTTTCCTTGACTGTTCCCACCCACAAAAATTTCTACTTCTCTCAATTCCTCTTATGCTTAAAAACAGAACCACAGTTTAGGATTTAGTACATAATTATATCCTTTTCATATTTACTCACTGCCTTGTGTGTGGCACGTCTAGCCAACTAATTTGTAAACTCATTAAGTGCAGAGGCGGCCTCTATACAATGCCATGTTCATATTAGGATGACTCATTCATTCATTCATTCATCAGGTATTTCAGGAACTACTATGTCCGAGGCATCACTCTAGATACTGAGATATAGGAGCCCAGGCAGCAAAAATAAACAGAGTCCCTGTGCTCATGGTAGGAAGACAGACAATCAAATAATCACATAAATCAATGGACAATGACCTTACTCTAGAGGGCTGCTATGGGAAGGATGGCAGTTTCTTAAAAACTTAAAAATAGAATTGCTATATGATCCAGCAATCCCACTTCAGGATAGACACCCAAAAGATTTGAGAACAAAGTCTCAAAGAGATATTTACACACCCATGTTCACAGCAGCATTATTCACAGTATCTGAAAGGCAGAAGCAATTTAAGCGTCCACCGATGGATGAGCAGGTAAGCAAAGTCTGCTGTATCATGGAATATTCAGCTTCAAAAAGAAAGGAAATTCTGACCCATGCTACAACATGGATGGAACTTGTATTTATATTCATTATATTCAGTGGAATATAATGGAACTTGACATTATATTCAGTGAAATAAGCCACTCACAAAAACCCAAATACTCCAAGATTCCACTTATATGAGGTCTCTAGAGGAGTCAAATTCATAGAGACAGAAAGTAGAATGGGTGTTGCCAGAAGCTGGAGGAAAGGGGAAATGGTGTTTAACGGGTGCACAGTGTCAATTCTGCAGTAAGAAAGGAGGTCTGAAAATAGACGATGGTGATATTGCACAACAACAATGTGAATTTACTTAAGACTGCTGAATCATATACTTAAAAAATGATTAAGATGGTAAATTTTATGCTAAGTGTATTTTACCACAATTAAAAACAATTTCAGAATAATAAACAAAATTAAACCAGAGCAACAAAAACAAAGCAAGGCTGTCCAGAGGAAGCAGTGGCTGGGTTGAGTTCTGAGGTCAGACTGAGGGCTGACGAGATTGGTGGGAGCTCTGCCCTTACCCATCCCTGAGTGTATCAGCTTACACAGATCACTGAGCTGGCAACCCACCCTGAACTGCCTGGGCCAGGCCAGTGCTGGCAGGCAGAAGTTCCTACCCAGGGATGGAGCTCACTCGGCAGCCCTCTGCACTGGGGCTAAAGAACGATGTACGGGAGTAGAAGCCTTCCACTACCATGTACTGGAATTGAATGTCTTCGATACATTAATGATTTTTCAGGTTTCATGCTATTTTGTTTACAAGGACTAAACTAGTCTCACCGAAACCTTAGTATTGATCCCAAGATTCATCAGAGGAGCTTGTCAGAGGCAGATTTCCAGGTCCTAATCCTCCACCCTATTCTGATCCAATAGGCTTGGCATGAGACCCAGGCATAGATATTGTAAATAAGTTACCTCCTGCAAGCGATTTTACAGCTGACCTTTCAGAGACTACACATTCGTGAGATTCTAAAATGGGTCTTGGTTGATTTTGTAAACTTCAAACTTCTGGCTAAGAGCACTGTTATTATTTGTATTAGTTTGCCAACTGTTTGTAGGGTTGGGAACTGAACAATTCATTTCAGAATGGCCTCACCATCTGAAGAAAATCAACAGTACAGGTAAAGACACATATTCGCGTGGCACCTATATCTCAAACTACTTTACAGACAAAATTACCCGCTGCAACTTTCTGGAAACAAGGAAGTATACAGTTGTCCATCGGTATCCATGTGGGGCTGTTCCAGGACCCCCTGCAGATACCAAAATTTGAGGATGCTCAAGTCCCTGATATCAAGTGGCATAGTATTTCCTTATAATCTACACACATTCTCCCGTATACTTTAAATCATCTCTAGATTATTTATAACACATAATACAACATAAATGCCATGTTTATTGTTGCGGTGCTGTATTGCTTAGGGAAAAACAATAAAACAGGAAAGTCTGTACATGTTCGGTTACAAATGCAATTTTTTTTCCCAAAGATTTTTGATCTGTGGTTGGTTAAGTCCAGAAAGGCAGAACCCACAGAGGGCTGACTCTAATGCCCCATTCTACAAATAGATGAGTGAAGACAGGCCCAGGCAGTAACAGGAGTTATCTAAAAGATAGGATTGGCCGGGCACAGTGGCTCACGCCTGTAATCGCACCACTTTCAGAGGCCAAAGCAGGCAGATGACAAGGTCAGGAGATTGAGACAATCCTGACTAACACAGTGAAACCCCGTCTCTACTAAAAATACAAAAAAGTAGCCGGGTGTGGTGGCGAGTGCCTGTAATCCCAGCTACTTGGGAGGATGAAGCAGAAAAATCACTTGAACCCAGGAGGTGGAGGTTGTAGTATAGTGAGCCGAGATCACACCACTGCACTCCAGCCTGGGTGATAGTGTGAGACTCTGTCTCAAAACAATAAAAAATTTAAAAATTAATAAATAAATAAAAGACAGGACTGTGGCAGGAACTCTGGCTCTCAACCTGCCTTTCTATGTATGGAGTTGGTTCAGCGCACCAGCTCTACAGGCCTTACTTCCCTAGAAGCAAGGCTGTCAAAGCCACTTGGTTCAAGGCATGCACAGGTCATGTTTATCGGCTTATTAGCCCAAGCTATTACAATGTGTTCCTGGAAATCATTACTCAGTCAAAGTGGGCATATTTTGGACTCCATCCCCCTGAAATCATTGTATGCCTGTACCACCCAGCAATGATGATCACAGTTTACCCATGACCCTGTACAGATCTAAGGGGGAAACCTTGCTCAGTCAGCTAAGGAAGACTACTCACTGTTCTGTGTGGTATACCGTGAGATTAACGTGACAGAATTATATCTCTTTGAAAACTGGTAACATGTAGATAGCACTAATATATTATTCAATAGCATGTTTGTTTTATAAACCCAAACAAGCCCATCGTGGCAAGTAGTAGTCCAGTTGCGCCTCTTGGCTACTGTACGACGTTGTTCATTTCACAAGGGCTCTAGATGGGACAAGATATGGGTGTAATAAGCATCTGTGTAGACTTTGGAACTAAGAATGTTCCATTACCAAGAAGGGGCTATTGCTTGGTTTTCTGGGTTTTGGGGTTTTTTTATGGATCATTTACCTTTGCAGAAAACCCACTGGCCAGACTTGTTTAATTTCTACCAGTTCTAACACTTTCTAAAACATTCACCATCTTGACTGCTCAATCCTTACCGTTTCATTTACTGGACTCTTACCTCCCTGCTGAGTGAATAAGCAACCTAGGAAGAGCCAGGATTAAATGCTAAGCCTCCTGACCAATGTTCCACACTTAAAAGTCACCCCACCTCCAAGGAACTTGCCACCTTTTAACAATTTTATAATACAAGATAGGATGATGGTCTGGAAGACATGTCCAATCGCTCCTGAAGTTTGATTAACTTGTGCTTCAATCCCGGTTCCGTCAGCTGGGATGTTTCCATCCACAAATAAAAGAAACGGTAAATCAAATCCTTAAAAAGAATGAGTATATTTGCCTTTTCTCGGGACAAGAAATCCAGAGCCAGGTCAGCTTCAGGTAGTTCATTCGTGCAGCGCCTCAGTGATACCATCGATGGTCCAAGTTCTTTCGACCTTTCTACCCAACACCGGGCACAGCGTCCAGACTCAACATCCAACAGAAGAAAAGACTAGTAACATCTTTGAGCCTAGTTTTCTTTATCTGCAAAATCGTTTTAACATCTGTGTGTACTTTATACAGCTGTCGTAAGAATTCACTAAGCCCTAAGCAGAGCACATGGCCTGGAGTAGAAGATGGTCAGTATGTGAGGACTGAATGAGATCCAACCAGAATGTTGCAGAGGATGTTATCTGGTTAAGTGTCTGGGCCCCGGAATTCTCCTGCTTGGATTTGAAATCTGACACCAGGCCGGCGCAGTGGCTCTCATCTGTAATTCTAGCTCTTTGAGAGGCCAAAGCGGGTGGATCACTTGAGGTCAGGAGTTCCAGACTAGCCTGGCCAACATGGTGAAACTCCGTCTCTACTAAACATACAAAAATTAACTAGGCATGGTGGCGGGCGTCTATAATCCCAGCTACTTAGGAGGCTGAGGAAGAAGAATCACTTGAACCCAAGAGGTGAAATTTGCAGTGAGCCGAGATGGCACCACTGCACTTCAGCCTGAGTGACAGAGTGAGACTCCAGAAAAAAAAAAAAAAAAAAATCTGACATGGGCACTTACCAGCTGAGTGACTTGTATAGGTATGTTTACATATATTTCTACATCCATATGAAGATAATAAAAGCACCTAACTCAAAGGGTTTGGGGGAAGTTAAACACAATGATACCTGCAAAGCGATCCCTGATATTGAGCCTGCTACCTGAAGACTGCTCAGTTAACAGAAGCAATTATTTTTACTATGATGCTAAGCAGGAGAGCAAAGAGGGGCATAGCTTGATGATGTAAGTTGAATTTACTGGGTCCTAAAGATGCACTTGGGGAAGGAATCTCACTCACTCGCCTATCAAAGTGAAGGCCTCTGAACCAGGCACCTGGGTTACCAACAGCCTGGCTCACCCAGAAACTCGGGAGGCTGAAGTAGGAGGATGGCTTGAGGCTGGGAGTTCAAGGCCAGCCTGGGCAACATAGCAAGACCCCAACAACAACAACAACAACAACAATAACGACAATTCTGGTGGTGGGATAAGGCAGATAAAGAGAGACCAGGACTTTAGTAAAGCCTTCCATTACCCAGGGGAAGATGGAAGTCTGAGTTGTGGTCATGAATCCGGGAGGCCTCTCCTGGAATCTAGTCAGGGCCTTGGAGATGCCTTTGTTCCCAGGCAAGGGGCCCGCGGCAGAACAGGCAAGGACAGGGCAGTGCCGGGCCCCTGGAGCACCGTAGGTGGCAGTGTGAGAGCAGCGGGGACGGCAGCCGGGCGTGGTGCCCCCGCGTCCAGACCAGACCCTGGAGCAATTCCATGCCAAAGGATCCCGGGCACTTGGGGAACTGAGGCCAACCAAGAAGCCTCCCCTCCTCTCGCCACTGTACCCACATGCAGGACGCAAAGCACGGGTTTCTAGAGGTTCCTTTCCCCCGAAAAGGCTGCGCGCAAAGCCTCAGCGGAGTCCGCCGACCTCGTGACCTGAACGGTAACCTCGCTCAGAATGGATTCCAGAATTTGCCGTTACTTCAACTGATTCCATGGTCAGCCTCCCATGCCACCAGTGATTGGCTGCCTTAAAGGAAGGGTTAAACGGCTTTAGGGACTCACAGTCAGGCTGACTTGTTATTTACAGAGAAGTAAATGTTTTGCTCACCCAGAAGACGACGATTCTAGGCTTGGGTGGTGCTGTGTTTGCACTCCAGGAGGGCGCTCCACCGATTCTCTCCTCTGGCACCTCCGAAAAGCAGTTACTTCATTGGCAAAGGTGCGGGCTGCCTGGAACACACATTAACCAACCGTCTGAAGAAAGCACAATGCTAAAGATGTCGGTCGCACAAAACCAGGCTGGTTGCTACAGTTTTATAAGGGCACCATGGAGTCAAAAGTCTCAGGTTCAAATCCTGGGTGTCCACTTTAACCAGAATAACTTCCCCAGCTCATTGGATGTACAATCATTTTGTCTACAAAATGCCTTTTTAAATTATTCTTATTAATACCCCAAGGATATAATTTTAAAAATGACCAGCCATTGAGGAGCTGAGGCAAAAGAAACAACGAATCACCAATACTGATACCTCATCTTTATTTAAAATGTTGACGGGGCTGGACGATGATAAATTTCCTAATAGGTGCGATGTACGTTATTTGGGTGGTATATATCCTAAAGCCCTGACCTGGCCACTACACAATCTATGCATGTAACAAAAATGCACTCCTACCCCATAACAGTGAAAAAAAGTTGGTAATTTTCTCATCATTAATTTTTTGCATTATTTTTTATTTTGAATATTGGATTGAGTATTATTCATCTTGATTACTGAGTAAGGGTGTTTTGGGGGAGGCACCCCCTTAAATTTTGCACGAGAGGCGAGAGCCTCAATCCATCTCACCCTAGTTTGGGGCCAGAGGATTGGAGAAAGTGAGGTACGCAAACATGCCTGCATATTTTCCATAATGTTTGCCAAAGGAATGCATAGAAAATTGGGGGCCGAAGTTAGGGGCTGAGGGGCCACATCAACACACTCTCAAGGGTTTTAGTGTATGGGACCCTTTGACACAAGCTCATTTCATAACCTGACAGCTTTGAATTAAAGTGTTCATTTCTCCATCTTTTCTCAAGGCTACACAATGAAATGTAGAAAAATGATGTTCCATGGTTCTCCACGGGCTGCGGTTTGCAGGCACAGTAGCAAGAACGCTTCCGCTCTGAGTCATTTGAAGTCTTCCTTCTGCTGCCCCTTTTCCAAACACCTGCTTGTGGGGTGGCAGGCAGACTGGATACACCAGCTGTGGGCTGAATGGTACAGCAGGTTCCCCAGGGTGAGCACCCTGAGGAAGCCAGGAAATCCCTGAGTGTCCTGGCCTCAGGGGCACCGAGGTTGGAGGACTTCACTCATCTAAGACCCATGCTGGCACCTTAACGATCCAGATAGTATTTTTGTTTTGTTTTGACACAGAGCCTCACTCTGTCACCCAGGCTGGAGTTGCAGTAGAGCAACCTCAGCTCACTACAACCTCTGCCTCCCCAGTTCAAGCGATTCTCTTGCCTCAGCCTCGGAGTAGCTAGGACACAGGCATGCGCCACCACGCCTAGCTATTTTTTCATATTTTTGGTAGAGATGGGGTTTTGCTGTTGGCCAGGCTGGTCTCGAACTCCTGACCTCAAGTGATCCACCCACCTCATCCTCTCAAATTGCTGAGATTACAGGCGTGAGTCACCATGCCCGGCCCCAAGATCTAGATACTTTTGAAGCTTGGTCACCATCTTTCAGGAGAGGAAGAGAAAGTGAAATTGTAGAGGAAAGGAAAAACTGATTCACAGTGTAAAGCAGACACTGAAATGCTTTACATGTCAGTTTCCTTTTTGGAAAATGAAATACTGTTAGGAAGATTTCATTTAAAAAAAAAAAAAAAGATTCCAAAGATTCCAATCTTATGTTTAACCTAGAAAAAAGTATTTAGAGTTTAGCAGTTTAAAAAAATAACTCCTTGATATGTAACGTTTTATAAATGAACTGTCTGTGGAACAGAATCGGTCTTGGAGTAGGACAACATGAAGTAGAATGGATGGCGTGATTTCTTGTTTCTGAGAGTTTAACTGAATTCAGCTACTGGGTTGGTAAGGACCTACTTAAAACAGCTCCCACTTCAACTCCTCAACTCATCTCCTCCTTCTAGTCTTCTCCCTCTATTCTCTACTCCTCCCCTCTAGGAAAAAGGAACAAATCAATCACTGAGTCCTTGCCATGTGCCAAGTCCTCAGTTAGGGCTGCCTGTGTGTTACCTAATTTTACGCTCAAAGGGTGCTGTGAAACAGACAATCTCATTGTCATTTGAAGGATGAAGACACAGCCCACTTCACCCAGAATCTAGCGGCTGCACTAGGGCTCAGCCAGCCCTTCTGATCGTTCCCTAGCCCAGCCCCTCACCCTAACCATCATTTCAAATTCTGGCTTCAATTCTGCCATGGTCAATAATTAGATTAGTAGGTGATAGGCATCCTACAAAATGTTGACACCCAAATGCTTCTTAGGTTATTAATCTCTACCTATTTTGTTTGAAAGGTAAGAGGTTTCATATTTTCTATGAAAGGTAATATGCATTTCCTGTGCTCCAAACCACGGAACAGAAGTGTCTTGAGATGAGCACTGTCTGCAATCACTAACTGGATGAATACAGGTCCTAGTCCTGACAAGAACCTTGTTCTTCATCCAGCAGACCCCGCTACACAGAGGCTTCCCCCCTTTCTTTGGGGCTGGCTGCTTCCCCTGAAAAAGGTGAAATGCTCTGGTTCCATGGCAAGCAGCAAATATCAAAGGACCAAGTACGTGATGTTCAGTGATCCGTTTCAGGGACAGCAGTCGCCTGTTTGCAGTTCAGAGGGCAGATTTGACAGAAGCTCTGTGCACGTGTTGGGAGAGGCACAGAGAGGGAGGGAGAGGTGTGAGAAGGGAACAGAACATTTGAGAAAAAGAGCATGAGTGTGTAGGTGGAAGAATGACACCATTTCTTCTTTCGTTTTGGCCTGAGATGAAAAACACGGCGTCATCACTTCTGTTTCCCTCAATGTAAGATGTGAAGACAGTAATGACAGTTCCTGCGTAGGGTGAGAAAAATACGGAAGGGAAAAACGGCTATGTGCCTCCTCCAGAATGGAAGGTGGGAGAGACCCTGCAATTTGCCGGCCTTAAGCATCCATCTGCCCCATCCGTCTTTGTATCAGAACCCCAGTGTTTAGCTGAGCAAGTTCCTGCCTAGCTGAAGCACTTCCTTTCCCAGCCTTCCTTGCATAAAGTATGGGCATCTGCTCCATTTCTCACCAAAGAGATGTGGGACTTAGGAAAGTCTATTAAAAAGGTAAGGAAAGCTGTTTTCTTCTCCCATTCCTCTATTTGCTGTCTTGAACACAGATGTAATGACTGGAGCACTAGCAGTCACCGTGGGCCATGAGGCCATCCTAGAAGTACAGTTGGGAGGACCCTCTAAGGGTTTTGTGGAACTTTCATACCAGCCCTAGAATGCCTAACTCTAATATATACATGACAACTAGAAATATAGGGAGCAGCAGGGAGGAATGTTTCCACTGTATGCAAATGAATATAGTCCTAAATGACAGAGAATTTATTTCGTTATTTACTTAGAGTACTGCTCTGTTACCCAGGCTGGAGTATAGTGGCACAATCTCAGCTCACTGCAACTACACCTTCCAGGGTCAAGCAATTCTCCTGCTTCAGCCTTCTGAGTAGCTGAGAATTCAGGTGTGCACCACCATACCCGGGTAATTTTTGTAGTTTTAGTAGATAGAGGTTTTTACCATGTTGGCCAGGCTAGCCTCAAACTCCTAGCCTCAAGTGATCCACCCACTTGACCTCCCAAAACGCTGGGATTACAGGCGTGAGCCACCACGCCCAGCTGCTGACAGAGTTTATGCTGAAACAACAGAACCCCATGAGGCTAGGAAACTTTCTTTTCTTAATGCATAGAAAGATACCATGGCCAGAAGAAAAGTTGCGTAATGAGTCTCACCTTTCTTGCATTATTAAAATGTCCCATCTATTTCAGAGGCCAGAGTAACTGTATTGACTGATTATATATTTCCTATGCATTATTTATGTGTCAGGCACAGGAAGTACTCTGCCCAGCCAAGTCCCTCTCCTCTGGTTTCACAATAACTTAATGAACTAAGTCAAGGAATCAACAGCATTTTGGAAGACACCAAGTGCCTCCCTGGCACTGCAAGAGAGAACTGAATTCTAGAGACAACTGATTACTAATTCAAGAGATAGCTGATTATAGTTGTCACTGGCCCTGGTGGGAGGGTTAAGTGATATTAATCCACCCCAAGATGTCATGTACTTGTCCTCTTTTAAACTTAATGCTAACCTGGCAATCGATGTTATTGTCCTCAATGTATGCATATATGAGCTGGAACACAGACAGATGGACCTACTTGCCTTTAGACAGCCAGCCAGTGAATCTTTAGGATACAGTAGATGTTTGCTAAATATAAGTTGAATAAATGAATTTAAAAACTGTGGTTTTAGGCTGGGCGCGGTGGCTCAAGCCTGTAATCCCAGCACTTTGGGAGGCCGAGGCGGGTGGATCACGAGGTCAAGAGATCGAGACCATCCTGGTCAACATGGTGAAACCCCGTCTCTACTAGAAACACAAAAACTTAGCTGGGCATGGTGGAGCGTGCCTGTAATCCCAGCTACTCAGGAGGCTGAGGCAGGAGAATTGCCTGAACCCAGGAGGCGGAGGTTGCGGTGAGCTGAGATCGCGCCATTGCACTCCAGCCTGGGTAACAGGAGCGAAACTCCGTCTCAAAAAAAACAAACAAATAAACAAACAAAAAAAAAAAACTGGTTTTTCCACTGCCTTACTAAGCATAAATGTAAAAGACTAAAACATATGTTTTTTTTAAAAAAACGCTGACACATTGAACGTTCCTCTTCCCAAATATCTTTGGAATGAATGAATGCATGAGAATGGCTGTGGGTTTTGCCCTGGAAAGATGAGGATTATTTATCTGCTCTGGACTTCACGCAAACAGCTTTATCAATCGACCCACTAACCAATCTTCTAGATCGTACCACACTGCTCAGTTCTTCCTGTGACCCGTGAACAGTGATCTTGCCACAGTACTAAAAAGGATAAGACACACCCCTGCCCTCAAGGGTTTGCTGGCAAGAGCAGAGGAGGCCCACGAAGGAGGATCACATGAGTCCAAGAGTTTGAGGCTGCAGTGAGCTATGATTATGCCACTGCACTCCGGCCTCTGCAACAGCGTGCAAACTTGTCTCTTAAAAATAACAATAAATAAGAATAAATAAATAGAGACTATACATTATGCTAAGCATGGAGAATGCAGAAAGAAAAGACATAGTACTTATCCTTAAAGATCTGAGTCCAGTGAGGTAATCTACAGATGAACAGGATATAATAGTGTGGTTATCTGGTAACATGTTGTTCTGTCCTTGAAGTTTCTAATTTGGAGTGCATGAAAGTACTCCAGCCTGGCTCAGAAGAGCAGGTGAAGAGCTTCTCTCCATCCTGCCTGCGCCCCAAGCACTGCCATCCTGCTGGAGACAGAGTCTCATTCTATCACCCAGGCTGGAGTGCAGTGGCACAATCTCGGCTCACTGCAACCTCTGCTTCCCCGGGTTCAAGTGATTCTCCTGCCTCAGCCTCCTGAGTAGCTGAGAATACTGGTGCCTGCCACCATGCCAGGCTAATTTTTGTGTTTTTTGTAGAGACAAGGTTTCACCATGTTGACCAGCCTGGTCTCAAACTCCTAGCCTCAAGTGATCCAGTCCACCTCAGCCTCCCAAAGTGCTGTGATGACAGGCGTGAACCACCGCACCCAGCAAGGACTTCTGACTCTCCTGGCATTGCAAAGCAGTGTCCCCTCCAGGGGCCCTAAGGCTCTTCGTTCTTAGCAGTGACTGCATAGTCCCAATTCTCGCCCACCCTCCCTCCCCAACGCCATCCCAGCACTTCCTAGGCCATGAGTGCTCAGGAACAAGGACCAGACCCCTGTCAGAGCCAGAGGCCCCTCCCCTGCTCTCTTTCCCATAAGCCCTCATGGGTCTTCCCATAGTACACTCAGTCCTCCCTCCCCAGAGGACTAATTTCACTTCTTTTTTCAAATGATAGATTTCCAAGGCCTACAGCAAAAGACATTAGGACACAATCCAAGACTTCAGTAATACAAAATGGAGAACCCAGATTTTAAAGACAGATAGTCTTACTTCCCAACCAGGGAAAGGAAACGATTTTACTTGGCTTGGCACAGTACCAGTCAAGACGCGCCACGGTAGGTAACATTCCAGCTAAACTCCGAGGACGATGAGCTATCCTCAGACAATGCACGATATTTTGAGCATTGCCAGCATTATGTGCCAGGCAGGCACTGCACTAAATGCTTTACAGCTCAGCTCTTTAATGCCCCTCAGACAATACCACAGTAGAATCCAGAATCCGCTGCATTTTACAGATGAAAAAAACAGAGGTACCGAGAGTGACGCGACTTTCCCAAGGTTCAGTTGATTTGAGTCCAGCCCGTTGGCCTCCAGGGCCCACACTTCCAACCACTCTCCTCTGAGCCTTTTCTTCGTGGCTTTGAGGATCACACCAGATGTTCTTTCCTCGGCTTACAACGTCCCGTAGGCTAAGCAGCTCCTACTCACTCCCGGGTTTCCCCTTGTACTTGTCAGCTGGGGCCGCCAATGTGAAATGCCACAAACTGCGTTCCTTAAACACCAGAGATTTATTTTCTCATCATTCTGGCAACTGGAATTCCAAGATCCAGGTGTTAGCAGAGGTGGTTTCTCCCGAGCCTCTCTCTTTGGCTTGTCCATGTCCTCACGTGGCCATCCTCCCGCGCTTCTGCCTTCCCGTGGTTCTCCTGTGTGGCCAAACCTCTTGTTCTTCTAAGGACACCAGTCAGATTCCACGAGGGCCCACCTACCGGCCTCCTTTTACCTTCAACTTTGGAAAGGCTCTGTCTTCAAGTACAGTCACGTTCCGGGATACTGGGGATGAGGATTTAGCACATATTTTGGGAGGGAGGGCAGAACTCTGCCTCGTGACTCTCCTTTTTTTTTAAATGTTTATTTTAGGTATGGGGGTTCATGTGAAAGTTTGTTACATAGGTTTGACTCATGGCACGGGGTTCGTTGTACAGATTACTCCATCACCCAGTTATTAAGCCCAGTACCCTACAGTTATCAGATACCCTGACCCAGGGCTTTTTGAGGGCACATGCCTGTTCTATTTTAGGATGAGGAATGGTTTCACCCAAGCTCGTCCAACCTGCAGCCCCCAGGCCACCTGCAGCCCAGGACAGCTTTGAATGCAGCCCAACACAAACTCGCAAACTTTCTTCAAACATTATCAGATTTTTTTGCAATTTGTTTTTAGCTCATCAGCTAATATTCATGTTCACGTATTTTACACGTTAGTGTATTTTATATACACTCCCACACCCAGGCTGGAGCGCAGTGGTGCCCGGTCATGGCTCTCTGCAGCCTCCACCTCCCAGCTCAAACAGTTCTCTCACCTTGGCCTCCCACTGGCTCTCAAGAGCTGACTATACAAGATAATTCTTCTTTGAAGGTAGCCCAGGGAAGCCAAAAGACTGGACGCCCCTGGTTTAAGCCATGTCCCTTGCAGCCCCATCCCACTTCCCCTATTTGAACAACTGGAAAACTTTCACGTTCAGCTGTGACATTATTTGAGGCAGAATGTTTTGATGGTTGAGACTGTGGCTCTAGTATCACAGTGCCTGAGTTCAAATCTTGGCTCCGAGTTTTACTAGCTCTGTGGTCTTCGGCAACTTTCTTACCCTCCCTGTGCCTCTGTTTGCTCACCTGAAAGAGGAGTAAAAACAGGATAGTCTTTGAGAGTCACTGTCAGGATTGCACAACATAATAATGGACGTAGAAGGGTGCCTGGCACACAGAACACCCTCAGTACAAGCCCGCTGCTGCCACAGCTGCTGCTGTTGTTTGGCCATGACTTTGTATGAATTCAAATCCAGCACCTCTGATGCTGTAGCTGAAACGCCAGCACCTTCTGGGAGCTTAGCTTTACGTATCTGTTCCTGGATGGGTGGATTCGTCACTCTTCTCTGAGTCCAGTTGTGCCCTGCATAGTCTTCTATCACAGACTATGTAAACATTCTTTTTTTTTTCTTTTGAGATAGGGTCTCATTCTGCCACGCAGGCTGGAGAGCAGTAATGTGGTCTCAGATCGCTGCAACCTCTGCCTCTTGGGCTCAAGTGATCCCGTCACTTCCGCCTTCCAAGTAGCTGGGACTACAGGCGCCCACCACCATGCCTGACTAATTTTTGTATGGTTTTGTGGAAACAAGGGTTCACCATGTTGCCCAGGCTGGTCTTGAACTACTGAGCTCAAGCAATCCACCTGTCTCAGTCTCCCAAAGTGCTGGGATTATAGGTATGAGCTACTGTACCCAGTCTATAAACATTAATGACACTTGTATGTTCATCTCCACCAGCTGGACCACAGGTTCCCACTGCCAGAGATGAATTCTGACCAGTCTTTTTATCCCAATTCCTGGAACAACATCTGGCACATCAGCTGTCATCAGTAAATTCTGGCAGAAGAAGAAGAAGAAGGAGGAGAGAGAGAGAGAGAGTGAGAGAGTGAGAGAGAAGGAAAGAAGGAAGGATATTTATTTATTTTTTATAGGATACCCTCCGATGTAGAGAATGTGGTTTGTTTCTGTATTTTGAGATGGGTGTCACTATGTCACCCAGGCTGATGCTGTCATGTCAGTGATGCGGTCATGGAGGGAGGGAGGGAGGGAAAGAGGGATGAAGGGAGGGAGGGAAATAAGGGAGGGGAAGAGAAGGAGGGAGGGAGGGAAGGAGGGAAGGAAGGAGGGAAGAAAGGAAAGGAAAGGAAGGAAGGAAGGAAGGAAGGAAGGGACTAGAGAATCCTCCAGCCTTTCCTAGGAGATTTTTACTTGAAGGGAAGCTGAACCTTATAAATCAAGCTCATAGACTAGCAGGCTTCATCTGTCAAAAAGGGACCGTTTGGGGTGAAGTAGGAGCAGTATCCGCCTGCTGGAGCCTCCTCCCACTGGCTCCCAAGAGATGAGTATGTACGACTCTTCCCAAGCCCACATTCAGAACCAGGGTCGGAAACCTGAAATTGACCAGTGGTCAGGGGACGTTTACACCACGGAAACATTTCCGACAGCCAGCTGTTCAGCACTTCCCAGCACACCACGGACAAGGCTTCTCTGTGACTCTGAACGCAGTGAAATTCTGCATGCTGAGTGGTAGAAAACTGTAGGGCACAGTGGGGATCTGAAAGCAGAGGCCCCATCTGCCCACAGCGGAGGCCTGTCTGGGTGGGCGCCAGGCCTCAGTGCCTCTGCGACACCCTGGCCCTGGTCACGTCTCTTGGGCCACACCTTTATCATCCTCATCGAAGTCATCACAGAAACATCCATGGAGATGCTTATCTTGTGATTGCCAATTGTTTCTAGCTTATTAAAAGTCAACTAATAATAAAACTCACGATGTTAATGACTTACTAGTCATAAACCCAAACAATGGAACAAACTATTTGCTTAATATTTTTATGAGAGAATGTGCACGTGACCTTGTAGCTTGGTGCCAGTTACATTTCTATTTACACAGAGACTGGGGACAATCAGAACATTTATCTCACTTAGTCACTGGTCAGTCCTGCCCCTACTTTCCCCTCCTTCTTCCCCAAAGAAATGAAAAAAGGTTTTCATTATAAACTGATATCTCTTGGTAAAAGCAGCTATTTTTAAAAATGATGTCACAGAGCCTAGAATGCTACATTGTTCTGAGTTCAGAAAACACTCAATGGATTCTTTACTTGCTGCTCTTGCTGGAAGTTAAGTGAACAGTGAGCAACCCCCTACCCCACACACACATCTCGTCCTTTCTACTCACTTTTAGAACCGTTATTTGACACCTCAGGAAACTTGTTTATATTTTTCATAAATAATATATGTTTTCATATCATGCATATGCATGTAACTATTGTTTTCATCCTTTAAAGACATTCAAATTCCTTATTTGGTTAGTTTTTGAAACAGGGTCTTGCTCCTACACCCAGGCTGGAGGGCAGTGGTGCCCAGTCATGACCCATCATGGCTCACTGCAGCCTCCACCTCCCAGATCAAACAATCCTCCCACCTCGGCCTCCCAAGTAACTGAAACTACAGGCTTGTGATACCATGCTGGGCTAAGTGTTTTTGGTTTTGGTTTTGGTTTTTTCTTTTTTTTTTTTTTTTTTTTTTTTTTTTTTGAGATGGAGTCTTGCTTTGTCACCCAAGCTGGAGTGTAGTGGCACAATCTTGGCTCACTGCAACCTCCATGAGTTCAAGCAGTCCACCTGGCTTAGCCTCCCAAAGTGCTGAGATTGCAGGAATGAGCCACCATGCCCAGCTATGTAAGCATTAATCTGTACACTTAAGAAAAGTTTACTTATTCTACAAACCCTGAATAAATCCCAAACACTGAGTTATTTTCTATAGGATACCCTCAGATGTGGAGAATGTGGTTTATTTTGAGACAGGGTGTCACTGTCACCCAGGCTGGAGCACAGTAGTGCAGTCATGGCTCACGGCAGCCTCAATCTCCCAAACTCAAACTCAAGCACTTTTCCCACCTCAGCACCCCAAGTAGCTGGGATTACAGGTACACACCACCACACCCAGCTAAGCTTTTATTTTTCACAAGAAGAAATAAAAAGAATCATCTTCCCACCAAAAAGAAAGAAAAAGAAGACATCGACCATGTAGCAACCAATATTGACTATCTCCCTGTATTGGATTAGAAAGTTGCCTTTAGAAGCCTGTTTTCTAACTATATCCTTTCAAACAATATGAAGAATAAATCAGACTTCTGCAAGAATAATATTTTATAAGAGAAAAACCTCAGCATGTTAAATGCCTGTGACCCAGCTGCCATATTTAACATGCAGGGTTGCTGTGTTTGTGTGACTCCGGTAATGTGTGCATTATAGGCGTGAACTGCTGAGAAACTGAATTAGCACTTGCGACAGGGACTGGAGGGCTAGCCCAGAAAACTCACAAGCAGTGAGCCTTGCCTGAATCCTCTTCAGTGTGCCTCGGGTTAAATTACACATACATACACACACACACACACACACACACACACACACCCCTCCACTCCCTTTCTTCCAAAACCTTTACCATATATTGGGGCTTCCCCACTCCACGGTCACTCTAATTTCCTACATTTGTGCTTTCAGCCTCCAGCTGGAGTGGGTTCCCAGCTCCCGGCTTTAGGTTAAATCTCACTGTCCCACAAGTCTCTCAAGTGTGGCCGTGCATCCTGCCACACCATAAGGACCTGGAATCTGGTGAGGGACTGGAGCCCTTTCATGAGCTTGTATTGCCTTCAAATTATTGGAGGCAGGAGACAAAGAAATCCTAGGAAGACAGGGGCGGGTTCCCGGTGAAAGCCCACCTTCAAGCCAAAAACAGCCTGAAACCCACAGACCAGAGTGAGAATTTTCATTCTTGTTTGCCTGCTCTCTCCTGATTGGTTCTTTTTGAACAATCCCTTTTAACTAATCAAATGTTGCCTTTTCCAGTATTACCTATGGCCCACCCCACCCCTATCCTATTCCCATAAAGATCCCAGGCTCAGTCAGTAGAGGGGAGACGCGAAGATGGTCTGACTGGGAAGAGACTTCCTGACTTCAGGGGAAGATGACCGCCTTTCCCATCTCCTCTCCAACTCTCCTCTCTGCTGAGAGCTGTTCCATTGCTAAATAAAATTCTCGGCCCTCACCATCCTTTAATTGTCAAGCATGACCTCATTCTTTTGGATGCTGGAAAAGAGCTCAAGACCCACTGAGTGTGGGTACCCAGAAAGACTGTCGCACTGGCCCTTTGCCCTCACTGGCAGAGGGCAGCTGCCCTACAGGATGGGCCCAGGGGCCGACTGAGCTGCTAACACACCACCATCCCTCTGGCTGTGGATGAAGGAACTAAGAAAGCTAATGAGCACACTAACAACCCCTCTGGGGCTTTGAGGTGGTGGGTACCCCTGCCTGGGCACTGTCACGTTCCTCTTGAGGCACACACTTGGTCTGACCATGGGCCCTGCCTGGAGCTTGCTCCTGTGGTGGGCAGGATCCCACACTCACTCACTCACGTGTTCCCACCCCGCAAGGGGCTGAGCGCAGCAGGCCGAGTAGATGGGGTGCCCCTGCTAGGAGTCTGTCAAAGCGGCAGAGAAAAACCCTGCATCAAAATCATGACTCCCTTGCTTTTACGTGAAGGCTCCTACTCATGCCATCTGCCCCTACTCAGGAACGTCATCCACCCTCATGCCTGTCAGTGCTCCTCACCGAAGACCTCGTCCATGGCTCACGGTCTCTCTCTGAGCTGAGTTGTTCTGCTCTGGATAACTTTAATTCCAACAAGCTGCCCAATTTTAATTCCAACAAGCTTCCTGACTTTTGCAGCTCCAGCATCCTCTCTTCCAGGCCACTTCTGACATTCGTTGCTGTGTGCCTGCATCTGTTCAACCTCTGAGGTCTGGGATTCAAACATTTTAGCATCCATGATCATTCTCGCATTTTTCAGTGCCTTTATTGTCATCTGTGGTGGCAAGACTGATTGGCCCAAATCTTAGCAGCTTAAAACAACAATTTACGAACTCACACACTTTCTGAGAGGCAGGAATCCAGGAGCGGCTTAGCTGAGAGGTTCTGGTTCAAGGCCTCTCGGGACGTTGTAGCCAAGATACTTACCTACTTCCTCCATGGCTCACTTACACCCCTGGCAAGGTAGTGCTGGTTGTTGGCAGGAGGCCTCAGTTCCTCACCACATGGGCCTCTCCAGAGGGTTCTTGAGTGTCTTCAAGACATGGCAATAAAGTCCCCCCAGAGCAAGTGATCCAAGAGACAGTACACTGAAGCCCAAGAGCCTTTATAACCTGGTTTCTTCTGCTTTTTCTCCCGGTTAGAATGGAAGCACCAAGTCCAGCCCAAGTACCCACCTCAAGGAGAGGTGAACTAGGCTCCATCTTTTGAAGGAAGTGCCAAAGAATTTGTGAACATAATTGAAGCTATTACATCTAGACCCCATCTGGTTCATAAGTTCAACTACTCTTCCTTTCACAGTCCCACTACACCTGTTCTCCGATTCACTGAGGTTTTTGAATCCTCAATTTTTTTTTTTTTTTTTTTTTTTTGAGAATCTCACCTTATCACCCAGACTGGAGTGCAGTGGTACAATCTTAACTCACTGCAACCTCAGCCTCCTGGGTTCAAGTAACCCTCATGCCTCAGTCTCCCAAATAGCTAAGATTACAGGAATGTGCCACCATGACCAGCTAATTTTTGTATTTTTACTAGAGATGGGGTTTAGCCATGTTGTCAGGCTGGTCTTAAACTCCTAGCCTCAAGCGATTCACCTGCCTTGGCCTGCTAAAGTGCTGGGATTACAGGCAGGAGCCACTGTGCCTGATCGAAATTTCTAATTTCTATGGGCAACTGGGTGGAGTGGTTCACATCTGTAATCCTAGCACTTTTGGAGGCCAAGGTGGGTAAATCACCTGAAGTCAGGAATTCAAGACCAGCCTGGCCAACATGGTTAAACCCCATCTCTACTAAAAATATAAAAATTAGCCGGATGTGATGATGGACACCTGTAATCCCAGCTATTCAGGAGGCTGAGGCAGGAGAGTCTCTTGAACCTGGGGGCAGAGGTTGCAGTGAGCCGAGATCATGCCACTTCACTCCAACCTGGACGAAAGAGTGAAACTCCATCTCAATCATAACAGTAATAATAATTGGTATGGGCCTTTCCCATTTTTTTTTTTTTTTTTTTTTTTGAGACAGAGTTTCGCTCTGGTTACCCAGGCTGGAGTGCAATGGCGCGATCTCGGCTCACCGCAACCTCCGCCTCCTGGGTTCAGGCAATTCTCCTGCCTCAGCCTCCTGAGTAGCTGGGATTACAGGCACGCACCACCATGCCCAGCTAATTTTTTGTATTTTTAGTAGAGACGGGGTTTCACCATGTTGACCAGGATGGTCTTGATCTCTCCACCTCGTGATCCACCCACCTCGGCCTCCCAAAGTGCTGGGATTACAGGCTTGAGCCACCGCGCCCGGCCCCTTTCCCATTTTTATATCCCTTCTGCATACAATTGAGACCCCATCTGGTCCTTCAGTTCAACTACTCTCTTGCCAGTACCCTCAATCTCTTACACTTTTTTCATCCTTGTATAGCCTCTATTGTTGGGGGGAGGCTTCGGTTCCATTCAACTGTCCACCCACCTCCAGCACCCAGACAGGGAGCACTGATGGAGATGATCACACCCAGGCTCTGCTCGACACTGTCCACAGCCTCCCGTGTCCAGTGGGCTCTCCACAAACACAGCCTCCTTCTATTTCAAGTCAGCAGTCTCCACCACGGTCGTTTCAAGCAATGCCCATTTTCCCCCAGCCTCCTTCAACACCATGACCACATGTACCCTCGGTTCCTTACTTCTCAGACCTCAGGCAGTGCCGCTCATCCTTCTAAGCCTGCATCTAAAATCGTCACAATGCTCCTACTTCAATCACAAAAGCAGCCGTGAAGAGGTGCTGTGGCAGGCCAGTTCTCACTAACGCAGGCCTCGGTAACAACTGTTTCAGCACTGACTGCGTGATTAGGTTAAATATTAAAAGCTGAGAGAGCCAGTACCCTTATGCAAAGGCAGGGATGTAGCAAAATCTACCAAGAGTTTTGCCTGGGCCTTGAAGCGTGACAGGATAATGAAGGAATTCTGAACAGGACTCGTTTAGGATTTAAAACGTTTTGTTGGGAGTCTGAAGAAAATCCCCAGGCCTCCACAAACAAGTTTATTTGAGTTCTTAAGAAACTCCCCAAACCTCCATAATTTAGCAGGAGACAAGATAAGGGTGATCACCCCAGCACCTGGACCCATTTAGATTAAGTAAATTTACTGAGGCTCCAGAGGAAGGTCTTCAGGACTCACATCTTAGTTATAGATTAAAAGAAGTTAATCACTTATGTCTTTAGATGAATGCACACTTACACATAGACATATAGCTTAGAAGGTATATAAGCTCTAGAGACACTTTGTAATCTTGAGGAGGTCTGGCGATAATTTCCAGACCTTCTCCCTGTCACCAGTTACAGAAATAAAAACTCCCTTCCCCCCAGATCATCTGTATCTCATTATTGGGTCGTGAGAGTAAGCAGCCCGACCCTCAGTTTGGTCTGGGCAGAGTGCCTGATCCAAGACCCAAGCCTCCATTCAGCAGACACTTAAGGAATATGTAGTAATTTTTTTAAAAAAAGCAACGAGCCTGCACTTTGGGTCCTATGACTTCCCAGGTCGCCCGCCTACCGCCTGAGAGACCTCACTGCATCTCCGGTCCTCTCTCTGCCCTATGTCTTTCCTCGTCACATTCACGGTTTCTCACTTGCATTTAGATATGCTCAGGCCTCTTCCATCTTAAAGAAAAAGCTCCTCGACCAGGTGCGATGGCCTGTCTGTAATCCCAGCCCTTGGGGATGCCAAAATGGGCAGATCACCTGAGGTCTGGAGTCTGAGACCAGCCTGACCAACATGGAGAAACCCTGTCTCTGCTAAAAAATACAAAAAAAAAAAATTAGCTGGACATGGTGGCTCATACCTGTAATCCCAGCTACTCAGGAGACTGAGGCAGGAGAATCACTTGAGCCTGGGAGGCGGAGGTTGCCATGAGCCAAGATTGTGCCATCGCCGGGCGCAGTGGCTCACACCAGTAATCTCAGCACTTTGGGAGGCTGAGGCAGGTGGATCACGGGGTCAGGAGTTCCAGATCAGCCTGCCCAACATGGTGAAACCCTGTCTCTACTAAAAAATTAGCTGGGCATGGTGGTGGGTGCCTATAATCCCAGCTACTCAGGAGGCTGAGGCAGGAGAATCGTTTGAACCTGAGAAGTGGAGGTTGCAGTGAGCCAAGATTGTGCCACTGCACTCCAGCCTGGGTGACAGGGCAAGACTCTGTCTCAAAAAAAGAAAAAAAAAAAGGAGAGACCCCAGAGAGCTCCAGAGTTCTTTTAGCCACCTGAGGACACAGTAAGAAGACAGTGGTCTCTGAACCAAGAAGTGGGCCTTCACAGACCCCAAATCTCCTGTGCCTTGATTTGGGGTTTCTCAGCCTCCAGAGGTGCGAGAAACAAGAAGCTGGAGATGACTGCAGGATCTCTTCCTCGCATTAGGGCAAAGCTTCCTCCCAGTCTCTCTGTCTCTAGTCTTGTTCCTGGCCAATCCATTCTTCACACTGCAGCAAGAGTGACTGTCCAAAATGTGCATCTAATCCTGTGATTTCCCTGAGGGCTTCGCTTTGCCCTCGGGCTGAAATCCAACCATCTAATTAGATTGCAGTGCTTGTTAAGGTATGAACTTTGCCTTCCTCTCCAGAGTCAACTCCCAACCTCGTTTCCCTTTCTAATTACTGCTTTCTTGAGCCTCAGTATCCGCTGTTTTCTTCTAGAACCTTTTCAGCTCACCACCCGCGCCCTCCAGCTTGCTGCTTGGGTGACACTGGCACCAACCAGGAAGTTTATCTGACTGCTTCTAACTAGATGAAGTGGGCGCCTCCAATCTACTCTCCTAGAAACATGCGACTCTGCTTACAATTATCAGCTTATTTATAACCGCCTTTTAATTTTCTACCTTTAGACCATAAAAGTCACCAAATAATGGTTAAATATGTATATGACAGGCAACAAACCAACAGCTGCTCTTTATCCTAAGTGGCCCGACACGTCTACTGACTTGCAGCAACACGTGTGGCCCTTTTCCAGCCTCTACCTAGCAACATACGTGGAATGCACTGGCAGGCCTACAGGCAAGAAGTCAGGAGAGCTGACTTTAAGTTCTGTCTCTGCCATTTACTAGCTATGTGGTCTTGGTAAAGCCGCTTACACATTTTGAGTATCAGTTTGCTCATCTAAAAAATGGGAAAATATAGCCGGGTACAGTGGCTCATGCCTGTTATCCCAGTATTTTGCGAGGACGAGGCATTGAATTACTTGAGGTCAGGAGTTCAAGACCATCCTGGCCAACACAGTGAAACCTTGTGTCTACTAAAAATACCAAAAAAAAAAAAAGTATCAGGTGTAGTGGTGTGCACCTGTAAGCCCAGCTACTCAGGAGGCTGAGGCATGAGAATCACTTGAACCCAAAAGGTAGAGGTTGCAGTGAGGTGAGATCATACCACTGCACTGCACTCCAGCCTGGGTGACAGCGAGACTGTGTCTCAAAAATTAAAAACAGGTGGGGGGCAGGGTGTGGAATAAGCTCCAATAATGTAGCTTTGTAAACTGCAAATCACCACACAGTGCCCATTCCAACTCTCTCCTTTTTTGGGTTCTTGGTTTGCCCCATTTTCTGTCTCAGACTCTCCTCTTGTTTTCATTTTCCTCCCCCTCCTCTCAATCCTGCAGGGGCCCCGAAGGCTTGGCTGATGGCCTCTCTCTCACGGTTCTCAGAGCACCCAGGGACAGGAGGTTACCATTCTTTGAGGAGCAGCGCAGAAGAGTCTAGAACTGGTCAGCCGGAACACAGAGTCAGAGCTGACACCGACTCCTGGAGCGCTGCTTTGTCATTTATTCATCCGAGGCCTCAGTTTCCCCATCCTTGAGATGCTCTGAGATTTGCACGTAGCATTCCCAGAATGGCACCTTGTTTCTCAACCTAAACACTCTGCATTATTATCATTCAGACACCCCCCTGCAGCAACTTTCCCTTCTCTGAGTCCAATTTTTCTGCAACAACTAATGTGGGATTTAAAACGAGAAAGTTAGAAATTTGAGAATTCCTTTTAAGGCAAACACAACAGCTGGAGAGAGACGAAACAAAGTGGTTTTAGGCATTTCACATGTGCTGGGACTGTTAATATATTTATTTCATTTATTTTTGACAACTGTGCAGGTGCATATTATTTTCTTCTTTTTATAGACGGGGAAACAGCTTGAATATATTATTTGCCTGAGAATACATAGCAGGGAAGTTAAGAATTCAAATCCAGTTTACACTCCATAGCCCAGGCTTTCGATAATAGAAAAAGTGTTTTTAATTCATTTACTGTCAAGTTTCTCCTTACCAGCAATTCACAAATTACTTTTTCCTCTATCACTGCATATTCTAAGCCCATGTCAACTCTAAATAATCTGCCTGTGCTATAGAAGTATTCAACTTAAATTATGGATTGACTAAAGACCATAGGGGACTCACACCAAGAAGTTGGAAACTTGAGAATGGTATAAGCAGGTCACCAGCTCTCTGTGGTCACAGCTACCTCCTATAACTTCACTATTCTTAGAAGTAACAATATAGGGCTAAGATGCAAGCTAGTGGCGAGGAGGCAGATGATGGGGGTAGAGAAGGAAGATAGGGAAAGGTTTTCCAGTGTGTCCCAAAACTGAGATGGTGGTCAGGAACTCATTCATCAATTACTGCATAACACACAATGCAGTTAACCAAATGGGGTGTCAAAGACCATAATGCATTAGAAATTCAGGAAAGGAGAGTCCAGGAGAAGACAGGATCACTGCAAAAGCCCTCAGCTGACCAAACACTACAGTCGATTTTTCTGGGTTCTTCACTCCTCTCCAGAGGAAAGTGCCTCGTAATGTACCTTTGCAGCCACTGTCACTGAGAGATGGAATCTATTTCCCCACCTCTTAAATCTGGACTAGTCTTGTGACCTCCTTGACAAACAGAATGAAGCAGGTGTGGCTGTGTGCCAGTGCTGAGCCTACACGTCAAGAGATCCACTCTTGTGGAGCCCTGCTGCTACCATGTGAATTCGCCAGGGCTAGCCTGCTGGATGAGGAAAAATGCATAGCCCAGTTGCCCCATTAACCCAGCCAATGGCCAGAATACCCTGCAGCTGATTGAAGGTGCATAAATAAGTCCAGTGAGGAACAGAAGAACCAACTGGACATGGTGGATCATGCCTGTAATCCCTACTACTCTGTAATCTCTACCTACTCTGCTCAAAAGTGCTGTTCAAAGGATTTGGGGTACATCATTAAACAGACAACAAATCCCCGCCCTCTTGAACTTTCCTTCCATTTGAAGACACAGATTAAAAAAGTGATAAATCTAATGAATAAATAGACGATACCAGCCAGGTGCAATGGCTCACACCTGTACTCCCAGCATTTTGGAAGGTCAAAGCGGGTGGATCACCTGAGATCAGGAGTTCGATACCAACCTGACCAACATGGCGAAAACCCGTCTCTACTGAAAATACAAAAATTAGCCAGGTGTGGTGGCACACACCTGTCATCCCAACTACTCAGGAGGCTGAGGCAAGAGAATCGCTTGACCCCAGGCGATGGAGGTTGCAGTGAGCCGAGATCATGCCACTGCACTCCAGCCGGGACAACAGAGTGAGGCTCCATTTCAAATAAATAAACGAAACCATGTGTTGGAAAGTTTTAAGTGCTGTGGAATAACTAGAACCGTGTGAGGGAATAAGAAATGTGGAATGGATTATGAATATCAGTTTTAGATGAGATACTCAAGGTAGGCCCTTTGGTGGCCAAGGCGGAAAGATGGCTCGAGCCCAGGAGTTTGAGACCAGCCTGGGTAACACAGTGAGCCTGACCCCATCTCTAATAGGCCCAGCACAGATTTCTGATAAGCCAATTGAGAGTAAATAAATGGTGGCAATATTAAGCCTCTAACTTTTGGTGTGGTTATGACATAGCAATAGCTAATGGATAATAAGCACTTCAGAGTCTCAATATGAGCCTGTTTCCTCATCTGTAAAGCTGGGATAATTTTTCCCCACAGGCACTTGGAGCCACTAAGCTAATAGGAAACCTGCAATAAATTTTGCATCAGAATAAGCACAAAACCCTACAAATAAAAATTTCTAATTCACTCTGAGAAAATCCCTCATTCCCCCGCCTCTCATCTAAGGAAAGCACAGCCCTCCTGCTTTCCAGCCAGGCAGGTCCTTGGATATTCTGCTGGGTTGTATGAAGGAAATTCAGTATCCCATTCACTAGATCTAGTCAGTTCAGTGGCAGGCAGATTCTGCAGGACTGAACAGTTCAATCTGCAAGCCCAACTGAGTTTTAAGGATGACAGTTTGATTTTTGTTTCCTGAACACAATTTAAATTGATGAGATCTCAGTGAATTATTTCTCCTAATCCTGGTTGGAGGAGGGGGATTCAGATAATGCTTTATTCACATTGTGAATAAAAACTGTTTGCCAAGCTCTCTGATACTAAGAAGACACTGGATTTTCCCGGCTGAAGAATTGTGGGCTTGTTCAGTGAGAGCCCTTTCAGAATCTAAGGAAACTATCTGTTCCCACTTTAGTTGTCAACGACTCCTCTGTAACCTCTCAAAAGCAATCAATCAACAAGTATTTGTTTAGATCTGAGCTATCTGCACCATCCTAGGAGCTTGATAAAAAGTGAGAAACTAGAAGCCATAGTATCTCATTCATTCATTCATTCATTCATTCAACAAATATTTACTGTGTACCTATTCAATTCAAAAGTACTGTTCAGGCTGGACACGGTGGCTCATGGCTGTAATCTCAGCACTTTGGGAGGTGGAGGTGGGCAGATCACCTGGGCTCAGCAGTTCTAGAACAGGCTGGGTCACAGCGTGGAACCTGTCTCTACTAAAAACATAAAAAATTAGCCGGGGTAGCTGCACCTGTAGTCCCAGCTATACAGGAGGCTGAGGCAGGAGAGTCACTTGAATCCAGAAGGTGGAGGTTGCAGTTAGCTGAGATCATGCCACTGCACTCCAGCCTGGGTGACAGAGTGAGACTTTATCTCAAAAAAAGTACTGTTCAGAGGATTTGGGGTACATTATTAAACAAAACAAAAAACAAACCCCTGCCCTCTTGAACGTACATTCCATTTGGAGACACAGATAAAAAAGTACTAAGTCTAATCAATAAATAAATGATACCATGTTAGAAAGTTTTAAGTGCTGTGGAATAACTAGAACTGAGTGAGGGAATAAGGAATGTGGAGTGAATGATGAACATCAGTTTTAAACAGGGTACTCAGGATAGGAATTTTGCCAACCTCAGTTGGGAAAACCACAGAGCCCACATGGAGTCATTGGTAGCAACTGGGGTGAAGAAAGCAACTGTGGGATCAGAAGATGAAGGAAGACAAGAGAATATGTGGAAGCACACAATATATATCTTGAAGACACCGCCAGTGCTCTGGGGCCAACTCGTACAGACTCACTGCAGCCAATTACGCATAACCCTTCCAATCTCGGGGTTCTGTGTTGCTGCATTGGTAGCTTGCAACCAATCATACCAGTAGCTTGGTAGGAGGATTTACACCATGAAAACTGGTAAACCCAACAAATAAGGCTTCCTTTTTTTTTTTTTTTTTTAATAAGAGTTCATTGTTGAAACATTTCATAGCATAGCACTAATTGGACCCCACCTCCAACCATACCCTCGGAGGGTTATACGGTTTGGCTGTGTCCCAGCCTAAATCTCAACTTGAATTGTATGTCTCCCAGAATTCCCACGTGTTGTGGGAGGGACCCAGGGGGAGCTAATTGAATCATGGGGCTGGTCTTTCCCATGCTATTATTGTGATAGTGAATAAGTCTCATGAGATTTGATGGGTTTATCAGGGGTTTCCGCTTTTGCTTCTTCCTTACCTTTCTCTTGCTGCCACCATGTAATAAGTGCCTTTCACCTCTGGCCATGATTCTGAGCCTCCCCAGCCATGTGGAAATGTAAGTCTAGTTAAATCTCTTTTTCTTCCCAGTCTCAGGTATATCTTTATCAGCAGCGTGAAAATGGACTACTACAGAGGGCTACAAACATTTGTCCTTTAATAAAAAGCATAGAGGGCAGTCAAGTGCTACACATAAAGGGAGATCCCCATGGCAAAGTTTAAGGGGCAAGTTTTTGGGAAGAGGCTAATCTGTACAATGGAACAGAAAGAGAGCACAGGATGGGTAGAAAGGGATGATTCCACGGGAAAGGCATGGAGGTTGGCCTGGGATGGGGTGATAGAAATCTCCACCAAGAAAACACCCAACTGACATTGAATCCAGCTTCTCAACAGGTGGGATGTGATGCCTTCCAAAATTGAACTAAAAATCACCCTGTCTTTCACACCCCCGCCAAAGTCATTCCTCGCTCTCTGAAAGCTTTGCAAACCTTGATGAACACAGTCCACATGAATCTTCAGGAATAGAATGTGGGCTCAGCATCTGCTTGGAGTTCTCTGAATTTTCTCCATAGAAACATGAGCTGGTAAATAGACACTAAAACGCTGAATGTCTGGGTCCTTTCCCCATCTATGAAACCACTTTGCTCAGTAACTTCGGGCAAGTTGTCTCAGTGCTGAATTTCCCCACTTGAAAATAATCTATTTACGTTCTTCACTCCTTGTTAAAGATGAACAATATCATCTTTGGGAAATGTTTTAAACTCTTCTAAGAAAGACATAAACAATTATATGTGTACAAGAGATAGTATAATACTATTGTTATTACAAATAAAAATACAACCAGGCACGGTGGTTCATGCCTGCAATTCCAGCACTTTGGGAGGCCAAGGTGGGTACATCACAAAGTCAGGAGTTTGAGACCAGCCTGACCAATACGGTGAAACCCTGACTCTACTAAAAATACAAAAATTAGCCGGGCATGGGGGCATGCACTACTCAGGAGGCTGAGGCAGGAGAATCGCTTGAACCCCGGAGGCGGAGATTGCAGTGAGCCAAGATCGTACCATTGCACTCCAGCCTGGGTGACAGAACAAGACTCCATAAAAAAATAAAAAAGAAAAACACAAACATCTGCCAAAGGCTGAAAAAGGAGAGAGATCTCTAATAACTCCTTCTGTTGTCAGGGAAGCCTCCTCATCCAGATCAAGAATTTACCAAAGCAATTCCCCTCCCTGGCTATGGTATACCAGCCTCCAATCTCTGGTTCAGAGTATCAGGCTAGCTCATCATTGGAATGCGGGCATGAAGGCAATACCCTGCTCAGAAGCCGTGGATGGACAATCCAATCCTCTCTCTTCTGCAGCACTGTTCTTCCTCTGTGGCACTCCAGCCCTGGGCGAGGCCATCATTTTGCTTAATCTCACTTGTACCCTGTCTCCTGCACAATTTGGCATATCCATAGCTCTTTAAATTATTATTATTATTATTATTATTATTTTAGAGATGGGGTGCTCTCTCACCCAAGCTGGAATGCAGTGGCATAATCATAGCTCACTGCAGCCTCAAACTCCTGGGCTCAAGCAATCCTCCCACCTCAGCCTCCTGAGTATCCGGGACTACAGACACACCATGAGACTTGGCTTTTTTTTTTTTTTTATGTTGAATAGATAGGATCTCACTATGTTGCTCAGGCTGGTCTCAAAACTCTTAACCTCAAGTGATCCTCCCTCCTCGACCTCCCAAAGTGTTGGGATTACAGGCATGAGCTATCTTGCCCAGCACTAAATTCTTGATCACCAACATCAAATGGGCATCAAGGCCACTTGACAATGTTTCTGTGCTTTTCTAATTTAACTTTTATTCTCCTCACCCCAAAAGCTGTCTCTTACCTTCTCTAAATCTCCCTCTACCCTCAGCTAATAATCTTACCTTACTCCTAATTTATAATGTAGAAGCCACCAGACCAAAATGCCTCACCTTCCTACCACTAAATCCATAGACCGGCCTGCCATTATGCCCATCACTCCTCTTGCAAGGAGAAAGGAATCCTTTCTCCTCCCAGAACCCAGTTCCAAGTGAGTCTTCAATTTCATCTCTCATTTCTTCCAAGACTCCAGACCATTGTTGATTACCTCTCTCTCCTCAGTCTTCTTCTCTTATTTCTGTAAAGAGTCTAAGACATGCTACCTACTACTATCTTTCATAATTAACTTTTAATTTATTTTTAAAGTAATGTGTACGTGCACACATGCACGCCATGTGTGTTTGTGTGGGCATGGAGTGGCTGGGAGGAAAGGGAAACAAAAATGGAAAAATGTTACAAGTTGTTGAATCTAGGAAGAATATACAGAGGTTTGGGCAGTTCTTGTAGCTTCTCTACGTGTGAGATTATTTCAAATGCCCCTTTCTGAGAGGTCTTTCCTGACTACCAGATATAAAGTAGTGACTTAGTATTGCTTTCTCACCAGGTAACCTGTTCTTTTTAGGCATGGATCTTACTATACTGTGGAGTTCTAGACACATAGCAGCTGTCTCAGCCATGTTCAGCCTGTGACTCACACATGACCACACATACCTGAGAGACAGTAGGAGTGGACCCAGGGCCGGGACAAGTGAGAGGCACAGGAGACCCTCACCAAATGTACCGGGCCACCAAAAACTCAGAAATCAATGCAAGTAATATAAAATTTTAATATAAAAATGTAAAAAGAGAAGTCATAGAAAATTTTAATATAATAATTTTAAAAGACAAAACAGGCTGGGTGCAGTGGCTCACACATGTCCTTTCAGCACTTTGGGCGGCTGAGGTGGGCAGATCACTTGAGTTTGAGACCAGCCTGGCCAACATGGTAAAACCCTATGCCCACTAAAAATAAAAAATATTAGCCAAGCATAGTGGTGCATGCCTGTAATCCCAGCTACTCGGGAGGCTGAGGCAGGAGAATAGTTTGAAACCAGGAAGTGGAGGTTGCAGTGAGCAGAGATCATGCCACTGCACTCCAGCCTGGGTAACAGAGCAAGACTGTTTCTCAATAGATAGATAGATAGATAGATAGACAGACAGACAGACAGATAGACAGATAGATAGATAGATAGATAGATAGATAGATAGATAGATAGATAGATAGACAGATAGATAGATAGAAAAAAACCCCAAAAAAACCTCATGATGATCTAAATATCACAAATACAAATAAAGACAAGATCTGAACTTACACTTTCATGACCCTCTCCCAAACACCCCACCCTAATATTGATGTTGGTTCCAATAAATACATATATATATATATATATATATATATATATGTATATATATATATATATATTTAATAAGATTAATATTGATGTTAGCCCTGGGTGGATCTCTTTATGATGAGGGTCTAAGGAGCCTCCGGGAAATGAGTCGAGATACACATATTTGTTCAAAGACCGTGGGTCACCCTCAGAGAGCAAGGCAGTTCTGAGCTCACACAGTGCCTGTCACTCACTGCTGCTCAGCCTAGTGGATTCAAACACTCCTCCTTTGTGGCTGTCTGTGCCCTATTTACACTTTGCAAGCTGCATATTCAAATGTTTCACTTCACTGAAATTATCAGTTTACAGGCTGCATGCTTCCTAATAGATTGCATATTTTCTCTTTAGCTCTAGAGCCTGGGCTATAATAGATACAAGGGGGTACCTGGGGATTCAGAACCTGATCTTTTCATGTGATGAGAGGCCATGGACTTGCCTCACTAAGGGACCCTTGGTCTGTAGAGCTGTTTGTTGTTGTTGCTGTTGTTATTGTTATTGTTTGGAGGAAGGAAATGAACCTATTTGCAAGTGTTCAAAATGTCCTTTTGAGAGTCAGCAAATGAATTGAAACTTCAATTCTTTTTAAAGTTCAACATTAAGAACTCTCTGAAAAAGTGGATACTTGTAGGCAAATCCTCAGAGGAGGCTGGGCATGGTGGCTCACACCTGTAATCCCAGCACTTTGGAGGTATTGCTTGAGGCCAGGAGCAACATAGCAAGCCTGAGAGACCAGCCTGGACAACACAGCAAGACCACACATCTACAAAAATTTAAAAATTAGTCAGGGGTAGTGTCACATGCCTGTAGTCTCAACTATTTGGGAGGCTGAAGTGAAGGGATCACTTGAGTATAGGAGTTGGAGGCTCCAGTGAGCTATGATGGTGCCACTGCACTACAGCCCGGGCAACAGTGAGACCCTGCCTTTAAAAAAAAGAGAGAGAAAAGAAAGAAAGAAGAATCCCCAGAGTTGCATTGCCACGAGGAAAGGAGTTCTGAACCATGGGCTGGACCTGTGTTCTTGGAGGCTTGCTGCTTCCTAAGACCATGCCTAATGTCCTAAAACACATCCAGATCCAGCCCCCTCAGCATTAGGGTCTCACTTTGGATTAATGACTGAGTGTGTGAGTGTGAATTAAAACAGCTCTAGCTGTAGCTCACGTCTGTAATCTCAGCACTTTGGGAGGCTGAGGCGGGCAGATCACCTGAAGTTGGGAGTTTGAGACCAGCCCAATTAACACGGCGAAACCTCATCTCTACCAAAAATACAAAAATTAGCAGAGCATGGTGGCACATGCCTGTAATCCCAGCTACTCAGGAGGCTGAGGGAAGAGAATCACTTGAACCAGGAGACGGAGGTTGCAGTGAGCTGAGATCACACCATTGCACTCCAGCCTGGGCAACAAGAACAAAACTCCATCTCAAAAAAAAAAAAAAATTGGAGTCCAGAGTTAAGGCACCAGTGCCATTGGTAAGAGATCTGGACAAGCAGGGCATCATCGGCATCATGGATGGGCACCCACAGGAGTGAGAGGGACCGGTGTTCATCAGCGCTGGTGAATCTGTGAAGAAGCAGTATCAGTGGTTCACTGACTGGTCCACCGTTCTCTCTGTCTGGCAGAAGCAGCACTGGTCTAGCATTTGGGGCTGAGCAGGTTTCTGTTGCTCAAAGACAAACCAGAGATGCCTCCAGAGGGAGATGAACTTCCCACTAAGCTGGGCATGTGGGCTCTTGAATGATTCACTGGAAAAATGAAGAGACATGATCACATTTGCACACCCAGCCTGCTAATACAGATTATGCTAGCTTCGGCAGATAGTCAACAAAAGTTTGACGCAGAGATGCATGTTGGAATTTCTTCTGCCCCATTCATTGTCTAGGTCCACTTTTTACCCCAGAGGATACCAGTTAATTAGAGGAGAAAGGGCTACATAATGAGAAGGGAGAAGAAGGTAGCTAAGAACTATTTTATCCACTGGCTACAAGCTTCCTTTAGATTAAAAATGTTCTTATCGATTTCGGCAGGGACTACATCTTTACATACCATTGTTCCTCAAATCAGCAAATACTTAT
Source organism: Saimiri boliviensis (assembly GCF_048565385.1). NCBI lineage: Eukaryota > Metazoa > Chordata > Mammalia > Primates > Cebidae > Saimiri > Saimiri boliviensis. The sequence goes on from NC_133461.1 coordinate 101,451,809, forward strand.
TGTGTACTTGTACAAAGTGAAACTTTGCTCCAAAAAGCTTGCCTATTATAATATTTAGAACTCACTGTCAGTCATGCTTCATTGCTATGCAGGATGAATCACAGACCAGCCTCTCTGCAGTATCAAAAAAAGAGGTTACAGTAAAACAGAGCCCACATATTTAAATACCTAGATTTTCTTCCCTGTTCAGACACAAAAAGGTTGTGAACAACCAGTGAGATTCCAAGTCCCAGTCATTTTCAATTATGCAATAATTATGCAATAAATATGCAATCATCTAAGAGGGCAGATCCTGGTCTGATGGGAACTGAAGCTTATACAATTAGGGGTGTCCACTTTCAGATAAAAAACATAGAAAACTAAAATTTAAGTTGAGTATGAAAATGAATGTTTACTCAAAATGAGAAAATAAATTACAACAAATGGAAATGTGTTAAAGCTGATTAATCCAGAAAAGCTGACCAAAAAATTCCAGAAAAGGGGCTGGGCATGGTGGCTCACACCTGTAATCCCAGCACTTTGGGAGGCTGAGGTGGGCGGATCAATTGAGGTCAGGAGATCGAGACTAGCCTGGCCAATGTGGTAAAACCCCATCTCTACTAAAAATACAAAAATTATCCAGGCGTGATGGCGTGCACCTGTAACTCCAGTTACTTGGGGGGCTGAAGCAGGAGAATCACTTGAACCAGGAGGCAGAGGTTGCAGTGAGCCAAGATCATGTCACTGCATGCCACCCTGAGCAACGGAGCAAGACTCCATCAAAAAAAAAAAAAAAAAATCCAGGAAAGGTAATGCAATATTTTTAGCACTTTGCTGCCTAACATTCCTGCATAATACATTTTTCCTACATTTTTTACTGCATTGTCTTTGATCACTTCTTTGTAGGATAATGATTTTGTTATATAACATATACAGAGAGGCATAAACCTCTTTTTTCTTTAACATGGTTCCTTGAAATTTGTTTTTTTATTATTAATAATTCTAAGTTCTAGAGCTGTTGTTACATTTTTTAAGTCCTTATCAACTATCACTCATTTTCCACAGACTGCATGTTGATGCTACACTTCAAGACCTGTTTCTCCTCCACTCTCCCCACACTCCGAGGGCTGGGTGTGGTGGGACACATTCATATCACTATGGCTTCTAGCCCCACGCCTTTGTATCACTGCACTGAATGTCTAGGAACAATGTAAACAGACATGGAAGGGACTCTAAACTACAGAAACCTGTCCCGCTAAACGCAGATTAAATGCACTCACGAATCAACCTCTGCTCCAAAATGCCCATGGGCATTCTACTACCACCAACACAAAGAGAAAGCTGGCAGAGGGCAAGAAAAATGGGATGCACAGCAATGCTGACCAATGACAGCTAAAACACCTTTATCTTATTTTATTTTTTAAGTGATACAGGGTCTGGCTCTGTCGCCCAGGCTGGAGTGCAGTGGTACAATTATGGCTCACTGCAGCCCTGAACTCCTGGGCTCAAATGATCCTCCCACCTCAGCCTCCCAAGTAGCTGGGACCACAGGCATGTACCACCATGCCTGGCTAATTTTATTTTTATTTTTTGTAGAGACAGGGTCTTGCTATGTTGCCCAGGTTGCTCTTGAACCCCAGGCCTTAAGCAATCCTCCTGCCTCAATCTCCCAAAGTGCTAGAACTACAGGTATGAGCCCCTGCACCTGGCTCAAATAATATCTTAATTTTTAGTATTTTACTGAAGTGTGTGACCACGTGAACACATTGCCCTGAGGCATAGTCTTCCTGAGTTTGACTGTAAATCTCCCTCTGTGGTGATATTTCATCAGCTCCCACACTCCTTCCCTCGCCCCTTCACCTTTCTCACCTCAGCTCCCAGGTTTGGACGCTCTTTTGTGTCCTCCTGCACTTAGAGACTCTGTTGTTGCCAACCAGATTCAGTTGATTTCTCCACTGATCTCCTCTCCCACACCGTTGGCCCCAGTTCCTGGGGTAGACACCTGCTTTGTCCCCACTGTCATACTCTTTTTTTTTTTTTTTCCAATAATAGTGATGGTGTTTTGCTGTGTTGCCCAGGCTGGTCTTAATCTCCTGGGCTCAAGCAATCCTGCCTCAGCCTCTTGAGTAGCTGGGATCACACATATGATGATAGGAGCCACCGTGCCTGGCTTACCTTACTATTTTTCTTTCTTTCTTTTTTGTTTTTTGGCTTTTGGTTTTTTTTGGAACAGAGTCTTGCTCTGCCGCCCAGACTGGAGTGCAGTGGTGTAATCTCAGCTTCCTGCAACCTCTGCTTCCCAGATTCAGGGGATTCTCCCGCCTCAGCCACTGAGCCTGGCCAATTTTATATTTTTAGTAGTGACAGGGTTTCACCACGTTAGCCAGGCTGCTCTTGAACTCCTAACCTCAAGTGATCCACCCTCCTCAGCCAGAGTGCTGGGATTACAGAAGTGAGCCACCATGCCCAGCCTCGTACTCTTGATATCTGTTTCTTCTGGAGCCTGGAGTTCTGACCACTAACCTTAGCATGGTGATGGGTCCACTTCCTTACAGAAAGGCTCTTAGTCCAGGGTCATCACTGTCCCTGCTGGACTCTAAAGTCTGCCCCAGACACTCCCCTCACTTATACTCGGCTTGGTAGATTATGAGCCATCTGCTCCTCTTAGAAGTGCCAGGAACGGCTGAACAGCAGTGGAGCATGTGACGCCCTTTGGGTCCCGCACTTTGGACTCAGTGGTAGCTGGATCCTCAGATGTCCTCAACCACAAGCTCTGTCCTGGCCCAATTTCTGAGCCAACTGAAAAGCTGGGAGTGCTTTAGATAACCTCAAGTCTTCTTCACTTCCCATCCTCCCTTAGGAAAGAGCGGGTGTTGACTTCAGTCACCTCTCATTCTCTCTTCCACCCGCTTGCAACCTGGCTTGTAGCATACTGCACCGTTCTGCTGCTGGAAACCCACTACCTCAAAGGTTTCTAGAGGTGGCACTCAGTGGCCTCTTCAACCCCTGTCCTATCAAATTTTCTGCAATGCCCAAACTATTGACCACCTTTTCTGCCTAAAACTCTTACCCTTGGTATCCATACTACTGCATGCTCACCTCTCTCCCCATGTCTCCGTTTTCTGCTTTAGGTTCCTTCTCTACACACTTCTTAAAATCAGGCCTTCCCCACAGATCTCCCTCTCCATACACTTCCTTCCCAGTGATTTCCTTTGCTTCAGTGACAGCCTCTAACGATGACTCTTGAATCTACATGTCCAGCTCTGGCCTCCCTCTCAGACTCCAGCCTGTATTTCCCAACTGTTTATCAGACAGGTCACATGCATGCCCCACTTGAATTCAAACTCCCCCTGCCAACACTGAACTCCTAATCTTCACTCCGCAAATCTTCTTCCTGTGGCTCCCCGCCCGGCCTCGTCTCATGAATGGCATAACCACTTATCCTGGGCTAGAAATCTGTCATCGTCTCCTTCCTTCCTGCAGCAAACCTGCTAGATCAGATCATGTCAAGTGTGACTCCACGACCCCTCTAAAGCCCATCCTGCCTATTCCATTTCCTCAGCCATCTTTCCAGTCCAGCCACCAGTTTTTTGCATGGAGACTCTCACGGTGGGCCCCTCATTGATTTCACTGCCTCTAAGTCAGTCCAGTTTCTCCTGCATAGTGTTGACGTCCACCTTTCTGCAACACAGATTAGTTCATGTATGTTTCCTATTCAAAAAAACGTTCATACTTAACACAGAAAAATTCCAAACTCCTGGATGTGGCCCTGAACATCTTTTTAGCATGCCTCCAGTTTAACCACCCAGCCTCATCTTTCCCATGATCCCCACACACAACACAACTGAGTATCCTGCCCACACCTCTGAGAGCCTGGCCCCACACACGTCCCTCCCAAGGAATCCCCTTATCCTTTAAATTAGACATGTTGCTTCTTTTTTTCTTTTTTCTTTTTTTTTAGAAAGGAGGTCTCACTTGTTGGCCAGGTTGGTCTTGAATGCCTGGCCTCAAGCAACCCTCCCACTTCAGCCTCCCAATGTCATAGGATTACAGGCGTGAGCCGCCGCACCCGGCCCTAAACCAGGGAACCATCTTAATCCAGGGAGGCATCTTCTCCTCAGAGCCACAGTATTGGCCTAAAATGATGTAAGTTTAGGGGATTATTGTATAGTTCATATTTATTTATTTATTTATTTCTACTTTATTTTTATTTTGTGGTGAAGTCTGGCTCTGTCGACCAGGCTGGAGTGCAGTGGCACAATCTCAGCTCACTGCAACTTCCACTTCCCAGGTTCAAGTGATCCTCCTACCTCAACCTCTCGGGTAGTTCAGCAAACACTCTTCTTCCTGTGGCACCCTCAACCTCTACAGGTACACACCATCACACCTGGCTAATCTCTGTCTATTTGGTAGAGACACGGTTTCACCATTGCTAGCCAGGCTGGTCTCAAACCCCTGACCTCATGTGATCCACCCACCTCGGCCTCCCAAAGTGCCAGGATTACAGATATGAGCCACCACACCCGGTCTGGTTCACACATATTTAGATGGCGATGTCTCTCGCCTATTAATCAGTAAGTTTTCCCAGGGCAAGCAGTAGGTGTTCCTCCCACTGCTTTCCTGCGTCCTGGGTGCAGTTCCGCTGCTCTCAGCTGTTGTGCCTCTGCTTATCAGCTCGTGATGGTTACTGTGAAGGCTGAATTCACATGGCATGGCAGGGCTGCTTGGGGGAAAGGCCCCGGGCCTGCCACCAAAGAGACCCAGCTTCTCAACTGCACTACATCACTGATTAATGGTACAACTTAGAGCAAGTTTCTTACCCGCTCCTAACCTCAATTTCCTCATCAGTAAATCAGAGTAGTGGTAACCTTACAAAGAGTAAGTGACATGACGTAAACAAGAGTGTCTGGATATCGAAGGCTCTTAGCTATGGATTGGATTCCTTTTGCTCTCCTGCCAAGCCCAGCTCTGTTTTTTGTTTCTGTTTTTAAACCTGAAAAAAAAAAAAAAGTCACAATCCAAAAAATAATAATGATTTGAAATTTTAAAACTTCTGAAAAAAAATGGAGGGGATAAAACTAGTAGCTAACATGGAAAGGTGACAAATGCTATAAAATTTGTATTATAGTGCTTAGCACATCATATGATAATAATTTATGGGCTGTGTGTCTCTTCTGTGAGCTTGACAAGGAAAAGGACTATGACCCTTTATCCCTAACATCCAGCACAGGCCTTGGCATGGAGGAAGCATTCAGGATATGCTTCTCGTCAATTTGAAGAGCAATTTCACAATATCTTTCATGAATTAAATTGCACCTACCCTTTGCTCTAAATATTCCACTTCTAGGAATATATCTTACAGATTAACTTGTACACACATACCAAGAGATAAGGACCCAAAAAAATGTATATTGTGACATTGTGCGTAACAGCAAACCGAAGCAACCAAGCAACCAAAAAAAAAAAAAAAAAACTTTAAGTATCCATAGTTAAGTTCCACTTTAAAAAAAAAAAAACAGATAAAGGCATACCAAGGAATACCATGGAATATTTTTAAAAATCTGTGCAGTAGATCTCCAGATACTGGTATGAAGAGGTGTCTAATATCATATTGCTAAATGAAAAAAGCCAGCTGTATATTGCAAATATGTATACATAGACACACACACACTCATCCTCACCTGCAAGAACAATTTCCTGAAGGCTATACAAGAAACTGTCTTAGTGGTTACCTCTTTGAGACTAAGAAATCAGGAGTGGGAGGAGAGATTTCTACACTCAGTGTGTATCCTGTGTACAATTTGAGCTTTTTACCATGAGCAGGAACTAATTTGGAAAAATTAAATTTACATTTAAATAATGAAATAAGCAAAATATATCTGTTGAATAATTCAGCTTTGGGCTTGTCTGGGTAGCCTTTGTGTGTTTGATTATTAATCTCCATCAGCAGGATAAAGAAAGTGATAGATGTGCAGGCTCCTTTCTTTTCCCTTGATGTGAGTTCAAAGACCATAAGGAACAATTTAGGGAACACTCAGTTGCACAGCGGGAGTCCCTTGTGGTTTATCAATGTCACTAAGAGCTCCAGATGCATTTATAATCCCGTTCGTAAGTGTCGATTGTGGCTTGTTCTCCATGATCAATTACCAGCCCTGTCTTACACACTGTTAGCAGAAAGCACATCCTCACCAGGACAAAAGGGGGTGTAGAGACAATCAGTTTTGCTGATTGTCTCTGAAGACTTTACTGCTCTTTCCCTGGAAGCCATGTGGCTGCCTTAGCAGTTGGCCCAGAGCTGGCACTGCATAAAGGAAAGGAATCTATAGCAGCAAGAGGTGGTGATCAATTTTAAGCTGTCATGGAAAAGGTTTCTGCGCTTTAATGTCAGAGAACTGTATCATTATTATAGGTCTAACATTTTCTTGCCAAAGCTGTGTGTTTGCTCTCAGGATACAAAATGAATACAGAAAGCTTTCTGGTTGGCTCTCAGCAGCATCTTTTGGGGAAAGGAGAAAGGGAAGGCTGCCCAACCAGCCAGGTTCCACAGGAGTCCTCATGAGGCAGGTCCTCCCCAACCTGCCCCCTTTTTCTGCCCCAGGCTGGGGGAAGCCCTGGCCACTCCTCTCTGCCCTAAATGTTGTCTAGCTGAATACAGTTTTGCCTCTTGGCCATCTGGCCCACAAGGTCTACTGGAAATCTCAGACAGAGGCAGACACCCTGGAGAAGCGAAGAATCAAGTCAAGATCTGATAGAGAGAAAAGAAGAAAAGACTGTAGCAGCAAGAAAAAAAATGGGGCCAACAGCAGCAAGTCCACAGAGGTCTTTAAGATCCATGCCATCTGGGTCTGAGTCAGAAAGAGCTACATGCACACAGGCGTGCCCTGCCGCCGCTCTCCCTCCCTGCTAGCCACACGGAGGGAGAAAGAGAGAGAAGCGGGGAGAGGGAGAGAGGCAAGAACTGACTAGCTTTTGGACTTCAATACAATATTTATTTCTTGCATAATCTGCCAGAAAATTAGATCAAAGAGCTGGCAGTTTTTTAGATCATGTAATTCATTAAGAGAACAAACTTTAAATATACTTAGTGTAAAATAACATTTACCAAGAGGCAGGATTGATTTATCTAGCTAGAACAGATCTAAGAACTGGAAGAGAGTATAAAAAAAAAGAGAGAATCAGAATACTGGCTTTATAGCACTATGGAAAACCCCTTTGAAAAACCTTAAGTAAGATAATCATGTTGATAAAAACAGCTATTTATGAGATCTACCTTGCGCCAGGCTAGGCACTTGACAAAGCGTTTATCTGTAGTCCTACCACCTAGGAAATATAGTTATTCTCATTTTTCAGATGAGAAATCGAGAACTGGAGAACTTGGACAGGGCACCTCCCAAGTAAGTGGTGAGTACTGCCCACTGTCTGTCTGTCCACTGGACCCAGCTGCTCTCTGGTACGCACTATCAAGAGGGATACATGGCCGGGCGCGGTGGCTCAAGCCTGTAATCCCAGCACTTTGGGAGGCCGAGGCAGGTGGATCATGAGGTCAAGAGATCAAGACCATCCTGGTCAACATGGTGAAACCCCGTCTCTACTAAAAATACAAAAAATTAGCTGGACATGGTGGCACGTGCCTGTAATCCCAGCTACTCAGGAGGCTGAGGCAGGAGAATTGCCTGAACCCAGGAGGTGGAGGTTGCGGTGAGCTGAGATCGCACCATGGCACTCCAGCCTGGGTAACAAGAACAAAACTCTGTGTCAAAAAAAAAAGAGGGATACATGCAATGTCCAGTCCACATTAAACAAATTTTTCTGGCCAGGTGCAGTGGTTCACACCTATAATCCTAGCACTTTGGAGGGCTGAGGCAGGTGGATCGCTTGAGCTCAGAAGTTCAAGACCAGCCTGGGCAGCATGGTAAAATCCCATCTCTACAAAGAATACAAAAATGAGCCAGGTGTGGTGGCATGTACCTGTAGTCGTAGCTACTTGGCTGTGCTGAGGTAGGAGGATTGCTTGAACCCAGGAGGTTGAGGTTGCGGTGAGTTGAGACATGACCATTGCGTTCCAGCCTGGTTGATAGAGTGAGACCCTTTCTCAAAAAAATTTTTTTAATTGACTCATAATATTTCCATACAAGATGCTTGTGATATTTTGTTACGTGCATAGAATGTCATGATGAAGTCAGGGTATTTGGGATATCCATTACTTCATGTATTTATCATTTCTTTCTTTCTTTCTTTTTTATTTTTTTTCTGAGATGGAGTCTCGCTCTGTCACCCAGGCTGAAGTGCAGCAGTATAATCTTAGCTCACTGCAACCTGTGCCTCCCAGGTTCAAGTAATTCTCATTCCTCAGCCTCCCAAGTAGCTAGGATTACAGGCATGTGCCACCATACCTGGCTAATTTTTGTATTTTTAGTAGAGACAAGGTTTTACCACATTGGCCAAGCTGGTCTCAAACTCCCAACCTCAGGTGATCCACCTGCCTTGGCCTCCCAAAGTGCTGAGATTACAGGATTGAGCCACCACAATGGGCTAGTATTTATCATTTCCATTTTGGGAACATTTGAACTCTTCTCTGCTAGATATTTTGAAATACACAATTTATTGTTGCTAACTATAGTCATTCCACTCTGCTATACTGAGTTACATACAGTTAAATAAGAGGAATGTATCTTAATCTTCGGCTATCGAACTGTACGTTTGTACCCGTAAAACAACTTCTCATCTTGCCAAAACCACATAAACATGCATGCACATGGATGCGCACACACACACACACACACGCCCCGTTTCCAGCATCTACTTTCTACCATTCTGTTCTCTACCTTAATAAAGTCAACTTACGCTCACATGTGAGTGAGAACATCTGAGGTTTGTCTTTCTGTGCCTGGCTTGTTCCATTTAAGATAATGACCTCCAGTACCATTCATGCTGCTGCAGATGACATGATTTCCTTCTTTTTTATGGCTGAATTGTTTTCCACTGAGTATATGGACCACATTTTCTTCACCTGTTTGTCCATTGATGGACACTTGGTTGATTCCATATCTTTGCTATTGTGAATAGAGCTGCAATAAACATTGAAATGCAGATATCCCTTTGATGTACTGATTTCTTTTCTTTTGGATAAATGCCTAGTACTGGGATTACTGAATCATATGGTACTTCTATTTTTAGTTTTTCAAGAACTCTCCATACTGTATTAATGTAAATTAATACACCATAGGTGTATTAATTTACATTCCAGTCAATAGTGTGGAAGCATTCCCTTTCCTCGGCATCCTTGAGAGCTTCTGTTACTTTTTGTCTTTTTAATAACAGCCATGCTAACTGGAGTAAGATGATGTCTCATTGTGGTTTCATTCATACCACCTTGATTAGTGATGCTAAGCATTTTCTCATATACCTGTCGGCCTTTTGTACAGTCTACTTTTTTTTTTTTCTTTTTGAGACTCACTCTCGCTCTGCCGCCAGGCTGGAGGAGTGCAGTAGTATGATCTCGGCTCACTGCAACCTCCACCTCCCAGGTTCAAGCGATTCTCCTGCCTCCGCCTCCGGAGTAGCTGGGATTACAGGCACATACCACTACACCTGACTAATTTTTGTATTTTTAGTAGAGACGGGGTCTTATCACATTGGCCAGGATGGTCTCGATCTCTTGACCTGGTGATCCGCCTGCCTCGGCCTCCCAAAGTACTGAGATTACAGGTGTGAGCCACTGCACCCAGCCCAATCTACTTTGCTAAGCCATTCTTAGATCTAAATATTCCTTTTTAACATTTCCTTATTCAACCATTGATAGAACACAGGTCCTAACTTAAGCTTTGTGAAAAAAAATATATGGTTGGCCAGGCATGATGGCTCATGTCTGTAATCCCAGCACTTTGGGAGGCCAAGATGGGTGAATCACTTGAGGCCATGATCACGCCATCACACTCCAACCTAAGTGACAGGGCAAGACTCTGTCTCAATAACAAAAGGTTCTTGCAGCTATGCCAATACTGGCTGCAATAAATCAATAGCAGAAGCTGACCTTGTGCCCCTGAGTCAAGAAGTATTGCTGTTTCATGCAAGTGTTTGGGTTTGACGAAAGCAGATTGAAAGCCAGCTCTTGTATATATTACATGCTACAGGGTCTACAGCTATATCTCTGTCTGGTGGAGTCATAGCTACCTCAAGGCAGTAGGAAAATAAAATGAGATATTCTACACCACCACTTCTGGATCTCTCCTCTGCACTCCAGAATCATATAACCAATGCCACCTGGATCCCCTACAGATGCCTTGAACTCATCAAATCCAGAACTGAACTCAGCATTTTCCCCCCAAACTAATTGTTCCTGGTTTTCCATCAGAGAGAATTGCGCCTTCAGTAGTAACTGGGTGAGATCCCTAAATTCCCATCTCCCACATCCAACAGTCACCAAGTCATCAATTTTACTCTTAATGACTCCGATGTGCCCACTGCTCTCTCTGTATCACTACAGTCTTAATTTGGGGTATCACATGTCCCCCACTTCTGCACCTGCCTCCCCCAACAGCCTCCCCCTTTCGAACCTTCCCCTCTTCAAACGATTACCACATTAATTTCAGAGAATATGTTCTAAAGAGCATATCTAATGATGGCATTTCCTGCTTAAAATCTAGTGACTTTCCCATTGCCCCAGATATATGTGTTGTTGTTCTTCTTGAGACAGGGTCCAACTCTGTCACCCAGGCTGGAGTGCAGCAGCACAATCATGACTCATTCAGCCTCAGACTCCTGGGCTCAAGCAATTCTTGATCTCAGCCTCCAGGGTAGCTGAACCCACCGGCACGTACCACCACGTCCACCTAATTTTTTATTAGAGGCCAGATCTTAGTACGTTGCCCAGACTGAGCAGTAAGAGTTGAGCTCCGTCTCAAACTCTTGAGCTCAAACAATCCTCCCACCCTGATGGGAATTGCTGGGACTACAGGTGTGTGCCATCATGCTCAGCTAATTTATAATTTTTTTGTAGATACAGGGTTTCACCATTTGCCCAGGCTGATCTTGAACTCCTGGGCTCAAGCAATCCTCCCTTTTCAGCTTCCCAAAGTACTAGGATTACAAGTGTGAGCCACTTCACCCAGCCTAGATATATTTGTTCAACAGCTTCAGTAAAATTCCTGTATCATACAATTTACCTTTTGTTTTGTTTTGTTTTTTTGAGACAGAGTCTTGTGTCACCTAGGCAGGAGTGCAGTGGCACAATCAGAGTTCACTGCAGCCTCAAAGTCCCGGGCTTAAGCAATTCTCCCATCTTAGTCTCCCAGGTAGCTGAGAATACAGGTACACACCACCATGGCTAATTTTTTTTTGTAGAAATGGGATCTCATTATATTGCCCAAGCTGGTCTTGAATTCCTAGCCTCAAGCAACCTTCCCAGCTTGGCCTCCCAAAGTGCTGTGATTACAGGCAAGAGCCACCTCGCCAGAGCACTCATTTAAAACCCACGGTTCAGTGATTTTTAATGTATTAACAGACTTCTACAACCATCACCACAATCAATTTAAGTATAATCAATGTTTATCTTCATCACCAAAAAAAAAAAAAAATCCATTTCCATTATCAGTCTCCCTCTGCTTCTCCCTAATCCCCTTATCCCCTGGCAATCAATTGCCTACTGTTCTGTCCCTATGGATTTGCCTATTCTGGACATTGCATATACATGGGGTCATACAGTATGTGATCTTTCATGACTGACTACTTTCACTTGGCACAATGTTTTCAAGTTTCATCTACAGACGAAAAAGGAAAGTTTCATTCCTTTTCGTGGCTGAATAATGTTCTACTGTTTGCACCAACCATATTCCCTCCTCCAGTCATCATCAGCCAATGGGCATTCAGGTTGTTTTCACTCTTTGGGTATTATGAAAAACACTGCTATGAACATTCACTTACAAGACTTTGTTTATATTTCTCTTTTGTTTTATTTCTCTTAGCTAGAGAGGAGTAGAATTGCGAGGTCATAGGGTAAGTTGATGTTTAACTTTTTAAGAAGCTGCCAAATGTTATCCAAAGAAGCCGCACTTCCCCACGCCCCTTCACCAGCACAAGCTACTCAACATGGTTACAAGGCCCTTCCTAATCTAGTTACAGCTTGTTGTGCCACCTTCATCTCCACGGACGCCCCCGACTCAAACCACATACTCAGGGAGGCCCAACTTTGCCAGCACTAAAACATAAACACTCCGTCTCACTCAGGCTTCTATAAACATGGCTCCCCGTGCCTGGACTACTCTTCCCCTGTCATCTCCAGGCTCATGCCCACTTCTCCTCAGGTCCAGTTTCCTTGGCATGTCTTCTCAGGCCCCCCCACAAAACTGGTGAGGTCTCCACACTCCCTCAGGTGCCCTGAGCATGTATGTTCCAGTGGCTCTTCTCATACTACAGGGTCATCACCTCTTTGCTGGTCTTTATCTAATAGGGTTTGGATTTATGTCTCCGCCCAAACCTCATGTGCAATTGTAATCCCCAGTCTTAGAGGTGGGGCCTGGTGACAGGTGATTCGATCACGGGGGCAGATTTCCTTCTTGCTATTCTCTTGAGAGCTGTTTGTTTAAAAATGTGTGGGCTGGGCATGGTGGCTCCCAGCACTTTGGGAGGCCAAAGTGGGTAGATTACCCGAGGTCAGGAGTTGGAGACTAGCCTGACCAACGTGGTAAAATCCCATCTGTACTAAAAATACAAAAAATTAGTTGGGCATGGTAGCAGGCACCTGTTGTCCCAGCTAGTTGGGAGTCTAAGCCAGGAGAATTGCTTGAACCTGGGAGGTGGAGGTTGCAGTGAGCTGAGATCACACCACTGCACTCCAGCCTGGGTGACAGTACGAGACTCCAGCTCAAAAAAAAAAAAAAAAAAAAGTGTGTGGCCCCTCCCCCCACCATTCCAGCCATGTAAGACATGCCTGCTTCTCCTTCTAGTTCCACCATGATTGAAAGTTTTCTGAGGCCTCCCCAGCCATGTTACCTGTATAGCCTGCAGAACTGTGAGCTAATTAAACCTCTTTTTTTTTTTTTTTTTTGAGACAGAGTGTCACTCTGTTGCCAGGCCGGAGTGCAGTGGCATGATCTCGTCTGACTGCAACCTCCGCCTCTCGGGTTCAAGCAATTCTCCAGCCTCCCGAGTAGCTGGGACTACAGGCCCACACCACCATGCTTAGCTAATTTTTGTATTTTTAGTAGAGACGGGGTTTCTCCATGTTGGCCAGGATGGTCTTGATCTCTTGACCTCGTGATCTGCCCTCGTCGGCCTCCCAGAGTGCTGGGATTATAGGTGTGAGCCACCCAGCCCAGTCTAAACCTCTTTTCTTTATAAATTACCTAGTCTCAGGTATTTCTTTATAGCAGTGTAAAAATGGACTAATACATTATCCTTCACCAAACTGTAAACTCCCTAAGGGTAAGAATCATACCTTTTTCCTCAGCCAAGAACAGTTCCTGATATGTTGGTGGCTCTCCATAAATATTTGACACACGGTTAAAGCCCCCAGCATATAGTAGGCTGTCACCCTCTTTCCTACTATATTGAAAGTGTGATGCAAGAGTCCAAAACTTCATTCTCTCCAAAGAAAATTGTTCCCAAACCATCTTGGAAATGCACAGTCTGATTTTAAAAATAAAACGTTATAGTTCCTTCCTGATTCTGTTTGGTACGGGCTAATAATAAAGTGAGTTGGCATTTCTTGGGTATATATCAACTGACAGTAGAGGGAGCCAAGCCAAGAATGTGCTAGGTGGTGGGTAGCAATCTGCGTGCGATTAAAAATAGGCTATGTGTAATAACGGAGGAAAATTACTCAAATGACCAGCAATTAGGAAATAGTTCAATAAATTCTGGTATTAGATAGATTATATTGCCATTAAAATCATAACTATGGAAAGGTTTATTCAAAATAATCCTAAAAATAAAACTAGAACACAAATTAGAATACACACTTTGATTATAAGTATGAAACATTGTAGAAGTATAATACCATAAAATGGTATTCGTTCCAGGTATTTTAGAGTAAAATTTAAAATCGGGAATTTTTTCTCAGTTTTTATTTAAGCTTTTGTTATAAAATCTCATGACAAATAATTGTCATCCATTGTTTCCAAAGTGTACATTATATATTGGACATAGTGAGCTTTTTGATCACTGAAGGTACCTAAAGGTACTATTTATAATTTGTTGGATGTATATGATGCATTGCATTCCTTAATTTAAAAATATATATGAATAGGCCAGGCATGGTGGCTCACACCTGAAATCCCAGCACTTTGGGAGGCTGATATAAGGGGATCACCTGAGGTCGGGAGTTCAAGACCAGCCTGGCCAACATGGTGAAACCTGACTCTGCTAAACCTATCTCTACTAAACCCTATCTCTACTAAAAATACAAAAATTAGCTGGGAGTGTTGGCGGGTGCCTGTAATCCCAGCTACTCAGGAGGCTGAGGCAGGAGAATCATTTGAGTCCAGGAGGCAGAGTTTGCAGTGAGCTGAGATTGCAGCACTGCACTCCAGCTTGGACAACAGAGTGAGATCCCTTCTCAAACAAACAATATACATAACACACACACACACACACACACACACACATTTATATATTAATGTACATATGCATGTGTGTATTCTTACATGTATTTATTCCATAGTGCTCTTAGAAAAGGCAAAATCTTTTACTTTGTTGTTGCACTTTGCCTCCAGTACTTCTGGGAGTCAGAACAGGAGCATTGTATTATCCTCTCTCTATCCATTTAACTTTACAAAGTGAAACTGACTTGCTCAAAGTTACATAATGTATTCGTCTGTTCTCACACTGCTAATAAAGACATACCTGAGACTGGGTAATTTATAAAGGAAAGAGGTTTAATGGATTCACAGTTCCATGTGGCTGGGGAGGCCTCACAATCAACGGCAGAAGGTAAAGGAGGAGCAAAGTCACGTCTTACATGGCAGCAGGCAAGAAAGTGTGTGCAGGGGAACTCTCCTTTATAAAACCATCAGTTCTCATGAGACATATTCAATACCATGAGAACAGCATGGAAAAGACCTGCCCCCATGATTTAATTGCCTCCCCCCATGATTTAATTACCTCCCACTGGGTCACTTCCATGACATGTGGGAACTGCAGGAGCTACAATTCAAGATGAGATTTGGTTGAGGATGCAGCCAAACCATATCACATGATTAGCAAGGATCAGAACCAAGATCAGAGTCCACTCCACACTAATAAAACCTCCTTCACTCTGCACAGAAATTTGAGCAGGAAAGGCTCCATGGACTCAGGATCAGCAAAGTTCCTTGTTAAAGAAGCTTATACACCATCCTACCCTAGGAAATACTCAAGAAGCATTTGTTCAAAGGATTGATAGATCATTAATTTGTTGATCATCAATGAACAGGAATTTAACAGATCACAACTGATCAGCTAAAACTCTTTGGTACACTCTGGTGTCAGTCTTCACCAAACTCATATCATTGCTAATTTAAATGTTTTCTCTACCAATATTTCATTTATTCATTCAGCAATCAAATATTAGATAACCACTAAGAGTGAGAAGCTGTGTTAGCAGTTTCAGGAGTTAAAGAAATAAATTACTATTCTTCAACATACTTAACAATCCTTCAACATACTTACAATCCACTAGGGGAATAATACTTTCATTTTATTTATTTATTTATTTTTTTTTTTTAGGACAGAGACTCTGTCACCCTGGCTGGAATGCAATGGCACAATCTCAGCTCACTGAAACCTCCGCCTCCTGGGTTCAAGCAATTCTCCTGCCTCAGCTTCCTAAGTAGTTGGGACTACAGGCGTATGCCACCACATCCAGCTAATTTTTTGTATTTTTAGTAGAGACAA
Organism: Saimiri boliviensis; assembly: GCF_048565385.1. NCBI lineage: Eukaryota > Metazoa > Chordata > Mammalia > Primates > Cebidae > Saimiri > Saimiri boliviensis. The sequence goes on from NC_133461.1 coordinate 101,467,658, forward strand.
GGTTTCACCATGTTAGCCAGGCTGGTCTCAATCTCCTGACCTCAGGTGATCCACCCACTTTGGCCCCTGCAAAGTGATGGGATTACAGACACAAGCCACTGCGCCCAGCCAAGACTTTAATTTCTTAAAATGCTATAATACCTGGCAGAATATGAGGTGAAGGGAGATATAAACAAAGTGTTCAGAGGAAAGAGAAATGATATATAGTTGAAAGAATAGAGGCAAATTTCATGGAAATGTGGCATTTCAGCAGCACCTTGAGTGACAGGTACAATTTCACAAGAGGCACTGGGGGAGGACATTTCAGGGAGAAGCAAAGTGCTTCTGTTCTCTCTCTCTCTCTCTCTCTCTTTTTGGGGGGAGGGGGGACATAGTCTTACTCTGTCGCCCAGGCGGGAGTGCAATGCCGTGATCTCGGCTCACTGCAACCTCCGCCTCCCAGGTTCAAGCGATTCTCCTGCCTTAGCTTCCAAACTAGCTGGAATTACAGGGGCCTGCCACTCTAGACCAGCTACTTTTTGTATTTTTAATAGAGATGGGGTTTCACCATAGTGACCAAGCTGGCTCAAACTTGTGACCTCAGGTGATCCACCTGCCCTGGCGTCCCAAAGTGCTGGGATTACAACAAGTATTTTAGCAGAGGCATGAAATTAACAAATACTTTGCAAAAGTGAGGATCTCAGAAACACTCCATGTCCTTAGAGAAGCACATTTCAGCTAAAATGTATTCTTTTTTTTTCCACCATGGCTTTTTCCAGTGTCTTTGTCTAACATAAGACAAACAGTTCTTTAGTCATCTCATTCGACTCGTGCAGGCGCTGGAGATAGAGTCACAGATACATAGGAATATACTGGAAGGCTGTGTCTGTTAATTTGCTCCCTTTGATGAACATGGTAGAAAATATTATATCATTAGCCATGTTTTGCAGCAGCATGTGAAACAAAGGTACAGAGAGACTGGGAACTTTCTCAAGGTCACAGAAAGAGCCAGCTGGAAGGTAACCCTAGAACCATGGCTGCACTTCTGCAGAGGAGGCTGTGTGGCACATCTTCATGAGGGGACAGTGTGTTCCCACCCAATGTCCTCTGCACCCTTTTGCCAGGGAGTTCAGCATTCTATGCAGACGTTATTTAATGAGTTCTCTCAGCCTCACCGTGGTTGAAGTCGGGTGAAGGCATGTTTGTATGCTTTTCTCAAATTGACAAACTAAAGTCCACAGGATATCCTAGCAGTTCATCTGAGAGTAAGGAATCTGTGTGAAAGTTAAGCCAACAATTGACCCAAGACCAATGTTGTGTTTGGCTCTTATGTTAGGACTGAAAGTTGGCTAGAGAGGTTAGCACATGGGCCAGGCATTCTTAGACCCAAATCCTGATCCCAGCTCCACTATGTGCCTACTGTCTGATCTTGGTCACTGGCTGAACCTCTCTAAGCCTGGGTTTCTGCATCTGTAAAATGGATACACATCTGTAGCTGTCAAATACATATTTTTAAGTGGTAAGAGAAAGATACAAGACCATCCTCTCAAAATCCTGAAAAATATTTACTTTAGGGGAAAGAGTAGAACTGGTGAGTTTCTATTTGGCTTGATGTACTTCTTTTTCATTTGGAATTGCATATAAGAACCTGAACAGCACATAAAAGATATGCACAATAACAATGTTACAAATGTTATTATTTGTATTGTATTATGTTACAAATGTTACAAAAAATGTTACAAAAAATTACCATATAGGTTGGGCGCGATGGCACACACTTGTAATCCCAGCACTTTGGGAGGCTGAAATGGAAGAATTGCTTGAGCCTAGGAGTTAGAGACCAGCCTGGGAAACATGGTGAAATCCCTGACTCTACAGAAAATACAAAAATTAGCCAGGTGTGGTGGTGTACACCTGTAGTCCAGGTACCTGGGAGCAAGGCTGAGAAGGGAGGATCACCTGAGCCCAGGAGGTTAAGGTTCTGCAGTGAGCCAAGATCTCGCCACTGCACTATAGCCTGGGCAACAGAACAAGACCCTGTCTTACATAGTAGTAATAACAGACATAATTTTTCAAAATAATCATATAAAAAGTATCTACACAGTAATTGCCAAATACTACCTTCCCAATAATAGTTCATTTTAGGCCAGGCATGGTGGCTCACACCTGCAATCCTAGCACTTTGGGATGCTGAGGCAGACGGGCTCATGAGGTCAGGGGTTTGAGACCAGCCTGGCCAAAATGGTAAAACTCTGTCTCTACTAAAATACAAAAATTAGCCAGGCATGGTGGTACACAACTATAGTCCCAGGTACTTGGGAGGCTGAGGCAGAAGAATCACTTGAACCTGGGAGGCGGAGGTTGCAGGGAGCCAAGATAGCACCACTGTACTCCAGCCTGGACGACAGAGCAAGACTCCATCTCAAAAAAAAGAAAATAGTTAATGTTATATGTAAAAATTAATCATTATGTCCTGTGGCAAAAGGAGGTAGGATATAAGACAGGAAATCAAGGAACTGTAAGAGCGTAACAGTTTCTAATCAAGAAGCAAGTTCTTTGGAAGGTAATGGATGGTACAGAAAGAACACCTAGACCCCTGGCTTTAAATCCCATCACTGCCACATCCTTGCTCTGTGACATTGGAGAAGTCACTGAGCATCTCTGGGATTCAGTTTATTTATCTGTAAATGGAGATTTAAAAAATTTCACCTTGACCCAGTGCAGTGGCTCACACTTGTAATCCCAGCACTTTGGGAGAGGCCAAGGTAGGTGGATCACCTGAGGTCAGGAGTTCAAGACCAGCCTGGCCAACATGGCAAAACCCCATCTCTACTAAAAATACAAAAATCATCTAGGCATGGTGGTATGCACCTGTAATTCCAGCTAATTGAGAGGCTGAGGCAGGAGAATCACTTGAACCCAGAGATGGAGGTAACAGTGAGCCAAGACCGTACCACTGCACTCCAGCCTGGGTAACAGAACAAGACCCTGTCTAAAAATAGATACATGTGTATTTTATATATATATATATATATATATATATATATATATATATATATATATCTCACCTCATAGGTTGTCTAGAAGATGAAATGAGACAAACATTTAACTGTAATAGAAGGCACTGATTATTACATTTAGTGTGGGTCACAGAAAAGAAAAAAGACACTGTGTACGCCTACGAAGCTTCTATTCCACCTGCTTCCTACAGGTCGATTGCTCTGTAGAGTGTCTACAAGATTTCAACAGGGGGATCACCTAAATTGTTTAAGTTATACATGATTCTTTTGAAAATATCTTAACAGGAGCTGGGCATGGTGGCTCATGCCTCTACTCCCAGCATTTTGGGAGGCTGAGATGGGCAGATCACTTGAGAACAGGGGCTCAAAGCCAGCCTGGGCAACATGGTGAAATCCCATTTCTACAAAAATAAAAATAAAAAATAGCTCAGTGTGATGGCACATTCCTCTAATCCCAGCTACTTGGGAGAGGTATGAGACTCACCTGTACCCGGGAGACAAAGGTTGCAGTGAGCCGAGATCACACCACTGCACTCCAGCCTGGGTGACAGAGCGAGACTCTGTCTCAAAGAAAAAAAAAAAAATTAACAGCAATCAATGAAAGCCAAGAAAGCAAACTGAAAACCAGCCAAAGTGGATGCACCTTTAGCCCTTTCGGAGCAAGACAGGCTTTTCAAGCCCACATACTTGTGGTCAAGTGCTGGCCTGTGCTTTCCTGGTGCTTCCCGGATACGTGTTTCTCCACTGCACCTCTTGGTAGCAGATGTGTGTAAAGAGCCATAAACTCAGCAACAATAGGTGGGAACATGCTTGCTTTCCTCTGGCCTTCCTTGTTCTAATGAAAGGGTCTTTTATAGGATCTGGCATGCATGCTCTATTTCGTGTACCCAGCAGACAGATATTTCTATAGGAAGTTTTATACACTGAGATGACCTTTCCTTCGAATCAGAGCGGGTAGCAACACCCCACTCCCCAGCTGCCAGGGCCTCTCTGAGTCTGTTTCCTCATCTCTGAGATGAAGCAGGCTCATAATCGTGAGGGCATAACATCATGGCTTGTTGAGAGATTTAAACCAGACACTGTCTCTGGCAGAGGTTTTGCAAACTAGAGGCAGTAAACCATCTGGAAGAACTTGCACAGGGGTCATGAGGCTGAGGCTGGAAGATGGCTTGAGGCCAGGAATTTGAAACCAATCTGGGAAATATAGCCAGATCCTGTCTCCACAGAAAAAGAAAAAAAAATTAATTGTACGTGGTGGTGCGTGCCCATAGTCCCACCTACTTCGGAGACTGAAGCAGGAAGATTGCTTGAGCCCAGAAGTTCGAGGCTGCAGTGAGCTATGATTTCACCACTGCACTCCAGCCTGGGAAAAAGAGTAAGACTTTGTCTCTAAAAACAAAAACAAAAGAAAAGAAAATACACAAGGGAAGCTGAGATCCCAAACAACAGAACTGCAACTGCTGGATCAATTTCTTTGCCTAAAGAGAAACTTCATGGAAATGTTTCTAAAACTCAAAGAAGTATTTTGCTTTCAAACTTTATAGATGATTTTTTTTTTTTCAAAAAGGTCTTTCACTCCTTTTGTCCTGAATCTCAATTTAACATTTTCTTGGCTGCTTGCTATTTGTTCTGTTTTGTTTTGTTTTCTTAAAGAAATAAAGTCTTGCTATATTGCCCAGGACAACCTTGAACCCCTGGGCTCAAGGGATACCTCTGGCATCAGCCTCCTGAGTAGCTGAGATTATAGGCACACACCACAGCACCCAGCTTCACCCATATGCTTTTAATGTTGATTCAGTGCTGCAACCTCTGTTTCTGTGTTTTATTGATCCCTCCCACCTCTCCTCTTCTCTTTCCTACTGCTTCACCCTACCGTGAATATTGCTAGGCAGCAAGTGGGCATCCTGCTTTTGAAATGGGGGAGCTGTATTGCTCAGATAAAGCAGAGAGAGACAGTATTGACATAGCAGCCTCTCTTTCTGGTTCTATCTCTTAATGAAACCACAAAGGAAGACAACAGCTTTCTAGTAAGTCTTCTCTTCTTTCACTTGTGGAGTGCTTCCGGTTGTGTCAGATGCTGTTTCATTTCATGTCACTTGTAATCCTCACAGCACTCTGTGAGACAGGACTTTTATCTATCAAACAGATACGGAAACAGGGTCTAAGAGATGATGTGAATTGTTCAAGGCTGGGCAGCTCATTAATGACAGAGTTGGAATTCAAATTCAGGTGCCTTCATCTTGCCAGGTGTCTTGAAAGGTAGAAGTGAGGGAGCTGTGTCAAGTTGGAGAAGAGAGTCTCCAGGAGACTTGCTAGAAAATAAATACCTGAGGGTCTCTTGGGGAATAGGGATTCTTTCTTGCTCCTGAGCAATAAAAAACTTGAGTGGTGTTTCTAGCCATACCCAAGATTCGCATGCTATAATTAATTTTGAAGAAATAGCTAGCCAGGTGTGACGGCTCACATCTGTAATCCTAGCACTTTGGGAAGCCAAGGCAGGAGGATCGCTTGAACTCTGGAGTTTGAGACAAGTCTGAGAAACGTAGGAAAACCCTGTCTCTTCAAAAAGAAAAAAACAAAAATTAGCCAGGTGTGGTGGCACACACCTGCACACCTGTAGTCTCAGCTACTCAGGAGACTGAGGTGGGAGGCTCAAATGAGCCCAGGAAGTTGAGGCTGCAGTGAGCTATGATCTCACTACTGCACTTCAGCCTGGGTTACAGTGAGATTCTATCTTTAAAAAAAAAAAAGAGAGAGAGAGAGAGAGAAACAGAAAAAGGAATAAAAGAAATTATTAACGCAACTGTTAAATTTCAACAGGTACTTTTGAAAAATTTACATGTTGTAAGTAATTTATTCCTCACATAAGCTCTATGAGTTAAACAATTGTTCTCCCCATTTTATTTTAGAGACAGGGTCTCACTCTGTCACTAAGAACTAGAGTTCAGTGGTGCAATCATAGTTCACTGTAACCTCAAACTGACTAGAGTCTCCCTAGTCAGCTGGGACTACAGCCATGCACCACCACACCTGGCTAATTTTTAAAATTTTTGTAGAGTCAAGGTCTTGCTATGTTGCCCAAACTGGGTCTCAAATGCCTAACCTCAAGCAATCCTCCCACCTTGGCCTCCCGAAGTGCTAGAATTACATGCAAGAGCCACCACACCAGGCTCTCCCCATTTGATAGATTCAGAAACTGAGGCTGAGATAGGCAGCTCAGAATTTAAATTGGGGGATTTGGCTCCTGTGCTCATTTTTGTGACCATTTTTCTGATAATTCTGTACTTCTGGGCCTGAAGGAGCCTGCAGATTATGTGATTCTGCGTAGTAGCAACAATGATCTGTGAGTGATCATGCCTCAAAGTCTTGATGCTATGGGAGACCACAGAACCTAGCAATATCTGGAGAAGAATCACACCAAGGATGACTGAGGTCTGTAGAGCTTGATACATACTTAGTGCTGAAGTTAAAATTATTAAAAGAAAATAAGTTTGTGGGCCGGGCGCAGTGACTCATACTTGTAATCCCAGTACTTTGAGAGGCTGAGGTGGGTGGATCATCTGAGGTCAGGAGTTTGAGACACTCCGGTCAACATGGAGAAACCCCTTCTCTACTGAAAATGCAAAAAAATTAGCCAGTCGTGGTAGCACATGCCTGTAATCCCAGCTACCCAGGAGGCTGAGGCAAGAGAATTGCTAGAACCCGGAGGCAGAGGCTACAGTGAGCCGAGATTGCATCACTGCACTCCGGCCTGGGCAACAGAGCAAGACACCATCTTAAGGGGAAAAAGAAGAAGAAGAAGGAGAAGGAGAAGGAGAAGGAGAAGGAGAAGGAGAAGGAGAAGAAGAGGAAGAAGAGGAAGAAGAGGAAGAAGAAGAAGAGGAAGAGGAAGAGGAAGAGGAAGAAGAGGAAGAGGAAGAGGAAGAGGAAGAAAATAAATTTGTATGTGAAAAACAAACAAATTCAGATACTTTTAGCCACTGGCTACACCACCTGCTATCCTAGGCGAACTTTCATTTGACCTGCCGCAGTCTGACCCTCACTGTCCACCCCTCCTCCTTCCTGAAAGGTGCAGGACTGGTTTTCTTTTTATTTTTTTTGAAACAGGGTCTCACTCTGTCTCATTGGAGTGCAATGGCACAATCACAGCTCACTGTGGCCTTGGCCTCCTAAGCTCAAGTGATCCTTCTACCTCAACTAGGGCAACAAGCTCGAACCACCATGCCCAGCCAATTTTTAAACAAATTTTTGTAGAGATGGGGTTTTGCCATGTTGCTCAGGCCGGTCTTGAATTCCTGGCCTCAAGTGATCCTCTTGCCTCAGCCTCCCAAAGTACTGGAATTACAGGCGTGCACCACCATGCTTGACCTAAGGCTGTCTTTCCAAAGCGACACACTACCTCTTTCTCCCCCACCTGCCCTTCATGACTCAGTTCAGGAGATACATTTGCTGAGAAACTCTCACTGACATCACAGGCTGACTTCAAGGCCCCCTCCTGCTTCCCACAGCTCACTCTTTATTTTTGTTTTACTTTTTTTCTTTTTTCTGCGATGGAATTCCGCTGTCACCCAGGCTGTAGTACAGTGGCACAATCTCGGCTTACTCCAACCTTCACCTTCCAGGTTCAAGCAATTCTCCTGCCTCAGCCTCCTGAGTAGCTGGGATGACAGGTACACACAACCACACTTGGATAGTTTTTGTAATTTTATTAGAGATGGGGTGTCCTCACATTGGCCAGGCTGGTCTCAAACTCCTGACCTCAGGTGATCCACCCTCCTCAGCCTCCCAAAGTGCTGGGAAGACAAGCATGAGCCACTGCACTTGGCCTGTTTATTCTTCTATTTCAATTCTTGGTTTACTTGTGTATCTGAGTCCCAACACGGCGAGCAATTTAAGGACAGTGCTGAATTTCTGAGTGCATTATCAGTGCTTAACTAGTGTCTGGGCTTGGCAAACAGTTGGCCCTCAGTACTCATCTGTTAGAAGAATAAATGGATGAATATATAATGAATACACAAGCAGCAACAACAGCTATACAAATAATTCAACCCCACTCCTTACAGCTCATACCTCACCCATATCAGCCAAGTGGCGAAGTAGCAGCACATGAATTCAACAAAGTTTTATTTTTTGAGACAGAATTTCGCTCTGTCACCAGGCTGGAGTATAGTGGCACGATATCTGCCCACTGCAGCCTCTACCTCCCAGGTTCAAGCGATTCTCCTGCCTCAGCCTCCCAAGTAGCTGGGTCAGCAGGAGTGCACCACTATGCCTGGCTAAATTTTTGGATGTTTAGTAGAGATGGGGTTTCATCACGTTGACCAGGCTGGTCTCAAACTCCTGACCTCAAGTGATCCACCTGCCATGCCCTCCCAAAGTGCTGGGATTACAGGCAAGAGCCCCCTGCACCTGGCTGATTGAAAGATTTGTTGAGCTATAGAATGGAGTAGCAGAGTACTGGCATTTTGCATCAGAATGTCTTAGAAGTAATGACCCTGGGCAGAGATTTCTTGTCTGTAAAAAAATGTCTAATAGGCCAGGCACAGTGGATCAAGCCTATAATCTCGGGACTTTGGGAGGCCGAGGCAACTGGATCATCTGAGGTCAGGAGTTCCAGACCAGCTTGGCCAACATGGTGAAACCCCGTCTCTACTAAAAATACAAAAATTAGCCCGGTGTGGTGGCGGGTGCCTGTAGTCCCAGCTACTCAGGAGGCTGAGGCAGGAGAATCACTTGAACCCAGGAGGCAGAGGTTGCAGTAAGCCGAGATCACACCACTGCACTCCATGAGCAGCAAAGTGAGGCTCTATCTCAAAAAAAAAAAAAAAAAAGCCTAATAATTATTCTTTTATCACAGGATTTCTGTGAGGTCGACTGGCAAATGAACATGAAAGCACTTTAGAAACTACAAAGTGATATGCTAATGTTAGTAGCTGCTATTTTATTGTTATTATTATGTGCAAGGCACCGTGTCAGGACCCAAAGGAGAACTTAAAGATGAGTAATCCACTGCCCACAAGACACCCACAACACAATGAGATATTCAAAAGACTGTGAAATAAGGCAGAAAATCTTAAGAGATGGTCAAAGACCTATAGGGGCTCCAAGGAGAGAAAAATCACAGGTCAGGAATCAGGACAGCCCATTCATCCAAGGCTTTGTGGGAGTGCTGTGGGGGTTTAATGGCAAGATCCCCAGGCTCAAGTCCTTTAAGGTCACATATGGCGCTACATGAGACTGAAATACGTGGTACTGGAGCATGGAGAACTTTTCTAGTGAAAGCATCGAAGACCCAGGCTGGATCTCAAAGAGTGAGTGGGACTCCGGTCAGGGGAGGAGAGAAAGATGCTCCTTGGAGGGAGGAGGACGCAGACAAAGGCAGGATGGAGCTTGGAGTCAGAGAGACTCCTCCTCAGGAAGCAGAGCAGAGGGTTCTTGTGGCTGGGTTGCTGGTAACCCCAGGCAAGGCATCAAAATCCGAGCAAGTGCCACACTGGGTTGGATCAATAGTCCTTTCAGTACTCTATATTTGGACAGTGGCCCTAGCGGATACTTTGGGAGAGCCTCTGGTTGTGCCATTTGGATGATTCTTTAGCTATTAAGAAAGTAAATTATATAATAACCTATTATGGAGCGATCATTCATGAATTTTTATTAACCCTATGCGATCATTCATGAATTTTTATTAACCCTATCTGTAACTGTAGGCAAGAAAAAATCTCAAAAAAGACCCTCTGAAAGGGATATTCTACAATACGAAGCTGCCTCTATGGGCTCTCAGAAAGCTGATAGGAAAAAACAGTGATGTAAAAAGCAACCCTAAAGAAAAAGAAACAAAAAACCTCCAGAGACAAAAACCAGATCAGCGGTTGTCTAGAGTTTGGGGAAGGGTAGAAAATAGAATTGACTGCACAGAGGCCGGAAGCGACATTTAGGGGGATGCTTGAAACTCACCTTCCAATGGGTGGATTTTATGATATGCATAGTGCGTCTCATAAAGCTTTTATTTTTAAAAAACCCTACATAAATGCTTTCTCTAACCCTTACCCAGAAAACATTATTCTTTATAAAGAAAGCCAGTACAAGGTCAGTGGTAGGAACGGAAGGAGACTCAAAATCATGTCCCATGAGAAATGTTGCAAGGATCCTGGAAAACAGAGCCAATAAAAGAGGAGAGAAAACCACGGGCGGGGGCAAGGCTGGGGCGTGTGGTGGGGCTGGGAGCCGTGGCTCACCTCTGTAATCTCAGCACTTTGGGAGGCCAAGACAGGAGGATCCCTTGAGACCAGGGGTTTGAGACCACCTTGGGCAACATAGGGAGACTCTGTCTCTAAAAAAAAAATTTTTTTTTTTTGAAACAGAGGGAAAGGGATTACAGGTGCTCTGTGTAATGCCAAGGAAGCGGAACTAGACAAAATGAAGGTCAGCACACTCCTAGAGGTAGTGAGCTGCCCAACACTGGAAGTATTCAAGCAGTGACTCAACGCCCCATGATCGAGTGTTGCAGAAGGTTCTTAAGCAGTGGATGAGGGCACGGAGTACAAAGAACTCTGAGAGTCCTTCCCACTCTAAGAGTCTATGACTACGTACACTTCCATAATCAATTTTATGTGGGTTGGCTCTTCACATCAAAAAAAAAAAAAAAAAACTGAGTTAAAGTGTCAGACTTTTGCCCCTTTCCTTCCCAAATAACCTGTCTTAATCTGCTCAGCCTCCTATGACAAATTACCATCAACTGGGTGATTTATAAACAACAGAAATATATTCTTCACAGTCCTGGGCTAGGAAGTTCAAGATCAAAGTGCTGGCAGACACGGTGTCTGGCGCGGGTGCATTTCCCAGTTTGTAGATGGCCTTCTCACAGTGTCCTCACACGGCAGAAGGAGTCGATGAGCTCCCGTGGGTCTCTTTTATAAGGGTACTAATCCCATTCACAAAGGCTTTACCCTCATGACCTCATCACTCATGAAGGCCTCACCTCCTGTTATCCTCACCTGCAGTTAGTTTCACATATGAATTTGGGAGAGTCACACAACATTCAATCTCTAGGAGAACCAGACTTGAAAACTGTATAGAAATATCAAGGAGCTGGGAGGGGGACATGGATGTCCTTGGTTTCTTCCTTCCTCTAGAGGTTGAGGCTCAGTTCTTTAGTATCTTTGGGTCTTCAAGGCTTTGTGTACAGTCCCTGGGACTGACATTAGAAGCTCTCCATTCTGTAGGAGCCTGAACTGTCTTTCCAGCCTCACTTCAATACTCCTGACTACAGGCCAGGTACAGTGGCTTACACCTGTAATCCCAGCACTTTAGGAGACTGAGCCAGGAGGATCACTTGAGCTCAGGAGTTCCAGACCAGCCTAGGCAACATAGTGAAATGCCTTCTCTACAGAAAAGTTTAAAATTATCCAGGTGTGTTAGCAAGCACCTGGAGTCCCACCTACTTGGGGTGGCTGAGGTGGGGGAATCAGTTGAGCCCAAGAGGTCAAGAACCTGGCCACTGTACTCTAGCCGGAGGACAGAGCAAGACTCTGTCTCAAAACAAAACCAGACAAACAAACAAACAAAAAACCAATGCCCACTGCAAACCAGCTGTTCCGGGCAAAATGGCAACACCGGGCCCCTGAATGCCCTCCACGATTTCCATTCTGCCGCCTTCCTACAGCTCATACCTCCCCCAACCCCCACAATCGTCTAAGTCCTGTGCCACCCACAAGTCCTTCCTGCCTCTGTGCCACCAGTGAGACAGGTCATGGAGCGCCACTGGGAGTTGTCCACCAGCAAAGCTGGTCAGTGGGAGGCTGAGGCTGCAATAGGCCCAGAGGTAAACACAGAAATGGAGAGCAGGGGTCAGGCCTGGGGGCTCGTGCCTATAATCCCAGCATTCTGGGAGGCTGAGGTGGGAGGACTGCTTAAGCCTAGGAGTTCAAGTCTGCAATGAACTATGACCCACCACTGTACCCCAGCCTGAGTGACAGAGCAAGACCCTGTCCCCACAAAAAATTTCTACGTTAGCCGGGCATGGTGGCTTGTGCCTGTGGTCTCAGCTACTCAGGAAGCTGAGGCAAAAGGATTGCTTGAGCCCAGGTTTTCAGGGTTGCAGTGAGCTATGATTTCAACACTGCATTCCAGTCTAGGTGACAAAGCAAAACTCTGTCTCAAAAAAAAAAAAAAAGAAAAAAGAAAGACCAGGAATTCAAAATAGGTCAAAGTCAAGATGGGGATGTTTGCCTTTTTGCATAGGATTGGAGAAGACAGCACCTGCTTAGGTTGGTCTTTATTCTTTTGAAATTTTAATTCATATGTACATATAAATGCTACATATATGTGTAATACTAAGAATGTTAACCCTGAAACAATTAAATGATATTACCAGTATTTAAATAGTTTTCTTACATAATCATTTTTCTTTACGTTCTAGAGTATGTTCTATTTTAGTTACGAGTAAAACTAGGTCGAGCGTGGTGGCTCATGCCTGTAATCCCAGCACTTTGGGAGGCGGAGGCGGGTCGATTACCTGAGGTAAGGAGTTCAAGACCAGCCTGGCCAACATGGTGAAACCTTGTCTCTACTAAAAACACAAAAATTAGCCTCAGCTACTTGGGAGGCTAAGGCAGGAGAATCACTTGAACCCAGGAGGCAGAGGTTGCAGTGAGCAAAGATCACACCATTCACTTTAGCCTAAGTGACAAAAGTGAAATTTCACCTCCAAAAAAAAAAAAAAAAAAAGGAGTAAAATTACAGTACATTTTGCTGAAAAATGTAGCTGTTATCAGAACTATTCGTTTCTTAGTTTTCAGCAAGCCCACAGAAGGCAACTGTAATTTCTCAGCCCAAGGATTTTAGAAATCAATCTATTAAGTATTCTTCAAAAGGAATTCTCTTGGTTTTTGAGGTTTTCTATTTTTAAACTTAACATGAGAGCCAAGTAAAAGTTGAAAATGAAGAGTCTCTACCCTGGGGGTTTTCAAAATCAAAAAAAGTTTATGAAAAATTTAGTTTACATCTTTCTTAATCACTAATCTACGGTTGCCATATAAATTTTACTTCTTAATTTAAAGACACTTATTACTATACAACGGATGTTGGGTGCAAAGAATATATGCAATAAATACTTGATAAACGGAACTGAATCCATGTCCACCATCGGAACTTGTTAACTCTCTCCAGCCTTTTGGTGACACAATTGATTAGCATGTCATATTCAACTTGATTACAACCTTAGAAGACCCAGTAGTATTCTTTGGAGGAGAAGACTGCATCAATTTGGAAAATTTGGTCTAATTCCTGGAAATTTCTTGGTAATTAGCACAGGATAATCAGGGTTCACGAATTGCCTTTTTTCATCTCACCTCCAATATTGTTTATACACAAAGAAGTAGGCCTTGGGAGTGAAGTGAATTAAAAATGCCAGCATCAAATCTTTTCACAGAGACAGGGAAGCTTGGAGAATGTATCCTCTTGTGATAGTCTGGTTTTAAACAACTGATTAACCAGCACTTTCATCTTTAAAAAGAAGAACTTGACTCCTGGATCCAATTTTACAAGCAGCTTGAGCGCCAGATGACAAGATCAGCCGCAAGGAAGAAATTAAACTAACACTGCTCTTTGATAGTTCAGGAAGATTCCCCCCAAAAAACCTGTCTTTAAAGAAAAAGATTTTCCCTTCAATTGTAGTGACAGCATCAAAGTTTAACTTGGAGTCACAGGTAGCTGGGTTTAGAATGCAGGGGTGTGACAGGGCTTGGTGCTTTTATGGGCTTCCACAGAGAAACTGAATGTCACAAATGTCATTAGTAGAGAGGTAAAATCTGGTTGGATCAACTTGACTGTAGAGAAACATAGCTTATGGATCTTTGGAGTGGCCAAGACCCAAGGAATGGGCCTATGAACAGCATCAAGAAGCAAGTGTATGCCTTTGGAGTGTTGAATTCTGATTTTACCCTCCTCAAAATGCAAATATCCACCAACACCAGCTCCCAGACCATCAGCAAAGGCTATGGGTTCTACCTTTGCCATCAAAAGGATTCCTGTCTTCACGAGCTCCTTATGCAAAATATACCCTAATGTGGCCAGGCAGGTGGCTCACGCCTATAATCACAGCACTTTGGGAGGCTGAGGCAGGCAAATGGCCTGAGGTCAGGAGTTCGAGACCAGGCTGGCCAACATGGTAAAACCCTGTCTCTACTAAAAATACAAAAAATTAGCTGAGCATGGTGGTGGGTGCCTGTGATCCCAGCTACTCAGGAGGGTGATGCAGGAGAATCGCTTGAACCCGGGAGGCGGAGATTGCAGTAAGCCGAGATCACACCACTGCATTCTAGCCTAGGTGACAGAGTGAGACTCCAGCTCAAAAACAAGACAGACAGATAGATAGACGATAGACAGACAGATAGATGATAGATAGATAGATAGACATATACGTATATATGTATCTCTTAATGTCAGCCTCATCTAGGTCAATCTGTTAGAATTTCAGGGATGGCAGGTGTCACATCACTCCATACTTGAAAGCCTTCTGGATGGCATAGCCAAAATCCTTCTACACCATGTCAGCAGTATAATTCTTGGTTGTGTAGGTGATATGACATTTCATCCGTACTGGTTTTCCCATCCCTGTGCTGACCTGACGAACCTTAGGCACTGGTCACCTAGGTGCATGAGTTCTTGCCAGAATAGACACATGCAATTGCCTGGTCACATTTGGCCTCAAGAACTGCTACACTTCCTGGATTTTGTGTGCCATGAAGTCTCTGTTGGCTCTCATTGTGATCATTGGAATTCTTTCCTTCAGGAAACCGTAAAAGATGCCCACATAGGTTTGCGCAAACACGTCATTTTCTTCTGAACTTGTCCTATTAGCCGCAGGAATAGCTCAGAAAGCCGTGGCGTGGCTTGAAGGACCAGAATTAATAGAAGAAACATCATCCTCAACTTCTCGTAAATAGTTTAACCCAATTTGTTCTGTTCCTTTGCAGTCTCCGGCGGGTTTTTATTCCTGCCTTATACATATGCAGGTATTCCCACCCCCAGCCTAACTGAACGTCTCTGACAACAGCGCTCAGAATGCACTCCTACCTCTAAATGCTTTATTATTTGTACCTCCCATTTTAACGATACCTTATATAATTACTTAACTTTTCATAAAATACTGGGATTTATCAGCTATAAGTAAGATCTTTGAGGCTATACAGGCCAACTTGAGTTTTCAGATGATTGTTGTTCTTATATTTTTTATTCCATAGATTGATACCTCCCTTCTACTTCTCACTCTCTCCTTTTGCCCTGAAACTTCAACATTAAACCAAAAAAAAAAAAAAAAAAAAAAAGCTTTCTTTGTTCATTTACGGACAGAGTTTCACTCTTGTTGCCCAGACTCAAGCACAATGGCTCCATCTCAGCTCACTGTAACCTCTGCCTCCCGGGTTCAAGCAATTCTCCCGCCTCAGCCTTTCGAGTAGTTGAGATTACAGGTGTCTGCCCCCATGCCTAGCTAATTTTTATTTGTTTGTTTGTTTTTGCATGTTTAGTAGAGACGGGGTTTCATCATGTTGGCCAGGCTGGTCTCGAACTCTTGACCTCAGGTGATCCACCCACCTCAACCTCCCAAAGTACTGGGATTACTACAGGCATAAGCCATCATGCCCAGCCCCCAAAAAAAGCTTTATCTTGTGCATTCAGCAAAAATGAAGTGATGAACATGGAGCTATTGCTTAGCTGGAAGGAAAAGGAAGCCCCAGCATATGGGATGTACGTCCACCAAGGATGGCCTCAGAAGTATCTCAGATCTGATTTTTAAAGCAGATACACTCTGTGTATTTACATGGGCAGAGTTAGAACTTAGAGGCTTTTCTGAACTGTTGCTATTGTTAAGACAAACAAATGCTATTGTGAGGGGTCAGTACCGAGGGCCTTGAATCTCTCTCCACCAAAATTCTACTTCTCATTCTATAGCTTCTCAATACCAACGGCACTTGATAATTAAGCGGAAAAGGATAATGCTCAAATCAGAGCATTCAGGTGTCTATATTTCTAGCTTTTTTGTGTCTTTCGTAGGATTTGGTAATAAGAAGTACGCACCCTTCTCCAGGAGGGAAAATAACATCATTTTAAACAACACTAAAGTTATACTTTCATTTTATACTGAACCTGCCTATAACCGGAAATGGCCCAGCTGTAAAACAGGACCAAAACAGGCTATCTCATTGTTCTGTTAGACGGCAGCTGTCCTGGTGAGTTACCCACCACCCCAACACTCCACGGAACAATTGACTTATCAGAGAAGGAAAACTTGGCCCATCCCAGACTTCCTTTCTTGCTGCTTGGTTTTTGTTGTGTTTTGTTTTGCTTTGCTCTTTAAGTAAAGATTTGTGAAAATCTTGTATAACTGATGTATTTAGTGCCCTGTAAAAGCCAGGGAGCTCTTTGAAATGCACATAAGCATATATTATTTTTGTTGGAAAAGGCAATCGTTTGATTATTGATTGTTCTCTTTTGCAAAAAGTATTTTTTTTTTTTTTTTGAGACAGAGTCTCACTCTGTCACCCAGGCTAGAGTACAATGGTGTAATCTCACTCACCGCAAACTACACCTCCCAGGTTCAAGCGATTCTCTGCCTCAGCCTCCCAAGTAGCTGGGATTACAGGAGTACACCACCACACCTGGCTAATTTTGTATTTTCAGTAGAGACAGGGTTTCACGATGTTGGCCAGGCTGGTCTCGAACTCCTGACTTCAGATGATCCGCTGGCCTCGGCCCCCAAAAGTGCTGGGATTACAGGCATAAGCCGCTGTCCTCCACCCCTCAGCCAAGATTTTTTTTTAA
The DNA here is from genome assembly GCF_048565385.1 of Saimiri boliviensis. NCBI lineage: Eukaryota > Metazoa > Chordata > Mammalia > Primates > Cebidae > Saimiri > Saimiri boliviensis. Next base: position 101,484,478 of record NC_133461.1, read on the forward strand.
CAGAACATTTTCCTGTCTTCCTTACCAAAATATTCCTAATGTCACAAAAGTTACCTGAGGCTGTGACAGGCAGTCAGCTATAGACACTAATTCTGTGTTGATGACTAATCTCCCAGCTTCTGCTGCTCTTTCCTCCCCAACCTCCAGCTCCTAAGTGTTACCCTAAGGAGAAAAACAGAATTTTATTTCTCTGGGAAGATAAATTTCTTAAACTGTTCCCTTGGAATTTATCCCTATCCAGAACATGCTGACATAGAAGTGATAATAGTTAAATTTAGAAAATTCTTTCTCAAATCAAAGAATACTCAAGCAGAGAGGAAAAACAAAGCTCATTCTCGCTTGTGAGCTCATTTTGCAGAGAAGGAAACAGAAGTCTAGGGAGGTCGATGGTTTGGCCAAAGTCACATGGAAAATACATTTGTTTTTCTTAACAAATAATTACTGAGCATCTTTCGTGAGTCCAGCACTGGAGTTCGGCAGCAAGTGGGTTCTTGGCAGGGATATGAGTGGCAGAGCCAGGGTTAGAAATCAAGCTCCACCCTCTCCCACTGTCCCTGTCCCACGCCTCTCCCACTGCAGGACCTCTGGCCTTGCCTCCTCAAGGGATTAGCATTCCCAGTGATAAAAATAAGATAATTTTCTGGAAGGTGGAGCCTCATTTGTTTCCAGTCCTTCTGGCAGGAATCAAGGGGCATTTGGGAGGAAGCCAGGGATATGAATGTGTTCTTATTCGTAGAGATGATGCCGCTGTCTGAAAGCTCACAGGACGCGGGCCTTGAATAATTTTATGGAGACCTCTCCCGTGATCAAGAGGGTGGTGGGGGTAGATATGGACATGGGAGCCACAGGTCATACACACAAGAGAGCTGGCCACACTTGGAGGATTCCTAAATCTACTTGGAAAATTCCTTATATAATACAAATGAGCCTTGTTCCAAATACTTGCAGTGAAGTAGTAAACCATGTAGAATTCGAAGAATCAAAACAGCTTCAAACGTGCTCTTAAATCGAAAGATATCTGGCTGGACAAGGTGGTGCATACCTGTAAACCCAGCATTTTGGGAGGCAGAGACAAGTGGATCACTTGAGGTCAGGAATTCGAGACCAGCCTGACCAACGTGGTGAAACCCTGTCTCTACTAAAAATATTTTTTAAAAAATTAGCTGGGCATGGCGGCGGGCCTGTAATCCCAGCTACTCGGGAGGCTGAGGCAGGAGAATTGCTTGAACCTGGGAGGTGGAGACTGCAGTGAGCCAAAATTGCACCACTGTACTCCAGCCTGAGCAATAGAGTGAGACTCCATCTCAAAAAAAACCCCAAAATACATCCCTCCTTCAAGCAATTCCGGCCTGCATCCCTCTAGTCCTGGGAAACCACAGGCATTCGCCCCAGAAGGAGCATGTCCTTGTCACTGCATTTCTTCTGGGCTCTAGAATCCAGAGCCAAAGTAAAATCCTCAGTGCTACCCAGCTGGTGCCTCCCAGATGTAAAATCCCATTTTCGTACCAACATGCAGCTGCCAGTTTTAGGGAGATTACACTCAGGGATTACAACCAAGCCTTTACCTCCCCCAAGAACCGTATCGGAGCTAATAGAGCAGTGAACAGAACAGTCCTGAAACACGACTTGCAACCAGTAACTCACCTGCTTCTGAAATATCTGCATTTATTTTAGCTTCATGATCTAACAGGAAAAGTGTGAGGTAAAATGATAGGAGTCCCTTAAAGCCTGTTAGAAGGAGAAGTACCAGCCTTGATGGGGGTAGAAAACCAGGCACGGTGGCTCACGCCTGTAATCCCAGTACTTTGGGAGGCCGAGGCGGGAGAATCACAAAGTCAGGAATTCGAGACCAGCCTGGCCAACATGGTGAAGCCTCATCTCTACTAAAAATGCAAAAATTTAGCTGGGCATAGTGGCGGGCGCCTGTAATCCCAGCTACTTGAGAGACTGAGGCAGGAGAATCACTTGAACCTCGGAGGTGGAGTTTGCAGTGAGCTGAAATCGCTCCATTGCACTCCAGCTTGGGCGACAGAGTGAGACCGTGTCTCAAAACAAACAAACAAACAAACAAACATACAAACAGGCACAAGACATGAACACACACACACACACACACACACACACACACACACACACTCACAGGGATGATAAAAAGTTATTCCTACCAAAATCTTCTCAACTAAAATAAAATCTGACAGTAGGAACCTCCATGGAACACTGACTCAGAATATTTCAATGAATGAGTATTCATTTTGTTAAAAAAAAAAATTCAGACTGACCAGACATGGTGGCTCATGCCTGTAATACCAGCACTTTCAAAGGCCAAGGTGGGCAGATCACTTGAGACCAGGAATTCGTGACCAGCCTGGTCAACATGATGAAACCATGTCTCAGCTATTCAGGAGGCTGAGACAGGAGAATCGCTGGAACCCGGGAGGCAGAGGTTGCAGTGAGCCAAGACTGCGCCACTGCACTCTAGCCTGGGCAACAGAGCAAGACTCCATCGCAAAAAAAAATCAGACAGAAAAGAATTAACGGGTTGCTCTCCATCAAGAGCTTTTTTGTATTAAATGCAAACTATTGGAATAGACATTCTTCCAAATACTGAAGGTGCTTTTTCTGTTTCCCAAAACTTTAATTAATATGTATGCCAAATGAGCTTCTTCCTTCCCCAAAATTATATAGAAACATAAATTTGTGAGAACCTGGCCTGTGAGTTCACTGTTGGCCCACAAAAGACTGAAGCGAAAAGCTCCAAAGATCTTTTGAATCAGCTGTTATAGGAAAAACAGCAGTAAAATGAAAAACTTGGGGGCTGTATGTTGCTACAAAAATGTGATTTTTACGTCTGAGAGGCACCAGCTGGGTGGCACAGAGGATTTTATTGTGGCTTTAGATTCTAGAGCCCAGAAGAAATAAAATGACAAGGACATATCCTCCCGGAGGGGAGGCTCATGGCTCCTCAGGGCCAGAGGGAAACAAGCCTGAATTGCTTTTAGGGAGGTTTTTGTCTCTCTACTTAAAAGCATTTCAAAACACTGCTCGGATTCTTAGAATTCTATGTGCTTTAGTATCTTACTAAAAGTATTTAGAAAGGCTTATTTTTTGGTTTTGCGGGCAGGGGATTAATCTGTTTGTTTGTTTGTTTTTAGAGATGGATCTCACTCTGTCACCCGGGCTGGGGTGCAGCGGGGCAGTCATAGCTCACTGCAGCCTCAAACTCCTGGCCTCAAAGAATTCTCTTCTCTCAGCCTCTCAAGTAGCTGGCCCCACTTAATCTTATTTTAATTTTATTTATTTATTTATTTTCTTTTTGAGATGGGGTCTTATCTGTCACCCAGCCTGGCACGCAGTGGTGTGATGACGACTCACTGCAGCCTTAACCTCCTAGACTCAAGCAGTCATCCAACTTCAACCCCTCTAGTAGCTGGAACTACAGGTGTCTGCCACCATACCCAGCTAATTTTGTGTTTTTTGGTAGGGATGGGTTTTTGCCATGTTGCCCAGGCTGGTCTTAACCTCCTGAGCTCAAGTGATACTCCAGCCTCAGCCTCCCAAGTGCTGAGATGACAGGAGTGAGCCACCGTACCAGGCCACTTCATGGCTTTTCTAATTCAATAGGTGAAAAATATATATATATATATATTTCATATCCATAGAATTCCTATGATAACAGTGATTGTGTCTGGAGGGAAATTTTCATGTGTTAAGTGAAACTGATAGGACTGTCATTGGTTTGGACTGAGCTCTTACCTGCAATGGGCCCAGGAGACCAGACCAAACCAAACCAAAATGGAGTCATTCATGCTAGGGGCCACGCCATCAAACTGAACTGTCAAACAGGCCAATTTTCTAAAACATGGGAACCAATCACAGCAACCAACCAGAAGGCAGCCCAGTTTCCCTGACCTGGCATGATGAGAAAGTCCCCTCTGTCTGAATCCTGGGAGGGAAAGAACTTTGAAATGACCAATCTGCTTTTAGTTCTCTGTTTTTTTGATTTTGTTTTTTGGGATTTTTTTTCAGCCCTTTTCTGCCTGTAAAGCCAACCTCTTCCACTCAGCTTACAGGAGCACCTTTCTAAATCTTTGGATGGGATACTTTCCAATTCATCCATAGCTAATACCAACCAATTAGATCTTCAAACTGAATTTGTTTCAATTTTATTGTTTAACACGTTATAACTTTCATACTGCTTGGTTATGTGTGTGTGCCCATATTAATCTTTCTCACAGCAAAGTAATCATGAGCCTTTTCTAACTACCACACTTCAAGAGGATGTTATAATTTAAAAACCCTTTGACAGACACGATTTCACATATACTCTAAACATCCGGTTTTTTTTTATTGTTTGTTTGTTTGTTTGTTTGTTTTTTATTCAGAGTCTCACTCTCTCACCCAGGCTGGACTGCAGTGGCATGATCTTGGCTCACTATGACCTCTGCCTCCTGGATTCAAAAAATTCTTATGTCTCAGCCTCCATAGTAGCTGGGAGTACAGCCAGGCACCACCACACTCAGCTAATTTTTTTGTATTTTATTAGAAACAGAGTTTCACCACATTGGCCAGGCTGGTCTGGAACTCCTGACTTCAGGTGATCTGCCCACCTCAGCCTCCCAAAGTGCTGGGATTACAGGTATGAGCCACTGTGCCTGGCCTAAACATCCTTGAGCCAAAAAGTCATACATTCAGATATCGCATATTACAGATAAAAGAGGTTAAGTGCAGAAACAAAGATCATAAAGAAACATTGCAAATCAGAAGCCTGGGCAACAGACCTGTTTCCACAAAATAAAAAATTTAAAACAACCTAGCTAGGCGTAGTGGTGCACACCTGTAGTCCCATCTACTGGGGACGCTGAGGTAGGAGGATCTCTTGAGCCTGGGAGGTTAAGGCTACAGTGAGCTGTGATCACCCCACTTCACCACTCCAGCCTGGGTGACAGAGCAAGACTATGTCAAAAAAAGAAAAGAAAAGAAAAAGAAAGAAAGGAAGGAAGGAACGAAGGAAAGAGGGGAGAGAAGGAAGGAGGGAGGGAAAAGGAAATTAGAGCCAAAAATCCGATTCAAGTTTTTCATTGTTATTGTTGATTGTTTTTTCGGAGACAGACTCTTGCTCTGTTACCCAGGCTGGAGTGCAATGGCACAATCTCGGCTCATTGCAACCTTCACCATCAGTGTTCAACTGATTCTCCTGTCTCAGCTTCCTGAGTAGCTGGGATTACAGATGTGTGCCACTACGCCTGGTTATTTTTTGTATTTTTAGTAGAGATGGGGTTTCATCGTAATGGGCAATCTGGTCTTTAACTCCTGGCTTCAAGTGATCCACCCTCCTCAGCCCCCCAAAGTGCTGGGATTACAGGCGTGAGCCACTACACCTAGCCAGGATCTAAGGTTTTAAAATGTATTTATCATGACAAATATTAAATATTTACAAAGGAAATACAATATTATAATGGAGATTCATGTACCTACCTATCACTCTCCACACCTCCCCCGATTATTTTACATATATATTTTTTAAGGTGAAAATTTATATACATTAGCCAGGTGTGGTGGCTCATGCCTGGAATCCCAACACTTTGAGAGGCTGAGGTGGGCAGATTGCTTGAGCCATGGAGTTCAAGACCAGCCTAGGCAACATGGCAAGACCGCATCTCTATTTTAAATATATATATATATATATATATATAAAATAACATGCACCAATCTTATCAGAATCCTTTTTTTAAAAAAATTCCCATCTTGTTTAGCAAAAATCTGGCTCTATTGCCTCCCAAGTGTAAATGCTACTGCCGGATTTCCTGCTGTTTGCTACCCTGAGTTGAATCATCCTTCCCCTGCTTCAGGTTTAGCTAGGAGAAAAGGAATGCTTTTGTTCTCGGTCAGAAAGCATAGGGGCTGTCAAGTCCGGCTGCTGCATTGTTATGCACCCACAGTGAGATACAGGCATGCCTCCTTCAAACCATCTCCGTGGCCAACAGTAAAGAGCCTCCCTTCCAAAAAGGAAGCTCAGAACCCCTCAGCCATGTCCCACTCCCCAGCTGACCTGGCAGCCCCCCACCCGAATGCTCACTACTCAGAGTGGGCTAATTGGGTCACCGTTAATACAGCTAACTCTCCTTTACTTCAGTCCCACCACGTGCCAAGCAGTTGCCTAGACTTGATCTCATCTCAGCGAGATCCAAATGTGTAAGACTCTCATTTCCCTTTACAAGCTGGAAAACAACATACAAACATCGTCTTCCATCTTATGGCAGGAGATGAGTCAGCAGAACAGGAAATTCTCCTTGCACAAGCCCTTCTGATCCCGTGGGTTGGGTGTGTGTGGTATCGAGGGAGGGCTGGGAAGGGAGCCTGCTCCTCTCCTGAAACCACTCTGAAAGGTGAACAATGTGAGTTGGACGGTGAGTTCAGAACTGTTGACACACAGCTTGTCAATTAAAATTGTCCCAACACGTTTTGGGGAAAGCTCAGCTGCTTCCAAATAAGGAGCAGGGCAAATAAGGAAACTGGTTGTTACCAATGTCTAGGCGGCTTCAGAAGAGGTTAGAGGAGTTACTGCCGATGAAACTCAAGACGCACTTGAGCTGCAAGCCCAGCTGTGGCGGATGTTTGATGACACACACAACTGAAGGTGGGTTTCAAGGAAGGCCCTTAAATGCTGCAAAAGCCCAGGTAATACAAGTACGCACGTGCAGTGAATTACAAAAGGAAGAGAGCTGTCGGGGTTGGAAATGTCTACCACTTCTAAACCCTGCAGTCTCCCGAACAGACCCAAGTTCTAATCTGGTGTTACTCCCAAGGAGCTGAAACTTGGGATAAGTCTTTTAATTTCTGAGGACCCTCATTTCCTCATCTGCAAAAAGGCAGCCTTAAACCCGGCTAGCTCTTCCATTTCTGAATTCGGTCGCTGCCTCGCAAACTCGAATCCATCTGCCACGACCCCACTTTTTCCTTTTCTTCCATGACTTTGCCAATGAGATGATAAGGGAGAAATAGCTGAGACTGGCTGTTAGATCAACCGGGGCTCTTTAAAAGAACTAGTCTGTGGGAATCAGGTATTGGTGTGTGTGTGTGTGCGTGTGTGTGTACACATTTCCATTAGGTGGGGCAAGGAAGCAGTTTTTGCAGTGTAGAGGGGGAAGCATTCAGCCAGCTCTAAATGTTTCATCTTTGCAGAAAATTGCATGCAGCCAAGAGAGAGGATTGAGATTTTTGCACAGGAGAAGGAGGTGGGGGAGGAGTGTATGAGCTGAGATTCCAGCTCTGAATTCAAAAAAGGATAAGAACGCAGTTAGAAGAGTAGGCTGAGAATGAGGCAAGAGGTAAAAATACGCTGGGGCTTTTAAATAGGGTGTAGCCAGAGCTGGTTTCCATCCTACTCTTCCACTCTGACTGGCTTTTTACATTCAGCTGGCCTTCCCCTCACCCTACCCGGACCCATTCTAAATTCTTTCAAGGCTCTGATCCCCCTCCCACCTCCCCCGCAGAGAAATTATATAGGAGCTAGGGAGGAAGTGACACATTTTCCTGCCTGAATGGAGCAGGGCCCTGAAGCAGCATCTCGGCCTTCCTGCAGTCTTATCTCACCCCAGCCATCGCAGGCGCCTGGTTCCTCATACAATGCTTTCGTCTGGGTGAATGCTGCTGATGACTAGGACGCCTAGGGAGGCTCCGTGCTGGAGGGCTGGGGCATCCATGCAGGGCTCCAGTTCCTCTCACAGGCAACTTCCAGTCAAACGTCAACGCATAGAGCTTTGTTAGACCAACGAACCAGTCAGAGCCCTGCCCCTGCCCCTCCGCGTGTGCTGGATTCTTGGAAGGTAAAGTAGGAGAATGAGAATCCCCAAGTTGATAATCCTTGATGCCTGAATTTCTATGCCAGATCTCTTACTTCCTAGCTATGTGACCTTGGGCAAGTTACCCAGCCTCTCTGAACCTCTGTATCTTCACCTGAAAAGAGAGACTGGTAATAGCGATTGCCTTGCGGGTTCCAAGGAGGATTTAATAAGGGAGTGGACAAGATGTGCCTGAAGCATTTGCAGTAGTGGAGAAATCTTGCTCTGTTGCTCTGGCTGGAGTGCAATGGCACAATCATGGCTCACTGCAGCCTGGAACTCCCCCACTCAATCAACCCTCCCATCTCACTCTCCGGAGTAGCTGGGACTACAGGTGCATGCCACCACACCCAGCTAATTTTTGTGATTGTTAGAGAGAGTGAACCCCAAGTTTCTCTCCAAAGAATCAGTATGTCAGTATGTTCAGCTCTCTTATTCTTTAATTCTCTATTTTGAAGTTTAACTTCCTTGTAGTTTCAGTAAACAAGCTCTTCCACCAGATCTAGTCAGTAGTTCACATCTGTTCCCCTGGTCCCCTGCCCCATCCTGACTCACTCCAGTCACCTGCTTTGGTCACCTTCTTTGACCTAGGTCACCCCTGGCTATCTGCTCTGACCTGCCTGTAACCGTCCTTCCCACCAAACCACCCACCCTGACACTCCAGCTTGGACCCCTGCTCTCTTTAAAATAGCCAGTTGGGATTGGTTTTGCTTTTGCAGTCTAATCCTAGCCAATAGGGGAGTGACACAGCAGTTGGAGGTGACTCCCATCAAGTATCAGTACCCCTTTTCCTCCTTTGTCTAAATGCGCTTTCACCACTGTTCCATCTGTGAGCTGCACCCTTTACTATGTAAGTAAATTGCCTTGCTGAGGAAATTTATGTTAGAGTGCTGCTGCTTTTGTGGCATCGAAAATTCTACTTAGAACATGTGTGTTGTAGAGATGGTATTTTGCCATGTTGGCCTGGCTGGTCTTGAACTCCTGTCCTCAAGCCATCTGCATGCCATGGCCTCCCAAAGTACTGGAATTACAAGTGTGAACCACCATGCCTGGCCCTACATGACAATTTTTATCAGGACCTTCACACTTAATTGTATGCTACCATATTGTAGTTCTTTTAGTAGCACCAAAAACAAATCAGCATTCTAGTCGAACACCTTGTTGGTAGCTCCCAAAATGAACAACTAAATGAGATGCTAACAGAGTAACAAAACATAAAAGACAGAAAAATGAAGACTGAAGTTAAAACATCATGAGCAACAAGAGCCTCTAGCCCTCTCCAGTACTGAACTGCTTTGCTTATTTTTTTTTCTTGAGACAAGGTGTCTTACGTTGCCCAGGCTGGTCTCTAACTCCGGGGCTCAAACAATCCTCCTATCTCAGCCTCCCAAATAGCTGGGACTACAGGTGCATGCCACAGCACCCAGCTAACTACTGTTTCTGCCCTGCCTAATATTTCTGTTACATAAAATTTATCTTACTGGTCTGTAATGATCTGTTTCCATACTGTCTTTTTTTTTTTTTTTTTAAGATGGAGTCTTGCTCTGTCACCCAGGCTGGAGTGCAATGGCATGAACTTGGCTCACTGCAACCTCTGCCTCCTGGCTTCAAGCGATTCTCCTGCCTCAGCCTCCTGAGTAGCTGGATTACAGGTGCATGACACCACGCATGGCTAATTTTTGTATTTTTAGTAGAGACAGTGTTTCCCCATGTTGGTCAGGGTGTTCTCAAACTTCTGGCCTCATGATCCGCCTGCTGTGGCCTCCCAAAATGCTGGGGTTACAGGCACGAGCCACTACACCCAGCCTCCATACTGTCTCTTACAAGACTAGAGTCTATCCTTTCCAAAACTTGGTTTATTTCATAGTTAGAAAATGTATCTCTTTCTCATTTTCTCTTAGAATATTAAAATATCATTCCCCTACCCATCCTACCTCCGGGACTTTCCCTACCCCCTTTAGAGGGGGCACCGGCCTGCTAACACCTTGATTTCAGACTTCTGCCTCCAGAACTGCAGCAGAATTCTCCCAGAAGGCACGAACAGGCCTCCTTTATCTTTGTATCTCCAGAATTTAGCCCAACAAAATACCTGGGGGTAGGTCGACGTTGGCTTCTTCTGTTAACTGGTATAGTCTGTGCACGTGGCATGGTACTGGCACACGTGTTGCATGAACACTTTGGGACTTCTGTGTCCTCGACTTCCTCATCCTGGTCACAGTGTTTCACTGGGCTCAGTGGACTGAGTGCTTGAATCCTAGTTCTCCAATGGATCACAGCAGAATTGGGCAGATTTGAAAAGACAGATTCCAGGCTGGGTACGGTGGCTCAGATGGTGGGTGGATCACTTGAGGTTGGGAATTTGAGACCAGCCTGGCCAACCTGGTGAAACCCTGTCTCTACTAAGAATACCAAACATTAGCTGGGCATGGTGGCACACGCCTGTAATCCCAGCTACTCTGGAGGCTGAGGCAGGAGAGTCGCTTGAACTCGGGAGGCAGATGTTGTAGTGAGTTGAGATTGCACCATTGAACTCCAGGTTGGGCAACAAGAGCAAAACTCCATCTCAAAAAAAAAAAAAAAAAAAAAAAAAAAAAGAGAGAGAGAGAGAAAAGAAAAGAAAGGGTTCCTGGACTCCATTTCTGAATAATTCAGTACGTCTAGGGTAGGGCCTAGATGTTTGTACTTAAGGAAAAAAAAAAAAAGGAAAAGAAAAAGAAAAGCTTTCCAGATGATTATGGAACAGGACAAAACTTAGACCTCCCTGTATGAGATGCTTCCAACAATTTTGCAAGTATTATGATTATATATGTCATTTTGACTGATTTTGAAACCACTCCAGAGCATCAGAGTGGTTTTCTAGGCTGATATAATGTGAGTATATAGAGCTTAATTTAAATAAATGGTGCCTCAGGAGGATTAGTGATCACGCACCCTTTAAACTGATGAATTTTTTAAATCCTGTATTTAGCAGGGTTTGAGAAAAACTGATTTTTCTTTCTTTTTTTTTTTTTTTTTTTGAGACAGAGTTTCGCTCTTGTTACCCAGGCTGGAGTGCAATGGTGCAATCTCGGCTCACCACAACCTCCGCCTCCTGGGTTCAGGCAATTCTCCTGCCTCAGCCTCCTGAGTAGCTGGGATTACAGGCATGCGCCACCATGTCCAGCTAATTTTTTGTATTTTTAGTAGAGACGGGGTTTCACCATGTTGACCAGGATGGTCTCGATCTCTTGACCTCGTGATCCACCCGCCTCGGCCTCCCAAAGTGCTGGGATTACAGGCTTGAGCCACCGCGCCCAGCCTTTTTTTTTTTTTTTTTTTAATCAGAGAAATTCAGGAGAACCGATTTTTAAAATTTTTCTTTATTTATCTTTTTGAGACAGTCTCACTCTACTGCCCAAGTTGGAGTGCAATGGCGCTATCTTAGCTCCCTGCAACCTCTGCCTCCCAGGCTCAAGCAATCCTTCCACCTCAATCTCCTGAATAGCTGGGATTACAGGCATGCACCACCATGCCTGACTAATTTTTGTATTTTTTGTAGAGATGGGGCTTCTTCATGTTGCCCAGGCTGGTCTCAAACTCCTGAGCTCAAGGCATCTACCCACCTCCACCTCTCAAAATGCTGGAATTACAGGGGTGAGCCACCATTCCCAGCCCAAGAATTGACTTTTTAAAGAAATAAATATTCATACATATTATATACCTCTTTATGTTCAAAATAAGAAATGCTTTTTCTTTCTTTTTCTTTCTTTTTTTTTTTTTGAGACATAGCCTCACTCTGTCTCCCAGGCTGGAGTGCAGTAGTGCCATCTCAGCTCACTGCAACCTCTGCCTCCCAAGTTCAGGTGATTCTCCTGCCTCAGCCTCCCGAGCAGTGGGGATTACAGGCACCTGCCCCCATGCCGGGCTAATTTTTGTATTTTTAGGTAGAGAGGGGGTTTCACTATGTTATCCAGGCTGGTCTCAAACTCCTGACCTCGAGTGATCCACCTGCTTTGACCTCCCAAAGTGCTGGGATTATGGGCGTGAGCCACCATACTCAGCCCAAAATAAGAAATTTATTACATATATTTTTTTCTGAATTGCTGAAGCAAACTTCTTAGAAGGCAACAGAATTTCAAAAATAGTTTTTTTAATCTGGCAGACTCCCAAACCAGAATCAGATTAGAAAGACTTCTTTGTAATTTCAAATTTAAATAAAAGTAAATTGTTCCAAATGAAGAACACTATGTTATCCACTACTCAGGTAACTGTCAGCTAGCTGCATTCAGGACCTGAATGGAGTTGCACCCTGACCTAACAGGCATGTGTCACAAAACTCTAAAGGGACTGAGGGGAGGGTTTGGTTTTTATTCAAGGACAATCTCTACTTTGGTGATAACAGGACCAATTTAGATTCACAAATTAGGTAAGAAACCTGAATTAACTTGCTGGCATTGTTTGACTTTATTCCAATGAGAGTTTTGTTTGTTTGTTTGTTTGTTTGTTTGAAGACAGGGTCTCACTGTCACCCAGGCTGGAGGGCAGTGGCAGATCACAGCTCACTGCAACCTCGACCTCCTAGGCTCAATAGAGTTTCCACCGCAGCCTCCTGAGTAGCTGGGACTACAGGCATGCTCCACCACACCCAGCTAACTTTTGTAATTTTTTGTAGAGGATTTCCCCATGTTGGCCAGGCTGGTCTCAAACTCCTGGGCTCAAGCGATCTACCTGCCTTAACCTCCCAGTGCTGGGATTATGGGTGTGACCCACTGCACTCAGCCCTAGCAGTGATATAACACATCTTTTAGATTGATGTCCCAGGCGGCCATTGGCCTGCCTCTGTGTTCCTCAAGTGCTAACTAGGTAACAAAAGGTCATTTCTGCACCCCCATAAATATATTTTCTCTCTCTCCCAGGTCAGTGGTTTGGACTTTATTATACAACTGTGCAGGCTAGGGAAGAGGTCAGGGATGGAGGGGAAGTGCTTCTATTTCGAACTGCATCAAACTCCCTCCCAAGTGACTGAGGAAGGAGCCCAGTGGAATAGCTCAAGAGAGTCTGCATCTCTTAGCAGGCAGCGCCAAGAGAGAGTCCGAAACATGTGCACAAAGGACTGCAAAGCCTGCAGGCAGACACACCGCCAAAGACGTGGAAGACAGCCAGGCGCAACACTGGCCAAGACGGAACGGGACAAAGCAGGCGTTGTGCTCATCAGTTGAATTATCCCAGCATGTTCATAGCTATGCTTTGTTTTTCTTTTCTATTTTGATGAAAAATATTGCAGTTTTTACCTTGTCACTGAACAGTAACAAATTTGTGACATTTCACAACACACGGGCAATTTAGTAAACTTGCGACCATTCTGGCATGTTTCTGACACCTACAGAAATGTGTTTCAGTCTTGCAGGGCAGCAGGGTGTTGTGTGCCTTTCCACGTCCCCATGTTTTGTTTATGTCACTGTGTGGCTTCTGGTGCCAACACAGCCAGATAAGATCAGTTACGTGGCTGCAAGGTCCCCAAGGATAGTCTCTTTGATGGCAGTGGAGAGCATAGACTTCAACACTGCTGCCCACAGGGCTTCCCGAGAGTGGCTTCCTAACCAGTCCCTGGCAGAGCAAGTGCCTGCCATCAAGTTGCAGGAGAAAGCTCAAGATTTTAACAGTGCACGAAGTTACAAAGTTTTGGCTGAGTGAAGCAATGAGACATGCACAGATACCATGCTTTCCATCCCTTTTTAGGAGCTGGAGTGATAGGATGGAGGTCACAGACATTCTGAATGTGGCCACAGAGTTTATTTCTCTGTAAGGGCCAGAAGTTTTCCCTGAAGGACATCCAAGTGCCTTCCACTTTGAGATCCAAAGCTGCAAAGCACATTTCCATGTGTGACCTAGAGGAGATGGCTCCTCCTGTAACAAGGAGGACTTGAATTCAGGTGAAACAATTTCTGCACTGCCTGTGGATGGGGCTAGTATAAAAGGGCACAGATTTTGGCCGGGCACAATGGGTCACACCTGTAATCCCAGCACTTTGGAAGGCTGAGACAGGTGGATCACAAGGTCAGGAGATCAAGATCATCCTGGTTAACATGGTGAAACCCTGTCTCGACTAAAAATACACAAAAAATTAGCCAGGTGTGGTGGCACACGCCTGTAGTCCCAGCTACTCGGGAGGCTGAGGCAGGGGAACCCCTTGAACCCAGGAGAAAGAGGTTGCAGTGAACTGAGATCGTGCCACTGCACTCCAGCCTGAAACAGAGTGAGACTCTGTATCAAAAAAAAAGGGGAGAGGGCAGAGATTTCATAACAGTACTTGCAGGCTTTCTTCAGAGGGATTCAGTCCAATCACAAGAAGATCGGGGGGCAGTGAGGCTGGGCATGGGGGCTCTCACCTGTATTCCCAGCACTTTAGGAGGCCAAGGCAGGTGAATAACTTGAGGTCAGGAGTTCAAGACCAGCTGGCCAACATGGTGAAACACCATCTCTACTAAAAATACAAAAATTAGCTGGGTGTGGTGGTGTGACCTACAGTCCCAGCTTCTCAGGAGGCTGAGGCAGGAGAATCTCTCGAACCCAGGAGGTAGAGGCTGCAGTGAACTGCGGTCACGCCACTGAACTCCAGCCTGGGTGACAGTGACAGAGCAAGACTCTGTCTCAAATAGAAAAGAGAGAGAGAGAAGAAGAAAGAAAATTGGGGGTAAGTGAACCTTCCAGGTAAAACCAAAGGTGATTGCTTGTCATTACCCATGTGTAAACCAAAAATAAAATTCTAAGCCCCCAACTAACTGAACAGACTCCTCTCAGCCGATGGCATTCTAAAACTAACCTGAAACACCGGTTCAGGCCATAATGGGATAGGCTGGGGTGTGGGACTTGCCTCACACTCTGCTCCCTTTTGGAATTCAGGCACAGCTGACCAACATTAACATTAGCACAGAGATCTTAAGACTGACAAAACACCTTTGTAGCACTAAGATCTCAACATGAAAGACAGCAGGCCCTGAAAGAAATCAAAGCATTTTACCCCAAAATGTATTTATTTAATATATTTTGAAATGGCCCTGCCAAGCTGTCTCGTGGGTATAATCTGCATTCTGTAGAGAATTCCCTTCCCTTTCTGGGTCTTTTTCCTGATCCAGGAGAAAATTAACTGAGTCTGGTACCCTTTTAAGTCTGATTAGAGACATTTACTGTCTATTCCCTCCGAAGCCTGCTACCCGGAGGCGTCAACTGAATAATAAGAACCTTGATCTCTACAACCCCTTATCTTTTCTTTTTTTTTTTTTTTCTTTTTTTGAGCCCAGACTGGAATGCAGTGGCATGATCTCAGCTCACTGTAACCTCTGCTGCTGGGTTCAAGCAATTCTCCTGCCTCAGCATCCCAAGTGGCTAGAACTACAGGCATGCACCACCACACCCAGCTAATTTTTTATACTTTTAGTAGAGACAGGGTTTCACTAGGCTGGTCTCAAATTCCTGACCTTGTGATTCCCCCACCTCAGCCTCCGAAAGTGCTGGGATTATCGGCATGAGCCCTGGCACCTGGCCTTACAACCCCTTATCTTAACCCAGGCACTCCCTTCTATTGATTCCAAGGTCTTTAGATAATAACATAATTCATAACAAATGATTTTCAGCTGTCAATCAGAAAATCTTTGAATCCACCTACGATCTGGAAGTCCCTCTCCTGCCACCTCTTCCTACTTCAAGTTGTCCTGCCTCTCTTCGAACCAATGTACATTCTTTTTTTTTTTTTTTTTTTTTTTTTTTTTTTTTTTTTTGAGATGGAGTTTCACTCCTGTTACCCAGGCTGGAGTGCAATGGCGCGATCTCGGCTCACCACAACCTCCGCCTCCTGGGTTCAAGCAATTCTCCTGCCTCAGCCTCCTGCGTAGCTGGGATTACAGGCACGTGCCACCATGCCCAGCTAATTTTTTGTATTTTTAGTAGAGACAGGGTTTCACCATGTTGACCAGGATGGTCTCGATCTATTGACCTCGTGATCCACCTGCCTCGGCCTCCCAAAGTGCTGGGATTACAGGCTTGAGCCACCGCGCCCGGCTCCAATGTACATCTTACATGCATTTGTTGATATCTTACATCTCCCTAAAATGTATAAAACCAAGCTGTAGCTTGATCGCCTTGGGCACATGTTCTTAGGATCTCCTGGAGCTGTGTTACAGGCCATAGTCACCCATAGTTAGCTCAGAATAAATCTCTTCAAATACTTAGAGTTTGACTCTTTTCATCAACAGGGTTTGGAGTAACAGTATCCCTTTTCTTCAAAATCATGTCTTCCTTGGCCACTTAGGAAATAGCTCATGTTCTGAGCAGCAACTTTGCAGTGGTGTGACCATGGCTTACTGCAGCCTCCAACTCCTGGGCATAAATGATCCTCCTGCCCCAGCCTCCCAAGTAGCTAGGACTACAGGTGCACACCATCATGTTGAGCTAATTTTTTAATTTTTTTGGTAGTAATGAAGTCTTGCTATGTTGCCGAGGCTGGTCTTGAACACCTGGACTCAAGCAATTCTCCCACCTCAGCCTCCCAAAGTGCTGGGATGACAGGCATGGGCCACCACATCTGGCCTGGCAGTAACATTCAAGTGATGGGAAAGAAGCCCTTTGTAAATAAATAGAACACATTTCACTGTATCTTATTCCCGTTCCCTCAGCTGGAGTGTTGTCATTTTAATGTATCCGACTGTATTGTCATCCTCAATTTCTAGCCCAGTAATAAAGCGAAGGAGGATGAAAGGTGGCACTTCCTCTGCAGCTGTGACATTTTTTCAAAACACTCATGACCCTCTGGCCAGCCTGTCATCTCGCTTCTGTGATGTTTAGTTAAGGATGGACTCTGGATTCAGACTATCCGGGTTTGTATCTCAACTTTGATTGAGTCTGTTAGCTGAGGGACAGCTTAGAAGTGTAAATAACTTGTAGCGTTACTTCCCCTCTCCGTGCTGCTTTCATTTTCTTCCCAGGAAAATGAAGGTAACAGTACCTACCTCGTAGGGTTGTTTGGAGGCACAAGTGAGAATGTGTGCAAAGGGGACGAAGATGTGCCGGCACTGCTAGGAAACGCGGGGGAGGTTTTTGCTGCTTGTGTTACTGCTGGGATTCTCAATTCACCTAGTGAGCACCAGGAACAAAAACTGGTCATGCTGGGCCAGGCACGGTGACCCACACTTGTAATCCCAACACTTTGGGAGGCCAAGGAGGGTGGGTCCCTTGAGGCCAGGAGTTCAAGACCAGCCTGGCCAACATGGTGAAACCCCGTCTCTACTAAAAATACAAAAATTAGCCAGGCATGGTGGTGCATGCCTGTAATCCCAGCTACGAGGGAGGCTGAGGCACAAGAATGACTTGAACCCGGGCGGCGGAGGTTGCAGTGAGCCAAGATCACACCACTACCCTCCCACCTGAACAACTGAGCTAGAAGCTGTCTCAAAAAAAAAAAAAGAAAGAAAGAAAAGAAAAACTGTCCATGCTGATGCTTTTACATAGCCCACCTGTGGGACAGGATGGACATATTAATCCTATTTAATTAGGGAACGAGATCTAAGACAAATGCAGCATTTTATTGCAAGTGAATTTGTAACCAGGAAGACCAATTCACAGGGACTAACCTTAATGGGCCAGTATTCTACCAATACACGGATATTTGCCATCCCAAATACATTATCTCATATGATTTTTCTCTTTCTAGTAAATAGTAGTTTCTAATATTTTGGGTCTTGGACTCCTTTAAAAAACCTGATGAAGCCAGACATGGTGGCTTGTATCTCCAGTCCTAGCTACTGGGAAGGCTGAGATGGGAGAATTGCTTGTGCCCAGGAGTTTCAGACCAATCTGGGCAACACAGTGAGAGGCAAGACTCTCATCTATTACAAAAAAAAAAAATGAAAACTATGAGCTATGTACCCTCTGCTCAGAACAGTGCATAGTTACATATGCATAGACTATTTTGCATGCAATTGTATGAGGTTCACTGGCCTCAAGTTAGGATTCCACTGCTATGAACATGGGAGAAGTAGAAAAGAAACTTCTGGAATGGAGCTTCTTTCTAAAATTCTTTGAGGCTTATCTCCATGGTGATTGTTTCAAATGTCAGGTTCTAGGGCCACACTTTCATAAGATGAACCTTGGGATTCAATTATTTTTTCCATTATTTTTAACTTCTCTTGCAGTGGTTCTCAGCCTTAGTTCTATGTTTGAATCACATACGGACATTTTGAAAAACCCCAATACCCAAGCCACCCCCTAGATCAATTAAGTCAGATTATCTGGAGGATGTGACCAAGGCATCAGTAACGTTTAAAACTCCCCAGATGATTTGAGTGTTGAGAAACACAGCTCTACTGCCTCTTTTTAATTAAGAGAATAATTCAGTGGATCTGGGCCTTCCAGCCCCCTTCAAATCCCCGTCTTTCTTGAACTCCTGGACTCTTTGAACAAATCTTTTCTGTGTAGGGTATGCCATGTTTCTCTTTAAGCTAATAACTGGCTTTCATCTCCTGTTAGTATGTCACAAAGAAGTGTATTGTTCAACTACCACTTAAGAAAGACTTCGTTTAACTCAGAGCTTATGATAAGGAGAAAAAGAAGCAGAAAGAAAAGCAAAAGCTGCTCGGGATTACGAAACCCCATCCAATCTCATGAGTATGCTCTACCAAAAGAGCCAAAGCCACAGAGGAAGTGGTGGCAAAAATAAATAAATCAATAAAGATGATTTTGAAGAGGTAGATGACTCAATGAAATCTGCATAAGTGGAGAAGTCCAGAGAGACGAGGCAGAAACATCTAAGCGTGAAGTTCCTTTCGTTGTAGGAGGTAAAGATAGAATAGGTGGGATTTGAGTAGGCCCGAGATCAATTCTTTTGTCCAGTAGCATCATCATTTTAGAGCTAGAAGAGACCACTGAGATTCACTAGTCCTCTTTCTCCCTGCCCTGACCAGCTGAGGCCTCAGACAGAGACATCACCAACCTGAAAAGACAACCCAGGTTGGTGATATCTTTGAGATCTCAGTTGGTTGGGGTAGGGATAGGGGCAGGCACAGCTTGGTCTCCTCCGTGTCGTGTTCTTCCACCTTCCACGATGCAGGGCTGACAGAGGCTCCTAAGACCCTCTAGGTGACACTAGGTGAGCAGAGAAAGCTAACAGAATATGCTAATAAGCTGATCCTTTTTTTTTTTTTTTTTTTTTTTTTTTTTTGGTGTAAACCTAGACACTTTTAAGGGTAAAGGAGAGGGCTTAGTGCATTGTGATGCTATAATAATACCATAAGCTGGGCCGGGCGCGGTGGCTCAAGCCTGTAATCCCAGCACTTTGGGAGGCCGAGGCGGGTGGATCACGAGGTCAAGAGATCGAGACCATCCTGGTCAACATGGTGAAACCCCGTCTCTACCAAAAATACAAAAAATTCGCTGGGCATGGTGGTACGTGCCTGTAATCCCAGCTACTCAGGAGGCTGAGGCAGGAGAATTGCCTGAACCCAGGAGGCGGAGGTTGCGGTGAGCCGAGATCGTGCCATTGCACTCCAGCCTAGGTAACAAGAGCGAAACTCCGCCTCAAAAAAAAAAATAAATAAATAAATAAATAATACCATAAGCTGGGCAGCTTATGTGCAACAGAAATTTACTTCTCACAGTTCTGGAAGCTGGGAAGTCCGAGATCAAGCACTGGCCAATACCTGCTTTCAGGCTCATAGATGGCACTGTCTGTGTCCTCATATGTGGGAAGGGGCTGGCTAGCTCTCAGGGGTTTCTTTCATAAGGGCACTAATCCCATTGATGAGAGCTCCGCCCTCCTGACCTAATCATCTCCCAAAGGCCTTACCTTACAATACCATGATCTTGAAGGTTAGGATTTCAGCATATGAATTTGGTTCTGGGTTGGGGGCAGGGAAGGGACACAAACATTCGGATCATCTCATCTCAGGAGACAACAGTTAAACACAGACTTCTCTCTAAAATCCATTTGCTATCTTTCTTCACTTTTCTTTTTTTTTTTTTTTAAGCTCCATGTTACATATGCTGACATTTGATCTCTCTTCACTTTTACATAATCTGTCACCTTATTGATACTTCTACCATCAATATTACCTCTATGAAATAAGAGTGGCTCTTAGTAGCTTTACAGTGACCGTCAACTCACCTGTGGGTTCTTCCTTGGTGAAGTCTGAGCTGTCAATCAAAAGAAACGTTTCCTGGTTCTGACTCCTGTGACTTCCCTCATCTGGATCCAAGCATTCCTGTAGAGTAGCCCCGTGGACTTCTGGGAGATGGGCTTCACAAACACACCTGCAGTGGGAATAAGGTCTCAGACGTGTGTGTTCGTCCCCCTCTCCTCTTTCCTCCTGTGGAGAGTTTCTGCCTGTGAACCCTCCACTCTGCCTGGGGCCTCTCTGAGCTGACTTCCCTCTTTCCCAGACAAGCAGAGTTGCTTCCCAGGTGAGCACAATATTTCTCCTTCCCTCAATAGATTTTTTTCCTTGTTGAAAAGGCAGTGCTTTGATTTCTGTGACTTTTTTGCTTGTTAAAAGACAGGCCTGTCCTCTTTCCATAGAGGCCACAGTTTAGTTTGGACTGGATTTAGAATCCACCAAATGTTGATCACCAGCAACTATAGCACCTCTAGTCAGTTTTCTGTAGGTGCTGTTCTTAAGTTCCTGTGTTAACTATGTACTCTTCTGGAACCTTCTAAGAACAGAGTATCATTTCTTTCTTTCTTTTTTTTTTTTTAATTGAGCCAGGGTCTTGCTCTGTCACCCAGACTAGAATGCAGTGGTGCAGTCATGGCTCACTGCAGACTTCACCTCCTGAACTCACGCAGTCTTCCCACCTCAGCCTGTAAAGTAGCTGGGACTACAGGTGCATGCCACCACACCCAGCTAATATTTGCATTTTTTGTACACATTGGGGTCTCACTTTGTTGCCCAGGCTGGTCTCAAACGCCAGGGCTTAAGTGATCCACTGGTCTCTGCCTCCCAAAGTGCTGGGATTATAGCTGTAAGCCACCACACCTGACCTAAGCAGCATTTTCTTAAATGAGAGAAATGCTGTTTTCCAATGGGCTAGTTACAAATCTCTCCTGTACCACCTGGATTTTTCCCCAGGGACTGCAAGGTAGTTACCAGACTCCAAGATACTTGGTAAGCCTTTTTATGATCCTTCTAATATGAAGTGAATTCCTGCTACAAAACTCTTGAGATTGTGGCTTTGGCGACTCCATTTCCAAATCAAAATAGGCACCAATCAGGAACAGGATTCAATTAAGATTACACGATCCTTATGACATTTAGATATATTTCAGTTACCAGTACTTTCTATTCACTCAAGTGACTGCTGCTTCATCTTCAGCTCTCCTAACATGACAGCTGACTCATGCAATTATCTGAGTTCTTTGTGGCTTACCCACCATTGGCGCTCTTCAGTCTGCTGTCACTGTAGGCTCTTGTGATGTGGAAGGACCTTACGCCCACTTATTCTTGGACATGTCCGTACTTGAGCTGTAGCACTGTCTCCCTGACTTCAGTGGAAATGTTACTGCCTTATCATGTGGCCTTGATGTTTATTAGCCTCCCACCTTTGACACAAGGCAGTATTTTCCGCTGGATAACTTGCTTGAGACCATGAAGCCTGTTGTGATAAAAGAGGTTACATTATGGAAGTGGGTGCCCATGTCAGAGGAAAATCTTAGGTTTGGAAAGAACTCTGGCAGGAACATAGGTGGGATACTCTATAGAATCCTCATGTGACCTTCACAAAAAAAAAAAAAAAAAAAAATCATACATTTTTCCTTCTGCAACTTGGTAGGGACTGAGAACTTTGCTGTGGTGGAGGAGGTTAGATTGTGGAGGTGGGTGCTTCAAATAGCATTTGCAAGGTGGTGTCTCATCTAATTTCCCTTGCTGAGAGCAACTTGAAGTCTAACTTTTGTTAGAGCTTTATTGCCTTTCAAATTAAGAGGTTATTACATTTAAATTTTTATTGCAAAGCTACCAACAAACCATGTCAGAGAGGTTTTTGCAGATCTGTTAGGCGTAAGCTGGATTTGATTCATTAAGCTTTCAATTTTCTCTAAGACTGTGTTCCAGTGTTTGTGGAAGCATTCATAACCTTTTTAGGGCGGGATCGGGGGAGTCTGTTCTAAAGATGAGGGTACAGTAAAGTTATACTAAGACATTTGGGGACCTCATGGGTGAGTTTGCGTATTTCATCCCTAAGGAGTTTTTACTTTGCCAGTTAATAGTTTCTTTTTAAAAATGTGTTCAAGGATACCTCTTCTGGATCAGAGTACAGTACAAACATAAACAGTATGGAGTAAGCAGCTTGGTGGGATAATGCAAGAAGCATTAGATTGAGTGGATTGACAGCCAAAGACTGGGCCTCTGCCCCGTGTAGCTGAATGAACTGCATGCAGGCTACCAGCCTTTAATAACAAATGCCTTAATCTTTTAAAACCCCTGTTTCCTCACTTCTCTTAGGAAGGTCTTTGAGATTATGCACGTGACAAAGTCAATAGACTGGCCGAATGCAGAATATTACTGTTGATTTTGTTATAATAATATTTGCAACCTGAATAATGGTAAAAATGGAAGTGGGCAGGGCTTTTGGCTCACTCCAAAATTTTGAAAGTGAACTGAGGAAGACCTGCATTGACATCCCTTTCCCCCATATGTCCAGGGGCATCCAGTGCTCAAGGTAGCCTCCATCAGTGTTGGGCCAGGCCTGGTGTTCCCACGTGCTGTAGTTGAGATAGGCCTTTGTGAAGTGTACGCCAGTATCAAAGGCTAATTCCCAGATGGTTAAGTGGCCACTGAATTTTTGTTGCTCTTAGGGGTCTAGAAGTAACATGGACTGGACTTGGACATGATGGAACTGGATGCGGTAATCCATATGAAAGAACTCATAGATTCTTGAGTTTATCAGACCCAATGGCTAGTGCAAAACTGATGAGTAGAAGATCAGGCAGAGGCACATCACAGAATCTAGTATTTAGGATTGAATGCCCTGTAGCTAAGACTGTGTTTACATAAGGCACTGGGGCTCATGGAAGTATTGTCTCATCAGTGTTGTCCATGAGTCCAGTGGAATAATGAAGGACAGTGCAGAATCTCCAGGCACGGGGTATTGGGAGAGCTATTAGCACTGAAGAACTGCCCGTGACTTGCCACAGAATGCCCTGAGCTAGACGTAAGTGAATAATGGCAAGAAACAATAAACCGCATGTAATGGATGTCCAAAATTAGGTCAAAGTGCAGAAACAATAGCTTAAGTAAGTCCCAAAGTGCATTATCAAGCATTGGGGAAGAGCTATGGGCTGACTTCTCGGGGAAATATGGGAGCAAATACTAGCTGGTAGTACAGTTAGAAATGCAAGGAACAACCTGTAGCATATCCAAATAGATCTTTATTGCCACGCAAAAGCAATGTTTATTTGAAAGCATGGATTTGTTTTGATGTCAGTGGGTTGGTCTTCATTCGTGACTATGCATATTCTAACATCACTATTTCACCATCTCAGGAGGAAAAAGGTTCACAACCAATGCACAGGCATATTTCAGGGAACATCCTAAAATTGAAATTTTAAAATAAAATGGTCAGAGTCATCGTGGAAAGGAAGGTCATCGTAAATGGAACATGCCAGTGAAAGGAAATGCTTTAAGGTAAAAATATGCTGATTAGAGAGGAAGGAAGGCTGAGTATAACTGTGGGCAGAGATTTATACATGTGGAAGTCAATGAATCCACAGGCAATAACGGGCTGGTAAATGTTTGATAAACAGATTTCTGGGAGTGTGGGGGAGCCCTAATTCTAGCCTTTGTTGATTTCTGAGGTGTCAATATTCCCACCGTAACTAATTTCCACCGTACAGATAAAATAGATGTGACTAACCCCAAGAGCATAGATAATAGTAAAATACAGTAAAATAATTAGGAAGTGATGGGTTTTGAATATTTATTACCTTTGTTTATAATATAATTTACTTATAACTTTATATAATTTTTTATTAATGGTCTGTTTTTAACAACCAGCTCACAAAATTCCTAAAAATGTCACAATCATCTCTTTTGAGCTAGTATGAACTAGCTCTAGCACACCACTGACTATCAGTAAAAGGGCATCGGAGCATCTTTGGGGAAAGATGAGAAAGGAACCAGACGCAGTGGCTCGTCCTAAGTATTAGATTCTATGATGTGCCTCTCAAGCAATCTACTTGCCTCAGCCTCCTAAATCACTTGAGTTCAAGAGTTCAAAACCAGCCTGGGCAACATGGTGAAAACTTATCTCTACCAAAAATACAAAACAATTAGCTGGGCATGGTGATGCTGGCCTGTGGGTCTCAGCTACTCAGAGGCTGAGGTAGGAAGAGAGGTTGAGCCTGAGAGGCAGAGGTGGCAGTGAGCTGATATTGCACCACTGCCCTCCAGCCTAGGTGACAGAGTGAGACTCTGTCTCAAAAAGAGAAAAAAAGAGAAAGGAATAGCCGTGAAATGTTTTGTTACTTATGAGGAAAAGATAAAGGTGGATTTCGATTATTTTTCATGTAAGTTAATACATAACTGTAGAATGATTTTACCCAAATAATGCTCATTACTGATCATCTTTTGTCCCATAGGCATGAGAAATGCTTTGTATTACGGCTTATCTGCCGCAGATTTACCATGTACATTAAAAAATCATATAATGAAGAATGTTTTACACCTAGTGTTGTCCAACTTTTTGACTGTAAAACTTTTTTTTCCCCCAGAGAATACTTAATATCTCATGGCAAATAGATTAAGAAACTGCTTGGTGGGTTGGCTGTAAGTATCCTGTCCCTCAACCTTTGTTATTAATGACTTCAGACACTTTGTAGTGTGTTGATCTAATATTTCATACCATAGAAGATAGGCTAAGTCAGTGATTCTCAAATTTGACCACACATCAGATTCCTCTGGAAGCTTCTTAAAAGACCTATTGAGGGCCAAGTACGGTGGTTCACACCTGTAATCCCAGCACTTTGGGAGGCCAAGGCAGCGGATCACCTGAGGTCAGAAGTTCGAGATCAGCCTGACTAACATGGAGAAACCTAGTCTCTATTAAAAATACAAAATAGCTAGGCATGGTGGTACTTGGTTGTAATCCCAGCTACTCAGGAGGCTGACACAGGAGAATTGCTTTAACCTGGGAGGTGGAAGTTGCAGTGAGCCGAGATCGCACCATTGCACTCCAGCCCGGGCAACGAAAGAAATCCTGTCTCAAAAAAACAAACAAAAATAAGATCCACTGAATTAGAATCTTCGGAGTTGGGGCCCAGGCAGATCTCTCTTTAAAATGTTCTTCTCATCATTCAACTGTAAACATAAAACAAAATTTTTTTTTAAAAGTTCTTCACATCAGACAAGGTTACTACCCATAAGATTTTTGGCAATACTTTTTCCTAGTAACTTGTCCATGTGCTTTGAAAGAGTACAAATTGATTGATTGACTGACTGAGAAAGAGTCTTGCTCTGCAGTCCAGGCTGGAGTGCAGCAGTGCAATCACAGCTTACTACAGCCTTTCCTCCCTGGCTCAGACTACCCTCGCACCTCAGCCTCCCAAGAAGCTGGAACTACAGGCATATATTACCATGCTAATTTTCGAACAAACTTTGTAGAGATGAGGTCTCCCTATGTTGTTCTGGTTGGTCTTGAACTCCTGGGCTCAAGAGATCCTCCTGCCTCAGCTTCCCAAGCTGCTGAGATTACAGGCATGTGCTGCCGCACCTGACTGACTGTAAATTTGTGAGCATGTAGTATGGCTGTTATTAAATTGTGAATTCAGGAGATTTTACATGTAAGAACTTGTCAATATTTTAAGATTATATATTTGAAATCCTCTTTTTTAAATAATATATATATATTTTTTTAATTTTTTCATAGAGACAGGGGTCACTATATTGTCCAAACTGGTCTTGAACTCCTGGGCTCAAGTGATTCTCCTGTCTCGGCCTCCTAAAGCGCTACAATTACAGGCATGAGCCACCATGCTCAGCCAGAAATCTTCTGTCAAAAAACGTTTTGCCACTAAATTTTAAACTGAAGTCCTTAATTCTCTAGAAATAATTACAACTACATGGCTTTTTAGATATTCTGTACAAACTGTTTTTATCGAATAATAAAAAATAAAATCTCAATAATGAAGGAAATAGTTAATACAGAATAACATAAAACCTTATATGTGTTTGTTCAACTATTTACCAAATTCCTACCATGTTCTAGGGACTATGTATCAATTTATAAAAAATGAGCTATTGGGAGAAAGGTTAGAGAGATGTGTGTTAACAGCTGTGGATGGAAAAAGGCTCAGATCATAATACAAGGAGCTGCAGCCTGGGTGACTGTCAAATCCAAGGAAGTCTGGTTTCCAGAAGAGAACAGGTGACTGTTTCGCTCAGGTGTAACTGTATAATCATCAGGCCTGAATCATTATATTTAGTTGTGGGCATCACTATTTGAGGCATTCGGAATAAGTACACTGTTTGTAGAGGTTATACGCAAGGTGATATGACCTTCATGTTCACATTGAAGAGGGTTCGGGTGGGAGAGCCAGGGTCTGCAGTATAAAGTTGCAGTGAACATTCATACCATGATATTCAAGGTATTCATTTCAATACAATGTACAATGTAAGGCAGGATTACCTCGTGATTATAGTTCTCTACAAATAGAATGTGTCTCAGTTCTCGGTTACTTGGAAGTTTTTTTTTTTTTTTTTTTTTTGAGGCGGAGTTTCGCCCTTGTTACCCAGGCTGGAGTGCAATGGCGCGATCTCGGCTCACCGCAACCTCCGCCTCCTGGGCTCAGGCAATTCTCCTGCCTCAGCCTCCTGAGTAGCTGGGATTACAGGCACGTGCCACCATGCCCAGCTAATTTTTTGCACTTTTAGTAGAGACGGGGTTTCACCATGTTGACCAGGATGGTCTCGATCTCTCGACCTCGTGATCCACCCGCCTCGGCCTCCCAAAGTGCTGGGATTACAGGCTTGAGCCACCGCGCCCGGCTACTTGGAAGTTTTAAGCCAAGGCTGAATGAGCACTGAAGGACATGTTACAAAAGGAATTTAAGTATCCACTATGAGAATTGGGTTACTTAATGCCTGAACTTCCTCCCAACCTTAAGCCTGTGTGTTTCTGCTATACATGCATGAAACACACACTTGTGTAATGGCTAATAAACTTAAATGCCACCTAAAACATCTGCAGCATGAGCCTGGTGTGATGGCTCATGCCTATAATCCCAGCACTTTGGGAGGCCAAGGCAGGTGGATTGCATGAGCTCAGGAGTTCGAGACCAGTCTGAGCAACACAGTGAAACCCCGTATTGATCAAAAATACAGCCAGGCATGGTGGCTTATGCCTATAATCCCAGCACTTTGGGAGGCCGAGGTGGGCAGATCATGAGGCCAGGAGTTCAAGACCAGCCTGGCCAACATGGTGAAACACTATCTCTACTAAAGATACAAAAAAACAGCGGAGCATGGTGGCAAATGCCTGTAATCCTAGTTACTGGGAGGCCAAGGCAGGAGAATTGCTTGAACTCGGAAGGTGGAGGTTGCAGTGAGCTGAGATTGTAGCATTGCACTCCAGCCTGGGCAACAGGGCGAGACTCTGTCTCAAAATAAAAAAAGAAAAAAATTAGCTGGGGTGTGGTAGTACACAACTGTGGTCCCAGCCACATGGGAGGCTGAGATGGAAGGATCACTTGGGCCTGGGAGGTCAAGGCTGCAGTGAGCCATGATTGTGCCACTGCACTCCAGCCTGGGGGACAGACTGAGATCCTACCTCAACAACAACAACAACAACAAATCTGCAGCATGGATGTACACTCATTCTTCAAACAAATAGGCTATTTGGATAACAGTTTGTTTATATTATAGGACATTTCTGATCATTGAATAAGCCATAGTGAAAATACATTCAGAGATAATGTTTAATTTCACAAAGTTTGCATTTTATACCAAAGAGATTTCAGGTTATATACTTACAGGAGGTACCTGCTACAAAAGTATAACACAACATTTGCGGTATCAATTTACAAACAGAAGGTAATTACATGAACTTACCAATGTTGCCTTCGTCTTTAAATATACACACTTAAAAGACAAAGACAAAATATTTCTCTATTTTATACTAAAACCATGGATTAAGTCACATCTGTTCATACAGTTATAACGGACTACAACTTTCACTTTAAGGTAGAAAATCGGTAGCATAGATGTTATCAGGTTTTAATACCAGCATTAGAATAGACTTTTATAATTAAGTTTATTCTTTCCCTTCAATATACGTTAATTAGAAAATATTTTAGAGGAACTCCAGTGTCAAAGGTGAATAAATTACCCATTGTGTCATTGTCCGGAGACATTACTGAGAACACCTTGGTGCATTTCCTTCCTGTCTCTTTCAGCTGTACGTATTTTGTGTTTGTTTGTTGTACATTCTTATGATCATATTGTATCTATATTTCATATCCTGCTTCTAAGGTACAAGCAATGTCCTCTGTTTTCACAAATGTTTGATTACGTAGTAATCCACCTGGTAGATTCACTATCATTTTTGTGTTTATAGTGTACGATATCTGAGTTCTCTTATAGTGCGTTCTATACTTTGAATATTATGGTACGAATTGTCTTTATTGTCTAGACTCTGCAGAATTTTAGAAAACTGACTTCCAGGCCAAATGTATAGCTATTAAAAAAGGAGGTCAAATACAGTGGTTCACAGCTGTAATTCTAGCACTTAGGGAGTCTGAGGCTAGTGGATCACTTGAGGCCAGATGTTCAAGATTAGCCTGGCCGACATGGCAAAACTCCATCTCTACTAAAAACACAAAAATTAGCCAGGTATGTTGTCACATGCCTATAATCCCAGCTACTTGGGAGGCAGAGGTAGGAGAATCACTTGAACCCTGAAGACGGAGGTTGTAGTAAGCCAAGACTACACCTCTGTACTGGTCAACAGAGCGAAACTCCATCTCAAAAAAAAAAAAAAAAAAAAAAAAGTATGTAAAAAACTGACAGCTGCTTGTATCTTTCCCTGTAAAGCCCTTGCAATTGCTTCAGGTCAGATGGCATAGCTATGGTGGGTTTGCCAAAATTCTAAACTGTAATCATTTTTAATCAGGGACCTCTCCTCTTACCCTTGAGTTCATGGACTTTCCTGGACACCCCTCGATCTAATCACCTAAAACAGAAAAGAAGCTGAAAAGAGCCAATTCTCATTTACTATGTGTTTGCGTGTGGTGGCGGCGGAGGGGGGGTAAGGGGGGTGGGGGGATGGTGTTCATCTCGACTCCAAACATCCTTCATCAAGGAAAAGAGTAACTTTCAAATGTTTATCCTTTAATCATTTAGTGTACTTTAAAAAGCTATTTTGCAGTAACCCATGGCTAAGTCCTGTTGGCTTCTTCCTGCTGGTGAGATTGTGAGTAGCTTTAGTACCTCTCAGCTCAGATCCAAAGCAGAACACTTCCAAGACAGATAGACTGCCTAGAACCTTACCAGGAGACTCCAGAGGGAGTTTTCCACCTGTTTGTGCCTAAGCTGAGTTCTGCAGGAAACTATTAGTTTGTACATCATATATGTGGTCAGGTGTGGAAGTTCTGGCTAGAGGCTCACGCTAAAGAAAACTTGTATCATAGCATGTGGATTAGGGAATGGTGTCCAATGGGATCCTCTTGGATAGTATGTATTCAGGAGACAAAGGACCAGGTGAAAGTAGTTGGGATGAATCTATCTATAAGCTACTTACATATTTAACCAACTGTTGCCTGACAAATGTAGATCGGGATAACCGAGACCACTGTAAAACACCTTTCTTCCAGAGTTAAGGGTAAGTGACAACATTCACGATATGGTTTCAAGCCAGAGAGATTTATTCATTCATGCATTAATTCCACAAATTATGCGGCTGGTGTATGGCCATCAATTACACACTCCTACCCTCAAATAACTCAGTGTAGTAACAGACAAATATTTAGATAATTTGAGCGTGGTCTAGAATGACAGAAGTGCATTGGATTTTACGAGAATATTGAGTGAGAATGCCCAGCCCAACTTAACGTGGGTAGGAAATGGGGAACAATGTCAGAGAAGCCTTCCTGGAGGATGTTACATTGGAATTGGTTTTTAAAGAGCAGTAGTTTTACTGGCTGAGAAAGGAAGAAGGATGGGTGTGTGGGAGTGTTGGGGTGGGGATAGCAGGATATGTGGGACTGTTAGGGTACGGGTGGCAGGTGAGTGGATGGTGGTGTTCAGGAAAGGGACAGCATCAACCACGACATGGAGGGGATATGGAATCAAGACTTGTGCCTGGGTTGGGCACAGTGGCTAACGCCTGTAATCCCAGCAGTTTGGGAGGCCGAGGTGGGTGGATCACGAGGTCAAGAGATCAAGACCATCCTGGCCAATATGGTGAAATCTCATCTCTATTAAAAATACAAAAATTAGCTGCGTGTGGTGGCAGACACTTGTAGTCCCAGCTACTTGGGAGGCAGAGGTAGGAGAATCACTTGAACCTGGGAGGTGGAGGTTGCAGTGAGCCAAGATGATGCCACTGCTCTCCAACCTGGTGACAGTGTAAGACTCTGTCTCAAAAAAAAAAAAAAAAAAAAAAAAAAAAAGACTTGTGCCTGGAAGCACTATGTTTGAAATGCTAAATGGGCATCTGGCAATGTCACATAGGTAAGTAGAGGTGTGTGTCTGCAGTTTCAGGGTGAGAACACAGCTGGAGATCTAAATTTAGCAGTCCCTGGTATATACATGGTATGACACGGTATTTACATGCGTGAGACTAAATGAAGTTGCTTGAAGAATGCGTAGTTACACCAGGGACCCCAGTATGGAGGCTGGGGAGACAGATCACCCTAATATTTATTTATTTGTTTGTTTGTTTGTTTGTTTATTTAGAGCCAGGGTCTTGCTCTGCTGTCCACACTGGAGTGCAGTGGCATGATCATGGCTCACTGCAGCCTCAACCTCCTGGGCTCAGGTGATACAGGTAGCTGGGACTACAGGCACATGCCACCACCGCCAGCTAATTTTATATACATATATAGTAGAGACAGGGTCTCCTTTTGTTACCCTGGCTAGTCTCAAAATCCTGGGCTCAAGTGATCCTCTTACCTCAGATTCCCAACGTGTTGGGATTACAGGTGTGAGCTACTACTCCCAGACACCACTCTAATATTTAGATGGTAGTCTAGGAGGAGGAGCCAGCAAAAGAAACCACAAGGAATGGCTAGACAGGTGGGTGGGTTGGGGGGGTGACCAATAAAGTGTCAAGGGAAACAAAATAGAGTCTCAAGAAGGAGGGATTGATAGATGATTTAGAACGCTGTTGAGAAATAGAGACAAATAAAAATAAAAACAGAGATGTGACTATTGAATTTGGTAACACAGAGATCGTTAATGACCTTGACAGAGGCCATTTCAGTGCAGTGGTAAGAGGGAGGAAAGCAGAGCCGTGTGTGGTAGCACACGCCTGTGGTCCCAGCT
The DNA here is from genome assembly GCF_048565385.1 of Saimiri boliviensis. Taxonomy (NCBI): domain Eukaryota; kingdom Metazoa; phylum Chordata; class Mammalia; order Primates; family Cebidae; genus Saimiri; species Saimiri boliviensis. The sequence continues at coordinate 101,515,817 of NC_133461.1, forward strand.
TCTAGGGTGGCTGAGGCAGGAAGATTGCTTCAGCCCAGAAGTTTGAGGCTGCAGTGAGCTATGATCATGCCATTGCATTCCATCCTAGGTGACAGAACAAGACTCTGTCTTTTTTTTTTTTCTTTTGAGATGGAGTCTTGCTCTGTTGCCTAGGCTGGAGTGCAATGGTGTGATCTCCACTCACTGCAACCTCTGCCTCCCGGGTTCAAGCAATTCTTCTGCCTCAGCCTCCCAAGTGGCTGGAACTACAGGCATGTGCCACCATGCCCAGGTAATTTTTTGTGTTTTTAGTAGAGATGGGGTTTGACCGTGTTAGCCAGGTTGGTGTTGATCTCCAGACCTCATGATCTGCCCGCCTCGGCCTCCCAAAGTGCTAAGATTACACCACATCTGGCCAAGACCAAGACTCTCTTTAATAGAAAAAAAAAGAATTTTTGTTGAAGAGGAAGATAGGCAGTAAGATGGACAAGAGCAGCCTTTGACTGAGCTAGCGGGTGTTGTGGCTCCTCTTCCTAAGGGCCATTCTGATGAAAGGGAGGTGGCTTATGGTCCTCTGACAACGCTGCCCATGGCCCAAAAAGAGCCAGGTCACTTACACCAGGGTGCTAGGGCACACTGGCTCTTGATTATCAGAGCCACGTCAGCCCATTCCACAGGCATGCAATACCTCGAGGCTCCAAATAATGTTCTTAAAACAGCACCTGGCACGTAGTCGGTGCTATATGAATTTTTGTTATAATTATACCAGTTTCTAGGCAAGCTTTATGGGCTTCTAAGAACAAATCGTTTATGTAAACCAAATCATTTTCAGGATGTGTAAAGTCTATATTCTTTTTTTCCGTCTGTCTTTCTGTCTCTCTCTCTCTCTCTCTCTCTCTCCTCTTTCTGGGTTCTGGTTAGGATGGAGAGCTCTCCCTGGAGAGTCTAGGATAGAACCACCAAAGAATGGTTGAGCAAACAAAAAGGAAAATAACTGACGGCATATCTAGAGAAACACATTTATGAAAATACCCAAATTGAAGAAAATACATCATACAGTGCATTAAAGTTTTGCTACCTGTTATACAGGTAGCCAAAAGATGACAGATAAAGGGTGGATTTTTGGTTTTGGTTAATTCATTCGGTTCATTCATTGGTTAATTCATTTCATGCAGAAATGGAGGAATGATCATGCAGTAGTGCAGTTGAACCTTTGGAGGAATTTCAGGTATTGTGTTACAGTTCCACTGCTTTAGAAATCAAGAATATGGTAGAAAGTGGAGATGGTGGGGGCCAGGCACAGTGGCTCATGCCTGTAATCCCAGCACTTTGGGAGGCTGAGGCGGGCGAATCACGAGGTCAGGAGATGAGACCATCCTGGCTAACACGGTGAAACCCCGTATCTACTAAAAATACAAAAAATTAGCTGGGTATGGTGGCATGTGCCTGTAGTCGGGAGGCTGAGGCATGAGAATCCCTTGAACCTGGGAGGCATAGGTTGCAGTGAACTGAGATGGCGCCACTGCACTCCAGCCTGGGCGACAGAGTGAGGCTCCGTCTCAAAAAAAAAAAAAAAAAGTGGCGATGGTGGAGGGGATGTATAAATGCCTTAAACTCCCCCTTCTTGGTCTCCAAACGCCTTTATCACTCCATTCAGCCTTAGGCCAAATTCTGGATGCTTTTGCAGGTGGTTTTCATGTGTAAAACGTGCATATCTATCTCCTAGGAGTATTGTGGAGATGGAATGAGATATGTAAAGTGTGCCGTATATAGCAACTGCATCATTAGAGCATCTTTCAGCCGAAGTGCACATCCCCTCTTAGCTGATGACTGGCATTTCCCGTTCATTTTTTTCCTTCTACCTCTTAACCTTACTGACGATGCTTTCAATACAAATCTAATAATAACGGCAACTAACATTTATCATGTGCTCAAATTAAGTCATTTCATCTCGCCAACAATCCTATCAGGTAGGGCTGTCATCTTCATCTGCTGAGCCTTGGAATCACATTAGGCAGCCTGGCTTCAGAGCCCAGCTCTCTTTTTTTGTTTTGTTTTGTTTTAGATTTGACAGGAACGCATTCTATCTCCCAGGCTGACAGCTCACTGCAGCCTTGACCTGCTGGGCTCAAGCAATTCTCCCATCGCAGCCTCCTGGTAGCTGAAACTGTAGGCACGCCATCATACCTGGCTAATTAAAAAAATTTTTTTTTTTTTTTTTTTTGTAGAGATGGGTCTCCCTATTTTCTCCAGGCTGAACTTGGAACTCCTGGCCTCAAGCGATCCTCCAGCCTCGGCCGTCCAAAGTGCTGGCACTACAGGCCTGAGCCACTGCGCCCCGCCCTGAGCCCAGCTCTTAAGCACGGATTCCACCATGTTTATTTAGCTGGAGAGACCCAAGCTACTTCTTGGGCCATACCCTTCTCATCGCAAATTCAGGTTTCTGTGAGAAACCACCCTTAGTGGCCGCAGCGCCCAGGATTCCCGCTCTGGTTCCTGGGGCCCACGCGAAGGTAATTTAATGCACCCCAATGGAACCAGCCCAAGCGCGTCCCTCTGAACCCCGTGAACTTTCATCCCGGCTGAGCAGCGAGTCTGCACGGCTGTCCCTTCCTTGGTGGCCTCAGGGCCGACGCAAAGCGACACTTTCCTAAGTAGCCATACGAATATTTTCAAAAAAGGCACAGGACCCCAAGAATCCGTGCAGAAGAGCACGTGAACTGCACAGCTGAGCCCGCCCCGGAGCCCTGGCGCTAGCGCGAGGGGCTGGGACACCGCGAGGCGCAGACGGCCGCGGCCTGGCGCAGGAGGAGCTGGCGGAGGGGGCGCCACCGCGAGACGCGGGCGCGGCGCAGGCTGCGCGGCCAGGACGCCGAGGGCGGGGCAAGAACGCAGCAGGAAGGGGGCGTGGCCAGGAGCCCGCCCCGCCGCTCCCCCGCCCCTCCCCCTCCGCTCTCCGCCCCAGCCCGGCGGCTCCGCCCCCTCGGTGACGTCACTGGCCAGGCCAGCCGGCGCCATTTTGAAAGTGGAGTCGCCTGCCTCTGCCGCTGCCGCCGCCGCCGTCGCTGTCGTAGCCGCCGCCGCCGCTGCCGGAGAAAGAGCACGAGCGGGGAAGCCCTAGAGAGAAATCTAGCATCCTGCCGGCTGCTCTGCCCGCCCCTCTTTCCTTTTCCCCCAGCCCCCGTCCCCTCCCCCCGCAGGTGCCATCCGCCGCCATCCGCCCTCTCTACCCCCCCATCCCCAGGTGAGGGGGGTGAGTTCAGGAAGCGGAGACCCCGAGGAACCCCGCAGGGTCACCATTTGCAGCGCAACATGGCAGGTAAAGGAGAAATCCCCCTGGCCCCCTGACAAGGCACCGTTTCCTTCTTCCTCCCTCCATCACCCCCTAGCGACCGCCGGCGCCTCGCGCGGAGCCAAAGGGCGCCCCTCGGGTTTTAGGGAGTGGGGTCCAGGGGGGTGGGGTGGAGGCGGGGAGGGCTCCGGGGAGGCGAGTGGTCGCGGTGAGAGCCACTGGGCTTGGAGAACGGGGCTGGCGCCGTGGCGGGGGTGGGGGTGGGGTGTGCCGGCGAGCTTGGGGTGAGGCGTGGGTGGGGCGGGGTGGGGGCGCGTGCAGATTTGTCTCTCTCGCTCGCGAGCCGGGTGGATCCTCTCCCACCTCGCCCCCCGTCTTTATTTTTATTTTCTTCTGCAGGTCTTCATTTAATTTCTATTTTTCCCCCCGCTGGAAGCCTTCTTGGGTGTATAGACACATTATTTTGCACTGAGAAGGAAGAGCGCCTTACAAGTTAAAATGCAGCTGGGGGCATAGGTGTCTTTTTTTCCCCCACTGTGGATGCCAATATTTTTGAGATTGGAAGCCTAAATTTTTTTTTTTTCAAACCATTTCCTTTCCATTTTTTTTCCTCTTACCACCAAGGAGTGCAAGGCCTTTCATGTACAGCAAGTTGCATGAAAAACATAATTTCAACTTTTCCGTTTAACATGTTAGCTTTTTTGCAGATGTCCTTTTCCCAGAAGGGTTTGGTAGAGTTAGTTAAAATAGTTGCGGAGTTCGGAGATATAAATAGCAAGGAGGAGAGAGATTTAGGTAGAAGCTTTGGAGAGGAGGGGAAAGGATGTAGAGAGAAAACCAGTTTGGAAATAAATTTAGCAAGGAATAGGGGTGACAGGGGAGAGAGAAGTAATCTAACTGCCTTGAGAATTCTTTTTGTACATGTTGGTGTTGCTAAATCTTTTCCGTCACGTAGTAGAATGGGTTCCAGATTTAGATCAGTGTCTTTCTCCCCAGAGCCTCAGGACGTTTTCACCATTTCGTCCTCAGTACTTGCACATGAAATAGCAACATTCCGAGATGAGACCAGTTTTCCGTGCTGCATTCATTATTTAGAGCATTAAACCTTTTGAAAAAGTTAACATGTCGGGTTGACTTACGGTTTGCCATAAAACAAGTTGCTGGCCTTGTTGAATGATGAAATTAGATTAAAATTCTTTTGCACGAGATGACATACTAGCAAAATGAATTATTTGCCAGATCCTTTGGAGTCGAGGGATGAGGTGAAGGGAGGCAGAACAGGCTTCCTTTGACAGTCTCTTCAGCAGCATTCATTTTGGTTTCTTTTCCTCTCTGTCTGGAGCCAGTGATTTGCTGGTAATGAATGCAAAGAAATGGGTGTAGTGTTTGCTGTGTGTGCACTTTGGTGATAGGGTTCATATGAATCATTACTCCTCAACCAGGCAGTAATGTTCCCGAAGTTTTCTCTCCGTTCTATGTTTCATGGTAGTTTAACCTTATTAACTCTTCTGCAGGCTTTCTGTACACTTAAAAAGAAAACTTTTTAACTCTTGGTATTTACTTTTTTCTGGTAGGTCTTGCCTGAGTGTAAGGCTTTTACGATATTTGAGAGGAAGGGAAGCCTTGTGAACAGATGTATAATGACCATACAACATATGCCTTTAAATATTTCATACCTGGAATCTTTTTTTCTTTTTAGTACAATACCAACTCTGGGGACTAACCTGTTTCCAAACTGGTGCTCTTGGTGGTGGTTGTATGTGTGGGCAAAACTAAGCTGTTAGTATCATGATCATGCCAACCGTGGATTGTTTACGAGAGTCAACGTGAGCAGAACTCAGTTTTAATTGGTATGTTTTCTCTTTCCAGGAGCTGGAGGAGGGAATGATATTCAGTGGTGTTTTTCTCAGGTGAAAGGAGCCGTAGATGATGATGTAGCCGAAGGTAAGAAAGCATTTAATAATGCAAAATTTGGATATATAATTTTTTCAGAAATCTTTTCTGAGGGATTTCCTTGAAGCCGAGACTACTAAAAATTCAAGATGATTTTGTGTTTATTGTCCAAGAAATGTAAGAACAGTTTTATAAGTTACCTCTCTGAAATACGGCGTTAAGTTTCTTTTGTAATTTATGCCTTGTTTTTATTATTTTTTACTCTGAATTTACATGAAAGGAACGATAGATTATTAGACATACAGAATCATCACATGAAAGCTCTGAGCTCCATGTAAGGGTTTTTTTGTTATATAAATTCCACGTAGAAATAAATGGTGATGCATTTTTGTGTTTGTACATTGTTTTTAGATAAGTAAATTGAAATAGGTGCCATCAACATTTGGCTCAGAAACATTCTTAGCAGCATCTTTTATTTTTATGGGAAGATTTTTAACTTCTTTTGACTTTGCCTGGCTGTGGGAATACAATGCTGATTGGCATATTCTGTGAAGAGATGGTAGCTCAGATTATTCATTTTGTTGTCTTTCTGGTATTTAGGTGGATAAGACAGTAATTGCTATGCATATATCGCTTGTCTTCTAGAAAGCTTCTATTCTTGGTGCAGGTAGAAACTGTGTTTGATCAATTGAAGTACTTATGTCTAATTTTCTCCCCAAATTTGTTGACTGATGTGTTCCAGAAGTTTATCTGAGTTTTGAAACTTCAAGGTTGTGCATTTATTTGAGATGGTCTTAGGCAACAGAGGCATTTCTCACAAAGTAGTTGCAATATTTCATTGCTCAGAAGTGTTAAAATTTGAGCTTTAATAGTATTCTGTGTCTTGAATTACAGTAGGAATTTTCCAAACAACACTCAGATAAATTTAAACATGTACTTTTTGAGTTTTAAAAATTTGTTTGGTGAAAATTCGCAAACCTTTTTTCCCTGGATTATGTTGTCCTCATATTTCTGACCTGTCAGTAGAGTACTGTTTGTTTTGGAGATTTTTTTTTTTTTCAGGTGGTGGGTGGTAGGAGATGGCTTTGCGTTTAGCCAGCCGAATGCTTTCCTTTGCCTGTGTCGGTGTCATTCTTAATGAAGTGTCTGTTTTAGAGTGTGGTGAATCCTGTGGGAAGCCAACTGGCATATGCTAGATTTGTCATATTTTGCAGAGCTCTCATGTTCCTTTTCTGTTGGATCCTCATCTGTTTCTTAGACGAGAAACCAGTAACAAAAGAGACTGACTGATGGTCATACAAATAGTATAAATCAAGGTTTTCTGGTGAAGTCAGCAGTGTTTGACTTGTTTAGAGAAGTAAGTCCTAACTTCAAGGGAGGAGTTGTGTATTACTCATGTTGTAACTCCATTACCTGTTGAATAGTAGACACTCCAGTATTGGATCATTAGTTCTGTGCTGTTGCGTAATACTCACCAAGTTTTGAAAGTGCTGTATACTTGGAAACTGTTCTTTGGTTGAATTCCATTTGCTCCCTTAGGAAAGGTCCCCTAAATGCTGAGCACTGAGGATACTTGTCTAGAACATAAACTCTGCCCACAAGGAGCTCATAGTTTGCTTGTTAAACATTAGGCAGAAAGACCACATGACTTTTATTTAATCAGAAGAAATTGGTATTTCAAACTGAACATCATTTAACTGAAGCAAATAACTTGTGATACACAGTAAGTCCTCGCTTAATGTTGTCAGTAGGTTCTGCGACTTTAAGCAGAGAAAGCAACTTAAAACAAAATCTCTTTTTTATCAATACTAAAGATGCTGAGCAGAAAGTAACAAAAGATGCTGAGCAGAAAGCTAAGTCGAAGTTTTCAAGAACCTATTGGCCATGTAAAGTTAGCAGATAAATCAGTTACAGTTTCCCTTTGCTGATACTTAGTAGCTGCATTTTTCTACTGATTCATTAAGTAATTTTCTTTTGAGGTTGTTAAATATTATTTTAACATAAGCATATTTTTAACATCCTAAAATGCTGATACTTGGTGTGTGTGTGTGTGTGTGTGTGTGTGTGTGTGTATGTATATATACATATTTTTTTTTTTAGTTAAAATTTATCTTAGTAAAAATATGTACTTGTTCTAATAGCTACGTTATTGCTATACAAATGTATTAAGTATAAAGATCCAATTTTCAATGACATCACTTTAATTTGGGTATTTTTGCATATTAGAGTTTGCCTATTAGAGTCTTGTTTGTTTTACTAAGGGAAGCTCTGCTTTTCTGAAGTAAAGATTATTAACACATTTTCCCCCCTTGTTTACACAGATCTCTTAAACAGGTTACATGTAGGTCAACCTTTTACTCGCCTGTTTTCTGTTAATAATGTTTCTTGATTTTCTCCGTATTGTCTGTCTTTCTCCCATCTACATGCAGTTAGCTGCCAGGGCATACCATTTTTACTCTGTAATGCCTTAATCTTCTTTGCATACCTGCTTTCACCTCTGTTTGGGTTTGCACTCTTTCTCATCTGGATTGCAGTAACTTCCTAAATTATTCTCTGCTTCTTCATCCTATGTTTTGCTTCTGAGTTAATCTTAAATGCAGTCCAGTTTTGTCATTTTTCTCATAAATCTACAGTGGATCACTGTCCACTGGATTGGGAGTTAAGTTCAAACATGTCAGTCTAGAATGTATGACCTTTGTCCAATGTGGCCTCTCCTTCATTCAGTCTATTTGCTGCTGTGGCTGATGATCCAGCTAAACAGATAGTGTTCTTCAAAGGCATTCTATGCTGTCTCACTTTTGAGTTTTTGTTTTTTGCTGCTTCCACCTTGAGATGCCTGACAGTCCTCCCACAGTTCTCTTACCCAGATCCTGCTCATCCTTCAAGTCATGCCTTTAACCTTTTTGCTTAATTCTCTCTTTTGGAAATACCTATTTTTTAAATCTTCCTTTATAGCACTTTGTACGTAGATAATCATATTTTGCACCCCACGTCTCTACTGTTAGCTACTACAAGCTTAGTGCAGGACTGATTTATCTTTGTACCTTATGAAGGCATGAAACTGCTCTGTCTAGAACAATGCCTGGCACACAGTAGTTGAGTATTGTTTGACTGAAGGAACATAAATGTTATTGTTCTTAGGTTTTGAAAGGGGATGAGAACTGTTAAAAGGCAGGATGATCGAGATGTACTTCTAGCAGTCATGGATTTATTTACTTGGTAGAATTTTTAAAATAAAAAATTTAAACACTCTGCAGAATCATTGGTAGGCTTTTTATAACTGAATCGATGATACCCAACCATATAATAAATATAGGTCAGAGGACCTTGGGTTTTTATCTAAGCTCCAGCACAAACTCGTGTATGTCACTGGGGAACTGGGGATGAGTACTCCCCTGGGTTCCTGTATGTTTAGCAATGAAGTAACAAAGCTGGATTAGGTGGTTTTCTGCTCTTCCTTGTACTCTAATCTTGTTAATTTCCAGTGGCATCTAAAAACAAACAAGCCAAAATCTTTTTATTTATTTATTTATTTTTTTTTTTTTTGAGACAGAGTCTCACTCTGTCAGGTTAGAGTGCAGTGGCGTGATCTCAGCTCACTGCATCCTCTGCCTCCCCGGTTCAGGGGATTCTCCTGCCTCAGCCTATTGAGTAGCTGGGACTACAGGTGCGTGCCACCATGTCTGGCTCATTTTTGTATTTTTAGGAGAAGTGGTTTTGCCATGTTGGCCAGGCTGGTTTTGAACTCCTGACCTCAATCGATCACCTGCCTCTGCTTCCCAGAGTGTTGAGATTACAGGCGTGAGCCAGCAGCCACAAAATTGTTAGTACTGGTAATAATTACTGGTAATTAACAGTACTGGTAAGCTAAATTGTTTGAGATACTGGACTCTCCAAGAAGCCTTTAGTCAAAAATAAATTATTACTAGTAATATATTTTATATTTTTAATTTTTCTTTTATTGATAACTTTGTCATGAGACGGTAGGTAAGAGCACAGTCTCAGGTGCTAGGCTGCATGGTTTGAATCTTAGTCGTTTATCAGTCTTGTGATCATCTCTTTGTGCCTGGCTCCCCTCTACAAAATGAGTGTAACAATAAAACCTGTCTTACTGTTATTTTGATGATTAAATGAGTTTATACACATAAAACAGAACAGTACGCAGCACAAAAGAATCTTAAGAGGATTTAGATATTATTATTACTTGAACCTTTATTTTATTCTTACTTTGAAGGGAGGAGTCTTTGGAGTATGAGTAAATTGGGGAATTGTCTTTAAAGTCTACTAAAAATTTCTCAAAGTGAAGGAAACAGCATGTATGTGTATTTTATACATATTCTTTGATTCCACTAATAATAAATTATAAAATACATTAAAAACCAAGCTATAGGTTTAGATACACATACGAAGCTGGTAAACCTACAGAGAAAAGTTATGAAGAAAAAGGAAAAAAAGTACTGTAAAAAATACTATAAAAGTCAATGTACAGGCTACTTTTAAGCTGTTGGGAGGGAGTTGTGATTGGGAAGGCTGAGGAGGCATCTTAGGGGCTGTCTTGACTGGGATGATGGTTGTACAGAGGTTTATAAAGACTAACCTGGACATTTTTGTTTCAGTTTTTGGTTTTCTTTATCTGTCAAATTTCGTAATAAGAGGTTTTTAGTTAATACTGTACTACAGGATTTAGGATGAAAAATGGCAGTCCCCTAGCTCACCCACTCCTTAATCTCTAGGCCATCTCCTAAGAGCAGTTCCACTCTGCTGCTGGATTCCTTAGTGCGTCATTTCCTTTTTGGGAATAAAATGATGTTTCTATATCTTACCAATTTTAAACATTTCCAGCTGACTTCCTCCTTTAGTAGGTGACCACTAAGCTGTTCACATTGTTACCCCATTTCTCTCTCCATTGTGTCCCGGTGTTACATCACGCACTGTGGTTAAATTGGATGTTAGTGCTTATGTTGTTGTGACCATGCCCTTGTTCTCTACTGAACCTGTAGTGCTCAACAGTGTTTATTTCATCCTGAGGAAAATACAGTAGTTCCTTGTTTATTAATTGGCTACTATTTTTTTTTTTAACTTAATCATTCTGGAACCTTACAGAAAGTATGTGTAATGGTATAATGGACTCCCATCACCCAGCATTGTCAATGGCCAGTGCTGCCCTGTTGATGCTTCTGTCACTTGACCTTTTCCCATCCTTTTGTTCTTTAATAATGAAATATTTATTTTTAAAATCTGAATTTAACAAGATAGAAAGCCAAGGTCATTTTTTCAAGTCAAACAGTAAGAAATTTTCTCCTAAGATTTTTTTGCAGTAGCAGTTCTGATAATGTGTAGTTTAAATTTTACTTGTGGAAATATTAAAAATTCAAATACGTGTGGATAATCTGAATTGTGTAGTATTCGGTCAAAATAATGGAACAGGCCGGGTGCGGTGGCTCACCCCTGTAATTCCAGCACACTGAAAGGCCAGGCAGGAGGATCCCTCGAATCCGGCAGTTTGAGACCAACCTAGGCAACATAATGAGACCTTGTCTCTACAAAAAATAAAAATATTAGCAGGACATGGTGGCATGCAACTATAGTCCCAGCTACTCAGGAGGCTGAGGCATGAGCCTGGGAGGCCCGCTACAGTGAGCAAGATTGTGTGTTAAAAAAGAAAAGGTTGGGTGCAAATTAGATTTTCTGTAAATAAATCCCAAATAGTCATTGAATGGAAGACATGATGTGGCCATCTTGTGTAATCACAGCAACCTACATTTTTTGAGGGCTTAACTGTGTACCAGGCACTGTTTTAGGTGCTTTACATCTGTTAACTGTTCTTCTCGAAAACCCTGTGAAGTAAGTAGATACTGTTGGGAAGGTTAATTATATAGTCTTGAGCAGGTGGCGAAGCTGGGATTCTTACCTCAAACCTTTTTCTTTTCTAATGTAATTTTATTTCAAACCTTGATTTCCTTTTAGTTCAGTTGAAGGTGTTTGATGTTGTTGAACTGCAGCTTTTGTTTATAACAAGGTTTATTTGTAATGCCTAGTGATTTTTATTTTGAAGTAATTATCATTAGGCACTTTATTGAATTTTGTGCTAATGGCATTCTTTTTTTTGTTTTTTTCTTTTTCTTCTTTTTTTTGTGAGACAGGGCTCTGTCGCCCTGGCTGGAGTGCAATGGCATGATCACAGCTCACTGAAGCCTCAACCTCCCAGGCTCAAGCGATCCTCCTGCCCCAGCCTCCTGAGTAGCTGGGACTACAGGCACAGGCCACCATACCTGGCTAGTTTTTAAAAAAAATTTTTTGTAGTGACAGGTCTCACCATTTTGCCCAGGCCAGTCTGCTAATGGCATTCGTTAGCTGAGATGTGCTATATGAAGATGGGTTATAAGGGCTTTGAGAACCCTCTGAAGATAGGTGTAAACTTGTGTGTGATTGTACATATGTGCCGTCAAAATTGGTATCATTTAGTCCAGTGTTTCTCACAGTGTGGTTTGGCAACCCTGGAACTCATTCAAAATGTCTGTGTAGTCAAAACTGTTTTCACAGTAGTACTCAGATGATAGTTGCCTTTTTCAGTACACTGACTTTCACAACAGCGTGCAGAAGCCATCTTAGCATGAGATCAAGGCAGTGGCACCAAATGGTACCTGTAGTGGTAATCTTCATCACAGTGTACTAGCAGTTGATAAAACCATCAGTTTTAAGTATGTCCTTGAAGCAGTGAAAACTTAATTTTATTAAATTTCTACTTGAACACACGTCTGTTAAACGTCTGCATGATAGAACGGAAGGTACACCTAGAGCACTTCTGAGGGGGCAAAGTACAGTGATTGTCTGGAGGAGCAGCGTTGGTACAGCTGTTTGAGTTTCAGCTGCTGTTTTCATGGAGCAACATTTTTATTTGAAAGAACTACTGATAAACTGGTTATTCAGACTTGGATATTTGGTGGACGTTTTCTCAAAAGACCAAACTGTTGCTTCAATGGACAGTGTTTGTTGTCCACGATGAAATTTGAGCTTTCAAGCAAAAATTAGAATTTTGGAAAACATATATCTGCCATTGTGAGCTTGACAACCTCTGGATACTTAAAAGATTTTTTCAAATAAAATCAGTAGTAATACTAATGAATGTAATTTTTGATACTATGTAATGTGTCAACATTTGGAAGATCTGTATAACTCAGTGAATCAGTCTTTTACAAGTGACCAATGCATGTGATGTTAAACGGTCATACATCTTCAGTAAAAGTGCATGCTAGAGCATTGAATTTTAATGGGACAGACTACCAATGTGTTGTCAGATTCCACAAACCTTTAAGAATCTACCACTTGTGGAGTTTTGGTGTAGTGTCAAAGGTATATCCATAACTAAATGAAAAACCTATTAAAATATTCCTCCCTTTCTAACTACATATCTGAATGAGGCTGGGTTTTCTTCATGTATTAACTGACAAAACATACTGTGGTACTGTATATTGAATACAGAAGCAGTTAAGAGAATCTTCATTCTGTTAGGCCAGATATTAACGAGGTTTGCAGCAGTGAAAAGCAGTGTCATTAATTTTGTGGGTGGGGGCGTATAGTCATTTTTCATAACATTATTGTTGCTGAGTAAGGTGAATTACTATTTCACAATGAAGAAATATTTTAAAGTTTAAAAAGCCCTTGATGGTCTAAGATTTTAAGAGTGTTAAGAGAATTCTGTCATTCAGAAAATTGACAGTTGTTGGATTAGTCTGTTCATAGATTTCACTTCAGTAATAATACTTTACAAGTCTCCTGAACCACAAGGTAAATGATCAGAATAGTGTATTGCTTTTGTGCATGAATGTCTTAAAAAATTGCCTGTGAAAGTAGTTTCTGTGACTTGAAATTGTTTGTCTCCTCCCTCCTTGTTCTTTTAGATACCAAATTAGATCTGCCTTAAGCTCTTCAGCTGGTGATCTTGGTAAAGGAAGAATACCTTTTGACGTTAAAGTGTCTATTTTTAAACTTACCTCTCCCTTACAGAGATTAAATACCAGTGACATATTTGCTAGAATAAAAAAGTTTTTTAGAGTTTTTCCCACAATGTCTGCTCAGGTTCAACTATCAGGAACACTGAAATTCTCAGAGCCTGGTTTAGTGCCATTCCTGGCTTGGCTGCCTCTTCATTAGAAGTGAGTTGGTGACCTTGTTATGGTGTTTTATTTTGAGCCCAACATGTAGCAGTTTGGTGATGTGTTGTCTGTTCTTGGAAAGAAGACAAAAAATTGACTTGGTAACCCTTTATTTTCCAGCTTCTAAAGGGAAGAGAGAGAGTGAACAATGTTTTTTTGAAAATCCTCATGAAATGACCAACATAATTCCATTTTAAAATAGTTAAATTTCCCATTATAAGGATGTAGTGTCAGCCGTTTATTGCTTACTGGCTTAATATTTTTGTGGCTGTCTTACACTCTTAAAAATTACTTGCCAAAGTTTGTAGACTTTAACAGTTTTCTGTCCAGGTTTAAACATTGACTGTAATAAAAAAGCAGCTCAGCTAATTTAAAAAAATTAATCTGAATGTTTTTAGTTCATCTTGGCAGTAATTAACATTTCATCTAGATCTTTGTTCTTGGCATATGTGGAACCCTCGGCAAGTTGTTGAATACTTCTATATGCCACATTGTCAGGAGTTACACTCTTGTAGCTTTTAGTATCTGCAGGTTAAATCCTCTCTGTATGTTCAAATACCAATTGGAGTTTTCTCTTCTGGAGTCTTTGAATTATCTCTTTTTATCTAGTTCACAGGGTCTGTGGACCGGTGATCTGGTTTAAGAGCCTTTGCTTTAATCTTGTAGTTATACCTGTGTTTACGTACTTACTGAAACTCCCTATGGGACTCTAGATTTGGAAGAATGAAGGATATTTTGTATGGTAATAATGGTTTTTAGACTACTTAAGAGGGTATTTTTTCTTATTGGTCCTCTTACTACATTTTCCTGAGATAATATTGGAGGGAGTAATCTCTAAAATACTGGACTTGACAGATTTAGTGTGTTCTCAACTTTTTTTTTCTTTATTAAAAACTGTCTCTCATGGGCAAGAATATTAGAAGTATAAATTGGATTTTGAATCAGTTGCTTATTTTATACTTCAGTCAGAAGGAAATTTAAGTTCTTTTTCAGTAGCCTCTATTAAGAGATATCAGAGTAAGTAAAAGGGAATGGAGGCAAAATTTTAAAAATCTTCTAAAGATCCAGAATCATGCTTAGATCTGGGACAGTGTTACTTTTCCTAACCTGCCTTCGCAGGTTCATTGTAGGTCCGCTCCTCCGCATTGAAGTACAAATAGTACCTTTTTGGTGTTCCCCTGTATGTCCCTTTTTTTTCCTGCCTACCACAAGGTAAGATTCTTAAGGGTGTAGAGTAGACGACCTTCTAAGGCAGCGTGAGAGGAATTTTTCCTATGGGCTAATAGAGTGGGAAGGCTCTAATTCAAGAGAAACAGGCTCTTGTAGGCAATAAATAGTTCTTACCAAATTTCTTATCTAGGAATGCAACATGCAAAAATCATAGGAATTGGTAGTAGCAAAGTCATTGCTTGTTCTGTCTTTTTTTTCCGCTTGACATAAAGTGAGCATTAATTTTTTTTCTAGCAGCAGAACCAATTTTAGTGAAAATTTTTTGCTACCTAATGTTTTTATGCATATTTTATTATAGAAAACACATAACATAATAAAATGTAACATCTTAACTGTTTGAAATAGACCGTTCAGTAGTGTCAACTCTGTTCATACCGTGAAACAGATCCTCAGAACTTTTTCATCTTGCAAAACTGAAACTCTATACCCATTAAATAACTCTCTTCTTCCCCCCCTCTCAGCTCTTGGCAGTTACCATTCTACTTTCTGTTTCTGTGAATTTGACTACACTTTAGATTCCTCCTCCAAGAGGAATCACACAATCTTTTCATAATGTCTTCAGGGGGCCGGGGGCGGTGGCTCAAGCCTGTAATCCCAGCACTTTGGGAGGCCGAGGTGGGCTGATCACGAGGTCAAGAGATCGAGACCATCCTGGTCAACATGGTGAAACCCCGTCTCTACTAAAAATACAAAACATTAGCTGGGCATGGTGGCGCGTGCCTGTAATCCCAGCTACTCAGGAGGCTGAGGCAGGAGAATTGCCTGAACCCAGGAGGCGGAGGTTGCGGTGAGCGGAGATCGCGCCTGGGTAACAAGAGCGAAACTCCGTCCCAAAACAAAAACAAAAACAAAAACATAATGTCTTCAGGGTTCATCCCTGTTGTAGTAACGTGACAGGATTTCCTTCCTTTTAAGGCTGAATAATAGTCTATTGTTTGTATATACCCCTTTTGTTTATTCATTCATCCTTTGATGGACATTTTGGTTGCTTTCACCTTTTAGCTCTTGTGAGCTCCTATTTTTATATATATTTGGGGTTCTGTATGTAGGAACCAAGTAGATACTTTTCTATAATTAATTGGAATAGTCTAGGTAGAGCGTGAAAGTATCAGTTTAAAGGATTTAAAGGTTGTTGTCATTTTATTTTTAAAACTACTGTTTGATTGAGGCTACATCGCTGGTTTTTATGGTGAGGAGATGGAGCTAAGGTGAGATTTTGTTCAGCTACAATTCAACAGGTATCTGTTGAGTTCCCAGTGCTGTGGAGAATGTGAAGAAGATAGAAGATACTGTTCCTTCATGTTAGATACGCTAGAGGTCCATTTTATTGAAATAAACATTTCCTGTAGCACTTGACTTTTGGTATTACACCTGTTTATGGTACTGTGAAAACCTTCTCTAAACCCGTGTAGAAATTTTACAGATAATGGTAGAGTCTGGGTAATAAATTATTTTCCCTTTTCTAAGTTGACGTTATGCTGCTACATGTTGAGATGGGGCTGTAGTACAAATACATACTTGTTTCTTGGCGTTAAATGAAAAAACTCGGCCGGGCACGGTGGCTCAAGCCTGTAATCCCAGCACTTTGGGAGGCCGAGGCGGGTGGATCACGAGGTCGAGAGATCGAGACCATCCTGGTCAACATGGTGAAACCCTGTCTCTACTAAAAACACAAAAAAGTAGCTGGGCATGGTGGTGCGTGCCTGTAATCCCAGCTACTCAGGAGGCTGAGGCAGGAGAATCGCTTGAACCCAGGAGGCGGAGGTTGCGGTGAGCCGAGATCGCGCCATTGCACTCCAGCCTGGGTAACAAGAGCGAAACTCCGTCTCAAAAAAAAAAAAAAAAGAAAAAACTCACATATTGCAGGTCTGAATTTATCTTTTACTGCTTTCAAATTGTGAGTTGAAATTTTCTAATTAATATTTTTAAAGACTTTTCTAGGTGTGTTTATGGCAGCCTACAAGCTACCGTACCGTCATTTGAACTGTTTGGGACTCCCGTAAACATAAAATTACTTTGTGACACAGCAGTTCTACTCCCAGGCATATATCCAACAGAACTGAAAACGTGTCCACACGGAACCTTGTATATGAATGTTTATAGGAACCCTCCTTACTCATGATAGCCAAAAAGTGGAAACAATGCAAGTCTCCATCATCTGATAAATGGATAAAAGTGGTGTATCCATAAAATGGTATATTATTCAGACACTAAAAGGAATGAAGTACTGATAATACGTTTCAGAATGGATAGATTTTAAAATTGTTCTAAGTGAAGAAGCCAGTTACAAAAGACCATTTAGTTTATGATGCCATTTATATGAAATGTCCAGAATAGAGAAATCTGTAGAGACAAAAAGTAGATCAGTGTTTGCCAGGAGCTGGGTTGAGGGGAAGGGAGTTGGGAGTAAGGGCAGTGATTGCCATTGGGTGTTGGGTTTCTGTAGGGGGTGATGGAAATGTTCTTGAATTAAGTATCGGTGATGAACATATTAAATAGCCACTGAATTGTGTACTGATTTTGGAAAAAATGCTAGTAAAACAATAAAAATTAAACAGGATAAAAGAGATAGGATTTACTCTTAAAAGTTTCTGGGCCCGTCATGGTGGCTTATGCCTGTAATCCCAACACTTTGGGAGGCCGAGGTGGGTGGATCACCTGAAGTTAGGAGTTTGAAACCAGGCTGGTCAACACGTCAAAACCCCGTTTCTACTAAAAATACAAGAATTAGTGGCATGTGCCTGTCATCCCAGCTACTCAGAAGGCTGACAGGAGAATCGCCTGAACCCAGGAGGTGAGGGTTGCAGTGAGCCGAGATTGCACCACTGCCCTCCAGCCTGGGCGACAGAGCAAGACTGTCTGAAAACAAAAAAAAAAGAAAAAAAAAAAGTGAGTGTTTAGGCTGGGCACAGTGGCTCATGCCTCTAATCCCAGCACTTTGGGAGGCTGAGGCAGGTGGATCACTTGAGGTTCAGGTGTTAGAGACCAGCCTGGCCAATATGTTCAAACGCCATCTCTACTAAAAATACAAAAAATTACCTGGGCTTGGTGGCTCACGCCTGTAATCCCAGGTACTTGGGAGACAGGCACTAGAATTGCTTGAACCTGGAAGGCGAAGTTTGCAGTAAGTCAGGATCGCGCCACTGCACTCCAGCCTGGGTGACAGAGCAAGATTGTCTCAAAAAAAAAAGTTTCTAGAGCCAGTAAACTGCATTTACAAAAGAAGAACATTGATCTTGCATCACTGTACTTATAAGTCACACACAGACTACATTTACGTCTAGCTTTCTCCACTGTATTAATCAAATCGTTTGTACATCTGTTTTACAAAATACAAGGTAAAGACTTTTATATTTTAATGACTAAGTTAAAAAAAATCTAATAAAGGCTGAGCATGATGATGCACGCCTGTAGTCCCAGCTACTGAAGAGGCCAAGGCAGGGTGATTGCCTGAGCCCAGGAGTTCAAGGTTGCAGTAAGCCATGATCGTGCCACTACACTCCAGGCTGGGTGACAGAAAACAAAATTAATGCATAGATAGAAGAGTAAATCAAGAGGAATACAGCAAATGTATGCTTCCCTCTTCTTTCTCCCAGTTTCTGTGTCCTCTCACCAGAGATGCCATCACAGATTTCTTATATATCATTCCAGAAGCATTTTGTTTTATATTTCCATATGTTTTTTAACAGCGCATCTTTATCATTTTGGACTTGAAAGTAGGAAAATGTATTCTAGGAGTCCATGCATTATTAGGCAAGGTCTATAGGCCCTGCCTTAAAGACGATCTGATGAGTTGCCTGAGAAGTTAGCATTTTCTTCTGATTAGCATTTTCTTTTAACCAGTAGATTAAAACCATACATATTTCTATATGAAGAGTTGCTGAGAAGGTTGTACACATTGGGAATTTGCATCTAGACATGGAATTAGTGGACTCTAAACAAAGCTAAGTAAAATCTATAATATCTAAAATATCCAAGTCTTTAAAAATAGCCGTTTGAACAATGAGAACACATGGACACCGGCGGAGAACCTCACACACTGGGGCCTCTCAGGGGTTGGGAGGCTAGGGTAGTGATACCATTAGGGGAAATACCTAATGTAGATGAGGAGGTGATGGATCCAGCAAACCACCGTGGCACGTGTATACCTACGTAACAAACCTGCATGTTCTGCACATGTACCCTAGAACTTAAAGTATGTATTTTTTAGAAAAAAAAAAAAGCATGTTTTCCTAAAAAATGCTTTGCAAACATATGGTTTTAATCAATAAAACCTTATTTTACATGTAAAATAAATAATAAGTTTGGATTCACAGATATTGGAGTCTTTTGAGGTAGACCTTAAGTCTTTTTTGTTTCTCCACTTTAATTATTCCTGGCAGTGCGTAAAGTGACCGGTTCATTTTGGTGATTATTTAATCAGGACTGTACTACACATTATAGAGTAGGCTAGATCCTAAAGACCTAATGTGTGTTCTTAACTGTTCAGTAAACACATAGGCCCTTTTGGTCACATGACCACCATGTCTAATTCTCAACCTAATTTCTTGGGAGTTTTGTTAATATTCCTTAAAATGCCAAAATGTCATAATTTGTATAGTGCTCAGGTTGATGAGAATAAAGCTTTGTTAAATTCTTGCGATGCAAAAATGTTTTAAGAATTTTTATTAAAGGAAAAATAATTTTGATTATAAATGTCTGACGTGCTCAAGAAACTGAGTTGCCTGTGAGTATAAATGCTTCATATGCATTATCTCATTTAATCCTCTCAAGGATATATTATTACTTTCATTTTATAGATGAAGAAATCGAGGTTTAGATAAAGTAACTTGCCTAAGGTCAGGTAGTTGGAAAGTAGGGGAGTGAAGGGTTCAATGTTGTTGGTTCTTCTGACTTCACAGCCCATGTACTATAAGTACATAAAAAAATAAAATCGAATGCAGGCATATCTCAAGGATTTTGCTGCTTTGCTGATGGCATCATGAAATTGCACCAGTTTAGTTCTCTTGCTGTTTCTACTACGTCTGCAGTTACTTCCCACATGGAAGTCTTGAGCGCCTCACAGTTATCCATGAGGACTGGAATAAACTTTCAAACTCCTGTTAATGTTGATATTTTGATGCTGTCCCACGAATCATGAATGTTCTCAGTGGCGTCTAGAATGGTGAATTCTTTCCAGGAGGCTCAGTTGACTTTGCCCAGATCCTTAAGAGGAATCATTGTCTATGGCAGTTATAGCCTTACAAAATATATTTCTTTTTTTTGAGACAGGGTCTCACTCTGCTGTCCAGGCTGGAGTGCTGTGGTGTGATCATAGCTCACTGCAGCCTTGACCTCCTGGACTCAGGTGATTCTCCCACCTCAGCGTTCCAGATAGTTGGGGCTACTGGTATGCTCCATCATAGCTGGCTTATTTTCTTATTATTTTTTTTTTTTGTAGAGTCAGGGTTTCAACATGTTCCCCAGGCTGGACTTGAACTCCTGGGCTCAAACGATCCACTCACCTTGGCCTCCCGAAGTGCTAGGATTACAGCAGTGAGCCACCACGCCCAGACAGTATTTCTTTAATAATGCTAACAGTTGTCTTGAAGTCAGAATTATGCTTTGATCCATGGGCTGCAGAATAGATACTGTGTCAGCAGGCATGTAAACAACATTGATCTTCTTGTCCCTTTCTATCAGAGTCCTTGGGTGAACAGCAGTATTTTGAAATGAGTTTTTTTTTCTGAACAGTAGGTCTCAGCAGTGGGCTTAAAATATTTGGTAAACAATGCTGTAAACAGATGTGCTCTCAACTAGGCCTTTTTGTCTAGAGCAGGCGTCCCCAAACTACGGCCCACGGGCCGCATGCGGCCCCCTGAGGCCATTTATCTGGCCCCCCCCGCCGCACTTCAGGAAGGGGCACCTCTTTCTTTGGTGGTGAGTGAGAGGAGCACAGTATGTCGCGGCCCTCCAACGATCTGAGGGACAGTGAACTGGCCCCCTGTGTAAAAAGTTTGGGGACGCCTGTCCTAGGTAGTATCTTCTGTAAATACGGGGCTGTTTTACTTACTTTGAAAATCCATTGTTTGGTGTAGTCACCTTCATCAGTTAAATTCTCTTCCATTCGCCAGAGCATTTAGAGGCCCTTGTAGGATAATTGGCCTAATTTCAGTATTGTCTCCAGGAGGCCCTAGGAGGGAGGAGAGAGGGAAACCGCCAGTAGGTGGAGCAATCAGAACACAGCATTTTTTTTTTTTTTTTTTTTTGAGATGGAGTTTCGCTCTTGTTACCCAGGCTGGAGTGCAATGGCGCTATCTTGGCTCACCGCAACCTCCGCCTCCTGGGCTCAGGCAATTCTCCTGCCTCAGCCTCCTGAGTAGCTGGGATTACAGGCACGTGCCACCATGACCAGCTAATTTTTTTGTGCTTTTAGTAGAGACGGGGTTTCACCATGTTGACCAGGATGGTCTCGATCTCTCGACCTTGTGATCCACCCGCCTTGGCCTCCCAAAGTGCTGGGATTACAGCACAGCATTTTTTAGAATTCTATTTGCTGACCTGTGGATGCGGTTCATGGCACCGAAAAACAATCAAAATAGTAATATCAAAGATCATCTATCACAGATGACCATGACAGGTGTAATAATGATGAAAAGTTTGAAGTTTTGCAAGAATTACCCAAAATGTAACATAGAGACACAAAGTGAGCACATGTTGGTTGGGTGCCTTTCTAGCAAGTCTGCCACAAACTAACTTTCTTTCTTTTTTTTTCTGAGACGTGGTCCCACTCTTTCGCCTAGGTTGGACTGCAGTGGTGTGATCTCGGCTCAGTGCAACCTCTGCGACTTGGGTTAAGTGATTCTTCTGCCTCAGCCTCCTGAGTAGCTGGGAATTTAGCGCCCGCCACCATACCTGGCTCATTTTTGTATTTTTAGTAGAGATGGAGTTTCAACATGTTGCCAGGCTGGTCTCGAACTTCTGACCTCAGGTGATCTGCCTGCCTCGGCCTCCCAAAATGCTGGGATTACAGACTTGAGCAATCACGCCTGGCAAAAAATGTTCAATTTATGAAAAACTCAGTGTCTGCGAAGCACAATAAAATGAAGTATGCCTGTATAATCTCACCATTTTTACATAGCATCTGTTAATATTTGGGCATAGATTTTTCCAGCATATAATTCTTCTTCCGCTGCAAATATATATTTTCAAAACTGACATCAGATGTAGTTTTGTATTATGCTTTTCCCAGTTAACATACATGAGAAGAAGTTAAATGGCTGTACGAGATTTAATTGGATCTCTAGTGTATTTCATTTAGACATTTAGGTTGTTTATAATGTTTGCTGTTGTAAAGATTATGAACATCCTTGTGAGAATCTCATTGCTTTAGGATATATTTTTGGAAATGGGATTGCTGGGTGGAAAGGTGTGATTTCCCCCCCCCCTCTTTTTTTAATGGCTTATGGTATTTATTGCCAAATCACCATAGAAAGTTGGTGTTGATTTTTTATTTCCTCCAATAGTTAATGGGAGTGGCCATTTCCTGACCTCTTGACAATACCTGGCACAATATTCACCATTCAGAAAAACCTTTTACAGTTATTTGTTTGGGCACGTTCAAGTGTGTGGAGACTTTTTGTGTTCTTTGTCTAGTTTTCTTTGGTGATGCTTTTTCTTATTTATTTATAGTATCATAGCCCTTTTCCCCTTTTGAATCATACATTGTAGTGGAGAAAAGTTGGAGGGAAACTCAAAGAAGAAATAATTTGGGTCTACATTACATGGGAAAGACTTCCTAAATGAAGTGAATTTTTTTCTTTTTTCTTTTTTCTTTTTTGGACACACAAAAGCAGAGAGTAAGGAAACAAAACATTTGAGAATTGCCATGTTCTAGTTTTCTTACCTGTAAATGTGATTAATAGTATCTGCCTTTTTATTCAGAGGATCAAGTGTACATGACTGCTTAGTTTTGGCACATAGTAAGCCTCAGAAAATGTAATTGATGCAGTTATTTTGCTGTTTGATGCCCGATTAACAGAATTAACAGTTTGACAGCAGAAGAACAAAAAGCCTGTCCAGTCCACAAATTGAGATCCACTAGTTTTTGAGGTTTTGGGCACATTTTAGGCACTTCCAATAAATATATGTTACATAAATGACTAGCACTTCAGACTGGTTGGCTTAGGCATTTGGAAAAACAATGGAGAGAAGATTAGTTTCTTGGTTTCATCAGAACTGGGGTTAGTTTAGGGTTTGGCACTTTGACTATTTAATTTGACTAATTTAAAATTACTGTGCTGATCCAGGCATGGTGGTGCAAGCTTGTAATCCCAGCTGCTTGGGAGGCTGAGGCGGGAAAAGCACTTCAAGCCACAATTTCAAAGCTCTTGTGATCATACCTGTGAACAGCCATTGCACTCCACTCTGGGCAGTGTTGCAAGACCCTATCTTTGAAACAATGAACAAAAATTCAAAATGTGTGGCAGTAGAACTTCAGGCTTGTTTCTTCCCCACCCCCCCTTGGTCTCGTTTTCCCTTTTTTCTTAGGTTCCTCCTGTGTTTTATTCTTCCCTATGATCCTGCATCTTCTCTCAAGAGTAATACAATTGCGTGGGATGGGGTACACCTAGAACATGCAGGAGGGTCCAAAGCACCCTTCACTGTCGGTGTCAGTTTCTTGTAGCAGGTAGGGATGGAGTTTGGGAACATCCGAAGGGATGGTTTCAGGCACACTGAGGCCCTAAAACACCCTGTTATTGACTCCCCTTGCTACCTAAGGTGACGTAAATAGTATATTCTTTACTTTATAAATACTTTCTCTCCTTTCCTTCTTCCACTCACTTGTTTGTATTATGACCTGAATCTTTTATCAGAGTCTCGGGTAGGCTGACAAATACATGTGGAGCCCTCGGAAACGTCTGCAGGAGTCTGATGAGAATAGAAATGGAAAGCAGATGTTACTGTGCGAGTGAACATGCTGAATTCTCCTCAGTCCCTTAATTCAGAAGTGTGCAGCTTTGTTAAAATAGTGGTATTGGCCCGATAGAGCATTTTAAGGTATCTTGATTTTTTTTACTCAGCGTTTTTGACAGAATAAATAGATCTGTTGTGCTGTTGTCACATCAGTTAACGTTTGCTCTCTGTAAAGGAATAAAACACCACCTTAGGTTTACGTCATACTACTGCAGTTTACATCATACTATTATGCATTAGCCATCTCTAGTTGTTACTTCAAATTTGTATTTGAATTTCAAGTTTGGCTCAGGCTGAGACCTTACTAAGCAAAGGTGTGCCTTTGCTGGTAATTTGCCTTTGAATTTTTATCTTTGTCATTTTTCTGTTTGTTTCCTTAGCCTTGAGGCACCTGCTCGTCTAAGATGAGGGTTTCTCTCCTTTCCCAGCCATCTTAAGTTTCACATTGTTTTAAATTGATTTTTATTTTATCCATGTAGCTCATGTACATGATTTTGAAAGTCCATAGTTTCAAAATACTTAAAAGAAACATGAACAGTTTGTTTCTCTCACCTGTCCTCGTCTTGAATCCCCAAACTCTTTTAGCTATTTCTTCTGGTATTTATTTATTTATTTATTTATTGAGATGGAGTTTCGCTCTTGTTGCCCAGACTGGAGTGCAATGGCGTGATCTCGGCTCACCGCAACCTCCGCCTCCTGGGTTCAAGCAATTCTCCTGCCTCAGCCTCCTGAGTACCTGGGATTACAGGCACGCGCCACCATGCCCAGCTAATGTTTTTTTGTATTTTTAGTAGAGACGGGGTTTCACCATGTTGACCAGGATGGTCTCGATCTCTCGACCTCGTGATCCACCCGCCTCGGCCTCCCAAAGTGCTGGGATTACAGGCTTGAGCCACCGCGCCCGGCCTGGTATTTATTTTTATATTTCTTTCTTTCTTTCTTTTTTTGAGACAAAATCTTGCTCTGTCACGAGAGTGAAAAAAAAACAAACAAAAAACGAGACCGAAGGAAAAAAAAAGGCTGGAGTGCAGTGGCATGACCTCGCCTCACTGCAACTTCTACCTCCTGGGTTCAAGTGATTCGCCTGTGTGAGTCTCCTGAGTAGCTGGGACTACAGGCGTGCGCCACCACACCGAGCTTATTTTTTATATCTTTAGTAGAGATGGAGTTTCACTGTGTTGGGCAGGCTGATCTCAAACTCCAGACCTGAGGTGGTCCGCTCACCTCGGATTCCCAAAGTGCTGGGATTACAGGCATGAGCCACCATTCCTAGCCTATTTTCATATTTCTAAACTATATGCCCCTATGACTGTTTTAAAAGAGCAATCCACAGATGTAAATGGTAGCTAAGAACTGAGGTCTGCTAGGCTCTTCCTGCTGCTCCTCTTGGATTTCTCAGTATGTTACACTATGTTGATTGTTAAGGCTAGTGTTCAGAGTTGTAGCAGACTGGATACTGACCCCCCCCCCCCCCCAAAGAAATCTGCATCCTAATTCCTGGAACCTGTGAATGTTACCTTATATGGCAGAGGACTTTTAGATGTGAGTGAATTAAGGATTATGAGATAGGGAATCATCCTAGGTTATCCTGGTAGCCTGTAAATGTAAGCACAAGGATGCTGTAAAAGAAGGCCAGAAAATCAAAGGAGGAAGTAAGAGATAGGATTGGTGCAAGGAAAGGGTTACAAGCCAAGAAATGCAGGTGGCCTCCAGAAGCTAGGAAAGGCAAGAAAATGGAGTCTCCCCTTAAAGCATCTGAAAGGAACCAGCCCAGCCGACAACTTCACTTTATAGCACAGTGAAACTGATTTGACTTTTGGTATCCAGAACTGTAAGAGAAAAAATTGCTGGTGTTTTAAGCCACCAAATTTGCACGAATTTGTTATAGCAGCCATAAGAAACTAATGCAGTGGTGGACATTGTACATACAGCTGCCGTGTAATTTCTGAGTTTTTTTCTATTATAACATTGTTTTCTTTAGAGTTAATACCTTATTTATTCATTTATTTGGGTTTTAATCTCCCGTCACCATTTCGTTTCTACACTTTTCAAAAGCCTTTTAATGTAATTTTCCACATGATCAGAAGAATCAGTTCATGTTCTTCCTGGAATTCCCCATCATGTTTCAGTCTGAAGTACTTTGTTTCGTTTTCTGTGAATCTATCACTAAATCATCCTCAAATCCTCTGCAGAGACTAAATCTCCTCTTAGTATATTGAAGCACATCAAACGTTGTATCAGTTTTACTTTTGCCTTAAGCTCTATCCCTCCAACACACTTGCTTCAATCTGGGCAGTTTCTAAGTCTGGTGCACAGCTGTTGTCCTGGGATTTTCCTTGATCATTATCATTGTGATCACCATCGTGGGAATTCCTTTTGCCTCTCCTAGGTTGGAGCTCCTTGTTCTTGGATCCCATATCTTTTTCTTTTCTTGGTTTATGCTGTCATTTTGGTGCACAGTATCTAGCACTTCATGAGCAAGACTTCATGGGAAGTTAGATTTTTGAGATCTTGCCTGCATGGAAAAGATGTGTTTATTCTACTTTCACACTTTCAGGTTTGTCTAGGTAACATTTTCCTTCAGAATTTGGGAGGTATTTCTTTTTGTCTGTTAGCTTCCAGTGTTACCATTCTGTTTACTAAATTTTCCTTTCTGGATGATGTGCTTTGGTGTGGGTCTTTTTCATTAATTGGACTGGTACTCATTGGACCTTGCAGCTCGTAGAGTCGTTTCCTTCCATTTTTTCCTTGTTTGTTTTTTCTGGAACTCCTGTTATCTGGATCTTGGACTTTCTGTACTAGTCCTCTATTTTTTTCCCCCTCCACTATTTTCCATTTTTTTTAAATTTGATGTTCTGGGGGAGTTCTCAAGTCTTTCATTTATTTTTACCATTATATTTTTAAGAGCTCTTTTGCCCTTTGGAATAGTGATGTTGGTGGTGTTTTTGAAGCAACTCCTGTAAATGGAGTGTCTTCTCTTTGAGAAGATTAATAGTTTTTTGGTTTTGTTTTCATTTTCTAATTTGAGCATCTGTTTCTTTTGAGTTCCTTTTTTCTCTTTCATTTGGTAGACTTTGGTATCTGGTGATCCTTGGTTGTCTGTTAGTTCTTAAGAATGAGGTACTAAAAGTAAATTAGCCTTGTATCCACTGGCAGAGTTACTCAGTTGGTGGGCTTCACTGTAGGGTGTTGAGCCAGGGACCCTCAGGTCAATGTCTCTAGATTAGAAGGAACTTCTAGTGTCTTCTGTCAGAGGGAGGTGGCTAGATGGGATGGGTCATGTCTTAAGCCTGGCTGCTGACCTTCTGGGAGCCAGGAAGATCATTGAGCAACTCCTGGATTAATATGTAGCCTTTCACTTAATTTTCACTTGTTTTTAATTTAATGCCTTACCACCAGCTTCCTCTCAAATTGATACCATTCCTAGGTCTGGTTCAGTTTCTCCAGAGGTAAACTTGTTCCCTGTGTTAGAGTCTAGCTTCTCTGCATCTTACATAGATGTTTCAACCAATAGCTGTTTTGAGTCTCATGCCTCACTGCAGCCCTCAAAGGTACCTGGTGCTTCTGTGTCCTGACTTGGCAACCCCTTTGCATGCTTGGAGGTTTCACTTGCTTTTATTTTGCTGAGTTTTGTATTTTTTAGCACGCTGGTGATTATCTTCCTTTATTAGTTTACTGTCATTTTAGTGCAATTTAGAAGATAATGCATGTTTTGTATTTACATGTTTAACAAGTGAAGTGTTTATAGTTCTTTTTCATTCATATCTAAGAAACTTGGTAATCACTTTCTATGCAGTAGAAAAAGGTAATTCACAGAATTTATATAAAAGTAGATGTGTTTTCTCAGATCTAAATTCTGATACTGTGGGGTTTTTTGTTTTTTTGAGATGGAGTCTTGCTATTGTCCCAGCTGGAGTGCAGTGGCATGACCTGGGCTCACTGCAACCTCTGACTCTTGGGTTCAAGCAATTCTGCCTCAGCCTCCTGAGTAGGTGGGATTATAGGTGTGTGCCACCACACCTGGCTAATATTTTGTATTTGTAGAAGAAATGAAGTTTCACCATGTTAGCCAGGCTGGTCTCAGGTGATACCCCCCTCCTTGGCCTCCCAAAGTGCTGGGATTACCAGCGTGAGCCACTGTACCCGGTTTTTGTACTGTTTTAATGGACTTTTCTTTCCTCGATTAATAGCAAAGAATGATAAAAATTAAAATAGCTTGTGTCTAAGATACCCTCATTTTTAGACCTAAATTTTAGACATGAAGCAGTCAGCCAAAAAGCAGTGAGGTTTTGAAGAACTTAATATATCAGAGAAAACGTTAGCTTTCTTAGATAAAAATTATACTTTTTTTACTCCCAAAATAATTAATACATATGTTTGTCTTAGAATGAAGACATTTGTTGTAGACCTTTGGGCTGCTGTTAACAGAATACCACAGACTGGGTGGCTTATAAACAAACAACAGAAATTTATTTCTCACAGTTATGGAGGCTGGGAAGTTCTAGATCAAGGCAGCTGCAGATATGGTGAGGACCTGCTCTCGGGTTCAGAGACAGCTCTCTTGACATGGCAGAAGGGACAAGGACTTTCTCTTGGGTCTCATAATTTATAAGGACACACTGATCCCATTTATAAGGACTCTACCCTTATTACCTGATCCCTGCCAAAGACCTCCCTTCCAAATACATCACATTAGGCATTAGGTTGCAACATGTGAATTGTCTGGGGGGACAAACATTCAGTCTGTAGCAACATAAAGTAGTTACTTTTTGCAGGCCAGCTAAAATATCCATTTTCCTTTGGGAAGATCAGTTGTCTTGAAACTAAGACACAGGATTAAGGGAATAATGGCTTTAGCAATACAACATTTGTATTGTAGATTTAGTACTGTGCTGCCTCTGCCTACCTCAGAGGTCCTTCCTGTCATTCTTCCCTTGCTTGCTAGTAGGTCCAGCCACAGGAGCTTTCTTGAGGGCTTTGAAGTTGCTCCTTTTATTCTCAAATATACTTTCCTTCCTAATCCTGACTACCTTGTGTAAATTAAACTCATTTCCCTTCCAGCCCCAAAAGAGATGTACATTTAATGTTACTTGTTTTTAGAATATCCTTTGTATTATTTGAAATGATGTTTATTTGCTTGCTTATTGTATGTAGGCTGTTGCTTTCCAGTTTGTGAGTTTCACATAAGATTCGGAAATGAATCCTGATTGTTTTGTTCTGTGATGTTCGTTCTCAGCTTGTGTAACATTTTTAGGCATATGACAGTATCTCGCATTTGTTGAATGGATAGATGTATTCTGCAGGTGTTTTCATGTGTCATCTCATTTTAAAATATATGTTAAGTTCAGTTTTTTGTTTTACTAAATGTACACTTTGTTTTTCAAAATAGGGAAATGCGATAAGCTAACAATTAGTAGCACTTCCCAGTTTTTTGAACCACTAATTAGGAGACCCAGACAAATCCTCATAGTCACACAAGCTGGTATGTGCATTAGAATATAGACCAAACTACATTAAAGACCCATATACACAGTGGTTCAAAAAATTAGCTTGTTCCTCTTTCATGTGACGGTCAGTGGTACACAGGGGTCTGAAGTGGATAAGCTGGTTTTGCCAGAGATTACCCAGGATTGCAGATTTTTTCTGCTCAGGGTCTTGGTGTATTGCTCTTGTGTGCGTGGTCAGCTCTGGCTGAAATCTGTGTTCTAGCCCATAGGGGAGAGACGAGAGAGAAGGGCACGGACTTGGTATAAGAGAATCAAAGAAATTCAGCTTCTAATTTCCTGTTGAAACTGTGAGAGTGTGTGTGTGTGTGTGTGTGTGTGTGTGTGTGTGTGTGTGTGTGGTTCTGAGGGTGAAGGTGCCAGATGTTCTGTTGCTAAAGGAGAAAGGGGGAAATGGCCACTCATAGGCACGGTTAGTCTCTGCCTCAGCTAGTAATTCTTACAACTTTTACTCAGGACTTTTTAACTCCTTAGTTCAGTCCTGTTTCCTTCCCGCTTCCAATTTAGTGTAAAAGCCTTATATAGGATCCTAATTCAAAGAGTTTAATATTTTTTATGATATGAAACAATTGGAAATTTGAACAGTTACTGGATATTTCATCTTAAGGAAGTGCTTTTGATTTTTTTTTTTTTTAAGGTATGGTAATGGTGTTTGGTTATATTGAAAATGGTGGTCTTTTAGGCATCTTTCCTGAGGTTTTTAATAGGTGAAATAATTTGATGTCTGGGATGTACATGACATAACGTGGCCTGGCTTTCTAGATGAAACAGGATTGGCTATGAATTTTTAATTGTGGAAGCTGCGTGATAGGTATACAGGAATTTGTACTATGCTCTTCTGCCTACTTTTGTATGTGATTGAAATACTCTAATGAAACGTTTAAACTATTAGTTTATACTGATGCCTCCAATTTAAATTGAATGCCACAGGTTATTCCCTCGTTCTGTATTTGTGTCTTTCAGATCTCATGGTGAAAACCTTAGTTCCCAGCCCTGTAACTTTTTTTTTTTTTTGGTCAGAATATAAAGACGGACAGAACCTGGACCTTTGATCACATTAAGCCAGTGCATTAACTAACCCTGGGTTTCTTTGCCATGCCTTGGGACATTTTATGTGAGATGACAATTTTTTTATTGTGGTAAAATACACATAAGGTTTACCATTTTAAAGTGTACCATTCAGTGTCTTTACGTGCATACAAATATGTTGTGTAACCATTACCACCATCCTTCTCCAGGACTCTTTTCGTCTTCCCAAACTAAAACTCTATACGCATTAAACACTAAGTCCTCATTCCTGTCTCCCCATCCCCTGGCAATCCCCAGTCTACTTTGTGTCTCTGTGAATTTGACTCCTAGATGTTTCCTATCGGTGGAATCCTACAGTATTTTTCTTTTGTGACTGTTAGAGCATGTCATAATTTTCTTTCTTAAGGCTACATGATAGTATGTATATACCACATTTTGTTTGTTCATTTATATGTTGATGGACATTTGAATTCCTTTCACCTTTTGGCTATTTGAATAGTGCTGCTATGAACATTGATCTTCAATTATCTATTCAACTTCCTGCTTTGAATTATTTTTGGTAAGTAACCTAAGAAGCGTAGTTAATGTATCACCTAGTAATTCTGTGTTTAACTTTTTAGGAACAATCATACTGTTTTGCATAGTGGCAGCACCATTTTACATTTTTACCAGCAATACACAAGGTTTTTAATTTCTCACACTTTTTTTTAAATAAGAATTTTATAGTTTTAGGTCGTCAGCCCTTTGATCCACTTTGAGCTAATTTTTAATATGATGTAAGGCCGGGGTCCATTTTTTTTTTTTTTCTTTTGTGTGTGGATATCCAGTTTTCCTGATTCCATGTTTTGAAAAGACTGTACTTTCCCTATTCATTGGTCTTGGCAACCTCGTGCAAAATCATTTGACCGTATGTGCAAGGGTTTCCTTCTGAGCTCTCTTCCATTGATAGAACCCGTTAGGATGGATTTTTCTGTTTATGCAAAAAGTGCTTTAGGGATTTTGTTAGGAATCAAGTCTTCTAATCCATGAACATGGAATGTCTTTTCATTTATTTATGTCTTTATTTTAGCAATGTTTTGTAATTTTCAATGTAGAAGTCTTTTGTCTCCTTGGATGAATTTATTCCTTAGTATTTTATTCATTTTGATGCTACTGTAAATGAAATTGTTCTTTTAATTTCCTTTTGGGATTGTTCATTGTTAGTGTATAGAAACAGCTGATTTTTGTGTGTTGATTTGATATTCTGTATCTTTGCCAAGGTAAGTGATTTTATTCCCTAAGTGTAGTGCTAAAATGTTTGAAAACCACCTTTCTTTCAAAACCTCCCCTGGAAATCTGGTGAGATCAGATTTGACCTTTAGGCCCTGTGCCTTACATGTGCAGTAAAGGATAGCTGCTTCTCTTGGTTATATCCTGTACAGCCATATGTGGTAGACATATGTCTGCTTAACATGTTTGTGTGTGTTGACTCTCTTGTTCTCTTGTCAGCAGAAGACGAAAAAGCGGAATTCTGATTATTTGCAAACTCTACACTTTGTATTCCAGGGTATCAGATCAGAAAATATGTTGCTGCCTGATTCAGTGTTTGTTGATTCTTCCCCTCCTATCCCTTTCGTTAATATTCTCAGGAGATAGAATAAGCTATTGGAAGAAGGTAAAAGAAGTACATGGCATAGGGAAAGTATTTTTTTTTTTTAATTGTTAAGCCAAAAGTGGGTATTTTGGCTTGTGAATTAGAACACTACTGGTACTCTAACTTACTAGTCTTAAGTATTATGTCTGTTCCACAGTGGTGAGTGCCCACTGCTGGGGATGCAGTTGTAGGTACTTGTTTACAACTCTGTGGTTAATTCATCCTGTCTGTGTGATTAGTTCATATAGCTGATCAGCTGTGTCTCTCTGCCCTTTAAGATTCTAGGTAGATTGTTAGTGTTGTTATGCTTACTAAGTTTTGTAATGTTTTAAACTGAACCAAGTTTGGTGGCATGATTATTGTTACTATTATTTTAAGAAATCAGCAGTTTCTTAAATTAACATGGTAGAAAATATCCTGGGAATTGATGGTGTAGATTAAAACTTCTTTGTTTTATCCAACAATAGAGTTGAATTATATGGCTAGGAGCACCAACAAGCATTTCCTGTCACATTTATCAAAACAGTCTTTTAAAGAATGTGTAGAGGGCCTTACTTAAACAAATAGCTGTGTTGACTTTGGGAGGAGGATGGTTTCCTAAGCCCATGTGTTAGACAGATGACACACTGAAATGACCAACGAGCATAATAAGGAGAATTCGGTATCCTTGGAAACACTGGAAAGGTGCCATAACTAAACTAAAAAATTTTAGCAGGAAACAGTACAAACAAAAAACATTGTGAGGGAAGGCCTTAGTGTAAATGTGGTAGTGCGGCACTGGAAGGAGTAAGTGACAGGACCTGCTCTGAATTGTCAGAGTTAGAATTGAAGGGGGAGCCACAGTATAGGACAGTTGGTTCCTGTATTCTGAAATGGGATTAGAAACTGAATGACTCTTACCAAGATGAATGTGACCAGTAGAGAAGGCTGGCCACCCATGGTGGCAGGAGACACTGGACCATGAAGCACAAAGTTGAAACTCTGCCCCCAAGTTTCCTTCTTTGTCAGGCAGCCTCTAAGGTGGCCCCAGTGATCCCTGGCTTCTGGTATTTAGGTCTCCATGTAACCTCCTCCCTTTGGGTGTGTCTGGACCTCTAGTGACTGGATTCCACAAACCAGGCAAGATGCTGGGGTGCTCCTTTGGAGGTTAGGTTACAGAAAGCTTTTGGCATTCATGTTGGGCTGCCCCATTTCACTTGCTGAGAGAAGCCAGCTATCACGTTTGTGTGGTTCCATGTGGAGCTCACATGTCAAGGATCTGTTATGTCTGGCCAACAGCCAGTGACCTGACACCTGTCAGCAGCCAGGTGCCCGAGCTTGGAAGTGGATCCTCCTCCAGTCAGGCTTTCGGATACCTGCAGCTTTGTGAGAGACCTTGAACTGAAGGCCCCCTGGCTAAGTCACACCCAGATTCCTGACCTTCTGTGAGATAATAAATGCTTGTTGTTTGAAGCGGCAACCTTGGGGGCGATTTTTAAGGCAGCAGTAGAGAAGTACACAGGAAGTAACAATGTAAACATTTTCCCTCCTTAGTCTGAGATTTGAACTTGGTTCCAATGTGTATTCTGGTTATACCCAGCGCAGTTTCCAATATTACATAAACACCAGGCCTTTTTCTTTAAAGGCACATACAGAAAATGAAGGACACATACAGATTCAGTAGGTACTGTGAAGGAGGGTGACCAGTGAGTGTGACCAGTGACTTCCCATGAAGTAGGCTTACTTCAGGAAGCAAGAGAAACTCAAGTTTAAAGAGCAACTAATTAGTTCCTCTGAGAGACCAACAAGCATTTGAAAGGATCAGAGAGCAGGAAGGAGTTCTTTTTTTTTTTTTTTTTTGAGACAGAGTTTAGCTCTTGTTACCCAGGCTGGAGTGCAATGGCGCAATTTCGGCTCACCGCAACCTCCTCCTGGGTTCAGGCAATTCTCCTGCCTCAGCCTCCCAAGTAACTGGGATTACAGGCACGCCCCACCATGCCCAGCTAATTTTTTGTATTTTTAGTAGAGACGGGGTTTCACCATGTTGACCAGGATGGTCTCGATCTCTTGACCTCGTGATCCGCCCGCCTTGGCCTCCCAAAGTACTGGGATTACAGGCTTGAGCCACTGCGCCCGGCCTAGGAAGGAGTTCTTAAGTGAAATTTGTGATTCTTAACTATTGGCTCTTTGGAATCAGGTAGCAGCAGGGTTTTAGAAATACTCCCACAATACAGTGGGAAAAGGAAGTTGAAAATTGTAACAAAAATATAAGGAACACAGCATTTGTTTTTATTCATTTTCTCAGTTGCATTGCTACAGAGCCTGTTTCAGGTGCTCAGCAGCTGTGTGTGGCTAATGGCTTCTGTACTAGAGAGTGCAGAATAAAACATTTCTATCATAGAAAGTTTTGGTGAACAGTGCTCTGGCAAAAGGTATAGAGTGTCTTCCAGAAAACTCTGAGGGAAAAAAATCTGATAAACTAAGAATCCTAAATTGATGAAGTTATCCTTTACATTGGCAGTGCAACAAGTTGGCATTTGATAGGTGTGCAGGAACTCAACAGTATATCACTTAGGTACTTTACTTGGCGGGGGTGGGGGGGGTGGGGGGGTGGGGGGGGTGGGTAAGGACTTAAATACATCCAGCTGAGTATTTAGCATCTCAAAAGCATGAAAAGTCAACTTCAGCATTGTTTAACTCTCTTTATCCTGTTTCCCAGAATAACCCAAGACTTACATATAAAAGTAGGAGAAAATCTTCATCTTTCACAGATATTAAGAGGATGCCCTTCATAAGGCAGACTTCAGACTGTCAGAACGGTGGATTCAACCTAGACAGTTCAACTCTAGAGCTTCCTCTCTCCTGACAATGATAAATAAAGTCACAAGAAGTGGCAGTTTTTAAAGACATTAATCTATTGAAACCACGTTTGCTGAAATCACTAAAAAGTCTCCAAGTTACCCAGTTTCATTCTCAGCCCTCCCTTTACTTGATATTTAAGAAGCTTTGGATACAATTCATCACTGCCTCCTTTTAAAAACATGGTCTTTGCCTAGCTTCCAGAAAATTTCCTACTCACCAGTAGTTCCTGTGCAGTCTACTTTTCTACCTGGTCTCAAAACTCAATCCTTAATCCAGACCTCTGGCTTTCTTTATCTATGTTTATTCACTAGGAAATCACATTTAAGTGTCATGTGACTTTAAATGTCTTCTCTGAGCTGATGGTGCCCTAACTGTATCTCCTTTTCCCTAATCTGCTTTCAGATCAATTTAGCTGTCTATGTAGAAAACACAAACACACTTTCTTGCACAACATGCTTCTGATACATAATAATATGTGAGTTTTTTGCTGTATATCAAGCAAGCAATCAGTTTGCAGCAGACACCTGCTGGGTCCTCTCCAATTCATTTCTAACACTGTCTGGAAGTAGCATCAGATTCCACAGGTTGAAGGGGCTTAGTCCCACAAGACTGCCCTCCACTTTTTCCAGTGCCAGTTGGAAGCCGCAGGTTAACTGTACTTCTGACCAGTCTTGGGTATGTCTTGGTCAGAGACGTGAAAACGGACTTATACAGTTGTATTCCCTGTTCAGATGCTGTTAAATACTTCATGTAAGATAAATATCTGCCTATTAATGATACTAGGTGCATTCAGCCATATAAGTACCTGGACATTATTCTTGGCTTTCATCTGTAGTTGTCTACACTTTATCAATTATCAGGCCTTGTTTTACATACTTTGGAAATGTATTTTAAAATTTGTTCCCTTCTGACCCCTCTTTGGCCTCTGTGCTTTAATTTCTTCATTTGTTAAATGGGTGTATTGATACAGCCAACTTAATAGGTTTGTTGTGAGGATTAAATACCTAACATACAGTATGTAAGTTTCACTTATGTTTATTTTTGAGACAGGGTCTCACTTTGTCACCCAGGCTGGAATGTGGTGTGGTGTGATCTTTGCTTACTGCAGCCTCAGCCTCCTGGACTCAAGCCATCCTCCCATCTCAGCCCCCCAGGTAGCTGAGACTACAGGTGTGTGCCACCACGCCTGGCTAATATTTTCTGTTTTTTGTAGAGACGGGGGTTCACCATGTTGCCCAGGCTGGTCTTGAACTTCTGAGCTCAAATGATCTTCCCGCCTTGGTCTCCCAAAATGCTGGGATTACAGGTGTGAGCCTCCGTGTTGGCTTGTTATGTAAATGTTAAATGTTGCTGTCTAATAATACCATATTTTACTATTACTGGCTCAGGTCACTATCATTGCTTAACTGGGTTTTCTGGCGTAACTCCAGATTGGTCTCCAGTTTTCCCTTTGCTTAGGTTCCTCCCAGTTCTCAGTCTCCTTCACTTCAGTTTCAGCAATCTAAGGTGCACGTCTGATTGGATTGCTCTTACTTAAAATTCTCAAGTGGACTCCTTTTTGACATTGGAATAAAGTCTGTAAAATTGTTTTGTAACATACCTTAAAGACTCTAGCCATTTTCTCTAAATATTCTGCCCCTTTGTTTTCAGTCTGTGGGTGAACTGGAAAAATTTTATCAGGAAACAGACTGTTGGGTATGACTCTACCATGACTGTAGATAGACAGTGAAGTGCTTTCTGATTCTTACAGCTTGGCCCTAATAGTCACAATTTGTGAAGATTTTAGGGCGATATTAATGGCCAGATACCCATTCCAATTATAAACCTTAATCAGGCATACATAGATGCAGGAGTTTTATGCTGTGCTGCTTGTTTATATAATCTCCTTGAGAAAGTATTTACATTGTGTTTAATAAGGCCACTGAATGAGGTGGTTTGCTTTGCGAAGTTAATTACTAGCCAGTTAAAAGTTGGGGAACATCTAATGAGGATGATAACTAACTTTAAGGTCTAGAATGCTCAGTTTAGAGCTCTTCTTTCTTATATAACAGTTATATACCAAGGTTTATTGTCTGTTTTAAAAAGCACACCTGTAGGCTGCATGTATTAGCAGCTGTTTATCTTTCTGTTCTTTGTTGCAGTAGGATATGGTTCCATTCCATTTTATCCAGACAGGATAACATATTATCCAGGAACAAGCTACAAAGAAGGGAAACTGGTTCCAGGACACATCTCTGGAAGTTACCTTGTGGACCCTGACGCTCATGGCAGCATTACAATGCAGGTTCTGTCTGAGCATCCAGGTTAGCACAGCACATCTTCCTGTTCACTGTCAGAGGCTAAGGGAAGGTTATCTTAAAGGCCAGTAGCACTTTTTCTCCATAGTCTGGTTGTTGGAAATCATGGCAAAGTCAAGGTGATATTGTGGCCAAGAGACACAGGAGTACAGAATCCTGTCCTTGACCAACCATACTTCTCCCTGAGGCCTCTGGGAGTGTACATGCAAAGGGCAGCAAAGCAGGGCGATTACTTGCTTGGTCTTAAGCTTTAGACTCTAGTGAGCTCAGTGGGACCATTTGGAGAACTTTTTTTACCTAGGCTCGATTGACCAGAATAGGCTGGAAACAGTGAAGACTCACTTCTGCCCTCTGTTACAAAGCCTAAAGGTCAGCAAGCTGTAGCTTACCAGTGTGCTCACCGTGTACCCCTTTTATTTAGGTTCATTCGTGCGGGGTTCACTTCTTTGTGCTTATTGCTTGTTTAACCTTCAAAGCAACTCTGTGAGTCAGATATGTAAAGGTGAGGACACTTGAGTCTTTAAGGGGCCAGGTTGCTTTCTCAGGGTCATACAGGCAGTGGTGGAGGTGCGGATTTGAGGCTCTGACTGTACCCATTTCTTTTCACATGTGGCCCTGAGGATGTGTTAGAGGTGTGCTACGATCCCTCTGCCCTTGGCAGTGGGTACCTGAGTGGGGTCTTAGCTGACCAGAGTGCCTGGGCAGACAAGAGCAGCTCCATCTTCCCTTTACAGTGTGTTATGTAAACATTAAATGCGGCATGCGCCCTGACGTGAGGAAAGTAGAAGCCCACTAGCCTGCTGCACTCAATCAGCGAGAGAGAGCATTTACCCCTCCTCTTCTTCTGCTGCCCTCTCTTCGGCCTCAGGTTACAGGAATAAGATAGTTAATCCCAAGTGGGGAAACCGTTTGAAGAGTACTGAAGGGAGGGAAAGGAATGGTTGGAACC
The DNA here is from genome assembly GCF_048565385.1 of Saimiri boliviensis. Lineage (NCBI taxonomy): Eukaryota > Metazoa > Chordata > Mammalia > Primates > Cebidae > Saimiri > Saimiri boliviensis. Next base: position 101,553,575 of record NC_133461.1, read on the forward strand.
TGCTTCAAGCGGGAACAGGTGAGCAGGTCAAGCCTTATTCGCTTTTGAGGAGGAAGGGATTCCTAAAGGACAAACCGAACTTGCTCTTCAGGGTGTTAAAATAAAACGTTCTTAAATCCTGAACATCACACATTTCTGGGAGGAGTATCCTGCCCTTTGGGAAAAATAGCAAGAGCTTCGAGCTCCCTCTAGAGGCAAGCAGTGATAAAAGAGCGTCATGTTAGGGAAATCATTGTACCTGAAGCTAATGTACTTTTCAGCAGGAAACTATCATTTTATATATACAGTAAAATGTTTTCTTATATTGGAAATAAATTGGTGCCTCTGAAAAGAAATTTGGGTTAATCATATTCTAATTAGGTGTGGGGGGCAATTGTAAAGTTCATTTACTGTGTAGAAATATAGCTGAGAAGATGATGAAAATGGGTCATGTGTCCTAACAAAATAGTATATTAAAAGCGTTGGAACAAACCAGATCAAAATAAGAATCTGATTTCTGTGCTGTTTTGTGCTGGAATGTTTTGGCAGTGGACCCTTGAATTGAACAGAGATAAAGGTGATCTATAATACCGGCTGTGTTCCCACCCAGTCCTCCCCCTCATCTGAACAAAACCAGTGAGTACCAGAAGAGTAATATTAGGAAATGCAAGATGCAGGCATATGTTCAAACTTCTGAGTAAGCTAACATATACAGTTTCTTAACTTTTAGAGTTTCAGTTTACCAAATGATTCATCTATTCCAGGATAGACATTTTAGTCATAACCACAGATGTCAAGGAGTTGGTTATGGGTTTAACCCTTTACTGTATTTAGTCCTTTTGTTCTCAATATATTTATACTTCTCTAACGAAGTCACTGAGAGAATTCAGTTCTAAAATCTTAAGAAGTAATTTAGATGGTGGTAATATTAATATATAAAAGTTGCATTCCCACCAGGAATATGTGAGAGTAATTGCTTAATACCTGCAGTAAATATTGCCTCTTTTTTAAAAAAAATCTTAATTATGGGAATGGTGTGTAGTGGCATATCATTTTTCTACCTTGTAGAAATCCATCTACGTATTATCAAAGTTTCCATGGTTATTTTTATGCAAATGGCTGTCACATATTTGTTAACCTGGTTTCCCTTTCTGGTAAGCTATAATTTTGAATGTTTTTTTTTTTTTTTAATTTTGTAAAATTAGGATCAGATGTGCTTTGTAACTTTTTAAAAACTCTGTGGTACATTGTGGACCATATTCTTAGAGATCTGTTATTTTTTTGTACTGGCATGTGCAAGTACACATAGCTGGACAGCAGAGGAATATTTACTAAAATAATAATGGTTCCCTCAGAAGTGGGGCTAAGAGTGATGATTATCCTTTTTCTATAAAGTAGTTTATTTGTGAGATTAAAGAGTGAAGTTAATATTAATTAAGGACCTATGTTATGATAATCTCATTACTGCAAGTAATCTTTAAAAATCATATTGTATATAAATACATCTGATACATAATTTGCAATTTGCATAAATCTGCTAATTCTTCCAGTGGTGGGATTTCAAGGTTTCTTAACACTTTGTTTTCTACGAATTGGTTAATTTATAGTGATCACTGTATCATTTTTTATGAACACAATACTCTTAAATACTTACATATTTAGATTGCTGTAAAACTTTTTAAGTACCTTTGTTGCAGTACTGATTTTAAGGTTACTAATCGATTGATTTAACCATTGGCTATTAATCTTTAGCTATTTTATCATGGTTAGAGAATATGGGCTTTATCATTTGATTTCTTGGAGTTTCTCTGTAGGTCAGTGTATGTATTTAATTGCATACCTTTTTAGAAGAAATAAATATTTTTAATTTGGTATAATTTTTCTGTATGTCTATTTGTCAGTTACATTTTTTAGGTGTCTATCCCTCTCCCTCCCAAATCCCATCCCTTTACCTACCCTGTCGTCTGCTACATTTTCATCAACTCCTTATTCCTAGTAACCCTGATCATTGTAAAGTTAAAATCTGTATTGGGCATAAAAATTTATGACTGTTACACATTTTCACCATACCTTTTATCTCCTTACCTACCTAGTATAAAACGCCTTTTTCCTATTGAATTCTTTTTTAAAAAATTTGACCGGTCATTGGGGGCATTAGCTGTATTTATTAGGCATGGGCCAAGTTCAATAGCTATTTGGCAGTTTGCAGGATAGTTTTGAACGAGAAAAATTGTTCCATGGTCTGCATAGCTTACCATATACTGCCAAATTGTTCATGATACTGGAAAAAGAAAGTTTATTTTCTAAGCCTAGAAACTGTTTTACTTACAAAGGGTTTTTTTCGGGGATGGGGGAGGTGGGTGTGGAGGCCACGACTTTAATGTATGTACAAAAGGCTACTGTGTAAATCAAGGAAATGTTGGGATTTTTTTACAAAGAATTCTTCACAACTTTGCAAAATCACATCACCACTGAAGTGGTGCTAAATGGGTTTTGAGTTGCTGGTACAGTATACCCATGTGAGTCTACATTTAAAACTGAACCTTTCATGTTGAGTACTCTGCATACTTTGTCATCATGCCTTGAGTATTTACATTTAGTCATCATGTTTTCAAATAGTCCCACCCTGCCCCTTCCCAGGACTGCAGTGTTATTTACGTTAGAAGAACACTTGGTGTTATTCCACAGGTCAGGTCTTGGTTACTTTTTCTCCCTCTCTTTGCTTTATTTTGTTTAGATTATAGTGTAGTTCTTCAAGTTCATGATACTTTCTACTACAGTATTAAATCTATTAGTCCTATTCAGTGTATGTTTGATTTCAAATAGTATTTTTTTTTTATTTTTAGTCACATTTTTGCCTTTCATCTTTTATTTCTTTTATTGATTCTTTGTTCTTTTTTTTTTTTTTTTTTTTTTTTTTTTTGAGACTTCTCACTCTGTTGCCCAGGCTGGAGTGCAGTGGTACAGTCTCTGCTCACTGCAGCTTTCACCTTCTGGGTTCATGTGATCCTCCCACATTCAAGCCATCCTCCCACCTCAGCCTCCTGAGTAGCTAGGACTGCAGGACTACACCACTGCGCCTGGCTAATTTTTTTGTATTTTTAGTAGAGACAGAGTTTCACCACATTGACCAGGCTGGTCTTGAACTCCTGACCTCAAGTGATCCACCTGCCTTAGCCTCCCAAAGTGTTGGTATTGCAGGCATGAGCCAGCGTGCCTGGCCCATGATTTATTCTTGATCATATGGAGCATATTTACAAAAGCTGTTTTTGGTCTGTGGCTGCTAGAACCTTAATTCTATCATTTTCATCGCTTCTGTCTCTGTTTATACTGGTTTATTTTTCTTCTGATTATGGGTTGTATTTTCCTGCTTGATGGTATTCCTGGTAATTTCAGATTGGAAACCAGGCAGTGTGTATTTACATCGTAAAGTGTTGGATTTTGTTCTAGCACATAGTTAAGTTACTTGGGATAGATTTGATCATTTCCAAGGATCAAATGTTTGTTTTAAAACTTTGTTAGGACAAGTTTGGTCTTCAGTGTTAATTCAGCCTGATTATCAAGGTGTCACCCTTCTGAGAACTCTACCTGGTAGTGGGGGTTTCTCCCCTCTGGCTGGTAGGAACCCTAATTTTTCAGAGCCCTCATATGTCGCTTCATATATGTCCAGATCAGTATTTAGCCAGATTCTAAGTGAGCCACCTGTAGATACATTTTTTGGGGTACTCTGCTTTATGTTGTATCTGCTTTAATTTTCTGGTCTCTGGATTCTTTGTAACTCACCACGCTGTCTTGGTCCTTCCCATCAGTAAGCAAGAGCCACTAAAGGGATCACTTTATTTTCCTTCTCTAAGAGTTGACTGTTCTCTACCCCACATTGTTCATTGTCTGAAAAACAGTTGTTTCATATATTATTTTTGGTTTTCTAGTCTTTCATAGCAGGACAATAAATTCAGATTATCTTAACTTCTTCATGGTCAGAAATGAGATTCGTGCCATTTAATTTTTTTTTTGTTTTTTGTCTTTTACTTTAACCTCTTGAAAGTAGTAGTAGTAGTAAAAATTACACATTTTTATTGGGTACTTTTTCTGAATGCCTTTGTTTATATAGTCTCGGTGTTCTTTGTTAATCTTTTGTCTTTTTACTGAAATATAACAAAAAGTAGAGAAAACTGATTACTTGGTCGAGCTTTTGGGGGAAGTCAAATGTCATTTGTAGAAAGAAGATTTATTATAGTCAACTTGATAAGAGCATTTTCTTCCAGGTATGAACATTTAATTTTGTATTAGAATACTACACTGGCAGCCCTGTTTGTTTGCAGATACTTGCTCTTTACACAAATGCAGCCCTTGGTGACAGTAATTGGAATGCAGAATTTTAAGATACAGTGGTTACTCAAGAATTTTTGTGAACCTCATAGTTATCTTAAGATTGATGCTATTTTGTGTTGCATGAAATAGATCTGGATTTTCAGAGTTGTTTATTTGCTACAGCAATGTTTAGAATGTTTTATTACTTTTAACCTTTTAAATGGACTGTTTCACTGTCAAGTCTAATTATATTGAGGGAAATATCAGAATTGGGTTTGTTAGCATCCAAGGAATGGAACCTAGGTCAGCTGTTTAAAGTGGCGCTTTCAGGAATCTGTAAATCAGATGGTTAAAAAAAAAAAGCAGGCCAGGCGCGGTGGTTCACGTCTGTAATCCTAACACTTGGGAAGGCAGAGTTGGGAGAATCACGTGAGGCCAGGAGGTCAAGAGCAGCCTGGTCGACATAGTGAAACCCTGTCTCTACTAAAAAATTAGCTGGGTGTAGTGGTGCACACCTATACTCCCAACTAGTTAGGAGGCTGAGGCATGGAGAATTGCTTCAGCTGGGGAGCCAGAGGTTGCAGTGAGCTGAGATTATGCCACTGCACTCCAGCCTGAGTGACAGAGTAAGACTCTGTCTGGGAAAAAAAAAAAAATACAAATTGATACCAAAATACCGTTTAAAAAGGAAAAAAAATACTTAAGCAATTCGTCTCGGTTGTTTCCTCCCCTCCTTTATTTTTTGAAAACAGGGCGTTTGCCAGGCCAACATGGTGGAACCCCGTCTCTACTAAAAACAGAAAAATTAGCTGGGCGTGGTGGCGGGTGCCTGTAATCCAAGCTATTTGGGAGGCTGAGGCAGGAGAATCTCTTAAATCTAGGAGGTGAAAGTTGCTGTGAGCCAAGATCAAGCCACTGCACTCCAGCCTGGGCACCAGAGCAAGACTCCATTTCAAAAAAAGGGGGAAGGTGCATTTACATATTGACTTGGTCTTTATGTCTTGTAATTCATGCTGTAGTTGTTGTTGCTTATTTTGCCTTAGGATACTCCTTTGGTTTTTCTTAAACGTTTACTGAATCCTTTACTGATTAATGCTTCATCTGTAGGGATTGCAATGCTTTCTCTTATCAGCCGTGTTAGTGGGTAGATTTAGAATGTCTATCACCCAGTGCCTTGAATGTAGCAGATGCCGAATAAATATTTAAAAGTTTTGTTGTAGGGACAGGCAGTAACTGTAATGTGGTCATTAATAAGTAGGATAAAGTTGATGTTTGGCTCTAAATATTTTACTGGACACAGACATTTTGACAGTGAAAAAGAAGCAATAAATTGAGTAGTTATACATTATCCATTGTCCAGAGATTTATAGAATTCTGTGCTGTCACCTTATCTGTATGGTGCTAAATTTGAATCCTGGCTCTGACAGCTGATTACTGTGTGATTTTTCTCAGGCAGGTTGATCTCTCAGGGGTTTTTCTTTGTTTTTCTATACCTTGAAAATGATATGCATGTTACAGTGATGTTATAAAGATTAAGAGTGAATAAATGCCTGCTTGGCGCAGTGTTTGGCACATTTTGGTTGTAACATCTGTATATGCTTTGACATTAGTTTGAAATGACTTTGTGTTATTTTAATGCCAGTATTCAGTTATAATATAAAGCAGTTTCACAAACATTTTCTGCAAAGGGCCAGATAGTAAATATTTTCAGTCTGTGCTGTCTATTCATATTCAGCTTATAGGCATGGCTGGGTTCCAGTAAAGCATTATTTATAAAAACAGGTGGTGGGCCACAGCTTTCCAAGTTTGTGTTTCTTTCTTTCTTTCTTTTTTTTTTTTTTTTTGGTTGCTGTTTTCATTTGGCACCTTTGACACAATGTTGTTTTACCTATTGAGTATTTCAAATACCTTCAGCTTTATTAAAAAATTATATAGGTGGCTAGGTGCGGTGGCTCATGCCTATAATCACAGCACTTTGGGAGGCTGAGGCGGGCAAATCACCTGAGGTCAGGAGTTCGTGGCCACCCTGGCCAACATGGCGAAACCCTGTCTTTAGTAAGAATACAAAAATTAGCCGGACATGGCAGCGGTTACCTGTAATCTCAGCTACTCAGAAGGCTGAGGCAGGAGAATTGATTGAATCCAGGAGGCAGACGATACTGTAAGCCAAGATCACTGCACTCTAGCCAGGGGTGTACAGCTAGACTCTGTCTCAAAAAAACAAAAACAAAATTATATAAGTAATACAGTTATAACCCTCTTTGCACTAATTTTGATTGGTTTCTTTCAAGTCATTTATTTGAGACATAGTTTTCAAATGGAATTATAAAACCGAAGAGTAACTTTACAAAGTGCCTCACAACAGAAGAGCTGAGGTATTTAGAGAATGCCAAGACTAGTAATAATTTAGTCATTTGATGGATAGTGATTATTTTTTACACCCATTTATATATACAGTTTATGAATTTCCCCTTGCTGATTTTTATCCTGAGAGTTACATTTTTGAACCTTTTGCTATCTGTGTCCTATTCTGTTTATTAGAGTATGCAAGAAACAGAAGATAGGTGACAAGAAAGGAACAGCTTTATGAAGTAAAAATGGACCAATGACACTGTCGTCATCTCCACTACCAACTGCTCATCCACTCACAAAAGAAAGCAATTATGTCACCTTCTAGGAGTAAAACCTGCCTGGGTGCTGACAGTTTAGAAAGAGCGGGTGGGAAGAGTTAAGAATTTCATTCTGTATAATAAATTATAAATCCCTTGCTTTGTATTAATAGTATATAAATTTAAGAACATTGCAGTACTTTTTAAACAAAAGATTCTATTATGCCTTTTAAATACTGTGTTTTTGTTGAACAATTTGGAAATCAATATTTTTCTAAAATTGCTGGGTTGACCTAAAGGTTAGTGGGAGAGTGGACTCATGTTCTGAAAGGAGGTCGTCCCTTTTCATTAACTCTGTTAGAATGTTCCTTTTAAGATTAATACAGACATATTTCATTGTAAAATAACATTGTAATTGGTCATAGGACGGATTCTTTTCCTTTTAAAGAAGTTCTTCTTTGGCATTTTGTTGGTGATGGTTTGTGAAGATACAACTCAGCCGATGTGCTATACTAAGCCATGCATAAATTTGGTAGGATAGCTCTGACAGTGATGTCAGTTTTTGCTTTTAAAAAACATGATAGTTATTCCGATATCCAGAGTAGAGCATTTGCAGGTATTCATAGCTTTTGTTAATTGTTTTAAAACTAGCATCCAAGGAATCTAAATTTTTATGGCACGTTTACATTTTCAGCCTGCTCCTCTGGGGGCAGTCTCTATTTGTATAAGAGAGTTGTGTCTTTCACCTAGAGTGCATTGTTTAAAGGTGCAGAATTCTCTTAGTTCCAGCATTCTTGTGTTTGCCATGAAAGTCAGTATCCACTCTGTAATGTTTTAGACCTATGCTGTCCAGTCTGGTAGCCACTAGCTACATATGGGTATCAGAACGTGAGAAGAATATTTTCTAGGGTAGATTATTTTCTGCAAACCTGGATACCAGTATTTGGCCAGCCTTGTTTGGGTATAGCATGAAACAGTCTCCTTGTTTTCAGGACTGTGCTTCCTCACTTTTTGCATGTCCTGGCATTCCTAAAAAGCAGTGGTGTTTGTATGGGACCCTAGGTTACACAGTGTGGAGGGTGCTTACAACTAGAGCTTACAGATGTGGGTGCTCTACAGCACCAGACAAGCCCTTGCTTCATTCTTGGCACGCCAGTATGCAGTGGCACACACGGTGCAAAGCTGCTTCAGAGTGCTCTCCATAATTCATTCCTGAATGTTTTTCTTGGTCTCTGAGCAGAATTTGAATTCATTCTCCCTTATTATACATCATTTTAATATGTCATATTCTCATTGAAACTTTGTGAGACCTTGGCATTTCATAACTTAGAATACTTTCAAAGAATCACCCATAAACTCAGAGATTTAGTGAACAATTGTGTAGATGGTCTTTTCTTCTCTTTTGTTTTAGGGAGAAAGGAGGAAGAAGGAATACCATGACGTAGTGATAGATATATATTCTGTTTCCCAAACCAGGAAAATAGTTTTCATATTAGAAATATGGTTACATTAAATAAATGTGCTGTAAAAATCTCAACAAGGAGACCACTAATCTGCCCATCTACCTCCCCCAAATGAAAATTCCTCTACACTATTCAGATGAACAATGACTTGGTTGGTTGTTTCTAAAACTTTCTGTTGATTGGCTTTTGGCAAGATAAATAGTAACAAACACCAGTGTCTTAAGAAAATCTATAAATTGGTAATCCATTCACCCAGTATTTACCTCCCTCAGGGGTTTTGCAGTGAGTTGATTTTGTGGTGTAAATCTTTGGCTCTTATCCTTTCCTGATGTCCAGCCACTTGCTGTTTGGGCCAGTTTTTTCTAGGATTCCTCAGCCTACACCTGGGTGCCTCTTAAAATTCTTTATCCTTGCTACGAAACTGGTTCACTCTTAAATGCATACCATATCACTTTAAGTATTTCATTATAAAATAATTGCTCCTGCCATAAGAAATGATACAATATTGGGGCAAACGTCTTGTTGCTGTTGGATCTTGCAATAAAGTCTTTTTCTTCCTACACACCTCTCACTTTGCTCTTCCATTCACATGGTCAGTGATTACATTATAACTAGTTACGTGAGTCCCCCATCTTCAGTTTGGAAGATTGTACCTATTGCTTTATCACTTGATTCTTATTCTGTCTTCTCATAATAAAATAGGTAAGGGCTGGGTGTTGTGGTTCGTGCCTGTTCAAGGCAGGAGGATCGCTTGACTCCCAAGAGTTCGAGACCAGCCTGGGCAACATAGCAACACCCCGTCTGTACAAAAATAAAAATAAATTAGCCAGGCATGGTGGTCTGCACCTGTAGCTACTCAGGGAGCTGACATGGGAAGATTGCTTGAACCTGGGAGGTCAAGGCTGCAGTGAGGTACGTTTGCTGTACTGTACTCCAGTTTGGGCCACAAAGCAAGACCCCATCTCAAAAAATAATAAATTGGCATGGAATGTGCCTTCCCACCCCACCGACCTCCCAGTCCCAAATCTCAGTTGTTTTACTGTTATGCTGTCCTTACTGACTTAATCATCTCTAGGTTTTCTGTGTTCAGTTCACTTAAGGAATATTAGGGTTTCTTTATTAGAAATTGAGCCCAGCTGGGTGTGGTGGCACTTGCTTGTAATCCCAGCAATTTGGAAGGCTGCAGTGGGAGGATCACTGGCGGCCACGAGCTTGAGACCAGCCTGGGTGACATAGTGAGAGCCTGTCTCTACAAAAAAAAAAATTTTTTTTTTTAACTGGTAATAGAATTTATTCAAATGTGCCTTAATACAGGTGCTGGGGCTTTCCCATGGTGCTCTTGATATATAAGGCCCGGATATTCTGCCAGTTTTTTTTGAGCAGTGACACCAAGAAATTGACAGCCAGGTGAATGTTATACACAAGCTCATCGTCTGTCATCTTCACATGACCAACACGTGAAAATTATCCAGGCATGGTGGTGCATGCCTGTAGTACCAGATATTCAAGAGACTGAGATGGGAGGATCCCTTGATCCCAGGAGTTTGGCATGGTCGCACCACTGCACTCCAGCCTGGTCAGAGGGTTTTTTTGTTTTTTTGTGTGTGTTTTTTGAGACAGTTTTTTTTTTTTTGAGAGAGTTTCTCTCTCAAAAAAAAAAAAAGCCCATCCTACACCAAACCTGTCCATCTAACTTTACTGCTTAGCAGAGAGCGTAGTCAGACAAATTATGCCATGATCGTTTATGCAGCCCTTACTAAGTGTTAGCTGTAACAGCTCATCTACCTAACGAGGAGTCGTAATTAATTTAGGTGAATGCAACGACTTGGACCTGGGAAAGAGAGAAAATAAGTAACGGGCGCCTCAGCCCGTTATTCCGCTGAGTTGAACAGGAGATTGAGTCTGGTATTGGTTTCAGATGTGAGCATTTCAGCAAGCTGAGAGCGTATTCTAGCGTTCAAAGATAGGTATTTTTGGCCCAGCATGATTTTGTGTTAACTAGTTCATTTGATGTTTAGGCAGAAAAACAAATTATCAATGCTGTAAGGAATATTGTCTGAGTTGGACTTAGGAGAAAGAATTTGTGTCTTCAGAATGATGTCTGTGTGAGGGATTTGAATTTAAAGATAATTTTGACTCTATGTTTACCTTATTATTTGATTTTAGAGCCTAACCTTCAAATAAAATTTGACAGTTTTTTTTCTCTGCTACTCTTTGCTCCTACTTCTCTCCCCACTAATACTCTAATGGGCTTCAAGTCTGGGGACTTTGTATGTTTTTATTCCTTTATTCACTGCAGAAGTCAGTAGTACAGTACTGAACTCCTAATCAAACGACTTCTCGGTACTTAACTAGTGTTTGACTTTCCGTGGTAGCCCAGTACATTCAGTTGTATGCCTTTTGTGTTACTTATGTAAACAGTAAACACATTAAGTTTATTTTTTCCTCCTGGTAACTACTGTGGTGTAGCCAGGGTTTTTTTAAAATTTAAACCTGGCAGTGAGATGTTGTCCAAACAGTCTAAGATAGTGTGCACATTTTTATGAGCACTTAAATACATGCTGTTTTGTGGGAGAGCATGTGTAACTTTCGGTAGATTCTGAAGGAGTTCAAAAAGATTAAATGCCTTGGACCTAGACAATGGAGGAAGCAAATAAATCTTTTCAAAATCTAGACTTTAAAAAATTGCTAAAAGAAAATTATGAAGTGCAGTGCTGATAGGTAAATTTAAGTTTCTATATCGTCAGATTCTTAAATTGTTAACAGTGAACTATTGTACACCAGAAGGAGGCTGTTGTCTTATAAAGCTGATATTTAAAATGCATGTTGATAGGGGCTTTTCTAATTCCGCTTAATACTTTATAGTGACGAACTTGTTAATAACACAGTGATGAACTGTACGGTGTACTTGCTCTATCTGATGCCCGTTTCTGTAATTTAGAATTTTTTCCTTAAGAAAAGGGCTCTGGTGTGAAAACACAAGAAAAAAACCTGGCAGTTTTCTTTGGTTGTGACTGTGAAGTCAACACTGAACTGGTAGAATCCATGTGTCATAACTGGTTCTAGTGGCCCTGCGGTATAGGGAGCTGAAGGAGCCGTGTGCATTGAAGACACATAGCGCAAAGCGTATCTGGTGTGAAAAAGTGCGATCTATTTGCAAACATTTGCTTGAAGCTATGATTTGAATTTATGATGTAAAATTCTATCTGAAAGTATTTTTACGTTTAAAATTCCCTCCCCCCATGCTAGTAATATGTGCCTTTATTATAGGTGATTATTTGTGTTTACATAAGCAAGCTTATCAAATGTATATAAATAGCAAGATAATGTTTCAGGGTACTATCATAGACGTTTCACAAATTGTTGATTTCCTTGTATTCACAAATTTAGTGAAACATTAATGAACTAGTATTTGTTTTATTCTCTGTTAAAATAGTTTCGTACTGGTTTATTCTGAGGAGAATTTTTGTTGGTGGATCAAAATATTTATGAAAGAACTTTAGATTCACGTTATTTCTGATGGGTGGTTGATGTACTTCAGAGATGTACTTCATAGACTTGGAATGTTTAGGAAGAACATGCTAACTTCTGAAACTAGTGAGTTGGGAAAGAAAAACTAATGTCTTTTTTTGTTTTGTCTTAATTATACAGCAGATATAATTTCTACAGTAGAATTTAATCATTCTGGAGAATTACTAGCAACAGGAGATAAGGGTGGTAGAGTCGTCATCTTTCAACAGGAGCAGGAGGTAAGTGTTTAAAGTTTAATATATAAATTTCAGTTTGATCTTAGGACTAGAGCTTGTGTTGCACTGGAGAATCTCATCAGAGGATGTTGGAATTTTTAAAGAAGTGTGTTACTGAATACAATGTCCAGTATATAGACAGCTCTGGTTCTCTTAGCTTTGTATGTGTGCATGTGTGTACATGTGCGTTATGTTGTTTTGGTTTAAAAAATAACACGAATTGTAAAAATATTTGATTAGAGAAGGGAGTGGAAAGTGGTGGAATAATCCAAGATTTTAAAGGTTTTGAAGCCTTGGCCCTTCGTTATAATTTTTCTCTTAAAAACTCCGTAAAGCAAAGTTGCTTTGACTTCTTCTCAATGCTTGGTTTGCTTTGTACAATTGAGGGGTGAGAGGCTAGTTTAAAGAAAAAACAGCTCAATTATTTTGATGTCATTTCATACTAATACTGTTACAGTGATTCAGATATAAAGGTTTAAATGGCAATTGCATGTACATGCATGTAAAATAACTTTAAAGTGCAGTGCTGGCTTTTTGATGAAAGAGAAACAGAATCTAATTAAAGTGAGCTTTCGTTTTGTTTTTCTTACGACTTAGGCACACTTCTAAATTTAATTGACCAGATTTCTCACTAAAATTTTTTTGCTAAACAAAATTTGTCACACTCGGTTTTTTCTTACTCATTCTTTCCTTCCATTGGTAGATCAGAGTTTAACCATTAAAATCAGTTGTTTTGAAACATTCTGCCCCTATTTATATTAAAAGAGAGTTTAAAGTAATGTGGATAAATTGCAGGGTTTTACCTGTCTAAATCATAACACAGAGTTAGGTTTTAAAGGATTGTGAAATTCCTTAAATAAGCAAAGAATCTAGTAATAATACTACTACTTTGCACTTCTATAGCGCCTTTGACCTGAGGATCTCAAAGTGCTTTACAAACACTAATGAATTAATCCTCACAACACCCCAGTGAGGTAGGTAATTTAATTTTAAAAGAAATGATTAATAGTGTCTGATTAGAAGATGCACAAACACTAAATATGTCTCCTTTTATTTATTTTTTGTTGGAAGAAAATACGAAAATAACAAGCTTTGCTTGACAAAGAATGGTCTCGTGGGAAGGGGGGGCTAAATCAGTTTTCCATTTTTAAGTAGGCAAAAACTTGATCATAAGAATCTTGACATACTTAAGAGTTGACATGGAACCTTACAGATCCTTGTAATTTCCCTTTATTTACTAATGAGAAAGTCAGTAGATCACTCTGTTACTTACTGGCAGAACTAACGAGCAGAAACCAGAACTTCTGACGTGTTGTTTTTCAGTGTTTGCTGTTTTTCATACTAGATAACCAAAATGTGAATGTTTTTATCTAGAGTTTAGAGCAGATCTTCCCATAGGTGTTCTCTGCCCTTGTAATTTTTTTTTTTTTTTACTGAAAGTTAATGACTCTCTACAGTTTACTTTTATTATAAAGTGTTTGAGAAGAATTTGTAAAAATTGATCTTGCCCTAGACTTAACATTCTGAGGGTTTCAGAAAGTCTTCATTTTTAATGAAGGCATTGTCTCATTGTCAATTCTAATATACAAGTTTGTAAATTAAAAGCTAATTTGGAAATACTTTACCTGAGAATGAAGCCATTTGCATCTTCTGTGGTGGTTTATTATCCACGTCAAAATCAGGTGTGGAAAAAATGGCTGGAAATTTTTTTTAATTGGGGGAAATGTTTGCTTTATGGGTTTACTGTGTAGTCAGAGTGTTAGTATTTAGTATTTTTCTAAAGGCTGTTAGTAATACTCGAATTTGGAATTAAAGATCTAACATGTAGTTACTGAAATTGCTTAAACATTTAACTTGTATTAGAAAATGTGACAAAATTATTTTAAAGAGTAATCATTTCCCACGATTCTTTTCTGAAATTCCACTGAAGATTCTAAAGTGCTAGTATTTTAAATACATACTCTTGTGAGAGATAAGCAGAATAACTTTTTGAGAGGGGTCACTGATACAAAAAATAGGACTTTCTTTTCATGTGTCTCATTCTTCTTAACCATACTGTACTTAAGAATTCAAGACGGAGAGTTTTGTAGAACCTCAGGTTAGTAACATGTCTTTTGAGAATTACTTAGTTTGTGTAAATATCAGTATGTTTTTAAGTGATAGATTAATTAAGGAAAGGATGGTGATTGACTCTTTACTCCTGAAACTTGATCTTGTTACTATTAATGTGGTGTATTTTGCCTCGTTAATTTTCTACATTTTAAAGCCCTGTCTTATATTAGAGCTTCTAATGTAATACTGTCTTCAGGATCTTGTCATTGATCATAAATATGTGTACTTTACAACCTTAGAGTCACCATTGTTTCAGTATCTCATGTAAGTGGAAAGTGAAAAGAAATCATCTTTTCCTAATTTGTAGATAAAATCCCAGAAAAAAAAAAATTTAACAAGGTTCTGTTGCTTCATTTTGTACCAAAACTCAGATTAGGATATGGGTCTCCGATTTTCAGTTTAGCTATTATATCTTCATTCCAGAGTACACTGGTACCTTATGTTTCTTAGACTCTGATAATGGTGCTAGCCTTGTTAGCAGAGTACACTGGCATTTGATCTATTGTGGCTTTATTCTCTAACCTAGTGGCAGGGTTCTTTCCTAAATTTGGCGTAACTGGACACCAAAGTATCTCCACCCACTCATTTTTATTGTCTTTACTTGGAAGAAGAAAAGATCATATAACAGCAACAGAGAATTTGGCACGTATTTTACCCTTCAGAAGTAGTGAGTCTCCTTCCTGTGATCCTGGCTGGTATCTGTGTCCTCTTGCTGCCTGTCCATTTATTCCCCAGTCATAACATAACCTGAGTACTCATTCAGAGGCTCTTCATTTGGTTTGAGCATATTTCAGACTGATAATTGTTTAATATTTTTAGCTGTCATTTAATAGCATTTTTATAAATAGCATATTGTATAGGTGTTCTGTTACACAGAATCTCTGTTGTAGAATCAGCACACCTAAAGTAATGAGGCACAAAAGTAAAGTGATTTCTCTGATGTAATCACAGCCAATCACGTGGTCAGTAAGAGCCCAAAATTCTGATAACGAATCCAGTGTTCTTTATAGCATGGCCTGCTATAAATGACCCTTGTTGTTGTTACAGCTTCTAATAGCTTATAACAGCAAAGTAAATGCTAGGGTGTACTCTTCTTGTTAATGAAAATATTAATACAGGGTTTTGAGGGTAAGAGTCCAATCAGCTGTTAAAGTGGATGGTGATGGTCTCCTATTTTAGGGATTTTTATTGTTTCCATGGGCGCTCAAGTCAGGTTATCAGTGGTTGTCAAAATAGCTGGTTTCTTACTGACATTAGGTTGCTCAGATCTTCAGTTCCTCTGTGACTTTGTGCTATACCCTGTAACGTGGGCACATGGGGTGGGTTTAAAGGACAGTTAAGGTGTAAGGTGACAAGGGAGGTTGTACCTCTTTCCACTTCTTTTTATAAAATCTTTCTAGATTGGTATGGGGCCTTTTGATTTTTGTTTTCTAGAGCTCCCGGTAACTTTCTTGGATTTCATTCCCTCTGGCTTTTTTTATTCTTAATGTGGTATTCCCAAAACTCTTTAACCAGATACTGAAGAAGCCTTTAAAAGCATGCTTTTCACAAAAGATGAATAGTATTGTTAATATGATAGTATTATCTTTCTAAATTATATGGGGCTCAAAATCAACAAGTTTAACAGAATTTAATATAATTTATACAAAGGGATTGACTTAGTATGTTGTTTATTTAATCGAAGAAACATAATTTACTGTTTTTAATGATGTGACAGCATTTACTTGACCTGCTGCTTACTGTGTGCCAATCAGATGTAGGCTGTACAGCCAGGAGAAAATATGGTGGAGAGTCTTGATACTTAAGGATTCATGTGGAAGAAGATACTCGTTTATTTTGTTTATAGAAGTAAATACACATAAGCTAGATGCTTGTTTGTAAGCAATACAGCAAGAAGAATGCATGAGAAGCAAAAAGGAAAAAAAAAAAAATGCCCTTAAGAGTTTTTTCCAAATCAGAGTTTCTATCTATAAAATAAGTTCTCTTTCCCTAGGTTTTAACTGTCTTTATTTTTTATAAAGTGTAAATTAAACAGTCTTTAGTTTTCAGAGTGTAAGATGTTTGCTTATGTTTAAAATGCAGATTTCTGGGTTGGGTGCTGTGGCTGAAGAGCCTGTGATCCCAGTACTTTGGGACGCTGAGATGGGTGGATCACTTGAGGCCAGGCTGGCCAATATGGTGGAAACCCTGTCTCTCATAAAAATTTTAAAATTAGCTGAGTGTGGTGGTACATGCCTGTAATTCTAGCTATGTAGCTGAAGCATGAGAATTGCTTGAACCCAGGAGGCAGAGGTTGCAGTGAGCTGTGATGGTCCCTTTGCACTCCACACTAGGGGACAGAGTGAGACTCTGTCTCAAAAAATAACGATAATAAAATTTAAAAATGCAAATTTCTATCCTGCTCCTCAAGATTACTGAATCAGAATACGCATGTGTGTGGTGCATTCATAGAATGTAAGAACTAAAATTTGTAGGGTTTTGTAGGGGTTCTTACCTTTTTTTGCTTCATGGATTCCTTTGATAGCCTGGCAAATCCTGTAGATTTCTCACAGTGTTGGGTTTTGTTTTGTTTTGAGATGGTGTCTTTGTTGCCCAGGCTGGAGTGCAGTGACATGAGTTTGGCTCACTGCAGTCTCTGCCTCCCAGGTTCAAGCAATTCTCCTTCCTCAGCCTTCTGACTAGCTGGGACTATAAGCACATGCCACCACGCCCAGCTAATTTCTGTGTTTTTAGTAGAGCCAGGGTTTCACCATGTTGGCAAGGATGGTCTCCATCCATCTCCTGACCTCGTGATCTACCTGCCTCGGCCTCCCAAAGTGCTGGGATTACAGGCATGAGCCACTGTGCCAGGCCAGAATGTTTTAATTACATAAAATATTTAAAATTATGAAGGTCGAAATATTTTACCAAAATACTCATAATTGAGTAATGTGTTTTAAGTGGATAACAACTGGATTATGCTATTAAAATGTCATTTCTGTGTGACAGAGTCACAAGAATCGCGAAGACTGGGTGCAGTTTGTTACCTGTGCCCATAGTCAAAAGAAATGCTGAAATCTAGCGGGAGATTAGTGAAAATAAATGTGTACATTTTCTCCCTATCCAGTTTTACAAAATCCCTGGGTTCGATCAGTGGACTCTTGTGTGTTGGATGATCCATGAGCCCTCACTTTATAACCCCTGGTAGTGCAGTCTCTTTTTTTCCAGCTGGGGGCCCAGGTACCAGATTCCCCATCCAAAGCCATACAGTTATAAGTACGTGATTTGCTGCTGCAGAAGACACACATCCTGATTTCCACCCCATGGCTTTGCCCACTCTGACCTGGATTATAGTAGCAGCAGTTTATGTGCCAGGCCCTCTGCCAAGATCCGTAAATCTTAATCTTCACAGCAAAATAACAAAGATGTGTGTATGATTACTATATCTTGATGTATTAAAATTTTATAAAGTGAGACTTAGGATAAGTAACATTTCCATGATCACGCTGCTAGGTAAGTGGATAAAAGCTAATTCTGTATAAATTTAGATGGGTATTCACAATGCTGGCTGTTGACTTTAAAATGAAAAAAACTTTAATCTCGTTTGATGTAATGACACTAATTGTTAAAAAAATCACACAGGAAAATCAGTCTCATTCCTTTATACCTAATGAGAAAAGTACGTGATCCTTAGACTTTTTAGCATGAGCTATTAATGAGTGATCTCTTTTCTGTCGTGTTGTTAGAGGGGAAAATGGACTGAGAGTTGAACAGCCTTGGTTCTAGTGCTGGTATTCACTCATGCAACTGCCCAGTCATCTCTTCCTGTTTAGCCTTCTAGTGTCCAGATTTCTGTCCAGCCTGTCATCAGTTTCTTGTGTGATACCTGTTAATCTTTTGGGGCTCCTTAGAGTATTACATTTTTCAGAAGCAGAATATCATGTATTGTTTTTAATGTTTATTAAACATTAAAAATATTAAAAATATTTTTTAATGTTTATTAAAGTATCTGTTCAACAGGTACCTAATTTTACCTGTTGAGCAGAAATTTGAATTAACCAGATTTCCGATACAGGTTGAGTATCCCTTTTCGGAAATGGTTGGAACCAGAATTGTTTCAAATTTCAGATGTTTTTGGATTTCTGGAATATTCGCATGTACATAATAAGATATCTTGGGGGGTGGGACCCAAGTCTAAACACAAAATTCATTTGTTTCATACACACCTTATACACATGACCTGAAGGTAAATTTTATACAACATTTTAAATAATTTGTGCATGAAACGCAGTTTTGACTGTGACCTATCACATGAGGCCAGGTGTAGAATTTCCACTTGTGTCATGTTGAGAGTAAAAAGTTTCTAATTGTGGAGCATTTTGGATTTCAGATTTTTGGATTAGGTATGCTCAACCTGTTCCCAAGAAATTCTCCACCAAAAGCAACTCCAAATCTGTGAAATTTACTTACCTTTCCTTCTCCTTGCCATTCTCTCCCTAGTCTCACACGTATAATACATTTCATTGTATTCTTATTAATAATTTCTCACTCTTAATTTTAAATTTGTTGTGCTCGTTGTAGATAATTTAGTAAATATGAGTAAGTGGCAAAGAAAGGACATAAAACCCCATCAAGCAAAAGAAAGAACTTTTGGTGTATACCAAAGACCCGACTTTATAAAAGTGATTATAAATTTAGGATTATATGATTTTTTTTTTTTCTCACATATTGTGTGGTGAATACCTTTTCATGTCATTAAATTTTCCTGTGTCACCATCTCTGTAATGACATGACATGTTTATTTGATCTGGTCTCTATTGTTAGATTCCTAGATTGTTTATTTCTGTCTCTTTTTTCAAGGTTGGGAGGTGAGCTGCCCCTTTGCAGTTACTGCGTTTTTCTCCCTCTGTAAAGAAATAAAAGTAGCAATTCGGTGACTGAAAATACATTATTTTATTGGATTTTGGTTTTACTTTACTACTTAATACTTCCAATAATTAAAGCATTTTGTTCCGTGCCCTCTTGTTCTGTTGGTATATTTATTGAATTTGGACGGGCCACATATTGTGAGAGGGCATCAGTTCTTTGTCTCGTGAAACATTAGGTTTTTCAGCTTTGTTGACTGGCTGCCTTTAAATTTTATTTTACTTTTTGTTTTTCTGCCCATAGATTATTTAAACATTGTTTTGTTCCCTTTTAAATTTATTATATAGTTAGACTTTATTATGCTTTGTGTTAAAGTGATCTTTTTCTCTTTCACCTTCCCTACCCATTTTCAAATTGCCAGACAGGTCGTGGTGGTGGTTATTATTATTGTTTTAAGACAGTCTTGCTCTTCATCCTGGCTGGAGTGCAATGGTGCAATTTCAGCTCACTGCAGCCTCCGCCTCCTGAGTTCGAGTGATCCTTATGCCTTAGTCTTCTGAATAGCTGGGATTACAGACGTGCACTACCATGCCTAGATAAGTTTTGTATTTTTAGTAGAGACAGGGTTTTGCCATGCTGACCAGGCTAGTGTCAAACTCTTGGCCTCAAATTACCCACCCACCTCAGCCTCCCAGAGTATTGTGTTTGTAGGTATGAGCCACTGCACCCAGCTGCTTATTACATTATGTTTTGAAATTTTTTCATGTGGATTTAAAATGCACATTTATTAGATCAGTCATCTGCAGAGTTGTGTCTAGACTTCACTGTATTTTAGCTTTTCAAAGTCTTGTTCAAGGATGACGAACTCTACTAGTCTTTTCTGCTTTATTCCATCTTATGGTTGAGTTCTGTAGATAGTTCTGAAATGTATCGAAATTGGGTTCTTTCTCAAATATCTCTCTATACCCTTTCAAAGTAAATACTTGATCAGAACAGATATCGTTGCAGGTTTCTTAGTCTCTAGTTATTAAGAAAGATTTGACTTGTGCCTTTGCAAAGGGGAATATTCTAGTGAACTTCATCTATAGTCAATTTGTTGGGGGTAGGGAGGACTTTATTATTAGAATGTTAAAAGTGGAAAGGACATTGAAGACCATCTGTTCTTATCTTATTTGTTATTTCTCCAACCGAGGAACAGAGAAGAGTCTGAAATCAGGTGCCTCGAATGCCAGGGCCTCATGCATTTACCTGCATCATGTTGTTTCTCAATGACAGAATTTGCATTGATTGGGCTTGATCCTTATTTGGAAGAGAAACTAATATTTGAACTTTACTCACTTACTGATTAAATTCCCAAACCTATCCTGTCCTGGGAGAATAAATTGTATTTAACACATGAATAAAACAGGATCCAGGGAATTGTTATGTTTTATGAACTTCAAAAGGAAAAAGACAAAAGTAATAAAAAGAATCTTTTTTTTTTTTCTTTCTTAAATAGAACACCAGGTAGGGGTCGTCTGAATCTTCTGTCAGAGAGAAACCAATCCCTTAAGGGTCCCAAGTTAGATTGACATTCCGTTGTGAGAGATAACAAGATTGGAGAGCCTTGAGATCCGCCTCCACTCCTCGGTTGCTGATATAACTGGGGAAGAACGCTAGCGTCTGAGCAAGGCACAGTTTTTGTGTGGGGTGTTGGTGTGTGTCCACATGCATGTACATGGAGGGTTTTTCCCCCCGCATTCCTTTCAGTAATGTATAAAATGTAGAATAAATAAGCATTCCTCCTGTGTAACTTTATCACTTATTCTGTAGCATGGTTTAAAACAGATATTCTAGCTACTTTGATAATCTGAATGAAAGCCCATGAACAACTTTAGGTTTTAAAGCATTATATTGTATTTTATGCATTTCCTTTCAATGTTGACTGTCTTATAGGCAAAGAATAATGCTGCTTGGTTTGACTTTCTAATTGTTTGCAACCAGGTATCTCTCCCACTATATTGTTTTTTGAATAGGAAATTGCGACTGATATGCTTCCAAATTGTACTTAGTATGTAATATATTAATAGGCACTCAGTGAATGAGTATTAACTTACTGAATATAATTTAATAAGGCCTTGCAAAATCTTGAAATACTCCAGGACCATCATTATAGTTAGTTTAGAGAAAGTTTTGAGGTTTCTTTTTTGTTTTCTGCTTAGTTCATTGAATGACTTGTATTTTGCTTTATTCAGAAAGTTCCCTGTGTTGATAGTAGTTATCAGATATCATTTAATTTTGTCTTGTACCATTTCTGCCACTATCCCTGAATGGTGAATGGCCATTTCACAAAACACTGACTCTTTTAAAATACTTTTGTAGTACTATGAAATATAAAACAAATGACTGTCTACACCACGTAGATGAAAGAAACATTAATAAACAGTAAGTTTTAGTAGTGTTCTATTTGGAGGTTTTAAAAATTCATTTTTAATTTTTAAAAAATTTTTTCATGGAGCAAAGTAAATATTTCCTATATTTTTGCAGAGTTTCTTTTTTATTTGTTTTCATAAATAAAAATATTTTCTAAAATTTTTAGTGTTTTTTCACAGAGCAAAGTAAATACTTTCTACATTTTTGCAGTTTGATTTATATGAGATAAAATAATATTTTCTAAAACTTTTAAATATTTTTTTCATGGAGCAAAGTGAGTATTTCTTACATTTTTGCACGTTGAGCATTCCTAACCCAAAATCCAAAGTATTCCAAAATTGGAGACTTACTGAGTGCTGATGTGATACCACAAGTGGAAAATTTCCCTGGCCTCATGTGATGGATCACAGTCAAAACTTTGTTTCATGCACAAAATTATTTAAAATGCTGTATAAAATTACCTTCAGGCTATATGTATAAGGTATATATGAAACAAACAACTGAATTTCTTGTTTAGACTTGGGTCCCCTCCCCAAAATGTATGATATATATGTAAATATTCCAAAATATGGAAAAAAATGTGAAGTCAGAAACATGTCTGGTCCCAAGCATCTTGGATAAGGGATACTCAACCTGTAAAAACACAACGGAATTACTTATTTTAGAAGTAGCTGTTGTTGCAAAATGTGAAATTCTTTCAGATGTTGCCTTTAACTCTTGACTGTACTTAGTATGTTTATTGTAGAAAATGTGAAAAATGTGTATTGTTTCCACAAAGAATACAGCCAAAGTCATCTCATAACAGGAATAAAGAAAGTGTTTGAGGGGGGGCGTTTCTCAGGGACTTTTTGTTTTACAGAACGAGAGACTCATGTTGTACATATCACTTCGTAATGTTTAGTTTTATGTACTCTCAGTGTTTTCTCAGGTTGAAATATTGCCTCACAGTCAGGGAGATGAAGAGACTGTTGGAACTGTTGAGTAGGAAGGGGTGCTTGAATATCTGGGAAGAACATATCTTATAATTTAGGTGACAAGGTTCAATAAACTTGTGGCTTGTGGGATCAGCTTGTGCTTCTACCAGTAGTATGTGACTTTGTCTTTCTGTTGCTAAAACAGTGATCATTATCATATTTTTTATTTTTATTTTTTGGTCATTTAAGGGGAAATATTGCTTAGTTTTGGTGGGTGGGTGGTTGTGTGTGTATATATGTATTTTGTTTTCTCGGGGTTTTTTGTTTTACAGAATGAGACTCATGTTGTACCTACCACTTTGTAATGTTTAGTTTTATCTACTGTCAGTGTTATCTGAGGTTGAAATAGTGCTCCCCAGTTAGGGAGATGAAGAGACTGTTGGAACCATTGATTGGGCTACTTCTACCTTTTTGGCTCTTGAGAATAATGCTGTAAAGGAGACATGGCTGTACAGACACCTCTGAGGTCCCATTTTCAGTTCTTTGGGATAAAATCCAGAAGTGTGATTGCTGTATCATATGGTAGTTCTATTTTTAGCTTTATTGTGGACTCTGCACCTTGGTTTCCATAGTGGCTGTGTGGTATATATTTTAAAATATTTAGACACAGAAAAGTACATAAAACACTAGCAGATTATTACTTAGCAAACATTTAAGTCAAGAAATAGAACTTCTCATACTTCCAAAACCCTTCTCTTTTCCCTTCCTCTCCTTTATAATCCTATTTTCTCACAGTTATTTTGGCCTGTAGTTTTAGAACTTTACATGAAATCCACAGTTTATCCATTATGAGTAATGCTGCTATGAACATTCTTTTTTTTTTTTTTTTTAATTCTTACTCGTGTATTTTGCTGCACACTCATGAATAGAATTATTGTGCCATAGGGTAGGCATTCCCTGTTAGCAGACAGCACGGTAAAAAGTGGTTCTGCTGATTGTATTCTTGTGAACAGTATATAAATTTTATAGATGTTCTGTATCTTTGCCAGTGCTTTGTGTTGTATTATCGGTCTTTCAAAATTTAACACTGTGTGGATATGATGAAGTTTATACTTATTTTCTCTGTCTTTTTTCTTTTTTGAGATGAAGTGTTGCTTTGTCACTTAAGCTGGAGGGCAGTGGCACAATCTCAACTCACTGTAACCTCTGCCCCCCAGGTTCAAGCAATTCTCCTGCCTCAGCCTCCAAATAGCTGGGATTACAGGCGTGCACCACCGTGCCCAACTAATTTTTGTATTTTTAGTAGAGGCAGGGTTTCACCTTGTTAGCCAGGCTGGTCTTAAACTCCTGACCTCAGGTGATCCACCCACCTCGGCCTCCCAAAGTGCTGGGATTACAAGTGTGAGCCACCACATCCAGCCTTGTACTTACTTTCTTGATTCACATTGAGATTGTGTTGTGTTGTTTGGAGATAGGGTGTTTCTGTGTTGTCCAAGGTGGGGTGTGCAGCGGTGCAATTACAGGTCACTGCAGCCTTAAACTACTGGACGCAAGTGATCCTCTCACTTCAGCCTCCCCAGTAGCTGAGACTACAGGCATGCATCGCCACACTTGACTAATTTTTTATTTTTATTTTTATTTTTTGGTAGAGATGGTCTCACTCTGTTGCTGATCTTGAACTCCTGGCCTCAAGCAGTCCTGTGCCTTGGCCTCCCAGGGTGTTCGATTCCAGGCGTGAGTCATCGCCCCTGGCCAGAGCTTCTTTTTAGATATTTATTGACTATTTGGATACTTTCTTTTGGAAGTGACTTTAGAAATCTCTTATAATTTTCTACTGGGTCGTCTATCATTTTTCTTACTGATTTGTAGACTTTCTTTACACTTTCTGCAGATGAACTCTTACTCTGTTGTATTTGTTGGAGGAGCCAGCGGCAGTGGCTTACGCGTGTAATCCTAGCACTTCGGGAGGCTGAATTGGAAGGATCATTTGAGCCCAAGAAATTGAGACCAGCCTGGGCAATATAGCAAGACCCCATCTGTTAAAAAAAAAAAAATCCACACATTTGTTAGAAGTATTTTTCATTCTGTAATTTGCCTTTTCATTTTCTGACTAGTGTAGTTATAAATAGAGATTATTAATGTAATACAATTGATCAGTATTTTCCTAAGGGTTACTACTTTTCTTTCTCGAGATCCAGGAAGATAGTCTTACTATGTTTTAGAACTGGATGAGTCGTACTGTAGCCACTAGATCCGTGTGGCTATTTAAATTAATGGGGAGTTGAGTCCATTCTTTGCAAGACCCTGTTGCAGTGGTCCCTGTTTCCTTTGAGTAAAGTCAGCCTTGCCACCTTAAAAACAAATAAATAAATTAATATAAATTAATTAAAAATAAATTGTAAAATTAACTTCCTTTGTTGCAGTAGCCACATTTTAGGTGCTCACTGTATGGCTATTACTCACCATGACTAGTGGCAACCATACTGGACAACGCAGATACAGACTGTTGCCATCAGTGCAGAAAAGTTCTGTTGGGTTGTGCTATCTTAGAGCTTAATTGTTGTACCTTCACATTCATCTGGAATCAATTTACATGTGTGGTTTAGGGGAAGAGTTGAGCTTCATTGTATTTCCTATGAACAGTCAACTGACCTAACACCATTTAGTGAAAAGACCATCCTTTCCCCATTGCCCAGCAAGGCAGCCTTTGTCATCATTTAGGCCTGTTTCTGCACCGTCTGTTTTGTTTCATTGGCATGTTGGTCTGTCCTCGTGCTGGCACACCGTCTTTATGACTTTACTTTAAAACTTGGTTGTGATATCCTTTATATACTAGTGAATTCTGTTTGCACCTCTGTTGAGAGTGTGTGCGATTTTGGTTTTGTGTCCTGTGTTTTTAATGTATGTAAAGTATGTGACATCTCATTCTGAGTCCTGGTTTGAAAATCTTTATTGAATGCCTGTTATATGTGCCACATGCTGTTACAGGTGCTGGGGAATAAAGCACATCTAAACTTAACTGTAGAAAATAATCGGGCAAAAAGTTTGTATGGTTAAGATGATTCTCATAGTGATCATAAAGGCGAACAAGAAAAGGGGGAGGTGAAAATGCTGTTCAGGTAAACCCAATATGAATTGTTCAAGGATGCGTCACAGTTCTCTGTGACTGTAGGTGAGGTTTCAAAACAAAAATGCTGCCTTCGATTTTGATGCATTCTCGTTTGAGCGGCTCAGTGTTGACTGTATGGCTGTGTTCCTTTTTATTCAGGCTTGCTCACTGTACTTGGTTTGTGCAGGGAACAATGCTATCGCGGTTATTATAATCTAAACATCCCCTCCACAAAAGTGTTAGTAAAAGTTTGCTGCAGCTCTTGGCGGTCCGCTGTTAGCTAACAGTCGTACCCATCTGTTTTATAGCCTTTTCTGTTTTGTTACTGCTACTGTCATTTCTACCATTACTCTTTGTCTTGTGGACTTGTTTTTAAAAATTCTGTTAAGATAATTTTAGTAAAGTTTCAGGAGAGAGGGGAGGCTAGTGCATGTGCTTATCCTGGCATCTTTTACTTTTTAGACAGAATTTTCTCATTTTGTGATACAAATGTTTATTTCCTGTTGCAAAGAGATGGTGCTTTTTGCAGTCCATTGAAACTGCCATACACCTCTATGATTTAGGTTTTGGATTCTGTACGAGATCATGTTTAGTAGACCCATGTTGTTGTGCTTGAGTCTACAGGAAGATGTTCATGTTCTGTTTCAGATGATAGTTCTGTAGTTTTGTGCGTTTCTTAATTCATCAAATACAAAGTGTGGCTCACCCTTGGCCCTTTATATTGCTTACCTTAATTGTGTAGACCGTAACCAGTTTCTACTTTGACTAAAGTTTGACATACACAAGTTAATCGAGTGTGAGGATTCTGTCCCTCTACGCCCTAGTGTACATAGTGCTATATACTATAGTCTCTTTAAGTGTTAAGTGAAAAACCAGTCTAAAATGCAGGATTTATATTAAAAATTGAGTTGCCTGCTTAGTGGTATTGTGGTTTCCTTGTGGAGTATAATGATAAGTTTTGTGAGACTGGGTGAGTCATTTTAGGTGGAAGATTTGCAGAGCTTTAAGGAGATACTGGAGTATTTTATATATGTAATGTATATGTTAATGGACTAGGCTGTCTAATTTGGTATGTAGGTATGGCAATGAGACCAAGACTCTGAGTCCGATTTTTACCTTCTGTTTATCCCCGATATGGATCGTTTTGTGGGACACTGCAGTCTTAACATTGGCAGACTTACTCTCTGATAATTGATGCTGCTGTCCAAGGGTTCAAATACACCCATCCGTGAATGAACAACCCAGATAGTCAGGCTACTGGAAAAAAACAACCCAAAACAGACTTCCAGGATGATTCAGTGAGGTTTCTTTTTGATATGGAGAATAGCAATAGGCTGTTTTTATTATCAAGAAGTCCTAAACATTTCACTGGATAACTCACTTTTACTTAAAATATGTGACTGTCAGTAATACCTATTTTTTATTTAAACTTTTGCCATAGGTGGTTCTTTGATATAATAGTACAAAAGATGAAATTCTGAATATGATTGTAATTCTCACTTTTGCTGAGATGTTAATGCTAACTGAAGTAATTCACCTGTAGTCCCTTTATCAGATAGGTTAAATTATATTCTTTCATAGTGATACTAAATGAAATTAATCATTAGTGTGTGTCAGGTTCATAAGATAAGAAAGCCAATTTAAGGGGAGTGAGCAGGTGTTGATGGAGGTGCACGGGGCCATTGCTGGGTAATGCTGAACATGGACTCGATCAGTAACAAAGTTGTCTGTAGCAGTGGTCTTGGGGTGGGAGGTAGGGGTTAAATTGGATCCCTGCAGTTATGTGAGTGCTTCTTTTAAAAGAAGCCTTCAGCAGGGAAATAACCAAAAGATGGGCATCAGAAAGGAAAAGAACAATACATCAGATGATATAAACAGATTGGGAGCTGACCTTAAGTGGGCAGAGCAACAAGGTGTGCTTGTTGTCTTTCTGGGCAAGGCTTTCTTTAATCACTGCTTTTTAGATGAACTCTCTTATTATGGGTGCTCAGAGTTTTTTTCATCAGTATGCCTCCATACCATTAAATACATACAGTAAATTAGCAATCAAATTGATCCATATTTTAATGTCATTATTTCCCTAAACAGTTGAGCTTATTTATTCAGCTTTGTTTAGCCTTTTTTCTCCCTTAAGTTTTCTCATTTATTCCTTGAATGTCTTTAGCAATATAAAAAAACAAAATGTAATCGTATAAAGACACAGCTAATGGGCTGTGAGGATTTTGCTGGGTCCTTTGTGATTGATTACATATTTGATTCTTTTGAAATATTTTTCAACAGTGGTCCAAATATTTTTGTTTCCATTTTAGAACAAAATCCAGTCTCATAGCAGAGGAGAATATAATGTTTACAGCACCTTCCAGAGCCATGAACCAGAGTTTGACTACTTGAAAAGTTT
This sequence comes from Saimiri boliviensis, assembly GCF_048565385.1. Lineage (NCBI taxonomy): Eukaryota > Metazoa > Chordata > Mammalia > Primates > Cebidae > Saimiri > Saimiri boliviensis. The sequence goes on from NC_133461.1 coordinate 101,581,473, forward strand.
AGAAATAGAAGAAAAGATCAACAAAATTAGGTGGTTACCCCAGAAAAATGCTGCTCAGTTTTTATTGTCTACCAATGGTAAGTATACATATTTTCTTTCCATGTGCCTACTGTGTGTACCTACCTGTTGCACGTATCCTGTAGACCGGGTTACTCTTCTCAAAGAGGAATCATTTAACAGAGATACTTGTAAAAAGGACTTTTTTTTCTATACAGAATCTAAACTCTACTTCTACTTTTTTACAGTTCACTTGCAGTTTTTAGATTTTCTGAAAGATCCTCAGATACCAATTTTTTGTTTACTACACCCCTAGTTTGTAGTGGAAAGAATGGGCTGCCACACCATTGGATTTAGGACAGGTACTGTTTCTGTCACTTCTCAGTCTCGTAATCTTAGGGCAGGTTACTAACAATGAATTGAGTTTTCATCAGCAGCAAACTAGAGATAGTAATTTTTAATCGTATTCTGAATGTTAAGTGACTCTTTACGTACATTATGAGTGAAAGTGCTCAATAAATGTTAATTCAGTCCTCCTTTTTAGGTGTTCCTAAACTACACGGAGTATTTCAACCTACATATAAAATAATACTCAAAGGTTGGTCTCCATTCCAGGATACTCTGTAGGAGAGCACTCCTCCTACTTGACTACCATTAGCATATTGCCTTCTTCCCAGCAATCCACATGGCTGGAAGGAGATTCCTCTCCTTTTATACTTGCCCAGGAAAGTTGTTTGTTTTTTTGAGACAATGTATGTTGCCCGGGCTGGAGTTCAGTGGTATAATCATGGCTCACTGCAGCCTCAACCTCCCCTGCTCAGTCTCCTGAGTAGCTGGGACCACAGGTGTGTGCCACCACACCCGGCTAATTTTTAGAGTTTTTTTTTTTTTTTTTTTTTTTTGAGACGGAGTTTCGCTCTTGTTACCCAGGCTGGAGTGCAATGGCGCGATCTCGGCTCACCGCAACCTCCGCTTCTGGGTTCAGGCAATTCTCCTGCCTCAGCCTCCTGAGTAGCTGGGATTACAGGCACGTGCCACCATGCCCAGCTAATTTTTTGTATCTTTAGTAGAGACGGGGTTTCACCATGTTGACCAGCATGGTCTCGATCTCTCGACCTCGTGATCCACCCGCCTCGGCCTCCCAAAGTGCTGGGATTACAGGCTTGAGCCACCGCGCCCGGCCTCACCCGGCTAATTTTTTAAAAAAAAATTTGTAGAGAATGGATCTCCCTGTGTTGCCCAGGCTGGTCTTAAACTCCTGGGCTCAAGCAATTCACCCCCTTCAGTTTCCCAAAGTGCTGGGATTACAGGTGTGAACCACCACCAAGAAAAGTTAAGTGAGGATTAAAAGTTAGTAATGGCTCTATCAGAAAATCCTTTATGATGAGTTGGGTGCTTTTTCTTTGTTCTTATAAAAAACTTTTTCCTGTGAATTGTTTGGACTTGTTTGGGGTCTTGAGTCTAAAGGGAATCATTAGAGTGACTGAGGACGTACTTTAGGTTCTGGGTAGCTGGATCATGAAAGCTCTCTCAGCCAGTCCATTGAGATTTGTACCCTCTGCCTTCTCTCTTATGACAATAAACTGCATTCCCCTCTCCTTATTAAAAGAAAAATAAACAGAAATAACTATTTAAAGTCTGTAACTCACAGCACCATGGGTAGAGGGAACAGTTTACTTCTGCCATATGCTAGCTTCTAGTCTTGGGTCAGTTTTAATTTATATGGTAAACTAAGTTATTTCAAATAGCTTCAGATAGTTTAGGCACTGTTCAGTATTTCAGATATTTGAGATGCTGTTCTTTGGCATCAGATGATACATAATTAAACCATTTATATAATTTCTTCATTTAGAAGTAAATGTCCCTAGTAGGGAAGTGTGTTGTTAACATTTTATATATTGGAATATTTTATGGCAGTTTATTGCTTATAGGGCTAAATCAGCTTTTTTATAAAGAGAACTTTTAAAATGTAGGCTGAGGTCAAGAGAATAGTATAATGAAGACCCACATCCTCATCGTCCACTTCTGACACTCCTCAGTTCATGGCCAGTGCGTTTCTTGTGCTTCTCCTTCCCCTCCTCCTCATTGTTATTTGGAAGCAAATTGTATTTCAACTTGTGTGGATTAAATCTTATTTAAAGACATTACTGAATACGTTGCAGATTTTTGTTTTTTGTTGCTTAACACTAAATACAACTAACTGGCAGGGGGTGGGAGGACTGTATTTTTTAATGCTAAAAATAGTGCTTAATAATAGGGTCCAATGTAGAAGAATAAAGCAGATTACGAGAATCATTTGAACGATTGTGTCTGGGTATGATGGGAAAGGGATGGGAGGAGTCGGACCTGAACTACATATGAAAAACTATTTGGAAAGAGAAATTTAGAGAAAAATGACAACATCTGTTGATGCCGAGTGATATCTTTTATATTATTTTTTTAGTTTTCTCTGTGAGTTAGAGCATAGTATCACCACCACCCCCTCCTCCCAATGTAATGGGTGTATATAAAACTACAGCTGTGGGAGAATGGTGGAAAACAGTACCAAACTTGCCAGGTTTGATTAACCAGAATTAATCTTATAAAAATCTTTGCATTGGCTTTCCGTGATCATTATGAACTGGGTTTCCCAGATCATTTTTACTTAAAGGACTTCATAGTCACCTTCTTATTACTTGAGTTAATTTAATGTTCCTTCAAGTGTTTTCTCTCTTTCTTTTATCTTCTTTTGCCTCTCGGAATTATACACTGCATAAAAGGTGAAACTGACCTGTTGATCATGGGTCTTACATATATGAGTAATACAAAATTCACACAGAAATAGGATGTGTTTTAACAATGTCTTGTTAAGACGTTTTTAGGGGCCGGGCGCGGTGGCTCAAGCCTGTAATCCCAGCACTTTGGGAGGCCGAGGCAGGTGGATCATGAGGTCAAGAGATTGAGACCATCCTGGTCAACATGGTGAAACCTCGTCTCTACTAAAAATACAAAAAATTAGCTGGGCATGGTGGCACGTGCCTGTAATCCCAGCTACTCAGGAGGCTGAGGCAGGAGAATTGCCTGAACCCAGGAGGCGGAGGTTGTGTTGAGCCGAGATCATGCCATTGCACTCCAACCTGGGTAACAAGAGCGAAACTCCGTCTCAACCAAAAAAAAAAAAAAAAAAAAAAAAAAGAAGTTTTTAGGGTCTTACATAAAGCTGCATTCCCACAAAGGAAACGGCAGCATGGTTTTCCCTGTTCGTACCCTCTGCTCGTGGTGAGAGGAACTCTCTTCTGCAGCTTCTGCAGTGCTTTAGTTGTCAGTGTTGATAATTCAGGGAAAAAATTTCCTACCTGCCTTGTCCCCACTATACTGAAATAACATATCTATCCTAATTCCTATGTGTCGTGTGTTTGTGTTAATGGAAAAAAATATTTTTAAAGAGCTTTCTTCCAGTAAACACTATTAGCTACTGCAAACTAATTTCATCTCATCTGAAAGTTTTATAAATACATCGTGGTTTCTTTATTTGGATCTTTAATAAGGAGGATGGATTTAAAGAGGCCACAAGACAGTTGGGCCAGGGACAGAGGTGTTGTCATCCTCACCACAAATATTTCTCAAAATAGGGATTTAGGCCAGGCTTATAACTGTCTATAAATTGTATAATTTATAAACTAAATAGCACATAGGAAACCTGTGTGACTGAACTACGAGACAGTTATAAACAAGATCACATAGGGCATAGAAGAAAAACAGATTACAGATTATCAAAGTTAGCAGCTTTTCTCTGTTTATACTTTGTCATTGAGAAGGGCATCCATAGGGGCAACTATCATTCTTCTCTACGATACAGAGATTACCAGGCTAGAGTCACTGGCCTCTCCCTCCGTTGTTTTTAACTGTTTTTATTAAATGGCTGTATATACTGTCTTAAACAATTTTGTTACACCCATTGCTTATTAAAGATCATTAGGAATGTGATGCTTTTCTATAAAAATGGTATTTTACGATTTTAACAGTTTTAAATGAATATACATGAGCCTGTAGTGATATAAATGAATTATTGAACGGATAAATGGAGAGAAGGGATGCTTCCTGCAGCAGAATTCTAAACAAGATGTGGGTACACACTCTTCCCTAGAGGAAGTTTAACTTATTTCTCCCTTTAAGTATGGGCTGGACTTTTAGTGACTCAATTCCAAAGAACAGCATATGGCAAGGGTGAAAGAGTAATTGTATAGTGGAGAAGCCTGGCAAACATTATCTTAACCAAATGACCAAAGTTAATACCACCAGCTATAAGTCATGTTGATACTATGTATCCCCTTGAACAGTGCTGTGAGAAGTCACTTCACCTTTCTGTTCTTTTCCTAAAAACCCATGGTCCCAGTCTGATCATGAAGAAACAGGCAAGTCCAGTTGAGGGATATTCTACAAAGTACCTCACCATCACTACTCAAAACTGTCAAGATCAAGAAAAATAAGGCGAGTCTGAGAAATTTAAAAGCAGAGAGACTAAGGAAACTTGGTGACCGAAATGCAGTAGTGTTTGAGTTCTGGAACAGAAAAGGAGTGTTAGTGGAAACCCTGGCTAAATCTCCAATGAAGTCTGTAGTTGAGTTAATAGTAATATATAATGTCGATGTCTTAGTTTTGACAAACAGATGTTGGCAGAAGAAACTGGGTAAAGGATATACACTACGATTTTTGCAACTTTTCTGTAAATCTAAACTTAATTGTCAAACGAAAGTTTGTTTTTAGACAGATGCCATTGTATATATCCTTGACCCAGGAATTTGTCTTCTTGAAGGACTTGGGGATGTATGCCTTTAATCAGTCAGTTTTCTACAGGCCTTGTTTCCTACTTGATGAACTCTGATAAAAGAGGGGGAAAAGTTTAAAAAAGGAGGCATCCAGTCCTTTGGAGGCCTCTGTGGAGTCTTTGATAGGATCTGCTAAGAAGTGAGAGCAAGGGAGACCAGCTTTACTATTTTGATTATACATATAGGCAGTCTTAATCAACTTCATTGTTCCCTTTAAATTTTAAAAAATTCATTGTTGAGCCTGTATGAGTATATGTTTACATGTATGTATAGACATATGTGTTTGCATATACCGCATGTGCATATGAAGTTTTTCCCCTGTAGCTTTAGTTACTTTTAAGGGATAGGGATAAAGACCTGGCTGTGACTTGATTTGACTATCACATGGAATTTATATGAGTGCTATTAATGTAGAAATTTGTGATTTTTGTTCTTTATTTCTATGTGTGTATGGTTTTATTCAGCTGATAATAGGAAATTTTTTAGTAAGTCAGATTAGAGGGTTTTTTAATGGAATTATTTTAGGTGAAATGTGGAATAGCATATTTTAAATGCCTTAAAATGTTTTCTTCTTCAGTATTACCCTTTTATTTTAAGGACTTTCTTTATTTTCTTCCCAGATAAAACAATAAAATTATGGAAAATCAGTGAAAGGGACAAAAGACCAGAAGGGTATAACTTGAAAGAGGAAGATGGAAGGTATAGAGATCCTACTACAGTTACTACACTACGAGTAAGTACAAAAGAAAAAAAAGTCACAAATAGTGTTTGTGTTCATATTATGTAACCCAAACCCTGAGCAAAGCTTGAATAGGAATAATTACAGTCTGTCTCCCCTTTCCCAGTAATTCTGTAATCAGGTAGAACATTGAATGACTCATTTAAACATAGAAACTGACCTACATAGAGGTTTCACTTTGGCCAGGGACAGACGCAGGACTAAAACACAAGACAGTGTTTCACGCCATCAGACTCAGTCTCAGGTTTGTAATGTTAGCTATTACAAGGTCAAGTTTCAAGATAAATTTTGTTTGGAAATCAAAAAAGTAGATACAGATAAAATCTTCTAGCTGTAGCTAAAAAAAATACCAAGAATTGGATGTTACGGGTTAATTTTCTTTTTAGCTTCTTTATTTTAAACCATAAACATTTATTAGCTTGACATGTCTTTCAAGTGAAATTTGAACTAAGAACTTCAACTTATAATAATATTGCTACCAGTAAAAGAAGATATATTATCCACATTGTTCATTTTTCTTCTTCCCATTTCAACACTTGAAAGGATCAACATCAGTTGCTTTTTGAAATTAAATCTATGTAATACTGTTCTATTTTATGTTCTCAAAAACTAAAATGAAGTTTTCTGAATCGTAATTGCTGTTTGAAACTGAGCCTTATGTAATTTCTGTTTTTCATGTGTCTTATTGACAGGTGCCAGTCTTTAGGCCAATGGATCTAATGGTTGAAGCCAGTCCACGAAGAATATTTGCCAATGCTCATACATATCACATCAACTCAATTTCTATTAATAGTGATTATGAAACATATTTATCTGCAGATGATTTGCGGATTAATCTTTGGCATCTGGAAATTACAGACAGGAGTTTTAGTATCCATTTGGTTTTCTTATTTGATGTTTGGTGAAGAAGGCATGTTGTGCTCATATTGGATTTATTTCATCTCTCCTTCATGAATTGATTCATTTTTGTAGTCTATATGTGTATAGCACCTTATTTTTTCTTTGTATATGAGTAATGGAATACTGGAAAAAGTGATTTGCTAAACATAAAGGGCATAACGTATTGATTTAAAAATTAGATTCATGGGATTTTAAGGAATTTGTCTATTGTATCTGTGGAAATAGGAATTTTTTTATAATTTAGTTTTTTATTTTAGAAAATCAGATTTGTGAGGACTGTGCATGGTAGGTCATGCCTGTAATCCCAGTGGTTTGGGAGACTGAGGTAGAAAGATCACTTCAGGTTACAGTGAGCTATGGTCATGCTTCTGCACGCTAGCCTGGGTGACAGAGCAACACCCTGTCTCTTAAAAAAAAAAAATTCTAATTAAATTATGGAGTATTGTTCTTTGAATTTTTTATTATAGTCTCATTAAGAACAGAAAAATTCACGCAAGTCATGATGCATGATTGGGTCAATAAAAACACTATTGAAAAAATTTCTCCAGACCTCATTTTTATTGTTTATATTGTACTCCTCAAGTTCTGTGCATATACAGATGTGTGATAAACTTAAGTATCTGTACACATGCATATAATACATGCATATAGAGATGTATATGAATGTATTTATGTTTTTTTAAATTCTTGGCAAATGTCAGCAGCTATTACTGCTGTTAATATACTATGTTGTAGAAATAGATACTATTTGAAAAGTTAACAGAGCTTTACATAATTCATACTCTACCAACAGTGTATGAGTCTTTTCCTTATACCTTTCCCAGTCTTCTTAGTGATAGAGTTCTCTTTTGTTGTTTTTATTTGTATTTCTGTAATCATCATAGACATCAGTATCTTTTAATGTTTTTCAGGCATATATATTTCTTTTTGTTCTTTTCCCACTGGATATATATATTTTTTTTTCTTTTCTATTTTTTTTTTTTTAATTATTTTATTTTTTTGAGATAGAGACTTATTCTGTTGCCTGAGCTGGAAGTCCAGTGGTGCAGTCTTGGCTCACTGCAACCTCTACCTCCTGGGTTCAGGCAGTTCTTCTGCCTCAGCCTCCCAAATTGCTGGGACTACCGGTATGTGCCACCATGCCTGGCTAATTTTTTTGTATTTATAGTAGAGACAGGGTTTTTCACCATGTTGGCCAGGCTGGTCTTGAACTCCAGACCTCATGATCCACCCACCTTGGCCACCCAAAGTGCAGGGATTACATGCATGAACCACCGCGCCTGGCCATATGTTTATTTTTTTAAAGCACTTTGTGTTAAGTAAATTAACTATGATGTTCGTAGTGCAGTTTTCCTTTTTCACCCTCGTGAGGGTTTTGTTTTGGAATTGTCTTACTGTTTACTGTTTATGAAGATAAATGTATCACCAGTCTTTTCTTTATGGCTTCTGAGACCTGTGCCCTGCTTGGACAGACCTCTGTATTCTAAAATCAGTGGTCCCCAACCTTACTAGCACTAGGGACTGGTCTCATGGAAGACAGTTTTTCCACAGAATGGGGTGGTCAGGAAATGGTTTCGGGAAGAAACTTCCACCCCAGGTCAACAGGCATTAGATTCTCATAAAGAACACCCACCCTAGATCCATTGTATGTGCAGTTCACCGTGGGGTTCAGCTCCTATGAGACTCTAATGCCGCTGCTGATCTGACAGGAGACTGAGCTCCAGCAGTAATGCTTGCTTGGTCGCTGCTCACCTGCTGTGCGGCCCAGTTTCCAACAGACCACAGACCAGTACCAGTCTGTAGCCCAAAGGTTGGGAACCCCTGCTACAATGATTTAAAGCTTGCCTGTTTTATTCTGAGATTGTTCATTTAGGTAGTTTTTAGCACTAAATGTTTTAATCCCAGGCTGGGTGTGGTGGCTCACATCTGTGATCATAGCACTTTGGGAGGTGGAGGCGGGAAGATTCCCTGAGCTCAGGAGTTCAGGACCACCCTGGGCAATATGGTGAAACCCCATCTCTACTAAAATGCAAAAAATAAGCCAGGCATGGTGGCATGTGCTTGTAGTCCCAGCTACTTGGGAGGCAAAGACAGGAGAATTCCTTGAACGCAGGAGGCAGTGGTTGCAGTGAGTCAAGCCTACGCGACTGCACTCCAGCCTGGGCTACAGAGCGAGACTCCTGTCTCAAAAAAAAAAGACTTTTAATCCCTTTGAAATTTATCCTCATAAAAAGAGTGGAATGCAATTCAGAATTAATACTTGTGCTTAGGTCTGTCAGTGGATTTTAGGTTTAAGGGATGTAGAATTATGTTTGCCCTTTTTTTCTAAGTGGAAATTCCTTAATAAAGTGCTATCTAGACATTGTGGATATCAAGCCTGCCAATATGGAAGAGCTAACAGAGGTGATTACAGCAGCGGAATTCCATCCAAACAGCTGTAACACGTTTGTATACAGCAGCAGCAAAGGAACTATTCGGCTCTGTGACATGAGAGCGTCGGCCCTTTGTGATAGGCATTCTAAATGTAAGTGTCTCTTTTCTTAAAATGATTAAGATGTACGTTTGTCTTTCCTTAAAATGATTACGTATTCTGTTTGTCTGAAATGAGCCTCACACATAAGTGTAATTACAGAGGTTTACAAGTCTTAAACCTGTGTGTCCAGAGCCACCGAGACCCTTGGTAACCTGCCTCCCTTCTCATGAGGCATTACAGATTATTCCCTGGAAGCACATAGTTAAGCTCTCTTGGAGGGCATGTCTGTTGATTGCCAAGAAATGTATTTCTTGTGGAATGTTGTTGTTCTTTGGGAACTTGTGCTTGGGCTCTCTAACCTTGTATTAAAGTAGAGCTGCTCCTTTCTTTTTCCCATCCTCCCTCATTCCTCCCTTCCTATTTTGAGCTTCCTAGGAAGATTTCTTCTGAGAAGAGGTTTCCTTGGCTTAAAAATAAATAAATAAATAAATAAATAAATAAATAAATAAATAAATAACTTTGGTTTTAAAACTTCAGGATATAATATTCTTGTCTTATTGAATATTAACTCATGAAAATTGATACATGCCTGTTACCAAAATAATTTTACCTGGCTACTAGAAAATAAAATCCTGGTGTGAATTTGGATGGGCAAGGATGGTGTGTTTCTCATGGTGATACAGGCAGTCAGTGAGGTGTATTGCAGGAATATGCCAGTAAGCCTGGTGCACTGAAGTCAGAAGTCCCAGGTGAGTCTGGTTCTAAATTAGTCACACGAGTCTGGAGGTATACGGCATACTTGAGCATCTTCAACTTCAGTATTCGATTATCCAAAAAAGCTTTCAGGACAATTCTAGCCAGAGAGATGTTTTCCAGTTCTTTATTAGCCTGGCATTTTATCTCACTTGTAGGGAGTCTGTGAATGGTTGTTTAGGAAATACTTTGTCCAAGCCAGAATATTGTACACTTTGCCCTTTTTGTGTTGTTTTGTTTTGTTTTTAGTGTTTGAAGAACCTGAAGATCCCAGTAACAGGTCATTTTTTTCCGAAATCATCTCCTCTATTTCGGATGTAAAATTCAGCCATAGTGGTCGATATATGATGACTAGAGACTATTTGTCAGTCAAAATTTGGGACTTAAATATGGAAAACAGGCCTGTGGAAACATACCAGGTATTTGCAGTTTTTTCTTTCAATGAGCATATACCCTGTTTACTTTGTATAGAGAAGGATTTTGTTAACTAGGTTTTAATCCCTGTATGGTGTTTGTTCACTATTAGGCCTTTTCCCTCAGAGACCTCTAAGTATGTTGCTTTTTCCTTATGTTAAGTGTATATATATTTACCTAGGTTGTGTCGTCTTCTTGAGTTTTGCAGTTAAAGTGTGATTTTGCTACCCATTTGGTTCAGTATTGACATTTTTTTTTTTCCTGCCACTATGTACATTTAAAGTGAGGAAGGAAGAGCACCCTTCATGAAGTTCTGGGCAGGAAGGAGATTGAGGAAAGTGGCCAGTCCTAGTAGAGGTGCACCTGCTCAGGTTGTGGGAGTAGTTGAACTAGAGATTAAACTTGGTGCGCCAAGTCAAATGGACTGGTATCCTGCCTTTTGGCAGATAACTGTTGTCTTCTGCTAAAGGAGAAGGGCTTGAAAGCCTTAGCAGATGGCTTTAGGAGTTGTCTATCTGATGTTGGATGTCAGTTCCTGATTCTCTTTATCAGACAGCCTCTACTATTGATCCATGTCCACTACATCAAACAGAGAAGAGAAAGAAGAAGTACACACCAGCACAAACCTCTGCTAGGTCCTAGACTGCAGTGTTGAAGTCACTTTAATTCATACTTACACTTTAGTCATGTTATATATTCTCAATAAACTTGGAAGTACGTTTTTCAAACTTTTAAATCCTCTGACAAACATAAACCAAGATTCTATTTGATATGTGAAATTTCAGAATAAATACTGCACTGAAACAAAAGCCAAAAAGACAAAATACTACTTTGCTTTCAAAGTATAGTTAACTATTGAGCAACACCAATTTATTTGAACTGCACGGGTTCACTCATACACAGAGTTTTTTTTTCCCAACTAATGAACATTTGAAAATACACTATTTGAGGGATGCAAATCCCTGAAATATATAGAGGGCCAAAACTTCATCTTTGAAGGGCTAACTGCAGATTTGGGTATACCTGGGGTTCTTGGATACTGAGAAATGACTTCTATTTGTGTAACTGCCAGGATTGATATATCATCTCCCAGTTACCCTCACCACCATTTCATTTCCATTGAGAATAATTGATTTGAACCTTAGCTTCATACTGATGTATAGTGAGAAACCCTGTAATATGTATCCTAAAATGTTGCGAAATTATGATGATCTACCTAATTTTACCCGATTTGCTACTTTTCTACATATAGTCATAGTGATTAAAAGTAGTCACATTATAGGCAAACATATTGTATATAGATACAACTACTTTTATTGAATTTGTACCGGCATCTTGCTGAGTTTTGTGTGATTAAAGGGTGTTTTTATCTTTTTGTTTTGTGTGTGTGTGTGTGTGTGTGTGTGTGTGTGTGTGTGTGTGTGTGTGTGTAACATGTTCCCTTTTGATCCTAACCCCACATGAGTTGTTACTCCTCTGTATTACAGATTTTCACTTAATGTCACAGACATGGCCTGAATCATTGCACTATATTTAAAGTTAAAATGGACACTCAAAATAAGTTTAGATTGTTTCATGTAGAATGGAGAATTCTAACATTTAGAAGGCACCTACTCGTTTCTGTCATTTCTCCTTAAGTAGCTCCTTAAAAAGATGGTGAAATAGACACTTACGTTTTCCTTTGAGTTACAACAAATACGTTGGAACTTTTCTTTGTAGTAATAATGTTGAAATATGTCCTATTTCTCAGACTACTTTTTACATATGAGATTTCTTTATAAGTAATATATGATACTATCAAATTTGTAATAATACATGCCCAGGGTAACCATATAATTTTTATCAACCAAACCATGGCCTGGGTATGCTATGTATACATGTGCGTTTATAATTGAAAAGACAAGCTTCAGTTAAATTTATGTCCAGAAAATGGTATTTAAGACAGAAATAGGTAGCTGGGGATGGTGGCTTATCCCTGTAATCCCAGCACTTTGGGAGGCTGTCGCAGGCAGATCACGCTGTCAGGAGATCGAGACCATCCTGGCCAGCATGGTGAAACAGCCGTCTCTACTAAAATATAGAAAAAATAACCGGGCCTGGTGGCGTGCACCTGTAGTCCCAGCTACTCAGGAGGCTGAGGCAGGGGAATCGCTTGAACTTGGGAGATGGAGGTTGCAGTGAGCCGAGATCACGCCACTGCACTCCAGCCTGGCAACAGAGTAAGACTCTGACTCAAAAAAAAATAGTAAGAAAAAATAGGTACAGTTTCAGTGTTGCTATCAGTAGTTAATGGACTGAAAGCCAATAATAGTGATATTCAGATATTGCTGTAATGTTCTTTTATTAGCCTCTTACCTGTGCCATTTTCAAGTGTTTTTTCGCCTGAATGTTTTATTCAGGCTTATAAAGGATATCCATGTCACACCCAGAATGGAGTTTTCCCTTGTCATACCAGTGGTAAATAAATGTGCCTCCCTCAAGGGCTTGTGTGTTTGTAAAAGGACAAAATGCCTTTATTGTTACTAAGAAGATTGAGAGTAATAAATTTAAAAGGGGTGTGTGTCTCTATATGCTTTTTTTTTTCTTTTTAAAGATATGGACTTGTTAAATAATTTTCCTAATTTCACTTCGGTATATTTGTATTTTTTCCATAGGTGCATGAATACCTCAGAAGTAAACTCTGTTCACTGTATGAAAATGACTGCATATTTGACAAATTTGAATGTTGTTGGAATGGATCTGACAGGTAATTGATTTTAAGTCAAACCTCTCATTCAAATAAGAATTTTATTAGAGAAAAGAAACTTAACTATTTCATTCTAAATCCTAACCTCATTTGTCCCTAGGAATTCCTTGAAATAAATTTAGTAATCTTAGATACAGCACAGCAGTACTGGCAGATAAGAATTAAGCATTGTAGGCCGGGCGCGGTGGCTCAAGCCTGTAATCCCAGCACTTTGGGAGGCCGAGGCGGGTGGATCATGAGGTCAAGAGATCGAGACCATCCTGGTCAACATGGTGAAACCCCGTCTCTAGTAAAAATACAAAAATTAGCTGGGCATGGTGGGGCGTGCCTGTAATCCCAGCTACTCAGGAGGCTGAGGCAGGAGAATTGCCTGAGCCCAGGAGGCGGAGGTTGCGGTGAGCCGAGATCGCGCCATTGCACTCCAGCCTGGGTAACAAGAGCGAAACTCCTCCTCAAAAAAAAAAAAAAAAAAAAAAAGAATTAAGCATTGTATTTTGCTAGTAAATATAAAAGTATACAAATTCTAGATAATCTAAATTATTTAAATGTCTAGAAATTTCTTTCTTTTATGAACCAGATCACATTTCTGACATGCTAACCATTAAAATGGTGAAGCTTCAGTTTAGTGGTTATTCCACCATTAAACTTTTAGAAGCATTCAGGCGGCAGATAATTCATTTGGATTGTTAGAGGCACCAAGTTTTCCAAATGCTACATTAACACCCCATACAAGTGGTAATTCATATGTATGTTATGTATGTATTATGTTAACCATAATACATATGGTTAAAATACTAGGAATAGTTACCTTTGCTTTTTATCATTTCTAGTTTTGCCACAGTGTGATTCCTTTTTAGTAAAATGTTACCATTTTTTAAAGATAAAGTAAGTCTTACTTTGAGTCTTTTAGTTGTCTGTTTGCCACTCTGTTCCAGTAGAACAGAAAGTAGTAAAAGAAAACATGATTTTGGAATTAAACTTACATTTAAAGTAATTAGAGATACTGTATTTAACAACAGTTTTATCACAGAGCTTTAATGTGATTCAGGTTTCATGCTGTTATGTGTTACAGAAGATAACAGAACTTACAGAATGTTTTCTTTCATCTGGCTTTTGAAATCACCTGATTTTGACATGCGGACTAGTAAACCTAGAGCTCTATTGGTAGCAAACATTGCCTTTGAGTGCACTACTAAACCTGAGGCAGCAAGAAGAAAGAAGGAAAGGGAAGAAGGGAAAAAAGATTAAGAAATGTGAAGAGAGCCCCCTGAACCAGGGTGTGGTGCACTGCTACCGCTAGGTCTTCCGTGTATTGTTGAAGCAGATAATTAGCGATTGTATGTTCTGTCATCAGAAGGAAATTATTTATTTTCCTTAATATTAAAAATTTTTTTAAATTATTTCAAACTTAGAGAAAATTTGTTAGAATAACAAAGAACTCTTCATTTGGCCTTTACCCAAGTTCCCCTGTTGCTGTATCACATGGTTTATTCTCACTTTATTTATTTATAGCTATGTTTGTCCACAGGTGCATGCACATGTGCTCACACAACACACAACTTGTGTTCCAGACGTGATGCTCATTACCTTGAATTCTTGAATGAGTATTTCCTGACAAAAATCCTTTCCCACATAGTGAAAGTGTAGCATCCAAAGCAGAGTTCACAGCGATGCGGTACTGCCATCTAATCCACAGACCGATTGAAACTCACAAGTTACTGTAACTGTGCCCTTTATGGTGCAGAAGAGTCAGTCTGGCTCAGTATCCAATCCAGAATTTGGTTGTCATCTTTTGTTAGTCTCCCTTACTCTGAAAGAGTTCTTCATTCTCCTTATCTTTCGTGACCTCAGCATTTTGAAGAACATAGGCTGATTATTTTATAGAATGTTTCCTTGTGATTAGATACGGGCTGTACATTTTTGGCAAGAATGCCACAGAAATACGGGACTAATACTTTTTTAAAGTTTCAAATAGCCACAGAGTAAGTAGGTGTCCTAATCCATTAAAACTTCACAAACTCAAATGATACAGGGATGTCAATCTAAATTACAAAGAAATTGTTTTATTGTCTTCAGGGGTTGCTTAAAATTGTTGTCAAGTGTCCTTTAGGAATTGACATTACTAAATAGATAATCATTTGTACTTTGAACAATTCCCCAGTGTCCGGTGATCCTTGTTTACGGTAATAATTTGAACTGTGTGGTAAGCAGTGGTAGCAGCAGACCCTTTCCAAATTATTAAGAGCTTCGGACAACGAAGTTTTGTTTGCAGGGATACTTAGTAAATGTTGAGCATTATGGGTGGCAAGTAGAACTGACAAGGAAGTGTTTTGGGCAGTTTAAAAACTTTGCCACCCCTTTAAACTGATACTTCGACAAATACTTGCTTAAAATATTTTTAGTGGTAAAAGTAAAATGAGGCCAGGCACGGTGGCTCACGCCTATAATGCCAGCACTTTGGGAGGCTGAGGCAGGTGGATCATGGGTTCAAGAGATCAAGACTATCCTGGCCAACATGGTGAAACCCTGTCTCTACTAAAACTATAAAAATTAGTTAGGCATGGTGGTATGCTTCTATAATCCCAGCTACTCGAGAGGCTGAGGCAGGAGAATTGCTTGAACCTGGGAGGTGGAAGTTGCAGTGAGCCAAGATTGTGCCATTGCACTCCAAAGTGGGCAACGGAGCAAGACTCCGTCTCCAAAAAAACAAAAACAAACTCTTGTTCTGCTTGTTTGATTGAGTGTTCTGTCTACTTTCACAGTGTTGTCATGACTGGATCTTACAATAATTTCTTCAGAATGTTTGACAGAAACACAAAGCGAGACATAACCCTAGAAGCATCGCGGGAAAACAATAAGCCTCGCACAGTTCTGAAACCCCGAAAAGTCTGTGCAAGCGGCAAGCGAAAGAAAGATGAAATAAGTGTTGACAGCTTAGACTTCAATAAGAAAATCCTTCACACAGCCTGGCACCCCAAGGAAAATATCATTGCCGTAGCTACTACAAACAATCTGTATATATTTCAAGACAAAGTGAATTAGGGTTGGCATTCCTAGCAGAAGAACCCACTTCCTGCTTAGTTGAGATAGTTGAATCTAGCATTCGTTCCTGTAAGAGAGAGGTCCATTGTGGCACCCCTTTCCAGTGTTTGACAGTGTGCCATTCGACAACACATTGTTATAGCTACATGGAGAAAGCTCCGTGGATTCATCCCTGTGGTCTTCTCCATGTCTGCTAGCCATTTAGGTAAGGGTAGGGCACTTTTAATTTAAATGACTTCTTGCACCATCTTGCCTAATGGACTAGATTGGACTGTATCAACATTGATTTACTCCACTTTTTATGCCTTCCATTGTGATGACGTCAAACACAGTGAAAGCCTTCAGTCATGCTATGGGATTTAATTGTGTATCCTCATTACTGTATCATTTGTGGGGTACACCCCTTCCCCCTTTTTTTAAATTAAATACAGCTCATTCTTACTGTGGCTTGTAGCATTCCTCCTCTTCTGGCCTCCTGGACTCCTCCCCTTCATCTCTTGCCCTTGCCCCTCCACCCGGTCTTGGTGGTGGTATATTAAGAAAAGAAAGAATGAAAGCACACAAAATGAGTCAGTTTGGGGTCAGTGGTATAAAGGGGGTATATGTTGCAAACAAATGTTTTAATAACAGTTGGCTGTAATCACTCCTCGCCGTGTCTGGCACTGAAAATAAGGGGAAAAAAACCTACTACTGAATAAAAGTGACAAAGAATGGAGAATCTGGTTTTCTTTTTCTTTTTAACCTACCTCTTAAAGCCAATATTTTGTGTCATACCTTTAGGCACAGTGAAACAAAATGGGTTTTCATTGTTTTATTGGTATTTTTGTTAATTATTTTTAACAAGTGTTCTTTTACATGCAGAAGGAGAGGTATTGGTTATGTATGAACATATTTTGAATATATAATGGTTTTATTAAGAATTTCACAATCTATAAATGATACTACAGTTTTTTTCTTTTTACCGTTGTCATGCGGTATTGGATACGTTTTATCTCTACTTAACTCAGTATCTGTTAATGAAATTGTTGTAAATGGGAACCAAATTTGTAGAACTTAATTTCTAAATACTTTCTACAGTGCTTAATTTCATTTTTGCCTTACTAAATACTAAGTCAAAGACTTATAAAACATTTTTAACAAAAGTTTTTTTTTTGTCATTCATAGAGCAGAAAACTAACATCAAGTGACACTGCACTAAATACTTTTTTTTTTTTTTTTGTATTTTACTGCTATCAGAACGAAATATACTTTACCATAGATATTTTTCTTCTATTTTTGGTTTTCCAAAGCTATATTAAAGACAAATTTTTAAAGGTACAGCGTTTAAAAAGTGCTTAATGAACTCCAACAGCTGCCTCAAATAAACATCTGGTCATCTGTGTATGAGTACATTTTCCCTAAGTGGTGATACCTTATCCAAAGATGAAGAGTGCTCCTATTTTTAATAGGTAGAATGTACCTTTGTCAGCCTTGCAGAAGCTTTAATGGAGAAGAAATGGACTTTATTTTTGAAAGGTGAATTGAACAGGCATTTATATTATTAGAGAATGGTAGTCATATTTTGGTTGAACGTAATATAACAACCTTGAATTTCAGAGGACTCTGAGTGCTTCTATGTCCACTACCTATTGTTCTGTTCTTCAGTATTGAAAAAGAATTAAATGAGTCAATCGTGATTCCCTCTACATTACTACAAATATTATGTCTTGTAAGTTAACATTTTTAGCACACAGAAGAAATTTTATGTAATAAAATTACTGTATCTTTTGGACTTAACAAATTTGAATTTGTATTTGAACACATTGATTCTATGTCTGATAATTCTTAATGGCACTTTTACTAATTTATTTGGGGATCTTGGGTACATTCTTAATTTGTGTTATTTATTTTTCACACTTGACTTGCAGGTGGGATATTCCCCTGTCAGAATTGTCACTGTCAGAACAGTGATACTCTTCCTATGTTCTGACTGGACAGCTTTCCAGATCTTTTTTGGGAGATTTTCCTACAGCTTGGTTGTGTGTCTTGAGATAACACCACCAAACAGCTTTCAGAGATTCTTTTTTGATTGATCAGTAGCTATGATGATTCTTCCCCATGACACTAAGGATTAGTTTATATATTTAAGAGAAATTATTGCTAAAATTAAAATGCCTCTATCAAGGAATGCTATTATAAATTATTGTTAACATTCTCAAGTATTAATTTTTTAATTTCATTGGTGTAGCAAACTATAAGCCCAGCCACTCATTTTACATGGCCATGGTTAATCTTTTTATTAATAAAAATTATACTTAGAATAAACTTAGTCTTGTCAAGTTGCTTGTATTTCCTATTCTCTTGCCATTAATACACATGCACATATTCCATCCCTTCTCTTAATCTTTTAGAAAAGATTGTGTTAGGAAAGGACTTTCATTCTATTAACCACTTTTTATCTCTAGTTAGTGGCTGGGCAGTAAGAAGAATTATTTTATAAATCTGTCTAAATACATGTTTAACCATTAACTGCTGGATGGTAAGCTTGTGTGCAGCCCTCTCTGTCTCTTGGAATTTAAAAAACAATGCATCTATGCAATTTTTTTTGTTTCAAAATGTAGAGAATTTTTTAAACCTTAAATGTGAGTTATTAAGCTAGAGAGAGGAAAACAGGTTCAGTGTGTGACTTTTTTGAGTAAGGTGTTTATTAGGAAATTGTGCACATGTGAAAACTATGCATACTGATTAAGAATTTTTACCTTTTTTCTGCTACACATAAATTCAAATGGAGATAGTATTACGTATTTCCAGAAGAACAAAACCAGTGCCCTGCAAAAGATGGGAAAGATAGGCATATGCTGGGTAGTCAAGAATCAAGTCAGTTTACTTGTGCATTTGAAAGCACCTCTATTTTAGTATCTTATTTATCTGTTCAAATGGTGATAGTTTAAGCTCTGTGTATGTCTTACCGTAGTTAAAAAGGGGGCTTTATGCACCTCTTCCCCTCCAAAAAAAGCCTTGGGGAAATGACCCTCCTTTTTGTAATGATGCATGAGATCAGAACATTGCAACTCTTTTCGTATTAATCATATGCGTAGCGATTCTGTGGAATCGAGGTGTTCTCAAGATGGCGGAGATATTTTTGTAGCCGAGTTTGTCTCAACATTTGAGGCACAGTGGTATTAGACCTGTAACCTCTTACCTCTGTATTAGAATTAAGGAACACCACTTTACAGGCTTAAAGTTAAGTGTCTCTCTAGCTCAGTGCTTATCAAAGAGAAGGCACTACAACGCTTAATTTCCTCTAAAAGGAATTTGGCAAACAAACTGCCATAAGGGGAAAAGCTAATATTTGTGTTTTTTTCAAATGTTCTACTCATGCTCCTTTGTAATCTGAATAGCAACACGTTCTTTGAGGACTTTCCCACTCGGGGCAATGGTAGGGAGCGGTGGCTCATGCCTGTAATCCCAGCACTTTGGGAGGCTGAGGTGGGAGGATCACTTGAGGCCAGCCTGGGCGACAAAGAAAGACCCCATCTCTACAAATAATAGATATATCTTAAGAAGTATATTTTAAGAAGCCACTAGGGGGCGATCGTTAAGTCTGGAACAGCAATGGAGTATTTTTGAGAATGTATAAACGGGAGTCTCTGTACAGGAAGGGCTTCATTATTAAAAACAAAATCAGGGCCCAAATATAGCACATTGTGTGCCCCAAACCACTGTTCTGTGACCCTTGAGTAAATATTTGAGAACCTAGTGGAGGGGGGACACAAATGCCCACTGTGATGTCATTACTTTCATTGTACTACAATAAAGTTAATATAAGTAGTACAAGTCATGACATCGCAGTCGGCATTTGGTTATGGCCAGCTAATTTTTGTTTGTATTTTGCAAATATCTTATTGAGTAGGTTGCATCAATGTTCATGAAGGATAATGATCTACAATTTTTTTGTATATTTTAATGTGACTGTCCAATGCTGATCTCATAAAATGAATTTTCCTCTCCTGTATTATTGAAGAATGTGGACAAAATTGGTGTAACTTCTTCCTTCAGTGTTTGGTAGAATTCACTAGTGATAAATTGTTAAATATCATTCTATCAAAGGTCACATTGAGTCACTATAAGGAGAACGTTTGTCCCTTTTCAGAAATGAAATGTATTCCTGCTCTATTCACCAAGTTGCCCAGCAGGGTTAACAGAATGAAGCATCATAATTAGAGTTCATCAAATACCATTTTGCTTTCTTACAGTATCTTTGAAAAAGTTAATTTCTTAGCCTAAATCTGTATCAGAGTTTTGCTGCCCAACACTTAACTTAGCAATCCCTACAAAGATTGACTGAGCAGGTAATGTAGTTGTCAAGTAACAGCAAAATGGTTAGGATGTGCTGGAGTGCCACACTGGGGACCCTGTGAGTTAAAGAAAATATAAAATAATGATTTTTTGAGACAGGGTTTTAAACTCTTGTCACCCGGGCTGCAGTGAGGTGGCCTGATCATGACTCACACAGCCTTAACTTCTTGGGCCCAATCAGTCCTCTCATCTTAGCCTCCCAAGTAGCTGGGACTACAGGCACCTGCCACCACACCCAGCTAACTTTTTAAAAGTTTTTATAGATGTTGCCCAGGCTGAGCCTGAACTCCTGGGCTCAAGTGATCCTCCCGAGTCTACTTCCCAAAATGCTGGGATCTGGTAACCATTTGAGTTTGTACCTCCTCTTTTGCTTTAAAATTAAGACCAAACCAGGCAAAACTACTCTTAATGGGTATGGTATTATGGAGTCAATGCTCAAAATAATAGTAAAACATCTTGCAGACCCCACATCATCGTTTGTTTGTTTTTTCTTTCTTTCTTTCTTTCTTTTTTTGAGACAGTCTTACTCATCACCCAGGCTGGAGTGCAGTGGTGTGATCACAGTTCACTGCCACCTTAACCCCAAAGCTCAGGTGATCCTCCCACCTCAGCCTACCAGGTAGCTCCGTCTACAGGCATGCACCACCACACCCTTTTATATTTTTTGTAGAGATGGGGTTTCACCATGTCACCCAGGCTGGTCTCAAACACCAGTGCACTCCAGCCTGGGTGACAGAACGAAACTGTCTCAAATATATAATAAAATAACAAAAGTAAAAGTTTTATTACTCAAGTTTATTACCTTCTTATCAAAATTAATCATCATAATAAATAATAGTATTTATATCCAGTAGCTATTGCCACAATCAAGTAATAGAAGTATAACGATATCTAAGATGAGAAAAGTGGGGCCAGGCGTGGGGGCTCACACCTGTAATCCCAGCACTTTGGGAGGCCGAGGCAGGTGGATCACAGAGTGAGGAGTTTGAGACCAGCCTGACAAACATGTCGAAACCCCATCTTAAAAAAAACGGGTGGATCACTTGAGGTCAGGAGTTCAAGACCACCCTGGCCAACATGGTGACACCCCCATCGTTATTACTAAAAATACAGAAAAGCTGTGTGTGGTAGTACACACCTGTAATCCCAGCTACTCAGGAGGCTGAGGCATGAGAATTGCTTGAACCCAGGAGGCAGAGATTGCAGTGAGATGGGATCCTGCCACTGCACTCCAGCGTAGGTGACAAGAGTTGGGGGAGGGGGGAAGATCAACTAAAAAATGGGTAGTAGAGGTAAAGGTGGAAGAAGGGTAATTATACTAATTTCATTACCGTTCCTTGCTGGGCATTAAAAGAAACTGACTAAGGAAAAGGATTAGGAGGATTATATAAATATATATAAAGGTAACTAAGTGAACAAAAATTAAAATCTCAGGTGAACACAACTAAGCAACAATAATAACAGTAAAAACCCAAACAATTATCTTAATATTGAGATTGAGCTGAGGAGAAAATTATAACCATGTTAGTGATAAACAGGGATAGTTATGAACATCTGCATCAACTATAAGGAATGAAAATACAAGAAGAAAGAAACATACTAGGAGTAGGAGATACAAATTTACCTCTTGAAATCCACGACATACAAAGGGGTGAAAATAATCAACTGTATGAAAACTTAAATGACATTAGGTGTTCCAACATATATATCAAACCTGATTTTGTGAACACAGTATACCTTCTTTTCAAATACAGAATAATTCCCAAAAGGGATCGCAAGTTAGGCCACAAAGAACGCCTAAAAAAAATACTCCCAAACTGAAAATAGTACAAAAACCAAATCTAACCAGGGAAAAATTCTTTTTTTTTTTTTTTTTTTTTTAAGACGGAGTTTCGCTCTTGTTACCCAGGCTGGAGTGCAATGGCGCGATCTCGGCTCACCGCAACCTCCGCCTCCCGGGTTTAGGCAATTCTCCTGCCTCAGCCTCCTGAGTAGCTGGGATTACAGGCACGCGCCACCATGCCCAGCTAATTTTTTTTTTTTTTTTTTTTTGTATTTTTAATAGAGACGGGGTTTCACCATGTTGACCAGGATGGTCTCGATCTCTTGACCTTGTGATCCACCCGCCTCGGCCTCCCAAAGTGCTGGGATTACAGGCTTGAGCCACCGCGCCCGGCCGGAAAAATTCTTAAATACCCAAATTAATAAAGAATAAAATAAACATCAGATCTAAGAAGTTAGGAAGGGATGAGGGTGACTGCCAATGAGTACAGCCTTTCATGGTGGGGGGTGACAAAAGTGTTCCAAAGTTAGACTGTGATGGTTACACAACTCTGTGAATATGTAAAAAACACTGAATTATGAACTTTAAGTGGATGAATTGTATAGTATGTGGAATATATTCCAATGGCGCTGTTAAAAAATAAGAATTAGGGATATCACAATTAGGAAACGGGAATTTAAGAGTCAATAAAATAGATAAACGATTAGGTGGTATATTCAAGAAAAAAACAGGATGAACAACATAAAATAAGAAATAAAGGTAACATCCTATAGAAACAGACAGCTTTCCTAAAAGCACCAGGCCCCAGTGCTTCTGTACGGAATTACAACATTTCCTTAAAGAAAGTAATTTCGTTTTTTTTTTTTTTTTTTTTTTGAGATGGAGTTTTCGCTCTTGTTACCCAGGCTGGAGTGCAATGGCGCAATCTTGGCTCACTGCAACCTCCGCCTCCTGGGCTCAGGCAATTCTCCTGTCTCGGCCTCCTGAGTAGCTGGGATTACAGGCACGCGCCACCATGCCCAGCTAATTTTTTGTATTTTTAGTAGAGACGGGGTTTCACTATGTTGACCAGGATGGTCTCGATCTCTTGACCTCGTGATCCACCCGCCTCGGCCTCCCAAAGTGCTGGGATTACAGGCTTGAGCCACCGCGCCCGGCCTAAAAGAAAGTAATTTCAATGTCATCTGTAAGACCAGAGAAAAGGAAACTTTCTAATTATTTTCAACAAAATGAATATAGTAACCTGGGTGAGTTGGCTCATGCCTGTGATCCCAGCACTTTCGGAGGCTGAAGCAGGGGGTTCCATAAGCCCAGGAGTTTGGGACTTGCCTGAGCAACACAAGGAGATTACGTCTCTACAGAAAATACAAAAAATAGCTGGACATGAAGGCAGGCACCTGTAGTTCCACCTACTGGGGAAGCTGAGGTGGGATGATCACTTGAGCCTAGAAGGCTGAGGCTGCAGTGAGCCGTGACTGCACCACTGCACTCCAGCCTGGATGACAGAGACCTTGTCTCAATAAAATAAAATAGCATATGATTAATAAAAACTTTTTTGAATGTCTAAAACCTTTAAAAGGAGTTCCTAACAGGAAAACAGAACAAAGTGGGATCTCGTAGTACTGACTGGGAAAACAATTCTATAAATATGTCAGTCATCCCTCAATCTATTAATCGAGTTCATTTCTGACCAAAATCTTAAAAGAATTTGCAAAGGGATTTGACAAATCAATCCTTTTTTTAAAAAAACCTTTTACCATGGAATTTTTCAAATATATTTTAAAAACTAGAGGAATCCTTTAATGTACTACCTAGCTTCAATGATTACCAACATATGGTCAATCTTGGACAAGTTCATTTTCAAGTTTATCTGAAGTGTAATTAGTCATTAACATCTGAAAAAGACAAATGAAGACAAAGTTTAACAGTTAGCTAACAGAGGTATTGTAGATAGCCCTGAAATAGATTCACATTTTTGTGAGCCTTCAGAGAGTGACAAAGGTGCAATTTCAAATCAGGGTAGACAGGATGGGTTAAAATCAGTATTATTGGGTCAATGGGCTACAAAACTGGGAATCATTGAAGTTAAGTAATTTACAGCATATGAAGAATAAATTTCAGATGGATTAGAGCTCTAAATGTAAATTTAAGCCTCCAAGAGAATTAGAAAAAGTTATAGGGGAATTATAGATTAATAATCTTGGTGTTAAGGTCTCCCCAAGCCATCTAAGAATGATAAATCTGATTACATGAAAACCTTAAGCTTCTACAGAGTGAAAAAAAAAATACTAAAAGACCAGTTACAGACTGAGAGAAACATATCACTCATAAACCAGGCCAAGGAGACTGGACAAACACGAAACGTGTATTGCTTATCAATCAGGCCAAGGAGACTGGAGATGTCAAGTAGGAGGTATGTTTTGGAAAATACTTTCCACGTACAGGATAAACGGCTTCCCACGTCGTGTCCCAGAAATCGATTAGGGGATGGGATTTGGGTAATTACTTTCTTCTCTGTTTTCCTGATTTTTTTCTTTTTTCTTTTCTTTCTCTCTTCTGTTTTCCTGAAATTTTTCTTTCTTTCTTTTCTTTCGCTCTCTTTTTTACAACGTTGCTGTGTTTGTAATTCACATTTAAAATTCTGTAACGATTAAATTGGGGGGCGGCCTTCCCTTGCTTCCTGGAGTGTTGATGTTTCAGCGGCTTTATTTTGAGTTTACTCGTGGAGGCACCCAGGTTTGGGGCTTCCTTTGTGTCCCCAAGACACCTATTGCAGAAGTGAGTCCTAAGAGGTAGAACACAGATGCACGCGCAGAGCTGGCTGAAGCAGTGCGGAGCCCGCGTGACAGGAGGCTCGCGCGCTAACACATCAGCGCCCTTCCTCATTCCGCTTCTCCTCATCCTCTCTCCCAGGGCCACCCGCACCATCACTCATCCCATCCGGTCATTCCAAGTCACACGCAAGAGTTCGTGCCCGGCGCGCGCGTCAGCCTAAGGCGCGCGTCTCCACTTCCGGGGCCCGCCGGGGAACGCCCTTGCCCCGCCCGGTCGCTTGTTGTGTTGTCATCACGTGGCGTGGGCGGGCCCTGACGACAAGGGGAGGGGAGGGACGGCGCAGGCGCAGAAAAGGGGGCGGGGGACTCGGCTTGTGTTGCTGCCTGAGAGCCGGAGACAGTCCTGCAGCTGCCGCAGCCCTGCCAGCCGCCTGACAATGTCCCACCTAGTCGAGCCGCCGCCGCCCCTGCACAACAACAACAACAACTGCGAGGAAAGTGACCAGTCTCTGCCCCCGCCGGCTGGCCTCAACAGTGAGTGTGGGACCGAGGGCTCGGTGAAGGGGATGGGGGAGGAGGAGCCGCCCCAGCCGCCGCCGCCGGCGCGGCACGGGAGGCGGGAGGAGAAGGCAGCCCATTGGCCCAGACCTAGGATGTCCGGGTGACTGACAGCTCCCGTCACCTGTCAGGAGAAGGGGCGTCTGCCTTCCTCCGGGCCTCTCCGGTGCCCTCTGGGGTCTTGGGCCCGAGGCCTTTTGGGTTCGCGGTCCAGGATTGGCCGGGGCCTCCCCGGTGTGGGGGGGGTCGGGGCGGGGGCGGGCGCGGGCCTGGGGGACGAGGAGGCCGGGTGGGAGGAGCGGGCCGCGGAGGGGACGTGGGCCGGGATGGGACGTGCGGCTGGAACGCCGGGGGATGGACGCGCAGGAGCCGGGTGGGGCGGGCTGCGGCCGCGGGACGTGTCAAGGATCAGGTGTGCGGGGCCCGCGAGCGGGCAGCATCTGGCGGCCGCGGGAGCCCCCAGCGAGCATTCCTTTGTTGCCACATGTTCGTCAGGAAAATTCGTTTGCTGGTCTAGGGGTGGCTTCAGTCACGTGTGGGGTGAGAGGCTGTGCCTTGCTTTTTCTTTTTCTTTCTTTCTTCTTTTTTTTTTTTTTTTTTTTTTTAGATTTCTCGAAGTTGCCCAAGTAATTTTTTTTTTTAAGCGATGGGGTTGTGTGCCCAGTAAACCTGAGAGCAGCCTCCTGAACCACCCAGGACTGCACACGTCAGGGAGTCTGGGGCCATGCATTTAAAGAAACGGAATGAAAAACGCAGTCTGGCAGTTGAAAGTCAACAGGCAGGGCTGATGGACTACCCAGGCCAGGGGCTTTTCTTAACATTTCTGCTGCTCAGACGTGTGGTCCTCAGATTTTTCTCAGGCGTTGTGAGAGCCAGGAGCCTTCTTGGAAGGGTTCTTGCTTAACGTTTCTGTAATTCATCTCTTGGGAAAGAGGTAGTGGGGGCGGTGAGCATGTGGCCAGACTATGTCTTTTCAAAACCACTTGGATGCTTAAAGGTCGTGCAGCATCTTTCGTAAGAGGGAGGTGCTTCCACTGTGGCCTGAAGATTATTATTCCAGGGAAGACAGTTGCAGCCCTCACCAGGTAGGGATGGAATTTGGATGTTTGAAGATGGATGCTGCTGCTCCAGGTTTTGATGGGTTAATTCCCAAGACCTTTAAGTGTCCTATATTCCAGAATGTAAAATGGTTATATTATTTCCCGCAGCAAATTAGGATGAATGTATTCGTCTTTAAACATTATTTGTATCACGTTCATAGGCAATTTTATTTGCCCGTGTTTAGCATACTCTCTTGGATTTTAGAATGGGAAGAAACTTCAGATCTAGCTAGTTGCCTTCTGTTGTTTACCAGTAGAGAAACAGGTCTTGATTAAGGGGCCTTGTCCAAGTTCACAACCAGCTGGAAGCAAAGCAGAGGTGCTGATATTCAGCCTGTCCAGTGCCCCTTTTTTTTTTTTTTTTTTTTTTTTGAGTTGGAGTCTGGCTCTGTCACCTACGCTGGAGTATAGCTGCATTTTCTCAGCTCACTGCAACCTCCGCCTCCTGGGTTCGGGGATTCTCCTGCCTCAGCCTCCCAGCTAGCTGGGACTACAGATGCCCGCCACCCACCCGGCTAATTTTTGTATTTTTAGTAGAGACAAAATTTTGCCATTTTGGCCAGGTTGGTCTCAAACTCCTGACCTCACGTGATGCGCCCGCCTGGGCTTCCTGAAGTGCGGGGATTACAGGTGTGAGCCAATGCGCGGGGCCTCTTTTCAGGACTTCCTTTCAGTGGTCCAGAACCAGGCTTCTTTTCAGTGGTCCTGCTGGTGTATGCGTCTTATTTTGTCAGTGTGTTATTCTACCTGATGCACAAAGGTGACCCACCTTGTCTCTGGGTAGTATTCTGTTTAATTGTGTAATTTTCTTATGAGTGAAGATACTTGGTGTACATGATTTCACTGAACGCAAAGGGATTTTCATCTTCCTTTGACCCCTTTAACAACAACACAAAGGGCTAAGCCAGGCAAGGCATGGTGGCTCACACCTGTCATCCTAGCACTTTGGTAGGCCGAGTTGGGTGGTTCACTTGAGGTTAGGAGTTCGAGACCAGCCTGCCAACAAGGTGAGAGACCAATCGCTTCTCTACTGAAAATATAAAAATTAGCCTGGCATAGTGGCAGGTGCCTGTAATCCCAGCTACATGGAGGCTGAGGCAGGAGAATCGTATGAACCCGGGAGACAGAGGTTGCAGTGAGCTGAGATTGTGGCACTGCACTCCAGCCCTGGTAACAGAGCAAGACTCTGTCTCAAAGAAAAAAAGAAAAAAAAAAAAGGGCTGAGCCATATGTCGTTGTTTGTCTTGGTGTCTTACAGACCTATGACGAGTTTGATGTCTTTGACCAGTTTGTTCCTGCTTGGTTGACGTCGGGTCTTCCAGAGGCGGAATTACACTCAGGCTGCATGGGATATCAAAATGTTGCTTTGGGAAATCTGCTAGATAGTATTTTATGTGGGATAGGGTGAGCTTCCTGAAAAGCTTTTAGATAATGCCGTATTTAATTACTCCCCTCTTGCCTCTTAACTCTGTTGGTTTTTTTAGCTCATTACACAACACTGGACTGAACAAAACAAGAAGCCTCATTGATTCCTTGAAGTGATTTTTGGGTACTGGGCAAAACAACTTAGGCATCTAGTACTGTCCAAATTGCTGATAAGTTGAAGTGCTTTGTTGGGTAAAGTTGCACAACTGAAAAACAGATGAAATGTACAGATTATCTTGGGTTTGGGATTTTATCTTTGGTTCAGGGGTCAAAGCAGAGTTCCAATAGCAAATTATTGAAATATTTGAATAGTGAAGTATTTCTGTGATTTTTTTTTTTTTTTTTAAGTTTACCGCTGTGAAGAGACTGTTCACTTTCATTACAAATTACAGGGCAGATACCCAAACTCTTGCCAAGTCAAAAGGATGTTGTCCAGTTTGTTTTATTGTTAAGAATTCCTAACTGTTAAAAAAAAAAAAAGTTATTAACTATTAACTTCCTTAAGAATATTTGAATAAGATTCAATGAGTAAGGAAAATCATAGTAGTAGTATAATTCTTGTTGAGACATATAGCCTTTTTTTCTTTCCTTGTTTTTATTTACTTTTGTTTTTATTTTTGAGATAGAGTCTTGCTCTGTCACCCAGGCTGGAGTGCAGTGATGCAGTCATAGCTGATTGCAGCTTCCACCACCTGGGCTCGAGTGATCCTTTTGCCTCCGCCTCCCAAGTAGCTAGGAGTACAGGTGCACACCCCCACACCCGGCTCATTATTTTATTTCTTGTAGAGATGGAGTTTCACTTTGTTGGCCAGGCTGGTCACTGGCTAACTTATTTTTTGTAGAGATTGAGTTTTGCTTTGTTGCCCAGGCTGGTCACAAACTCTTTTTTTCTTTTTTTAAATAAATCTTTAACCATAATGTACTTGCTTTCCTGTTTCAAGAGTGCTCTTAAGGCCTTCATGAAGTGTCACTGCCTCATAATAATGTTTTGAATAGCTATATAACTTGTGTGTACAAAAAGACAACTTTTTTTTTTTTTTTTAAGAAGAATGTCAGTGACTCTTGTTGGCCTGGTCTGGATTTCAGCCTCAGATTGGCCTGGTCTGGATTCCTTTCAATAATGAATGAAAGGCTTTGAGGAAAGAATGTAAATATAATGAAATATGAAAAGAGTTCCATGTGGGACTTGAAAAGTTAGGGGGGAAATTGAGGAGAAATACTCTTCATTTTCCCTCCCCATGTCCCAAAGCTCCTCTCTTCCCCTCATTGCAAGAGAATGAGCAAGTGATTATAAAACTGTAAAGATGATGCAACATACATTAATGAATGTAATCACAATGATTAAACCACCCTTCACAATCTGTTACATTAGAGAATGGAGAAGTACTCACAGAGGTTTCTCTGAGTCTCTTAGTCATTCCCAAAAACCCAAACCAGAAAGTATCGCATGTCGTTGCATAGTTTGTACAAATTGGCATAAGGAACAGCTCTTACTTAGTTTGTAGTCTAAATCATAGAGAAGCTTCCAGCTTTTAGTTTTCAAGCTTGATTGTTAGGAAGAGAATTCACTCTGTGGTTTTCTACTTTGTATTGCTTGGACAGCACAAACTTCTTATCTAGCACTGCTTCCTTTCCAAGTAAAACCGGACTTTGTGAGAGTTGGTAGAGTTAGAACGCTAAGAAATTCTGAGTTTGTAAATCAGGAACGAATCAGGTGATGGGAAAAAGACATGTTGTTCATCTGTTGAGGAAGACAGATTTGCTCTTTTATGTGTTACTCAAAAGATTAATATGTAGCCTCTTAATTAATGCCCATGTGTATAACTTTCTCTGCAGCACTCTGTATTTCCATAGATGATATTTTTGAAAGAAAATTACTGAGTGAAAGGAAATTACCCTTTTAAGGCTCTTAATACCTATTGTCAAATTATTCTCCAGAACGTTCACTGAAGCACTGCTTGTAATAACAAAGTATTAGAAACAATCATCTCAGTAGTGGTTAACCATTGCCATTTAGATAATGGTGAAAGTACGATATATCCTTCTAAAAGATGAGATGCAGTGCAGTTGTTCAGAAGAATTAATGTCAGTGTGTATTGATAGGGAAGACATCTGAAAAACGACTTACAGATTATGTAAGTATGTGTGTATGGTACACTTTCATTTCTTTATAAAAACAAAAGCGAAAACAGACCTATATTTCATTGAAAAAAAAAAAAAAAACTCTGAAAATCTCCATGTGAAACTCAAAAGTGACTCTTTTGGGTGTAGGAATGGGAGGTCAGGAGAATTGGTGATTGTAAATCTTATGTACTGATTGTTTACATTTTCTAAGAACGCGTTTTTGCAGTAGGGAATGGTTTTTATATGATACAGGATATAATTATAGTAGCTGAAACTTTCTTAGGGAGCTTTCTTATTGTTCTACGTGCTTTAGTCATTTAATCCTCCTGACAAAGTCTTTGAGGTAGATACAGTTATCTGTTATATAGATGGGAAAACTGAGGCTGTAAGTACCCTGTGCAGGGTTGACAGCTGTGACTGAGAGTGTGAGCCTGGCTTCAGTTTCTACCCCTGACCACAGTAGACCAGCATATGGCAAGTACAAATGGTGCCTTAAGTAGAAATGCTGTCAGTTATGCCACAGGGTGTGGAGGCCACAGCAGAGATCACTTTTAC
This sequence comes from Saimiri boliviensis, assembly GCF_048565385.1. Taxonomy (NCBI): domain Eukaryota; kingdom Metazoa; phylum Chordata; class Mammalia; order Primates; family Cebidae; genus Saimiri; species Saimiri boliviensis. The sequence continues at coordinate 101,612,002 of NC_133461.1, forward strand.
TGAGCTTTTCTAGGTATGTGTCTCTGTTCAGGTTTCTAAAGTATATTTTAGATTATGATGGCTTATGCTTTTTTTTTTTTTTTTTTTGAGACGGAGTTTCGTTGTTGTTACCCAGGCTGGAGTGCAACGGCGCGATTTTGGCTCACTGCAACCTCTACCTCCTGGGTTCAAGCAATTCTCCTGCCTCAGCCTCCTGAGTAGCTGGGATTACAGGCGTGCGCCAGCATGCCTAGCTAATTTTTTGTATTTTTAGTAGAGACGGGGTTTTACCATGTTGACCAGGATGGTCTCAATCTCTTGACCTTGTGATCCACCCGCCTCGGCCTCCCAAAGTGCTGGGATTACAGGCTTGTGCCACCGCGCCCGGCCTGGCTTATGCATTTTTAATGAAGAAAATAGAATCCAGACATTGATTTGAAAGTCCTTCATAAAAGTAAAAACCAGGCTGGGAGCAGTGGCTCATACCTATAACCCCAGCCCTTTGGGAGGCTGAGGTGGGAGGATTGCTGAAGTCCAGGAGTTTGAGACTGACCTGGGCAATGTAGGAAGACCCCATTTCTACCAAAAAAATAAATAAATAAGTTAGCGGGGCATGGTTGCATGTGCCCTATAGTCCCAGCTTCTTGGGAGACAGAGGTGGGAGGCTTGCTTGGGCCCAGGAGTCAGGCTGTGGTGAGCTGTGATTGTGCCACTGTACTTTCAGCCTGGGTAACAATGCAAGACTGTCTCAAAAAAAAGGAAAAGAAAAACAAGTAAGGACCAGAAAACCTGGTATTTTTTGTTACACCCTTTTTTCTCTTTGATCATCTACTTCAAATGAGTATTTATTGTATTTTAGGGAAGACTGGCTTCCACAGAGACCCATCTGGAACTCCTGGTACCTTAGATCTGCCTCTGTCAGAGCAGCTCTGCATTTTGGTTTGTTTTATTGTGTGCATTGGGCTTCTACACAAGAAGAACTGCTCCCATTGGTTTAAAAATAAGTTTGAAAATCCTAGAAGCAGTAGGAGTCAGAAAAAAACCTGTTTTTCATATGCATATTCTCTCCCCCACCCCCTTTCTCTCCAGTTGAAATATTTTGCAGAGCTCTAAATTTAGGGATGCTTTTGGCATATTTCTTATACACTCCAGAGGCACTCGAGTGAGTTCAATTATCTTCAGTGTTAGGTCTCTCTTAGCTTTGCTAGTTTTAATTGCTAATCCATTTTGAGTTCTCTCTGGTCTGTGTCCATTTTATGTGTGTATAGAATGAGGCCACGGAGATGTTGTAGAACTGTGTCGTTTGGCAGCAGAGTCCTAAGGAATCGGTGGTGATTATGGGATGTTGGTAGCCGCTGGGGCTGCCTCAGATGGAAAGCAAAGGGTTCTAAGTATAAATGTAAATTCTACTGTATAACTGATGTCTTCCATTTACCAGCACTTGATACTACTAAATCCTCACAGCAACCCTGTGTTATTAATATCTCTGTTTTACAAATGAGGAGGCTGAAGCTGAGGTCACACAGGTAGACAAGAAGCGATGGGTTCAGATTCCCAGCCATGTCTACCTGAGAGCTTTCCTTCTTACAAGGGTGATGTTGATTTCACTCTGGATCTGGTATAGCCATCGCCACATTTAGAGTGCATTTTAGAATTTGAGCCAGTTTTGATGATTCCTTCATCTTACTGACAGAACTCCTTGTTTATTCCTGGAACTCTCTAATGCTTCTGCTGGGAGTTTAGAGGGATGGCCCCACCAAGCTGCTTGGTTACATTTTCTAAAACAAAATTTATCGTAAGAAATGGAGACTGGGACGGGTGGCTCACACCTGTAATCCCAGCACTTTGGGAGGCCAAGGTGAGCAGATCACGAGGTCAGGAGTTCAAAATTAGCCTGGTCAACATGGTGAAAGCCCATCTCTACTAAAAATACAAAAATGAGCTGGACGTCGTGGTGCATGCCTGTAATCCCAGCTACTGGGGAGGCTGAGGAAAGGAGAATCGCTTGAACCAAGACTCAGAAGGAAGAGATTGCAGTGAGCCAAGATCGCACCACTGCACTCTAGCCTGGGCTGCAGAGCCAGACTCCATCTCAAAAAAAAAAAAAAGGAAATTATTAACAAAGTATACCACTGTCTCTCTTTGCTGTGAAGTTGGTTATGGCTACGGTTAACAATTATTTCAATTCTTTTACTTATTTTCTTACTGTTCTTTTGTAGAGACAGGGTCTTGTCATGTTGTCAAGGCAGGTGTAAAACTCCCGCACTCAAGCAATCCTGGTGCCTTAGCCTTCCAGAGTGCTGGGATTACCTGTGTGAGCCACTGTACCTGGCCTCACCTCTTGTTAAAATTAAAACGCCTTAATACTTTTAGCAGACTTATTGGGCCAATATTTTCAAGACCTATGCAGAATTACCAGTGCCACTTCCCCTTTTTCTGTGGCTCCACCCCTTCAACTTTTTGCCCAAGAAAACATTAGTGTTTGCCTGTAGCTAATATGCAGTTGTTTCTGCCCCCAAATCAACAGGGCTTAATGAAAACTCTAGAAAGTAGGAACTCGTGGGAGAGAAGAGAAAAAAAGACAAGTTCACAAGGTATGTTTAGTGTATAAAAAAGGAGAACGACTAGAAAGCACAGATATAAAGGAAATGAAGAAACCAATCAGTGAGATAGAGCTAAAGCTTTTCTCTGAATTTTTAGCATTATCACCTGGTTTTGTTAACCAGCTGCGTTAATTTTATGCTCCTGATTTGTGCACAAATTGAAATTCTTGCTACTGGATTTAAGTTCCCTCTCTAGGAGTTTCTCCGTTGTTTGCACTAAGGAGGATATAGTTGCTAATTTACTTAGATGACCTTTTCTGAAATTTCTAATTGATAATACTTATTGTTTCATTTATGAATCAGATAAAGCTGAGTAGCTTAGGTAGACTATGAAGAAAGTGTCTCTGTGTGTGTATGTATACACCAACTGAAATGTTAAAGGTGGCCGGGCGCGGTGGCTCAAGCCTGTAATCCCAGCACTTTGGGAGGCCGAGGCGGGTAGATCACGAGGTCAAGAGATCGAGACCATCCTGGTCAACACGGTGAAACCCCGTCTCTACTAAAAATACAAAAAATTAGCTGGGCATGGTGGCGCGTGCCTATAATCCCAGCTACTCAGGAGGCTGAGGCAGGAGAATTGCCTGAACTCAGGAGGCGGAGGTTGTGGTGAGCCGAGATCGCGCCATTGCACTCCAGCCTGGGTAACAAGAGCGAAACTCCATCTCAAAAAAAAAAAAAAAAAAAAAAAAAGTTAAAGGTAAGTAGCCTGTCTAGTAAAAAAGTAGCTATTTTTTTTGAAAAGCAACCTCACAGTTTTCAGTAAAGTGTTATTATGAAGTAAGGTTTAACAAAAGAGAAAATTGGCCGAAAAACACATTTTCCAAGATGTTTTAGAGTTTCAGTTTCTTCTCAGCTGATGGCATGAGCTATTTCAGGAACAGAACTAAATAGATGTTTACACTTTTATTACTCTTTATTTTCTTCAGAATGCTTTTGCATTTCGTTTGAGGAGAGTCAGAATTCTTATCTGGATTCACCATATTCACATCGGTGTTTACGTGACAGATTTCAGTTCTGCTGTGGTTAACTTATCTGACTTGTCCAACAGGTTCCTGGGTGGAGCTCCCCATGAATAGCAGCAATGGCAATGATAATGGCAATGGGAAAAATGGGGGGCTAGAACACGTACCTTCCTCATCCTCCATTCACAATGGAGACATGGAGAAGATTCTTTTGGATGCACAGCATGAATCAGGACAGAGTAGTTCAAGAGGCAGTTCTCACTGTGACAGGTAAGTGAGATCCATGTTTTGGTGGAATTCAGGACACAGGTGGGTTACAGGGCTCATTATCGCTAGGAAAAATTTATTTGCTTAAATCTTCACTTGGCGAGGCCGAGCACGGTGGCTCAAGCCTGTAATCCCAGCACTTTGGGAGGCCGAGGCGGGCAGATCACGAGATCAAGAGATCGAGACCGTCCTGGTCAGCATGGTGAAACTCTGTCTCTACTAAAAATACAAAAAAGTAGCTGGGCATGGTGGCACATGCCTGTAATCCGAGCTACTCAGGAGACTGAGGCAGGAGAATTGCCTGAACCCAGGAGGCGGAGGTTGCGGTGAGCCGAGATCGCGCCATTGCACTCCAGCCTGGGTAACAAGAGCGAAACTCCGTCTCAAAAAAAAAAAAAAAAAATCTTCACTTAGCAAAAATGCCTCCTGATATATTGCAGTGTAATATATATTCCACAGTTACATATGTTGTGTTTATATCAGACAGCTAATTGACAGGTGTTCCAGTGCCCACGGTTTTTCTCCAGATTGTCACTTTTCTTAATCAGATTACAGTATTTTTAGCAGTTTATCAGTTTAAAACTCAGTGGCATCAATACTAATTCATAGAATTAATCTGACTTTCTCCCATTTTCCTTTGAGTCCCTCTTTTACAGATCACAGACTGCCTTGAATTAGTTACCTCTGTATATATCTGTCTTCCCTTCTAGATCTTGAAGCTTCAAAGGGCAGGGGCCATGTTTCATCTTTATTAGCTTCACAGTAATGGTGCTGGCACGTAGTAGACACCAAGTAAATGTTTGACTCATAGGACAGGTTGATTCACATTATAGCAATATTTGCACAGTTGGAAGCGCCAACCAAGGTCTATAAAGGTAGTTTTGAAGCCCCTTCTCCTTTCTCAGAGATGTTTTGTTTCAGACCATTTTTCTGTATTTGACCCGAGGAAACTAATTCCGTGGATTAAAGACTGCTTATGGTGAAAGAGTAAGATTACAGTGAGATATATGTGTGGAATGAAACCAGGTTATTATGTTTTAGTGTAAGCTTTTCAGAAGGGCTGAATGTTCAATGACATTTACAAAATTCTTGTTTCAGTAACAGCTACACTGTTAGCATTTTGGGGCACCGGATGACCTTCTGGGTAGTTGTTAACTGATGTTAACCATTTAGCAAACACACAGGAAGCAGATTAAGGAAACGTTGAGGAACGTAAACAGTGATTATCTTTAGGGATGCAGTATGGGTATTTTTCTTCTTAACATTTGTGTATTTGGTAAAAATTGTGTATATTGCACATATTATTACTTACCAGAAGAAGTGAAAAGGAGAAATGAGTTAAATTATATTCCAACTTCCTGAGTGGCTTATGATCCACTAATGTTGCCAAGGCAGCTGGGGGACTGGTTTTTTGGCTCTGTGGCACACTATGCACCCCCGCCACCCCCATGTCATCCCTGACTTGTCCCTGTGCTTCTTAGAGCCTGGGATGGCTCTTGTCATAAGCAGAACACAGCAGATGGCTCTCTTCTGAACAGCTTGCCCTTGATTCCAGTAGCTAGAGCATTAGTCTGTCTTTCCGAATGAAGATTTATGTTTATATTATGGAACTTGCTGATGGGTTTCTGAAGTTTTCTGCTTGTTATGGCCTGTCAGCAAGGCTTTCACTCTACATTCCAGTGCATGGGCCTTGATCATTGATACCACAGTGTCCATTAGCCTGTTGTTCACATGGTGGTGTCATTGAGCAAAGAAAAGTCACCTGCTTACCTGTCTGTTCATCCTGTTTCATTTATAGTGCAGTTACACATGTGACTAAATATGCGTCACGCTCCCATGATCGTGTGTAGGTTGCGAAAGCATGTGAAAGGAGGCATGGCAAGTGCTTTTGAACACTTACCTACCCCTCATCTTATTTATCTCCAGGCCCTAGATTCACGGTCATCTTTCAGAGAATGCCTAGAACTCGAGTGTGCAACAGTACTCTTCTGGGATGTCTGACTAACACGCTTTACCATTGAAGAGTGTCGTCAAAAATCATGTCATTTGAATTGCCATGAGTCTCTGTATTTGAAGTCATTGGGAAGTGTTTCTTGTTGGGGGGAAAGTTTTAGGGTTGTTGGATATCAGTCCTAGAGCTGATTTATGAGTCTTTTTAACTGAAAAATTATTCCATAGAAGTATTTGTACTGCTGCAGGTGTTGTTAGCTGGGAACCCAGTGTGTTCTGCTTTGCGTTCCACCCTGTTGCAGGTGTTTTCGCCTCAACGGCATCCTAGATTCACCCAGGGAGCTTTTAAAAGTGCCAGCACATGGACTGCATCTCAAGAATTTCTCATTTTGGTTGACAGGGCAGGGTAGAGACATAACAATATTTTAAAAGCTCCCCAGCCGATTCTAGTATGTGCCATGGGTGAAGCTCTAATGCATTCCAAATTATTTTAGGAGGAATAAACACTTTAGTGAAAAGGTTGGTGCCAGCATGAAGAAGCATACAGAAGTCGAGTAATGCTTCCATAGGATTCTTGACTTTGTCACCCTGCCTGCCTTGACCTGGTCAAGGCTGTGTAAGGCTGACCCTTAACTTAATGTGTAGCTGTGAAGCTAACGGTGTTAGGATCACAAAGATAGTCAACTGAGGCCAGTAGAAGTGCCCAGTTCTGGTTGACTCTTGTGCTAGTTCAAGACAGAAATTTCCGAAACATATATGATGTTTGATATAGAACCAGCTTTTCCCTTTTCTTGTCCCTATTTAAGAATCCCCTATGTCAATTATACCAGTCTAAAAAACTCCTAGGCCTAATTTGTCTGATAAATTTCTGATGATCTTACTTATTTCTGAGTCAGTCTCACCAGCATCTCTGTACGTTAATTAACATTGTAAACATACATACTCTTGGTAACTTCAATAGTTAATATCTATTCCTTTCAGCAAGTTAAGCCCCAAATATTTTTTATTTCTATTTTAAATTTTTGGGGGACGGTATGTGTATGTAGTGAGGGATTCAGTGACTTTCAGTGTTACACAAGGAATCATTGATAAACCTAAGAACTTAGTTAGCACATTCTGTTCGTCTCTTATATCAAGTACAGTTTGTGATTATGCGGTTTTTGTGTAAAAACTTACCTATAAATTTTTATAGTTCTAAAAATATATTCTCTACAGTCAGAAAGATTTTATATTCATATATAAGCTTATATAATTCACTATCAAATATCTCAAAGCAGATATTTCTGAAATAAGTAAAATAGTGGTTATCAAAGTTGTTGGTCTTTATACACTTTTACATTCTTAAAAATAATTAGGGACCCCAAAGGACTCGCTTGTGGGTTTATATATTTTGATATTTAGTATATTAGAAACTAAAACTGAGAAAGTACATATTCAAAATTAATACATTCTAACATAAGTTTTTTTAGTGAAAATAACTATCTTCTGTAAGTCCGCCCAAGTTAATAAGAATAGTGGCATTGTTTTACACGTTTACAAGTCTCTGATACCAAGCCTATTAGGAAACAGCTGGCTCTCATCCGCTTCTGCGTTCTAACTGTTGTACTATCACACATCATGTAGCCTTCGGAAAATTCCATTAGACACTCATGGGAGAATGAGAATGAAAAAGGCAAACAAATCCTACTAGTATTACAAAAGGAGCTCTAACCTCAAAGACCCTCTGTAAACATCTTTGAGAACTACCTTATGCACTGTGAAAACTATGGATGGTGAATTATTTAATAAGAGAACTTTGAGAAAAGGAACTCTAAAGTTCCCGAATTTGAAGATTATTTTACCTTTAATGGACCAAAGAGTAGATATAAGAAAATGTGACAGTTTGTGTCTATAGGTAGTATTTCCTTTGCACATTTTTCATTTTGAAGGAATTCATTACTACTGAAAAAAGGCAGAACATTCTGGGTGTAAGAATGCTCAATTTCGTTTGGTCCTTTAATATTACATAAAATTTTCTTGTATGGCGTTATGGCAAATTTTCTGATTTGCTTTTTCGAAGCCATACTGCTATAATTTTTAATTTTCTTATTTCTGGTAGAGACTAAGTCACTTGACAAAATGAGAATTAAACGTAATAGCTAAATTTTTTCTCTTCTAGCCCTTCGCCACAAGAAGATGGGCAGATCATGTTTGACGTGGAAATGCACACCAGCAGGGACCATAGCTCTCAGGTATGTGGGGGGGATTCTGATTTACAGTGAACAAGAAAGATGCACATTCTCTAAGTGTGTTTTGCTAAAATATATTAAAGAAAAAGAAGACTTTTAGGAATAGTTTGAAGCTGTTACTGAATTTCTGATTTTGGAATTTATTTAGGATTATATAGTTCTTGCCACACTCCTTTACAACTAAGGATTTTGGACCCTGTCATTCTAAAAGAATTGGAAAATTCTTGTCCATAATGAAGCATGCCAATATGCCATGCTAGTTTCTTTTTTTTTTTCTTTTTTTCTTTTTTTTAATTGAGATGGAATCTTGCTCTGTCACCCAGGCTGGAGTGCAGTGGTGTGATCTCGGCTCACTGCAGCCTCTACCTCCTGGGTTCAAGCGATTCTTCCGCCTCAACCTCCTGAGTAGCTGGAACTACAGGTGCGCACCACCGTGCCCAGCTAATGTTTGTATTTTTAGTAGAGACGGGGTTTTACCATATTGTTCAGGCTAGTCTCAAACTCCTCACCTTGTGATCCAGCAGCCTTGGCCACCCGAAGTGCTGGGATTATAGGCACGAGCCACCATACCTGACCTACAGGCTAGTTTCTTGAGTTTCTAAATAGAAAAAACTGAGACAGAGGCTTTAAGACCACAGAATAAATGAAAATGAAGGTTGTGTTACAACTAGGTGTGAAGACTTTTTTTGTGTGCCTGAAACCAAAGCAGTGACTTTTGAGATAAATTTCCAGAGGCAGACATAAAATTTATCTAAATTATGCAGGATTCCCCAAAGATAAATATAGTTTACTAGGAGTTGACATTGTTCGGAACATAGATGGATATAGTATTACAATCTTACAAATGTTTGTATTATGAAACTTAAAATATGGAAAGTATGTAATTGTTGCTAATGATTTAGAATACTCATAGCCAGCCTTTAACTTTATTGGTAGGTAAGATTACCTAAAAGTGAGGACCAGAACCATTGTCTTTTTCTTCTCTATTTCAGTTGCTTGAAAAATAATGAATCTTCAAATGAGTTGCAACAGAAACCTCGTTCTGTGGGGTTCTCACGGTGCTGTGTCCGTGTCCCTTGGCACTAGAAATACTCTGTGTATCTTAGGTCCATCCAGTATTGTTTCTGAAGGCCACAGAATTCTTCATACTGACTATGCTCTGTTTTTGCTTTTCTCTGAAATACTGAAAATGTATGGATTCACACAAATTTATTTTATGATGAGCTGTATACTTACAGAGAAGCTCACAATAGCAGGCTGTCGTGTAGTAAGATGATCTGATAGGAGCATTTGAGTTGCTGGCTTCTGCCTCTCAATTTGGCCACGTGCAGTAAGCTCTAGCTGATGTAGAAGAAAGGATATAAAGTCTCCTTGGCAGAAAGTGTTTCAAGGAATCCAAGAGAGAAATCAAATTCTTTGCTGTGGTCTTTCCTGAGGAGGATTTCTTCAGTCCATATATCACCTTTTACACAGAAACCTTAAAGTTTAGATTAGCATTTTCCAAAATGTGTTTTCAAGAATGTTTTTTCAAAGGGAAGTTCCATAGGACAGTCCTGAAGTCAAATAAATGGAAAGGAATGCAGCCCCAGGTTCCCCACACTCTCACCCTAGTAGTCACATGAGTACTTCTGACCGTTCCTGCAGTAAAGAAATTGTTACAGTTTAAGCTGGGCATGGTGGCACTTGCCTGTAGTCTCAGCTGCTTGGGAGGTGGAGGTGGGAGGATCCCTTGAGCCCCGGGAGTTTTGAGTCCAGCCTGGGCAACATAGCAAGACCTTCTGTTTCGAAGAAAAAAAGAAAAGAAAAAAAGAAATGGGTTTAATTAAACCAAGTATTTACGAAGCTTATCTGACCTTAGACTTTCTTCTTCCTCTCGGCATACATTTTTCCCTTAAGAACTTAGGAACCCTGTGGAGCACTTTGGCAAATGCTTTCCTGGCTCATGGAGTTGCAGATGTACAAGTAGGCTTGGCTGAATATTTACACGGAATTCTAGAGCTGAATGCATCTACCCTAGAATTCCAAAGAATTATTGAAATTCAGGAAAGAAAATGTCAGGTTTTTGGCCTTTGGTAGGTTTGCCAGTGTTGATCCCTTCACAGGAACATATTCCTGAAAGAACATGGGCTGTCATCAAGAGGAGGTACTTTATGTTGACAATTAGATTCAGTCAGTTCTCTTTCAACAAAGGGAAGAATTTGGAAAGGCAGTCTCACTCCTATGAGAGACATTATAACAGTTGAGTAAGACTTAATAAGGGAGCTGTCAGTAGGTATAGTTTAAACTTTCAAAAAGCCTTTTACATTGCCTTTTTAAAATGGAAGAAAGAGTAATTTAAAAATTAATTACTTTAGGATTTAGGAAAATAGATTTTCTTCATGAATTAGAAGAAAGAAGTTTATGGTTAGGAAACTTAAAAAGGCAGTTAACAAATGACTGTTATTGTGCTTGATCTTATTGAATGTTTTTATATATGTTTATAAGGAATATATGGCCTTTTCAAGCTTTTCCAGGATGAGGAAGCAAAGTCACTAACAATAACTAGATATGTTTTAGGTGCTTGATTTCTTTTTTAAAATGTTTCTCTCTCTCTCTCTCTCTCTCTCTCTCTCTCTCTCTCTCTCTCTTTCTTTTCATTTGAGACAGGATCTCAGGGTCTTGCCTTGTCACCCAGAATGGAGTGCAGTGGTGCAGTCATAGCTCACTGCAGACTCTGATTCCCAGCTCAAGCAGTCCTTCTGCCTCAGCCTCCCTAGTAGCTGGGACAACAGGCACACGTTACCATGCCCAGTTAATTTTTAAATTTTTTTGTATAGACAAGAGTCTCGATATCTTAACCAGGCCAGTCTCAAACTCCTGGCCTCAAATGATCCTCGTACGTCGGCCTCCCAAAGTGTTGGAATTAAAGGCATGAGTTACTACTTCCAGCTCTCTTTTAATGTTCTAAATCTAGTGAAAGCAGTGATATTATCCCCATGGACAAATGGAAAAAGTGAGGCTTTGTACTAATGACTTATCTAAGATCACAAAGCAATTCAGTGTTAGAGCCAGGACTGAAAGCAGGTCTGAGTCTGTGGCCCTTGTTCTTTCTACTAAAGAAAGTAAATAAATTCAATTGATTACAGGAGAGTGCACAAAGCCATGAGGATGAACTGAAAAATGTCTGCTGAGTCATGGTATGGGAAGCCTAAGGTAGTGTGCACTTAGAAAAAGATCATGAGACTTTTGGGATGATCATCCTCAAGAGTCTCAGTTCTGTATCAGAAAATAGACTCTAGATTGTTTCTTCACTTGATCTTAGCTTAGCCAAAACTCTGAGAAACAATATAGATTATTTCTTGAAGATACTCTGCATTGTGTTTCTGGGACCAAAAATGCCAGCACAATGCTGGGTGTTATTGAAAAATGATCCAGACTGAAAATGTCCTCCTTTTCCTCTTTTGTAAAACTGTGATATATATCTGTTCATAAGTCATGGTATACAGTTTAACTATCCATATTTAGAGAACAAAGTGACCTTGAGGTGGACCAGAGAAGGAGAACTTAAATGATTAGAAAATAACTCCATGTGAGATAATAGGCTAGAATGATCAGAATCGTCTTTGTTTTTGTTTTTTTGTTTTTTGTTTTTGAGACAGAGTCTCACTCTGTCACCAGGCTGAAGGGCAGTGGCATGATTGTGGCTCACTGCAACCTCTGCCTCCCAGGTTCAAGCAGTTCTCCTGCCTCAGTTGCCAAGTAGGTAGGATTACAGGTGTGCACCAAAACACCTGGCTAATTTTTGTATTTTTAGTAGAGATGGGGTTTTGCCATGTTGGCCAGCCTGGTCTCAGCTCCCGACCTCAAGTGATCCACACACCTTGGCCTCCCAAATTGCTGGGATTACAGGTGTGAGCCACCGTGCCCAGCCAGAATCTTCTTTGAATAGATGTAGGTATAGAGAGAGGATTATTGATTTTAAAAGCCCAAAGCTTATATAATTAGATTAAGAGCATTTTTACCGTATTCTGGACTTCCAGGAATTGGAAGGCAGTTTAAAACCTGAAAGTGGCGATTTTAAGATTAATAAATGGAAGCACAGAGCAGTAGTAAATGAGGAAAGCTTACCACTCTCAAAGTGTTAGGATAAGTTGAGAAACTTATCTGGAGTTCTTTCTTGTTTTGTTTTCTTTTTAAAACACTTGTCCAAAGATAACTGCTTCACTCCGCTGAGAAAATTCTATCCTCTTGAAAAAAAAAACTAGAGCGTAAAATCTTGCTGCGTTTTCATTCTGTCAGAAATTACGAAATACTAACTTGTTAAATCTTTAAGCAGCCTCACAGAGAGACCTGCTAGGCCAAAGCAGGAAGCTAAACAGAAGCGACCTGCAGTGTATTGAGTGTAGTCAGATACTGTGTGCCCACCAACCGAGCTGCAAGGAAAGTTTAACAATTGATTGTTTTTGATTTGGGATGATTTCAGTGCTACTCCAAAGAGCCAACTCATGATTCTGAGTAATCTCAGTAGCCAGTGGAAAGAGCTTAATCCTAAATGCTACATTGTGTCATTCTGTGGAATTTGCCAAGTTCAGCAGAACTAGATAAGAATGGTACTAACAAGAGCAGCAGACACACACAGGGGTTTTACTTTGCCCTCTCTGAAGCTCCTGTCTTAGGGTAGCTATTTCACAAAGAACTAGACCTGTCAAAAAAGAGTGATGTGAATATGCCAGACTCTGCATTTCTTAGCTGCTTACTGACAGAGTGACACCTCTGGTCAAAGAGTGAATCCTAGTCAAACAAAATAAAACGTCAGCATGTTTCGTTTGAGACCCTTGGGTTTGGGGTCATAGCATGACATTTCCTAAAACGGAATATGGCCAGGTACCATGGCTCATACCTGTAATCCCAGCACTTCGGGAAGCTGAGGTGTGTGGATTACTTGAGGTCAGGAGTTTGAGACCAGCCTGGTCAACATGGTGAAACCCCGTTTCTACTAAAAATATAAAATTTGGCCAGGTGTGGTGGTGGGCGCCTGTAATCCCAGCTACTCTGGAAGCTGAGGGAGGAGAATCGCTTGAACCCAGGAGGCAGAGGGTGAAGTGAGCCGAGATCACGCCGCTGCACTCCAGCCTGAGACTCTGTCTCAAAAAAAACCTGAATAAATAATACAGTATCATTTTTATGATTTTTTTCTTCCCTTTGGTTCTTTTAAAAGGGGGGCATTTGGAAATTTTAATTGTTCTTGGCCTAAAACTTTAGGTTATCATTAGCAATTTTTAAAAATCACATTTTTCATTTTATTTGATATGACAAATGTTAAATTCTGACTTGACTTATTATAGATTATTCCAAAAAACTTGTCTAACTTGGTTTTAAAACCTTGGAAAATGTTTGTATAGCAATTTGTCCTAAAAATACAATTTCCTCCCAGAGAGTAAAACCTCGTGCTTAACAGCAGGGCCTCTCAACACGTGTTTTGGGGTTTGAATACTGCCCCTGCCATGTATTGGGTGTGAAACCTTAGGCAATTATTTACTCTATGTCTCAGTCTCCTCATCTATTAAATGGGATTTTTAGTAATTCCTGTTTTTGCAGGGTTGTTGTTACAAGGTAAAAGTTAATGCATGTGGCTGGGCGCAGTGTCTCATACCTGTAATCCCAGCATTTTGAGAGCCTAAGGCAGGGAAGATGCCTTAGACCTAGGAGTTCAAGACCAGGCTGGGCAACACAGTGAAACACTGTCTCTTTAAAAAATATGAAAATTAGCTGGTTGTGGTGACACACCTGTAGTCCCAGTTATTTGGGAGGCTGAATGGGAGGATTAATTGAGCCCAGGAGTTCGAGGTTGCAGTGAGCTATGATTGTACTCTGGCCTGGGTGACAGAGGAGACCCTGTCTTCGGAAAATAAAACAGGTTAATGTATGTAACACACTTGGAATAATATTTGTCGCTTTAAGTGCTCAGTAAATACTATTGTTTGTTTCCTCATCACGTCTCTCACTTATTTTTGTTTTACTTCTCATCACTTTATTTTTAGCATATCCTTTTAAGTATATTTCCTTTTATTTTTTTAAATTAAGAAATTTTGTTTTTCTGAGACGGAGTCTGTCACCCAGGCTGGAGTGTAGTGGTTGGATCTCAGCTCACTGCAGCCTCCACCCCAAAAGTTCAAATGATTCTTCTGCCTTAGCCTCCCAAGTAGATGGGATTAAACACGGCTAATTTTTGTATGTTTTTAGTAAAGATGAGGTTTCACCATGTTGGCCAGGCTGGTCTCCATCTCCTCACCTCAAGTGATCTGCCCACCTCAACCTCCCAAAGTGCTGGGATTACAGGTGTGAGCCACCCTGCCCTGCCTACTTATGAAAACTTTAATTGCATGTAAAAGAGAATAATACAATGGAACTCCATGTAAGTATCACCCAGATTTAACTCTTTTATGGAGGTTTTTTATACTTCCCTTAGCATTACATCCCAAAATGCAGTCTTTTCCAGTTCCTACTCTGTGCTTAGATATCACAATAGCAAAGCTCACTCAGGTTGTTCTAAAGATATTACAGACTCTGATCTTAGATTATTTTTCATCATTATTTAGAAAAACAGCATGTTGCTTAGCTAAAATTGCTGATGCACAACCTTACGAGTTTAGTATATTTTCTGTCTAGATTTGTCTTTGTATTAGGAGGAATTGGTCTTCCTTTTTTTTTTTTTTTTTTAAGTTTGAATTATTCTTTACAGTCTGAAGAAGAAGTTTTAGAAGGAGAGAAGGAAGTTGAGGCTTTGAAGAAAAGTGCAGACTGGGTGTCAGACTGGTCCAGTAGACCCGAAAACATTCCACCCAAGTGAGTTCACACATATTTCTTGTCAGTGGACACAGCGGATTTGCACATGCTTACAGGCGGTGGGCCTGGTAACCCCTACGATATGTTCAGCAAGTGACATCTGCCTCTGAATTTCTTTGTCAGGGAGTTCCACTTCAGACACCCTAAACGTTCTGTGTCTCTAAGCATGAGGAAAAGTGGAGCCATGAAGAAAGGGGGTATCTTCTCCGCAGAATTTCTGAAGGTGTTCATTCCATCTCTCTTCCTTTCTCATGTTTTGGCTTTGGGGCTAGGGTAAGTACTGGTAAATTCCTGAAGTTTTTTTCATTCACTTTATCCTCATATTTTATTTTCAGATAAAAGAAACGTATGCGAAAGCAGTTTTTATTGCTTTACTTTCCTTGTTTTAGTGCAAATAAGATGAACTTAAGAATGATTAAAGTGGGTACACAGTGGTTCTACAAATAAGCATTTTTAATAACAGTAGGGTTTTTTTTTTTTTTTGCTTATTTAAAAAATAAGATGTTTGGCTGGGTGCAGTGGCTCGCGCCTATAATCCTAGCGCTTTGAGAGGCCAAGGCAGGTGGATCACCTGAGGTCAGGAGTTTGAGACCAGCCTGGCCAACATGGTGAAACCTCATCTTTACTAAAAATACAAAAATTAAATGAGCATGGTGGTGCATGCCTATAATCCCAGTTACTTGGGTGATTGAGGCAGGAGAATTGCTTCAACCCAGGAGGCAGAAGTTGCAGTGAGCCAAGATCATGCCACTGCACTCCAGTGTATGTGACAGAGCAAGACTCTGTGTCTTGCGGGGGGGAATAAAAAGGTGGTGGTAATATTAATCCCCTAGGTGATCATTTTTAAGTGAACTCTTTTGTGATTGATTTTTCTTTTTGAGTTTTGTTTTGTTTTGTTTTTTTTTTTTTTTTGAGACAGAGTTTCACTCTTGTTACCCAGGCTGGAGTGCAATGGCGCGATCTCGGCTCACCGCAACCTCCGCCTCCTGGGTTCAGGCAATTCTCCTGCCTCAGCCTCCTGAGTAGCTGGGATTACAGGCACGCGCCACCACGCCCAGCTAATTTTTTGTATTTTTAGTAGAGACGGGGTTTCACCATGTTGACCAGGATGGTCTCGATCTCTTGACCTCATGATCCACCCGCCTCGGCCTCCCAAAGTGCTGGGATTACAGGCTTGAGCCACTGTGCCCAGCTTGAGTTTTGTTGTTTAATATTTAATTTTGAGTAATTTATGAAGTAAACTAATCTTTAGCATATAAATTTTGTGGTTGATAAAGTACTTTTTTTCATTTGGGAAAATACATGATTACATTGAATTGTTTTTTAATGAAACTAGTAGGTTGATTGGCGCTATTTTTTTCCTCTTTAAACTTTGTAGTATTTTCATTTTGCTAAAATCAACCTCATGTTTACCTGTAATTCATAAGTTTTTCAGCCACATGTTTTAAATAAACTGCTTTTTTTCCTTGATTTAAACAATTGAGGAATTACTTCTAAAAGATTTTAGAGATTAAACAGTAGCTGTTATTTTTTTTTTTTTTTTTTTTTTTTGAGCTGGAGTTTTGCTCTTGTTACCCAGGCTGGAGTGCAGTGGCGTGATCTCAGCTCATCACAACCTCCACTTCCCAGGTTCAAGTGATTCCCCTGCCTCAGCCTCCTGAGTAGCTGGGATTACAGGCATGCGCCACCACACCTGGCTAATTTTGTATTTTTAGTAGAGACGGAGTTTCTCCATGGTGGTCAGGCTGGTCTTGAACTCCCAACCTCAGGTGATCTGCCTGCATTGGCCTCCCAAAGTGCTGGGATTTGTGATTTTTTTCAAGACATATGTTAGGCTCTAAGCATGCCCAATGGGTCATTTTCCGTGTAAGGTATGCAGAAGGTGGGCCATCCTTTTTCTTCCCTTCAAGGAATTGGAGAGAAAATCTCTCTATTGGAGAGAGATTCTCAGTCATGACCTCAGAAATGCACATACAGCTTTCCATACACCCTTTTTGCCTCTCTCGGGTGTTTGATCTGCTTTTGTGAGGGCAAGGACAGTAAACACAAACAGCGACCTAGAAGGGGTTTGTGCAGAAGGGAGCAATGTGTGACCTTTGCATGGGGGTTAATTTGGGGCAGGAGTAGGAGTTTCGTACGTTGCTGCCTCTACAGCAGTTCATTGCCCATAGGTGGTTGGTTTCTGTACCTTGCCCTCTCTCTTTCAGTCATCTTCAGATTGTCTGTCTTGCTTTAAGTATAGCTATTTCTATAGATGAATGTAAAAAGAGGTTTTAAAAAGTTGGTTGCTTTAATTGCACTGGAGGTGGAGCTAGTTACATATTTTCCTTAAGTTCCTTTCTAGTTTTGCTGTTGAAGGGGCCAAATACTAGCTTGGCATAAAAAAGTATCACAAGGCCCCTGATCCTTACGAGTTACTAGTAAGAGCTGTCTTTAAAGCACTGGTAGCTTTTAAGGTTTTTGGTTTTTGTTTTTTTTTTTTGGTCCTACGTAGAGCACCAAAATAATTTCACATATTAGTATAGTTTTATATCTGAAATGTCAGTAGAACCTTCTGTCTACCAAAGAGGAACATCTCTAAGGAGGTAGGCTGCTTTCTTTACTCTGTGGAGGCATCTCTTCTCCCGGGCTTTACTTTGTCTAATCACTACCCCTTGACTTTCCAGCCCCAATTTAATGAGTAATCATCTAAAACCAGTTTGACTGGGCTTGTGATTGGTTTAAGAAAGTCAGTGGTGATTTCATGGTGTTTGGGGAGCGGTGTCCATAAACCTTTAGAGCCTTTTACAAAGACTGAAGAGTTTAGAGTTTAGCCTGTGGACAAGCTGGTGCAGAACTGTTGAAACAGGTGAAACATGATGCCTCTGCTTCCTTTCAGCATCTATATTGGAAAGCGACTGAGCACACCCTCTGCCAGCACCTACTGAGGGAAAGGAAAAGCCCCTGGAAATGCGTGTGACCTGTGAAGTGGTGTATTGTCACAGTAGCTTATTTGAACTTGAGACCATTGTAAGCATGACCCAGCCTACCACCCTGTTTTTACATATCCAATTCCAGTAACTCTCAAATCCAGTATTTTATTCAAACTCTGTTGAGGCATTTTACTAACCTTACACCCTTTTTGGCCTGTAGGACATTTTAGAATTTCTTAACAGAGTTTACTGTTGTTTAGAAATTTGCAAGGGCTTCTTTTCCGCAAATGCCACCAGCAGATTATAATTTTGTCAACAATGCTATTATCTCTAATTAGTACCACCAGACTAGACCTGTATCATTCATGGTATAAATTTTACTCTTTCGACATAACTACCATTTCTCTCTTAAACTGAGATCAGGTTAGCAAATGATGTCAAAGAAGCTTTATTTTCTAGTTGGTTTTTTCCCTCAAGACAAAGACAAGTTTCCCTAAGATTGAGTTGATAGTTCTTAAAAAGAAAACAAACAAACAAAAGCAAGACACAAGGAAAAAAACATCCTGGGCAATAAAAAATTATTTTAAACCAGCTTTGGAGCCACTTTTTTGTCTAAGCCTCCTAATAGCGCCTTTTAATTTGTAGGAGGCAAGCTGTATAAATGATAGGTATGAAATAGAGTAAGAACTAAAATACATCAGCAGATTTTCATACTAGTATGTTGTAATGCTGTCTTTTCTATGGTGTAGCATCTTTCTGATAAGGAACGTCTCAGGCCTAGAAATATATGAAATTGCTTTTTGAGATTTCTGTGTGTGTGTTTGGTATTTTTTATGTTAATTAGCTGCATGTGAATTTTTCGTGACTTTCTTTAAATTTTTAAAAAATTTTTTATTTCTTTATTTTTTTCCTCTCTCTAAGAGGCTTTGGAATGAGTTCCAATTCTTGATGTTAATACAGGCTTCTTGTTTTAGGAAGCATCACCTATACTCTGAAGCCTTTAAGCTCTGAAGAGAATTGTTTCAGAGTTATTCCAAGCACTTGTGCAACTTGGAAAAGCAGACTTGGGTTGTGGGAACAGTTGACAGCATTCTGAAAAGATGCCATTTGTTTCCTTCTGATCTCTCACTGATTAATGTTTACTGTACAGTCTTCCCAAGGTGATTCCTGCGACTGCAGGCACTGGTCATTTTCTCATGTAGCCGTCTTCTCAGTTATGGTAAACTTCAAGTTCAGAACACTCAGCAGATTCCTTCGATGATATGCTTGTTCGTTTGTTTCTAAAATGTGAAGCTTTAGGACCAAATTGTTAGAAAGCATCAGGATGATCAGTTATCTCAAGTAGATGTTCTTGGATTTCAGAACATCTAGCATGACTCTGAAGGATACCACATGTTTTATATATAGATATTCCTGTTTATGATAGAGACGTTGCTATTGACTATTTAGAGAACCATTGTTAATTTTAAAACTAGCAATCTGTAAAGTGCATCAGGTCAACTTGAATAAAAACACTATAACAGCCAGGTTTGCCAGTTTGCAGGAACTATCTAACTCTTCTCTCTCACATCAAGGTTTGTAAAATTGATGTGTTATAGTGGAAAATAACATACAGATTAAACAAGAAAATTTTTATCTTTTTTCAAGAACATAGCTGGCTATCTTTAAGAAAGATAATATATCCTAAATAGTTTTCCAAGTAATTTTCTTTTTTCTTTCTAGCATTTGATGTCTAAATAATTTTGGACATCTTTTTATTAGACCATGTTTCTGTCTTACTCATAAACCGGGTCACACTTGATTTGCCTTCTATAACCTATTTATTTCAAGTGTTCATATTTCAATTTCTCTGGGAAGAAAGTAAATCTGATGGCTCACTGATTTTTGAAAAGCCTGAATAAAATTGGAAAGGCCAGAAAGTTAGGAGCACTGAACAGCTAAACTGCTACAGTATGCAGTTTGTATTAGAATTGGTATTACAGGAGGGAAAAGAAAAATTGTACTTTACATGAAAGTGACTTCTTACAGCAAGTGTGTTGTGCTCTTTCCAAGTTCAGTAGCAATTCTGTCAGTAGTGCCATTGAACCTGGGTATATTTATGATTTCTTTCTACGTTAAACATAGTGTGCCCTTTTTCTTAAATTAGCAGCGAAATTACGGAATATTACTTAAAACATGAATACATCATCACGGTAGCATTTATTATGAGAGCATGTAGTATGTTTCTATAGCCCTAACACATAGGATGAAGACTTACTTTTACTCCTACTCAGATTTGTGTTGAATGAAGACATTGTGGATTAGAAAGGAGAATTCAGCAGTTAGCAGTTGAAATTGTGAGATTTATGTTTAAAAAGCTTTACACCTGTTTACAATTTGGGAACAAAAGGCAGGCTTCATTTTTCATACGTTTGATGAAAACTGGCTTAAGCTATTTTGTAAATAGAATCAAGAGCAAAACTGCACAGACTTGCACATTGAAAAGTGCAACAAGTTCCCGTGATTGCAGTAAAAATACTTACTGTTCTAAAAATGAGAATTGAAAACTTAGCCAGTCGGATGAGTTTTTACATGAACTCGTTGTGGAAATTATCGGAATTAACTGAGCCAAAGTGATTATGCATTCTTCATCTATTTAGTTAGCACTTTGTATCGTTATATACAGTTTACAATACCTGTATAACTTGTAGCTATAAACATTTTGTGCCATTAAAGCTCTCACAAAACTTCTTCTGTCAGTATATCATTTTTCTGTCAGACGTGTTGCCTGGGAGTTTCGGGCGATGGGGCCTCCCTGCCTGCACGCAGCCTTCCAGTCATCTGGTCCCCCAGCAGTGGAGTTCCTCACAGTACTCGGGGTGTGAACGGTGTTCCTGTGGGGAAGGTCACCTCGTTTGTGAGCATTCGTGAATGCCTCAGGACTGTAGCCTTCAGAGCATTGCCTCCAGGTAGTGGTAGGAGGGTGAGTGCTCAGGAAGTGCAGGAGGGACGCGGAGTGTGCCCTGATGGGAATGGTGGTGGGGACACCTGTGAAAGTGGATCCAGAAGAAACTGAACGTTCCACGTGCCTGGAGAACAGGATGGATACGTAGAAGACTGAAAATGTAGGTTAGTACTGAACCTAATTGAAATGTGTGTGCCCTTCCAGGGGTCGCACTTTATCATGTAGTCAGTGGGATACCTTTGGGGGTTTACTTCTTTTAAATGGAGGTGATTTAAGATGTACATTTTAGACAGGCCATCTGGTGAGGAGAGAGTACTGGAGAAGATCAATCAGTTCTCTAGGCGAGGAGCTAGGTCATGCCCTGGGCTGTCACCCTGGGTTTGATAAGGGTGGGCTTGGTAAGGGTGGCCCAGGATAGGAATGAGAAAGCGGAATTAAGCTGGTCAGAAAGTGACTTAGGAGGAAGTCATGTGTATTTGTGTGTGTGTGTATGTGTGTGTGTGTGTGTGTGTGACCTGAATACATGTATTGATGACATTAGTTAAAAGAGGACAGGAGA
The DNA here is from genome assembly GCF_048565385.1 of Saimiri boliviensis. NCBI lineage: Eukaryota > Metazoa > Chordata > Mammalia > Primates > Cebidae > Saimiri > Saimiri boliviensis. The sequence goes on from NC_133461.1 coordinate 101,633,231, forward strand.
CGAAATGGGGTGTTAGGAGCAAAGAGGGAGGATTTCAACTTTGAGAGCATTGAATAGGAAATGTCTGAGGGACTTCCGATTGCATACTTATTAGATAGAACTAGGACCCAGGAGAAAGGTCTGGAGTGGAAGTAAAACACGATCATGGCCGTGCATTATATATTGATAGGATGTTTAAAGAATGGACCATGGGCAAAGAAGAAACTTGTTCACATAACAGTGAAGCCCACATTTGAAGGTTGAGCAGAAGAGCGGCTCAGGTGAATGATAGTATCAGAGAATCCCCAAAAGTTGGAGGAGGTGACCAATCTTGACACGTTTAGTGGTTACGTAAGATGAATCAAGAAGCTTTGGAATACGGCAGTCGGATCTGTGCTGATCTTTACAAGAGCGTTTTCTGTAGGAGCGAAAGGGATCCTGGATAAGATTGTGTGAGTCAATGAGAATAAAGAAGTGTTGGCTTTTCTGAATAAACTTTATGAGGAAGAAAACGAAGGGGGCGATTTCTGAAGAGGAGACAGGATCATCGGATTGTTGGCTTAGGTTGGGAGTAGAGAGAGGGGTCAATGTGTAAACCAAGGCGAGGGAGCGAAGGGAAGCAGTACAGATAGGAGGGAGCAGATGAATAATGGAATAGTGGGACGTATTCCCTCCCGGAGTGAGAGATGCGAAGTACGTTAGTCCCTCAGATGGTAGAGCGAACCCTGGAAAGAGTTTGCAAAACCCAGACATTGATGACAGAAAATGAAGATGTGAGAAGGGGTGAGGGGAGATCAGTTAGAAGTAGAAAGTGAGGAAACCCCCATCTGATGTCTCCACTTTCTCTATGTTTGAGAAGGAGGCTGGTGGTTGATGCAGGACGGAGACAGAGCTGTTTCTCATCTGGGAGGAGATGGGACTAATGCTGAAATCCTCCAAGCCTCAAAGTGAATAGGAAATGTCTGAGGGACTTCCGATTGCATACTTATTAGATAGAACTAGAACCCAGGAGAAAGGTCGGGAGTGGAAGTAAAACACGATCATGGCCATGCATTATATATTGATAGGATGTTTAAAGACCTGGTGCTAGGCCGGGCGCGGTGGCTCAAGCCTGTAATCCCAGCACTTTGGGAGGCCGAGGCGGGTGGATCACGAGGTCAAGAGATCAAGACCATCCTGGTCAACATGGTGAAACCCCGTCTCTACTAAAAATACAAAAAAAATTAGCTGGGCATGGTGGCTCGTGCCTGTAATCCCAGCTACTCAGGAGGCTGAGACAGGAGAATTGCCTGAACCCAGGGGGCGGAGGTTGCGGTGAGCCGAGATCGCGCCATTGCACTCCAGCCTGGGTAACAAGAGCGAAACTCCGTCTCAAAAAAAAAAAAAAAAAAAAAGACCTGGTGCTTCTGGCTGCACTGGGGAAGGAGCCTTCATTCCCCAGTGCAGCCAGAAGCACTGCACTGGCTGGAGCCTTCGTTCCCCAGTGCAGCCAGAAGCACCAGGACTGGGTTCTGTCGCGTAGCAGCCTCGGGGGCGTGATGCCTTTGAGCTTCAGCTGTCTCCTGTGTCAAGCCGAGGGGCTGCACGAGGTGTTCTCTAAGGTCATTTTAATTCTACAGTTGCTATTAGTGAATTACGGTTCAGGGTAAAATGCAGGATTAGGAATGGGTGAATGATCTGAATGATTGCTTGAGCCCAGGAATTCGAGACCAACCTAGGCAATATAACAAGACTCCATCTGTATAAAAATTAAAAATATTAACCAGGCATGGTATTGCACACCTGTAGCTCCAGCTATATGGAAGCCGATGGAGGGAGGATTGCTTGAACCCAGGAGGTCAAGGCTGCAGTGAGTTAGGATTGCACCACTGACTTCCAGCCTGGGTGACAGAGCGACATCCTGTCTCAAAAAAACGGGAGCCAGGCGCAGTGACTCATGTTTGTAATCCTAGCACTTGGGGAGGCCAAGGCAGGAGGATTGCTTGAGCTCAGGAGTTCAAGACCAGCCCAGGCAACATGGCAGAACCCTCTCTACAAAAAAAACACAAAAAATTAGTCAGACATGGTGGCATGTGACTGTGATCCTAGGTACTCAGGGGGCTGAGATGGAAGGATCGCTTGAGCCCAGGAGGTTGAGGCTTGCAGTGAGCTGTGATTGTGCCACTCCACTCCAGCCTGGGCAACAGTGAGATCCTCTCTTTAAAAAAAAAAAAAAAAAAGGATCAATGAGGAATACACACTATGTACATGTTATAAATACTACTTTAGGTTTGGTAGTGGATCAAAATGTGTATGTTTATTTTAAAAGTCTATGTTTCTTGATAAAGACCAGGATGATGGTTCATTTATCAACAAAATACAGATTTAAAAAATCTAAATTCTGGGTTTAGGTAAGCTGAGCTTCCACATCACAAATATTTGATCTTCAGGAAACCAGTGGACCCCATTCTTAATGTTTTTGCTTTTATGTATTTCAGCCCTTGAATGATTTCTTGTACCACTGTTTCCTGAGAGGTGTGAAGTTCAGAGTATTACCATATTTATAAACTAATTGTAAAATGTCATGAAAGCTAGAGGGGGAGGAAAGAGTTTGTAAAGATTACCACGTCCTTCACCTATTACTGTTTCTGACCTAGAATGGTAGCAATACAAACTTTAAGGTCATGAGATTAGTCAGTTTATAAATCAAATAAAGAGAAAATCAGTTCTTGCCAAAGACCCCGTTTCTCCAGTTGGGAAAACAGTTCGTCAGAAGTTAATGGACAATGGCAAGTCCTATAAATAACTGAAATAACAGTCCAAGGGTTTTGAATAAGCAGTAATTGATGGTTCAACTGTTCTTAGACTTTGAAATGCCAGTTTGAAGTTTGCCCCAGTGAAATGGGCTTGGAAACTTGGTGTGAGAGAAGAGGTACTACAAATCCTACCAGAAATTATTTGGTTGACACTCGGGAAAAGATACACCTCCTCTGGGGCTTACGTCATTATTTGAAATGCTCTGCAAAAACAGAAACTCGGTCTCAGTGAATTTTACCTCCATTCCACTTACAGTGTCCTGTCCTCTCCTGCCACTCCTAGTAGAAGTAAGGAAAAATCATGGACATACTTGGTAAGGAAAGAAACAGTTTTTCGTTTTGTTTTGTTTTTTTTAGACAGTCTCGCTCTGTCACCCAGCCTGGAATACAATGGCACCATCTCAGCTCACTACAAGCTCTGCCTCCTGGGTTCAAGTGATTCTCATGGCTCAGCCTCCCAAGTAGCGGAGATTACAGGCACGTGCCACCGCGGCCGGCTAATTTTTTGTATTTGTAGTAGAGACGGGGCTTCACTATGTTAGGATAGTCTCGATCTACTGACCTCATGATCTGCCTGCCTCGGCCTCCCAAAGTGCTGGGATTACAGGCGTGAGCCACTGAGCCCGGCCAGCAGCAGAGTTTTTAATAAAAGCTCCAAAAGTGATTGATACACAGCCAAGATGAAGGTCACTGGTCCTCGGGTGTTGGAGAATGATGCCCACAACTGTAGTCAACTCTGATCTCTCCCGAACTCCAGACCCACGCATCCAGCCAGCTACCTGTAGGACATGGCCATTCGAACGTTCACGGGCGTTTCAAACTCTGTGCGTCAGAACTCCCCCGTCTCTTGCTTCCTCTTTTCTTCCGGGTGCCCATCTTTTTATGGTGTCTGTGAATGGCGCAAGGTGCCTTCAATTGCCCAAACCAGAAACTTGCCAATGACCTTTTCCTTTCCTTCTCCTTCCTGTCAGTCACCATGACCCGTGAATTCCACCTTCAAAACACCTCTGAGCCCCACCGACCTTTCCCACCTTGCACTCACTACCTTATTCAGGCCCTGGTTGCCTCCCTCCCAGAGCTTCCTAGCTGAGTCCTGTGGCTCTGTACTTTACTCTCAGCAGCCACAGTCATTGTCCTAAAATACAAATCATATCATGGTGTCACTTAAAATCCTTAAATGGTTCCCTAGTGTCTTGGGGACCAAGTTCAAGTTCCCAAAGTGGCTGCCAGGCTTGTGGACCTCCAGCCTCATCTGACTGTGGCTGTCCTCAACTCACTCCACTGGAGTCAGTCTGACCTCATGCTCCTGGAACCCTGTTTTCCCTAAGCGCTGTTTTCCCTGCCAGGGATAGCCCGCCCCCACCTTCATTTTTCAGGGCTCAGCTTGGCAGTCACTTCCTCTGAGAAAACTTTGTTGATATCTGCCCCACGTGCCTCCCCTACCTGGGCTAAGCGCCTCTCCTGTGATCTCTCAGAACACCTGGCACTTCCCCCGTGGTGGCCCCAGTCACCCTGGATGAGAACTGTCTTTGTCTGGCTCTTTTGTATCGAGTTCCTCTAGGTAAGTGCTGTGTCCTGCTCACTGTATCCCAGAATTGGCCCCAGGCTTGTCACATAAGGCATGCTAAAAATATCTATTGAAAATTAATGGCCATGCACAGTGGCTCACGACTGTAATCCCAGCACTTAGGGAGGCCAAGGTGGGAGGATCGTTTGAGGCCAGCTTGAGCAACATGATGAGACCCCATCTCTACAAAAGGTAAAAAAGTTAGCTAGTCTCAGTGGCACATCCCTGTAATCCCAGGTACGGGAGGCTGAGGCAGGAGGATCACCTGAGCCTGCCTGCCCAGATCAAGGTTGCAGTGAGCTATAGATTTCAGAGCATTTTGAATTTCAGATTTTCAGATTTCAGATACTCAAATGGTAAGTATAATGCAAATATTAAAAAATCTTGGCCGGGCGCAGTGGCTCAGCCTGTAATCCCAGCACTTTGGGAGGCCGAGGCGGGTGGTTCACGAGGTCAAGAGATCGAGACCATCCTGGTCAACATGGTGAAACCCCGTCTCTACTAAAATTACAAAAAATTAGCTGGGCATGGTGGCGCGTGCCTGTAATCCCAGCTACTCAGGAGGCTGAGGCAGGAGAATTGCCTGAACCCAGGAGGCGGAGGTTGCGGTGAGCCGAGATCGCGCCATTGCACTCCAACCTGGGGTAACAAGAGCGAAACTCCGTCTCAAAAAAAAAAAAAAAAAAAAAATCTTAAAAAATTGAAATCCAAAGCACTTTGGGTCCCAAGCGATCTACTCATCCTATAGTACAGGGCTGGTTGGTGTGACATCAAACATGGAATGATGGTTAATCTTAGCCATGTAGCATTGTCTACAGGCTGGGATTGCCTTCAGTGACCTGAAATGAGATAGCCGGACATCTGAAGGGTTAGACTAAAATTTATCCTGCAGAGAAAGGTGTGGAGAGCCTGAGCTTTTAATCAGTGTTCCTGAGAAGTTCTCTCCATTGCCTGTTGAGAAAAGCGGCATCTGTTGAGAACTTGATGC